>NC_142468.1:66891666-69368333 GCF_049115385.1 Moschus berezovskii
TTTTCTATAAGTGAGATGGACATCTGTTGGAAGATTCTGAGCAGAGGAGTTAAATGACCTGACTTAAATTTTAAAAGAGTTCCACATAACTTCATGGCAAATAGATGGGGAAACACTGGAAACAGTTTCTTTGTGGATAACAGAGACTTTATTTCGGGGGGCTCCAAAATCACTGCTGATGGTGACTGCAGCCATGAAATTAAAAGACGCTTGCTCCTTGGAAGAAAAGCTTTGACCAACCTAGACAGTATATTAAAAAGCAGAGACATTACTTTGCTGACAAAGGTCCATCTAGTCAAAGCTGTGGTTTTTCCAGTAGTCATGTATAGATGTGAGATTTGGATCATAAAGAAAGCTGAGCACTGAAGAATTGATGGTTTTGAACTGTGTTGGAGAAGACTCTTGAGAGTCCCTTGGACTGCAAGGAGATCAAACCAATTAATCCTAAAGAAAATCAGTCCTGACTATTCATTGGAAGGACTGATGCTGAAGCTGAAACTCCAATCCTTTGGCCACCCGATGCAAAGAACTGACTCATTGGAAAAGCCCCTGATGCTGGGAAGGATTGAAGGCAGGAGAAGGGGATGACAGAGGATGAGATGGTTGGATGGCATCACCGACTCAATGGACATGAGTTTGAGCAAGCTCTGGGAGTTGGTGATGGACAGGGAAGCCTGGCGTGCTGCAGTCCATGGTGTCACAAAGAGTCAGACACGAGGGAGCGACTGAACTGAACTGAGAATCTTTGGTTGCTGATTTGAGAATAGATCATTGTGAGGATAGACAAAAGTGAAAATAGGGAGTCAGGTCATCCATGCTGTCCTCCAGGGAATCTTCCCGATCCAGGGATGAAACCCAGGTCTCCCGCATTGTAGGCAGATACTTTACCATCTGAGCCACCAGGGAAGCCCAAGAATACTGGAGTGGGTAGCCTATTCCTTCTCCAGGGGAATTTCCCAACCCAGGAGCTGAACTGGGGTCTCCTGCATTGCAGGCAGTTTCTTTACCAGCTGTCTACCGGGGAAGCCCTAAGTGATCTAACTTAAATTTTAAAATAATCCCATTCTAAGTATCTTTGATTCCTGATTTGAGAATGGATCATGAGAGTATAGACAAGAGTGGAATTAGGGAGTCAGGTCAGTAGACTGGTGCCATGGGAGTTGATGAATGTGCTGAGCTGTGAGGAGTGGCTAGATTTTGGATGTACTTCAGGATGGGACCGGCAGGATTTGCTGATGAGGGTGACTATGAGATGAGAAGGTGGAATCAAGGGTGGCTGCCAGAGTTTTTGCCCTCGGGTCCTGCAAAATTGGAATCTTCATTTACCAAGATGGGTAGACTGGGGTAGGAGCAGGGTGGAGGTGAGGGAGACGCAGGGCTTGTATTTTGGGCTATGTTAAGATGAAACTTGGGACATCTGGGAAGAGAATGTTACTAAATGTTACTTCCTCATTGCAGGTGTGACGTTGAGTGCTTCAGATCTGGTCACTATGGTACGAGAACGAAAATGCATATTGTGCCACATTGTGTACAGCTCAAAAAAGGTAATAATAGAAGAGAGAGAATCTGAGGCTTTTATGACTGATCATTTTTTCAGAGACATCATGTGGAATTTATAGATGGGTAAAAGCTTTTAACAACATCTCGTTTCTTCTTTCCTAAATCTTAGTCTTATTTCACTGGTTTCTTTCTCATTACTGCCTTATGAAGACAGTAACTATATCATTAAACGTCTACCTGGAATTTGAAGATACTCAACAATATGATAAAGAGAAATTCATCTAGTAACCAGTTATAGAGAAAATACATTAAAATTCAGGCTGAGATTGTAACAGCTTTCTGACTAGCTAAGAGAATGGCGTTGATTTGTAGCCTGTGAGTTCTCTGCCTGTGCTTGTGGGAAGCACAGCACAGCAGCGGTGGTTCTAACTGTATCCTCAGGCATCCACAAGGTGGGGATGTTGCTCGAAGAAAAACACTGTTTTAAAAACTAAAAGAATTTCAGTTCAATTCGGTTCAGTCGCTCAGTCGTGTCCGACTCTCCGCGACCCCATGAATCACAGCATGCCAGGCCTCCCTGTCCATCACCAACTCCCGGAGTTCACTCAAACTCATGTCCACAGAGTCAGTGATGCCATCCAGCCATCTCATTCTCTGTCGTCCCCTTCTCCTCCCACCCCCAACCTTTCCCAGCATCAGAGTCTTTTCCAGTGAATCAACTCGTTGCCTGAGGTGGCCAAAGTATTGCAGTTTCAGCTTTAGCATCAGTCCTTCCAATGAACACCCAGGATTGATCTCCTTTAGAATGGACTGGTTGGATCTCCTTGCAGTCCAAGGGACTCTCAAGAGTCTTCTCCAGCACCACAGTTCAAAAGCATCAATTCTTCGGCGATCAGCTTTCTTCACAGTCCAACTCTCACATCCATACATGACCACTGGAAAAACCATAGCCTTGACTAGATGGACCTTGGTTGGCAAAATAATGTCTCCGCTTTTTAATATACTATCTTACCTGTGCTTTAAGGAAATTGTCTGCAATTTGTCTCATATTTTGCCACCCACTGCCCCCCCACCCCCTGCCTCTTAATTTTGCTTTGCAAGAATTCATCTAATGTAAATACTGAGGAACTTTCCCTCTGTGCTTTTAAGATGTTGTTGATTTCCATTGGATATACAGAGAACTAGGAAAGTTACCATGAGTGAGGTTAGCCAGGCAAGTCTGAGTGAACCTTGAAAGATGGAAGTGAAAAGGCTTGCAAGAAATGGAGAAAAGGCATTTTAGGTGTAAGAAAAATACAAAGATTCAGGGGTAGAATGGAGTATAATAGCTCTGCTGCTGCTGCTGCTAAGTCACTTCAGTCGTGTCCGACTCTGTGTGACCCCATAGACAGAAGCCCACCAGGCTCCCCCGTCCCTGGGATTCTCCAGGCAAGAACAGTGGAGTAGGTTGCCATTTCCTTCTCCAATGCGTGAAAGTAAAGAGTGAAAGTGAAGTCGCTCAGTCTTGTCCGACCCTTAGCGACCCCATGGACTGCAGCCTACCGGGCTCCTCCATCCATGGGATTTTCTAGGCAAGAGTACTAGGAGTAGGTAAAAAGGCTTATCTGACTAAAACAGTTTCATCCTGGAAATAATAGGGCCACAATTTAATTTGTAAGTTAAGTGAAGATAGTTGATAAACAGTGTTGATTGCCCCACTGAGGAGTTTGATTGTGATCCATTTAGTAGGCTGGGGTGAAGAATTTTTTTCTTTTTTCCTATTTAGGATTTCAATTAGTATTGGGAAAATCAGCTAAGATTTTAAAATCATGTTTAGTAATATACTTGCTGCCTTTACAAATGTAAAAGAACTGTTGTTCTAACTTTAAAAATTTAGACCAGGTTTACTCAAATTTTCAGTGAATAAAAATTTGTTATGCCTACTTTCACTTTATGGCAAATAGATGAGGAAACAGTGGAAACAGTGGCTGACTTTATTTTTCTGGGCTCCAAAACACTGCAGATGCTGATTGCAGCCATGAAATTAAAAGACGCTTACTCCTTGGAAGGAAAGTTATGACCAACCTAGATAGCATATTAAAAAACAGGGACATTACTTTGTCAACAAAGGTCCATCTAGTCAAGGCTATGGTTTTTCCAGTGGTCATGTATGGATGTGATAAAGAAAGCTGAGCGCTGAAGAATTGATGGTTTTGAGCTGTGGTGTTGGAGAAGACTCTTGAGAGTCCCTTGAACTGCAAGGAGATCCAGCCAGTCCATCCTAAAGGAGATCATTCCTCGGTGTTCATTGGAAGGACTGATGTTGAAGCTGAAACTCCAATACTTTGGCCACCTGATGGGAAGAGCTGACTCATTTGAAAAGACCCTGATGCTGGGAAAGATTGAGGGCAGGAGGAGAAGGGGATGACAGAGGATGAGATGGTTGGATGGCATCACCGACTCAATGGACATGAGTTTGGGTAGACTTTGGGAGTTTGTGATGGACAGGGAGGCCTGGTGTGCTGCGGTTCATAGGGTTGCAAAGAGTCGGACATGACTGAGTAACTGAACTGACAGACTTGACTGATGCCTACTTTCAGATTAGAGGGAGAAGAGAAGATGAGAAGATGTGAGATGGATAGGCAGCTACTCAGAGGTGTGGTGTCAAACTTTTGTGGAGTTTGTAACCTATCTTGTTATATCTCACGACTTTTCTATTTTAAGTCTTTTTGGCATTTCTTCTACTCTAGGTTAAAACGTGTTTTGTCTCTTCATATTTTTCCATGGGTCATAATAAGTTAAATAAGAACTGAGTAGTTAAATCTACTCCTGCCTTAGGTAAAGCCTGTTTTTTTAAGCAAGGGAATGTCATGATTTAAATGTTAAAATATGGTCTAAGAAGTTAATGGGTTAACTGAAAGGGTTAAACTCAGACTAAGAACAACTTATATTGATGTACTTTCCTCTAGTTTCCCAAACTACTATACCATACTAGGAAAACATGGTATTACCATGGTTGCTCCAGGTGGCTCAGTGATAAGAATCTGCCTGCCAATGCAAGAGACACCGGTTCGATCCCTGGGTTGGGAAGATCCCCTGGAGGAGGAAATGGCAACCCACTCCAGTATTCTGCCTGGAAAATCCCAGACAGAGGAGCCTGGCGGGCTACAGTCTATGGGGTCGTAAAAGAGTCAGACTTAGCACCTACACACACATGATTGCTCCAAATACACTGAGGAGGAGAAAAGAATCTAGGATTACTGTATGTTACATTCCTGAGTATCCTGATGTTTCTTGGCTTATGAAAGTCTAAGAAGCCCTGGAATTTAAAAATATTTTTGTGTTACTCATGTTTTCCAAATTTGTTCAACCCCAAATCCCAGCCCCCCACTTCCTCCTCCTTTTAAAAACATACACTGATAAAAGGAACTAAATAGAAGCTTCGGACATCTGCAGGTATGCATTTGGAGCTGTGCCTGTAGGTATTTCCCAGTTATTTTGAAAACTCAGTTGTCTCATTATTTGCATTCTTTCCTTGCAGGATGGGCAAGGATTTCACATGTAAATTCAGAAACAGATTATTGAAGTATTCTAGACAATCAAAAGTTACGTTAAGGACCTCTCTGTCCTCCCGTGGTTGAGACTCTGTGGTTCCACTGCAGGGGGTAGGGGTTCCATCCCTGATCAGTGAACTAAGATCCCATAAGCCATGTGTCGTAGCCAAAAAAAAAAAATCTCCTTAAAACTAGTTTTGAATGATAACATTTTTTATAACTGAAATAGAATATAGTGTTGGTTTTTACATCAGAGAGAATAACCCATTTCAATTAATACTTTTTGGGTTAGGAATGGTTTCATTGCAAGAAACAGACCCACTTAAATATAGCTCAAGAAAAGGAGAGTTGGCTTACGTTTAGTCTAAGGAGAAATTGAACAAGAGAAAACAGAAACTGAACAGTAAGAAGCATAGGGATTAGAGCAGATGTTGTATATTTTTCTTGGATTTTTTCATTCTCTATCCTGTCACTAAATCCACTCAGTTGGCAGCTCTTTAATTGTTCATTCTGGTTAATGGCCAGTCAGTTGTAGCTAGCATGTAATGGCCAATCTTGTGTAAAAGTATCACCTCTGGATAAAGCATTTGTAGAGATAGGAAGGGAACGATGATCATCTTCAATAAGATTGCTATTTAAAGGAAGTGTTTTGAATCACAACACTGTATATCACTGTGTGTAGATAACTTAAAGAATAGTTGTACTTTTTTTGACAAATGAACTGTATATAATAAAAATATCTCAATGCACTAGGTGCTTGCAGTTGTGGCATGATATCTGAAACATTGGCTTTGTTGTCAGACATGCCAGAGTTTGAGTTCTAGTTTCACCGCTTGATGACTCTGCAAGGGCACAGCTGAATATTTTCACACTTATCCTTTTAATGCCTAACTTTCGTACTTAACACCTAATAAGCACTTGATAAATATTTGGTAAATAAACAAGTTAGCTTCTCTGTATCCTTGTGTCCTTAAGAGATTAATAATCCTACCTTTGTGGTTCAAGTGAGAAAATGTTTGAGACACTTAGCACAGGGCAGAGTTAATAGTAATACTCAACTTGTGTGTGTGTATTAGTCACTCAGTCATGTCCGGCTCTTTGAGACCCCATGGACTCGAGCCCACCAGCCTCCTCTGTCCATGGAATTCTCCGGGCAGGAATACTGTAGTGGGTTACAGTTCCCTTCTCCAGGGGATATTCGTGACCCAGGGATCAAACCCAGGTCTTGCACACTGCAGGAGGATTCTTTACCATCTGAGCCAGTTTTATATTTGTAAACAGCCGTTCTCTAATTATGACATACTGGCTATATATATACTTTGTGTGACAGAGAGACCAACATTTACAACTTTGCATTTTTTGAGGTGTGTGAGTGTATGTGTCATACTTGCACATTTAAATGGAAACTCTTGCCATAGATTTTGTTTCCTTCGCAGTGGGATGGGGATGGGGGGGGAGGAATCTAGTACATTTTGAAACTTTTCGTTGGAACCAAACACATCAGTTGTTGTAGGCAAGGGAGTGGGTAGTGAAAATGAAGCCATGATATGACTGCTGTGTTCAAGGCATTTTCTAAATCTTGATCTACCATAGGAAAATTCCCTTATGTCTGTAACTTCTGTCTAGAATTGATATATCCATCTGTTCATTCAGCAGATATTAACAACTGTATGTCAAGCCCTGGCCAAGACATGGATAAGAGTTGTACCATACTCTTGAGAAACTGTCAGTTGAGTGGGGAAAGAGAGTATGAAGGAAAGTAGCCAAGTAGTTGAGAAGTTATGTGATTTCAGGCATTTTTGTTGTTGTTTTTTAATAAACTTAAGTAAATACTTTGTAAGGGATAGAATTTTACCTATTTGTTTATTATTTAGTCTTTTGCCTCCTAAATACAATAAACTTTCTAACCTTTTTGGAAAGCCACTTAAATAGGTCCTTTAAAATTATTGCTTTATTTAAAAATAAAATATGTCAAAAAGAGGCTGTAGAGTTACTTAATAAGGAACTTTGAAATTGAATTGTGAATAGAAACCACAAACACCACTTTAACACAAGGAGCCTGAGCCCTGACTGTTGTTTGAATAGGACAGAGAAATTTTTTTCTCCAAAGCAGTCCCCCTTAGTTTAATCTGCTTTCTTTAATTTTGAAGGAGATGGACGAACACATGCGGAGCATGTTGCATCACAGGGAACTTGAGAACCTGAAGGGCAGGTATGGAACCTTTCTCTTCCATAAACTTGTGGATGTGGGGGAATCTGAGGGCCTGTTAGCTTATCTTATAGTAATGCTTCAAAAATGAATGTTGTCTTATGGCCTTGAACTGTCTTTTGGAATTAACAGGTACAATAGCTTTTTGGTTTTGTTTTTTTTTTTTTCATTCAAAAAGGATAAATTGTTGTACATCTCAAATGTGTAGAATTCATAGCAACTTTGGCAAAGGTGGGTGGGGATGAGCTAGTTCTGTCATTAGTAAGCCTTCTCATTCCTGCACACCAACTTTGAAGCTAGGACGTTTCATATTCTTGCCTAAGCAGCTTGCAAATTATCACATGCCTTAAACCTTTACTGCTTGTTGGAATAGTCTGAGAAGTCCAAAGTCTGCTAAATAGCACTGAATTTCATTAGTGTAAATAAAATCCATGTATAAACCTGTATTTAAGAATGCTGTTTTGTGAATTAAAGCTTGAGATGTTTAAGGAAATTAAGATATTAAAGGTAGCATGTATGTATATTCCATGTCTTTTTTCCCAGCTAAGTTTCCTTTTTTTGATGTTTTGAATGTATGTGAATTTAAAGTTTGGAGACAGTATGGAGCAGAGACACTTTGGAAAACAGAAATACGAATTATACCTTAGTCCATGAATAATGGTTACAGACTTTGATCAGGATGCCAACCTAGGTCATTTGGAATTATCTGTATTTTCAGTAATATAGTTTTAGGTTGTATGGGCAAATTAATATTTCAGCATTTGTTTAGCATGTAAAAGGAATTTTTCTGTGGTCTCAGTCCCTTACTGTGTGAAGTTTAGGTCTTCACAGCAGTGTAAAAGATGTTCAGGCTTCTTGCCCTCTGAGATGGCCATACTCTCTTTGTGGAGTATGTTTCTCTCTAAATAAACCCGTTTCTTACTTATAAAAAAAAAAAAAAAAGATGTTCACTCAGATTTAGTGTGGAGAACCCTTATAATATCTTGAACATATATGATCTTTAACTTATTATCATAGGAACCAATGAAATACAGTCAACCTTTGATTACCTATTTGTGGGTTGTCTTAATTATTTGATCCCATTTCCCATAGACTTCCTTCAGGAATTCACCTTCTTCTAGGCTATTCAGTGACCTGTATTGTGTTATGAAATGAAACAAATGAGGCCAGTAAGTCTAATCATTAGGAGAGAAGCCCATTTTTTCTAAGAGGAATGCCTTGTTTTATTCAAAAATCACCAATCAGCTAATTAAAGCATTTAAAACTTTTTAATAGCTTAAGATTCATGTTCATAGTCAATACAGAATCATAAAGAGTAAAGAAGGTAGAGGCCCTTTCACTCCCTCCCCGTCTTCCTATTCCTGTCTTAGAAGAAAGTCAACAGTGTGGTATATACCCTATCTAAACCTCTCTTCTGTGTGTAGACAGATTTATATCCATATGTTCACACTCGTGTACATATGTTTTGATTTTGTTTTGTCTTATTAACAGAACTGAACTACATGCCATATACATATTGTTCTGTAACTTGTTCCCCTCTCCTCCCACTTGTCAATTTAATTGTACCATGGAGATTTTGTCTACTGTTTACGGTTGTTTGGAGCATAGTCAAATAATAAAGAAATAAGCATTTGAAACCTCTGAACTGACAATATTAACGTCAGCATTAGCACCCAAACTCATTTAGAGGAGGACACTTTGGTACTTAATTTACTCATATTTTAGATATAGTGCTATCAGGTTTGGAAACAGGTTTGGTATGGTTTTCTGGCCAATAACAAATTATAAGGGAGAAGGCATGTAGGTAGCAAGGAAAAGCAGCTGGCAAAGCCATAAAAAAACAACAGAATCTCAGACATCGTTTACTGACTTGGAACATTTATTATCATGACGAACAGTCATCACTAGTTTGTACAAAAGGGACAAATGGTTATCAGTCATCTTTTTTCTTCCTGTCCTCAGTTTGTGATTATTTCCTCTGGATTTCATGTTTAAGAACTGGCTTTCTGATGTTAAGTATCACTTAATTTTTGGTTTTGATCTGGTTAAGAAATGTAAAGTGAAAGTTGCTCAATTGTGTCTGATTCTTTGCAACCCCATGGACTATATAGTCCACAGAATTCTCCAGGCCAGAATACTGGAGTGGGTAGTCTTTCTCTTCTCCAGGGGATCTTCCCAAACCAGGGATCGAACCCAGGTCTCCAGCATTGCGGGCGGATTCTTTACCAGCTGAGCCGTACACAGAAATGTAAAGAGCCACACACAGAAATGTAAAGAGCATATTATTTACGTTTTGAATGCTGGCTTGCTGAGAAATGAGTACCTTATTTGGTTCACAGTTGGAGACATCAGGAACATTTCCCTGTTTTTTCCTAATGTACTTGTTCAGATGTATGGCCTATATGTAGTTTATACAGATAGATGCTATTAAAATGGCACAACCTTAATTTATCAACCAGCTGTTGTGGTATAGATAGAGCAAGCTTAATAAGGAGGAGCTTATGGATAGAATATCTGAAGGCTTTGCCTTTCACATATGAGAGGAAATTGTGTGGTAACAGGATGTAGCTAATTTGGGCCCTCTGTTAAACACTCTGAGGAAAATTATTGCCTTTATTAGTCAGGAAGTACAGCAGTACTTTTTTCCCAACAGTTACTTTATATATTATATGAAGTAGTATTTTAACTGTTTATTGATAAAGAATTGGAAAATAGCATTGTTAAAATGTTATTTAATTTGCTATTAGCTTTAAAGAACATGTGGTTTCCGAAACACCCTATTTGGAAGCATGAATGCATATTGTAATTAATATGCTTAACCTCAGACATAGACACATTGGAATTTTCACAAGATGTGGTCAGTCTGTCCTATTCTTTCCCTATATAAATGTGAATTCTTTCTTTTCTCTTTATGAAGTTTCTTGTAAGGTTTATCTTAAAGAGGAAAAAATCCCCAGAAACTTGATTTCATTTGTAAGAAAAATGTTAGAGATTTCTGTGTTCTGATAAATCATTTTTAGTGTTAACTTTATGTTGCTCTTATTGCTGTACTCATCTGGGTAGGATCTTGAGGTATTTTTCTATCAAGTAGCTTCAGAATTGAGCTTCCCTGGTGGCTCAGATGGTAAAGCGTCTGCCTCCAATGCAGGAGACCTGGGTTGGTTAATACGCTTTCTGGCAACGAAAGCAAAAATGTTTTATATATCTGTGTTTGAGTATTTGATGCATATCTAACATATAATTGTGCTTTGGAAATTGCAAATTAGGTTTGTGGTTATGGATATTTATTTTTAAGAGTTAATTACTATCTACTTTACATTCTGTAATATGTTAAAAAGTTGATGTGGTATTCCAATTATGTCTTTTAAAGAACGATTTTGATGGTTTGGACATATGAAAAATTCGCTGCAGGAATTCCTTGGCAGTGCAGTGGTTAGGACTCAGGGCTTCCACTGCACGGGGCATGGGTTCCATCCCTGGTCAGGGAGCTAAGATCTTGCAAACTGTAAGGCGCAGCTCCCTCCACAACCCCCTCCAAAAAAAAACCATCTGCATTTTCTTTTTTATTTAAACTCTGCATTTTAGAAGTAAGGAAAAAAATCAGGGTTTTTATTTAAGAATACCTTTTAGAATGAAGTCCCTCGTACTGAAATATACAGTTTAGCGTTGTATAAATTTTTAGGTGGAAAAGTGAACTAAAAACATTCCAGTTGTAGAGAGATTAAAGCCCAAAAGATTTTCTAACCAGAAAACTGAGTTGATCTGAGTTGTTATTTTAGGGGAAATTATGTATTCTAAATTTGTTACAATCTTCAGATTGTTCTGATACTGCCCTTTGGGGGTAGATTTCTATTTATATAAAGTTCTTTGTTGCTGTGAGAAAAGGCTTGCTTTCTGTTACAAGTTAACATTCATGAACTACCATAATTTTAGTTGCTTGAGAGGTGAGTGTGGTAAACTGGAGAAAGTTGAGGATTATTTTTCTTTTTTTTAAGTATATAATTATAGTAAGTACAGTGGAAAACTCTCTGAAAATAATATATTTAAGTTCCTGGAGAATTAGAAGGAATTAGTATATAGATATTCAGAGTAACTTGAGGAATCTGGTCAGAACTCATTAAAATGAATGTTAGCGTCATAGACTATATTGCATCCAGAGCATGTAAGTTACAAAGTCAAAAAAAAATGGAAGCTTATGAATTTTCTCCATTTTTCTGAGGTGTTTTTCATGATAGGTACAGAGTGACAAAACAGTGGGGTTTTTTTGTTTTAACTTATTTGGCATTGTTTATTTATAATTTGTCACCATTAACCATATACTTAGTTTGTCTGGAATTTAGTAGTTACTCGATAAGTTGTTTTTCCTTTTTTTTTTTTAATGAATGTTCAGATCATCTGTGACAGAAACCATCTTCTAGTAAATGAGGGGCTTTATTTTGAGGGTCTCTTCTGGTTAGCTGAAATGAATTCTGCCCATGTATGGATGGATATGAGGGGAAAGATGAAGCAGAGTCGTGTGTGTGTGTGTCTATGTCTGTCTTATTAAATTAAAGACAACATGTCTTTTTGTGTATGTGTTTGTGTATTTTTATAGAATGGCATAGGAAGTGCAAAAATATCACTAGTATTAACCCAAGACAAATGATACAGAGAAAAGCCAATTTGGATTATTGAGTGGACATTACTGTCTATTCATTACACTGTACCCATGGTGTTCCGATGTTTCTCATAGTGACTGCATGGATAGCTGAGCTGATTAAGGGACTCAAGAAGCTAAAAATGCAGTTAAATTATTCATCTACTACAGCCCTGGTCATTGATTCAAGACTTTGGCTTCTTAAACTGGCCACATATGAGATATTATTAAGTGTGTAAAGTAAAAGAAGAAAAAGCCTGTTCAATTATCTTAACTGAGAACCTGATTTTACGTCTCTCTAAATGGTGTTCTTTTCTGAAACCTGAGAAAAACCATTTGCCTAGCACAGCTGTTAACTTCCTACAACTGAAATGCTTTCCATTCCCTTTAAAATAAACCCTTCTGAAGCAGAATGTAGATCACATGTATCATTGAGACCAAAAAAGTTTGCTGAGACTACTCTTGTCATTTGTCCTGGAGTCCGGAATCTTCACATTCCAGGCAGAGCTCCAGCTGTTCCGATTTAGTTACTAGGCTGTGATTGGCTCTGTCTCCTACTCTTTTCTCCACCCCTTACTTTTCACTGGGAGAAAGCTTTTGAGCCAGAGATTAAATGTGAGTGCTGTCACCAGGATTTCTGAGTGCAGTTGGCATCATGGGTGTGCTCCAGAGCAACTTCTGTTTGCTCTGAGCCCCCTGCCCTGCCTCCCCTTTCACCACGTTTCCTCTGGCAAGGTTTTAAGTACAGCAATTCAAGAAGTTTTCTCTTAAACTATATTATTCTGAAGTGTATTGCCTCTTGATTGCTGGAAAAGAATCCTTAATTCATTTCAAAAGTAACTTATGAACAAACTTATTAAAAGTGATGAAAGGAGCATTGAGATTGATTAGCACTAATTTTTCACTGTGCCAAAGTGTACAGTGTCTTTCAGAGGAAACTATAACAGATCTGGTGAGTGTGCCATGCCAGTGGGGAGCATTGAATGTCCCTCATCTCCCTCTTTCCCTAGGGACAGTAGTCATGAGTGCCGAGTGTGCGGGGTTACAGAAGTGGGTCTTTCTGCATATGCAAAGCACATTTCTGGCCAGTTGCACAAAGATAATGTTGATGCCCAAGAAAGAGAAGATGATGGAAAGGAAGAAGAAGAGGAAGATTATTTTGACAAGGAACTCGTTCAGTTAATAAAACAAAGGAAAGAACAAAGTCGGTGAGTAATAATTTGATATTTTTAAAAGCCTATGTGAAACAGTGTAGGAGAGAGTACATTTTCCATTTCCATTCTGTTCAGCCTGTAGCATTCAGATTTGTCTTTTTTAAAATTTAATTTAATTTTTAATTGATTTGCAGTGTTATGCCACAGATTGACCTTAATTATAAAGTTTACCTTGAAATTGTCATCTTAATCTTAAAAGGCAATGGAATGCTTGATTGAACTACTGTATTAACTCCTTAAAAAAAACAAACCTCAGTATTGACCCTATCTAAAAACTAGCCATAGCTGTTACATATCTGAAATTTTTACCATGCTGATAACTATGTTTAGAATTGTTTGTATTAGTTCCAATGTGGGGGGGTACCAATAAATTGATGTTTGGTATCTGAATTTTCTAGTGGAAAGATAAGTTTCATTTGCCTAATGTGAATTAACATGGTGCTTCTGATAAGTTTGATTTATCCTTTTATTATTAATTTCTTCAGTAAATATTTCTTGAATAAATTTATGCTGTATATTGGACAGTGTCAGAATCATTTCAACAATATAAGTTTTATAGCTTGTACTAGATAGTTTCATACCTTCATCTATAATTTAGGTATTAGCCTTTTATATTTTAACCTTACTGATTCATGGTCTGAAAAGTTTAATGAAGCAGAAAATTTCAGATACGAGTAAAAGATATAGAACCAGTTATGAAGTGGGATGATTTATTTTAAGTTCTGGAACATGACAAAAAGCATTTCAGATTCTAAAAATTTTAAAGATCCATCTTGAATACTAGTTATACCTGATCTGTATTTCATTTTCAGTTAGAATGAAGTTTGAATATAAAAAAGAAGTAGTTGTTATTCTGTATGCTAAAAGCTTTTTGAACAGGTCTTTGAAAGGGACTTTCTTAGTTTTAAAATGTCCATAGCAGCATTTGATTCTTAAATTGTTTAGTTGTTTATCCTTCAAATGACATTCTCACTACTTTTATATAGCTACAGTTTACTCTTGTTTTAGGGCGTTGGAGCCTCTAGAAGACTAACTTCTATTTTTGTTCTAACATTCTTGTGCCATTATTAGCTTATCTGTGTAAATGATTAAACATTAAGTCAGAGAGTAAAAGCTTCTCAGTAAATTAGACATGCCTGTTGCAGTCACTAGTCTTTGATTAATTTAATAACCCTCTTTGGTGACATATTTATAAAGTCATCTACTTATTTCTTCATGATGTTTTTTCTTTTTTCCTTCATGAGGTTTTTAATTTAGATTATTCTTTTTCAGCTGTGGGTATAGCTACATGCTATTGTCCCCCTGACCTAGCGAATTCATGATAATCTGGGAATTTTACTTTGTGACTGACTTATTGCCGAATTCTCATTTCTGGATGATATTAGTAGACCTAGTCAGTGATCTCCTTGGATGTCAGAAGTTGCATTCAGCTTAGAAACTAAAAAAGCAAATTGGTTCATGGTGGTATAAAAATCTTCCAAGTGTCTGTAGGAACACTTGGGGACTTAGGATCTCCTGTTTAGCAGTAGTTGTAATTCATAATGTAAGTGGATGTTGGAACTTTAAGGCGAATTAGCTTTTATCCTAAAAGTGAAAAACAGAAAAATTCCATTTTGTGTCCAAAATCTTAGAGACATTAGAAGCTATTAAAGTCAGTACTGAGTTTAAAATTTATGTCAGGTTCAGATTCAGAGGAGGGAACCCACTTGCAGAAACTTTGAGATTTTCATTCTGTCAAACTTCAGTTTTGAGATTTTCATTCTATCAAGGTCTAGTGGTCAAGAGTATGGGCTTGAAACCAACTTATGGTTGCCAGTGGGGAGGGGGATAGGGGAGAAATGGACTGGGAGTTTGGGATTAGCAGATACAAACTATTACATATAGAACAGATAAACAACAAGGTCCTACTCTATAGCATAGGAAACTATGCAGTCTCCTGTGTTAAACCATAATAGAAAAAATATGAAAAAGAGTATATATATATGTATATATACATATATAACCTAATCACTTTGCTTTATAGTAGAAAATAACACAACATTTTAAATCAACTATACTTCAGTTTGAAAGTGGGCTCTAGAGTTAGACTGCCAAAGTTCAAATTTCTGCCATAACACTAACTAGGCAAGTTAGGCACTTACTCTAGGCAAATTATTTAACCTCTCTAATCCTCAGTTTCCATATCTAAAAAGTAGAAATAATAATGCTTGCTGCAGAGTTGTGGAAATTAAATGAGATAATCTTTGTAGTGTTTAGCAATAAATGCCTTATGATTAGTAGGTACTCAGTAATTTTACTTAATATTATTCAGTTTTTTGAGCACCTTACCACACTCAGTGAAATACTGAGTTAGGCAAAACATAGGTACTTTTTGAAGAAAAATGGATTTATGCTGATTCCCATGATGTTTGCTTAAATTTATTCACATTTCTGTGGGCTTCTTGTCTAACGTGAATAGTTGAAACAGCTGTAACTTCTTTTAAAAACCTCTGGCTCATGAAATTTTTATGGCATTTATCGTGGATGCTACTTGTTTGTTATGTGCTATTTTATTCCTGTTTTTGACCTTACTCATTTCCTTAGCTAGGTTATAAGCCCTTCAGAAACAGGAACTATGCATAAAAGTTTTCTTTCACTACTAATAGTCATTGAATGTGTACTTAATAAAGTGTTTATTAATGAAAGTTATTATGCAGAGTAAAATCTTACCATTTAAAATAGGTTAAGAAACTGGGTTTTCAGAAAGAACCAACAATTGAAGAAATCATGGTATTAAGAACAGCTGGATTTAAATTGTGTTAACTATGATAATTAACCATAGCTACAAAGTATACTTGCTCCTCTTTTTGAAAAGTTGTGTAATATAAAAATAATTGGATGATAGGAATGCATTCCTCAAATATGCTAAGAAAAACAGGAGCAGGAGAGGAAAGATAGTATAAATGTGTCAAGTTTTTAATATTTTGGGGTTGATAAATATAAGATATTTTAAATCAATAAATTGTGAAATATAAGTTTATATCATTTAAAGATATGAAAGCAATCACTATTTGAACTAAAAATAAGACTATTTTTAACTCTTTAAATTACATATTCTAAGTGACAGAGGAAGAAGGCAGAGGGCATGTTTGGTGGGTTATTTCTTTAAAGGAATCATGAGAACTCCTTTAAATCACTAATAAAAGACTGTTTTTCTTCTAGACAAGATGAACCTTCCAATAGCAGCCAAGAAATAAACTCTGATGACAGGCGACCCCAATGGAGACGAGAAGACCGAATCCCTTACCAAGACAGAGAGAGCTACAGCCAGCCAGCGCGGCATCATCGTGGACCTCCTCAGCGGGACAGGAAGTGGGAGAAAGATGGCTATAGTAACACTAGGAAAAACAGCTTCACACATTCTTCAAGGAATAATGGTGGATCAAGAGGATGTTCTGGGTGGCATAAGGGTGGTACAGGAGGTTCCTCACCTTGGTTTCACAACCATAGTAATTCTGGAGGTGGTTGGCATTCAAATAGTGGGACAGTAGATTGGAATCATAATGGTACAGGAAGGAATTCCAGTTGGCATTCTGAAGGAACAGGTGGCTTTTCCAGTTGGCATACGAACAGCAGTAACGGAAATTGGAAATCCAGTGCACGTGGTACAAATAGTTGGAATTACAGTGGCCCCGGAGACAAATTTCAACCGGGCAGAAACAGAAGTTCTAACTGTCAAATGGAAGACATGAATATGATATGGAATACGAAATCTAAGTCAAACAAATACAATCAAGACAGATATAAGTGGCAACGGCAAGAAAATGACAAAGTTGGTGCATTTGCCACGTACAGAGGTCCTTCTGAAGGATTTGCAAGTGGTAAGTTTCATTCAGAAGGCTTGCTTGACTTCAATTTTGAGCAGCTCGAAAGCCAAACCTCTAAACAAACAGACACCTTCACTTCCAAAATTGGTGGGAAGAGTGGCAGTGTAGCAAGGGAAAAGCTCCGTCGCTGGACTCCTTACCCTTCACAGAAGACTCTGGATTTACAATCAGGAATGAAAGAAGTCACTGGTAACAAGTCAGAAATGATAGATAAGCCTCTCTTTGATTTTAGCTTGATAACCATGGGAATAAAAGAGCCCCAAAATGAAAAGACAAATAATTCTCGAAAACTGAAAACAAAAAAAGAAAAACATACTGGATCTCTTAAACACAAAACCTCTTCTGACTGCACTGCTTCCTGTGAGGTGGTGAGAGAATGCCCCATTACAGAAAAACCTGAACAAGAGCCTAATTTAAGTAAGACGCCATCATTAAAATCCCCACTCCTTCCAACTCCAGGCACTAAATCAGTTCCTCAAAAGCAAGATTCAAAGAATCCCTCAAAAAACACCAAAATTAATTCTTTTTTCCCTGGGGAACACTCAAATCCTTTGACTAAACCCACTGTGGAAGATAATCAGAGTTCTTGCATATCCAAAATGCGAAGTTCAGGTCCTCATGTTTTAAAAGGAAATAATAAAAGTTCACTTGGAACTCAAAGGGATCCTGATGAAAATTTAAGTGATTCATTACAGAAAGCCAAAGATATGCTGCAGTGTCATGAGTCATTGCAAAATCCACTTAGCGCTTCTAAAAGGACCAGGAATTATGCAAAAGCAAGTAGAAATGTAGAAGAGTCTGAAAAAGGATCTTTGAAGATTGAATTTCAAGTACACACATTAGAAGATGAAAGTGATGGAGAGATATCTGACACAGAAAAGCATGGGACAAAAATCGAAACCCTGGGTTCTACAACTACAGAAGTTTTATCCTGCAGTACTCCTGCTGCTGATGAGAAAAGGGGGGATGACCAAACCCTGGAGACATCTAGAAAACCATCCACTTCCCCATGTAACTCAGCAGTTCACCAAAAAGAAACTGAGTTACAAATGACATCTGTAGCCAGCCCACAGTCTGGTTTACTGCTAGATTTGAAAACCTCTCTAGAAGATGCACAGGTGGATGACCCTGTTAAATCTCATGAATCTTATGAAACCGAAGGCTTTGAGAGTACTAGCTTGGATGCTGAGCTTCAAAAAAGCAATATAGGTCAACCCTCAGGCCCCCTCCTGCCTGAACTAAGCAAGCTTGGCTTTCCTGCTTCACTCCAGAGAGATCTAACCCGGCACATTAGCTTGAAGAGCAAAACTGGAGCACACCTTCCTGAGCCAAACCTCAATAGTGCTCGCCGCATCCGCAATATCAGTGGTCATCGAAAGAGTGAGACAGAGAAGGAATCTGGGCTCAAGCCAACCCTTCGACAGATTCTAAATGCATCTCGAAGAAATGTCAACTGGGAACAGGTCATTCAGCAAGTAACCAAGAAAAAGCAAGAGCTAGGCAAAGGCTTACCCAGGTGTGTGCCTCTTTTCAGTATCCATCTCCTTTTTTTTTTTCCTTTTAAACTTACCCTTTGGCTGTGGTCAAGAGAATTCTACTTGTTGAGTTTAATTAAATGTTTGCAAAAAAATGTCTGTTGTAGATGTCTGGTTTAAATATCCAAGAGTGACTGCTACTCTATAACAAATGGAATAAAGTGTTTCCTAGCAGGGAATTCAGGTTACAAAGAAGCACACCTACTTCAGAGAAATGAAGTGGGGAAAATACCATTAGAAATCCATCACTTTGTTGATAGGGGCCATAAAGTGACAGCATTACAAAAATATCTATCTGTAGCCCTGTATTTAACTATAGATCTTAATAAGTGATGCAACTTTTAGATATAACTTCTCATTACCTTTTACTTAGAACGTAGATGGTTATCTTTCTGTATCTGCTGTGGGCATTGTATTTGTGATCACAAAATACATTATCCTGAGTACTTGTGTAATAGTTTGGCTGTTCACCTTACGTTAAGGCACTAAACTTTTCTGAATGGGAAAACCTATATTTTCTTCAATATAGGTTTGCTTACTTGCAGATCATCCTGCTGTGTTTTAATTATGTAGCCCTCCAGGCTTAAATTTCCATCCTTGTTAAAATAACATATTTATAGTACTTTCTTTTCTTTTCCTGTAACTTGTGAGTATCATTGAAATTATGAGGTTCTTAGCATGGTGTCTGTTGCTTGTAAATGCTTGATGAACACTTTTGTTTGTTAGCTGTTAAAAATTACATACTTACTGTTGATTTAGAGCTCCATATTAAATAAAACCTTCAGTTTTTATTCCTTCCCTTTGTATGTAGCTATATACAAATATCTAATTTACTACTTGTTATATTACAATACTTATAATAGAGTTAACTTACTTTATGTTTAGAATTACTAGACTATAAGCTCCTTGAGGGCAGAAGCCATCTGTTTACATTTGTAATCTCAGTGCCTAGCAGGGTTTGGCACATTAAGTGTTGCCCCCTCTCCCAGCTGTGTCTGATTTATGAATTTTTATTTTTTTTCTTTTTCTTTTTTGAGGTTTGGCATAGAAATGGTGCCTCTGGTTCAAAATGAGCAAGAGGTCTTGGATCTGGATGGGGAGCCTGATCTGTCCGATTTAGAAGGATTCCAGTGGGAAGGTGTTTCCATTTCTTCATCCCCTGGGTTGGCAAGGAAGCGAAGCCTTTCAGAGAGCAGTGTGATCATGGACAGGGCTCCTTCTGTGTATAGCTTCTTCAGTGAGGAAGGCACAGGCAAAGAAAATGAGCCCCAGCAGATTTTTTCACCTAATAATTCATTCAGATCCGCACAGAGTCAAAAACCAACCATGAGCCTTAAGCAGGAAGTGACACCTCTGGCTGCCTCCCTAAGAACAGATGAAAGAACTGAAAATGTTGCTACTCGAAGGCGACATAGCGCGCAGTTATCTCCCGACCGTACAATACCTTTGATGCATTTGACAAAAGAGCTGCACAGCCAGGAGAGCTCTACACTACTTTCAGAGAATCATAATGCCCAGGAGAGTAATGGAGAAGGGAACTCTTTATCATCAAATGCATCCTCAGCCCTTGCAAACTCCAGTTTGGCAGATGCAGCCACAGACAGCAGCTGTACCTCTGGTGCTGAACAGAATGATGGCCAGAATGTTAGAAAGAAACGAAGAGCCACTGGAGTGAGTATGATTCCTGTGTTTTGTAGAACATTTCATGTAGTGACTTGGCTATGATAAGAAAAACTTAATGTTTTTCTTGGGTACCTGGGCTTGTGTTTTGCCCTACTCTGAAATAGAAGATTTCTGAGACTCTTACTTTCATATTTCTGTCCTACTGGTTTCTTTCACTGAGTAGCTCTACTAAGTTAGATGTAATTGAATATGAATGTACAGTACTGGGAAAATACGAAGTCATCTCTAAAACTAGTCTCTAAGCCAATGATTCTTTGTATCACCTGACCAAGGAATGAGCCACATCTTCAGCTGTAACTTCATCTATTTTCATGATGCATTTTGTACTGCTATTGAAGAAAGTTACTCTAGTATTGTATTTGTAGGGCATGGATGCTTGTTGGACCCAGAACTATTAGGCTTACTAAGGTAGCTTTAATACTATGAGAGTACATCCATATGAGCATAGTCTTAGTCTCTGTTACTTTGTCTTTTATACTTATGTTGCCTAGCCTGGTCTTTTTAAAATCCATTACTTCACTGACACTTCTCTTTTGGCACCTGTGATGGTTAATATTCCTTAACCCTTTCAGGACCCCTTTCTGAAAAGAAAGAGTTGCTGATAGTAGTATAGACTGGAATCTGACACTCAGAAAATGGACTGTTTCCTTTAATATTGAGACAATATAACAAACTAGTTAAAGGCATGGGTTGTAGACCTGGGTTCAAATTCCATCTCTGCCCTGTTGAACTAGATGTTGTAGCAGATAGTGTTGGATGAGAGATTGATTATCTTATGGCATAGCTGATGTCTTGGGTCTTATCTCACAGACTGTTGAGCTTTTTGTTGTAAAGATTTTCTTGCTGAATTCTAAAGTAGAAACTATGAAATCAGATATGTTTTACTAGCTTTTACCAAGGTGAAGTGCTTTGCCCAAGCCCTTGGGCTTTACTACCTTTAGGATGCCAGGGAGGTACTTGAACTTGATTTTTTTTTTGTCAGATACATTCAGTCAACTAATATTTGAGCTCATATGGTGTATATGAAACTCCTAACTATCCTGATGGTAGCAATCATGAATAATAATGTATGACTTACTTAGAACTGATTCTTTTTCCCCCTCCTGGATAATGGCCTTTGCATATTTAATATTGTTCTTTTTTTTTTTTAATCTCCTTAGGATGGATCTTCTCCTGAACTGCCAAGCCTTGAGAGAAAAAATAAAAGAAGGAAAATTAAAGGAAAGAAAGGTACAGTATAGAATATTCTGGCAAAACGAAACTGTTCCTGTATCACTTCCGCCCTTTACAACTTGATATACAAGTGTAGCTTATCAAACAGAGAACACCCATTTATTAATTTATATTTTTGTTGCCTTGCTTAAGAGCATAGAAAATGTTTGATTTTCTACTATATCCAGTTGGAGCTATAGAAGAAACATGTGATACCACCTAAACCAGAAAGCTGAAATTAATATATATCATGGACTAATTGAGTTCAGTATAAAACCAGAAAGTCTCACTGGGCCTTTTCAGTGGAATGAAGACAAACAAGACATTTAGTACAAGATTTTATCCCTCTTGGTCATTTATAGCCATTTCACACTTTCTGAGGAATCTTGGTTGCTTTTCTCATGTGAATTAAGGAGAGAAGTTATTTGTGGGACTCCCTGACTGATAGGCTTCTATGACTCTTGCCTTTCACTGATTCTCACACCATTTCAGTATAAGATCTAGTGCAGGAAGTAACTGGATGAACTTTGGGTGACTGGATGTGATAAGGTAGGAGTCAAAGATGATACCAGTTTCTAGCTGGAGCAGGTGATGGCTTTATTTATAGAGCTAGAAAACTTTATGAGAGTTACAGGTGAGGGTAGAAGAAGATGGGAGTTCCCTTTTGGATCCCTTGAGTTAAAGGACTATAGAGACACCGTAGTAGAAGTATCCGGTCGGTAGTTAGATATGTGGGTCTGGAATTTAGGGGAGCGGTCTTGGCATATTGCATGAGAAAGAGACAGATATAAAGATGACAAATACACGTAGTAGGAAATTTTATTTCAAAGCTATATTTTCTTCAGGAAAATATATATTATTTTATATTACATATAAATATTTTTATTTACTTAAATTTTTTATATTAAAGTTATTTTATATTGAAGTGAGGTGAAGTCACCCAGTCATGTCCGACTCTTTGTGAACCCATGGACTGTAGCCAACCAGGCTCCCCAGTCCGTGGAATTTTCCAGGCAAGAGTACTGGAGTGGGTTGCCATTTCCTTCTCCAGGGGATCGTCCCAACCCAGGGATTGAACCTGGGTCTCCCGCATTGGAGGCAGACACTTTACCATCTGAGCCACCAGGGAAGCTTTATTTATAGAGCTAGAAAATTTTATGAGAGTTACAGGTGAGGGTAGAAGAAGATGGGAGTTCCCTTTTGGATCCCTTGAGTTAAAGGACTTTAGAGACACCTTAGTAGAAGGTTCTGGTTGGTAGTTAGAAAAGAAATATAAAATAAAGAATTTTATATTAAAGAACCTTAATATATTAAGGTTTTAATTTTGTATTAAAGAGAACTATTTTAAATTAACTAACAGACTAGAAAAATAGGAATCCAGAAGAGAGTGCAAGCATTTTAGGTTTGGGGCCCAATCTAAACCAAAGCCTTGATTGAAGAGGGTAGTAGATAAAGGAAGATGGAAAGTGAAACCTACAGGAGTTGATTTCCCCAGGGCAGAGGTTTTGCTTGGAAGCGTCATTGTTGAAGATGGTGATGTGGTAAGATGGTACTATGTGGAGGTACACTTGAAACCACAAGGCTTGGTCTCTAGCTCTGATAGCATGTGGCTTGACTATGTGATTTGTAAAAAATTTGATGAGTCTCCTTCCAGTGACCTAGTGGGGAGAAAATAAAGTCCTACCCTAGATAATTGATGCAGTTCCCTGGAGTATTAAAGAGAAGTCTCCAATATTAAACTAAGCCTTATGGTTTCTTTTGACAGAACGTTCTCAGGTTGACCAACTGCTGAATATTTCTTTAAGAGAGGAAGAACTAAACAAATCATTGCAGTGCATGGATAACAATCTTCTACAAGCTCGTGCAGCACTTCAGACAGCTTATGTTGAAGTTCAAAGGCTACTTATGCTTAAGCAGCAGGTAACAGCAGATGGAATGTTTAATGAAAATGAATAATCTTAAAGTTGAATTTTAAAATGCTTAACAAAATACTTTATTTTTAGATAACTATGGAGATGAGTGCCCTGAGGACCCATAGAATACAGATTCTACAGGGATTACAAGGTATTCAGAGAATCTGATGGATTGGACTATCTGTAACTTGTTACTTTATGATTTTCTTTCTCTAGAGGGGGATTAAAGTAGTTATAAAAAAGTTAATGTGATTATTCTCGTGTCTCCTTGATTTCATCCTTCTGTAGAAAGACCTGTAAGACTGTACGTCCCCAGAATGCTTAGCAATAGAAATATTGTTATAGAAAGAGTCTTGGGTTAGGCATCCCAAGACTGGGGTACAAATTTGACTCTTCTATTAGTACCAGTGTGACTTTGGAGAAGTCAGTTAAAATCTGAAAAATTAGAATATTAGTGCCTGCCTGTCTGTATCCTCATTGATTGTACATATAGCTTACATAACAATCTATTTTAAAGACTTATGAGCATCTTTAAAATTCTCTTGTAATCTTTAAATATGCGAGCTGGCTCAGTAATGAGTGGCTTTTCAGATAACATTTTTGCATTTGTATGTGTGTACGTTTCCCATTCTAGAAACATATGAACCTTCTGAACGTCCAGACCAGGTTCCCTCTAGCCTTACACGAGAACAGAAGAATGTTAGATCTCAAACATCTACTGATGGCACACTTCTGCCTAGTCCTTTTTTCCCGAATTTCCTGGAACCTCTGTCTTCCCACATGTCTCCATCGTCCACTGGAACCCCTCTTCAAGCAATCACATCTTCTTTCCAAGCTCATGGCAGTGTTCCTGCTCCAGACTCATCAGTTCAGATTAAACAAGAACCCATGTCTCCTGAACAAGAAGAGACTGTGAATGCCATATCACAAGGCTCTGCTTGCAGTGTGTCCAAGGAATTACTGAAAGCTAATAGTATGTAAACTTTTCTCTATGTTAAGGGCAATCCTATAGTGGGTCTAGGGTAATTATATATTAGTGATGTAACGTCATACTTGTCCATTAAAACTAAAGTTATAACAGGACTTCCCTAGTGATCTAGTGGCTAAGACTCCACACTACCAATACAGGGGGCCTCAGGAACTAGATCCCACATGCTACAAATAAAGATTCTGCGTCCACAACTAAAAGAATCCTACATGCGTCAATGAAGATAGAAGATCCTGTGTGCCACAACTAAGACCCCACACAGCCAAATAAATGAATAAATAAATATTTTTTTAAAAAGTTACTATAGTTTTTCTTTAAGTCTTCTTATTTAGGAGCATTATTTTAATATTGGTAACTCTTTCTAATTTTCTCTAATACAGGATTGCTAAAGACTTTGGATTAGCATGTAACAGGTTCCATTTATTAGGATCGGTACAGAATTGTATGTTTTTCATGAGATAAATGGCATTGAACAGTCAGTTTTCTAGATTCATCTTCTGGATTTCTCATTACTTAACTGTTTTTATCATTTCAAGTACAGACCTGAGGAACTGGTGGCCATGAGGAAAGGCAGAGGTCTCTGGTGTTTGGAATCATCTAACAGGAACTTGGGGGTTTTGACAAATAGCCAGGGATTTTACTCTCTTTATAAAATAATCCTTATCTGGTTACCGTTTGAGAATAAATTCTAAGTTGTTTAAAATCTTACCTAAAGTTTGTATAACCACAGTGGTGCTATATTGAAAATTAAGAAACAAATTGATATTGTGTGGTATTCTTTTTTTTTTGAACAAAAAGTCTGAAGAATCATCCTAAATTTTGCTATTTGTTGCAGCACTAATCATTGATATGTACATCAAATATATGTTATCTTTCATATTGAATTTTGTTACTTTTATATGGATAGTATTTAGTATTTTTTTTTTAATGTGACACTTTTTTCAGAAATAGCTTTTAATAGATTTCCTTTTCTGACTGCGAAAGTAATTCATATTCATTGTTTCAAACAAGAAAGAGAAAAGATCAGTAGAAACAATCTCCGTCCATAAAAGGAGCTTTTCTAGGATGTAAGACATGCACATTATTTGAGATTAATGCAAGGCAAAGTGTATAAATACTGTACTAGATATACATGAAGCTGAGGAGTGAGATAACAAAACCATGACTGTTAAAGTTGTTAACATATCATCAAAGGGTAATATTATTTGATAGAAATTCAGTCAGTGATAACTGTAGTATATGACTACACATAGCAGGCACAAAGACGATGGAATAATTTTTTTTTTCCTTCTCAATTCAGGAGAGATCAGTGACAATTATCCAGTTTATCCAGTTACCACTGCAGCAATGTCCTTATCAGAGCTAACAGAGAGATTCCATGAGCCTAGCCAAGAACTGAAGTTTTCTGTGGAGCAAGGAGTTACCAGAAACAGAGGGAACAGTCCCTCTTCCCAATCAGCTGGTCTTCCTAGCATAGATAAAGAAAGTGAAGAGCCAAACAAAGGCCACAGTGGGTCTGAAGCCTGTACCAGTTCTTTTCCAAGATTATCCTTTGCTTCAGAAACCCCTTTAGAGAAAGAGCCCCACTCTCCAGCTGACCAGCCAGAACAACAGGCAGAGTCCACTCTGACATCAGCTGAAGCTAGGGGGAACAAGAAAAAGAAGAAACTTAGGAAGAAGAAAACTCTGCGGGCTGCCCATGTTCCTGAGAACAGTGACACTGAGCAGGATGTATTTACTGCTAAACCTGTAAGGAAAGTAAAAACTGGAAAGTCTGCTAAAGGGGGGAAAGTGACAACCTCCACCTGGGAAGATAGCAGAACTGGCCCAGAACAAGAAAGTGTCAGAGATGAACCAGATAGTGACTCGTCTCTTGAAGTCCTAGAAGTTCCTAATCCTCAGTTAGAAGTGGTAGCCATTGATTCTTCTGAATCTGGAGAAGAGAAACCAGATAGCCCATCTAAAAAGGATATTTGGAACTCCACAGAGCAAAACTCATTAGAAACTTCTCGCTCTGGTTGTGATGAAGTTAGCTCTACCAGTGAGATTGGCACTCGCTATAAAGATGGCATCCCTGTAAGGTAAGGATACTGTTGGTCCAATAAGAGCAGCTTTCACCATTCTTTCATTAGAAAACAGAACTTTTTGTTCCAAATCAGAATTTTTTTAGAGTCACATTTATAGAAAATCAGTAGGGATGGGTGGACGGATATGGATATCTCCTTAGCAATGGAGAGTTTCTGCTTTCTCACTTGTGTTGTAAATATTTACTGTTTTTTCCTTTCATATAAAAATTTCACATGCAGAAACTGATCTTGTATTGTTGCTATTTTGTCCATTGTTCAGAGTAATTTTTTGAGTTCGGAAAATACAAGTTTTCCTACTTGTCCTGTTCATACAGATGCTAAGAAGACTTTTGCTATTATTTTGTAGTGTGGCAGAAACTCAGACTGTGATCTCCTCCATAAAAGGATCAAAGAACTCTTCAGGTATTTGGTTGTTCAGTTTTATTTAAATGAATTACAGGAGGGACTTCCCTGGTGGTCCAGTGGTTGAGAGTCGGCCTTCCAATACAGGGGATGCGGGTTGGATCTCTGGTCTGGGTACTTGGATCCCACACATCTTGGGGCAACTAAGCCCAAGAGCCACAGCTGTTAATCACTATAGAGTCCATGCACTCTGGAATACTTAAGTAAATAAATCTTACATATTTTTAAAAAATGAGTGAATTGATAAATTGATCAAGGAAAAAAGCTTTGTAAGTATTAAAGCCAGGGTTTAAATCTACTTAAATATGCTTATAGAATAGGGGATGGGGACTGGGCTTATTACCAAGAGGATAGATTACTTTGACCAGCAGTTATTGGTATCCCTGAATCCTTAAATCCTGGCGTTTCAGTTTCTAACTCACATCTCTAACCTGGATCTCTCGTGTGTTCAGCTAATTAGAATAGTTGGCCTTCTGTGTCTTCAGTTCTGTGTCTATGGATTCAACTAATCACAGATCGTGTAATGGGCATTTATTGAAAAAAAAAAATTTGGTGTAAGTGGACCTGCACAATTCAAAGCATGTTATTCAAGGGTCAGCTGTAAACAGGAGGATGTGTATAGGTTATATGTAAATACTATGCCATTTTATATAAGGGACTTGAGCATCTGTGGATTTTGGTATATGTTGGGTGGAGGAATCCTGAAACCAATCCCCCTTGGTTACCAAGGGACAACTGTATTAATATTTTGTTGGCTCTGGGGCCTGGGGGGTGGTGGGCTTTGCTTTGAGAAGGAATTACTTTAAAAATAATGCCTTACTCAATAAAATAACTGGCAGCAGAGGAGACTGGATGTGGAAAGATAGTTAGTGCCTTAAAGGGTATCATTCAAAGACTCACTATGTAAGTATTTTTTCCCTAAGAGAAAGGCCTTCCCTACCTTTTCTTAATACGAAATCTTCATAATGAAGGTCACTAATGAGAATGTGGTGTTTTGCTGAGCGAACCAGGTTTTTAGGAGAATCCAGGGACCACTTTTTCATAATGTTTTAAATTTCTTAGTATCTTTTGAGATACAAGCCAACACATTTCTGAAACATATTGTTGTTTTCTAGAAATATCTTCAGAGCCAGGAGATGACGATGAGCCCACAGAAGGGAGCTTTGAGGGGCACCAAGCTGCAGTGAATGCAATTCAGATATTTGGGAATTTACTGTATACCTGTTCAGCAGATAAAACTGTCCGAGCTTATAATCTGGTGGTAAGTTGATACATCAGTTTGAATGTTTTTGTTCTCTTTTAAACACACATCTGTTTGCTTTCCAGAGATGGAGTAGGCTTTAGGCTAACTTCAGATACAGTTGATCTAATGACTCAGTGGGGTCACCAGAGACTTAAATTCTTTCTTTCTCTCCTTTCTATTTTCTCTGCTATCAGCTCTTCCTAAAGCAGGTTCTCCTGCTCACAGATGTCAATAGCCACAAGAGTTTCTTTTCCCTCCCACTGCCAAAAAAGGGTCCTGTGCTTTCCTCCCTAAACAGTCACTTGGCAAAAGGAGATGGAATTATAACAATAAGCTAGGGACAGTCAGGTTCCAGCCCTGGAGTGGATGCTGAGGTCTGTCACCTAGTTGCTACATAATAGAGAAGGGATAGAATGAACATTGGGAAAGTGTCAGAAGAGGCATTTTTCCCTGAGAGTTGATGAATTGTGCAAATTATTAAGAAAGCAGCAGTCTTTCATTACCCCACACTTAATCTGATGCTCATAACTCTTAATTTTCTTATAGTGGACTTTTGAGTTTTGAGTCTGGTATATGTGCTTCCCTGGCGGCACGTGGTAAAGAATTCACCTGCCAATGCAAGAGATACAAGAGACACAGGTTTGATCCTTGAGTCAGGAAGATCTCCTGGAGTAGGAAATGACAACCCACTCCAATATTCTTGCCTGGAAAAATCTATGGACAGAGGAGTCTGGCAGGCTACCATCCATGGGGTTGCAAAAGAATTGGACATGACTGAGCACACACAGGATATCAGTTCAGTTCAGTCGCTCAGTTGTGTCTGATTCTGTGCGACCCCATGGACTGCAGCACGCCAGGCTTCCCTGTCCATTACCAACTCCTGGAGCTTGCTCAAACTCAGGTCCATCGAGTTGGTGATGCCATCCAACCATCTCATCCTCTGTCGTCCCCTTCTCCTCCTGCCTTCAATCTTTCCCAACATCAGGGACTTTTCCAGTGAGTCAGTTCTTCACATCAGGTGGCCAAAGGATTGGAGTTTCAGCTTCAGTATCAGTTCTTCCAATGAATATTCAGGGCTGATTTCCTTTAGGATAGATTGATTGGATCTCCTTGCTGTCCAAGGGACTCTCAAGAGTTCTCTAACACCGCTGTTCAAAAGCATCAGTTCTTCAGCACTCAGCTTTCTTTATGGTCCACCTCTCACATCCATACTTGAGTACTGGAAAAACAAATGTCAAACTAATTCTGTTTATCAATAATGATAGCCAAGAAACTAGGAACACTATGTTGTCTGAACAAATACAGTGAAAGTACATGAAATTGATGAAGTCTTGAAAAGTCAAAAGATTAGATGATGGACTGAGAAAATGTGTTTACTATAGGCAACAGGTATATAGATTCCTTTAGCCTAATAATGTATGAAGGGCAATAGAGATGACTGAAGGAAGAAAGCAATGGTACCAGGCGGTCTTAGTGTAAGATTTGGGGAATTGGCTCTAACTCTAAATTGTAAGGTAGGTGTAGGTATGTATGTACATTGTAAATATATATAATAGTATGTGCACAGAGATAACAGGGTGTTCCATTATGAAACCACACCTGGGACACCAGGACCTGTGATGGCATGTGTTTTGAATTTCGTGTAGCTTTCTCTACATACTAATCAAATGCAGCAACTTATCTGGGTAATTAGCTATAGTTCGAATTTGCTTGCATTTTAGTCCATATACTAGAGAGACTTGGCCTAGCATTAATTAAAATTCTGATCTATGTTATAGCAAATTGCCCTAAGCAATTTTGGGTATTGCCCAGTTAACATATAAGTTGCAGGTACCTCTGTTCACTGGGCATTCAGTGAACAGGTACTTACTGAACACCTTTTGATACCATATACTAGGTACTGTTCTAGACTCTGGGGACACAAACATGAACTGTATATTTTAGCTTTTTTTTTTTTTTTTTAAGGAAATACATTATATTATCCATCTATATCCACAAGTAATGATCTGAACTGTGCTTGACTTTAGAGTCGTAAGTGCATTGGTGTCTTTGAGGGCCATACCTCCAAAGTGAACTGCCTCCTGGTTACTCAGACCTCTGGGAAGAATGCTGCCCTTTATACTGGTTCCAGTGATCATACCATTCGCTGCTATAATGTTAAGGTAAGTGGGTCCAGAGAAATCAGAAGTGATGATACTGAAGCACTTTGACTATATTTACTGGGTAGAGTTCAGACACTGAGACAGATGCTTCATTCTGTTCACCTTCTTGCTTTTGAATTGTTTCAGTACACTTGTAACCTTTGGTAGAAATGAGGCTTAAGTCTAAACCATGTTTTCTGTCTCTCTCCACATATCTTTTTATCTTTTGATCTTTCCAACAAATATTCCTTTTCATTTTCATGTCATATGCCAAAATTAGTATTAGGTAGAAAAAGAAATGTTAAAAGAAGTTTTTAAGCTTAAAGACTTAGAAGTAGATCTCTCCTCTGAGAAAGAATTTTCTAAATGAATTATAAGAAATGAGAGAAAATTGCTTTCATTAAAATATACATATATATACACAACTGCATAATATTTAAAATATAAAAATCAGTGAGCATGAAAAATATATATACATATATTCTTAACTTTAAAAGACAAAATTTATAATACCACGTAATGAGGTTTTAAACATATATAGATGGGATATGTGAGATAACAGGAACACAGGAAAGGGAGAGGCTAGAACTATGCTGGTATAAGGTTCTTATATTTTGTTGAGGATAAGTCAATATTAACTTGAACTAGATTGTTAAAATTTAAAGAGGTAATCTCTAGAAGGCTGATTCAAAACTTCAGTGTACATTGGATGGACCTAGAGAGCTTGTTAAAACACATATTACTAGATCCCTTTCCCAGAGTTTCTGATTCAGTAGAGTTGGGATAGAGCCCAAGAATTTACTTTTCAAACATGTGACACTGATGCTGCTGGTCTAGGGGTCACACTCTGAGAACAGCTGCCCTAAAGCAACCACTAAAAGAATAATGCAAAGAAAGATAGCTTAAAAATTTAATAGAGGAGTTAAAGTGGCATACTAAAAAAACTGTTCAATACAAAACAAGGCAGAAATGGGGGAACGGAAATAAAAATGAGACAAATAGCAAATTGGAGTCTAACTCTAACCGTATTTAATAATCATATTAAATGTGAATTAACACTCAAATTGAAAAAGATTGACTAGATAAAGAACAAACATCAAAATCTATGCTGTCTACAAGACACTTTTAAATTCAAAGACACAGGTAGGCTGAAATAAAAGAATGGGGAAAAAATGTACTGTTGCAAATAGTAACGAAAAGAGCTAGAGTAGTATATTATTATCAGGCAAATAGACTTTAAGACAAAGAATACTACTGAGACAAGGGTAGCTTTTTATAACTATACAAGGGTCAATATGGAAGATATTCAAGATTGAAAGATAGAACAGTGATGTATTTTATAAGAGAATAACAGCATCAAAATATGTAAAGAAATATTGATGGGATTACAGGGAGAAATAGACAAATCCACATTAACAGTTCTTTTTTTATTATTTTAGTCACTTAGTATCATTCAACAGCATTCGATCTTGAGTACTTACTATGTAATTGGCCCTGTTCTAGGTAATTCTATCAATAAAACCTAGTTCTGGGAATTCATGGAAATCATTTTATGAACATCAGGCTCAAACTGTGTTTGTATAACCTGTATATGCATCAGAATTATGAAGGAAATTTTTTAAAAAACATATTCCTGGGCCTACTGAGTTAGAATCTCAGGGTTCAGGGGTGGAGCTTGGTGTTTTATGTATTTTGAAAACTTTTTGGGTAATTATAGACCAGCTAACCTGATACTGGTTTAAAGGAGGCATTTGGGAGCTGTTGAAATAGAGAATCAGTTGCAGGAAAGCACATAGTACTTGATTAATGCAATTATCAGATAATACAACTATAATCTTTATTTTCATTTTTAGACAATAAATGCAGCTTTTTCTTTGGCTACTTAATTTAAGAGGCTAAAACCAAGTTCATAGTGCCCTTTGAAGAATTTCCACCTTCCAAGTTAGAAACATCAGTTCAGTTCAGTTCAGTTCAGTCGCTCAGTCGTGTCCGACTCTCCGCGACCCCATGAATCACAGCACACCAGGCCTCCCTGTCCATCACCAACTCCCGGAGTACATTCAAACTCATGTCCACAGAGTCGGTGATGCCATCCAGCCATCTCATTCTCCGTCATCCCCTTCTCCTCCCGCCCCCAACCTTTCCCAGCATCAGAGTCTTTTCCAGTGAGTCAACTTGTCGCATGAGTTAGAAACATAGGTAACATTATTAGAAGTTATATTTGTTTACTATGTTACCTCCAGCTTGAGATTCTTTAGCCACAAATTTCAAAGCAGAAAACAGTCTAAGATACTTTTCTACAAAGTAGAGGATGCAACATTTTCTTCCTCATAAAAAATAATTTCACACTCTGTTTCACAGAGGATAGTTTTCATATTTTATTTGCTTTTAACCTCTACTGATCAGGTATTGTGTGCTTTTATCAGACTCGAGAGTGTGTGGAGCAGTTACAGCTGGAAGACCGGGTTCTCTGCCTCCACAGTAGGTGGCGGATTCTCTATGCAGGACTGGCAAATGGCACTGTGGTCACCTTCAACATAAAGGTTAGTGGTAGGGGAGAGAAGGCTGAACTCCCATGCCACTTAGAAGTGGTGTGTGTAAGGGAAGAAGTCAAAGACAAGGCCATTTTCCTATTTTTGTGTGTGTAAGAGAAAGCAGGAGAATTAGCCACTGCTCAAAAACTTACCTTCTGTTGTAAGTGAAACAGGATGCATTCTGTCTGCTCAGGCCCAAGTGTGCCAGGACCAAAGTGTAACTCTACTAAATTAAACCAAGGCTATTGATTTGGGGCCAAATAATGAGTCATGGGTTAAACTAGTTTGTCTCATTTTAAGAATGACACCATGAAAAGTGAGCTTAAATTCCTTTGAGTATGACAGTGATGTTGTTTAGAACTGATTTAGGGTGTCATGAAAGTAGCCTGTTCTGTAAACTGAACTAAGTCAAGGTTTGCCCTCATGCCCTTGGGCCTCATTCTTTCCTTACCCAAATATAAATCCATTTGTTGAGCAAACCTTTATTGAGCACTGTTATGTGGTAGGTCTCAGGATAAGGCTTAGGAAACTAATACAGGCCAATTCTTGATGGCTCTGTGTGCTTTGTTAATGTAGTTGAACTTATAAGTTTTAAAGCATGAGAGACATGATCCAGTTGGTATTTTAGAAAAAGTCACTTTGGTGTTGAACAGATTGGAAAATACTGATAGTAGTAGAAGCTTGGAGACCATTTAGGAGGCTTTGTTACAGTAGCTGACATGTAGACTAAGGTGAAGAGAATGCATAAAAAATGTAATCAGAGGTAGAAGTGATAGGTTTTATTACTAATTAGTTGTGGCATTCTATCCCAAGACCATCTGGTCATCTTTTAACAGTGTATTAGAAGTTTGCTGTATTGTGCCTAATTATAGTATTATATGCTTAGTTAGTACCTACTGTCTCTCCTTCTACCAGCCATCTGGAACTATGTACAAGAAATACAATAAAATATGCTTTGGTTTCTGCCTTTAAAAAGCTTAGAATCAAGTTAGAAGAAACTAGCCCATTTTTAATCAAATATCAAGTTATTTGGTTCACTTGATATGAATAGATCAGAGAAGACAAAACAGATTTAAAATGTTTTAAAGGCTAAAACTTGATAATTACCCAGTTCTATTTTGTGAGATTAATGTAATCAAAGGTAAATAGAAGTTAGGAGCCAGACTTTTGGGGCAAAATGATGACAAATTCAAATGGGAATGATCTTTATTTTTGTTTTTTTGAAATGGTCTTTAAATGGTTGAAAAGCCCCAGCAAAGATGGATTTTGAGACAGGGATTTGAGAGTTTTTACAGAGGTGTGAATTTTGAATCCTTGTTAGGGCTGAGCCTTTTTTCTGTTTTTCTCACACTCCTGGAATGCAGTGCTTCCTGGGGCTCATCAAAAAGCCAGGGCTGTTGACCTTGGCCTGTCTGCCTTTGGGCCCTGAATGCCTTTCATCCATCTCCCCAGCATTTTAAGATGGCTGAGATTGAGGTTCCCAGCTGCTGCTCTTGCCTAGTGTCTGGGAGTTTTGTCTTATACGTGCACTTAAAATACCTTTTTAGAGTTTTGGGAAAGTAGGAAACTATGAACAAGATTGGTTTGGGAGTAAGGAAAGCAAGTCTAAAATCTGAAGTAAAGGAGTGTTTATCCACAGCCACATTCAGGATGTGACCGTGCTGTGCTGACTGACATAAAGGCTCCTATAGTTTAACTTAATATTATGAGAGAGAAACAAAGAACCAGAGGTCAGAAAAAGGTCAGAATAACAGAAAGGTGGAGAATGAGAAACTGGTTGTCTAAGAAAGTAGTTCTCAAAGAGAATTTTGGAAGCAACCATGACAAATAGAGTCCATACATTTTGGATGACAAAAATCAGACTTCCTGATTTTCTTTGGCATGGAAAATGTATTCAAATATGGAAAAAAGGTTTCTCTTTCATGTCATTGACTTAAGGGAAGTGAGAGAGGACATAGAAAGAGAACCAGATTCTAATTATGATCAGGATAGCATGGGTCAAAGATAGAAATGAGTATAATGTAAGACTGTCCTCATTAGAATGGAGGAAGAAGGTGTCGTGAATACATAGAGTGTTTGGAATGGGAATGGCAGAGGTTGGGGAGTCAGGGATACAGAGTGGATATGAAAACTTACAGATAGGTGTTAGAATTTAGAGTTTGTATCAAGGTAGTGATTTAGATTAGTCGATGCCGAGTTTTTCCAACTAAGTGGTTTTTACTTCATACAATGGTGGCTTATTTTTCAGAACAACAAACGACTTGAAATCTTTGAATGCCATGGTCCTCGGGCTGTCAGCTGTCTTGCCACAGCTCAGGAAGGTGCCCGAAAGTTGCTGGTTGTGGGTTCTTATGACTGTACTATTAGCGTACGTGATGCGCGGAATGGATTGCTCCTTAGAACTCTGGAGGGCCACAGCAAAACCATCCTCTGCATGAAGGCAAGTATAGAATGGGAGTTCATTGTCTGGTGTGAAAGGAAGAGTTCAAATGAAATTTCCCATGTTTTCTAATGCCTTATTTAGAATACAGGAGGCTACAATCCTTTTTCTTAGGCCTGGAATCACCACAGGACATACTGTTTTTTAGCATATTAATTGAGAGACAAATATCTTATTGTAGAATGTAGATATACTCAAATGCTATTCTAGGCTACTTCGTAATCATTCCAAAGAAGCAACAAACCCAATAATATGTTGTCAGTTCATCAGAGTACTTAGTGGCAGCACGTAAATTTCAGTTCAGAAAATTTGTCTGAGAAACTTACTTTATACCTCATTCATGCTCATCTCAATACCAGTGTATATTACAGGTTAAAGGAAACCTCAGAACTCTATACTGAATCTTACTCACCGAATTTTTTTTCTTTAAGGTGGTGAATGACCTTGTGTTCAGTGGCTCCAGTGATCAGTCAGTCCATGCTCACAACATTCATGTAAGCCTTGTTGGTGTATCTTTAATAAAATGGTGGATAAAGCTTGAAGGGATTCCTCAGACCTCTTGCAATTTAAATTAAGCCTCCTTTCTAGTGACAGACTTAATAATAATCCCTGTGCATAGCTCTTGGATACTGTTAAGCACTGTGAAAATCAAAATTCTTCGTGGGGGACAGACTCAAAAGTTTACATCAGGTTTAGTTTGAATGTCTTATTTAAATGTGAGACATGTTGAGCATCTGAGGCTCTGAGAAAGTAGATATGATATATAGTTTAAAATCACACAAATAGAAACAGCCGTGAGAGTCTGCTTGGGTCATAGAGGCCACTTTTGAAGTTCAGTTCCTAGTCTGAACTTCTGAGGTTATTCAGCCTCAGGAACTTTTTGTCTAGATCCAGTTAAATGATAAAAGTGAATATACTTCGAACACTATAAAATACATACACACAGAGCTGTGACCCTTCTCTCTCTGTAACACTGGGTTCTCTCCGTCAGGATACAGTGCATATATTTTATATAAGTAACAAATGCTTGTGAGAATACTTCACCTGTCTAAAATTAGTGCAGCTACATGTGTGTACAAGTAGTCTCATCATTACCTCTTTTAGAATTACAGAATTATAAATCTCAAAAGTCAAGACTCTTGGAAATCAGTTTAGTGACTCTTGTCTCTCTTCTGATGCAGACTGGTGAGCTTGTCCGGATCTATAAAGGTCACAATCATGCAGTGACTGTGGTGAATATCCTAGGGAAAGTGATGGTGACTGCTTGCCTGGATAAATTTGTTCGTGTCTATGAGTTACAGGTAGAATTTAGATTCACTATTTTGTTTGAATGATTTGGAGAGATGATCTGTTTGGATTTGGTGTTTGTTTTTTTTTTAGTATGGAAAGGCTGGGGTGGAACTCAAGAAATCTGTGTTCTTCATAAGTGTTATAGATAATTATGAAGTAGTTTGGTTCTTCGACCGCACTTTCAGAAATACTGCCCTGAGATACCTTGTCAGGTTCACAGGTGTCAAAATTTAATGGTTTCTGGAGGGCAGCTGTAGCTTGTCACATCTGTGTGGTTCTCTGTGTACAATTTCAGGTTTGAGACTTTGACACTACACAGAAATTGGTGGGGATTTTTTTCCCCCAATTACCAGCTCTTCCCTTGAGGAGGAGGACTTATTAAAAAGTTTGCTGTTCGATTGTGCTTCTGTTAATAAGTGACTGGTGCTTCAGCTTGATACCTGAGGTACAGTTTTAAACTTGCAAAAGCCTTCAGGGACTATGCTTATTAAACATAAGGTATAAATAACCTTGATTCTCTTTCTTTCCCCCCCGCCCCCGCCCTGCCTCCACTTAAGTCGCATGATCGCTTGCAGGTTTATGGAGGACACAAGGACATGATTATGTGTATGACCATCCATAAAAGTATGGTGAGTTTAATTTGCCATGCCATATATTTGCCTTTGAATGTGTTTACTAAAAATTCTACAGACTTTTAGTAATGTTACTACTTGGCACTTCCAAAAATGACATCTGTTTTTGATATGCCTCATTATTGAACGTTTTCTATCTCTTGGTATTATAATATTGAGAAGTAACCCAGTAGTACTCTTGAATATTCCATTTTTATTAAGAACTAAAATACTTACAATAAAAAATACAAATACCACCATTAAATAGAAGGTAAATTTAAGGTGTTTCCAAAAAAACAGGTGAGCGGTGTTTTTTTCAGAGACAGAGTTTTTTTATCTGGACAATACATTGGAATAGAGTCAAGACGTTTGGTCATTGTGGCATAGTTATAGCAGACCTAAAAGTAGAAGCTAACTCATGTAACCCTACTAATCCTTGATTTATTTTATTTTTAAATTTTGAGGTTGAACCAGAATGGATATTTTTCTAACTTTAAGCTGTAGAGCCTTTGTCCCAGTGAAATTCAGAAGCCTGATATGTAATGCCCAGCAGAAGTCAGAGCTACACCAGTTAAAGTATAAGCAGTGCCTCTGAGCCCTACCACTTCTGCTCTCAATGACAGTCCCAAGAATGGCTTTCTAAGGAGCATAGCTTCCAAGTATCCAGACTAGAAGATGTATAAGATACTTTCTTCTTATGGTACTCTGGGGCTGGTTTGGGTTTAGGTTTATAGTTTCCTGTTGTAGTGCTACCAGCTTTTGACTCTTATTTTGAGGATGTTCATAGTAGTTTTATTGTGTGTTGTTTGGGTCTGATAATGATAAACATTTTTCTCTAGATTTATACTGGGTGTTACGATGGCAGTATTCAGGCCGTGAGGCTAAATCTGATGCAGAATTACCGCTGCTGGGTAAGTATTGAAACTGTTTTTGTCACCAGACTTAGATGTTGCCCAACCCCAGGCCAATTTATAGATCTTCATTATCATTGGTTTAACATTTTCATATTGAGTCTTCCACCGTAGGACAAATAAGCTTATTTTTTTTAAAGTACATAAAATGCTTCTGTAATTCTATAGTGAAAGTTCAATCTTAAGGTTAGATACAAACTATGTTTAAGTGTCCATTCAGAGGTTATTTCCTTTGTGTTTTTTATTTTGCTTTATTACTGTGTTAATACATGCCTACAAAAGCATCAGTAGTGCAGAAGTGTCTGAAAGAAAAGTGGAAGTGCTTATTTTCATAACCTGCCTACAATATTTTACCCATTCCTCAGGTATTTACATGTATTAGTAATTTGGTTTGTTCATTGGTTTTTGAGAAATAGACAAATAAAAATTTTCCCTCTTGAAGTTCTAAACCTCAGTTCACTAGACTAAATTTCATGGTTTTTATTTTAGAGTGGAGGATGGTGATTAAACCTCAAAACTTTCACACTGTTTCTTATAAACCTTAATTTATTTAATCAGTTCTAATAGTACTGACCAGAGAAAAGTGGCTGGCACTGAATTTTTTTTCCCTAAACCCTAATCCCCTTTTCAGCATTGCTGAAATGGATGTTCACATTTTAAAATTTGAGTTTAGATTTGTGTCTGGCCTAATTACTTTCCAGCTTTTTAGGCATCACTATCTTTGAAATTTAGTGTTCTCAGTGAAGACAAGTAAAATCTAGTAAAACAGTATCCAAAGCATACTTAATGTTTTAATCCAAAACAGTATCCAAAATAAACTTATCTAGAAAAATGAGGAAAATGCCTTCTGGTTTTAAAGCTGAGGGTATGAAATAGTGTTTACAGAGGGAAAATTCAAAATTGCATTACTTTTTAGAAATGAACATATTAGAATAATTTCTTAAAAGCCTGTAAGGGAAAAAAGCCAAAACAAAAGAGTCCTTATGCTTTCTGATTAACAATTGAAATATAGCCACATTTATAATACAGTAAAAAAAAATGATCACAAGAGTGTGATTCAAGTGATAAAAATTGTGAGTAAAGACAGGCTTCCTTGGCAGTTTTCTGCCAGTATTTCCACAAATGTAGTTTTCTTTATCAGACATTTGTGTTTTTAAGTTTACAAGCCAACAGTTCTTAGAATTGTTAAAAATAACTCAAGTATTACAGGAAAGCTGTTTGTCTTTTTAAATAAATGGACTGAGAAACTCTTTTTATGATGGCAAGAAAAAGAATAATTATAGTTTACCACACTCTATGATAACCTGGAGGGGTGGGATGGAGTGGGAGGTGGGGGGGAGGTTCAGGAGGAGTATACCTATGGCTAATTCATATTGATGTATGGCAGAAACCAGCATAATATTGTAAAGCAATTATCCTTCAATTAAAAATAAATTTTTTAAAAAAGAATATAGTTTAAATTGAATTTTATTTAATTTGTCTGTCAGTATTTGCTAACAGCTTCATTATTTAAAGACTTAATGGCAACATTAGTGCTTTGCCTTCTCAAAATTCTGAGCTGTCAAGACTTCCCAGTCTTTTCAAAGTTTCTGAATAAATTCATGATTAATTTGGTTGCCTCTGGCTTTGTTGAATTTTCCAGCCAAGAATAAACAAATAGGGGCTTATTCATAGGATACAATGAGGAATATTCTCATTGCATGTTTCCAGTCCTCTTTATAACTTACCCTTTCAATTCTCTCTCTCCAGTGGCATGGCTGCTCTCTGATATTTGGTGTTGTAGATCATTTAAAACAACATTTGCTGACTGACCATACAAATCCAAACTTTCAAACTCTGAAATGTCGCTGGAAGAACTGTGATGCTTTTTTTACTGCTAAGAAAGGATCCAAACAGGTATATCAGTGGGATTTGAGGTCATCCTGGGGTCATTTGACTGCTCAGAGCAGGGTTCAGTAAACCGTTTTTGCCTTATTAGAATGTTCAGACTTGCAGTAAACAGGGAGAGTGTAAGGATTTTTCTTTTTATTATTAATATTATTCACAGATTTGAGAGATAGCTTAATGAGGTTTCAAGTGAAGAATTAGGTAGTTTTTGAGAAAGTGCCTAGAGAGAATGTTTTCACTTGTTCCAATCCAGTAACTGAACCTAGAGGTTTGTTACAGCATTCTTGTGTTAATAACTCAAGTGCACAGTTCCATGTGAATTAAGAGTGATGGGTCCTAACTGCCTTTCATGGATCTCAGATTAGACTTGGGAAGCTCTCCGTGGCTTTGACTTTCTTTTGACCTTCTACCAACCTCTCTCTCATGGGTCCTTTTCCCTTTATTTCCAGGATGCTGCAGGACACATTGAACACCATGCTGAGGATGACAGCAAAATTGATTCATGAAGTTTTTTGCCTCCCATGTTGGGAAGTCTTTAGTTGAACTAATCTCACATCGGCCCCTTACACAGGCCAATGTCCTCCTTTCCCCGGTGAATCAGGGAAGGAGAAAGTGGTTACTAGCCAGGCTTACTACTAGCATAAGTCTGGGCAGCTCTATGGGATGACAGGTTACACTTCTAAGTTTTTGCTGGAGGTTTGTCAGATTTAAACAGATTTTTAAGGAACCATACTCTTCTGGGACAGCATGGCATATAGTAATTTATGCTACTGGTGTTCTCCAGATGTTTATTAAAGACACAAATCTTAATTGGTTACCCAGTTTGACCCTAATCACACATGTATTTTATTGATTTCAGTTTGTGATTTTTAGTTTCTGTTCTTATGATGGTTTAAACCAATAGTCACGCGTTTAAGTACAAATTTGTTCAAATGTTAGGTTTTTAGGATCAGTCTTAATTTCTCCTTAATTACTGCAATCAGTTAATTCTAAACACTGGGTATTTTAATTGGAAGCAACTATTTTCCTTTCTTAACAATTATGTACAATGTGTTTCAATATTCTCTTCTTAGATGGACAGAGCTGGCTTTAAATGCTAAAGGGATACACAGTAGATTTTTAACAGCCGAAGTATATTTTAACAGCTGATTATATTTTAGGAGCTCAGGCAACAGATCACATAATGACAAGTCCTTGCAGACAGTAATTCCTATTGAACCTCCGCAGATTTTGATAAAGTCCTCGGTTCAAGGACTGTGCATTGGCACAGACCTACCATCTACTTGGAGATCTCACTGTTAGACCTGGGTACTCCCTGCAGGTATTGGCCGGCTGTTCGAACTGGAGGTGTAGCCTTTGTCTTTCCAGGTTCTGACTCTCCAGGCGGGCAGTGGGTTTGAAACCTTTGAGTTTGCTTCATTGCCAAGCCCTCTCCCATTCTCTGGTTGTGTCTAGACTGACAGCAGCCATCATATAGTTCCTCTGAGCTCATGAGGTACTTTTCACCCACCCACAGTACACAAATGGGGGGATCAGGATAAAGCATCTGATTAGTTTTTAAGGCCTCAGGCAGACTTCTTAAAGACCAGTGTATTGCCTTCACCTCCCCCACTAAGCTGAGAAGGAAGGGTGGGTGGGTTGAAGGGAAAAGACCCTCCCTGTCCTTCAAGAGCAGCGAAATGAACAAAGCCTTCTTGACACTGCTTTGTTTTTTGAATTCTCTCTGTACTCTTAAGCGAAGCCATAGAGGTGTTAGTTTCTAGCCTTTTGTTTCTGTGATCGTCAAAACTCTGAAAGATTCCACAGAGAGAGGGAGGAGAGGAGAGAAGAGCCGAGTGCCACATACCAAGCTCCGGATGTGATGATCACTCGTTGCTAGAGGAGAGCAGCCGGGTTTATCTCCACCCACCTTAGTGTACACACTTCCCCCATGTCTTCACTCAGGCTCTGGGGCAGGGCAACTTCACCTGGGGTTCCTGGATAGGTTTCCTGAGGGTATCCAAAACCCCTGGAATTGAGTGTAAGACTGAGTGGCTGTTCTTTTTTTCCAGGAAAGCCTTTGGTAGTTCTTACTGGATCAAAAAAAAAACAAAAATTAATTAAGAACTAATCTGGGAGATACATCTAGATAATGAATGGCCCCATGAATTATTTACTTCTGTCCTTATGAATGGCAGGACTCTTGTGTTGACCACATTACTGAGATTTGCATGATATTTGAGAGAGCAGAGAAGATCTTGTTGCATAAAGTTTATGTGTGCTGTTTCTGAGAAGAAGCATTCCCATCTCTTATCCCATTTCCTATACACGTGACCAGAGAAGCCAAGCTGTTCTGTGGCTTTGGGAATGGTGATTCCTAGGAAAGTACATTTGGATTTATTTCTAAACCTGGCATTTTCCTTTGGACTGTAGCGAATCCACATTCCCACATTGGCTGAGCAGTATGCTGAGAAAGTCTTGCATGCTCTGTTACATAGGTGCCCTTCTGTTCTGCCTGAGGACATGTCTGAAAAGATGAGAGTGGTGGAGCCTTTGTACAGCAGGAAGGAGATATGTGAGGTGTTGGGCAGTCGTGGGGAACTGTTGTAGGTATGAACAGATTGATAGAATCAGTAAAAACTGATTTGAGCTTAACTTTGACAGAATCATGCACAGTCTATCTGCCTTCATGTGTGTAGTTATGCATGTTTCTTGTACGTATGTATGCGTGTGGGCACCTATACTTAATAATACTTCTCCCCATTTCACAGGAATTTTCTTTGAAGCCGTAGCAATAATGTCTTTATTTCAAGAATGTGTAAAACTCACTTAACACCAGGTTAGTGTGTTTTGCCCTAAATGCCCTGTTGTAGTCATCTGTTTAGAAATAAAGGCACCATAAGCATCTTGGCTGCTTATGGTTGTGTGTTATTACTTTTAAGTGTCTTCAGTTATGAGAAGTCTTTAAGTCTTCTATAATGTCTTGGCTGATTCTGGCCTTCTCTTCCCTCTCAGATTAGAGCAGTGGTTCAGGGATTTGTGTTGGCTGTGATATTTCATACTTAGTGGAGGAAGGAAATTGTTACATGATGTGACAAAAATTTCTTCTAAGGAATCGAATGTTGCTTTTAATTATTTGTGTTTACTTCTGACAACAGAAGTCAAGAAAACCATAGCATAAATCCTTTTGTGTGTATATGCTAGTGTTTTAATGGCAGTTTGTTCTGATGAAATATCAGTGACTTCAAGTTTTATCATGAAGTTTTTAATCAGGTTCAAAATTTTGGCATGCTACTCTACTCAGTATAAAGCAGTTAAACACAATGCAAACAAAGGGTTATCTTGACCTGATGTTACTTGAATTTGAGAGAATGTCATTATTACTACACTCCTGCTTTCGTGGAGAATTTTTTTTTCTGCCTCAGAAGTTGAGTGTTTAGCTCCTGACCTACCTATAATTTGTAGGCAACATTATTGCTATTTAAGTGATTATTTGCCTAACAAAGGGTTTTTTGTTTTTCTCTTTTTGGTAGATTATACAGTGGACAACTTTAGTGACTAGGAATGTGGATGATTTGGTGGGAGTGGGTGTACAACACTTAGCGGAATGGTAATGGTATATTTTATGGAAGAGTTCCATTTGAGGGGAAATCAAACTATATTGTGAAGTGGGATTTAAATAGCACGTCCCCTCTGGTTTGCAGTTTATATACGCGACTTATAAATTTTGTACCTAAAGGAGAGCTCCTAAAAACTGTTAAGGCCATGCCTGCCACATTGTTACAACAGTGATTTTATCCCAGCTGCAAATCATCAGGATCTTGAGGGTTTCAGAGATGCTGTCTGATGGTCAGAAACAAGCTGTGGTGTAGGTGGTTTGGGTTATACTGAGTTCCATCAGTGGATGTGAAATCTTGATTAAACCAAACCTACTACTAATCAGACAGTAACCGCTGACCTCACTTCAACCCCTAACTATGTGGCCTTGCTAGGTCTCATGGTGACTAACATTTCCCAGATTTCCTCTGAATTCACAGTAGTAGCCCAGTTGAATTGGGGGAGAAGGAAGCAAGGAGGAAAGGCTGTTGAGGATCTTTTCTCCTGCTTCAGAGAAGTACATGCCCTCAAGCTGCGCCAGTGCCCTTGGTGTCTTGATTTTTTTTTTAATTGAATATTGGTTAGAAGACTGAAATCAGATGACATTTGACAGCAAAATGTTTATAAGCAAATAGCTTAGCCTTCTTACATTTTGGTATAAAGCTGTGAACTTCCTAACTTTGTAAAGCAACATATAAAGCAAATATAAGAGGAAAATAAAGTACTTTTACTAATTGTTTATTTTTGTTACCTTATCTACACATATTCACGGCCAATCCTTTTCCATGTTGATATAGAGGTCAAGAAGGAAACTGGGTGGAAAATGCAAGATGGTTATAGATCATGGTCCAGATAAGCACGGCAAACACCTTCATCTAAGCATTTGTCCAAGGTCATACAGTAGGTCAGTGTTAGTAGAGGAGCTCTGCGTCATTACAGTCTGCTAACTTGCCCCTCCAGTTAATAGGTGACCCATTTTGTCTTGATCTAGACACCAACATCTATTCCCCTTCCTTTCCTGGTGTATCTTGGAAAGTATTTGAGTGATTCCTGTGCTCAGGAAATAGCAAAAAAGCATGATTAAAGTGGGGTTTGGGATTTGTGTTTGTGTGTGTGTGTATTTTCCATTGCTGTATTCTGAAACTAGAGCTCTATACATGATGGGTGAGATTGGAGCTACTCAGTCTTGCTGTAGCTCTCAATGTGACGAAACAAAACACAATCAAACCAGCAAAACATATGCCTTTATTTAGATGAACTTTTTTCAGAATGCAACCTAACTTATGAGTCACATAACCCAAAGTGTCTAAACCTCTTTTCACTGAACTATTTACTCCAGAGCAGTCCCGTCCTGAAACAATCAGGCAGAACCAAGTGCTCATTAGGTTGCTGTCCTATGGGTGGGAGAACATAAAGATGGTTGGGGGGACGCGGGGTGGGGGCATCTAGCACCAGGAAGTACTGAGTGCCATTGGCAAATGCTTCTGCATACAGCTGCGAGCGTCTAAGGAGAGTACTTGTCTTCAGAGCTGAGGCCATCAGACTCCAAGCAAAGCTCTCACTGGCCTGTGGCTAGCCGAAGCAGACAGAGGCACCTGGCTCCATGTGGCACAGGGACGACACAGCTCTCCCTTCCCCATTCCTTAACTGAAGGGTCAGGCTGGGCCTGACAAATGGACAGATGCCCTAAGGCTTGGAGGGACGTGAGTAGAGGAGGAACTAGGCTGATGAGGTGCCTGGAGGCTTCCTGGGGGTGCAGCAACTGTGTCCTTTGAGGTAAGTGATTTTAGCTCTGTTGGGTGAAATTGAAATCCTGAGTGATCCTCCATGCCTTGGATGCAGCCAGCTTGATTCAGGCATACATGGTGAGCTGCAGCCACTGCAAGAGGAAGTCCCAAGATCAGAATGCACATGAGACAAGAGAGCCAAGCCCTAGAGATCTAACGGGTAGAAGAAAAGGCCAGTCCCAGCATGCCAGACACTGGGAAGATTTCCTGAGAAGCATCCTTCCCATAGATCTCCCCTAGAAAGTACAGATTTTTCAGCATAAAGCCATAACTCAGGCATCCTTAGAGCCTTCCCCCAACACGCGTTCCCCATGACCACATCCCGCTGAGCTCTGAGCTTCCTTTTATGTTCCCATCCTTTATGCTTCCCATCCCATCCCATCCCAAGTGCAGGGGGTAGTATACTGTTTCTGTTAGGCTTTACCTCAAGAACGTTGAGTTTGATGATACCGTCCCCATCCTTGTCAAATGCATTGAAAGCTCCTGCTCGGAAGAATGCACAGACCAGAGACCAGTTACAGGTGCTCCCCACCACCCCCAACCACTCCACCTTTTCTTAAGAGGACTATGTGCCTGGTGCTGCCCTTCAGCACCAAAATAGGCCAAAGTATCACCAGTAACTGCCCCCTTGCCATCCCATTCTGAGCCTAAAGAGGGCCTTCACCTTTGTTCAGCTTGAACAGTAGATGGGGATTTGTCCAGGGTCATATAGTAAGGTCAGTTAGTGGGGATTCCCTCCACCAGGAGAGGGAGCAGGAAGGGCACAAAAGAGCAGAAGGGTAGCTGTCTCCTTACTGAACATGCCCTCCAGCCTGACAAAGCAGCAGATGAAACTGTCGAAGTCAATGTTCATGTACTTGTCTGCATAGCGCATGGTAATGATATCGTAGAGCTGGTTGTTGAGGTGGAAGCCTGTGGGGGAGAGGAGGAGATAGGGGTGAGTCCTCAGGTCTGCTTGCTTTCTCCTTAGAACCTCCTGGTCATGCTACAGCCTAAGAGAGGAGAACAAGAAGCCTTTTCTCACTCCTTCCTCTGGTAGGGCCCCAGTGGCCCAGTCCTCCCCTCTCATCCCTGCTCCTACCACCTCCCACCCGCATCCTGGCCACCCCATTTCTTCCCCATACCTGCATCATTGACTGCATTGCGCATCTCATAGCTGTTGATGGTGCCGGATTGGTCTGTGTCATAGTGTTTGAAAATTTTCTGGCAATAGAAAATTTGAGGACAGAGGTCACACACTCAACCTCTGAATTAGTCCCTTCCTTACTCCCACCCTCATTCTCTCCTCCCACCTGCCACGTCTTAATCTTCTTCCAGAGGTGATGAAACTCTTGCAGGTTCAGTCTCCCAGAGCCATCTGTCTGGAGGAAGGAGGTCAGGGCTATAGGGCACACAGCAAAACCCTCCTGGCTTGGGAGCAGACCTGGGTGGCTGTGCAGGGAGGTCCTCTATAGAAGGGCTTTGCCCAGGATAGCCACCCTTGCCCTAACCTAGTGTTTAACACCCACTTCCATGCTTCCCTAGTCAGAATCAGTGCCTGCTCTAGAACCCAGGGAACCTTTCTCTAAAGACCACTCTTGGGGTAGGGCCTCAGGCTCCCAGGCCTGAGGTTGAGAGCAGGGGCCAGTGTTCTCCCAACTGTGCTTCCTCCAACAGCTCCTTAAAGACCAGCAGCCAGGAAGTTTAGCACAGGGCCTCCTAAAATCTTTCCTTGAGCATGAATTTGGGCCCCTCTGCTTGATTGGGCCCCCCTCATTGTTGCCCTAGCCCCAGGAGACTCCACAGGGGCTGCCGACAGGGCTGGGAAACAGTGGCAGGAAGGATACGTCCATGAGAGCGATCATGCTACGGCAGGACTCCAGCGTGAAGCCTTGTGTCTTCAGGTCCTTATCTGAGAGGTATGAAGAAGAGTGAGGAGCTGCCTTCAGATAGCTGGACACACACTACCCCCACTGCCCACCGGCCCTTGCAGAATTAAGCTGCTCACGTTTGTTCACAACTCTGTTAAGGACGTTCTTGAGCTCATCTGCACAGATCTCCATGTCCTGAGGAGGAAAGGGGAAGAGAGTCATGGTTCAAGAGTGCAACAGCTGATGGAGCATAGGCTTTGCGAATCAAATCCCGGCTGTCCATGCTTGTGTAGACAGGGCTGTTCTGTCATGGGGAAGCTGGGGCTTTTCTGAGGAAGACACTGTACCTTCAGCTGTCTAGAAAGCAGTGGGCAGCTTAGAGCCACCCAGAGGGTGTATCGGTCTAGAACTCAAAGGACTTCACTTGTGGATTTCTGTGCTACGCTCATATACCCCGTTTCCACCAAAAACCAAAATGACCTCCACTGAACAATAATGAAATAACTGGCAAACTGAGCAGTTCATCAAGGAGAGGAGTGTCCGAGTGAGTCAGAGTTGGAGGTACTCACATCGCCTGCTATCTGCCTGAAAATATTCCGGAATTGCTGCTGTTCCTCACTTTCCTGGTCAGTGTTGCCGGGCTCTGGCTATGGAGGCACAAAGGAAAACTGGTTGGCGGGGACCAGGGAGATGGACAAACCTGAGAGGAAAGTTCCTTCTGGTCTGAAGGAGCCAGTATGACTAAACCAGCCATAGGTGGCAGCAGGAGCTGGGTACAGAGTCAATGCTCTTCTTGGTTGAACCTACTGATGTGGAGTGAGAATCATCTAGGCCCCAACGACCCTTCACCCTGTACCTCCCCAGCCTAGCCAGAGGAGGTATATCAGCTGTGCAGACACGAGACAGACCCCTTGGTCCTCTTCCCCCATCCCCACCAGCTAGAGCCCTCTCCTCTTTTTACAGCCTGACTATCCCAACCAAACCAGCCCCACCCAGCAGGACGAAGCAGACCAGACCAATCTGATACCTCCAGCCGTTTCTGCCATCAAGGCCAAATCCTCAGAGGACCCTCCTGCCTTCCCCACGCCGTTGCATGGGCACCACAGGACAGAGATGTCCCTGGGTTTATCTGGCATCTTGCCTGTTAGTCTCGCCTCCTATATACTTCATATGACCCCCTGCCCTCACTCCAACCTAACGCTGTCCCCTGAGCTCTGGAGGACTCCACTTCTGGTGTCACCCCCCTTCCTACTACTGTTATCTTCCCTGTTGTTAATGACACCAGGAAATGAGCTGTTCTGTCTCAAGCTGTGTCTGTCACAGGCTTTTCATCCCTCTCTCTTCTCTCATCATCCTGGCTGGATGGGCTCCAGCAGGGAAGCTCAACCTGTCCTTCCCAGGACCAGCTTGGTGTGGCAGCCAATCCCAAGACATTCATCCAGGCAGCACCCCAAATTTTAGGAGAATTTGGTGAGGGAAAATGTCAGTGAGACAAACCTAAACGTCTAGATGTTAAAGGGACACCCCACCTCTATGGCTCCTCCAACCCCCATGCACTCCAAGAGCACAGGCCTCGGTTGTGTGCAGGCCACCCAACTCATGCACGTGCTCGGAAACCTGTGGAGACTTCGCCTGTTTATCAGGGCTTGTGTGGTCTTTGCCCTCTGTGTCCTGGTCCACACCCAGCTCCTTGTTGCTGTTCGCTCTGTCCGAAACAAAGATGATGGGCTGGAGAGAAGAGGGGCGTGGGGAGCAGGCAGGGAGGAAACGAGGATTACTGGCTGAGTGGGCATATGAAGCAACCTCTCTCCTGGAGCAGCTTTGTCCAGTGAGGAGGGAAAGAGCAGAGCTGGGACTTCTAGAACCTCTGTTCAAGCTCCATCTCTGCCACTAACAAGCTGTGTGACTTGAGGAAAGAAGCTCGGTCTCTCTGGACCTAAGTTTCTTATCTCCTTGTAGAGTTATGAGGATTAAACATGGTAGTTAGTACATGTGAAAATGCTAAGAATCCTAAAAGCAGCATCCTACAGTGCAGTGATTTTCAAGTATTTTGTAGATATTTTTTTCAAGTGGAAACCGTGTTCAAATTAAATTTCCCCAGAAGCTCTAAAAACAGAGCTTCTCTGCTTAATGAAGAGGGCAGAGCTCTTTTCCCTTGGCACCCCCACATCACCATGGCAGCTACTGAGGCTTCTCCAAGGAACCTCTAGGACTTGGCAGAGGACACATTGAGAAAAGAACTGACTATCTACATGGTCACTGACTGGGGTCAGAATACTTGACTGGAGTCCCAGCCATGGCCCTCACGTATGAAAAACATCCTCTGGCCTCAGTTTACTCATCCATTAATGAGGATGATAAAAACTGCTTTGCCCTTTTCATAGGGCTCTTGTGGGGATCACACAAGATACTGAATGTATAACCGTACTGTAAAAAATCATTTAAGATGATGCCCAAATATAAGGGGTATTTGTCAGACATGCTCATGCAAGTGAGCAGAATGTGAAAGGGTGGGAGCGGCTGCCATGCTGTGGTGGCACTGGTTGGGGTATACCTCCCATAGAGAAAGCCAGAGGAGGAAGGCAAGGCTCCTATCAGCAGTGCGAGAACAGGGGACAATCAAAGTCTCTCAGTGCGTAAGAGTTCCTGAGCACTCTTGAGTTCCTGTTTGCCTTTCCATACTGTTCCTCTACGGCAGCATGAATGGACAGACCCATGGACAGAGCTTCCCCAGCTTTGGCTCCCAGCAGGCCCTGAATACCTTGGCTTGCTCTGCTTTCCAAGCAAGGGGTCTTGTTCAAGTAACTGATACCTGTAGGGAATCTCAGAGCAAGTATGGCTAGCAGCCTGAGGGGGGAAGTGTGGCCATGGGGCACCCCTACCAGGCACACAACTTGGGGCCCAAGCGTGGGTCTAGGCCACACAGGCCATGGAGTGTAAAGGTCCGGCACCAGAGAGCTGAGGGCAAGAAACACGAGTTCAGAGCAAATATGGTTTCCAGTTCAAGTTTCCCCACTCATTAGTTGTGTGTCCTCAGACAAGGACTTCTGAATCTTTATCCTCATCTATAAAAGAGGGATCCTGACAGCACCTACCTTGTAGACACTGTTGTAACTGAACGCAATGTATATTTTATCCCAGCGCAGGGCCTTAATATGCAGCTGGTGCTTGGTGAATGTCAGCTCTGGTCTGCACTAGCACCAGTGCTTGGAGGACCCCTATGATGGATCCTTCCAGACGCTGTCATGAACACTAACACCGAACCTTGTCTGATGGCCTATGGCTATTGCTCCATTGATGTGAGGATGCCCAAAGGTCAGTCATTTCTGGATGGCACTCTGGGTGGTCAAACCAAAGTTGTAAAAGGGGTAACATTATTGTAGGCATTACTGCCCTGGAGACCATGGGTGAAAGGAGCAAGGATGGGGTTGATTGTAGTCTCAAGTTCCAAAATTACACATAAAAACTTTCCTCTGAGGCCCCTGAGATGCTCTTAGCATGCATGGTTAGCTTTAGTGATGATGTCCCTGCAGCAGAGTGGTCTTAACCAGGACACCCAGGAGGGCAAGCTCCCCAGGTGGCTCTCCTTATCTTTCCACCTGAAACCAGTCAAGTTGAGCAGCTCCTCTGGGACCATGCACATGAAGCTTCTCTTCCCCTCTCCCCTTTCCTGTCTGGACACGCACAGCAAGCAGGGCCCATGACTTTGAGGGGCTTAAGTTCAGAGAGAGAGGTCACTATCTAGGAGGGAGTTGGCAACTTGCCTTACCTGGAATGAGAGCCCTGGCAGTGACAGCCCCTCTGGGTGTCCTCTGCCACCCCCTTCCCCAGAAGGCTAAGGAAAAAGGAGTGGGAAGTACGCAGGGAAAACAGGAGGAAGAAGGATCTGTCCTGTCTGCAGAGCAGGCACTGGTGTCAGAAGATAAGCCCCCCCGCCTCCACCATGGAAATCCTCACACAACTCTATCACCACTCCCTGAGGACCAGGGCCCGTTGCCATTCCTGCAAGAATCAAGTCTGAGGGTAGCTTCATCACACCCACTTCTGAGAAAGAAGAGGTTCTCCTGTGGGTTTTTGCAGGACCCCCATGTCAGGCCCATTTTCACTGGTTGGCCATCCTCTCTCTTCTAAGCGGGCGGTAAAGTGTGGTGGTTCAGAGCACAGACTGCAGAGCCAGACCTCCTAGTTCCAGGGTGACTCTGCCACTGGCTGTGTGGTCTTGGGCATGTGGTCAATCTTTCTGTACCTTTCCTTCCTCTGAAAATGAAGGTAATCATAGTACAGGCATCCCTTGCTTTATCATGCTTTGCAGATACTGCATTTTTTACAAATTGAAGGTTTGTGGCAATTCCATCTTGAGTAAGTCTTATCGGTGCCATTTTCTGAACAGCATTGTGTACTTTGTGTCTCTGTGTCACATTCTGGTAATTCTTACAATATTTCAAACTTTTTCATTACTATCTTATGGGGATCTGCAGTCAGTATTCTTTGATGTTATTACTACAACTTGCTGAAGGCTCAGATGATGATTAGCATTTTTTAGCAATAAAGTATTTTTAAGGTACGTACTTTTTTTAGTATTAATGCTATTGCACACTTAATAGACTACAGTATAGTTCAGACATAACTTTCATATTCACTGGAAAACCAAAAACTACCTGTGACTTGGTTTATTCTGATACTCGCTTTTTTGCAGTGTTCTGGAACTGAACCCACAATATCTCTGAGGTCTGCGTGTACCAATCTCAGAGTTGTTGTGAGGATGGAGAGAATCCACGGAAAGCACATACAAGAGTGGCTGGCTCACAGTCTCCACTCGGCAAGTGTAAGCTATCAATGCTTTGCACCCATAGCTGCCAGAGGAGCTCAGGGAAGGAGGTGGAGGGCTGGGAAGAGGAGGCAGGTCCCGTGCACGTATGCTCACTCTTACACACTCACACTGCATGCTGTCTGCCCACTCACCCTGTTACACCCACCTTGGTTTTTTTCTTTTTCTGCACAAGGAAAGAATAAATGCAAGATAAGTGAAAAGCAAGTTCCCAGAAAACCCAGTGGCTTTTGGCTTCCCTGTGAACCTGGTCCTCAGTGTCGGGTGAGGTTCAGAAATCTGGGTCATGTGGAGCCAAATGGGCCTGGAAGGTATAGGGAGAAGAGAATTCTCCAGGGCCAGACACCAGTGACTGATACGGCTTTGCTTTTATAATCCATTCTGCTATTGGTCATGGCCAAGGAAGGGGAGCTTCTGGCAGATGTTTTGTATTTTTTAATGAAGCTGGTTACTAAAACACCCCAAAAGTGGCTCACCTAAACTGGCCTGAAAATGAATTTTATTTGATTTATAGAGTTTTTGGGTTTTCATTAGAATTAGAAGGTCAGGGCTTCCCTGGTGGCTCAGACAAGAGAGTCCACCTGCAATGCAGGATACCCAGGTTTGATCCCTGGATTGGGAAGATCCCCTGGGGAAGAAAATGGCAACTCACTCCAGTATTCTTGCCTAGAGAATTCCATGGACAGAGGAACCTGGCAGGCTACAGTCTATGGAGCTGCACACAGTCAGACACGACTGAGTGCCTAACACTTTCACTTTCACTGGCAGCCTGCACGGACCTGTGGTGGCCTGTGATAGCAATCTAAGGGGCTGAGAGCAGCAGCTCTGCATCCCTAGATTGCCACAGTCACCATCACTCCAGTTGTCTGAAGCCATGAGGACTACAGGCAACTGTACCCGCGCAGGGACACCAAAACCCCCACACGTGCCTGCTCTGCTCCGTTAGGTGACATACGAATTCAGGTAAGCTTTTGAGTTTGCTGCACCTGATAAATACGCTACACTGATTACTGACATCCAAAAGATAAGAATAGCACCAAATGCACTTAATGCTAAAACCAACATCTGCGATAATTCAGAAGGCCCTTAGGGATCTGCCACTAGCACAGGGTCGGGATTAGAACCATGAGTGTCACTGCCCAAAGACAATTCAGTGGGGGTATTTATGCTGTCCTCTGAAACTCCAATACTTTGGCCACCTCATGTGAAGAGTTGACTCACTGGAAAGGACTCTGATGCTGGGAGGGATTGGGGGCAGGAGGAGAAGGGGACGAAAGAGAATGAGATGGCTGGATGGCATCACCGACTCGATGGACATGAGTTTGAGTGCACTCTGGGAGTTGGTGATGGACAGGGTGGCCTGGTGTGCTGTGATTCATGGGGTCGCAAAGAGTCGGACACGACTGAGCGACTGAACTGAACTTATTGGCCCAGGACACACCTGCAGAGCACAAGGGACTATTTAGTCACCAAAGCCCGAAGTCCAAGGCAGTCATAAGACTCCTCTACACGGAGATTCCAGCAGACACCAGCTCTGTGCTTCTAACCCTGGGCCTCCCACCCCCGGGGACAGGCCTCAGCATGGGGTCAGGGAGAGAGCCTGACTCCACTCAGAGAATCTGGTTGTGAGTTCCAGCCTTGTCACTTACAAGCTCTGTGAACTCAAAGAAACCACTTAACCCCACTGAGCCTCTGCTTCCTTACTTGAAAACCAGGGATAATAACCTTATTACATGTCAGAAATCTTTCAAGGATCAGAGAGATGACACATGAGACGTACCTTGAAGATGTAAAGCATATGAACAATAGCCATTTAAGGGTCTGTGCTATTCCAGACCCTTCATGTACATGATCTCATCGATTCTAACCTCACAAAAGCCCTGTGAGGCATGTATTATTAATATCACCCCTATTTTACAGAGTAGGAAACTGAGTCAGAAGGGTTACATAACTTGTCTAGGTCACCGAGCTGGCAGGTGGAGGACCTGGGTTTTGACACTGACCCCAGAACTGGTGTAGTGCTGCTTTTTTTCTGTGTGAGATTCTAACTCATAAATCCAGTGCTGGCTGCAGCTGTTGTCACCCCTTCCTGTGGCCTTGGTCCCTCCCTCTAATTGTTCAAACTGCTTTTCCTTCTAGGATTCTCCTCTGTCCTTCCAGCCCCTAGACTGACTAAATGGCCCCAGGACACAAATCCCACGACTTCAGACCACGCCACACAGAAGCTGCAGTAACACAGAGTAATGGCTCTGCACACCCCAGACTCCTTTGTCCCGCTGCCACCCCTCCATCACCCGCCTGTTTCCTGGCCCTTAGCTCATGCGAGAACCAAACCACTCACCACTGGCCGATCCACGGAGATTGTATTCTCAACTTCCCTGTGAGGAACACAAACATGAGGGGCTCTCAGTGTCACCAGGTGCAAGTAGGAAGCAGAGGGCTTTTGCTCAGGCCACCTGGCTTCTCGGAGCCAAGTCTGGACTGACCTCAAGGGAACCCCAGGGACTGACATCCCCTACCACAGGTGCCATTCCCTGAAGTCAAGTGCAGACACAGGGCTTCTTTTTGGCTTTGTCTAGGTTTCCCCAGATGCATGACCCAGCCACCTATTCATGGACCTTATGTTTCTTTTACGGAATGAGGTCAAAGTGGTAAGGGCCTATGAACTCATCTCTAGTGACAAAGAGGGCAGGATGTGGCCTTGCTGGCTTCCCTGGTCACTGTACCTAAAAGTTCAATCACCCCCCAACTGCTCCTATCCTTCTTCCCACTTTATTTTTTCTCCTTATCACTTACGTAAATCTAATATACTCTATATACTTTTTCCTATTACATTGTCATCTCATGCTAGAATGTTAAATTCCACAAAGGTAGGGATTTCTTTCTGTTTAATTCATTGCTCTGTCCTCAGTGCCTGGAAGAGCGCCTGGGACATAGCAGGTGCTCAGTAGCACTCTGTGGGATGAATGGGTGGGTGGATGGATGTAGGGGTGATGTTCCCAGTGGCTCGGGAACAGGGGAAGAGGTCCTGGTCAACAGGACTCCTGGAGGAGATCTGTCCAGCTATCTCACACCTCTAGTCTCTGGTAAGGGTCATGTGGGACAGGTGGGGAAAGCCAGGCTGGGACTCACTCAGAGAGGTTCCTCTTTTCTGAGAAGACCCGGAGGATGAACTCGCCCTCCTGGTGGGGCTCATAAGTGGAGGGCACAATGACGTACTCGCTGGGAGGCAAGCGGAAGCGCTCGGACACCTCCCGCATGTTGATGTAGGTTCTGCTCCTAGCCTTGGAGGCGTTGTACAGGAAGAAGTCCTTCTGCAGGTGCTGCTTGTTGCCGTGCATCTGAGGGAGAGAAGAGCCCAAGGTACCTCAGACCCTCGGGAGGACACCCGGGCCTGCTCACAGTCCTCCTCCAGGGGGTCCTCCTTCCCAACTCCCTGGTCACTCATTTCACAGTCACAACCTACCAGCTTCCGATTCCCAAGGCCTCGAATAGCTCAACATCCCTGGAGCTCCCTAGCCCATATCCTCTTCCTTTTCTGCTGTGATCCAGATGTGAAGGTCAAGCCTGGCACCCCCCACTCAGGGTCACTTACCAGAACTGCTGCTGCTCAGCTCCAGAACACCTCTGGACTGGGGAAAGACCCCAAGGAGGCAGGGGGGGTTTGGGCAGGGCCTGAGGGAGGTGATTCCTCCACCCCCAAAGAAGGCGATCAGTCTCACAATGTGTGTGTGATTCTGTGTGTGAGTGTGAGCAAGCATGTGAGCATGTGATGGTCTCTGGTGGGCAAGAGGAAGGGCACGTTGTGGGGGTGGGGGTCAGGAGGCCGCGCAATAGCCTGAGGACCTGCTCTGGAGTTAGGTAAGTTGGGCCAGGCCCTCTCCTATCCCAGTCCTGCCCCCAAACCCCACAGGAGGCACCCTGATGTGTCCCAGGCGGACACAGGACCCTGGTAACGCTGCACACACTGCTGGCTGCTCCACTTCTATACCTCTTTGGGAACCTTGGGGAGAAACAGAAAAGGAAGGTGCTCAGATTTTGTGGATTTCAGGTCTTAATGGGGATGGAAAGTTGCCAAAGGGCATGCTAGCAATCATAGAGCAAATGAGGGGCTCTAACACTCTGTGTACCCACCCGGACAGCCCCAGCCCCACCCCCACCTCCCCTAGGTGGGTTTTTCTCCCACTGGTTACAAACTTCTAAGAGGTTCTGACACAAGTGGGCCTGTTATCAGGAGTTATCAGGGAGGCACTGGATGTTGGGGAAGCTGGGGAACCTCTCAGGAAGCCCCCTGAAAGCCTCTTCCCTGAAAAGGTGGTTTGAAGCTCATCAGGGACGGCTCACCTCGTAGATGGCGAAACCGATGGTGAAGAGGTTAGCCCCCAGCTTCCGGTCCTTCCTCCGGTTCTTCTGCATCAGGGCGACCAGGAAACTACAGATCACCTCGGAATCATCGGGGTCGTCGTCCTCCTCTAGGAGCTTCAGACGGTACTGTGGGTTGGTCCAGAAAGTGTCTGTGCCCCCCCAAAAGGAATTGCACTTTCAGATCTGCCTCTCAGAGAAAGGAAAGGACAGGAGATGAGATGGAGGGAACCTATTCATCTCTAGCCTCCTCATCTACATGCTCAAATATGTATGAAAAATAAAAAGATCCAGGCATTTGTTTAATTTGGTGTGTGTGTTGGGGGGGCCGGGTAGCCTTTATGCCTTTATACAGATGGAGCTGTGCTGACTGGCTCTGTGGCTCCTCCTTCCTCTGTGAATTTGCATTCTCTGTCTTTGCTCATGGCTTCACTTTTCCACCTGCTCCTTCGGTGTTACTAGTCCCTGGGGTTTGGTCCTGGGCCTCTTCTCTCACCTCTCTAGGCCGTCTTATCCACTCCTACTTTCCAACTGTTTCCTACATGCTCTTGACTCCTGAGCTGTGGATCCCAGCTTCAATCTCTCTTTTGACTCCTTCCCACCATCCCTTCTTTCTTCCTTCCCTCTTTTCCTTCCTCTCCTCTTTCCATCCTTCTTTCCGTCCACAAATACATACTGAGTCCCTGTCATAGAGCCAAGTGCCATTTTTATCTGTGTATCCAGTTCTCTTTCATGCATCTTCACCTGGATATTCCACACCAGCCTCAGACTTCCCACGTCCCAAAGTAAACTCCTCTGCAGAAGCCCACAACCAACTCCGTCAAAAACAAAAAATCTATTTTTTTTCTCTTGTGCTTTTCATGTTATGTCATTGACATCATCTACTCAGGCTCCCAGGGAGAGAATCTTGAAGTCATTCTTCCTTCTCCAGATCACCCAATATTTTCTTCCCTCAACCTGCCGCTTCCCCCCATCTCTGCTGCTCCTGACTTGGCCTTGGCTTTCATCATCTCTGGCTTAAACTCCTGCAGCTGCTGCTAATTCAGCCCTCCAGTTCAATTCTCAGCATAATGAACACAGTCCTGTTCTGACATAATAACCTGCCTAAAAGTTGTTACCAGCTCCTTAATGTAAGCTACTCAGAATGGAGATTTCCTTCTCAGTAATGTTGTTATTGTTGTTTGGTCACTGTCATGTCTAACTCTTTGTGACGTCATGGACTATAGCCCACCAGGCTCCTCTGTCCATAGGATTTTCCCAGGCAAGAATACTGGAGTGGGTTGCCATTTCCTTCTCAAGGGGATCTTCCTGACCCAGGGATCAAACCTCCATCTCCTGCATTGGCAGGCAGATTCTTTATCACAGAGTCACCAGGGAAGTCACCTCTCAGTAAAATGGGGACAGTTTAATAAGAGATTGTATGTCTGGAAGTTAGTAAAGCTAGTTAATATTATTCTGCCTGGAACTTGTTCTGCTTGGACCCTTCCCCCATCCAGAGCATCTCCCACCTGGGAAGTTGCGGCAGCCTCCGGCAGAGCAGCCTCTCACCCAGCGGCCCTCGTTCACAGACACTGTCCAAGTCTGAAGCTTGTCGGACTCCAGGGCATCAGCTGTGAGGTTGCAGATCTCCAGCTTTGTGAAATGGTCGATAAAATCATCGTAGGACATCCTGAGAGGTTGGAAGAAGAGAGAGACCTATTTGAGAGGCTGGGAAAGGTAAGAATGCAGGGCTAACACAGCACAATGAAATAGTCTAGAGCAGCTGTGTCATGGTCCTAGAGAGGACCCTGTCCTTCCTTTCTTAGGGTCAACACTGTGTCAGTTCTTTTTTAAAATTTTTATTTATTTATTTTTTAAAATTTGGCCTTGCCATGTGGCTTTCGGATAGTTCCTGACCAGGGATTGAACCTATGTCCTCTGCAGCAGAAGCACAGAGTCCTAAGCACTGGACTGCCAGGGAAGTCTCAACACTGTCAGTTCTGATGTATCTCTTGCGTTAACAACTCAAACTCATGCGTTCTTGCTGGAAGAGCTTGGCAGCAATTCAGTTCTCCACAGTGGTCCTGTGTGCCCCTCCACTGAGTCCAAGCACTGTACCAGGCACAGGGGAGGGGTAGTTGGGGAAGCACAGGCAATTAAGCAAGCAATTTTAAAGGTGATGAGTATCACACATTCCTCAGTATCCCAATCCTGAGGAAAACAGATGGGTCCTGAAGAAAGTTCCCTTTAATCTGAGACTTGAAGGCTCAGTAGAAATGATCTGAGTGAGGGTGAGAGTGGCATCGGGTGAGCTGAGTAAATAGGGCTTCCTCCACTCAGAAAACAGCTCCACCAAGGCCAGGAGCAAGTGGCTGGAGTGGTGCGTGTGGTGGAGTGTCACAAAACCGTGGGAGCCATAGGGCACTGTCTCGGTCCGGGGCCCAGTCATCACCATAACTCTCAGGCTGCTCTCAAAACCCTCAATCTTGCCGGGTCTCTGGCTAGATTTGGAGAATAGGGCTCAGATGTCCCAAGGGCTGGAATCTGATGGCCACTTTCTGGGGTTGGAGGTTTGAGATTTCAGTGCCCACCCCATCCCTTACCCTTCAGAGTCCTTTTGGGTCCTGGACTCACCAGAACTCTCCATCCTCCGTGACCTGGTGCTGCAAACGGGCCTTCTCGTCCTTGTCCACATAGCTCCAGTCCTTCCAGCTAGAGAGATGATGGAGGTGTGATGAAAGGGAAAAGAAAGGGAAGGCCCGATACGAGCTGGGCCAGGAGGTGTCAGAGAAATATGAACAAAATAGCTCCTCTCCCAGCCGCAGCCAGTGTGAACCACCAAAATGCAAATCTGACCTGATACCCCATAATTGCTTCCCACCATCCTCAGGATTAAGACCAAGCTTTTAAAATGGTTTATGAGGGCCTGACTTTTCTCTGATTAGAACTTTAACCATTCCTCACCCTTTCAAGGTAGGAGTTGGGCCCTGGAAATAGGTAAATTGGGATTTCAATTTAATTATACCAGTTCTAGCTGTAACCCTGGGCAAGTCACTTCACCTCTCGCAGCTTCTGTTTTCTCAACTGCAAAAGGGAAATGATTATGTCACCTACTTGCAGTGCTGTGATGAACAAGAGATGAAATATTGCATGTAAAACTTTTAGAACAGGCCCATCATCTAATAAGTAATTGTCTGAGTTACTGAGAGGAAGACTAAACAGGTAAACTTCTCCTACCTTCGGCCACCCCACAAAACATCCCAGTCTTGGATTTTTTAAAGGCTGGGCAGTTTTACACACTCTCTCCCGAAGAAGAAGGAACTAAAGCACCTTTGTGAGGAGAAAGAAGCTAAACTGGATCATCTCTGGAGAGGTTAGGGATTGAAGAAGTGCTTGGAATCAGGGAATACCAGAGGGGAGATGGAGATTCCTGAGACCAGCAGGAGGGACACAGTGGGTCAGGGCGGGGGGATCTCTCCTTGAGTGACTGAGGCTGAGTCCCACTTGTCAGCAGTTCCTGAAGTGGTGGAGTTGGCAGAAAGTGGACCCCAAGATCTGAGACTGGAGAACATAGCAAGGGTCCCTGTGCTTGACTGGGACCAGTGGGCTGGTAGACTTATGGGGCACCAGGGACCCTTCCAGAGCAGAGAACCCAGTTCAAATGCCATCCCTCCAGGCAACCTTTTGCTACCTTCCTGTCCCCTCAAACTATGAGAAGGGCTCCTGCTTTGTGACCCTAACTATAGCATTTATCTCAATGATTAGTGTTTTTCTGTCCTTCCCACTAGACCTTAAGGCCTATAGGGCAGGGTCTGAATCTCTGTGTTCATTTCGAAGTCCCCAGACAGAAGCATGGGGCCTGACACATACTGCACAATGAGGTGTCTGGGATTTGTCACATGGATAAGAGAAGGGAACAGTAAGGAGACCAGGATCAGCACCTTATTGGTCTACCCAGCAAAGTTGCCTATTCACAGAATGCTCCCAGTGCTTAGGATTGTGTCTGGGATTCACTAAGTGCTCAGCACATACTTGCTAAGTGAATGAATGGCCGAACAAGCCAGTAATTACGGTGCCCTGAGATGAGAGGTATGTTAAAATTAGCACAGGGGCTGAGGGTACACACAGCCTGGTTGTGGTCCTTCTCAGCTAAGCAGGCCTGCTCTGCCCCCTCGGGAATAAAGGAGCTCCAGGGCTCACTCTCCCTGCAGAGAGGCAGTCAGGAGCCAGCGATCGGGGTGGAACAATAAAGGTTTTGTGAAGGTTCTGGAGCCTTCACAATAGCTTCCTCCCTCTGTATGCTGTTGTAGCTGCTTCCAGTCACTTGCTCCCAGTAATAAGCAGTAAGTTCTTTCCAAGGACCTATGCATCTCTTCCTGAGGCCAGTGAAGAGGAGGAAATCTTAGCACTGGCTAAGCTCTCTGCAACACCATCACATTTTCTGCTCATAACAGCCCACCAGGTAGTTGCTAACATTTTCCCCATTTTATAGATAATTATGAGAGAGGAAGTTACTTGTCCAGTCAGACCACTGCATCCAGACTCCCCTCCTGCCTGGACATAGCCCATGCTCTCCAGTATCTTTCCTTTCCCTCAGTGGCCATCAGCAAGCTCTTGGGGTCCCACGTTCCCGAGGCTCTGCTCCCAGCCCTACCCTGGAGTTACACCACTTCTGTTCCCAGCCCTTCCCTGGAGCCATGCCCTCTTCTGTTCCCAGTCCTTCCCTAGAGCCACACCCCCTTTCCTCCTCTGTGGATCATTGGTTTTAAGGGTGACTTTAGACCAAGCATTTGTAGTACTCTTACGGATTGGTCCCCAACCCAACCTTGTCCCAGGTCCTGTTGTCCCCCTACTCATGGGGTCCCCTCACCCACCTGTCACTCCAGGAGCCATTCCACTCCACCTGGCCCCAGGGGTTCCGCAGCCGCACCAGCTTCACTTTCTCACCCTTGTACAGGGCCTTGGGCAAAGAGGAAAAGCTCTCTTGCTCTGGACCCTTTCTGAAGCAGAGGGGTGGGGTGGGGGGGGGTCCTTCTGTCTTGTCCTGAGGGTTGGGGTGGGAGTGGGGAGAGGATCCCATACAGGGTGCTGTCCTGCTTTGTCAAGGAGATTAATCACAAGTTTGCTGTGAAATGGCAGAACCTTAGCACGAGCTTACAGGAGTCAGGCTTGGCCATCACCTTGCCATCTTCTAAGAAGTGATTTTCACAGTGAACATCTGGCCATTTAGAAATTTGGGTGGGGTGGGTGGAGGAGGCAGGGCATATAATGTAGGGCTCTGCTGGCAGTTAGGTGTCTCTGCGTGAATTATTAATAGAAAAAAAAGCCCCTGATGGCTGAAGAGTGACAGAAAATGTCCCCTCTAAGTAGATCAGTCAGAAAAAGGGGCCCCTTCCTCCTGTCTGTGGCATGGGCTGCTGTGGACAACTGCTTCTCTCTGCCCGTCCCTCTGACCAGGGCACAACTGCCCAACTGTGCACAAGGAGCCTGACAAACTCCTTGTCTCAGTCGTGACCCAGTTAAGGCCAGATGTGCCAGCGGGAGCAAAACATCATTACTGACCACGGAAAACAAGAAACGCAAGAGCCCATGAAATTAATTTCAGAAAACCAAAGTGATTTCTATTTGTTCTTTGGAAATGTTGGGGCAATTACTATCTTTAGCACTAAAAACAGACATAAACTGAGCACTATTTTGTGGCAAGATCCACCTACAAGTCCCAGGAGTCTCCTCCAACCCCAGGCACTCAGCCTGAGTACGTGATTGCAGGCAAATTCTGCAGATGCCAAAGGGCACAGAAAGCCAAGTCCTGACTTCAGGAGGTTCCCCCAAGTAGCCCCTCAAGTCCTATCCCTCCATACCCCGCCAGGCTCACCTCCTCCAGCCCAGTGACTGAGTAGGCGTGGCCTTTGACCAGCCCACAGGCCATTCTTGTCTCAAACTGAACCGGAACAATCGTCTGTGGAGTGAAAACCAGACAGCCTGTCAGGGCTTGTTTCCTGAGACAAAGTTCACACTGGTTCACATCCTGGGTTCAGTGAGGACAAGGACTCCTCCACGCCCTGGAAGCGTGCCTCCTAGCCATGAGAAGACCCTCACTAGCCCTTTAAGAGAGCCAAGAATATGCAGCCCAGACAAGGTGTTTCCGTCAAGCTGGTCCCTTGACCAATGAAGAACAATGTGGAGGCTGGGGCCGTGAGGTGAGTGAGAGCATGCCTGGCCCTCCTTTCTGGATCCCTTGGGTCTTCCAAAGGAAGAAGTGGGGGTGGATGGAGGCTGCCTTGGGTCAGGCTCCCTGTCCCTGAGCCCACCCAGGGTTGACTATTCCTGGAAGAGAAAGGGATTGAGAAAAGGGGTTAGAGGAAGCATGGAGGTCTAAACTTTCATCTTTATATCCCCCCACCTTCTCCACCCAGCCTAGAAAATGTTCAAGAAATTAAAAGTAGACTTCCTTAGTGGTCCAGTGGTTAGGACTCCATACCTGCAGTGCAGGGGGTGCGGGTTTGATCCCTGATTGGGGAATGAAGATCCCACGTGCCATGTGATGTGGCCAAAAATTAAAAAAGAAATAAAGAAATTAAAAGTTCCTGCACCCAGGCAGAGAATTCCAAGGCAGCCAGAGGAGAGTCCTGCTCAGACACGACTGTGCCTAAGGGAGCAGGGAGGTCTCTTTCATCTGAGATTTGTAGCTACAGGAGATTCTCGATAGAAGGGTAGGATGGCCAAAACCCAGTGAGCCCTAGATGGATATCTGTGGCTTCCCTCTGCCTGGTGATATGACAGCTTTAAGAGGTAGCCTGGAGCCCTTTTCAAAGTGAGGGGTATGTGAGGAGCCAAGGCTTTTGGCATCTCAACCTCCTAGATTTCAGTCTTTAGAGGACCCAGACCATGTGAATAGATAGGGAGGGGGGCAGGAGGTTCATATGTCTCTCAGTTCTAGACCAGGGAAACCACTTGAAATGACTCTTGTGGCATTACATATGCATTCCTGACTATTCCACTACTGGCCATCTGTGCAAAGAAAAGTGTCCTGGATGGACACAAAGATGTATCTAATAGGATGTTAGCTGTAACATTTAAAAATTACAGCCAAAACAGAAAAAGAAAATATTTAAATTCCCAATAATAAGTTATGGGGTAAAAAAAAACTACAATTTATCTGCATGATGGACTATTGTACAGCCACTAAAAATGTTATAGAAGACAAACTAAGAATGTGATTCTTGTTGATACATTAGGTATATAAAGCTAACTGAAAAAGAAGCATGCTACACAGGGGTACATACAGTATGACTGCATTTTAAAAATAAAAATTTAGATTAGGTGTATGCATAGAAAAATCCTAGTAGGACATATGCCAAATGTTATTATTCTCAGATAGGGAAATAATAGGTTCATTTTTCCTCTGCTTTACTGTATAGCGTGTATTACTTCCAAAACTACTAGAATATAAGCTCTGTGTGTGTCGGGGGGAGGTAGTGTGTGGAGACTGCTCGTTCCTTAGAATCCTAAACAAATGGGAGAGAGTTTTCTTTGTTAGAAGAGTGCCTAGTAGGAGCTCAGTAAATGAGTGTCATATACATAAATGAACGAACTAGAAGGAGACAAATACTTTACAAATAAATGAAATCTCTCTCGTAAATATTTATGCCACTTAATTCATTATCAGAGAAACTGCCTGGACCATGGAGTATCAAGGAACACTTTCCCCTCCCTCGCCAGAGATTCCCTCCAAAAGCTGTCTCCCCCCTGTTCCTCAGGAGCCTTGGAGCAAGCAAGAGATTCCAACCCAGACCCCTGGAAGGCCCCAGGAGGAGCCCACGTGGGAGGTGCTGGCTGCTGAGGAAGGTCTGACACCACACAACACACCCGGGCCATGCAGGTGGGAGCAGTACACACCCGAGTTGGTCTGTCATCTGAGCATCCCTCAGGGATGAGGTCTGAGTCCCTGAGCCGCGAGTTATCCATATTCCTCACCATCCGCTCAATCAACTCCCCCATTTTCAGCCCAGAAGGAGAGGTTCCATAGGTCATGTTTGTGCCATCCTGAGGCCCAACAGGGAGGGCAGGGGACAGTCCAGGAGAGGGAGAGAGAGTAAACAAAGGAGGGTGATAGAAAGGGAAGGAGAGAGAAAGAAGGGAGGGGATAGACATAGAAACAGAGGAGAGATAAGTAGAGCATGAATGGAGAAAAGATGGAGAACAGTGATGCAGAAAGAAAACGTTTGTCCGTGGGTGCTTCATCTTCCCAAGCTTTCCCATCTACTGGGTGTACTAGGAGAGGAAGGAACAGGAATTCAGCTTGGGCCCCTTCCTCACCAACAGAGGTAACCAAGACTATCAGAATACATTGACTACCGCCCAGGAAGGTGTATCTCCTGGCCAGTCTGCCACCCCCTTACCCTTGGCTCTGGTCTCAGTTCACACCACTTCATTGAGAGGTGGACTGCAGGCTGAGCTTCTCCCAGATTACAACACAAAGCCTGTGTCCCACGTGAGGGATATGATCAAAGCTCAATGACTGGGAGGCGTTCTTAGGGAACTGGTAGGTTCAGGTCCAAAGCCCAGTGTGTGGCCAGCTTACTAGGGGCATGCCAGAACTGAGAAACACCAGCCCCAGAGGCCTATTTCCACCTAAATTCTAGGATCTTTATTGAAAAACTCCAGAAACTTCTCCCTTGAGAAATTCCATTTTCAAAGTTGAGAGCTACTTTTCTGCTTCCCAAAACAGAATGTTCACCCCGTGCCAGAGGAAAGCCCTGTGCTGCTGTTCACTGGGTAAGTCTTCCCAGTAGTTGGCAGCTCCCTGTCCTGCACCCCACACCCCAGACTTACATCAATGGAGCAGCCCATGAGGGAACCCCTCTCGATGGCTTTCTTCATGATCTTGTACATGTCTTTGGGAGCATCCTTGATTTCAAAAAACTCTGTCACTCCTCCTGTGAAGTCCTCCATGGCCTCTGTAGTGTTCCCACCTTTCAGGGCTTCATACGAACCGTGGAGCCTTAGAGATAGGATGAAGACTAGTCTGGGGTCACAGGGTTCCAGGAAACATGACCCAGGTGCCCCTGGCTCCAGGACTTTACTCTTGGGTCCTGTGATGCTGTCTTGTCCAAATTCTCCAACAACTCTGTAAGCTTTTGAACAGATACTATGATTTCCTTTCTTCACAATGGAGAAACTGAGCCCCAGAGGCTGTGTGACCAGCTAGGGCCACAGAGAGGAGAAACATTGGGACTGGAACCTGCTATTCCCACTTCATGATAGTTCTCTTTCCACTATACTTGGAATCTGAAGTAGGGGTCCATTAAAGCCATTCAGTAGCTGGAGTGGAGCTTCTGAGAGCCAACATGACTTTTATTCATATATTCTGAGCTCCAGTGTTACGTGGCAGCCTGGATGGGAGGGGAGTTTGGGGAAAAATGGATACATGTATACATATGGCTGAGTCCCTTCACTGTTCACCTGAAACTATCACAACATTGTTAATCAGCTATACCCCAATACAAAATAAAAAGTTATATATATATACATACATATATGTATATACAGTGAGCTCATGAGGTTGAGCCAACCAAAGCTCTGGGATTTGAGTTCCAGAGAAATAATGCTGGGATCCAGGATCTGTAGTGCCACCAAGAAGGGAGGATCAAAGAGCTCAGTATGGAAACTATCCCCGTCTTACTTAGCATAAGCCTTCTCCAGCAGAGCACTCCAGAACTCATTGCGATGGTTGGATTTGGTGAAAACCAGTTGATTGTTGTAAGTTGGCAGGCAGTCATCAATAACCACGTCCACCCAGTCTCCATAGCGCCAGAACTGCACAGAAGCATCAAGCACAGTGCCATCCTCAAATTACCAATGGGAAATGTGTCCCTACCCCACATTCCTTTTGTTCATACTATTCTGGGTTTAGAGAGGGTGAATCTTTAAGTGGACTGTGAGCTCTTTGAGGGCAGGAAGTATGTTACAAAGCATTATGTCTCTTCCATACAGTCCAGCTCAGTACAGGGGATGGTAGGTACTCCATGTGTATCTGAGGGCTTGAGATTTTCCTTCTGCTCTGTAGGTCTGGGGAGGGCCTAGGTATCAGTATTTTTAGTTATCTCAGCTGATCCTCATATGCAGTCAGGGCTGAGAAGCACTGGTCTAGGAGAAGGTGACGTATAATTTATGTACTTCTTGATGACAAATAAGGTAGGAATTGTTGAAGAAGGAGGAATGACATGGAAATGGAATGTGACCCAGAATATACTCTGGTTAAAGCGGGAACACTGTTCGGTAATACCAATTCTAGATGATGTTCTTTCTTGAACAAATCGGTTTTAATCCAAGAAAGCCAAAAATAGTTTAATTTCCTTCTAATGACATTTACTCTCCTCTGAACAAGAGGGCAAAAATCTGTGTGGTCTTTGTGTTTATGATCCTTTAGGTTTCAGACCTTTTAAATACCCAAGGGGAGTGAGCAGCTTGATGGCATAGGGAAAAAACAAGACTTGGGACCCTACTGCCCTGTCTGCATTGGATGGCAGCAGAAGCCTGATCCTAAACCTGCAGAGAAGGCCCTTTCTGAGGCCTTTCATCCTGGGATACAAGATCAACTGATGATCTGGGTCAGTCCAGGACATTTGGAGCCTTCAGGGCTGTTCAGAAGCCTCAGAACACCCATAGATATAGGTGCCCACATACGAAGCTCATTTCAGCTCTGGATCAGCATGGGGTTTGACTCTTTGCTAGGACAATTTGGATCCAGAAAGTTTCCAGTGTCTGAACTTATTCTGAAACCAAAAGGCTCATTGCTGGGCCAAGCCAGAAGCCTGGTCCCCAGATTAACCAGACTTTTCTTCCAGAGCCCAGAAGGGGTGAATGATAGTGTAGGTATAGACTTGTGTTGGCATTTATTTTGCAGCCTAAAGGGCCCTCTGGATTCCGAGTGCTGGTGTCTTAGGGATTTACTTGAGAAGGGCTTCTGGTTATCACACAGAAGTCTGACAGCTGGAAAGGTAAAAATAGACCAACAGGCCAGCAAACAGGATATCCTCCAACCTTTCTGGGGCCTAACGGAAGGTGTAGGGGTTTGAGGGTAGGAAGAAATAGACAACTACTTTCTCACAGGCTTGAGGCCCGAAGGGGGTCACTGTCCACAGCCATAGCTGGCTCGGTGGGTGGGAATCTTTCCTGGAGCCACTGGAAAGTCAAGGCCGGGAGACCAGTGGTAGGCGAACAGCCTGCTGGCCCTCTTAACTACAGTCCCTTGACCTCACCTGGAAGTGAAAAATCCCCGCGTAGTTTTCAGTGAAACTCTGATCATGGGGTATGACCCGGAAAAGCAGACGCTTGTTCAAGGTCAGGCAAGCGATGGCTGCAAGAAACCAGCAGTCCCCTGCAGGCAAACACGTGGCACAGGTCACAGGAGGGTCCACACCTCCAGGGAAGGAGGAGACCCCATCCCCATCAGCTGCTCTGCTTTCTGGAGAAGGGCGTGCACTTGGCTCTCACTGTCCTGCTTCCAGATCTGACCTTACAGAGGTGTCAGCCAAGGAAACGAGTGTGACCGCACTCCCTGGACCATGTGATCAACAGGGTAACTTACTCCCTCGTGACTGCTTTCCTGAAGGCTATAGGCAATTCCTCTGTCTGCAGTATAAGCTCAGACTTCCATTTGGACCTCAATGGAAACTGAGCAGTGGGGGGTCATAATTGGGTCATTCTTTCTAACACCTGTAGGAAAGCTGCCTGCCCTGCACCTTTGCAATGTGACTGCAGAATCTGAGCATCTGAGAGCCGTCAGTCCAGCCCATTAGTACTGTAAGGAAAGCTGGTTAGTATTTGGAGGTGGCACTTTACCCTGTTTGTGTGTGCATGTGTGTGTGAGAATGCCCAAGTGGCAGGCCAGGAACACTAACAGAGCACAGGCTAGGTTATGCAAGGCCTTTGTTGTGCTGTGTGGGATGTCATGGCATCTTTGAGACTGCAGAGGGGAGGCTGAGAGCCTCCATAGTCCTCCTCCCACCACCACTGCCACCCTCCCCACTCCCCACCTCCCAAGCAGCCAGCCTCTCCTCTGAAACAGTTGTTGGTTGGAAGGCCCAGGTTATTAGCTGGCCAGGGCTCTGCAGGCAGCCTTCTTTCAAGTGCAGGAAGTCAGATATTCAAAACCTCTTCAGCCTCTCCTTCCGGGAGCAAATTAGCTAAATTCCTTTCATTTGACCTTGAGTGCCCCTTTTCCCTCAAGTTCTAAATTGTGTCTGTTGATATTTGTTTCCTCCAACTTTACTTCACATAACTTTTCTGCAGTTAGCACTAAAGGCAATACCTTCCAAATAAGAGGCTGAGACAGAGGAAGCAGCCAAGCTAATTAACCAGACAGAAAATTGGATGCTTATCCACATGGCACGTGTTGTCTTTGTTGAAGAGCTTCTTTAATATGGAGCTATTCTGGGGCAGTTTAAACTAGAGTTTGAGTTATGAAAGCACTTTTTGTGAGCATATCAATTCTGCATGCCCAAGGGACATGCATGGCACACAATTTCAGAGCTGCCTTCTAAGGAAGGTTGTTGTTGTTTAGTCTCTAAGTCATATCTGACTCCTCGTGACCCCGTGGGCTTAGCCTGCCAGGCTCCTCTGTCCACGGGATTTTACCAGGCAAGAACACTGGAGTGGGTAGCCATTTCCTTCTCAAGGGACTCTTCCTGACCCAGGGATTAAACTCCCGTCTCCTGCATTGGCAGGCGAATTCTTAACCACTGAGTCACCAGGGAAGCCCTTTAAGGAAGGTGGGTCCTGCTAGAAACAGGGCTTTTGTCTTGCTGAGTGGGGTGTGTGAGTGTCCTGGAGACTCTGGAGAGGAGGTACACCTCCTGTTGTGACACAAGGCAAAGAGCTGGTGAGAAAGGTGGGAGGGAAGAAATTAAATGAAGCAATCACCAACACAGAGCTGAATGAGTTTAAATAATGTTATCAAAACCACCTCCCCCAAATTTATTACAAGCAAAACCAGATTATTGTCCCTTTACTTACTATAAAAGAATCATACCTCTTAATCACCCCTTGATTGTTTGGCTAAATAGGACCAGAGGAACTTTCCTACCTAGATCTCCTTGGCAGATGTCAGTTCTATTGGCTCCACCAATGATAAATCGGGGATTCTCACAAATTTCCTGTGAAGCAAAAAGGAAATCATAATAGTAGTAGTAGCTATTATTTACTGAGGTTCATATGCAGTACTGGCATCACATATCAGGAGTTTTACACACACCACTCATTTAAACCTCAGAAGCGCCCATGAATTGGATACTGTCATTCTTATTTTTCAGATGAGAACACCAAGACTCAAGGGAGGTTAAGAATTTGCCCAAGGACACACAGCTAGCAGGGAGGAGAAGCCAGATGCATGGCTCCTTTTCTCATTGTTCCACACTGATCCCTCACAGTGATATACTGTCTAAGGAAGCACCTTGAGAGTTAGGGCAGTGTCACGATGATCACAGGCTGACCAAGGGACAGTAGAAAACACAGCTCTTGTCTCTGTTCTTTTTCTAAGCCAGGAAAAGAGGTGCAGGAGGGAAAGTAAGGATCTTTTCCCCAAGATGTGGTAACACAGATTGAGTATCAGCATGTGTCCCAAGGGCCACATGAGAGCTGGGGAGAGTCCAGAGTAAATTTGACATGGGCCTCGAAGGCCTCCCAGTCTGTTGGCAGGTATGTTTCTTTAATAAAGCTAACCCAACATGTTTTCAGTGGTCATGTATGGATGTGAGAGTTGGACTGTGAAGAAAGCTGATCGCGGAAGAATTGATGCTTTTGAACTGTGGTGTTGGAGAAGACCCTTGAGAGTCCCTTGGACTGCAAGGAGATCCAACCAGTCCATTCTAAAGGAGATTGATCCTGGGTGTTCATTGGAAGGACTGATGCTAAAGCTGAAACTCCAATACTTTGGCCACCTCATGCGACGAGTTGACTCACTGGAAAAGACTCTGATGCTGGGAAGGATTGGATGCGGGAGGAGAAGGGGACGACAGAGGATGAGATGGCTGGATGGTATCACCGACTCTATGGACATGAGTTTGAGTGAACTCCGGGAGTTGGTGATGGACAGGGAGGCCTGGCATGCTGTGATCCATGGGGTCGCCAAGAGTCAGACACGACTGAGCGACTGCACTGAATTGAACCCAACATGACACCCTGGTCTCGGCAGTTTTCAAATCCAGGCACTTCCAGTTATATGCATCCCAACAGAGGCCAACAGAGGGTGCTCTTGAGTTTGTTTGGATGTGTCATGCTTTGTATTTTAGCTTTTGAAATAATTATAGATTCTGTGTTTTGGTTTTAACTTTGTCCTTCACAGCTTCAAGAAGTCTTGCTATCTTGGTGATACAGCCCTCTCTGTTTTTCTGTCGTCCCTAATACAACAACCCGAGTGAGTGAGCTCAGTGAGTGAAACTCCCTAAGCTCAAGGATCTGTCTCATCTACTAGATGGAAAGTCATGCATAGATTACACTACACACGCCACCCCCTTGAAGCTCTTATCAATGGAAGGATAAACTCCAAATAATAATTTTTTAAAAGGTTATCTATAGGGGAGGAAAGGATTAAGTGGTGAATATAGGGATGGAAGTAAAACTCTGAATATATCTGTTTTAAAATAATTTTGACTTAGGAACCATGTACATATAATAGAATTAAAAACCAAACTGAAGAAAATGCCATTTTAAAAAGCAATATGTAACTGTGAAAGAATAAAATTCTTATTTTAAGCTACCAAGTTTATGGTAACATAGCAGCCATAAGAGCCTCATACAAATGGCAAAAAGTCCATGGGAAAATGTTCAACACATTAATCATAAGGGAAGTTCAAATTAACACTACAATGTGAAACTACTACACACCAGACAAAACGGTTAATACTGAAAAGAGTAATAAACTGGTATACTAATTTTAGTGGGAAAAAAAGCAATCTGTAAAAGCTGAAAGCAAATTGAAGAAAAGGAACCGAACTGCTTATCAAATTGATGGCATGATCACATACATGAAATGAATTCTTTCAGGTGACTTGCAGTGTAAAATGTTGGCTGTTTATTCCTTTTGGGATATATCCTAAGTTCAGTTTAGTTTAGTCGCTCAATTATGTCCAACTCTTTGCGACCCCATCTCTTTAAGAATTTTCCAGTTTTTTGTGATCCACACAGTCAAAGGCTTTGGCATAGTCAATAAAGCAGAAGTAGATGTGTTTCTGGAACTCTCTTGCTTTCTCCATGATCCAGTGGATGTTGACAATTTGATCTCTGGTTTCTCTGCCTTTTCTAAAACCAGCTTGAACATCTGGAAGTTCACGGTTCACGTATTGCTGAAGCCTGGCTTGGAGAATTTTGAGCATTACTTTGCTAGCGTGTGAGATGAGTGCAATTGTGCAGTAGTTTGAGCATTCTTTGGCATTGCCTTTCTTTGGGATTGGAATGAAGACTGACTTTTTCCAGTCCTGTGGCCACTGCTGAGTTTTCCCAATTTGCTGGCATATTGAGTGCAGCACTTTCACAGCATCATCTTTCAGGATTTGAAATAACTCAACGGGAATTCCATCACTTCCACTAGCTTTGTTCGTAGTGATGCTTCCTAAGGCCCACTTGACTTCACATTCCAGGATGTCTGGCTCTAGGTGAGTGATCACACCATCATGATTATCTGGGTCGTGAAGATCTTTTTTGTATCTTCTGTGTATTCTTGCCACCTCTTCTTAGTATCTCTGTTTCTGTTAGGTCCATACCATTTCTGTCATTTATTGAGCCCATCTTTGCATGAAATGTTCCCTTGGTATCTCTGATTCTCTTGAAGAGATCTTTAGTCTTTCCCATTCTATTGTTTTCCTCTATTCCTTTGCATTGATCACTGAGGAAGGCTTTCTTATCTCTCATTGCTATTCTTTGGAACTCTGCATTCAAATGGGTATATTTTTTCTTTTCTCCTTTGCCTTTTTCTTCTTTTTCACAGCTGTTTATAAGGCCTCCTCAGACAACCATTGTGCCTTTTGGCATTTCTTTTTCTTGGGGATGGTCTTGATTCCTGCCTTCTGTACAATGTCATGAACCTCTGTCCATAGTTCTTCAGGCACTCTGTCTACTAGATCTCTTGAAACTATTTCTTATTTCCACTGTACAATCGTAAGGGATTTGATTTAGGTCATACCTGAATGGTCTAATGGTTTTCCCTACTTTTTTCAATTCAAGTCTGAATTTGGAAATAAGGAGTTCTAAATTGGTAAAGGAGTATGTCAAGGTTGTATACTGTCACCCTGCTTATTTAACTTATATGCAGAGTACATCATGAGGAACGCTGGGCTGGAAGAAGCACAAGCTGGAATCAACGTTGCTGGGAGAAATATCAATAACCTCAGATATGCAGATGACACCACCCTTATGGAAAGTGAAGAGGAACTAAAAAGCCTCTTGATGAAAGTGAAAGAGGAGAGTGAAAAAATTGGCTTAAAACTCAACATTCAGAAAACTAAGATCATGGCATCTAGTCCCATTACTTCATAGCAAATAGGTGGGGAAACAATGGAAACAGTGACAGACTATTTTGGGGGGATCCAAAATCACAGCAGATGGTGACTGCAGCCATGAAATTAAAAGATACTTGCTCCTTGGAAGAAAAATTATGACCAACCTAGACAGCATATTAAAAAGCAGAGACATTACTTTGTCAACAAAGGTTCGTCTAGTCAAGGCTATGGTTTTTCCAGTAGTCATGTATGGATGTGAGAGTTGGACTATAAAGAAGGCTAAGCGCCGAAGAATTGATTTTTTTGAACTTTGGTGTTGGAGAAGACTCTTGAGAGTCCCTTGGAGTGCAAGGAGATCCAACCAGTCAATCTTAAAAGAAATCAGTCCTGAATATTCATTGGAAAGACTGATGCTGAAGCCGAAACTCTAATACTTTGGCCACCTGATGCGAAGAACTTAATCACTGAAGAGACCCTGATGCTAGGAAAGATTGAAGGCGGGAGGAGGGGATGACAGGATGAGATGGTTGGATGGCATCACCAACTCCAATGGACATGAGTTTGAGTGCTGCAGTCCATGGGGTCACCAAGACCCCATGGACACAACTGAGCGGTTGAACTGAACTTTGCGATCCCATGGACTATTGCACACCAGGCTTCCCTGTCCATCACCAACTCCCAGCTTGTTCAAACTCATGTCCATTGAGTCAGTGATGCCATCCAACCATCTCATCCTCTGCTGTTCCCTCCTCCCACCTTCAATCTTTTCCAGCATCAGGGTCCCTTCAGTGAGTCAGTTTTTTGCATCAGGTGGCCAAAGCATTAGAGTTTCAGCTTCAGCATCAGTCCTTCCAATGAAAATTCAGGACTGATTTCCTTTAGGATTGACTGGTTGGATCTCCTTGCACTCCAAGGGACTGTCAAGAGTCTTCTCCAACACCACAGTTCAAAAGCATCAATTCTTTGGCGCTCAGCTTTCTTTGTAGTCCAACTCTCACATCCATACATGACAACTGGAAAAACAATAGCTTTGACTAGATGGATCTTTGTTGGCAAAGCAGTGTCTCTGCTTTTTAATATGCTGTCTAGGTTTTTTCTTCCAAGAAGCAAGTATCTCTTAACTGTATAGCTGCAGTCACCATCTGCAGTGATTTTGGAGCCCAAGAAAATAAAGTCTGTCACTGTTTCCATTGTTTCCCCATCTATTTGCCATGAAATGATGGGACCAGATGCTATGATCTTAGGTTTTTGAATCCTAAGTTTTAAGCCAGCTTTTTCACTCTTCTCCTTCACCTTCATCAAATGGCTCTTTAGTTCCTCTTTGCCTTCTGCCTTAAGGGTGGTGTCATCTGCATATCTGAGGTTATTGATATTTCTCCCAGCAATCTTGATTCCAGCTTGTGCTTCATCCAGCCTAGCATTTCGTATGATATACTCTGCATATAGTTAAATAAGCACGGTGACAATATACAGCCTTGACGTACTCCATTTCCAATTTGGAACCAGTCTGTTTTTCCATGTCCAGTTCTAACTGTTGCTTCTTGACCTGCATACAGATTTCTCAGGAGGCAGGTATGGTGTTTTGGTATTCTCATGTCTTTAAGAATGTTCCACAGTTTTTTTGATCCACACAGTCTAGGGCTAAACCTTACATCCTAAGGTCAAACCCCAAAAACCATAATGAAATCTGAACCATAATAAATAAAAATAATATTGTTACTACTTTAGAACTTTGACATGCAGGATAAAATAAATAATGTACATTAATGTCATTAGGAAGTAGGATATTTTAGTGTAAAAGAGAATACGTAGGGGGCCTCCCTCCTGGCTCAGTGATAAAGAATCCACCTGCCAATGCAGGAGACATGGGTTTGAATCCTGGTCTGGGAAGATCCCACATGCTCTCAGAGTAACTAAGCCCTTGAGACACAACTATTGAACCCTCGTGCTGGAGCCAGTGTTCCACAGCAAGAGAAGCCACTGCAATGAGAAGCCCGTGCACCACAACTAGAGAAAAGCCCACATAGCAATGAAGACCCAGCACAGCCCAAAGTAAACAAACTGCAAAAAGAGATTTCATTAAAAAAGAAAATATGTAAAATTATAAAAGTGAATAACTTAAGTAAAAACCCTGCAAAAGTTAAAGTTGAGTTGGATATTTAAGTATAACTCATGATTTATTTTTGTGTCTCTAAAAAATTTTCTATCTCCCTGCACTAAAACAAAACATTAAAACTAGAAGCAGTAAAAATCTAGTAAAGAGTATATCAACTACCAGAATGTGGTCTTTAAAAACCATTACCCCCTAATAAAATATAAAGCTCTCATTATTTCAAATAAGACCCTTTCCTCTTAAAAAACAAAAAAGCAATTAAGGTATAGTTAACATATATTATTTTTGTCTCCCCAGTGTTTCGTATCCTTACAGTACATTCCCCCTTCTCCTGATATTATACCTCAATTTTCAGCTGGAGAGCAATCCTACTGTCAGCACTTGTTCTGGTGGGCTTCCCCATTCACCCAGCTCCACACAGGTGTTAGAGGCAATTAGAGTGAGGGTGATTAGTTCAGGAATGGGCATATGACCAAGTCTAGGCCAAGAGATATGGGCCAAGTCTTTTGTTTTAACTATTGAGAAAGAAGTACATTCTCCTCCAGGAGTTACTAAGCTGGAGAATGTCAGCCTGAAGCTGCTTGTGGGCATTTCTTCCCCTTTGTGAAGGTAACCTGCTTGAAAATAAAGACAACAGAAGAAGCAGATGGAGGAGTGGGTGGAGAGGGCAGAGGTGATAAATAGACAGATAGATAATATTAGGAAGTGTGTCTTGACATGGTTTGAGGCCTGGATTCAGTGTGTCTAAACTGATCATCACCTTTGAAAAGTCAGTTATAGAACATTTTTTGGTTTAAGTTAGTTTGAGTGGGGCCTCTGTTACTTGCCAACTGAGACACTTGACTACTGAGTGTCCTGCCCCTCTTATAAGGGAATATATTATAGAGTGACTCAAATAATGGAATTTTGGCTACATATTTTAGCTGACACAGGGGTAGCTTTCTCTCCTTGGGTCTACAGGTTTAGACTCATCCCCCCATCTGCCACCAATTCCAGGGCTGGCAACTTGGAAAGGCAGCAGTAGCTGCACTTACCCATCAGCTTAGAAGTCCAGCTATTTGAATGGAGTTACATTTTTTGCAATGGTAGAGATTCCCCAATATATTACATTTACTTTCAATACTACCTCAGCTAAATTCATCAAACACTAATTGGGCTTTTGAGTATGTACAGGGCTGGGGGATTTAAGGATATAATCAAGAGGAAATCATCCCTGCCTGCCCTCTGGGAAACCCCCAGCCTAGAGACCCTCAATTGTTTGTCCTCATGAGAGACGGTGAGGGTCAGTTAGCAAGCTTGTTGAGGATTAATTCATAGAATAGCTAGATTTGCCTAGATACCCGCCTCACTGCCTACTTTTCTGGAGTGTCTGAGACCTGTTTTTGTTGGTTAATACGAACAAAGGGTAAACCATGCTGGTTCTGTCACTTTAGCTTGGGGACCTAAGGCTTCTGGTCACTCCTTTGGCTATAATTTGGCATGAGACTGGATCTGTCAGTAATGGAAACCCAGCAATTAGCAGCAGGTAACCATTTCCCCCATTTTTGAGTGCTGTGGTTTGCACAGTGTCTCCAAACATTTTTTTATTGTATACCTCCATCCATCATAAGAGCACTTCCCTGGTGGCTTGGATGGTAAAGAATCTGCCTGCAATGCAGGAGACCCAGGTTGGATCCCTGGGTTGGGAAGATCCCCTGGAGAACGGCATGGCTACTCACTCCAGTATTCTTGCCTGAAGAATCCTATGGACAGAAGAGCCTGGTGGGCTCCATGGGGTTGCAAAGAGTCAGACACAACTGAGCGACTAACACTTTCACTTTCTTTCCATCATTAAAATGTTCTGAACATGCAACTCTACATAAGTATTTTTATTAGTTTTAAATTATCTATGTGTATTATCCTAACATATAATGTGTACTATAAGATAAACAAAAACATACATTTAAAAGGGTGAGCTAATATGGATGTAGGTAGGGGACTTCTCTTTTCAGCTCCAACATGTAAAGAGCTTGGAAGTCATCACTCCCTTCCTTACCACAAGAAAAAGCCAAACACCTGAAAACCAGTGACTTTGCTTGGACCCACCAGAGAACTGAGGTTAGAGGTCAACCCACTATGCTGAAATAAAGATGCAAGTGAAACCAGAGAGTTATACCCAAGATCTGTTTATCTGGGGCAGAAGCTGCCTCAGCTACAAACTGGGAGGAACACTGAAATGGTAACTTTGATGAATTTCTGGAAGCTGAGTGAGGACTAGCACAGTGAGAAACTTCTGGAGGCCACAGTCTTTAGAATGAACCCCCCTCCCCCATACTTTCATGGTTTCTACCTCCAAAAATTCCACTAAGTTCTCGTGCTGAAAATTCAAGAAAGATCCTCCTCCAGGGGAAAAGACTTTTCCTGTCTTACCTATGTTGGGGGAAGTATATTACTCCTAGTCAAGCTCCCTCTAGTCTTTCTCACCAAAGAAGGGGAAAAAGCTGTACCAGTGGAGAAACGTATGAAGCTCACAGCCCAGAGAGACAGGCCCATTAAAAGACAGAGCTTTAATCATTAGCTTATAGAACACTTCCCCTCCCCCACTGTAGGACCACATCAACAGGCTCCAGTGAAATAACGGTGACTTACAGCTGAAAGAGCTGCAAGATGTAAGCTCTGATAAATATTTAGGAAAGCCCAAAGTCAAGAGAGGAAGTGAAGCAAGGATATTAAAGGAATCTGAAGCTTCTGACATCTACAGCTATAAGAAACAACCACAGCACAACCAACTTCTAGCCAGCATAACATAAATCCTCATGCCAGGGCTTTTCTAGGGGTCCAGTGATTAAGACTGCACTCCCAGTGCTGGGGGGACAGGTTTGATCCCTGACCAGGGAAGTTCTGCACACTGCTATGGTGTGGCCAAAAAAAAAATCTACCTCATGCCAAAGGATTATTTATCTCAGTTTTTATTTCCCAAAACAATGTCTACTTTCAGCCAAAAACTATAAGAGATGTCAAAAGGCAGGTAAAAGCAGCCTGAAGAGGTAAAGCAAACATCAGAACTAGATTCAGATATGATATAGATGTTGGAATTATCAAGTAGGGGATTTAAAATAATCATGACTAGTGTGTCCAAAGGTCTAATGGAAGAAGTAGATAGCATTCAAGAAAAGGTTGGTAATATAAGCGGAGCGATGGAAATCAAGAAAGAATTAAAAGGAAATGATAGGAATAAAAAATATTACAACATATATTTGATGGATCCATCAGTAGATTAGACAAGGACAAAGAAAAAAATCAGCGAGATTGAAGATAAGACAATAGGAATTTCCTAAAGTGAAATGCAAAGAGAAGAATATAACAACAACAAAAAACAGAGCAGAACATCCAAGAATGGTGAGACATTCAAAATGTGCAACATATGCATAACTGGAATACTGGAGGGGAAAAAGAACAGAGCAGAAGAAATATTTAAAGTAATAATGCCCAAGAACTTTCCAAAATTAATGACTGACAACCAAATCACAGATCCAAGAAGCTCATGGAACACCAAGCAACATAAACGCTGGCAAGACAAAACATAACTACATTTAGGCATATCATATTCAAACTGCAGATAACCAAAGATAAAAGATCTTGAAAGAAGCCAAGAGTGGGGAAAATGCTCTAGAGGAAAAAAGACAAGAATTATAGCAGACTTTTCTTCAGAAACTATGCAAGCAAGAAAGATCGGATTGAAATATTTAAATTGATGAGAGAAAAACCCATCAACTTAGCATTCTATATATAGAGCATTAACTTTCAAAACTGAAGGACAGGACTTCCCTGGTGGTCCAGTGGTTAAAAATTTGCCTTACAGTGCAGGGGACGTGGGTTTGATCCCTGGTTGTGAAACTAAGATCCCACATTCCACGGGGCAACTAAGCCTGTGTTTCATAGCTAGAGAGAAACCTCTTCACCACTACAAAGATCCCATGTGCCACAATTAAGACCCGATGAAGCCAAAAACAATGAATTTTTTTTAAACCTGAAGGAGAAATAAAGGTTTTTCAGACAAATAAAACCACAGGGAATTCATTTCCAGAAGACTTGCCTTGCAAGGAAGATTAAAAGAAGCTCCTCCAGGAGAAGGAAAATTATTTAGAACAGAAACCTGGACCTATATAAAAAATGGAAAAGCATCAGAGAGGCATAAAAATGAAGGTAAAATAGAGCTTTTGGTTTTCTTAATCTAAAGATAACTTTATTTAAAGTAATAAAAACAACATGTTGAGTACTTATAGCATATGGTAAGTGAAAAGCCTGATAGTAATGTCTCGAGGGAAGGAAGGGAAAAATTGGGTATTTTCTATTATAAGGTACTAGACTGCATATATGGACTTCTCCAGTGGCTCAGATGGTAAAGAACCGGCCTGTCATACAGGAGACCCAGGCTCAATCCTGTGTCAGGAAGGTCTCCTAGAGAAAAGACTCCACTATTCCTGCTGGAGAATTCCATGGACAAGGGAGCCTGGCAGGCTACAGTCTATGGGGTTGCAAGGAGAATACACATTTCTGCTCTCAATATCATATGGAGGAGTCATTAAGACCACATTCTAGGTTGTAAAACACACTTTGATAAATTTCAAAGAATATAAAACATACAAAGTATGCTTTCAGATGACAGTGGAATGAAAATAGAAAGCAATAATAAAATAACTGGAAAACCCAAAATTATTTGGAAATTAAATGACACACTTCTAAATAACACACAAGTCAAAGAAGAAGTTTCAGGAGCAGTTACAAATTATTTTGAACTAAATAAAAATATAACATCAAAATTTGTGGAATGCAGTGAAACCAGGGCTCGGAGGGAAATTTACAATATTAAATGTATATATTAGAAAAGAAGAAAGATCTGATATCAATACCAATATTCTACCTTAGGACACTAGAGAAAGAAAAAAATTTAAGCGCAAAGCAAGTAGAAAAAAAGAAATAACAGCAGAATCAATGAAACTGGAAATAGCAAAACAATAGAATCAATAAAGCCAAAAACTGGTTCTTGAAAAAGTCAATAAAATTAATAAAACTCCAGCCATGTTAACCAAGGGGAAAAATGGGAAGACACAAATTACCAACGTCAAAATTGAAGAGATCACTACTACTGATCCCATGGACATTAAAAGGATAATAAAGGAATACTACAGATAATTCTATGAACACAGGAGCTGGTAACGAAGTTAAAACATACTGAGCTCATGGAAGACACAAACTACCAAAACATGCACAAGGACAAATAGATTATCTGAATATAGCTATACCTGTTAAAGACATTTGTTCAATGATTAATAACCCTCCAAAAGAGAAAGCACCAGATCCAGATAATTTTATTGGTGAATTCTATCAAACATTCAAGGAAGAAATGATACCAATTCTCTACAATACCCCCCAAAAAATAGAAGCAGAGGGAACACTTTGTAACTCATTCTATGAGGCCAGTATTACCCTAACACTCAAATCAGAAAAAGACATTGCAAAGTAAAACTACAGACCAATATCTCTTATGAAAATAAAACCAAATCCTCAAAAAAGTTAGTAACTCAAAAACAACAAAGTATAAATGAAATTATACACTACAGACAACTGAGATTTATTCCAGGCATGCAAGACTGGTTCAACATTTGAAAATCAATCATCACAATAGGCTAAGAAGAAAAATCAATGATCATATCAATTGATGCACAAAAAGCATTCGATAAAATTCAATACCCATTCATGATAAAAACTCTTAGGAACAGAGGGGAATGTCCTCAGGTTGGTAAAGAAAATGTACTTTTTTTTAAAAGACCTACAATTATCATCATATTTAATGTTGAGAAATGAGATGCTTTCTCCTTCAGATTAGGGACAAGTCAAAATGTCTCCTATTAGTACTTTTTTTTCTTTTTTAAAAAATTTATTTATTTTTTTGATTCAAGGATAATCACTTTACAGAATTTTATTTTCTGCCAAATATGAATCAGCCATAGTCCTCTTATCACTCTTACTCAACATCATACTGAAAATCCTAGCTGATGCAATAAAACAAGAAAAGGAAATTTATAAAGATTGGAAAGGAAGAAATAAACTCTTCATTCACAGATGACGTAATTGTCTATGGAGAAAATCCTGAACAAATAACAAAAAGAAAAAAACATTCCTGGAACTAATAAGGAAATATAGCACAGTTGAAGGATAAAAAGTTAGTATATAAAAGTCATACACACACAAAGAGAAATATTTTGGTATGAGTCACTATGAACTCGTGTTTCACTTATTATGAATACAGTCAGTTAAATCAGAAATATAGATATGTCTGGGATGAGCCCTAGGACTCTGCATTTTAAACGGGCATCCCAGGTGATTCTGACGCAGGTAGTCCAAAGACCACAGTTTGAGAAGCACAGAGTAGCTGAATACTGTTGAAACAAATGGGCTCTTCAGTTGCCGGGCTGTAAGGCATCCTTGAGCAAACTGCTACTCCCAGTAAGGAGTGTGGCAGGTCAGCACGGACCTTTTTATTTAAACAGAAGTGACATATAACTAATGAACCAGCCTTAGGCAAACAGTTAAGAAGACAAGTCTTCAGCCTCTTGCAGCCTCCTATTCCATAACTTTTCACCACCTTCCATGGAACTCCTCTTGTAACTGTGAGCCCTAATTCTGTTTACCACTCCACTTTCCCACCCCAGAATACCTGCTCTGGAGAAGAGATGTGATAATGATTCCTTACTGTTTCACTATGACTTTAAGTCAGTGCATTAGCTCTCTCAAAAATATTTACAGTCTCAGGCATTTATAAAGTATTAAATAGTCTCTAGTTCAGGAATAGAAAATAACAGCTCCAGGTTCAGGAAGAAGCAGGAAAAGTATTTGGGGGCAGGAGTATGTTAATAAGCCACTTGGTCAGATGCAGGATCTTTGGTCACAGGCTCTGGACCACTTGATCTCCCGTCCCCAGGAGCTGTCTCCTGCCCTGTCCCTCCTATCCCTACCTTTGGCCTTTTCCACGTGATGGCCTTCATCTTGGTTTTCTGGCTCAGCTCATGGGAGCCCAGGGATTGGATGCCTGCTGGGAACACACGGTCTTCAAAGAGGCACTTCTGAGCCAGGCACCGTTGTCTAAGAACAACAAAATCCTGCCCCTCATACTTGATGGGCTGTGTGGCAGTGCCCTCTCCGTTTCTCCTGTTCCTCTCACGGATCACACGGTCACAGAAGAATCCTGGCAGCAGGTAGGGCATGGTGACCGCTCAGGGAGTGGAGCTGGGCCTTTGCTGTGGCCTCTTTCCTGCTGCGCCCTCAGTCCAGGCCTAATCCTCCCGTGAATGGGCCGGAGCCTATATAGCTCCTCCACCCTCAGCAGCGCAATGCAAATGAACACAGCCCAGAGAAAGGCCGTGGTCAGAGTCAGCAGCTTTGGCTGGAGGCCCCTGAGCCCACGGTCAAGGGGCAACACCATGCCAGTCAGACAGGGAGCCGGCAAGGGGAGCAAGAGAGCCAGGGACAGTCCCAGGACAGGCCACAAGGCCTACAGACCTTCATGCTACCTCCATCAGCCTTGCTGGGATTCTTTCTTTAAAAAGAGAAAATATAGTTACAGAGAGGCTTACCCTGCCTCAGCAAAAGGCATTCAGGCCTTTAACACTGGCGGCCAATGGGATATAGCATGGGGCCTTCGAAACATGCTGTATACACTAATCCTATACAGGCTGCTGAATGCATAGGAGGAATCTGCTCTGGACCATTGTCTGAGGTTAATGAAGCCTTCATTCTCCTGATGTCCGTGCCCCATCCCCCCAAAGACCTTGACTGACCATTTCAGGACTCTAATCTGTGAGAGGAACCTAGAGGGTAGGTAGCTTGACCACGAATGAAAGTCCCTGTGAAAGTGGGTTCCAGGGGCTGTGAACCGACACACACTGTTGTGAGTTCAAGACCTTTGAGGCAGAGAACGTGGTGGACCCGGAAGGAGGATGAATGTGTGTCAGAATTATATTCACAAGAAATCTCGGCTTTTTGAAAATTTCACCATGCTCAAATGGGCAGTTCGAGTACAAGGAGCTGGCCCGAGTAGAAACTCCTTTCTGGCAGCCTGTCCATCAGGAGGATGCATCTCCCTGTCCATTTGTGTGGGCTCATCAGTCTTCGTCTGCTACGTGTTTCTCAGTGTGTGGTCTTTGGACTACCTACATCACAATCACCTGGGATGCCAGTTAAAAATGCAGATTCCCAGGGCTCACCCCAGACCTAAGGATTCAGATCCTCTTGGAAGGGGTCAGGGACTCTGCAATTTAAAAAAAACACACGTGGACATTCTATGTTCACTAGTGTCTGAAACTATGGCATTAGTTTTACAGGATACTATAACAGCTCAAAATAATTTTTTAAATTTATTATTATTATTTTTAAGTTTTATTGTTATTATTTTTTATTTTTGGCCATGCTCAGCAGCATGTGGGATCTTAATTCCCTGACCATGGATCAAAACTGTGCCCTCTGCAGTGTGGAAGCCTGAAGACCTAACCCTGAACTGCCTGGGAATTTCCTCAAAATACTTTTTGAGGTCAGTTTTTTTTTTAAGAAATAATTTTCTTTTTGTTTGGTTTATACATGAATAAAGTTTTTTAAAAAAATCAAACAAAACTTATCTAGAGGAAGAGCAGTCTCTTGCCCTGCAAATCCCTCACCTCAGAGGCAGCCACTTTTAATTCTTTTAACTACTTTTTCTTGTATTTACCTCTATGTTTTTAAATAATATGCTTGTACTATTACTTGTTAATTTACTATCTTTAGAAAGTATCAATAGAGTTCCTACTTTGGGGAATGAGGTTTAAGTTTCTCACATTACGATCTGCCCATAATCTTCCCAAAATAACATCATAAATTTTAGAGAAATTAAAAATCAGTCTTTAGTATAATTGGGTAAATATTGTCCACTTAGCTAATTTCAAAATTCAGACTTAAATTGAAGTAGGGAAAACCACTAGACCATTCAGGTATGATCTAAATCAAATCCCTTACAATTATACAGTAGAAGTGACAAATAGACGCACAGGATTAGATCTGATAGACAGAATGCCTGATGAACTATGGACGGAAGTTCATAACATTGTACAGAAGGTGGTGATCAAAACCATCCCAAGAAAAAGAAATGCAAAAGGCAAAATGGTTTTCTGAGAAGAGACAACAAATAGCTGAGAAGAAAAGAGAAGTGAAAAGCAAAAAAGAAAAGGAAAGATATAGCCATCTGAATGCAAAGTTCCAAAGAATAGCAAGAAAAGAGAGAAAAAGTCTTCTTCAGTGAACAATACAAAGAAATAGAGGAAAACAATAGGATGGAAAAGACTAGCGCTCTCTTCAAGAAAATTAGAGATACCAAGGGAACATTTCATGCAAAGATGGGCACAATAAAGGACAGAAATGGTATGGACCTAACAGAAGCAGAAGATATTAAGAACAGGTGGCAAGAATACACAGAAGAACTATACAAAAAAGATCTTCATGACCCAGATAACCACGATGGTGTGATCACTCACCTAGAGCCAGACATCCTGGAATGCAAAGTCATATGGGCCTTAGAAATATCACTACGGACAAAGGTGTCCATAGTGACTGCAGCCTCAAGTTAAAAGATGCTTGCTCCTTGGAAGAAAAGCTATGACCAACCTAGACAGCATATTAAAAATCAGACACTACTTTGCTAACAAAGGTTTGTCTATTCAAAGCTATGGTTTTTCCAGTAATCATGTGTGGATGTGAGACCTGGACCATAAAGAAAGCTGAGCGCCAAAGAACTGATGTTTCTGAACTGTAGTGTTGGAAAAGACTCTTGAGAGTCCCTTGGACAGCAAGGAGGTCAAACCAGTCAATCCTAAAGGAAATCAGCCCTGAATATTCATTGGAAGGACTGATGTTGAAGTTGAAGCTCCAATACTTTGGCTACCTGATGTGAAGAACTGAATCCTTAGAAAAGACCCTGATGCTGGGTAAGATTGAAGGCAGGAGAAGAAGGGGACAACAGAGGATCAGATGGTTGGATGGCATCACTGACTCAACAGACATAAGTTTGAGCAACATCCAGGAATTGGTGATGGACAGGGAAACCTGGTGTGCTGCAGTCCATGTTGTCCCAAAAAATTGGACATGACTGAGTGACTAAACAACAACAAAAACAATAAAGATAGCAAATGTTCAAGAACTGCATGAGTTATGAACAATTCTCTTCCCTGTTCATAATCAACAAAATGCATCTTCTCATACATTTCTTGGCTATTTCCGTCTCTGTCCCTCCCATTTGCAGCATAATACTGCTAAGTTATTTCAGCTTATTCCTCCTATGATGTCTACAGTCCTGTCCGTATTATGACTTCTGGGGAAAGCTGCTGTCTTATGAGATATAATGGGAAGCAGTCCTAAAAGTTATTTATAGGATTGTCACTTTCACTGAAACTCATGGCCCCCATCTGCACTCCAGGATGGCACTGTGATGACTGATTTTTCTGCTTGAGAGAGAGCGCTGACTCTCAATTGGGTACCTCATTTTGACTTTCAATTACCATCATCAGTACTTCTTGGTTCATTGTGTTAAGCAAGTCATATGCAGCATCTCATTTAATCCTTGCAACAACTCTAAGAAGTAGGCAGTTTGATTTTCTTTTCACAGGTGAGGAAATCAAGACCTGGGAAAGGTCAGTAACTTGCCTGAGGTCACACCGGTAAGAAGTGGAGCTGGGATATGAAAGCAGTTTCTTTGACTTGAAAGCATGTGCCCTTCCTTTGCTGCCTATCCTGACAGTAATTGCTGGCTTACCTTGACCACCTACTTGGACTTTATGGATACTGGCTCAGAACAGCCATTTGATTAGAGTATCACTATCTACATTATAGAAAAGAAACTAAAAGCTTGGAAACTTTAGGTGACTTGCTAGGAACAGAGTCAGGGTTCAGACCAGGTCTGTTTGCTTCTAAATCCGTCTGACTTAACCACTCTGCACCATGTCCCCAATTCTTACTCTTTGTGGCTAGTCCAGTGATGCAACTTCTCTCTAAACTGTCTGACAGGTGATGACACTAAAACAGATTACAAGAAGACCTCCTCCCAGCCAGGTTCACTGGAAAGAGACTAATCCTGAGAGAAGCTGCTCACAGTGACTGGGCCCTAGACCCAGGGACAGAGTGCTCACTGCACACAGCCTCCGTGTCCCTCTGACTCTGCATCTTCCCTCTCTTCTCACACTGGAATGGAGTAAATGTTTTTTGTGCCAAACTAGGATTTCTTCCTTTCAGAATTGAGAAACTCAGGTCATGTGACCTCCCAGTAGGGAAGTCACACAGGGGAGAGTGTTAATTTTAGCGGTGATGGGCAGTGGCAGCAGTCATTAGAGCAAGAGACCTCCAGTGTCCCCACGGGTTGTCAGAAAGCTTCCAAATCCAGGATGCTGATGTAAAGGGCAAGCCCTGGGTCCTAGGAATTCAATGGTCAGCTGTGTTCTACGTTTTACTCCTTTTCTTCAACTCCAGTTCAGACTAAAAGGAACCAGGCTCCTTAAAGAAATGATTCATTCCAGGTTCTGGAGCAAGAAATGTACAAGACGAGCCTGGGACTTTTTGTTGTGGCCAGAAAACAAGGAAGCAGTTGAAGATGAATGGTGTCATGTCAAGTGATAACAGGCAACACTGTCTGAAGATGGGACAATTTGAACATCAAAAAGAATAATGACTGCAATGGATTAAAATATGTTGCAGTATTTCCTATTGATCTCACTGTTCATAGGGTATTATTTCAAGCTGTGATCCTCAGGAATAGGGACAACATAGACAGAGAGTTGATTCTCATTATTCATGGTAGTTACGTTCTATAAATTCACTGTGAATGTTCAGTGAGTGAATATTGAGCCATCACACCTGGTGGAAATACAGTATTAGATTCCTGGGAGTCTCTGATCACAAGATTTTCATCAACCCATCAATATACAACCTTATTTTATGTGTAGTTCTGTTTAAAGACACCTTATTTAATATGTGTTATTAATTCATTAACATTGAACTGACAGCACAGTAGCTCATGTCTGAATGAAGCTTATCTAATACATGTATTTTCTCCTTAAGGCACATCCCAGCACATCCCACATCTAAAGTGCCTTCTTGCACTTTAGAACACTAAATAGTACTTCAGCACAGCATATGGGGGTTGCATTTTAAAAGAGAAATCATCAATAAAAAGTACAGAAATGTGACAAAACGTAACACCAAACAGACAATGAGAAGGACTCTTGTTTACAGTCTGAGAGCTGAAACTAGCAGGCAGAGGGTCACCCTGTCCAACTTCAGCTAGGAACGTGTATGGAGGGAGACAAATTTTTCACTGCCCTACACATGTCAGCAAATGACTGAAGGAAGCCTATGGATATTGACTTAGGGGTTACAAATAAATTTCAGTGAGTAGGTGAATTCACAAATAAAGAAGTCCTAAGGGTCAACTAATCATGGATCACAGCACTGACATCTCCAGGGAGGGAAAAACCACATTCATTTAGAGTCAGAGGAATTTTATGACGATTTGATCTGAAGCAACTAAAGGAAGGATGGCATTATTCACAAATAGGGAGAATTACAATATAGAGGAAATCAGATGACTCTGTTTCACTGTCTGTTGGGTCAGAGTCGGATATAATGTGCTAAAATTGTGGCCGGAAAAGTTCTGGCTAGAAATAAGGATGAACTTTCAGACTGTGAAAGGTTAATGCAGGAAGGAGATGGGGAGTTTGTTTTGCCTTCAAAACCTTAACATCAGGAAAGGAGCCCCTCTACCTGGAGTGGTGGAAAGCAGTAGTTTCCAAACATTTTCAATTCTATGATTTATAAGGAATTTTTTATAGCAGTTTTTTTATACTCCTGTATAGTATATACTACATATTCCTGGTGCTCTGGGGGTATACGGTACACTTCTTTTTTTTTTTTTTTTTTACAGTACACTTCTAAAAGTTCTATCGTGATTATTTAAATCTGAAGTTTGGATGAAATTGGTAAAGAAGTGTCAGCTTTTTCTTTAAAAGTAGAATGCTTCCCAGGTGTGAGCTGAGGCCTCCGTGGTTCCTTGGAGATCTTGAACCCCCATTCACAGCCTCTGAGAGGTCAGGCCCTCCTTGCCCCCACTTGCTTCTTTATGCTTCTCTCCTTTCCCCATTCCTGTGCTTTCCACATTCTGATTTGCGGGTGTGCTGGCCCAATCCAGCTTGTGAAAATCTAAACACTAACTTCCATCCTTTACCAAGAAAAGTCACATACTTGCCTTCAGCATTTCACAAGCTCATCAATAAAGGGATCTTTAAGGTTCAGGTCAAAGGGGGGATGACCCTGGCAGGTGAAGCCTCCTACCTTGTTGCTTCCCCCACCCCATTTTGGTTTCTGTTCTAGCTCTCCTTTCTCTTGTAAGTAAATCAGCATTTTTTTTTTTTCTTTTTCTCCCCCCAGAAAACAACCATGTCCAGCCCCCTTCCTGTGATTACAAGAATCTTCCTACATTTTCCTTGGGCGTTTTCCTTTTGAAGAGAGAAGCTGAAGATTCGACCATGCTGAGGATTCACATATAAAAGCACATTTGGATAAACATGTATAAAATATCAAAGATAATTTTGTGGTAACAAGACCTAACCTGAAGAATGTAATGATTTATTTTAGTTTTTGATTGTGCCATGCAGCATGTGGGATTTTAGTTCCCCAACCAGGGATTGAACCCGTGCCCCCTGCATTGGAAGCGTGGATCCCTAACTACTGGACCACAGTTCATGGAATTCTCCAGGCCAGAATACTGGAGTGGGTAACCTTTCCCTTCTCCAGGGTATCTTCCCAGCCCAGGGATCAAACCTAGGTCTCCTGCATTGCAGGCGGATTCTTTACCAGCTGAACTACCAGGGAAGCCCACTAGACCACCAGGGAAGTCCTATTTTAAAATTTTGTCTTGCGTAACAATTTGGGACAGGGAGAAGTTAGTTCTGCCTGGATAGTGGGGACTTGGGAAGGGGCAGGAGACCAGGTCAGACAGACAGCAGCAAAGTCCAGCTTCAGGGTTGGATTCAGGCTGATAGGAGCCCAGGAGAAAGAAATGGTTTGGGAAGAGGAGTATGAAGGGGATGGCAGAACTCTGAGTTTAGGAGAAAAGGGGTCTTATTTGTCTTATTTATCCATTCTGAAGGCACTTTTCCCCCCTCATATTTTAATATTCCTGAAATTGTCATGCATCTTACATTAGAAACTTCCTTCAATTGCATTCAGCTGGGTGGTGGTTGTGACCTTCCAGGGATACCCTCTGATAAGATCAAGAAAGTACCAGCATCAGAATCTTCTAGACTTGGTGAAAGATGGTTCATGATAAATTACAGCTTGGAAAACTTATCTAAACTCTATCCTTAAAAAGAGTGTAATTCAAGAAATTTCCAGGTTTAGAACTATAAGGAGACAAAGTTGCCTGTTCAGAGTACAAAGGGACTTCTGTCTGTCTGGGAAAGAAGTTTCCTCAGGTCTAGGCAGAAGGAACTAGCTGACCCAAGGAAGCACAAGAGCAAGGCTGAGAGCCAGGTTAGAATAACAGGGCAAAGCACAACTCGATATGCTTTATATCAAGTAAATATAAATAATAATAACAGGTAATAATGTTGTAATAATAATGCTGTAATAATAATAATGCTGTAATTATAATAATAATGCTGTAATAATAATAATAATAATGCTGTAATAATAATAACAGGTTAGAGGGAAGGCATACACTAGAGACAGGTGGGTGAAGCTGAGACCCAGCTCTGCACTGGCAAAGGTTTGGGCCCTGAATAGATGGCATGGGAACAGGACTTGAGAGGAAAAGGTAATTGGGCAGCCTATGGCTAGAGACCCAGCTACTGCCAACAAATTATAGAGCACTAAATCTGGAGATCAGGGAAAGGTGGTTAATTTCCCCAACTCCCAAGAGCCAGTGAAAACAAAGAAAGCTGAGCAGAAAGTGGCTCAGGGAAAATGCAGAGACCCAGCTGTCAGCCCTAGGAGCTTAGAGGGCAGAGAAGGAAGGGAAAACAGATTTCCTAGGGGAAGAGCTGAAGGGATAAATTAGAGGTGGCTGTATGGGGTCGCGAAGAGTCGGATACCACTGAGCGACTTCACTTTCACTTTTCACTTTCACGCACTGGAGAAGGAAATGGCAACCCACTCCGGTGTTCTTGCCTGGAGAATCTCAGGGACGGTGAAGCCTGGTGGGCTGCCGTCTATGGGGTCGCACAGAGTCGGACACGACTAAAGCGACTTAGCAGCAGCAGTAGCAGCAGTATATCAATGAGGGGTTCCCTGGTGGCTCAGATGGTAAAGAATCTGCCTGCCAAGCAGGAGACACAGATTTGATCCCTGGGTTGGGGAGATCCCCTGGAAAAGGAAATGGCAACCCACTCCAATATTCTTGCCTGGGAAATCCCATGGATAGAGGAGCCTGGTGGGCTTCAGTCCATGGGGTCTCAAAGAGTCAGACTTGAAGAGGAACTGAAGAGCAATAGTAGTATGTCAGTGATGCAGTTTTGACCTCAGCTGTGAATGGGAGGCCCAAATAGGCTATAACCTCTCCTGGCAGAGCCAAGAGACACTGAGGCTGAATCCATCAAGCGCAGTTTAACCTGAAGTCTGACTTAACCTGGCTCCCGAATAGAGTTGACCCCTCCTCCTCTGGGACCCAGGTAGGGTGGGGCTGGAATGAGATAGAATTCACCGAGAGGAAACTCTGTCTAGGGTCAGAGACAAGGGAGGCTCAGGAACATGTTGCCAGTCCCTGTCGCTGGAGGCCTTAGTGGGCTGAGCTGACTTGAAGGGTCTGCACCACACAGAACCCTTGTGCCCTACACCACAAGAGGATGTGAGTCAACTTGCCTATGGAGGGAAGGGCAGAGGCACCAGGAAGGGAGGAGATGCTGCTTCCCAAGGGAGAATTCCCTCATGGGCCTCTGGGTCACTGTGGAGTGATCTGGGGATCCCACATTCCCAAGGGTAAGGAGGGCACCAGATGCACAAGGTCTTACAGCTGGCCCCTCATGCCTCTCCTCTCTAAAAGCAAAAGGGATCTAAGATGTCCCTGATTTTAACAGTGATTGCAGGAGAGTACGGAGAAATAACCTGGAATGCATGAGGCAAAAGCAGATGGGGAAATGGGAACATTTGCTCGCCTCCTTAGTTCCGAGGTTGTTAGAGCCAGTCGCTGAATGAGCAGCCATGTTCCCCAGGGCATTGTGATCCCCCATTATGTGGTCACCTTCACACTCTCATGATGCACTCACATTTCACAATCAAATGCACTTTTGTATTTGATGGGGGATGACTGGAATTGCCCAAAAGGACAAGCAGTTGCCTGCCCACAGGGGATGGTTCTCACATAAATCCTCACAGTAGGTAGACCGCTTCATTTAGATCAGGGACAAAGTACTCAAATACATTACTGTGACTAGTATCTTATTGGTCTAGACACAAATGAAGCTGGAAAGATGTTTCTGACATTGCCCTTTTTAGAGGCTGCACATCTTAGTCATATTGGGAGCATTTTAAATTCACAGGCATTCTCCCACGTGCCAGGCACCTGTAAGTCTTTGGTGTGGATTAACTCAATCTTCACAACAACATTGTGAGATGGGTCCTTTTATTAGGATTAGTCCTCATTTTTCTAATGGGGGAATTTGTGACAGGCAAAGAGAAGAGTACGTGATCAAGATCACCGAAGTGTTATGTATCAGGGTCAGAATTTGACATCGGGTCAGGACTGGGCTCTTAGCCACTCTGCCATTCTACCTCTAGCTCACAGGGGCTGCTGCTTCCAGGGCCTAAAACCCCTAAGACACTGCCCAGTTCCGCTTGTGGAGAACCCAGTAAATTACACCCCACTTCTGTGCCTGAAATTTGAACCAATGGATCAATGAGACTAATGTGTAAGGCAGGTGGGAGTCAAAAATGCTAAATATATTGATCATAAGTCTGATCGTGGCTTCTAAAGCCCACAAGTAGATAGATTTTGTTGCTAAGAGTTAAGTTTCTATAGCCGGAATGCCTGGGGACAATAATAGTACTCACTTCTCAGGGTTGTTGTGAAGATGAAATGAGTTAACGTATGGAAGCACTTAGAATAGTTATCATTGTGTTGAGTTCTTAGGGTTAATTGTGATCACACTATTTGCCAATATGTATGAGTCTCAGGGACCTGCCTTTGGGAAACTTGCCACAAGGAACAGCAGGTAGCTTGTTCCCAGGAGGAAAAAGAAAGGAAAGTGTTGGGTTTCACAGGTCGTGTTCTCTTCCTCCCCTGCTCGCCCCACCCCCAGGGGAGGAAAGAGGAGAGAGGCCAGGAATGTTGTGTGACCGCAGCCCCCACCGCATGGAATGGAACACGGGTTTCACCCCACACCTGTCCCCAGTGATACTGGACAAGAGTCATCAGTCTCCCAGAAGCCCTTTCTAGAGCCATTCTTCTCTGTCCGGGGGTTTGTCATCAAGAAAATTTGGCTTAACAATTGGGAAGTGGTGTAAGGTTTGGTTGCTTTCTGATCCTAGAAATAGATGCTGTAAGTAAAGCTTGGAGGAATCAGATTGTTTGATTTGGAGACTCAATGTGTGATGCTCTCTATTAGAGGGGGAGAGGCAGTGAGGCTGTGCCTGGTGCGAGGGTAAGGAGAGATTGCAGGAGGGTGCAGTGGCCTGTGTCTCTTCTTTTAAGAGGAAAAGGTTGACGTGCAGCTGTTTATCTTAACTAGAATCATAGTTCGTCATGAGGAATTCTCCCTTTATCATCATCATCACCACCTGATTGTAATAAGCAATACTTGATTGTGAAAAAAATTCAGATTGGTGTTGACTGATTGCGCTTTTGATAGTAAAAGCAGGAAGGGCCTCTCATAGGATATAGTCCCCTTTTCAGACTGTCTGAGCCTGACAAAGGTCACTACATCTATGAGATGCATGGAAAACTTATGTCTCCAAGAAGTGCTTTACATTTCAGAAAGTTCTAGTCAACGCAGTTGTTCAGTCTCAATCTCATTGCTGTGTGACTGTAGATAAGTCACATGCCCTTTCTGGACCTTAATCACATCACCTGTAGGTGAAAGAGCCGGACCACATCTCCAAGATATTCCAAGGCTGACCGTCTCTAATTCTATATTCTAGCTTATACCAATGAACCCAAGAGGCAGTGTTCCCCAAAACTTAACCTCAGAGGAAATAGGGACATTTTAACAGAGAGTGGGCTTTGCTATCTGGACCTTTTGAGACAGTACAAAGTTCCAGACTTGGGGTGGTGGTGGTGGTGGTGGTGGGAGCACAATTTAGGACAAGGCTTCTCATGGCCTTCCTTTCACACTGACAATGACAGTTTGTTTCGGGACCCATCTAGGGCCTAGAGCATAACAGACCCATTTAAAGCATTTTTATTAATGTGTAGGTCTAAGTTTTAAGGCTAAAATCCACCAACAATTTCACTAAAAGCAGTATTTGTAAGTTTTTTGGGTTTTTGTCTCTGCAGTACTGTTAGAAAAGGCTTTTAGAAATCATTAGGTTGGAACACAGGACTGTCCTCTCTCAGAGGTCAGTGCTCTGTGATGTGGGTTTTCATTTACCACCAGCAGCTGAGTGCCTACTGTGGGCCAGGTGCTTTACTGGGCGAGGGGCTCCGAAGAGGAATGAGAATGCTCCCCCTCTCAGCTGATGGGAATGGACGTGAGAAAGCTGGAAGGAAGTGATACCTGAGCAGGGTTTTACAGCGAGGGTAAGGAAGAACAAAGCAGCTAAAACCAAGAAGGGCATGGCAGGCAGACAGCAGGAGCAAAGGCTGAGAGGTATGACTTGGGACAACAGAGCAGCTGTGAGTGTCAGGGTCCAGGGGAGACGGTGAAGGAGAGATGGACAGGGAGGCAGGGCTGGCTGGAGAAGAGGCAACCCCCCAGGTAGGGAGTTTGAGCTCAAGGCCTGAGGGCCGGAGGTAGGGAGAGCGGTGTTGTTGAAGATATTTCAGCAGAGATGTGATGTGTCCCAGTGCCCTGGCAGCAGGGCAGTGACTGGGTTGGGGAATGACGTTCTTTCCAATCCTCTCTTCTAAACCGAGGACCCTCAGGACAGTCATGGACCTGACCACAGAACCAGCAGGTGGGGAGTGGGGCCCTTGTGGAACACACAGCGTGAAGACAGGGTTGCTGGCTATTTCATCTCAGGTTAAAAAGAAACACATGGCTCATGAATAGCACCGGGCCCCAGTGCTTCTTTTTAGTTTTCCAGTGGCCATGTGGTTCTGAAATACAGAGCCCTGGAAAGAGGAGAGTGGCAGTGAAGATTTTTCAAGCACAAAATGTTAGGATTAGAAGAAGCCCTAGCCATCATTTGTCCTCACCTTCTGAATGAGGAAATAAAGACACACTATAGCGAAGCTTATCCAGTTTAACCTGATGAAGCTAAAAAACAGCACTCAGATAGCACGGGTTCCTCAGGAGGGGCTCTCTCTCTCTGGCCTAGGTTAACTCTCCTTGCCTTCTGATCCCATAGCACCCTGAACGTTGTCTCCTGAAACTTATCTGTCTTGTTCAAAGCATGTCTTGCCCTCAGGACTCTTGGCTGCAGGAGAGCAGGAATTTTTGTTTTTCTTATTTACGCTGACTCCTCAGTTGCTTGCCTGGTTTCTGGATCTAGAAGATGTTCAAAAATATTTATTGAATTAAAGAAAGGGTCATGCCAGAGGTGTGATCAGAGAAGGAAGCCTAGGAAATGTGACTTGCCTTCTGGTAGATCACTGTACATGGAAGCCAGAGGCTAGAAGAGACATTAAGAGAGAAAGGGTTTACATCCAGGCTGTCGTGTGTGTCCTGAATAGGCTTTGCTCTGGTGTGTCTTTATTTCCTCATTCAGGAGGTGAGGACAAATGATGGCTAGGGCTTCTCCTTCTAATCCTAACATTTTGTGCTTGAAAAAGTAGTCTTCGCTGCCACTCTCCCCTTTTCAGGACTCTGTATTTCAGAACAATATGGCCACTGGCAAACTAAAATGAACATCACAATTTTCACCCTCCAGTGAGGCAGTGAAAAAAATCCTAATCAGATGCAGGACACCCAACAGAGAGTAGATCAGGACTCCTCTCCAGGTCAGAATTTTGGAAGTTGTTTGGATATTCCAGTTTGGAATTTGTTCTGGGAAAGGAATATTTCCTTTTTATAGGGTGAATTAAATTGAATTCCAATTGCTTTTGTAAAAAAACAAGAATTTTTTTTTCAGAAAGAGAGCAAGGAGTGAGAATGAGCCCTCCTCCCCTGAGGACAGAGACCCATGGAGCTGCTCCAGGATCCTCCACCCAGTGCCCTGTGCCCCCATGAGCTGCGCTGTGGGGAGGTGCTGAGAGGGAGGTTTTCTCTGAGGGAAAAAAACCCAAGAAGCAAGCAGTCAGTTACTCACCGGAGGTCTCTTCCAGATGAACTGGATGGGGAACTTCTGGCTGTAAAACAGGGAGGTCTCATCCGGTGGGAACTCAGGATCCACAAAAAGAACCTTCTTTTCCAGACATTTCCTGTGAAGCTGCTCGAATGTCTTCTCTTTCACCCCAATAATGGGAAAATTGCGGCTGATGATGGCTGAATAGATGCCACTTGGGTTTCCACCCCCTGCCTCGGTGCCCTTGCCCTGGGCTGCCTGGGCGATGGGCCCTGGGGACCTGGGCTCAGCCCCTGTCCGTGGGGCCACAGAGGTGGTAATGACAGTCGGCATGGCAGGCAAATTTGGAAAGAAAAGGTTTTTAAAGACAGCAAGATTCAGCTACCTTTAAGGAAAGGAAGCAACTGCAAAGGGGAAGTTCCAGTGATTCTGTCATCGGAAAGAAAAATGTCCACATCCAATTCGAAGTTTAAAACCCATCAGAAGGTCGTCCAGCTTAAAAACTGTGCTGTGGTCCGGAAGCCGTCAGTCTTCCTGAGGAAGGAGCACTAAAGGATTTCTGCAGCAGCTTTTACCTGGGGGGCTCCTCCCAGCAGCACACACACCAGAGGGAGAGAAAGAGAGTGAGGGTTGTGTTTCAGTGGCCCAAAGAAGCTTGAGCCAGGAAGACCAAAAATAGACATGAAGAAAGATCATGAGTACGAGAGCAAGAGAGAGGGTAGTGGTGCAGCTAGACTGCGTGGTAGAGAGAGAGGACCTGGTCAGGGATGTCCCTGTGTTGCCATGAAGCGCTGACATTGTCAGGAAATGAAAGGGGAATATTTGAGTAAGTTGAAACTGAAAATTAGCAAAGAATGGCAGATGCAGTATTGAATCAGCAGACTACCAAACTATTGGCCACCAGATTAATGGAGAACACTATTGAGAAAAGCTAGCAAGTGTGGATGAGAGATACTGAATTCTAGGAGAATATGCTAGGCATTTTTAAGAACATGGTTTTTACTTTTAAAAATTCTAGGATATCAGAACATTATTCGACTTGATTTGGTATCTCTTCTAGAATGCTCTGATGTCAGCGTTCAGTGAAACCATCTGGGTGGAAAATGCCACTCAGCAGAGTCCTCAGCTGAGAAAATCCCTGTCTCTTCTTGACCTAGGCATCGCTTGTCTCTCCCCACCTCCCCAAATCAACACTGGGACCAGATGCTCTATAAAAGTGCACCTGAGCACAGCATAGTCAGGCGTGCCACATTAGGCATCTGAGTCAGAAGTTGGAATTGGATACTGAGCCAGGTTGGCTGTCAAGTCCTGGCATATGATAACTAAAGAGGTGGCTTCGGGCACAAGTGGCTCTGGGGAAGGGAATTGCCTGCCTGGCCTCCACCTTGTCTTCTGCTCATGGTAGCTGCTACCCAGGCTGTAAGGAGATGGCCACATTCCAAGTGTGGCTGAGTGGAAACTAGTCCCAGACTGCAGTCCCTCCTGTTCCCATGTGACCACCTCATCAGCCCAAGGCTAGAGGCTGTGAGAGAAGTGGGGAAGTGCAGCTGGAATAGGGAGAATTACCAGGGTCATGATCCCCAGGGTTGCAGTTTTGAGGAGCCCTAGGTCTGAAGTTGCAGCTTGTAGGAACCATAAGCTTATTCTCCCATCCCTCCAAGGAAAAGCCCAAGGGTCTTTACTGCTACTCTTGAGGAGTAGAATAGCGGAGGAAGCATCTGAAGCTGATGTATAGGTTCACAGTCTAGGCTTTCTGCTCCCTTGCTGTGCCTGTGCAGCTGTAGGTGGAGTGTGTGTCTTAGTCGCTCAGTCATGTCCGACTCTGTGACCCTATGGACTGTAGCCTGACAGGTTCCTCTGTCCATGGGATTTTCCAGGGAAGAATACTGGGGTTGGTTGTTATTCCCTTCTCCATGATTAAGTAGATTATTTCTTCCTTTCATCTGACGTTTCCGTCTTCTTGCCTATAAAATGAGTATACTGGTAGTCGTTCTGTTATTGAGTTGTTGTAAAAATTAAATTGTGTACAACATTTAAAATAGTGCCAGGATTGTCTTAAGCACATAATAAATGTTGTTATTGTGTCAACTTAAAAAAATGCACAACGTGAGAGTTGCAAGTTAAGTTTTTATTTGGGCAAAATAAGGACTGCAGCTGGGGAGACAGCACCTCAGATAGCTCTGAGACACTGCTCCAAAGAGGCAGGCAGGGTCAGTATATATGTGATTTTGGAAAGGGGAATACATGTAATCAAGCACATATTTTTCCAGAAGGTTTATGCTAGTCTCATAAAGCTTTTGCTAGTCATGAGGAACAGTCGTTACCATGAAGGATTTTAGTACTTTTCTAGATATGAAGATATACGAGAATTGGGCTCATGAAATTGGCTCCTGAAAATATCTAGCTATCTGAAGACCTGTTCTGCTAGTTTCCCTCCTCCCCCACTGGAGCACAGTGCTTTATTTCTGCTCTCCACCCTGAACTCCTCTCATGGCGCGTTGAACGTCAGCAGCTGCAACAGTGCATGGTTTAATCCTTGTAGGGGTAGATGGCAAGTGTCTGTGGCAAGTGCCAGTTTGTAGTTGACAATTGTTAGAGATGAACCAAAGCTAATACTATTTTGGGGTTAAGCCAGGTTGAATGACATTGGTACAAATCAGTTTTCACTTTATGAGCATCTACTGAACATCTTCCATGTGTACAGTGAGTGTGTTTGCCCAGGACCGTGTGGTCACAGTCTCCAATCAGAGGTGTGGTGTGCCTACCTGCCTGCACTAAAAGAGCCTCCAAAAAGACTGACTTACCCTCAGGGTTAAACCTATAGAAGGTTCTTAATAAACATATGTTACATATCTGTTGAATGAAACTTCTCTGTGTGAGAAGAAATTTCTTCTGCTTCTTATTGCTTTGCCAATGCAATTAAAGTATCTTGGCTGATTTCCCCCTGGGAGGAGGAGCTGTCTCGAGGCCACACACAGCTGATCTTTCTTTCCTCAACTGTCTAAGCCAGCTCCATCTGTGGGTAATGAAGACAGGTATGTGATGGAGATCAGCCTCTTGTCATAGCAGGATGGGAATATCAAATGCACAGAGTGCAAGGTGGTATTCAGTTTGCTTTACCAATGGTTGTGGATAAAACCCCTACCAGATTAGCAGGTCCAGACTCAAGGTTTATTCATCTACACAGCTGTAGAAACTCATGCTGTCAGTAAGAAATTCAATCTGAGTCCACAAACAAAGGCAGATAAGGAGCATGTAAACAGCTGCACCGGAGAAGGCAATGGCAAGCCACTCCAGTACTATTGCCTAGAAAATCCCATGGATGGAGGAGCCTGGTAGGCTGCAGTCCGTGGGGTCGCTAAGGGTCGGACACGACTGAGCGACTTCACTTTCACTTTTCACTTTCACACATTGGAGAAGGAAATGGCAACCCACTCCAGTGTTCTTGCCTGGAGAATCCCAGGGTTGGGGGAGCCTGGTGGGCTTCCGTCTATGGGGTCACACAGAGTTGGACAGGACTGAAGTGATTTAGCAGCAGCAGCAGCAGCATCACTGTCTCCCACCAACATTTCTTTAACTCAACACTGTTGGAATTAATGAATTCATTTATAATTAGAACACCTGCCACTCATTACATGCCTACTGTGAGCTAGCTACTTCACATAGTTTTTAAAACTTTTAAATTAATTTTAGACATACAAAAAGATTGCAAAGACAGCACAGAGTTCCCAAATACCCTTCAATAGCCTCCCTTAATGTTTATACCTTATATAACCACGGTACAATGATCAAAACTCAGAAATGACTGTTGGTAAGGTACTATTAATTGAACTACAAGATATGTTTAGATTTTTTTCAGTGTTCCCACTATGTAGTTTTTTTTTTTCCCTCCTCTTCTGCAGAATCTGACCTGCATTGCATTGAATTGTCACGTCTCCTTGGTGTCCTCCAGTCCCTGACAGCACCACAGTCTTTGTCTCTCCTGAACTTGGCACTTTTGAAGTGTACTTGTAGGTATGTTGCAGAATGTCCCTAACTTGAGTTTGTCTGATTTTCACGTGATTAGACTGAGGTTATGGTTTAGCGGGAAGAATATCACAGAGGTTATAGGCCCTTCTCATCAAATCAGACGTGGGGGTACTTAATATTGATATGTTTTATTACTGGTGATATCAACCTTGATTACTTGGCAAAAGTAGTATCTACCAGGTATCTCCAAAGTGACTATTTTTTTCCTTTCATACACATGGAATACTTTGAGTCTGTACACAATCCTGCAGGTTTGATTAATCCCATTTTAGAGGTGAGAAAACTTGTGCTGCTGCTGCTACTGCTGCTAAGTCACTTCAGTCGTGTCTGACTCTTAGCGACCCCACGGACTGCAGCCTACCAGGCTCCTCCATCCATGGGATTCTCCAGGCAAGAGTACTGGAGTGGGGTGCCATTCCCTTCTCCAAAACTTGTGCTATCTACTGTATTTTTAGTTAAGTCATGGGAAAGTCACAGAATTTTAGAGATTATCTCTTTTCTTGAAAAAAGAGGAAACACAGGCCTAGAGAGATTAAATGACATGACCAAGATCACCCTGCCAGTTCACTACAGAACCAAGCTAGATCCTGGGTCTCCTGATAATCAGTGAAAGAGTAAATGTGAAACTAAGACTCCAGTGACTGCATTAGGCATAAGACCTCTGGATTCCTGTATATAAATAGTCAGGGCTTCCCTTCTCCTACCTCTGATGGGAGTGGAATCTAACACCATCAGCCGTGCTGAAAACAACTGTCGAGAAGCAGCTGTCTGATTCTGGCTGGCCTTGCTGCGACACTGCAGTCTTTAGCAAGGCTGGTCATAAGACAGGCAGATCTGATATCAGATGCCAATGTCTCCTTTATTTCTGCTAGAATGCCAGTTAAAACGGCCTCCATTGTCTATGGTTAAGACTGTAATGTTCCCAGGAGAGTTGCAGATGGCTTTCTATCCCCTAGGCTGAGAAGTTATTTTAGTCTAGAGTGCCATCTCCCTCCTACCCCCGGAATTATGCTGGGCATTCAGAGGATCATCTTAAAAGCAGAGTGGAATGCTTGATATTGCCATAGGAGTTCCATTACTGAGAAGGCTTTTAGGTAAGATGGTCGATTATGAGCTAAAAGCCATTAAACTCCAAATATTTGTGTTTTGACTGTGTTCCTGCTGTCTATCATTATGATACACTGATACTAAAAGGGATGTGAAAAAGTGAAGGAATTCTGCACAGAGACCAAACTCCAGAATTCCCTATGGCTATTCCCTATATGTCTGATAGGCCAATCTCAGTTAACCAGGATGTAAGGCTCCTTGGTCAACCCTTGCAGTCAGACAAGGTTGTGTGCTTTTATATGCGTCTGTGGGGAGACACATATAAAAGCACAGAGAGTGCTGCCATAGCATTGGCAGGGGGGAGGGGTGGGGGGGTCAGGGTCTCCTGGCCTGGTGCTCTGAGCGTGGTAGTCTTCCCTGAAGTATAGGACTTGGCTTGGCTGGCATTTCTCAAGTGAGGAACAGCTCATCTGATGATCTGAAGAGGTCTGCTGCATCAGAAATAAACATATTTTCTTGTACTAGAGTTGATTCTTTTTAATTATTTAAATTGAATTAAATAGTTGATTACAATGTTGTGTTAGTTTCAGGTATACACAAAGTGATTCAGACAAATATATATATATACACACACATATATGTATGTATGTAGGTGTGTGTATATATATATATATATACATATATATATTCTTTTTCAGATTCTTTCCCATTACAGGTTTTTAACAAGATATGGAATATGGTTCTCTGTGCTATACAGTAGGTGCTTGTTGATTATTTTATATATAGTAATGGGCATCTGTTAATTTCAAACTCCTAATTTACCCCTCACCCCCCTTTTCCCATTGGTAACCATAAGTTTGTTTTCTAAGTCTACGGGCCTACTTCTGTTTTGTAAATAAACTAATTTGTTTCATATTTTTAATTCCACATATAAATGATATCATATGATATATGTCTTTCTGATTTACTTCCCTTAGTTTGATAATCTCTAGGTCTGTCCATGCTGTTGCAAATGGCATTATTTAATTCTTCTTTGTGGCTAAGTAATATTCCATTGTATAAATGTACCACATCTTCTTTATCCATTCCTCTGTCAATGGACATTTAGGTTGCTTCCATGTCTTGGCTATTGTAAACAGTGCTGCTATGAGCATTGGGGTGCACGTATGTTTTCTAATTATGTTTTCACCCTTTATGGATACATGCTCAGAAGCTGGATTACTGGATCATATGGTAATTCCATTTTTAGTGTTTTAAGGAACCTCCATACTGTTCTCCATAGTGGTTTGGAGTTCATTCTTCTTTTTTTTAAATTTATTTTTGGCTGTGCTGGGTCTTCATTGCTGTGCACAGGCTTTCTCCAGTTGCAGTGAGCAGGGTTACTCTATAGTTGCAGTGCAAGGGCTTCTCATTGCGGTGGCTTCTCTCATTGAGGGGCACGAGCTCTAGGCTCAGTGGCTGTGGTGCATGGGCTTAGTTGCCCTGTGGCATGTGGAATCTTCCCAGAGCAAGGATAGAACCTGTGTCCCCCACATTGGCTGGCAGATTCTTTACCACTGGACCACCAGGGAAATCCTTGGAGTTCATTCTTAGCCCCATTTTTCATCCTATTTGACATGCCACCCTTATAACTCTTTACAATAATAGAAACCAAACTGTTTACAGCTACTGCATACTATGGAGATATGACTCGGCACCTTTGTTTTTAAAATTTTGCTTTGAAATAGTTTACAACTTACAGGCATGTTGAAAATATAGTATAAGAAGTTCCGGTACATGGTTCATCCAGACTCTTCAATTGTAACATTTTTAACACATTCTGCTGATTTTCTCTGTCTCTGTTTTTCTCATACATACATAAATTATATTCTGAGTCATTTTAGAGTAAGTTAGAGCTATGAGGGCCCATTACCCTTTAATATTCAATACTTCCATGTGTTTCCTAAAACAAGGAAATTCTTCTATATAATCATAATGCAATTCTCAAAATTAGGAAAATTACCGTGTAATCAAAATATCCCATTCAAATTTTTCCAACTGTCCTAGTAATGTCCCTTATAGTTTCAGGACAGAACACATTTGGTGTCATGTCTCTTTATTTCCTCCTTCAGTCTGAAACACTTCTGAGAGACCTGTTTTTTATGTCCTTCTCATTTTGCACAGTATAGGATGGTACCTCAAATTTTGGTTTATTATTTACTTAAGTCACTCAGTAGACATTTTATCCAAAACATACTTCTATGTTGATATATATAGGCTGTTATTTTAATGGTTGCATAACACTCCACTGTATGATAGGATTATATTTAACCAATCTCCTGTTAAAAGACATTCAGTTTATTTCTGGTTTTCAACAGTATAAACCACATTGCAATTAGTAGCTCTGAGCAATTTATCTGAAGTGGAATTGTTGGGTTAAAGTATGCAAATTAAAAATTTTGATGCTATTGCCAGATTGCCATCCTGGAAGATTATACGTATTCTAATTCTTCCAATGATGCATGAGAATGCTAGCTCCTATGCTAATATCAGTACTAGACATTTTCATTTTAATCTTGACCAATCAGGCACCCCTTATTGAATTTCTTTAAATATTAGTAGGTCTGAGTATATTTCATACTTACTTTGCCTGTTTCAATTTCTTCTGTGAATTACCTTTGCCCATATTACTTTTGAGCAGTTTCTGTTTTTAAACTGATTTGTCGGCTCATTTCAGGGCATTTAAGTCTTAAAGGAAAGACATATTACACACTCATTTTAGAGTTTTGTTTGAATCATTGCTGAAATGATTCTACTTTATTACATTAAATCCAGTTTCCTGAGAAAGCATATCCAGAATTAGCCACAACAAGGTAACTGAACACTGTAGATTGACTTGGCCGCAAGTTGGTCAAAGCTCTCTGGACCTTAGCATCAGAAAAAGGAGGTGGGGAAAGTGTAACAAGCGATTAAGAGCAGAGAACATTCGAGAACACCCAGGCTGTATTTTTCTCCATTCAATGTGTCTAGTTAAACCTTTCAGTATAGTTCTGGGTCAAGACAGAGAAGTTCCTCACTAACTTACTTTACAGTTCTTGTTACATTCCTTGTTCCCAAAATATTTTAAATGAATAGACATGCTATATATATTGATCTGAAGATAGGTCTTAATTATTCAGCTTTAAATGCTATTAAAAACCATAATTTATATTAGATAAAAACATTCAGCTTTTAGGTTCAGTTCAGTTCAGTCGCTCAGTTGTGTCTAACTCTTTATGACCCCATGGACTGCAGCACACCAGGCTTCCCTGTCCATCACCAACTCCTGGAACTTGCTCAAATTCATGTCCATAGAGTCAGTGATACCATCCAACCATCTCATCCTTTGTCGTCTCCTTCTCCTTCTGCCTTCAATTTTGCCCAGAATCAGGGTCTTTTCCAATTAGGTTGGCAGGGAAATCTGAAGTTTGGAAATAAAATTTCAGCCAATGAAGATTTCTTCCTTTCTCCTTAATTGTAAAACTTGCAGAAATAGGAATGAAGAATCTGCATATGTCTATGTGTACTTACATACAGTGCAAAGCTCAACTGATACAATGAAATGTGTCTACTGGGAAATGTACAACATTTACTATATCTGGAGGGAAGAGTCCTATGTCATAAAAGTCAAGCAGAAACAAGTATATTCAATTCTCAATTTTTAATCAATCCATCAGTCAGCCAATCATTACTAAAAGTCAAGTATAATGGTGCTCTGGCAGATATAAGAGAAATATAAAATGATCTTGGAGAACATGCCATCTAATAGGGGAACAAGACAGATGAACCTGAAACACTGAGGGACCATCCCTGAGAATGTTCATCCAACTGCATGTTATGTAGAAGTGGGGCTGCCTGTCAGAGAAGGGCAAAATCACTGCTTGTGGTAAAGGGGAGTTCTGGGTGTTAGGGAGTTAGAAAGGCTCTACGGGGAAGCGGGATTTGAGCTGGGCCTGGATAGACGGTAGGATCTGCATACATAGAGGGCAGGCAGTGGATATTGGGTCCAGGGAACAGAAGGCACTGGGGTGGCGGTTGGCAAGTTGCTAAGTGGAGGATGCCTGATAAGCAAGTGTGTATGTTGAGGAGGGCTGAGGATACGAGGCTGCCCCAGCAGATGCTGTGGCCACAGGGAGTCCCTGAAGACCTTCCAGGGGGCTGCTGTGGTATAGTGCTCCAGCCCATGCCGAGCTGATCCCATGCTGGGATCTGAGTCAAACATAAAACGGGGTATATTGATCCTATCCTTATTTAAAATTGTGATATTAATTTATCATGCTTTTTTTGTGTGTGTTGATTTTAAAAATATTGCATTAAAGTATTATTTATTTTGATTACTGTGAATTTGGGCATCCCCGTAAATTTTCTGTCTCAGGCAAGTGTCTCACTTACCTCACCTCAGTCTAGTCCTATGTTCTTATTCTGAAGTTTGATGGTGGGTATTTATGTTCTTAATTTAAATTATAGTTTACTCATGTTACAAATAATCTTTGGGCAGTAGAGAGTATTTAATAAAACCAATAGTAAGAGACTAGAATTTTAAGAAGATTAATTGGGAACTTTGGAGACCCAAAAAACATGACAAGTAGAAGAATCCCTTTGTGCTCTTGATTCAGTCTCTCACTTTAGTTCAATCACTCAGTCATGTCTGACTCTTTGCGACCCCATGGACTGCAGCACGCCAGGCCTCCCTGTCGATCGCCAACTCCTGGAGCTTGCTCAAACTCATGTCCATCAAGTCGGTGATGCCATCCAACCATCTCATCCTCTGATGTCCCCTTCCCCTCCTGTCTTCAATCTTTCCCAGCATCAGGGTCTTTTTCAGTGAGTCATTTCTTCGCATTTGGTGGCCAAAGTATTGGAACTTCAGCATCAGTCCTTCTTTTAGGATTTCCTTTAGGATTGACTGGTTTGATCTTATTGCAGTCCAAGGGACTCTTGAGAGTCTTCTTCGATACCACAGTTCAGAAGTATCAATTCTTCAGCGCTCAGCTTTCTTTGTGGTCCAACTCTCCCCACTTGTGATCCAAGTCATCCATACATGACTACTGGAAAAACCATAGCTTTGACTAGACGGATCTTTGTTGGCAAAGTAATATCTCTGCTTTTTAATATGCTGTCTAGGTTGGTCATAGCTTTTCTTCCAAGAAACAAGCATCTTTTAACTGCACGGTGATTCTGGAGCCCAAGAAAATAAAATCTATGACTGTTTCCATTGTTTTCCATCTATTTGCCATGAAATGATGGGACCAGATGCCATGATCTTAGTTTTCTGAATATTGAGTTTTAAGCCAGCTTTTCAGTCTGTAAAGTAGAGTACTCCCTGTTGCTGCAGTACATACAGTGCAAGTAGAAAAGGGTTGCCTTGCCCATGTCTAAGTGGGTAAAAGAGATCCGGGTCGGGTGGTTACCAGAGGCCACTGTCTACTTCGAGAGAGACCTTGAGCAGCTCAGGTGCTGGAGCTGGAGTGGCTCAGCCGCATGGACTGAGGCAAGCTTCCACAAATGGGCCACACAAGGTGGGCTTGGCCCACCTGTCACTTGAAACAAACTCACCCAGCTGTGCTCAAAGAGAAGCTCCTCACTGGGCCACAGCACATACCCCAGGCCATGGCCCAAGGAGCAACACGAGGTCTGTGAATGCTATGTCTCTGGGCCACTTGCATGTACAAGTGGTGTGTGACACCAAGAGTATGATTCCCAGCACATCTAAGAATGTAACATCTGAAAAATCTGAAATCTACTGTTGACTAATAAACTGTGACTAATGAAAGATGACTTTAAGCCAGAGAAGTCAATTAGCATGTGGCCCAAATTGCAAAAAAGGCCCCAGGGAAGGCAGAGAGGCGCAGCTGCTCCTGGCTCTTGCCACCAGGTGCACCGCTCTGTCACTGGATGTGCACCTTCCAGTCAGCACCAATGTTCAGCGAGAGCTTCTCCAGGTTCAGGGTGGATGTTGTGGCATGGTATTTAAAAGCCACAGGCTGAGCGCTGCCATCTAGAGATCCAAACAGTAAAAGGGAAAGTCTGTTGACTATCCAGGAAAGAAATGTCTTTTCTTTGAATTTAAAAAGTTTCTGTCTCTATCATAAAATCTTATATTCCATATAGGAGGATCCAGATTAATACCACTTGTACTCCTGGACTTCCATGAATTTTTAAAACATGAAGCACTCCAGTGTTTTGAGTAAAAGACTAAATGAAAAGGAATTGTAAGGAGCAAAGTGATTTGTCCAGCAAATTCAGTAGGTTAAAAAAAGATACATCCTGTCCCAGGTCCTTTAAGAAATTCAATAAGTATCAGTAGGATTCCCTACGACTTTAGATACCTACAGTTTAAAACACATATTCAGAGAAGTTACAATATTATTTCAAGCCCCAAATGATTTCCCTCAGGAAAATATTAACAGCTTACAATAAGCAGAAAGACAGTTGATGAAGAGAGAAGCAGGATGACCTCGTCCCCTCTAGATACTAGTATATCTGACTCTTGCCAGAAAGAGCAGAGTCCACTTGGCTAAGCACATTACATCAGCTTTAGACTGACCATCTCTTCATGGAAAATACTTCTATGCTTAAAGAACCAAGTGACCTGTTTCCTCACCAGCTGAGTGGGCAGTCACAGAAGATGGCTGCTTCTTGAGGCCCAGGACCAAGATCTGCTCCACCACACAGTTGCTGGGATAGTGACCCCTCTCGTCAGCACAACTGAAATAGATACAACAAATGGCATTAGGAAAAGCAGAGGAACAGGGGTTTGGACTGGCTACCAGATCACCATCCCCTCCCTTCTTTCATGCCTATGGAGGCATGAAACATATAGCTGTCACATTTACTAGGATGAAGAGATGGAAAAAGATGACTATATGTGAAGACAAGCCAGCCAGTGCACATGTGCTCAGTCATGTCCAACTCTTTGCAACTCCATGAACCGTAGCCCACCAGGCTCCTCTGTTCATGGAATCTTCCAGGCAAGAATACTGAAATAGGTTGCCATTTCCTACTCCAGGAGATCTTCCTGACCCAGGGATCAAACCTGCATCTCCTGTGTCTCCTGTTATGGCAGGTGGATTGTTTACTACTGAGTCGTCTGGGAAGCCCAAGCTAAGCAGTAGTCTTCCTCTAACAAGCCATTTTGAGGGACATCACTTAAGGACACTGAAGTCCCAAATGTGACTTGGATGTTGCAAGCAAATTGCAAGAAATCGGATCCTTAATTAATGTTTGAATAGATGAATAAATGGGATTGATAGGAATTTATACTGAATTCTTTTTCATTTTTCAGAGAACGAAGGAGAGGAAGATGAAGACAATAGGAAGGGATGTTCATAGAGTGATTGAAAAATACTCCCAGGGGGCTCCAGACCAAAGTAGCAACATAAGAGGCTCCCAAATTTCCCTTTTCCTACAGATGCACTGAATATAAAGCTACACATGGAACAATTCTCTTTGAGAGAAACCAGAAAACTAGCTGACTGACTCCTGCACATTGGGTGACTGAGAAAATACCACATCAAAACAAGCAGGAAAGGCTGAAACACACTTTCCATATAACTCCCACCCCTGGCATGTTTGCGTGCTAAGTCACTTCAGTTGTATCTGACTCTTTGTGACCCTATGGACTGTAGGCTCCAGGCTCCTCTGTCCATGGGGATTCTCCAGGCAAGAAAACTGGAGTGGGCTGCCATGCCCTCCTCCAGAGAATCTCTTCAACCCAGGGAATGAACCTGTGTCTCCAGTGACTCCAGCAATGTAGGTGGATTCTTTACAGATGAGCTACCAGGGAAGCCCCACCCCTGGCATAGTCCCATACAATTGGGAAGGAATTTGCAACACCTAGCTTCTCCAGAAAAAATAAAAGGTTTGGATCACACTTCTAGTGTCCAACCTTTCAAGGCTCCCACCTGAAGGGATAGGCCCTCAAATCACCTCGCTCTGAGAGCCAACAGAGTTAATTACAGCAAATAAAGAAGCAGTTGTTAACAGGCAGTGTGGCTATCCCCCCAGGGCTCAGTGCAGAGTGCGCAGGCAAAAATATCCATCTCCCAGGTTCTTCCTGGAAAGGATCTAACTGCATACTTTCCCAGCTACTGCCTGAAGGTTCTAATCAGCCTGTATCTAGGTGATGACTAAAATATGCCCCTTTGGGACACGGATGGGTCTCAGCATATCCTTAACTACTGGCAGTCACTAAGAACAAACACGGTAGTGTGGATAATCACAAAGGTCTGGAAGCTATAAGGAGCTCAGGACAGGCTGATCAATGAGGATCATCTCCTACATGAGGCCAGTCTGTAAAGACTGGAAGACATGGCTGTCTTATCTAATGTGAGAAACAACACCAGGAGTCAAGGCAGATGAAACAGGAGAATATGTTCCTAACAAAAGAACATGATTAATCTACAGAAACTGACCTTAATGAAAAAGAGATAAATTGTTTACCTCATAGATAATTCAAACCAATGGTCATAAGGATGCTCACCAAGTTCAAAGAGCAATGCATGAACAAAATGAGAAGTTTAATACATATGGAAAATATTAAAAAGTACCTAACAAAACACAGACCTTAACAGTACAAGAAGTGGACTGACATATTCAACAAAGTGATGAATGGCATCACTTATATGTGGAATGCGAAAAAAAAGGAAAAAAGAGTTGAACTCATAGAAACAGAGTAAAATGGTGGTTGCTAGCGGCTAAGGCGGAGAAGGCAATGGCAAGCCACTCCAGTACTATTGCCTAGAAAATCCCATGGATGGAGGAGCCTGGTAGGCTGCAGTCCATGGGGTCGCTAAGGGTCGGACACGACTGAGCGACTTCACTTTCACTTTTCACTTTCACACATTGGAGAAGGAAATGGCAACCCACTCCAGTGTTCTTGCCTGGAGAATCCCAGGGACGGGGGAGCCTGGTGGGCTTCCGTCTATGGGGTCACACAGAGTCAGACACAACTGAAGTGACTTAGCAGCAGCAGCAGCAGCGGCTAAGGGGTGGGTGAAGTAGGGAGAGGCTGGTAGAAGAGAAAAGACTTTCAGTTATAAGACGAATAAGGTTTGAGAATCAAGTATATAACATGACAAATACAGTTGATAATCCTGTATTGCATAATTGAAATTTGCTAAGAGAGTAGAACTTGTGTTCTCATCAAAAGGCGGAAAAAAAGGTTAAACATGTGAGGTGATGGTCATGTTAATCAACTTGATGAGGGGAATACTTCCACAATGTGTACATATATCAAGTCATCACACTGTATACTTTAAATATACTACAATTGTATTTGTATACTATACTTGTATATTTACATTAAAATTTTATTTCTAAATCGTACATTAATGAATCTGGAAGAAAAGATGAAAAATACAAATGGCCTTCATCATTAATTTTTAAAAACAGTACCTGAAAACATCAGCTGTGCATTTAAGGATAGCAAATGGATGGCATAATTAATTTGTGAAAGCACATGGCTCTTTTAGCCGCCATTACCTGTTGGTCAAAACACCTGAGGAAAATGAAAACTTCCTGTGCAAGAATTGCTTCTGGTGGAGGTATTGGAAAGAATGGCCATCATCGAGATAGAATTCACCCATGGCAGAACCCTGGAGAGTGAATCACAGGGAGTTAGCTCATGTAATAGCTTTCTTGGAAAAGACTGTCCCTCCCTAAAGGAAGTAACTGATTAAAAAATCTGTGAAAAATTATGTTGAACAACTGCTTAATATTAAAGCTGTATAAAGTAGTCATAAAATATATAAACACTCAATACCTATTTGTGAAATAATATGAATAAGGAAGTCACACAAGAGGAGGCACAGAGAGTTAGGCTTTGTTGAAAGAGATTTAAACTGTGAAGTATGGTCAGTGGCATAGGCGACTTCAAAAATACTACCCTAAAATGTGACAACAGGTCAAGAAATGTTCACCCAATGAAACCGAAGTTAAAAGGAAAAAGTATATAATGGACAAGATCAGCTATCTTTAGAAGAACCTCCATTTGGAGAATGGTGCCTAGTTGCTACTGTCTTTTGGTAGGAGGATCCCTTTTGCATGTCAGACAATGTCACAGCAGTCCATAGGCAGATCCCTGTTACTGACAATGCTTCATGAGTTATGGACCTCAAGTCTCCTGTAATTTATTCCATGGCCTCCCATGGGCCCAAGGCCCATAGTTTGACCCAAGAAGACATGCTTAAAAGAAATGGATGGAAAAGAAAGATGTAAGAAAAAGAAAGTGAATTATAACATTTGCTTAAGAGTAAGGATTTGTGTTTGACACTGTATTTTGGCAAACAGTTTGGAGAGGAATCTGCTATAGGCCTCATTCAGCCCAAAAGATCTCCTCAAAAGAACAGATCAATTCTGGATCCTTCCAGACCTTACCCTAGGAGATTGTAGTTGTTTGAGCCATTCAATGAGAATGAAAGTTGTTGTGTGGGGGGCTACAACCCTGGAATGTTGCATAGACACAGGACCTTTTTACTGGAGACTGAGAGTCAGGGCTAATCCACATGGCAGGCTGCCTGTGACCCAATGAGCTTTCAGTCCAGTGGTAATCAATGCCAAGCTGCAGAGCAAACACAGGTCACAGTGCCCCAGAGGAAATTTCTATCATTTCTAGTTCTCAGAGTTCCCTGAAGAACAATTCCAGGAAAGTTAGAAAAGTTGGACAATGATGCAGAAATGATTCAAAATTTTGATTTCTAGACAAACATCAGAAGCACCTATCCCATAGATGGGCTTTACCACTTTTATACACTCAAGGCTACCACTGTAAAGAGACAGAGTCATAACAAACAAGAGGTGTAAAAGTAATATTTTTCAAGTACCTTAGTGCTTAGAGCCACTCGGAGTCCATATGGGGAATCGGTCATGAAGCCTGTGGATCTTCCTATAGTGGTCTTTACTGGTACCACACTTCCACCACGTTGAAACACTGGTATCTACAATAGGAGAATACTCTCAGAGGAGGATTCATATAAGGCAATTTCAAAGTAGGCTTTTAAAATATTTCATTATATATATATTCTTTTTTTAAAAAATTTTTTTATTTAGTTTTGGCTGTGCTGGGTCTTTGTTGCTGCGCGTGGGCTCCCTCTAGTTGCACTGAACACAGACCACCCTCTAGTTGTGGTACACACACTTATTGCGGTGGCTTCTCTTGTGGAGCACAGGCTCCAGAGCACACAGGTTCAGTAGCTGTGGTGCACAGGCTTAGTCACCCTGTGACATGTGGAATCTTCCCAGAGCAGGGATGGAACCCATGTCTCCTGAACTGGCAGGTGGATTCTTAACCACTGGACTGCCAGGAAAGTCCCATTATACATTCTTTATAAATGTAGACTCAAAAGCAAAATAAATTTGTGAACACAAATTCATTAGAATAGGGGAAAATATCTTTATGTAGGGTTTTGTACTCTCCTCGGTTTCAGGCATCCATCTGGGGTCTTGGAACATATCCCCCCTGGGAAGGGGGTCTACTGGATTCTTACTTTTCTCCCAGCTTAAAGCTTACCACAGGCCCTGGCATTAAAAGGAAAAGAGTTCAAATATTAAAAATGGTTCATTTAAAAAATTATTAGGGAAAACTTCGCACCCTCCATCAACTTATTATCTATTCTGACTATCCTATAGGTAGCCTTTCCTCCTTTGTATTTTTAATTTTCCTGTCAATATAACAAACAAGTTTATTTTTAGGGCCCTGCTAAAGAGGGGATTTTTACGTTTATGCAAGCAGGCCCCAATATACATGTGTATATGTTTATAAAAGATGGTGGTTTCTTGGTTTGGGATAGATGACTGTTGTCCCTACTTTAGCCTATACACTTCTTGGTCCCTGCTTCCCTGCATCACTAGGATGACTGGCTCAATTCTGAGGGTGAATCTGTGAAATTTCTGTTATAGAAGCTGCCAAGGCCACCTGATGTGACGCTGACAACAGGCCTGTAGGCATGGGTCTTCTGGAATAGCACTCCCAGCAAGGACACCCCAGTAGGTTCCGTGCCTCCCAGTGTAGACCTCTCTTAGGAAGCTCCCTGGATCACGTGAGGGCTTATACTTTGCTCTGAGTAAGCTGCAAGTGGGGAGAAGAGCTAGAATACAGTAGGCACCCCCTTCCTCCATGGGGGATACATTCCCAGACCCCCAGTGGATGCCTGAGACTGAGGAGAGTACTGTACCCTGTATAATGATACCTTCCCCTATACTAATGGGGGGGTAGCATACACAGCTTCGATCTGCTGGACAGAGGGATGAGTCATGTCCTGGGCAGGATGAAGCAGGATGGCAGAAGATTTCATCATTATCCTCCAGGTAGCAAGCAGTTTAAAACTTATGAATTATTTCTGGAATTTTCCATTTAGTGTTTCTGGATGTTAATACTTTTGGGCCGCAGGTGACTGAAGGTAACTGAAACTGAGGAACATGAAGCCTTGGATTAGGGGGACTGCTGTATACATAAACTTGGCAGTGAGGGTGGAGTAGGCAAGATGTCCACCGTCTGCTTGATTTGCAGCAAGAAGTAAAAGCACATTTACTTCCCCACCCTTATCAGTCAATTTCTTCTTTTATTTTCCTTCAAAGAATGAGGCAGTAAGTTAATATGGATGGGCCCTGGAGTGGAAGTCTAATTGACCTGGGGGTCTTATCTCAGTTCTGCCACAATTTAGCTGAAATCCTGGACAAGTAATTTAACTTCTCTGAACCTCACTGTCTTCACCTGTAAACATGAGGGATTCAAGCAGATGAATGTTAAGGTCTATTCTAGATCTGCAAGTTGGTATCTGAAATCATTTTCTCTATGTGAATGTGAACGTCTTAGTCGCTCAGTCATGTCTGACTCTTTTTGACCCCAGGGACTATAGCCTGCCAGGCTGCTTTGTTCATAGGATTTTCAAGGCAAGAATATGGGAGTGGGTTGCCATTCCCTTCTCCAAGGGACCTTCCTGACCCAGGAATCGAACCCAGGTCTCCGGGTGGATTCTTTACCGTGCGAGCTACCAGGGAAGCCCCATTTTCTCTATAATGGAGTTCGTATTGCTGTTGAGAATGAAAAAAAAAATAAAATACACCTATTTAAAGATTTTCACACTACTTCAGGTCTCTGGTAGTGGCTGTGATTCAGTTGCAGGAACAAACTTCCCTTCAGAAATGCAGCCTGGGGGACTTCCCTGGTGGTCCAGTGGTTAAAATCCACCTTGCAATACAGGAGACTCAGGTTTCTATCCCTGGTCGGGGAACTAAGATCCCACATCACACAGGACAAGTAAGTCTGCACACTACAACTAGACAGTCCGTGCCCTGAAACTAAAGATCCCGCATCACACAATGAAGACCCCGAGTGCTGCAACTAAGACCTGATGCACCCAAATAAATAACAAATGAATTAATTAAAAAAAAAGGAAATGCAGCCTGGATGGGCCACTCTGGGTCTAACATCATAACTCATAGCCTCCCCTTGGGCCTAGAGGTCCAACTGGAAACTCATGTCTCCTGACTTGGTCCTATAGAAGGACTTTCTGTATGGTATGTGTGCTAGCACCGTGTTTACTCCCTGTAGTCAGTGTGATTATTTTTCTTAGACATACAAAGGTAAATAAATGGGGAAGAACTGTTTGTCTTCAGTGTTCCAAACTGTGAAATCAGAGTACATGTTATTTTTATACTCTTTCTTTCCCCCTCACATTTTGGCAATTTTATTGATAAAAATTCACATGTCATACAATTCATCCATTTACAGTGCACAATTATATGTTTTTTCGTATATTCAGAGTCATGCAAGCATCAGCATAATCAATTAAAAATCACTGCCCAAAAGAAACCCTGCACCTATTCATGGTCACTCGCCAGTGCCCCCCAAACCCTCTCCCTGCCTTCAGTTCTGTGCTGTATGCTGTGCTTAGTTGCTCAGTTGTGTCCAACTTTTTGTGACCCTATGGACTGTAGCCCACCAGGCTCCTCTGTCCTTGGGGATCTCCAGGCAAGTACACAGGAGTGGGTTGCCATGCCCTCCTCCAGAGGATCTTCCCAATCCAGGGAATCTTCCAAACCCAGGAACTGACCCAGGTCTCCCAAATTGCAGGCGGATTCTTTACCATCTGAACCACCAGGGAACCCCTCTACTAATCTACATTCAGTCTCCATGTGTAGATGTTACTATACACTGACGTCCTTGGTTCTTTCTATGAAGGTACATGTTATGAACTGAATGTGTCCCCACAAAATTCACATAGTGAAGCCCCAAGTCCCTGTGTGACTGTATTTGGAGACCTTTACAGAGGCAACTTGGAGAAGGAAATGGCAACCCACTCCAGTATCCTTGCCTGGAAAATCTCATGGACAGAGGAGCCTGGTGGGCTGCAGTCCATGGGGTCGCAAAGAGTCGGGCATGACTGAGCGACTAACACAGAGGTAATTAATATTAAATGAAGTCATAGGAGTGGGGCCCTGATCCAAACAATTAGTGTCATAAGAGACACAAGAAGAGCACACACTCCCTCTACCATAAGAGGATGCATCAAGAAGGTGTCTGTCTCCATGCCAGGAAGAACTCCCTTACCAGGAACCGAACTGGTTGGCCCCTTGATCTGGGGCTTCCAGCCTCCAGAACTGTGAGAAATTAACTTTCCATTGTTGAAGCCAGTCAGTCTATGGTATTTTGTCATGGCAGCCTGAGTAAACTAATCAGCACAACAGGTAAAAATAACAGTCTGAAAATAGCTTACAGCGTCCAGGGTTACTGGGATCTTTATTGTACACGCTCCTTTCCAGTGAGCAAATGTCTTAGAGTCATACCAAATCTGAAAAGAAATAGACCCTAGTGAAAAAATGTGTATAAGCACATTTTGCTCATGATTTCTTTATTTGATAAGACATCCATTTATTTGGATTGCAAATAACCAGAAAGCTAAATAAATATAATTAAAAAAATTTGTAAGTATAATTTTAAGAATCTTGAATAGAAGTTAGAGAGAACATATGCTTTTAAGAAAATCCCAAAGGACTAACTAGCCTAGTAAAGTGATGGATTAAGCCGAGTAAAAGGCCATTCATTTTTTCATTCATCCATCCAAAAGTTATTTACTGAACAACCTACCATGTACCCAGCATTGCTGGATATACATGAGTGAACAGAAAGACACAGAACCTGCCCTCATGGATTTTATAGTTCAACTGACTTATAAAAACATAATGATCTTACAGTGAAAAAGATGATGGAAGAGAGAAAACTACAACAAAACAGAAAAGCACACTGCAAGCAAATAAATTACAAATGAGGCAGGAGAAAAGGAAGCGTCTGACAGGGAAACAGACCTTAGAGAAAAACAAATGGAAATTTGGATTACTAATACAGTGTCATTTTTTAAAAACAGAGTACAATTCAGGGATGAGGTTCAAACTCTTATCCGAGATGCCCATCAAGGGGGTTTACTTGCTACAGTGCCAAAAAGCTCCTGCCAAAGTATTTTGATGGGATAAATCCTTAAGATACTATCTTAAGGATGAAAAGAAAACCCTTTTCTCTCTTCTAGTCCAATATAATTTCTGACAGCCACAGTCCACCTCCTGGGATTACCAGAGCCTGTATAAAGCTGGGATGTTGAATCTGTCACTGTCCTGCCATGACTGTGAGAGGGCTGTGCCCTGACAATTGTCAGCTGCAGTGAACTCTCAATTCAACTGGATCAGTCCTACCTTGTCATAAAGTATTAACTCTGGCTGGATTCAGTTTCCTAATGTATTGTCAAGGATTTCTGTGTCTGTGTTTACAAGGGATAATCCCTTAGCTATCTTTCCTTGTAATGTCTTTATTTGGTGAATTCTAGTAGCTCAAGATAAAGAGTTGGTGGGAGTGAAAGGTTAAAAAAAAAAGGATTCAAACAAGATTTGGGGATTATCCATCAACCATTTCCAGTCTGATTGAAATGAGAGGCATGGGGTGTGTGGTACCATAATCAAAGATTCCCAGCCTAAGAAGGGTACAACTGGTACAAAACACCATGTAGATTAGACCCAGAGCTTAGTTACTGAGCTCCTCACCCAGCAAGTACTTACAGATGGCCTACTATGTGCCACATGTCTGTCTAGATGCAAGGGATACATTAACAGATAGGCCATTAATGCGAGGCCATTAATAGATAAAAATCATGGCCTTCAAAAAGCTAACATTCTAATGGGAGAGATAAATAATAAACAAAACATAAAAGTAAATATTAGGATGTTTAAAACGGCATGTTCTACAGAGATAAATAAAGGATGAAGGAGAACTGGACAGTATCAGGAGCAGTGGGAGTGGTCTGTGATCTTAAAGAGGGTGTCAGAGAAGGCCTCCCCAAGAAAGAGATTCGCAGGAGAGGGAATGTGCTGTACAGAAACACGGGAAGGTGACAGCCAGGCTGTTAGATAGCTCTCTGCCCATTGTGGTACTTTACTATCTAACCAGCAAGAAGCAGCTTAGCTTTCCTACCCAGGCTTTGGGAAGATGTAGCAAGAGAAACAATCACAGAACACTCCTGGAAACAGGAGTGTTGAAAGAACAGGCTACATAGTCATAACAGTGTGATTGAAATGAAAATAGGTCATTAATAGAAACTGTGGCAAAGTCAGACAGTGAGCTAGTTCCTCTTAATGGGAGCCTGCACTTAGAATTAATTTAACAAACTCTTAGCAGAAATGCTTGGCAAGCCATTTCATTTAGCTGTTGTAATATTTAACCTTTTTCTCAGGTTTCTGCTTCGCAGGGGAACCTTTGTATAGAGCTCCCACCTTCAGAACTACAAATTCCTAGAGAAACCAAGCAGAAAGAACATCATTCATGGGCTTTCTGTAGAAAAGCTTGATTATTGTCATATCAATGATGACAGGTGTAGTGGGCTGAATGGTGGCCCTTCAAAAAGATGTATTTGCTTCCTAATCCCTGGAAGGAGTGAATATTACCTGTAAGGGAACAGATTTGACTAACTTGAGGATCTTAAGGTAAGGAGATTATCTGGAATTATTTAGATAGGCCCTAAATATCATCACAGTGTCTTGTAAGAGACAGATGGGAGAGGAGACACAGACATACTCAGTGAAGACGGAGGCCTAGACTGAAGTGAGGTGGGTACAAGCCAAGGAATGCCAAGAGTGCAGGCAGCCCCCAGAAGCGGGGAGCGGGGAGCGCGGAGAGTGGCGTGGCACAGACTCTCCCTCAGAACCTCCAGGAGGAACCAACTCTGCCCACGCCGTGAAGCCTCCAGTACTGTGAGAGCATACGTTTTTGTCGTTTTAAGCCACCAAGTTTGAAAGGAAGAGATACACACGTAAGGTACGCGGTTGTTTACTGTTACCTCACTTGACCCTGGCAGAAACACATCAACCACAGTAGCTTTTGGTTCTGTGACTGGATGAACCAATAAAGCACTTCCTGAAAAGTGGAGAAGAAATAAAGTTGAATATCATTATGAGAGGTCTGAAAAAATCCCTTCTGTTTAAAAAAATTTTTTTTTTAATTTATTTATTTGTAATTGGAGGATAATTGCTTTACGTTATTACGTTGGTCTCTGCCACACAGCAACATGCATCAGCCTTATGTATACATATGTCCCCTCCTTTTTGAACCTCTCTCCCACCTCTTACCTTCCACCCCATCCCACCCCTCTAGGTTGTCACAGAGCACAGGATTTGAGCTTCCTGTGTCATACAGCAAATTTCCACTGGCTATGTAATTTTACACATGGTAATGTGTATGTTTCAATGCTGCTCTCTTAATTGAGTGCTTTTGTGGTTTCAAAGACCACTCAACTGAACTTCTTAAAGGCAGAGATCCTGGTGAGTTGAACCAATGATTCCTCAGGGAGATGTAATGTTAGTTAGAAAGAGGACAGGTGATCAGAGGTGACTGTATCACTGCCTATCATTAACCCACTTACGGTGTGTTAGGATTACAGGGAGGGACCCTGACATAGTCCAGCATAGTCTCACTTTGTGCACAGCTGTAGTATGAAAGCACCATTTCACTTCTCCAAGTGCTTCATTGTTTGCTATATGTGACTTTGAATGTGGCGAGTCTACAACTGTGACCCAGAAGTGTGTCTGCATAGATATTCAGGCCCTCTTTCTTGGGCAGGTATCATCAGAAAAACTATAATTCTCTTAAAGGAAGTCTGGATTATTAATTTTGTTTTGATCTTGGCACTAGCATATGTAAAATTCAGCCAATTGCAAATTCACTATTTAATTCAACAAATATTCATTGAATTCTGCTGAGTACCAGGCACTGTGCTAGGCTCGAGGAATGTAGCTTCAAATTAGACAGACATGGTCCCTGCCCTTATCAAGTTTACTGTCAAAAACAGATATTAAACAAGTAATTACAAATTAATTAGAGCTAAGACAAATAGTAACCAGCTAAAGTACAAAATGGAATGAAAATTATGTATTAAGAGGGACTGACTTTGACTAAGGCATGTGGAATTAGATATTAGGAAGCAATTTTGGTCAGGAAAATTTTCTCTAAGGAAGTAATAGCTTTTTAACTTGAGACCCAAGGATGAGTGGAGACCTAAAGAGATAGGTTTTTATTTGGGGGGTTCTACTCTTTAGAAACAGAATTCACCTTTTGGGCAACTCTCTGTCAAGCCTGGCCTCTTGAATGCATTACCCAAATGATAAACTTTCCTGTTCTAAATTTGATTAACCTCTATTAAAGAGGCCAACCAAAACCAAACAAACAACCCCAGTCTTGTTTTGTATATGAAATAAGCTCTTCTGGGTCTTTACAAAGATAACTATCTGGTTTACTTTTTTCTACTTCCCTTCCCTATGGTGGTATCTTAAGGCTTAGAGGTGGACCCTGAACAAGAATCCCAAATGGCATTCACAAACGGAATGGGTTTATATGACGTTAACATGTTATGAGAAGCATTACATGACAAAAGAATAGAGTTGGGATCCCACTAATACACTAAAAATCTTGGTGATGAAATTTCTTTTCTTTTTGACTTTGAGACTAGGGATTTTTTTTAGTGTTCCTATACTAGAAAATATAATAAGAAAAACATAATTATAGTATTTATCATAAGTAAAATTAATCCAGAAATGCTCACCCAGCATGTATTCATCTTCCACACTAAAAGTCTCTAATTCATTAGGGAACTCTACCCACAGAGGCCTGGGGAAAAGAAAAAAGAAATTTCTTACTTCAACATCATTAGATTTTTTTTTTTTATAACTCAATCACTTATATTTTCAGTTTTATAACTATTCAAAGGAAATTGGAAAAAGTCAAGACTCTTTTCATATGAGTCAAGATTTTATGAGAACTGGTTGATTGTTCTTGTTGTTTAGTTGCTAAGTCTTGTTCAGCTCTTTGCAATTCCATGGGCTATAGCCCATTAGGCTTCTCTGTCCATGGGATTTCTCAGGCAAGAATACTGGAGTGGGTTGCATTCCCTTCTTCAGGGGATCTTCTAGACCCCGGGATCGAACCCAGTCTCTTACATCTCCTACGTTGGCAGGTGGGTCCTTTATCACTAGCACCAACTGGGATCCCCTTGTTATGATTACTATATACTTTTCTTGTGTGAAAGAGCTATCTGTTAGCTTAAATGGTCCAATTAAAGCTTGAGAATTCTAGTACCCGAAACTTCTCGTTCTCATTGTTGAGCACTAAATTACTCTGATAAGCATAATCGGAACTTTGCCCAAGTCCAAATGCCTAACATGTTTGGTGTAAAACAAACTGTTTTTTTAATTAATTTATTTTTAATTGCAGGATAATTGCTTAACTGTATTGTGTTCGGTTCAGTTCAGTTGCTCAGTCGTGTTGGAGTCTTTACGACCCCATGGACCACAGCACACCAGGCCTTCCTGTCCATCACCAACTCCCGGAGTTTACTCAAACTCATCTCCATTGAGTTGGTGATGCCATCCAATCATCTCATCCTTTGTTGACCCCATCTCCTCCTGCCCTCAACCTTTCCTAGCATTAAGGTCTTTTCAAATGAGTCAGCTCTTCACATCAGGCGGCCAAAGTACTGGAGTTTCAGCTTCAATATCGATCCTTCCAATGAACACTCAGGACTGATCTCCTTTAGGATGAACTGGTTAGATCAATCTCCTTGCAGTCTAAGGGACCCTCAAGAGTCTTGTCCAGCACCACACTTCAAAAGCATCAATTATTTGGCCCTCAGTTTTCTTTATAGTCCAACTCTCACATCCACACATGACTACTGGAAAAACCATAGACTTGACTAGATGGACCTTTGTTGACAAAGTAATGTCTCTGCTTTTAAATATACTGTCTAGATTGGTCATAACTTTCCTTCCAAGGAGTAAGTGAAGTGAAGTGAAGTCACTCAGTCGTGTCTGACTCTTTGCGACCCCATGAACTATAGCCTACCAGGCTCCTCGGTCCATGGGATTTTCCAGGCAAGAGTACTGGAGTGGGTTGCCATTTCCTTCTCCAGGGGATATTCCGGACCCAGGAATCGAATCTGGATCTCCCGCATTGTAGGCAGACGCTTTACCGTTTGAGCTACCAGGGAAGCGTCTTTTAATTTCATGGCTACAGTCACCATCTGCAGTGATTTTGGAGCCCCCAAAAATAAAGTCAGCCACTGTTTCCACTGTTTCCCCATCTATTGTCTATGAAGTGATGGGACCAGATGCCATGATCTTAGTTTTCTGAATGTTGAGCTTTAAGTCAACTTTTTCACTCTCCTCTTTCACTTTCATCAAGAGGCTCTTTAGTTCTTTTTCACTTTCTGTACTGTATTGGTTTCTACCAAACTTAAATGTTGGTAAAACTGAATTTTATAATATAGAATCTGTGCCATTTTTTAATTGTCACTGCTTTTCATGCATCCTTCAGTTCAGTTCAGTTACTCAGTCGTGTCCGACTCTGCAACCCCATGAATCACAGCATGCCAGGCCTCCCTGTCCATCACCAAATCCTGGAGTTCACTCAAACTCACCTCCATCCAGTTGGTGATGCCATCCAGCCATCTCATTCTCTGTCATCCCCATCTCCTCCTGCCCCCAATCCCTCCCAGCATCAGACTCTTTTCCAGTGAGTCAGCACTTCACATGAGGTGGCCAAAATATTGGAGTTTCAGCTTTAGCATCAGTCCTTCCAATGAACACCCAGGACTGATCTCCTTTAGAACGGACTGGTTGGATCTCCTTGCAGTCCAAGGGACTCTCAAGAGTCTTCTCCAGCACCACAGTTCAAAAGCATCAATTCTTCGGCGATCAGCTTTCTTCACAGTCCAACTCTCACATCCATACATGACCACGGGAAAAACCATAGCCTTGACTAGACGGACCTTTGTTGGCAAAGCAATGTCTCTGCTTTTTAATATGCTATCTAGGTTGGTCATAACTTTCCTTCCAAGGAGTAAGCGTCTTTTAATTTCCTGGCTGCAATCAGCATCCGCAGTGATTTTGGAGCCCCAAAAAATAAAGTCTGACACTGTTTCCATTGTTTCCCATCTACTTCCCATGAAGTGATGGGACCAGATGCCATGATCTTAATTTTCTGAATGTTGAGCTTCAAGTCAACTTTTTCACTCTCCTCTTTCACTTTCATCAAGAGGCATTTGAGTTCCTCTTCACTTTCTGCCATAAGGGTGGTGTCATCTGCATATCTGAGGTTATTGATATTTCTCCCAGCAATCTTGATTTCAGCTTGTGCTTCTTCCAGCCCAGCGTTCCTCATGATGTACTCTGCATATAAGTTAAATAAGCAGGGTGACAAATATACAACCCTGACGTACTCCTTTTCCTATTTGGAACCAGTCAGTTGTTCCATGTCCAGTTCTAACTGTTGCTTGCTGATCTGCATACAGGTTTCTCAAGAGGCAGGTCAGGTGGTCTGGTATTCCCATCTCTTTCAGAATTTTCCACAGTTTATTGCGATCCACACAGTCAAAGGCTTTGGCATAGTCAATGAAGCAGAAATTGATGTGTTTCTGGAACTTTCTTGCTTTTTCCATGAGCCAGTGGATATTGGAAATTTGATCTCTGGTGTCTCTGCCTTTTCTGAAACCAGCTTGAACATCTGGAAGCTCACGGTTCACGTATTGCTGAAGCCTGGCTTGGAGAATTTTGAGCATGACTTTACTAGCGTGTGAGATGAGTGCAATTGTGCGGTAGTTTGAGCATTCTTTGGCATTGCCTTTCTTTGGGGTTGGAATGAAGCATCCTTAATCATCTAAGTGAAAAGAATTGGTTTTCCTTGTTTTCAAGTTGGCAACATTTTTGGAGATTTCAGAAACTTGTGTGGTGTTTGGGTTTTGTTTTATTGTTATTGTTGTACACAACTAAGTAGGAGGCATTTGGGCTTATTAAAATCACAAAACTTTCAATATCTCTGGATATTAACTTCATGGTTCTAATGTTGCTTTCAATTTCATGAGGGAAAGATACCTTTTAATAAGAGAAACATTTTCATTTTATTAACTAGCCTTTGTAATAATCTATTCGTTTGCTATTAAATAGTAACAAAGCATCTAAACTTGGCTGATGTCTAAAATCACCAGGAAAACTTCCAACAAACATAGATCTCTGGAACTTAACCAAGGGACTCATAATAGGTTTGGAGGTCTGGCCTGGGAATCTGCCTTTTAAGACAAGCTCCCCGGTGATTCTGCTCTGAGTCAGGCTGAGGAACAGCTGATCTAGAGGTCCTGATGTACTATGTGTGTCTCTGTGTGTACTATTCTCTAACCCAGAAAGTTGGCATTCACATCTTGCCTTCAAAACAGAATCAGAATATAACTTATACATCAGGAAAAGCCATAAGGGTAAGAGAGAGCTAAGATTGGCAGAATAAGTTGTTCTTCATGAGAGAAGGCTTGTGGGTGTGGGGGATGAAAAAGCTACTTTCCTCTATCCTTGTAGGTTTTTCTGACTGGTCTAAGAATTAAGTTGACAAGACAGAGTTTAACAGTAGAAAATAAAATTTAATGATGTATAAACAGGAGCTCCATAAAAATATACTGCCTAAAGACAAGATAGGCAATTGAGGCTGATATAACACCTGAGAGAAGGAGAAGTAAGTGAGGTTTGGGACTTCAAAGGGGAGGAAGGAAACTTCCCCTGGCAGTCCAGTGGTTAAGACTCTGTGCTTCCCCTGCAGGGGGCATGGGTTCTATCCCTGGTCTGGGAACTAAGATCCCACATGCCTCATGGTGCAGCCAAAAAAAAAGATAAAAAACCAAAAGTGAGGCAAGATATTCACTTGGAGATGGAAAAACAAATGTTTAACAAACATTTGCTGGGCCATGCAAAGACAATGGGATACAGAGAGGACTTTAGTTCCCAGCTTCCCGCTACTATGCTTAGCTCATTATCCTTGTAGGTATCTCTGGTGATAATATACTTTCTGGACCAAGCTCTTTAGCTAAATTCTTGTAGGCATTTAAGGATGAGGTTAAAAAGAAAGACTTCCTGAGCCTTTTGTATGTTTAAAAACAATCAGCTTCTAAGAATCCTCAAGCCGAAAAGACACATTTTGGGGTGGCATGTTTTGTTTCCCTACATAGGTTAAATACTAGACGAACTGAAGTACCAAGTCACTTTATCTTTTCTTTCTCTTCTTTCCTCTCTCTTCCTTCTTTCCTTCCTTCTTTCTTTATTCCTTCCTTCTATTTCTATCCCCTACTAAATATTATGGGTTTCCCTGGTGGCTTGGAAGGTAAAGAATCTGCCTGCAGTGCAGGAGACCCAGGTTTAATCCCTGGGTTGGGAAGATCCCCTAGCAAAGGGAATGGCTACCCAACTCCAGTATTCTTGCCTCGAGAATTCCACGGACAGAGGGTACTATTCTAAGGTTACAAAGAGTCGGAGACGACTGAGTGACTAACACTAACCAAATATTAATGCTTGAATCACCAAATAGCAGATCTAGTTTTTATCTTCTGTGACTTCTACTGCCTGACCCTGCTCACAGGTGGTACTCAATAACCTGACTGACACTTGGTTAAACACTTGGCTTTTCTTTTGAAATCACTGTAATTACTCCATTGCCAGTGGCTGAGAGGATCTTCTGGTAGAGACTGGTTACTGGGGTGGTGGTGAAGCCTGTTTACCTCATGACAGGTTGAGAAGCCACATGTGCAGAGTAGAACAGAGAATACCAGTAGGGCAGGAGGGTGTAGCGCTCTCTGATGGCTTCTCGGATGAGTCGGGTGTGCTCCTCCCCAAAGAGCCAGGGTTCCCGTCGCTTGGTGTTCATGGTGGCATGGCCACGGAAGAAGGGCTGGTAGGCTCCCGCCTGGTACCACCGCACTAGCAGCTCTGCCTCTGGATCCCCGATGAAGCCACCTACATCCGCTGATTAGTCAGTAAAGAAAGGCTTTACTGACTGAGTGAGATACCTGGGCGTCTAACAGATGATGCCCACAGGTAAGATAAGGCCTTGCAGACCAATAGGGCAAAGGTATGTATGTACACTCAAAATGACACCATCAAACTGTGGCCTCAAATTAGGAAGCACATACTAAAAAGCTCAGGCTGTTTAGGGATCTGACAATAAGCTCTTTGAATATGTCCTTTTTCTGTCAAAAGGCTTTATTGCAAGATCAACATTTCTGTTTGTCCAGAACCCTGGTAACTCAGAAACTACAAAACATCTGCCTGATTCAATAAGCCTGTATTTAGTGATGGGGGCAGGGGTGGGTAGTGGTGGTGGTTGGTACTATAGAAAGAACTAAAGAGAGAGACATATCAGAATTAGAGGTTTAGGGAGAAAATTTCAGGCTTAGCCCTTAAGCAGATACAAATTCTTGGTGTCTAATGTGAACTAGCGCCATTAAAAACACATCTATTTAAATGTGATATTAAGTGCTTCCAGTCCCACAGAAAACAAGTAGCAGCTGGACCTGTAGCCAGGTTGAACATCTCTATACTGAGATCTCTCATCTGCAGGGAATTACTAGGATTAGGGGAAAGCAACCCATCAGAGAATCTTATTTTAACTAAATTTTATCTTTTCCAAGTGTGTGTGTATATATACAAAATGCCACAGGATTTCTGTATAGCTGATTTCTGATTTGCTAAGTTCTTTGTAGTTCTCTCCATTTTTATCACTTTCAGATAGAAAAGGAGTATTTCAAGAAGAGAAACTCAGTTATCAAGAGTGTCTGAGGAGGGAACAGAGCAGTAAGAGAACGAGGAAAAGAACACTGTGGCTCGCTTTCTGATGACTCTACTTCATGTCCTCAGTTCTCACAGTGCTGAAGTGTCCCTTTCATTCTCCTCTCTAGCCTGTTCTCCATTCTCCTCATTTTCTCTTTCCCACGTTTATTCTGTTGAAAACAACTCACAAGAAGGGATTTCTGACCAGCTTTAATGAAAACACCACCCCCGCCCCGCCCCGCCCCAGCTTTGATTTTTCTCTCACTTCAGGCTTGAGGCTATCATCTTACCTCCACAAAAAGAGATCCCAGTCACACTGAGGGTAAGTAACATAGGGATAGAAATTTTCAGGTAACTCCACTCTGCTGTGTTATCACCTGTCCACACAGCACCTTTGGTCATCAGTAAGAAGGTATTAAAAGAAAGAAAAAAAAAATCAGCCCATGTGTACTCAATTTCATATTTAGATTCCATATTTGTAATAGACAAACTAACATAAAGGAAAACATTTCTTTCTTTTAATTAATTGTGAAAGTTCTTTATATATTCTGGATACAAGTTCTTTGATAAATACATACGTATATTGCAAATGTCTTCTCTCAGTCTGTGACTTGACTTTTATTTTCTTAACAATGGGCTTCCCTGGTGGCTCAGCTGGTAAAAGAATCTGACTGCAATGCAGGAGACCTGGATTCGATTCCTGGGTTGGGAAGTTCCCCTGGAGAAGGGAAAGGCTACCCACTCCAGTATTCTGGCCTGGAGAATTCCATGGAGTGTATAGTCCATGGGGGTCACAAAGAATGAGTGACTTTCACTTTCATTTTCTTAACAATATCTTTTTAAAATTTTGATGAAGTCCAATTTATCATTTTTTAATTTTATGTTTTGTGCTTTTTGTGTTCTAAGAAATTTGCCATCTCAAAGTCATGACGGTTTTCTACATTTTTTGTCTAGAAGCCTTTTGTTTGTTTTAACTTTTATAATATAAGTCTATATTTCATTTTGAGTTATTTTGTGTGTATGGTATGAGGTAAGGGTTAAGGTTCTTCCCCCAAATGTATACCCCATGTTTCAATACTATTTCTTGAAAAAACTCCTTTCTCCATTGAATTGCCTTGGCAAATTTGCTGCTAAATATTTGATCATATATGTGTTGGACTCTTTTTGGATTCTCTGTTCTGTTTCATTGATCTATATGCCTATGTGCCACTCTGCTTTCTGCAAAATCCTCTGTAAGAGGTTTTAAGACCACATGAGGGAGACAAAATACAGTAGCAATAACAATAGTTAACATTTATAGAGCCCTCACTGAGCCAGGAGGTATGCTACTTTGCTTGAATCATTCCATTTAATCATCACAACAACTCTATCAGGTAAACACTAACGTTATTTTACAGTAGACAGAAATATGGCAAAAGTGGATAATGTAGGATTTGCGCTCAGGCAGTCTGACTCTAAAGCCAGTGCTCCTGAGCACTGAATAGTTGATAAGAACTTGTAAAGATATATAACACTAAAAAGATTCATAAAAGAAAACAACCTTATTTTATTAAGTCTATATTACTCCTGAAACATTTTGTCTCTCTTTTACTAAAATACTTTTGGTGGCTATTTTTGTTTTAATATTTTGTAGAAATTTTAGGCTGTCCTATGGCCAGCAAAGGAAAATATTTTCAAGGGGTTTTTCTTTTAAAACAGTACCTTCATAATTCCTCCTGGACTTCAAATGAGGTATGTATACATCTACATAATGACTTTGAAACCCACAACATTATAAAGTAACAAAATTCATGTAAATATGCAGGTGTTTTCAGGTCTCAAATGGCTGTTTAGGTGGAAGTTCTTTCTGGCTGTTGATCTCAGCATCGGACTTGATACAACAGTGTTCTTTGTAATGCCTCACTTGGTTCATTTTGAGGGTAAGTCAGTAGCTTCACAGGGAGTATTGAAGACTAGGCAATGGGCCAACATATTTAAGAGATAAAAGATTACTTATATGCATATCTTCTGTTATTTTCTTAAGTATAGCTGATTTACAATTTTGTGCTAATTTCTGCTGCACAGCAGTGATCCAGTTATACATACATATATTTTTCATATTCTTTTCCATTATGGTTTATCTCAGGATATTGAATATAGATCCCTGTGCTACACAGCAGGATCATGTTGTTTATCCATTCTATATGTAATAGTTTGCATCTGCTAACCCCAAACCCCCAGCCCACCCCTCCACTGCTGCTGTTGCTACTGCTGCTAAGTCACTTCAGTCGTGTCCGACTCTGTGTGACCCCATAGACGGAAGCCCACCAGGCTCCCCCGTCCCTGGGATTCTCCAGGCAAGAACACTGGAGTGGGTTGCCATTTCCTTCTCCAACGTGTGAAAGTGAAAGTGAAGTCGACCAGTCGTGTCCGACCCTTAGCGACCCCACGGACTGCAGCCTACCAGGCTCCTCCATCCATGGGATTTTCCAGGCAAGAGTACTGGAGTGGCTTGCCATTGCCTTCTCCACCCCTCCACTATCTCCAGTTATATCTTTTTAAACTTCTTATAAATGTTTTCATTCAAAGACCTTACTTGTTTTAGTGATTAAAAAGGATATTTATAGAGAATTTGGAAAATAGAGATAAAAAAGAAAATTAAAATAACTCATAATCAACATGGTACTATATTCATTTAGATTACTGTGTATGTGCCTACTAAGTCGCCTCTTTTGTGTCCAACTCTTTGCGACCCCGTGGATTTGAGCTGGCCAGGCTTTTCTGTCCATGGGATTCTCCAGGCAAGTGGGCTGCCATGCCCTTCTCCAGGCAATCTTCCCAACTCAGGGATTGAACCCAAGTCTCTTATGTCTCCTGAACTGAGAGGTGGGTTCTTTACCACTAGCGCCATCTGGGAAGCCCCATTTAGATTCAGTTCAGTTCTGTCACTTAATCGTGTCCGACTCTCTGCGACCCCATGAATCACAGCACACCAGGCCTCCCTGTCCACCACCAACTCCCGGAGTTCACTCAAACTCATGTCCATAGAGTTGGTGATGCCATCCAGCCATCTCATTCTCTGTCGTCCCCTTCTCCTCCCGCACCCAACCTTTCCCAGCATCAGTCTTTTCCAGTGAGTCAACTCGTCACATGATATACCTATATATATATATATTTTTTTTTTAAACAAAATCAGGATAATATATAAACATTTAGGTATCCTGCATTTTCCCCCTCATCTACCATGCAATTAAGGCATACATTAAATATCCTTATGATAGTCTATCATATGAATACACCATAACTTAATAACTATTCCCTTATTGTTAGATATCTGGATTTTCTTTATTTCTTTTTATTTTAGGGACTAGTGCTGTGTTGAGCATCTCTGTACATCTTTGCCTGCTGATAATATTTTTGCCTTTTCCAGAGTACCACTGGAGCTGGTTTTCAGGGTTGGAGAAGGAGGCCTAATAATATCCTATTAAAATAAAGACTGGATTCCTCAAACTGGGACCTAAGCTTCAGGTTATTTATGCAAGGCCAGGGGACTTAAAATAGCCTTCCTGCCATGGGGTGCTTAGGTTGAACTAGATCTGCATTAGCTAGTAAACTGGATCCAGCTATAAATGACCCTGACCACAAGCAAAACAGCTAGGTCTACTTTAAACCACATTGCTTAGTGGAACAGGTGGATGAAGGAATGTTAGAAGTATATTTTCTCTGGTTTTGATAAATCAAATAGACAGGGTCAGAAGTGGCCATCCCAGAAAATAGATTCTCTAAAGACATTCTCCCAACTAAGTGGCCAGTTCTTCCATGAAAAGTGAAAGTTGCTCAGTCATGTCTAACTCTTTGTGACCCCATGGACTCTACAGTCCATGGAATTCTCCAGGCCAGAATACTGGAGTGGGTAATCTTTCCCTTCTCCAGAGGATCTTCCCAACCCAGGGATCGAACCCAGGTCTCCCTGATTGCAGACGGATTCTTTACCAGCTGAGCCATAAGTGAAGTTCTTCCATGGGAAACAAGTAACTAAACTTTATTAAAATTGGTTTACTCTGTCTCAGGACAAAATAAATATTTCAGGGTGCATCACTCTCTACAGAAAAGGAAAGTATCAACAGAGTTGCACCATATATAGTCAAAAGAGACAGGCTGCTAGCTTGTGTTTTTAAGTATGATCATATGCGCCAGTCCTTACCATATTTTTGTGATCCAGCAAAGAATGAACGTGTAAGAACAAAGGGTCTCTCCTTTCCTTTAGATCGCTGGATCAGTCCTTCTGTAGTGGCCATTTGCTATAATGGCAAAGAAGAAAAATTTCAAATAGACGACTGAATTATGGCATTGTGCAGACATCCCCAACAGGCTATTTCATGTGCAAAAAGTACATAAAAGGTCATGTCCGACCTATTATTATATGCACGCTCAGTCGTGTCCAACTCTTTGCGACCCCATGGACTACACAGTTCATGGAATTCTCCAGGCCAGAATACTGGAGTAGCCTTTCCCTTCTCCAGGGGATCTTCCCAACCCAGGGATCGAACCCAGGTCTCCCGCATTGCAGGCCGATTCTTTACCTGCTGAGCCACAAGGGAAGCCCTAAATAACAGGTGGGAACATGAAATAGAAAATATTAAAAAAATCTTCCAAATAATTTTCATGATGTAATGAAACTGCTTCAAATTTCCCTATTAAAAGAGTGAAAGAATTTCTTTGATTAAAATAGCAATGAAACAAGGGCTTCCCTGGTGGCTCAGAGGTAAAGACTCTGCCTGCCAATGCAGGAGACACAGGTTCAATCTCTGGTCTGGGAAGAGATTGTGGCCTGTGCACCACAGCTACTGAGCTCACATGCCCTAGAGCCCATGTTCCACAACAAGAGAAGCAACTTCAACAAGAAGCCTGAACACTGCAACTAGAGAGTAGTTCCTGCTTGCTGCAACCAGAGAAAAGCCTGAGCAGCAAATAAGACTCAGTACAGTCAAAAAAATAAATAAAAATGTAAAAATAGCAATGAAATAATTGTAAATAATAAAAGAGAAATTTTTTGGTGCTTATTATTGTAGGCATTTTTATAAGATATTTCTCTTATAACTTACACAAAAAAAACTGACCTTCAGAGAGGTTAAGTGACTGGCTCTGGCCTACATAAGAAAATTCTCCAACTATAAAGTAGTTTACAGTTATAGCAAGAGGCTGCGTAGAGAAGTAAACCGATACTATCTGGAAACCATGCCACATGTAGCCAGCAGCTCCCACTGGAAAACAGCAATTGGTGGCAGGGTCACAGGAACCGCACTGTTACATTCTGAAGATACCAAAGAGCCACAGATATAAATTAGGGCAAGTGACTGCAAAGATTTTTGAATGTGACTGGCAAATGGAAGACAATTCGACCACCTTCCATTGAGAAGGCTAAGTACTTAAGGAAGGCCTTCTACATTTAGCAAGTATACATACTGAAATTGTGCCTCTGTGGTCTAAATCTTACTTCCCTGGTATGAACATAAGGCTTGCTGTATTTAGACATTTGTGAAATTTTTAAAAATTTGTTTTGTCTTTGATGTATTTATGCACAGCCTACTTCAGTAAAAGGTTTGAGGGATTATTTAATGCTCCTTACTAATGGCTCCTGTCAAGGAAGATGTTTCTATGTTATCATTCATCTCACAATATCTGTAAGTTAATCGATCAGGTTCATTATAGAAGGAAAAGATGCAAAGGGAAAAATAATGTTTTATATTGGCTACAACCTGATAAGACCTATTACAGTTGATAGAAAAGACACACAAAGAGAAATGAACAGTATAGTATGGTTGTTACAAAGCAAATGACTTTCAGTCTAAAGGTAGGGCCTGTGGATCCAGGCAGCTGCTTTTTAGATGTCTTACCTGATAAAAGCCATAGATGTTGTGAAGTTCCCGGTGCTCCCAGTTGCCGTGATGAATGGCATTCTTCTGCATGGTTTGCTCCGGGCCTTTAAAGACAGAGGGCTCATTCATGTCATTCCATATGTAGAGGATGTCAGTAGATCCCTAGGAAGTCAATCTTGATTATGATAAAGCTCCTACATGACAAGGTTAATATGACAGCCAGCCCTATTCCTCTTTCCTACTCCATTCACCTTATTACTTATTATGTTTATTATCTATGCTCTGTCATCTGCTAGAATAAAAGTTCCACAGGGCAAGGAATTTTGTCTGTTTTGTTCACTGATAAATCCCAAATACCTAGAACAAACTGAATGGCAGAGGGTTCTCAATAAGTACTTGCTGATGACTGAAAGAGCGCTGTGCTGTAGTCCTACGTCAACCACAAGTTCATTCTGAGACCTCCTGGAGAACCCCTACAGGACAGGTGTGAACAATTAGGTTCTCCTCATCTGCTCCAACTCTTACTAGGGGCAGTTAGAGCTGTCTGTGAAGAGATTCTGCCTTCCCTCTAGTACTATGAAGGGTTTGACAGCTAAGATACCAGTTGTCAGCAGGATCTAGAGTTTGTATCCTACAGAGAACTGTTTGATTTAGAGTGGGATGGGGCTGTTGAGTCATCCAGTTAACATGGTGCTGGAGTCCCTTTATAAAAATCCCTGGTTTCTCAGCATTTGATTCAATAGTTACAATGACCAGGAGTCTCTCAGGCAGCTCATTTCAAGTTTTCTGAAAGTCTTGCTCCTTGTAACACTCTCTCACAGGAACCAGGCTGTCTTCTGGGATACCAGAAAATACATCTGCTGCCTTCCCCACACGGTAGTCTTTCAAATGCCTGGAGGAGGCTTACATGTTTTTTCCTGACTCTTTACTTCAAATTCTTTCTAATCATGTATACTTCAATGAACAAGGCTGTATAGGTTCCAAGTATTTACTTACTTTGACAGTTCTTTAACACCCTCTAAGGCAGCAGCTGGCAAACTTTTTCTGGAAGGGCCAGATAGTAAATATTTTCAACTTTGCAGGCCATAAGGCCTCTTTTTCAATAACCCAATCCAGGTACAGTTATGTGCCAGCAGCCACAGACAATAGGGGAACAAATGTGTATGACTGGATTGGCCCAATTATTATTTATCCCTGCTCTAAGTTCTCTTCTTTTTAAAAAAAACAAACATTTATTTATTTAGTTGGCTGCATCAGGTTGGTTGCAGCACGCGGGATCTGCACTGCCTCATGTGAGATCTTTTGCTGTGGCGTGATGGTTTACAACATGTGGGTCTTAGTTTCCCAACCAGGGATGGAACCCCCACATCTGCATTGCAAGGCAGATTCTTAACCTCAGGGAAGCTCCTATTTCTATATCCTAATACAGGATGCTCAGAAACTAGAGTTTAGTGGTTAAGAGCCAGGCTTGGAAGACAGTCGACCTGAGTTAAAATCTTGGATTTACCACTTATTAGATGCGTGAATTTAGCAGATTTTTATATTTGTCCATGCCTTGATTTTCTCCTTTGTGGAATTAGAGTTAATTACAATTCTAACTTTAAAGAGTTATTATGAAGATGAAATGGTATAATGCACACAAAGTAATTAGCACAGTGCTTGGCACATAGCATGTACTCAATTTATATTAGTCATCATTCTTATCACTATCACCATTGGTTGAAAACAGTTGTCTAGATGTGGCCTCTCCAGTTTTCTCTGTGATTTTTATAAGATTTTAAGAATTATTATTATACCTTACTTTTAATGTCATGTTATACTCTGCAAGATACTTTCACATATATCATTATCATTTTTAATACTACCATATGAAGTAAAAATTTCTACAATTTGAAAATATAATAAATCTCTATTATGAAGTAATCTGATATATCATACAGTCTATTATAATGAAAGTCAAAATCACAGCTTTTGTGCATTTGGTAATTCATATGGTGCCTCTCCTCATATGCCATTCATATGGCACCACCGAATTCTGCAGTGTGGTTGGCATCCCTGCCTCTTCATATAAGCATTATTTATCAAGAGCTACTCAGTGAAGCAGAGTACTTCTATTTAATCACTTCTTTCCTTACTTCATCCTTCCAGGTAACTAGGAAAGGGCAAAGGAATAAAAACAAACCTGATAAACAGAGAAAGCGAAAAGACTAGAATACCACTCTCTGACTTTGGGGTTGGTGAAATCCAGGTAAGAGGAGAGACCTGCAGAGGCAGAAGAGTAGACAGCCTGTTAGGAATAGTGGTCCTCATGGTAAGATGTAAGATGTGAAAGCTGGATAATGAATGAGTGCCTTACATCAAACGTAAAAGACAGCCAACACAGAGGCATAGGCTGGTGAGACACTAATGAAGAAGACAATGCTGAGCTCCAGTGACAATCACTAGTCCTCTCAGACCCAGAGGGTAGGGGAATGCCAACGAACAAGCATCAGGATGGAGCCTATCGTTCACTGATGGCCTCAGACAGCCCCAGTAAGGATTATGGCAGATATCCTGGAGTGAACCCTTTGTTCTGAAGGAGGGCAGAGACGAGCTAATAAGTGGTACAGGGAGAAGAGGAATGCATGGGCTTTCTCCATTGTGTGTGAATTTGTGATAGAGAGCTATCAGATGATAGACTGGTAATTCCCTTTTGTCTGTGAGGAGTTTCTACCAAGGCTTTAACGTAATGATTTCAGAAATGAAGGCTTCAGAGTTGTCAGGGGCAGCTGAGATCACTCATGAAAGGCTGGAAAGTCAAACCTATGGGCTGTCGAGGCAAAAAAGCACCACAGGGAGAGACATGCAGGACTTTTCTTTCTTCATCTTCTTCTCCTGTTTCAATTCTTTGGCTTTTTTATTTGCTAAGGGAAACAGCATGTCACTGAGGTTTGCTTATTTATTTTTCAATCGTTCACTGACTTATAAATGTAAACAAAGAATATCATACCCGGTGTTAGATGAAAGATATAAAAGATGATAACACCTTTAAGGAAAGGCACCTAAAATACAGCATGTGACATCTATAAGAAATTAATGCAGCCTTCACTAATTTGGGCTAAACAGTGGATATTAGGTGAAAAAAATGACATCTTACCAGGCCAGCATACACCTTCAAAGTCTCCTCCTTCATGATTCCTCACAAAGAAGCCCTGTTCTTTGGCCTTAGCATACACTGAGTAGTTGGGATCAACCTTGATGTGGGGGTCGCTAATGACCACAAGCTGTCAGGACATAAAAGTTTAAAGATCTCTCATCAGTTTCACATAAGTCATATGTTCATTTATATGTTTTCATCATAGTTCTGGAGTTCACATTTTACTCAAAACAATTGTGCTGTGCTTAGTCACTCAGTCATGTCTGACTCTTTGCAACCCATTAGACTGTAGCCCACCATGGGATTTTTCAGGCAAGAACACTGGAGTGGTTGTTATTCCCTTCTCCAGAGGATCTTCACGACCCAAGGACTGAACCTGTGTTTCCTGTGTCTTCTGCATTCAGGTGGATTCTTTATCTGCTGAGCCATCGGGGAAGCCCATAACAACTACTATTACTGAGATATTTCAGATACCAGTAAAATCCTATCACCTTTCATGTACTCATGGAATATAAATTGATATCAAAACCAGGTCTATTCTTTTTCACAGTGATTGCTGTCCTTCCAATACTTGTTCTAAAGATTACATTTATTAAGATTCTTTCTCTCTGTGGCGCTGAGTACTTTACATAAGGATTAAGTAGGCAAGGTCTCTGCTCTCTGGATACTTAAGAGGCTAAGGTAACACAAAAGGAAACATTAAAGAAAAGAGAAGTATTAAAAACAAATAAAAAAAAACCCAAATCCAATGGTACAGCCATATTTAGGAAGGAGTAGAGTGTTAATTGCTCAGTCATGTTCAACTCTTTGCAACCCCATGGACTGTAGCCCACCAGGCTCCTCTGTCCATGGGATTTTCCAGGCAAGAGTACCAGAATGGTTGTCATTCCCTTCTCTAGGGCATCTTCCTGACCCAGGGATCAAACCCAGGTTTCCTGCATTGCAGGCAGATTCTTTACCATCTGAGCCACCAGGGAAGCATTTAGGAAGGAGGTTTGAAAAGAGCTATGATCAGAGCCCCATGTCTTTAGCATCTTTAGCATCTCTCCTTGCCCTTCTAATACCAACACTTTCACCTACTTGAAGGCATCAAAACCATCTATTTGGCTAGAATAATCTTCTAATAATCATCCTTCATGTCTGTTAAAATCTACTCTACAAACTGACGTTTAATTCTCCATTGCTAAAAAAACTTTAAAAATATTAAATGTGGTAAGATATACATATCATAAAATTCACTATCTTAACCAGTTTTAAGCGTGCAGATAAAGAATCTGCCTGCAAAGCAGGAGACATAGGAGACCTTGCAGTTCAACAGTGCATTCACAATGTTGTATAGTCAATGTCTACAACTCTTTTCATCCTGTAAAACTGACACTCTATACCCATTAAAAACAACTTCCCATTGCCGGCTCCTCTCGAGCCCTTGGCAACCACCCTTCTTTCTGTCTCTATGATTTTGACTGCTTTAGATGTCACAGATCAGTGAAATCATATAGTATTTGTCTTTTTGTAATGGGCTGATTTCACTCAGCATAATGTCCTCAAGGTTCATTCATGTTGTAGTAGCATGTATCCAAATGGCCTCCCATTTAAAGACTGAGTAATTTTGTATCATATGTATATACCACATTTCCTTTATCCATTCATCTGTCAGTTTGCTTTTGGGCTGTTGCTGCTGCTGCTAAGTCACTTCAGTCGTGTCCGACTCTATGCGACCCCATAGACGCAGCCCACCAGGCTCCCCCAACCCTGGGATTCTCCAAGTAAGAACACTGGAGTGGGTTTCCATTTCCTTCTCCAATGCATGAAAGTGAAAAGTGAAAGTGAAGTCGCTCAGTCGTGTCCAACTCTTAGCGACCCCATGGACCGCAGCCCACCAGGCTCCTCTGTCCATGGGATTTTCCAGGCAAGAGTACTGGCATGGGGTGCCATTGCCTTCTCTGAGCTTTTGGGATGCTTCAATAATAAACACCAATAAATGTTTATTAATTGGAAGATTAAGAATTAACAGCATTGGCTTTGAAAATTTGTAAAAGGCCTGGGGATCAACAGAATGGGTTGAAAAGGCAACTTGAATCTCACAGAGAGGGACTGAGAGATCCGTTCATGAGATACATATGGGATTCTTCCCTTTTTCCTCTGTTTTTTTCTCCTTCACTCTTTTCATTATTGTCATGACCAACACCACCACCACACCTGCATTACATACTTTCCAGTGCCATCTCCCTGTCCTCATTTTCTATTTTACTTCTTTCCTTGGCCACATGGACAGGTAGAGTCCATCAGGGAAGCATGCAGGAAAAATAGTGTACTAAAGAATCTGACTCCATTTCTGACCAACTGTTAAGAGCTTCAAGCCCCACCACATCTTCAGGCCCTTTACCCTTCTGCCCACATCTGTGCATGCTGACAAAGCCCTGATGCTTCCTTCTTTGGGGCCAACAAGAAGTTCAAACCACACAAGCCCTAGTGCACGCACAGGAACCCTCACCCCAGTTCAACACTGTAACCACCTTAAAACCTGAGCCTGTCTCCTTTCCCAGCTCTCTTAGGCCATTTTCAGAGGAGCTTGGGAGCAGCTCTGTACCCCTAAAATGCCTCACTATGGGACTAATTAACCTTTTCATACCCTTTTGGTGCCAGAGTGATATCATCAATCTCGACATCAAATTTTATCTGAGGTGCACCCATCACATTAGTACACGCTGGTCACAATGAATGGAACTGAATGGCAGGCCCCTTCATCCTTATGGGGACCTAGACCCACTAAGGTAGGGGTGGATAGCATTATCACCTTTTCACCAAAGCTTTTCTATGATCACAATTACAGTTACACTTGAAAATACTATTTTCCGGCCAATTTTTTACAAGATGGTTCTTGTTCACTAACGTGCCAAAGCAACTTAAACATTTTTAAATGCTCTGCAATGAAAAGGTTCAGAATGTTGTCTTGTGTGTACGTGCATGCTAAGTCACATCAGTTGTGTGCAGCTTTTTGCGACCCCATGGACTGTAGCCTGCTAGGCTCCTCTGTCCATGGGATTCTCCAGGCAAGAATACTGGAGTGGATTGCCATGCCTTCCTCCAGGGGATCTTCCTAACCCACGGGTCAAACCTGCATCTCTTACATCTCCTACATTGGCAGGCGGGTTCTTTACCACTTATGCCACCTGGGGAGCCCACTGGCTTATTTTACCTTGCGTTTTTTGTTCCTGAGCAGATCTTGCATCCTTTTGGGGTTTGGGAATCTTTTCTTGTCCCAGGTGAAGTACCTCTTGCCCTCTGTGTGCTCTATGTCCAGCCACATGACATCATAAGGAATGTTATGTTCATCAAATCCTGCATCCACTGCCTTTACATCCTGCTCATCTTCGTAGTTCCAGCGGCATTGATGGTATCCCAGAGAAAAGAGAGGGGGCATGGCTTGTGTGCCTAAAAGGGGGAGATGACAACTGAGCCAGGTACCACCACAATTTTAACTATACATTTGATAAGTGTTTCCTGAATATCTACAAGGTCTAAGCACTGAGTCACACACTTAGGGCATCAAGAAGAAAGCATTTTGTTTGTCCATTCATCTTTAAAAAAAAATTAATTAGGTTATTTTTGGTTGTGCTGGGTCTTCATTGCTGCACAAGGGCTTTCTCTAGTTATGGTGAGTGGAGGCTACTCGTCGTTGCAGTGCACCGGCTTCTCATTGCAGTGGCTTCTCTTGTTGCAGAGCACAGACTCTAGAGGCACAGGTTTCAGTAGTTGTGACATGCAGGCTTTAGTGCTCTGCAGCATGTGGAGTCTTCCTGGACCAGAGATTGAATCCATGTCTGTTGCATTGGGAGGTGAATTCTTATCCACTGTACTACCAGGGAAGACCATGTTTATCCATTCAGTTTTCATGAGCACTTAGCATGTTTCCACTTTTGGGTTCTGGTAAATAATGCTGTAGTGATCTTTGGCATACAAGTATCTGTTCAGTTTCCGTTCAGTTCAAGTATATATCTAGGAGGGGAACTGCTGGACGAATTAGTTAGGGTTCTGTAGAGAAACAGAATCAAAAGGATATGTATATATGTATTTATACATACACAGAGAAAGAAAATGACTGATTGATCTTAAGGAACTGGTTCATGTGATTGTAGGGGCTGGTAGCTTTAGATCCTGCAGGTAGGACAGCCTGGAGACCCAGGGAAAGGTTGAAGTTGCAGCCTGACAGTCTGCAAGACAGTCTCACGATAGATTCCTTTTACTTTAGGGGATGTGTGTGCTCAGTTGCTTGGTTGTGTCCACATCTTTGTGACCCTATGGACTGTAGCCTGCAAGGCTCCTCTGTCTATGGGATTCTCCAGGCAAGAATATTGGATGGTGTTGCTATTTTCTCCTACAGGGTATCTTCCCAACCCAGGGATCGAACCTATGTCTCCTGTGTTTCTTGCATTGCAGACAAATTCTTTTACTGCTGAGTCACCGAAGAAGCCCCTCTTTAGGGGGACACCTCAGTCCTTTTTTCTCAAGGTTTTCAACTGATTGGATGAAACCCACTCACATTACAGAGTATGAGTCCGCTTTATTCTAGTCTACTGATTATTAATCTCATCTAAAAAATAACTTCATAGTGACATCTACACTAGTGTTTAACCAAATATCTGGGCACCATGACTTGACACACAAGATTAATCATCGTGCTGGGTCATATGGTAATTCTATGTTTAGCTTTTTGAGGAACTGCCAAACTGTTTCCACAGCAGCTGAACCATATTATGTTCCAACCAGTAATGTACAGTTTCTAATTTCTCCACATCCTCACTAACACTTACTATTTTCTCTCTCTCTTTTCTTTCTGATTGAGCCATCCCAGTGGGTTTGAAGCAGTATCTCATTATGATTTTAATTTACCTAATGCTGTTGAGCTTCTTTTCAGATGCTCATTAATCCATTTGTACATCTTCTTTTGAGAAATGTCTATTTAAGCCCTTGGTTCATCTTAGAATTAGACTGTTCCTTTTTGCTGTTGAGTTACAAGAGTTCTTTATATACTCAGGACACTGGACCCTTACCATATATATGATTTGCAAATATTTTCTCCCATTCTATAGGTTGGCTTTTCACTTTCTTGATAATGTTCTTTGATTCACAAAAGTTTTTAGTTTTAAAGAAGTCCAACTTGCAACTTCCCTGGTGGTCTGGTAGTTGAGACTCCCTACTTTCACTGCAGAGGGTGTGCGTTAGATCCCCGGTTGAGGAACAAAGACCCCACATGTCAAGTGGCACAGCTGAAAGAAAAAAAAAAGGTCCAACTTACCTGTTTTTTTTTTTCTTCTGTTGCTCATGATTTTGGTGTCATCGTTAGAATCTGTTGCCAAATCCAAGGTCATGATTTACCTGTTTTCTTATAAGAGTTCTATGACTTTAGTTCTTATATTTATTCCATCGATCGATTTTGAGTTAATTTTTTGTATATGGTGTGAGATAAGAGTCCACCTTCATTATTTTGCATTTGGATATCCAGTTGTCCCCGTACCATGTGGTTAAGACATAATTATTTCTCCATTGAAAGGTCTTGAACATTTATTGAAAATCAACAGGCCATAGATCTATGAGTTTATTTTTAGACTCTCAATTTTATTCCATTGGCTTATACGTCTGTCCTTATGCCAGTACTGCACTGTTTGGATTACTTTAACATTGTAATAAGTTTTGGAATTAGAAAGTGTGAGTCCTTCAACATTTAATTTCAGGACTTTTTGGCTAATCAGGCTCTTTGAAATTCCATATGAATTTGAAGATCATTTTTTCTATTACTTAAAAATGACATTGGATTTTGGCAGGGATTGTAGTAAACCAATCGATAGCTTTTAGTAGGATTGCCATCTTAATCATATTAAATCTTCCAATCCATGAACATGGGATTTCTTCTTATGCATCTTGGCCTTCTTTAGTTCAGGTTTTTGTTTTTTTTTTAGTTTGTGGCATACAAGTCTTTTACCTCCTTGGTTAAGTTTATTCCTGGGTATTTTATTTTTCTGAATGTTACTGTAAATGGAATTGTCTTGTCAATTTCATTTTTAGATTGTTCATTTCTGGTATACAGAAACACAACCAATTTTGTATGTTGATAATGTACCGTACAACTTAGGTTAATTGTGTGTATGTGTATGTGTATTCTTTGGGATTTTCTATCATACAGTATCACATTGTCTGTGAACAGAGAAAATCTTACATTTTCCTTTCAAAGTTGGATGGTTTTTCTTTTTCTTGCCTAATTTCTCTGGCTGGAACTTTAACTACAATGTTCAGTAGCAGCTCATCTTGTTTCTGATCTTAGGGGAAACCTTGCAATCTTTCAGAATTGAGTATGAAGATAGCTGTGAATTTTTCATAAATGCCTTTTATCATGTGGAGGAAGCTTCCTGTTATTCCTAGTCTTCTGAATGTTTTTATCATGAAATAGTGTTGCTGCTGCTGCTGCTAAGTCACTTCAGTCGTGTCCGACTCTGTGTGACCCCATAGACAGAAGCCCACCAGGCTCCCCCGTCCCTAGGATTCTCCAGGCAAGAACACTGGAGTGGGTTGCCATTTCCTTCTCCAATATGTGAAAGTGAAAAGTGAAAATGAAGTCGCTCAGTCGTGTCCGACCCTTAGCGACCCCACGGACTGCAGCCTACCAGGCTCCTCCATCCATGGGATCCTCCAGGCAAGAGTACTGGAGTGGCTTGCCATTGCCTTCTCCGTGAAATAGTGTTAGATTTTGTCAAATGCTTTTTCTGCATTAATCAAAATGATCTGACATATCTTTTAAAGATAAAAATGCTTTAATGCTAATCCCAGTGGTATATTTTAATGGAGAAGAGAACATATAAAAGTTCAGATTGGGATAATTACCTAAGATAAAGGTAGAGAAAGCCCAGGGATTAAAGGGGTTAAAGGTAAAGAAAGCCCAGGAGCCTTTAAGTCTCCAAGGAAGGCAGATGGGTGAACATTAGTGACTAGAGAATGGAGATTACCAGCCCTAGTGGAATGTTTAACCATTCCACTGGTTAAAGGGAATGATAGGAGATGCTGAATGGGATGAGAGTAGAAGGATAAATGCTTGCTTCTTAAAAAGCTTGGGTAAGTTGCTTATAAATGCTATATCATGTGCAACAAATGTTAATTTTCAGTGATTCTACATGGTTTAGAAGAAATACAATGGAACAAGACACTGGTATTTCCACATGCAAGTACCTGTAAGGTATGAATACTGCTTGAAGACATCAGAAGGAGTAGGTCCTGTCAACAGAAAAACATCAATGATTCCACTCTCTGACATCCAGTGCACATCAGTTCGAGACCCGACTTTTTGTTTAGCAGCAACTGGGCCCATCTGGGTCAGTGTGTACTGAAAAAGGAATGGAATGAAAGTCTGAAAAATGTCCCTCTAACCCACAAGACCCACCCTTACATGTGTAATAGTCTGTTCCTCTGTACATATCAATCGCCTTCCCTAGTTATACTGGAAGGACTCTAGTGGCAGAGGACTGACACTAGAAATCCCTGAACTATGATTACATTTCACTAGTTTTGTCTCTTCTTTAAGTATGGTATGCAGTCATAATCCATAGCTCACCTTTACAGCAGGTTCTGTTTTGATCTCCACTAGTGTTTCTGAGGCATTTAGCCAAAAAATGCCTAGAGTTCTGCCCAGTTTGTGGGCCAGCAGATAAGGCACAGAACCATAAATGCCCATTTTGTCATGTATTTTATATCCATAGACATCTAGGTTATAAAGACGGTAAGCATCACCATCACTGAAACATACAAAGAAGGATTACAAATGACCATCATGTATGTAGTATTAATGAATATTACAGCTCCATTCTCCCCTGCAAAGCTTCCCTTGTAGCTCAGTTGGTAAAGAATCTGCCTGCAGTGCAGGAGACCCAGGTTTGATCCCTGGGTTGGGAAGATCCCCTGGAGAAGGAAATGGGGACCCACTCAAGTATCCTTGCCTGGAAAATCTCAAGGACAGAGGAGCCTGGTGGGCTGCAGTTCATGGGGTCGCAAAGAATCGGGCACGACTGAGCGACCAACACTTATTTACTTCCCCTGCAAAGACTTGGGTCCGATACATCTTTCAAAGCTCAGCTCTTGACTAAAGGTTTTCTGACTCAATCTGACTGAATATGATCCTCCTCCTTTGATTCCTTTGGCATTTCTTCATGCTACTATTGGCATGCGTATCTCATATCTTAGATATCTTTTCTGAGTATCTCTTGTGAGGAGAGGACTGTTTCCTATGAATCTTCCACAGTAGCATGCAAAAACTAAATTGACAGATTTGGTGAGTATTTCTCTGTCACTAAAACAAAATGATCGTGTCCTAACATGCCTCCACAGTGCTGAGTAAGGAAAGATTAGGAACTGAATTGAGGTAGGAAGCACGGAGCTCAGGTTGGTGTGAGAGTAACACAGTTTCTGATTCACTTGTCACTATGTCTGTCTACATCTAAACAGCATCTGAACCAGGCAAACTTGACCAGACTCTTTCAGTTCTGCTTCCTCTTCATCTGATACCTCTGGCATTTTTTGGTCAATGGTGTTAGCTGGAAATAATCTCCCCAAGGGAATCCAAGGTGATATGAGATGCCACACTTTTCCATTCTGGCTCACTGTCCTTTTTGAGTAAAAAGCCTTTTTCTAGGTCACTGATCTTCACAGTATATTTCCCAGGGTTCCCCAGAAAGGACTTGAGAGACAAAAGCAAAGCCCAGGAAGGTGATGTAACGAAGATCTTTCTGCTACTTCAACCATGAGTGTATGCATGCTCAGTTGCTCAGCTCCATGTTTTTATGTCTTCTATACTTTTAAGTTCATCATTACAGTTTTTATAATTATCTAATTTTTGCTGAAAAACAAAATAAAAATTGAACAACATTGCTCTGAGTGATCATTAAAGGGAAATTCTTAAAGCTCTACAAGCAATATCAAAGAGGGAAAGGTCAGGCACATATTAGCATTGACTCAGATATCGCACATATTTTCTTTTCAAACTTTTCCAGTCCAGAAACCAGAGCCTCCTGTAAGAATCCTTTTCACTTTACCTTGTGTTTTTAAGTTGGTGTGATTCAGCATGTTGCGGGATTCCATAGAGATGCTCAAAACCATGCAAAGAGAAATCCAAACCAATGGAGGCAGGACCTACAGGGACCAGGAGAGTGACTGAGTTTTGCTTCTCAATGGGACAATCAATTAATGAGATTCAGTTAAATATAGGAATAGCAAGATGACTAGACTATGGATTAAGGGACTTGAGCTGGCCCTAATCAATCACATATGCTGACTCTCTGTACTTTGTTGTATTCAGGTGTTGTGGGGATACAAAAAAATGTACAAGGCAAAGTTCTGGTCACTTATTAGTTACGTTTTCTTAGTTGTGTGCTACAGTTCTCTGTGTTCCCACATTTACAGTGTATTTCTTTTCTAGCTGTAAAATATGATTACAAAGTTTTAGATTTTTTCCCTAAATTTTCCTGAACTATACTGCATACTTGTTTGCTTTAGGAAGAAGAGGGTAGTGAGCACTTTTAATGCTTGCCAGATGAAAGGCTGGGTGTCTTCTGCCTGATTGTTCATTCTTACTGCATACAAGAACTGTGAGGTCAAGGGCACCAGGAGTACTTCTCTTAGCTCCTCAATATACATCCCCTTCCTTCTGATTGTAGATATAAAAATTTCCTTTAACCAAAGACAAAGTCCTTTATTTAGCAATTATTTTAGAGATATGGGAAAAATGAAAGTAACTAAGAGAGAGAACATTGATTTATATTTACTCTTATGGAGAAAGCAAGAGAGTTCCAGAAAAACATCTATTTCTGCTTCATTGACCATGCCAAAGCCTTTGACTGTGTGGATCACAATAAACTGTGGAAAATTCTGAAAGAGATGGGAATACCAGACCACCTGACCTGCCTCTTGAGAAACCTGTATGCAGGTCAGGAAGCAACACTTAGAACTGGACATGGAACAACTGACTGGTTCCAAATAGGAAAAGGAGTATGTCAAGGTTGTATATTGTCACCCTGCTTATTTAACTTATATGCAGAGTACATCATGAGAAAAGCTGGGCTGGAAGAAGCACAAGCTGGAATCAAGATTACCGGGAGAAACATCAATAACCTCAGATATGCAGATGACACCACCCTTATGGCAGAAAGTGAAGAGGAACTCAAAAGCCTCTTGATGAAAGTGAAAGAGGAGAGTGAAAAGGTTGGCTTGAAGCTCAACATTCAGAAAATTAAGATCATGGCATCTGGTCCCATCGCTTCATGGGAAATAGATGGGGAAACAGTGGAAACAGTGTCAGACTTTATTTTTTGGGGCTCCAAAATCACTGCGGATGCTGATTGCAGCCAGGAAATGAAAAGACGCTTACTCCTTGGAAGGAAAGTTATGACCAACCTAGATAGCATATTAAAAAGCAGAGACATTACTTTGCCAACAAAGGTCCGCCTAGTCAAGGCTATGGTTTTTCCCGTGGTCATGTATGGATGTGAGAGTTGGACTGTGAAGAAAGCTGATCGCCGAAGAATTGATGCTTTTGAACTGCGGTGCTGGAGAAGCCTCTTGAGAGTCCCTTGGACTGCAAGGAGATCCAACCAGTCCATTCTAAAGGAGATCAATCCTGGGTGTTCACTGGAAGGACTGATGCTAAAGCTGAAACTCCAATATTTTGGCCACCTCATGTGATGAGTTGATTCACTGGAAAAGAGTCTGATGCTGGGAGGGATTGGGGGCAGGAGGAGATGGGGACGACAGAGAATGAGATGGCTGGATGGCATCACCGACTCGATGGACATGAGTTTGAGTGAACTCCGGGAGTTGGTGATGGACAGGGAGGCCTGGCATGCTGTGATTCATGGGGTTGCAAAGAGTCGGACACGACTGAGCAACTGAACTGAACTAAACTGAAAAGTATTTGACATCAAACGGTCCTTATTTGGAGGAGTTTATGGAAAGGGGTTGCTATAGGTAAGATACAGAAAGGATTATAATGTTACATAAAGGAGAGCCTTAGGGCTCCCCTATTTATAACTTTGGGCTATGCTGTCAGTCCTGTTCATTATACTAGGCTAGAGGCAATGGCAAGCCACTCCAGTACTCTTGCCTAGAAAATCGCATGGACAGAGGAGCCTGGTGGGCTGCAGTCCATGAGGTCGCTACTAGTCGGACACGACTGAGCGACTTCACTTTCACTTTTCACTTTCATACATTAGAGAAGGAAATGGCAACCCACTCCAGTGTTCTTCCCTGGAGAATCCCAGGGATGGCGGAGCCTGGTCGGCTGCCATCTATGGGGTCGCACAGAGTCAGACACAACTGAAGCGACTTAGCAGTAGCAGCAGCAGAGAAATAGATGCTAGATTGGAGATTTTCAAGGAGTTAAGAGAAGGTCTGTTATTCTACAGGGTAGGGAGGAAGGAGAAAAGTAAGTATTTTTTCCAATAAACAAGCCCCAAGTATTTGAAAAGTTATCTCCTAAAGAGACAAATTCCTTCCCTGCCACCTACATTCCCTAAGTCCCCCCTCATCACTAAGCGTAGTGAGAAATGTCATAGATGGTCACTCAACACTCACATGAATAGTGGGGAGGCCTGGAAAAGGTTGAGAACCACTGGCTTGAAATGTTGGAGCTAATGAGCTGGGTTTCTCATCACTTGACTCTCATAAAAACAGAATGTAGAATTTGCAATTGATTCACTGAAAAATGCAAGCAATACGCTGACCTAGGTCCCTCTATGAGACAGAAGCTTCATGAGGCCTATATTTATCTTACACTCCCCACAAGTCATACGCTCACTATTTCTCTATTGCAATGCATTACTGAAGAATGCTACTGCTAAGTCACTTCAGTCGTGTCCGACTCTGTGCGACCCCATAGACGGAAGCCCACCAGGCTCCCCCATCCCTGGGATTCTCCAGGCAAGAACACTGGAGTGGGTTGCCATTTCCTTCTCCAATGTGTGAAAGTGAAAAGTGAAAGTGAAGTCGCTCAGTCGTGTCCGACCCTTAGCGACCCCATGGACTACAGCCAACCAGGCTCCTCCATCGATGGGATTTTCTAGGCAATAGTACTGGAGTGGCTTGCCATTGCCTTCTCCGTTACTGAAGAATAGTGGTCCCAAATATGAGATTTCTGTTCACCTTACAAAAGTCACGTGTTTAGGTGCCAAAGCTCAAGAGACTTTCAGATAGAAACTTTTGGCTATTTTGGAAAGAACTGTTTGGAAAGAACACTACACCAATTTTAATTGTACCATTAACTTTGACATCCACAAAATTTTCAAATTTCTCCTCCCACAGGCCCAGTTCCTCTTGATTTTCCTGTAGGCACAAAAGAGAAAAAAGGTAGCAAACTAAGGCTATATATGGCAACACATGTAGTTACCACAATAGCACATTTATCTGATTAGAATACTAGACTGAGGAAATGAGTATATCTTTTAAAAGACCAATTTGTGATATCAATATATTAAATTAGATATGTGTTCTATATAAATGCCTTTAATCATCCTTATGAGCTATAGCTAACATGAATATATTTTTTATTGTGGTAAAATATGTATAATTTAAAACTTACCATTTTAACCATTTTTAAGTGGCATTAAGTACATTCACATTGTTGTGCAACCAACATCACAATCTGTCTCCAGAACTTTCACATCCTTCCAAACTGAACCACTGCAACCATTAAGAGTAATGCCCCATATCTCCCCTCCCCCTAGCTCCTGACAACCACTTTTCTAGCTCCTGTCTTTATGAATTTGACAACTCTAGATAACTCGTATAAATAGAATCACACTGTATTTGTCCTTTTGTGACTGACTGGCTTATTTCACTTAGTATAATGTCTTCAAGATTCATCTATTTTGCAGCATGTGTCAGAACTGCCTTCCTTTTTAAGGCCAAATAATATTTCACTGTGTGTACATACCTCATTTTGTGTGTGCATTCATCAGTCAATGACTCTTGGGTTGCTGGATTGCTTCTACCTTTGGGCTACTATGAATACTACTCTGCTATGAACATAGGTATACAAATATCTGTTTGAGTCCCGCTTTTACATTTGGATATATATCCATAAATGTAATTGCTGGATCATATTGTAATTCTATGTTTAATTGTTTAGGAACTGCCACACCATTTGACATGGATATCTTTACAAGAGCCAAAATGATGGGAAAGCACTTTGAAAAATGTAGTTTTTATATAGGTAAAGCAAAACATTTAGAGTCAAATAACCTGGGTCTCTTTTGAGAGACTCTAAGCAAAGATTTTGGCTGAGATCAGCACTTTCTCTCACCAGCTTCAATTAGCCAGACTACTGGTTGTATTCCTATGCTGGGTGGAGAGGTCAACTGGGATGGTGATTGCTCAGGTTAGCAATCTTCTGACCTAGAGCTATGAATGTCCTAGCTTTACAGAAGTCTCTTTTTCTCTGGTAAAATGAAAAGTTTTAAAAGAATTGTGTGTGTATATAAAAAAGCACATTTCTTTTTTAAAAATGAGCTATTTCCTGTTTCTAGATTATTTCTTTATAATGAAAGCCTCTATGAGTCTGTGTGTTGTGTGTTTGGTTCTTTAAAATCACACCTGAATTCTTGATGCAGGGATTAACATCCTGAGGTCTAGATAGGTTTTAAAGTTTGTGAACTCCCTGAAATAGTATGAAAAAATTTTTTTTCTACAGAGATGGTTCATAGCTTTCATCAGATTCTTGTAAGGGGGTGTTTGATTCAAAACCACTACCTAAGCTATTTGACTAGAGGTCTTCCCAAAGCTGGTCTAATGTATTAGTGCAAAGATGTGTAAGGCACAATAACCATGTTAGTTGTTCTTAAGGGTCAGTTTCGGTCAGTTCTCAAGAGGAAGAAGCATTTGTATTATTAAACTGGAAATATTTTTCACCTTCTTGATGACCATAGCTACTGTCAGAGACCCTTTGAAGATGCATGTGGCTTTGGATGGAGAGGTTTCTGGAACATCCATTTTCCAGAATTCAACCAAAATAATCTTTTAGACACAGAAATCAGACCATGTATCTGTGCTGAAGACCATTCCACAGTTTTTCTTTGTTCTTAAAGTCCAAAAAGGTTAATGTGGCTTAGAAGAATGTAAGCTCCATGATAATGAGGGAATTAGATTAGTTTGATGATATACCACCAACTCCTTGAACAGTGCCTGGCCTACAGGAGGTCCCATTTATATATAGTTGAGCATTGACCAATTACCCATCTGTATAAGGGAAGAACAGACCCATTATATTTGTATAAATGATGATAATAGTGGAAAAGATTTTAAAAAGATAAATTGTTCTATGTAGATTACCTGAGTGGTGTCAATTGATGCATCCTCCTCATTTTTCTTGGTAGCTCTGCTGTAATGTAAAAAAGTTGTTTCACTCATGGCAGGACTGATAATTTGCTCAATGATAAAAGATTTTCATTTCTAACTTTTGAGACCCCATACATTATATCCTTTAACTTACTAAAAATAACATCATTATAAAAATAAGTTTACAAAATTAAACATTTATGGTGAACATTACCAAGAGCTTGATATCTTATAAAAATGTAGACAGATCTGAATTTTCTTGTTAACTCTTTTAAAAATACATTAATTATATTTGTTGTAATACATGCTCATAATACTAACATAAGCGAGATAAAACACAGTTCCTCTTATGCAGTATTACGCTAGTATGGAGCAATATGATGCACCATCTTCCAGGATGATTGTGACAACTTATTCTAACAACTATTAGTTGTATTTGAGGGCTCATTTCTTCCCATTCTTAACAATACTGGACTTTATGAATTTTTTTAACTCTTTGCCAATCTAAAATTTTAGAAAAGATAATGCATTTCAAATTGAATTTATACCGTAAGTGATGCAGACTACCTTTTTATACATTAAATGGTTATTTATAGTTCTGTAAATTATCTATTTATACTCATTATACAATAATCTTTTCTTTAGTGTAAAATGTGGCATGCATAAAGAAGGTATGTAATATATGTGCAGAGTTTAAAGACTAATACTAAAGTGAACAACTATGAACCCACTAGTGAGCATAAACAACAGAACTTACTTGTTCCTTTGGAGTTCCTCTGTTCCTCTCTTCAAATGCATCTGTCTCTCTAATATTTGCATTCAATACTACAGATTTCACTCTAAGTACTGCTTTTGCTGCATCCCACAAATTTTGATAAGTTGTATTTTAATTTTCATTTAGTTTGAAATATTCTTCTTTCTTTTTAGATTTCTTCTTTGTGTTACTAAGAAGCATGTTGTTTAATCTTCAAGTATTTTGGAATTTTCCAGCTTTCTGTTGTTGAATTCTAGTTTAATTGCATTTAATGCAAATCATGCTGGCACAGTATGATTTCTACTTGTTTAAATTTCTTAAGGTGTGTTTTATGACACAAAATATGGTCTTGGTAAATGTTCCATGTGAGTTTAAGAAAAATGTGCATTCTACTGTTGTCGTATGAAGGAGACTATAGATGTCAATTATATCCAGTTGATTGATGGTGCTTTTGAGTTAGAATATGTCCTTACTGATTTTCTCTCTGATGGCTCTGTCCATTCCTGACAGAAGAGTGTTAAGGTCTCTAACTATAATAGTGAGTGAAAGTCACTCAATCATGTCTGACTCTTTGAGACCCCATGGACTGACTATACAGTCCATGGAATTCTCCAGGCCAGAATACTGGAATGAGTAGCCATTCACTTCTCCAGGAGATCTTCCCAACTCAGGGATCGAACCCAGGTCTCCTGCATTGCAGGTGGATTCTTTACCAGCTGAGCCACCAGGAAAGCCCAATTATAATAGTGGATTCATCTATTTCTCTTTGCAGTTCCATATTCTTGCCTTAAGTATTTTGATACTTTGTTGTTAGGCACATACACATTAAGGATTGTTGTTTTCTCAAGGAACTGACCCCTTTATAATTATGTAATGGCATTCTTTATCCCTAATAACTTCCCCTGTTTTGAAGTAAGCTCTTTGTGAAATTAATAAAACTACTTCTATTTTCTTTTTTAAAGATCATAATGCTCTCATTTATTTGAGGAAAAAAGAATTGTTTTGTGATATTTAGGAGAAAAAACAGCTTACTTACAAGCAAAATTCTTTCTCTTTGAAATGAGTTAGTAAAAAAGAAAACAATCTTTATTATATGAAAGAGCATCTTAATGTAGCACACAAGAATATATTTTTGGATTTAAAAACATAGTTATGCCATTAGCAGCATTCAAAATTAGCTGAGTATCTATACAATTACAAAAATTGACTCTTGTTCTAAGAAAAGTGTTTTAAAAGCTCATCATATTAGAATAGGCACAATATTCTGAAGACACATAAATTTCCCATAGGCTTTTGAACATCCTTACCCTCAACTTCACAATGGAATGTACAAAAGCAATGGAAGATAAGAGTTCAAAGGTTGTTTATTTTTCCTTTCCTTGTTCACAGTGTCTAAGACAAACAAATACATTGAAAAAGGCAAAATAAACACTTTTCACAGCAGATCACCAGATTGCATGTAAACTATGATTCCCCTTTAGGATATTACACAAGGACAAAGTTTGTCTGTACTTAGAATAAGGCTTTTACCTATTCTTGCAGCATGAAAGTTCAATAGACAGGGGACAACATTCTACCAGAGACCAATCTCAATCTGGTCTCCAAGAATGACTCCCAAGGATGCACAAGGACATTAAGTCTAGGCTACCATTTATAGCAGGGAACTTTTGTCCATCTATGTCTATTTTTTGGTGCTGTTCATTAAATGTAGTGACATTATTTTGTTGTGAATATACAGATCAGTAGTAATTGTTTATTATGATGCTGCAGATTGACTTTTTACTTCAAATAGCCATGTTCCTCCTGTCTAGTGAACTCACTGTTCCCTGGTTTCAGCTCATCCTATCTATAGAAAAAAAACAAAACAAAACCTTTTTTTTTAACATATTCAAGCCCAGTATCAGTTTATCAGCTCCTGCCTATGAAGGACATAATTTTATTTGGTCAATTTACATTAACAATATAGTATAGTGTTAGTTGCTCAGCCGTATCCGACTCTTTGCAACCCCATGAAATGTAGCCTGTCAGGCTCCTCTGTCCATGGGATTCTCCAGGCAAGAACACTGAAATGGATTGCCATTTCCTTGTCCAGGGGAACTTACCGACCCTGGGACTAAACCCAGTCTCCAGCATTACAGGAAGATTCTTTACCATCTGAGCCACCAGGGAGAAGAAATATAAATAATTAAATGGCAGGAATTCCCTTCTGCAGGGTTCCACTAAGTCACAGAGTACAAAATAAATACCTTTGCTCAAGAGTCAATGGCTATCAAAGCCCCTCGCTCTCCAGTAGTGTTTCTAACAATAAGGTTGGCCTGTTAAACTTTAGCCATTTTAATAGATGTGTAGTAGTATGTCACTGTTGTTTAATTTGCAATTCTCTAATAACTAATGGCATTGGACATATTTTTCAAGTGCTTATTTGTCACTTGCACATCTTAGTGAAATATCTGTTTAAATCTATTATTTTCTTGTTAAATTTTGAGAGTTCTTTCTATATTATACATACAACTTCTTGATCATATATATGTTTACAAATATTTTTTCTTAGTCTATGACTTATCTTTGCATACCTCTTCATATGGTCTTTGAATGTGCAGGCATTTTTACTTTCATTTATGTTCATTTAACCATATTTTTTCTTTTGTGGATCATGCTTTTGGTGTAATATCTAAGACCTCTGCCTAATCCAAGGTCATCAAGATTTTCTGATGCTGTTGTCTAGAAGTTTTACGGTCTTAGATTTTTACATTTAGGACTATATTATATTTTGAGTAATTTTATTTTTTGATTTTTCATTCTTGTTTGTGGCAACTTCTGAGCTCCTCACATGCCAAACTGGAAATTACAGATTCTTGCCTTTTCATTTTGTTCAAGTTTTGTTGTTGTTGTTTGTATTTTGTTTTTGTGGCTATAATAAAGTTTAACATTTCTAAGTAATCAAATCCATCTTTTTCCTTACAGCTCTTCAGTTTCTATCACACTAATACAATTAAACATATTCTATACTTTCTCTTATTTTTATTTTTTGTGTGTTTAATTTTTATTTACCTGGAATTACTTGTTTAAATTATTTGTTTTTACTTTTTGGCTGCGATTGGCCTTCGCTGCTGTGTATGGGCCTTCCCAGGCTGCAGCAAGCCAGGCCGCTCTTTGTTGTGATGTATGAGCTTCTCACTGGGGGCTTCCCTTCTTGTGGAGCACAGGCTCTAGGGGCGTAGGTTTCTGTTGGTATGGCTCACCGGCTTAGTAGTTGCGGCTCACGGGTTCTAGAGCATGGCTTCAGTAGTTGTGGTGTATGGGCTTTGTTGCTGCACGGCATGTGGAATCTTCCTGGACCAGGGATCAAACCTGTGTCCCCGGCATTGGTAGGTGGACTCTTATTCACTGTACCACCAGGAAAGTCCTGGAATTCATTTTTGCTAAATGGTTTGAGGTTAAGACATGACTTATATTTTTTCCCCTAGGTGGATAATCTAATTTTCCTAACATAAATATAAATAAAAATGATAGAAATATAAATTGGTACACAACCTCTATGGAAGGCAATTTGGAAACATCTATCAAAATAACAGACGTACAAACCATTTGATCAGAAATTATACTTCTATGACTCTGGTCTATGGATATATTTGCATGTATGCAAAATGACACACATACAAGTTTATTCATGAAGTAGTTGTAAAACAAGGTCAGAAATGACTTTACAGTTGTGAGAGTTGGACTGTGAAGAAAGCTGATCGCCAAAGAATTGATGCTTTTGAACTGTGGTGCTGGAGAAGACTCTTGAGAGTCCCTTGGACTGCAAGGAGAGTCCATTCTAAAGGAGATCAATCCTGGGTGTTCATTGGAAGGACTGATGCTAAAGCTGAAACTCCAATACTTTGGCCACCTCATGCAATGAGTTGACTCACTGGAAAAGAGTCTGATGCTAGGAAGGATTGGGGGTGGGAGGAGATGGGGATGACAGAGAATGAGATGGCTGGATGGCATCATCGACTCGACGGACATGAGTTTGAGCGAACTCCGGGAGTTGGTGATAGACAGGGAGGCCTGGCGTGCTGTGATTCATGGGGTCGCAAAGAGTCAGACACGACTGAGCGACTGAACTGAACTGAACTGAAAGCTGAAACTCCAATACTTTGGCCACCTCATGCGAAGAGTTGACTCATTGGAAAAGACTCTGATGCTGGGAGGGATTCGGGGCAGGAAGAGAAGGGGACGACAGAGAATGAGATGGCTGGATGGCATCACCAACTCGATGGAGGTGAGTTTGAGTGAACTCCGAGAGTTGGTAATGGACAGGGAGGCCTGGCGTGCTGTGATTCATGGGGTTGCAAAGAGTCGGTCACGACTGAGCGACTGAAATGAACTGAACTGAACTGAACTGAAGTGCTACTGAACTGAACTGAAGTGCTACTGAACTGAACTGAGTAGGGATGTACTAAATGAATCATAGTGTAGCCGTATAATAGAAATGATGTAGCAGCTTTAAAGAAGTTAGAAACTACCACATTGCTAAAGAAAAAAAAGGGAGGTACAGAATAATGTGTATCATTTGCATCAGGAAAGAATACAACAAAAAATACATTAGTTTTACTGTATAGGCATAAATTATCTCTAGAAGGATACATAGAAAACTGGAAACATTGATTACTTTCAAACATAGAGCTAGGTAGCTCAAAGGACAAATGGTGAGGCAGACTTTAATGAGCTTTACTGGGCTTTATTAAAAAGCCCAACTTAGAAATCACCCCTAAAACAAAATAATAGGAGTTTATTTAAAGGAAAAATGGTTTAAAACTAACACTTTTAATATAAATAAACAACAAAATATAAATAACAGACACACAGGGATTTGTTATGCTGTTAGTATTTTCAGTCAAAAAAAGTAAAATGAATTAAATTCAAAAGGTACTAACAGTAGGGGTGGCAGGATTATGGGTATTTTAATTTTTTCTTCTTTTCAATATTTTCTGTTTAGCCTATAATGAACACATTTCTGTGATAAAATAAAAATTTTAGCAATAAACTTTAAAAACAGAAACTAGCTGAGACTCAAGAAAAAATCACTATGGTGAATGCTTTCTGAAGCTCATGTAAGATGTTCATTATCTGAATAAAAATAGAACTACAGAATTTGAATCAGTTCTAATGATGTGGATGAAACTAGAGCCTATTATACAGAGTGAAGTAAACCAGAAAGAAAAACACCAATACAGTATACTAACGCATATATATGGAATTTAGAAAGATGCAAATGAGAACCCTGTATACGAGACAGCAAAAGAGACACAGATGTATAGAAGTCTTTGGGACTCTGTGGGAGACGGTGAGGGTGGGATGATTTGGGAGAATGGCATTGAAACATGTATGTTATCATATGTGAAACGAATCGCCAGTTCAGGGTCGATGCATGTTACAGGATGCTCAGGGCTGGTGTGCAGGGATGACCCAGAGGGAGGATAAGGGGAGGAGGGAGGTGGGAGGGGGGTTCAGGAAGGGGAACTCATGTACACCCAGGGCAGATTCATGTCAATGTATGGCAAAACCAACCAATATAATATTGTAAAATAATTAGCCTCCAATAAAAAAAATTAAAAAATAAAAAATAAATAAAAACAATATCGGATGGATGAAAAATCCCCTTCTACAACTATATTCCAATTCATGTGACCCACACACAAACAGCTTTTATCAAGTGTTTGGTTCCAGAAAATTCCTAGACAACTATTCAAGTATAAGGTAACTCATGCTATTGTAAGGGGGATAAAGTGAAATTCTGTTAGTTCACATTAACATCTATCAAGTTAACAACGTCCTTTTTTAGAAAGTGTAGGGTAGAGAATGTCATCAGTCAAAAATACAGGATGTGCTAAGGGTATCACCTTTGCAAATGTCTGGGAATAACTTTTGTCATCAAGCCTGCATTAGTCTGTACAGGTAAAAAGATGAAATTTCTCAGAATATTCCAACAAATAAAGCAAACCAATTTTCTATGGAGACATAGTCACAATCAGATTTTAAGTTCTGTGTGTATTAAGTAATGTGCAAAAATACCTTTGCTTGGGAGAAATCTGCAGCTGCTCAAAGTACAATTGGCCCAGGGAGTTTATGCTCATTACAACTTCTTCTTCAGATACCAAGTCGACCTTGAATGGGTTTGCCGTGATGTGACACTTCAGATCTCCTTTTCCACTTGCCAACACCAGACTGCCTGTATCCCCTGGGCAAGAAGTCAGCCTGGAAAACAAGGCAGGGAGAGAAAAATAAATTGTTCTAAGTTTATGTGGCTCAGTGAAAGTCTCAGTTCAAATCAGTAAATCAATATTCATGTGACATAGCATGACAAGGCAGTGGAAAGCTGTAATTCAGAGTGTGAGCTTTGGTGTCAGAAAGCCTGGATTGAACGTAGCCCTAACATGCACTAGGTGTGTAACTTTGGACAGGTTAATCTTGTCTAGTTCTTGGTTTCCTCATCTGTAAAGTGGAAATGATAAAAGCGAGAACAAACGTAGCTTTTTGAGGATTCAATGAGACCACACATGTAAATGAGATCACACAGGGCCTGGCACATAGTGAGTGCTCAGTAAATGTTGGCTATCATCACCATTACTATTACCTTGGTCTGGACAGTCTAGGAAAACAGTTTGGTGCATAGACTTTAAACATTTTTCTTTTCCTTCTCTCATTCTAACCATACATACAGAAACTGAGGAAATAACACAGATTGGGTTATTATCCACTCAGTCTACAGTGAGATGGAAAGGTCAAACTTTTATCTATTTATCACCTGACTTCCATCAGCCCCCAATTGACAGGTAGACTTCTGGGATGTTTTCGATCCCCCAGGAGTTATGTAAGCTCAGAGGCAGTACTTAAAACCTTAGGTCTAGATATTTCTTTTTCTAGTGCATAGTTACCCTGGTAAATGGTCACGGGCCTCTTTAGGGAGGATTAGAAGGGACAGGTTAAAATCTTATTATATCTTTGCAGAATCCTCCTCCATGGATTCTAGGCCTTCTCCTCAAGTAAGATGCTTGGGTTCTGGAAACTAATTCAAATGATTGAGAGATTATGTCTCACTGTTTATCAAATCTAAATAGAATTCTTTTGAATAGTCTATCAAGTAAGACTTTAGCCCATCTATTTCAGTCTAATGGACTCTTTGACATATGGTTCACTGTCCTGAAGGTTGAGCCATTCTGAGTACCACACAGGCCCTGCTGCATGTTAAGGAAACATGTCCACCTTGTCTTCAACAACTAAATACTGCTACTTTGACTTTGCTACTTAGAGTCTCATCACCTCCACTGAAACCAGGGAGCCTGTTTTAATGGTATCATTTCCACCATCGTCTCTAGCTCAGAAAAGACATTCACTCACTATAATGTTTTCCAAATGTTCCCTCACCAATATATTTCTCAGTGAAGGTAGTTTCTTTTGGGTTCTTTGGAGAACAGAGTTAGGAACTAGATGAAGTGGCTGCATATGACATACCCACTTCAACATTTCTATTTCCCTAAGTCTATGAATCATTTCTTCTACACCGTGCCAAGGAATTTCTGGTATCTCAGCTTCATTCAGCAGAGTCCATAGCTGACTCTACAGATTATACTTAGCCAATCAAGCAAATAATTAGAACCTCTTTCACCTGTCCCAGATAGCATATCAAATCTGAATTCTCTAATTTATGTCAGTAAATTTAGCATGATCCTAAAATTATGCTGCTTCTTTCCAGTCTAGGAGTCCTTCAGAAACCACCACCATGCCTATTTCAGAGGTTTTTGCCAATATAACATCTTCTAATTCTTTAGGTACCTCCTGGGTTTGACTGTAATTGGCTCCCTGGGAACGTTGGGGTCTGACTCTGACAGTGGATCTAGATTCAGTGAAAGGGGGTAGGAAAGAAGCACAGGGAGCACTGGAATCCCCTGGCATAGTATATTTCAGGTGAGGTCAACATGGAGTGTCCCAGAGAGGTAATGCCAGCCTCAACAGAGGAGAGGGCGAGTTTTTAGCTGAACTGGGAGGCTCAGTGGAATTACTCAGAGTTATCCAAATCTTCCCAGATGTTGCTATTCAATTTTGAGGAGTCCTATCTTTTCACAGTCGATGCCCTAAATTCATAGACCTGATAAAGCTCTGAATTCAACTTACACTTCAATTCAGCAAACCATAGAATCTAACCCTATATCTGACTTTCAGCTACAAGGACTCTGTAGTTACAAGGACACTATAGATATAAGAGATGTGTAAGATGGTCATAGAAACCTATTAGGTTTCTGACAATATCTTGAGCTAAGAATTTAAAAGCCTGAAACTACTGTTTTCTTTCAGTTCTTCAGTGAAATCAGTAACCACCAGGCCACCTCAGCATTTTGAATTTCATATGACAATTGGGCTATGCTGTGGCCCCACCACTTGGTCTGCCAGAGCCACACTTTCAATAGGCATTTGATTTCAGGTGACCACAAGTAATGATTTAAGTGACTCTGCCAGAGAATGCTGTGGTTTATTGCTAGTTATACTAGTTTTCTAGAGCTGCTACTGCAGACTGGGTGGCTTAAACACAAGAAATTTATTTTCTCACAATTCTTGAGGCTGGAAGTCCTAGATTAAAGTGTCAGCAGGTTTGGTTTCTTCTGAGGCCTTTCTTCTTGGCTTGCAGATGGCCATCCTCTTGCTGTGTCTTCACAAGGTCATCCTTCTGTGTTATCTGTATCCTAATTGTCTCCTCTTATAGAATATCAGTCACATTGGATCAGAGCCCACCCTAATGACCCTACTGTAACTTAATTACCTGTTCAAAGGCCCTATCTCTGAACAGTCACATTCTGAGGTATAAAGACTTAGGGTTTCAACATATCAACATATGGGGGCAGGGTAATGTTCAGCTCCAAACACTACTAATATCGCATTGTCTAATAAAAACCTCACTACCTTCAGAAAACCTCACTACCTTCAGATCCAGCTAGATCAGCTAATTAAGCTCATGTTTCAATCCTTGAGGATCTGTTACTTATATTCATTTCTGATACCAACAACTATGTCAATTAAGATTCAACTGTTGATAACAGAAACAATTCTGGCCATTTTAAGCAGAAAGGAAATGACTTAATATAAGGGAATTAGGAGCTTACAATATCATGGAAGTTTTGAAGTAGCTGGTTCCTGGCTGAGTGCGCAGTAATAATCCACAGGACAATACCACATAACTGTAGACCAACAGAACTTCTCTCTCAGCTGGAAGCAGGAAGTTGAGTAAACACAAGTCAATGTGGCAATGGCTGGACTCCAGGATCATGCCATCTTAGATGCAATCCAAAGATCAGGAAACCACTGCCCTAACTAGTGGCTCTAGAGTTATTCTACCGCTGCCAATGCATACCAGCAAAATGGGAAACTCAGTTCTGAAATCAAGATAACTCGATGGAACCTAAAATACACCAGAAACTAGCTACATGTGAGTCTAGGAAATGGAGAAATGCAGTTTTTAGCTTTCTAGTTACTACAGTAGCCAAAAGCCCTCTAGAAAGAGGTTGAAATAGAAGCAAAACTAAAACTAATACAACATATTTACTACACAAAGCTAATATCACCCTGTCTCCAAAACCTGGGCAAAGATACCACAGAAAAAGAAAACTACAGATCAATTTTACTTATGAACACAGATGGAAAAATGTTAAAGATCTACTAGTAAAATGAATTGTCCAGGAGAGTAAAAACTAATGTGACCAAGAAGAAACACACACATACACACTCTCATTTGCCAAACTGCAAAGCCTTGAGAATAGTCTCTTTTTTTCAGATTTACTTATTTTAATTGGAAGATAATTATTTTACAGTATTGTGGTGGTTTTTGCCGTTCATCTGCATGAATCAGCCATGGGTGCGCATGTGTCTCCTAAGTTCTTGGCATATAGTGCATATAGTGGCTCAGTGATATATTTTAAGTTTATGATAGTTTACCATAGCGGGATTAATTTACCCTTATAATTTATTTACTATTTACTAGATTTTCATGGAAAAATAATCCACATAAAACTATGATAATGATGTAGTGAAAATTAAAGCATCTGGCATAAGTCATATTCCCTTAGTGTAATGATACAAAGAAAATAACAAACCCACAGACAGAACCAAGTTAAAATATCACAGGAAAATGTGCTGAGAACTGAGGCAGATTCTGCAGGTACATGAAAAATCCTTTAATCCCCAAAGACTTTTTTTTCACATAGAAACTTATTATTAATTTATCTCTGACTCTAAGTCAAATTACAAGTTAGACTTCTGAGACTGCAGTTAATTAAAAATGAGTCAGTCTAACTGCATAAATGACTGTAAGCACTGGGAGTTCAGCTAGTACCTTCAATCCCTGGAGCCCTGCTGCTCATCTGAGTGAGTCAATTAAATAGCTCTCCTGCTTGCTCCCAGAGTCTGGTTGACAAATTTTTTACTTTGTAGGGAGGAGAGAAGAGATCAGAAACTCTGCTTCTCTTCATTAATAAGTACTGATGAATCAAATGGCAGAGGAAGAGAATACAGAATGGATGACGTTAAAATGGATAAATTTATTCCCAAATAACTGAAAACTAACTTTGTAAATGGTCGTATCTTTGAAACACAAAATATGAGACTGACACAAAAGCTGCTACTCAAGGTATGATAGAAGAACATATTGTGGGTGTATTCCAGATAGCACGTTTCTTGGCTTACCTTACAGTGGTTAGCTTGCTTGTGAGGACATCAGGAACTTCATACCTAGGTTTCAAGGGTATTTCTTCATTGATTTTAAGTCTGAAAATATTTCCCTCTATGCCACAAACTTCAGCCAGGAGTGGAACCTGGGAACACATACATGAGATTAGTTTCAACAGCTTACCTAGGACAGTTCTACAAATTACAATAATTAGAAAACTAGGTTTATGTTATTACAGGGCAAGCTAATTGGTGAACAATGGCAATCATGAAGGAAAAGGCTCTCCAGTCTATAAATGTACTTGCCTGGCTCTACCTGTAGTAGAAACAAACACCTCCTATGTGTTCTAGGGCTGTGCGCGTGCATGCCTGTTCAGTCGTGTCCAACTATTTGCCACCCCATGGACTGTAGTCCACCAGACTCTTCTGTCCATGGGGTTTCCTAGGCAAGAATATTGGAATGGGTTGCCATGCCTTCCTCCAGGGGAGTTTCCTGACCCAAGGATAAAACTCTCATCTCCTGCATTGGCAGGTAGATCCTTCACCACTGAACCACCTGGGAAGCCCCATGTATTGTTACTATAATGTCTGTTAAATGAAAAGCTAAGAAGGGTAGGCTGCATGAGGTAACACAGAACAGGTATGCTGTGGTGCAAGTAAGATATAGGAAGCAGGGAGAATATAAAATCAGCATCAAAAACCAAAAACAAAGCAAAACAAAATCCCCCAAATGATGTTGCTGGAACCTTGCTTCTTCAGACTATAGGAAATAGTCAGGGCACTTAAGCAGTGATAGGACACTGAGGAGTGACCAGGTATAAGTGGTAAAAAGGCTGTGAGTTCTTTCACAGACATTCTTATTCTAAAATAGGGTTATGATGCAGTAGTTATCAGTAATTATTTTCCCCAGCTTTATTGAGAAACAATTGACATGTATAAGTTTGTTGTTCAGCTCCTTGATTTGTTACTTATAAATTGCAAAGCTGATCACCACCATGAAGTGAAGTGAAGTCGCTTAGTCGTGTCCGACTCTTTGCGACCCCATGGACTGTAGCCTACCAGGCTTCTCCGTCCATGGGATTTTCCAGGCAAGAATACTGGAGTGGGTTATCATTTCCTTCTCCAGGGGATCTTCCCAACCCAGGGATCGAACCTAGGTCTCCCATATTGGAGGCAGACGCTTTAACCTCTGAGCCACCAGGGAAGCCCAGGTCACCACCATAGCATTAGCTAACATCTGCACCACGTCACATAATTACCATTTCCTTTTTGTGGTGAAAACATTTAAGATCTCTCTTAGCAACTTTCAAGTATACAATAGAGTACTATTAGCTACAATCACTAGGCTGTACATTAAATCTCCAGAAGTTATTAATCATATTATAGTTGGAAGTTTGTACACTTTGACCAATACCTCCCCCTTTTTTCCACCCCCAAATCATACGTAATACTGCTTATATGTTTAGTGTTCTTTTGTATATCTGCTTTACTTGAAGTGTGCCATCAGTATTCTAAGATTTTAAAATGTGTCCAAATGTAAGACTGAAATCCTATTAGATTATGTATTCTTTCCCAAATTAGGCATATATTTCCACTATTCTCTCAAATTTAATTCAGCTAACATTTATTTGGAATCTGATATTGCAATGTGCTGACTGCTATGAAAAGGATAGCTAAACTCTCAAGGAGAGTGCAATTTAGAGGCGATGAAACATGTATGTAGTAACTATAAAGTATTTTATGATAAGTGCTGAGACAGGACAAGGACAGTGCTGTGCCAGGACAAGGAAGGGGAATATTGATGACTGTAAGGAGAGGGGTCTGGGGCATCTCTCTGGAGGAAGAAGGACTTGACCAGGGCCTTCAGGAATTAGCAGGACTCTGGGTAGACAAAAATGGGGCAAGAACATCCTAAGCAGAGGGCACACAGGTTGTCTGCCTATGTGTGGTTAACAAATATTGAATCCAGTTTAAGTACTCAGAGATCCTCCAATTTTTAGTAAAATAACTTTCTTTTAAAAATTTATGTTTTAAACCAGAGACTTTTCTGGTATGTTCTGTTCTTGAGGCTACAGCCTAGGAAAGAATCCTAATTATAAGAGAAAAAGTAGCAATAACCCTGCTTTTCCCATATGATCTTATGCAAGCAAACACAATCAGTGTCAAAGCCCCATTTTGTTTTCATTTTAACTTAAGCAAACCAATTTTGCCAATAGGTAACCCTTTTCAAAGTTAATATCCAGGTTCATTCTTATCTCTTATTATTATCAACATAGCTTCATTTCCTTAGACCTTAAAATCTGTTTTTACTGGTTTAAAAAAATTAACAGTAGTGGACTCTCAGAGGTCCAATAAGTACAGCTACTTGGGTTGAAGACTGCAGAAAGAAGCTCAAAGCCTCTACCTTTGAGGCCCCTCCCCTCCCTGCATTGAGTCCTGAGACACCTCCACGGAAACCTCAGGGCTCTGTCAATGACAGTTTATAAACCGCTTTCCTGGGCTTCTTAACTGCCAGTTATTGCCCAATTCTTCCACCAAAACTTGGCCATGAAAAAGTCCGGAAATGAATGTTATATCCTTCTATCCAAAACAATGAGAATTCTAAATATTCCTGCTCTCTAGAGACTTGTTCGGACATTTATTTTAAAATAATATCCAAATAAATTACTGAATCTCTATTAATGATTTAAAATGATGAAAAATACATTGTTACAGAAGTTAGATTGCTTAAACTCAGAATTATTTAGTGTTAATACATAGATAACAGCAATAAAAATTGCAGCAAGATGGATTTATGGAAAATAGGAAACATAAAACTTTTAAACATTTTAAATAAGGTGAGACAGCATGGGTTTTGCTCCCTTAGAAACATTTAAGATATGTAAATCTCTCCTACCAGAGAAAGTGAAATAAATTATCAGAGAAAGGAATACATTTTGGAAGTTCATTTTAGTACTACAATTTTCTACTTGGTTTATCACTGAGGCTCACCTCTGTAGCCTGGAGAGTATAAATTCCCATTTCCTATCTTATTTCTCCCATACTCAATAAAAATAAAACCTAGTAGTTTGCAATCTATAAGTCTAGTTTTTATTTCTTTGGTTATAAGAAAAAAAATAGACAAATTATAAAAAAAATCACTGGTAAAAACAGCCTTATTTGCATATTCAAGCAGCAGATTTATCACAATTATAATTTAAAAAATAAAATTTCACCCAGAAGTAGTAGAGACTGTGACTGAGTTAACAGAAGAGCCCAAGAACACATATTTAAATGGTATTAACAAGGGAAATTATGACCTCATCAACTACTCTTTGATGGGTAGATCTTGCTTTTCCTCTGGCACTAGGTCTCTTTACTACACTATAAGGAAAGCTACGTAAAAGGCCTAGAAGAGTGAGCAAGGACCTTTCCCAGCTATTGGTCAAGACCTCCCAGGATTCAGAGAATGGTTTAAGAGTTCATTAAAATAGCAGTAGGGGACTTACTGCTCTTTCCTCAGTTGTAGCCAATGGGTTCATTGTAAGCACTGATCTTCTACGGAGAACATTGGCAAGTTAAACTGGATATTAGCCTGTCTCCAAGGACAATTAGCCTGTCCAGGTGTGTTTCTGATTGCTTAGATAGATTCCAAACTATTTTGCCTGTTCCTGGCCATTTCTGCAGAAATAATCCTGGATAACAAGTGGCAGTTGTTCCTCGTCACCTGAGGAGGTGGCTGGTTGGGCCAAGTCTCATTTTCATGAGGCTTAGATGAAGAGGCAAGGGGTAATTTCATGGAGGTGCTCAGAGATTTCCTTGCATTCTTGGAAAAGCTGCTAGAAGTGTCGTCTCTGGTGAAAATTTGCAAATAGACTGCAAAGCAAACATTTTGCCAAATGGTCATTTATGTCATAAAAGAGAGAAAATTAGCAACATAAAGTAGGTCAGAGACATAGGTCGGTTCCAAATAGCCCCACTAGCAGTGCTTTTTAGGTATACTCAGAAGACAACCCACTCCAGTACCCTTGCCTGGAAAATTCCATGATGGAGGAGCCTGGTTGGCTACAGTCCACGGGGAGTCTCACAAAGAGTCAGACACAACTGAGTGACTTAACTTTCACTTTCAGAAGACAACATAAATTTCCCTTCTCTGATGTCACGAGAGTAGATATTCTCTGTTTCTCAATCCAGGTCAAATTTTGACTGAAAGTAAAAAATCAATAATAGTAGGGAAAACGGAGTTCTAAAAAAGCAGTCAACACTTTACTGATAACGCCTTTAAGATTTTCTTCTGGAAGCTTCTTTGTCAAATATCTGATTATTATATCATAAGAAATAAGATCCTATGTGAAAACTTAGGCATTTGAACCTGCAACCAGCTTTTCTTAAAGACCTAGGTGTCTTGACTTAGAAGCAACACACAGGCACACTTCAGTTCGCTTTGTAACATTATGGTGTCCCAGGAACTTAATGTTTGCTAACGGCTGAATGGTGTCATCTTCTCCCTTCTCCCAACCTATCCCCACCTCATCCAGCCCTCCAATTCATATGCTGATACATTAATCCTCAATGTGATTGCATTTGGAGATGAAGCCTTGGGAGGTGACTAGGTTTTGATGAGGTCATGAGGGTGAAGTCGTGATGGGATTACTGCCTTTATAGGAAGAGACCAGAGAATAAGCTCTCTCTCCACCAGCCATGGAATTAAAAGATGCTTGCTCCTAGGAATAAAAGCTTTGACAAACCTAGACAGCATATGAAAAAGCAGAGACATCATTTTTCTGACAAAGGTCTGTATAGTCAAAGCTATGGCTTCTCTAGTAGTCATGTACAGATGTGAGAGTTGGACCATAAAGAAGGCTGAGAACTGAAGAATTGATGCTTTCTAACTGTGGTGCTGAAGTGAGAATCCCTTGGACGGCAAGGAGATCAAACCAGTCAATCCTAAGGGAAATCATCCCTGAATACTCATTGGAAGGACTGATGTTGAAGCTAAAGAGCCAATACTTTGGCCACCTAATGGGAAGAGCCGACTCATTGGAAAAGATCCTGATTCTGGGAAAGATTGAGGGCAGGAGAAAAAGGAGGCGACAGAGGATGAGATGGTTGGATGGCATCACTGACTCAATGGATATGAGTTTGAACAAACTCTGGGAGATAGAGAAGGACAGGGAAGCTCGGCGTGCTGCAGTTCAGGGAGGTACAAAGAGCTGGACATGACTAAGCAACTGAACAACAACCACCACCACCATGTGAATATACATTTGACCCTGCAACAGAGATTCGAACTGTGTGAGTCTGCTTATACATGGATTTTTTTCAATAATAATTTTTTTTTTCAATAATAAATACTACAGGGACTTCCCTGGTAGTCCAGTGGTTAAAACTTCATGCTACTCCTGCAGGGGGTGCAGGTTCAATCCCTGGTCAGGTAACTAAGACCCCACAGCCCACATGCTGAGTGGGGTGGCCAACAACAACAAAACTATAGTACCACATGGTCACTGGTTGGTTGAACCTGCAGATGCAAAATTATGTATACTAAGGGCCAACTGTGAAATTATACTTGGATTTTCCACTGCATGGGGATGTCGGCACCACTAAGCCCTATATGTTCAAGGGTCAACTGTACAGAAAGGAGGTGGCACCCAGGAGTGGAACCTTGATCTTGGGCTTCCCAGACTCCAGAACTGTGAGAAAGAAATGTCTGTTGAGACACCGAGTGTTATGATAATGTGAGCTGAAAAAGGCTGAACGAACCTTGGTTCTGTCTCCTTATAAAGGAGCAGGTTGGGGGAAGGGAATTGGGAAGAAAATTTTCAAAAATTAACAACAGACATTGACAACAAAGTTATTGCTTTAAGAGTTTTAATGGGGTGGGGTAGGCAGGCACTAAGAGGGCTGGGTTTGCCTCATCAGTGAAATCTGAGAACTGCAGCTGTGAGCTGAATATGATCCTCCTAGACTTGGGGCTCTGTCTCTCTGAACCTGAAATAAAAAGCTATCATTTTGAACAAGTGGATGTACGCAGCTTTATAAAAAACCTCCAGACTACACCCATACCATATCCTAATTGAAATCTCCCATGAAACACCCATCTCGTCCCAGAAACAACCACTAGTGGTGGCTCCCTGACTATGCAGTGAGCAGGATACAAGGTTCAGACAACTTTAGAAATTACTATCTGAATCTTTGCTGTCCCTAACAAACAGAGAGGGTACAAAACCTTAAGTTCCTATTAGTCATCTCATTCTAAGTAACAAGGAAGACATTAAAAATACATTAAAATGAAATTCAGCTCAGAATTTGAGGGTGATCTCCCCAAACATACATTTGCATGCATTTGCCTGAGATCAGAGTGTGTGGATTTCCTTCACAGCCCTGTTAATTCCAATAACTGAACATGGAGTCTGTTCCACGAGGTCCTCAAAGTTCTTAGTCTTGGAAGCCATGCTGCGGACATCCCAGATCACTTGCCCTTGCTTGTCCGACTCCTCACTTCCCTTCTGAGTCACGTGCTGTCTTGTGCTATGCTCCCATGGGTCTTCCTGGACTACTGCTTCTTTTCCTTTGAAGGCATACAGATCTGGTGGGCTCTGGTTCTAGCACCTGACCTGAACGGCACTGTCCCTCATGTTCAGGATCCAAAGAGAGGTGTGTACAAAAAGACTCACCGATAGTCTTCTAAGAAGCCTTGTGAGAGGGTCCACCACTCACTTCATTGGTATGGAGCTGCATTGAGAAGCTGCACTTTGGCCCATATTGGTATTCTGAGTCCCTTAATATACTTAATGTACTCTGCCTCAGCATGTGTCATCTAGACAGTGGATTGTTAAGGTGCTCAGCAGACTGAATCTCCCCAAGAATGGAAAGGAATTCCTGCCCTGACCACAGGATAGCTGAGGCTCTCTGGGGCCAAACACATTGGAGACAAGTAGGAAAAAGAGCAAGTGACAGGAAAAATGCGAAAAGAAGCAACCTGACTGCTGTTATCAGGGCTACTGACTCCTGGAGGGTCTCTTGTGGACTTCTTGCATTTCCTGGATCTAGCTGCTTCTGCTGATGCTGAATACAGGGTCCGGGCTGGGTACTGGCTATTAAACCACATGCAAATGGTGGTTGGTTCTCTAGGAAATAAATTAATGCTATCCCATATTTTCCCATGAAAAACTTTGAAACTTGGCTACAAAAGGATGCCAAGTTTGGGAGACTTGGGTCAGTAGTCAAGGAACTATGAGGGTATCATGAGCTGTGAACTCAAAGGTCTCACAGATGCCAAGTGGGGTGGGGGGAAATTCCTCTAGAAGGAGATGAGTGGTATAAGCAGCAGCACTAGGTTTTGAGGAAAGGCTAACCATCCCATCAGTGTAGTTAGGAGAAATGAACAAAGTGTGTTGCTACCAAAATGCATCCTTACATAACCAGAAGTTGGGAACAGGGGGTGGTGACAGAGAACACAGAACTGTTGATATGACTCTAGCCCCTGTTTTGAATTCAGGCAAGAAAGTTATATCAGAAGATTCTACATCTTTGAAATGACCAAAATCTCTATAACTTCATATGGAAAGTAGTCTTCCTCACTATGCCACTGCTCCTCCTGCCCCTGGCAGCTCAGGCAGTAAAGAATCTGCCTGCAATGCAGGAGACCTGGGTTCAATTCCTGGGTCAGGGAAATCCCCTGGAGAAGGGAATGGCAACCCACTCCAGTATTCTTGCCTGGAGAATCCCATACACAGAGGAGTCTGGCGGGCTATAGTCCATGGGGTCACAAAGAGTTGGGCACGACTGAGTGACTAACACTTTCACTTCACTTCACTTCACTGGCTAAGTTAAGTGTAAGTAACTGCAAGGAGATCCAACCAGTCCGTTCTAAAGGAGATCAGTCCTGGGTGTTCATTGGAAGGACTGATGCTAAAGCTGAAACTGCAATACTTTGGCCACCTCATGTGACGAGTTAACTCACTGGAAAAGACTCTGATGCTGGGAAAGGTTGGGGGCGGGAGGAGAAGGGGACGACAGAGAATGAGATGGCTGGATGGCATCATCGACTGTGTGGACATGAGTTTGAGTGAACTCCGGGAGTTGGTGATGGACAGGGAGGCCTGGCGTGCTGTGATTCATGGGGTCGCGGAGAGTCGGACACAACTGAGTGACTGAACTGAACTGAAGTAAGTGTTAGTTGCTCAGTTGTGCCCTACTCTTTGTGATTCCATGGACTGAAGCCCACCAGGTTCCTGTGTCCATGAGATTTTCCAGGCAAGGATACTGGAGTGGGTTGCCATTTCCTTCTCTAGGGGATCTTCCCGATCCAGGGATCGAACCCAAGTCTCCTGTACTGAAGGCAGATTATTTATCAACTGAACTACAAAGGAAGGGTAAGTTAAAGGCCTTACAAATGTTACAGAGAGTGCCCTAATGTTGTGGGGGCAGTTTTGGTTCTGTCTTCTCTGAGGGGATTCCTTGGTGTAATGCTATACAGCACGTAACACAGCACCACAGGGAGCTTGCTGCAGTGAAAGTGGGGATGTCTTCTCAGTCTGCTCCGCAGAACTGGGATTTGTTAGTGAGCTGACAGAGTTACTATTTAAGCAGTCATGGCACCGAGACTGCATGTCTTTACCTATGTTCTTCAGTGAATTACCAATTAAACCAGATTGGTCTGGGAGGCCTTAGAAGCTTAGGAATCTTTAGAAGATGGGAAAAGATCTGAAGTGAGGGTCAAGTTGGAAGCATCAGCTACTTGTGCATAACCTCACTTCTGAGCTCAGCCCACAGCACTTCCTTTGTGACTGGCCCATGGAAAGTAGTGTGAAAACACGACAGATGAGAAAAAGCACTTATGACACTGTTCTAATGTTTCAGTATGTAAGAACTGTGGTGATCTGTGAGTGAAGCAGCTTGGGCAAGGGAACATTTGAGACTTATTCAACAGCAGAGACCATTGTTCCTCTTGTTCACTCACATTTTGAGGTTTGGACATTCACTGAATCTGGACCTTGCTTAAGTATAAATTGTGTTAACAGTGATAGAAAAAGCACAGGTACTTGACAGAGTCTACAGTCACAGGTGAAAATTCTGGTTACTAGTTATGACTCTGGGAAGGTGGTCTTTTAGACTTCAATTTTCTTATCTAAAAATTGGGGACAATACAATGTACCTCTTAGATATTTTCTAAAGATTAATGAAAAGGAAATAATATTTGTAAAACATCTAAGAAAGCATCTGATACAAAGCAATCTATATGTTGACAGTCATATTACTTTTAAAGTAACATTGTATAGATAGTAAAGAGATAGCATGACTTCTCTCACAAAGTTTATTTTTAAAGCAAACATAGTTTAACTAGGTTTTGTAGAAATTCACTTCATTCAACCCAAATAAATATAGAAACAAAAAATTCTCTGTAGAAAATATTTTTTCTCACCTTTGCTGGTTCGTTGATGATTTGGAACCTGGCACTGTCTTTGCCTGTTGTGACTGAATCCAGTAATGCCCGATAGGTAGACTTCTTGGAGAGCAGCTGTTTCTGACGCCTGCAGATAGGAAGTATACAGATGCCTGAGAATGATTTGTGACTCAGCCTTCAAAAGACTATATTACCACGTGGAATTTATTAAAATTCACTTCAATAATAAGTGAACTGGGCACAGGCAATATATTAGTACTTCAATAAAGCACTAACAGAAGTACTTTAGAGAGCTAATAAAATTAATAAAAGTGCTAATACAACTAACAAAATAAGAGTACTAGTAAAATTGTTCACCATAAGACTGCTCAAGGATGGTATTTTGCCCCTTTATTGAGAAGGTGGGGCAGTTTTTTTTTGGTGGGATCTTAGTTCCCCAACCAAGGATTGAACCAGTGTCCCCTGCTTTGGGAACATGAAGTCTTAACCACTGGCCCACCAGGGAAATTCCAAAGAGTTTTCATAGGTGACATTTGTTAGCTTGTTGATTTCTCTCCCTCTTTCCATGAAATGTATACTTTAATAGAAACTTTTTAATGAATTCTAGTGGAAATCCAATATAATCTAATGGTTTGACAAGGTGACCAGGAGTTCACTATAGACTTCCTTCTAAGGTACCTGTTCAGAATTAAAATGATATGATTTTTCTACCTCTAGAGTAGTGTGAATAAATTGGAGAGTTGTATGATATAATGTTTGGTGACTTCAGTTTTAGGACCATATAGGGGTAGACACTCAAAAAAAATTTTTTTTAAAGAAATATTTGTTGAGGCTCTGGGGAAACAGGCAATCATATACTGGTGATGGGTGTACAAAATGACAATCTCTATGGAGGGATACCTAGTAATAGTTAAAATTTCAAATACATTTATTCTTTGACCTAGTAATCCCACTTCTGGCAATTAATCCTATAAACAGACCTGCATGTGTAGAAAATGACATATGCATAGCTTTCTTTCTTTTTTTTGGCCACACCATACCATGTGGCATGTGGGATCACCTGAGCAGGGATTGAATCAATGCCCCCTGCATTATGAGCATAGAGATTGAAACCATGCCCCCTGCATTGGACCACCAGGGAAGTCCTGATATATGTATAGCTTTTCACTGTGGCAGTGACATTATAGCAAAAGACTGAAAACAACCCAACGTCTAGCAAGAGGAAAGAGACTGAATAAATTATAATATAATTTACCCAATGGAATACTATACAGTTGTGAAAAGGACAACCTCCATGTATTCTTACAGAGCTCTTCAGAATAAATTATTAAGCGGGGGGAAAAAAGAGGTAGGAGACACGGGTTCGATCCTTGGGTCAGGAAGATCCCCTGGAGTATGAAATGGCAACCCATTCTAGTATTCTTGCCTGGAAAATTCCATGGACAGAAAAGCCTGGTGAGCTACAGTTCATGGGATCTCAAAGAGTCAGACACAACTGAATGACTGCATAGATAGAAAGCTATATAGTGTAAGAATAGTTATGATATAAGAATATATGCATTCACTAAAAGAAATACTGGAAAGAGAAATAAGAAATGAATAAACCTGGTTACTTACAGGGAAGGTGTGGAGTGGCGTGAAAGGGGACAGGAATGAGAGTAACTCTTCAATGTGTTCCTTTCCATAGTATTTGATTTTTGAATCATGTAAAAGTATTATTTCTTCAAAGATTCAAAAATTTAATATTAGTTTAAAAACATTGATTTTAAAAATAAAATAGTGGATTTTTAAATAGTAATGTTAATTATAATATATAACTATACAATATAATTAATTATAATTAACAGTAACATATTAATTATAAAATAATACAAGGGTAAGTTAAAGTAGTAAAAGTCAATGTCTCCTGTCAATAAACTCTTTGATCACTGAATTTCCTAATTGACTCTTTCCTCAGAAAGTGTATCAGTTCTCAAAAATCTAATAAACATCAATTTCGAAATATTTTCAGAACTGTTTTGCCTAGGTCATACACTTCCTCTCCTTACCTGTAGAAAGCAATCTTGCTGCAGTCTTTGAAAATGCTTTTATCCACAGCTTCATCTTCAACACTAAATAAAAATATATTTTAATAAATTTGTTTTACACTGGGTGTGTGAATCCAATTTTTGTACCTTCTCTAACTATAATAAAAACATGAGCGATAAATCACTGTGATACCAAATTGTGTCAAGGCCATAACACAATAATGTGTTTGCTGCAGAGCAATACTGTTTTGTAAACCACCCAAGGTAGACAACAAAACATGAAGTTCTGGGATTGCTCTGAAAGCAAAAGAAAAAGAGCACTGTCACTTATGAGAAAGGGTTCTTTAAAAATAATGACTGAAAGCTATGATTAAAACAGTAAAATCTGAAGAAGTAAAAACAAAAAGCCTCAAACCAAACCGATAAAAACAACCCACCCACCTGTTCATTCAACAAAGTACTTTCAGAATATTCTTTCTTAGTGTTGGGCTGTGAGGAACATATGAAGGACGGCATTTAAGCTTTCTTTGAGATCCTAACCAACATCATAAATAAATCTGACAAACACTATAACAGAGGCATGTGTAAGGTGCTAGAATAAGCATGCAAACAGATGAAGAAGGAAAATCCTTTGCTTTTTAAGATGATGCTGACAATTTAGGGGCCAATGTTTTTTAAAACTGAGTTTCCAAAAAAGCTGTTTCTGGAAGAGAACATGATCAAGATGTATATATACTTCAGTATATGTATTTAACATACACCAATTAAAACAACTACCGGCTCTAAGTAAAGAAATAAAACCACATTGATTTTCATGGAGACACATAATGAACATATCTGTAATAAGCATGTCCATTACTGTGTAGGAAGCTATGACTGAACACCAATTTCAAAATATTATGAAAATGAGCCCAGACAATACCCTTGGCCATGGTTTATCATAGAAGTAATCAAATCCTTCATTGACTCAACCTTTGTCACTGTTTCTTTCAATCAAGTGTGTAAAGATTAGAGAAATTTGCAATCTCTTTTCAGTTTTGAAGAATGAACTCTGCAGTGATATAGGAAGAGGTGTATTTAGCTGAACTTGGAAAGCAGAATGTTTGAAATTCATGTATTAAGAGTTCTGATCACAGTTTTGTTAACCATTCTGCAAGTATTTCATAAGGGGCTATTAATATCAATTAATTTCCTGGGGAATTCAGAAGGATTGAAGTACACAAACATAAAACACGCAAATATGATGTGCAATCACTCAATCAATCAAATCCTCATATCCAGAATGTTGTTTTCAGGTACTACCTATCCCCTGCCTCCGCGGACCCTGGAGTCAGTTCCTGCTGGACCACTGGACATTTACCTGATTTCCTCTTTCTCAGCTGATTCCATAGCTTCCCAGTCACTTCACAGGGTCTCAGGTTCAGGCGGTCTTTTGGACTCTCAGTCTTTCTAAATAACCAGCGCTTCACCACCAAGTTTCTGGGACTTGCAGGTCCTTAAGGAGTGACAAATCGACACTTTCTCCTGGGATTTCTAGACTCCAGCTAGCGTTTCCACCGAGATTTATTTGGCAATTTTTTTTCTTGGTTATGAGTGGTTGGTGACGAGCTCCCTTCCTTAGGAACCGAAAAAGGTTTTTGCATTGGAGGAGGCGTGTACTCAAAAAGCCCTGGAGGATGAAAATCAAGAGCGTGAGAACCTGGAAGAGGAGATGGCCTGCGGGATTGTAGCGAGGCTCCTGCACATCTGCCTCAGTGAGGGTCACGCCACAGACACTGAAAACTGACCTGCCCTCTCCTGACTTTTAGTTTTGAGTAGGAAGTGCTGGCCGGTTGTTGTTGGAGCTTGATGTTTTCCTGCCAAACGCTACACCATATTCTTCTGGACTAGAAGGGGCTTTTAAAAGGGGTTATCGACATCATCTATTTTAGGAATCGATTATACTCCACTACTGCCAAACTCCAGCGTTTGCTTAAATACTTCTGGAAATCAAGAACTCACTGCTACACGCTAAATAAGCAGCCAGACTTACGGCTTTCCCAGACTTCTGGCCCCAGCGTCTGATTTTGACTCAGAAGGGACGAGGACAGGGGCGAACGGAAGGAGGAGAAAGCCAAACGCCACACTGGGTTCTTCCCTGGTCCCCAAACCCTTTAATGGCTAGGAGAGAGAAGGGCCGACAGACTCAAAGGTAGCTTTTGGCGATCATCCTAACAATCCAAGGTGACTAGGGTATGACAGGACAACACATGCGCAGTAGGTCCAAACCCTCACAGAAGCCGCGACGACCGCCTGAGGGCGGGGCCGCTGAGTCGCCAAACAAACAAGCCCCCAGAGGTTGTGAGGACCCGGATGATCCCGCCCCGAGAGCGGAGCCGGAAGAGGGCGGGACGAACCGGAAGAAGGTGAAATGCTTTCGGTAGGCACTCCACGGGTGTGAAGATGGCGGTGGCTGCGTGGCTTCAAGTGGTGCCTGTCATTCTTCTTCTCCTAGGCGCTCGAACGTCCCCATTGTCGCTTTTCAGTGTAGGGCCAGCACCTGTCGCTGCTGCAGAGCGATCCAAGTGGCACATTCCGATACCGTCGGTGAGTGTTCACTTCAGGAGCAACTGAGACGGGAGGAACGAGGGGTGGGGCTACGGCGGCCCAAGGGGTCCATGAAGGTTCCGCAAAAGTCCGCTTCCAAAGGGGTGGGATTGCCGGTAGCGTCGATGTAGCTGCCTAACGGGGACTCACCTCCCTAGAGCGGGAAGCCGTGCGCTTCTGTGGGTATTTAGCGGGAATGTCAGGGTCATTTCTGGAGCCGAGAGTGGCTGTGGATCGGTTTCTTATTAGCAAAGTCAGAGAACTTTTCATTGACAGACTGGAGACGTGTAAATCTGATGTATAGGTGGAGAATGGTTTCTCTTTCAGCTGAAGTTTTGCAGAATCTTGTGACCTGGGGTTGGATGAGAGGTATATGTAAATAGATATCTTTATGTTTTTTTCCTCTGCACTTTTTTGTTAATGGATAGTTCTACTTAGGAAGTTGGTTGATTTCGTTTGGACTTTGAAATGGTTAGTCTAAGCTTTGCCATGTAATTGGGAAGCCTAGGCATTTAAAGTGATGTATTCTAACGTGAGAATGTTCAAAACGGAATAAACAGTATGCTAAAATTTCTTGTGGTAAGTTAGTCTTTCTTAAGGACAATTGATTAGGTTGGTTGATCCTTTCTGCCTTTTATCACCCTTTCGAAACCCCATTTGAGTAAGAACTGTAGTCCTGTGAGCCGACAAATCAGGTGCTGGCTGGAAATGCCAAAAAGCATTAGTCTTATTAAAACCACAGTGGCCTTTTTGTTCTGCTCTGCTCACTGGTCATAGTACCTAAACCTTATTTGAGCTTTTGATATGGCAAGAATTACAACTTTTGGTCATTTTGTGAAGATCTTCAGGCTCTCAGTTTTAGGTATTTACATGTTATTTGTAAAATGGTTGATAGTTAAATCTGGCTGTCTGCTCATAGAATAATTTATTTGAAGCCCTGAAGGGTTATTCTGGACGATGATTAGTGAGTAAAGGGAATTAACAGATTAAGAAATACCTTCCAGGAAGATTGAAGTTAGATTGGGAAGATTGAAGTTAGGTTAGTTAAGTTAGGTTAGCAGCCTGCCTTCTAGAGTGCTTGCTTCATGGCCTGTGGGGGAAAAAATCATGTCTCTGCACCAAGCAGCAAAATCCTGCAGTTTTGTTATGATTGGATTTTACTAAACGGAAGGATATTGATGCCTTGTGTGTGTGTGTTAAGAAAACTAACTTCAACATTTTATAAATTTATGTTTTTGTATCAGTTATATTCTGCCTTTGGAATTAAAGTAATTCTTATGCTAACTATCTCTCCTTTATCTTTGCAGGCGAAAAATTATTTTAGTTTTGGAAAGATCCTCTTCAAAAATACCACTATCTTCCTGAAATGTGAGTTTTTGCATTTCATGAAGTTTTTATTCGAGTTTTTGAGTGATCTTTAAAATTTTAAATTACCTATTTTCTACCTCTGATAATTGGCACTCAACATAAATTCTGAAATTTAATAGTTCAGCACTATCTAGGTATAAACTTATATAGTGTAACTAAGGTCCTTCACTGAATAATCTTCAGAATACTTACTTCTGTGAACTTTATTTTCTTCTTGTTTTTATGGTGTTTACAGTTTATAGTAGATAAATTGTTTTGGTCAACTGCATGGGTTTTAATCTGTTCTGGGTCATAGAGGTAACTGCTTTTGTGTGCTTGTTAGAAGTTTATTGGACACATGACCTAGGTTTGTCAGACCATTGGCTCTGCACAAATATGTTCAGTAAAGCTTTTGTTTGCAGAAGGAGTATTTTACCACTTGGATCTTTGGAATAGGAAGCTCAACGATAATTACCAGGAAATAGGGATTATGTAGAACAAAACCAGTCTGTCCAGTGGGAAAGCCACTGTATCTGAATCCAGAATACCCCATTGTTTATTAAAGAAAAGCTTCCTTTTATTCCTGAAACTGGCTTTATTTTTAGAGAATGCATGATCATGGGCAGCTCCATTTCAAGATCAGGACTAAAAGTCCAGACCGTCCATGTGTGTTCCAATGCATATTTCTCCTTGTGAAAGTGCAAAGTTATGTCATAGTTGGATGATTTTATTCTTTTAATCAGTAGATAGTTATTGAGCACATATTATGTTCCAGGCACTGTTTTAGAAAGAAAGTGATAGAAAAAACTTTCTTTTAGTGAGCTTACAATCTAGTGGGATGGAGGGGTCAGGTAGAATTTCTGTGAAGAATATACTGTTTCCGTGAAAATATGATCTCTTGGCTAATTAAGTTTGATTTAAATCAAATCTGCTGTGACACGCTGGTCTTTCTTGTGAGGTTTTCTTACTAGAAAAGAAGAGCTTTTAGGGATAGCAGTATTTTGTCTTTTGGAATAGCCTGATAGCCCATATGCTAGTTTTATTATGTACGGTTTCTTTTTACCTGTATTCTGTTCTAATGGTTTTTGTAGTGGTTTTCAGCCAAGCTGCATAGTTTGAAATGTCGATGTTTCTTTGTTTTTAGAGGAGTTGAGACTTAAAATTGTCTTTCACTTTATTACTTCTGTGTTTTCTTATACTTAATCTTGTCTCTGATTTTATGCTTTTGTGGGTATAGTATACTATAGATTTCCTTGAAATTGGCAGGACCATTTTCATCGTCTCTTAAAGCCATTCATTTAAAGTTCCATGTCTTGGGACTTCCCTGGTGGTCCAGTGTTTAGGACTCTGAACTTTCACTGCCGAGGGCCAGGGTTGAATCCCTAATTGGGAAACTAAGATCCCACAAGCCTTGTGGCATGGTCCCCCTAAAATTCTGTGTCTTTTAACATAAATAGTAGTATTTTTGTAGGCACATTTCCCTACAAATCTCCTTTTAAGGGGATTTTTCTTACTGGTTTTTATTTAATTAATTCCTTCTCTGATTCTTCTGTGTAGTTCATAACAAGATTGTAGTATCCTTTTTAGCATTTCCATAAATTCTGTTCAACACATCAGATTCTTTGTGTATTTTAGTTAAGCGTTACAAAACTGTACCACTTAAAAATTAGTTTGAGAAAACCACTTCAAATAGAGAAAAGGAAAAGGTTGTAATTTTAGGTGTGCTTCTTAAGAACCAAAAGTAGGTTCCTGTATATAGTTAGTTGTGTTTACCTTTGTTACATTTGCACAAAGTAGGTATGGTTAGTATGTTTTTCCATTTTTCTGCTGGAACAAAGATAAAAGGGAATACCGACTTCCCCCAGGTTGACAGTCTAATAGACTCCCAAGTCTTCAGACTAATGCTTTGGTTCATTAGGATATTGTTCTCCAAATTATGAACTGGACATGGAACAACAGACTGGTTCCAAATAGGAAAAGGAGTACGTCAAGGTTGTATATTGTCACCCTGCTTATTTAACTTATATGCAGAGTACATCATGAGGAACGCTGGGCTGGAAGAAGCACAAGCTGGAATCAAGATTGCCAAGAGAAATATCAATAACCTCAGATATGCAGATGACACCACCTTTATGGCAGAAAGTGAAGAGGAACTCAAAGGCCTCTTGATGAAAGTGAAGGAGGAGAGTGAAAAGGTTGGCTTGAAGCTCAACATTCAGAAAACTAAGATCATGGCATCTGGTCCCATCACTTCATGGGAAACAGATGGGGAAACAGTGGAAACAGTATCAGACTTTATTTTTTGGGGCTCCAAAATCACTGCGGGTGCTGATTGCAGCCAGGAAATTAAAAGACGCTTACTCCTTGGAAGGAAAGCTATGACCAACCTAGATAGCATATTAAAAAGCAGAGACATTACTTTGCCAACAAAGGTCCATCTAGTCAAGGCTATGGTTTTTCCCGTGGTCATGTATGGATGTGAGAGTTGGACTGTGAAGAAAGCTGATCGCCGAAGAATTGATGCTTTTGAACTGTGGTGCTGGAGAAGACTCTTGAGAGTCCCTTGGACTGCAAGGAGATCCAACCAGTCCATTCTAAAGGAGATCAATCCTGGGTGTTCATTGGAAGGACTGATGCTAAAGCTGAAACTCCAATACTTTGGCCACCTCATGCGTCGAGTTGACTCACTGGAAAAGACTCTGATGCTAGGAAGAATTGGGGGCGGGAGGAGACGGGGACGACAGAGAATGAGATGACTGGATGGCATCACCGACTCAATGGACATGAGTTTGAGTGAACTCCGGGAGTTGGTGATGGACAGGAAGGCCTGGCGTGCTGTGATTCATGGGGTCGCGGAGAGTCGGACACGACTGAGTGACTGAACTGAACTGAACGGAACTGAGACTTATGTGATTTCATGAGGTTCCTTGAGGCTTCTCTTCGTTCGTTCGTTCGTTCAGTCGCTCAGTCGTGTCCGACTCTCCGCGACACCATGAACCACAGCACGCCAGGCCTCCCTGTCCATCACCAACTCCCGGAGTACACTCAAACTCATGTCCACAGAGTCGGTGATGCCATCCAGCGATCTCATTCTCTGTCGTCCCCTTCTCCTCCCGCCCAGGTCAATTTAAAAAAGGATCTAATATTCTTTTATCTTTAGTTTTTCTATTCCTGCCTTCCTCAGCCAGGTTTGCTTTTTGTTGATAGCTCTTTTGTATCCATTTAAGGTCTCTCAAAGTTTACACTTTGAAGTTTTCCCTCAATGAAATTATTTCGATTATTGTCTTGTGACATTTCCAATGTTGTTGTTCCTTGAGTCTTCAGCTAGAATCTTTTTTAAGACTTTTCTTAAGATTCTTCAGTAATTTGTTCCCTTTTGTTCCCCTCTTTGGCCTAACATGTATTCTTTGTGTACTTAAGTGCTTTGCTTAGTAAATATTTAAATGATAATAGACGACTGAAGTTTATTACTTCATTACCTTCTGTTTGGAGAAAGTATCCTGGTTTAGCAGGAAATGGGATGTGGGGTAATAATTTAGGAAACATACTTTGTTTGGCAATCAAATCATTTTTTATTCACAAGAGATTTCTTCTTTTATAGTTGATGGAGAACCTTGTGATGCATCTTTGAATATAACGTGGTATCTGAAAAGTGCTGATTGTTACAATGAAATCTACAACTTCAAGGTATGGAACATAAAATTACAGACTTTTCTTTGAGTTTATTTAAAGATCATTGGGTCCCCACCTGGTAGTGGAGAGAGTGTCATGTAGCTGTGGAGGAGGAGAACTGGAACTGGAATTATACTTTCCAATTTGCAGGCATACTTGTACTATCAGTTCTCAAACTTTTTGGTCTCAGAACTTTGCTACATTCCTAAAAATTGCTGTAGATACCCAAAAAGCCATTATTCATGTAGGTTACTATATTAGAAATTAAAACAAAAATACATAAATATATATTATTTATTTTACAATAGCAATGATAGACTCATTGCATGGTAATATAAAAAGCACATTTTTCAATGAAAAATAATTTTCAAAAAACTGGGTACAGTGGTGTTATTTTGTATTTTTGCAGATCTCTTTATTTAATGTCTGAACTTCCCTGGTGGCTCAGATGGTAAAGTGTCTGCCTACAATTCGGGAGACCTGGGGTCAATCCCTGGGTTGGGAAGATCTCCTGGAGAAGGAAATGGCAACCCACTCCAGTATTCTTGCCTGGAAAATCCCATGGATGGAGGAACCTGGTAGGCTATAGTCCATGGGATCACAAAGAGTCGGACACAACTGAGCGACTTCACTTCTTATTTATGTCTACTGTAATAGAAGATAGCTAGAGTCTTATATCTTCTTCACTTATTCTGTTGTGATGTGTTATTTTGGTTCAAGTGTATGTACAAAATGTGGCCTCACACAGATATATAGTTGGAAAAGGAATGGTATCTTAATAGTATTTTCAGGTAATTGGATGATTACTTTTGCACTATCAGCACAAGGCAAATAACAGATGACGACAATGAAAATAGTTTTGCCCTCTTAGATGCATAGAAGTGTCCATGGACCACACTTGCAGAATTGCTATAGTACAGTGCACATGAGCATTGAAGATACATGGCTCCTGGATAGATTTTTCATTCTGTTTTCATACAGCTGTTTGTATCATTTCATTTTTTACATTTCCCCTACATTCTTGAGGTTTCTTTTGAAGAATAAAGTACTAGTCTTTAAAAAATATCTATCATCCAGTTGGTTTTTTAAGCCTTAAGCATTTGGAATTTCTACCCAGTATTAGGGTTTTGTTGGTGACTGTTTTGTTTTTGTTATAGAACATTGGGTAAGGCTGGTATGATGAGTACTGTGTGTGTTAGTCGTTCAGTCATGTCTGACTCTTTGCGACCCCATGAATTTAGCCAGCCATGTTCCTCTGTCCTTGGAATTCCCCAGGCAAGAATACTGGAGTGTTTTGCCATTCCCTTCTCCAGGGGATCTTCCCACCCAGGGATTGAACCTGGGTCTTCTGCATCTCCTGCATTGGCACGCACGTTCTTTACCACTAGCGCCACCTGGGAAGCCCCGTGATGAGGACCAAAAGGATTGAAAAATTTAGAGAAGTATTTCTAGAGTATGGTTTGAAATATCATTGATCCTTTTCTCCTAATCAATCGATCACTAGTTAAATTTATAGTTAAAAAGTTCATATAGTTGAAGCTTGTGATAAGAACTGGTCAAGAGCTTAGTGGATTCAGTCCTCAAGGGCAGTAGAGTTAAGAACGTAAAAATTATTTTGAATTGCCACAGGACAGAATTATGGAAATAATAAGCAGATAGCTGGAAATGTGAAATTGCAGCTTAGGAAAAAAGAGGTTGAGATTAGAGATCTTGGTATGGGAGAAAAATCACAGAACTGATAAAGGCACAGAAATGATTAACTTTTTCAGAGTATTAATAGTGGGCTGTGAATGGCTGCAGCAGTTTTGTACTCTGGCTTATCTAGCTTATAAGCACAAATTTTGTTGTTGGTATTGTTAATTTAGTCAAGGAACTCTTGTAAATATATTTTCTTATAACAAAACCCTCTGGACTCTGACAGTTTCCCAAATCTTCCTGGAATTTTTAGAGGACCTACCCTTCTTGAGTCATAGACTGGAATTCTGTCCTTGAGTACTGTTAGATTCTTGAATACTAATATATAGTCTTTATCTGATGTTAATTTTAAAAATAGCAAATCCAAAACTATATTTGTACTGAAGACAATTTGTTATCTTTTAAATATTTCATGTAAAAACTAAGTTAAATACTTGGTATTTTCTCTGTTTTCCAGTTGGAAGAAGTGGACACATACTTGGAAAACCTTAAGGAAAAAAAAGGCTTGTCTGGGAAATATGAAACATCATCAAAATTGTTCCAGAACTGCAGTGAACTCTTTAAAGCACAGGTAATATTTGATAGTTGTTCAAGGGAAATAAAGGAGGTGAAAAATATGATACCTGTATTTTTGGTGATGTCCATTTCTCCTCTCTTCTTTCTTCTGACAGAATTAGGTTAGAAGTACATTCTGATTGGTACATAGTCAGCTACTTAAATATTCTCATCAAAGAGAGGATATGCTTTCCTTTGAGTGTGAAAAGCAATGCCCCACTTTTTTAAAAACGCAGTAAAATATACGTAGCAAAATTTACCAGTTTAACCATTTTTAAGTGTGCCTTTCAGTTACACAAATACATTCACATTATTGTACAACAGTCACCACCGTTCAGTTTCCAGAACTTTTTCATCATCTTAAGTGGTTACTTTGTAACAATTAGTAATAACACCAGCCCCCTACTCCCACTTCCCTGGTAATAGCTATTTTGGTTTCTTTTTCCATGAATCTGACTGTTCTAGATATCTCAGAGAAGTAAAATCATATACTGTTTTTTGGCTTTTTTAACTTAAAATGTTTTCAGGGTTCATCCATATAGCATTTATCAGAATTTATCATTTCTTTTTAAAGGCTGAATAATATTGCATTGTACATTTATACTACATTATCCATTCATCCATTGATGGACTTTTGAAACTTTCATTTTTTTAAATTCTCTTGTTATCTCATCTAGTTGCTATGTCTTCAGAAAAATTAACATTTTTAGATTTTATTACTATAGACCTGAAATTAAAGGATTGAATTTTACACCTTTTTTGTATAAAGGGGAAGAGGTGAATTATACTGTATATTTTATTCTATTTATTATTTTATTTTTTCACCTTACCTTGTGACTGTGGGATCCTAGTTCCTTGAGCAGGGATTGAACCTGACCCCTGCTTTTGAAACCACTTAGTCCTAATCATTGGAGCATCAGGGAATTGCCAGTGTTGTGTATTTTACTGCTTACGTGTATGTAATCATATAAATGGAGTTTATTATAAGATTCTCTTAGAAATAGGATCTGACCCCAGTTTTTTGATAGGATAAAATTATACATTTTATGGGTTTGAAAATAGTTATTGTAGCTATAGCCTTTGCTTTGTTCTTACTGTATTTAAATGCTGCATCAAATTATTTAGCAACTTGCCTTGAAGAGTCAAGGAGTTCATGGGAAGTTAGGCTTTCTAGCTACTGCAAATAAAGATTATTGATAAGAACTCTTTTACTTAATAGTTGATAAGCAAATGAAGTAATTGATCATTTGAACTGTCAGTACATGGGTTGAATTCTTGCCATAGTACAGATTTTACAGTGTTGAAGGAAAAAGAAAATAACTTTAGTGGAAGTAAGGTGGAAAAAGAAAGCTAGTCACAATATGATGTTGAATAGGGGGTTTTCTTTTGGTTTTCCAAATTTATCCTTTAGGCTAGGAGGATTGGTTGGCCTTTCTTGGATTTGATTGTGAAAAGTTACCTGTAATATACTGTTTCCCAAGGTTCACTACTTTATAACTGCTATAAGCTTTCCAGGATTTTGGCATAAATCCCTGTTCATAAGGTTTCTTCCTCCAGTCTAATGTAACATGACCTAATTACTCAGGAAGGATAATGCTTCCTCTGCTGATACCTGGAAAGAAAGGTAATTAGTGGAGGTTTTTTAACAGGCATGGTGTGTGTTGTGATGGAACGAGCAGTGGATCCTAGGGTTGAGAATCTTAGGTTCAGAGCCCATTTCTGTATCTAAAGCTTTATAGCTTTGAGTCACAGTTTCCCCACCCTTGGAAACAGAGGGAAACTGTGACATCCATTTATCCTATTTATGTACCTTCCATCTAAGGTTTTGTGAAGAATGATAGTATCTATAATCTTATAGAAAAATTGAGTGGCCAGTTTGGTTTGCTGTTATTTTTTAGTTCCCAGCAAGGTTTTATTCACTTGTTTGTGATTAATTGGAAATATTTTGTCTGTTAATGTCATACTATTTTGTTTACTTTTATACTATGTTTTGCTTTAAGTGTTTCTGTGGATTTTGAGCTGTGCTTTTGTTTTGCTATTATACATGTTTAATTTTAGTTCTATTTATCTTTCATAGAGCTTTTCTGGCGATTTTGTGCGATTGCCTCTTTTAGGAGAAAGACAGGAGGTAATTGTTTTTCTTGTAATGTATTTTTGAGAGTAAAGTAAAATTCTGAATTAATTTACTAATTTTCTTTTCCTGTTTCAGGCTAAGGAGAATGGAACAAATCTTACCTTTACTGGAGACAAAACTGTAAGTGTAGGGAATTTGGGGCATCGAACACATTTTAGTGTTCTTATGTTTGTTTACTTTAAATTCTTATGCTTACATTTAAAAAGAAACTTAAGAATGGAAGCTGTATACCAAAATGTTAATAATGGTTGTCTCAGGATGATACTGTGCGTGATTTTTATTTTCTTTGTGTTTTCTTTATTTTCCATGTTTGCTGCAGTCAGTCTGTATTGCTTTGTAATTACCGCCCTGTAAATATTATTTGTAAATAGTAAGAAACTTTTAAGAAAGAACCTTGAACTCCAGAACTCCATCTAAAATTATCTTGTGATAGAATATAATTGGAAGAGTATATCTCAAAATTTACCCTTTAAAAATGCATAGTTAAGAGGTTTTTAGTTATGTGACCACCAATCACTATTTAATTCTAAACATAATCACCCCAAAAAGTAACCATGTAGTCATTAGCCGTCACTCCTCATCCTCTTTTCCCCTAGCTCTTGGCAACCACTGATCTCTCTCTTGCAATTTGTGACCTATGTCTGACTTGTTTCACAATTTAAAACTCTGTCGTAACTTTTACTTGCTTCTTGTATAGAGCCTCGAGATCAGTGGGGGTGAGTAATTAGGGCCTACTCAGGTCTTGATTGGACACATGGGCACTGTCTGGCACATATGTCCCAGCCCTGAGTATACTTGGAGCCTTCTAGATTTCCAGGAATATCTTGAAGCTTTTCAAAACCCTTATGAACATCTTATTTCAAAAATTTCCTTTTAAATGTTCAGTCAGCCTCTTGATAGCCTCACCTGGTAATGTCACTTCAGGCAGCTGTGATCTTTCACAGTTGCTGCTGAGTATTTTGAAAACTCCCTGAGTACAGGGTCCTTGCCACTGAATAAGCTCTGAAATCAGATCATGTAAAAGATATGAGATTGGAGCTTTTCATCACCTATCTGACAGCTCTGGTGAATGGGCGTTAGGGGACCACCAGACTTTTCCACTGGCTGCCTAACTGCTGTTTTCACAGCTGTTAAAATTGTGAGAAGTTTGGTTTTAAGGAGCTTAGAAAAAAGGTCAAGAAGTTATGGTGAACAAAAACACTACAGGCTTGCTTTTCTTGCTGAAATTCAGGTGCTTTTCTTGAGGAAACAGATCTCAGATGGGTTGCAAGTCTTCAGTTGATATTGATAATTTTTGCCCATATTCTTGTTGCTTTTACTGGTGAGTGTATTTTCAAGGGTCTTTATTCTGCCATTCTGGAATTGTCCCCACTCTCCCTACCCTGATTATAGTTGTACAGAATTTTAACCTAAAAATAAGTTTGGCATGGCAAGCTTCATTAAATTGTTTTTTTTTTTAAAAACAGCATCCATTGGGCTTTTTCTTGTTCACTGTTGGATATTTAGAAAATATACATGAGTGAAAAGAAGAAAATAATCTTCTATAATACTACCACACACTGATAGATTATAAACATTTATCTTCTAGTATTTTGTCTGTTTGCATATTTATATTTAATTAAAAATGAGAATCTTATGTACTATATTGCAGCTTTTTAAAAATTTTAGCAATATAAGATGGACAGCTTTCCAGTTCAGTAAATATTGTATGGCATTTTTATTTCAATGACTACATAGAGTTTTATTATATGAATATGTTGCAATTTGTTAGATTATCTGTTTTTGGGACATTTTTATGTTTCATTATCCTACAGTTGGAAACAGTGCTGTAGTGAATATTCTTGTAGATGTATTTGTTTTTAGACCTTTTTTTCTGGTTTCAGAAGAATTCTGTGTTGGTGAACATTTGCTTCAATAACTTAAAAGTAAAAATCTTGATTTTCCTTTTAAGACCAGAAAATAATAAATTGCAAGTCTAAGTAGTAGTGCCTCCTTTCAGACACGAGGAAGCAGCAGGAAAGCATTTTCTGTGTTTATCTTGCTTTTCTGTTACAGTCTTGCTTAGACATGAGGAAGCAGCAGGAAAGCATTGTCTGTGTTTATCTTGCCTTTCTGTAGGTCCATAGTCTCTCTGGTGTGTAAGGCAACAAATCCTTTGGTGGCTTTTTGCTGAGGCTGTGCACAGACTAACTGGCCTTGGAATAGATCACCAGTTCTACAAGCATGGTGGCTATTAATTCTACTTAATTGACTTTGGGGGACAGTGACTCTTGGCTTTTCATATAACCTAGCTAAGATCAAATATTTTATATGTAAGACCTTGTTAGCAGAAACTGTGGTGGTCCTGTGAAGGGCATTGAACGAAGGGAATTAGATTCAGGAATTGGTGTTTATAAGTTACTGATGTCATCATTGGTGGTTTTTTCCAGGTGATTTAAATTAAATTTCTTTAGTTTGTGTGGGATATCTCTGTAAAATACAACCTGGCATCCTCTCATGACTTGGTTAAAGGTGAAGAAGTGCAGTGAAAGTTGCTCAGTCGTGTCCGACACTTTGTTACCCCAAGGACTGCACAGTCCATGGAATTCTCCAGCCCAGAATACTGGTCTGGGTAGCCTTTACCTTCCCCAGGGCATCTTCCCAACCCAGGAATTGAACCCAGGTCTCCTGCATTGTAGGCAGATTCTTTACCAGCTGAGCTACAACAGAGACTCAATTTAGTGATTCAAGCTGAGGTTTCCCTCATTTAAAAAAAGTTATATGTGAGTAATTTATTATCTAACCTAATATATGCACTGTAAGCCTGTTTGTTTTGCCTACTGTGTTAATAAGTAAAAATGAATAATCAAGCATGTTTCTAGGCACACTCTGGAATGAAATTTTATATTTTGTAATTAAACTCTGTTCCCAGTTCTTAAGATTGGAAGATTTGATGTCTTCTTTCCACTGTAGGTAATGCATGATCCATTGAAAACTTGGCAAGATGCACCATACATTTTTATTGTACATGTTGGCATATCATCCTCCAAGGAATCATCAAAAGAAAGTTCACGAAGTAATCTTTTTACCAGTAAGTACATTTTGTTTTTTTTTATCATTTGTATTACTACTGTCTGGTTGTGTCATATGGTGGGTAGTGTCAAATTGCTTTCAAGATGGAATAAATGAAGAATGTTGTCAAGTAGAAAAATTGAGGGAGAGAAATTAACATTTTTCTGCATCCAGTGTGAACAAGATACAGTCTTAGGTACTCCACTTACATTTTATTACTATATATTATAGATATTAGATTTCATTTCCCTTCATTTGATACTCGTGCTTTTAACTTTTTCAGTTAGTATCATGTTCTCAATAGACTAGTTAAAATTTAGTTACTAAGTTAAGACTTGGACATTTTAAAATTAAGTGACTTGTATTATTTTTTAAAGTCTCAGTTTTTCTTACTATTCTCCTTTCTACTTTTGCCACCCAGTTCAGGGAATCATCACCTGGAATTTTACAATAGCTTATTAATTAGTCTTGTTTTCTGTAGTTTCTTTTTTTTTTTTCTGTTTCTTTCTTTGCAGTTTTCTTTCCTCCCCTGCCTTTTCAAGTAGAATATTGAATAGAAGCAATGATGGTGGACATCCTTATCTTGCTCCTAACTTTATTGGCAGTATTGGCACATTACACTGAGTATGATACTTACTATAGATTTTTCAAAATATTCTTTGTTTCAAGATTTTTTTTTTCTAAGAATGAATACTCAGTTTTATGGAATGTTTTAATCGAGTTTGTTAAATTGATCATACAGATTCCTCATTTAATCTGTTATTGTGATACATTATATTAACTGTTTTTTTAGTGTTAAACTGTTCTTCAATTTCTGAGATGCCATTGTTTGGCCTTGATACACACACACACACATAGCTGGATTCTGTTTTCCAGAATTTTATTGAGAGTTTTTTGTCTATGTTCAAAGTAAAATTGGCCTAATATTTTCATTTTTTGTGCGTCTTCTATGGATTTTGATGTTCAGGTTATTGCTAATCTCATGCAGTGAATCAAAGAATGTCCCCTGTTTTTATATTCTGTTGAACAGTTTTGGTAAGGATGGAATTATCCATTCCTTAAATATTTGGTAGAACTCACTTATGATGGTGTTTGGCCTGATGTTCTTCTTTTTCCCCCATGAAGATTTTAAACAACTGATTTTTTTTAATAGTAATAAATATTTTAGTTTTTCTATTTTTCCTTGAATTGGGGTTTTTCTTTTTTTAATCCCCCTGAGAAATTTTCCATTTCATTTAAGATTTTAAATTTTTTGGCATAAAGTTAGTAATGATATTTCTTTTACCAAAAAAAAAAAATTTAATTCTTAGTATTGCTTTTATGCCTTCTCTTTTTAACTTGCAAAATCTTTCTAGAATTGTTTTACTATATTTTTATCCCAATTAACCAGTTTTTTACTTTGTTAATTCTCCTGTTTCGTTGTCTTTTTCATTAATTTTTATTATTTTTATTTCATTTGACTTAATTTTAAACTTTTGTTTTTTGGATTCTTGTATTGAATGTTTAATTCCCATGACCAGAGATGGGTCTTATTCTCCATAATAATTTGGAAGATAGCAGATCTAGGCAAACCAGAGGTGACCTGGCAGTTTCTGGACCCAAGGCATATGTATATCCTCCAGACCCATGGCTTTCTAATGGGCAATAGCCTCATTGAACAGTTGCTAGTGTTTACTTTGAACCGTCTTTCTTTGAAAAGGATGGAGAAGGAACCCTGCTCCCTATCAGTTCAGTCTCTTCATTCATCAAATGGCTCTGTTCCCCCTTTATCTTAAACACCTGCTATTTTCAGTGATTTAGTAGAAGCTGCATGCTCAACTACTGCAGCTTTAGGACCCAGAGTCCACCTTGACCATGAGTTCAGTCTCAGGCACTGTTGTGTGTTTTTATTCTGTTTTGATATGTGGAGCTGTTTATCTTTTCAAGCTCATGTCCTTTTTGTTTCCTCTCTCTTTTTTTGCCTTTGCTTTATCCATCTCATTTGGAACTCAAGAAGGTGATACTCAAAACTTAACTACACCTTGTGGAAGCCCTAAAATTCTCTTAAGACAGTTTTATCTTCTTTCTTCCCTTCATTAAAATCTTTGGTATCTTCTGTTACCTATAAAATGTCCAATTCTGCAGCAAGACTTAGAAAACTTCACAGATTATTCCAGTTTACCTTCTTCTCCCTTGTGTCAAAATGCTACTATATAGTACCATGTGCAGTCTCAGAACTACATGTCCTTTAAATGCATCCTGCATTTTCACAACCATGATCATTTTCTTTGATCATGTAATGTCCTCTGCCTGGATGGCTTTTTACTTTGTCATAGAAAATATACATCCTTCTAGGGCTGGCTCAGGGGGACAGTTCTCTGTTGCTTTCCAACTCCCTCTCCCCTGGGGATGGTAATCCACTTGGTGGCAGAAAACATGCATCTTTCCATCTCCTGTGTTTTCCATAATGTGTGTCACATGGTAAGTGTTCAGAAAATGTATGTTACATTTTAGCATAGGGCAGGGATTAGCTTTAGAGTGCCAGATGGTAAATGTTCTCTCTGTTACAACTACCCAGCTCTGCCCTGTGGCGTAAATATAGCCATTGACAGTATGTAAGTAAGTGGATGTGACTGTTTACCAATAAAACTTTGGAATGGTTGGCCAGATTTGGCCCATGTGCTGTATTTTGCTGACTTCTGCTATAGAGTAAACAGAGATTTTGACAAATATTTACGAAGTATTTATATTTACTTTTCATTAAATTAAAAAGGTTTGGATTACTAACCAGTTTGTCTACGAAATTTTTGTGATTGCTAATATGGGATGCTCCTTTTCTTCATATAAGTATTGGGTCTTACTTTTAATAGTCGTATGTCCTTTTTGCTTGATAAAAATTAGTAAGAAATATTTGTTGCATAGTCTGTATCTGGAGATAGATGTCACTTCTCAGATAAAGCAGTTTATTTATTAATCATACCTAAAATTTATCCAAGTAGTTTTTATCAGTTACAATGTACAAATAGTCATAGATTTACTTCAGTAAGGCAGATCTGTCTTTCACATTCTTGTTACTGTCATTTTTTTGCTTCATTAAACACTTTGTTATTATTAAGTACTTTCTGAAAATGATATGTTAATAGTAGGAAAGTTAAGTAAAATTGAAGTAGGTAAAAAGGAAATAAAGCAATAGGAAAACATAGGTCCGGAGAGAGAAGAGGCAAAGAGGGTGACAGAATGAAGAAATGAAGCCCTGTACTTTGCAAAGCATGTTAGTGATGTAAGAAAAAGCATATGTGAAGTATGTTTGGAGTTTAGAGGAGATGAGGAATAGCTCCAGTTGGGCAGCTCACCAGGCTTTATGGACGAAATACATTCAACTTGGTCTTTAAAGGACATGAGTATGGGAACAGAGGACTTCTCTACCAAAAATGGTGATGGAGCCAGAGACTTGTGCAGAACACAGCATGAACCATCAGAACACTTCATGATTGAAATGGTTAAAAGTAAATTACCCAATGGAATTTTCATTAATTTCATCACACAAATATTAGATGATGTTTCTGTTTAATTTTTTCTTCCTTTACATTAATTCTGAGGACTGTGTTTTGGCAGTGACTGTTGAAGTGAAAGGTCCCTATGAGTACCTCACGCTTGAAGAATACCCACTGATGATTGTAAGTGAACTTAAATGCTTTAACCTCAACATTAAATGTGTTTAACTTGTTTTGAGGCAGTATTAAAGACTTGTTCCTGAACAGTTCAGAAAATACTGCTTGTAGTTCTGTACTTAACTTCTTACTAGAATGTGATCTTGGGAGTGTCAGTGAACCCCTCCATGCCTTGTTTTCTCATTTATAAAAGGAAGAAGTCAATGACTTGTAGAATTTTAGAGTTGGAGAGTACCTGATTCACTTTTCACATCTCTTGGATCCAAAATGGGGTACTTAAAACTCTGTAGTTTCTGATCCCACTTAGTATGACTAAATGATGATGCTTTCTCCTTTTCAGTCTGTTTCTGTCTGAAAACATCCTTAAAATATTTTCAGGTTTCTTTTTGTTCATGATTGTTGTTTTTTCCTTGTACTGTTATAGTTTCTCACTCTGTGGTGTTTCATAGCCTTCAGCTGTATCCTAACCCTGCCTTGCCTTTTTTCCTCTCTGTGTTGTCTTCATTTAAATAATTTATGATTGTGAGCTGAAAAAAACCTTTTAATACAGAAGAGTGGTCACTCTTGATGACAGGCCCTTAGGCAGTCTCCCTCTGCCCAAGAGAAGACAATTTTTTCATCTTAGTATTGAACTTCACAAATAAAGAATAATTTTTAAAATAGAAGGTGTAATATGTATATTTTTTATGTATATATTTTATAATATGTTAAGACTTTGTCTAGATTCTAAATTGGCTCTTGGGCCTAATCCTTCTTTTTTCTTTTACCCACTTGAATGACAGTTTTTCATGGTGATGTGTATTGTATATGTCCTGTTTGGTGTTCTGTGGCTGGCATGGTCTGCTTGCTATTGGAGAGATCTCCTGAGAATTCAGTTTTGGATCGGTGCTGTCATCTTTCTGGGAATGCTTGAGAAAGCTGTCTTCTATGCAGAATTTCAAAACATCCGATACAAAGGAGAATCTGGTATGTACCAAAAAATGTTTGACAGTTTGGTAAGACTTAAGAACAATTTTCCCAAGGTCAGCAGTCATTAAGTAGGTGTGACTTTTTAGTTACTTGATTATGAGAACAACTTAAGCATAATCACTGTGATTGTGACATTGTTTTTAATCTCTTAATTTGTGGGGTCAGTGATTTAAGAGCAAGGTACAGTACTGAAGTCGCTCAGTCGTATCCAACTCTTTGCGACCCCATGGACTGTAGCCTACCAGGCTCCTCCGTCTGTGGGATTTTCCAGGCAAGAGTACTGGAATGGGTTGCCATTTCCTTCTCCAGAGGATCTTCCCGACCTAGGGATCAAACCCAGGTCTCCTGTATTGTAGGCAGACACTTTACTGTCTGAGCCACCAGGGAAGATTTAAGAATAATTTTATTTAAATATTCTCACAAAAGTTGCAACAGTAGTGGCCATTTTGGGAATATTTTCACCATCATTGAATCTTAGTTGCTGTTGATTTTTAAGGTACCATTATTACATGCATCTAAGAAATGAGAAAGAAAGTAAATACTACTAATTTAATTGTAAGATGCCATTGATTGTAAGACACACCTTGATTTCAAAGCTACCTTAGAGGTGTGGGGGTTGTATCTATTTGGTAAAATACCATGAAAATAGAAGAGTATTTGTGGTTTAGTAAGGTGAACAGATAATGATAGAAATTGTTTTGTACTGAAGTGTTTTTTGATAGCTTCACTTCTCTCATCAGACTGTATAATAAATTTTTTTCATTTAATTATTAGTAACTGTTATTGTAAGATATACTAATTAGATTTTTCCCTAGTCTTTGAAATGGCTTGAAAATAATAGATGTAAAAAAGAGTTGAAAATTTTGTGCTTGTGTTTTGTGCTTTTCTGTGCTATATTTCACAGTTTTTTTTTTTTAATGGGAGGAATTCTCCTTAGATGCTATAAATTATTCAAATACGGTAAGGTATTCTGAGGTTTTAGTGAAGTGGAAGGTGGAGAGGGAAAGTTAAGTGACACACCCAGATTACTATCCACATGAGGAAGATCCTAAATGATATCAGCTTCTACTTGTAAACACTGGCAGAATCCGTATTCTTTTCAAGTAGGACTGATATCAGTGTTTATTCTGGAGAATGTTAGAAATCTACATTTTGGGTCTAGAATTGTACCTTTTTCCTAACTTGGATTACATGCTGCACTGTTTTTCCGTTTTTTTTTTCTTTCTCACAGTCCAGGGTGCCCTAATCCTAGCAGAGCTGCTTTCTGCAGTTAAACGCTCACTGGCTCGAACCCTGGTCATCATAGTCAGTCTGGGATATGGCATAGTCAAGTAAGTATTGCCTTATAAGTATTGCCATCCTATATGGAAGAGCAAATTAAAATGCTGATTACATTGAAACAGTGTTTCAGGTTCCCAGTGTAGTTCTGAAAGAGTTTATATAAGAGACAGTTATGAAGTCAAAAACATCTGAAATTTTGTAGATTTGCAGAAGTTGGAAAAATGTTAGGGTTTGATTTCACTAGTTAGAATTCAAGGAGCATCTATAGGAAACCTGTAATGTAGCAAATACATTGAAACATCAAACTTTTAGAGTAAACTTATTGTCTTTACTCTTCCAAAATATTCTTACAAATCAAGATTTTTTAAATAGGAAGAGCGTTCTTGGGTACCTTCTATATATTAGACATTGTTCTAGGTCCTAGGGATACAGCAAGAAAACAAAAGACTTGGAGTTTACATTTATGGGCGGGCTGGTGCACAGACAAAGGTATGTGAGTGAAAAATCTAATGCGTCAGTGAGCAGATAAAGCCGGGAAAGGGTGTAGAGTTCTAACCAGGAGGGGGAACTTGAAATTATAATTATGGTGATCAAGGAAGGCTTCACTTAGTGACATTTAAGAAAAGATGCAAGTTAGTGAAACACCCAGGGGAAGAGATGCTAAGATGTGGTCAGATTCTTTTATATTTTGAAGATGGAGACAATGGACTTCGCTGATAGAGCAAATATATGATATGAAAGAAAAAAATGAATCAGGGATGATGCCAACAATTAATGTTGTGACCTAAGCAGCAAGTAGAAGGATGGAAGTGACATTAACTGAGTTCAGGAAAATTTTGGGTGGAATAATTTGGAGTAGAGCCAGGATTAAGAGTTCAGGAATCTGAAAGCGGGAAGTAGGAGGAAGAAATTAGGGCAGCAATATAAACTTGGGAGTCATCAGGGCATCAGTTCATTTCAGTTCAGTCGCTCAGTCGTGTCCGATTGTTTGCGACCCCATGTCGCAGCACACCAGGCCTCCCTGTCCATCACCAACTCCTGGAGTCTACCCAAACCCATGTCCATTGTGTCGGTGATGCCATCCAGCCATCTCATCCTCTGTCATCCTCTTCTCCTCCTGCCCCCAATCCTTCCCAGCATTAGGGTCTTTTCCAATGAGTCAACTCTTCGCATGAGGTGGCCACAGTATTGGAGTTTCCTCTTCAACATCAGTCCTTCCAATGAACACCCAGGACTGATCTCCTTTAGGATGGACTGGTTGGATCTCCTTGCAGTCCAAGGGACTCTCAACAATCTTCTCCAGCACCACAGTTCAAAAGCATCAATTCTTCAGCGATCAGCTTTCTTCACAGTCCAACTCTCATATCCATTCATGACTACTGGAAAAACCATAGCCTTGACTAGACAGACCTTTGTTGGCAAAGTCATGTCTCTGCTTTTTAATGTGCTATCTAGGTTGGTCATAACTTTCCTTCTAAGGAGTAAGCGTCTTTTAATTTCATGGCTGCAATCAGCATCTGCAGTGATTTTGGAGCCCAAAAAAATAAAGTCTGACACTGTTTCCACTGTTTCCCCATCTATTTCCCATGAAGTGATGGGACCAGATGCCATGATCTTAGTTTTCTGAATATTGAGCTTTAAGCCAACTTTTTCACTCTCCTCTTTCACTTTCATCAAGAGGCTGTTTAGTTCCTCTTCACTTTCTGCCATAAGGGTGGTGTCATCTGCATATCTGAGGTTATTGATATTTCTCCCGGCAGTCATGATTCCAGCTTGTGCTTCTTCCAGCCCAGCGTTTCTCATGATGTACTCTGCATATAAGTTAAATAAGCAGGGTGACAATACACAGCCTTGACGTACTCCTTTTCCTATTTGGAACCGGTCTGTTGTTCCATGTCCTGTTCTAACTGTTGCTTCCTGACCTGCATATAGGTTTCTCAACAGACAGGTCGATGGTGTTATTTAAAGCCTTGAGATAGGATGTGACCATCCAGGAAGTGAGTGTATATAAAGAAGAGGTCAAAGGATTGATCCCTTGAACTATTATTATTTATAAGTCAACGAAGTGAAGTAGAATTGTTGTAGTTCAGTTGCTCAGTCATTCCAACTTTTTGCAACTCCATGGACTGCAGCACAGCAGGCTTCTCTGTCCTTCACCATCTCCCAGAGTTTGCTCAGACGTCCATTGAGCCGATGGTGCCATCCAACCATCTCATCCTCTTTCATCTCCTCCTCCTCCTGCTTTCAATCTTCCCCAGCTCCAGGGTCTTTCTAGGGCAGAGGAAATTGAGAAGTGACCAGTGAAGTGGGAGACAAAGCTGAAGACTGTTTCAAGAAGGGAGTGATTAATTGTGTCAAGTAAGAGGATTGAGATGTGAACACAGGCTTTAACTCCATGAATGATATTAGTGACCTTCAATAAGAATGGTTTTGGTGAGGGGCAAAACAAACAGCTTGATTGGAGTGAGTTTAAGAGAAAATAGGAGGAATTCTTTTAAATAGGGGAGAGGAATTAGGAGTTAGGTATAGTTATTTTCAAGGAGTTTTGCTTTAAGTGAAATTAAAGAAATGGGGTACCTTAATTTTTAAAATTTATTCAACTTTTATTTAAGAGAGTTTTGCTTTAAATGGGATTGGGGTTCTCACTTTTGCAATTTATTTGTTCATTTAATGCATGTGGTTGCTTCCTGTAGGCCAGGAAATATTCTGGGTTTCTAAGATAATACCAGTGGGGAGATAAATTCCTATCCATTTGCAGTTTTTCTAGTATATAATAAAATATAAGAACAGGCATTGGTAAGGCTTAGGTAGACATGATTTAAGGCAGTGCATCTCACGCTATAATGCTCTAATGAATCATCTTGGGGTCTTGTTAAAATGTGTATTTCGATTCAGAGGTATTTTGAATTTCAAGGGTCTAAGATTTTTCCTTGGATGACACTGAAGCTACTTGGACTTTTCATATTTTGTTGAGTTTTGAGCGTAATAACAGGCTATTTAATGAGTTTTAGTAAGATTTTGACTGTATTAAAGAACTGTTAAAATTTTTAGATTTGATAATGACATTGTGGTTATGTTTTCTCAAAGTCCATATCTGTTTAAAATATATAGAAATACATATATATAAAAGGTGAGCTGTCTAGGATTTGTATCAGGATAATATGGGGGATGGGAAGTGGATGAGATGTGCATGACGCAGGATTAGTTGTAGGTTGATGGCTTTTGGGACTGGATAATGGGTTTATAGGGGTTCATTATACTATTGAATATATTTCAGGATTCTCTGTAATAAAAAGGTTTTGAAAAATTTAGTAATAAGGGACTGCATCTCAAGTTCTAGTGTTTACTGTCTTGATTTAAAACCATACATCTATTTGAGTTTTTTTTCTGGTAGATCAAGTATGTCTGGCTTATCTCTGTTAAGTTGTTAGCCTGTGTTAATCAACATGAGTTTCTGTTTCTTAGCTTGTCTTGGGGTTTGTTGCATTTATACTCAGCTATCTCTTTTCTTCCTCTTTAGGCCTCGCCTTGGAGTCACTCTTCACAAGGTTGTGGTAGCAGGGGCACTTTATCTTTTGTTCTCTGGCATGGAAGGGGTCCTCAGAGTTACTGGGGTCAGTACTGCTCAATCTGAGTTTTTGTGGTCATTCTCCATTTTGTGATCATTTTGTTTTTGTCTTAAAGTTAATTAGAAGTGTCTGTGGGCTTCTTTACTGTTTTCCTCTAAGTCACCTTTGGGCTCTGGTTTCCAAAATGTATGTATAATTTATTTTTCTTTTTAATCTCTTAGAGCTTTATAAATTTAATGTGTGATGAGGAATGAATGCTTTCCCACCTGTCCCCAAATTACTGCTTATTTACTAGTTTCTCAGTGGGAAGCAGCAGTGGAGCAGTGGGCTCCATTCTTGCATAAGTGACAAGCTTTGTAATCATGCATTTTCTGGTTAATCTAATTTTTGTTTTAAAGTAACAGTGCTCTTTGCTTAACCAGGACTTGAATTTCAGAGGTTTCTTAAAATTGAACTGATTATGTTTTATATAATAATTGAGAATTACATAATTATGCCTTTATCAGGGATGAAAACCAAAGCACTAAGATATATGATAAAGAAATTTGTGTTAGACCTGGTTTAATTTGAAGAAGTGGGCCTCCCTAGCTCATTTCTCTCTGTTACAAATTGTCAGATTAAAGATGGTAAATGCTGTAAACTTTTCCCTCAATTAAACTGAGCTCAGTAAGTTTTGCAACAAATTGCCCCTTAAATGAAACACTTTATGGATGATGCTCATTTGGTTTTCAAGTTGCACTGTCCTCTGTATGTAATTTTCTTAGACTTTCAACAACTTTAACCCTCTGTCAATTTCGTTTTCTTTCTCCTACTACTGTAGTATTTTTCTTATCCCTTGACTTTGGTAGTAAACCTGGCCCTCTCAGCAATTGATGCCTGTATTATTTTATGGATATCCTTTCAATAATGCCCTGGTGATTGAGTAATTAGGATTGAATAAATAAATAGTATCTTAAACTTAGGAAAACAAGCAGCATAATTTTGGGGACAGATACTTACTTGCCTTACATTTTATTTTGAGATGAGCTTTTCTCGTAAAATACATTGTATACAATTCTAGAAATCATTAATTCTTAGTATATAAATGGTGCAGAAAATTTTAAATGTGAAAAGGGTCTTTGACTTACAGCCAAAATCAAAATGATGGGAAATGATAGGTTGGGATGGGAGCATATGCTGCCATAACGTTTTTGGTATAGTCACTTCTTAATGTGGATCTTAATATGCTAAGAACTCTATGGTGGTTGTCCCTTATTAGTTAGCAGCATATTTCACTGTGTTGAGATTGTAGTCAACAAGTTGTGTGAAATGCTAACAACTGTATATTCTATATGATGGTTTATCAGAAGGGAAGAATGGTGTAGGTGCCACATGTTACTCCACTTTGTTTTCTTTCAGTTCAAATGCAAAAATCACTCCAGCTGATTATATCAATGTAAAATCACGTGCTGATTTCTTCTCTATGCCTCTCTGGACATCTCTTTTTTCACCATCTCTTTTTCTTTGTCTGCAGGCCCAGACTGATCTTGCTTCCTTGGCCTTTATCCCCTTGGCTTTCCTAGACACTGCCCTTTGCTGGTGGATATCCTTCTCATTGGCTAGTTTGATGGCCATCCATTTTCTCCTTTTGGAGAAAATTATCTTTCTGTAAAGGATTTTTTTTTAAAACCAGTTTCGTTGATTACTCCTTAGTCTGGGATTAGGGAATTTTCAGTCTAACAACCTGAGGCCTGAGGTAAGCAGTTTTCTTGTTTGTTTTTAATTTTTCAAATTGCATCAGAAATTAGTGACTGTATCAGAGCACAGAATACAAACTTCTGGCTTTTCTTTTATTTATTTACTTTTTACACCTACCTCTCGTCCTTTTTTTAAAAATGAACTTTGATTTTGGACTTATTTGTGCATCCCACTTAGTGTTAGAGTAACTGGCTGCTCTACCATTTCTTTTAGCCTCTAGGAATTATTAAATGCTTTGAAAACTATGAAAAAATTTTGATTCTTAAAATATGGTTTTGAGATTCCATAAGGTTATTTGACTCTTAAAATTATGTATGAGTTTAGCAGATTTAAGTCCTTACAGGTCAATGTTTTGAACCCCTGTTCAAAGGTGACTTGGAATTGTCTGAAGGCTTCCACTCTTTGAAGTAAATATTGATTCATTTACAGGTGACGTCACCCAGCACACAACAGACAGATTTCTTTTTCTGCTGCTTCTTAAAATTAAATACTGTTTATTAGAGATTTGGCCTATTGAATGAAGGATTTGAGTTTCGGGATTTTTTTTTTTTTTTTTTTTGGTTTTTATGTATATGCTTCTAGGTATAATTGTGCAATATTATTGTCTTGATAAACTAATGGTATAAAAGGCTGAATGTAAACAAAGTAATAAGTTTCTGAATTTGAGTAGATTATCACTTATCTTTGAAATTAAAATGTTTTTGGTTCAAATGATCAAGCTTTCATACATCAGTATCTTTCAAGTGTGCTTTGTGAATCTCTTTAAATATTGGGAGGAATGAAGAGGAAAGTGGGACAAGGCCAAACAGTGAGATAACCCAGTATTTAGGTAGCAGCTAGATATTTGTCAAAGCACAGACCAAGCTCCAGCTCACTCATTTTTGTGTCTTCTCATTCTGAAAGTTGGACATGAGGGCAGATATCCTCTTTAGTAGTCATCAGTTCCCCTTCTGTCTTCTGTGGCAACTTCTCCTTGGGAATAATGTTCTGAAAATGGAGAGTCATTACTTTCAGAGGCTAACTGCCTGGAATACTCAGCCAGTTGTAATTGTACCATCCTTTTAATTCAGGATCAATCTAGCAGCAGATGGTACTTTTCTTAATATTACACAAGGGATCTAAGTGTAGAACTGTAGAAGGTTGTAGGCATACGTATTTATGGCCCTAGGCTGGATTAGCTGGGACAGTGAGAACAGAGATACTTAACCTTAGAGGACAGAAGATAATGCTGACTCCTATTCCCTTGCCTGTTACTCATTTTCATTTTCTTCCATTTGTCTTCATTGTCTTTTTCATTTTTGTTTCTGTAGAAAGCTGCTTCCTGTCTTAATTTCTCAATTTTTAATAATTTTTCTCCTTTTTTCTTTTTCCATTCTCATTTTATCCTGGTTCTATCTTCTCTTCAGTATCTCATTGAAAATGAAGACTTTCTTATTAATCATGGTGAGGCCTGGGAGTGTTTGTGAGATTGAGAATAAGCAAGCTGTAAGACCTCTTATCATTAAGATCATCAGAGAAACTTGAGAATTAATTTACTAGCTTATTGTTTTTTTCTGAATGTTGATTTCCTTGACCTTCAAACACATATTTATTAGCCTGACTCAAACAATGAAGCTATTAAAACTTAGGAGGAACATCGTAAAACTCTCTTTGTATCGACATTTCACCAACACGCTTATCTTGGCAGTGGCAGGTAAGTCTTTCCTGATGTTTAAATGGGATCCTTTTAGAGTAGAGATTCTTAACCTGAGAGGTCATAGGTGGGCTCTTTAAAATTACATAGAAAAGTTTTGTGCATTTTACTTGGGAAAGGAGTCTTTAGCTTTCGTTATTCTCAGGGGTGTGTGGTTCAGAAGAGATTGAGAATCACTTAGTTTAAGTATAATAGATGAAGAATAATTGCATTTACTTTCAGTTCTTAGTATATCTCTATCCTGTATTCATTCTTTTTTCTTGAGGCAAGTTAATTTCAGTGCTATATAGCATTCATATTTATTTTAGAAGACATTAATACTTCCTTGCTATAGAATTTTAGGTCAGGGTATGTTGCCTTTATATTCCTTCCACGTCTGTTACTAAGCATGCGTAAAATATAGGCATTAGGTAGACCATAGCTAAAGTAGGCTTATTTTTGCCTTTAGGCTCTTGTAACCAGTACAGTAAGGTCTGGCCTATGACTGGAACCAAAAGTTGTGTTTGTTTTACAGTCATTTTATCAACCCTTTCCCCCCATTTGACTGGCTAACAAAAAATTAACATTTACAATATTAAAGGTAAAGGAAGGGAAAAAATTATTGATATTGCTGGGAAAAGCTGTATTTTCAATACTGTCTTTTCCAGTTCTCAGGGTTACTGAAGTAGTCAGATGCTAAACAAAACTACTCTTTAAGTACAGAAATTTTTGACCAGAGTGTATATCGTGAGCCTTGAATCGAGTAGTTAAGTAGTTTTGTGTTGAATAAGTATGTTGAAATAACAGAAAGTGTGGTGATCATGTTTGGGGGTTAGGGATGTGTGAGATTCCACTTAACCAGAATCGAAGGATGTAATGGGGGATGTAAACCAGCATTCACACTGACCAGGTTTGTTTTTTCTATTTCCTCTTAGCATCTATTGTGTTTATCATCTGGACAACCATGAAGTTCAGGATAGTGACTTGTCAGTCGGTGAGTTAACAAACAACATACATTTAGGAATAGTGTACCGTTTGTTGTACACAGACAATTATGTTGATGACAGTGGTAAGGTTTGCATTTTATAAAAAATTAGCTTTAGGTCTTCATTCTGGGAGTTAGAATGCTTCTCTCCTCCTGAGTATGTTATATATGCCATATATGATATATACCAGTAGTTCAAGAGAATTTTATAGATGGTAACCAGAGACTGTCATAACCCAAGCTTGCCTTAACTAAAGATTCTCAAACAAGAAATCCAGAGTCTTAAACATTAAGTTTGTGTGAATAATGTTGATCTGAGTAAAAACCATGTCCTTAAGATCTGAGCACAAAGAATATGGCCAGTAACATTTCTTTGGAGGGAGCTAAAGCTCTACTTTGGTAAAATTAAATAAATAGAAGTGAAAATTATTTTAAAAAGTAACAACCTGATATTATTTTGTCTTACGTTGTATAAAACCCTTCCCTAAAGATTCTCAGCTATAATGAAGCATTGACAGGTACTCTGTCTGCTTAGTGCCTTTTCTTTAGTAAACACTACAAGGAAAGAAATTAGGTTCATTTACTTTGTATCCTAACACGTGGCACAGTGCTTATTAGCACATAACAGGCCCTTAGTAAATATAAGTTGAATGAATAAGTGGTTCTTGTTCTATGCAAAGGGCTTTGCGAACAGCTGGTTAAGATGATATATTAATATATAAATTTTTTCTCCCCTTTTGGTAGGATTGGCGGGAGCTGTGGGTGGATGATGCCATCTGGCGGTTGCTGTTCTCCATGATCCTCTTTGTCATCATGGTTCTCTGGCGACCGTCTGCGAATAACCAAAGGTTTGGGGACACTTCTTATTCAAGCTGATAACCACTAAGTGGATGTGTTATCAATTAGGTGTGGTTCAGTGAGTGACACTGTTAGGGCTGTATCATGTAATGGAAGTGATACTTTGTGGGTCCATATTTAGGAAATTGGGCTCATGTCTTCAGTTCAGTTCAGTTCAGTCGCTCAGTCGTGTCCGACTCTCCGCGACCCCGTGAATCACAGCACGCCAGGCCTCGCTGTCCATCACCAACTCCCGGAGTACACTCAAACTCATGTCCACAGAGTCGGTGATGCCATCCAGCCATCTCATTCTCCGTCGTCCCCTTCTCCTCCCGCCCCCAACCTTTCCCAGCATCAGAGTCTTTTCCAGTGAGTCAACTCGTCGCATGAGGTGGCCAAAGTATTGCAGTTTCAGCTTTAGCATCAGTCCCTCCAATGAACATCCAGGATTGATCTCCTTTAGAATGGACTGGTTGGATCTCCTTGCAGTATAAGGGACTCTCAAGAGTCTTCTCCAGCACCACAGTTCAAAAGCATCGATTCTTCGGCGATCAGCCTTCTTCACAGTCCAACTCTCACATCCATACATGACCACAGGAAAAACCATAGCCTTGACTAGACGGACCTTGGTTGGCAAAGTAATGTCTCTGCTTTTTAATATACTATCAAGGTTGGTCATAACTTTCCTTCCAAGGAGCAAGCGTCTTTTAATTTCCTGGCTGCAATCAGCATCTGCAGTGATTTTGGAGCCCAAAAAAACAAAGTCTGACACTGTTTCCACTGTTTTTCCATCTATTTCCCATGAAGTGATGGGACCAGATGCCATGATCTTTGTTTTCTGAATGTTGAGCTTCAAACCAACCTTTTCACTCTCCTCTCTCCTATTAATTAGAGTTGTGATTTTTGACATGCTGCCTCTCTTCATCTCTCTGAGCCTTAGTTTCCTCTTCGTATAATAAGGGGAGAAATTGATAGCTATTGATATGAGGTCCTTGTCAGTTCTGACATCTGTTAATATTTGTACAGGTAAATAAAAGGGAAGTAGATTGTGACAATTTTAATGAGAGTATCACCTATCTACTTTCCAGGAGAAAAGAACAATTTCTTTAGTTGTTAGCTCAGCTTACTGTAAGAACAGAACGGGTAAAATGAGAATTTAAGTGACTGTGGAATAAAAATTAATATGTGGATTTGCTTTATTTAACTGTAGGCAAGTCTCAGTTATTTAGGAGTTAGCTGTGTGTATTTTGTTATTAGTCATACCTTTGCTTTCCTTGTTTTTCTCCTCTCTTCTTGTGCGTTAGACAGTTACGAGTTTATATTATACAATTGCACCACCAAAGAGGGAAAAGGTTGAGATGGTATAACCAAGGGTCTGCTGACCCTGCTTTACATTAATTTTTTTTTTACAGATAGAAATCTCATAGATTACTTCTGTGTCATGTTATGTATTGATATATGTCTGTATACTCTTTTTTTTTATTGTCACTATAGAAATTTATTTGAATTCAAAATAACATGGTTATATTTGGATAATGAGGTCCTGGGTCTGGTTGTGCTGGAAGGCGAAGCACGTCCACATACAGGGCCTTCCAGATGCCACATGTTCTTCAGGATGCAGGCCTCCACAGTATTGCATGTAGGATATACTTGCCTTTGGCAGCCAGGCTGACAATTGATAGGTATCAAAACTTATCCTTCTGAGCCTCAGTGAGTAGGGGAAGATTCTGAGCTTCAGCTCAGTGGTCAGCATGTGTCCCGCAAGCAAACGCCATCAGCAGCTGCAATGTGGAAGCAAAGTTCCCCTTAACCAGCTCTCTAACATTCGGTATACCCAGCAGTTCCCCAAATATGTAGACAGCAGCACCTGGTGGATGAGTGTGGCCAGTGCTGCCCCCTTGACTGACTAGGCCAGGAGCAGAAATTGCTCTTGGTTCTCCCTTGTCACGTTTATCTCAGCATTCGTGGCTGCACTGAGCTGAAGGAACCTGGGCTCAGGAAGTGTTAAGCTTCCATGTGGCTCTGCCCTCTTTCTTAATGAGGCTGCCCAGAGACGAGGGCCTCTTGCCAACCCTTTCCTCATACTCTGGGTCAGACTCTGCAGGCCACTGCCTTGGAAGCTTTGTCTTCCAGTGCACTGCGCAGAGCCACTGCTTTATCATTTCTATCAGCTTCTCAGTCTTAGCTGCCACCTCCCTCTACAAATTGATCTATTGATCTTCTGCTCATTTGCTGGCTATATCTGTACACAAGAATTTTCCTTCTTCAGTCTTTTAGAAAAAATGTTTGCTTTACCTCTCTTCCTTTCTCCTGTTTTAAAAGTGCGTTGTGCACACTCCCTATAATTGCAGTGTTACAGCCTGATGTATTCTTCCACATGATATTCCTTGTTCACATGTGGAATCTTCTTTTACTCACTCAGCAGTGCACAGTGGAGTGCACAAGACAACTGGTTTAAATTAAACCATCTGTTTTCATGGTTGGCATTATTTATATTAGTTGGTACAGATATATACTACAATTGATTAACTTGTTTTGTATTGATAGGCATTTGGACTATTTCCACTTGGGGTGTTTTAGGGTTCCCAAAGCCACATATGTTTAAAAGGACTCATGAGACTCATTATACAGTTGTACTTTTTTTTTTTTAATTGATTAATTGTTATTTATTTTTGGCTGCACTGGGTCTTCACTGCTGCACAAGGACTTTCTCTAGTTGTGGTGCATGGACTTCTCATTGCGGTGGCTTTTGTTGAAGAGCACAGGTTCTAGAGTGCTCAGGCTCAGTAGTTGCATCTTGTGGGCTCTCGAGTGTGAGTGCAGTAGTTGTGGAGCACAGGCTTAGTTGCCTTGCAGCATGTGGAATCCTCCCAGAACAGTGTTTGGAACCCATGTTCCCTGCACTTGCAGGGGTATTCTTAACAACTGGACCACCAGGGAAATCCAGAGCAAAGTTTATTACAGCAAAATGGTGAGATCAACAAGAGAAGTATTTGTACATCGTGCATGCTGCTTTTCCCAACACAAAAAATACAGTAATGTTTCTGCCCATCGAAGACCATTAGAGACTCAGCACTCAGGTTATTATTGGGGCCTGGCCACGTAAGCACCTTGTACCTTCTTGCCTGCCAAGTTTTTTCAGTCATATCTGACTCTGCAACCCTATGGACTGTAGGCTGTCAGGCTCCTCTGTCCATGAGATTCTCCAGGCAAGAATACTGGAGTGGGTTGTTATGCCCTCCTCCAGGGGATCTTCCCATTCCATGGGTTGAACCTGTGTCTCTTATGTCTCCTGCCTTGACAGGTGGGTTCTTTACCACTAGTGCCACCTGGGAAGCCCCACTTTGTACCTAATATGTACCAAAATTCCAAAAGCCCAGAAGCAAAGCAAATTTTATTATAGATTGCATTGTACAGACAGCCTAGGTATAGTGGTTCACCCTTAACCAGCTAGGGAACAGTTCAAGTACCAAGTTACTGGACATCAGCCGTGGAGCATCATTGTAAGTAGTTCCTTCTAAACGCCTGCTGTGGTTGCAAACTATTATATATAGAATGGATAAGCAAGGTTCTACTGTATAGCACAGGGTACTGTATTCTGTATTCTGTAATAAACTATAATGGAAAAGGAAATAAAAAAGAATGTATATGTATGTATAACTGTAGCACTTTACAGAAGAAATTAACATTGTAATCTATACTTGATAGAAGAAAAATTTATGGATACTTTTTAAAAAACCCAGCTTCAATCTAAATAAATAATGATCTGTAAATAAATAGTAAATATTACTGTATTACTGTAATAGTAAATATTACTGTAAATAAATGCCTTTTGTGCACAGGAACACTAAAAATAGGAATAAGCTATAAGAATGTTTAAAATGCCCTTGTCCATTTTACCAACCCAAACTCTTGGGCTTGCTTGCTTGTACACAGTAAGGCCCATCTGCTGACCGTGGGTTTTGGTGAAGCAAAATAGTGTTTATTGCAGAACACAAGCAACGAGTACGGGCAGCTAGGCTTAAAAGACCCAAACTCCCCTGTGGTTTTCAGAGAAAGGTGGTTTTTTTTTAGCTCACCAGGCTTCTCTGTCTGGGATTTTCTAGCTAAGAATACTGGAGTGGGCTGCCATTTCCTACTCCAGAGCAGAGAAAGGTTTTTAAAGATAGGGAGTAGGGGTATGGGTGCATGATCAGCTTATGGACATTCTTCTGATTGGTTAGAGGTGAAGTATTTGGGAGTCGGTACTCATCAACCATCTGGTCCCATCACTTCATGGGAAATAGATGGAAAAACAGTGGAAACAGTGTCAGACTTTATTTTTTTGGGCTCCAAAATCACTGCGGATGCTGACTGCAGCCATGAAATTAAAAGACGCTTACTCCTTGGAAGGAAAGTTATGACCAACCTAGATAGTATATTAAAAAGCAGAGACATTACTTTGCCAACAAAGGTCTGTCTAGTCAAGGCTATGGTTTTTCCAGTGGTCATGTATGGATGTGAGAGTTGGACTGTGAAGAAAGCTGATCGCCGAAGAATTGATGGTTTTGAACCGTGGTGTTGAAGAAGACTCTTGAGAGTCCCTTGTACTGCAAGGAGATCCAACCAGTCCATTCTAAAGGAGATCAATCCTGGGTGTTCATTGGAAGGACTGATGCTAAAGCTGAAACTCTAATACTTTGGCCACCTCATGCGACGAGTTGACTCACTGGAAAAGACTCTGATGCTGGGAAAGGTTGGGGGCGGGAGGAGAAGGGGACGACGGAGAATGAGATGGCTGGATGGCATCACCAACTCTGTGGACATGAGTTTGAGTGAACTCCGGGAGTTGGTGATGGACAGGGAGGCCTGGCGTGCTGTGATTCATGGGGTCGCAGAGAGTGGGACACGACTGTGCGACTGAAGTGAACTGAACTGAACTGAACCCATCAACCTTCTGGTTCCAACCAGTCTGGGATCTATCGACTTTTGGCAGTACATAGTTCCACCTGGTGGGGGTTTCAGTATCTGAAAAACAGCTCAAAGGATATGGCTTAGACTATTATATATAGCCCATAAGGAGGAACTTAAGTGTCTTTGACTTTGTTAAATGGCTGAAATATTATTGTTTTGTCTTGTTCGACTGTTTTCCTTTGCTTCCGCATTTTCTCATTTCTCTAATTGAATTTTTTCTTTGGAACTCTGGGAAGGCCCCAGAAGCTAAAGTTTTTCTACAAACAAAAGGCAGCAGAGGGTTTGGAGCCAGGGAGGAGGGAGGCAGTAGGGGGAGGAATTATCCTGGGAAGATCGAGGAGGTTCCTGCTCAGTTACATACATTTATTTTTATATCCTCCCATACCCCTATGCCCCATTTTTTCTTTCAGTGCACTTATTATCTTCTAAAATGTATATACTTTATTTATTGTGAACTATCTACCTTCTCTTTCCATCCCCCACCTCTCAAACCAGAAGGACATTCCACAATGACCAAGAAATGTTCCTGGCTACATGGAGTTAGCCAAGCTGCAAAATCTGAGGGAATGGTCCCTATAAGACTGTCTTTACTTTTGACACACAGTTGCAAGTTCAAGGGTTTGCAGAACCAGTTCAGATTTGATAATTCACTAAAAGGACTCAGAATTCACTGAAAACTGTTGCATTCATGGCTATAGTTTATTACAGAAAAGGGGTAAACATTAAAATCAGCTTGGAGGAGAGACTTACAATACAGAGTCCAGAAGGGGTCCAAATGCATCTCTCCCAGTTGTCTGCTCCCCATGGAGTCACAGACGGTGTTCCTTCCTCCTGGTTGCACTGTATATATGACAGTGACAGTACATACTGAATGTTGGTAGCTGAGGGAAACTCATGCGAGCCTGTGGGACACTATTGGGGTTTGATTACCTGCTGCCTATATGGCTAACCTTCAGTCTCCGAGGAGGGCCTGGAGGTCAGGCTTGTAATCTTTAGTTGGCTAGTTCCTCTGGAGACTGGAAGTGATATTGTGTGCTCCAGATTATGTGCTGTGTTTAGTCACTCAGTTGTGTCTGCCTCTTTACGACCCCATGGACTGTAGCCCACCACGCTCCTCTGTTTGTGGGGATTCTTCAGGAAAGAATACTGGAGTGGGTTGCCATGCCCTCCTCTAGGGGATCTTCCCAACCCAGGGGTCGAACCTAGGTCTCCCGCATTGCAGGTGGATTTTTGACCATCAGAGAGCTTAACACAAATCACATTGTTAGATTGTCCTGTGGCCAGAGCCAGAGTGGGTAACCAGTGACACTCGTATCAGGCAGGACATGCCAGGAACATAGAGATCACCTCCCATTAGTCAGGGGCAAAGACTAGATCTCTCTGTGTATACAAGGTGAATGTTTAAGAACACATTGGCACATAGCATATACTTGTACTAGTGAGTGCCTTGGGATTGCTGGGATTGTGAATTTTTGTTCGTTACCCTTTAACAGGTTATAGGTGTTCCCTATTATTCCTAGCTTATAGGAATGTAAGGGAGACTTTAAAACAAGAAAATAAAAATAATAAACAACAGTAAAATGAAAAGTGCAGAATGAGTTCACAGCTAAGCATTGTGAGAATTACCTATCTAGTAGCAGCTTTGCTGAACCTCTTGCAAATTGCAAAGGAGAGATAAATTACTTGGAACACAACACAATCAGACTTTCCAAATCATAGCTACCAGTTTGAAGGCTGAAATTTTGAATTATATGCTTACCCTTGTGTGGTACATATGCTTATAAATGAACATTTAATTGAGTGCTTACTGTGAAGTATTGTTCTAAGCCCTTTATTTGAAATAACTTACCTGCTTTCTTTATTACAGTAACGTTCTATTATTATCCCTGTCTACAGATGAGGAACCTGGGGCACAGAGAAGAATAGGGAACTTGTCTAAGGTCACAAGTAGTCTCGCTGAGCCTGCACTCATAAATATGATACCGTCCTGCTTCTCTTTTGTTCAGAGCAGCAGTTGAGAGCTTTCTGAAGGGAAGGAACTGTTGTGTTATTCATGAAACTGATATTATGAATGACTGTAATTGAGGTTCAATAATTAGTCCTGTAAAATCCAGATAGTGGAATAGTGTTTTTCCTTTTCTAATTTTTTCCTTCTGTTCTGCCTTTGTTCTGTCAGGTTTGCCTTTTCACCATTGTCTGAGGAAGAGGAGGAGGATGAACAGAAGGAACCTATGCTGAAAGAAAGCTTTGGTAGTGATAAAATTCACCTTTTATTTGTGCTTTAAATATTCTTTTCTGATTTTTGGAAATAGAGTAAAGGAAGTGTAACATTTTGAGTATCAAAATCAAGAGACTTTGATATAAGAACATTTATTCTTTTACAACATGCTGTTCTTCAGTTGGGTATGTGGTAAAGTTAGAGGAAAGCAAAAGTAAGGGTATCAGTCTTTAGATGAAACCATGTTCAGTGAATAATGGCACATTAAATGTCCAGTTTACTTGCTATAGATGAGCTGAAAATTTTACTTTGAACATTCCAGCACAAATGTAAAGATGAAGATTCTTACCTGTAGTTTAGTGTCAGTAAGCTTAAAATGAAGCTCTGGATCCGCTTTTGCTGTCAGTGTGGTCACTGACATAGTTAACTGTATCTACTTTTTTTTTCCTTCTACAGAAGGAATGAAAATGAGAAGTACTAAACAAGAACCAAATGGAAATAGCAAAGTAAATAAAGCAGTAAGTATGACATCTGTTATTTTTGCCCTGTCCTCTAGCCCTTGGTGGAGCTCAGCACTTATGTACAGATCTTAGTGATTTTTTCTTTTTAACCTATTGTATAATTAACATTTTTAAAAACAGAGATAGCAAGAGATTCTGTCTGGCACCTAGTATCTTTAACTAGATGGTTTGCTTCTGTGTCCTAGAAAAGTTCCGGACCATACTGATGTTTCTGTGTAATGGTTGTCATCAGTGTAGTCATAGCCTCATTAATAACCTAAGGTGGTCTTTTTTGTCAAGATCAAGACTTTTTCAGAACTACAATGAGATACTACCTCATACTGGTCAGAATGGCCATCATAAAAAAGTCTACAAATAACAAATGCTGGAAAGGGTATGGAGAAAAGTGAACCCTCCTACACTGTTGTTGAGAATGTAAATTGGTACAGCCACTATGGAGAACAGCATAGAGGCTCCTGAAAGAGTTGCCATATGATCCAGGGATCTTACCCTTGGGCATGTTTCCAGACAAAACATAATTCAAAAAGATACAGGCACTCCCTGCCCCATGTCCATAGTAGCACTATTCACAATAGCCAAGACATGGAAACAACCTAAATACTCATCAACAGATGAATGGCTAAAGATGATGTGGTACATATACGCAACTGAATACTACTCAGCCATAAAAAAGAATGAAATAATGCCATTTGTAGCAACATGGATGAACAGATTACCATACTAAGTAAGTCAGAAAGGGAAGGACAAATACCATATTATGTCACTTAAATGTGGAATCTAAAATATGATACAAGTGAACCTATCAGTGAAACAGAAAAAGACTCAGAGAACAGACTTATGGTTGGAAGGGGGGAGGGGTGGGGGAGGGGCGGATTGGGAGTTTGGGATTAGGAAATGGAAGCTATTATATATAGAATGGATAAACAGCAAGGACCTACTATATAGCACAGGGAATTCTACTTACTAGTCTTCAATGGCCTATAAGGGAAAAGAATCTAAAAGCAAGTGGATATATGTATCACTGGTTCACTTTGCTGTACATCTGAAACTAACACGACATTGAAATTCAACTATACTCCAATATAACTTTAAAAAAATCCTCTGATAAACCATAATGGAGAGAATATGAAAAAGAATATACATATATATATATAATATATATATATATTTATATAACTGAACACTTTGCCATATAGCGGAAATTAACACAGCATTGTAGATCAACTATACTTTGATTTTTTAAAAGAAAAAAAGATCAAGATGTTTTCAGTCAGCTTTTGTTTTCCTCCAGAACTGTGCATTCACTCTACATTTAAAAGGGCTTTAGAATTTATTTTTAAGGCTCAAACCTTACATGCAGTAAGAACTCTAGGTATTACACTATTGAAAAGCATTTAAGGATATGAGATACCATTTTATATTTCGTATATATAGGTTCTGATGCTAAAACTGAAACTCCAATATATAGTTTACTTTTTCAAATTAAATTATTTGACTTCTATGTTTTCAGTCCTGTATTGTGAATATACTAATTCAGAGTGACAAAAGATTGAGACCTCTTTAGATCCTTACTTGAGATGTATATTTTGGTGCATTTTAGTAACATCTGGCATTTATGTGTTCTCAGCAGGAAGATGATTTAAAGTGGGTAGAAGAAAATGTTCCTTCTTCTGTGACAGATGTGTAAGTTTTTGAATCATTCCACAAGAATACTTTTTCAAAGTAGTATTTTATTATTTTAAGTGAATTGAGCTGAAGAACATAGTAATGAGAATGCTTGTAGTTAACTCTGAAAGTAAAAGATTAAATTACTGGAAATAAAGTATTAAAAACATTAAAAGATGTTAGAAACTAAAAACTAGGAATGATGTATTAATACAAATGGAAGTAATCTGGATTGTTCATTCAGATGACATTTCTGCTCAGAAAGATTTAGCTATAGGTCTTCCTAAAATCAATGGGGTAATCCTTTTGGAATTTTTGAGTTCCTTTCAATGTCTATAATGTTAATTAAACATTGATCCTATTAAAGTCCATACAATTTTAGTAACTGATTCTTGTGGGTTTTTTGTCTTTTCCTGAAATGTCATTAAATTGTACTCATTATTCCACTATCCTTTATGAACCATTTATAGCTTTATTTTACATTTATCAGTTTGTTTTTCTCTCTGTAGAGCACTTCCAGCCCTTCTGGATTCAGATGAGGTTAGTAATCAAATAATATACACATAAACTTTGTGTCTGGTGGCTTAATAGGTAGTCATCAGTCTTTTGTTCAAGAACACTGATTTATTTGACTCAGTAATGGCCTGATTTTGTTACCTACTATCAGTACTATCTTTGTCACTGTCTTACAGATAATAAGGATAATTAGTATACTTCTGATGTTTATGTTGTTACAGTCCATGGGGTCACAAAGAGTCGACACAACTTCAAGACTGAACAAGAACAAAATGTTTCTGTTGATTTTTAGTCTTTTAATATGGTTCCATACACTTCATCTAGAAGGTTTCTCATGAAGTCTTATATAAGACTTGCAGTCTGAGTTCATGGAAACCTCTTCTAGACCTGTTCTGAATGTTTAGGTTATCTTGATTTCAGAAAGCCTTTTAAAAGCCTTTGCGCAGTTGTGACTTACTGTATTGGATTGACTGTTAAAAAATGGTTTCTTCACTTCCCACTGACCTGCTGTGTGGTGCTGCACAGTGTCAGCTTCCTTAGCTGTTCTATGCATTGAATTAACTGAGAGCTCTACCAGACAAACCTGTTTACAGAACTCTTGGCTTTTTGTGGTGTATTCTCAGTTCTTTCTCTTGGGCGCCACCTTCTGCTTATAATGGGCTGGCCTTCAGGATTTCCCTTTTGGCTTCAGCTTTTCAGAAATCCATATTTCAACCAGAGAGGGCTGAGTATGTGAAACCCAGTTGTGCTGTTCAGGGGAACATGTGTTTATTGTAGTACTTTTGGTGGCAGACTTCATGGTTTTATATTTTCCCGTATGAAAAAATAGTTCAAGAACTTAAATGAATTACAAGAGAAACAGATAAAGGACTAGAGTTGAAGAGTCTGAGTCTTCAACAACATTGGAAGCTAGAAGATAAAAGAACAATGTATTTGAATTCTGAGAAAAATTATTTTCAAACTAGAATTCTGTACTCAATTATCAATTGAGGGTAAAATAAAGATGTTTTCAGTCATGAAGTAAAATAATTAAAAAAAATAATTGACATCCTATGTGTGCTTTCTCAGGAAATGTATTCTAAAATAAAATTAGAAGGTATTCTAAAGTAAAATTACTATGTAGATGTTTATTCATAAAATATATGAATATGCGGGAGCTATAAAGAGAAAGACTTTGGATCCAGGAAATCAAGAATCCGACACAGAGGCAGAGATGAATTCCTAGGATGATGATGTAAAAAATTCTCAGTGACAGCTGAGCAACAGGTTTGGAGAGCAGCTAGTCCAGAATGGAACAGGAGAACAGAGAGCTTCAGGGAGGGGTATTTCTAAGAAAAAAATGTGAAAAGGATAGATTTTCTGATGTAACTGATCATATTGCAAAGGGATTTACAGTTCTGTCAGAGTTTGGGAAAAATGAAGAATATTCTAAAGTAAAATTCCTGTGTAGTTCCTGTGAAATTTAATAGTATTACATTGATACTTTTGAACTGTGGTGTTGGAGAAGACGCTTGAGAGTCCCTTGTACCGCAAGGAGATCCAACCAGTCCATTCTAAAGGAGATCAATCCTGGGTGTTCATTGGAAGGACTGACACTGAAGCTGAAACTGCAGTACTTTGGCCACCTCATGCGACGAGTTGACTCACTGGAAAAGACTCTGATGCTGGGAAAGGTTGGGGGCGGGAGGAGAAGGGGACGACAGAGAATGAGATGGCTGGATGGCATCACCGACTCTGTGGACATGAGTTTGAGTGAACTCCGGGAGTTCTTGATGGACAGGGAGGCCTGGCATGCTGTGATTCATGGGGTCGCGGAGAGTCGGACATGACTGAGCGACTGAACTGAATTTTTTTCAGTTGAAACAGCATATTATAAATACTGTTTTATAATCAAATGTAATTTTTTACGTGATTTTAAAAAATTATAATGGAAAACACATGAAATCTACCATTCTAACCTTTCTCAAGTGCAAAGTGTTAATTTATATGTGCAATGTTGTGCAACAGATGTCTAGAACTTCTTCATCAAATGTAATTTTAATCAGGATATACTGTAGTTTGTCTATACAGTCTTATATTTTTGGACACAATTCTTTCTAGTGTTGTCACAATAGTAGAGATGGTAGGAGCTAAATCTTTGCCCATATCCATGACTCTTTCATTAAGTTAAATTCCTGAATCACAGGAGGTACACATTTTTATTAAAGCTTAAGTGACTAAAATACACAGTTCCTTTTGATTTGTGGCTTGTTGTCCAAGAAGCCTAGAGATTTTGCTTCAGTTAATCTTTGGACTTGGACATCTGTATGTTTCCAAATCTTCCGATTAGGAAGCACCGCTCTAAGTAGCTAATGAACATAAGCAAGTACTTAAGAAAACCTGTGATCATTTTTGTAAAAGATATTTGGAATGTAGACCATTTAAAATTAATATACTTAAAATAACTTTTTCCTCCCTAGGAACGAATGATCACACACTTCGAAAGGTCCAAAATGGAGTAAAGAATGGGAAGATTTGCAACTGAGGATGGCTAGGACCTGGAAAGAGATCAGCTTCTATGTTAGTCACTGCACTGCTCCATGGGATTAAAGGAGGCAATGACATCTTGATCTGGTCCTTGATCTTTGTGCATTGGAGCTGGCGAGAGGTGTTGGAACAAGGAGAACATTCTCTTGAAAACAAGTTCATAGGATGAAAAGAATCGACAAGTTTTTTATTTGCAGCATTGATGCCCCTTTCCCTCCCACACCCTGACATGGATGTTCATGCAACTTGTGTATGTTGTTCCTAAACCTTCTATAATGTTTAAATTGTTTAATCTGTCAAACTAAGAAATTTAACATCCTCTGAAGAACTGTGACATCAACGCCATAATACATAATATCCAGGAGCAACTGCCTGTAATTTTTATTTATTTAGGAAATTACATAGGTGATGGGTGAAATTGTTAATTATCTTTGCATTTCCTGGGAAGCCAAGGTTAAATCTTGCAGAGGTAGTTTAGAGGGAAAAAAAAATGTCCTGCATTAAGGAGCCACAGTTCTGTCGGTGATTAAAAAAAGAGCAACAACAAAGGGAGAGAGACTGTTACAGTGTGATTTAGATCATTTGAAGAAGCAAAATCAAGTGCAATTTTGTTTACAAATGGTGTACATTAAAGATTTTTCTATTTCAGATGTACTTTAGAGAGAAATATTAGCTTAACTCTTTTGACATCTGCTATCGTGACACATCCCATTGCTGGCAATGTGGTGCACACTCCAGAACTTTTAACTACTGTTTTGTAAGCCTTCAAGGGCAGCATTGTGGAGTCCTGGGCAGTGCTTTGTTTGCCTTCATGCCTTTCACTGGGTGTTGGACTAGATGCAGAAAGGCACTCCATCATAAGTGCATGTGAGTGAGCACCCTGCTAAAGGGATTATAATGCTTCAGAAGCAGGAGCTAATATAAAGGAAACAGGTCCTTCTTTCTTAAACAGTTTTTTCTGCATGAAATAATGTGGAAGCCCTGGACTGCTGCTCATTTTTTAGGATTGACTGTACTTGTATCTGGTGTTGGCTTAGGGATGGTTTATAAGAAACATCACAAGGTGATGGGATTCATTTGAAGCACTATTATTTGTTCGAATGATTTTGTCCAATTTTGCCTTCCCAAGATTTTTTGTTCTACATAGAAAGTTCATGCCACTTTTTAATATTAAAAAGTTTTAACAAAATTCATGTTTTTGTCACTTTTTTTTCAAGACTTTCTCTGAAGACCCTTCTTTCTCCACACTCTCATTGAATTTTCCTTCCATGGTTTTTATTCTATGTTGTCTTATTTTCTGTTAAAATCAGTGACCACGTGACTACAATCTTCACTAAAGTGTTTATGTAACATTTCTGTAGCTGTTTGGTGTGGTGATTAACAACAACAAAAATCACCTAGATAGTATTTCTTAAGAAACAATACGAACTGCCTATTCTCAGGTTAACCCATTTGCAAAGGGCTGGTATTAACTTTGTGTGCTTCTGTTCTTCCACACCAAAACTCAGCAAGTGAATAGTGGTCATCATGCAGCAGGATAGTTGGTCATATATTTTTGAGACTGATTAGATATTAATTTGAAACTAGGCAAAAATCCCTTTTTTTTTTTTTTTTTTTGAAACACCGCATGGCTTGCAGGATCTTAGTTCCCCCACCAACAGTAAAAGTGCCAAGTCCTAAGCACCAGACCGCCTGGAAATTCCCAGAAACCTACTGTTACAAGCAGGGGTGTATAGGACAAATTCTATAGCCTGGTAACTCTGTTTTCTCATGACTTCTTGTGTTAATGTGATAGGCTGTAGTCTATCAATTCTTAGACTAGGTTCAGAGGTAATTTATATTATCATATTGACCTGTAACGAACTTAAGAGTCTACATTGTTTATTTTGGTCTTGAACTGGAACTACAAGGTAGCAGGCCTTCTAGCAGAACAGCTGGTAATCCTAAATTTTCAAGGTGTTAAGTTTCTATGGGGAAAATTAGCCCCAAGGTTTCTTTAGCAATTGTTGTGTTTCTTACTACTTGAAAATACTTCATTTGATTATCATAAACAAATGATAATCATGGGGACAGCATTCCTCATTTACAGATGAAGAAACTAAAAGTGACCAGGGCTGTAGGGTTTTTGTTTTTGTTTTAATACTGTTATATCACATACTCACTCCTTTTTCCTTTTACATTTTGCTTTAAACCAAATGCTTCACTTCATGGCATACTAGCTGTTTTCCTGGGGGTAAACTGCCAGATACAGATCATTCTTGCATTGGTTCTCAAACTTTAAATAAAAGTTCATGGACTCACTTTGGGGACTTATTAAAACACAGTTGGACCACCAACCACCCCTCCCCGCCTTCAGTGTTTGAGTCAATAGGATGAGGTCTGGGACTGCCTTTCTAATAAATTCCCGGGTGATGCTGACCTAGGGACCATACTTTGAGAGCCACTGGCCTCGATAAGACCCTAAAATAAAATACAAGAGAAAGTTACTGCGAATTAGTTGGGTTTATAATGGTAATACTAAAACTACCATTGATTGAGTGCTTAGAGTGTCAGCTGTTGCTAAAAGCTCACAAGGTTAGGTACACAACACTACCATCACTTTGCAGATACAGAACTAAGGCTTCTAGAGATTGTTTCTTAAACGCCACAGCTACTGAGCTCATTTCCTAAATAACAGGTCTCCATCCCAAGTCTAACTAACGCCAAAGCCTGAATTCTTCATCATGCTCTGATGCCCAAAACAGTTCAAAGATTAAGATACCTTTTCCACCTTATTAAACCCTTGACCACTCGGGCTCCACGATGGTCCAGCGAAATACGCGAACCCAGGTACCAGATCACTCCTGGAGACTGCGCCAGGAACCGGGGCGGAAGGGGCGGAACTTCGGCTGCGGAAGGGGCGGGCTTAACTGCCGGAAGTCCGGTGTTGTTGATGGCTCTATTCCCCGAGGGCCAGAAGCAGAGGTCCCCACTCTTCCCTGGTCCTGATTCCGGCCCCACACCCGGCCCGGCACAGTCCGGTTGAGGCTGTGGCGGCGACTGCGCCTGCCGCCATGCACGACGCCTTCGAGCCGGTGCCGATCCTAGAAAAGCTGCCTCTGCAGATCGACTGTCTGGCTGCCTGGGGTGAGACGAGGGGCCAGGTGGGGTCAGCGCGGGAGCGGCTGAGACCTTTCACGAGGCTAGGGAAGTGGACGGCCTCTGGCTGTGTGGACTCTGGTCGGGCGTCCTCCAGGAGGGGCCTAGGATGCGGGGAGGCAGAGCACCGTTGACAGCGAGGGCGGTGGAGCTGTTTGGGCGATCTCCGGGGATCCAGACATTTTAGGGATGTTCACCTGCCGTTGCTCTCGGTAGGGAGTTGGGGGTGGAACTTTCCTTATTAACTACTCAGTTTTGGCTCATTTCTGTTCCCAATAAGTCTTTAGTTTGGGTAACAAAGTTCCACAGAAGTTCTCAGACGGCTAGGGGCTTGAACTTGTCCAGACTGTTGTTTTCCAGGTGAAAGACAGCACTGTTTTTGTTTGCTTGTTTTGCATTGAACAAGTTAGCAGCTGTCTTTTCCCCCTTAATGGTCACTCATCACTTACTTCTAATTACTGTAGCTAGTTTGTTACTCTCCACTTTTAATCTAGCCAAGTGGTTGATTGTCTCATAATCAAAATGCCCAAGTTACCTAACATTATCCCATAAGTAGAAGAGGGTCATTTCAGGCTGTCAAGAAACCTAACCCATAAAACGTTGCATGATCCACTTGGAATTGGCCAGTAAAGAAAGCAAGATCATATGTCTCTGTTCTAGAGTACAAATGGGTTCTGAAATAAACCTTGACACCTATGGACGTTATGCTCCTGTCCACGAGTGTCTGTGTGTCTGATAACCAAAGACCAAACAGAAGTAATTTCAGTCTTTCCTGTTAATATCCAGGTCCTAGAAATCAAGGTGGCTCGGAACCTTAATCAGATCTTGTACTGAGCTGAGTATCATGATGGACCTTGTGGAATCTTGGTGGTAGCTGGCATTCTGTTTATTGTCATGGACAGTGCCACTCAGTCAGAGTTCTTCACATCCTTTTCAGTAAGGCACCTTCACTACATATCTTATTAATGTGTGCAACCCCCACTCTCCCCCAGCTGCCATGGACCTCTTTTTTAAATTTTATTTTGTTGCAATATAGTTGATTTACAGTGTTGTGTTAATTTCTACTGTATAGCAAATGATTCAGTTTTACATATATTATACATTATTTTTCATCTTCTTTTCCATTATGGTTTTCACAAGATACTGAATATAGGCCCCTGTGCTATACAGTAACAGTGTGGTTGTTTAGCTCTGGGACTTTTTAAAGTCACACCTCCACAGCAATCTGTTCCCGGGTTAAGGAGAGAATCCTACTTCCTCCAGGTATCTCAAGAAAACTTCCACTTTTATCATTAAATGCTCTCAGTAAAAATTTAGAATAAATAGAGGAGAAAAAAAAAGAAATTGAAAAAATGAAAGACCTGACACAGCACAAGGGGATCACTGCCCTGTTTCTTTGTCAAGTGTGTATTAAGTGCCTGCATGGGCCAGTCTCTCTGCTAGAAACAGGAACCCAAAGATGAGTAAGAAACAGTGCCCGTGCTCCTGAGACACACAGTGGCAGACAAAGAAATGTGAACAGATTACAATACAAGATAAATGATAACAGAGACTTACACTGCCTAATACGTGATCATGGAGGGAAGGCTAATCCACTCAGCCTTGGACATATGTTTCTGAAAAGGATGGATGCAGCCGCTTGCCACACTCCACTTAGCTTGTCAGAATCCTTGACCCTGATACCCTGTGGGACTAGTAGTCCACATATTTCAGGCTCTTTCACCAACTGGTACCTGTGCTTTCCAGAAACAGCTTTTGAAATGGTAGGTAGCTATTGGTCTGTCTAAACTCCAGCAAAACAGGAGAAACACCTGTTGCCTACGAGATTGCTGCACTAGGTACTGGGCTGTGAGAGGCCACTTACTGCCTTGTGCCTCAAAACTACTTTATTTTCAGGCTTTAGCAGCAGTTAATATCTCTGTTTCTAGTTTTTACCCCTTCTGTCTACATTGTGACCTTAGGTGGAAAGTTCATCCAGCAATCTCCAGGCTTCTGGAGGGCCAGACAGTATTTGAGCTGGGTGATGTCATACAGCCACCATAATCCCATCTTCTGGGACATGGAAGTGAGGAAGATACTGATGGTGATGATGATGAGGAGGACTTCTCCCAAAACTCCAGAGTTGTAGAATCCAGCTGCCTCTTCAGCATCTTCATTTGGATATCTGGTTGCATGGCCAAAACAGTTCCTGATTTCAAAATGTGCCTGTCCCCCTCTATCCCATTATCTCTGCAAACAGAGATGGCATTTCTGTTTACCCATTTGGCTAAACCCCAAAGCCTTGGAATCATGCTTGACTTCTCTTATTCTCTTATACACCACATCCAATCCATCAGCAAATCTTATCTGCTCCACCTCCTGAAAAATTCTACAATCCAGTCACTTCTCTCCATCTCTGCTGTTCACTGCTGTTGATGAAGGCACCAGTCTCTCCCCTCTGAATGACTGTCATAGTCTTCTGACTCATCACCCTGGGTTTGCCATTTGCAGCATGTTATCCACATAGAGGTAGAGAGATCCTTTGAAAACGTCATCTATTTGCATCTCTCCTCTGCTCAAAACCCTCCAGTAGCTTCACATCACAACTGGAATAAGTTCCAAAGTCCTTAACATGACTGGCAACACCTGTCATGATCAGGCCTCTGGTTATGTTCCTTGTTTTTCCCTATGGCCTTATCCCTTGCTTCTCTCTGCTACTAGTTACATGGTCGTTCTTGTTCCATGAACACACAGAGCATGTAACTATCTCAGGGCCTTTGCACTTGCTGTTTCCTCTGCCTGGCAGTCTCTTGTCCTAGATATATGGCTCATTCCTCATTTTGTTTGCTGAAATATCACATAAATCAGCAAGACCTTCCCGAGCTATTCTGTATAGAAGAAAATGCCACGTCCACCAATGTGCTGCTCTTGCACTCAGCTTTATCTTCTTGTCATAGAAGCCTCTTACTGCTATTTTATATGTTATTATTGTCTCTGTCATTCCATATTAGAGTATAAGTTCCTTCAGAGTGGCAACTTTGTTTGTACATAGGTTTGTTTATTGGGCCTAGAACAGTTCCTGACTCATAATGGATACTTATTAAATATTTGTTTAATTGACTAATAGTAAGGGCTTCCATTGTTGAGTACTTAGATGTAGTAAGCATTCCTGCAATAATAGCAACTCCATTTTCCAGAGGAAGAACCTGAAAATTTAAGTAGTTTTTCCAAGGTAAATCCAGTAAATCATATCTGATTCTAGAGCTTGGTTCTCAAACTTTAATGTATATTCAGAGCCTATAAAAAAATGTAGGTGTGTGTGTGTATATCTGTATGTGTGTATACCCCATCATTTTTATTTGTTTTCCAAAGAAACAATGGAAAAATAAATCAAGAATGATTAAAATGGTTACTTACAGCAGAAGGAAGAGAACAAGGTGAAATGGACAGGATGGACTTCTCATAGTTTTAGCTTTGGGATTAGGTAAATGTCTCATATAATGAAAAAATTTTAAATGCAAATTTCAGGGCACCACTGCAGAATCACCACATCAGAATCTCTGGGAGCTGGGCTCAGGAATGGGCATTTTTAATAAGTCCAAGTGATTCTGACACAGCTAATCAGGGGCTGATGCCTTGAGAAACACTGTTCTTTGTCCTGTGACTCAAAGAAAGGAAGTGACCACTACCGTGTTCATCTCTGTACTCCCTGCCATGTTCAGCAGTGGGGGTCTATCACATGCATTTGGACTGAGCTGTGCTGTTGGATGAAGCTTCACTAGGGTAATTGTGAGCTAGAGGGCTCCACCTTCCTTCCCAGGAGGAATCTGTGTGATCTTGTGGCTCAGGATTAGGCCATTGGGAGTTTTCTAGGGCTGACTCTCCTTTGTTTTTACCTGTGTTAGCCGTTTGTGTAGCGTGTTCCACTTTCTGATGTGCAGTGTCGAGTCCCAGAAGAGACTGTGTACCTACCCCATGCTCTGCCTGCTCTGCAGGCTTTTCATTTTCAGTGTCTTGCATGTATGGCTATGTTGTCTGGTGACATAGAGCGTGCATGGGTTGGTTCTCTGGCCACCTGAGCCTGGGTTGGTCCTCCGGCCTGGGTTGGTTCTCTGGCCACCTGAACCCCCGTTGACTTCTGTAACCGAATCAGGCCTCGTCAGAGCTCTATGCCATTGTTATGTCTGAATGATGCACTCTTTTTCCTTGACTTTGAGTATTAGAAATGAATATGTGTGTGGTGCTTTTACTAGTTAAAGCTGTTTCAATACATTGCATGTGTGATAAGTGCATTTTCGTCAGCATCTCCAGAGGAATAATCGAGAAGGGTCAAATTTTCAATTAAAATTTTTTTAAGAAGTTTTTTCTTTTGATATTAATATTTATTTATTTTATCTGGCTGCATTGGGTCTTAGTTGCTGCGTGTGGGATTCCCGTTGCAGCTCTCAGGCTCCAAGGCATGTGGGGTCCTAGTTCCTCATCCAGGGATCAAACCCTTGTCCTCTGCCTTGCAAAGCAGATTCTTAACCACTGGACCACCAAGGAAGTCCCTCAATTAAATTTTTTTTAAATTTTCAATAAATTTATTTGCTTCCATTTTATCACCAGTAGAGTAGACATCTGATAGAAATGTCAATTGGCAAATAAACATTTCAATAAAAATGGAAAGCACACCCTTGAAAGTCATGCTTAGGAGTTTGGCTCCATATTTTGGTAGTCCAGCTTCATGAGGAATTTTTAAACCCCAGCCTGACAGCATTGGAGATGTGCTTTAAGGTAACAGATGGCAAACAAGGAAGGACACATAGTGTGAGACCAGCTGAGGGATCCCCGGGGACTCTGGGAGAGGCTGTGGCCAGGTACCTTGTAGAGGTAAAGTTGATAGGCCTTGCAGACCTGGGTAGTTGATGAACCTGTTGAAAGAGGTAAAGAAAAACAGGAACTGGCAGGTATTTGGGGGTCACAGTGGAGAGGATGGGGAAGATGGTCAACATTATGTTGGTCTTTTTGCTGTAGGTTTTTATGTGTAAGTGAATTTTTTAAAAATTTTGTTTTATTTGTACTTGAAATATTAGTGGGTGTCCTGAAAATCACCTTTAATATTATCAATTGCTCAGTACAGTGATATCTATTAATATAAGTAAAGTTCTCAATATATTTTTCAAAGCAAGCCTTGAGAACTGCATTCTTTTTTTCCCCCGTGTTCTGCTCTGACATAAATCACAAGTGTTCCACTGGAGCTAGTGTCATTTCTTGTTTCCACTTAGGTCATTGAGAGCACACTGTCTTACTTTCTGTGTCCTGCCTTTACTTTAAAACCTAAAAGAGTACAGAGTCATTATCTTTTTCTGGAAGACTAAGGACATCAACCTGGAGAAATATTTCTGGTGTGGCTCCAGACCTGTTTTACAAACATAACCATACCTTTCAGATAGCCTGTGGCTAACACCCATTGTTTTGAGATGAGATGCCTTAATAAGTGCATCATAATATGTGCTTCATATCAGGGCTTCCCTGATAGCTCAGTTGGTAAAAAAATCCACCTGTAATGCAGGAGACCCTGGTTCGATTCCTGGGTTGGGAATATCCCCTGGAGAAGGGATAGGCTACCCACTCCAGTGTTCTTGGACTTGCCTTGTGGCTCAGCTGGTAAAGAATCTGCCTGCAATGTGGGAGACCTGGGTTCGATCCCTGGGTGGGGAAGATCCCCTGGAGGGGGGAAAGGCTACCCATTCCAGTATTCTGGCCTGGAAAATTCCATGGACAGTCCATGGGGTCGCAAAGAGTTGGACATGACTGAGTGACTTTCACTTTCAGCATGTGGCTAAGGGTAAGACAAATTGGGGTTGGGATCCTGTCTCTACTACACATGTCTTACTAAATGTGTGACTCTGGGCAAGTTACTTATTCCCTAGGCCTCAACTTCCTCATCTATAAAAGAGAGATTTAAGTTAAAGACATACTGGAACTTCCCTGGCGGTCCAGTGGTTAAGACTCCATGCTTCTACTGCAGGGGGCATGGGTTCAATCCCTGATTGGGGAACTAAGAACCCACATGTGGTATGGCCAAAAGTTCTTTTAAAAAAGAAAAAGGCATACTTCAAAGGATAGTTGTTATAGCATGTGATGAGTGCTTAGCATTTCCAGGAATACAATGCATCCTCAGTAAAGTTTGTCTATGTCATTATCCAATATTTTGTTTTACAAAGGATCTAGAAGTTTATGAAGGGAATGAGTGACCTTTATGTTACAACATCAAAAAGCCAAGGAAATATCTGTACATGCTTAATTTAGCTTAATTATTTAATATAAATCTATCAGGGTAATTATTTAAGTCCTTTCAGAACCTTTTGACTTTAAGCCAAGACCAGTGTCTCCCAAAACGCTATCTCTAGACAAACATTATAAGCGTTGCCTGGGGACTTATTAGAAATGCAGATTCCCAGGCCCACTGCCAGACCTATTGAATCAGAAACTGAGGACAAGGCCTACTAATCTATTTTAATAAATTCTCAAATAATTCTGATGTACATCAAAATTTAAGAACCAGTAACCAAGACCATCTTTTTTTTTGTTAAGTAAGAGCTTTATTGAGATATAATTCATATACCATACAACTCACCCATTTAAAGTGTACAATTCGGTGGTTGTCAGTACATTCACAGAGTTGTGCAGATACCACCACAGCCAGTTTCAAAACATTTTCATAACCCTGAAAAGAAATTCCATTTCTTTTTCCCCAAGCCCAGTAGCCCCATTCTCCTTAAGCCCACCAGCTCTAGGCAACCACTAATCTTACTGTCTCTAGATTTGCCTATCCTGGACATTTCATGTAATATAATAGAATCATGCAATATGTAGCCTTTTTTGTCTGGCTTCTTTCATTTAGTATAATATTGTCAGATTCATCTGCATTGTAGCATATGTCACCACTTCATTTCTTTTAATGACTGGAATATTCCATTGAATGGATATGCCACATTTTGTTTATCCACCTATCCGTTGGTGGATACTTAGGTTGCTTCCACGTTTTGGCTATTGTGAATAACACTGCTATGAACATGTACGTACAGTTTTTTGTGGGAACATATGTTTTCATTTCTGTTATGTGTATACCCATGGGTTTTGGAATTGTTGGGTCATACAGTAACTCTGTGTTTAGTCTTTTATGAAATTGTGGATTGTTTTTCATAGGACTGCAATTTTATTTTCCTGAGAACAATGTATGAGCATTCTAGTTTCTTCACATCTTTGTCACACTTGATACTGTCTGTTAGACCATCTTTTGAGATAGACCTGTAAGCTTCATGTGCTGTGACACAGGGAAACATACCTAGTCTTATGTTTATGCTACCCATTTTATGATTTTATAAACTTCTATGATATTTTTGTTCAGTTTCATTTTGAAACAATGAAGCTGGGGGCATTTTTCATTCTCTGATATGTCTCGCCTCGTTCAATAAATATTGTTTTCAGTTATTTGATTCTCAAACATTTCTTGAGTATAAACATTTCTTAGTTTTGCAGGACACATATTATCAAAGCCAACTAATTTTCTCAGCCCTTTGATTTCTGATTATAAGCCCCAACTAAAGAAACAGAGTCTTACTAAGCTCTTTTCTTTTTCAGAGGAATGGCTGCTTGTTGGAACAAAACAAGGTCATCTTCTTCTCTATAGGATTCGGAAAGACGTTGGTAAGTGGCAACTTTTCAGAACCAAGTAAGAAGTGGCTTAATACTCAAGTTAAAAAAATTGGCAGTCATCTGGTATACAGGTGTGAGATCAGTGATTACTGGACCATTAAAAAGGTGAGTGGGGGTTGGTGGTAGCACAGTGGAAGAGCGGGGAGTAGGGAGAAACTTGTGAGACTCTCAAGGGTTTTCTCTTTTTTTCAGACAATGTTCCCTTATCACCTTCTGGGAGGTGGGCTGGATGTGTTTTCCCTTTTCACTTCTTGGAGACTCGGGCCAGAAATAAGAAATGTTGCAGGAATAAAATTCTTGTGTAAATGGTGTGATAGAAGGGGAAGAAAAGTTAGGAGCTATTGATTTTAAAGATCGTGTTAAACTTCTGTGGGGTGGGCTAGGGCAGAGAGGGCCTGGGTTTGAGTCAGGCTTTACTTCTTCGACATGTGACTCTGAGTAGGTCCTTTCCAGTGTCAGTTGCCTCTTCTATAAACTGTCTCACAAAATTGTTGGGGTCAGATGCAAGGACTTGGAAAACTAAAACTTTAATAGAATATTTCTGTCAGTAAAAATGTAGAAAGTCAAAGTCGCTCAGTCGTGTCCAACTCTTTGCGACCCCATGGACTATACAGTCCATGGAATTCTCCAGGCCAGAATACTGGAGTGGGTAGCCTTTCCCTTCTCCAGGGGATCTTCCCAACCCAGGGATTGAACCCATGTCTCCCACATTGCAGGCAGATTCTTTACCAGCTGAGCCACAAGGGAAGCCCAAGAATACTGGAGTGGGTAGCCTGTCCCTCTCCAGGGGATCTTCCCGACCCAGGAATCGAACCAGGGTCTCCCGCATTGCAGGCGGATTCTTTACCAACTGAGCTCTCAGGGAAGCCTCTAAAAGTATTTGAAGTTTATTCTGTTAGAGTGCCCTCTAGTGGGGAAAAAGTACCTCACTCCCTTTTCCTAATTTTATTTCTGTTCTCTTTGTAGGAAATTGATGTGTTTGTATATTATACCCTGGAGTTACATACTATAGGAACAAGCGGTTAATGCCAGAGTAGGTTGAACCATATAAAACTGTCATTATTTGGCTATATTAGAAAAAACAGAATTTCATGGCTTTCAACCTGGTATATAACTTTCCATAGTAAATAGCTTACTGTAAGAGTGGAAATAGAGCATTCTCTTTGGAGCTTCTGACAAGGGTAACATATTGGGAAAAAAGAGCATCTTACCGGGTGTAAGGGAGGAAAGAATTCTTTTTCACTCTTTCCCATCTTAGGTTGACTGGATGAGGAGCTGTAAATCAGAGAAGCACCAAGACAAAGGAAGAGGACTTTGAGTTTCTAGAGCGGCAAATTATGGGAAGGCAAATATATGGGGAGACTAGCTGGAGATGAATTTGTTGTGTAGATTGCTCTGGTGTAGTCTCTGGGCTGATAAGGGTCTAGAGTTGTCTCTAAATTAATTAAATGTTGTCCTTGGTAGAGAGGGGAGAGAAGGTACCTTTGTAAATTTATGTCTTGCCCTTTGGCAGATGGGGGAGGGTAGAGAGCTTTTCTTGTATCTCCTGCTCCTCAGTTACCTTCAGCTCAAAATAATCTTTGTGTCAGAGAAGCATATGTGAGGGTGGTGTATTCTGCTTCGCTTCACTGGTGTAATAGGGAAGGAGGATGGTACCTAGTCAAGTTCATGGTGGGGTAGGAAAGGAAACCAGAAGATCAAAATAGGCTGTACAGTAAGTCCTCTACACGTGAATGAGTTCTATTCCGAGAGCATGTTCCTAAGTCCTATTTGTTTGTAAAACCAGCAAAGTTAGCCTGGGTACCCAACTGACACAATCGAAGGGCAGAGACTGCAATTTCAGTCACACCTAACGTTGATGGAACGCATGTTTGCATCTTTGAAAGTTCGCAACTTGAATGTTTGTGTGTAGGAGACTTACTGTATTTCATTTCTAAGTTTTTCAACTTTAAATCAGTAGTCTGCCAACTTGTTCCCCAAAAGGACTAAATGCTACCCCAAAACTGAGTTCGCCTCTTGGTGGGTGTTGAGCAAAAAGACACAAGCAAGAAAGAGTGGAAGAAGGAAGGATTTATTACTTGTTGCGACTAAGGAGAACACTGGAGATCTTTCCCAAAGCAGCGTGTCCCCAAACAGCAAAATTGGGAAAGTTTTTAAATTAAGAGACTTGGGAAGTTGAGAGTTGAAGCTTTAGTTGAATGAAGTCAAGAGGGTCTGAAAAGATCAACATCATTATCCCTTCGGGGACAGGGGTGGGGTGGGTGGGGGGGCTTGGGGAGGGGACAGGTGTTAAATTCTGAAAAATCTCAACCACTGAAACAGAACTAGGAGTCTTGATACTTGATTTGTTATCTTTGCTGTTGTGACTTCTTTTGTTCCCTTAAGATCATTATTACTGAGACCTGGTGGGGACAAGCACTGTGGTCAGGTTTAGATTACAGAATGGCTTCAGTTCAGTTCAGTTCAGTCGCTCAGTCGTGTCTGACTATTTGCAACCCCATGAATCACAGCACGCCAGGCCTCCCTGTCCATCACCAACTCCCGGAGTTCACTCAAACTCATGTCCATCAAGTCAGTGATGCCATCCAGCCATCTCATTCTCTGCCGTCCCTGTCTCCTCCCACCCCCAATCCCTCCCAGCATCAGACTCTTCTCCAGTGAGTTACTCGTCGCATGAGGTGGCCAAAGTATTGGAGTTTCAGCTTAGGGGAAGAAAAATGGCTTCTTTTATGTCAAGAAAACCATGACTGATTCTCTTTCTCTGGGGAGCCCCTATCTTATCTACTTACGGAAACAGTAAATATTTGGAGCTTTTCAGGTCATAAGGTCTCTGTCATGATTATTCTGCTACTGTAGCAAAAGAGCATGGATGTGGCCCACAAAGCTTTATTTATAGAAACATGTGGAGGACTGGGTTTGACCCCCAAACTTTGTTGCCCTTGCTTTAAATTTTTCAAAACCAGAATATTTGTATTCTGTGATATCAACCCAGTCTATAATTTAAAAATTAAACCTGCCTTTGATTTTATTCAACATTAAGCAACTCTGTTTTGACCCTTTACTGTGGCCTCAGGTGATGTACAAGGCAGGGAGATAAGAAAACCTAATATTCTTATCCCAAAAGATAATCACTTCTTGTACTATCAAATACTGAATACTCTGATAAAGTAACTTGTTTAATATATCATTTCTGTATAAGTGATGAGGAATTGAAAACTGAACTCTGAACTCTAAAAGTAAACTTTTCAACATAGTGTAGGCTCAAACTGGTAATGTTCATATTAATCTGACTTGGAATCCTGGTGGTGATTGTTCCTTCCCCAATTCATCGTGTAACCCTTGACAGGTTAGTTACTTTTCCTCAGTTTCCCCGCAGGTCACTGGGATAGCAGTATTAACTTACCTAGACAGGAAATCAAACTCTAATTAGAAGCCTCACTTCTCCAAATACACTTAGGGAACAGTTCAGTTCTAAGCCACTTCTGTTTATCAGCCAGAAACAGACCTGGGCCTGTTTGAGTCGCCGTGGAACTGAGTTTCTACATTTGTGATATTCCAAACTGAAACCACTAGGTGGCATTTTTTGGGAGTTCTGGTCCTTCATGTCTCGGCACAGAAAGAGTTCAGTGAGAAGCACAGTGATAGATAGGAAGTGATTTATCAGAATAGGACCCGGTGAGACTTACAGGCAGGTGGGCAAGAGGGTGCTCTACCTCGAGAACTTGGTGGGCTACAGTTTTATAATCAGGAAAAGTGGGGCGAGGGGAAGAAACCGGCTTCTTCCTCATTCTTGAGATGTCACACTTCCGTCATCACTTCTTCCTCCACGCCAGGTGGGGGAGTTTTCTTGTCCTACATGGTCAAACTGGGACCATCATGGCGCAATAGAAGTGAACAAAATAAGCAATAATGTGTGCTGAAAATGGTAAATTATCTGAGGTTTCAATATAATGTCACTTTTTCCTCATATTTTTGTTTTTAGTGTGTGCAGAGGAGTGTGACCTAGGAATCATTAATTCATTGACCTCACTGGGCAGGATATGCGTCTCATGCGCCATTGTTTGGAGGCATGTCTCATGCTTCTCTTGGGTGATTTTGTGGTTCCCAGGTGGTGCTAGTGGTAAAAAACCTGCCTGCAGATGCAGGAGACATAAGAGACCAGGGTTCTATCCCTGGGTCAGGAAGATCCCCTGGAGGAGGACATTGCAACCCCTTCCAGTATTCTTGCCTGGAAAAGCCCTTGGACAGAGGAGCCTGGCAGACTACAGTCATGGGATTGCAAAGAGTTGGACATGACTGAGGCGGCTTAACACACATGTGCTTAAGCAAACCTGCTCTCTTGTGTGGTCATTGATTTACATGGGGGTCTCCCATACTTTTTTCTTTACTGACAATCCCCTACTGGCGTTAACTATTGAATTACCTAGTTTGTCCCTTTACTCTCTCCCAATCAAAACCTTGATAAGTTTTTGACTATCTTTCTGAGGAAAGGGACAGAGTGGGTAATAAGATTTCCTGGAAAGACTGGGACGAACTGGACTCCAATCTGACCTGAGCTGCCTCTTGCCTTTGAGTTCACAAACATCTCTCGGCTTCAGTCTACTCAGAAACTTCAGTCTGCTGGTATCTTAAACAGAGGCTTTAGATTACTTCTCATCTAAGGTCTTAACAATTTTATGTTTACTTCAGTGATACTTCACCCTAGAGCACTAGTTTGCAAAGTTTGGTCTTGGGGAGGAAAAATGTTACATGCCATATCAGTGAACAAAGGATGTGTGACCCTCAAGCCATCAGCCACTGGAGCCTCAAACTGTGCACCCTAAGGGGATTCAGAAGGGAGAAAAACAGTATATGTGTTTGCGTGCTCTATCTCTTCAGTCGTGTCGTTTCTGATTCTTTGCAACCCCGTGGACTGTAGCCTGCCAGGCTCCTCTGTCTATGGGATTCTCCAGGCAAGAGTACTGGAGTGGGTTGCCATGCCCTTCTCCAGGGGATCTTCCCAATCCAGGGATTGAACCCATGTCTCTTATGTCTCCTGCATTGGCAGGTAAGTTCTTTACCACTAGCACCACTTGGGAAGCCTGAAAAACAGTATCCTGGCCCTAAATGGTTAAGGTGTGTATCAGAGGAATGATGTCAGTGAGTCCAGACTCTTGTATCTTCCCATACAAAGAAAAGCACTAAACTTGAGAAGTTTGGTTTTCTTAAATAGCAGTTATCTTTTGATGTTTGACCACCTGGTTTGGTTTTGTTTTTGGTCTGAACTCCTATATATCCTGGCTCTTCCTGAGGTCTTCAGCAAGTCTACAGAATAAAACATAATTCTCAATTTTTAGGTTGTCCTTTTTCTTCAGTCGACAGTTTCTAGACCCCAGGAGGTTTCCCACAATCCTTTCAGAGGATCCACAACGTCAAAACTTAAGTTCACACTGTAACACTAAAACATTACCATTTTTTCATTGACATTTATTGACATTTACACTGATGGTCTAAAAGTAGTGGCAGCTAAAACTGCTGCCTCTTAAAACAAGTTCATGACAGTGTGTCAAAAAAAAACTTTGGCATCACACTGACCTAGCAGTTGTATTTTTTCCCAGTGTATGCTCACAGTGTTTTCTTTCTTGTGCCAGTTTCACCTGGTGACTCAGACGGTTAAGAATCCGCCTGCAATGTGGGAGACCTGGGTTTGATCCCTGGGTTGGGAAGATCCCCTGGAGGGCATGGCAACCACTCCAGTATTCTTGCCTGGAGAATCCCCATGAACAGAGGAGCCTGGCAGGCTGCAGTCCATGGGGTTGCAAAGAGTCGAACGTGACTGAGCAACTAAGCATACATGTTCTTTGTGGGGCAGTAAAAAGTATTCAGTTCAGTCGCTCAGTCATGTCCGACTCTTTGCGACCCCATGAATCACAGCACGCCAGGCCTCCCTGTCCATCACCAGCTCCTGGAGTTCACCCAAACTCATGTCCATCGAGTCGGCGATGCCATCCAGCCATCTCATTCTCTGACGTCCCCTTCTCCTCCTGCCCCAGCATCAGAGTCTTTTCCAGTGAGTCAACTCATCGCATGAGGTGGCCATCTTGACCCTTGAGAACACCTCTTCAATAATCTCTGTGGTATAATGGGAAGTACACATAAAGCACTTCTGTTGTGTGCAAGGTATGCAGCCCAGTGACCCTCTCAGGGGAAAGTTCTTATGTGATTGTTGGGAGTAATGAAGGGTGTTCATTGGAAGGACTGATGCTAAAGCTGAAACTGCAATACTTTGGCCACCTCATGCGAAGAGTTGACTCACTGGAAAAGAGTCTGATGCTGGGAGGGATTGGGGGCGGGAGGAGAAGGGGACGACAGAGAATGAGATGGCTGGATGGCATCACCGACTCGATGGACATGAGTTTGAGTGAACTCCGAGAGTTGGTGATAGACAGGGAGGCCTGGCGTGCTGTGATTCATGGGGTCTCAAAGAGTCGGACATGACTGAGCGACTGAACTGAACTGAGCTGAGCTGATCATTTATTTAATGGAGCATCATTTCTGTTTGAGAAAATGTCTAACAGATAGGTTGTGGTTTTTTAGAGCATTTGGGTGTTTGGTAGATGTTTTCTCAAAAATGAACAGTCTCTCGCTTCACAGAAAACAACTGGCAGCAGTGTTACTGATGATTAAGTTAGAGCTTTCAAGAGAAAATCAGAATTGTGGAAAAATTGTATCCAACCCCATGAACTTGACAGCTTCTCAGTACTGAAAGCTTTTTCTGATGAGACTGGGGTGATAATGAGCGTGATTTTTTTTTTTTCTCAATTCTATAACAAAATGTGTCAACATTTGGAAAATCTGCATAACTATGTGAACCAATATTTTCTAAACAAATCATGAATGAAAGAGCCATTCAAAATGTAAGATACACCAATGGACTTTAACAGAAAAGTTCATTACTAGGTTTCAGATTCCAGATTGCAAGAAACTCCATTTGTCAAGTTTTGGTCTAGCGTCAAAGATCCACAGTTATCTGAAAAAGCTATTAAAAAGCTATTCCTCCCTTTTTCAACTACATGTCCACATGAGGACAGATGTTTGTCATATACCTTAACCATACAGTGTATCAAAACAGATTAAATGCAGAAACAAATGTGAGAGCCAACTGTCTTCTGTTAGTGAAGTGAAAGTCACTCAGTCCTGTCCGACTCTTTGTGACTCCATGGACTGTATAGTCCATGGAATTCTCCAGGCCAGAATACTGGAGTGGGTAGCCTATCCCTTCTCCAGTGGATCTTCCCAACCAGTAATTGAACTGGGGTCTCCTGCCAGACCTTAAAAGAGATTTACAAAAGTGTAAAACAATGCTTTTCTTTTAAATTTGGAAAAAGTTATTATTCATAAAAATATGTTATTTATGCTAATATGTAATGAGCTTATTACTGTTATATCAGTTAATGCATGTTTTTAAGGGGCTTCCCTCAGTGTTTCAGTGGTAAAGAATCCACCTGCCATTGCAGGAGACACAGATTCAATCCCTGATCTCGGAAGATCGCACATGCTGGGGAGTAACTAAGCCCTTGCAACACAGCTATTGAGCCTGCGCTCTAGAGCCTGGAAATTGCTACTACTGAAGCCCACCTCCCTAGAGCCTGTGCTCAGCAAGAAGAGAAGTCACCACCGTGAGAAGCCGGCACACCACAGCGAGAGAATAGCCCCTACTCACCACAGCTAGGGAAAAACCTGTGCAGCTACAAAGACGCAGGATAGCAACCTCCCCACCAAAATACATGTTTTTAAAATTTCTCAGTTTTAATTTCTGATGTGGTAAACACTGATAGCTGTAATCCATGTAGAAGTTTGATCCGTTTTTAAGATGAATGGGTCCTGACATCAAAAAAATGTGAGAATCTCTGTCTTAGATAACTCTGCCTAGAAAGAGAATTGTTAGAGGTAATGACATCCTTTTCAGATTTTGAACTCTTTATCAAGCAGTAATGTCTGATTTTTTTTTTCCTTGTGAAATGTAATGACATAATACAGAGTAGGTTTCTGAATCGCCCACAGCTTCAGGGCCCCATCTTCATCTCCTCTTCTTAGGGACATGTGGAGGAAATAAGACCAACTTTGGTGGCGTGGGCCTTTGTGGCTGCTCAGGGAATCTCCACCGACTTGACTTGCATGGTCAACAATGTACATAGTCTGTCCTCTAGCTGGGAGGCAGGTGGCAGGGTGCAGGCTTTACTCAGGCTCCACGTAAAGGCAGCCCTGAGTTTGCCTCTGGGCTGTCTCTCACCAGCTGCTCTCTAACTGCTTGACCTTTCAGGTCTCTCAGAGATGAAATTGGAATAATAATACCTCCTTCTTGGGGTGGTCGTGAGGTCACAGAGAATACACGTAAATTTAAAAATCCAGAGCCTGGCACTTAGTTTTTGCTTAGTTAATCATAGCTGCTATTATTGCTGTGATACTTATTCTTTTTGACCCTTTGGTGGTTTTTGATGCTAAATATTTTGGTCACCCCAGCAAGATGGGCTTCACGTGTTTTTAAGGCCTATAACTTTCTCCCCCTTTTTTTGCTACAGTGACAGCAGGCGTAGCATCACCTGAGAGCGGCAGTAAGTGTAGACGCATTAAATTGCTTTAGCTCCAGGGATGGTGTTTACTCTGTCCTGTGATGCAGGACGTATGGTAGCTGCTGGGAGTCAGTTAGATCTAAGAACACTTTAGGCTGGGATTCATTGCTTGGCTCCCATATTTGACTGTTACTTTTTACACTCTTTTGATGAAATAGTACCTTTGATGAATAGTACCTTTGCCAAGGTACTGTTATGTGGGATAAAATCCTCATAAGTACCTTGCAACTTCAGTAAACTGTGGTGTGGTCCTTTCTGCTAATGCCAGGAAGATGTGTATGAAACCCTTTGTTCTAAAATTGGAGCTAAAAGCAACTTACTATCCTCAGTAAAGACAACTGTCTCTTTTAGATCTCCAACTTCTGTTCTTTCAGGAATTTTTTTTTTTTTTTTTTATGATTCATGTAGGAGAGTGATATGGAGCAGCATTTTTTTGTCATGGTTGTTTTTATAGGTATTCCTGTGTTTGGAAATGTGTTTGTTTCTTTTCCATAGGTTGCAACAGGTTTGAAGTGACATTAGAGAAATCCAATAAGAACTTCTCCAAAAAGATTCAGCAGGTAAGCCGTGATATTGATGTCTAAGAGACATGATCAAAGCTAGAACTTTGGTAATATTATTTACTCATCTTTGAATCCTCTGCTGTCTGTCCTTCTTTTATTTACTCATCTTTGAATCCTCTGCTGTCTGTCCTTCTGTTTCTGCAGGGATATCTGTCCATCCATCACATACCTGAAATCCTTTCCTGAGCAGAAATTGTGATTACATATAAGTCAGATTCTTGCCATTGATGTTGGCTTTTTAGTCCCTTTTTTTTTTTCTAAGTCACTTCAGTCGTGTCCGACTCTGTGTGACCCCATAGATGGAAGCCCACCAGGCTCCCCCGTCCCTGGGATTCTCCAGGCAAGAACACTGGAGTGGGTTGCCATTTCCTTCTAGTCCCTTTTTAGTTTTAGTTAAAATGAACATTTGATGAACCTTGTCAGAAATGTTTAACTGAATCTAACGATTTGTTCTTTTCCAGATCCATGTGGTCTCCCAGTTTAAGATTCTGGTCAGCTTGTTAGGTAAGAAAAGGGGTTGCATTTGTATTTCATGTATCAAGAAACAGAATCTGTGATCTGATTAACCTTTTCATGGTTAATTTGATAGTTGTTATTTAACAGTGAAACTGACACATTCCTCACCAGATACAGCAGGGTACACAGGTAATAAAGATACACCCCCCGTATCTTGAGCTCTGTTCTCCAAGAAGTGTCATTTCATTCATTAAATATATATTGTGCCTTACTCAAGACATTGGAGGTACCAAGTTGGATGAGACATGGTTTCCATCTTTAAAACTTAGGTTCTGATTCTGAAGACCAAAATGACAGAAAGTACTCATATTACAGTGTGATAAGTTACAATGGAGCTTCCCCAGTGGCTTAGTGGAGGGAATCTACCTTCAATGTAGGAGACCCAGGTTTGATCCCTGGGTTGGGAAGATCCCCTGGACGGGAGGGCATGGCAACCCACTCTAGTATTTTTGCCTGGAGAATCCCATGGACAGAGGAGTCTGGCATGCTACAGTCCATAGGGTTGCAAAGAGTCAGACACGACTAAGCAACTGAGCATGCAGGCACACAAGTTCCAATGAAAATTTATAAAAAGTGCAGGGTCTTAATAACAGGAGGGACAACAGTGTCTAGTCGGTGATTAGAATTTCAGCAGGAAGACAGAGGTCGGCAGAGCATTAAAGACAGAGGAGATAGATTCAGCAAAGGCCCTGAGATGTGGCCAAACTTCAGGTGTATGGTGGAGAGTGGCTAGAAACAGGTGAAAGATCAGGGCCAGACTATTCAAGGCCTTGTTTGAAAAGCCACAGTTTCATGGGAGGTGGCCAGTAAGACATTTTCTTGACAAGCAGAAGAAACTTGCCTCATGCTCTGTTTGTTCAGCCCAGGGCCTGAATAGTAGAATCGTTTTAAACTTAGTTTCTAGTCAAGAGAAAAACATTTAAAGTACCTAAAACTAGCTAGAAGGCCCAAGTGAAATTATTGTGCTTGCTTCGCTAGGAAAAAAAATTCTAGCCATGTGTTTTTACAGAATCCATAGGGTGTTTCCTTTCTCTTATTGGAGCCTTCTAACGTGAGTAGTTTTAAAAGGAATTTCTTGTACAAATATTACATCAGGAGTTTCCAGATTTGAGAAAGACCAAGTGTAAGAGTGCTGTTTGGAAATTAAAGAGCTCTTTTACTCAAGCTAGCCCAAATTGAAAGAAACAAAGTATCCAAGTTTAGAAGTGACCTCTTATTTTTTCCCTTCATGGACCAGAAGAAGTCATTGTTAGTGAAACTGAAGATAATGTCTTGAACCAACATTTGCCATTTAGTTTTTGTTTGTTTGTTTGTTTTGAAGTTGGCTATCCTAGAGAACTGTGATAGTTTATAGTGGTGTTTTTATCTCCTACCAAACAGAAAATAATATTTACGTCCATGACCTGTTGACATTTCAACAAATCACTACGGTTTCCAAGGCAAAGGGAGCATCATTGTTCACATGTGACCTTCAGGTCAGTGCAAGGAAGATCAAATTTAACTTTGTGCTTTGATCAATATAGCCTTTTCTCACCATCCCTCCCAGTTGATGGGAAGAATGTAATATTGATGTCTAAACTCAGCAGAGGCTCCAAAGATTGTATTAGAGAAACCTCCCCCTTAGTATGTGACCTGAAGCTAGAATATTTGCATTCCCTGGTTGGGTGCTAATTAGAGCACCAGACCGCTTTATTTCAGGAGGCAGCTAGTCAAAAATGAAAACACTTGCCATGGACAAACCATTAGTGAGGAATCAGGATTGTGATAGTACATGAACATAGCTCTGTGGCATTAATTGACTCATGTTTTAAATGTGTCTTTGTAGTTTTCGTCATTAGGGAGTTTTCACTATTTAGAAAAGACATTTCTTCTGATTTTTGCCAGTTCATCATCCTTAGCTTCGGAGAAGGCAGTGGCAACCCACTCCAGTACTCTTGCCTAGCAAATCCCATGGATGGAGGAGCCTGGTAGGCTGCAGTCCATGGGGTCGCACAGAGTCGGACATGACTGAGCAACTTCACTTTCACTTTTCACTTTCATGCATTGGAAAAGGGAATGGCAACCCACTCCAGTGTTCTTGCCTGGAGAATCCCAGGGACAGGGGAGCCCGGTGGGCTGTCGTCTATGGGGTCACACAGAGTCGGACACGACTGAAGTGACTTAGCAGCAGCAGCATCCTTAGCTTCTTCACAATCTGCCTCACCCCTCTAACTCAGCTTTGATCACTTATTAGCACTTATGGTTTACATTGATACTGCACTGTTTGTTTTTTGCTTAGACATTTTCTATCCCCCCCAACTCCTTTAAAGGATTGAAAGTGGGCCTGCTGTCACTGACACAGGCTGATCCCTGCCCTTGCAGGTATTGACAGCCATGAGCAAGAAACATTTAAGGAAAAAAGGAGGAAGCAGTTGTGTAGATCTTCTTCTCTAAACTACTGTCTGTGAGGTTTGCTGGGGCCAGTGTCTCTGACTAGCAGCCCATGAGGAGGACACGCTCCTCAGCAAGTTGGGTCCATCTCGAGGGAATGGTGTGCGTTGTGTTCAGCTTCTCTGGCAGTGTAACTCTGTATGACAGGAATGTTCAGATGAGTAGCCATTGCAAGGTAGAAAATCTCTGAATCAGTTGTCACCCAGTTCTGGAGTTATCAGTGTACACATCCTCATTTGCTCTGGGTGTCTCTTCCCAGCACACAGAGACTGGGGAGGAGGTGTTGCGGATGTGTGTGGCCGTGAAAAAGAAGCTGCAGCTCTATTTCTGGAAAGACAGGGAATTTCATGAATTGCAGGTAAAGTCCACGGTTACCTGGTCTGCGGGTTGGGTTGGAGCTGCTGCTGAGTTGCCCCACAGCTTGAAAGATTGGCTGTTCAGTTCCTTTGAAGCCCAGGAACCCAGTGTTCTCCCCAGATGAATGCTCCGCTCTGAATACCTAAGAGTTACTCATGCACGTTTGTCAGAGTCTCCTGGTCTTCAGAGGCAAGGGAAGCACAGCCCTATATCTCTACAGATTGATTTATATCAAAATGGGTTTTCACCTTTTTTAAATGGACCTTGTCCATTTCATGGGTTTCATATTTTATTATGGGTGCTTTCCTGGTCTTGTGCTAATAGAATTGTATTCAGCGGAGGGTGAGGGTGATTTTGCAGAATGGGAGTAGAATAATAGGAAGGTCACCTATTTTTTTCTCCTTTATCATCTTTCCAGTTGAACACTTGCTCTTTTTCTCCAGGGGGACTTTAGTGTACCAGATGTGCCCAAGTCCATGGCATGGTGTGAAAATTCTATCTGTGTGGGCTTCAAGAGAGACTACTACCTAATAAGGGTAAACCTTACCATTTTGCAAATATCATCAGTTTACTTTGGGGAAGTTGACTGAATTTCTCCAGGGGAGATGATTATATGCTTCTGAACTGCAGGTAGAGAGCCTGCGTTAGGTAGAGTTTTGTCGTAACAGAGTTTGTGTTTGTATGTTTGGTTCTTTTTCATGCTCTAAACATCTTTTGCAAATAAGATGGCTGTATATCTTAAGCCAGACAGCATCAACTCTCAGTGCTCTACATAATGAATTAGCCACATGCTGTATCTAGATAATTAGGACTGCTTGGTTCTGTCCAGTAGCATTATCACGGGCTGCTATCTTGAGGCTTCAGTGTTAGGAATTATATACTAATTTTAGTTTTTCTTTAAATTTTGACTGCATTGCCTGGTTTGCAGGATCTCAGTTCCCCAACCAGTGATTGAACCCCATCCATGGCAGAGAAAGCACTGAATCCTAACAACTAGACCACCAGGAAATGCCCTGATTTTAGTAGTAACTGAAGTATTTTTGAGACTTTGACTTTCTTGCCTCCCCAAATCTTATAGTATATTTGTTGTAAAAATTGTTTTCATTTTTTTTTTAATTTTGAAAGCCTTTTGTTTTTATTATAGAAAATAAGAAAATATAGGTAAGGAGAGTAAAGGAAGTGCAAGTCATCTTTAATTCTCCCACTCACTGCTAACCTTTCAGTAATGGGCGTCTGCTCTGTTTACAAAAAATATCATGTTATACACATAGATTTGTAACCTGCTTTTTCTCTTAACCAAAGTGGTAAATATCTACAACATTGGTTTTTTTTCCCTCCAGTGTGCATATGTATGTAGACCAGGTTGGTATACCATTCATTTTATAGAATAATATAAATTTCTTATCTTCATACCCCTCTTGTAATCTGGACTTGCCAATCAATCCTAGATTTTCCCCACCTCCTACTTCCCTACTTCCTGCTGTGTTTGCTCTTCATTGTTTATCTAGTGAATATATTCATTCCATATTTATGTTCTTGGGCTGGCCTCATTTTATCAGCCTCAGAACTGCAAGCTCCTAGGTAGTTACTGGGCTTCTCTGGTGGTTCAGATGGTAAAGAATCTTTCTGTAATATAGGAGATGTGGATTCTATCCCTGGGTTGGGAAGATCCCCTGGAGAAGGGAATGACCACCTACTGCAGTATTCTTGCCTGGGAAATCCCATGGACAGAGGAGCCTGTCAGGCTACAGTCCATGGGGTTGCAAGAGCCAGACATGACTTAGTGACTAAACCACCACCAGGTGAGTTACTGCTTTGTAACTGCCTGTATAGCAACCAGGCAGACGGGCACCTGAGAGGAGTCTGTGAGGCTGGGGGAACGGAGCCAGACGGAGGAGGAGGGCTCTCATTCCTCTGACTGCCGTAGGTGTGCTGTCGCCTTCTGGGGAGTGGAGTGTTTCGAGGGCGAGGAATCTTGCTCTAGGACCAGTTTATTCAAAACTACTTCCTTTATTTACATACAATAACATTCTTTTGGATATGTGGTTCTGAGTTTTGGCAGATGCCTAGAGTTGTGTAACTACCACCACAATCAAGGTTCAGAACTGGGGACTTCACTGGTGGCCCCATGCTTAGGGCTTCATGCTTCCACTGCCGGGGGTCCAGGTTCAATCCCTGATCGAGGGAGTGACCAAGATCCTGCATACCTTGAGGCCAAAAAAAATAAATAAATAAAGATTCAGAACAGTTCCATCACCCCAAGAAATTCCCTCATGCTCTCCCTCTGATGTCAGCCTTCCTACCACACTCCCACCTCTAGTCACCACTGATCTATTCTTCTCTTATAGTTTGCCTTTTCCAGAATGTCTTATAAATAGTATCATACTATGTATGATGTACATACTAAGTATGTAGCCTTTTGAGCCTGGCTTCTTTCACTTAGCATAATGCAGTTGACATCCGTCTGTGTTGTGTGTGGGTCAGTGTATTCTTATGACTTCCATTGTATGGAAGGACAAAGTTGTTTCCAATTTTTAGCCACTGTAGACATTTGGGCTTCCCTGGTGGCTCAGAGGTTAAAGCGTCTGCTTCCAATGCGGGAGACCCAGGTTCGATCCCTGGGTCGGGAAGATCCCCTGGAGAAGGAAACGGTAACCCACTCCAGTATTCTTGCCTGGAGAATCCCATGGATGGAGAAGCCTGGTAGGCTACTGTCCACAGGGTCGCAAAGAGTCGGACACGACTGAGCGACTGAACAGACAGAACAGACAGACATTTGCACACAGATTTTTATGTAAACACAGGTTTTTCATTTCTCCGGAGCCAATGCCTAAGAATGGGTTTGTCGGGTCCCATGGTAAGTGTATAGTTAATTTTATAAAAAGCCAACAGCCGAAGGTACTATACCATTTTGTGTTCTTATCAGCATCGTATGAGAGTTCCAATTACTTTAGCACTTAACACTGTTAGCTGCTGAGCTAGATGCTTGTCTCCATGTTAGAGAAAAAAAGAACTGGTTCAAAAATTGTCATAACAGACTATAATGTTTCTTCATGCCAAGTAAGGAATATTATTGGCCTCTGTAGGTTTGGGGTTTTAATTTGATTTTTCTAGGCCGTCCCTCCATGTTCATGCCTCTGGCTGGAGAATGCTGGGTGACTCACTTGTTTCTTCCTGTAGGTGGATGGAAAGGGGGCCAACAAAGAGCTCTTCCCAACAGGAAAACAGCTGGAGCCCTTAGTTGCACCTTTGGCGGATGGAAAAGTAGCTGTGGGTCAGGATGATCTCACCGTGGTGCTCAATGAGGAGGGGATCTGCACACAGAAGTGTGCTCTGAACTGGACAGACATCCCAGTGGCCATGGGTAAGACCTGCATAGCTGCTGTTTCCCACTTTGGGCTGGGGCCATGCCACTCTCGCAGAATGGGGCTCCACTCAGAGCTTTAGCAGACTGGTTTCCAGTGTCACTTACTCTCAGTTCCCCTTTTTATAAGTAGAAAAGTGTTCCTGGGTTATTAAAAAATGGGATATTCTGGGGACGGCCATGCTTCTGCTGCAGGGGACACAGGTTTGATCTTCGGTCGGAGAGCTAAGATCCCACATGCTACACGGTGTGGCCCCCCCACAAAAAAAGGAGAATATTTTGGCTTTTGTAGGAAGTTGGGTTTTGCCAACTTCTGAGTAAAGGGGGGGAAATGTAAACAGAATTGCACATTTTAGGAAGTGATTGTCTACTGCTATTTTTATCTTTTACTTCCTTTTGTTTTACATTCATTTTAAATTTTTTTTTAATTTTTGGTCGTGCTGGGGCTTCTCTGCTAAGCAGGCTTTTTTTTTTTTCCTCTAGTTGCAGCTGCTGCTGCTAAGTCGCTTCAGTCACAAGCGGGAGCTATTCTCTAGTTATGCGTGGACTTCTCGTTTCCATGGCTTCTCTTGTTGCAGGGCAGGGTCTCCAGGTACAGAGGCTTCAGTAGTTGTGGTTCCCAGGCTCTAGAGCACAGGGTCAGTAGTTGTGACACATGGGTGTATTTGCTTCACAGCATATCGGATCTTCCTGGACCAGGGATTGAACCCATGTCTCCTGCATTGGCAAGCAGATTCTTTACCACTGAGCCCCCAGGGAATCCTGCCTTCTTTTTTTAATGGTTTTATTTTGTCCGCTGCCAAATAGACTAAGCTTGGAAATTATTTAATCCTATGGTATGTATAACAGCATTAAAAGGTTTTTGATGTGGTGGTTATTGCTGCTTTGTTTTTGTAGCTTTGAGCCTACAGATTGTATTCAAAGTAAATCTGCTCCACGCATGAGGTGTTTCTGCTCCTACACCTGCCTCCAGCTCCCAGCTCTATGCAATGATATTGCCTGGAGGCCCATGACAACGCTCTCAGCAATTCATTTTTAGTTGGGAGAGTGAATATTAAATATTTTAGTTACTGCTGTGGAGGGGCATACCAGCCTTCTGTCTTTAAGGGCCCTAGCTCGAGAAGCAAGGATTACATCGTAAAGAGATGAAATGAGACCCTGCTTCAGGTATTAAATCGGATGAGTTGAGATTTGGTAGTTGAGAAAGGGGAAGTTCACTGTTCAGTTAGTCAGTAAGAAGTTTTGTTAAAATTGGACTAGACCAGGCAGGGAGTTTAAGATCTAGCTTGAAGAAAAATTTCTTTCATTTAAGCAGAAAAAAATGAGCAGAAATGCCGAAGACATGCTAGTTTGTGAATAGGCATCCAGAGACTGACCTGATTGAACAGGTGGGTGGATTATGAAGGGATGTGGAGGGGGCCAGTTGTTAGGGGTCCATGCGCAGGTCCAAGAGGCCAGTAGATTTCTCAATGGTAGAATTCTTAACAGCATTAGCAGTTATTCTGGTGGTGACTAGAGATGAAAAGACCAGAAGGAAGATAAAGCAAAAGGTCAGTATTTTATGGGGCTCACTGAAAGGACTGATGCTGAAGCTTCAACGCTTTGGCCACCTGATGCAAAGAGCCAACTCATTTGAAAAGACCCTGATGCTGGTAAAGATCAAGGACAAGAAGAGAAGGGGAAGACAGAGGATGAGATGGTTGGATAGCATCACTGACTCAGTGGACATGAGTTAGAGCAAACTCTGGAAGATGGTGACAGACAGGGAAGCCTGGCATGCTGCAGTTCATGGAGTCACAAAGAGTCAGACACGACTTAGTGACCGAACAACAGAAAGGTTATTTTCATTCTCAAGTTTAGGGGCTTAACATGAGAAGGGAGGGGACATTCTTCATAGGTAGGGTGAGAGAATACCCTTCAACAGGAAGACTTAGCTTCCTGAATAGAGTACATGGTTTTTTGTTTCTTTTTAAGTTTTGTATTGATTTCTGCCATACATAAGGCAAATAGCCATAATTATGCATATATTCCCTCCCTCTCTTTCCCCTGTCTCTTCCCCCCAGGTCATCACAGAGTGCCAGACTGGGTTCCCTGTGCTCCCCAGGAACTTCTTACCAGCTGTCTTCCATCTCACACCTGATTGTGTATATATGTTGATGTATATATTTCTCCGTTCATCCTGAATGGAGTCCATTTTAAACTTGGATTGTATTTCTGCTCTCCTCTTCACTACTGTACCCAGGCTCCAGTCATTCTTTTTTATTGTACTATCTTATTAATTAATTTTAATTTTTATTGGCATTCAGTTGCTCTACAGTGTTGTGTTAGTTTCTGCTGTACAGTAAAGTGAATCAGCCATGGTGGTGGTTTAGTCACTAAGGCATGTTCGACTCTTGCGACCCCACGGACTGGAGCCTGCCAGACTCCTCTGTTCATGAGATCTCCAGGCAAGAAGCAAGAATACTGGAGTGGGTTGCCATTTCCTTCTCCAGGGGATCTTCCCAACCCTGGAATCGAACCCAGGTCTCCTGCACTGTAGGCAGATTCTTTCCCAACTCGAATCACATATGTATATATATATACCCTGCTTTTTGGATTTCCTTCCTAATTGCTCCAGTCATTTGGAAAAGACTCCCCATTCCTGTGCTTTCGTCTGGTTGTTGCCTTTTCCTTTCTTTGCCCAGCAACATCCTGCTCATATGACAAGTCCCCTGTTCAGTGGCACTTCCTCCCAGAGGTCTTCTCTGACCCGCAGGCAGAATTAGTCACTTCCCCCTGGGTGTTCCTACCATCCCTTCGGGTTTCTCTGTCAGGCGAGCTGCATGCCCCACTGGGTGCAATGAGTTGTCTGTTTCCTCTGTTCATGTGGGAGCTCTGTGAGCTCTGCGCTCATGTCTTGGTTCCCTTTGAGCAGTGCCTGAAACATCCTAGCCTCTTAGTAAATGCTTGCTGTTAGAGGAATCACTGTGGTTGTCCGCCCTTCATTATGTGTCTTCTGGACGCCAAGCAGTCTGCCATGTTTGACGACTCAGAGAGATTGAGACCATCTCTGAATGAATGATAAAATGTGACAACCAAAAGGGTTTCTATGATAGATTGCTTCTTTTGTTAAATTAGACCCTATTAAAGTAGGCCAGATTTTAAAAGGATAGAAGTTTTACATAGTCATATAAATTTACATGAAAGAAAATTATAATAGTTTTTTTTAAAAAATTATTTTTTATTTGAAGGATAATTGCTAAAAATTATAATAGCTTTTTAAAATGAGGCCAGCATTAAAAAAGGAAAATATGTTATTTAATTCTGTTTTTTGGTAAGATGAAAGATATCAGCATAATAACAATAGTAGCGTTTCAACTGATGAAGGAATTACTGAGGCCTCAGTTTCCTCATTTCTGAGTTCCTTTCTGGTTTTGAACTTTTATTGTACTATTCATTTAGAGTATAAATAGCATGTATAATATGAAAAGCCTTCTATCTGAAAGTAAATGACAAGAAAATAAATTTATAGCAAGTTAATCACACCAAGAAACTATTCTTATAGACATATTCTTTGGTTAAATTTTTATATAATAATTATGCCATCTAGTGGTTCATTTTTTTTTTTACTAATTTAAAATTATTTTAATTGTGGCTAAAGCACATAGCATAAAATCTATCACCTTAACCATTTTTAAGTGCACAGTTCAGTAGTATTATGTATATTTACATTGTCATGAAGATTTCAAAACCTTTTCATCTTGTGAAACTAAAACTCTATACCTATTAAACAACAACCCATTTCCCCTCCCCCTGCCCTGGCACCACACTACTTTCTGTTCCTGTGAATTTGATACATTCATTACCTCCTGTAAGAAAATGGTTACACTGAGAATGCCGTCCAGCTGCCTTCTCTGAACCGTTGAGCCTCATGTGGAGTTTTGTGTCTTTTCAATGTGATGATCTCAAGCAGAAATAGCATAGACCAGAAATATGGATTTCTTGCTGTAGAATAATTTTCAGGAAAAAATAAAAAGAAGTTGCCCCCCTCTTGCCTTTCCTAAGAGGATGAAGGAAATTATGTCACCTTGTTCTCCGACGGACTCATTAGGGGAGCTGCCACTGGCCTTGGTTTGGCCTGGCTTCGTGAGTGATGAGAAAGGAGCCACTGACTCTTTCACCCAGTCCTCAGGGAAACAGTAGGAATGGAGTCTGGTCACTCTGAGCAAAGCTAAGATGCATCCTTTTTGTGCAGGAGATTTCTCTTAGCGTCACTGAGACAAGCAATTTTTTTTTTTTTTTTAATATCACAGTATAGGATCCTGGCTTGGTATTTGACTAGTGGGCTATTTGGAGATCCAGGTGCAGCTTAGAAATGAGAAGCTGAAACGTCTATAAACCTAAAGCTTTAGAGAGAACCTCAGCTCAACATGTTCTCTCTCATGCAGAGCACCAGCCTCCCTACATCATTGCAGTGTTGCCTCGATACGTGGAAATCCGAACATTTGAGCCAAGGCTTCTGGTCCAGAGCATTGAACTGCAAAGACCCCGTTTCATTACCTCAGGCGGGTAAGGAATTCCTTTCTTTACTATAGCTGCCATCTTATTCCAAAACTTTAAAGTCATCTGGGTCATCATAAAGCTGGCCCTCTTTTGCTAATCCTCTTACTCCTGTCTCCAGATCAAACATTATCTATGTGGCCAGCAATCACTTTGTCTGGAGACTCATTCCAGTCCCCATGGCGACCCAAATCCAACAGCTTCTCCAGGACAAGCAGTTTGAATTGGCTCTGCAGCTCGCTGTAAGTCTTTGTTTCTGAGATTTGGGTGTGAGTTTGCCTTCCTCATCACTCTTCAGGGCAGGTGATTTTGGTTTAGATGTTCGTGTTTTTCTTGGACTGGAGGAATAAACACAGAGCTGAAAGTCAAAGGGCTTGAATTCAGGATCAGACCCTGCCATAAAAGTATCTGTGTAACTCTAAGTAATCTCACTGTCTCTGTCAAATGTAGAATGAATGCCAGTTATACTAATAGTATTTCATAGAATTAATAGGACAGTAAAATAATTGAATAGATATGGTATGGCCTTGAAAAATTAAAGACAATGCAAACAGCAAAATAACAATCGTAACTGTCAAGGTTACAGTTTGGTTGAATGCAACAGCTCCAAAGCCTCTCAGAGTCCCTTTCACAAGTGGGCTCCTGGGCTTAGATAAGCAGGCCTTCTTTAGGTACTCTGAACCCACCTCAGGTTGCTGCTTCAGCAGGGCCCCAGTCTTCAGACGGTCACTCTCCTTGAATGTTCACATGGGGCGTTCCTCGTGCTCTTGGCTGAGCAGTGACCGTGCTCTTGTCTCAGTGATGCTCTTATTGCCAACATGCTTCTTGAAGATTGACTTTCAAGTGTTGCCTTATTCTTTTAAACATCCCTAGTGGTGATTATTGTCATCTCAAATGGGTTTGATTTTATGAAACAACTGAAAGTCATCCCGAGCCTCACTTAGTCATTAAAACCAGACAGTGCTAATTTAGTAAGAAAAGCAATTGTTATGAAGGTAATAGGAAAACTCAGCTTTTACAGTATCTTATAAATTATTTCTGAAAGGGAAACAGCGATCATAAATTTTGGAATACAAATGATTATAATCATGTGGTAGATACTTTTGAAAAGGAGCTTTTATTTTGGGTGTATAAGTTCTAGACTGAAAACAAAAATCCAGTCTTAATTAGTTAGACACATTTACTATCCCATAGATTGTTTCTTCCTTGGGCCATTTAATTTTAGCATCTTACTGTTTTTCCCCCCACTCATTTATTGACCTGAATTATTTTATTTTCATTTTTAAAATAATGAATATCCATAAACCCATCACTTAACCCCCCCAAAAATAACTTCTGTAACCAGTACATCCCTCCCCATCCCATCCCTCTGCCTATGCTCCAGACACAGCCATTATCCTAACTTTTGTGTTTTATTGTTCTGTTGCTAAGTTGTGTCCGACTCTTTGAGACCCCATGAATTGCAGCACACCAGGCTTCCCTGTCCTTCACCACCTCCTTGAATTGGCTCAGATTCATGTCCATTGAGTCAGTGATGCCATCCAACCATCTCATTCTGTCATCCCCTTCTCCTCTTGCCCTCAGTCTTTCCCAGCATCAGGGTCTTTTCCAATGAGTTGGCTCTTCACATCAGGTGGCCGAAGTATTGGAGCTTCAACTTCAACATCAGTCCTTCCAGTGAATATTCAGGGTTGATTTCCTTTAGGATTGACTGATCTCCTTGCTGTCCAAGGGAGTCTCAACAGTCTTCTCCAGCACCATAGTTCGAAAGCATCAATTCTTGGGTGCTCAGGCTTCTTTATGGTCCAGCTCTCACACCCATACATGACTAATGGAGAAGGGGATGGTAAACCACTTCAGTATTCTTGCCTTGAAAACCCCATGAACAATATGAAAAGGCAAAAAGATATGACACTGAAAGATGAACCTCCCGGGTCAGTAGATGTCCAATATGCTACTGAGGAAAAGCAGAGAAATTGCTCCAGAAAGAATGAAGAGGCTGAGCCAAAGCAGAAATGATGTCCAGTTGTGGTTATATCTCTTGGTGAAAGTAAAGTCCAGTCCTGTAAAGAACAGTATTGCATAGGAACCTATAATGTTAGGTCCATAAATCAAAGTAAATTGGATGTGGTCAAACAGGAGATGGCAAGAGTGAACATTGACATTTTAGGAATCAGTGAACTAAAATGGACAGGAATGTTAGTTGCTCAGTTGTGTCCAATGACGGGAATGGGCAAATTTAATTCAGATGACCATTGTATCTACTACTGTGGGCAAGAATCCCTTAGAAGGAATGGAGCAGCCCTCATAGTCAACAAAAGAATCCAAAACACAGTACTTGGTTGCAGTCTCAAAAATGACAGAATGATCTCGGTTCCTTTCAAAAGCAAACCATTCAACATCACAGTTATCCAAGTCTATGCCTCAACCACTAATGCCAAAGAAGATGAAGTTGAACGGTTCTATGAAGACCTACAAGACCTCCTAGAACTAACATTTAAAAAAAATGTCCTTTTTGTCATAAGGGACTGGAATGCAAAAGTAGGAAGTTGAGAGATACCTGGAGCAACAGGCAGGCTTGGCCTTGGAGCACAGAATGAAGCAGGGCAAAGGCTAACAGTTTTCCCAAGAGAATGCAAGATGGTCATAGCAGACACCCTCTTCCAACAACACAAGCAATAACTCTACACATGGACATCACCAGATGTCAAATCAGTCATCAGATTGATTGTATTCTTTGCAGCCAAAGATGGAGAAGCTCCATACAGTCAGCAAAACCAAGACCTGGAGCTGACTGTGGCTCAGCTCATCAGCTCTTTATTGCAAAATTCAGGCTCAAATTGAAAAAAGTAGGGGAAACCACTAGGCCATTTAGATACGACCTAAATCAAATTCCTTATGATTATACAGTGAAAGTGATGAATAGATTTAAGGGACTAGATCTGGTAGACAGAGTGCCTGAAGAACTACAGGCAGAGGTTCGTAACATTGTACAGGAGGTGGTAGACCAAAACCATTCCCAAGAAAAAGAAATGCAAGAAGGTAAAGTGGTTGTCTCAGGAAGCCTTATGAGTAGCTGAGAAAAAAAGAGAAGCAAAGGAGAAAGGGAAAGATATACCCAACAGAATGCAGAGTTCCAGAGAACTCTGGAGAGAGAAGAGTCTAGCAAGGAGAGAGAAGAAAGTCTTCTTAAGTGAACTTTTGTGTTTATCATGCCCTTACATTTTTTGTGATAGTATTTTACATATATTTGTGTGCTTGAGTATGTGTCTAGTTTGTGAGCTTTCTGAAAAGGGTATTATATAGCACATGGCTTTTTTAGCATCTGTTTTTCTTAACAGGAACGTCTTTTCAGTGTTCTTTCTGCTGCTGGTTGTCTGTTTCATCTTCGGATGAAACAGAGAAGAAGAAAGTGGATTTCCTTTTTTCTCTTCTCTTCTCTAGGCCTGCACTTACTAGGTGTTCTGCTCTTTGACAAAAGAAGGTTGCTTGATATCATCTTGGCTCTTGAGGAACCTGTCTTTCATTTAAATTAATCAGAGGACATACACGAAACTTTCAGAGGGCAGTTACATACTGAACTTTGCTATTAGGCCAGAAAAAGAATCCTAAGGTTGGACTCTTTAAAGATAGGTCAGACCAGGAGCTTGAAACGGAGAGTTACAGAGCCTGGAGAAGTTAGAAGTGAAAACAAGTGTGGAAATGAGTATTTCCAGGACACTTGGGGCCCATTCTGACTGGCATGGCGGGTGTGGCTTGAATGTGTGGGAATAACCTAGCTAAGGAGACTTTGCCAGACTTTGAGAGCCTTTAAAGCACCAAACAGGAGAGCTTAGCCCAAGTGCAGCCCCATGCTGATGCTGGCCTGGATTAGGGTGACAGCAACAGAAGAGGAAAAGAAGGGAAAACGTGGAGAGACATTTTGAAGGAAGAAGTTAATGTGGTAAAGATTCGCTAAGAAGGATAGAAGAGGGGGAAGGTTAGAGGAAGAAACAGAGATATTTGGCTTCTACTGGGAACAGGACCTTTCCCAATCATGTTAGCTGTGTTAGACATCTTCCATCCTTTGAGCCCGCCATGCTCTCTGTCATTTTAGGGTCTTGCACACGTGCTATCCTCTTGGCCTCAGATGTCCTCCCCTCCCCCATCTGTCACCTGCCAACCTCACCTGGCCAGCTCCAGCTCATCCTTTGTGTCCCAGCTTACATTCCTCCTGGGAACCTTCCTGGACCCACTGGTCACACTGGGCTGACCTGAACACCCCACCCACGTGGTTCTGTCATCACTCACTCTGCTTTGTTTTGATTTTTTTTCTTTAAACCCTAAATTTTATTCAGATTTCACTAAGTTTTCCCATTATTTGTCCCTTTTTCTGTTCCAGGTTCAAATCCAGAAATCATAAGGTATTTAGGTGTCACACATTCTTAGTGTCCTCTGACCTGTGGAAATTTCTTAGTCTTCCCTTGTTTTTCATGATCCTGATGGTTTTCAGGAGTATTGGTCAGGTGTTTTGTAGAAGTCCTATTGTGTTTTAATTGCATAGTTACTTATGATTAGACTGAAAGGGCAATCTGTGAGGTCAGAGCCACGTGACTGCTTTGTACCCTCTAGCATATACATGTTCCAGGATATCGTCTGATACCTGGTAGATACTAAACAAATATTGATTGAGTGATTGAGCACCTACCTATTCTACTCTCTTTTCAGGAAATGAAAGATGATTCCGACAGTGAAAAGCAGCAACAGATCCATCACATCAAGAACTTGTATGCCTTCAACCTCTTCTGCCAGAAGCGTTTCGATGAGTCCATGCAGGTCTTTGCTAAACTTGGCACAGGTAACAAGGGGGTATAGCCTCGGGATGAGGAACTAAACTGAGGGAGGGGAAACTGGAAAGAATGGGGAGAAATGATATCAGACTAACGAGAATGGGAAAAGTTAACCTCATCTAGATTGATCCTTGTACTTAACAGGATCCTGTGGGTGGCCATGTGACTATATATTTACAGCCCTGATCTTACGACTCTGGTCTCATCCACATACACAGACTTCCAGTTTTCCAGGATGCTTTGCCCTTGCCATTAGAGGAAGGTAATAGAAAGTCATTGAAGACAACAGCCATGTGTTTTATCATCTAGTAATCAGATTATTGACTGCAGTTCTAGACAAAAGTCACTGAACTGAGCTTAGTAAGCTGCAACAGTAGGTTTGTTGGTTTTTTTTTTTTTGGCTATGCTGGGTCTTTGTTGTGTGCAGGCTTCTTCTAGTTGCAGCACACGAGCTTCTCTAGAGTTGCTTGAATGTCCTTATACAGAGTGACTGGCTCTTCCTGGAGTTGGTGATCCAAGAGACCTAGCCGGAAGCCTTAGTGCCTTTTAGGGTGATCACTTCTCCCCATTTTCTGTTGATTTACAGGGGCTTTCCAAGTTAGGGCAAGGGAACACACAGCCCACCTCATGGTGGAGGAGTATCAACATTACGTAAAAGAAGCGTGTCAGATTGGGTATATGTTGGTGTGTGCCATACTGCTTGTCATCCTTAAAGCTGTTTCTCAAGATCAAAGGAATCTGGCCAGGATTCGATTTTCCCCCTAATTTGTATTCTCTTATCAGTTATTCATGTCTGTTTCCCATTAATCAAATGAAATCCTGTGTTTTTTTTAAACCAATCTGTGTGAATTAATTTTATATAATCAACCTATTATCTTCTCCCATATATGCTACCAGTGTATTCCATAGCCTGTTGCCTGGTGATTTTGCTTCACTAATATTCCTTTACACACACACACACACACACACACACACACACACACACACACTTTTTATTTTTTAAGTCTAGTGGTCTTTTCAACTTCACTGTCTTACCAGGTTTTCCTTTTTCTTCTTTACTTTTAGTGAGTTAATGAATTTTCATTTTTAATTCTATTTATGTCTTAGAAGAGAGTCATGCAATCATTTTAATGTTTTAGTGTTCAAAATATATGTGTGTAGCTTGAGTTTTTATGAACTTGAGTCATTTAAAAAAAAGTCAATCTGGAACTTATTTTGCTGTAGTGATAGTCTCATTTTAGTTTATCTTTGAATTGCTGTGCTTCTGTTTGGGGAATCATGTTCACCTTCCATGTAGATCCTACCCATGTGATGGGCCTGTACCCAGACCTGCTGCCCACAGACTACAGGAAGCAGCTGCAGTATCCTAACCCACTGCCTGTGCTGTCTGGGGCTGAGCTGGAGAAGGCTCACTTAGCTCTGATTGACTACCTGACACAGGTAGGTGTGATGCGACAGTATATGGAAGAGTTCACCTGGGAGTTTCAGTGCCTGCTTCTCTATGCAGGGAAGGGGGAGGCTTCTGTAATGCCACAGATGTTCCACAAGTGAACACTGTAAAGTCTGAGGGGGTCATTCACATTTTTTCTGTTTCACCTGCTTACTTAACTGTAGAATGCATATTTTGCTAAGTCACTTCAGTCTTTGCAGCCCCAAGGGCTGTAGCCCGCCAGGCTCCTCTGTCTATGGAATTCTCCAGGCAAGAATACTGGACTGGGTGGCCATTTCTTCCTCCACCGATCTTTCCAACCCAGGGATTGAACCCGTGTCTCTTAGGTCTCCTGTATTGGCTGTTGGGTTATAACAATAGAATAGAGTTTTTTTGCCAAATCCTGTTACCAGGAAGCATACTCAGTTCCTGGTAGATTCACACTAAACTCTTACAGGAACTAAAAAGAGAAAAGTTTAATTGATTGAAAAGAATAAGCGTTTTAAAGAAACTTTTGGGGAACAGTTATACTTTTGGGAAAAAAATACCTACTCTACTCAGGAAACTTGGAAAACACAGAAAAGTATAAAATAAAAATAAAAAAATCGCTTATTGATCTGCTCTATTACTCAGAGAAAAGTAACTAACATTTTAGTGTTGTCCTTCCAGAGTTTTATATGTATTTGTGAATAATTTTTGTTTATTTATTTATCAGATTTTTTAAATTGCAAATGGATATCAAGATATATACTGTTTTATAGCTTACTTTTAAAGCATTTAGCCATATATTAGGAAAGTCCTTCCCTGTCATTAAGTATTCTTCTATAACATGTTTTTTTAGAGGGAGTATTTAGACTTAAATTAGTTTCAGTTTACTGTTACAGGCAGATAAGTGAAATTTTCAGATCAGCACTAAAACTAATATCTCCATTAAAAATGTCTCTGAACCCTAAATTTCCGTGCTTAAGGCTGTTATTTATTTCCTGTGCACCCATTCACAGTCAATTGTTGTTCAGTCGCTAAGTCATGTCTTACTCTTTGCGACCGTGTGGACTACAGCATGCCAGGCTTCCCTGTCCTTCACTATCTCTTGGAGTTTGCTCAGATTCATGTCCATTGAGTTGGTGATGCTATCTAACCATGTCATCCTTTCTGACTCAGAGAACTTATTAAATTTTTTCCCGTAAGTGTTCTGCAGACTTGTAAGGGGTATCCTGGAGAGGCATAAGTATTGCTAGGAAAATTGTAAGCCAGCTACCCACCACCTGCTTCTGGGTCAGTGGGTGTCCCACAGGTCCACTCAGGCATCTGTCGTCTTGGCACTTGCTTGACATTGGGCTCCATGGTTGGCTGGCAACCTGCAAAAAGCACACCAGCTTGCCTCTGTCTGCACACTGCACAGTCCGTGAGCCAAGTGAAAAAGGTTCCTGGGGCAGAAAGTGTCCCAAGCATGTGGCATCACAGAAAACCCTCTATTTCCAATATCTTAGCTTTAGGACCCCAAGCACAGTCTTTCCCAACCTTCTCCACTGAGTTTGGAATGTGGGGAGGTAACTGACACCAGCCTTGTGCCAGAGAGATGGTAGAACAAATAAGTCCATGGGCATTCCAGACACAAAATAGTACAAATTGAATGATTCCATTTATATGCAGTTCTAGAAAGCACGCATTCTCAGTCGCTAAGTCAGTCTGACTCTTTGCCACCCCATGGACTGTAGCTCACCAGGTTCCTCTGCTCATGGGATTTTCCAGGCAAGAATACTGAAGTGGGCCCTCCTCTAGGGGATCTTCCCAACCCAGGGATCAAACCTGTGTCTCCGGCAGGTGGGTTCTTTACCACTGAGCCACCTGAAAAGCCTGTTTGAAGTTCTAAAATAGGGAAAGAGTAATCATTAGTGATAGAAATCAGATCAGTTGTGTAGGGAGTGGGTGAGATTCTTTGGGAGGAGCACAAGGGAACTTTAAAGGGTAATAGAAATGTTTTGTTCGTTGCTTGGGGTGGCGGCTCCATGCATGTATATATCTGTCAAAGTGCATCTGATTGTATGCTTTTCAGGGGTACATTTTATTGTATGTAACTCATACCTCAATAAAGTTGATTAAAAAAAAAAATACATGCCCTTTGGAATCCGACCCTAATTTGAAGTTGGCCTCTGTTACTGATGAGGTAGCTAATATCTGTGCCTTGGAAATGGGGCTAATAATACCTGTATTTGTTTTAGATTTAAAATAGGATAAATCTATAAATTGCATGACACAGTGCCTAGTGTGTAGTAAATACTCAGTAGATCATTGTTACTGTATCTGGTGATTTGGTGGGCATCTATTTTTGATCCCTGATAAATGCCAATGTGGGATCAGGGTAGATAGGTGTAAGCTGATTTGAAGGTATTTGGAATTGCCTAAGTTTTAAGCCTGGCCTTGACCCTGCATTTTTGCCCTTGGCAGAAACGCAGCCAGTTGGTAAAGAAGCTGAATGACTCTGATCACCAGTCTAGCACCTCCCCTCTCATGGAAGGGACTCCTACCATCAAATCCAAGAAAAAGCTGCTGCAGATCATTGACACCACCCTGCTCAAGTGCTACCTTCATGTGAGTTTTCCCAGCACTCGGCTCCCTGCCATCCAACCCCTTTCCTAGCCCGGGGTCCCTGCCACTAGTAAGAGTGAAGTATTTGTTCTTAGGAACCACCTACTCTTGACCTGACATCTGTGAGCATCTTAGAATTGAGGGGTTAAGACTAGATGTTGACCCAGAATCTTAGGGTGAGCTGGTCTTCTCTGCCAAGACTGGGGTTGGTCCTACAAGGTGAATAGGGACAATTCCCCAAAGAAAATTTCCCCTTTCTTTACCCTCTTCCCCTGCCACACACACTCTTTTAAAAAATGTGTGTGACAAAGCATAAATGCTATGAAGGCTCCTACCTGTAGGCCTGGAAAGGGTTGTTTGCTCTCTTTTGCCTGTGTAACATGCCTGGTGTTTCAGCCTGAAGCAGGCCTGGGCTGAGGGAGGATGGGCCTCCCCGGGAAGCAGTTCCTGCTGAAGTCCTGCCTCTCCTGCAGACGAACGTGGCCCTTGTGGCCCCCTTGCTGCGTCTGGAGAATAATCACTGCCACATTGAAGAGAGCGAGCACGTGCTGAAGAAGGCTCACAAGTACAGCGAGCTGATCATCCTGTATGAGAAGAAGGGGCTCCACGAGAAAGGTGACCAGGGCAGGGGTCACCTGTGATTAGAGGGTCCTTTGTATTTTGTCTGGGGGAAGCCTACTGAGGTGTTTGTTGTTACCGAATCACGTCAGGCTGCTCACCACTTGAAAATCAATACACGAGAGAAAGGCACATGTTACAAAGGAAAGTTGCTTTTAATGAGAATGCTGGCAATCTGGGGAGATGGTGGACCTAGAGTGCCCCAAAAACCACGTGTGAAGATTTTCGAAGCTCAGCCGTGAAAACTTTTAAAAGGAAAAAGGGATGTACTCTCTTACTCATTGGGATAGGGAGTCAGAGTCCCCCAACCCCCACTGTGTGTGGGCTTGTCAACTTCTTGTGATTTTTCTTTAGTTACCATCTTGTTCACAGGATTACTGAAGGGGAAGCTAGGGAGGAGATCTGGTCATCTGTTTTACTTAGTCTTCATTTCTACTTCTTTGAAAGAAACAACAAGTTAGGCAAAGTACTTTGTGATCAGAAGATTTGAAAGGTGGGCGAGGGCAGGAGATGAGTAAGCATATAGGTGCCTGGTTTAACATTAGAGACAAGACACGGGCCTGCTGCAAAGACCTCTTTCCCGCTGAAAGCTGCGTGCAGTGTGAGGACTCTCCAAGGAGATATGCCTTCTGGAAGGGGCTCATGACCTTATTCTTGGGCTTCATGGCCAGCTCTGCAGGTGCTGGTGGACCAGTCCAAGAAAGCAAATTCCCCTCTGAAAGGCCATGAGCGGACAGTGCAGTACCTGCAACATCTGGGTGAGTCCAGCTCGTGGAAGGGGCAAGGGGAGGGGATCGTGTTCAAGTGAACTTGATCTCTCTCCCTTCCTGATTCTGGCTGGTCAGTCCCCTCCCTTCCTTGTGTTCACCCAGCAGGGTTCTCCCGGGGTGAAAGTCCCCCCAGTGGTGAAACCACAACAGCCCCTTGGTGTGTAGCCAGTCTGTTAGGTCCAAGCATCTCTGAGTGACTGGACAGAGCTAACTTCTCTGGATGATAAATCCTGGGCACCTGCCTTCCTGGGCCTATGGGCAGAGTGGGTGGACTTCACCTGCTGACAAGTCTTCCTTTTCCCTCTAGGCACAGAAAACCTGCATTTAATTTTTTCCTACTCAGTGTGGGTGCTGAGAGACTTTCCAGAGGATGGCCTGAAGGTAGATCATGGAGTCTCTTGGATTTATTGGGTACTGCGGTTGGTTCTGATTTTATTTTAGACAGTTGTGAGTGGAGGGGTAGGAAGGGTTTGTGCAGTTCTTGGTGTTTCCAAGGCTGGGACACATGGGACAGCAGTGGAGTGCAGGAGAAGGAGCCTGGTACTGATGCCAGGAGCTAATCTGCCCCACGCCAACTGGCCACAGATGCCCTTCCCACCTCAGTGTCTGTCCATGTGACCCTACGCTTGTGTGCGTGTGTGTTTGGAAGGATTGCCATCAGGTGGCTCTGCTGCTGGAACTCAGGTTTTATTCCAACAGATATTTACTGAGGACCTCCCAGAGGTGGAGTCTCTGCCACGAGACCGAGTGCTGGGCTTCTTAGTGGAGAATTTTAAGGGTCTGGCTATTCCTTATCTGGTAAGATATTTTTTGATCTGAACTAAAAAGTTTCAATCAAACCAAGGATATATGACTACAAGAGACAGTGATTAGCCAGTTCAGATTAGGGTTTGTGTCCCTTGGGGATTGGAAGGACTGTAAAGAAAGTTCTTTTAGTCTCCTCTGAAGACAGCCCAGTAGACCAAGCTGGAGATGACACTTTTTGATGCTACCTTCTAAACCTAGGTGACGTACAGAGAGATAAAAGAGAAGGAGTGAAAATGTTGGAGAAAAACATATCAGAGCCACATTTGTACAGCCAGACTTGACTGTGACTACAGGATGACCAAATCAGTCCTAAGTACCAAAATGCAAATATTTAACCTTAATTACGTGGGCTGATTTGGATGATTATGAGACAGAATTAATAAAGGAGCTTAAGATTGGAAATTGAGATGCTAATTCCTGATATTGCTGGGTTGTAGGAGAACTATCCCATGGTAATCTTAATTAGGGGACAATCTGGATGGGACCTTCTGGGCCTGAAAAATGTGAGGGAGCCTGGGCAAATGGGCTGGGCCGCGCCACACCACAGCACAGAGGGTACCAGGCAGACCTGTATCTTGCCCCAGGAACACGTCATCCATGTTTGGGAGGAGACCGGCTCTCGGTTCCACAACTGTCTGATCCAGTTGTACTGTGAGAAGGTGCAAGGTCTGATGAAGGAGTATCTCCTGTCCTTCCCTGCAGGTACCAGTTCTCAGCACTCGGGGTGGCCCCAGGCCTTAGAGGTGAGCTGCGACCCGAGGGGGCCATGGGTGGGGTAGAGAAGCAGACTTTCTCTGCAGGCCCAGGTGGGCAGGAAGAGCCTCAGAGGCACCATGGCAGCTAAGTGACCCCACAGGTGAGACTTGGGGGCTGGTGTCTAGATCTGGGCATCACCTGTAGAGGAGGGGGAGTAGATCTGTATGCAGAGTGACAGCTGCGCTGATAAGGAACAGGTTTGTCTACCGGAGGGCTTCTCTAAGCAGCTTGGAGGGTTTTTTTCTCAAGCTGATATTTTGGGGCCATACAGAGACTATAAACTAAGAGAAGGCCAGCTGGAAAGCGTCATGGAGGCCCTTTCTAATCATGGTGGCGACGTCATTGAACCCCATCCCCTTCAGTTTTTCTTGATGACACCACACATTGCTGCCCAACAGCATCCTTTCATGTTGAGCATGGTTTCTTTTAAAGGTAAGGCTCCAGTCCCTGCTGGTGAGGAGGAAGGAGAGCTGGGAGAATACCGACGGAAGCTCCTTATGTTCTTGGAAATTTCCAGCTACTATGACCCAGGCCGGCTCATCTGTGATTTTCCTTTTGATGGTGGGTGTCTTTAGCCACTTTAGCAGAAGATAATGCAAAAATGGATCCTTCCCTTATACCAGTTCCCCAGCCCTCCCGAAAGCTGGGCCTGGGAAAAACCGTGTGTTTCAGGCCTGCGCTCCTATTCTGTCCTCTCTGAAGACTCATTTGTGAACCATGATTAAGAGAAGTCTCTTTTCGGTGTGAACTACGTGCTAATTGTTAGCCAGGTTGAAACCTGTTTGTTGCTTCAGTACATGTTCTTGGCCAAGTTCCTTGTTTAGCAATTTCTGTGATCTGGAATAATTTATCTGAAAAAGATATGTCTGGTTGATATATAAGCTCCTTGAGAGCAGAGACCAGGTGTCTGCTTCCCTTAGCTGAAGCGCCTGGCACATTGTAGGTGCTTATTATGCATTTAGCTGATCGTCAAGTATTGTTCTCCCATTTATAAATGATCACAGGAAAAGATGAGATAAAGTACCACCTGAAATAGTCCCCTCCCTCCTCCCTTTTAAAAATTGCAGTGATTTTCTCCTTGAAAAAAATCCCTGTCCATTCCTCTAATAGCTTAGTCCCTGGCCTTGGGCTTGCCTGGTCATGGTGATGGTTTCTTACACTCTTTTTGCCCCACAGGCCTCTTGGAAGAACGTGCTCTCCTGCTCGGACGCATGGGGAAACATGAACAAGCTCTCTTCATCTACGTCCACATCCTGAAAGACACGAGGATGGCTGAAGAGTACGTTGACCCTGCCGTCCCACCTCCCACGGGTGTAAAAGAGGTCCTGCAGAGAGATGAGAGGCTGAGAAAGCCGCCCCAGCACTTGCAGCTGAAGCGAGGTCACCTTGTGTGCTGGCCCCCGACTGTGCGGTCATTAGGCCGCTCACTCAGGCAGCATCCGTGCCCTCTCTCTCCATGTGACCCTGTCTGATCACTCTCTCCCTTCCAGGTACTGCCACAAGCATTATGACCAAAGCAAAGATGGGAACAGAGATGTAAGTAGTCGGCCCCAGGGCGCACATACGCATTGCACTGCCCCTCTTAGCGTAGCTAGCACCCCCTGGGCCACAGGTGACACTGGCAGGAATTGCTGGCATAAGACAGGGCGTGGGTTGGGGCACTGATTGATTTTGCGCACACGTGCTGAGAGAGCGGCCCGGTGACCGCAGTCTTGGTTTGCTCGGGGTGGTTCTGGCTGAGTCTGTTGTCATCCGTGTGATTATTTGTACTGCCCCCCGCCCCTTTACTCTTAAAACAGTCTCAACTTGTACAATCAATTTCTTGGTCAGCCTGTTGAGAAGGAACATCTGATGGTTCTTACAGTGTGCCCGTGTGTGCTCTGCATAAATTGCACGTGGATCTGTCAATGTGTATTTTTGATGGCCATTGGTGGCAGTGGGGGGGTGGGGTGGGGTTTGCTACCCGAATCTGGGAGGTAGAGGCCAGAGTTGCTGCTTATCGATGCACAGCACAGCCCAGAATGTTGAGTGAGAGGCTGAGAAACACCGTGGTGTGGGTCCAGTAGGAGATGCAGCATCTCATCTTGGGCTCATCCTCATCGGCTTATACGTGGCAAGGTCTCAGCCTTCAAAGCCAAAGGAAACGAGGGGTCTCTTGGAGTCATTTTGTTAACAGTGTAATGCTAAACAATACAAGGCATTTGATTTTTTTTTCCACCTCTCAGAAAGAACACGATCTTTAATTTTTTTAATATTTTATTTCTATTTATTTGACTGCACCGGGTCTTAGTTGCTGCACCTGGGATCTTTGGTCTTCACCGCAGCGTGCAGGATCTTTTGTTGTGGCTTATGAACTCTTAGTTGCAGCATGTGTGATCTAATTCCCTGACCAGGGATCAAACTTGGGCCCTCTGCATTGAGAGTGTGGCGTCTTAGCCACTGGACCACCCTTGAAGTCCCACACAGTCTTTAATTTTTGACATCCTCAGTCAACGGACTTTACAAAATTTATTAAAAGGTGAAAAATGCTGTGTTTTAAAGTTCCTCCAGACCAGCCCTCTTGCCTTTAGGTGTGGTCACGCTGAGGGTTTGGGGAGAGTTGCTGCCGGCCTGACGCGTGCATGGCTTGTTGTGTATGAGACAGGTGTATCTGTCCCTTCTCCGGATGTACCTGTCGCCCCCCAGCGTGCACTGCCTGGGTCCGATCAAGCTGGAACTGCTGGAGCCACAAGCCAACCTCCAGGCCGCCCTGCAGGTCCTGGAGCTACACCACAGCAAGCTGGACACCACCAAGGTCGGCAGCTCTCCTCGCAGCGATGGAGGGCGCATGTGGGGAGCGTGGAACCGCAGGAGGGGCTGGCAGGAGGGACGGGGGTTTGAGGGCTCCGTGGCGTCGGGCGTTTCCTCAGTCTCACTCCTGCCCCCTCTCCCTGTTCCCGTCTCTCTTCCTGTCCTCAGGCCATCAACCTGCTGCCCGCAAACACTCAGATTAACGACATACGCATCTTTCTGGAAAAGGTCTTAGAAGAGAATGCACAGAAGAAACGGTTTAACCAAGTGCTCAAGAACCTTCTCCATGCAGAGTTCCTGAGGGTACGAGCCTTCCAGATGCAAGTGAAGGCTTGTACTTTTCAGTGTGAGGCCATTACCACGTCCCCTGAGACAGAGGCAGAACATGGTGCTTTTTAACTCTGTGGCTCAAACTGATTGGTAACCAGCTGGGCATGTAGTTATGGGTGTTTCAGTCAGGGAGCCCCTGTGGGCTGGGAGGTGAGACAGTGTGGCCCCTCCTGTCCTGCCTGCCAGACAGTGGGACCTCCCGCCCAATCTCTCTGCTCCCAGGTCCAGGAAGAGCGCATTCTACACCAGCAGGTGAAGTGCATCATCACAGAGGAGAAGGTGTGCATGGTGTGTAAGAAGAAGATTGGGAACAGGTGAGCCGTACCCATAGCTTGCTCAGGGTAGATTTCAGCCCCTTAACCCAAGAGGAAAGAGCAGCTGAGGGCTATCTGGGCTGCTTTTAGTGCTTGAACCTCCAGAGGGAAGGCCATGTTTTCTGGTGTGTCTGTGGGGTGGGGGTACTTTGAGAATTTAAAGGCCTGAAATGTGTAGCATGGGGCTCTTGACTTCTTGATCATAAAGCCCTTTCCCTCCGTCTGCTTAGCATTGACATGTACCACAGAGTGTTTGAGAGCTGTGTGTGGGCAGGAGGTCCTTATCTTTTAAGGATACACCTCTGAAAGAAGAAAAAGGTCTTTCCACCTGCTGCCTCTTGACCCGAGTAAAATCCTGAAGCAGCATCATTCTGTTTTAAGGCATATACTCTACCCCTTCCTCCAAGGAAGAGTGATTTGTCCTTTTACTTCTATGGCTGGAAGAATGCTTCCTTCAGAAAGACCCACTGCCCTTTGTTAGATTTAGCCCAAAATTTGTTCTGATGGGCAGTTGGCACTTAGTAACCGCTGCGGAGCCAGGCTGGTGCATTGCCCTGTCTGGCTGTGCATTACGCACTGATGACAGCAGGAAATACCCCCTGCTACCAGAGCATCATGCCAAGCAGAGTAAGTCAGAAAGAGAAAGACAGGTACCACCTAAATGTGGCATCTAAAGTCTGGCACCAATGAACCTATCTACATGGCAGAAATAGACCTACAGACATAGAGATCAGACTTGTGGTTACCAGAGGGCGGTGGGGGAGGGAGTGAGATGGACTGGGGGTTTAGGGTTGGTAAATGCATACTATTATATTTAGAATGGATCAACAAGGTCCTAGTATATGGCACAGTGAGCTATATCCAATTTCCTGGCATAAACCATAATGGAAAAGAACATAAAAGAAGAAGGTGTATATGTGCATAGCTCAGTCACTTTGCTATACAGCAGAGACTGGTACATTATAAATCAACTATATTTCAGTAAATTTTTTAAAAATTAAATAAATTATAAAAAAGATTCCCCATGCAATTGAATGGCGTGGGCCTTATCCTCTGTTTGGATATGTGACCGAGATGGTGGCCACACTGCTCTTTATGGTTAGAGTAGGTAGCTTCTGGGGTGGCTCCTGGTAAGGTACCTTTTCCAGTAAGAACTTGTGTTCTCTTAGAGGCAGTCCTCACTCCTAGGTCATTTTCCTTCCCTGCAGCGCATTTGCAAGATACCCCAATGGGGTGGTCGTGCATTACTTCTGCTCCAAAGAGGTCAACCCGGCTGACACCTGAGCCCAGCAGGCCGAGGATTGAGCAGCGGACAGCCCGGCTACTCCAGAGGGGAGAGCCCCGACCTTGGGAATCGGGACTGCTGCCACCACCAGGTGTCTCCCCGTTTGGACACTGGCTACCTTGAGCCCTGGAACATTTCTGAATTATTCAGACTTGTGTTCTGACGTTGCCAGATTTTTGATAGAAAAAAAAATTAGTTACACCTTTTATACCATTATGTTGCAGGCAGTTTCAGAGAATTGGGGATACCTGCTTGGACAGGAAGAGATGAGAAGGGTACCATCCTGCCTTTGCATTCCACGCACCCAAATATGGAAATTATCTCAAGTGTCTGTAACCCTCCTGGAGGTTGTTTATTCAGTTTTCTGTTAGTATGCACATAGGACTTCACAGGAGCCTTCAGCTTGGCTGCCTGGAGTCCCTTAAGCAGAGAAGCCCCAGAACCCCTCTGACTGCAGGGGCCGGACAGGTCTACACTCTAGGTAACGCTGGTCACTTTGTAGTTGCTGACCCCGCATCCCCTCACCAGTGTCCCCAATCAGCTCTTGATTTTTCAGTCTCCTTCTCTTTCTGTTTATTTTCTTCCTTTATCTCTCCCCTCACTGTTCCACCCAGGCTTTCTCTCCCATTTTCCTGACACCAGGAATTTTGAACAAGGCAAAACGAGAAGCAAGAGGAAGTCCTGATTTCTAGGAATACATTGATAACTGACTGTCACGTGTGTTGTAAATAGAACTTCCTTGGACTGTACACTCCATGCCCAGAAGCTTAGAAGAGCATCACTCTCAGGGCCGAGTGTGACGGTAGCTCTCGGGGTGGGCTACCCTGGGTGTGTGACCTCTTGGCAGATGTCTGCAGAGGTGCCTGCTCCAGGTTCATCCTCCAGCCCCCCAGGGCAGGTTGGTTTAGGCTTGCTGAGCAGAGTGCTTCGTGCTTTGGGCGCCTTTCTCTTTCCAGGCCATGTCATCCACCCACTTTGGCCTGGCCATTGTTCTCCAGCTTTGTTTGTAAGGGTTGGAGGATTGCGTTGGGACATGGACGGTAGGGGGATCCCTGCTGCACACAGGAAACGATCAGATCAGAAACTGACAAGTCCAATGTTGGGTGTGCTTGTGCGGGGCTCGGGGACAGCCGAGAATGCTGCTCGAGCGCAGGAGCTCCTGACAAAACTCACCGCCAAACTTGGGGGAGCCCTTGTTCAGGGGAGACCCCGCCTCCCATAGGGCCCCAGAGCCCACAGGCTGAGTCCCCAGCACTGCAGGCTGAAGACACACAGGGAGCGTGCCCTGTATCCTGTCCTCTCTGGGGGCTTACAGACTCACCGTGACCCCAGATAACAGCTTTGAGGGTAAGTGACAGCGCCCAATACTGACACTGCTCTGGTGGTCTGTCCTCCACATGCCGAAATCCTTTTTAAACCACAGCATCATGCTGTCTGGGGCCTGTGTTGTATTCTGACTTGCTGCAGGTGTAGACGAGGCTCCTCCCAGGCACACCCTCCATGGAGGGTCTGAAGGGACAAGCGTAAGAGCCATCAACGTTGTTCACAGAGATGGGGGACCCTGCTCAGGTTTGGGAGGCCGAACAGCACATCACAAGATCCACATCCCACTGGCCATGCCCCTGCTAAGAAGCAGGGCCACGCTGGGCCCCATTTGCACCAGTTCTGAGCACCAGGCTGAGTTTCCTCTGGAGCAGCAGCTGAAACTGGCCCCAGCCCACACGCCCTGCCTTCCTGGCCTCCATGCGTGCACCTCCCATTCCCACCACCTGTGTGGCACACGTGTTTGAAGCAATAGAATAAAAAATGTATGTTTCCTTTCCTGCTGGAATATATAAACGACCCAGTTTTCCCGAACTCCATTCTCCTGCCCTAGACACTCTGCCCTCCACAGAGGTGTGGCGAAGCCTGGAGATGAACACACTATGGTGAGGAATGGCAAAGCTCTCATAATAAACATCGTGAAGTAAGAAACCAAGCCTGTCTGGGTCTCTCTCTCCTCCCCCCTTTCCTGTGGGATTTGATGAAAATAACAATGGAGTCAAGATCTTGGTCCATTAATTTAAAACCTGCCTGCCAATGCAGGGAACACGGGTTTGATCTCTGGTCCAGGAAGATCCCAGTTGCTGTGGAGCATGAAACTAAGCCCATGTGCCAAAACCGCTGAGCCCATGCACTGCAACTGCTGTAGCCTGAGCGTCACAACAAGAGAAACCCTCACACCACAACTAGAGGGTCGCAGGAAGACCCAGTGCAGCCATAAATAATTAAAAAAAAAAAAAAACTATAGCTTAAAAAAATTATCTTAAAAAGAGTTGAAAAGACTAATCCAATTAGTGACTAAGGAAAAAAAGTCAGTATAACACTGTCTTGATCTGTGCTGTCCAGTTCAGCTAGTGTGTAGCTGCTGTATTGACGGCACACATGGAGACCATCTCATCACAAAGTGTCAGTAGACACTGCAGCTCTAGCTGATCCAAACTGTTGCCCCTTCACTTCACAGGTCAGGGCCTCGTGCTTCCTCCTGCAGCTGAGAATGACTGGGAGGTGCATGGTGGCTGTGGAATTGGTGGGGTTAAGGGACTGAGGGATGGTGGAGAAGTGTGGGTCCACTTTGGCCAGCTCCAAAACAGTGGTCTGTTCTTTCTGTGTCCTTGAGAGCCATCTCTGACCATCCTGAGTTCTCTCTGGAAATGAAAAACATCTGGGACTAAGAGGTTTGACTTTCCTGAGGCATGGGGCCGATGGCTTCCAGGAGAGGGTGTGGTATAGCCTAGAAAACACTCCAATCTGTCAGGACCCCTGGACGCCAGGCCTGGCTGACTCTGCCCCCAGCTAGCTCCGTGCCCCCTGCCCCCTTCAGTCTCCCCTGCTGTGTACAGATCACCAAGAGGGTGGGACGCCATTCCTGAGATCCCAGCATAGGTTCTTGACCTCATGCTCCAATTGAGCAAAAACTGGCACTCCCGTTTGGGAACTGGCCAACAGCAGTTCTGGGAGTTTCTGGTCTGCACTTGCCTGTGGGTTTCATTTTGGAGCTGAATCACTTCATTTGGAATGTCATTTTTTCAGTCTCCAACTTGGGCCACAGGAAAGAGAGTGGAGATGACTGGGTCTTGGTTGAGGAAAAGAAATGTATCTCCCAACAGCTCACTGCCCTAGAGATACTTTCTTCCAGAAATGGTGCCTATCTTGGACAGCTCGGTGTTTGTGGTCCATGGAAAGGGGGACATCACACACCATCTGCAGCCTCAGGCTCACAGTGGTCACTGAAGCCTTTATCTCCAGTAGCTTAAGCCTTTATCACGATGGTCACTGAAGCCTTTATCTCCAGTAGCTTAAGGACAAGTGGACCAGTTTTGGCCTGCCCTTATCCATACCACCTAGCTATATGCCTAATTCTGTCCCTGGATCATCCAGGCATTTCCACTGATTCAGGAAGGGCACCTGGGCAGAAGCCACAGGGAGTCAGGAGTCTGAATTTCTTCAGGATGACGTAGCACCCTCTTCACCTTTGGACCAGCCTAGAGCAGTGCTCCCTCAGGGTTTGAAGAACAAGTGAGGGAGACCTTGAGACATTAGAAATACCTTTGAGTTCAGATGAAACACTGTGGACACCAGAGATTTCCAAGTTTCTGCTTAAGAGCTGTGGGGTAGATGGAACTTGAAAGGTGTTGGTTTTAGGATTTTCTGGTAGCTTGGTGGGGACTAGGCCCCTAATGCAGCACTTTCTGGCTGCTCTTCCCTGGACCACCTGTGTTGGCATCATCTCAAAGGCTTGTTGGAAATACAAACACCTGGGTTCTATCCATACCCACTAAATCAAATAATCTGGGGCTAGGGCTCAGGCGTCTATTTTCCATAAGCAGCCCCCCAATAACCAGGGGGTGGGACTGGGAACCAGAGTGCCTGTTCTGCATCCTCTTGGAAAGGAACTGAAGTCCCTCCTGACAGAGGAAACGGCTCCAGGCACTTCCTGGAGCATGTTAAACCCCACCTCCAGCCCCAGTTGAGAGTGCTCAGTGGAGCGCCCAGCTCCACCCTCCCCACCCCAGCTACCTGTCAGACCTGAGCCAGCAGTCAGTGTGGCCAGAGTGCAGGCAGAGTTTCCTGCCAGGAATTGGGCTGCCTGGCCATGCTCTGGGCACTCTGGCCCAGGTGGCTGACAAGCAAGGGGCTGCCCCTCCTGGGTGCGGTGCAGCTACAGAAGAGAGAGAAGAGGGGGCCTCAGTGGAGGCAGTGGCGGGTAAAGTACCTGATCTTCCCTGGGGGTGTGGACGGGAGAAGTTCTGGGAGCCCAGTCCGCTGTGGAGACTGAGGCCAACTCTGGGAATGTATTTGGATCTTGGTCAGGACCAATTCACTCTAGATTACCTGGTAGAGCTTAGAGAACCTGGCCAAACAATAATCTTGAAAATAATCCCACCCAGTTAGGAAGTGGAGGGCGAGGTGATGTGACACTTGCAGCTGGTTGGGTTAGCCTGGCTGTAGGTAGAGTTGGGGGGTTGGTGGTTGAGGGGGTGGTGAGAGTGAGGGGCTCGCTGGGGTCTGGAGGAGACAGTCTCACCCCTGGGAGGCTGCAGTCTGCTCTCCTGAGCCCAAGCTGCCATCTCCTAAGTGACTTATCAGACCAGTACCAGCTGCATGAAGGCAATGGCAAGCCACTCCAGTACCCTTGCCTGGAAAATCCCATGGATGGAGGAGCCTGGTGGGCTGCAGTCCGTGGGGTCGCTAAGGGTCGGACACGACTGAGCGACTTCACTTTCACTTTTCACTTTCACACATTGGAGAAGGAAATGGCAACCCACTCCAGTGTTCTTGCCTGGAGAATCCCAGGGAAGGGGGAGCCTGGTGGGCTTCCGTCTATGGGGTCACACAGAGTCGGACACGACTGAAGTGACTTAGCAGCAGCAGCAACCAGCTGCATGACTCTAGGTTTCCCTTCATCTGCCCGCCCCGTCTTGGGCCATCTTTTAGCCTTTGTCAGGAGCTGGCGGGTGCAGCTCGTCACAATTTTTTCTTTTGATAATCTCCCAAACACCTTACTCGAGGTTTCACTTCAGCTGTTCAGCTATAGCAGCGGTACTGTAGTCAGGGGAGCTGCCCGTTTGTGGTGCACAATAAACATAATTACTAAACATAATTAGTTAGTGTATTAAGCACTTATGCTGGGCACTTTGTATGACTTCTCATTTAAAACTCACTATAACCCTGTGAGATTATCATCTCCACACTCACTTTAGAGACAGGGAAACTAAAGCCCAGGGAAATGAAGTTGCTTGCCCAAGGTCATTTAGCTAGTCCACGGCGCAGCTTTGATTTGATCCCGGCCTGACTGATTTCAAGGTCACATTCATCACCAGTGTGCTCAGCTTCCAGGGCTTCACCTGCCAAGGCCTCCTGGGTTCCTGGCGCAGGGACATCAGTGACCCTGGGCCAGGCTGCCTGACGCTCTGTGACGGGATGAGGGAAACCTGAGGTGGGCCCCACAGCTGGCTTCCTGGAACTGAGTCTTTCTGTCCTTTCAGCGGGAGACCCACCCCTACTATGACCTCCAGGTGAAGGTGCTGAGGGCCAAAAATATCCAGGGCACAGACCTGCGTGAGTGACCCCTAATGCCACACTTTATCCCTTCCTCTCCCTGGGGCCTCCCTAGAGCTCAGCAGGGGCTGGTCAGAAGTGCACATGTGTATTTAGAGTCTAGCGGGTGGAGGTCTGTCTGGTGAGGGAGCCTGAGGGCCAGGCAAGCAGGAGCTGGAGGGGAGGGCAATATGCAGACCGCTGACTCCTCCCTGAGTCTGGTGCGTGGAGCAGTGCCAGCCTGGGTGAGCGTGTGAGGTCTGCTGCTGCCAGAAGTCACTGTCTGCTCTCTACGGGTTTCCATTGCAAGGCTCACACTGGGAAGGAGCTTGGAGCGCGTTCTCTGGATCAGGGCCTTTCTAGGAATTACCCCATGGGCTGTACATAATCTCTTCAACTGGTCACCACAGAATCTCCATCCTGTTGAATGGGAGGAGTCTCCCTGGTGGAGATGGACTCAAAGTCGAAGACATGGGCTGTCCCTTTCTCCCCACCCCAGCCTGCTCCATGGGCAGCCTCCCCTCCCCTCTCTGCACTTCCTACCCAGCCCCAGCTTCCTCCAGGCAACCTTTCCGGCCATAAGCTAGAGGCTGAGGACCCCTGTCCATCTTAACTACAGTGTCCAAAGCTGACTGCTATGTGCAACTGTGGCTGCCCTCAGCATCCCCCAGCCCCGCCCGGACCAGGGTGCTGGCCAACTGCAAGGATCCTGAGTGGAACGAGACCTTCCACTACCGGATCCATGGTGCCGTGAAGGTGAGGGCTGGGCTGCGGAGTGGGAGGCAGGGTTCTCCTCCCAGAGGCTCGCCCTCTGCTTCGCCTCAGTTCCCCCCTTTCGACACTGTCCCCAGAATGTCCTGGAGCTCAGCCTCTATGACAAGGACATCCTGGACAATGACCAGCTCTCCCGGCTGCTGTTTGATCTGAGGAGTCTCAAGCCAGGCCAACCACACAGACACACCTTCCCCCTCAGCCAGCAGGTGAGCCGCCCCACCTGGGCAATGGGCTCAGCCCGAGGAGACAAGGCGCTGGGCACAGGGATCTCCAGGTCAGCATGGGTCGAGCCTCTAAGACAAACCTCCATCCTGCAGCCCCTGTTCCCACAAAGCTTTCCTGCAAACACTCCTTCCCTGAGTGAAGCCGACACGTGGGCTCCTCAAGGGGATGGACCCTGTGTGTCTCTGTCACTCATGAATCCTCAGTGTCTAGAACATACCTGCCCACAGCCTTGAATGGATGGAGCTCCTGGTGACGATGCCACTACCCCTGGGCCCATGAGCAGCCACGACAGCGGTCTCCCTTCTAGTCCCTGGAGCTGAGTAGGATAGGGAGTTGGGAGAAGGTCCTGAAGCTCGGGGAGTACTTCGAAAACTGGTGCTCTCTTGCTCCCTCCATGTAGGAGTCACACGAGCTGCAGGTGGAATTTGTTTTGGAGAAGAGGTGAGTTCCAGTGGAGCCCATACCGTCCCATTTATGCTGAGACCTTCCCAGCTCCCAATCACTAGGTCCTGCGCTGACCTGGCCTGAGAGGGGAGGTCCTGATCCTGACACCCACCCCTACCCCAGACCTGCCCTGCTCCAAGTTCTTCAACTGCTTTGGTTACATTATTATAATAACAGCCATCTTGAGGGATTCATGTGTCCCTTGCAGCCAGGTGCCTGCGCCTGAAGTCATCACTAATGGGGTCCTGGTGGTGAGTAGGGGAGACCAGTTGGGGGATCTTCAGGGCTTGGGGGGGGGGCTTTGAGGAGTCTACGACTGAGCCCATCATGCCCACTTGCCTGAAGGGCACTCAAGGGGAGACATGTTGGGAAGGCATCTCCAGGGACAATGGGGCACCTTGCCTCCACCTGAGGGAATAGCCCAGAAGCCAGCCTCCTGGGCAGGGCACTCTGCTCACTCAGGCCCCTGGCTTCTGAGACTGCCAAGGAGCCACTGGCCTGGGCCCCTCCTCTCCTCCCCCTTTCCTTCCAGGGGACCCTGCCTCTGAGTCCTGGGAGGGGGCTCTGACAGAAGACCCCTGCTCATAAGGCACAGGCCCTGGGAAGGATGTCAGCTGAACCTTTCCCAGGAGAGCCCTCCCTCCCTCTCTCCTGGTTCAGGCCCTGTTCAGGGTCCCATGGATGCTCTGGCTCCCACAGCACTCTGTTTTCCTCAGGCTCAGCCATGTTTGAGAATCCAGGGCACCCTCAGGGGTGATGGGACAGCCCCACATCTAGAGCATGGTGAGTCTGGCCAAGGGCCTGGGGTCTTGCCTTCTCTCCTGCAGGGTTGGAGGCTGCTGGTTTCAAGAAGAAGGGTCTTAGACAGAAAATTCTTAATCATTCATTGCTTAAATCATTGCTTAAAGCCGACCAAGGATAAAATGGATTGCCTCTGAAAGTAGTGAATCTCTGGAAATGTTCAAGCACAGCGGCTGTATCAGTTCAACTACTGATGTACAAAAAGTACCCACAAAATCTCAGTAGCAGACACAGCTGGGGCAGGGCTGATCTAGGCTGGGCTTGGTGGGGTGACCTGGCTCGGCTCCCATGTCCCTCGTCTACCTTCTGTGACCAGCAGACAAGCCCAGGCATGTCCTGAAGACATCTGCAGAGGTGCAAGAGAGCAAGTCCAGATGAGCAAGAGCTTTTCGAGTCTTTGGTTACATCACAGCCACTCACTACCATTTTGTTAGCCAAAACAAGCACAAGGCTGACTCCAAGTTGGAGGGTGAGGAATACAGTGGCTTCTTTAGTGGGAGGAATTGAGGTCACGTGGCAAAGAGTGAGACCTCCAGAAGTGAAGAACTGGGGCCATTGCGGTCTGTCACAGAAGGCAGGCACTCAGGAGGGGGCCCAGGTGTGGGAGGGGAGCAGAGGCTGTGTGGCAGCTAAGGTCACTCTGACAATGGGAGTCTGGGCCTCCGGGCCAAGTGCTGCCCAGGTAACATCGGGCACTTTCTATGAGTCAGGCACTGGGCTAAGCATTTTATAGTGTTTTATTTTTGAATCCTCAGAACAACCTTGTAAAATAGGTACAGTCATTACTCTCTTTTAATTCATGAGACAGAGGCTCAAAGAAGCTTGCTTAAAGTCACACAGTCAATAAGTGATGGAGCAGACGAGGGCCCAGGTCTGTGACACCCAGGACCTGTTTGCTCCCCCCACCACAGCTTTTATTATTTCTTTCTGTGAATAGTCCATATTAGTCTCAGCCTGAAAACTGTGTTGTGAATAGAAGTATCACCTATTTTTGAATTTCCTTCCACCCCTGCTCATGTCAAGTCCCAGGTCTCATTTGGTGCCAAAGAAGGCATATAGGGAAAGGGATTCCATTTGGACCTCTGCTCCTGAGTATTTGGGATCTGGGGCTTTTTTATGGGTCTGTCTGGTCCCCTCTTCGTGGGTGTCATCTGTAGCTCTTTCTGTCTGGGGTCTTGCTTGCTCTCCAGAAAACTGCAGAGTCAAGGGCAGGCCCTGCTGCTGCTGGGCCCCCAGGCCTCTCCCTGCCTCCTCCCAGGCTGGCCTCACCCAGGCAGGGCCAGCTGTCCTCTGCTTCCCCAATCCTGTCCTCTCTGTGGCATGAACCCATGTCCTTCTACCTCCTGTGCAAACCCTGTCTGTTCTCACAAGGTTTTATGCTTTGGAAACAATATGCAGCTTATTTGCTTTCTCTCTGGCCACAAACCTGCCCCAAGGCAGTCAGCACAGGGCTTGAATAGGGCATCAGAGGGGGAAGTACCTGTTGAAAACTGGTAATAATGTAATAATTAATATAGGATCATTATAATATGCGGAGAGGCAATGGCAACCCACTCCAGTACTCTTGCCTGGAGAATCCCAGGGACGGTGAAGCCTGGTGGGCTGCCATCTATGGGGTCACACAGAGTCGGACACGACTGAAGCAACTTAACAGCAGCAGCAGCATTATAATATGATCCTATATATATATAAAAATTATATGTTTTATACCAGGCTTCCGAGGTGGCACTAGTGGTAAAGAACTCACCTGCCAATGCAGGACACATAAGAGACCTGGATTCAATCCTTGGGTCAGGAAGATTCCTCAGAGGAGGAATTGGCAACCCACTCCAGTATTCTTTCCTGGAGAATTCCATGGAGAGAGGAGTCTGGTGGGCTATAGTCCATGAGGTTGCAAAAGAGCTGGACACGACTGAAGTAACTTAGCATGCACTCATGTGATATACTTAATACAATAATCTCAAAATCATCAGCCCCATAAGCCCTGAGCAGGAGCTCTTCGCTCAACAACAGCTCCCAGTTCTGACCAGGACAGGTTATAGGACCCTGAGTATCTTTTGTGATACCTTGTCTGTGGGACATGGTGTCAGAGAGTGAGCAGGGTGACGAGCTGACATTTCCAAGGGGAAGAAAAGGGGAGTTGCTGCTGGGGTGCCACCATCATGAGCCACACACACCCCACCCTCACCCCCTCACCTGGCACTCACCTGGGCCCTCTGCTGTCAGGCCCTAGGCAGATTCAGCTGGCAGTGCCTGGAGCCTACGAGAAGCCCCAGCTCTTACCTTTGCAGCCTCCCACGGAGGAGGGCGTCCCAGCCATGTTCACCTTCCACGTGAACCCAGTACTCAGCTCCAGGCTGGAGGTGGACCTAGGAGAGAAGCTCATGGTCCAGGTGAGTGACGTGGCCTGGGAAGGAGTGAATGACAAAATCAGTCCAGTCGGGATGAGGCCCCTTTCCCTCCACTCTGAGTGTTTTCTTCTCTGCAGGGAGACCCGAGGGCCAAAGAGGAGGCCCAGACCAGCAAGCCTGGCATCCTGCTCTCATCTCTGGCCCTAGGCCAGGAGCAGCAGTGTGCTGTGGCCCTGGGGGAGGTAAGGCCCTGTCCAGGTGCCTGAGGGATCCCTGCCTGCTCTATCATCACCAAAAAAGGTCGGAGGGGGAGGTCAAGATAAGGCCAGCCTGGAGCTCAGACATAGTGTCCACATCCGGGCCAGAGTTACCAGAGCAACCAGTGCTGTGGGTCCCACTCAGTGCTCTGGTGATAGGCTGCTGTCTCTTCCAGGGCCAGGAGGTGGCCATGAGTGTGAAGGCAGAGATGAGGTGAGGCACTGGGGGGCTATTCTGCTGACTCAGCTCAGCTGGGGGTTGGGGGTGTCTGGTTCCCATGGGGTCTTCCTGAGGTGTTCCCTGGATTGTGCATCTGTCTGCTCCTGTGCAAATGGGTTTGTCTGGAGGCTCTCCTCCACTGAACCGTCACCCAGTACCCCACCCCTGAACTCATCTGAGGCAGCTCTGGGGACCTTGACCTGCGTCTTGGCTTCGACCTCTGTGATGGGGAGAAGGAGTTTCTGGAGAAGAGGAAGCGGCTCGTGTCCAAGGCCCTTCAGCAGGCTTTGGGGTTGAGCCATGCTCCCGACAGTAGCCAGGTATGGAATGGAGGAGCTGGGCCCCAGAGTGGCTGGGACCATTTCCAACTTCTTCCTTGAGAGGACTGACTGTGTGACTAGGAGGTGACAGGAAGCATTGAGGAAGCGTGGGGACCAGCGGAGGAAGGCAGCCGGCCTGTTTGCCTGAGCTGATGGGCATGCTCAGGAGAGTCAGGGCCCCATACATAATGGGGGCTGAGCAGCCTCAGCTGAGGGGGCTCTCTTACTCTGCTCCGGCTACTATAACAGAACACCCTAGATTGGCTCAAAAAATGGACATTTACTATCTAGCCTGGAGGCTGGAAGTTCCAGATCAAGGAGCCATCAGGGTTGGCATCTGATGAAGCTGCTCTTGCTGACTGTAGATGGCCACCTTCTGGCTGGGCCGTCACATGGCCCTCCCCCTGTGCATGTGCAAGGGTTTGGGGGAGTCTCTTTCTCTTCTTCTTCTTACAAAGGACACCAGTCCTATGGGATGAAGCTCCGACCCTTATCACCTCACATAACCTATATTACCTCCTTATTGGCCCTCCCGCCCATCTCCGCAGGAGGCTGCAGGGGCAAGGACACAATGCAGTCTATAAGAGTAGACAAAGAGATTTGGAAGTGGAGGCTCCATGGGAGCCTGTGTCTGGGAGGCAAGGGGAAAGGCAATGCTGAGGGGGAGACCTGGGGTAAATCAGGAACAAGCAGTGGCTTCCTCCTGTGTCCAGCGCTGACAAGCTGAGCAAGCCTAGACTTCTGGTTTGGTAATGCCTGCCCTGTGCCAGGTCTCCATTCTGTGGGCAGAGGGTAGAAAGGGCACAGGCCTGCCAACAGGCCCTCCGCCTCCTCCAGCCCTCTGAAGACACAGTGACCTTGTTGGGATGTAGCCACAGAGCAGTTTTTTCAAGACAGGAGAAGAAAGGAAAAACAGGGAAAGGAACCAGAAGCCTGGGGTGGAATGAACCAGACCTTCCTGGAAAATTTGAGGAGCCAAAAAGTTTCTAGTCTGATCCCACCAGGACTCTCTGATCCTAAAAAGACATTTGGGCACCTCTTGTGTCTGGGGCAGGTCCAAGCCGCATGCTGGCCTTTGTCACTTCAGTTCTTGTTCTCAACTGGGGGTAACTCATGCCCCACCCATCTAGGGGACATTTGTCACCACCACTGGGGGAGGGGAGGGGGATGCTACTGGCGTCTGCTGGGTAACGGCCAGAAATGTTGCTCAACGTCCTATAACACACAGAATAATTCCTTACAACAAAGAATGTTCTGGTCCAAAATCACCAACAGTGCCAAGGTTGAGAAAGCTTGATTTCACTGTTTTGAGCAAATCCAGTATACCTCCCAGGTACATACTTTCCTGGTATAATGTTAAGAGCCATCTCGGAGGCTCTACTGCATCAGTCTGATAGCCTAGTACTTACTATTGGTATGATTGTGGACATAGTATCTAAACATCCTGAGCCTCAGTTTCCTCATCTGTAAAGTGAGGATGCCATTGGGTTGCTTTGAAGATTCAGTGAGATAACACAAGCCTTTTAGACCAGTGTCTGATATGCCAAGCAATAACAGATGAGCAGTAGTGGGAGTAGATGGTATCATGACTATCATTGTGCCCAGGTGCCGGTGGTAGCCGTGCTGGGCTCAGGAGGTGGAACCCGAGCCATGTCTTCTTTGTATGGCAGCCTGGCTGGGCTACAGGAGCTTGGCCTCTTGGACACTGTGACCTACCTGAGTGGGGTCTCTGGGTCCACCTGGTAAGTGCAGTAGGGGCAGGGCAAAATAAAGGAGAGCTCTGAAGGGGCAGGGGTGTGACCTGATGATCTGTTGAGGAGGAGCAGGAAGGGACAGAGTCCACTGGGCCCTCTGAGTGGGTGGTGCAGGTCAGTGCAAGGGATGGGGGAGGGGGCGACTCACAGACACCTGCATCTCTCTATCCCCTTGCTATGCCTCCCTGTCCCTAAATCCCTCCATACCCAGGTGCATCTCCACACTCTACAAGGACCCAGCCTGGTCCCAGGTGGCCTTGCAGGGCCCTATTGAGCGTGCCCAGGCTCGGGTGTGCAGCAGTAAGATGGGGGCAATGTCCACGGAGCGCCTGCAGTACTACGCCCAGGAACTGGGGATCCGGGAAAGCAGCGGTCACAGCACTTCCCTCGTTGACCTCTGGGGCCTTCTCATTGAATATTTCCTGTACCAGGAGGTAAGAGATGAGTCTTACCACGTAAGAATGTGGCTCCTGTCCACCTTACCCCATCAGCATTTAGTTCCACTAAAGCTTTCCAAAAACTTAGTGCCTAGGCCTCACTTCCAGAGATGCTGGCTTTGGTTGGTGAGTTGTCAAGCCCTAGTTCAGATCTGCTTTGAAATTGTCCCAAATGATTCCAACCTGCTATTGAGAAAGAATGCCACTCCAGCCCACTGGCCAAACAGGCATGATGCATATCACCTGGTGATTTCTCCTGGAACTGCAGACCCAGCAGGCACTAGGAAATGAGATGAGAGCTGAGTGAAGTTCTTAGGACCCTGGGGACCTATGGGTCCTGGCCCGCTGGTGTGTGGCTGTTAGTTGTGAAAGTGATATCTTATTTCTAAGAAAAGAACACATGTTTTCTAGTGATTTACTTTTTAAAAGAAAGTAGACTGGATTTTCAGTTGTTCCTTTAAAAATGTCACTTGACTCCCTTGGGTTCTAATATGCTTTCTTGAATGGAAAGAAAGGGGGAGGGTGTTCCCAAAGGCCCTGGAACTGCACAAAGCCCACAGTGGCCTCCGCTCTGCTGCAGCCCAAAGCCTGTCCTTTCCAGAGTTGTCTCTAGATTGCAGCCCTTAGCAACCAAAGTTTTGGGGGACACCACACCGCACAGGGTGGCACGGGGCTGTGGAAAGGGAACTCCTAAAGGGCCAAGTGGTCTCCCTTCTTTCCTGACCAGGAAAATCCTGCCAAGCTGTCTGACCAGAAGGAGGCGGTCAGCCAGGGCCAGAACCCTTACCCCATCTACGCCAGTGTCAACGTCCGCAGCAACGTCAGTGGGGAGGACTTTGCAGGTGCCAGGGTGTGGGGACCTAGGGAGCAGGGAGAGGCAATGGTGGGGGCAGGTGTAAGAGGCCAGGGTTCTCAGTGTACAGGTGGATGCCCTGGAGCAGCACAGTGGGCCTGCTGCATCCTGCTCTGGACAAGGCAAAGATTCCTGCTCAGGCACAAGGCTGGCGGGGAACCATGGGCTCCTGGTCAGAAGCCCCTGGTGACTTTCCCTTCACTTTGGCTCCCAGAGTGGTGCGAGTTCACCCCCCATGAGGTTGGCTTCCCCAAGTACGGCGCATATGTTCCCACCGAGCTCTTTGGCTCAGACTTCTTCATGGGGCGACTGCTGCAGCTCCGGCCCGAGTCCCGGATCTGCTACCTGCAGGGTATGTCTAGGTGGGATGGCTGGGGACAGGGCAGGCTCCATGAAGTGGGTGGAGGGGTTGTAAGGGCCTGGGGCCTTGCCTTTCTCCCTAGGTATGTGGGGCAGTGCCTTTGCAGCCAGCCTGGATGAGATCTTCCTGAAGACCGCTGGCCGGGGCCTCAGCTTCCTAGACTGGCTCAGAGACAGTGTGAACATCACAGGTGAGAGCAGAGATCCCCCAGCCAAGCCCACCCCAGCCCCCAATAGCTCTTTCCAGCAACAGGACCCTGGCAAAGGCCTAAGGACTGAGGGAGAAGGACTTGGATGTCCCATTCGGTTCAGAGAAGTACTGAGAAGATATCTTCTGGCCTAGGGTCTCTGGATGCCCAGAGGTCTACAGAGAGGCTGGAGGATGGGGGGCCCATGTCAGAAAACGGAGTGGGAGCTATGAGTGCTCTCTGATAAGCCTATGCCTTTAAAATTCTCCATTTTAGCTTCAATTAGATCAATTTGGGGCTACTGGGCTGATCCTCTGCCCATCCACCTCAGGGCTCCCCTTCAGCCCACTCCTTAAATGGCCCATGAGCTTCCTGCTACGTAGACATACCTTCCCCACCTTTCTTCCCTGGGTAACTTTGGTCCTGTTCTAAAAGTTCACCTTAGACATCATTTTGTCAGGAGGCATCTCTGTTCCACTCCGTCCCCCTAGGTTGATCAGGGGTCTGACCGCCAAAGTCCCGTAGAACCGTATGCACATCCCATATGGTCCTGATCTCAGGGCACTGTCACCATTTTGACCTCTTTATGTGACTCTCCCCTGGTACGCTGTGAGCCCTGGAGGGCCAGGGCTGGGCCTGTCCACCTCTGCAAACCCGTGCCTGGTACAGTGGCCAGCATGACACATGATAATTGCCCAGCAGGTGTTTAATGGGTGAAATTCTAACTGGAAGTTGCATATGCAGCTTTAAGGGTAGGTGGTATTTAATGCATGCTATGTCACAGACAGCTTTCAAAATGTGGGGACCATGAAAGAAAAAGTCATTTAAGTTTGGGAAGCAGTGGCCAGAGGCCTGAGAGTTGGGGCTGGGGAAGAGGAGGGATATGGGGAGATGAAGCAGGCTTCTATGAAGCGCAAGGACCACTGGGCAAAGGAGGGCCCCACTTCTCATTGTATTTCACCCTCCCACCTCCACCTAGATGACTGCCAAGAGCTCCAGCTTCACGAACCAGCACGGCTGAGAACCAGGCTCTTCACCCCTCAGGGACCCTTCTGTCAGGCTGTGCTGGACATATGCACCTCCCGGTTGACCTCAGCCGAGAACTCCAACTTCACCAGGGGCCTCTACCTGCACAAGGATTATGTGTCTGGCAGGGAGTTTGTGGCCTGGAAAGGTGGGTGCTGCTCTGGGCAGGGTCCCACCTATGCCTGTGCCTGTGGCTCTCTGAGACCAGTTCTGCCTTTTGACCATGATGGGGCTTGGGGTGGAGCTCCAGCTGCCCCGGGGGGCGGCTGGCAGGGGAAGGACTGTGATGACTGTGCTGGGAGGCAGGGCTGGGAGCTGAGGTGGGAGACCCTGTGGCTGTCAGAGACAGGAGGAGAGCTCTCGACAGAGAGGGGCAAGGAGAAGAGGGGTGCTGCAAAGTGCAAGCATTTGTCTTTGTGCAGATTTGCATCCGGACGCCTTCCCCAACCAGCTCACTCCCATGAGGGACTGTCTAAACCTGGTGGACGGAGGCTTTGCCATCAACTCCCCATTCCCGCTGAGCCTGCAGCCACAAAGAGCTGTGGACCTCATTCTGTCCTTTGACTATTCCCTGGATGCCCCTTTTGAGGTAAAGTGCAGGGCGGGTGGAGGATGGGTCTTTGCTACAGCAGCCTGGCTGGGCATTGAGGGATCGCCCCTTGAGGAGGGCCTGGGTTCTGAGCTGTGGGTGAGCACCTTTGTGAACACTGTTAGCAGTTCTGGTCTCCTCATCTGGAAGGTGATGGGGGAGAGTGGGAGTCAGGAGAGGAGGCCAAAGAGAGTCTTCAGGAGCCTTTATCCAGGTGAAGAGAAGACTGCTGTTCTGGACCATGCTGTTTCTGATGGATTCCTTGCTCCTGTCTGGGCCTGGGTCTAGGTCTGCTGTCCCTTGGTTACAATGGTAACCACAGAGCTAGCAGGGCCCCCCCAGGGAGTCTCGATCAGTGGCTCCCTCCAGCCGTGTGGGGATTTGGAGGTGGGATCTGTCTGTGTTGCCTGAAGTCACTTGGCTGGTGGGAAGCAGAGATGGCGTCAAAGCCTGGGCCTGTGTGAGTCCAGGGGGCCTCAGGCAGCATCAGAAGTACACAAGTCGGCGTCCCTACTCAGGTCTTACAGATGACAGAGAAGTACTGCCTGGACCGAGGCATCTCCTTCCCCAGGATTGAGGTGTCCCCGGAGGACATGAAGGAACCCCACGAGTGCTACCTGTTTGCCAAGGCTGAGGACCCAAGCTCACCCATCATACTGCACTTCCCTCTGGTCAACCGCACCTTCCGCACACACCTGGCCCCAGGTGAGGGGAGCCTGGGGTCTGGGCCTGGTCTACAGAGCCCTGGGCTGGTGAGGGGCGTGCTGTCCCCAGGACGATGTATGAAAGCCTTCCTCTTGGAGGCCCTGAGCTGGCCTCTGCTTCCTGGACTCAGCATGCACATTGGCCCGGCTCCCGGTGGGTGAGAGAGCTGGGGGGGGGGGCACCCAGGCAGAACCCATGGGACAAGCTGGATGTCCTGGGGGGTGGGCTTTTGGATTGGCAACTCCTCGCCACAGAGTACCCTAGCCCGGCCTCTCTCTGTATCCCATCACAGGTGTGGAGCGAAAAACAGCCGAGGAGAAGGCTGGTGGGGACTTTGTCATCAACGGGCCAGACACTCCCTATGGCATGATGAACTTCACCTACGAGCCCCAGGAGTTTGAGCAGCTGGTGGCCCTGAGTCGATACAATGTCCTGAACAATGTGGAGGCTGTGCGGAAGGCCCTCCAGCTGGCTCTAGACCAGCGACAGACTGGGAACAGGACTGGAGGCTGACCCAGGCTGGAGTTGGGGGACTGGGACAGAGGAGGGACCCTGGGCTCCAGACCAGGGCTTGGTAGGGGGAGAGGCAGTGGACCCTGCAGGGTTTCTGCTTCTCATCTCTTTGGAACCTGCACTGAGGTCCCCAGGCACTGGGGATGTTCCTCCAGGGTGCAGTTGTACTTTTGGCGGTCCCTTCTCCCCTGTGTTTCTGGGAGGAGGTAGTGTCTTGGGGAGGGGATGTCTGGCAGACATGAGCAGTTCTCATCTGACATTGGAGTGTGTGGAGGGACTCAGGCAACCATCGTGGCCCAGGGCCCACTCCAAACACAGAAGGACCTCAGAGGGACCAGGTCTTGAGACCCTCAACAGAAGGGGTGCTATGACAGCTGAGTGCAGGTTACTGCCCTGAACTGACACCAGAAGCAAAGATGCGTCTATCCAATCCACACTTCCTGCAAACAGCCCCAGCCCTGACCATCCCTCCACGCTCCACTGCATCTGGATGCTAACAGCATCCAGAATAAAGGGGGACCACATCGGTTGCCCATCTGGGTCACTCACCCCAGGGTCCTGCCTGTTAATTCCTCTTTACCTCTGGCCTCCTCTGCCAAACCCATGGCTCCCCTCCCTCCTGTGCTCAGCCTCCTGAAGGCTGTGGGGTGATCTCCCCTCCTGGCTGGGCTCCAGCTGGAGGTTCCCCATGCTAATTACCCGTCTTTGCTCTTTAAACTTGGGTCACATCACATCAGGTGTACAGCTGCTACCTTGAGCAAATAGTCTCAGCATTCCCAGAAGTTAAATGAGTGTGTCTAGAGGGCATATCCATTTATTGGGGCAGAGCAAACATGAACCTGCGTGTGTGTGTGTTCCCAGCGGCTCTGGCTGTGAGCGTCTGTCAGCTGCCAGGGATGGGCAGAGGTAGAAAGAGCCTAGCTGGGAAGTCAGGGCCTGGGTTCCCACCTTTTTCACAGGTGTGTCCTGCCATCTGGGCCAACTACTTCCCTCTCCCTCTGTTTATCATTTCTTCTGACCCACATGGGACCCTCCAAACATCCGAAGCCTCTCCAGCATTGGTAGATTTCCAGTCTGTGGAGAGGAGATCCACAATGATTGGGCTTGGTGTGGGGGTCTTCAGGCCCTCTCCCTCTGGCCAGGGCTTCTGTGGCCTCTTTCTCCTCCCACTGTCCCACCCAGCGCTGAGCCACCTGGGGCCCTTCCATGGCCCAGCTGCCATACAGCAAGTCCCCGACACACAAACCTTCAAGCTGTGAACTTTCAAAGATACGAATGTGCGTTCCATCAGCGTCAGGCCCTACTGAAACTGCAGCTTGCCTTCCATCTCCTAGTGCTGACCATCCTTCCGCTCAACCATCTCCCACCTCCTTTTCCTCATCCAGTCAGTAACTCTTTTTGCCTGCTCATTCAATGCCCACCCCTGTATGCCAGCTTTTGTCATGTACTTTTTAAGGTACTGTACTGTGAGATTAAAAAGGTTTTCCTTATTTTTTATGTTTGTTATATATTATTTGTGTGAAAAGTATAATAAACCTATTATAGTACAGTATTATATAGCCAGTTGTGTTAGGTGGATATCTTAGGCTAACTCTGTTGGATTTAATGTACAAATTGAACTTACAGACATGCTCTCAGAATGGAACTTGTTCATACGTTGGGGACTTACTGTACTCACTGCTCATTCAACACTCCCCTGCTGCCAGGAGTGCTCACTTTGGCTATTGCCTCTGCCTAGATCAGTCTCTTTCTCTCCCCCTCACTCTCCCCCTCAATCACACATGCACATATGGGCATGCTGTCCAGGGCCCAAGTCACTATTCCTCTTTTAGTCAGAGAACCTATGTGACAAAGCCTCACTTGTCCTGACTCTGGGAAGAAGACCCTAGTTCTGGTTTCCAACTGGGAGGAAGGTGTCTAGATCCCAGTGTGTGCCCCTAGCCTGGCCTGGGATCCAAGCCTCTAGCTGGATGGGAACCAGGAGGGCTGAGGGAGCTGGGCTTCAAAAGAGCCAGTGCTTTTTGCTGGTGTGGGGTGGGGCAGCTTGGGTCTCTCCTGCCTCATCCCCAGGGACCATTGCTCCTCAGATAGGCCATCTGATTAGCTGGTGTTTGCACATCTTTTATGACTTTCTCCTTTGACCTCCTGTCTTCCTTTTGGTTTTATCTTTCTTTTTGTTGGAGTGCAAAATTGAATAGTTCTATAGTGGAGGAGTTCATCTTTCACTGTCCTATCTTTTTGCCTTTTCATACTGTTCGTGGGGTTCTCAAGGCAAGAAATACTGAAGTGGTTTGCCATGCCCTTCTCTAGTGGGCCACGTTTTGTCAGAACTCTCCATCATGACCCGTCTGACCTGGGTGGCCCTACACGGCATGGCTCATAGTTTCATTGAGTTAGACGAGGCTGTGGTCCATGTGATCAGATTGGTTAGTTTTCTGTGATTATGGTTTTCAGTCTGTCTGCCCTTTGATGGAGAAGGATAAAAGGCTTATGGAAGCTTCTGGATGGGAGAGACTGACTAAGGGGGAAACTGGGTCTTGTTCTGACTGGTTCCAAATCAGGAAAGGAGTACATCAAGGCTGTATATTATCACCCTGCTTATTTAATTTCTATGCAGAGTACATCATGAGAAATGCTGGACTGGATGAAGCACAAGCTAGAAATATCAGTAACCTCCGATATGCAGATGATACCACCCTTATGGCAGAAAGTGAAGAAGAACTAAAGAGCCTCTTGATGAAAGTGAAAGAGGAGAGTGAAAAAGTTGACTTAAAGCTCACCATTCAGAAAACTAAGATCATGACATCTGGTCCCATCACTTCATGGCAAATAGGTGGGGAAACAGTGGAATCAGTGACAGACTTTATTTTTTGGGCTCCAAAATCACTGCAGATGGTGACTGCAGACATGAAATTAAAAGACTCTTGCTCCTTGGGAGAAAAGCTACGACCAACCTAGACAGCTTATTAAAAAGTAGAGACATTACTTTGCCAACAAATGTCCGTCTAGTCAAAGCTATGGTTTTTCCAGTGGTCATGTGTGGATGTGAGAGTTGGACTGTGAAGAAAGCTGAGTGGCGAAGAATTGATGCTTTTGAACTGTGGTGTTGGAGAAGACTCTTGAGAGTCCCTTGGACTGCAAGGAGATCCAACAAGTCCATCCTAAAGGAAATCAGTCCTGAATATTCATTGGAAGGACTGATGCTGAAACTCCAATACTTTGGCCACCTGATGCAAAGAACTGACTCATTTGAAAAGACTCTGATTCTGGGAAAGACTGAAGGTGGGAGGAGAAGGGGATGACATCGGATGGCATCACTGACTTATTGGACATGAGTTTAAGTAAACTCCGGGAGTGGTGATGGACAGGGAGGCCTGGCGTGCTGCAGTCCATGGGGTCGCAAAGAGTTGGACAAGACTGAGCAACTGAAGTGAACTGAACTGATAGTGGAGGATCTGTGGAATATAAATCTTCTGAGTCCTGATATGTCTAGGTCTGGCTTTTCTTGCCCTGACTTAGGAGGGAAGAATTCTTGGTTCAGACTTACATTTATTCAGATTTTTATTTTCCTTGTGTTGGATATCGCTGCTGGGCAGCCTGATGTCAGATGCATTCTCATCCCATTGTAGGTAATTTATCTTTACCTAACTTTTAGGGTTTTCTCTTTGTCTTTGATTTTCAAGTTTCACTATGATTTTTCTAAAGTTACAACATGAAAAAAAATGAGTAAGCTCTTTCGATTTTGAGATTCATGTCTTTTTGAAGCTCTAAGAAATTATCTACCAATTTTATCAAAACACTACTTCTCTTCATTCTCTCTTTCTGGATTCCTATTAAATGGATACTGAAATGTATGAATGGATCCTCTGTATCCCTAAACTTCCTTTTACGCATTCAATTTTTTCATTTGTGTGGCATTCTGGAACTTTTCTTTGCATGATTTTTTGGTTCATAAATACATTTTTCACCTGGGGCAGTCTGCTGCTCTATCCATCTTCTGGGGGATGGGTTTAACTTTTGACTGTCACATTTCCCTGCTCAAATTCCCAAATAGGATCTTATGAAACTACCTGTTTTCATTGCATGGAAATGCTTGACCACTTACCTCAGATGGTGTTAATACGTACAGTTCAGTTCAGTTCAGTCGCTCAGTCGTGTCCGACTCTCCGCGACCCCATGAATCACAGCACGCCAGGCCTCCCTGTCCATCACCAACTCCCGGAGTACACTCAAACTCATATCCACAGAGTCGGTGATGCCATCCAGCCATCTCATTCTCAGTCGTCCCCTTCTCCTCCCGCCCCCAACCTTTCCCAGCATCAGAGTCTTTTCCAGTGAGTCAACTCGTTGCATGAGGTAGCCAAAGTATTGCAGTTTCAGCTTTAGCATCAGTCCTTCCAATGAACACCCAGGATCGATCTCCCTTAGAATGGACTGGTTGGATCTCTTTGCAGTACAAGGGACTCTCAAGAGTCTTCTCCAACACCACAGTTCAAAAGCATCAATTCTTCGGTGATCAGCTTTCTTCACAGTCCAACTCTCACATCCACATTTGATGGAAATTTTCTGATTGTTATGTGAACAGTTTCCCTGGGGCAGATTCTCTGTTGCCTACCCTTCATGGACTTTGCCTTCTTTATGTATATGGTAATTCTTGGTTGTCATTTCATCGCTAAGAGTGTTGTGTACAAGCTCCCAGCTGTGATGGCTCTTGGTCAGGTCACTGGCCATGCAATGGCAATTGTGGCCTTCAGGGAGCAGTGTGGGACTCAGGGAGGAGATGGAAAGGATGCAGTTCTAGAGACCGACCAGCAGAACCTTGAAGAGACGTTATGAATTTATTAATCTATGTTTGTATCTGATGGGTTTAGTGTTGCAAGGGGTATGTAAAATATTACAAAGGAGAATTCCAGTTTCAAGATGAAAGACAGAGGACAGGCTGAGATCATTCCCCAGCATTTTTAAAAAAATTAACAATTTTCAGTTATACAGTAAATTTTCTGAATTTGTTTTTTAAGAAAAAATTTAGGTTAAATCAGAAATTGTACATCCTAAAAAATAAAAAGTTAGATATTTTATTTGCAGGGAAGCAATGGAGATGCTGACATAGAGAACAGACTTGTGGACAAAGTGAGGGAAGAAAAGGGTGAGTCAAACCGAGAGAGTAGCGAGTAGCGTTAAACATATACATTACCATATGTAAAACAGACAGGCGGTGGGGATTTGCTGCATGATGCAGGGAGCGCAAACAGTGCTCTGCTACAGCCTAGAGGGCTGGGATGGGGTGGAAGATGGGACAGAGGTTCAGGAAGAGGGGGACATATGTATACTTAGAGCTGATTCATGGTGCTGTATGGCAGAAACCAGCACATTGTAAAGCAATTAAAAATAAATAAAAAATTTAAAGTTAAGTATTATGTTGCATAAAGTTCTACTTGATGAATAATACCTGAGTTTCTTTTTTGATCTCCAGGGTATTTTTTAGTCCCCAAATGCACCATCAATCTGAGGTGATGTCCATTCATTTCCATAGGACCAGTCAACTCTGACACACAAAAGGGTAAGGAACCTCTTGGTCTGAGAGCTGCTGGCCTCACTAAGGTTCTCAAGGGCCACTTACCAGGAGCCATGAGGGTGAAATGAGACAAGATGTGTGATATGCTGAGCACAGCAGCTGGCAGGCTATCTGCTCTCAGCACTGGCTGGTTGCTCTTTTCTAAGAGGTGCTAAGCAAAACAAAACCGAGAGCTGACTGTGGCTCAGATCATGAACTCCTTATTGCCAAATTCAGACTTAAATTGAAGAAAGTGGGGAAAACCACTAGACCATTCAGGTATGACCTAAATCAAATCCCTTATGACTATACAGTGGAAGTGAGAAATAGATTTAAGGGACTAGATCTGATAGAGTGCTGGATGAACTATGGTCGGAGGTTCATGACATTGTTCAGGAGACAGGAATCAAGACCATCCTCAAGAAAAATAAATCCAAAAGAGCAAAATGGCTGTCTGAGGAGGCCTTACAAAGAGCTGAGAAAAGAAGAGAAGCGAAAGGCAAAGGAGAAAAGGAAAGATATACCCATTTGAATGCAGAGTTCCAAAGAATATCAAGGAGAGATAGGAAAGCTTTCCTCAGCGATCAATGCAAAAAGTAGAGGAAAACAATAGAATGGGAAAGACCAGAGATCTCATCAAGAAAATTAGAGATAACAAGGGAACATTTCATGCAAAGATGGGCTCAATAAAGGACATAAATGATATGGACCTAACAGAAGCAGAAGATATTAAGAAGAGGTGGCAAGAATACACAGAAGAACTGTACAAAAAAGATCTTCATGACCCAGATAATCACAATGGTGTGATCACTCACCTAGAGCCAGACATCCTGGAATGTGAAGTCAAGTGGGCTTTAGGAAGCATCACTACAAACAAAGCTAGTGGAGGCGATGGAATTCCAGTTGAGATATTTCAAATCCTGAAAGATGATGCAGTAAAAGTGCTGCACTCACTATGTCAGCAAATTTGGAAAACTCAGCAGTGGCCACAGGACTGGAAAAGGTCAATTTTCATTCCAATCCCAAAGAAAGGCAATGCCAAAGAATGCTCAAACTACTGCACAATTGCACTCATCTCACACATGAGTAAAGTCATGCTCAAAATTCTCCAAGCCAGGCTTCAGCAGTACGTGAACCGTGAACTTCCAGATGTTCAAGCTGGTTTTAGAAAAGGCAGAGGAACCAGAGATCAAATTGCCAATATCTGCTGGATCATCGAAAAAGCAAGAGAGCTCCAGAAAAACATTTATTTCTGCTTTATTGACTATGTCAAAGCCTTTGACTGTGTGGATCACAATAAACTGTGGAAAATTCTGAAAAAGATGGGAACAACAGACCACCTGACCTACCTCTTGAGAAACCTGTATGCAGGTCAGGAAGCAACAGTTAGAACTGGACATGGAACAACAGACTGGTTCCAAATAGGAAAAGGAGTACGTCAAGGTTGTATATTGTCACCCTGCTTATTTAACTTATATGCAGAGTACATCATGAGGAACGCTGGGCTAGAAGAAGCACAAGCTGGAATCAAGATTGCTGGGAGAAATAGCAATAACCTCAGATATGCAGATGACACCACCCTTATGGCAGAAAGTGAAGAGGAACTAAAGAGCCTCTTGATGAAAGTGAAAGAGGAGAGTGAAAAAGTTGGCTTGAAGCTCAACATTCAGAAAACAAAGATCATGGCATCTGGTCCCATCACTTCATGGGAAATAGATGGGGAAACAGTGGAAACAGTGTCAGACTTTATTTTTTTGGGCTCCAAAATCATTCCGGATGCTGATTGCAGCCATGAAATTAAAGGACGTTTACTCCTTGGAAGGAAAGTTATGACCAACCTAGATAGCATATTAAAAAGCAGAGACATTACTTTGCCAACCAAGGTCCGTCTAGTCAAGGCTATGGTTTTTCCCGTGGTCATGTATGGATGTGAGAGTTGGACTGTGAAGAATGCTGAGTGCCAAAGAATTGATGCTTTTGAACTGTGGTGCTGGAGAAGACTCTTGAGAGTCCCTTGGACTGCAAGGCGATCCAACCAGTCCATTCTAAAGGAGATCAGTCCTGGGTGTTCATTGGAAGGACTGATGCTAAAGCTGAAACTGCAATACTTTGGTCACCTCATGCAAAGAGTTGACTCACTGGAAAAGACTCTGATGCTGGGAGGGATTGGGGGTGGGAGGAGAAGGGGACGACAGAGAATGAGATGGCTGGATGGCATCACCGACTCGATGAAGGTGGGTTTGAGTGAACTCCGGGAGTTGGTGATGGACAGGTAGGCCTGCCGTGCTGTGATTCATGGGGTCGCAAAGAGTCGGACATGACAGAGCAACTGAACTGACTGATCCCTTGTCTTTGCTCCATGAATCTTCCTCTTCTCCTTCTTCCTTCCTGGCCTGGAAGAAGGTGGTCCGTCTTCTCCCAGGTCCATGTGTTCCTGTGTGCACACATGTGTGTGCTTTCTCTTTGTTTTATCAGCTGTACCAGAAGTTACTGGTGGTGCTGGCTGACATCCAAGAGGTGAAGAAAAAGCCCTCCGCATGGAAGCCACCCAAGGGTGGAGTCCTGATGTCCTCACAGATCCTTGCCTTGCTGAACTTGGCAGATTCAAGGCCCCATCCCTGTGGGGCTGCTGCTGCCACCACCCAGGGAGCAGGTCTCTCTGGCTAGAGCCTGGCTTGGAGTGGAGCTGGAGCCAGGGTGCAGGGGTTGGAGGGGGAGAGCAGAGGCAGCCAGTAGCCAAGGGCAGGGTGTCCCAGCCAGTGGCTGCTGTTCTCTGAGATTCCTGAATGAGACATCAAGTTCCTCAGTCCTCAAGGTGGCTGTCAGGGCCTGGGGAGTTTGCAGCCCTCTTAGCCACTTCCTTCCCTGAAGACCGGTCCATTTACCCTTCTGTGCCAGGCAAGTGACATCACTGTAGAGGAGTATTGTAACACAAAGGGGTGGGAAGTACAGGCTTAAGGGAACACCTGGCCTTCCTCAGCCGTGACATTCTTGCGTTACCTGCTGGAATTAACACTGAGGACAAAGCCTTCACACAAGCCCCTTTCCTTGCTTTTGCAAGACTGGCATGTGGCTCCCAGGTGTACCTGCAGTTTCATGCCCAGCGGAAGCTGCATGCTTCTCTCATCACCCTCCTTTCTTCACCTGTGCCTTCCTCTGGGCAAGACACTACATGTAGTCTGCTTTCTCAGGTCCCTCCTGATGTCCCATGTGCTGACTACCGAGGGGACCTGCATGTGAAGGGGTCCCTATCTGGACACAGATAGGGGTCTCTCATTCCCAGACTAGGCCCAGCTTCAGGAATCTAGTCCTGAGCTGTGTCTGAACAAACAGCTTCCCATCAGAGAAGGCTTGCTGTGGGTTCAGGCTGACCCCAGGAAATCCAGGAATGAGAGGCAGTGTGGGGGTCCAAGACCGAAGATCTCCCTTCACTAAGGACAGTGTGGCCAGGGACCTGCTGCCAAGCCTATACCAGCCTAAAGTCCCGGTGTTTCCAGCTGCCACAGAGAACATCACCCATTAGCAGCTAGAAGTACCCTACTGTAGGCTAGGAGAGTCCAAGGCTGCAGGAATGGGGTAGGTGGGAAGAAACAGCAGCTGGAGAGTGGGCTGGGTGTCCAGGACTCTTCTGGAACCTGTTGGCTGTGTGAACTGATGCAGGTTTTGAGAGGTCAGGAAGGTGGAAAGAAGCAGCAAGGGTGAGTGAGAGGGAGCAGGCTGGTGCAGTAGGAGAAACACTAGATTAGTGTGGTGTCCAGGAAGGCAGGGATAAAAGCATTTCAAGAAGAGCTCCATCACCTGTGTCACATGCTGTTGAGAGGTCAAGTGAAGTGAGGACTGAAAACTCATCACTGGACTAGCCATGAGTGCTGACTGGAGGCCTAGACAAGAGCAGTTTGGTACAGCAGTGGGAGAGAAACCCGACTGGTTCAAGGAAATCGGAGGAGAAAAATTGGAGGCAGTGTAGGTAAAGCTCTTGAGGGGCTAAGCAGTGTAGAAGAACAGAGAAATGGGTAAGTAGATAAAGGGATGTGATGTAGGGGGAGCAAAAGAGTTTTTGCTTGGAGAGTGAAGAATTATTGCACGTGTATTCATTCATGGGTATGATCCAAGAGAGGAAGAGTAGAAGATGCAGGAGGGAACAAGAAAAATTTCTAGACCAATGTCCTTGAGTAGGGGAAAGAGGATGGGACCTAGTGGACGAGTCAGTGGTTTGGCCTTAGATCAGAGATGGACAACTGGCTTCTAGCTGCAGAAGGGAAGGCTGGGGACCTGGCGTGGTTGTAGATGGTTCCTGGTAGAATTTAGTGAATTTATTTCTAATTGCTTCTTTTCTCGGTGAAATAGGAATTGAGGTTATCAGCTGAGAGTCTGGAGGAGGTTTTAGAGGTTTATGGATAGTGGGGAGAGGATGACTGGGTTATTGGAGTTGCAGAGGCAATGAACTAGGGACATGGACTAGGCCTGCTGGGCAACACAAGTGCCCGCCTGAGGTTCCTGGTCATGGAGTTAAAGTGAGTGCAGGTGCCGAGTGGTCCAAGAGTCGGATTCCACTAGCACTGAGCGCTACCCAGGGCGTATAATGAAGCAAGAGATGGGCAAATGAGTTAAGAATGGGTGCCATGTGTGATTATAATGATGGAACATAGAGCTGGTGACTTTCTTCTCATTCCTGGGAAAGGAAGATAAACAGCAATGAGCCCTTTGGATTCTCACGTGGAGACTAGCCTCTGGGTATTTACAGTTCCAAACATGAAGGCCAGACTCTGCCCAACCTGGAGGCCTCATGGGGGTTTCTGTGACCTGCTCCTAACCTCCTCTCCTTTCCCCCAACCCGCCCCCCGCCCCAAGGCTGGTGTCCAGGGCAGTAAAGACTTGGAGAACTTGTACCATGAGGTCACAGTGCCATGGTGAAGACTGCAAGGTCTCCCTGATACAGTGGGGGTTAAGGGTGAAGGAGACCACCAAAGACTTTGGGGGCTACACTCTGTCCCCCCAGGGGCTGGAGATTAAACCCAATCTGTGCTGGGCACAGCCACACCCCTCCCTGGGGCTGCCCTCCCAGGCCTGGGAGCTTCTATTTGGAGGCACAATAAAACTATGGCTACTGCTTTGTCACTTTGGGCTCCTTATGCTAGTAGACCAGCAGGCAAAGGAAGGAATCACCATCCTGATGATTCTGATCATCAGGAGCTAGAGCAGCTGCTCTAGAACGAGAGCAGGGAGGAATATGTTTGGCATCAGATGAGCCTTGATTTTCTCACACAAAGTTTTAACTGTAAGATGGGCAAATATAGCAACCATGGTCTGTTAACAGTATGGTAACCTGAACTCCAGATCTCTCAGAAATGAGAGTCTGAGACACCCCACCATGGGAGCCACTTGGACCAGCAGAAGTGCTGTTTCAGGAGTAGGAGAACCTAGGATGGGGGCTGGGGTGGTGGTGTGGGGGGAGGTGACAGTATCAGTTACAGGTTTGGGGCTAGTGGTAGAAGCACAAGTTGTAGTTTATTCTGTTAATTCTTCTTTTGTATGTGTTCCCAGAATTTGTGTCCAACCAGAATCCTGGAAAAGATGTTCCTGAATGGAGTGAATTGAATACGGGAATCAAGTGGGTCTGAGCGGTACAGAATGTGGGCTGTAGTGAGTGCTATTGGTGCCCTGCCCTTCATAATGTGGGTGGGCCTCATCCAATCAGTTGACGGTCTGACTAGAACAAAAAAGACTGGTTTCCACAAGTGAGAGGGAATTGCCCAGGTGGCCGCCTCAGACTTCACGAGCATCGCTGGCTCTCTTGGGTCTCCACTCTGCAAATGTGGACTTGCCAGCCTCCATAATTGCATGAGCCAATTCCTTATAATAAATCTCTTTATATATTTACAACCTATTAGTTCTGTTTTTTTTTTTCCCCCTGGGGAACCCTAATACAGATACAAACTATTACAGAAAGTGCTTCTCAAGGCTAAGAAGAGGCCTGGGTCTCTAGTACCCCAGCAGGAACCATCTTTATGTCTTAGGAATGGTATATGAGTTCCATTCCTCAGCCAAGCTCATGTGTTGGAATACTCAGCTTCATGTTCAAAGGGCTTGTCTCTGGGATATTAATCAGCACTACCTCCTATATTTCTCATAACTAAACCAATTCCTGGGAAGTTCCTGCCACAAGCCCATGCATGCCATTCCTTATTTTGGCTTTGAAATTCATGGTGTGTTCCACACCCTGTTATGTACACTCTGAACTGTTTCTGAGCTCAGGCATCGTCTGCAACCTTGCTTCCCTTCCTGCTTCTATGGCTTGATCTTTGCTGCTTTTGGCAGTCCTTCCACATATTTTGTGGGTTGGGATTCAAATATCTTTTAGTTTCATCAAAGGTGGAGTTTGTGTTTCTACTATTATTTTCCAGTGTTGCTTTTCGAGGACTTCTAAGAGAAGGAAAAATGCTTAATTTGCTTCATCATTTAAAAATCTTGTAGAATTTTTGAGTGCTTACAAATTTGATGTGCTTGAAGTCATATCTTACTGTGATTTTAATTTGCATTTCCCTGAATACTAGTGAGGTTGAACATATTATTTGTGTGTTTCTTGCTATCCTGGTTTGCCTGATTATAAATTTGAACATTTTTTTCTATTCAGTTCTTTGTTTTTTTGTGACTGATTTGTAAATGCATGAAGATATTTTTGATTCTAATACATTTTTTGGATAAATCTGTTGCAAACCCCTTACCTCAGTGTGTGGCTTGGTTTTTCAACTTTGGAAAGTGTTTTTTATTAAAAAGTTTTCTATTTTAATTTCATTTTAATATAATTGAGTATGAGCTTCCCAGGTGGCGTGAGTAGCAAAGAACCCGCCTGCCATTGCAGGAGACATAAAAGACTTGGATTCAATCCCTGGGTTGGGAAGATCTGCTGGAGGAGAGCATGGCAACCCACTCCAGTATTCTTGCCTGGAGAATCCTATGGACAGAGGAGCCTGGTGGGCTATAGTCCTCAGGGACCCAAAGAGTCGGACACAACTGAAGCAACTTAGCACATACGCGTAATTGAGTATATGGTTATTTTCCTTTATGGTTTGTGTTTTTTGTTCTTGTTTAAGAGATGTTCTTTATTCTGATATTGTAAATATCAAACTCTTTAATTTTAAATATAAGGTCTAAATTATGTTTTCCCCAGCACCATTTAGGGAATAATTCTCTCCCCTCTGATCTACACTGCCTCTTTTCTCACCTAATAATTTTCCAAATATTATCCAAAGCAGTGTGGATCTGCTTCTGGGCTCCATATTCTGTTGTCTTTGTCTACTCCTGCACTAACACTTGGCTATCATTAATTTATGATATCAGTTCAGTTCAGTTCAGTTGCTCAGTCGTATCCGACTCTTTGCGACCCCATGAATCAGCACACCAGGCCTCCCTGGCGTGAACTCCCGGAGTTCATTCAAACTCATGTCCATCGAGTCGGTGATGCCATCCAACCATCTCATTCTCTGTCGTCCCCGTCTCCTCCCGCCCCCAATCCCTCCCAGCATCAGAGTCTTTTCCAGTGAGTCAACTCGTCACATGAGGTGGCCAAAGTATTGCAGTTTCAGCTTTAGCATCAGTCCTTCCAATGAACACCCAGGATTGATCTCCTTTAGGATGGCCTGGTTGGATCTCCTTGCAGTCCAAGGGACTCTCAAGAGTCTTCTCCAGCACCACAGTTCAAAAGCAACAATTCTTCGGTGCTCAGCTTTCTTCACAGTCCAACTCTCAAATCCATACATGACCACTGGAAAAACCATAGCCTTGACTAGACAGAACTTTGTTGGCAAAGTAATGTCTCTGCTTTTTAATATGCTATCTAGGTTGGTCATTACTTTCCTTCCAAGGAGTAAGCGTCCTTTAATTTCATGGCTGCAATCAGCATCCGGAGTGATTTTGGAGCCCAAAAAAATAAAGTCTGACACTGTTTCCACTGTTTCCCCATCTATTTCCCATGAAGTGATGGGACCAGATGCCATGATCTTGGTTTTCTGAATGTTGAGCTTCAAGCCAACTTTCTCACTCTCCTCTTTCACTTTAATCAAGAGGCTCTTTAGTTCCTCTTCACTTTCTGCCATAAGGGTGGTGTCATCTGCATATCTGAGGTTATTGATATTTCTCCCAGCAATCTTGATTGCAGCTTGTGCTTCTTCCAGCCCAGTGTTCCTCATGATGTACTCTGCATATGGGTTAAACAAGCAGGGTGACAATATACAGCCTTGACGCACTCCTTTTCCTGTTTGGAACCAGTCTGTTGCAAACCTCATTCCTGATCTTCTTTAGAATTATTTTGACCATTATTGTTTTTTTACCTTCTCTATGTATTTCAGATTCAGCTTGTCAAATTTCATTGAAACCTTTTCTGGGATTTCATTTGGAATGGCATTAAATGTATAGATTATTTTTGGAAAGAATTGACATCTCTATGTCCATTATTTTGTGCTATGCTGTTCTTAGTTGCTCAGTCATGTCTAACTCTTTGCAGTGCCATGGATTGCAGCCTACCAGGCTCCTCTGTTCATGGGGATTCTCCAGATGAGAACACTGGAGTGGATTGCCTGCTCTCCTCCAGGGGATCTTCCCAACCCAGAGGATCGAACTCAGGTGTCCCACATTGCAGATGGATTCTTTACCATCTGAGCCAAGAATTCTTTTGTAGATACCCCCAAATTTCAACCTGCTTACTTAAATTCACAAAGTTTAAAGTTAATTTCTTTATTCTCCTCCAGAACAATACCAAGTTCCTCAGAATGTTTTAGTTCCAGTCACATCTTCCTATTTCACTTGTCAATATGCTGTGCTTTCCTTTTTTTTATTTTTTACATTAATATTCATCATTATTATTATTTGTATAGCCAATATTTTGGTTTATCATATGTTTACTAACTTATTTTCTCATCAATGCTTCTTGCATTTCATCCTTTTTCTGTTTCTTTCTTCCTGGAGTAAATATTTAGAAGGGCTTGGTTGCTGGTGGTTCAGTTGTTTTGATCTGATAAGTTCTTTATTTAATACTGAGTCTCAAATAATAGTTTGGCAGAGTTAAAATTCTCATTTGGCAGATTTTTTCTCTCAGCAGTTTGAAGATATTTTATTTTCTTCTGACTTCTATTACTGCTATTGAAAAGCCCACTCCAGCCTAATTGCCAATTTTTTAAAAATGTTTATTTATTTCATTTTTGGCTGTGCTGGGTCTTTGTTGCTGCTTGGACTTTTCTCCAGTTGTGGTGACTGGTGGCTGCTCTCTAGTTGCAGTGCAAGGGCTTCTCATTGTGGTGGCTTCCCGTGTTGCAGAGCACAGGCTCTAAGGCCTGCGAGCTTCAGTAGCCATGGTGAGCGGGCTCAGTAGTTGCGGGTCCCAGGCTCTAGAGCACAGGCTCAATAGTTGTGGCACACAGGCTTAGTTGCTCTGCAGGATGTGGGATCATCCCAGATCAGGGATCTCCTTCACTGGCTGGCAGATTCTTTACCACTGCTGCTGCTGCTGCTGCTGCTAAGTCACTTCAGTCGTGTCTGACTCTGTGTGACCCCAGAGACGGCAGCCCACCAGGCTTCCCCGTCCCTGAGATCACTGAGCCACCAGGAAAGCCCCTAATTGCCAGTCCTTTGTAGACAACTGATCTCTCTTCCCTGAGGGCTTTTATTTTTGTTCTTTATTTTTGGTGTTCTGCAATTACATTATCGGAGAAGGCAATGGCAAGCCACTCCAGTACTCTTGCCTGGAAAATCCCATGGATGGAGGAGCCTGGTAGGCTGCAGTCCGTGGGGTCGCTAAGGGTCGGACACGACTGAGCGACTTCACTTTCACTTTTCACTTTCACACTTTGGAGAAGGAAATGGCAACTCCAGTGTTCTTGCCTGGAGAATCCCAGGGAAGGGGGAGCCTGGTGGGCTTCCGTCTATGGGGTCACACAGAGTCGGACACGACTGAAGTGACTTAGCAGTAGCAGCAATTACATTATAATATGTCCAGGATGAATATTTTTATTTGTTGTGATTCCTGCATAATAGTTTAAAATAATCATAGTGAATATCTACTGAGCCTTAGCTGTGCACCAGGTACTATCCAAAGTACTTAAAATGTTAACTCATTTCATATTCAAAACAGTACTATTATTACCCCCATTTTATAAGTGATTTAAGTATCTTGTCCAAGTTGCACAATGATGAATGCTGAAGGTCAAATTGGAAACCGGGCTTTTCCCAGGGCTTCCTATGGGCTTCCTGGGACTCCATGAATTACTCTTCTGCTTAAATGAGTTTAAGTTTGGTTTCTCATACTAGCAACTGAAAATAAGTCCTGATTAATCTGGACAACTCGCTGGACATTGTGGCTACTTACTGAAATAAGAAATCCAAGAGGTAAAAGTTTCTTTTTGGGGAAAAGTGGGCCCAGCATAGTGTTGTTTTATTGAGGAACCTGTTGGGCATACTCCTGGATGACAGGAAGCTTCAAAACCACAGATTGCTATACCTACAGAAATCTCCTGCCTATGTGGCCCCTCCTGGAACTGAGCATCTAAAAGGAATGACTGCTTCTGAGCTGTGGTCTGCCGCAGTGGGTCCTGAAGCACTGGGGAGTGGCAGTAAGTTGTGATGTGTATTTTAAATGGTTTATTATTAATGACAAAGTGTCCATGTTTTCAAATAACTTTTTTATTTGGATCAAAGTCATTAATGTACCTAGTTTTAAAAAACAACAGTTTTAAAGAACTTATAATGAAAAAGTATTAATTCCCTACCCCACTCCTACCTACTTAGCAGGCAACTGCTTTGAACTCTTTTAGTGTTTCTTAAGGTATTCACCTACATATTCCTAAGCAGCATGCTTATACTATTATTTCTTGATTTTTTTTATGACTTCCTGGGTCATAAGAAAGACCAGGAAGATCCCCTGGAGAAGGAAATGGCAACCCACTCCAGCATTCTTGCCTGGAAAATTCCATGGACAGAGGAGCCTAGTGGGCTACAGTCCATGGGGGTCACAAAGAGTGGGACATGACTGAGCACGCACAAATAAATGATAGATGAGGGCCCAGTTCTTTCATCTTACCTTCCCTCAACTTCCCAATATTGTTACAATTTTTAGTCGACATTTATTGTTTACATTATTGTGATTATGTCATATATGATTACATTTCTTTTATTCTCAAGTTCTAGTTTTCTTTAGAGTTAATAGTTGCCACTTTCATTTGCTTAGTTTTGCATCTAGGGGGATTTCTTCAATTTTATTGACTCATTGTTTTGTTAATTTCAGTTATTTCTGCCATCAAGTTTTTAACATACAGGAATTCTTTATATTTTCTGAGTGTTCCATTTTTTGGCATCCCATTTTTTCTTATATAGATGTATAATCTTTATTAATAATAGTTTTTTTAAAAAAACTTTTCCCCTGCTATCTGCATTATCTGTTTCCTCTGAATCTCTTTCTTTGGTTTGTAGTTGGTGATCTTTAGTTAAAAGTTGGAGAATTTCTTCAAATATTGGTGATTCTCAGCTGTTTGTTCACATTTAAGAGTGAAGGAATACAGAGATCTCTGGAAGCCTTATGTGTATAGTCTGACCTAGTTGAGTGGTAGCTTCACTATAGGTTGATCAGATGGACTCTATAGTACAACCCTTACCTGAAGCATTTGTAGTTTTCTTCTCTTTTATTGGATCATATCTCTGGAAGGGAATCTTTGTTCTCTTGCCTGGTAGTGGTGGCAGGGGGTGCTGTAGTGGGTGCTGTAAGGCTGGCTGCCAGCATTCTTAGGGCTGAATAGGGAAAGAAGTCTAGGATTGGGGACTCCCATTTCAGTACATGGACTCCCACTCAATCTACTTGTCCCCATATGTGCCTGTTGTCCTTAAATCTTTCTCGTCTCTAGAGAGTAAATCTGTAATCTTTTGCTGAATTGAGCAGATTATCTGTGGAACTAGGATTCTTCTGCCAGCTTCAAACGAATCACTTTCACCTTTAGAGGTAGTACAGCTTTTCTAGGGGTTTGAACTATCAATTAATTTACTTTTTAGCTCTCTGCCCTCACCCCCAGTTGTCAAGTCCTAGCTGTTTTTTAAACCTTTTAATTGAGTATAGCTTACATAGTAAGTTGCATGATCATAGATGTACCACTGTGTGAATATCTACATAAGTGGAGTCACTGCTACCTGGATCTAGATACAGAACATTTTCAGCACTTCTGAAGAGTCTGTTATGCTTCCCTCCCAGAAAATAGCCAAGTCAAAGGTAACCACATGTTAACTTTCATTACCATAAACCAGCTTTTTCTTTTCCAGATCCTGGCATACACACAGGAATCATGCAGAGAGAACTCTTCCGTGTCTGGCTTCTTTCATCCAACATTATGTCTGTACTAGTACTTTCTGATTCATCATCCTTTTGTCTTCTCTTCCTCCTCACTCTTCAGCCTCTCCTGTCCCTCCTCACAACTCAGCTCCTTTCTCTGCTCAGCCTCCTGAAGGCTGTGGGGTGATGGATCCATGCTGGCAAGGTTGCCTGCTGGTGGGTGTGCACAGTTTCCTCCCTAATATCCACAGTTGGCTTTTTGAACTTGGGCCAGTGTAAAACTGCCACCCCATGCAAACATGGACTCCTTGTTCTGGAAGCTATTAACAAATGGTGTATGTGAAATAGTGTGTGTATGTGTGTGAGTGAGCCTGGTCTGAATTCTCAGCTCTTTCGTAGGTGCTTCCTTTGATCTGAGTGAGCCTCCTAAAGAGGACTCAGGAGGGACTGTGGTGAGATGGTCTGGGAGGAGATAGGCAGGGAAATGGGGAGGGGTTACAGACGGCCCAAAATGCTGAGCACAGCTGCTGGATGACCTCTGAAATAACATCTTTACCAATAAATATGTTTGTGTGCCACTTTTAAATAGCGCAAAATATCGTAAATTGGTGTTGTGATAATCATAAATACCAACCCAGGTTCCAAGTTTCCAAGTAAAGAATGTCTTCTCTGTGAATCTTTCCCCAGGAGTGCCTTTTAGATTTCTCTTCATTTTACAGCTCATATCATCTTATTTTCCAGCCTTCAAGCCTCTAGAGTGTTGTGTAAGGGGAAGGTTGCCAAGGGCTAGAGGAATTGAAAATCACCAATTACTGTAAACTAACTCTAGGTTCAGTTTTGGGTAAACTCAAGTTCCTTTGGGAAATGCTTTAAAAAAATTTTTTTTAAATTTTATATTGGAGTACCACTGATTTATAATTTTGTGTAAGTTTCAGGTATACAGCAAAGTGATTCAGCTTTACATACACATGTATCTATTATTTTTCAGATTCTTTTCCCCTATAGGTTATTACCAAGTATTGATAAGAGTTCCCTGTGCTATACAGTAATTCCTTGTTGGTTATCTATTTTATATATAGAAGTATATATATGTTAATCCCAACTTCCTAATTTATCCCTCCCTCCCTCCTACCATTCCTCTTTGGTAACCTTGAATTTTTTCCTAAGTCTGTGAGTCTGCTTCTATTTTGTAAATAAATTCCTTTGCATCATTTTCTTAGATTCCTCATGTAAGTAATATCGAATGATATTTGTCCTTCTTTGTCTGACTTCACTTACTCTGATAATCTCTAGTTGCACCCATGTTACTGCAAATGGCACTATTTCACTCTCTTTTATGCCTGAGCAGTGTTTCATTGTGTATATGTATCATATCTTCTTTCTCCATTCATCTCTCAGTGGACATTTAGGTTGCTTCCATGTCTTGGCTATTGTAAATATTGCTGATATGAACATTGGAGCCATGAATCTTTTCAATTTAGAGTTTTGGTCTAAGTTTCATAAAAAATTCTTAAGGGCTGCAAGAATGCAGGAATGAGAATAAGCCAAGAGTAACTGTCATTATGGCTGGGTAATATTCCATTATATATATGTACCAAATCTTCTTTATCCATTCATCTGTCAATGGACATTTAGGTTGCTTCCATGTCTTAGCTATCATAAATAGAGCTGCAGTGAACATTGGGGTGCATTATCTTTTCAAATTATGCTTTTCTCAGGGGACGACAGAGAATGAGATGGCTGGATGGCATCACCAACTCAATGGACATGAGTTTGAGTGAACTCCGGGAGTTGGTGATGGATAGGGAGGCCTGGTGTGCTGTGACTCATGGGGTCGCAAAGAGTCGAACACAACTGAGCGACTGAACTGAACTGAACTGAACTGGACATAAGCCCAGGAGTAGGATTGCTGGATCATATGGTTACTCTGTTTCTAGTTTTTTAGCCTCCATATCCTTCTCCATAGTGGCTACACCAATCTAGATTCCCACCAACAGAGTGGGAGAGTTCCCTTTTGCCCACAGCCTTTATTAACAAAACAGTAGAAGCACATATGTAAATGTATTTTAATCCCTGTTTCCTGAGATAAGAATTCTACCCCAGCTGTTGCTGAGGAGTGTGATGAGGGCCTGGCCCCCAGCACCCATATCCAGCTCAAGTCACTCATGTAGCCCTTCTGTGGAGCCCAGAAGGAGGGAAGTCTCCTTAGCTCTTGGAAGAGAGCCTTGGGTGCTGCTTTCTCAGCTGCAGGAAGGGGCAATTTGACAAAGGTATAACCCATACCCCTCCTAACCCCAGAAGGCAGATCATTGCCTCCTGGTCCTTTCCTGTGGAGGGGGTGTTTACAGAAAACACATTTCAGATGAGTCAATGCTGTGTGGAAAGCAAAGTGTAGATTTCACATGGACTCCTGGCAACAGAGCAGGATCCCTGAAACTCTGGACACAGGGTCCAGATGGGGTTCTCCTGTGAAATCTGGTGGTGAAGAAGGTCACCACCAGAGTTTAGAGAAAGATTTTTTTTTAGATAAATTAACCCACAGAAATAAAAATCATTAAAAAGTCTTACTCATGCTTAAAACAGTTTAGTTGGGGTTTCTGTTTTGAAATTGTATAAAAGGCTTAATTTTTTTTTAATGATGAGATAGAGTATAAAAGTTGTAAACAGAATAAATTTTAAATGTTCACACACATCTCCAATGTGTAGAGGTTTTATGAACAAAAGGAATCAGAGAGAAAAGGACCGAGAGGGCAGAGTGGGGGCCAGGGAGAGCCCCAGAGTTGGAGAGAGCCAGGTTGGGGGAGGCAGAGGTGTCCTGAAGGGAGGCTGGTCCAGGTGCATCAACAGTTCTTGAGACATGCTCCTATTTCTTAACTTACCTGAAACTCGTGTACCTGCCACCACTGCCCCGAGACAAAATTCATTAGCCAGATAATATGTGTTTATGGTGATATTGTTGGCTGTTTATCTTGAAATTCCAGAGACTCTTTTCTGGGTTAGATACCTGCTCTGGCACTCCAGGACTTCAGGGTAACATCCGGGGTTCTAAGTCAGTGATGTGCTCTGTTGGCTGAGAGACACGGGAAGGAAGGCAGATTGTACCAGACAGAGCTTCCTCAGATGGGAATTAAGCCTGTTTTACTCACCTGGTCCTCTGAGACATGGAAGACACTCAATAAATATCGGTTCGATGGATGAATGGACTGCCTGGGTGGGGAGAGGCTCAGCCTTTCTAATAATCCTGCAATGAGAACAGGGGCCGGCTCTCCTCTCCTGCTCGGTCTCAGCAGTCATGGACAGGAAATGGTCCTTTCTCTCTTGCCAGCTGAGTGAATAACCAGTTGTGAAGCAAGAGCACAGCCCTGCCTGTGTCTTGATCTTGGCATGGAAATCAGTGCTGAACCCTGACGTGTGTGTCATCCCCACCCCACTCAACAGCTTGCTGCCTATCCCACCACCTGCTTCAGGGCTTTTCCCGGACTGAGAATCAGCTGGGCATCAATTCTATCTCCTCCTCCACCCAGGCAGGTACTTCCTTTCCTCTGCGACATTGTCGTTGAGAACTATTCTGGGGAAAGGTAAAGGAAGCGGGAGGGACTGAACCCTTCCTTCCTGGAGTTGAGATAGATGGAGAAGGGATGAGACTCAAATGAGAAGCCCAGAACTACATTCACTCCTTAAGGCAAGGCTGGATCCAGGGACTCTCTGGTCCTCCCTCTTGCCTACATTTTTGCTGCAGAGGGACCATTTTGCAGGTGGTGGTTGACAGCACTGTTTCTGGGCTAGAGACTTGGGTTGACCTGGGGCAGTTCCTCAGCTAATTCCTGCCCCAGTTTTCCCATTTGTAATGTGAGGATCATCATAATAATACCTGCCTCATAGGGTTTGCTGCTGCTGCTGCTGTTAAGTCACTTCAATCTTATCCGACCGTGTGTGACCCCATAGATGGCAGCCCACCAGGCTCCTCTGTCCCTGGGATTCTCCGGGCAAGAATACTGGCATGGGTTGCCATTTGAGGAATCATTAAATATGATATATAAATGAAGTGCTTTGAACAATGTGACACACAGATTAGATCCATGTTTTATGGAGCCTGAAGTTTATAAAAGTTGATACAAAATTAGATAAAGTAATAGCACACAAAATACAAATTGTAGGGCTTCCCTGTGGCTCAGTGGTAAAGAATTTAACCTGCCAATGCAGGAGACATGGGTTCAATCCCTGATCTGGGAAGACACCACATGCCATGGAGCAGCAAATCCTGCGTGTCACAGCTATTGAGCCTGTCCTCTGTAGCCTCAGAGTTGCAACAACTGAGTCCATGTGTTGCAACTACTGAAGCCCATACACCCTAGGGCTTGTGCTCTGCAATAAGAGAAGCCACTGCAATGAGAAGCTCATGCACTCCAACTAGAGAGCAGCTCCTACTCGCCACAACTAGAGAAAAGCCTGCACACAACAAAGACCCAGTGCAGCCAAAGATAAATAAACAAGTAAATAAGTAAACTTATTTAAAAAATACAAATTATAAGGTTGACAAATGCCAAAACATCACAAAAAGTTGGAAGCCAACATAATATTTTTATTAATTAACCTCTATACCTTTTCCTTCATCGTTCGGTTTCATACTGCTTGGTAGCCTCTTTATTCAACCACAATTTTGTAAAATCATTTTCTTTAGAGCAAATAGAAAGCAATCTTCCCCTAGCCTGGTAGAACAAAATTCTGTTTTAAAATTATTGATAGTAATAGTTAATTATTCACTTTCTTTCTGGTTCAAACTCATTGACAATGCCACGTAAAACTTGAGGATTTTTAGCAAATTTGAGAAAAGCTCTGATTTAGTTACTATGGCTAAGGAACCGACCATCCCAAACTTAGTGGCATAACACAGCAACCACTTTATTAGGTTCATAGATTTCATGAGTCAAAAATTCAGAAAAAGCACAGGCTGGGGATGACTCAATAGCTGGGCTGGAATCAACTGAAAGCTCATGCATCCCCATGCTTGGACCTGGGCTGGGAGGACCTGGGGACAAGGACACCTGGCTTCACCATGTGCCCTGGCTTCCTCACAGCACGGAAGCTCAGGGACTCAGACATCTGTCATGGTGGCTCTCAGTGGGAGCATGCCAGCTGTCAAGGAGAAGCTGCATGGTCTTTTATGATCTAACCATGGAATTAAGCAGTGTCAAGTTCCTCAAAATGTATTAGTACCTCCAGCTCAAAAGATTCAAGACAAGGGGAATCTGCCTCCACCTCTTTTTTTTTTTTTTTGACTGTGCTTGGCCTTCCTTGCTGCTCGCAGGCTTTCTCTAGTTGTGGTATGAGGGTGTCTCATTGTGGTGGCTTCTCTTGTTGCACAGCATGGGCAGGCAGGCTCAGCAGTTGCCCTGCAGCATGTGTAATCTTCCCAGACCAGGGATTGAACCCATGTCCCCTGCCTTAAAGGCGGATTCTTAACCACTGGACCACCAGAGAAGTCCTGCCTTCACCTCTTGATAAGGGAGAGTTAAGGTTCCAGAAGATCATGAGGACAAGAGACATTGCTGTGACTATCTTGAGAAAAATAAAATCTGCTACAACCTCTATCAAATTTCTCCCATATCTGAGCTATTGTAGATGTGCTAGCTATTTGCGGTACAGGAGTAGGATAATGCCTGTTTCTTGAAACCCCCATCAAATAAAGGGAGAAAATTGCATTTAAGACATGATTGAAAACATCTCTTTCAGGAGAGAACTTCTGTTTTGACCATGTTTCAACGAAACCTATATCTTCCATTTAGGGATTCCTATTTCTGAGTTTATGAATTTTCCACAGACTAGTTTTGGTCTGTATGTTTCAGACCTTGCTTCTTTCCCTCCATCCTATTCTCCTTGTATTGTGGGACAACCTCCACCTTGCACCTGTGTCACAATGCCAGGCAAACTGGTACAGTGCATGGTAGGAGTATTTTGGAAACTATCTCTAAAGCAGAATGGCTGACAGTAACGTCACTATACATGAAACCACGTAGCTATGTCCCACTGAGCTGAAATTTATGTACGTGTCTCTAACCTAAATTCTCCTTAGACAGATCCTAAATATACCACTGTTGCATCAATGCTGACAGAGGAGATAAAAAAGTGGGAAGACAGTGTTCTTCACAGTTGTAGTTAATACAGTTTATTTTTGCAGATTTTACTAACACTTATGAATGGTCACAAGAACCTATTGCCTCTGAAATGCCCACAAGTGGTTCCAGATGAGGCCTGCATCAGTTCAGGTAGATGCAAATTCACTCTCCAGAGCCATGTATTTCCTCAGGACTCCTGTGGTCCTGGGATTGCTGTGGGATTGGCTCTGCCCATGGAGGGCACCAATGAGCCTAGTCTGGGGTGGAGGCAGGGCTTTCAGTCTAGAGAGTATAATCTTAAACTCTGCCATTTACCAGCTGGTGACTTTGTGCATTGCTTCCTCTGTGACCAAATTTGAGCAAATAAGTTGTTCTTTGTAGTTTTCAACATTTTACCTTTACTTTTTCATTAGAGTTTATACCTGGTTCATGCAAATTTAGAATTATTTCTCATTCAAATTATGTTTTGCTTTTTCATGAAACCATTATGCTGGGAAAGGTTGGGGGCGGGAGGAGAAGGGGACGACGGAGAATGAGATGGCTGGATGGCATCACCGACTCTGTGGACATGAGTTTGAGTGAACTCCGGGAGTTGGTGATGGACAGGGAGGCCTGGCGTGCTGTGGTTCATGGGGTCGCGGAGAGTCGGACACGACTGAGCGACTGAACTGAACTGAACTGAACTGATTATTAATTTTCTTTTCTGGCTGATTCTGTAATAATACATTTTCAATCTACTTTCAATAGGTTAACATTAATTCAGTTTCACTTGCCTCAAAAAAACAAATCATTATTGTTCAGTTATATAATGAATTGACAGTAAAATGACTCAGTCAGTTCAGTTCAGTCGCTCAGTTGTGTCCGAATCTTTGCGACCCCATGCACTGTAGCACGCCAGGCCTCCCTGTCCACCACCAACTCCCGGAGCCTACCCAAACTCATGTCCATTGAGTCGGTGATGCCATCCAACCATCTCATCCTCTGTCGTCCCCTTCTCCTCCTGCCCTCAATCTTTCCCAGCATCAGGGTCTTTTCAAATGAGTCAGCTGTTTGCATCAGGTGGCGAAAGTATTGGAGTTTCACCTTCAACATCAGTCCTTTCAATGAACACCCAGGACTGATCTCCTTTAGGATGGACTAAGTTCATGATATTTCAGGAGAACACATCATGTCATGTGACAAATTCAATATTTTCTGCCCTATCATTAAAAAAAGGATGTCACAGTCATCAAGGATTGCAACCACCATGGATGGTGAGCTGGTGAGTCCTGAAGGAACTTAGGAAGAAAAGAAAACCTGCAACCTAGCAGTCATAAGACTGCAGCCTCTCTGTATCGTGAACCCTGAGGAAACTCAGGATGTGAAAAAAGAGGATACTGGCCCCAGATAGCTGAGATGCATATCAAAAAATGATTTTGGTGAGCACAGGCTCTTGCATCTTCCCATACATAGAAAAGCACTAAATTTCTTAACTTGATATATCTGGTTTCTTTAATTAACAGTAATCATTTGATGTTCCTCAGTTCAGTTCAGTTCAGTTCAGTCGCTCAGTCGTGTCCGACTCTCCGCGACCCCATGAGTCGCAGCACGCCAGGCCTCCCTGTCCATCACCAACTCCCGGAGTTTACCCAGACTCATGTCCATCGAGTCGGTGATACCATCCAGCCTAGCCACCTCCATTTTGTTGCAAAACTCCTGTATGTCCCACCTCCCCCTTTGCCTCCTCAGAGCAATTTCTCAGAGCTGTCTGGAATGCTGTTTCTTGGGCTGTCGTCCTCATTTTGCTCCCAATAAAACAACTCAAAACTCCCATGTTGCGCCTATTTTTTAAGTCAGCATGTGCATAATGAATAGTTTAACAGGTACTTCACAAAGCTTTTTTCTGTAATATTCATAATCTAAGAGTTTTCTGATTGGTCTCTTACCTTTACTACAAAGCTTGCCATTGAATTTTAACAGAAATTCCTCTAAACTCCTAGTGAAACCATTCGGTGCCCTTTAGGGAGCTCCCAAGAACTCTAGTACCATAGTCCTTTATGTCTCAGAGTAGAGAAGAATTCAGGGAGAGATAAAGTGATAGATAAGAACAATTTATTGGAAGAGGGGCTTCCCAGGTGGCTCAGTGATTAAAGAATCGGCTTGCCAATGCAGGAGACGTAAGAGATGCGACTTCAATCCCTGGGTCAGGAAGATCACCTGGAGAAGGAAATGGTGACCCGCTCCAGTATTCTTGCCTGGGAAATCCCATGGACAGAGGAGCCTGGTGGGCTACAGTCCATGGAGTCGCAAAGAGTCAGACATGACTGAGCACGCACGCACATGTTAGAATAGGACACTTACAAGGCTTACAAGCAAGCGGATGAGAGATGATGCCCTGGAGAACTTAGTGGGCTACAGTTTCACATTCAAAGGAAAAGTGGGAAGGGAGAGAACACCATTTTATTCCTCATTCTTGAACAGATGTCATGCTTTCATCATCAGCTGCTCCTCCAGGTTGAGCAGAGGAGTTTTCTTGTCCCTCCTTTTCCTGTCCCTAGCTAAGTCCACAAGTTATTGATTTTTATGTGTGCAGAACAGAAAGCATGTTGTAGGGATCATTAACTTACTGAGCTCACTGGGCAGGATGTAGGTCTCATTCCACCATTGTTTTATTGTTTGGGGGCCTGCCTTGTGCTTCTGCCACCTGGTTTTGTTGCTAAGCAAGCCTGCTTGGTTTTGTGGTTAAGCAAACCTGTTTTCTTGAGTAATCTTTGATTGACAGGGGTCTCCCTTATTTTTTCTACTTACAATCCCCTAGAGGAGTGAACTGTCACTAGAACCAGCTGCATGGAAGGGGTAAGAGGTCTAGGACCAAAGTCCAGAGCCCCCTGCAGCTCGGTTGCCAGAGTCTGCTCAGCGCCTACATCTGGGGCTGCCCTCTTGCTACTCCTAGGCCCTTGGCTGCTTGCCTGACCCCTCTCTGGTATCCTGACACCCCAGGTCTGGAAGGGATGCTTCACCTGTAGGTTCTGGAGCCCTGCCAGAAGTTTCTGGAGAAGAGAGTTGACTCAGCCTCTGGAGGAAGAGGAGAAGGTGCTGGGCTGAGGGAGTGACCTGGAGGTGGGGCCCGGGCTCCCCATAGGATCATTGCTCCTCGAGGCTGGCAGGTTCACAGTCAGTCCCATTCCACTGGAGCCGTCGCTGCCAGCCAGCCAGGGAGCTGGCATCTTGGCTGGGCCTGGAGTGGAGCCAAAGGGTCGGCATGGAGAGACTGACACCTAGGGGACCCCCTGGCCATCCTCACCAGGTAATAACGCCACCGAGCCTGTTGGCATCACTCAGGGCAGGGCTTGGCACCAGGGTGCATCTGAAGAGCTTGATACAGCTGAAACCGAGGTGATTTTGGTTTCTGGGAGGGGCTGGGTCCCAGACCTGGGGTCTTTGCCTAGACAGAGACTGAAGGAGGAAGGCAGAAGGTGAGGGAGTCTGTGTTTAGGGATAATGAGTGGGTGGGATGGGTGATTAAAAGCCATGGAAGTAAGCCCCAGGAGACCAGAGTCCACCATGAAGGACCAGGCAGCAGCCCCTTAGAGCCCCACTCCTTCCTTCCTCCGAAGGCTAACACACCACATGAGAGAACACATTGGCTATGTGTCACAGAAGGAGAACCCACCAGGTCCATAGCCTACTACTGCAGGCAGTGGGCTTCCTGGATCCAGCTAGAACCCAGGAACCACCCTGTGCATCGCAGGAGATATGCCATCTCAAATCCCCACCCTCAAATTATTTGCCAGGTCCGAGAGCTATGAGGCTGCAACCAGGCCAAAGAGGCCTACAAACTGCCTACCCTCACCCCGCTAGGTGCTTTCCCTCAGCCCAGATTCCTCAATCTTTGCCACAGACCCAGGCCAGAAGGACCGGCTCCTCAGGTCTCCCTTGTGGATTCAGACAGTGGCCATGAGGGATGCCAAAGTCACTGTCTGGGGGCATTTATCTCATTCAAGAGCTGGCCAGGCTTCTGGAGCTTGGCCCTGAGATCCAGGCCTGAGTTGCAGCTAGGTAAGCAGCTCCAGCCTGATGCTCCTGAAGATTTGTTTGGAGCAGGCCAGGCACCAGGGACTCCTGGAGAAAACAGAGGGGGACCCTTCCATCGCAGAACACCTGCTGTCCCAGCTCATGTCAGCCTGAGATCTGGAGGACCCTTCCTAAGGCAGACATTAGTGGGAATGCCCTGATGTGGGCCGAAAAGGACTCATGGCTGCAGGAGCAGAAAGGTGGAGGGGCTGGACTCCAATGGAGCCTGAGCCCCAGGACCCAGCTGTGGAAGTGTCCGAAGCATCCTCTTTCCTCCTCATCTCCCCGGAGAAGGCTAGACATCCTTTTCTTCCACCCTTCCCTTCTCTGGGCCTGGCCCAGGGGCAAAACTGGCTCAGAGGCCCTGGGAGCCTGATTCTACCAACACACCTGGGAAGTGTCTTATTTGACAGTCCTGGGACTGGCTGAATCCCCAAGGTCTTCAAGTTGGCTCCAGGGGCAGGCAAGCCTCAGTGGCAGCCTCACCCCACCTCTTACATGCTGGAAGGGGAAACTGGAGCCTGCCTTGGCAGCAGAAGTGTGGCTGGTGGGGCAGGTCGGGGCATCCAGGACTTGCTCTGGGACGGGCCAATTGTGTGGTTCAGGAGCATCATCTCAGCCTGATTCAGAAAGTTCAGGGCTGGAAGCTGTGCCTGCAGCTCCCACTCCCAGTCTCTCCAGCCTCCCATTGGCAGGTTACTGGGTGCCAGCAGGGAGAAAAGGCAGCCTGCTCATTTGTCTCTCCCAATTGAAGACCTCATTGTCATAGGTCTCCTGGATCCCAGTCGGGGAACTCCAGTGCCCCTCAATCTCCCTTGAGCAGGGCTAGCACTGAGCCATGGAGGAGGCCCTGGCGTCACTGTGCAGGAGGAGAGAGGGTGTCTAGGACTCTCAATAAGGAGGCACTCCCAGGCTGCTACAGGAAGCTGGGCCAGGGGTCCCTACAGGAGACCCTCCATGAACGTCCATTGTCAGTCTTTAGTAAACGAAGTAGTCCAGGAGGGAGGGTCTTTCAACAGGGAAGATGAAGCCCCAGAACTCTTGGGAGAAAATACTTCTATTAGTTAATATGTTAGTTGGCTCAATAACCCTATTTGTCTAAAATGCATCTATGAAATTCTAATGTTTAGATATCCACAGGGCAGAGGGGGAAATCTGCATGGTTTTACAAAGAAGCAAAGTCCTAAGAACCTTCTTATGAACTGTGAGTTCTGGCCTTAAAGGCCTGGGTTTGAATCCTTACTATGTCATTTACTTACCAGGGGATTCCCCGGTAGCTCGGTCAGTAAAGAAACTGCCTGCAGTGTAGGAGACCCAGTTTCAATCCCTGGGTCACGAAGATCCCCTGGAGAAGGAAATGGCAACCCACTCCAGCATTCTTGCCTGGAGAACCCCATGGACAGAGGAGCCTGGCAGGCTACCTACAGTCCATGGGGTGGTAAGAGTCAGACACGACTTAGTGACAAAATCACCACGTCACTTGCTATCTCTGTGACCTAGGGCAAGTCAACCTTGCTGAGTCTCAATCCTCTCATCTGTGAAATGAGAGAACTATCTTACAAACTGTTGGGAGAATAAACTGAGTTTGAATATGTAGTATGCTTAGTATAGCACCTAGAAACATAAACATAACAAGTACTTAATAAATATTAATAGTAATAAGAACAAATGTATAGAAACTGCTTACTTTTTGCTAAGCATTCTACAGACATTAACACATTCAGCCTGAAAACGCTGTGTCAGGTTGATACTGTTATTAATCCCACTTCAATGAGGAAACAGAGGCACCAAGAAGTTTAGTGACTTGTCCTGGGTCACACAGCAAGTAAGCAGTTTAGATCCAAATAATCTAGCTGGACACCTGCCTTGATCACTCTGTTCTCCTACCCAGCAATGACCAGTTTTTGTAGTGACTGTCACAGCCCTTCCTGCAAATGCTGTATTAGTGACACTCTTAGAGGTGAAGAGAATGGAGTTTCACCATAGGAAAAAGATCCTCCAGGGAATGGTGGGCTTTCTGAGTTTGAGAGGCTCTCAGTGACCAGAGGGGAAAATGGGCAGCAACATCCAAATTGGGCAGGGTGGCTGGCTGGAAAGCAAGTAACTGAGATGCTTCCTAGTAGCCCCAAGTGGCTTTAGAGCAGCCCACAGGCTGTGGCCCTGAGACTTGGGGGGCCTGGGGCTGCCTCTGCCTCTCCCCAGCATGGAGTGGGCATTGGAGCACAGCTCCTCACAGGAACCAAGGTCCTAGCCTGCACCTTCTCCGTGGTGGACAGCGATGGAATTGGTGTGGGGAGGAAATGGAGCCAGGTGTCTAAAAGGCCACTAAATCCCTGTCAATTACAATCTCTGGTTTACGGCCTGTGGATGTCACTGCTGCCACTAATCCTCAAGAAGAGAGAAACCAGTCTACCTTGCTGGGAGGGTCATGTGTGCTCTGCCAGAGAGCTGACTGGGGTGACACAGACATTCAGCCAGCAGCCACAGGACAGGGAGGATGGAGGACCCAGGGGCACAAGGCTGATTGACTTTGCTGTGGCCCATTGTCCTTTAAGCCTCTCTGTGGGGTGTGGAGAGCCTGTCCCGAAGACACTGAGCCAGCCCTGGGCAGGGAGCACCCACGCAGGGCAGAGACGATTCCTGGCAGGAGCCAAGACTTTTGGATCACACACACAGAAGCGGGACTGGTGGTGGGAGGATGCAGCACAGGAAAGAGCTTTGGTTTCATCACAGCGCTGTCTCCTGACCCTGCAAGCACAGTGTCACCTCTGCCTCAGATGGCAGGGTCTTATCATAAGAAACGTGTGCAGGGTGCCCAGGAAAAGCTACCCAGCAGGGCCTCAGGAAGAACAGAAACCTGGTGGGCCCCTAGATCCCAGCAGTGCCAAGGACCTCAGCAGTAGGGGTTTGAGGATACCCGTCTCCCCCCCAAAAAAAAGGGCCCTGTCCCTGGGCAGGACTCAGCCACACCCTACCTGCCCTCTGCTTTTCTTCCTGCCACCTACTTCTGCTCATCTTCTTGGCCCCTCGGAGCTTCTGCCCTTTCAGTTTCTTTTCCCATCTCTTTGGGCTTGTCTGTGGGCTGAAATGGCCTCACCATCATCTTAGTTGGAACAGGAACTGGCAACCCACTCCGGTATTCTTGTCTGGAGAATTTCATGAACAGAGGAGCCTGGCGGGCTAAGGTCCATGGGGTCACAAACAGTCAGACACGACTGAGCGACTAACACACGTTGTCTTAATACATTTTGCCCCCTGCACAAGGTAACAGCCTGATGCCCTTGGAATTTCCCAATTCACACCCAAGAAAGGGTTTGTACCTGAGGCCATGAGGGAGCACTGGGCCCCTGGGGCTCAGCCTCGTGTAGTCACATGCCCACTTCCTTTCCAGAGGGCTGGGGGGACACTGGGCAGCCGGGTCACATGCTTCACCAAGGAGCTGCCCTCCTGGGAGCTCTGGGGGTGGCTGACCCCAAAGTGACATGTCCAGTAAGGTGGAGATCCCCTGGCCCTTCGTTTACTGCATTCTTCCCTATACCGTGCAGTCCTGCCCCTGAAGGGAAGGGTTCTCACAAATTCTACCCCCTTTGAGGTCTGCCATTCTCTGACAGCCACGGCCCCAAGGGCAGTGGTAGGCAAAAGCTGTTTGGCCCCCAACGCCTGGCAGCATCAGTAAGCATCTCAGGTACTGATCAGGGGTCTCGTGCCTGAGCAGAAGGGACTCGTGGTCTATTTCTCTCCAGAGGGAGGCCTCTACCTGTTGGCGGCTCACGGTGAGGGTCCTGGAGGCCCGGGGCCTCGGCTGGGCTGACCTGTGTGAGTAACTGGGAGCTGGGCTCTAGGGCAGTGGGGTTGACCGGGTCCTCTGGGAAAGGCCCAGGCAAGTGCCTTGGAGCTAGGCTGGGCTGGGCTGCCCAGAGTGGCTGCAGGGATCTTGGGAGGAACCTGGTGAGGCCCCTGGAGAGTGATGTGAGGAATTCTCTCTCACAACGGCTCCCTTGATGTTGGCAGTGAGCGAGGCAGACCCTTATGTGATCCTACAGCTGCCAACCGCACCTGGAACGAAGTTTAAGACCAAAACAGTTACCAACTCCAGTCATCCTGTGTGGAACGAGACTTTCACTTTCCTGATCCAGGGTCAGGTCAAGGTAAAGGTCAGAGTATCCCTGGCCTCCCCACTGAGGACAGGTTGTACCGCACACACGAATGTTTTGGGGCAGAGCACAGCTTTCTGTGGGGCTCAGGCAGAGACCCTGGGGAATGGGGTGTCTGTGCGCTCCAGCCTGGATGTGCTGTGTGCAAGAGGATATGTGGATGGCACAGTGATGGTCCTTCCGAAGCCAGTCTATGGAGTGGAGGCATAAGAGCCCTCCTGACTGGGTTGTTTGAGGTTAAATGAGATCACACATGGAAGACTCCCAGTAAGTGCCTGGGACCTACCGTGTCTTAGGAATCCACCAAAGCAGGCATGGAACTGAGATGGGGAAACTCTTTGAAAGAATTTAATTTCTTATAAAAACAAAAATTAACAGGGGTAAGTTAAGAACTTTGCTGATTTCCTTTAACCACTTTCAGGCTTTACCTTTATTTTGAAGTAAAAAGTGTGAAGGCATAATAATCTTTTCTTGCCCTCGACAGCAAGTGAGGGCTCAACAGTTGTGAGCCACACTATGAGTTAATAATGTGCTAAGTTGCTGTTCTCGGGTCCCTAGAACGTTTTGGAGCTGACCCTCTATGATGAGGACACAGTCACGCACGATGACGCCTGGTTCAAGGTTCTCTACGATGTCTCTGATATCCTCCCTGGCAGGCTGCTCCGGAAGACCTTCTCCCTGAGTGCCCAGGTGGGTGGGGGTCCCGACCGGCTCCACCTCTCAGCTCCAGGCTGAGGAAGTAGCATAGTTTCTCCTATCTATTGAGATGCTGCCAGGCCCTTCCCAGAGATTTTCACATTTTAATAGGAAAGGAGGAGGCTTAATTTGACTATTATCAGCTGAATCACTTAATGATGGATTCTAGTTGTCTACAGGGAAGGAAGGTTTGGGATGATGTGAAAACTTCCTCATGTGCCACAAACACAGCTGGGTGTGCCCATCTCTTCAGGGGTTGTGGGCTCATCACTCTTGCTCACCGCTCTGACCCTCCCAAAGCCTGCGTGATGGTCTGTGCTCTTTCTGCAGCAGGCAAAGCCTGGGGGCGTGGAAAGCAGAGTTCTGGGGTTGGTCCCTCTTGAGAGGAAGATGAAATGGACCCTTGGCATCTTCAAGCCTCTTTAGGCTTGTGTCCCTTGTCTTCCCCTTCAGCCTTGCCAGCTGTGGGTAACCTGGGCAGGGAGCCCATTTTTCCCTAAGACTCGATTTCCTCATCTGTAAAATGGGAGCTGTTGTAACACCGTGCCTCCCTTGGAGGTGGCTTGAGATGATGAGACGACACATGTAAAGGAGCTGTGCCAACTCCAAAGACACTTGGGCACGTTGGCAACTGGTTCATCTTTAATTTCAGGGACCGGAGGAGCTGGATGTGGAGTTCCTGGTTGAGAAAATGTGAGTGCTACCACCCAGCCCAGGGAGTGTCTCAGGACAAAGCTCTCCTGAGGAAAATATCCTCGACCCAGATCTTCCCATTGGTCTTTCCAGTCCAGATGTGTTGTTCCTCATCTCCCACCCCTGCCAGTCAGGGTGGGGGGACCCTATTAGAGAAATGAAATGAGGAAGGTGGTATTTTCTCTGCCCCACTCTCCACCTCCCTCCCTGCCTTTCGCTCTTCAGAAGCATCTCCCCACACCCCAAAGAAACATATCCAGGACTCAGAGAACCCTCCTTTTCACTCAAGGAGGCCCCATCTGGGTGCAGCCCGAGCTGGGAGGGGAATGTCAGTACAGGAAGCATTGGCCTTTGCAAGGCCGCACTCTGGATGGTTTGATTTTTCCAGGTCAGACCGCCCGGAAAACCTCATCACCAACAACGTGCTTGTGGTAACCACCTTCCCCACATCTGTGTGGGAACAGGAAGCAAGGAGGCTGAGGGAGGGACCCCAGAACAGACTCCAGGGTAGAGGTGGAGGGTAGGGGTTGCGGGGTGGGCCAGAAGGGGTGACGCAAGGACAGGACTTTGCAGTAAGACAGCCTGGACTTCCTGCTAGGTGGTCACCTGGGGCTGCAGGGCTTGGAGGGGCCTAAAGGGCACTTGGAGAGAGGGGAGGCCGAGGCTCTGCTGAGAGGAGTTCTGAGGGAGCTTTCGGGGAATTTTAGGCTGATGGTGTTTAGTCATGTGTAATGAGTTCATAGTTATTAGCTCTGAAGGCCTGGCATCCCAGGCCAGTAGGCTCAGGCTGTGAAAATTCAGGTAACGAACCTCAGAGGGCCTTTCCAGTGTGGCATGCTTCCAAGCTGGGAGCCCTGAGATAGCTCCTTCCTGGGACAGTGGAGGGTCCTGGTCAGCTCTCCTAAAACACAGCAAGCTCACAGGGCTGCAGTTGACAGGGATGGGTGGTGAGTGATATACAGCCCTGACCTGGGAGCCAGGCCACTGGAGTTCAGATTGAAGTGGGCACCCACCCTCGGGGTCCTATGAGTGTCTGTTTGATGGGCTAGTATTACTTTTTCAAGTACCTTGAAAAGAGCCACATCTGTGGCAGCTGTCTTTCACCTGAGGTGATGGAGCCCAGTGGCATGCTGGGAATGTAGCAGTTCTACAAGAGAGGGCTGTGGGCTGTGGGCTGTGGGCTGTGGGCTCCAGGCTCCAGGCTCCAGCTGGCAGGCATTACAGAGAGAACGCAGCAGACTCCCTTGGCAGGGCAGTCAACTGGAGGACAGTCAGGAGATGTTTCAGTGGCTACCCAATCCATCATCCTGTGGACTGGCAGGTTGCATAATACTATTTGGGAGCAGTTAGAATGCCTCCTCCAGGTTGAATCTGAAGAGAAAGAGAAGAAAGAACTGGGCCTGAGGGCTGGGTGGGCTTTCAGAGATGTCAGAAGTTTGCAAATGTAGGAGGCTGGGAGTCTGGGTGGAAATGGGGCTTTCCTGGCTGCTCCTGGACCAGAGGTAGGGTGAGAGGTCTCTGCATCCGGTTCCACTTCTGGTTCTGGGTGCAGTGGATTTGGGATAGTGGGGCTCAGGGGGTGAGGTTGAGCGGACCTCAGCTTCCCCTGTAGAGTCCCCTGTCCACAATGTGGTCTGCCCCAGGCCCGAGAGCTGTCACGCCTGGATGTCCATGTTGTCAGCACGGCTGTGGCTGCAGGTGAGACCTGCTCAGGACAAGGTCTGGCCTCTGCCTGGAATGTGGGGGTGGACGGGGCTGGCTGGGGAACCTGCACAGCAGAAGATTGCCCACACAGCACAAGGGCAACGGAGCTCCTCTGGGCATTAGAGTCCCCCCTGAACTAGAGGAAGGCATGTCACAGGAGGTGGGAGTCTCATGGGGGTTGTGGGCAGAGCTCTTTCCAGAATGCTGTCTGCCATGGTCCAACCACTCGGCCTCCCCATGTCTGGGGCAGTACTGCTGGTTTCCTGGATCCTAGCTGGGGTTCTGGGTTTTTGTTTCCTTGTGCTAGTCTGTCCTCTCTCTCCCTAGATCAGGATGAGCTGGAGCTGCTACTGAAGGGCTCATATGAGGACATGCAGACATCTGCCCTGGGCACAGCCTCTGCCTTCTGCTTTCACTACATGGCGGCCCAGGAGGCCGAGCTGAGTGGGTGCCTGAGGGTAGGTCTTGGCTCTGGAGCTACCTGCCAACCCGAGCCTTGGGCCAGCTCCAGCTGCTGCAGGCCTCTCTCTGGCCATCCCCCTGCCACGGTCAGGCCCCTGTGGCCTTATCAGCCTCCCCCGGTTAGGCACGATGCTCTTGGCACACAAGGAGGATGGCCAAGGGCCTAGGTTGGGCATGGGGGCTATGCCATGTCAGTCTTTATTTAAAGTCTTTAATGGCTCCTCCAACAATGCTCTTAGAATAAAATCCCATGTCTGTGTCCACAGGCCCTGCATAACCTGGCCCCGACACACCTCTGCGGACTCATTTCCTTCCGTGTGTCCCTCATTCATGATCCTCCAGTCATGTTTGTCTCTTCTTGCTTTTCCAGCACCGCAAGTGCCTTCCCTGTCCGCCTGTGTCTCTTTCCAAGCTGCCTACTCCTCTTCTTCCTCTTCTGCTTCCTCCTCCTCCTGCTCTTTTAGATCTCAGCTCAAATGGCACCTCTCCAGAGGCCCTTCTTGATCCTCCCATCTTAAGTAGACTTCACATAGCCCTTTGGTTACTCTGTCACATCACACTGCTTATTTCCTTTACGATGCTTAGTAACATCAGTTTGTTACCTGTTCCTTTGTAGATTCATGCATATGATTCAGTTAGAATAATAAATAACTCTTAGCCATTGATATACTAAAAAATAGAAGCTATTATAATTATTATTAATTGAATAATAATGGAAGTATAGTTGGTTTACAATATTGTACTAGTTTTAGGTATAAAGCAAAATAATTCAGTTAGCTGTTATTTGTATAATTATTATAATTAGAATAATTATAAATATTGTAGTTATATTTTTATTATTGGAGGGGGGCTTATATCTTTCTGGATCACTGTCTAGATACACAGTAAGGATTTGTTAAATAAATGAATGAATGAACAAAGTTTTCTTCCAGAGCTCTCTAAGCAGTGGCTGTAACTCAGGCAACTCAGCTGGGCACCTCAGTGTGCCCCTGAGGTCCTTGGCCACGGGGAAGGAGGTGACCATTGACGTTCCTGCTACGAACGTAAGTGGCCTTGGCTAGATGGGAACTGTCAGTGAGAACAAAGATAAAGCCCCCCAGGGGATACCCACATGCCCCTCAGGGTCTAGGACAATCTGAGTAGGGTCTCTTGCTCTGATTTCAGGCCCCAGGAGTGAAGCTGAAGCTCAAGGCTGAGAGCTGGTAAGGGCCATTCATTTACGTGGAAGACCAGGGTAGTCACAGGGGTCGGGGAGAGTGGTATAAAGAATAGTCTTGGGAGTTGGGAGCAGAGAGTTTATTCGGCAGTCACTGTGGGCTTCACCAACCAGTGGCTGAGCTACGCAGGTGCCCCCTGACCCTTGACTCCTATACCGCCCCAGCCCTGAGGAGCTGGCTGTACATCTGGGCTTCGATCTGTGTGCGGAGGAAAGAGCCTTCCTGAGCAGGAGGAAGCAGGTGGTGGCCAAAGCCCTGAAGCAGGCCCTGCAGCTGGATGGAGACCTGCAGGAAGATGAGGTTTGTGGGGGTAGGGGGACGTGGGTGCAGATACCTTGCACTGGCCCTAAGGGACATCCTGACTGCTGTGCCCTCTCCAGATACTTGAGTCACAGAGACTGGGGGATGGGCATGTGGGGGAGAGAGATTGGGCGTGGGGAAGTTCTCTTCGGGGACACTCTCTTTGGGGACCTGTCCAGGGCTGAGAGCTGTTACTTGCTGGGGAGAAGCAGATGCTGGCTCTAATCCAGAACCCTTTAGGCCCTGCCCACTAGGTCCCATCCCTGGGGGCAGGGGGCCACTCCACTCTGTCCTTGTTAAGCCAGCCTGTGTCTGTGTGCAACCCAGGTCCCTGTCGTAGGCATCATGGCCACAGGAGGAGGTGCCCGGGCCATGACCTCTCTCTACGGCCACCTGTTGGCCCTGCAGAAGCTGGGCCTTCTGGACTGTGTGACCTACTTCAGTGGCATCTCAGGTTCTACATGGTGAGGACCCTGGGGACTTGGAAGAGCAGAGATGATCAGGCTCCAGGGGGAAACGGAGAGGACATCAATGCGACCCTTTTTGTGGGGAAGCCAAATAGTATGGGCGGATGGGCGCCAAATGGCTTTCTCAAAAGGGAGGAAATAGACAATCAGAGGTCCTGCCATGAGTGAGGCATGGCAGGACATCCATTCCATGCTGCTGAATAGGCGTAGGTTGGCTCATCTGGAAGGAGCTGGCTTTGAGTTTCTGCAACACTACTTACTGACTAAGTGACTCTGAGCAACTTCTTTCCTCTGATTCTCAGTTGACTCATCTCCAAAATGGGGGTAATAATAGCACAAACACCATAGGATTAGCGTGGGACAGCCCAAGTGAAACACTTAACATCTCTGACACATACCAGGAGCTCCAGCTCTTTTTTCTTTAATGGTTGTTACCTCATTTTATCCTCACAACACCGTCTGCGGCAGTCTCCCTTATTGTCCCTATTGTCGTTCAGTGGGTCAGTCGTGTCCAACTATTTGGACCCCATGAACTGCAGCACGCCAGGCTCCCTGTCCTTCACTATTTTCCGGAGCTTGCTCAAACTCATGTCCACTGAGTCCGTGATGCCATCCAACCATCCCATCCTCTGTCGTCTCCTCCTCCTCCTGCCTTCAATCTTTCCCAGCATCAAGGTCTTTTCTAATGAGTCGGCTCTTCGAATCAGGTGGCCAAAGTATTGGAACTTCATCTTCAGCATCAGTCCTTCCAGTGAATATTCAGGGTTGATTTCCTTTAGGACTGAGTGGTTTGATCTCCTTGCTCTCCAAGGGATTCTCAAGAGTCTTCTCCAGCACCACATTTCGAAGGCATCAATTCTTCGGCGCTCAGCCTTTATCATCATCCAGCTCTCAAAATCCTGTAATATAGATGAGAAAATGTAGGTCACAAGATGTTGTTTTACTTAAAGGTAGGAAATGGCAACCCACTCCAGTGTTCTTGCCTGGAGAATCCCCGGGATGGAGGAGCCTGGTGGGCTTCTGTCTATGGGGTCACACAGAATCGGACACGACTGAAGTGACTTAGCAGCAGCAGCAGCAGCATTGCCTCCTGATACCCCACCCTGCCTATGATGGAGTGAGACTTTCACTGTTGGAGATTCATTCCTTTGGGTCTTATTGAAATGTGACTTTAAGGAATAAAAGATGAGTAAACTCCTCAGAGGAGTTTAGGTGACAGCTGTTGACAAGCAGTGTCTTAAAGGGCTTCAGGACAGATATATAAAGATGGGAGTAGGGCCTATAGCTGTGCTGTACAATACAGTAGCCACCAGCTACATGTGGCTACTGATTACATGAAATGTGGCTAGTCCAAATTGAGGTGTGTTATAAAATGTGCAGCGAATTTTGAAAAACAGTTTGAAAAAATATATTTATATTAATTTAAATATTAATTACATGCTGTAATGATAATGTTTGGATACTGAATTAAATGAAATATACTGTTAAAATTAATTTTTTCAGGTCTCTTTTACTTTTTAAAAATGTGGTCACTAGGTAAATGTAAATTACATATGTGACTCACTCTATATTGGACAGTGCCAACCAAGGAGAGAAAACCCTGAGACAGCTCCCAGACAGGCAGGTTTTGGTGGCAGGAACCACATGTTGGGAGAAGTCAGAGAATGGAAATTGGAGTTGCAGCAACCATGCTGAGCCTTGGTCTCCTACTGTAATGTTCCTTTGTTTTCTCAGGACAATGGCCCATCTGTATGGGGACCCTGAGTGGTCGCAGAAGGACCTCAGGGGACCCATCAGTCATGTCCGGGAGCACCTGGCCAAGAGTAAGCTGGAGGTCTTCTCTCCTGAGTGCCTGGCGAGCTACCACCGGGAGCTGGAGCAGCGGGCTGAGCAGGGCCACACCATGACTTTTGTGGACCTGTGGGGTCTGGTGCTGGAGTTCATGCTGCACGGTCAGGTAGGGCACCGCTGCATGTGAGGTGGAGGGTGTGTGCACTGGTGGGGCAGGGGCAGCCCTGCAGCTAGCTGAGGCCCATGTGCCCTTCCGGTTGGGAAAGAAAGGCCAGTACATTGTTAAAGGATATGGGAACAGCCATACCTCTGTGCCTCAGTGTCTGCCAACTCTGGAATGCTGACTTTTTGAGTCAGGTTATTCTTCAATTAATTACCACGAAACGGAAATTTCTGGATCTCCCAAGAGCTCAGGACCAGTTAGTGCCGAAGTCAGTTTAGCATTGTGTTTGAGTCAGTGAGATTTTTGGAACGGCTTTTTATTTATACTGTAATATGAAATGTATTCTTCTTCATCTTCATGTAGTGTTAAAAGCATAGACTGTGGAGCCAGATTTCCTGGATTCTAATTCTAGGGCCTCTTACTAGCTATGTGTCCTTAGGCAAGTTACTTAACCTCTCTGGGCCTCAGTCTTCTCATATGTACAATGAGAATGAGAATAGTACTTACCTCATAGGGTTGTTCTGAGCACTTATTGGTGCCTTGGCATAGGGTAAGCATTAAGTGTCAGCAAATCTATTTCTTTACTGTGATCCTAACACCATTAAGACAAAACTGAGCATATAAAAATTTTTTATACCTTGCTTCTTTAAAAAAAGAAAAAAAAAAGCTTAGTAAGTCAACTTCTGGATCTTACATTAACTGATACAATGATTAAAATCAGGATTGTTTTCTTTTTTTTTTTTTTCACAAAAAAATTGTGAAATTGTTTTTCGTTGTTTTTACCCCTTATAGTTTCTCTTAAAGTTTTTGAAGCGACTAAAACACAAAAAGTATTTTAATATGGGTAACAAAAAAGTACTATCAAATATATTAGCAGAGGAAGGATTCTTACTTTTCTTATCTTTGGATGTCAGGCATTTGACCAAAAATGATTATCATATAAAGGACCAAAAAGTGAATTTGTTTTCAATTTTTTCTTTAAATTTTGTTCTTGTTGGCAAGCAAAATGCTATTTGGAAATTACCAACCATTCTTATTTTTTATTAGTTAAAATATTTATTATAAAATCCTAATAAGTATTTTTTACAATAATTTTCAGACTTAAGAAAATACATAAAGCATAAAGAATAATATAAGGAATATGCAGGATCTCACTAATCAGCCTAAGACATGAAATGTTACAGAAAGAGCCAAAGGTCCCTGTGGAAACCCCTCCAGCCCCATTTCCCTCCCACCCCCAGAGTTAACCACCATCTTGAATTTATTATCACATACATATCTGTAACCTGTATACTTTATATTATACATAACATATATCTTACAAACATTTATACTTTCTTAGATCCACCTTTATTACATATACTTTTATTAAAATATACATATCTTTAAGGAAAATGTAATATTAATTGCTCAGTAGTTTTATACAAGTTTCCTTGTGCCCATGTGTTCAAGATTCTCTAAGCCTTGAAAATACATACCCAGTAGTGGAATTGTTAGACCATTGGGTAGTGTATCTTCAACTTTCCTAAGCTATTGCCAAATTGTTCTCCAAAAGGGTTGTGTTAATTCACACTCTCACTACCAGTGTATTATAGTTTCTTTTTCTCTACATGCTCTTCACACTTTTAAATGTTTGTCCATTTTATTGGTGTCAAAGGAAATTTTATCGTAGCTTTCCATTTCTTTGATTTTTAATGAGGCAACATTTTCAAGTATATTTGTCATTGGAGCTTGCTCCTGCATTGATTATCTACTCAAGTCCTTTTCTATTTAATTCACCTTTTAAATATTATAGGAATTCCTTATAAATTCAGGATATTAATCATTATCAGTTCTAATAGACTTTGATGCATAGTTTCAATATAGTCCAATGTATCATTCTTTTCCTTTATGGTTTGTACTTTTAGAGTTTCCTTGAGAAATCTTTTCCACCCCTAAAGTTATGAAATATCTTTCTGTATATTCTTACATGAGTTTTGTATCTTTCTTTTTCACAGTTAGGGCTTTAATCTACCCAGAATTTATCTTCACGTATTATGTGAGTAGGAATTCAATTTTATTTTTTCCCATGTGGATAGCAGACTTCCCCAATATCACTTCTTACCCCCACAGATCTACATTGCTACTTCTGTCATGTGTCAGCATGAATCTACAGTAACTCATACATTCGTGGGACTTTTCCTGAGCACTTTATTCCATTCTAATGGGGCTCAGTCTTCATCCTGGTGCCAATCCTGCACTGGTTTAGTAACTACCTTTGTGATAAATCTCAGTTTCTGATTGGGCAAATTTATCCCCACCTTGGATCTCAGAATTACCTTGGCTACTTTTGGGGCTTTGCCCTTCTACATACATAATAGAATCAGCCAGCCCGGTCTCATGATATATATTGTTGGGATTTTTGTTGAAATGGCATGGAATTTATAAAATCAACATAATTACTTGAAACATTTTTATTTTATTACTATATTCTATGTATTCTTTGGCTCTACTGTTTAAGTTCATGTTTGGTTTTGAGGGTGCAGTGTTTTATTAACTGACTTTTCTGCCTGGTGGCAACAATTAATTACTATAGGTAGGGAAAGCTTGTTTTAACAGCTTACTTTTTGAGGTACTAGAAAGTGCAGTTTGATCCTAGGCTATAAAGAAGACATATTTAATTACCATTTGATCCTCCAGTAATGACTTAATGCATGGTTTTGGGTAGTTTATAGTCATTTGGAAAAAGACAAACTTAATTAGTCTTTTTATTATTGCTCACAAGAATAAAAATCCTTGTGGTATTACTGAATGACAGTGCACCAACCCTTAGAATGAGCCCCTGTGCAGTTTTAAAAATTTAGTCCCAATATGAATGCTTTTCAAATATTTTCTTTTTTTCCTTAGTCATCATGCTTTATCTCTTAAAGTTCACCGTGATTGGGTGCTTTTTAAAAGAACTCTTTTTTATTATTTTATTTGTATTTATTTATTTTTACTTGTGACTGCGCTGGGTCTTCATTGCTTTCTGTGGGCTTTCTCTGGGTGTGGCGAGGGGGGCTACTCTTTGTTGCAGTGCATGGGCTTCTCATTGCAGGGGCTTCTCTTATTGCAGAGCACATGCTCTAGATGTGCAGGCTTCAGTAGTTGCAGTACACAGGTTCAGTAATTGCAGCCCTAGAGCTTGTGGGCTTCAGTCAGAGGGCTGTGGGGATAGGGAAGCACGTGGGGTGTGCTGAGGCTTTGTCATTGGTGCAAGAGCAGGGCTCCTCGTTGATTGGGCTGGGCTAGATACACACCTGGCTGACCATCAGAATCACCTGGGAAGATTTACAAAAGCCAAATTCCTCAGTGGCTTCTGCTGACTCTCAGAAGAGACCCAGTAATCTGTATTTCTCACACATTCTGAGTAAATTTGATGATAAAGGTTGATACAGAAGGGTGGGAATCTCTTAGGTGTAGCTGCTGAGTGGGACAACCTTCAGCCTTACAGCTCTGAGAGCCTGAGAGAGATGGTGTGTTCATGGTACACATACCAATCCACAACAAACAGCCCAGGGCTTGTGGTGGCAGGATCCTTCCCTGGGGAAGGCAGCCACCACCAATACGCTTGCTGAGGTTTGAGATGAGTCATATTTGCATCTCGGTCTGGGACAGAAGGAGACCCTTCTGTTCCACTAGAATTTGGTGAGTCTCATTGGAGGCTTCCCCCAAAAGCAAGCCACAGTCCTTGCCAGAGTTCTGTTGGAGGGAAAACTAGAAATAGAAGGCAAGGATAAAGAGTGGGGTACAGCTTTCCTGTGCAAAACAGGGACACAGGAGATGAGGGGAGGTGAGGCTGTCAGGAGAGTGTTTGGCAGGGGCTGAAAGGTGAACTGTGTCCAGGTTTACCTAGAAGGGACAGCCCCTGGCAAAGCTAACAATGCACACTGAAGGGGGATTCCTGAGTCCTTTCCAGAAAGCTGTGTGTGTGTGGGTAGGTGGATGTATGTGTGTGTGAGAGAGAAACAGAGGATCCATGGCCCCTCCACCCTCTAACACATAAAGATGGGCCACTGGCACCGTAGGATGCTGGGGTGGCTGTCACTGTTGACACTGCGGTCCTTGTGAATGGCACTTTGCAGATATGCAGCTCACAACCTGCAAGGCCCTACGTGGCAACCCTGCATGTGGGGCTGGTCAAACACAGGGGCAGGAGTGGGAACTGCATCATGTGCCCGCCCATGCCACCCAGACCCCCAGGCTCTTCCCCCCAGCCTGTACCCCCACCCTGTCACCAGGGTGCTCCCAACCTCACTTTGTCCCTCATGCTGCATCCCAGGTGGTGGATCAGAAGCTGTCAGGACAGAGAGCTGCACTGGAGCGGGGCCAGAACCCTCTGCCCCTCTACTTGAGCCTCAGTGTCAAAGAGAACAATCTGCAGACCCTGGATTTCAAGGGTATCATTCTCAGTCCTGTCCATTGCGTCCTCCAGGGCACATACACACACACATATGCTCATGATGCACAGATGGCCCACCCCCTGGAAGGACGGTGGTGCGGATGGGCTGTTGGGCCAGGCAGCAGGGCTCTCCTTCTGGGGCAAGGACGGTGGTGGTTGAGGATGCAGACACAAGGCTGAGTGGGGAGGGGTCAGCACAAGAGCCAGGCCGGCAGGAGGCTGAGGCCTGCTGGGGGCTGTGTCTTTGGCCCTCGTCAGATCTGCCCCTCTTCCCAAGCCCACTGTCCTCTCATTCCCGCCTCTCTCCTGCCCCTCAGAGTGGGTCGAGTTCTCCCCCTACGAGGTCGGGTTCCTGAAGTATGGAGCCTTTGTCCCTCCTGAGCTCTTCGGCTCTGAGTTCTTCATGGGGCGGCTGATGAAGAGGCTCCCTGAGTCCCGAATCTGCTTTCTGGAAGGTGAGGGGTTGTCACTCTGAAGGCCCCGGACATCCCTTGGCCAGGCCTCTCTGATTGTAACCCCCGTACCCAGTTCTGGGCAGAGCCCCTAGTGAGGGCGGATATTGGGTTGTGGGGAAGGGCCTTGTGGGGGCAGCCTGCTCCCCATCTCCTTCTCCATCCATACCCAAGGGCAGGGACTACTGGGGGGCAGAGTGCTGAGGCTGACTCTCTTGGGGGTTTGGCCTGCAGGTATCTGGAGCAACATTTTCTCCCTGAACTTGCTGGACGCCTGGTACGACCTCACCAGCTCTGGTGACACCTGGAGGCAGCACATCCGGGACAAGATCAGGGACCTGGGTAAGGAGCCTGGAGTAAGGCTGCTTCCCCTTCTGATGCTGCAGGGTCTGGATGGGATCACAGTCAGGATCAGGCAGTGCCAGGCATTTCCGAGCCTGTCACTAGACCAACATCTATTTCTCTGGGCTCAGAGGTGCCACCTGCCTCCTCGGGGACCTCCTCATGGCCGGAGACCTTGTGGATGCAGCCTGGAACAGCACTGGCCCAGATGTTTAAAGGCTTCTTGACGAGCCGACCACTCTACCAGCACAGCTCCAACTTCCTCCGGGGCCTTCAGATGCATAAGGACTACTGTGCCCAGAAAGACTTCACCACCTGGGCAGGTAAGGGCCAATGCCCTGTGTCTCCAGGTAACAAGGTTTGGCTCCTGGGTGGAGATGGACCATGGCTGGGGCTACCAGGGGTCTTGGGGGTCCCAGCATCCACTTCTGGGGCGTGGCTTGGAGAAGGTCTTGCCAAAGGCTCGGATGACATGCATTCAGGGACTGACACAGAGGTACGAAGGGGATGTGGAGGCAAATGCAGGATGCAGCGGGAGAGTGGCTGGTCTGTGTCGGAGTGGCTGCCCCTGACTATTGCTGCCTCCCCCATCAGACTGCCAGCCAGACTCCTCTCCCAACCAGCTGACCCCGCAGGAGCCCCAGCTCTGCCTGGTAGATGCCGGCTACTTCATCAACACCAGCTGTCCCGCCATGTTCCGGGCAGGCCGCAGGCTGGACCTCATAATCTCCTTCGACTACTCTCTATCCTCGCCCTTTGAGGTACTGCTGGTTGTCCCGTGGGAACCCCAGACCTCTGCCCAGCCAGGCCACACTCCAGGGGAGAGCAGAGGGCCACTGACCCAGACGTTCTATGTCGCCAAGGAGACGGAGAGGTGACAGGCTCTGACTCACAGGCTTCTGCAGGATTGGAAAGGGCTGTGGTGAAGTTGGGGCCCTGGGCTCCCAGGAATGGTAGACCAAGGGTGGGGGTGGGAGGAAGCTCATCATGCCCGCCCCAAGAGGAAGCGCTGGACAGAGGTGAGAGGAAAGCCTGGCCTGTCCACATCCATCCGCCTGGGTCCTCCCCGGGGACTCTGGGGAAGGGAGTGGGTAGGGCTAAGAGACAGAAGCCTTACAGAGGCTTACTTGAGTCTCTGAGAGTGAATAAGCCAGAGCAGCAATCCCAAATGGGGACGGGGGTGCGAGGACTGTACCCCACCTAAATATTCTAGCCAAACAATACTGCAGACCGTCTGGATCCTTCGCCTCCCTCTGAGGCACCACTTAGCTTGACTGGGCCCTGAGGAGGACAAAACCAGGTTGCCCTGAGCAGTCCGTTTGGGCTGGAGCTGTGCTCGCGTTTTCTAGAGTGCTGGCATAGGATGACCCGGAAGTAGTCGGTGCTCTCTCTGGGTCCCCCTGCCCCACCAGGTGCTGCAGCAGACGGAGCTGGACTTCCGGGCCCGGGGCCTGCCGTTCCCCCACGTGGAGCCCAGCCCCGAGGACCGACGCCAGCCCCGGGAGTGCCATCTCTTCTCAGACCCCACCTGCCCCGATGCCCCTGTCCTGCTGCACTTCCCACTGGTCAACGCCTCCTTCAAGGACCACTCAGCTCCCGGTGAGGCAGCCCAGCCCTGCTGACTAACAGCCTGGCAGTCTGCTCCCCACAGGCACTGACCTGGGCTCTCCTGTGCCCCTGTGGCCAGCAGAGGGAGGAGAGTCTTAAGCTTGTCCAACCCAGTGTGGGACATGGCAGAATCCTGGCCTGTGGTGCATGCCCAGATCCCTGCAAAGTCACTGGGCTGCATTTCTCTTTGTCATGACCCTGGGCTCAGTTGGCCTCCGCTACCCTGATGCCGCTCACTACACCTGGGCTCTGCTCCCTAGTCTGTGGGCCAGGCGGAAGGGGCAGGAGCAGAATGTGGGAATCCCCACACTGTCACCTCCACAACTGCTACCAGTTGAAGGATTTTCTAATGGCCCCCCAGGTTGGACAGCTAGGAAAGAGAGCCCCCAGTCCCCTCTCTCTTCGATTCCCCTAAGCCTGCCTAGGGTCACAGTTGGCCTCTCTATCATTCTACTGCAGCCCTTTATGGGGTTCTTTCTGAGGGAACTGAGCCTCTACTCCAGGGTGCCTGAAATCTGAACACTAATCACATTCCCTCTAACCCTTGCCTCCCACCAAATGGTCAGAGTTTTATGACCTTTTGATGGGAAAGTCAAATTCTGCCTTTGTACTTATTTTTGGCTTTCTATTAACAGTTCCCACCATAATTCTGAAACTTCCAGCTTCACTCTTTTTTAAAAACATTCTTATTTATTTGGCTGTGCCAGGTCTTAGCTGTGGCTTGTGGAATCTAGTTCTCTGACCAGGGATCAAACCCATGCCCCCAGCATTAGGAACAAGGAATCTTAGCCACTGGAAGCCAAGGAAGTCCCCCAGCTTTACTCTTTTCATTTTGTTTTTTATAATTTTTATTTATTTTTGACTGTGCTGGGTCTTCATTGCCGCACAGGCTTTTCTCTAATTGTGGCCAACAGGAGCTGCTACTCTCTAGTTGCCGTGCTCGGGCCTCTCATTGCGGTGCTTTCTTTTGTTTTGAAGCATGGGCCTTTCAGTAGTTGTGGTGCACAGGCTTAGTTACTCAAAAGCATATGGAATCTTCCCTGACCAGGAATCGAACCCATGTCCACTACATTAGCAGGCAGATTCTTTACCACTGAGCCAGGAGGGAAGCCCCAGCTTTACTCTTAATGTGCTCAGTCTGTATCTTGGAATTCTCTTTCTCAGCAAAGACTGTTTCTTGCAAAGCAATAACCCTTTGGTTTTCAGATGTTTGTTTCCACCATTCACTAACCTAATGGACTTTGTTTTCTGCTGCTTTCACCTTATCCCTGAGGCTGAGGTGGGTATCAGGGGTGGAAGACATGCAATGCTGTGAGGAAGTGTGGGGAGCAGCGCATGCTACATATGTCAAAATAACGTCCTGCCGCTCACAGAGTTCTGGGCAGAGGACACAGGGCTGGGAGGAAAGCACGGAACCCCTTCAGTGGGGAGCAGCTCAGCCCTGTGCCCAGCCTCCAGGAACAGTCCTGCCAGCTGTGGAGGCCCCGGTCCCTGTCCTTAACCCCCTCCCACCCCTGGCAGGTGTCCAGCGTGGCCCTGCAGAACTCTCGGCCGGCCAGGTAGATCTCACTGGGGTCACCTCGCCCTACTCCATGTTCAACATGACCTACAAAGAGGAAGACTTCGACCGCCTGGTGCAGCTCAGTGACTACAATGTACGGAGCAGCCAGGACACCATCCTACAGGCCTTGAGGACCGTTCTGAAGCACCGGGCCCCAGAGGCTAGGCCTCCGAGGGTGCAGACTTGAGACTTCTCAGGGACCCCGGGTTTTGAGGGCCTCACTGACCCCTCCAGGGGCCGGGGGCTCAGCCCATCTACAGTGGGCACAGCCCTTGTGGGGCTGAAGTTCCCGGGTTCTCTCAGACCCACGTCCCACCCAGAGTTCTCCCTTACCTTCAGAGCTGGTTTGAGAGGCGCTGAAAGCAAACTCCTCACCAGGCCACTGCAGGGAACCGCTGGTCCAACCAGACATTCACATGCAGTCCTTCTCATGCCTCAACAGCATGGGTTTGCTGTGTAAGCTGGAGGTGCCAGACCAGGAGTGGGGACGGGCAGGGCTTGGGCCCACCTGAGGGGTGGCTCTGGGTATCAGGAATCACAGTCCATCCTGACAGGCTTCTGTTACTGCCTTCATTCCTCCTTCTCCTCAGTTTATACTATTTCAAAGCACCATTATTGAAATATGATCCACATGCCATATAATTCATCTGTCTAAAGTATGCATGCAATGACTTTTACTATATATTGGGTTGGTCAAAAAGTTTATTCAAATTTTTCTATAACATCTTATTGAAAACCCCGAACAAACATTTTGTCCACCCCAATATTAAGAAACTGCAATCAATTTGAGAACATTTTCATTAACCCCAAAGAAACCTGTTACCTCTTAACTGTCAACCTCAAACCACCCCCACTCTAGCCCTGCTGCTGCTGTAAGTCGCTTCAGTTGTGTCCGACTCTGTGTGACCTCATAGACGGCAGCCCACCAGGTTTCCCCGTCCCTTGGATTCTCCAGGGAGGAACACTGGAGTAGGTTGCCATTTCCTCCTCCAATGCGTGAAAGTGAAGTCGCTCAGTCGTGTCTGACTCTTCACGACCCCGTGGACTGCAGTCTACCGGGCTCCTCCGTCCATGGGATTTTCCAGGCAAGAGTACTGGAGTGGGTTGCCATTGTCTTCTCCGACTCTAGCCCTGCTGCTGCTGCTGCTGCTAAGTCACTTCAGTCGTGTCCGACTCTGTGTGACCCCATAGATGGAAGCCCACCAGGCTCCCCTGCCCCTGGGATTCTCCAGGCAAGAACACTGGAGTGGGTTGCCATTTCCTTCTCCAATGTGTGAAAGTGAAAAGTGAAAGTGAGGTTGCTCAGTCGTGTCCGACCCTTAGCGACCCCACGGACTGCAGCCTACCAGGCTCCTCCATCCATGGGATTTTCTAGGCAAGAGTACTGGAGTGGCTTGCCATTGCCTTCTCCGGACTCTAGCCCTAGGCAACCCCTAATCTGTTTTCTGTTTCTTTTAGATTTGCTTAAACAGTTCATATAAATGGAATCATACAATATAAATGGAATCATACGATATGAATCATACAGTTATACATATGTGGCCTCTCATGTCTGTTTTCTTTCAGCAAAATATTTTCAAGATTTGTCCATGTTGTAGCAGATGTCAGAACTTCATCCCTTTTATGGTTATATAATACTCCATTGTGTAGGAATACCACACTTTATTCATGGGTCAATGGACATTTGGATTGTTTCTGATTTTTTGGTTATTATAAATAATGCTGCTATGAACATTCATATACGGTTTTTTTGTGTTGACAGTGTTTTTAATTCTCTTGCATATATACCTAGGAATGAAGATGGGTCTTATGGTAATTTTCTGCTTAATCTTTTGAGGAACTGCCAGACCATTTTCCAAAGTAGCTGCACCATTTTGCATTTCTGTCAGCATTGTATGAAGGTTCTGCTTTCTCCACACCTTTGCCAACTCTTGTCATTGTCTGTCTTTTATTTATTATTAAAACTATCCAGTGAGTGTGAAGTAGTATCTTGTATGCTTTTTTGTAGTGTCAATGTTAAGAATTTTTTCACATACTTTTTGTCCTTTTGTATATCTTCTTTAGAGAAATATCTATTTGGATCTTTTCCCCATTTTAATTGGATTATTTGTCTCTGTTGGATTGGAAAAATTCTTTATGTGTTCTTTCATTTGATGTAGGATTTGTAAAGTTTTTCTCAAAGTCCATGGGTTGTCTTTTCACCTTCTTGAAGATATCCTCTGAAGCACAAAAGTTTTGGATTTTGGTGATTTCCAGTTTATCTTTATTTTCTTTTAATGCTTGTGTTTTTGGTGTCATATTTAAAAAGCCATTGCCTAATCCAAGGTCATGAAGATTTACACCTATGTTTTCTTCTAATGGTTTTATAGTTTTTGCTCTTACATTTAGGTCTCTGATCCATTTTGAGTTAACATTTGTGTATGTGTGAAGTAGTAGTTCAATTTCCATTCCTTTGTGTATCCAGTGGATATCCAATTCTTCCAAAACCATTTGTTGAAAGGCTGTTCTTTTCCCATTGTATTGTCTTGACACTTTTGTTAAAAATAAATTAGCAGCAAATGTGAGGGTTTATTTCTGGATTCTGATTTCATTTTATGAATCTGTTTGTCTATCTTTATGCTGATATCATACTGCCTTGATTACTGTAGCTTTGTAGCAAGCCTTTGGGAGTCCTATAACTTTGTTCTTTCTTTTCAAGATTGTACTGGTTATTCAGGGTCCCTTGAATTTCCATATGAATATTAGGATTAGCTTGTCAATATGTGCAAAGCAAATAGCTGAGATTTTAATGGAAGGGAAGGAGACTGCTTTTATAGAGAGGAAAAGGAAGTTGGGAGGGCTTGAATAAACAGAGTCCATGACTTTTCATTGGCTAAGTCTTTTCCAGGAAAGAGTCTTTCTTCTTCCTGTTGGGTTCTGCTATTACTGGAGAGCAAGCCTGAGAGCTCCCTCATCTGGCCTCCTGACTCTGAGGTTTCTGTTTATCAATATTTTACACTGTAAATCACCTCACACAAGCTCAAATCCTACTATAAAGCCCTCCTACTTCCCACTTACCGAGACACTCCATGGTTCCCAATAGAGTATGATCTCATTGGTTGCAACAAGTACCAATAAACTCAAATGTGTTCAACTACAGTGATGTTCCTGGGGGTCTTTGGATGGTGGGCATCAACCAGAGTTAAGCAGCTTGCTCAGATCACTAAACTCAGAAGTGGCAAAACCAGAGCTGAAACCCTGGGCTTTAAAATCAATGCCAGGCTCCTAATAGCCACACCACTCTGCATCTTGAGGCGCTTACTTTGGAAGTTGCTCTATTGTATTGTGAAGATTTAACTTGGCCTAAATGGATGTGAAAGTTGGGCCATAAAGAAGGCTGAGCACCAAAGGATTGATGCTTTCAAACTGTGGTGCTAGAGAAGACTTTTGAGAGTCCCTTGGACAGTAAGGAAATCAAACAAATCAATCATAAAGGAAATCAACCCTAAAGGAAATCAACCCTGAATATTCATTGGAAGGACTGATGCTGAAGCTGAAGATTCAATACTTTGGCCACCTGCTGAGAAGAGCCGACTTCTTCAAAAAGACCCTGATGCTGGGAAAGATTGAAGGCAGGAGGAGAATTGGGGAACAGAGAATGAGATGGTTGGATGGCATCACCAACTCTAATGGACATGAGTTTGAGCAAACTCTGGGAGATGGTGAAGGACAGGGAGGCCTGGCATGCTGCAGTCCATGGGGTCTCAAAGAGTTGGATACGACTGAGTGACTGAACAGCAAAAGAAGGGTTTGGCCCCTGGAATGGCCTGCCTGATGGGAGGCTTTGTTTGTCTGGGCACTTCAGTCACTGGACAACCTTGAAGTGTGATTTGTGATGAGGTCTTTGGAACAGGCTGATATGAGTTCCAACCTCCAGAGGAAGTGAAGCTAAAGCTCCCAGAGGGCTTAGAGACTAAAGGTCAGCCATGTGGACAGTAAGTGGTGGAGCCCCAGTAAACACTGGACACCAAAGCCTCAAGCCCCCTGGGTGGGAGTACTCTGGGCATATTGTCACATGCTGTCCAGGAGGAGGGAATGCTGTTTGTGTCTTCGTGAAGAGGGGACAGCTGGAAGTTCCCGTGTAGCCCCTCCCAGTCTCTGCCCTCTGGTCTCTCTCTGGCTGGTTTCAGTTTGGATTCTTTCACTATAAAAAACAAACATACAAAGGGTAGAGCTTTCCTGGGTTATGTGAGTTGTCTTAGCAAATGATCAAACCTGAGGGTGGTCCTGGGCACCCCCAAATTTGTAGCCAGTTGGTCTAAAGTGAGGGTGGCTCTAGGGACTCCTGAATTTGCCGCTGGTGTCTAAAGTGAGGGCAGTCTGTGGGGGCTGCTCCCTGAGACTACACAGCGGGTAAGCTCCTCTCCAAGTAGGGTCAGAAGGCCTGGCGGTCTGGAGGACTGTGTCCCCAACCTTGCAGTCTGGCTGATTCAGGATCTATGCTCTGGAGAGTGAGAAGGGGCACAAAGAAAAAATGTTAACACTCTACTACAAACCGGCACTTGCCAAGGGCATTTGTGGGCTTCCCAGGTGTCGCTGGCAGTAAAGAATCCACCTAAGAGATGTGGGTTCAATCCCTTGGTTGGGAAGATGCCCTGGAGGAGGGCACAGTAATCCACTCCAGTATTCACCTGGAGAATCCCAAGGACAAAGGAGCCTGGCAGGCTACAGTCCATAGGGTCACACAGAGTCAGACACGACTGAAGCAACTTAGCATATAGGCATGCAAAGGCATTTGTGCTCATCTCACATGCTAGCAAGGTAATGCTCAAAATCCTTCAAGCTAGGCTTCAACAGTACATGAACTAAGAACTTCCAGATGTACAAACTGGATTAGAAAAGGCAGAGGTACCAGAGATCGAATTGACATCTGTTGGATTATAGCAAAAGCAAAGGAATTCCAGAAAAACATCTACTTCTGCTTTATTGACTGTGCTAATGTCTTTGTGTGGGTCACAACAAACTGTGGAAAATTCTGAAAGAGATGGGAGTACCAGATCACCTTACCTCCCTCCTGTGAAACCTGTATGCAGGTTAAGAAGCAACAGTTAGAACCAGACATGGAACAATGGACTGGGAATTGGAAAAGGAGAACATCAAGGCTGTATATTGCCACCTAGCTTGTTTAACTTCTATGAAGAGTGAAGAGAAGTCACTCAGTCGTGTCCAACTCTTCGCGATCCCAGGGACTGCAGCCCACCAGGCTCCTTGGTCCATGGGATTTTCCAGGCATGAATACTGGAGTGGGTTGCCATTTCCTTCTCCAGGGGATCTTCCTGACCCAGGGATCAAACCCAGGTCTCCTGCATTGCAGGCAGACGCTTTACCATCTGAGCCACCAGTACATCATGCAAAATTCTGGGCTGGGTGAATCACAAGCTGGAATCAAGATTGCTGGGAGAAATATCAACAATCTCAGATATGCAGATGATGGCTGGAAACTAAGAGGAACTAAAGAGCTTCTTGATGAGGGTGAAAGATGGAGAGTGAAAAAGCTGGCTTAAAACTCGACATTCAAAAAACTAAGATCATGGCATCCGGTCCCATCACTTCATGGCAAATGTATTGGGAAAAATTGAAAACAGTGGCAGATTTTATTTTCTTGGGCTCCAAAATCACTGCAGACTGTGACTGCAGCCACGAAATTAAAAGATGCTGGTTTCTTGAAAGGAAAGCTACAATAAGCCTAGACAGAGTACTAAAAAACAGAGACATCACTTTGCCAACAAAGGTCCCTATAGTCAAAGTTGTGCTTTGTCCAATAGTCATGTACGAATATGAGAGTTGGACCATAAAGAAGACTGAGCATCGAAGAAGTGATGCTTTTGAATTGTGGTGCTGGAGAAGACTCTTGAGAGTCCCTTGGACAGCAAGGAGATCCAACCAGTCTATCCTAAAGGAAATCAACCCTGAATATTCATTGGAAGGACTGATGCTAAAGCTGAAGCTCCAATACTTTGGCCACCTGATGCAAAGAACTGACTCGTATGGAAAAGACCCTGATGCTGGGAAAGATTGAGGGCAGGAGGAGAAAGGGGTGACAGAGGATGAGATGTTTGGATGGCATCACTGATTCAATGTGCACGAGTTTGAGCAAGCTCCAGGAGACAGTGAAAGACAGGGAAGCCTGGTGTGCTGCAGTCCTTGGAGTTGCAAAAGAGTCAGAGATGACTTAGAGACTGAATAGCAACAAAGGGCATTTGCCATCCGCCTCTGTGAAGACTGAATCCTGTGCTGCTGCAGTTACTGACTTTCAACATGCCCTGAAGGGAGTCCAGGGTGGAGAATGAGGCACTCTGGGCTCCAGGGAAGCTGGTGGAACGGGTCTTTAGATGGTCAGATATTTTCAGGAATGGATTTCCTGATGCCAATCCTTGTGTCTCTTCATACCTAGGAAAGTACTAAATCCCTTCACGGTGACATCAGCTCCTCATGACTAGCAGAAATCCTTTTGTAAGATCCATGCTTGCTTTCATAAACTACCCCTTCAGGTGGTTCTAGTGGTAAAGAACCCATCTGCCCGTGTAAGAGACACAGGTTCGATCCCTGGGTTGGGAAGATCCCCTGGAGTATGAAATGGCAACCCACTTCACTATTCCTATCTGGAGAAACCCAAGGACAGAGGAGCCTGGTGGGCTACAGTTCATAGTGTCTTGAAGAGTTGGACACAGTTGAAGTGACTTAGCACAGCACAGCACACACTCCTTCACCAAAATCATTCACAGTGACCTTCCCCCACAACTTCTTTGAAGCAGTCTCTCAGAGCTATCTGAGGTACTGTCTCCCTGGCTACAGTACTCATTTTGCCCCAAATAAAACTTAACTCACAACTCTCTTTCAATAAACACAGAGAAAAATAAAATAAAATAAACACAGAGAAAGCCAAGAAGTACCACAGTCCTTAGAATGGGCTGGGCTGAGGCTCAAGGCCTTACCTGGTGCAGGAGAGTGTTCATGTGAATATATTTGTCTGTTTCACCTCCCCCAGCAGCTAGTCAGAGTGAGAGAGACCCCTTGACTACCCAGACACCCCATCAGCCCCACTCTCGCTGGGTAAGGACTATAACTTGGGTAGCTGTCAGATCCCACCTGTAGACTCTGTGTGGATTGTGCAAGGCTCTTCCTGCAGCCTGTGGGACCCTCCAGGGCTAGGCCCAGAAGTGACCCAGTGGCTGTGGGTGACAGCAAGGCCCTGCACCAGGTCTCATCACCAGTCTCAGCCCTGAAATGGCACTCTGCTTTCTGTCTAGCACAGGGGGTAATAGTGGGAATGGTGAGCAAAGGGTGAACTGAGAAACATTTCTTTTTCCAAGTCAAGTTGGATTTATCTCAACACTGCAAGAAGAGTTTTAGAAAACTTATACAATTAATTTAACAATGTATAGATCAATTGAGAATAATAATATAAAAGTAATTTCTTGATAAAATTCAACACAAACTCAGGATTTATGAAAATCCCTTAATAAATTAGGAATATAAAGGCATTTATTTAACTGGAGTAGGGTAATTGAAATGATTAATTTTATGTCAACTTGTCTGGGCCACAAGGCCCAGAAATTTGGTCAAACAGTATTCTCGACATATGCCATGAAGTGTTTTGAGAGTGAGATTAACATTGAAATCAGGTGGACTTGGAGTAAAGAAGATTACCCTCCATAATCTAGATGCATTCCATCCAATCAGCTGAAGGCCTTCAATTCAGTTCAGTCCCTCAGCCGTATCTGATTCTCTGTGACCCCATGGACTACAGCACGCCAGGTTTCCCTGTCCTTCACCATCTCCCGGAGCTTGCTCACACTCATGATGCCATCCACCATCTCCTCCTGCCTTCCATCTTTCCCAGCATCAGGAGTCAGTTCTTCACATCAGGTGGCCAAAGGATTGGAACTGCAGCGTTAGCATCAGTCCTTCCAGTGAACACTCAGGGTAGATCTCCTTTGGGAACGAAGAAGACCTGAAAGCCTTAGTAGAGCAAAGAGCTGCCCTCCTCCCTGAGCAACAGGGAATTCTGTGGGCAGAGGGCCTTTGGACTCAGGCTGCAGCTCTTCTCTGAGTCTCTGGCTTCCTAGCCTTCCCTGAAGATTTTGGACTCACTGTCTCTCTCTTGTTTCTCGAAAGAACCCTGAGGAACACAGTGTCCGTTAGAAGAAAGAAACATCCCTGTCAACCCTGATGGTGAAATCTTAGATTCATTTCCTTGAAGTTCAGGCACAAGACCACGATCTCTGCTGCCTCCACGTCCTGACAGCAATTGCCTGCATCTTTTTTGATTTCTGTGGACCAGGAATCCAGGTATGACGTAGCCAGTTCTCTGCAGTCAGAGTGGTGGCTGGGACTGTGATCAACTCCCCTGGGGAAGGATCACCTCCAAACTGACGCAAGTGGCTGCTGGCAGGACTCAGGTCCCCATAGGGTGTTGGCCTGAGGCTGTCCCTATCACCAGGCCGGTCCATAGGGCAAGTCACAGCATGGCAGTAGCCTTCATCAAAGTAAGCAAAGCAAGGGACTTTCCTGGCAGTCCAGTGGTGAAGACTCCACACTTCCAATGCAGGAGGTGTAAGTTCAAATCCTGGTCAGGGAGCTAAGGCCCCGCATGCTGCAGCCAAAAAATTAAAACAACAACAACCAAAAATATTCAGCAAAGCAAGCAGCAGAGAGGTGGCCTGAGGGACATATTAGAGAAAGGAAATGACAAAATTGTGTGGCAGCTCAGACTCAGTGGTGTAGGAGACGAAGATCCACGAAAGACCATGCAGCCCGAAAGAACAGTGGTGGCGAGAAAGATAAGGTGCTTTAGAAAGACTTCCGGCCTTTGCGGTGGATCAGTTTGAGAAGTTGTCCCATGGTTGGTGAGCTGTCTCCAAAAAGTCACATCATGCAGTCAGAGGAATGTGCCCGTGGAGGTGAGCTCAGAAACGTAGTTTGACATTTCTGAGAGTTTACATAGGGAATGCTCTGGAAGACTGGAGAAGGACCACTCAGTGCCACAGAGTTCAGGCCCAGCTATGATTTTAAGACACGAGGAGAAGGATGACGAGGCAACCAGAGCCCACAGTCAGAGTTCAGAGCTAGACAAGATCACCAGGACTTTTAGCACATGGATCTCACCCACATATAAAGAAACAGACACCAAGGATGGAGCATACCTTCTCCAGGTAAGGAATACCCTTCTCCTGTACTCTCAGCCCACAAGCTTAGGGCTCTGACCCAACATCCCTCTTCCAGGGCTGGGCTTGTAGCTCATCCTCACCAATCAGAGTAGAACACTGAATCCACTGGCCTCAGAGACTGGTCAGCAATGAGGGACATGGAGACATTTTTAGGGCTGCAGAAGTGATGGAAATTTAAATCAGTCCCCCAATCAGAGCACTCAATCATTCATCATTCCAACACATTTCTCCTGCACCCTGCCCCCTGCACCCATTTATTTTTGCTTAATCTCACTTGACTTCCCTGGTGGCTCAGATGGTAGAGAATCTGCTTGCAATGTGGGAGACCCAGGTTCAATCCCTGGGACAGGAAGATCCGCTGGAGAAAGGAACGTCAACTCACTCCAGTATTCTCACCTGGAGAAATCCATGGACAGGGGAGCCTGGCAGGTTACAGTCCATGGGGTTGCAAAGAGCTGGACAGTACTAAATGACTAACACTTTCACACTTTTCACTTGACTTCAGGTTTTTGTTACTTGTAAATCCTAACGAATACACAGGGAAAGAGGGTTTAGTGGAGAGTGTTGAACTCAGAACTCTGAGGTGGAATGAGAATCAGACCAGAGAACAGCACTTTGCCACTGGGCCATCAGTAAAGACTCTCAGGATCCAGGGTATACCTGAGAGTGACTTGTACACAGGCACACCAGGAATCATATATGTGACTGTTTGTGGCAGCACTGTTTGTGTTACCAAGAAGCTCGATCTAAATGTCCATCAATAGGAGAATGGCTAAGCTGGTTACAGAATATTCAAACAGTGAAATACTACACAGCAAGGAAAATGATAAACTGGCGTTTTTTTGCACGTTGATGTTGTTGTTGTTCAGTCCCTAGGTTGTGTCAGACCCTTCTGCGACCCCATGGACTGTGGCCCACCAGGCTCCTCTGTCCATGTGATTTCCCAGGGAAGAAAACTGGAGTGGGTTGCCATTTCCTTCTCCAGGTGATCTTTCCAACTTGGGAATCAAAACCTGCATCTCCTGCATTGCATGTGGATGCGATACCACTGAGCCACCTGGGAAGTCCCTAATGGTGGTTACTGATTGCTGATTAGCTCATATGTCACCAACCAGGAAGCCTAAAGAATGTCTTGTTCTCTTAGTGAATCTAGAACAGCTGTGTCTGTGGTGCAACTTGGGCCCGACCTGCCCACGATTGAGAAGGGAAGTCAACTTGCTTGGGGACTGACACAATTCCTGTGACTCAGGAATTTCAGTGTAGAAAGGGGGAGTCCCTAGCAAACCAGGAAAGGCTTATCATCTTCCCTAACACCTCGTCTGCAGCAGTTAGCAAGGACAGAAGAGAGGCTGACCTGATGCTACACAGGTGAAGAAAGATGGAGTAACCCCACATGAACTCTTAACCTTTAGGTGGATTAAGCCATCCTCGAGTTCAGCATGACCCAGTCAACATCTCAGGCTTCTGCCGATCACAAAAACAACAGGTCCCCTTATGGGAACGGGGTGGGGGAGGTGGGGGGAAGCAGGAGTGCATGTCCCTTCCTCTTGGGCAGAGAGGGAGATGTGAGAAGAGGAGCTAGAAGCACTTGCCTTCCAGTAGAGATCCCCAGGAAGGGCACAGGCTTTTCTCCAGCTCCAATCCTCCTCAGGGAGGGGTCTGGTGGAGTGAACCTTGAGTGGAGTCCTGAACAGTGAGGCTCATATCGCAAGCATACCTTGAGATGATTATTGAACTTGCTTAAGTCTGTTTTCTCACTGCAGAAAGGAGACAGCAATAACCACTGCACAGCCTTGCTATAAGGATTACACAGAATACTGTATGTGTTGAGGTTGACATATTACCTGACACATAGAAGGTACTTGAGAAATGGTAGTTGATATTTTAAATTTTCATTATTATTTTGAATATGGACCTGTATCTTTATTGTGAGATGGAGATGGAACACTTTTGTTTACAGAAATGATCATTGGTTACTTTATGTAACGCTTTGAAAAGCCTGTTCAATATTTAAAGTCTATGAGCCATGGGTGCAGTTCAGAAAGCCACCACCAGAGGACGGTGTTGCCAAATGATTGTTGCGAGGACATACAGAGGCAAGGAAAGGTGGACCCCAAGTCCACAGGGTATCCTTATCTTTGTATAAACCTTTCCACAAAATGTGCTTTTAAGCTCAACCTTGAATATTAATTAGTAACCAGCGTTTACACATACATTCAAAGAAATACAATTCAGGGAAAAATTCAAAGATATAAATGCCTATGTAAAGCCTCTAAGGTAGATAAACAAATTTTGGTATATTCATGCAATGGAATGCTACACAGCTATGAAATGAACGCTTTGGGTCTACATGCAACAATATGGATAGATTTCATAAACATAATACTGAGTGTAAGAAACTAGGCATAAAGGAATGATAATGAATGACAGCATTTATACTGAGTTCCCAAATTGATCAAATGAATTGTATTAGAAATCAAGACAGTTTTACCTTTTCAGGGTGGGGGTGGTCAGGAGAGTGGTGACTGGAAGGAAGCATAAGGTAGATTTCTAGGGTACTGGCAGTGTTCTGTCTCCTGTTCAAGGCATTCGCTCTATGGGTGTGTTCAATAGTGAAAATTCATTGAACTGCACACTTACAATTCATGCACTTTCTGAACATATGTTAAGGTCCAATTGGGAGTTTATTTTAAAATACTGGGGACAGCAACATCTGCAGGGTGGACTGTAAGAGTCTTCAATTTGTTCCCAGCAAGTGAAATGTCCCATCATTCTTCTCTGTCCTGTGGACTCAGGTGACAGCGTGTGACCAGTACTGGTTTATCATAATGTCATCTCCTTGGCACTGGGGGTGGCCCAGGGCTGGAAACTGACTTCAAATGGGCCAATCAGAGCCCTTCCCTAGGATAAAGGTGCCTGGTAAAGGGACATCCATGGCTGTCCAGTGCACTTCCACTACAGGGGGAGAGGGTTTGAGCCCTGGTTGGAGAACTAAGATCCCACATGCCACTCGGCCAGAAAAAAAAAGTGCCTGGTAAGAAAACACTCCCGATGGGCTGGCGAAGCTTGGGCTGCTAAGTGACTATATCCCCTGCAGGTGGAGAGGGACTGTCTACATTAGGAGAGATGGAGGTCCTGGGCAAAGAGAAGCAGAGGAAGAGGGGATGGATGGGAGCAGGACCGAGAAAGAGTCCTGCTGCTTCAAATCCCAGGTTCTCTTCTTTCTCAGCTTCCCAGGATCTTCATCTTCATCTTTCCCAGAAAGATTAGGCAATAGATTGCTGATGATGGTTAAGCTTGCTCCTGAAACGTACAACTGAAAGTCTTGAGTAATTTGCTGAGCATCTGAGTGGTTGGAGGGCCACCTACTGATGTAAGCAACAGGAAGAGGAAGGGAATCTTCTTCTGGAGGAAGTGTGAGCACTGTGAGTCCACCTCATCCTAGAAGGGGGTGAGGACCTCCCGATGTCGGGAAGTTTCACAAGCTGATCATGGTGTTTTACGCGATCTTTGTCTACTCCAGGTGTGATGATTAGCCCCTAAGATAACAATGTGTAATCACACCTCTAGCTGGGGCTTCAGATTGAGATTATTTCCTTTTAAATTATCAATCTAATTGACTTCGAGCCTCCAACTAGTTGAGCTTAGAAATATGTTTTTCCTGTCTGGATTTCTCCTGTCAGTGATAGCCACAAAACACCCAGGGGTTGCTTACCAGAGAGGTGGTCCAGGCCATTAAAATCCTGAGGAGAGGAAACTGGGAAGCCTTCCTTCAGCCATGATTTTCAGCTATTTCTTTTTTTATTGCAGTATGGTTGATTCACAATATTGTGTTAGTTTCAGGTGTTCAGCACAGTGACTCAGTTATACATACACTTTTTCAAATTCTTTCCCCTTATAGGTTTTTACAAAATATTGAGTAGAGTTCACTATGCCATACAGTAGGCCCCTGTTGGTTATGTTCTATATGCATAGAAGTGTATATACGTTAATCCCAAACTCCTAATTTACCTCTCCTCACAGATTCTTTTCCATTTGGATTGTTATAAGATATTGAATATAGTTTCCTGTGTTATACAGTAGATCCTTGTTCTTTACTTTATATATAGTCAGTGCCACTTGGGGTGGCTGTACTAGCACCTGCCCCTGCCCTGCTCTTGTCATGAAGCACTGATGATGAAAGACAGGAGCTCCAATTACTCTGGGCTTGTCCTCTTTGCTCACCACTGGACAAGCTGGGTAGGCTGACAAGGGACCCACCAGGTCTGCGGCCTGGTTTGCCCCCGCACTTCTCTCGGGGAGTGAAGGTGAGACGGCTTTGCAGGGCACACACCCACAGGCTCTAGGCACCCCCTGGGGCAAGTGGCTTTGGCTTATCTGCCATTTTCCTGGCTCAGCCCCACCCTGGGTTCCTCAGCTCGCAAGGCCTGCACCATCTCACAGCCACGTTCCCCAGGGCCTGATGTGCCAGGGTAGCAGGGTCCGAAAGGGTTTCTATGCTGCAGCTTCAGTCCCTCACTGGCTCTCAGCTACAATCCTTTCCCTATTTCTGCATTCTGGCCCCTGGAATGAGGGAGATTTTAACTCGAGCAGAGCCCTGTCCCATTTCCTGCTCTGTGATGAAGAATTCCTGAGGGGAGGGGGTGGAGAGGATGGAGACGGGGGTGGGGTGCTATGTGCACCCTTCTTTAAAAGTACTTATTTATTTGGCTGTGCCATGCAGCATGTTGGTCACAGTTCCCTGACCAGGGATTGAGCCTGCGCCCCCTGCATTGGAAGCATGGAGTCTTAACTGGCTAGACTGCCAGGGCCCCTCCCCAGCCCCTTAAAGCCAGTATTTGAAGGAAAAATTAGGAAAATGTTCATCCTTCTTCATGGAATAAGACCAAAAAAAAAAAAAAAAAAGACTATTTTTTCTGTAAAAAAAAAAAATCATTTTTACCATTGTTATATTGTGATCATTTTAGGAGTTCCAGCAGATCTATGCTTAAATCAGTTCTGATGTTAAGCTGGGTTATTGAAGCCACACTTTCTGTTATGGGGATTGAGCAGGAAAGGAACTAACATTGACTGCAGCCCACTGTTTGCTGGGTGTTAAATCTCACACTTATTTGAGGTCAGCATCATCATCATTATCCCTATTTTACAAATGAAGACACCAAGGCTTAGAAAAGTTGAGTAACTTGCCACTAATTTGCTCTGGAGCTGGGGGAACCCCTTCCCACCTCACAAGCTCAAGCCAGGTCCTTGGCAGGCTTGCTCCATCCAAAGTGGGGTCCAGGCTGTAGGAGAGCACCTGGCCTTTGTATGTCTCGCTATGTCACCTGATATTTTCTCCCGAGACCTGTAAGGAGATATTCTAATTGATTATTACCTCTCTGTATTCAGCTCCTTTTGATAAAGCCCACCTCCCTTTCTCTGGAGCAAAATGAAGTGGGTTTTTGTTATCTGAAACCAAAGTGACTTCAGGAGAGCCTGCCCACAGCTGGCAGGTGACGACCACTGTGCCCTGAGGGCTTGCCAGGCGCCACTGGACCTAGTTCCTGAGATAAATATGGAACAATGTTATTTTTTCCAGTAAATAACTCTCCCAGCTCTACTCTGTCAAAACTTCCTTTCCTGTAGATATAGATATTTGAGAAAAGATAGTCTTCCTAACAATGAGACCAGAACCACCATTCATTTAAACACACATTTGGACTCATGTTTATGTTTGTAAATTTTTTCTTTTTCATTTCCTAAAATTGAAGGCTTGTAGGTGCATGGAATACTTACTAAGCCCTTAGCTTCCAAAACCTCAAGACACAATGTTGCCCTACACAATTAATTAGTTCACTGTGCCAGGAGCCAGTTCTAGAATGTAATGTACTTTAGTTTTTAATATTTATTTATTAATTCATTTACTTGGCTGCTCCAGGTTTTAGCTGCTGCATGTGAACTCTTAGTTGCAGCATGTGGGATCTAGTTCCCTGACCAGGGATCAAACCTGGGCCCTCTGCATTGGAAGCGTGGTGTCTTAGCCACTGGACCACCAGGGAAATCCCTGAAATGTAATTTACTGTTAACACCTATAAGACAATTAGTATGGAATGGCTTGGTATTGCTGGTCTATTTGACAACCCCTTTCTCTTCATGATTTTCTTCCTCTATTTCTCAGTAAGGGGGGGTGGGTTTCTTGGAAAACTTCCTTAAAGAACCTGCCCCTGGAAACTGCAGGTATTTTTTTAAAACCTGTAGGACTTACCACATTCTACACAATTAAAAAAATACATATTTTAATTTACTTTTGGCTATGCTGGGTTTTCCTTGCTGTGTGGGCTTTTCTCTAGTTGCAGCAAGTGGGGGTTACCCTCTAATTGTGGTGCATGGGCTTCTCACTGTGGTGGCTTCTCCTGTTGCAGAGCACAGGCTCTAGGATGAGCGGGCTTCAGTAGCTGTAGCTCAGGGGCTCTAGAGCACAGGCTCAATATTGTGGCACAACTACATGATTATATAACCTAATAAGGCACCTTGACATTTTAGCCACACCATGGAAATGCCTTTTATTGATGCTTTTTACAATAAAAAAGAAAAGCAGTGCGCCCTAAAACTTATGCACTACTGTTTGTCAATTCTATCTCAGTAAAGCTGGGCAGAAAAAAAATATAATTAGATATTTAAATAATGACTTAAATATTTAAGTCTTTCATCCAATTTCCAGTGAACATTACTTTTAGGACTAATCAGTGAGAGATAAAACCAGGAATAGCTAAATTTTCAGTGGTAAGCTTTTAAAGAATTATGTCTTTGGGGATTGAAAAAAAAATGACATGACAAATTAGACTTGTCAAATATTGGCCACAAAATTCTCAAAAGTGAAGTTACTGAAGGAAAACAGATTTGCCCTCAAATATGGTGCTCAGTATATTGATAATTTTGAGCTGCTGCTGCTAAGTCATTTCAGTTGTGTCTGACTCTGTGCGACCTCGTGGACTGCAGCCCACCAGGCTCCTCCACCCATGGGATTTTCCAGGCAAGAGTACTGGAGTGGGTTGCTATTGCCTTCTCCAATTTTGAGCGAACGGCACTTAAATAGTAGATGTATAAGGGTACTCTGAGCTTTCTTTTTCTTCCTAAAAGCTGGACATAAAACTCCCATGTGGAAACTACACCAGGAGGAAAGAAGTACTCTTGTCACTAGAGATGAGGAATTGAGGCACACACAGCCTGGGTTAAACTAACTCTTAGCTTCCTATTCGCTGTCAGTTGCTAAGTCGTGTCCTATCAGTTTTCCGTACCTGAAAGACCTAGCTCTGGTGCTTCTCAGGGCTAATGAAGGCCTGGAACTGTCTTTGCTGATTATGTTCTATTCTTCCTGGTAAAGAGGGGAGAAAACCTATGTCCTTCTTTTAGGCAAATAGCGGGAGAGCAGAAAGGTTTCCTTATAGTTGCTTCTTAATTGCTTTCAGCTGAAAATAATCCTTACTGCTAAGTGCCATAATTGGGAGTAGAGGTTGCAAATTCTGCTGTCCCTTAGCGCAAACAGAAAAACGACACTTTGAAACAAATGCAGGACCCTATGGTCCTTGCCCAACACCATGTCCCCCACCTGCCTTTTGTCTGTGAAAAAACTTACCCAAAGAATAAGTTTAACCAGAGAAGTGAGAAAATGCAGAAACAAGGGAAAACAGTCAAAGAAGACCAAATAAGAAAGTCATCAAGCGTCTGCTGGAGGAAGGCATGGCAACACACTCCAGCGTTCTTGCTGGGAAAATCCCACGGACAGAGGAGCCTGGCAGGCTATGGTACATGGGGTCGCAAAGAGTTGGACACAACTGAAGTGACTGAGCATCAAACAGTCAAGGACCTCTAGTTCCTTCCCAAGGGCTATAGATAATATTCTGCGCCGTGTCCCACGAGCTGTCTTACACTGAAAACACCACCAGGTGTGAGAAGTTGACTGCATGATGACCGGACTGTAGCCAGGACAGAAGCTGCCACAGCTCTGAGATCTGGGCTCAAGAAATGGAACAAACCGATCCTGGAACTGAAGATTAACTCTACTTAAAACAATCAAGATGACGATGGTCAGATGACCAATTTCAAGATGACTGTCAGAGCCATGAAGCCTTCTCCATCCGGCTGTAAAAGCTCTTGCCCACTGATCGTCATGGATCGGGGGAGAGACAGCCTCTGGACAGGTGTCCACCCTCCCCCAACCCTGGGTTGCTGGTATCCAAAATAAAGCAAGCTTTCCTTTCCACCAATTCAGCCTCTTTACTGGCTTTTGAGTGGTAAGCAGCTGGACCCCACTTTCAGTTACAACTTTAAACATGTATTCCCCCCCTCCGCCTCTGTCCCAAATACATGACTCTGGTCAGTCAGACTTGAAGTCTGGCTGCTGCTTGGTTTCTGTTGAGGCCAGAGGCAGTCCCCACTGGAAAACCACAGCCTCAGAAAGGAGAGTCTTGAAAGGCGGAGCAGGGGGATTACAGGGTGTCCCCAGCTAGAGAGGATGCTGGATCACTCAGAGCCGAGAAACAGAAAGATGCACATTTTGAATGTCTATTTTAAAATGCTTATAAACAAACATGAAGAGGGTTTGGTTTTTGCTTTTACCATGGAGCTATGACACGTTGTCTTGAAGCTGCCAGACACAGCATCTGTCACACCAAAGAAAGGACTGAGAATGAAATGAGACACAGCGTAAATGATTAAACTCCCTTCTGGCCTGTGGTCCCTCCCTCAGTGCTGAACAGCAGGTTGGGGATTTATTTTCAGAGCTCAAAAGAGAGATATGGGGGTGTCAGCCAAGAGCCAGGGAGTCTACCTGACCCTCAGCACCGCCACCCACACCGGTTCCCTCTCTCCTCCCCATGGACATATTGAGTGTCACACTTCTAAAAATATCCCCGAGCAGTGAGGCACTGTCTCCAAGCCTGGATTCCAGCTCTGCAATGCAGGCCTCCCCGAAGGAGAGCTGCTCCAGGTGAATGTAATTGTAGCTTCCTGTAGACTTTCTATGCAGCACAAGAACATTCTCTCCACCAGACTGTGATGTGTTCACTGAAATGTGGGAGTTTTTTAGCTAAGCCCTGACTGCCTTCACCTCCTCAATTATTCATCAGGCTCATGTATCTTCAGGAGAAATCTGATGACAGTGCTTTTGCTTTTTTTGCAAAACTCCCTTGAAATTTCCCAAGGATATTCATCATTTGTCTCACCGTTAAGGACTAGCTCCAGCACCACTCAGCCTGTTCTGAGCCCCAGAGAGGTGGACGTGGCTGGAATGACTCTCCAGACCTCGGAAGGCCATCCTGGCTTGGGAACGGATGTGTTTGTCCCTCAGAGCCTACAGTGGGATGAAGAAGGCAGCATGGCAGGAAGGAGTGTCTGTGAATCGGAGCAGATACAGGTCCTGGAAACTTCCCATCTCACATCTCTATTTCCCGTGGCCCCTGATGGCTCTCAGGTATGTCTGTATTCTTGGGGAGAGGGTCCCTGGCCCCTTACCCCCACTGTCCTGACTCTGAATAAGATCATCTGCATCGCTGCAGAATTAAGAGGTTGTGTTTTTATTCATTTTGCTTTCTGGGATGAGTCCCTTCCGCCCCACCCCATCACCTACCTGTCCTTACCTGTTTCTGTGCCCCAAAAGTGAAGTGAAGGTTGCTCAGCTGTGTCCGGCTCTTTGGGAACCCATGGACTATACAGTCCATGGAATTCTCCAGGCTAGAATACTGGAGTGGGTAGCCTTTCCCTTCTCCAGGGGATCTTTGCAACCCAGGGATCGAACCCAGGTCTCCCACATTGCAGGCAGATTCTTTACCAGCTGAGCCACAAGGGAAGCCCAAGAATACTGGAGTGGGTAGCCTATCCCTTCTCCAGCAGATCTTCCCGACCCAGGAATCAGACTGGGGTCTCCTGCGTTGCAGGCGGATTCTTTACCAACTGAGCTATCAGGGAAACCCCTAAGAGCTATTACCCTGACAGTGCTGTCCTTTTACTGCGTTCAGTCTGTGTGCTTGGGAGGGATTATTAATAGTATTGATGAAGAAGCTGAAGCTCAGAGGAGTTGTTGGTGGTGTTGTTCAGTCGCTAAGTTGTGTCCGACTCTTTGTGACCCTATGGACTCCAGCATGCCAAGCCTCCCTGTCCCTCACCATCTCCTGGAGTTCACCCACGTTCATGTCCATTGAATTGGTGATGGTATCCAACCCCTCACAGAGGGGTTAAAGTCACACAGCTAGTGGATGGGAGAGCGGACATCGAGGGTGTTTCTATTGATATAACACTGAGAAGAGGTTTTGGGCTCCTGTAGGTGAAGGGTCTGGCAGACCTCCTGGCACATAACAGATTCTAACCCTGTGCCATCTGGCCTGGTGGCAGGGCAGGGTCATAGCTGTAACCCCATGCACCTCTGGGGGTCTGGGACTGATTTGACCTTCCTTACAGATCCCACCTGTGGGCCAGTGAAGAGAAAATCATGACTCAGTCAGTCCCACCTGGTAAACTGAGTGGGCTGCAGAAACTGAACTGTGGCTTTGGATGATGATCCATGATCTAGCCCTGCCTCCCCAGCTTCTCCTCCGGGCTTCCTGCAGGCTCCCAACAACAGGGAGGGGGCCATGCTCTTGTGCCCCTCTGGCTGCTCTGGTCTCAGCAGCAGTACCAGGGGAAGCTTGGCTGAGGGGCAGCCTTATTTCACTGTGTGGGCCTAGATCACAAGAAGCACTGGGCCATGGCCCCTTCACCTCCTGTGGACCCCTCTGCTTCAACCACACTCTCTCTCTGGACCCTGGCTCGGTGAGTCCATCTGGGCTTCCACCATGGGGTCACCTCATCTGGCCCCAGTAGGTCCTACTTCATAGCTGCAACTGTCAACCCAGTGTCCATCCCCCCCAAGATACCTGAGGGCAGCTGGGTGGATGACCAGTCCCCCATGATCATCCCTTTGACCAGGCTGACTGCCCCAAGGAAGTGCCAGTGTCCTGCCAGTGACACCTCTCAGAGTCACAGGTAAAGAGTGTCTGTTCTCCTCCCCCTGCCTGCCCCACCCCTTCCTGCCCTTCCTGCTATGCCCTGCCCCCAAGGGACAGGCTTTCCTCCCCTTCCTTTCCTTTCCTGCTCTGCCTCCTTCCAGAAGTCCCTATGGTCCAGTAGGCCAGGCCTGCTCCTAATGTGCTGCAGGGAGAAAGGCACCAGCTGCAGCCCTGCTGGGAGGTCAGGGGACTGACCTCTGCCCCTGACCCCCCCTGCCCTGGCATCAGGAGCCTCCTGACTCAGAGGTGACCCCCCTAAAGGCTGCAAGAGCCCTTGAAACACAAGTGCTCAGTATGTGGAAGAGCACCGTCCTCGTTAGAGTGGTTGAGAGCAGGGCCTGTGAGATCAGACCAGCTTCTCTAACTCTCTGCCAGCTCCCAGCCCTGGAGCCTCAGACCAGCTCCTTCACCTCCCAGTTTTTTCCCTCTGGGGAAAAATCCTGTCAGGAGTAGATAGTGGAGTCTCTGGAGCACACGAAGCTGGAACCACGTTGACCGCTCTTGTAGTTGTTGTGACTTTACGATGACCTCTCCCTTTCCACCCATCATCCCCTTTCCGGACATGATTCAGGAATGAGGCTGTGTCCCTTGCCTTGTTTCAGCTGTTTGGGGAAACAGCAGCAGTGGCACAGGTCTGAGACAGAGGCCACCACACAGAGATACTGTGTTTAATCTTGTTTTATTCTCTCTAGACCTGTAAAACTTTATTTTTGGCTGCACTAGGTCTTCATTGCTGTGTGCAGGCTTTCTCTAGGTGCTGTGAGTGGGGGCTACTCTTCCTTATGGTGCATGGCTTTCACGTTGAGGTGGCTTCTCTTGTTGCAGAGCACCGGCTCTAGGTGCGGGGGCTTCAGTAGCCCGCAGCATGCAGGCTCAGTAATTGTGGCTCGCAGGCTCAGTTGCCTTGCAGCATGTGGAGTATTCCTGAACGAGGAATCAAACCTGTTTCCCCCATGTTGGCCAGCTAACTTCCGACCACTGAACCACCAGGGAAGTCCCTGGTGGGGGACTTAACCACTGTGCTTAATCTTAATATTTTCATTTTATGTATATAAAAGTAATTTCAAAAAATGTCTGGAAACATAAAGGAAAAACCCACGGTAAATCCCATTAACTCAGTACAATAGCTATTCCCTTTCAGTTTTTTTCTCCTTAGATAATGTTGATATAGTTGTGCTTATACCAGATCTAAGCCCAGTTTGTTTGTTTGTTTAGGTCTTAGCCTAAAATTACAGCCAAGAATGTTTTATTGGTTGGTACTTAAACTTTATAATTGTCACCTTAGTGGCAGAATAATATTCCACTGTGTGTCTGTACTATAGTTTGTTAAGATTTGAGGTGAAATGTCAGAAGTAAGAGGTGCTTTATTTTTTGCACATTTCCATGGGATTTCTCAGAAACTTGTCAGTTAGTTCTTTCCTAAGACCTGTGTGAAATATTGGAACAAGACAAGAAGAATCAGAGTCAGCTTTGAAAAGGAGGAATAATGTTACGGAGGGGAATGTGGCGGAGGGGGGGGGCGCGTATGACTGGGGAGAATGTGTGTACATCTGGTGACAGAGGAATCCTCAAGATGGAAAATTTTGTGGGAACCACAAGAACCCATCAATCTTCAAATTGTTCCTCATCTGCTCTCTATTTTGGTCCTTGAATGGTTTCCTTCCAGGGCCACCCTGTAGATGAAGCCTTTGTCTTTCTGGAACCGCTTAGAGGCTGGCATTACTGGATAGCATATTGTCATCCAGCAATACTTCAGTGAAAATTAGTTTATCAGATTTGTTTTCAGGGTTACCATTTCCTGCACTGTATTCTTAGGCAACCCTTCCTGTGGCTTGTTACACATCTTCCATCTCAAGCCCAGGAACCACATCTGAAGCATGGATTCATTCATTGAACAAATATTTACCAAGTTCCCACTGTTCACCCAGTGTTGTTCTAGAAGTGGGAGACTGAGCACAGAGCAGGTCAGACAGGATCCAGTTCTCTCGAAACTTACCGTCTAATGAGGGAGACCTACAATAGATAAATACGTGACTCTTTCTATGTCAAAGATTTTGGAACAGCACATGCTAGAGGGTGACTGTCAGCAGGGAGGGGATGTGAGGTAGATGGTGACATTTGGACTAAGAACAATGAGAAGACTCATGGAAAAATGTTACACAGAGAGCAAATTCTAAGTGCAAAGGCCCACAGGTGGGTAAAGGCTGGTCTCTAGAAACAGAGGCAAGACCATTGTGTCTGGAGAGCAAACAGCAGGTGAAGGGAGAGAAGAGTCAGAGACAGGCTGGCCCAGTGCTGCAGGGGGCAGTGCTGGGGTTGTTCTCAAGGATCAGAGGGAGCCACTAGAAGGTTCTAATATGAGGACGGACTTTGTTTATGTTTTACACCGATCACTGTGGCTGTTCTGGGGAATGTACTGCCTGAGAGGAAACAGGGAGACAAGCGAGGAGGTTCTTGCTACAGTCCGGGAGGAAGCAGCCATGGCTTAAATGCAAGTGGGCAGAGTTTGGACTTTTCTGGAGGTAGAACTTCCAAGACTTGGTGATAGATCAGATCTGGAATGTGAACTCAAAGATGCTTCCTAGGTTTTTGCCTTAATAACAGGGAAGTACCAGGAGCCCCAGGGTAGGGCTTCCCAAACCCAAATGTGCTGTGATGGAGGAGACTGGGAGATTCTGTGCTGGCAGTTTTATTGTTTTTTAATTTTTCAGCTGCACTTGTTCTCTGTTGTGGCGCAAAGTCTCTTCATTGTGTGGCATGCAAGCTTCCTCTAGCTGGGACACACGGGCTGTTACCCTGTGTCATATTGGAATTTTAATTCCCTAACCAGGAATCAAATTCCATCTCCTGCATTGGAAGGCAGATTCTCAACCACTGGACCACCAGGAAAATCCCCTGTATTGGACATTTTATATTTGAGATGTTTTATATACATTTATCCAAGCAGAGATGTCGTGTGTACAGGTGCAAATACAAGTCTGAAATTGGGGCAATGGGTCGGGCAGGTAATTGCGTTGACTACATGAAGCAGAATATAGACAGATTTTCAAGCCATGAAGCTAGGTGAGTCTCCCCAAAATGGGAGGAGAAGACAAAAGGGAGGAGGCAGAAGATTGTGCCTTCTGCTCCTCACTCACTAGCTGCTTGGTGGAGTCAGAATAGCCAATGAGGTTGGAAGAAACCAAGGAAGCCGAGAGACTTTGTCCATAAACATACCATGCTTTTATCAGAGTAGGTCATCAGTAAACATAAGGAAGCATCAGCTTTGTGACACTGGTGCAGACCTGGAACATTGAGTGACGAGTGTCTGGCTGTGGGCTCCAGGGCCCATTAAGTTTCCCATTATCTCTGGCATCAAGGCTGATACCTCAGCCTGGCTCCAGGGACCTGGCGAAATCGGACCCCACCCCCAGCTCCTTCTTGACTCCTGCCACACACCCTGTGCACTGGGGCCCCCACTTGCCTCCTGGCAGGACTCGCCCTATGCTGTGTTGCCTACATGGTGTGAGGCAAGCTCATTCCTACCTCCAAAAGTGAAGGTGCCATATCTTGTTTGACACCCAGAACCATAACCTTGTGCCTGGCACTTAGTAGGTGCTCAAAGGTCATTGTCATCAATGAATGAAGCTTTCCCTCACTTCTCCAGCCCAAAGTGGCCTTTAGGTTCTTTGCTGTCCGCTTCAGTTCAGTTCAGTTCAGTTGCTCAGTCGTGTCCAACTCTTTGCGACCCCATGAATCACAGTACGCCAGGCCTCCCTGTCCATCACCAACTCCCGGAGTTCACTCTAACTCATGTCCATCAAGTCGGTGATGCCATTCAGCCATCTCATTCTCTGTCTTCCCCGTCTCCTCCCACCCCCAATCCCTCCTAGCCTCAGAGTCTTTTCCAGTGAGTCAACTCGTCGCATGAGGTGGCCAAAGTATTGGAGTTTCAGCTTTAGCATCAGTCCTTCCAATGAACACCCAGGATTGGTCTCCTTTAGAATGGACTGGTTGGATCTCCTTGCAGTCCAAGGGACTCTCAAGAGTCTTCTCCAGCACCACAGTTCAAAAGCAGACCCCGCTTAGTTCTTCCCAATTTATTTGTCCTATAGCAAAAATAATAAAAACAACAATAGCTACAATTTCTTAAGATTTATTATATGCTAGAGTCTATGTGCTGGTTACATATACACATATGTATTTATTTATATGCTGCTGCTGCTCAGTCACTTCAGTCATGTCCAACTCTTTGTGACCCTATGGACTGTAGCGTTCTAGGCTCCTCTGTCCATGGAATTCTCCAGGCAAGAATACTGGAGCAGGTAGCCATTCCCATCTCCAGGGGATCTCCCCATCTCCAGGGGATCTCCCCAACCCAGGGATCGAACTCAGGTCTCCTGCATTGCAGACAGATTCTTTTCTTTTAAAATTAATTTATTTATTTTAATTGGAGCCTAATTATTTTACAATATTGTGGTGGTTTTTGCCATACATAGACATGAATCAGCCACAGGTGTACATGTGTCCCCCATCCCGAACCCCCTCCACCTCCCTCCCCATCCCATCCCTCTGGGTCATCCCAGTGCACCGGCTTTGAGTGCCCTGTTTCATGCATCGAATTTGGCCTGGTTATCTGTTTCACATATGATAATATACATGTTTCAATGCTATTCTCTCAAATCATCCCACCCTTGCCTTCTCCCAGAGAGTCCAAAAGTCTGTTCTTTATATCTGCGTCTCTTTTGCTGTCTTGCGTATAGGGTCGTCGTCACCATCTTTCTAAATTCTATATATATGCGTTGATATACTGTATTGGTGTTTTTCTTTCCGACTTACTTCACTCTGTATAATAGGCTCCAGTTTCAACCACCTCATTAGAACTGATTCAAATGTGTTCTTTTTAATAGATGAGCGATGTTCCATTGTGTATATGTACCATAGCTTTCTTATCCATTTGTGCAGACAGATTCTTTACCTTCTGAGCCACCAGCAAAGCCCACATTCTCTATTATATATTCTCTTATGTATTTTTTCCTTAAATCTTTTATACTAATCTTGTGAAACAGATACCATTAACCCAGTTTTACATATTAGGAAAATAAGTCTGAGAGATAAAGTAAGAGATACAGTAATTGCTTAATGCTGCCTAGCTAGTCAGTGCCTCAGCCAAGATAGGAATGCACGCCTCTCTGACTCCAAAACTCTTATTTCTTTCTCTTTATTTTTCTATATGGGTGTTGTCTCAACTGGCCTGTGACATTTTGTTGTTGTTCGTAAGCACTGTGTCGATGGCCTCTTTGGTTTGGGGTGGGAGGTTGGCTGATCATCTGTATACGGCAGGTGCTCCCTAATCGCCTACCCTTTGTGAGTTGTGTCAGCATGCAGATGAGAGCCATGTGGAACAAAACATTCCTTGTATCTGTCAAAGTTGCCCTGTAAGGTCCCAGGCTGAATCTAAGAAGGTAGAGTGGATGCAATCCAGGGGCCCAAAAGCCCACTTTCCCAAATATCTCCCTCAGGCCAGGTTAACCCTGCCCTGTCCTCTCCTCCCTGCCCAGTGGATTTCCTACCATTGGTGTCACTTATATATTAAGCAACAGAGACCTGCAGAAAACCTATCCCACAGGTGCTTCAAACAGCTGTTGGTATTAGCAAACTGTCCTCAGGATCAGGGGCATGACCAGATGGAGAGTAACAGAATCTTGAAGCTGAAACAGATCGTCTGGATTCTAGAGCAGCCTCCTGCCCAGGAGAGGAATCTGCCTGGCAGGAACTCCTGCATAACTCCAGCAATAGAAGCTTGCATGTGTGCATGCTAAGTCATTTCAGTCATGTCCAGCTGTTTGGGACTCCGTGGACTGTAGCTCACCAGGTTCCTCTGTCCATGGGATTCTCCAGGCAAGAATACTGGAGTAGGTTTCCATGCCCTCCTCCAGGGGATCTTCCCGACCCAGAGATTGAACCCTTGTCTCTTATGTCTCGCCCATTGGCAAGTGGGCTCTTTACTGCTAACATACCTGAGAAACCCCAATAGAAGGTTATTACCCATCAAATGGCCTAGTTCTTTCTTAACTGAAGTCAAGACTATCCACCCACAAAGGCCCCATTTCTACCAACAGGTGTGACATGGGTCTAATCTTTCACTATGCTTGACAGCACTTCTTGTTCCCAAAGCCATCTTCCACGTTCAGCAGTTTCAAGGCCCTGGTGTCGTAGCCTCCACAATCATCCTCAGTCACACATTAGATGAGCTGTAATTTTGCCCCCTTCCAGGCCCCCATGTGGATGTTTCAGTTGGGCAAAGAGGAGGATCCAAATGGTGAGTACTGGGCCAGCTGCTCATGGGAGGAGAAAAGGGTCTCCCAGCACCTAAGAAAGATTTTCTCTCCTGGGTGGACTGCCTAATCCTGCCCTCTCTCAAGGCTTTCTGCTCCCCTCAGAGCATGGGCAAGGGAGAATATGCCCACGTACTTTTTATAGAATTGATGTAGTAAATATCAATATCTGGCATGATGGCCTGGCACATGGAGGCACAAAAGAAATGTTAGTCTTCTTTCCCTCTTTATTTATTTATCATATAATATTCCATTTGTTTAACATATAACAGTAATAATCCATTTATTAAGCATGTAATAATCTGCTCTTTTAAAAGTTCCAACTATAAAGAACATGTAATATATGTTCAGTATAGACATGAGAAAATTTGGAGTTTACTCAAGAAAATAAACATTCCCAACCAATATCATCATCCAGAGATAAGCTCTCAAACCCTTAATATATTTCCTTTCAGTCTTCTTTCTAGACACAAATATACACAGAAATCAGTTTTATTTATATAGACATATATTTGTACAAGTAAAATTGAGCTCATAGGTGTCCTTTCCACCTAACAGCAATTAGTGATTATTTTCCTCTGCCGTTAAAAAAAGATTTTAAAAAATGGCTGTAATATACCATCATATCATCTAGGTTGTTTCCAATTTTTTTTTAATTAATTAATTTTTTTTTGAAGGATAACTGCTTTACAGAATTTTGCTGTTTTCTGTCAAACCTCAACATGAATCAGCCATAGGTATGCATAAATCCCCTCTCTTTTGAAGCTCCCTTCCATCTCCCTCCCCAACCCACCCCTCTAGGTTGATACAGAGTCCCTGTTTGAGTTTCCTGAGCCATATGGCAAATTCCCATTGGCTATCTATGTTACACATGGTGATGTGAGTTTCCATGTTACTCTCTCCATACATCTCACCCTCCCCTCCCCTCTCCCCACGTCCACAAGTCTATTCTCTATGTCTGTTTCTCCACTGCTGCTCTGTAAGTAAATTCTTCACTAACATTTTTCTAGATTCCGTATATGTGTTAGAATACAGTATTTATCTTTATCTTTCTGACTCACTTCACTCTGTATAACAGGTTCTAGGTTCATCCACCTCATTAGAACTGACTCAAATGTGTTCCTTTTTATGGCTGAGTAAGTAGTCCATTGTGTATATATATACCACAACTTCTTTCCATTCATCTCTCAGTGGACATCTAGGTTGCTTCCATGTTCTAGCTATTGTAAATAGTGCTGAAATGAACAATGGAATACATGTGTCTCCTTCAATTTTGGTTTCCTTAGGGTATCTGACTAGGAGTGGGATTGCTGGGTCATATGGTGGTTTTATTCCTAGTTTTTTAAGGAAACTCCAAACCATCTTCCACAGCGGCTCCATCAATTTACATTCCCACGAACAGTGCAAGAGTGTTCCCTTTTCTCTACACCCTTTCCAGCATTTATTGTTTGTAGACTTCTTGATGAGGGCCATTCTAACCATTGTGAGGTGATATCTCACTGTAGTTTTGATTTGCATTTCTCTAATAATGAGTGATGTTGAGCATCTTTTTATGTGTTTGTTAGCCACCTGTATATCTTCTTTGGAGAAATGTCTGTTTAGGTCTTTACCCCACTTTTTGAGTGGGTTGTTTGTTTTTCTGGTATTGAGTTGTATGAGCTGGTTGTATATTTTGGAAATTAATCCTTTGACAGTTGTTTCATTTGTTATTATTTTCTCCCATTCTGAGGGTTGTCTTTTCACCTTGCTTATAGTTTTCTTTGCTGTGCAAAAGCTTTTAAGTTTAATTGGGTCCCACTTGTTTACTTTTGTTTTTATTTCCGTTACTCTAGGAGGTGAGTCATAGAGGATCTTGCTTTGATTTATGTCATTGAGTGTTCTGCCTGTTTTCCTCTAAGAGTTTTATAGTTTCCGATCTTACATTTAGGTCTTCAATCCATTTTGGGTTTATCTTTGTGTATGGTGTTAGGAAGTGTTCCAATTTCATTCTTTTACTTGTAGCTGACCAGTTTTCCCAGAGCCATTTACTGAAGAGGCTGTCTTTGCCCCACTGTATATTCTTGCCTCCTTTGTCAAAAATAAGATGCCCATAGGTGCATGGGTTTATTTATGGGCTTTCTATCTTGTTCCATTGTTCTATATTTCTGTTTTTGTGCCAGTACCATACTGTCTTAATGACTGTAGCTTTGTAGTATAACCTGAAGTCAGGAAGGTTGATTCCTCCATTTCCATTCTTCTTTCTCAAGACTGCTTTGGCTAATTTGGGGTCTTTTGTGTTTCCATACGAACTGTGAAATTTTTTGTTCTAGTTTTGTGAAAAATGCCATTAGTAATTTGATAGGGATTGCATTAAATCTGTAGATTGCATTTGGTAGTATATTCATTTTCACAATATTGATTCTTCCTACCCAGGAACATGGACTATCTCTCCATCTGTTTATGTAATCTTTGATTTCTTTCTTAGTGTCTTACAATTTTCTGTGTACAGTTCTTTTGTCTCCTTAGGTAAGTTTATTCCTAGATATTTAATTCTTTTTATTGCAATGGTGAATGGGATGGATTCCTTAATTTCTCTTTCTGATTTTTCTTTATTAGTATATAGAAATGCAAGTGATTTCTGTGTATTGATTTTGTATCCTGAAACTTTGCTAAATTCCCTGATTAGCTCTAGTAATTTTCTGATATTATCTTTAGGGTTTTCTATATACAGTATCATGTCATCTGCAAACAGTGAGAGCTTTACTTCTTCTTTTCCAATCTGGATTCCTTTTATTTATTTTTCTTCTCTGCTGTAGCTAAGACTTCCAGAACTATGTTGAATAATAGTGGTGAAAGTGGACACCCTCGTCTTGTTCCTGATCTCAGGGGGAATGCTTTAAGTTTTACACCATTGACAATAATGTTTGTTGTAGGCTTATCATATATGGCCTTTACTATGTTGAGGTAGGTTCCTTCTATGCCAGTTTTTTGAAGAGTTTTAATCATAAATAGGAGCTGAATTTTGTCAAAGGATTTTTCTGCATCTATTGAGATGAGCATATGGTTTTTATCTTTCAGTTTGTTAATATGGTGTATCACATTGATTTCCATATATGGAAGAATCCTTGCATCCCTGGAATAAACCCAACTTGATCATGGTCTGAAAAAGCAGAGACATTACTTTGTCAACAAAGGTCCATTTAGTCAAGGCTGTGGTTTTTCCAGTAGTCGTGTATGGATGTGACAGTTGGACTGTAAAGAAAGCTGAGTGCCAAAGAATTGATGCTTTTGAATTATGGTATTGGAGAAGACTCTTGAGAGTCCCTTGGACTGCAAGGAGATCCAACCAGTCCATCCTAAAGGAGATCAATCCTGAGTGTTCATTGGAAAGGCTGATGTTGAAGCTGAAACTCCAATACTATGGCCACCTGATGTGAAGAGCTGACTCATTTGAAAAGACCCTGATGCTGGGAAAGATTGAGAGCAGGAGCAGAAGGGGATGAGATGGTTGGATGGCACCACCAACTCAATGGACATGGGTTTGGGTGAACTCCAGGAGTTGGTGATGGACAGGGAGGCCTGGCGTGCTGCGGTTCATGGGGTTCCAGAGTTGGACATGACTGAGCGACTGAACTGAACTGAACTGAGCTTTTTGATGTGTTGCTGAATTCTGTTTGCTAAACTTTTGAGGATTTTTGCATCTATGCTCATCAGTGATGTTGGCCTGTAGCTTCCTGTTTTGTGTTGTCTTTGTCTGGTTTTGGTGTCAGGGTGATGGTGTCCTCGTAGAATGAGTTTGGAAGTGTTACTTCCTCTGCAATTTTTTGAAAGATTTTTAGAAGAATAAGCATTAGCTCTTCTCTAAATGTTTGACAGAATTCTCCTGGGAAGCCATCTGGTCCCCGGCTTTTGTTTTTTGGGAAATTTTTGATCACAGCTTCAACTTCAGTGCTTGTAATTGGGTTGTTCATAATTTCTGTTTCATCCTGATTCAGTCTTGGAAGATTGAACTTTTCTAAGAATCTGTCCATTTCTTTCAGGTTATCTATTTTATTGCCATATAGTTGCTTATATAGTCTCTTATAATCCTTTGTATTTCTGCATTGTCTGTTGTAACTTCTCCTTTCTCATTTCTAATTTTGTTGATTTGATTCTTCTCTCTTTTTTTATTGATGAGTCAGGGGCTAAGGGTTTGTCAATTTTGTTTATCTTCTCAAAGAACCAGCTTTTAGTTTTATTAATCTTTCCTATTGTTTCTTTCATTTCTTTTTAATTTATTTCTGTTGGATCTTTATGATTTCTTTCCTTCTACTAATTTTGGGGTTTTTTCTTCTTTTTTTTCCAGTTGCTTAATGTGTAAAGTTAGGTTGTCTAGTCGATGTTTTTCTTGTTTCTTGAGGCAGGCTTACATTACTATAAACTTCCCTCTTAGAACTGCTTTTGTTGCATCCCATAGGTTTTGAGTTGTTAGGTTTTCATTGTCATTTGTTTCTAGAAATTTTTTGATTTCCCTTTTGATTTCTTCAGTAACCTGTTGGTTATTTAGAAATGTGTTGTTTAATCTCCATGTGTTTGAGTTTCTTACAGTTTTTTTTCTTGTAATTGATATCTAGTCTCATAGCATTGTGGTTGGAGAAGATGCTTGATACAGTTCCAATTTTCTTAAATTTACTGCAGTTTGATTTGTGACCCAAGATGTGGTCTATCCTGGAGAATGTTCCATGTGCACTTGAAAAGAAGGTGTATTTTTCTGCATTTGGATAGAATGTCCTGAAGATATCAATGAGATCCGTCTCATCTAAAGTATCATTTAAGGCTTGTGTTTCCTTATTAATTTCCTGTTTTGATGATCTGTCCATTGGTGTGAATGGGGTGTTACAGTCTCCTACTATTATTATGTTACTGTCAATTTCTCCTTTTATGTCTGTTAGTGTTTGCCTTATGTATCGAGGTGCTTCTATGTTGGGTGCATAGATATTTACAATTGTTTTGTCTTCCTCTTGGTTGATCCCTTGATCATTATGTAGTGTCCTTCCTTATCTCTTGTAAACTTCTTTATTTTAAGGTCTATTTTGTCTGATATGAGGATTGCTACTCCAGCTTTCTTTTGCTTCCTATTTGCATGGAATGTATTTTTCCATCCTCCCTCTTTCAATCTATATGTGTCTTTAGATCTGAAGTGGGTTTCTTGTAGACAACATATATATATGGTCTTGTTTTTGTATCCATTCAGCCAGTCTGTGTCTTTTGGTTGGAGCATTTAATCCATTTAAATTAATTATTGATATATATGTTCCTATTGCCATTTTCTAATTGTCTGGGGTTGATTTTGTAGATATTTTTTCTTCTGTTGTATTTCTTGACTATGTAAGTCTGTGTAACATTTGTTGTAAAGCTGGTTTGGTGATATTGAATTCTCTTAACTTTTGCTTGTCTGAAAAGCTTTTTATTTCTGGGTACAGTAATCTTGGTTGTAGATTTTTCCCTTTCAGTACTTTAAATATATCCTGCCATTCCCTTCTGGCCTGCAGAGTTTCTGCTGAAAGATCAGCTGTTAAGCGTATGGGGTTTCCCTTGTATGTTTTTTTTTTTGTAATTAATTAATTTTTTATTGGAGGCAAATTATTTTACAATATTATATTGGTTGGTTTTGCCATACATTGACATGAATTCGCCCCGGGTTTACATAAGTTCCCCCTCCTGAACCCCCCTCCCACCTCCCTCCTCCCTTTATCCTCCCTCTGGGTCATCCCCGCATGACAGCCCCGAGCATCCTATAACATGCATTGACCCTGAACTAGTGATTCATTTCACATATGACAACATACGTGTTTCAATGCCATTCTCCCAAATCATCCCACCCTCACCCTCTCCCATAGAGTCCCAAAGACTGCTCTATACATCTGTGTCTCTTTTGCTGTCTCGTATACAGGGTTATCATTTGCATCTTTCTAAATTCCATATATATGCGTTAGTATGCTGTATTGGTGTTTTTCTTTCTGGCTTACTTCACTCTGTATAATAGGCTCCAGTTTCATCCACCTCATTAGAACTGATTCAAATGTATTCTTTTTAATGGCTGAATAATACTCCATTGTGTATATGTACCAAAGCTTTCTTATCCATTCGTCTGCAGATGGACATCTAGGTTGCTTCCATGTCCTGGCTATTATAAACAGTGCTGCAATGAACATTGGAGTACATGTGTCTCTTTCAATTCTGGTTTCCTAGGTGTGTATGCCCAGGAGTGCGATTGCTGGATCATATGGCAGTTCTATTTCCAGTTTTTTGAGGAATCTCCACACTGTTCTCCATAGTGGCTGTACTAGTTTGCATTCCCACCAGCAGTGTAAGAGGGTTCCTTTCTCTCCACATCCTCTCCAGCATTTATTGCATGTAGACTTTTGGATAGCAGCCATTCTGACTGGTGTGAAATGGTATCTCATTGTGGTTCTGATTATGAGGGATGTTGAGCATTTTTTCATGTGTTTGTTAGCCATCTGTATGTCTTCTTTGGAGAAATGTCTGTTTAGTTCTTTGGCCCATTTTTTGATTGGGTCATTTATTTTTCTGGAATTGAGCTGCAGGAGCTGCTTGTATATTTTGGAGATTAATCCTTTATCAGTTGCTTCATTTGCTATTATTTTCTCCCATTCTGAAGGCTGTAAGGAAACAAAAGACTTGTACATAGAAAACTATAAAACACTACTGAAAGTAATCAAAGAGGACACTAATAGATGGAGAAATATACCATGCTCATGGATTGGAAGAATAAATATTGTAAAAATGAGTATACTACCCAAAGTAATTTATACATTCAATGCAATCCCTATCAAGCTTCCAAGGATATTTTTCACAGAACTAGAACAAATAATCTCACAATTTGTATGGAAATACAAAAAACCTCGAATAGCCAAAGCAATCTTGAGGAAGAAAAATGGAACTGGGGGAATTAACCTGCCGGACTTCAGGCTCTACTACAAAGCCACAGTCATCAAGACAGTATGGTACTGGCATAAAGACAGAAATATAGATCAATAGAACAAAATAGAAAGCCCAGAGATAAATCCACGCACCTATGGACACCTCATCTTTGACAAAGGAGGCAAGAATATAAAATGGAGAAAAGACAGTCTCTTTAACAAGTGGTGCTGGGAAAACTGGTCAGCCACTTGTAAAAGAATGAAACTAGAACACTTCCTAACACCATACACAAAAATAAACTCAAAATGGATTAGAGAGCTAAATGTAAGACCAGAAACTATAAAACTCCTAGAGGAGAATGTAGGCAAAACACTCTCCGACATAAATCACAGCAGGATCCTCCATGACCCACCTCCCAGAATATTGGAAATAAAAGCAAAAATAAACAAATGGGACCTAATTAAAATCAAAAGCTTCTGCACAGCAAAGGAAACTATAAGCAAGGTGAAAAGACAGCCTTGTATGTTACTTATTGCTTCTCCCTTGCTGCTTTTAATATTCTTTCTTTGTGTTTATTCTTTGTTAGTTTGGTAAGTATGTGTCTTGGCATCTTTCTCCTTGGGTTTATCCTTTATGGGTCTCTTTGTGCCTCTTTGACTTGATTGGCTATTTCCTTTTCCATGTTCGGGAAATTTTCAACTATAATCTCTTGCAAAATTTTCTCATATCCGTTCTTTTTCTCTTCTTCTGGGACCCCTACAATTTGAATGTTGGTATGTTTGATATGGTCTCAGACGTCTCTGAGACTCCTCAGCTCTTTTCATTCTTTTTACTTTATTCTGCTCTTCAGAAGTTATTTCCACAATTTTATCTTTCAGCTCACTGATTCGTTCTTCTGCTTCAGATATTCTGCTATTGATTCCTTCTAGAGTATTTTTAATTTCAGTAATTGTGTTGTTTGTCTTTGTATGCTTATTATTTAATTCTTCTAGGTCTTTTTTAATTGATTCTTGCATTTTCTCCATTTTGTTTTCAAGGTTTTTGGTCATCTTTATTATCATTATTTTTCAGGTAATTTTCCTATTTCCTCTTCATTTATTTGGACTTCTGTGTTTCTAGTTTGTTCCTTCATTTGTGCAGTATTTCTCTGCCTTTTCATTTTTTAAAAAATGTTATTGTGTTTGTGGTCTCCTTTTCCCAGGCTTCAAGGAAAGTAGAATTCTTTCCTTGAAGAAGGTTGAATACTTTCTTCCTTTTGGTTTCTGCCCTCCTAAGGTTGGTCCAGTGGTTTGTGTGAGCTTTGTATAGGGTGAGATTAGTGCTGAGTTTCTGTTTGTTAGTTTGTTTTTCCTCTGATGGGCAGGGCTGAGTGAGGTGGTACTCCTGTGTGCTGATGACTGGGTTTGTATTTTTATTTTGTTTGTTGTTTAGATGAGGCGTCCCGCACAGGGTGCTACTGGTGGTTGGGTGATGCTGGGCCTTATATTCAAGCGGTTTCCTTTGTGTGAGTTCTCACTGTGTGGTTCTCCCCAGGGTTAGCTCTCTGGTAGTTCAGGGTCTTGGAGTCAGTGCTCTCCCTCCAAAGGCTCAGGGCTTGATCTCTGGTCAGGAACAAAGATTCCACAAGTGGTTTGTTATGGCATTAAGTGAGATTAAAACAAATATCCAAAAATGAGAAACCAAAGATGCATCCCAGATAAATGGCAGTTACAAAATCAGACAAATAATAATTAAAATAATGGGATATACATATATATATATATACACCCATGAGGAAAGTGAAAATAGTCCAACAAAAATAAAGTACAGTAGACTGATCCAGCAAACAAAGGAAATCAAAAATTATTTTTACCAGTTAAGAACAAAACTGCTGCTGCTGCTACTGAGTCACTTCAGTCATGTCCAACTCTGTGTGACCCCATAGATGGCAGCCCACCAGGCTGCTCTGTCCCTGGGATTCTCCAGGCAAGAATACTGGAGTGGGTTGCCATTTCCTTCTAACTTAAGCACAAACTGGAAAACAAAACTAAAGCAAGGTGCCAAGTGGGGAACAAAGCAATGAAAACAAAACTAACAAATATGTTGAGAGGAAAGGAAAGAAAGAAAAGAAAGAAAGAATAAATAAGCAAAGTTAAATAGAGTTAGATGAAAAAGATTTATATACATTAAAGGTTAACTGCAAGGGGAAATGAACAGTAGGAAAGGCAAACAAAGGAATAAATGTAGAAAAAATATAATAGGTGTAAAAAAATTAAAAATTAAAATTATAAAAATAGAGGAAAGAAAATATGGAAGAAAAAAAAAAGGAAAACTCCACAGAACTACAAAAGCCCAATGTAAAGGCAGAGGTTTAAAACAACAATAGAAAGTGTGACTGAATATGCACACATACATATACACCCATAAGCGAAATCAAAACAGTCCAACAAAATTTAAGTACAATAGATTGACCTGGCGAACAAAGGAAACCAAAAATTATGTCTACCAGAACAAAACTAATTAAAGCACAAACTGAAAAACAAAACTAAAGCAAGTTGCCAACTGGGGAATAAAGCAATGAAGATAAAACTAACAAATACGTTGAGAAGAAAGGAGAGAAAGAAAAGAAGAAAGAATAGATTTGCAAAGTTAAATAGAGGTAGATAAAGAAGATTTATATATGTTAAAGATTAGCTGCAAGGGGAGAAGAACAGTAGGAAAAGCAAACAAAGGAATAAATGTAGAAAAAATAATAATAGGTTTTAAAAATTAAAATTAAAAAAAAGAGAGAAAAGAAATAAAAAGAGGAAAACCACAGAATTTCAAAAGTCCAACGTAGAGGCAGAGGTTTGTGACAACAATAAAAAATGTGACTGAGGAAAAAGAAAAAAAAAAGCTCAAAAGTTTAATTGGATTTCTTAGTGCCAATAAAATCAACAACTACAACAGGGGTGGGGGGGTGGTGAAGAAAAGAAAAATCCAAAAGAATCTACAGAACAAGTAAAAAAATAAGAATAATAAATGTTTTTCTTGAGTCTCTGCTGTCAGAGTCCTTTCCCGCGCCGGGAATCACAGTCCACCTTACCTCCCTAGGATGCCCTCCAACACTGTACTGATCTCTGGACCTGCTGTGGGGGCAGCTCAGATTCTAATCTGGTCCTGCTCCTGTGTATTCTCGCCTCCAATGTCCACAGCTATCATAGCTAGTGCATTTTCTTTTGTGGGAGCTCTCAATGGCCTTTTATATATTCCATAGACACAGAGTCTGCTTAGTTGATTGTGTGGATTTAATCTGCAACTTGTACAGCTGGTGGGAAGGTTTTGGGTCTTCTTCCTTAGCCACACTGCCCCTGGGTTTCACTGTGGTTTTATTTCTGCTTCTACATGTGGGTCATCCGCTGGGGTTTAGCTCCTGAGGCTGCCCTGCAGGGCTTGGGTTTGCCCCTGTTAGGGCCAGGTGTGGAGGTGGTGCAGCTGCTTGGGTCGCAGGGGTTCTGGCAGCACCAGTTACTCGGGGGTTGGCAGCTAGGGCATCAGGAAATATAGTGCTCTAGAAGGGTATGGCAACAAATATTGGCCAATATGCTCCAGTACTTTGCCTGGAGAACCCCACCTCTGACAGAGAAGCCTGGCAGGCCACAGTCTACAGGGCTGCAAAGAGTCAGACAGGACCAAAGCAATCCTGCACACATAAACACAAGACTTTTTTGTTTGTTTGTTTGCCTGTGGCAGCTCTGCCCCAGTGAGAGTTGAGTGTGAAGGTGGTGCAGCTACTTGGCTTGCAGGGACCCTGGTGGCACCAAGTGTTCAGGGACACAAACTGCCTCCGCAGCAGGAGTTATGGCCCTATCAGGGTCTTTTTTCAAGCCTCTTGTAGCTGGCGATCAGAAGGCCTCTTTGGCCATTCATTCTTTCTCCATACTTCCGCCTGTTCAGGCAGAACTTAGAGGGATCCCTTGTATGGGGTCCTTCTCTGTTGTTTGGTACATCAGGCATAGAGGGGGGTCCCCTGACTGGGGTCCTACTCTGTAGATCAGTGCATCAGGCACTTAAAGGGGTACTATTGAACTGTGGTGTTGGAAAAGACTCTTGAGAGTCCCTTGGACTGCAAGGAGATCCAACCAGTCCATTCTAAAGGAGATCAATCCTGGGTGTTCATTGGAAGGACTGATGTTGAAGCTGAAGCTCCAATACTTTGGCCACCTGATGTGAAGAGCTGATTCATTTGAAAAGACCCTGAGGCTGGAAAAGATTGAGAGCAGGAGGAGAAGGGGACGACAGGATGATATGGTTGGATGGCATCACCAACTCAATGTACGTGGGTTTGGGTGGACTCTGGGAGTTGGTGATGGACAGGGAGGCCTGGCGTGCTACAGTCCATGGGTCGCAAAGAGTCGGACACGACTGAGTGACTGAACTGAACTGGGTGGGGTCCTTACTCTGTAGTTCAGTGCGTCAGGTGTTTGATGGGCCAGCCTCTCTATTGTTCAGCTGCTGATTCTGGCATGTGGGAAGAGAGAGGTTATGGTGATGGCTCCACCCCCCATGCGTGGCTCAGCAGTATCACCTTGCTTCCATGGCTGCCTGGCTTTTCTCCACAGGCATTTCCCACCAGGATCTCCTCCCTCATAGCCCCTCCATCCATCTCTCCACAATCAACAGTAGCCCTTACACTGGGATTGCTCCACAATCCCTAAACTCCAACTCCCAGCTGCTGCACCTTCCGGGAGACCCGTGTTCCTGCCCGGCATATGTATGACTGTGGCAAGGACTGTCTGATTCTCATTCCATTTAGGCTGCCCCAGATCAGCTGTTTCACTCTCAGCCTTAAATGTTTCTCCTCTGACTCAGACATTGCCCTGCTGTGGGGATCAGACCCCTGCTTCAGTTCCCCTACCCCCTGAGGGCAGGTCCAGTCCTACTACCACTCCTGTTTTCCCCCCTAGTTCCTTCATCCTACCAAGTTTTGCATGATTCTATATATTCTTTTCCACTGGTCAGGTCCTCCTGTCTGCTCTCAGCTGGTGTTCTGCATGCACTTCTGTGTCTGAAGGTGTATTCCTGATGTATCGGTGGAGAGAGATGTACTCCCCGTCCACCTACTCCTCTGCCATCATGTTCCCCTCTGTCCCAAGTCCCAATGGTTTTTTTAAAAAAAGGATTTATTTATTTATTTTTGGCTGTGCTGGGTCTTCACTGCTGCATGGGCTTTCTCTAGTTGTGGCAAGCCAGGGCTTCTCTTGTTAAGGAGCAGGGGCTCTAGGTGTGTGGGCTTCAGCAGTTGCAGCTCCCAGACTCGAGAGCACAGGCTCAGTAGTTGTGGCACACAGGCTTGGTTTCTACACAGCATGTGGGATCTGCCTGAACCAAAGATTGAACCCATGTCCCTTGCATTGGCAGGTAGACTCTCATCCACTGTGCCACCAGGGAAGCCCATTTCCAATTTTTGATGCCATGAATATTGCCCAGAAAACATGTTATTAATATACAAATTATAATGGTTCCACTCTCCTCCTTGTCAAGTTGGCAGAGAATTCAGTATTTCCCCAAGATTTCCCTCCAAGTAGTCCCAAGAACTCTCAGACTATTGTCTTTGTCCATAAAGCATTTCCCCCATCATTCATCTGTTGGGACTAGACTTCTCTACAAAAGCATCTCTGCTGGTGTACCCAGGTTAAGGGATGCACCTGCCCTGTCAGGATCAATGAGGAGAGTTCCCCTAGCAAAATTCCTTGGTTACCAAGTATCATTTGGTGTGATAAGGCTCAGTCCACACAGGAAGCCAGTTCCCCGCAAACAGGCCCATGGTAGCAAGGTGAATGAAATGGCAACCCACTCCAGTGTTCTTGCCTGGAGAATCCCAGGGACAGAGGAGCCTGGTCGGCTGCCATCTATGGGGTCGCACAGAGTTGGACACGACTGAAGCGACTTAGCAGCAGCAGCAGCAGCAAGGTGAATAAGTACAAAGGAGTTTCAGCATTATCCCTGTGCCTTAGTTTCCAATAAGCTAATTAATCATACTGAGCCCCAGATACTGGTCCAACATTCCCTCATCCTTCTCGTGCCTTGCCTCTCTCCCATTGTCCTTCCTGGCCATCTGACCTCCAAAGAATAGCAAGGAGAGATAAGAAAGCCTTCCTCAGCGATCAATGCAAAGAAATAGAGGAAAACAACAGAATAGGAAATACAAGAGATCTTTTCAAGAAAATTAGAGATATCAAGGGAACATTTCATGCAAAGATGGGCTCGATAAAGGACAGAAATGGTATGGACCTAACAGAAGCAGAAGATATTAAGAAGAGGTGGCAAGAATACACAGAAGAGTTGTACAAACAGAAGAACTGTACAAAAAAGATCTTCATGACAAAGATAATCACAATGGCGTGATCACTCACCTGGAGCCAGACATCTTAGAATGTGAAGTCAAGTGGGCCTTAGAGAGCATCACTAGGAACAAAGCTAGTGGAAGTGATGGAATTCCAGTTGAGCTATTTAAAATCCTGAAAGATGATGCTGTGAGCGTGCTGCACTAAATATGCCAGCAAATTTGGAAAACTCAGCAGTGGCCACAGGACTGGAAAAGGTCAGTCTTCATTCCAATCCCAAAGAAAGACAATGCCAAAGAATGCTCAAACTACCACACAATTGCACTCATCTCACACGCTAGTAAAGTCATGCTCAAAATTCTCCAAGCCAGGCTTCAGCAAATGATCCTTCAGTTCATCATAAATATTTCACAACATAGAGTACAAACACCACACTTTCTCTGGGAGCTATTGGGGACCCATCATTGTATACATTATGATAACTTGAATCCCCATTGGGAAGAGGTCAGGACACCAACCTCTTTTTCTCCCCCAAGAGGCTTCTCTACTCCTACATAAATCTATGGAGAGTGCTCTCTAGCAGCAGTCAGCAACATCCAAGACCCAAGTGCCATGATATGTGAGGGAGAGGGGATGATTTCTACCCCAGTCCATCAGTGATTCCTAATGAGCAGGACCCTGTGGTCCTTACCTTTCTGCCTCCACCATGTCCTCTGCCTGCCTTTCGTCTGTGAAAAACTTTGGTCAAAGAATGCATTTACTCAGAGAAATGAGAAATGCAGAAACAAAGGAAAACCATCTAAGGAGACCAAATAATAATAATGTAGTCATTAAGTGTAATCAAGGACCTTTAGTTCTTTCTCAAGGGCTATAGATAATGTTCTGAGCCACATCCTGTGATCTGTCTTATATATACTAAAACACCAGGGTGAAGAAGTTAACTACATGATGGCCAGACTGTACCCACAACGTAAGCTGCCACAATTCTAAGAACTGGCTTCAAAGAAATGGGAACAAACGGACCCTAGAACTGAAGATTAAGTGTATCTAAAACAACCAAGATGATGCTGGTCAGAGCACCGATGACCAGTTTGAAGATGACTGTCAGAACTGACTGCTGTTTGTGCATGTAGCCCCTTCCTTCTGTCTATAAGAGCTCTTGCCCCACTGGCTGCCAGTGTGTTGGGGTGGTGGGGGGGGAGGAGGGGGAGTTGGCCTTTGGACAGATGTCCTCCCTCCCCTCCCAGCTGCCAGCATCTGAAATAAAGCAAACTTTCCTCCAACCTGGCCTATTGGCTTTTGAGCAGCAAGCAGCTGGACCCCTCCTCTTTCGGTAACACTAAGGCATAGCCCTCATTAAGCCAAACAAACAAGCAGCAACAACAACAAAAAGCAGTTACAGGAACAATGTGAAATCAAACACCTTTGGGTATTCATGCAAGAGTTTATGCACAATAAATTTCTAAAAACGCAATCCCTGGCCAAAGATCCTGCAAGTTTTACATGTTCATAGGTATTACCAAATTACCCTCCAAAAAGTTTGTGCCAGTTTACCTCTTCACAACAAAACCTTGTTGACTCTTCCCCACACCCTGCCCAACACTGAGTCTTACCAGTTTTTCATCCTTGCCAATCTGATAGATGAAAAATGGCATTTCATTGTTTAATTTATATTCTTATTATTAGTGATAATCCCTTACAAGCTTATTGCATATTCCAATGATTTCCAAACTTTGTTGAATGCTCAAATCATCAGAGGAGCTTCTAAAAATACCAGTGCCCAAGTCACATACCATATGAATTACATCAGAATATCTGAGAGCCAGGCATCAATAGTTGTTGAAGGATCTCCAGGTGTTTCCAATGTTCAGCAAAATTGGGGAACCACTAACATAAACAGTCCTACCATGAATTACATGTTTGTAGCTTTTGTCAATTTTCCTATTGACTTGTTTATACTTTAGTATCTATTTGAAAGAGTTTTGTTTTATCAGGAATTTAGCTTTTCCTAAATTTGGCAAATATTATTACAGATTTGTGGTCGTTTTGACATAGAGAAATTTAGTATGTATATAGTCAGAATTATCCACTTGTTTTCCTTCATTGCATCTCATGTTTTACTTCCTCACTAATGATGAAAAAACAATAACTAGCTAGATTATATTAGCATCTGCAATTTATTTTAATATGAAGAGTTAGGTATGGAACCAGCTTATTTTTTCTCCAGATGGAAAAATGGTTATTTTTTCATAAAATGATTATTTTTCCAATATAATATTAAATAACCCACTTTTCCCTATTAATTTGTAATGACATCATTTTCACATGGAAATTTCTTGCGTATTTTCCCCAGGTTTATTTGTTTTATCTTTCATTGCTATTGTGAATATGATCTTGCTTTCCCTTGTGGTTACAGTCTTTATAGGAAAATGTATAATTTTTGCATACTTATTTTCATTATAAGCCTTTTTTATGATACCCTAAATTCAAATATACCTATCCATATATATTTTTATACTGATACATTCTTTATAGTTCTCCTTTTAATGCCTGCGTAGAATTCAGTCTTAGGAATACGCCATAATTTAATGTTATATCTACTAGCATAGGGGCTTTCTGGTGGCTCAGCAATAAAGAATCTGCCTGCAATGCAGGAGCAACAGGAGACTCAGTTTTCATCCCTGGGTCAGGAAGATCCCCTGGAGGAGGGCAGGGCAACCCACTCCTGTATTCTTGCCTGAAGAATCGAATGGACAGAGAAGGCTGGTGGGCTATAGTCCATAGGATTGCAGAGAGTTTACGTGACTGAAGTGACTTTGCACACATATATGCACTACTAGTCTTGAGCATTTGGGTGATTTTCAATTCTTTAGCATAAAAGTTTAGATGCAATTAATGTTTTTAAGCATGTAGCATTTTTTCCTTCAGGATAAGTTCCCAAGTGTGGAAATTACTTGGGCATAAATAGTTTTATAGCTTTTTTTGGTAACTACTGCTATACATTGATAAGTATTGAAGGCTGTTGGATTTGACTATGGTAAATTAAAAAGCAGAGACATTACTTTGCCAACAAAGGTCCGTCTAGTCAAGGCTATGGTTTTTCCAGTGGTCACGTATGGATGTGAGAGTTGGACTGTGAAGAAAGCTGATCGCCAAAGAATTGATGCTTTTGAACTGTGGTGCTGGAGAAGACTCTTGAGAGTCCCTTGGTCTGCAAGGAGATCCTACCAGTCCATTCTAAAGGAAATCAATCTTGGGTGTTCATTGGAAGGACTGATGCTAAAGCTGAAACTCCAATACTTTGGCCACCTCACATGACGAGTTGACTCACTGGAAAAGACTCTGATGCTGGGAGGGATTGGGGGCGGGAGGAGAAGGGAACGACCGAGAATGAGATGGCTGGATGGCATCACCGACTCGATGGACATGAGTTTGAGTGAACTCCAGGAGTTGGTGATGGACAGGGAGGCCTGGCGTGCTGTGATTCATGGGGTCGCAAAGAGTCGGACATGACTGAGCGACTGAACTGAACTGAAAGGAGGTTCCAGAGGCTTGAAGGTGGGGAGTTGATGAAGAGTCTCAAGTATATGGATTAGAGAAAGGAACAATCTTGAAAAGATACCCAAAACTACTAATAATCAGGGAAATGCACATTAAAATTACAATGAAAGGGACTTCCTTGGTGGTCCAGTAGTTACGAATCCACCTGCCAATGTAGGCACACAGGTTTGATCCCTGGTCTGGGAAGATCCCACATGCCACGGGGCAACTAAGCCTGTGTGCCACAACTACTGAGCCCATATGCCACAACTACTGAAGCCAGAAGGCCCTAGAGCCTGTACTCCACAACAAGAGGAGCCACCACAGGAAGCCTGTGCCCCACAACTGGAGAGTCGCCCCCACTTGCCACAACTAGAGAAAGCCCATGCTCAGCAAGAAAGAACCGGCACAGTCATAAATACCCAAATTTTTAAGAATGCAGAACAAGAGACAATTTCATACATGTTGGATTGGCAAAAGTCAAAAAGTTAGATGATACCCCCTTGGTATTCCCCCAATGAGAGTTTTCTTACATAGCAGTGGAAGAGATATTAGTAAAAATTACTTTAGAAAACAATTTGGCAATATCTAGCAGCAGCCAATTTAAGCCATCAGTTTTTACTCTTGGGTTATATACATTAAAGAAACACAACATGTACAAGAAAACTCACAGTAGGATTGTTTATACCATTCTTCATTGAATCTGAGACACATCGTTCACTAAAGGAAAATACCATCCAGTATTACATATCATCATTTTTAATAAGCATCCCATAACTCAAATATTTCAAAATGGAAAAAAAAACCACTGATAAATTATGGTAAGAGCAAAAACTTAAAGGCACAAAAAAATGGATAAATAAATTGTGGTATAGTTTATAGCTATGAAAATTAATGAGCCAGATCTATACCTATTAATGTAGGCAAATCTTGTAAACATAATACCAAATGAAAGAAAAATGTTTACTGCAGAATACATATCCATTATATGACATTACGTATGAAGTTTAAAACATTCCCTTTCCCAATAAAATCTCTTGCTTTGTCAGTTCATGTGTCTCCTCAGACAATTCATTTCCGAGTGTTAGACAAGAGCCCGCTTCCTGCAACAGATCCCCTAGAGAAGGGAATGGCAACCCACTCTAGTATTCTTGCCTGGAGAATCCCATGGACAGAGGAGCCTGGCAGGCAATAGTCCATGGTGTTACAAAGAGTCAAACATGACTGAGCAACTAACAGTTTCATTTTCACAAAGGCATAAGGAACTTGGTTCAGGAGATGGAAAGGGACATAACCCCAGCTAACCCTCCCCTCTTCCTGCTGGAGACCCCTGAGTGGACACCTGCCAGATATGGTGGCCAGGCATCTTAGAGCTCTTTCAGTCAAAAGTGGCAGAGTAACTAAAGTGAGTTCAAAGACACTTGAGGAAAAGTGCCTTTATCATCTCCTGTAACTAGAAAGTCATGGTTCATGGGCTTTGCAAGTAGGCTTCAGGCACAGCTGAATTTAGTGGTCCAGACTCTGTCCTCAGAATTTTATCTCTCCATCTCAGCTTTGCTTTTTTCCATGTCAGCTTAATTTCTACAACTGTGTTCTTCCATATGGTGGCAAAGATGACCAAAAGTACCTCAAAGGTTACATCTTCCTTAGAGTTCATAATCCAGAGAAAAGAAGTTCCCTCTCCCACTCCACTCTCTCACTCTCACACTCTCTCCTCCCCCATATAATCCTAAAAAGAAAAACAAGAATGAGGAGGAGGTCTAATAGTTCCTTAGCAAATCACCAAGTCTAAGGGATGGGAATGCCAACTGGCCACACTGGTCAGGGGCCCACATTTGAAAGGGTAGGTAGATTCCCCACAGTTGACAGTTCCATCAAATCCCAAAGGAACAGGATTTTCTATTATTGGTGGAAGTGGAAAGGTATGCTGGGGGCCATTATGTCCACGGTATCGGAGTCCCACAGACAGACTCAATCATGCCTTAACCTCAGAATTAGCCTGAAAACTTGGAATTCTCCCATATAGATCTTGTCCATATACTCCATAATAAAGTCAGAAAATAATCAAATTATTTTACCTCAAATAATTATAAAGCCTAGGAATAATTATGAATATAAGTAATTATAAACTCCATGTCTGGCATATAAACTCCGTGACTCTGCTTCAGAAAATACTTTCAGGGGAAGTTAGAAATAGGGTAGCCAGTCATGCTAGTTTGTGCAGGACTTTGCTTTCAGCACTGAAAATGCCTTACCCCAGGAAACCTACAGTCTTGGGCCAACCAAGCTGGTTGATCATTCTCAAATGAGCCTTCAGTTTTAGTTATTGTTTACAGCAAAGAAGAGCTCACGGCTCCAGGCCAGGGGCAATAGGGCCCAACTCTGCACTCTTGGAATCTGGAGTTCTCCCCCATGGAGTGATGATGGAGCTCTGCATCACCAGAAAGTGGACAGGTTCCACATTCTCACCCTACCACACCCCTACGACGCATGCACAGTGGGAGGAGGGCGGTGTCGCTTCTGCTTCACAGGAGATAGCTGCAATGCTCCTACACACGTGACACAGGGCCTGAGCCCAGTTTCTCCCCCCACCCTGCCACGGGTCCTCTCAGGAAGGAGCTGGAGAATCCAGTTTTCTTTGAATTGCTTGAGGCTCCTGCCCCTCTCTGCTCCTGCCCCCTGTCTGCCAGCTGTGCTTGGCTCACCTGCATCTTAAACCTCACCCAGGCTGTCTGGATTACAGCAGTAGGACTGCAGAGTCAGCCCAAGGGTGGCCCCACCCACCCTGTCACCATGGATGCCCTCTGCCCCAGTGCCTCCTTCCTGCTGCTCAGCTTTCCCAGGCCCTGGAGCCCACCTGCTGCCAACCAGACAGAGCCAGTAGGAGCAGGGCAGGCAACCAGGCAGGAGTGAGCCTCCCCGAGCTCACGCTGTGTCAAGCAGCCGGCTCATCACTCTCCACTTCCTGGGAGCACATTCTTTAACTCCAATCCTCATCACTACCTTAGGATCAACCAAGTATCACTAAAAATTTTTAAAAAATGTCTGGCAGGACAAGCAGGGCTAAAGCTTGTGGGGACAGTTGGAAATGAGTCTTTAGGGTCCTGTTGTAGGAGCCCCAGGGGCTGATGATGCTAAACCAGTTTGGTACAAAGTGACTTCCTTCTCCAGTGAGGGATCATGGTCCTTCTTCCCCTGACAAGAAAGAGTACATGTGCATCCCACTCCCAAGTACACACACACACCCACACACTCTCACACATGTGGTGTGACGGTAGGGGAGAGGAGCTGGCAGCCCTGGATCCTGCTGAGGACAGGCTACAAGCTCTGTTTTCACCCCCCCACTCCCAATGCTCTCCTCACATGGTCTCCCATCCCCCTCACCAAATGTCAGCCTGCTTTAGTCATTTTTGCTTTTTCCTGACCATTAACTTGGCTGTACCTCCTTTCTAGCACTCAACACACTGCTTCAACAGTTTGGTGTCCATCATATTGTATTCAGAAGGACGCTGTGAATCTCCTATTTACTTTCATACTGAGCTGATGCCCGAGCAAGGCGTGGCCTCAGTGGGCAGCAAAAAGTCAGAAACAGGAAAGGGCCCTGAGGCTGCCTGGTTCTATGGTCTTACCACTGTCGTGTCTCAGACTCACCTGAGATGATGGAAGCATACGGATGCCAGGCCCCACTCCTGGGATTCTGGACTGACTTAGTCCAACTTCCTGTTTTACAGAAGAGGAAAGTGGGGCCCAGAGAGAGGGAGCCATTTGTTTTGTATCACATGGCAGAGCTGTAACTGGAGCCCACGACTCCTGGCTTCCAGGGCGGTGCTCTGCCCACCACACCATGGTGCCTTCCCAAACACGAATGGACCCTGACCTTGAAACCAAGGGAACCAAAACATTCCTTGGCTCTGCTGGTCCCTGTCAAACCCATGACTTGATGTGAAGGCCTCTCCTGCCAATTGCCCAGTCCCCATCTCCCCTGTCCTGAGAGATAGTGGGGAAGGGCTCTCAGGAAATGACTGCAGAACCTTGGCTCAGGGCCTGGAACCAGCTGGAATCAGCGGGGAATTCTGTTCCTCTGCTAGAACCTGGCTGGAACCAAATTCAGTCTAAAGACACAGCACCAGTGAATGGGGTAGATAAGAACCATCAGATACAGCTCTTCAGACAACAGCGCCAGGAAAACCTGGCCCTGTCAGGTCAGCCCCAAGCTGAAAATGCTGGAAGACCCCCTTAACCCTCTCCCTGTGGAATCTGGGAGTTCCCCCAACTGCCCCCCGCCACGTTCCCTGACTGAGGAGCTGACCTCAGGAGACATGCAGGGTGGGCATGTTTGGTCAGCTGGCTCTGGACCAAGAAATGTGAGGGCTGCTTGCTACAACTACCCCTCTGTGGGAGGAGCCATAGGCTCGGCTCCCTGCTCCCATCTGTCCAGTAGGCTCCCTCAGTCTTACAAAAAGGAAGCCAACCGAATAAAGAAGAGAAGAAGAAGGTAAGGGGAGAGGAAGAGAAGAAAATGAGAGATAGGAGAGAGAGTGGAGAAGTGCCAGGACAGGAGGCTGCTGCTGCTGCTGCTAAGTCACTTCAGTCGTGTCCGACTCTGTGTGACCCCATAGACGGAAGCCCACCAGGCTCCCCCGTCCCTGGGATTCTCCAGGCAAGAACACTGGAGTGGGTTGCCATTTCCTTCTCCAATGTGTGAAAGTGAAAAGTGAAAGTGAAGTCGCTCAGTCGTGTCCGACTCTTAGCGACCCCACGGACTGCAGCCTACCAGGCTCAACCATCCATGGGATTTTCTAGGCAAGATTACTGGAGTGGCTTGCCATTGCCTTCTCCGGGACAGGAGGCTAGGATTGTCAAATGAGCCCGGATGTGACATCACACTACCTCCAGGTCACTAGGTAAAAATCAATCAGACCTAGTCATTCCAGTCATAGTTATTTTCTTAAGAGAAATGAAGACTCATATATACACAAACACCTGTGCGTGTGTTTACAGCAGCTTTATTTATAATTGCTGAACATGGGAAACACCTTTGTCCTTCAACTGATAAATGAATAAACAAATTGTAATTTTTACAATGGAATACTACATAGAAATGAAAAAGGAAGAACTCATACAATGGCATAGATAAATCTCGAACTTTGGCCAAACAAAAGGCAATACTATGATTCCACTTATATTAAGCTCCAGAAGTGACACATCTAGTCAATAGCAGCAAAGAGCCGATCAGCGGTTCCCTGAGGCCCAGAGGAAAGGGGAGTCATTGACCACAAAGGACTGTGAGGCAACTTCAGGGAGCAATGAAAGTGATCTATGATTTGAGTGTGGTGGTGATTGTACGTTTGTATGTGTTTGTCAAAATCTATCAGATGAATACACTTTATTGTGTTAAATTATACCTCAATAAAGTTTACTTCTAAAGTGAAAAAAAAAAAGTCAATTCACCAAATGGTGAGTTTACCAAAAGTATAATCTTTCTGCTAGGTCATCCATAAAGGCCCCCCTCACATGGTGTTCACCGAGCTGGGTGCTCAGGATCCAGCAACCCCAGCCAAGCAGTTCTCACTGTTGGGGCCCACAGCTCTCATAACTTCCAGGCCGCCTCAGGCAGCCTTGCAGAGTTTCTGTGAACCTTCTCCAGCCTCTTCCGTCTATTCTCTGGGTGGAAAGGACACATCTGCAAGGCTGCATCTCCCAGAGGTCAGACGTGCTCTCAGCATAGCTGCTGAGGCTCTCTCACCATTATACCAGCTGTCAGATGGTGGAGGTGGGCACACAATACTATAAATGACCGCCTATGTATTTCTCCATCTCTCTTATCTATAGGAAAACTGAGTCCTAGAGAAATTCAGAAACCAAGATTTAACTTCTGATTCTCTTTGTATTTTGAAGGTGGTCTCCTACCTCAGGGCAGCAGAGGCCAGAGGCCAGTTTGAAGGAAGAAAGGACCATAGGGATCACAAAGACAAAAACAAAAAACAAAACCACACAGGTTAAAATATTCATTTTCATCCTTTTTAAAAAACTCTTTGGTAAATCTCTGTTTCCCAGGAGGGGCTCAACAATGAGTTCCTTACTTACAGGAAGCCTGTGTTTGGAATTGGTTTCTCCAGAATTAGGGCCACCTCCTGCCTGCCCAGCGAATGTTCTCCACCAATGTCACAGCAGCTGACGCCTCTATTTAGCAATGTCACCTGCTTCTGACACCTGGCACCGTGTGGGCTCCATAGCCAGGTGACTCCTACCCTACTTGTCCTCTGCCGACATCTGGCCTCATGGCCAGCAGAAAGCCCTTCCATCTCTGTAAATTGACTCGACAGGAAGGAAGTGTCTGTCTATGTAGACCTAGCCTGACCTAAATGCAGATGGACAAGACTCTGCTCTGGCCAGGCCAAGTGACCAGAGACAGTGAAGAATGAATGGAGCCTGTAATCTCACCTCCCATCACCTTTCTCTGACACTCACAGACCCTGCTCTGGATTTCTCTTCCTCTTCCACAGACCTGAAGGTTTACCTTTCCTGGGCACTGTCCCCTCAGGCCCAGAGTGACAGTTTGAGAAGCTGAGACAGAGTCTGCCAGGAACTGGGGGCAGTGGGAGCCTGCAGGGCATCTGGATAGGATAAGACCCATGGCCACTCCTGGCTGGTGAAGAGGGAGAGGCATTTATTTATCAGGGGCCTTTTGCATGCCACGGCTTGTCCCAAGCAGCCACCCTGGGCTGATGAAGGATGCACGCCTGCCTTCCAGCTCAGCCAAACACAGCCCTGATGGCCACCTGTTCGGCCTGCAGGAGTGGGCTTTGCTCTCTTTCTTAAACATTCTCTGCTTATGAGTCACCACTGCCAGCAAAAGAATCATCATGATTCTTCTACTTGGCATCTGGGACCTTATTTAATTTCCTTTCTGAGTCTTCCTACCTTTCTTCATGCTGTTTCACCTGACCAAAAAAATGCCCTTTCCTGGATCCTTCTCTTTCTTTCAAAGACAAGTACAAGTTTTTCCTGTTCCAGGCGGCCTCCACTGACTTTCCCAGTCACGGGTGGTTCTGAGCCCTGAGCAGCATATTTTTCCTCATATGCAACCCAATCATCCTGAGACCATTTGTGTGACCTTCCTGTCTCATCCAGTGTAGGCTGTGAGCTCCTTGGGCAGTTGACATCTTAGTGTCTGAGGTTGTTGTCCGGTGGATCACAACACTTGTATTGAATCTATCGCTAAGTAAGGGCAAGCCATGTGCTAAGATTTAGTTCATCTAGTCTTCACAGCCACCCTAGAGGTAAGAATTATTATGCTTCCCATTTTACAGATAGAGAAACTCAGGCATAGAGGGATAAATTTATCCAAGTTTATGCAGCTAACATGTGACAGAACCAGTGGTTCAAATCCAAGTCTATGAAACTTCAGTGTCTAGACTGTGAACTAACTGAACTATGTTCAGTCATGTTTGAGAGAACGACAGCATCATCCTCACGGAGGCGACAATTGACAAAGAGCAAATTCAGTGTACAGAAGGCTCTAGACAGTCTTACTATGTGTGTGAGAGAGTCAGGAGCAGGAAGATAAGACCTATCATCCAGTTGAAACCAGAGACACAAGTTTTAGTAGCAGGATTGTCACAAGATTGACAAATTTTGAGCTATGGATACAGGTGCTTTGAGAATGCAAAGCACTAAGTTGGACCTTAACATCTTCTTATGAGAATAAAGAAGGGCAGGATCTGTTGAAAACACTAAGAACTACCCATGTTAGAATGAATATCTTTTCTTGTCATATTTATCCTTATTTTAAATCTTGTCATCATGAAATAGTCATGTCTGATCTGTTGGCCAGAAGTTCTGAGACATCTTAATGTATTAACTTCAATGGCTGATTATTTTCTTACCTCCCGTTACTTGAAAGATATAATATTTGCTTTACTTTATGTTCCCCAAAATTTGTTTACTCATTGTATGTTGTGTTAGCTTCTGCTGAACAGCCCAGTGATTCAGTTATACATACATACATGTTGCTGCTGCTGCTGCTAAGTCACTTCAGTCGTGTCCGACTCTGTGCGACCCCATAGACGGCAGCCCACCAGGCTCCGTTGTCCCTGGGATTCTTCAGGCAAGAACACTGGAGTGGGTTGCCATTTCCTTCTCCAATGCATGAAAGTGAAAAGTGAAAGTGAAGTCACTCAGTCGTGTCCGACTCTTAGCGACCCCACAGACTGCAGCCTACCAGGCTCCTCCATCCATGGGATTTCAGGCAAGAGTACTGGAGTGGGGTGCCATAGACTTCTCTGACATACATACCTATATATACATATATATATATATATTCTTTTTCATATTATTTTCCATCACGGTCTATTGAATATACTACCCTGTGCTATACAATAGGACCTTGTTGTTTATCTGTTTTATAGACAATAGTTTGTATCTGCTAATCCCAAACTCCTAATTTATCCCTTCTCCACCCCCTTTCCCCATTTGGTAACCATAAATTTGTCTTCTATGTCTGAGTTACTTGTTACATGTTTGTTTTAGGAAACTGAGCTTTCTCAATGAACACAGGAACATAAAGTGTCCTTTTACAAACATAACGGGGAATCTCAAATTTCAAGGCCAGTAGCATCTCCTGAAAGGCTGAGTGTATGATAGTTAAAGCCAGAAGTTCTGGGACAGACTGATTTGCATCACAGCCCCATCTCTGGTGACTCAGGCCATAAAGAATCTGCCTGCATTGAGGGAGACCAGATCCCCTGGATAAGGGAATGGCTACCCACTCCAATATTCTTGCCTGGAGAATTCCATGGACAGAGGAGCCTGCTGGCCTACAGTCTATGGGGTCCAAAGACTCAGACACAACTGAGCAACTAACACCTGTCACTTACCATGGTGACTCTGAACAAGTGGCTTATCCTTTCCACGTCTCAATTCTTCTTTAAAATGAGATAATAATAGTGTCTATATCTCAGGTAATACAAGATATGAAAAGTAGTCCCTGTCACTTTGTAAGCATTCAATAGATGGTAACCACTTTGTTCCTGTCAACATCAGTATGACGGTCCAGTGGTTAACATGCCATAATTAGCCACCAGTAAGAAACTGATGGGCATTAGGTGTTTCCAGTTGATGAACAAGATAAGCAAAGTTCCTGCCCTGAAAAAGGTTATTGGTCTGGTGGAATGAGGCAAAAAGAATAGATGAACAAGATAATCAAGATATGCTTTATTGAATTTTATTTAATTTAACTTAATTAATAGCCAGGGCAACACAGAAGCAAGTAGATAAGTGAAAGGCACACGAGTCATGAAGGGTGGATAGGGCAGGGCTCCTGGAGAAAATGATATTTGAGCAGAGCCATGACAGAGGAGAAACAGTCAGCTATGCACAGAGTGGAAGTCAAGGACTTCAGCCAAGGAAATGGCAAGTGCAAAGTCCCCGAGGTTGGAAAGAATTTAGCACGTTCAGGGCATAGAGGGCCATGAGACAGACCCTGATATTTAAAGAAGCTTAATATTTAGTAAAAACTAAGATCATGGTATCTGATCTCATCACTTCATGGCAAATAGAAGGGGGAAAAGTGGAAGCAGTGACAGATTTTATTTTCTTGGGCTCCAAAATCACTGTGGACAGTGACAACAGCTGTGAAATTAAAAGACAGTTGCTCCTTGGAAGGAAAGTTATGACAAATCTAGACAGCATATTAAAAAGCAGAGACATCAATTTGCCAACAAAGGTCTGTATAGTCAAAGCTATGGTTTTTCCAGTAGTCATGTACTGATGTAAGAGTTGAACCATAAAGAAGTCTGTCTGACTCTTTGCCACCCCATGGACTGTAGCCCGCCAGGTTCCTCTGTCCATGGAATTCTCCAGGCAAGAATACTGGAGTGGATAGTCATTCCCTTCTCCAGGGGATCTTCCTGACACAGGGATCCAACCGAGGTCTTCTACACTGCTGGCAGGTTCTTTACCCTCTGAGCCACCAGGGAAACCCAAAGAATGCTGAGCACTGAAGAATTGATGCTTTCAAATTGTGGTGCTGGAGAGGACTCTTGAGAGTCCCTTGGACTGCAAGATTGAACCAGTCAATCCTGAAGGAAATCAACCTTGAATATTCATTGGAAGGACTGATGCTGAAGCTAAAGCTCCAACACTTTGGCCACCTGATGCAAAGAGCTGACTCATTGGAAAAGACCCTGATGCTGGGAAAGATTGAAGGCAAAAGGGGACGACAGAGGATGAGATGGTTGAGTAACATCACTGACTCAATGGATATGAATCTGAGCAAACTCCAGAAGATAGTGAAGGAAAGAAAAGCCTGGCCTGACACAGTAGATGGGGTTGCAAAGAGACAGACACGACTTAGTGACTGAACAACAACAGCAACAATATATGTAATAAAACTGGAACCACACATCAACAGAAAAAGAACACAGTAATAGATGACATGGTTACAAGTGGCTGCCTATGTAGGGTGAAAGAAAGCAGCGACTCCACTTCACAAGCTGAACTGTGTTCAAAAGAAGGAGTAGAGGTGAGGAGCATGGCAAGAAGTAAAAGCCACCAGAAGCTATGGTTCTAATCAGGGCTGTCAAATAATCTAGTTTATATTTTGGGGAGATTCTACAGAGAACGGCTTGCAGCAAGGCAAAAGTGCAAGCGGTAAGACCAGTTAGACTGAAGCTGTAGTTGAGATGAGGGAGATAGTGACTCAGGTTAGAGCAGTAAAACTGACTCTGGGGAAGAGCTGGAGGGAAAAACTTTTACCTGAGTGCAGAGGGCTGAGGACATGGCCTGCTGTCACCCTTGGTGCCTGTGAGCCCCGAGTTTGTCCTTTTTAAAAAATATTTATTTACTTGGCTATACCAAGTCTTAGTTGGGATATGTGGGATATAGTTCCTACACCAGGGATTGAACCCAGGCCCCCTGCATTGGGAGCACAGGGTCTTACCACTGGACCACCAGGGAAGTCCCCCAAGTTTGTATTTTTTTTTTTTTTTAAGTTTTGAAAACTTTTATTTTATATACAAAGAGTTAGTATTTCCGCCTCGCCTAAGGTTGATGTGCTGGTTGAGCCATCTAAGGAAGTTCCGTTAGTCCAACTTAATGAAGCCGATGTCCTTCACATACTGGCGGAAACACTGGCGGCACATATGTATTTCCGGATCAGACCGTGCCGGTTTGAGCAGACCCGGCAAGAGCGAGAACCCTGGCCGAATTTTCTCGGATGGTTCCAGTAGAGCTGCCGGTGACCCATGTTGCTTTTTCGGCTGCAACGAGGTAAAAGGCCCAAGTTTGTATTTTTGATTGTTACGCCCCTGAGCCCACAAATCCTTTCCCATCCTCTCTCTCCAAAGAAAGGCAATCTTTATTCAGCGTTCTCAGTGTTGAATAATTGCTACAGTGAAATTTCATTGTTGTTTTAATTTCTCTGGTTACCAATGATTTTTAACATCTCCTCAAATGCTTGTTAGTTTTCTGGGTTTCCCCTCCTATAAATTGCAGATTCAAATCTGGTTCACTTTTTAAAAATATGTTTATTTATTTAGTTGGCTATGCTGGGGCCTAGTTGAGCATGTGGGATCTAGTTCCCTGACCAGGGATTCAACCTATCCCCATGCACTGGGAGCATGGAGTCTTAGCTACTGGACCATCAGGAAAGTTTCTGACTCCCTTTTTGTGTTGGCATGACCATTTTTTCTATATAAGTATTCTTTGTATATATTAGACACAAATCCTTTTGTGATTTGCAACTGCATTGAAAATATCTTCTGTTATTCTGTCAGCTATCTATTAACTATTTCTCTGTGTTCTTAGTTGAGGGAAACCCTTACTTCTTATGTAATCCAGTTTAGAAATGTTTTTGTGGTTCGTGGATTCAAAATGATGTTTAAGAAATCTTCATCCCAGGACCACAGATAGATTCTCCTATGTTGTCCTCCATTAACTTCACAGTTTTCCATTTCTTATGTTATAAGAACATACCCATTTACAGCCCATCTTTTTATATGGGGATGGGTGGGGATGCTGTTTTATTTTATATTACACACTGAGCCATTCATGACCATGTCATCTCTTAAACTGTTCTTTTTCTACTGACTTGTGGTGCCAGTTTTCTCCTACATTAAGTTCCCTTAAACATCAGGGTATATCTCTGACTCTTCTATTTTGTTTCATTGGTTCTATTCTTGCAACAACAACCTCCTGCTTGTGTTAGTGTGAATTCATAGTTTGTTTTAGTATCAGGCAGGGTGAGACTCTCCTCTTGACTATTATTTTTTAGAAGTGAGTTTGTTACCCACAGATATTTCTTAAGAGGAAGAAATTTGGGATTCATTTTGGAGGTAGAACCGTGCTTATGGCATCTTTTGCTTTACCCCAGTTTTACATTTCTCTTTACTTAAATTTGACCATACTTCCCTATTGGTTTCTAGTTTTCATACCTTGTTTAGAAAAATCCTCATCTTCCTCATTCTCTAATATTAATATTTTATTTTAAATCTTCTATAATATTGTTTTAATGTGTGGCTATTTAATCTGTCTGGAATTTATTTTTGTGTGGTTATAAAGTTTAACTTTATAACTAACTTTATTTTATTCCAAATGGTCAGCTAACTTTTCTAATAATGAATAGTCCATCCTTTTCTCACTGATTTAAAATACTTCCTTCATCATATAATGAAATTTCATACATACATAGGGTTGTTTCTGGGCTCTACTTGGCTTATAGAAAGTGCTGGAATCCAGAATTTTTGACAAGAATGCAAGAGCATTAGATGAGTTAAGCAGTAGAATGGCAGGTGGAGGGGGTGGTTATAAAGGTCACTGGTCAGCCAGGTGTGTCGGGGAGGAACTCATGAAAGGCTGAAGGCTGAGAATCAGATGCTGCAGATGGGGTGGGAAGGAAGGGACAGGCTCCCAGTTATCTTGAAAGAGGGAAGGTGAAGAATTCATCCTTGCCAGTTCTCCTGAGAGAGATGTCAGTTGAGCCACTGGGGAGGAATGTACTTTTCAATGTTGGGTTACCTGAGGCTAAGAGGCTGCTGGTGAAGACAGATCCTGGTCACCCCAATGAATGAGAGTCAATTAACAAGGACCCCAGATATAGACAGAGGTAGGGGTTCAGAGGAGCAGATTTGGGGTCTCTGGGGAGATCTCAGGCTCTCTGCTCATCAGGGAAGAAAGGGCGGTGGGCAGAAAGAAACTGAGTCCCCTCCACTTTGTGCAGAGATGGCTTCAGACTTTCCACAAGAAGGAACTCTGGGCGCAGGGGCATTGATCTGGAGCATCAGTGGTGTACCAAGAACACCGTCATAGCTTAAATTTTATGTTCATTCAGAGACACCCTGGATTGGAGAAGGAAGTTAGGCACGCTTCACCCACAGTGTAGATGTTGCCTTGTGCCTGGCACTGCTTGCCTGTCCAGCCCACTCCCACCATTCCCACCCAGGCCTCCGCCCCCTCCTGCTCGACTGAGAGTCCACATGGTCGATTTACTGCTTAACTGGGCCCTCTCTTGTCCCCTTTGTAGATCATAGATTCTTCACTGCTTCCTTCCCGACCACACCCCATCAGCACAGAGCCAGACAGTGCTAGCTGGCAGGTGGGTCTGCTCTGTTTGCTGTTGCAACAGCTCCCACCTGGGTCAGAGACTGTGTAGAGTGTGCAGAGGAAGAAACTTCCATCCTCCCTCCTGTTAGCCTCCTATTCAGTTTTGTTTCATTCAACCTAAGTGAGGCCCTGCTCTTGAGGACAAATGAAGAAATACAAGGATTGGAGAGCCAGATTTTGCATATACTGCCTAGGCTGGATGGAGTTGGGGGAGGGCAAGGGGGGTTGTGGCTGGGCTCCTTCAAGTTCTGGACACTGAGGAGTGCTTAGGAGTCTGGGGCTTGCCCTGGGCCTGTTTGATGGTGAAGGAGGGGTGGAGGGAATGGGCAGCACATGGACTCCTCAAGAGGAAACGTCGCCCTTCCCTCACCGCAACCCTCACCTTATCAAGTTCGGGACACTGCAGTGCTGTGGGCTGGATAGTCCACAACATCAGTCAGTATTGCTTTCCCAAAGTTCAGCTCTGACCATGTTACTCTTCTGCTCAAAAACAATTGATGGCTCCCCATTGCCTAGAGAATAAGTCCAAACTCAAAGCACAGATTTTAAAGATCACAGCTGTGGGACCCTAATGTATCTTTCCAGATTGTTCCGTCACAGAGCCTCCCTTGTCTCTGCCAAACTCCCACCACCCTCCATATCCTACTCACCCCCTATGCCTCCTCCCACACAGCTCACTACTCTGATACCAGACCACTGACATTCTTGAGCAGACAGACTCATGCTGTCCCTTCTCCCAGCATGCCTTTCTCACCTATCATTAGCTATTGCAATCCTGTCCATCCTCCAAGATGCAACAGGTGCCACCTCCTCCATGAAGCCATCTCACACCCAGTCCTTCCCTTTCCAGCTGACACTCATTTTCCAATTTCTGTGCTCTCTAAACCACAGTTTATTCACTCTGTAAACCACAGATGTTTACAAATGAAATGGGTTTATACTGCTCCTTCTGGGATACCCCCCTGTTAACATAGCAGACTCAGAGCTCTGAGCTTCTGAGGGGTTGAAAGCACTGAGCTCCCTGGATGGACTCTCAGCAGCTTCAAGCCTGGGATTTCTTCTCTTAGTAGTGTGTACGCAGTTCAGTTCAGTCGCTCAGTCGTGTCCGACTCTCCACGACCCCATGAATCACAGCACGCCAGGCCTCCCTGTCCATCACCAACTCCTAGGTACTCAATAAGTGTTGTGAACTAAATCCAATATAGCAGAATCCACCAAGGACTTGTCTGGTGGCTCGTTGGTAAAGAATCTGCCTGCCGATGTAGGAGCCACAGGTTCGATCCCTGGGTTCGGAAGATATCCCTGGAGAAGGGCATGGCAACCCACTCCAATATTCTTGCCTGGAGAATCCCATGGGCAGAGGAACCTGATAGGGAACAGTCCATAGGGTCACAAAAGATTTGGACATGACTTAACAACTGAAAAACAAGAGTTCACCAAGGGGTGTGGATGTTGAGTTTGTGTCCTTGACAGAGGGAGATGGCAAGAACAGAGAAGGATGCAAGCTGGGAGGGGTCCAAGCTAAGGCCCCATCCCCCTCCTCTGGAGGGCCTGGCAGGCAGAGAGGAGCAGGGTGGGGATGTCCTCCTCCTGCACAGGAGGAGGCTCCACAGATACCACCAACCAGGCTCGATCTCTGCATTCGAGTCTAGTCAGCCCTGCATTCAGATTCACCCTGAGTTTCATACAATCACTTTAGTCCATGAGCCAGAAAAGCCGGTTCTGGGGCCCCAGGCGATAGCTCAGGCAGGAAACTCCCAGTGTACCCAGCCGGGTAGCAGAGCAAGTGAAGCCACCTCACAGGTCCCCCAAGTAAGCCAACCACCAGGACAGAGATAAGAATCAGCGGGGTGGGGTGGGAGCATCCTTGAAGCTGCCCTGAGCCCAGACAGGGGCTGGGGCTGGGCCCGCCCTCCGTTGGCCTCCCGTGAGGGAGGGCAGGGAGCATTTGCCCTTGACTCCTCCTCACCAAGGATCCGAGCAGTTACTTTCTTTTCCTCATCCTCTAACTTTGGAGCCCTGGTCACGGTCCCTGCCTCTCCTGAGGTCCCTGCCCACAGCTTCTGGGGTGCCGAGCCATGGGACTAAGTAGAGTTAGGAGGGAGGACACATCCCCCAGAGGGGCAACTCTGAGCCAGGACCCTGACAAGCTGCAGAGACAGGGCATCCCCCAATCCTAGGGTCAGCAGGGTCCATCAGCCTCTTCCTGCCATTCCCTGGTCCAGTGGACAACCTGATTGTTCTCCTGGGGGCAGCAGACTGCTGACCCTACCCGTCCCTGCATTTTCAGGATCTGAAGCCCTGAGGGTCCCTTGATACGAGGAAGCCTGGGTCCAGGGCCCTACCTGTCTACCCACTTGAGCCCCTCCCAGAGCAATCCAGCCACTGCTGAGAATCCTCTGGAGGGCGGAGCTCTGAGTCAGAGTATAAGTTCCCCATCTCACCAGCCAGCTACAGAGCCACATGATGCTCCAGAAGCAGATGCCCGTCTGGGTCTCCCACTATCCGCCAGACTCATGCCAAGAGGACGGGGACAGGCCCACGGCCACCTGTGCATTGGAGGTGAGGGAACAGGGCTGGGTGGGCGGGCCAGGAGCCGAAGGCAGGAGACACGCTCAGGGAGGGCTGGGGTCATGGCAGACTCCAGAGACATGGAGCACCTTGGCTAGGGCAGCCCCTGCTTGGCACTGGGGGACACAGTCTGGACCAGTTGGTGCCAGGCCTCTAGGTGGATGGCCCACCTTCAGATACCCACAAGCTTGACAAGATGCATGGGAGTGGCTCAGGGCCATCCTGGGGCCAGCAGCACCCAGGAAGTGCTCAGCACTGCCGGGGATGGGTCACATTTGGCCACTCCTAGCAGCGAGCAGGCTTTTGCCCTGTGGACCTGCCGAACTGCCTGCTGTGAGTGTGTGATGTAGTGTCAGGTGAAGACCAGTGCCACTGCCAACCTGTCCCCATTGGCCATGAAGCGCCCCTCCTAGTTTTGTGGTCGAGACCCCTGGGTCCATGTAACAGCTCCCAGGGAGACCCCAGATTCATGGGTCAAACTTCCAGGGCTCTGGACCAGTTCTGTCTGGGCTTTCCCACCTTATCTCAGTCTTCTAGTTTGCTGCTGGCAAGCCATGGCAAGCACTGTCAGCAGTGACGTCTTCCTGTTGACCTTCCCCTGGCCCACACTGGATCATGGAATGAGATGAACAATGCCCCGGAAGTGTTTTGTCTTGGGGTGGGAGGTGGAGACCCTGCTCAGTCTCCAAGGATCCCAAGAGGGAAGTTCTAGGCTGTGTGGTGCCCGGTGGCCCACTGACCAGTCCAGGATGGATGTCACCTTCTGGGCTGTTTCTATACAGCCCCCGGGACGCTGAAAGAACCTCTGGTCCACACGTGCTCCTGTCTCCCTTGTCTCATTGAGCCTCCAGGAGCTTGAGTGAGGAGAAACCTCCACAGAAGGGGCAGAGCTTACCTTGAAGTGAGGAAAGAAGCAATCGAGAGCTGCACTCTTCCCTCTCACGTCCTGGGGGTCCATAACTCAGAGCTGGTACTTCTTACCCAAACCCCTCACCTAGTCTGAGTGATAAAAAGGAACATGGTCTGGGGAGCTGCTCAGACTAGCAGGGAAACATTCTAGGGGCCCATAGAGTCCCCAACCACATGCTCTCCTTTTAGGGAGGGTCCTTGTCTCCTGGAGGCTACCACCAGGCTGTCCTGAGCTCTGACACAAGTATTACAGGAAACTGATGGATACACCCAGCTCTCCAGCAAAGAGGTGGCATCACCAGCCAGCCCTGCCCAGGGAAGCCCTGCAGAGGGGAGTTCCCACAGGCTTCCAGGGAGCTGTCTTCCCTCATCAGCACCCAGACCTCAAGGGCTGATTTGGTTAGGGTAGGCTTGACCCTTACTACTTCTGAAATATGGTTGTCATACCCTCCTCCCAAGTCCCATCCCCACCTGGGAGCCAGACCCTGGGAGCCCACCTGTAACTAAATATTATTCTAATGTGTTGTGACAGCTAGTTTTCTGGGGTGTTGGGATAGCCCCCAAATGAGAGCTGAGGGTTTTACTCCTGCCTCTGCTGTTAACTACCCTAGCGCATGACCCGGAGCAAGCTATTAACTGAGTTGGTTAATTCGCGGTGAGGGCCAGCCTCCAAGTGGATGGAATGGGCACTGCCCTGCAGCCAAGTACATCTACACCTGAGTCCTGGCCCCTCCCCTTCTGGGCTGTGTGATCCCGTTTGAGATGCAAGCTCTTTAACCTGGATCTTCTTCTCTGCAAAGAGGAATAGTAGTGCCTTCCTCAGAGTCCTGTTGGGGTAGGGGGCCTAGTTGAGAACAGATACAGTGCCCCCAGGTGGAGCAGAGCCTGGCATATGAGAGGAAGGTAATGAATTGTGTTCCCAACCTCCCCACCAAAGCCCTATCTATAAAGAAAGGGGCTGGGAAGGGGTAATATTGGATTGCAAAATTATCAATCCTGAGAGTCAAGCTTTTTTCCACATGAGCTGCCAAGATGCCCCTGTCCTAAGGAGGTTTCAGGGGAAATAGAGTCCTGGTGAAACCAACCCCAAGGACCAAGGCTGGGAGGAGGCTGGAGCCAGGTGTGCCTATAGCCTGAGCCATGGCTTCCCAGAAACCTGCCATCCAGCACCCCCGTCCCTACACAGCGGTCCTGGTTGTTAAAGTATCTAAATACACTTCTCCACTGGTTGCCAAACAGTCTCTGCCTTGAGCTCCAACCTCCTGAGTGCTCTGTGGTCCTTGTCCCTGGACTCTCCAGTGCCCTCGTGAACTGGAGGATTAGCACCCATCCCTGATCCAGGGCTGCAGACTAGCTGGTGCCTGGCCGTATCTGCTGTTAAACGTTCACTCTGATACCCAGCTAGCACATCCTGTCAGAGGGACGAGCTTGTCCAAGTCCCTGAAGTTCTTACCCAGATCCCATAAGCCACCCCATACACTTGGGTGCCATAAACCCACCAGTTTCTAGTTCCCATGGTCATAAACACTATCCTTTGATCTATTACATCTTTCTGTTGTGTGTTCATTAGCTCTGGGACCATGAAGTTTTGCGTACACCTAGCATCATATACAAAATGAAGCAAAATATGTACACTCACTTTAATCCCAGAAGGTCATTTTTCATAGACTTAATTCCTGGAATCATCTGGCCCCAAGACCTGAGTCCCGTGTTCCCGCTGTCTTCCTCCCAGCATGGACCCTCTGGGCTCTCTCTCACACCCTCAAGGTTCTGTCTCCCTGCTGGCAGATGGATGAGTGCTTTGCAGAGTACTTTGCAACTGGGTGTCTCCTGAAAATTCCTGGGCTACAGGTGTAAGCTGAGGCTCCAGACCACAAAGCAGCCCTCTGTGGCTGCTAGAAAGTAGGAACTTCTCTTAAAAGCTCTTACAGTCCTGACATGCTCTGGTTGTTTGATAAAGGGAGAGATGACGGAATGTGTCAGAATACTGAAAGTAGAAGGACTGCCAGAGTGTGGGGTTTATTTGGGGGCTTTGGGATAATTCAAGGTGAAACAAAAAATCTGCCAGGAAAATAGACGTTCAGAGAAGATTGGGGCAAGCAGCATCTGTCTTCATGTTTGTCGAGGGTCACTTTCAAGTTTAAGGTGACAATATAATCGTAGTTATGAACACAGGCTTAAGAATTTGAGCTAGGGGACTTCCCTGGTGGTCCAGTGGTTAAGACTTCACCTTCCAATGCATGGGGCATGGGTTCAGTCTCTTGTTGGGAAGCTCAGATCCCACATGCCTCATAGCCAGAAAGCCAAAATATAAAACAGCAGTGGTCCACATCACATACCCACAAAAAAATCAGAACTGGATGCAAACTCAGTTTCCTTTGATTCAAGCTGAGTGCCTGAAGTCAAAGGACTTAGGCTCAGAGTCTCCATCTGGAAAACGAGGCTAATAATAACAACTTTTGGGGTGCTGTAAGGGTTAGTGGTGCTGAGTTAGAGTAGAAGAAATGATCAACTTCGTTGGAAGGTACAGGGTTAGATGACAGCAGAGAGTTTTTCCTGAAAGGCAGGGAGACCCCGAGTGAGGTCCTACAGGAAGCTATGGATGCTCATTTCCTCCCAGGGAAGACACAAGGGAGCTGGGCAGGGCCAAGGACAGCCCCTCCTGGAGGCAGGAAAAGGGCTGTGGCGGCTGAGAGGACCGGGCCCCTGGGCCAAGGCCTTGACTGGCTCCCCGCTTGGAGTCCTCTAGCTGCCCTCTGAGGAAGTGGGTCAGGGGAACAGGCTTTGCTAGAGCTGCTCTCCTGGATGAAAGATGACTCCTGCCTCCTCCCCAGATCAGACCAGGACACTTGCTCTGCCCACATGAGGACCCACATGCCTGGAGGGAGTCTGCCCAAAGGCACAGCTGTATTTCCAGAACCAGAAGAGAATTGCTATTTGCAGCCTTTGGTCCAAGTGACAAAGCTCAAAAGGCAATCCCATTAGAGCAAGGTACTGACCATGAAAATATTCAGTGTTTCAGAGTTAATCTCAGACCTGTATGTGACAGTATGGCTTTGTTTCAACTTTGAAGCAGCTGTTGGCGGAAAGAAGAGGAAAAGGCCCTGAAGCTGACTTATATATGGATCTCAGGGACCAAGCAACAGCCTTCCCAGCCATTGTCCTATTGTTCTTGGTTAGAATTAAGCCCCAGGAAATTCCCTGGTGGTCCAGTGGTTAAGATTTTACCTTCCAGTGCAAGCGGTGCAGGTTCGATCCTTGGTCAGGGAGCTAAAATCCCCCATGCCTCCTGGTCAAAAAACCAAACCATAAAACAGAAACAATATTGTAGCAAATTCAATAAAAGTCTTTAAAAATGGTCCATATCAAAAAAAGCGAGAGAGAAAGAGAGGGCAGGGACATATGTATATCTATGGCTGATTCATGTTGATGTTTGGCAGAAACCAACACAATTCTGTAAAGCCACCTCATGCGACGAGTTGACTCACTGGAAAAGACTCTGATGCTGGGAAAGGTTGGGGGTGGGAGGAGAAGGGGACGACGGAGAATGAGATGGCTGAATGGCATCACCGACTCTGTGGACATGAGTTTGAGTGTACTCCGGGAGTTGGTGATGGACAGGGAGGCCTGGCGTGCTGTGATTCATGGGGTCGCGGAGAGTCGGACACGACTGAGCAACTGAACTGAACTGAACTGAACTGAAAAAATAAAAAGAAACAAGCCCCAGTAGAGCCTGGAAGGACAGACATCAAAATAACAATTCTCATGACAAGAAAAAAATTTTAATTATGTGTGATGATGGATAACTAAACTTCTTATGGTAACCATATGACAATACTAAATACACATATCATCAAATCATCATGTTGTATACCTCAAACTCATGCAATGTTCTATGTCAATTATAATACTTCTATTATAAAGGTTTTATGAAATTAGAAACTACAAGAGAAGTGTCTGGAAAATAGTAATGTTACCAAATGCAAATCTGTGTACCTGATGCACAAATGTCCACCTGACGTGAGGCCAAACGAAACCAAAATGCTAGAGTTTGGAGCAGAGAAAGGTTTGTTGCAGGGCCGTGCAAGGAGATGGGTCATGCCTTAAAAACTCCTAAACTCCCCAAAAGCTTCCAGCAAAGCCCTTTTCTAGGAAAGAGGAGGAAGGAGAGTGGTTAGTTGTTGCAGACTTTTTAGTGTCAGATCCTTTTTTTTTTTAATTGAGGTTTACTTGTGTTTCAATGTTGTGTTAGTTTCTGCTGTGCAGAAAAGTGAATCAGCTATTCGTATATGTCCCTTCTTTTTCGGATTTCCTTCCCATTTAGGTCACCACAGAGCTCTGAGTAGAGTTCCCTGTGCTATACAGTAGGTTCTCCTTAGTTATCTATTTTAAACACAGTAGGGTATATATGTCAACCCCAATTTCCAAATTCATCCCACCCCCTCTGCCCTCCTTCGTGTCCATACATTTGTTCTCTACGTCTGTGTCTCTATTTCTGCTTTGCAAATATCTGTACCATTTTTCTAGATTCTATATACATGCATAAATATACGATATTTGTTTTTTCTTTCTGACTTAACTTCACTCTGTATGACAGTTTCTAGGTCCATCCACATCTCTGCAAATGGCACAATTTCATTCTTTTTATGGCCTGGTAATATTCCATTGTATATATGTGCCTTTGTTCTTGAGGTCAGGTCATGGTCAGGTCACAGTGTTCCTGTAAATCTCCACCAAACCAAATATTATCCTATTGGCTATAAGTTCAGTTCAGTTCAGTTCAGTCGCTCAGTCGTGTCCGACTCATTGCGACCCCATGAATCACAGCACGCCAGGCCTCCCTATCCATCACCAACTCCCGGAGTTCACTCAAACTCACGTCCATTGAGTCAGTGATGCCATCCAGCCATCTCATTCTCTGTCGTCCCCTTCTCCTCCTGCCCCCAATCCTTCCCAGCATCAGAGTCTTTTCCAATGAGTCAACTCTTCGCATGAGGTGGCCAAAGTATTGGAGCTTCAGCTTTAGCATCAGTCCCTCCAATGAACACCCAGGACCGATCTCCTTTAGGATGGACTGGTTGGATCTCCTTGCAGTCCAAGGGACTCTCAAGAGTCTTCTCCAGCACCACAGTTCAAAAGCATCAATTCTTCGGTGCTCAGCTTTCTTCACAGTCCAACTCTCACATCCATACATGACCATGGGAAAAATCATAGCCTTGACTAGACAGACCTTTGTTGGCAAAGTAATGTCTCTGCTTTTTAATATGCTGTCTAGGTTGGTCATAACTTTCCTTTCAAGGAGTAAGCATCTTTTAATTTCATGGCTGCAATCACCATCTGCAGTGATTTTGGAGCCCCCCCCCAAAAAAAAGGCTATACCTCAGTACAAAATGTTTTTGGTGTTACAAACAAATATTATCCTCCATTCTGACAAGAAAGGGCAAGGTCTCAAGGCTCATCTTTTCCCCTCTGAGATCCGGGCTCTGCTGAGAGGTGGAAGCTCCCTATGCAGGCCAGTTACCCTGCTCAGGAGCGTTTGTCCAGAGTCCAGTGTAGGCCCTCCCACAGTGCCAAGGCTCAGCTGAGGAGGCAGATCTCAGCTGGTGGCGCCCCCAAGGCCAGGTCCCCAGATACTGTCCAGGTGACATCACTTAGGGAGCCAGGCACCCAGGATGCAGTTGGGCCTCTGGCTCCTCAGGACACTCAAATGAGGGCAGGTCCCTTGGACTGTGACCCATGGAGAGAGCTACCACCATTAGGACTCAGAGGTGGGGATCAGGGAGAGGCTTGCTGCTGCTTCAAGGACTGAGCCTGTCCAATGGCCAAGCTGTGGTGAGGGCTCTGGAGCTCTGTGGGACACAGCTGTCAGTCTGTCCCTGGCCCCTAGATCACCCACTGGCCTGAGGCTGGAGGGCCCTGGGGAGAAGGCCATGATCAGCCTGCACTGCACTCTCCCCAGGACCCCTGCAAGGCCAACTGAGCAGGACCTCTCACTGGCCAAGATCAAGGTCTCTCACTGTGCCCACCCCACCCCTATTAGAGTAAGTGTTCAGTAGATGCAGTTACAAATATTATCATCTCTGACAATAGCCAAGGCAGATGAACTATCTGTGGACAGTCTGAGTTGAAAATAAAAGTACTTATACGTAGTGATCTTCTCTGAGTATTGGCATTTTGGGGACTCTTTTTTCTTCACACTCTCATGGTTTCCCCTAAACCCTAAAATTATTTTAAATAGAGAAGAATTGCATCTTCTTTTGGGTAGAAGGTGACTCTTGTAACATGGAGTGGATGCCACAGAGTGTAAAGGGTTCCAGCTCAGAGGCCTCTATAAACATCATTGAGTGGGTTGGAGGAGCCCTGTGGTGTCTGCCTTGGGCACGGGCTGGGAGTAGACAGTAAAAAGACTCATGAAGTGCAGACATAAAGGACAGACTTTTGGACACAGTGAGGGAAGGAGAGAGTGGGCTGATTTGAGAGAGTATCATTGAAACATACACATTCAGTTCAGTTCAGTTCACTTCAGTCGCTCAGTCGTGTCCGACTGACAGCCGGTAGGAATTTGCTGTATGACACAGGGAGCCCAAAGGCGGTACTTTGTGACAACCCAGAGGGATGGGATGGGGAAGGAGGTTTAAGAGGGACGGGACCTATGTATACCTAGGGGTGGTTCATGTTGATATATGGCAAAGATCATCACAAGATTGTAATTATCCTCCAGTTAAAAAAAAATACTCCTCTAAGCCTGGGTAAAATGCTCAGGAAAAGGGCTTCCAACTCCAAGATCCAAACAGGAAAGACATGGACAGAAGAGGCATGAAACTGTCCTTCCTCTGGGGTGTGTTGGCTCAGAGAGGACCGAGGACAAAGCCCCTCACCTCCACAGCCTTGGACCCCCTGGGGACCAGAAGCATTCTCCAGACTGCAGATGGCCCCAGGGGAGAGGTTACTGGAGTCTGGGCAGTGGGAGCCTGTGCCAGGTTGAGCTGCTCTCTCCATCAAGGCCACCTGCCACCACTGCATGAAGAGTAAGTCCAGTGTCCTCTCCGTCCACAGGAGGGGCTGTCTCCATGCCACCTGCTGACAGTGAGGGTCGTCCGCATGAAGAACGTCCGACAGGCTGACGTGGGTGAGTCTCCCGCTCCCTCGTCCCTCCCTCCTCTTTACTTCTGGAGCCAGGATGGAGGCAGGCCTAGAGGCGAAATGGTCAGGGGTCGCTCCGTGTGTGTGTGCATATGTGTGTCTGTGTGTGTGCATATGTGTGTCTCTGTGTGTGCATATGTGTGTCTGTGTGTGTGTGCATATGTGTGTCTGTGTGTGTTCTGTGTTCAAGTTGTATTTCAGACTTTGAGGTTTTGATCATTTTTCCAGGCCCCTCCCTGTAGCTGCAATCTTTTCTCATCAGCCCCTGCAGTCCTCACCCCACTGTCCACCTTGCGCTCTCCTCACTGCCCTCCCTTCCCCAGGACCCCTTCCAGGAGTCAGCTTCCACCACCCTGGGCTTGAGTTTAGGGGCTGGATGGAAGGGAAGGGGAGGCCCTTGGGGACCATGGAATCAGTTGGCCCCAGTGCTCTTCTCAGGACCTGGATCCCAAATGGGCCTGACAGTGCATGCCAGGGGCCCCAGTTCTGCAGTTCAGCCCAAGAATGTGTTTGACTCACCAGGGCTCTTTGTGCAGGGTCTTCTTGCTACTTTAATAACCCTTCCATCCTGGGCCCTGCTGCATTCCCAGGCCACTGGGGCCCAGGGAAGTCTCTAGTTTCAGGAAGAAATGAAGGCATCTGGGTGGGGAGAACAGAAACCCCTCCCTAGGCTTCCATCCAGGGAGGAAGAAAGCTCTGTGTCAGGACCCATGACTGAGGGGGTCCCATTTACTGGCAACCACACAGGAATGGCCCAAGGGTTCCAGGTTCCCCAAAGCTCCCTTATATTGCCCTCACCCTGGGACTCAACTATGCTGGGAGAGTCTGACACAAGGGGAGGTGTCTATATGCAAAGCAATCACGGAGTGGTAATAGAGGATGGCAGGCTTCCTGGGTGGCTCAGATGGTAAAGAATCCGCCTGCAGCGCAAGAGATCTGGGTTTGATCCCTGGGTCGGGAAGATCCCCTCGAGAAGGGAACAGCTACCCATTCCAGTGTTCTTGACTGGAGAACTCCACAGACAGAGGAGCCTGGCAGGCTACCAGTCCATGGGGTTGCAAAAGTGGAACATGACTGAGCAACTAACACGCTCACTTTCTTTAATAGAGGATGGCATTCTGATCTTGTCACCACAGGATTTAAAGGACACTGAAAACTGGGAGTAGCTAAGGAAGGCTGCTTTGAGAGCCTGAGGTCTGACGGGAAAAGATGTGAGCATCCAGAGGTCTGGGAGCCCAATCTGGGGGAGGACTCCTCCTGCATTCCACCCCCAGCACTTGCTGGGGGCCTGCCCGGGGCAGACACCACTCATCCTCCCCAACCTGAGTGCAGTGCTGTGGAACCCATTTGCACATGAGGCTTAACTGCCTAAAGCAGAATCAGTGTTTGATCCCAGGTCTGGCCTGCTGAGGGGTATAGGAAGGACAAGCCAGGAGAAGGAGCCCGGGCTATTCAGAGGCTGGATGGGAGTCTAAGTGGCAGGCTAGTCCTTGAGGCAGGGACTGCATGACCTCCTGAGCGCTTCTGTGCAGATGGAGCAGGAGCACTGGGGGAGCGGCTGACAGCCTGCTGCAAAGCGATCGCCGCTACACTGCAACGCAAGGATGAGTGTGGAGGGGGGGACGGGAGGGCCCCACATCCCAGGAGAGAACAAAGGGACCAGGCAGGATTCAGACCCCATCCCCGGGAGGGTGAGTGTCCAGAGCCCATGCCATCAGCTGCAGCCAGCATGGCTCTGTTCCCAGGTCGGCCAGGGGCCTGGGCTTCTCGGGGCCTCCCAGGCCACCACTAAGTGATGTGAGGAGCCTGGAAGTGTCCCCTGGATCTGGAGCCTGGTTGCCTCTTTTGCCTTCATTTCCATGCCAGGGTGGGTCGTTAGACACCTCACCCCACTCCCCCTGGGGACAGGTCACAGCTTTCACATGCCTGCAGTGGCCTCACCTGCCTTGGCTCCTCTAGAGGTGGCTCTGTCCCCGCCCTGCGTGTCATGCGGGCCTCACACTCTCGGGCAGGCCTGCACCTGTGCTCTCAGACCCTCCCACCATCCAGGGCCCTTCCTGCTACACCCATCAGCTGCGGGCCCCAGAGGTGAAGGTGAGGTGGGGAGCACACAACCAGAGCAACGGGCTATGGTCTGGCCCACCACCTCCTCCCTCTCTTCCCCACACGTGCCTCTGGCACACAGGCTGCCCTCTGGGGGTACCTGGTCCCCTTTGGAACGTGTCTGTGTTTTTCTCATTTCCCTGAGGAACAGAGTTGGGGGCAGTCATGGTGTCTGGGAGTGTCAGCCCAGTTCACGTTGTATCTGGTTCCACAGTTGTCACGGGCTGGGCTCTGTTTCTGCCTCACCTGGGTTGAGACTATCCTGACATCTTGCAGGTCCTGGGTCACCTTCGCCCCAAACTGTTCCTTCTGGCTTCGATCAAAAATGAGCTCCCCTCTGGTTCAGTCCTGTAAGGGGTGCCTGAGTTTCTAAGATTTCCAGGAGCCCCAAAAGGATGAGATTCGGGGGTGGCTCCCTCATCAAGGAGCTGAGTCAGGGCTGCGAGAGAATTGGCCTGGAAATCTTGCAGCTGTCCAGAGTTTTTATTCCCCTTGGGACAATAAATTAAAATTCAAACCAGCACCCCAAGAGGTGTGAGGTGGGTGTCTCTAAGGAAGATAATGTTCTTGATATTAGTAGAGACAGTTAAGTCATCTTGGCCACCCACATTCTGGAAAAAAAGATATGTCATTCCTATGACCAAGCCCTTTTTCACTTCATGAGGAACAAGGGTTAGAACCAATCTGTGCTTAGGAAATTCCCCAAAGTTCTCAGAATTGGGTCATCCTTGCTTACGCACTCTTAATTGCCAAAACAATAGTCACTGCCTTAGAGTCAGCTCATGATGCCGCAGCTTGTCACCTGGGCTTGGCAGCCTCCCTCCACCATTCTCGCTCCCCAGGATTATCCTCTCTCGGGTTGCACTCTCCTTCCCACCCTTAGTGGGGACAGGCAGGATGGCTGTCTGCAAAAGAACTGGAAAAAAAATTTATGCTTCACGTGTAGGTGTCTGACCAATGCTGGATCTTCCAAGAGTTGTTTTTTTTTTTTTTTATCTTAATTAGAGATTTAAGCCTTAGGTTAAAAATTCTGAGACTTCAGTGGATTTGTGTATGTTAGTCGTTCAGTCGAGTCCAACTCTGCAACCCCATGGACTGTAAGCTACCAGGCTCCTCTGTCCAAGGGATTCTCTAGGCAAGAATACTAGAGTGGGTTGCCATTTCCTTCTCCAGGGCATCTTACTGACCCAGGGATCAAAGCCAGGTTTCCTGCAGTGCAGGCAGATTTTTTACCATCTGAGCCACCAGGGAAGCCCAGTGGATTTAATGGGACAATTCTAGGCATTGACTGATGATAGAAAAGGAATCTTAAAGGAAAAGGGGCCTTTCCAGGGTCTGTGAAATCATGCTAAGCAAGTGGGTGTAAGGCTGTGGGGTCCCTGCCTTCAGGCTCCCCCTGCACTGGAGGCAGGCCAAGAGGAGGGGCCTTGGAGTCCAGGAAAAGCCAAAGGAGGGCGCACGGGGACTGAGCAGCCCCCAGGGAGTCTCCCTCTGAGCAGAGCCATTAGACATGCAGCTTCCCTGTCTGTACCTGTGGTGACTCAGCCCAGAATTTCTGGGGGTCTGATACAGCCCAGTAGCAGGAGTTGGGGTTTCCTATCATTCATTTAGTCACAAATATCCAGCGGTGCCAATTCTGGGTCTCCTGGGCTTCCCAGGGTTCAGGGGGTGGTGGCGACACATGCACCAGCCTGTCACTGTGGTCCAGTCTGGCCAGTGCTCCACCAGGAAAAGAGCAGAAGGCTTTGGGCTACAAGGGGCACCTGGCCCAGACTTGGGGGCTTAGGCAAGGCTTCCAGAGGGAGGTCCCTTCTGCAGCCTGAAAGGGCGGAGGAAGCGTAGTGTGAAAGGGGAAGAGGAGGGTGTTCGTGGCAAGACTTCAGGGCCTTCTGAGACCCACAGGGCACCGGGTTTGGCTGGAGTGTGGAGTGTGAGTGTGAGCACATGCGTGTGACAGTGTATGTGTGCACGCATGTGCATGCCTCTGCCTGTGTGTGTTTGGGGACAGGGCGGGGCTGGGGTGATAGGGAGAAGGAATGATGTGAGGCTGGGGAAGTGGGAGGGGTGGCCGTGCTGAATGGGTGCGACTCCCTTCTGAAGGCAGGGACCCACTGAAGGATCTTGAACTGGGGAGTGACCGATGGGAAAAGAGCCCTTTGGTTTCTCTAGAGAGAAAAGATGAGGGTGGGGCTGGACAGAAGACAGGGTTCCCAGTGGGGTAGTGATGAAGAGATGGCAGAGATGAAGATGGCCGGCACCAAGGCAGTGGCCATGGAAGCAGGGAGAAGTGGACAGGCTGGAGAGCACCAAGGAGTTAAATCAACACAATGTGAGAGTCTAGTCAGGGCACCAGAGTTCACAGTGAGGAGGAACAAGTTGGGCATGGAAGGAATGGTAGGATGATGTCATCATTTTCTTTTGATTCTGTTGTGTTTGGATTAATTGTGATTATGACATTTAAAGACAGTGTTATCTCACCTCTATTTGATGGGCGGAAGGCCATGAATTCCAGTTCATTGAATGGTGAAAGATTAGCCTGAAAGATTAACCAGACAGAGGGGGTGAAATCAGCAACCAGGGATGCTCATGATACAAGCCATGGTTATTAAGTCTGATGGAGTTCTCAGTGTAGTAACAATATAGGACTAAGTCAGTCTGGTGGGGAGGGGTCACCTCTGGTTCCATTCTCACAGGACATCATTAATTATAATTAGGAACTAGTTTGGATCAGTCCCATCAGTACAGAACTCCCATCCCTGCCCTGCTTTATCATCTAGAAGAAGCTTCTCTAACACTGGAAACTGTATTGACTTTTCCCATTCTCTATGTATCTGGTGGGTGTCCCGGGAATTACCCCCAGCAGATTGCCAGAAGAGTGACAAGGGCCACCGTGGCACCTCTTCCTCCCTCCTCCCAGGTGGAATGGTGTCAGGATGCTGGGTTTTCACCCTATTCCTATCCCTGTGCCATTTTTCACCCTATGCCTGCCACTGCTCCAAAGAGAAAACCCAGGAGGCCTTCTTTAACTTTAGGAGAGCCTGTTGGGGTCACAGCCTTTGTCCTTCTCCCGAGCACACACAGCATCATCACATTCAAGTTGTTCTTTTGAATGAAAAATAAAGTATGTGGTCTTAGATATGAGGGTTTCTTGGGGTCCATGTGTCCATGTGGTCCCCACAGTCCATGTGGGGAGACCAGTATGGATACAAAGAGCCCAGATGGGCGCATCTGAGATGTTCAGTCACATGAGGTTTGCATTCCCTGTCCCTAGATCCTGCTGAATAGCCTGTTCTGCTCCAGGCTGTCCCCACTGGGCCTTGGGACTGACTCCCTCCTTCCTAATGGTGTCCCTTCTAATCCTTGCTTCTCCGCAGCCAGAGCTGAGCCTTACTTTGGCTTCCCCAGTGCCCTGGGCTAAGGCAAGAGATAAACTTGACCTCTGGGTGGCTTGTCCTTCAGCTCTTCCCCTGGCAGAGAGAAAACTGCCCAGCCATGTGTGTGTGTGTGTTATTCCCTCAGTCGTGTCTGACTCTTTGTGACCCCATCGACTGTAGCCCGCCAGACCCCTCTGTCCATGGGATTCTCTAGGCAAAACACTGGAGTGGGTAGCTATTTCTTTCTCCAGGGGATCCTCCTGACCCAGAGATTGAACCCAGGTCTCCTTCATTGTAAGCAGATTTTTTACTGTTTGAGCCACCACGGAAGCCAAAAAAACTGCACAGTCACAGCCATCAGTTCAGTTCAATTCAGTCGCTCAGTCGTGTCCGGCTCTTTGCGACCCCATGAATCACAGCACGCCAGGCCTCCCTGTCCATCACCAACTCCTGGAGTTCACTCAAACTCATGTCCATCGAGTCGGTGATGCCATACCTTGTCCTAAACCAACAAGAGCCAGGGTGCTTCTGAGAAGAGCCAGAGGCCATCTCCATTCTTAAGAACAGGCAGGGGGGCCTGCATCCCCTCTGCAACCTCTAGCCTGCAGTCCATGACCTTCTCAGGGTTCTGGGACAAAGGTCTCTGGAGAGTCAGCGTCGTGAGTCAAGAGGGGACCTGAAGCTGAGACGAGGCCTCACTCTGGTTCTGCCTCCACACTCTCTCCTCTTCAGACCTGGGTGGGCTCCTCACCCCCTCACCCTTGTCTTCCTCGGACAGTGAGCCTGACAGACTGCTTCGTGAGCCTCTGGCTGCCCACCGCCAGTCAAAAGAGGCTGAGGACTAGGACCATCTCCAACTGCCGAAACCCAGAATGGAACGAAACCTTCAGCTTCCAGATCCAGAGCCAAGTGAAGGTGAGGCCTGGGGACAGCACCTGCCCGACCTGCCTGCAGTCTGTCCCCACCTTGCCTGCGTGTCCTTCTCTTTGCTCCTGTGGCCTTCTCATGCCTATGTGTCTTTCTACCGACTTCTTGTCCTTTGTCTCCCCAGTCACCCACTCCTTCCGTCTACCTGTCTCATGTCTGTCCCTCTGGGCATACTTATCCTTCTACCATCTTTCCTGTTTCTCTGTCCCTTTCCCTAATTGTCACTGGAACTGTCTCCTGCCCCCAAGTACAGTGTGTTTCCAGAACATACGCCAAGCAGGAGGCTACAGAGAGAAGAGCCCATCTGCTCAATAGGCCCGAGGCCAGTCTAATCGCAAACAGAGGGTTTTCACTGTTGTAAATCCTTTTTGGATGGCTAATTTACTTCTAGTTCCTTGGGTGTGTGCTCTTTCATTTGTTGAGTTGCTGATTCATGGTATCGGCCTTCTTCAGATATATATGACTCGACGTGGAGGTCACATCTCCTGTGGGAGAACCCTGTCCTGAACATCCTAAGTTGCAACAGCTGCCCCCGGGTGCCTTTCAGATAAATTTACTCTCATCATGAAGGCATCAGAGCCAGTCCTGAGGCACCTGAGGCTTGACAGGTCCATCCAGCTTACCACTTTCATTTTTTAGGTCCATCCAGCTTACCACTTTACTTTTTTAGTTCATGACATATCCATTTGTTTTCAAGTGGAGTTTTATATTTGTTGTTTTAAAAATGTCTTTTCTATCATATATAAGATATTTGGTGAGAAAGGGGGAGTTTTAGTATATGCTATGCCATCTTGAAACCAGAATTTGTGTTTCTTTTTTCTGTAGATCTCTGGGGCTGCTGGGTTGGTTCTAGGATACACATGGTTTCTTTTTTGGCCACACCATGTGGCATGTAGCATCTTAGCTCCCTAACCACGAATTGAACTCACACCCCCTGCATTGGGAGCGCCAAGTCTTAACCACTGGACCACCAGTGAAGTCCCACACCTGGTATCTAGCAATTACAAAGTCAACAGATCCCACTCATTGGGAAGCTCCAGAATCATCTCAGGTCCACTAGATAGGGACCAAAAAGGCAAATCCAGCCCCAACCTATATCTCCCAGGATCCTTGGAACAAGAGGCCTCAGAGGCTAATCCAGAGGCTAATCTTAGTCACCTAAGTCATCTCAGAGTTCAGCCAGATGACAGGGTAGCTGCTCCACCCTTGACCTTCTGCTTTGGGACCACCCATGAGACCTCACTTAAGGGCTGATAAGCCAAAGGATAGAGCTCCAACACTTCCCCCAACCCAATCAAAGCCTCTGTAATCTTTGCCACACCACTCCACCTGGAGTGTGAAATGTAATGGCATCCCTGAACTGAGTTTTCTGTACCAAAGGAACTGTCTTCAGCTCCTGGGTCCCAGCACTGGATACATGCTATATCTTGGCAGGTGTCTTGCTTGCTGTGTCCTTCCATCCTTCCCCCGTGTGAAATGAAATCCCTCACACTTCACAGGCCCCTGCCAAGCTTACAAAAGAGCAAAATTCCCCAGTAGGAGAATCAGAGAAGAAGGGCAAGAAGGCCTCAGAGAGTTGCAAAGGAGGGAATAGACACTTTTCTCCCTTAATCCAGGGCTTCCTTGGTGGCTCAGACAGTAAAGAATCTGCTTGCAATGCGGGAGACCTGGGTTCGGTCCCTGGGTCAGGAAGATCCCCTAGAGAAAGGAATGGAAACCCACTCCAGTATTCTTTCCTGGGAAATCACATGGATAGAAGAACCTGGTGGGCTACAGTCCATGGGGTAGCAGAGTCAGACACAACTAACACTTTCAGTTTTCCCTTTATTCCTGTCCCCACAAATGTCCCTCACTCCTGAGCTATGCTCGCCCCCATCCCTCAGACCATCTACTCACTAGGACTCAGGTCAGGCCCCTCATCCTGGGAATGGGTTGATGCAGCCTCGGTGACCAGACTCATACCCTCCCTTCTCTCCTAGAACGTTCTAGAACTGAGCGTCTGTGATGAAGACACGGTAACACCTGATGATCATCTCTTGACAGTTCTCTATGACCTAACCAAGCTCTGCTTCCGAAAGAAAACCCACGTGAAGTTCCCGCTCAACACAGAGGTGGGTGTGGGTGCCCCGGCCCTCAGCCTCCTGCCTCACGAGGGGAAGCTGGTTATTCCTACAATGCTATTTTATAGGATCCTCTCTCTGTAGCCAAGTGGAGAGAAGATAGCGCTGTTGTGCAAATCCCAACGCTTTAGCTTGCTAGCTGTGCAACCTGCAGATTTTATTCCTCTGAGTTCTATTTCCTTGTCTTTTCTGATAATAATATCTACCATACAGGGTCACTGTGAGGCTTAAATGGGAATACATAATTAAGGTACCTAGCACTGTTCAGTGGCTAGGTGGCTCAGTGGTAAAGAATCCACCTGTCAATGCAGGAAATACAGGTTTGATCCCTGGGTTGGGAAGATGCCCTGGAGAAGAAAATGGCAACCCACTCCAGTATTCTTGCCTGAAAAATTCCATGGACAGAGGAGCCTGGTGGGCTGCAGTCCATGGGGTCACATCACAAAGGGCCAGACACAACTGAGCAACTAAAACAACAAACCCAATTCAGAGTACTAAATGGAGATGGAGTAAATGGTTCCCTTTCTTCACTCGGAGCCCTGCTGCTGGGATGGCCCAGGGGACAGAGGACAGACAAGGCAAACGAGGGCAAATCTGCAGAAAGGCCCAGGATGTTATTGATTCACCCAACAAGCATTTGAGTTCCCTATGGGAGAGGGGAGCCTGGTGGGCTGCAGTCCATGGGGTCACAAATAGTCGGACATGACTAAGTGACTAACACACACACACACACACACACACTCTCAGGGCAGGCACTGTTCCAAGCACCTGGACACCTCAGGGGACGAGCATCCCTGTGCTCACCTGGCTCATGCTCCATGGAGGAAATTAAGGTCCCGTGAGGTCATGACTTCCTGAAGTTACACAGCAAGAGATGCAAAGCAGAAGATGAAAGCAGGGGCCCCTAGCCTTCAGAATTGGGCTTGCTGGGGGCAGCATCTCAGTTCTCCATTGCTCCAAACAGTGAGCCTGTTGGGAAAGCAGGAGAACAATGGAAGCTGGAGGGAGAAGATGAACGGCACATGTTCTGGGGCAAAGGGATTTACCTGCTGGGGCTGAGGGTCAGCTTCATACCCTGACCTCCTCTGAGTGGTCAGTAATGTTCCTTAGAGACAGAGGACAAAAAGAGCCAAGAGCAGCTGCCCCCACTCTAAGACAGCAGGACCACCAAGTGGGATGGACACGGACATGTCTGCTGGGTCTCCTGGGGTGGCAAGGATCCTGGTCTGGAGAGAAGTGGAGACACAGCTCACAACTACAGTCTCTTCCTCCCCCTGCAGGGCATGGAGGAGCTGGAAGTGGAGTTCCTGCTGGAGGAGAGGTGAGTAGGACCCAGCCCCCCAGGCTCCCACCAGGGTCCGGACTCCAAAGCAACTTCTGCGCACAGGCATTGCACCTTCTTCCTGCAGTACCCCCTCTTCCACTCCCACCCCTGACGCCCCTCACATGCATCGGAATCACTTGGGAATTCCTAAATAGTGTAGGTGCCTGGGCTCCACCCCTTCTCATCCAGGTCTGCTGATGTCAGTGCTGCTTTAAAGATCTAGTACTCTGGCCAATTCATCTGCCTCAGATCCCTAGCATTTCTGAGAGTGGCTCCCAGGAAGACTTCCTGCCACCATGGGGATGGGACTTTCCCGAGGACAGGCTAAGAAAGACATCAGGACTAAGGTGTCTCCTCCCGGACGCAGAACTGTTAGAACAAACTCCCCCAAACCTGGGGCTGAAGCAGAGGCTGTGCCCCTCTGCTGCTGCTGCTGCTAAGTAGCTTCAGTCGTGTCCGACTCTGTGCGACCCAATAGACGACAGCCCACCAGGCTCCCCCATCCCTGAGATTCTCCAGGCAAGAACACTGGAGTGGGTTGCCATGCCCCTCTGCAGCCAACTCCAACTCTGGAACCAAGTCAAGGGGAAGCTCGGGCCCACATTGTGGGATTATTTCTCATCATTTCCAACTAAGAAAAAGATCCAGGCTCCTAGGGGTATGACTATGCTGTGGACTCACATGGACCTGGGTCACAGAGTTGGGAGTATGGGAAGAAGGAGACCAAGAGAGAGGAAGGAAGAGAAGGGGCAGTGAGGGAGGGCCCCTTCCTGGAGGGGACAAGCCTGCCCTGGGACAGCAGGGGTGGCTGGCTTCTTAGCCCTGGCAGGACTGAGTCCCCTGGACTTACAATCATTCCAGGAACAGGGGGACAATGAGAGGCAGGAACTAGAACAGAGGGCTTGTCAAGCTCCAACCAGAGAATCCTATGTGTAGGGGATCTTGGGACTGAAGGGCCTCATTAAAATAAACTTAAAATTTAATTTGGCAAGTTAAAATCAAGTTCATTTGTTTCACATTAAAGAAAATCTGAGCTCTCTCCTTTGGTTCTTGGTTTAACAGGACTTTTAGGGGGAAAAGTGTTCCTTGGGTGAATTAGAAAGTGGAGGAACTACATCAGAATAAGGATTGACCTGGAGACACAGTCCTCTTGGGCTTAGGTTGACGAGGGAGGCTGTGGACTTCCCTAGACTAACTGTAACCAGAGAGGCTCTCTCGGGCTTGTAACACACGGACATTTCACACTCACAAGGCCCCTCTCTGGCTGGGTCAGAACTATTTGTTAATTCACATATTAAAGCACAGAAGGGAGGAAGGGTCCGTTTTTCTACCAGAACTGTTCACATCTGTTCTAGGCGGGCTCCAGCCTTTTCTTGCAACCTGTTTATCCTTATAACTCCATGCAGTTGCATCTGGTTGGACATAAAAGAACAGTTATCCTTTAAGTGAGAAAAAAAAAGGAAACTCTTCTACTCCCTCTATCCTATAAATCTTTATTTCTGGACATTTTATTTAAAATGTATGCCAGTTTTCTCCTTGCCAATTCCTAAGGATTCTTAAGCCAGTATTTTTCACAAGCACTAAGAAGGTTCTGCTATCTCCTTATTGACCCTATGTAGGCTCTTTGTCCCCTTTGTGAGAAATCAATCAAGAATGATATAATTTACAGAACAGACTTGTGGTTGCCAAGGGTGGGTGGGAAGGTGGGGGGGGTTAGATTGGAAATTTGGGATTTGTCGATGAAAACTAGTACGTATAGAATGGATAAACAGCAAAGTCCTACTGTATAGCTTAGGGAATTAAATATCCTATGATAAACCATAATGGAAAAGTATATGAAAAAGAATAGCATATACTTCAGTATATGGCAAACACTTCAGTATTCTTGCCTTGAGAACCTCATAAATAGTATGAAAAGGTAAAAAGATATGAGACTGAAAGATGAACTCCCCAGGTCAGTAGGGGCCCAATATGCTACTGGAGAAGAGTGGAGAAATAACTCCAGAAAGAATGAAGAGATGGAGCCAAAACGAAAACAACACCCAGTTGTGGATGTGACTGGTGATAGAAGTCAAGTCCAATGATATAAAGAACAATATTGCATAGGAATCTGGAAGGTTAGGTCCATGAATCAAGGTAAATTGGAAGTGGTCAAACAGGAGATGGTAAGACTGAACATCGACATTTTAGGAATCAGTGAACTAAAGTGGACTGGAATGGGAGAATTTAACTCAGATGACCATTATATCTACTACTGTGGGCAAGAATCACTTAAAAGAAATGGAGTAGCCCTCATAGTCAACAAAAGAGTCCGAAATGTAGTACTTGGGTGCAATCTCAAAAACGATAGAATGATCTCTGTTCGTTTCCAAGGCAAACCATTCAATATCACAGTAATCCAAGTCTATGCACCAACCAGTAATGCTGAAGAAGCTGAAATTGAACAGTTCTATGAAGACCTACAAGATTTTCTAGAACTAACACCCAAAAAAGATGCCCTTTTCATTGTGGGGGACTAGAATACAAAAGTAGGAAGTCAAGAGATGACTGGAGTAACAGGCAAGTTTGGCCTTGGAGTACAAAATGAAGCAGGGCAAAGTCTAATAGAGTTTTACCAAGAGAATGCACTGGTCATAGAAAACACCCTCTTCCAACAACACAGCAAACGACTCTACACATGGACATCGCCAGATGGTCAATACCGAAATCAGATTGATTATATTCTTTGAGCCAAAGATGGAGAAGCTCTATACAGTCAGCAAAAACAAGACTGGTAGCTGACTGTGGCTCAAATCATGAACTCCTTATTGCCAAATTCAGACTTAAGTTGAAGCAAGTAGGGAAAACCACTAGACCATTCAGGTATGACCTAAATCAAATCCCTTACGACTATACAGTGGAAGTGAGAAATAGATTTAAGGGACTAGATCTGATAGACAGAGTGCCTGATGAACTATGGACGGAGGTTTGTGACATTGTACAGGAGACAGGGACCAAGACCATCCCCATGGAAAAGAAATGCAAAAAAGCAAAATGGTTGTCTGAGGAGGCTTACAAATAGCTGAGAAAAGAAGAGAAGCAAAAGGCAAAGGAGAAAAGGAAAGATATACCCATTTGAATGCAAAGTTTCAAAGAATAGCAAGGAGAGATAAGAAAGCCTTCCTCAGTGATCAGCGCCAAGAAAGAGGAAAACAATAGAATGAGAAAGACTAGAGCTCTCTTCAAGAAAATTAGAGATACCAAGGGAACATTTCATGCAAAGATGGGCTCAGTAAAGGACAGAAATGGTATGGACCTAACAGAAGCAGAAGATATTAAGAAGAGGTGGCAAGAATACACAGAAGAACTGTACAAAAAAGATCTTCACGACCAAGATAACCATGATGGTGTGATCACTCACCTAGAGTCAGACATCCTGGAATATGAAGTCAAGTGGGCCTTAGGAAGCATCACTATGAACAAAGCTAGTGGAGGTGATGGAATTCCAACTGAACTTTTTTAAATCCTAAAAGATAACTCTGTGAAAGTGCTGCACTCAATATGTCAGCAAATTTGGAAAACTCAGAAATGGCCACAGGACTGGAAAAGGTCAGTGTTCATTCCAATCCCAAAGAAAGGCAATGCCAAAGAATGTTCAAACTACCACACAATTGCAGTCATCTCACACGCTAGCAAAGTAATGCTCAAAATCTCGAAGCCAGGCTTCAACAGTATATAAACCAAGAACTTCCAGATGTTCAAGCTGGTTTTAGAAAAGGCAGAGGAACCAGAGATCAAATTGCCAACATCTGTTGGATCATCAAAAAAACAAGAGAGTTCCAGAAAAACATCTATTTCTGCTTTATTGACTATGCCAAAGCCTTTGACTATGTGGATCACAACAAATTGTGGAAAATTCTTAAAGAGATGGGAACAACAGACCACCTTACCTGCCTCCTGAGAAATCTGTATGCAGGTCAAGAAGCAACCGTTAGAACTGTACGTGGAACAAGGAACTGGTACCAAATTGGGAAAGGAATACATCAAGGCTGTATATTGTCATTCTGCTTATTTAACTTATATGCAGAGTACATCATGAGAAAAAGCTGGAATCAAGATTACTGGGAGAAATATCAATAACCTCAGATATGCAGATGACAACACCCTTATGGCAGAAAGTGAAGAAGAACTAAAGAGCCTCTTGATGAAAGTGAAAGAGGAGAATGAAAAAGTTGGCTTAAAACTCAACATTCAAAAAACTAAGACCATGGTATCCAGTCCCATCATTTTATGGCAAATAGATGGGGAAACAGTGGAAACAGTGACAGACTTTATTCTGGGGGGCTACAAAATCACTGCAGATGGTGACTGCAGCCATGAAATTAAAAGACACTTGCTGCTTGGAAGAAAAGCCAAGACCAACCTAGATAGCATATTAAAAAGCAGCGACATTACTTTGCCAACAAAGGTCCGTCTAGTCAGAGCTATGGTTTTTCCAGTGGTCATGTATGGATGTGAGAATTGGACTATAAAGAAAACTGAGTGCCAAAGAATTGATGCTTTTGAACTGTAGTGTTGGAGAAGACTCTTGAGAGTCCCTTGGACTGCAAGGAGATCCAACCAGTTCATTCTAAAGGAGATTAGTCCTGAATATTCATTGGAAGGACTGATGCTGAAGCTGAAACTCCAATCCTTTGGCCACCTGATGTGAAAAACTGACTCACTGGAAAAGACCCTGATGCTCTGAAAGATTGAAGGTGGGAGGAGAAGGGGACAACAGAGGATGAGGTGGTTGGATGGCATCACTGACTCAATGGACATGAGTTTGAGCAAGCTCTGGGAGTTGGTGATGGACAGGGAAGCCTGGCATGCTGCAGTCCATGGGGTCACAAAGAATTGGACACGACTGAATGACTAAACTGAACTGATATGAAAAAGAATATATACATATGTGTGTGTATAAATGAATCACTTTGCTATACAGCGGAAATTAACACAATGTTGTAACTCAGCTATACTTCAATAAAATAAGTTTAAAATAAAAAGAGAATGACAAGACTGACCAGGAGTTCTCATTTTGTTTTTCAGCCCCTCTCCACCTGAGAGCCTCATCACGAATGGCGTGCTGGTGGTAACTGTCCTTCCAGTCTCCTGTGGCTCTAGGGCCACCTATGGCTGCTCCTCTCAGAGAACAGAACTATGGGAAGGAAAACCAGGCCCAACTTGGACCCTTGCCCCAGAGCCCGCTAGGAGGCAGGCTAACTGAAGCCAGACAAGGGGAGCCAGGTCATGGTGGGGGCAGCAGCTGGGCTCCTGCTCCTGGGGAGAAAATATCTAGGCCATCACCCCATCTCCCAGAATCATGTCCTAGGAACCCTCAATAAAGGCACCCACTAGTCTGCAGCCTCCTCCCAGAATCAGTCTCGTCCCATTTTTCCCCAACCCCAATCCCATAATTTCAGAAGTTAAAAGTTTCCCATAATTAGGCTGTTCAGTTCAGTTCAGTCGCTCAGTCGTGTCCGACTTTTTGCGACCCCATGAATCATAGCACACCAGGTCTCCCTGTCCATCACCAACTCCCGGAGTTCATTCAAACTCATGTCCATCGAGTCGGTGATGCCATCCAGCCATCTCATTCTCTGTCGTCCCCTTCTCCTCCTGCCCCCAGTCCCTCCCAGCATCAGAGTCTTTTCTAGTGAGTCAGCTCTTCGCATGAGGTGGTCAAAGTATTGGAGTTTCAGCTTTATCATCAGTCCTTCCAATGAACACCCAGGGTTGATCTCCTTTAGAATGGACTGGTTGCATCTCCTTGCAGCCATTTTAATTTGATTCAGCTAAAGACTCAGGATTCAAGGAGCTCTCTCCCCGCAAGATCAGTCTCTGGGAATGTGTGGCCTGGTAGAGCATCCCAGGCAGCTTGGGCTCAAAATGACCCCCCTTCCTTTGTTTCAGTCTCGGCAAATGTCCTGCCTGGAGGTTTGTGCGGAATCCAGGAGGCCAAAGAAGAGGAAAAGTGAGCCCTTCGTCCGCTTCTGCCTGCTGGCGGGTGGGAGGGAGGAGCGGGGCTGTTTTCTCACTCTGTCATCAGAGTGGCTCTCCGTGGCCGCCCTAGGCTCGATGGGGAACCCAAAGCTTGGCTGAGTCCTTGGGATCATCTTACCCTCAGGGGTCATGAACCCCTGTCCTTCTCACTGCCCTAAAAGGAGGCTGCTCTTCCAGGCCCCCAGGTGATCCTCAGAACTTCCCAGCCTGGCCAGCGCCCTGGGCCAGGGATCAAGGGCACAGCACTGCCTATTTGTCCATACTGATTTGTGCTGCAGCCTGTCAGACCAGGGATTCCCTGGGTCTAGCGTGGTGGTCAGCACCCAAGGCAGGTAGGGCCCCTCTAGATGCACTGCTTCCTCTAATCAGACTCCAGTTCATAGAGTTCTAGCATCTTATAGCTGACAGGGACCTAACAAACCCACAACTATGAGACCCTCCAGTTCAGCGCTCCATCCCATCCCCCCACTCAAGCCCTGCCTGGAAAGAGGAGAGCCTCAGAGCCCCACAGGCGGAGGGAGGGGGAGGGAAGGCTCTACCCCCAAACTGGCAGCAAGGGGGGCTGCTTCCAGTGCAGTGGGAGGGTGATGTTGGGGAACCTTGCAGAGAAGAAGGATTAGTCCAGAGGACTGGGCATCTCAGATCTCATGCACAAGCCTGTTGAAGTGCAGGTTCCAGGGCCCCGCCCTGCCCTTCAGAACAAGGCTCTGGGGCATTTTAACCAGTGCCTTGGTCATTCTAAACCCCTATCCCAGGTGCCTCCAGCTAGGCCTTTTAGTGGGCCATGTGAGGGTGGGAAGCAAGAGGCCTCCTGGGGGTCTCAGCCCTCGTCCTCTCTTCCAGAGAAGGACCTCCTGGTGACTGTGACTGAGTCCTTCGAGCACACCCAGCGCGTCTCACCCTGCCTGGAGTCCTGCTGCTCAAACCTTGCCTGCTTCCAGTATCCCAAATACTTTCAGCCCGAGGTGCACGTGGAGTTGCTCAAGAGCCCATGGATCTGTGAGGTAGGGACTGCAGAAGCGTGTTGGGGGTGGGGGACTGGGAGAGGTGGTGGTGTGGGGGTAGGGGACTGGGAGAGGCCTGGGGGGTAGGGGACTGGGAGAGGTGTGGGGGGAGTAGGGGACTGGGAAAGGTGGGGGGTAGGGGACTGGGAGAGGCCTGGGGGGTAGGGGGCTGGGAGTGGCGGGCAGCGGGAGGAGCCCCTCCCCCTCACACCCCTGCCCTCCTTCCAGCTTTGCTGCTGTGCGCGCCAGAAGGGCCCTGTGTGCCAGTCCCTCCATTGCCTCCCCGACGGCCAGGCGGTGACCTTGCCTGTGGTGAGGGCCTGGGACTGGGAAGGGGCCTAGCTTAGCCTGGAGCTCCTGTGACAAGGAAATGGGGAGAACCCGGGGGGCCATGGAGGAGGATGATTCCTGGTAGGGTAGAGGAGTCTTGTGGGGTAGGAGATGGCTGGGCTGCAGGGTGGCGCCAAAGACAGTGTGTGGAGGCTGAGTCCAGGATGGTGGGGAGGGCCATGTCCAGAAGAGAACATGTGTGTGCGCCCACACGCACACGCATACTTCCCGAGTCAGGTCGGGGTGGACAGTGCGGTGAGTCTCCACTTCTTTGGTAGGGAACTCTTGGCTCTAAACTTGTCATCCCTGACAAACTTCATCTTTCACTTCCCAGAATGAGAACTGTGAATTACACATGAAGTCTACACCCTGGTAAAGTACCCTCTTTCTGTCTGTCCCTCTGACTCATTCCTCTTTAAGGATATGGTATCTTGTGGTTTTGATTTGCATTTCAGTGATGGCCAGTGATGTTGAGCATCTTTTCATAGGCTTACAGCCCATTCATGTATCTTCTTCAGAGAAATATTTATTCAAATCTTTTGCCCATTTTAAAGTGGGTGATTTGCGTTTTATGATTGACTTATGCATTGGAAGGCAAACTCATGGAGCTCCAGGAAGAGTGAAAAGAAGATTCAACTGGCTGGGAGGTTTCTTTGCATATGTGTTTCCAGAACTGAGACACTCTGCCTCAGTAAGGTATTAGTGGATATGAGAAGGCAGTGGCAAGCCACTCCAGTACTCTTGCCTAGAAAATCCCATGGATGGAGAAGCCTGGTAGGCTGCAGTCCGTGGGGTCGCTAAGGGTCAGACACGACTGAGCGACTTCACTTTCACTTTTCACTTTCACACATTGGAGAAGGAAATGGCAACCCACTCCAGTGTTCTTGCCTGGAGAATCCCAGGGACGGGGGAGCCTGGTGGGCTTCCGTCTATGGGGTCACACAGAGTCGGATACGACTGAAGTGATTTAGCAGTAGTAGCAGATTGACTTATAAAAATTTCTTTGTACATTCTAGATACAAGCCCCTTGTCAGATATATGACTTCTAAATATTTTTTCCTATTCTGAAGATTGTCTTTCACGTTCTTAATAGTGTTCTTTGAAGCACAGAAATTTTCAGTTTTGGTGAATTTCAGTGTATGTATATTTTTCCTTTGTCACTTGTGCTTTTGGTATCATATTTAAAACACCATTGCCTAATCCAAGGTCGTGAAGATTTACTCCCGTCTTTTCTTTTAAGAGGTTTATAGTCTTAGCTCTCACATGTGAGTCTATGATTGATTTTGAGTTAATTTGTATATATGTGAATATATATGTATATATTGTAAAATAGGGGTCCAACTTCACGCTTGGACTCTTGGCATATGGATAGCCATTGTCCCAGCATCATTTGGTGAAAAGATGGTTCTTTCCCTTTTGAATTGTCTTGGCACCCTTGTTGAAGATCAAGTGACTATTGCTTCCATTTACAGTCTGACAGCTATTTTGTCCTCGGTCAAGTTATTAAGCCCCTCTAAGTCTCATTTTTTTTTTCATCTGCAAATTACAGCAACACCAAGGGCACAGTCCATGGCTGGGTTGCTTTGAGGATCCATTGAGATAACACATGTGAGGAAATCAGTGATCTGAGAAGAGGGACAGTCCGAAAATATCAACTAATGTTATTATTATTGCTGTTTGATTATTCATCCCTTGTTGAGACCAAGGGAAAACTTCCTGACAGCTGTGTCTGCAGGCCTGTACTAGACACAGAGGGAACAGATGGGACAGTCCCCAGATTCTGCCTTCAACAAGATATGACCTTCTAATTATGCAGGTCCCTAAGACTCAGGTCAGAAATTGTCAAGGTTCATTTGCCTGGGGAGCATGGCCTTGGAGGATGCAAGGGATATTGGTGGGCAGAGGAAGGAGGCTCAGGATCCACACTGCTCCTGGGCTCTGGGAGCCAACGGACCCTTCTAGAAAGTAGCAGGAGGTGAGGCTAGACAGATCAGATGGGGCTTGGATGCCAGGCCATAAGCCTGGACTTGCTCAGGTCAGGGATATGATAAAAAGAGGACAAGTGCTGGACAAGCTTCTTCTGCCCCACCCGCCTTGTAGACCTGTAGGGGTGACAGGATTACAGCAAGGGTGTGAAGGAGGAGTCTTACTCTGGGAGCAGAAAGGAATATGAGTACCATGAGAACAAGGCCTCGTTTATCCAGCTCAGGAGAGCCCTCATGGTACAGCCTTATTCAGAAGTGTGTGTGTGAGTATGTGTGTGTGTGCTCAGTCATGTCTGACTCTTTGAAACCCCGAGGACTGCAGTCCTCCAGGCTCCTCTGTCCATGGGATTTTCCAGGCAAAAATACCGGAGTGGGTTGCCATTTCCTCCTCCAGGGGATCTTCCTGATCCAGGGATTGAACCCACATCTCTTGGATTTTCTGCATTGGCAGGTTCTTTACCACTGACCACCTGGGAAGCCCTTGCCTTATTCAGAGGGATTGGCTAAAAGGGTCTCAGGGACCCTTGTCACCATGTCTGGCCACAGGCTCTAGCAGGTGCCTGGGGGGCACCTTCCAGCACTTTCCAGAACTTATTGAGAAAGCATAGGGTTCAATGAATACCTAATAGTGTTAAGTACCTGCTCACAGTGCACCAGCTAAGGCTTTGGGGGCTTTACATTTGGTGGCTCATTAAGTGTTGGGAGTCAAGCACAATTAGCCCCATTTTACAGATGAGAAAGCAGAGGCCCAAGATCACAGAGGTGACACCTGGCAGAACCAGGCCTCAAGCCTAGGTCCAACTGACCCTAAATCCATGTCTTCTCCATGAAGATGGAATCTACAGGTCCACTCAGCCAAGGCCCTCTGTCCCCATAGTTCCCAGGCGCTGGACGTGAGGCTGGGCTTCAGCCTGTGCCAGGCAGAACTGGAGTTCCTGCAGAAACGGAGGGTGGTGGCGGCCCAGGCGCTGAAGGAGGTGCTGCAGCTGGAGGAGGACCTGCGGGCAGATGAGGTGGGTGAACGGAGGTCCACTCCAAGTCAAACCTGTCCTTCCAAACCGTGCCTGCCGCTGTGCTCTGCAGTCTCTCCGTGTCCCAGAGCGGCACTGCCTTTCCCGTGGTCCTTAGTGCCAAGGTCCCAGGCGCCCAGGTGAGGGCTGTGCTTCATCACTGTAGAATGTGATTCAGTTGTGTATTCACAGGGACAGGGAGGGTAGAGCAGAAGGAAAGGAAGGAGCCCAACAGCTCCTCCCCAGCACTGACATCCTGAGACAGTGAATGGTGTCCTAGCTACACGGGACCATGCGGCCTCCTTTTCCCAGCCAGGGAAACCTTGAGAGCTCCACTAGCTCACACATCCACACACCGCCTCCGTAAGCTGTAGGCCCTTCATTCTTTAATTCTCCCTTCCCCCAAATGTGTGTGCATATGCACACACACACACACACACACACAAAGAATGAACCGCAGTCGGGGACTGAAGACAAGCAGCTTGCACGTGCAGGGCCAGCTTCTATGCACAGGGCAGATGAGAGTGCCTCTGTGCCGTCTGTCATCTCCCTGGTGTGGGCTGAGGCCCACACTCCCCTGAGCAGCAGTCAGCCCTCCGAGAGTTCCCCTTCTGAGGCTAACCACCGGTGTGGACAGAGACCTCGCCCCTTAGGACGGCTGTGACGGGGCTTCGGCTGACAGTAGTGCTCACAGTCCCCACTCAAATGAAAGCAAAGGGAATCTTGGTAAAGACCCCACACATCCCGCTCCCATCTGTAGGGAAACACACTAAGGGCATCTTAAACCTATGTAAGCCCACAGGTGACTACCTTGCTCCTTCCCATATAAAAAATCCATCTATTCCTGCTCCTACACATACGGTTTATTCTGAGCACACATCATGTGCCAAGCCTGGCCTTGGTGCTCTAACATCAAATCCCCTTATAGCAGATACTGATTTACAGCCATTAAAGAATCACACACTGGTTGGATTTTTGAGCAAGTCACCCAGCCCTCTGACCCCAGTTCATCCTCTTTTAACTGAGGGCTAGATTCACAGTGCTAAGAGCTCCTATGTGACTTTCTGATTTATTAAGCCTGACACCAACCATTGGGTTTAGAGTGAAGGTCCAGCTCTAAACCTAACAAATGGCCTGACACTCTGTGAAAAGCAGTTTTCAGGTTGCTCAATTCCCCCTGCCCCTGCTCTCTGTAGCCTGCTTTTCCTCCTCCACTGTTCTTTCTAAGCTCCTGTCACTCCAAGTCTTCTTCTGTCCAGCCTCAACACAACAGCCTGCCTCCATGCGCCCCCAGGTCCCGCTGATAGCCATCATGGCCACTGGGGGTGGAACAAGATCTATGACCGCCATGTATGGCCACCTGCTGGCGCTGCAGAAGCTGAACATCCTGAACTGCGCCAGCTATATCACCGGCCTGTCTGGGGCTACCTGGTAAGGAGCCGGGGACCAGTGTCTGTTGAAGCCCAGAGCAAGCAGCCAACAGGTTGGCCAGGAGGGGGGTTTCTGGTGAAGCTCCTCCGCCCCAAGATAGTGACTCGTGACACCTGTCGCCACTTACAGCTTTGTGACCTTGGGCATACAGCTTAACTTCTCTGAGTCTCATTTTCTGTAGCTGTAAAGTGGGGATAGTAACAGCACTGACCTCATGGAGTTGTTGCAAGATGCTGGCCATGACTTCCATTTACTACAGCAGGGGCCCAGGAGTGTGGTGGCCAGCCATGAGTGAACCACTGCTGCACCAACCCCATCCTGCCGGGGAGAGGCAGCTGTCCTCTCTTAGACCGACCATGCAAATCTCCTGGTATGGGTAGAGCTGGCCCCGCTGCTCTGGCTGCCCACATTGCGGCCCAGCCTACCCTGTGCGCTCCCTCTGCCATGTGGGCCGCCTCAGGCTCCCAGCTCCTCTCCCTTGCCAGAGAGCAGGGAGTGTGAGCCCTCAGCTCTGCCACAGGAGAGGCCAGTATGAGGACGGCTTCTCCACAGATGCAATGTTTGAATTTCTTTTAAGAGCAGGAAAAATGAAAAGAACTTCTAGGTTGAAGAAAATGTTTTAATAAATAATATTACTATATTCGTCTTTACACAATAGTCATAAAAGATAATTTTTTTACTATTTTTTATGATGGAAGGGGGCCACCAAAGTCATGTTGCAGCCCTGGTCTAGGGTGACCCAGGCCTCATGACAGCCCAGAACCTCTCAGCCAGGGCTGAGTCTTATTCTGTGGAAACTAGTAAGCCCCAGAACCTTCCAGGCCCCAACCTGTGCCCCTCATCCTGGAGGACTCTGGGTAGCTTTCATTTGGTGGACAGATGTGAGGAAAGCCAAGGGTTCCTGGTACACCAGAGGCCCTGAGGCTTCAGCCCAGAGGGGACAGAGGATAGCTGACAATTACTGGCATTGCCTCTGCACTGAGTCCCAGGGAGACTGTTTCCCATGGACCCTCTCATTTCTTCCTAACAAGAAGATTATGAGGAAGATGTTGTCATTATGCTCATTTTACAGCTGGAGAAAGGAAAGGATTGGCCCAAGGTCACTCAGCTAATGAGTGGTTGAGCTGGGATTTCAACCCAGGTTGAGTCCAGGGCCTACATTCTCAATCGTCACTGATAAACTGCTGCCCATGGGAAGTGGGCTAAGGAGATAGACCTGCTTGCATCGAAGTAGAGGGGTGTTTGCCTCCTCTGGGCCTACCTCTGGATCAGGCAGGAAACTGGGAGGAACATAGGCCGCGCTGGGGTGGGGGTGGGGTGTTTCCTGGCCTGGGAAATTGCTGGGAAGCTTTTAAAAATCAAAATCAATCCTTTGTAACATTTTTGAAAGCTTTTTAAAAGTAACCGCGTGAAACTAATGGAGAGCAGGGTGCTTTTTGTTGAACTCTCCTGAAGGCAGAGGCTGCAGCTCAGACAGTTGGGCAGCTGTAGGCCAGATCCCCGTGGGGAGGGGGATCCCTGCATGCTATCCTGACCTAGACTGAAGAGAGCTGTGTCCCGGCCAAGCAAAGGCAGACAGAGGCAAAGACCCAGGGCTGGGGACCTCTATCTTTGTTCTACTCCTCCCCACTGCCCACATAAAAGCTGAGAAGAAAAAGGGGAAATGAATCTTTAGCTGGCATCATAATTATAGAAATTAATGTGACAGAGTAGAAAGAGTCTAGAACTTGGGATCTCCCAAGCCTGGGGTCAGTGGTGCTAGTGGTAAAGAACTTGTCTGTCAATGCAGGAGATGTAAGAGACTTGGGTTTGATCCCTGGGTTGGGAAAATCCCCTGGAGGAGGGCATGGCAACCCACTCCAGTATTCTTGCCTGGAGGATCCCACGGACAGAGGAGCCTGGTGGGCTATAGTTCACAGGGTCACAAAGAGTCAGACGCAACTGAAGCGCCTTAGCACACACAAACAGGGGCCAAATGTTAGCCCCACCACTCTGGCCCACCGCTTACTTTGGGCCAGGTACTGTCCTCACCATTTTATATTAATTCATGTCATCTTCAGAGTAATGCTGGGAGGTAGGTACAGTTACCAGCATTCTCCCCAGTCCACAGATGGGGACCCTGAGGTGAGGCGCAAGTAGGTAACTTGTCCAGGTCACACAGCTGGTGAGGGGCAGGGTCTAGTTTTGAACCCAGGCAGACCTGGGCCCAGAATCCTCACTGTTAAACAATGTACTTTACCTGGCACATGACAGGCAGTCAAGAAACAGCAGCAACTGTGACACTGAGTAAGACTGTTCTCCCCTTCACTGCCAGGCCTCATCTCCTTTCCTTCAGGCTCCTCTCCTGGCAGGTGAGGGTTTCCCATGACCTGCCCACCTTCTTTCCTGCCAGAGCCTAGGGTCCATCAGACCAGGCCTGGCTCAGCTCTATCAGCCGTGCCTGTCTCTCTCCAGGACCATGGCCACCTTGTACCGTGACCCTGACTGGTCCTCCAAAAACCTGGAGCGTGCCATCCTCGAGGCACGGAGGCACGCGGTCAAGGACAAGATGCCGGCCCTGTTCCCAGACCAGCTCCTTAAATTCCAGGAGGAGCTCCAGCAGCGCAGGCAGGAAGGCTACAAGGTCACCTTCACAGACTTCTGGGGCCTGCTGATTGAGGCCTGTCTGGGGGATGAGGTATGTGCTCAGCTTCCCTTGGGGTCCAACCTGCCTGGGGCTGATGCCCAGCCTTCTGCCTTCGTGAGGGCATCGGGAGGTACGTCAGAGCGTGACGGAGTTAGACCTGCGTGCGGGTGCGTCCTTGGGCTGTAAGAAGCTTGAGGCATCAGAATGCATGATGGAGCCAGATGGTGGGATTGTCTTCCCACATCCTTTTAAATATGACTGAGGCCCTCCCCTGGGGGTGGCTTTGGTGCAACCCTGCAGAGAGGCAGCTTTTCCTCTGAGAACCTCTGAGAGAAAATGGGGAGGGAGCTGTCAGACTGTGATACAAGCCTGACCCCAAGTGGAAGAGAGAGGGAAGAAAGGCTGGGTGGAAGCATCCTAGCCCATTGTGTGGTCCCTTGGAGAGTCCTCCAGCCAAGCTGGCTGTCAGAGGAGTCTGGCAGACTGCCCCCCACAGAATGGGCCTAACTCAGGATCCCTGCTGCACTCTGTCATGGCCTGGGCCCCTTCTCGTGGCCACCACACAGGGGATGAGCTCAGGGAGGTTCCTTCCAGCTCTGATATCCAATGATCTGAGTAATGTGTGCTCATGAAGAGAACCTACTTGGACTGGGACCCAGTTGCTGTGAGAGCCATGTCTGCCATGGTGTGGCAGTGGGATGCCCATGGGATGCTATGGACCCAGACATTGCAGTGAGCTCAGCTAACACCTGGAAACGTCTGACGGCATGGGCCCCAGGGAGGAACCAACTTTGGCTGTTGCTTGATGCCAAAATAGGGCTTCCCACCTAACTTCTCTCCAGGCCTAGGACTGTCTGCCCCATTCCCGAAGGTGTCTGAAGAGTTCTGAATTCAAATAAGAACTTTCCAGAAGGAAGAGGGACAGCAAATTATTTTCTAGTAGACCCCTTCTTCCATAAAACACAGAAAATTTGAGCAACCAAGGATGGCCCAGATCTCATCTTCAACATTCATTCATTCCTCATTCATTCTTTCAACAAAATTAAGAACCTCTGCATGCCAGGAGCTGTGCTAGGCAGCGGGGATTCAGACTGGGGCCCTCACAGCTTTCAGCGGATCCCTGCCCCTTTTGATAACCCACCGTCTACTCTGTCCCCATGATGGAAAAGGGCAGGCAGAGGCTGAGAGTGTCGGCTTTTGGTTTCCAGCAGGACAGGGTTTGAATTCTGGCTCTGCTCTGTGCTATTCCTTGAATAGGGATTTTGTCACTAAGTGATAGTATTTCTAACAGTGGTTACTGTCCCATGTGATGAGGAATGTGCCAAGGCCTTTGACATTAGAAGTCTGAGCATCGTCCAGGGTTTGGTGTGGGAAGGAGCCGAGGTTTCCAGGAAAGCAAGTCTAGGGCTGAAGGAAGGAGGCCTCTGCTCTTCCACTCCGGCCAAGGCAGGGGCCTCTTTCCCTTAGGACCCCTTGATAGTGAGTGTGGACTGGGCTCTTCCCTGAGTCTGCAATGTCTTCTCCTTCCTGGATGGTCAGCTCCAGGAAGCTGCATCTCTGGGCCCAGTTGTGATAGGCATCCTGTTGGCCTTTCAAAGGAGGCTTTCATCAGTCCTTCCAATCAACCCTGAATATTCATCGGAAGGACTGAGGCTGAAGCTGAAGTTCCAATACTTTGGCAACCTGATGCAAAGAGCCAACTCAGGGAAAAGACCCTGATACTAGGAAAAATTGAAGGCAGGCATAGATGGGGGTGACAGAGGATGAGATGGTTGGATGGCATTACTGACTCAATGGACATGAGTTTGAACAAACTCTGGGAGATAGCGAAGGACAGGGAAGCCTTGCATGCTGCAGTCCATGGGATCTGAGTGATTGAACAACAGTTGTTTGACCCACACGTGTGTTTACCATCCCATACAGGTTCCATGGTCTTCACACACTTGGGCAACCATGGATGTCAGCCACCAGGCAGCTGCTTGGTCTGGGGTTAGAGCCTGGCCTTGTCTACACAGGCTGATTCACTTTGGGAGGTGGCCTATGGTTGAGGAGGATCTGCAGGACACCCACTCTGATTAGACTGCACTGTGCTTTGGGGACTTGGAACTTGACTGCCATCTGGTGCCCAGTTTCCAAGCCTTTTGTTTTTAAAAAAGAAAAGTCTTTTTTCTTCTCAAACAAATTTGAGATCCCAACATGCAAAGCAGATTTCTTGTTTTTAATGGAGCTGGTCTAGTTTGAGTGGGGTGGAAGATGATGAAGATGAAGGGGGGCAGTGGTGGCCTCCTCTGCCCCTACCTTTTCATTCTGTGGTCCCTGAGACATGAGGAGAACCCTGGGACTCTGAGGGTCAGCCCTCAACTGCAGACACAGTCCCACCGGGTCTGTGTGTCTGGGGTGGTGAACAGCCCAAGGACAAGTGAGCATTCTCCGGGTGCATTGTCAGAGCAGGTTTGGCTGGTGTCAGCTGAGACCTCCACAGAAGTCTGGTGGGCTCAGGAGCCAGGAAATGATCTGCCAGAGGTCCAGACTGTTCTCTATTTTGCACTGCTTCCAGGAGCTTGTCTGCTTCTTTCCCTTAACCATTATTTTTCCCCACAGAGAAATGAATGCAAACTGTCAGATCAGCGTGCTGCTTTGTGCCAGGGCCAGAACCCCCTGCCCATCTACCTCACCATCAATGTCAAGGATGATGTAAGCAACCAGGATTTCAGAGGTAACACTGCTGCTGCTGCTGCTGCTAAGTCACTTCAGTCATGTCCGACTCTGTGTGACCCCATAGAAGGAAGCCCACCAGGCTCCCCCATCCCTGGGATTCTCCAGGCAAGAACACTGGAGTGGGTTGCCATTTCCTTCTCCACTGGTGACTAGCAATTTTACGAAGGGGTCCCTTCTCAGCAGGCAAAGGCACTCAGTACCCCCAGCACACGCCTCTCCACCACACCTTTGCCAACCTCCTCACCAAAATACTGTGCTGACAGCTGAAGAAGTCCACTTTGCTCCCTGCTTCTGCTCAGATGCACATAGGGCATGGGTGGCAGGGTCCTGGGGTTCCCCTGAGCAGAGATTTGATGGGACAGAGGAAATAAAAGTCGTCAAGGGAAAGAATCCTAGATATTTCTTAAGCTGCCAGGATGGAAGGACTCTAGAGACCTGCCCTGCTTCCGGGTCCGTTTTTGGTCCTGGTTTATCCCATTTTGAAGAGCAAATGAGCCTGTACAGGTTGCAAAACTGTCTTGCGGGCCCTCGGAAGCCGGCCACGGGCGCCCCCTTGTGTCATGCAGGAGGACTGCGGCCTCCCGGTCCCAGGCTCCTTGAGGCAGGGTGGGCGGGGCCGCCCGGCAGGAGACTGACATCTGCCCTTCTTCGAGTGCAGAGTGGTTCGAGTTCTCCCCCTACGAGGTGGGCATGCAGAAGTACGGAGCCTTCATCCCCACAGAGCTCTTCGGCTCCGAGTTCTTCATGGGGCGGCTGATGAAGAGGATCCCAGAGTCGCGGATGTGCTACATGCTAGGTGACTCCTGGCTGGGGGAGGCCCCTGGGAACCCCGCCCCATGCTGAACAGGCTCCACCTTGGTTAGAGGATTGACAAAGAAACACTCTCTGTCCCCCCCAAGATCTTGTCCCAGGTTCGGGGGCCAGTGTGGGTTATTCCTTGGGCATGTGACCCTGCTGGCATCTGTCAGCATCCCCTCATCCCACGAGAGGCTCCTGACCTAACCTGAGACTAGCCTCCCAGACTGCCCTGATCTGCCTGTGACCCTTTGGGCCCAGAAGGACCTAACAGGGTCCCGGGGTCACTGGGGACCAAAGGGGACTCTCCCAATGTCTTTGTCTCCGTTGTCTCCCTGGTGTATGTTCAGAACCAGACTTGGAGTGGCAGGCTGAGATGAAAGTTTCTGGAACTTCTGCCCCTTTCCTCCATCTCCATCTCCAGGCAGCAACATGCCTGTTTCCAGGGGTTGACTCTGCCCCTGGGATCTAAGAGGCCAGAGGGGACCTTAGGGTGAAGACAGAGTCTCTGGGGAAGCCTGGCCCAGTTCCCAACACTATGCTCCCAGGTCCTCCAGAAGGTTGGCCTACTGAGTGCAGGGGCCTGACTGTGACGTCCACTTATAGAGTCATCCCCTTCAGAGAGTGTACTATACCCATCAAAGTGAGACTGCAGAAAACAGACCCATCTCTACGGCCTCAACAATCAGTTACACCCTTACTTAGTCTGGTTGTCTGCCTTCCTCTCCCTTCCATCTACCCCAAATCCAGCCTTCTTGGAAAGTCCCACTTAAGCCCTGTTTCTTAAGGGAAGTCCGCCCTGAAGCCCGCAGCCCTCAGCAGCCTCTCCTTTCTCTGAGCACCTTTGCTATCCGGTATGTGGCTCAGAGGTCTGTAGGTAAGACACTGGGGCATGAAATCTGGTTTCTCATTTATTAGCTGCTCAAAGTTGGCCAGTTTACCTATCCTTCCTGAGCTTAAGTTTTCTCATCTGTAAATTGAGCTTAAGAGTAAAACCAGCCTTATCAATTCAGTTCAGTTGTTCAGTCGTGGCTGACTCTTTGCGACCCCATGGACTGCAGTCCACCAGGCTCCTCTGTCCATGGGGATTCTCCAGGCAAGAATACTGGAATGGGTTGCTATGCCCTCCTCCAGGGGATCTTTCCAACCCAGGGATCTAGTCCACATCTCCTGAGTTGGTAGGTGGATTCTTTACCCACTGGACCACCTGGGAAGCCCCAACTGCCCTCTCCCAGTTCCAAGAGGAGAGTGGAAAAGAGCTAAGTCACTTATGTCGAGCTGCTCTGCAAGGAGAGGGAAAGCAAAGCCTGTCCCTCTCCCTGAGCATCCTGACTTAGAGGGCCATCAAGGCCAATATTTGGGTGGGCCTGGAGGTTCTTGGACAGAGCTGCTCATGGCTGGTCTTGCCCCTAGGTTTATGGAGTAGTATCTTCTCCCTGAACCTGCTTGATGCCTGGAACCTATCCCACACCTCGGAGGAGTTTTTTCACAAGTGGACAAGAGATAGAGTGCATGATATTGGTGGGTGACCTGCCGGCCTCCTCTCTTGGTTGGGAGACATAGGGGTGGGGAGGTGGGTCACAAACTGAGGACCAGACCACCTGCCACATGTTTCATCATCAGGCAGCTTGGGCTCGAGGGTCTTCCCTGCCTGGAGAGGCAGGTGGCTGTAGGTGGACACACCTGTGCCAGCTCTGGCCTGGCTGGGGCGGGGGGCGGGGGGACGCACTGTGCAGTAGGCCTGGCAGAGCTGCAGGGCACCTGGGTTATTGAAGAGGATGGGGTTATATGAATGCTGTTAAAGGCTGCCCTTCTGGACTCTGTTCTCTCGGGAACGCCTCCTTGCCAATCACCCTGGCTCCCTCTCCACTACCTTACTCCTGCTGCATGTCTCTCCCCTGGGTCCTCCTAGCTCTAACGCCAAAGCCTTGAGAACTAGGCAAGAAAAGTGTGCACTGCACTTACAGATGGACCTCTGGATGCGGGGCACCCAGGCAATGCTTCACCTGGGCAGTCTGAGGACCCCAGCCCTGTGACTTCCATCCCTCCTCCCCTGCAGAAGACGAGCCACTCCTGCCTGAAATCCCCAAATGTGATGCCAACGTCCTGGACACCACCGTGGTGACGCCAGCATCCTGGCTGTCCAACACTTTCCGTGACATCCTCACCCATAGGGCCTTTGTCTCCAAGTTCCACAACTTCCTGCTGGGGCTGCAGCTGCACACCGACTACCTCCAGAACAACCAGTTCTCCATGTGGAAAGGTATCCCTACCTGCTGCCTCTGTCTGAAGGAAGGAGAAGTGGGTATAGAGGCTGCCAGGGAAAAAGGTTGAGAAAACATGGCTGCCCACATTCATCCGGCCAAGTGGCAGGCTCTCCCCATGGTGTATTCTGAATTTGGTGAAGCTTTGAACAGTGAGTGGAGTTCAGTTCAATTCAGTCACTCAGTCGTGTCTGACTCTTTGCAACCCCATGAATCACAGCACGCCAGGTCCCCCTGTCCATCACCAACTCCCAGAGTTCACTCAAACTCATGTCCATTGAGTCGGTGATGCCATCCAGCCATCTCATTCTCTGTCGTCCCCTTCTCCTCCTGCCCCCAATACCTCCCAGCATCAGAGTCTTTTCCAGTGAGTCAACTCTTCGCTTGAGGTGGCCAAAGTATTGGAGTTTCAGCTTTAGCATCAGTCCTTCCAGTGAACACCCAGGACTGATCTCCTTTAGAATGGACTGGTTGGATCTCCTTGCAGCCCAAGGGACTCTCAAGAGTCTTCTTCAACACCACAGTTCAAAAGCATCAGTATTGGCCTATTTAATTAATTGAATCTATGCTATGTCTCTATACAGCATCTGTATAAGAACCCCAGCAGGTAGAAATTGGCCCCATTTTACAGGTGGGGAGTGTGTGGGTTCTGACTTTCTACAGCTGTGTTCTGGGGGCCCCTTTTATGTGGGTGTGGCCCCCAGAGTTGGGCGGAGATGGCCCAGTGCAAGATCCTCCTAATAGTGAGTGCAGAGCTGGATCTTAATCTGTGGTCTGGCCGCTTCCACTCCAGACCCCATCCCACCCTGCCAAGGCTCTAAGGATGATGTTTCACCATCTTTGGTATTTTACTTGGCCATGGTCTGCATATGGCTGCTTGAGCCTGCCCTAATAATCTTTGTCCTGTCTGGGACAAGAAGGGCAGCTGGCTCCTGGTCCACAGTCTGTACTCATTTATAAGATCCTCTTAAGCCCCTGCTCTCCACAAGTTCTGTGGCTGAGGCTTTGTGGGCTCTCTGTGCATGTTCCATAAAAGACATGCTGAACCCTTTCAGTTCAGTTCAGTTCAGTCACTCAGTTGTGTCCAACTCTTTGCAACCCCATGGATTGCAGCACGCCAGGCTTCCCTGTCCATCACCAACTCCCGGAGCCTGCTCAAACCCGTCCATTGAGTTGGTGATGCCATCCAACCATCTCATCCTCTGTCATCCCCTTCTCCTGCCTTCAGTCTTTCCCAGCATCAGGGTCTTTTCCAATGAGTCAGTTCTTCGCATCAGGTGGCCAGAGTATTGGAGCTTCAGCTTTAGCATCAGTCCTTCTGATGAATATTCAGGACTGATTTCCTTTAGGATTGACTGGTTTGATATCCTTGCAGTCCAAGGGCCTCTCAAGAGTTTTCTCCAACACCACAGTTCAAAAGTATCAATTCTTTGGCACTCAGCTTTCTTTATGGTCCAACTCTCACATCCATACATGACTACTGAAAAAACCATAACTTTTTTTTTTTTTTTTTTGCTAAAACCCCATAGATAAGGCTGTTCTTCCTCAGGCCACCCAGCGGGAGCACTGGTACTCACCGGGCACCCTGGTGGAGGGCAGGGCGGGAGGCCAGGCTGAAGTAGAGGAGCTTCGGGCAGGGCACCAGGTGCCTTTGACCACTGGCTGAGATCAGGGGGTGAGGAGTGAGGATAACTGGAAGCCTGACTTTCAGACACGGTGCTGGACAGCTTCCCAAACCAGCTGACAGGATCTGTGAAACACTTGTGCCTGCTGGACACCGCATTCTTTGTCAACTCCAGCTATGCGCCCCTCCTCAGGCCTGAGAGAAAAGCTGACCTCATCATCCACCTTAATTACTGTGCTGGGTCCCAGACAAAGGTGAGTGCAGCAGAGAAAGGCTCCTGCCCCACTCCCCACAGGCTCCTACAGTTAGCATCAGAGTCACTCAAGCCACTATGCAGGGGGTTAGGTGGAGGTTATGATGCAGGCTAGACATCCAAACCTCAGGGGGCAGCCCACTGGCCCTCATGTGATGGGACCCAGGTTTACTAGATTCCCTGAGCTAATTCCAATTTTATTCTTGCTGCTGCTGCTGCTAAGTCACTTCAGTTGTGTCCGACTCTGTGTGACCCCGTAGATGGCAGCCCACCAGGCTCCCCCGTCCCTGGGATTCTCCAGGCAAGAACACTGGAGTGGGTTGCCATTTCCTTCTCCAATGTGTGAAAGTGAAAAGTGAAAGTGAAGTCGCTTTTATTCTTACATTAAAGCACTTCCCATATTTGGAAATTCTTCCCGCTGCAAAGAGAAAAAAGAGTTTTAAAAAATAACCTTAATAGAGCCCAGTCAATTCTAAAGTATTGTACCATCCTAGAGAGTTTGTCGGAGAAGGCAATGGCAAGCCACTCCAGTACTCTTGCCTGGAGAGTTTGTAATGTCCTAGTTTCAAAATGATTACATGATTCCCCCAACCCCAGAGTATGAGCCTCCATGTTATTACACCAAAGAGTTAGGACTTTTTAAAAATTTATTTCCTTTTGAAAATTTCTGGATTTTCAAGGGAAAAACACTGGGTTTTGGTCTATCTTAATGCAGTCCTATCCTGAGGCCAGGGAAAGGGGCATGTAGACAGATGACAAGGATGACGCCAGTGATAATGGCTGAAGTGTGTAAACAAAGCTTACTCTATCCTTGTGCCAACTCTTGGAGGTCGATGGTAGCTGCCGTTCTTCCCAGGCTATAGGAGAGGGAGGCGACACACAGAGAGGGCCAGTGGCTTGCTTAAGACCGTACAGCTGGTGAGCATAGAATAGGGAGTAGAATGAAAGGGATACTGCTCTGAGTTAAAGTCTGCCGTTCTTGTTACATCATGATTATAAAGATGCCCTTTCAGAGTTCTCTCTGGCCCTGTGGCACTTTGTCAGTTTCAGATCCCATGCAGGTCCCACAAAAGCCTGGCAAGCCATGGCTGTCACCCTCTCCGGGGGCACCCACACCTCCAGGTCTGTGTTTGGGTGAAGCATCATCGAAAGGGCTTCTGTCCATTTTACTTGGGGCAGGAGCTTGTGGTTGGACCCATGCCAACCTATTGCCTCAGGCTCTTCATCCTGACCCAACTTTGTCTTAAAAATAGCACAGATAGCCAAAGCAGTGGGAGAGCTGAGTTGTTAGCTGGGGAAATCAGGAAGCTGGAGCTAAGAACTCTGTGTTTCTGGTCCACCCTCACCCCTCCTGATACTCACACAATGTCCTCCTGTGATGTTCTAGCCTATGAAGCAAACCTGTGAGTACTGCACCGTGCAGAACATCCCCTTCCTCAAATACGAGCTGCAGGAGGAGGAGGATAACCTCAAGGAGTGCTACCTGCTGGAGAACTCCCAGGAGCCCGACACACCCATTGTGACCTTTTTCCCACTCATCTGCGACACCTTCCAAAATTACAAGGCCCCAGGTAAGCTGCGGTGAGCTCAGGTCCCACCTGCCCCCAGACCTTGGACGGCGAGCTCTTAGATGTGCAGTAACAGAGGGAGCCTGGCTTAGCTCCAGACTGAGCCAACCTTGGCTTTGGCGAGAAAGGACGACCCCCCAGGCCCCGGGCCCCAGCGATGTCCAATTCCACTCTTTTAGTCATTCACAGCCTGGAGCTGAGCTAGTACCATGGCGATCCTGAGACGGGCAAGCTCTGTCCCTGCCCTGGGGGACTGGGAGATGTGTGTGCGCATGTGCGTGTGTGAGTGTGCAACAGGTGCCTGTTTTCCTGGGAATGTGCTGGGGTGGGCCTCACAGAGAGGGCCAGAAACAAGCCATTACAAGTTCACACCTAAAGGGCTACAGTGAGTCCTTCTGCTCCTCCAGGTGTGGAACGAAGCCCAGAGGAGCTGGAGCAGGGCCAGGTTGACATCTACGGTCCCAAAACTCCCTATGCCACCAAGGAGCTGACATACACTGAGGCCGCCTTCGACAAACTGGTGAAGCTTTCCGAGTATAACATCCTGAATAACAAGGACAAGCTCCTTCAGGCCTTGCAACTGGCTGTAGAGAGGAAACGCCAGAAGAGCCAGTGTCCCCCCTAAAATCCCAGGGCACCTCACCGATCCTGTGTCTGCTTCTAGCATCAGAGGTGTAGAACCCACCAGGGCTGACCAGCCACACAGCCAGCTCTGCTCTCTAGCGTGGCTGGCCTGGGCTTTCTATCAAAAAAATTAAAATTAAAAAGGAAAGTTGAGAGAGACAGAGATAAAGGAAAATAATAAAGGGATGTATGGGGGCCTTATATCCACTGGAATTTTTTAAAACCTTCCCTACAGGGAAGGGGTTCCAAAAGCCAAAGGCACTCACATATGCCTAAAGAATGAATAGCATGACCTGACTTTATATGAGAGGCTGGTTTCCCAGTAATCTTGAACTCACAGCAGGAACTCAAAACCCTCCCCTCACTATTCCACTCTGCTTGGGGAATGCACCAGAGGACTTGAGAAGCATTCTGAGTTCTCTGGGAAAATTTTTTTTTTTAAGTTAAGGCAATTGTATTCTTGTGATTTTCATAGACAATTGTATTTTGTGACTTATTTTTATGAAGCCTCATATTAATAGGAAGTGTAATGCTTGAAGATCTAGATGGAGCACTAGAGACATTCTGGTCTGTTCAGCAACAAACACGAAAAACTGATAGGGTTTCAGCAGCCCCTCTGCAGCTACTCAGAGCCCTAGGACTGATGATTCACCCTGTGATCTGGACTGGGCAGCCTTGCTGAGCAACCAGCTCATTATGCCAAGCTAAGTCCATGTCTGTAGCTCAGGTCCGCGGAACAAGGATCTTGGATACAGCTCAGCGAGGTCTGGGCAGGTACATCCGGCATCAGGTGAGTGCGGCCACCACTAGCTGACCAGCCTGCTCCCTGAGCATATCCCCATCCTCTTACCAGCTCCTGTCTGGTTCCCAGATGGGATTATTTATTTCTGAGTTGCATTCCTCTTATTTATTATATAAGCCCCATGGCCAGTGCATCGCAGCTCTTGAAGAGACACTCTGAGATAACAAAACTGGAAAGGATCAACCCAGAAAGGACCACATTAACCCTGAGAAAAACGCTCATCCATGGAGTTGGTTTCCAGATGAATCACTGGCAAAGCCCCAGGACCCAGAAGCTCAAAGTATCCAGGTCTCCAATCAGGCCAGGAATTTAACTGAAGAAATGTGTAACCTGAGCCATTGAGAAGCCGGGGCAATGGGAGAGACCAGAAAGGCATGTGGCCCTCACGAAGCCCAGCACATCTGGAATACACAGCCACCATGCTCCCTAAGCAGTCCTATGGATGTTAGGAGATGCGTGGTGACAGGTGCCAAAAGTTTATCAAAATCATCCTCTGATTTATATCCTTGCTACTCAAGGGGAACTGATTAGAAATGTAGAGTCTCAGGCCACACCCCAGCCATACTGACACAGAATCTGCATTTTAAGATTTTTCACCTCCTCTCCCCTGCCTCCCGGAGAAGGCAATGGCACCCCACTCCAGTACTCTTGCCTAGAAAATCCCATGGATGGAGGAGCCTGGTAGGCTGCAGTCCATGAGGTTGCTAAGGGTCGGACTGAGCAACTTCACTTTCACTTTTCACTTTCACACATTGGAGAAGGAAATGGCAACCCACTCCAGTGTTCTTGCCTGGTGGGCTTCTGTCTATGGGGTCACACAGAGTCGGACATGACTGAAGTGACTTAGCAGCAGCTCCCCTGCCTCCAGGTGATAATTATGCATACTGAAGTCTGAGAGGGGTGAATTTAGCTGTACTCTCCCATAAGCCAGAAAGCATAAGTCCATCACCTCCCCTGAGCCCTTGATAAACTGGACCTGGTCCCCTCCAGAAAATGCTGACTTGGGACCCCACTGTCTCCTCCGCCAGAGCAGCCAGCTGCCTCCACTCTGCCGTCTTTTCTTTCCATCTGCCAAGACAGGTTCTCTCCAAATTATCAGAGTGAGCCAGAAGACCTGTTTATCAAAATACCTCTGTGTTTATTGTAAGGTGAAGGCAGCCCTGCCTTGGATTCATCAAAGTGTGTAAATAAGGTTTATAAAATCTTTGTATTATTTGAACCTGGAATAAACTGGCCGTGTGGGTGAATGCTGTCAACTCATTGGCTCTCATTTATGATGCTGCAATCTATTCATAACTCCTGCCCTCATCCCTGCCTGGGCTTCCCACATGTGCTGCCAGAGGCATGAGAAAGCCATGCCAGCCCTCCTGCCATCAGGGGTCCCTCCTTTCTCATGGTGGGGTGTCCCTCTGTTGCGAAGCCGTGTCAGTGGCCAGCGGAGAACCAGCCCTTGCCGATACGTGCTCTTTGAAGCTCAGATGATTTTCATGAAGCACTGATGGAGAGGAAAGAAGGGCAGCCAGCATCAGCCGAGCACCTACCTGATACACCGCGGTCCATGAACAGCTTCTGCTTCCTAGAAACTTAGATTTGGGTTCAGGGGAAAACGTGAAACCATAGTTTATGCTTTTTTATGTTGTCAACAGACGTGAGAAGTTAAATAGTGACTTAGCTTCTAAAACAATGCTGGTGATGTCACAGAGCTGGAGATAAGTAAGGACCACGCAAGGGCTAAGGACATGTGTCATCAGTTCCGAGAGGGGTGAGGGCATAGGGTCCTGGGGAGGACAAGGAGGCTGCCTCCTCAGGTTCCCTGCTCTCTACCTCTAACAATTTTTTTTTAATTTTGTTTTATTTTTGGGTGCACTGGGTCTTCATTGCTGTGCTCGGCTTTTTTCTAGTTGTGGTGTGTGGGCTTCTCACTGTGGTGTCTTCTCTTGTTGTGGAGCACAGGCTCTAGTCACACGGCCTCAGTAGCAACTCGATTTAATAGAAAAATTAAATAAAACTCCTCTCTCCCCCAGTCTTCCCAAGAGCAGCCATCATTCCACAGTGCCATGCAGCCCAGGCGCCCTGCCCCACAGATGTTTTCTGCCCCTATGTCCCCATGAAAACACTTCTCCCCAAGGTCACTAATGTCGTCAGATAATTGCCAGATACACTGAGCCAAGAGGCACCGGCTCTTTACAGGCCTTATCTTACTCAATTGTTCTCCACATTTGGCCCTGCAGACCACTCCCTCCTTCCTGAAACCCTCCCTTCCCGAGACTTCCTTGCCAACAGCAGTTCAGTTCAGTTCCGCTTGCAAATATTTATTGCCTTCCCAGCAATGTGCCAGTCACTGCTGTAGGCACTGGGGGACAATAAAAATGATGAACAATTGACCCAGCACTTCAAGGAGCTTCCTTCTGGTCCCACGCATGAGGCCTACACGGAAACACGGGCTTGCAGGACGCAGAGGAAGTTCATATGAGCTGTGCACACAAGGGGCGCACATCAGGGACTGCCACCCAGCCCTCGAGGAGAGGCGCCTAATGTGCTGGACACCTTCTGTCCTGAATTTAGTCCCACTTTCAAACCCTTTCCCTGGCATCCCCTCCCCTCTCTCCTTTAAGTGCTGATATTACTTGAGGCTCTCTCCTCAGGTCTGCCCCCTTATCCCTATACCCTCCTTAAAGCAATCTCATCCACACCCAGAATTTCTACTACTGCTTCTATTTTGAAAACTCTCAGACCTTTATTTCTAGCCAAGGTAGTGTCCTGAGTTCTTGATTCATGTATTCAAATTCTGTATCAGTTAACATTGCTTTTGTGACATAACCTAAAAGATCTAAAGAGGCTTAAAGATCTAAAGATCTAAAAGATCTCTATTTCTAATCAGGGACCCAGGCTCCTTTCAGCTGTTGCTTCTGCCATCCTCAAGTTTTCCTTCTGGTCCAATATGGCTGTTGCATGTCTACCCACATTCTAGGCAGCAGAAAGGATAAAGGGGTCAGAGCATATATCAAGTAGCATAATGTTTTCAGGTTTCATCCAGATTGTGGCATGTGACAGGATTTCTTTCCTTTTTTAAGGCTGAATAACATTTCATTGTATATATATACACACCTTTTGTTTAAATGTTTATCAGTTCATCTATCAATCGACAATTAGGTTGCTTTAACCTCTCAACTATTATGAGTGGCTCCAATATGTTCATGCTATGAACATGAATGTGCAAATATCTCCTAGAGACCCTACCTTCAATGCTTTGGATACATACCCAGAAATAGGATTGGTGGATACCATGGTTCAGATCAGTTCGGTTCAGTTGCTCAGTCGTGTCCAACTCTTTGCGACTCCATGAATCGCAGCACGCCAGGCCTCCCTGTCTATCACCAACTCCCGGAGTTCACTCAAACTCATGTCCGTTGAGTCGGTGATGCCATCCATCCATCTCATTCTCCGTCGTCCCCTTCTCTTCCTGCCCCAAATCCCTCCCAGCATCAGAGTCTTTTCCAGTGAGTCAACTCGTCACATGAGGTGGCCAAAGTATTGCAGTTTCAGCTTTAGCATCAGTCCTTCCAATGAACACCCAGGACTGATCTCCTTTAGAATGGACTGGTTGGATCTCCTTGCAGTCCAAGGGACTTTCAAGAGTCTTCTCCAACACCACAGTTCAAAAGCATCAATTCTTCGGCGATCAGCTTTCTTCACAGTCCAACTCTCATATCCATACATGACCACTGGAAAAACCATAGCTTTGACTAGACGGACCTTTGTTGACAAAGTAATGTCTCTGCTTTCTAATATGGTATCCAGGTTACTATGGTAGTTCTATTTTTATTGGAAGAACTGCCATACTGTTTTCCATAGCAATTGCATGGATTCACTTCTGTCATCTGCTGTTTTTCCGCTTAAAAATATATTCTGAGTATTTTCTTAGGTGATTAATACTCTTCTCATATAACACGATTTTCAGAGACTACATAGGAATCCATCATCTGCGTAACTAGTCTTTTCGTGGGAGAACAACTAGTCACAGCTTTTCACTGTTATAATGATACGCTGTTAGACATTCCTTAGATAAAGCTTTGTATTCATTATTCCTTCAGGATAAAATTCCTGAGAAGTGTGAGCGTTTCTGACAATTAGGAAAGGTATAATTGACATATCATAGACTGTGCATAAAAAGTACACAATTTGATGAGTCTCAGCAGAGGTGTATGACTGTGAACCATCACAGCAGCCAAGGTAGTGAGTAAACCCTTCACCCCAACAAGCCTTCTCATGCCCTTCCTGTCCTTCCCTCTGCTCCTCCTCTGCTGGGTCATGTGGTAGGTGCATGCTTCACTTTTTAAGAAACTGCCAAACTGTTTCCACAGTGATTGTTACTAGCTTACATTCCACTGGCAATGCATGAGAGTTCTAGTTGCTCCACATCCTTACCAACAACTGGTATGATTCAGACATTCTAATAGGTGTATTCTAATGGTACATTTTCCAGGGAGTCAACTCTTCGCATGAGGTGGCCAAAGTATTGGCGTTTCAACTTTAGCATCAGTCCTTCCAATGAACACCCAGGACTGATCTCCTTTAGAATGGACTGGTTGGATCTCCTTGCAGTCCAAGGGACTCTCAAGAGCCTTCTCCAACACCACAGTTCAAAAGCATCAGTTCTTCGGTGATCAGCTATCTTCGAGTTAACTCACTGGAAAAGACTCTGATGCTGGGAGGGATTGGGGGCAGGAGGAGAAGGGGATGACAGAGAATGAGATGGCTGGATGGTATCACCGACTTGATGGACTTGAGTTTGAGTAAACTCTGGGAGTTGGTGATGGACAGGGAGGCCTGGCGTGCTGTGATTCATGGGGTCACAATGAGTCAGACACGACTGAGCGACTGAACTGAATGGTACCTTTCCTTTCCTTCCAAGGAGTAAGCGTCTCAGACACAACTGAGTGACTGAACTGAACTGAATGGTACCTTGGTGTGGTTTTTTGTGGGTTTTTTTTATTCACATTTTTTTTTTTTTTTGGTCATGTCACACAGATTGCGTGATCTTTGTTCTCCAACCAAGGATTGAACCCAGGCCATGGCAGTGAAAGCTCAAGTCCTAACCACTGGAATCCTAGGGAGTTCCCTATTTTCTTAATATTGAGCTTTAAGAAGTCTTTATATGTTTCAGATACAAGTCCTTTACCAGATATCTGAAAATATAGTCTCCTAGTCTGTGATTTCTTTTCATTTTGTTTACAGTATCTATCAAAGGTCAGGAGTTCTTAATTTGATCATCTAATTTATCAATTTTTTTTCTTTTATGGAGCATGCTTTTAGTATCATCTAAGAAACCAAGAATCGATGCTTTTGAACTGTGGTGTTGGAGAAGACTCTTGAGAGTCCCTTATACTGCAAGGAGATCCAACCAGTCCATTCTAAAGGAGATCAATCCTGGGTGTTCATTGGAGGGACTGATGCTAAAGCTGAAACTGCAATACTTTGGCCACCTCATGCGACGAGTTGACTCACTGGAAAAGTCTCTGATGCTGGGAAAGGTTGGGGGCGGGAGGAGAAGGGGACGATGGAGAATGAGATGGCTGGATGCCATCACCGACTCTGTGGACATGAGTTTGAGTGAACTCCGGGAGTTGGTGATGGGCAGGGAGGCCTGGCGTGCTGTGATTCATGGGGTCGCGGAGAGTCGGACACGACTGAGCGACTGAACTGAACTGAACTGAACTGAACTGAAGAAACCTTTCCCTACACAAGTTCACAAAGGTTTTCTGCTTTGTTTTGTTCTTTACATCTACATTTATAATCATTGTGAGATCACTTTTACATATGGTGGAAGGTAGATCAAAGTTCATCTTTTCACATATGGATGTCCAACTAGCATTATTAGTTAAAAAGACTTTCCTTATCCATTGAATTGCATTTGCACTGTGTCAAAAGTCAATCAACCAGTATGTGTGGGTCTATTTTTAGACTCTATTTGTTCTTTTGATATATTAATCTATCTTTATACCAATATCATGCTGCCTTGATTTCTGTATCTTCACAATGAGTTTTGAAATTAGGTAGTGTAAATCTTCCAACTTTGTTTTTTTCAAAGTTGTTCTATTTTAGATTCTTTGCATTTACATGTGAATTTAGAATCAACTTGTCAATTAACAAAAATAAAAACATGCTAGGATTGCACTGAATATGTTTATAAGTTTGAAGAAAATCGACATCTTAACAATATTGAGTCTTCTGATCTGCAAACATATATACATACCCACAAGTATATATTTGCATTTATTTCAGTTCAGTTCAGTTCAGTCGCTCAGTCTTGTCCGACTCTCCGCGACCCCATGAATCACAGCACACCAGGCCTCCCTGTCCATCACCAACTCCCGGAGTTCACTCAAACTCATGTCCACAGAGTCGGTGATGCCATCCAGCCATCTCATTCTCTGTCGTCCCCTTCTCCTCCCGCCCCCAACCTTTCCCAGCATCAGAGTCTTTTCCAGTGAATCAACTCGTCACATGAGGTGGCCAAAGTATTGCAGTTTCAGCTTATTGTACTTAGTAGGATACTAAATGAGCTTCCCTGGTAGCTTAGCTGATAAAGAATCTGCCTGCAATGCAGGAGACCTGGGTTCAATCCCTGGGTTGGGAAGAGCCCCTGGAGGAGAGGGCATGAGAATCCATTACAGTATTATTGCCTGGGGAAGCCCCATGGACAGAGGAGCCTGGAGGGCTGCAGTCCATAGCGTTGCAGAGTCAGACAAGACAGAGAGACTAAGCACAGGCACAGCACAGCATGTTAAATAGAAGTGGTAAAAGCAGACATCTTTGCCCTGTTTCTGATCTTAGAAGGAAAGCACTCAGTCATTTCATCTTAAGTTTGATGTTGAGAAGCAGAAGTCTTAAATGTGCATTTTCAAGATTTTTGGTAAGTATGGACTCCGGAAAAGTGCCAATTTATATCATCTCCAGCAATGTATGAGAAGGTACCTTTTCCTACACCCTGGCTAACATTAGACATCATCTTAGAAAAGTAAAAGTCTGTAATTCTTAATGTTACCTGTTCATTTTAAATGTGTTTATTTGATTGTTAATGGAGATTGGCATCATTTAGTTTACTGCCAACTATATTAGTTTTTCTAGTTGTCTATGTCCTTTTCTCATTGGTCTAATTGAGTATTTTCTTTCTTAATAATTTCATATAGATTTTTAAAGCTTTAATTCCTTAATTAAATATATATGATATAATATGTCTGTAATATTTTACCCTATTTGTCTTTACTGACCTAGAGCCAGACATCTTGGAATGTGAAGTCAAGTGGGCCTTAGAAAGCATCACTATGAACAAAGCTAGTGGAGGTGATGGAATTCCAGTTGAGCTATTTCAAATCTTGAAAGATGATGCTGTGAAAGTGCTGCACTCAATATGCCAGCAAATTTGGAAAACTCAGCAGTGGCCACAGGACTGGACAAGGTCAGTCTTCATTCCAATTCCAAAGAAAGGCAATGCCAAAGAATGCTCAAACTACCGCACAATTGCACTCATCTAACATGCTAGTAAAGTCATGCTCAAAATTCTCCAAGCCAGGCTTCAGCAATATGTGAACCGTGAACTCCCAGATGTTCAAGCAGGTTTTAGAAAAGGCAGAGGCACCAGAGATCAAATTGCCAACATCCGCTGGATCATGGAGAAAGCAAGAGAGTTCCAGAAAAACATCTATTTCTGCTTCATTGACTATGCCAAAGCCTTTGACTGTGTGGATCACAATAAACTGTGGAACATTCTGAAAGAGATGGGAATCCCAGACCACCTGACCTGTCTCTTGAGAAACCTGTATGCAGGTCAGGAAGCAACAGTCAGAACTGTACATGGAACAACAGACTGGTTCCAAATAGGAAAAGGAGTGTGTCAAGGCTGTATATTGTCACCTTGCTTATTTAACTTATATGCAGAGTACATCATGAGGAACGCTGGGCTGGAAGAAGCACAAGCTGGAATCAAGATTGCCAGGAGAAATATCAATAACCTCAGATATGCAGATGACACCACCCTTATGGCAGAAAGTGAAGAGGAACTCAAAGGCCTCTTGATGAAAGTGAAAGAGGAGAGTGAAAAGGTTGGCTTGAAGTTCAACATTCAGAAAACAAAGATCATGGCATCTGGTCCCATCACTTCATGGGAAATAGATGGAAAAACAGTGGAAACAGTGTCAGACTTTATTTTTGGGGGCTCCAAAATCACTGCAGATGCTGATTGCAGCCATGAAATTAAAAGACGCTTACTCCTTGGAAGGAAAGATATGACCAACCTTGATAGTATATTAAAAAGCAGAGACATTACTTTGCCAACCAAGGTCCATCTAGTCAAGGCTATGGTTTTTCCCGTGGTCATGTATGGATGTGAGAGTTGGACTGTGAAGAAAGCTGATCGCCGAAGAATTGATGCTTTTGAACTGTGGTGCTGGAGAAGACTCTTGAGAGTCCCTTGGACTGCAAGGAGATCCAACCAGTCCATTCTAAAGGAGATCAGTCCTGGGTGTTCATTGGAAGGACTGATGCTAAACTAAAGCTGAAACTCCAATACTTTGGCCACCTCATGCGACGAGTTGACTCACTGGAAAAGACTCTGATGCTGGAAAAGGTTGGGGGCAGGAGGAGAAGGGGATGACAGAGAATGAGATGGCTGGATGGCATCACCGACTCTGTGGACGTGAGTTTGAGTGAACTCCGGGAGTTGGTGACGGACAGGGAGGCCTGGCGTGCTGTGATTCATGGGGTCGCAGAGAGTCGGACACGACTGAGCGACTGAACTGAACTGAACTGAACTGAACTTGGCTTATGGATTTTTTTTTTTAGTATGGACTGTTTCAAAAATCTTTATTGACTTTGTTACAATATTGCTTCTCTTTTAAGTTTGTTTGGTTTTTTTTGCCCTGAGGCATGTGGGATCTTAGCTCTCTGACCAGGGATGGAACTGCACTCCAGGCGTTAGAAGGTGCAGTCTTAACCACTGGACCACCAGGGAAGTCCCTGTTTGGTTTTTTATACATATACTACTTTTAATAGAATTTTTTAGAGTGGTTTTAGATTCACAGCAAAATTAAGTATAAAGTAAAGAGAGTTCCCATGTATCCTTTATTCCTGCAATACAGCCTTCCCACTATCGACATCCCACAGAACCAATATCCTGCTCCAGAGTGGTACATATGTTACCACTGATGAACCTAACCTACACCGACACATAACTGTCACCCCAAATCCATAGTTTACATTAGGATTCACTCTTGGTGTTATAGATCCTATGGGTTTGGACAAATGTATGATGATATATATCCACAATTACATCGTCATACAGAACAGTTCCGCTGCCCTACAAACCTCCTGTCCTCTTCCTACTCATCCTTCCCTCTTCTCTAAACCCTGGAAACTACTATCTTTTTATAGTCTCCATAGTTTTGCCTTTTTCCAGAATGTCATAGTTTCAATGATACAGTATGTAGCCTTTTTAGATTGGCTTCTTTCACTTCGTAATAAAGATTTAAGCTTCCTTCGCATCTTTTCTTGGCTTGGTAGCTCATTTCTTTTTAGCTGAATAGTATTTTATTATCTAAATGTACAGTTTATTTATCCATTCACCTAGATAAGTATATCTTAGTTGCTTCCAAGTTTGGACAATTATGAATAAACCTACTGTAAATATTTACATGCAGTTCTTATATGGACATAAGTTTTCAACTCATTTGGGTAAATACCAAGGAGAGAAAATTCTGAATTATGTGGCAAGAGTATAAGTGTTTGTTTTTTATTTATTAAAAAAAAAACCCACATTGAAGCCTTTAGTTTTTTGCTGACAAAGCTATCAACCTTTTTTCATAATTTCTATCTTTGGTTTTGATTAGAAAGGCTTTTCCCTTCCAAAATTTTACAAATCTTCAGTAGCTTCGAAGTAGTAATTCCTCTAGTAGGTCTATGGTTTTATTTTATTTTTACATTTCAAGCTTTGTTTTATTTTGATGAGACAGATATCTAACTAGATTTTTTCTTGGCTTTCTTGTCACTTTCTTAGTCACATATAGCTCCCTCTAAATATTTTATCCACAATTCCAAAAAAGTTCCCATTTTACAAACAAGAAAACTGAGGCAGAAAGACAACTCATTGCATTTAAGATCACATAAGTGTGAGTGTTAGTCACTCGGTCATGTCTGACTCTTTGCGATCTCATGGACTGTAGCTCACCAGGCTCCTCTGCCCATGAGATTCTCCAGGCAAGAATACTGAAATGGGTTGCCATTTCCTTCTAAAGGGAATCGTCCCAACCCAGGGATTGAACCTAGGTCTCCGGCATTGCAGGCAAATTCTTTACCATCTGAGTCACCAGGGAAGCCCCTAAGATCACATAGTCATTAATTTATATAGTCATAATTCAAACCTAGGTCTTTTGATGCCAAATCCTGTTCTTTCCGCCACAGCCCTGGTACTCAAATTCTGATCCATGAACAAGCAGCATTGGGCAACACCTGGGAGCTTGTTAGAAACACAGTCTTAGATAACATCCCATACCCACTGAATCAAAATCTGTATTAATATCAAATGTAAGAAGTCTGTTGTGGTACTATTTCCCCAGATCAGAATACATCAGTATCAGCTGGGAATAGTTGTTGAGCTTCATCTTTCTCCAGTATTTTAACTCAGTTGGACAGGGGTGATGACCAGACATCTGCATTTTAACAACCATCTCAAGTTTTCTTATGCAGGTACCCCCTTCCCCACCACCACCAGCACTCACTTGAGAAATGCGCTGAAACAATTGAGACATTATAAAACTGTAATGTCGGACACCAAAAGTGATGGCTGATTATTTCTCCCTATCTCAGTTTAGATGTATCCTTCAGTTCAGTTCAGTTGCTCAGTCGTGTCCGACTCTTTGCACCCCTATGGACTGCAGCATAGCCAGGCTTCCCTGTCCATCCAACTCCCCGAGCTTGCTCAAACTCATGTCCACTGAGTAGGTGATACTATCCAACCATCTCATCCTCTGTTGTCCCCTTCTCCTCCTGCCCTCAATCTTTCCCAGCATCAGGCTGTTTTCCAGTGAGACAGTTCTTCACATCAGGTGGCCAAAGTATTGGAACTTCAGCATCAGTCCTTCCAATGAATATTCAGGATTGATTTCCTTTAGGATTGACTGGTTTGATCTCCTTGCAGTCCAAGGGACTCTCTAGAGTTTTCTCCAATGATGTATCCTTATCATCTGAAAAAGAGACTGCTACACACTAACAGTAACAGTAATATGTCAATATGTGGCAATGAGGTTGTAAGAATGAGGATAACTAAACCTTCACATTTACAGAAAATCACATAAAGAAAACTAAGAGCAAAAAGCCTTCATTCGATCCAGAAGTTAGTGGAGGCGAGGTGGAGAAACATTTACCCAAGTACATTGAAGCCTACTATCCCAACTTCAAATTTGGTCAATTACGTCCTTGAGTCAGGGTTTCGTCACAGATAAAGTCAGAGTAATAATAAGCTGCCAGCAGGTAGAAAGAACCCGCCTGTTAACTTTTTAACTTTCGTCCCCAGCATCGTAGGGCTGGGATGAAAAAACATCCCAGGAGACTAAGCAGCCTCCAGAGGGGCGCGCGCGTGTGTGTGAGTGTGTGAGTTTCTTTGCCAGCTCAGATTTGCCCGGAAATCTACGCCACCTGGCTAGAGGTGGGGCGCTTGCAGCCAACCACACCCGGCCCCTTGGTTCGCTGGTCTGCGCTGGCAAGTTAGAGAAACACCCTCTTCCTCGCCCAGTCCTTCAGAAAGCCTCCGTCATCAATAATTCATTAAGGCACTCCTCTCCATTGGCTGGCGCCTCCACTCGCGCCGGCAGCGGTCCAATGAGAAAGGACTTGAGAGACCCTTCTGAATAATGAACACACTCCCGTGACGTAGCGACCGGAGACTGGCTGAGCTGGCGCGAGGCGGGGTCAGCTCGGGCGGCGGCGAGGGCTGTCGGGGCTGCTCAGTGTCAGCTGGGGAGGGTCGAGCCCGGAGTGGGGACGGAGCTCGGGGCCGGCGCTGAGAGGGCGAGCGCGGGGTGCAGGCGAGCGGGCCGGCGGCAGGATGTTCAGCTGGTTAGGGCGGCAGGCGGGCGGGCGCGGAGGCACGGGCGCGGACCCGGTGCAGACGGTGACGGGTGGCCTGCGCTCGCTCTACCAGCGCAAGGTGCTGCCGCTGGAGGAGGCGTATCGCTTCCACGAGTTCCACTCGCCGGCGCTGGAGGACGCCGACTTTGAGAACAAGCCCATGATCCTGCTGGTGGGCCAGTATAGCACCGGCAAGACCACCTTCATAAGGTAACCCTCCCCGCCCCCTCCGCGCTCCTGTCTGCACACCTGTGCCCGTCACCTACGTGGAGGCGGTCCTCCTCCCCACGTGCGCGCCTGTTGTCACCAGCCTCCCGCCGGCTTCCTGCAGCCCCCCTTTTCCTTCGAGGAATCCCCTCTCTGCCTCTTTCTCTAGCATCGGCGCGGCCTCAGGTTCCCGGTTGGAGCGCGGTGCCCCGGTGTCTGAAGCCCTGCCCCGGGACCGGCCGCCGAAGTGAGGGCAGGCTCTCCCTAAGCGGCCGAGAGGGTTCTCAGAACCGCCCCCCGCCCCTTCTCTGCGTACTTTATCTTGTCACCCTAGCCTGGCAGCCCCGGGATGGGAGGAAAAGCAAGGCTATAATAAGCACCTTCTTGACGAGCGAGTGAGACTAAGGGCTGGAAATGGGGACGAAGGTGTGGGGTATCAAAATGGATTATTGAGGCAAGTTGGAAAGTTAAGCCCTAGCACAGTGCCCGGCGTGTAACTATTTACTGAATGAAAGAATGGCTGCACTAGAGGGTATTGCCCACGCCCCCTTCCACTGCGGCCCTGCATCCCGCCCCCAACACTGTGTTCAGGGGGACCGGCTAGAGAGGCCGCCTTCATTCAGCTCGTGTACAGCCTCTCTTTATCCTGCGATACGAAGTTAGCTGTGTGTAGCCGCCGAACCAGCCAGCGCCCAGTGGAGCTCAGGGTGAGTGTCATATTACTACTGGTTAGTTTCCATTTCTTAGGTGGGTCATTCCCTTCTCCGTCACCCTTGACAACTGAAAATATTTGTCATGCTTGCCGTGTCTCCAAAAGCAAACAATTACTGTGGATGCCTTGACATTCAAATCATATAGGTCCCTCGGAAATGGTTTTTAATGGGAAATAATTTACATTGTAACAGATTGCTTTTTGAATAGGCTATTTTACTTTTAAAGCAGCTGGCATATTAAGACTCTCTTTGGTTAGGAGACTTGTTTTCCTGGGTTAAACTGTGTGTCCATTGAAACAAAGTGATCATTTTAGGTTTTGGGTCAGGGTTTTGGAAATTGTAAGTTTCTTCATCATTGATGATCAACAGGTGTTCAGAAACTGCATCTGTCTTTGGATACATGCCATTTCTATTAAGTAGCGGCCTCTTTTTCTGGGTTCCAATGACCTAAATAGTTCCTACAAATAGAGTAGTTGTCACTACAGAAAATATGTTCAGTCCAAAGCTGCAGCTACACGATGAATTAATTCAGCAAAGCAAGTAGACTATCTTGAAATATAGTTCTCGAAAGTGAGTTGAATGTAAAGGAAGATGGAAGAAAATAATTTTAAATTGCTTTATTTGGTGCTTATTAGAAATGGCGACCCACTCCAGTGTTCTTGCCTGGAGAATCCCAGGGACGGTGGAGCCTGGTGGGCTGCCGTCTATGGGGCCGCACAGAGTCAGACAAGACTGAAGCAACTTAGCAGCAGCAGCAGCAGCAAGCTGAGACACTCAAAATGAACCTAGAAATATTACATAAACTGATACCTTGAAAGATGTTATAAAATACACTTCAGGGCTCAGTAATACTAACCAATTTAAGTATATAGGGCTATGAAGCATTATGTAGCACAAGAGTGGGAGGTAGACCTTTTGAAATATACAGATAAAGGATAAGAAGGTAAGCATTGTTATAATTTAAATAGTCTCAGCATTGGTGATGGCCTGTTCAGAGCACCCTTGGTAGTTCCTCCCATCTGTCCTTGCCATGAGATTGTGTGATTAGGGAGCCACTGTTAATACTGTGTCAACCTGGATATTATTCGGTCCTCTCTCTGCCCCCACAGCCTGGATAATAAGCAAACCTAAGGCAGGAGATATTTCTCCCAGCAATCTTGATTCTAGCTTGTGCTTCTTCCAGCCTAGTGTTCCTCATGATGTACTCTGCATATAAGTTAAATAAGCAGGGTGACAGTATACAACCTTGACGTACTCCTTTTCCTATTTGGAACCAGTCTGTTGTTCCATGTCCAGTTCTAACTGTTGCTTCCTGACCTGCGTGGGAAATAGATGGGGAAACAGTGGAAACAGTGTCAGACTTCATTTTGGGGGGCTCCAAAATCACTGCGGGTGCTGATTGCAGCCATGAAATTAAAAGAACTTACTCCTTGGAAGGAAGGTTATGACCAACCTGGATAGTGTATTAAAAAGCAGAGACATTACTTTGCCAACCAAGGTCCGTCTAGTCAAGGCTATGATTTTTCCAGTGGTCATGTATGGATGTGAGAGTTGGACTGTGAAGAAAGCTGATCGCCGAAGAATTGATGCTTTTGAACTGTGGTGCTGGAGAAGACTCTTGAGAGTCCCTTGGACTGCAGGGAGATCCAACCAGTCCATTCTAAAGGAGATCAATCCTGGGTGTTCATTGGAAGGACTGATGCTAAAGCTGAAACTCCAATACTTTGGCCACCTCACGCGAAGAGTTGACTCACTGGAAAAGACTCTGATGCTGGGAGGGATTGGGGGCGGGAGGAGACGGGGATGACCGAGAATGAGATGGCTGGATGGCATCACCGACTCTGTGGACGTGAGTTTGAGTGAACTCTGGGAGTTGGTGATGGACAGGGAGGCCTGGCGTGCTGTGATTCATGGGGTCGCAAAGAGTCGGACATGACTGAGCAACTGAACTGAAGGCAGGAGAACAAACCCACGGAAACATGTATCCATCTTTTTTTCAGCTTACTGTTTTTCTGTTTCATAATTCGGGGGAACTTTGTGGAATAACTAAGCATAGATTGAAGAAGGATTGGGAATTTGGTGACTCCATCCAAGGACTTCCCAGGTGGCTCAGTGATAAAGTATCCATTTGCCAAGCCAAAGACACGGGTTTGATCCCTGGGTCACTCCAGTATTCTTACCTGGAAATCCTATGGACAGAGGAGCCTGATAAGTTAACAGTCCATAGGGTCACAGAGTCAGATGACTTAGCGACTAAACAATGACTCCATCCAAATGAACCACTTCTCAGGAGGCCCTGGAGCCCCCACGTGCAACACCACAGTGAGAAGAAGTCACCCAATCAGGAAGTCACTTGAGCTTGAGACCTTCCCTGGCCTAAGTGACTTGGTTGTTAGGCACCAGACACAAAAGTGGACCTGTGAGGGCGGAAGAAACTTGGGGTGTACCAGAAGGTTGGTGAGGCACTGGAGACCTGAGTTTGATTTTGGAGTGGGGCTAGGAGGAAAAGATTCAGCTTCTGGAAGGAAAGACCCAAACAAAGGGCAGCTGCCCTGTAGAGTCCTACACTGGTGCTGGGGGCCAAAAGAGCCGACCCAGGTGCTGACCATCCTAGAACCTGCCTGCATCTGTGGCTGTCTTTTCTCTGAGGCTGGTCAGTGCCTGGGTGTCTTGTTTCTAGCCGGTAAGCGCTGGAAGCTCATAATTGGCTATAGGATGCACCTATCTGCATAGTTAGAGATTCTTATCCACCTGGCTTCCTGCACATCCCCAGAGGTCACTGGTTACACAGAGTCTGCAGTAATATAGAGGGAAACTTCTCTCCTTGTGAAGTCACTCAGCAAAGCCTTTGATATACATTCCACCTTTGACGAAACCTTACTCTTCCTTTGGTCACATAACTGGGAAGAATTAAGAGCCCCATTGAAACATGGTGAGCCAGGACTTTAACCAAGAGTGCGGCGTTTTAAGTGTGTGCTGTGTTCTAATTAAAAGGTCTCCTAGGGACTTCCCTAGTGGTCCAGTGGTTAAGACTGTGTGCTTCCACTTCAGGGGATGCGGGTTCGATCTCTGGTCAGGGATCAGATCCTGCATGCCATGCAGAGTGACCAAAAAAAAAAAAAACCTCCTAAATAGAGTGGATGGAGAGTCTGAGTGTCAAGGAGCTATACTCACTATGAAAGATGACCATGAGGGGCCCAAGTGGAAGGAAGAGGATAAATAGGAGAGTTTTGATGGACTCTCTTCACATGGGTCACAAAGCTGGCCCAGAACTTCAGGAGATGTTTGTCAGAGTCCTTTTGGGGTAGAAGCAGAACAGTCTATTGTCTCATTGACAGTTTTATTTCTCAGAAGACTGAGGATGCAGTGGGAGGAACTGGTGGTGTTCTGCCTCTGGGCAGCAAGAAAGAATTGGCCAGAGAAGGAGAAGAGATGGGCATGGGAAAAGTGGCCAAGACATGGTAGACTGTTTAACAGCCAATGAAACCCAAATATTGGGCTCAGCCAGACTTGTGTCCAAAACCTGAGGAAAACAGATTTCAGAGATTCCCCCAGAAAATCCCTGGGCCCAGATGCTGTGAGGGAAGACATTTCCCCTGAGAGGATGTGAGGTTCACCAGAAATCAATTCAAGCCACACAATTGCAACTTCTGATTTTTAAGAGCTCCACTTTCTCTCTTCTTCCTACACTCTTGTCCTGTTCTCTCAAAAAAATTTTATTCTAATGGGAAAAAAAGAAGGAAGTCACTATAGGTTTTTAAAGGGTCGAGAATAAGGCAATAAGGCAAGAAAAAGGGATAGAAGGCATGTAGATTGGAAAGAAGGAAAAACATCTCTATTCACAGAGAACATGATCTTGTATACAGAAAAATCCTAAGGATTAGGAAAAACCTTCAAGAACTCTTAAAACAAGTTCAGTAAGTTGTCAGGATACAAGATTAATATACAGGATCAGTTATATTTCTATCCACTGGCAATGAACAATCTGAAAATGAAATTAAGAAAACAATTCCATTCATAATAGTACCTCAAAAATAAAATACTTTAGGAATAAATTTAACAGAAGTAATGCAAAACTGTAAAACTTTGTTGAAAGAAATTAAAACCTTAAAGGGAAGACATTCCATGTTCATGGGTTGAATGACAGTGTTTTTATTTTTTACTTATTTATTTATTGTCTGTGCTGGGTCTTTGATATTGTGTGAGGGCTTTCTCTGGTGGTGGTTTGAGGGCTTCTCACTGCAGTGGCCTCTCGTCTGGAAGCATGGGCTCTAGAGCTCACGAGCTTCAGTAGTTGTGGTATATGGGCTTAGTGGCCCCACAACATGTGGAATCTTCCAGCGCCAGGAATCAAACCTGTGTCCCCTGCATTGGCAGGCAGATTCTTAACCACTGGACCACTAGGGGAGTCCTGACAATATTTTTAGAATGGCAATAATACTCCAAGTGATCTTTAGAGTCACTGCAATCCCTAGCAAAATCTCAACTGCCTTCTTTGTAGAAATTGACAAACTGATCCTAAGAATTCACGTGGAATTGTGAGGGGTCCAGAATAGCCAAAACAATCTTGGGGGAAAAAACAACAATATTCAATTTCTCATATTTCTGATTTCAAAACTCACCACAAAGCTACAGTAAACAGGAAAGTATGCCACTAGTGTAAAGAGAGACATATAGATCAGTTGAATAGAATTGAAAATTCAGAAATAAACCAATATATGTTTGATAAATTTGTTTTTTCAAGGGTTTTAAGACGATTCAGTGGAGGGAAATATACTTTTCAACAAATGATAGTGGGACAATTGGGTATCCACATTGCAAGAAGAATAGAAAGTGACTTCTAATGGGTACAGGGTTTCCTTTTTGAGTGATAAAAATGTTCTGAAGTTAGATAGAGGTAGTTAGATAAACCACAGAATTGTGCCCTTAAAAAGAGTGAATTTTATGGTATATGAATTATATCTCAATAAAAATATGAAACAATTCAGTGTTTCAGTATTAAGCATCCTATGGTTTAATTTCCATAAATTGTACAGTTAGTGCCCATCAAGTAATTTCTGCATCTGTGCAATAATTTAAAATGAAAATGGATGCCAGAAAGAAAACAAAAAAAAAGTGGAAATAAGCTGAAAGAAAACCACGGACAAAAGGAACTGAGGAGTAGACCTGAGAAAAAGGTGCAGAGAACCACCATGTAGCTAGCCCCTGTTTGTTTTCTTTGTATATCCTTGTCAGTGCATAAACGTCCATTCTTCATAACGCTCAGGTTATAAAGTCACGGTGTGATGCTTTCCTATAAAATGCTTGATAAAGCAGTTACGTTTTAAAACTTTAAATATTAAATATAGCGTTAATAGGGAAAAGGCAGGCAGGGGTTCCATGGACAAGGATGAAAACAAGGTTGGTGGATAGTACAAAGCATTAAAGCATTAAGCACTGAAGTGAGGGGGCTGAGACAATATGCCCCCTCAGACAATAAAAAAAAAATGCCTCAGACAATTTTTAAAAAAGCCTTTTTAGGTATGATCAGAACAAGAAAAAGAATCAGGAAGCGATAGGCTCAAGCTTGGGACTCTTGTTGGAACGTTAACAAAAAGCAGAACTACTCAGCTATTATTTTGCTTCCTCCTTTTCTCTCAAAGAAAGTGCTCCAGAGATGGTAGAAGGGAGCCCAGGCATGTTTGAGAGGGACTCAAACCAGACAATGAGGAGCTCTCTAGGGCCTGCCACAGGCAAGACCCAGGAGATACCCAGGTAGATAGATGGATAGGAGGTCCTTGTAGGAAGAGCTTACAGTTGTGCTCAAAGAAAACTGTGTTCTGTGATTTGTAAGAAATAATGAAGAATATGAAAAGTATCAGAAAGTTGGAAGCAGGCAAATGTTCTGGTTTTCAAAAAAGGGAAGGAATAGATTTTAAGGACAAAGCTCTATTCCTTTGATAAGCTCTAGATTCAGCTATTAAAGAGAAGTGAAGGTACTCAGTAGAAGGCAGGCTGGTTCACCCATTAAAAAAGAAAAATTCCTTTAGGGAAACATTGGGGACCCAGTTGGGTGGTTCTTACCCTCATTCAAGTGCTAGACCCCAAAAATCATAGTCTTGTGTACCAAATACCATGCCTTTTGCAGATCTTTCTGAAATACTGAAATGTTTAATTTTTACTGTATAGACTATATTTACAGTATACAATGTAAGCTCATACCTACACAGCCTAGTGTTCCTTTCCTCAAATAGTATTAATATCAGGGATGGGCCCAGCTATCCCAGACTATGGAAAAGTATCAAGCCCTCAGGGCTCTGGGTGACAAGAGCTGTGACAAAGCACAGGGTAGGGTGGGAGCATAGGAGGGACCCTTCATGCAGGTTTGGAGATTGGAAAAGGTATCTGGGGATACAGCTTGGAAGCTGAACCCTGTGGAATGAGCAAAAATTTGAAGCCCCAAAGAGATAGGGAAGTGAAAGTGAGAAGTATCCATGGTGAGGCCCAAGTTTGGTTAACCAGGTGGGTGATTGAGCTGTCCACTGAGGCGAGGAAGAATGGGGGCATACTTACGAGTTTAGGTTTAAGCCTGTGCATAAATGGACAGCCAGGTGTAGAGTCCAAGAGGGATCAGACATGTGGGTCTGGAATGAGAGGAAGAGGACCTTGAGGAAGTGCTGGGGAAAATATCACCACGGAGGTGGAGGTGATGCCAGGGAAGGATGGTGGTTCTGAGCCATCTTAGGACTCTCTTGGTTGCAAGTGACAGCAACTCAACTTAAAAAGCCTTAAGTAAAAAGATACACTTTTTCTCATGAAACTAATTGAATCAGAGTGTGCTGGCTTCAGACCCAGCCTGGGACCCCATATGGTGTCATCAGGACTTGGTCTCTCAGCTCTGCTGTCTTCCCACATTGGCTTCCTTCTCAGGCACTTGCTTATGGGGCAAGCAGACCCTCTCCAATTCCAGACTCACGTTCTGCCAGCTCAGCGACCCCAGTGAGAAAGAAGAGAACCCCTCTCCCCATAGTTTGAGCAAGAAGTCTCAAGTTTGAGTTTCATTGGCTCGACTTTGGCCATCTGCCCATTCTTGAGCCAGTCCCTCAAGCTGGGGGAAATGAGCATCCGTGTCTGGAGTGGGGTGGTCAGCCCCCAAGCCTCATGGCCTGATGGTGGGGAGATGTGACTCCTCAGAGTACAGTTATCAAAAAGGGGAAATGGATGCTAGACAGGTGAAACAGCAGGTGGTCCCCACAAAAGCCAGGGAAAGAGAGGGGGTGGTCAGCAGCATCAGCTGCCTTGGGGAAATGGAACCAGTGGATTAGCCATCAGAAGCCAGGGTGACCTTGGCAAGAGACAGTAAGTGGTGCTGATGGAAGCCAGGTGACAGTGGGTTGAAGAATGAGTGGGAGGTGAAGCACCAAATATAGAAAACTCTCAGCAGCTGGGCACTGAGGGTGAGGAGCCATGCCCTGGTCACAGACATTCTGGAGGTTTGGTTGATGATCATGATCCTGCAGAGTTAGAAGTTGATAGAAGGGGTGTGTGGAGGGGGAGCAGCTGATGGTTCAGAAGCCCAGGAGGAGGCAGGACTTGGAGCAAGGGTTCTGAGGGATGGGGGTGGTACAGGACAGGTTGAGTGTGGCACTGGTGGCAGCCGTCCCTGCTTGGGGCGATGCTGTCTGTTGGCCTCTTGTCCACTGATTACATCATCTGCCTGACAAAGGGCAGCAGTCCCCAAGGATTAGAAGTGATATCTAGAAGCTTACTTCTAAAAGACATTCAAAACATGTTTCAAAACCTTGGAGAATTCTGAACTAGAAAGCTGTGGTTCCTGAATCTGTCTGGGGGTCAGAATCACCAGGAGACCTTCTGAAACAGATTCCAGGGGCTCATCCCAGACCTCGTGAAGTGGAACCTCTGTGGATCAGACTGAAAAATCTGTTTTTGTTATTATAAACTACTTCTCATGGTGATTTTTAGGCAGCCTCTCCCAAGAAATGTTTGGGAACTATTGCTTGATGAATGTTCAGTTGTGAAATCTATGACACTGGAACCATCAAGCCTGAAGAGAGAGGCTCACTGTGGTGGACCTTCCATGGCATGTGGTCCAAACTGTATCTGTTCACATTTTTAGCAGATGACATAGATGAAGACATAGAAGTCATGATTACAAAACTGGGGGTTATGCAATAAATGCAATTTAATAAACAGCCTTTTTCACTTAAGTTGATATAATTAACTGTTTCTTGTGTTATTGAGTCATCTTCAGAAATAGCTAACGTCTGCATCATATTCTATTGTACAGCTTTGAACATTGTTTTTAATTTTTTCCCATTTTTTTAACTGTAGTAGAATTTGTGTACAGTGTTGTGTTAATTTCTGGTGAAGAGCAAAGTGATTCAGTTATAATGCACACATTCTTTGTATATTCCTTTCCATTATGGTTTATCATAGGATACTGAATATAGTTCTCTGTTTTATACAGTAGGACCTTGTTGTGTATCCATTTCATATGTAATAGCTTATATCTGCTAACCCCAACCTCCCACTCCATTTCTTCTCCACCCTCTTCCCCCTTGGCAACCATAAGTCTCTTCTCTATGTCTGTGAGCCTGTTTCTGTTTTGTACATAGATTCATTTGTGTTGTATTTTAGATTCCACATATGGTATCATATGGCATTTTTCTTTCTTTGACTTAGTATGATCATCTCTAGTTGCATCCATGTTGCTGCAAATGGCATGGTTTCATTTTTTATGGCCGAGTAGTATTCCATTCTATATACGTACCACATCCTCTCCTCCATTCACCTATCGATGGACATTTAGGTTGTTAACGTATCTTGGCTATTATGAATAGTGCTGCTATGAGCATAGGGGTGTGTGTATCTTTTTGAATTATAGTTTTGTCAAGGTATATGCCCAGGAGTGGAATTGCTGGATCATATGATAATTCTATTTTTAGTTTTCTGAGGAACCTTCATACTGTTTTCCAGAGTGGCTGTATGAAATTCAGTTTCAGTTCGGTTGCTCAGTCATGTCCGACTCTTTGCGACCCCATGAACCGCAGCACACCAGGCCTCCCTGTCCATCACCAACTCCTGGAGTTTACCTAAACTCATGTGCATTGAATTGGTGATGTCATCCAACCATCTCTTCCTGTTGTCCCCTTCTCCTCCTGCCCTCAGTCTTTCCCAGCATCAGGGTCTTTTCAAATGAGTCAGCTCTTTGCATCACGGGGCCAAAGTATTAGAGTTTCATCAAACGTCAGTCCTTGCAATGAACACTCAGGACTGACCTCCTTTAGGATGGACTGGTTGGATCTCCCTGCAGTCTAAAGGACTCTTAAGAGTCTTCTCAAAAGCATCAATTCTTCAACCCTCAGCTTTCTTTATAGTCCAACTCTCACATCCATACTTGACTACTGGAAAAACCATAGCCTTGACTAGATGGACCTTTGTTGGCAAAGTAGTGTCAGCTTTTTAATATGCTGTCTAGGTTGGTCATAACTTTCCTTCCAAGGAATAAGCGTCTTTTAATTTCATGGCTGCAATCACCATCTGCAGTGATTTTGGAGCCCCCCAAAAATAAAGTCAGCTGCTGTTTCCCCATCTATTTGCCATGGGACCAGATGCCATGATCTTAGTTTTCTGAATGTTGAGCTTTAAGACAACTTTTTCACTCTCCTCTTTCACTTTCATCAAGAGGCTCTTTAGTTCTTCTTCACTTTCTGCCATAAGGGTGGTGTCATCTGCATATCTGAGGTTATTGATATTTCTCCCGGCAATCTTGATTCCAGCTTGTGCTTCTTCCAGTCCAGTGTTCCTCATGATGTACTCTGCATAGAAGTTAAATAAGCAGGGTGACAATATATAGCCTGATATACTCCTTTTCCTATTTGGAACCAGTCTGTTGTTCGATGTCCAGTTCTAACTGTTGCTTCCTGACCTGTATACAGGTTTCTCAAGAGGCAGGTCAAATGGTCTGGTATTCCCATCTCTTTCAGAATGTTCCACAGTTTATTGTGATCGACACAGTCAAAGGCTTTGGCATAGTCAATGAAGCAGAAATAGATGTGTTTCTGGAACTCTCTTGCTTTTTTGATGATCCAGCAGATGTTGGCAATTTGATCTCTGGTTCCTCTGCCTTTTCTAAAACCAGTTTGAACATCTGGAAGTTCACGGTTCACGTATTGCTGAAGCCTGACTTGGAGAATTTTGAGCATTACTTTACTAGCATGTGCTGCTGCTGCTGTGTCACTTCAGTCGTGTCCGACTCTGTGCGACCCCACAGACAGCAGCCCACCAGGCTCCTCCATCCCTGGGATTCTCCAGGCAAAAACACTGGAGTGGGTTGCCATTTCCTTCTCCAATGCGTGAAAGTGAAAAGTGAAAATGAAGTCACTCAGTCGTGTCCGACTAGTAGTGACCCCATGGACTGTAGCCCACCAGGCTCCTCTGTCCATGGGATTTTCTAGGCAAGAGTACTGGAGTGGCTTGCCATTGAGATGAGTGCAATTGTGCAGTAGTTTGAGCATTCTTTGGCATTGCTTTTCTTTGGAATTGGAATGAAAATTGACCTTTTCCAGTCCCGTGGCCACTGCTGAGTTTTCCAAATTTGCTGGCATATTGAGTGCAGCACTTTCACAGCATCATCCTTCAGGATTTGAAAGAGCTCAACTGGAATTCCATCACCTCCACTAGCTTTGTTCGTAGTGATGCTTCCTAAGGCCCACTTGACTTCACATTCCAGATGTCTGGCTCTAGGTGAGTAATCACACCACTGTGATTATCTGGGTCATGAAGATCTTTTTTTGTACAGTTCTTCTGTGTATTCTTGCCACCTCTTCTTAATATCTTCTGCTTCTGTTAGGTCCCTACCACTTCTGTCCTTTATCGAGCTCATCTTTGCATAAAATGTTCTCTTGGTATCTCTAATTTTCTTGAAGAGATCTCTAGTCTTTCCCTTTCTGTTGTTTTCCTCTATTCCTTTTCACTGATCACTGAGGAAGGCTTTCTTATCTCTCCTTGCTATTCTTTGGAACTCTGCATTCAAATAAGTATATCTTTCCTTTTCTCCTTTGCTTTTCACTTCTCTTCCTTTCACAGGTGTCCCACTAATAGTATTTATATTCCCTCCAGCATTTATTTGTGAACAGCCTTTATTTTTAATGATGAACATTTTGACTGGTATGAGGTAGTACCTCATTGTGGTTTTAATTTACTTTTCTCTAAGAATTAGCAATGTTGAACATATCTTCATGTGTCCACTGACCATTTGTTTGTTTTTTTTAGGAAAAATGTCTATTTTTTAATTGGATTGGGTATTTTGTTGTTGTTGAGTTGTATGAGCTGTTTGTATATTTTGAAGATTAAGCCCTTGTCAGTCACATTATTTGCAAATATTTCTTCCCATTCCATAGGTTGTCTTTCCATATTTTTTTTTTGGTTCATTTGTTTGTTTTTGTTTTTTATGGTTTCCTTTGCTGTGCAAATCTCGTAAGTTTGATTAGGTCCCACTTGTTTATTTTTGTTTTTATTTCCATTGCCTAAGAAAACATTGGTCTGAATTATGTCAGAGACTGTCTTGCCTATATTCACTTCTAGGAGTTTTATGATATCATGTCTTATGTTTAGATCTTTAAGGCATTTTGAGTTTATTTTTGTGCATGTTGTAAATCAGCTTCATTGATTTACATGCATCTGTTCAACTTTCCCAGCACCACTTCCTGAAGAGACTTTTTCCCATTTTATATTCTTACCTCTTTTGTCAAAGATAATTGACTATAGGTGTATGGGTTTATTTCTGTGCTCTCTGTTCTGTCCCATTGATCCATATGGCTGTTTTTGTACCAAACCACAGTGTTTTGGTTACTGTAGTTTTGCAGTATTGTCTGAAATATGGAAGAGTTCCCTCGGGATTGCTTTGGCAATTCTGGGTCTTTTATGGTGCCATGGGGGCCTTCCCAGGTGACTCAGTGGTAAAGAATCTGCCTGCCAAGCAGGAGACACTAGTTCAATCCCTGGGTCAGGAAGATCCCCTGGAGAAAGAAGTGGCAACCCACTCTAATAGCCTGGGAAATCCCATGGGCAGGGGAGCCTGGTCGGCTATAGTCCGTGGGGGTCACAAAAGAGTCGGACACAACTTTGTAACTAAACAGCAACAACAACAAATAAATTTTGGGATTATTTGTTCTAGTTCTATGAAAAATCTCATGGGTAATTTGATATGGATTGTATTAAATCTGTAGATTGCTTTGGGTAGTATGGCCATTTTAACAATGCTAATTCTTCTAAGAGCGTGATACTATCTTTACATTTCTTTGAATCCTCTTTAGTTTCTTGTATTAATGTTTTATAGCTCTCAACATATAATTCTTTCACTTGTGTAGTCAGGTTTATTCCTAGGTGTGTAAATGTGTGTGTGTGTATATGTGTGTGTATATATATATATGCATACTTCCTTTCTGATATTTCATTGTTAGTGTAAAGAAATGCAGTCAATTTCTGAATGCTAATCTTTTATCCTGCTACTTTGCTGAATTCATTTATTAGAGCGGTAGTTTTTGTGTGGAGTCCTTAGGACTTTCTAATATCTTGTCATCTGCATATAGTGACAATTTTACCTCTTCTCTTCCAATTTGGTTACATTTTATTTTTTTTTCTTGTCTGATTGCTGTGGCTAGGACTGCCAATACTATGTTGAATAGACATGAAAGTGGGCATTCTTATCTTGTTCCAGATTTTATTGGAAAAGTTCTTAGCGTGTTACCTTGAGTATCATATTGGTTGTAAGTTTATCATAAATGGCTTTTATTATGTTGAGGTGTAGTCCCTCTTTACCCACTTTGGTGAGAGTTTTTATTATGAATTGATGTTGAATTTGCAAAAAACAATTTTTCAAATGCTCTTTCTGCATGTATCGTGGTTTTTTACTTTTATTAATGTGATGTATTACATTGATTGATTTGTGTATGTTGAACCATTCTTGTAAACTTGGGATGAATCCTGCTTGGTCATGGTGTATGACCTTTTATGTGTTGTTGAATTCAGTTTGCTAGTATTTTGTTGAGAATTTTTACATCTATGTTCATCAAAGACCTTGACCTGTAATTTTCTTTTTTGGTGGTATCTTTGTCTGGTTTTAATATCAGGGTGTTATGGCTTCATAGAATGTCTTTGTGAGTGTTCTCTAGTCTTCAGTCTTTTGGAAAAGCTTGAGAAGAATCAGTGTAAGTTCTTCTTTGTTTATTTGGTAGAACTTGCTTGTGGAGCTATCTGGTCTTGGACTTTTGTAGCGAGTTTATTTTAGAGTCTATTTGGTCTATTTAAATAATCTGTTTCTTCTTGATTGGGTTTTGGTGGGCTGTATGTTTCTATAAAGTTGTCCGTTTCTTCTAGGTTATCAAATTTGTTGGCATATAAATTGTTCATAGTATTCTCTTATGCTTTTTGTATTACTGTGGTATTGGTTGAGATTTCTCCTTTTTCATTTCTTATCTTATTTGGGTTCTGTCTCTCTTCTTTGTTAGTCTGGCCAGAGACTTGTCAATTTTGTTTACCCTTTTTGATTTATTGATTTTTTTTTCTGTTCTTTTTTTAATTTCTATTTTATTTTTTCCTCCCCATTGTTTATTATTTCCTCCTCCTGCTGACTTTAGGTTTTGTTTGCTCTTCTTTGTTTGGTTCTTTTGAAGTGTTAGGTTAAGTTGTTTATTTGAGATTTTTGGAGAAACCCCATATTGCTATGAACTTCCCTCTAAGAACTGCTTTTGCAGCATCCCATCGATTTTGTATAGCTGTGTTTTGTCATTTGTCTAAAGGTATTTTTTAATTTCCTTTTTTATTTCTTTGTTGACACCTTGTTTTCTTAGCAGCATGTTGTTTAGTCTCCATGTAATTTTTTTTTTTTCTCATTTTCCCGTGGTTGATTTCTAGTTCATGTTGTTGTGGTCAGAGAAGACACTTGAAATAATTTCTGTACTCTTAAATTATTTGTGGTTAGTTTTGTGCCTTAGTATGTGGTCAGTCCTAGAGAATGTTCCATGTGCACTTGAAAAGAATGTGTATTGTGTTTTGGGGGAGATATAATGTCCTAAAAATATGTTTAGTCTAACTTCTACTGTATCATTAAGAATCTCTTTGCTTTACTGATTTTCTGTCTAGAAGATCTGTCCGTTGATGTGAGTGGGGTGTTAAAGTCTACTGTTATTGTATTCTTATCATTTTCTCCCTTTGTGTCTGTTAGTATTTGTTTTATATATTTGGGTGCTCCTATATTAGGTGCACATATGTTAATAAGTGTAAAATCCTCTTCTTGTATTGATCCTTTTATCGTTATATAGTCTTTCTTTATCTTTCTTTATAGTCTTTGCTTTAAAGTCTATTTTGTCTGATATTAGTATTGTAACTCCTGCTTTCTTGTCTTTTTTGTTTGCATGAAATATCTTTTTCCATCCTGTCACTTTAAATCTGTGTGTGTCCTTTGTCCTAAAGTGGGTCTCTTGTAGGCAGCATTTGTAGGCCCTTGTTTTTTATTTAGTCTATCATTCTATGTCTTTTGATTGGAGCATTCAGTTCATTGGCATTTAAGGTAATTATTGATGGATATGTATTTATTCTCATTTTTAAACCTTGTTTTCCAGTTGATTTTTTGTTTCTTCTTTGTTCCTTTCTTTTTTTCCTTTTTGTGGTTTGATTTCTTTTTATGCTTCTGTTCACTTTAGTTTTTGTGAATCTATTTTATATTTTTGATTTGTGGTTGTCCTGTTTTTCAAGTATATTAACCCTTTCTTATATCTGCTTGCTTTAGATTGATAGTCATATAGGCTCAAACACATTCTAAAAAGAAAATCTGTTTTCTCTTTCTCTCCTCCCACACATTTTATGATATTGATACCCTTTTTTACATCTTCATGTTTATCTTTTTGATATTACTTGTGTTTATCATTGCTTCTACAGATAGGGTTTTTTTATTCTTTTTGATTTGAATACTGGCTAATTTAAGTGATTTACTTTCCAATTGTGATTTCCTCCTTCCTATATCTTTCTGCTTTTCGAGTTAGAGAAGATCTTCCAATCTTTCTTTTAGGACAGGTTTCAGTTCAGTCGCTCAGTAGTGTCCGACTCTTTGAGACCCCATGAATCACAGCAAGCCAGGCCTCCCTGTCCATCACCAACTCCCAGAGTTCACTCAAACTCATGTCCATCAAGTCGGTGATGCCATCCAGCCATCTCATTCTCAGTCGTCCCCGTCTCCTCCCGCCCCCAATCCCTCCCGGTATCAGAGTCTTTTCCAGTGAGTCAACTCTTCGCATGAGGTGGCCAAAGTATTGGAGTTTCAGCTTTAGCATCAGTCCTTCCAATGAACACCCAGGATTGATCTCCTTTATAATGGACTGGTTGGATCTCCTTGCAGTCCAAGGGACTCTCAAGAGTTTTCTCCAGCACCACAGTTCAAAAGCATCAATTCTTCGGCGATCAGCTTTCTTCACAGTCCAACTCTCACATCCACACATGACCACGGGACAGGTTTGGTATTGTTGTATTCTTTTAGTTTTTGCTTGTCTGGGAAATTCTTTATTTCTCCTCCTATTCTAAATTATAATCTTGCTGGGTAGAGTATTCTAGGTTGCAGATTCTTTTCCCTTTCAAGACTTTGAATATATTTTTCCACTTTCTGGCCTGCAGTGTTTCTGTAGAGAAATCAGCTGATATCCTTATGGGTTTCCCTTGTAATTAACCTTTTTTTCTCTCTTGCTGCCTTTAGAATCCTCTATCTTTAATTTTTGCCATTGTTAATATAATATGTTTTAGTGTAGGTCTGTTTGGGTTTGTCTTGTTTGGGACCTCTGTGCTTTCTGTATCTGGACATCTGTTTCCTTCTTTAGGTTTGGGAAGTTTTCAGCCATGATTTCTTCAAATACATTTTCAATCCCCCTTTCTCTTCTCCTTCTGAATTCCTGTTATGTGCAGAATAGCCCACTTTATGTTATCCCATAGGTCTCTTATAGTGCTTTCATTTTTTTTTCCATTTGGCTTTCTGTCTGCTGTTTTGATTGAGTAATTTCCATTATTCTATCCTCCAGATCACTTATTTGATCTTCTGTATTATTCATTCTGCTGTTCAGTGCCTTTAGCTCAGCTTTGTCTCAGAAAATTATCTAATTTTTCTTGTCATCTCCTAATAGTTTCTAGGTCCTTTTTACAGCAATCATCATTTCTTAATTCCTTAAGAAATTTAAGGATCACTTTTCTTAATTCCTTCAGTATTTTCATCACTTCTTTTTTGAACCCAGTGTCTATTAGACCGAAGAAATGTGTTTTATTGTGTATTCCTACGGGGGAATTCTCCTGGTCTTTATAAAAACTTATTGACCAGAGACATACTAATATGTCTTTTGTTACCCGAACATTATTGACCAGAGATGTTTCAGTGTTCACTTACATAACAAATCACTGACCACAGGCATTAGTTTTTCGAAAAATCCTCTGGTCAGTAATGTATTAACTGGGAGTGGTTCCTCTGCGTCTTCATTGTGCTTATATTTCTCTTACTCCATGAGTTTAGGAGAAACAGATATCTTCTGTAGGCTTGGAGGGCTATTTATACGAGGGAGCATCCCTGCATAACTTGTGTGGGCTTAATATATTTTTGGTGTGAGGACTGTTTTTGGTTTGGATGCTTGCCTTCCTTTTCCTCGGCATGTGCTGGCTGTTATCCCCTTGATAGGGGGTGTAGATGCAGATGTGAGCCCTCCTCATGGAAGCATGTTTGATTCCAGTAAACTTCCTTTCCCTTTTTTCTCCTTTCCTCCTTTTCCCTTTCTTCCACCCTCCTTCCAGAGCAGCATGGAGGGTGGAGAGGAATAGCTCCAGATTATGGCATAGACTAGACATCAGTGTGCCTTCAGCACATCCCAACCCCAGGGAGTTTAAATTCCACTCACAGCTGGGAAAATAGAGTTGTGAAAGGCTTTACCCAGCAAATTCCAGATTCTTGGTCCAACAGGCCATTCTGGTTTCTTGCTCCACTCTCTTAGTAGGTAGATTAGTTATAAGGATGATGTCATCTGAACAAGCAGTCTTGGGAATAATATGCCAATGCTTTAATTAAGGGAAAGACAAAAATGAAACGAAAACTTAGGTTTCACACTTAAGGAAGACATAGAGTTTTAAAATGGAAGTGAAGTCTGGCCTAACTTAGTTTTTCAGTAACTCAAAGAAGATTAAATATTTAAAGTTATCTTGTAATAACCTTTCATGAAGTATTAAGGGCCGTAAAAAATAGTTGAGTGCCAAAGAATTGATGCTTTTGAACTGAGGTGTTGGAGAAGACTCTTGAGAGTCCTTTGGACTGCAAGGAAATCCAACCAGTCCATCCTAAAGGAGATCAGTCCTGGATATGCGTTGGAAGGGCTAATGCTGCAGCTGAAGCTCCAATACTTTGGCCACACTCACTGGAAAAAACCCTGATGCTGGAAAAGATTGAAGGCAGGAGGAGGAGGGGATGACAAAGGATGAAATGGTTGGATGGCATCACCAATTCAATGAGTTTGAGCAAGCTCTTGGAGTTGGTGATGGACGGGGAAGCCTGGGGTGCTGCAGTCAATGGGGTCGCAGAGAGTCAGACACGACTGAATGACTGAACTGAGCTTAATGAAGTATAATATGTAAAAATAGTAAATCACTATGCTGTACACATGAAACTAATATAATGTTTTAAATCAACTGTACTTCAATAAAAATAAATAAATAGACTAAAATTGTTTTTGGAAAAGACCCTAATGTTGGGAAAGATTGAGGGCAGGAGAAAAAGGATGAGATGGTTGGATGGTGTCATTGATACAATGGGCCTGAATTTGAGCAGACTCCTAGAGATAGTGAAAGACTGGGAAGCCTGACATGCTGTATCCATGAGGTCGCAAAGAGTTGGACACGACTTAGAAACTCAACAACAACAACAAAATTTTAAAGTGGATATTTGCCCAGAGATATTTATCTCAGCTTTATTTATTTGAAGTATAGTTAATTTACAATGTTGTGTTACTTTCTAGTGTACAGCAAAGTGATTCCAATATATATTTATATGTGTATGTGTACATGTTCAGCTGCATTTGACTCTTTGTGACCCCATGGTCTGCAGCCCTCCAGGCTTCTCTGTCCATGGAAATTTCCAGGCAAGAATACTGAAATGGGTTGCCATTTCCTTCTCTAGGGGATCTTCTCAACCAAAGGATCAAACCTGCATATCCTGCATTGGCAGGAGGGTTCCTTACCACTGAGTCACCTGGGAAGACCTTATGTGTGTGTGTGTGCGCGCGCACGCACATTTACACATGCAAATTCTTTTTAAGATTCTTTTCCATTATATGTTTTTATTGGCCATTGACTATAGTTATCTGTGCTATACCATAGCACCTGTTGTTTATGTATTTATATATAGCAATATATATTTGTTAATCCCAAGCTCCTAATTTACCCTCCCCCCTACCCTTTCCCTTTTGGTAACCACAAGTTTGTTTTCTATCAACATTATTTATAATAGCAAGAAATGGGAAGTTATTTCAATACACAACTATAAGGAAATGGCAAACTAAATTGATTACATACTCACCTCAGAATAGTATGCAACCATTAAAATTTTTTTCTTCCAATTTTTAATGGCATGAGGGATAACTAATGGTGAAAAGTCTAGATGCAAAATTGTTTAAATGCTTTGATCTCAATTTTATAATGAAAAAATAATACTTGCAGAAAATGATGGGATTGGAAATATATCAAAATGTTAAGAATTAATCATTATCCTATATTAATGTTCTGTGCAACCTGCTTCAGTTCAGTTCAGTTCAATTCATTCGCTCAGTCATGTCTGACTCTTTGTGACCCCATGAATCACAGCATGCCAGGCCTCCCTGTCCATCACCAACTCCCGGAGCTCACTCAAACTCATGTCCATCGAGTCGGTGATGCCATCCAGTCATCTCATTCTCTGTCGTCCCCGTCTCCTCCCACCCCCAATCCCTCCCAGCATCAGACTCTTTTCCAGTGAATCAACTCGTCGCATGAGGTTAGCTTGTCGTAAACACAGTTTTTTTCTTCTATAACCTAGGGATAAAAATACCTGCTCCAGCAACAATGAGGGTGAAGTGATAAAGCCGATGTGTAAATTGCCTTGTAAACTGTACGACATAATTTCATCCATTGTTTGGTGGTATCTGTAAGCAGTGGTGGTTGTAGAACTCATTGCTAGGAAATAGTTATATATTCTTTACCATTTTAATAAGAGTTTTATGATAATAAATGTTTGATTCTTCTCCCATTTCCATTTCTTGGTATTAAACATGAAGATAGACAAAGGAAATTGCTTTAAAAGCATCATTTCCAGATTTAGGACAAATCAGAGTCAAAAGACAAACTTTTTCTTTTCAGTCCCTCTCCTAGTAAAATGCTGGATCAGGTATTACAATAGAAAATACACTGTGTAAAATGCTCCAACCCATTAAAAATCATTATGGATTTTAACTCACAGACCTGGATTAAAGATCAGGAAATAAAACTGTTTTTCTGATGAACTCAAAAGCTGTGCTTCATATATGTTTTAAAACCTTAGTAATACTGAAAGAAACAATTGTTGGATTTAAATGCGCTTTTGAAAAATGTCCCAGACACAGCAATGAATTAAACCTCAAAACTCTCTGCACAGATGCCAATGTATGCACAAATATTTTAAAATCTTGTTTAGCATAACACAGGCCATTTCTCTAGAATTTGGCTTGAGAATGAAAATATAATGCTCATGGGACTTCATTGGTGGTCCAGTGGCTAAGACTGTGAGCTCCCAACTCAGGGGACCCAGGTTCAATCCCTGATCAGAGAACTAGATCCCATGTGCTGCAGCTCAGACACGGTGTAGCCAAATAAACAAGTAAATAATATCAATAATAATGTTCATAAAGCACCCCAAATATATGTGCCTTGTTGCTTTTTGGAGTGCTTACTCAATGATTAAATACCAACTAAAAAGTCTTAGATTTGTGTATTTGTTATGATTCAGAACCCATTCCTACGAATGTGCCTGTTGGAGACTGCTAGCCTCTCAAGTCTGATTTAGGACAGGTAGTGCTCTCATAGGACCAATAAGAAACCCTAGGTTCTAATCAATTATTTAATCTATTTGAGCCTTTGTTTTCTCATCTTTAAAATGAGGGGGTGCATAAAAATAGTACCTACCCCGTAAGGAACTTACAGTGAAATAAGATTACATTCATATAAAGACTTTAGTAAATAACAAGTTCTCAAACATTAGGTGTTATTACTAAAATAATGAATGCTTTCCCACTATTCCAAGCCCAAGTGTTTCAGACAACACCCAGGCAGAATGCATGGGTGAGTACTCAGGGCAGATGGAGTTTGTGGCTCGAATTTTGGATATCTGTCATTGAATAATGTGCCTTTTCTAGTTTATTTGCTTATTTTTTAGTTATTCTTAAGCCCATCTTTGAGAAGATGGTGCTTGGGGATGTTGAAGGCCTTTTTATTGTCTTGAAGATGTTTTTCTTCCCCGTGTCACAAATGACAGTTTTTTTCTATGAAGTCAAAGAGAAAGTGTCAAACCTCAGCAGTGGAAGAAGAAAGACACTGTCTACCTATATCCTTGCATGAAAGCTACTCCTTGGCAGGCTGAGCAGGGTGCCAGGAGCCAGTTGGACGAGGCTGAACCATGGCCCTCAGCAGACAGGGACATGGTGAGGTCGGGTCTCCTGCCTGTCTTCCCCACCACCCCTTTTATCAGCTGCTTGGAATCCAAATGTCTGTCTTGTTTTTCATTGATGACTTGGCTGGAGATTCTTGGAGCAGTTACCCGCTAGAGCTGGCAGCCCTCTTTGAGAACACAGGAAAAAGAGCGAGGTGGAACCGGGGACAAAACCCAGCCCAGCGCACAGGTTGCCCATGCAGGGGGCTGCGGTAGAGTCTTTTCTGTAGCCTTCCTGTGGCCTCTTGTTCCTTTGAATTCTTGCTATGGCAGAAAACACCGCAAAGCCCCTGAAACTTGAAGCTTGGGAATGTCTCTGAGGTGTCCAAAAAAAAAAGTGTCACAGTTTTTCAGCCTCGTGCGTGTGGCTGGATGGGTAACCTGTTTCGGTGCATCACACCTCAGGGTCTGCTCAGATTTTTCCTTTCAAGCCTGCTGGGTTTGAACCTCGTCTCCTCGTTCTTGCTTTGTTCATGTACTATAGTACTGTAGTATTTACTACTAAAAAAGAGTAGTAGTAAGTGGACCTGTGTAGCTCAAACCCACGTTATTCAAGGGTTGATGGTGCTTCGTAAATGCCCGGTGCTATTATCTGATTTTTTTTGCATTTATTCTAAATTTATGGGATGTATTTAAATGATATATCTATTCTGGTGCTCCACAAGTTCACAGAAATGTTGAAACTTTGAATGATGTTTAAAAAATTGATCAATGAAATATTTCAAGTACAGCCTGCTGAGAGTGCTAAACAATTTCAGTTTTGTTTACAAAGAAAACATGAGTCTAAAGGGTGACTTGATTTCTTATTCTTAGCAAAATGGCAGGATGGTGTTGGATGTTTGGTAGTTCCCTTCTTTCCCTCTATCCCTGGGGATAAAATCACAGGTTCTGGACCTCAATTTGATCCATCAAGACATTTTAGAAACCAAATGATTTTGGACCAAGTAGACAGTGAGCTGTAGGAATGGGGAGCTGGAAAATGTTGTCCAGGTTTCTGCCCTTAAGCCTCCTCCCAGGGTGAAGGGTCATCTCCCTGGCAGGGCAGCGACACAGCTCTGTCACCTCAAGCAGCGATTCTCTTCCACTGTTCCCACCCCTGATCCCCATTCACTAGCCCTACCAAGTGTCCTCTGAAGGTGTTGCGTTTCTACTTGTTGCTTGATAACGAGTAAAAAGTATTCCAAAACCGCCCTCCTTTATGTTCTGCTTGGTTGCAAAGGAAGGAGGGAGTGATCCCTCCTCACCCCCAACCCCCGCCATTCCATATATGATAAACACACCGAAGTGTGTTCCTCCATCATGGAAAGGAAATCTTGGTGGGGAGGGAGGGAGGGGCTCTGTGTGGCTGCTGGTGAATGATGTGCTGGGGTGGGGAGGAACCATGCTGGGACACAGCCATTTCCCACAAAAGCACACTTTCCCCATCACTCCACCTCTGGCTCCCTTGCCCCACCCCAGCCATGTCACTCTAGCACAGGGATCCCCAGCCTCCACTATCTAATGCCTGATGATCTGCTGCTGCTGCTAAGTCACTTCAGTCGGGTCCGACTCTGTGCAACCCCATAGACAGCAGCCCACCAGGCTCCCCCGTCCCTGGGATTCTCCAGGCAAGAACACTGGAATGGGTTGCCATTTCCTTCTCCAGTGCAGAAAAGTGAAAAGTGAAAGTGAAGTCGCTCAGTCGTGTCCGACTCTTCGAGACCCCATGGACTACAGCCTACCAGGCTCCTCCGTCCATGGGATTTTCCAGGGAAGAGTACTGGGGTGGGTTGCCATTGCCTTCTCCCCTGATGATCTGAGGTAAAGCTAATGTACTAATAATAGAAATAAAGTGTACAATAAATGTAATGCACTTGAATCATCCTGAAACCATCCCCCCTCCCCACCACCTTCCATGGAAAAATTGTCTTCCACGAAATTGCTTTCTGGTGCCCAAAAGGTTGGAGACTGCTGCTGTAGCACACCAATTTGTCTCCTCGGCCCCTGAACGAGACCCCTTGATGGCATCTGCCAGGGCCACTGTATACTGGTTAAACTGCATGCGGGCGCCTGGGCAACAGGACATGTAAGGGTCAAATCCAGCTTAGAGTTCTGCTCACTAAGCTGTGAGCCGTGGTGCAGGGCTGGGTCTGCCTAAAGGAAGGGGCATCTTTTTCCAGTTTGCACAGAGAGCTAGGGCTGGCCCTGGTGATACCTAATCCGAGCCCTCCTCTTATCAGCCTCTGGGTTGCTACTGAATTCTTTAGAGATCGTCTTCCATGGTTACTACCTTCAGGATCCCAAGGGAGCTGTAAAATGCTCAAGAGAGGATGTGGGGCCACATTGATTGCCAGGGACCAGGAAGGAGGTGGTTCCTTATTTCATTTGCTGCATTGGGTGCCCTCTGTGGATAGGCATGGTGCTGGGTGCTGGGAATGTATTAATATTAATACATCTGGCCATAGATATGGACCTGCCTTCAAGACCCATGAACAGAGAAGTGCAGCATCCATATTGATGGCTGCAGGCACAGGGTGCCCAGGGCCCACAGAGCAGGTGACCCCAACATGCTCGAGGGACAGGGACACTTCCCTAAGGGAGGTGGACCTGAGCAGGGTCTTCCAGGATGCATAGGAGCTGACTGGGTCCTCTTCTCTGGAGTAGTAGCTATTGTGCCAGTGGAACCATGACCAGGAATTGCTATGCTGAGCTAAGGTCCACTTTGAGAAGCCCAGAAAGTCTGCAGCATGTCTGCCTCTTTCACTTGGCTCCTTACACTGGACAGAAAGTAGGTCTGCAGATTTTAAACTTTGAAAATTCATTATTTGTGAAAGAGTACAATGCCAATCGTTCTCTTTTTCCTTGGGGGTTATATTCTGGTTCTTTAAATGATTATGTTCCAAGTTAGTGACCCCAGCAAGCTTTTTAGCCTCCTGCTTTGTGACACCATGCTAAGTTTGTTTTCTTTTTTTTTTTTCCCCTCTCTCAGATACTTACTGGAGCAAGACTTCCCAGGCATGAGGATCGGGCCAGAGCCCACCACCGACTCCTTCATCGCCGTGATGTATGGGGAGACTGAGGGCAACACCCCAGGGAATGCTTTAGTTGTGGACCCCAAAAAGCCCTTTCGAAAGCTTGGTCGCTTTGGAAATGCTTTCCTCAATCGGTAAGGGCCGGCAGACCACCATCTTTGGACCGGTTGTTTAAAGCTGTTCTTTGAATCCTTGCCAATTATGTGTAAAGGTTCAAAACCAGAAAAACGGAGTATGTGTGTTCTGACAGAGAGAAGTTATAAGAAAATATGCTTATCATATTCAAATACTGGGGAGATTCTCTTAGGAAGTGATCATTTGTACCTAGTCTGGGTAGCTTCAGAGGGCAGAGCTAAGGCCCAGGATTGGACATGACAGGGCCACACAGTGTAAGCAACAAATTTCTAATAATCTGAACCTCAGGAAAGGATCAGGTTGCCTTGTGGGGTAGTGAGCTCCCCGTGCTGGCCACATTACATGGTGGCTGGATGGCTAACTCTCAGGCATTGTGTGCCAGGACCTCCTACACAGAGAACTAAGCCCAGAGGGCCACCGAAGTTCTCCCGACACCCAGATTTAATCTTGGTTATTCCAGGACCAGTCACTCTACCTCGCTGGGTGTCCTTTTGGCTTCTCAGTCCCGTGTTTTGAGCTGCATCCTCATTCATAGAGCCAGGCAGGGGAAACAGAGGCAGGACAGTCAAACATTACATTTGTTGCATGGTCATTATTTCACAGAGGTGATGTGGTAGGATAGCTGAGGCCCTGTCTGGATTGCAGCAGTGTTATATTTGTACTGCCTTTCTGCAGAGTTCCCAAGACGCAGTGAGGTCCAGGACAGAGAACCAGCCAGCGGGTTCTCCTGGACACGGCTCTGCACTTTCAGGCACCACCTGCTCCTACCTCCCCCTCCTCCTTCCTATTTGTCACTCCTAGCCTATTTTTTAAAAAACCCATTTCTCTTTCTTCTTTCTTGAGTTCCCCTTACTCCCCGATTTCCCTCTTTTATGAGTCTACCACATGAGTCTCTTTAGTTGCAGGGAGTGGGCTGTGGAAGGTTCAGAACCAGGGAGTGGTCTTCCATATGCCTTTAGGGAGACATGGACCTAGGGATGACAGATGAAAGACTTGAAACTACACTTCTGCTTTTTAGATTAAAAAAAAAAAGGGACAGATCCTCCCGGCTGACAGCTGTTCTCCCAGAGGCTGAGAGTTGCGCCTGATTGCACAACTCCAGGGAGTGCCATTCACAAGGACGGTGGGATGAATGATGTGCCAGAGTGCTGTGCAGTGGCTCTGCCAAGAGCGGCCCAGGCAACCTCCACAGGTGCCCTCATGAAAAGCTCAACTCTCTAGGGATCGGTACTCTCCTCTAAGAGCTAACTTATGCTCCCAGAGCAAATCAAAGAAGGCACCCGAGTGGCAACAAGAGAACTCGGCAGCAGGATAGATAGAAATATACAGATGATGTAGATGGATTCACAGAGAAATTCTGTCCTGTTGCTGATGGTGACAACAGAACACTGTCCAGATGACTTTTTCCACCTTAAGAGTTTCTCCTCTAGAAGAAGCATGCTTCTCAACTCCAGAGCAACCTTGCTTGGCACCACCATGTTGCCTTGTAGGAGAAGTAGGGGTTGAGCCCTGGAAGGTGAACCCCAGAGGTCTCTCAGGACGAGTGGACCACAGCTGCAGGGGAGTGGAACAAGAAGCTCCCCTAACAGGACCTCCCAGGGGCCGTGGTCATGGGGCAGGCAACAGCCAGGTTTCCTGTCCCAGAACTGGCCCTGGAAGATTCCAGACGCCCTGGCAAGTGCAGGGCACAAGATCCTTCTCCGTGAAAGTTTACCTGGAATCCTTTGGTTCCATTACTGCTGTCCTTAGACTTACTCTCTTTTTGCCTGACAAAGGCTTAAAAAAGAAATAAGCAGCCACCTTTTTCAAATTCCCATTTTATAAAGTCTCTATTCACAAGGGAAAAACAAGGGAGAATGACTGTTGGCTTTATTTTGGCAGATGATTTACTTCCCTAAAATTTATTTTTTCTCAAATCACAAGCATACAGCAGATGAGTATGGAAAAGAAGCTTTCAGGAAAGATTCTGAATGGCAAGATCCTTTATCTCAGAATTTAAAATTTGCTGAAAATAATCCACCCATCAAGTGTTAATTGAATTCAGAATACACAAAAAAGGAATAGTGAATAATTGTATGGCATTTACTGTCTGTCTAAACTTTACTGGTGAATTAGCTCTAAATTCTCACAAAAATCCTGTGACATAGGTGCAACTGTTTTCCCCAATGTAAAGAGAAGGAATTGAGACATAGAGGCCCATTTAGCTTCCACCGGGCCACTCGACTGATAAGTGGCAGTTCTGGGAATTGGAACCCAGGCCGTCTGGCCGAGGCCTGCTAGTGACCACTGTGCTCAGCAGCCAAATGGGAGGACTTTGATCTGAGAATCACTGTCTTCTCTCCTCTATCTAATGTTCAAGGCTGTCCTTTATGTAGCCTGCCAGCAATGATAAAGATTATAATAATTATGTCCCAAATTTGTTGTTCAGTCACTAAGTTGTGTCCGACTCTTTGCAACCCCCTGGACTGCAGCACAACAGGCTTTCCTGTCCTTCACTATCTCTTAGAGTTTGCTCAGACTCATGTCCATTGAATCGGTGATGCCATCCAACCATCTCATCCTCTGTTGCCCACTTCTCCTCCTGCCTTCAATCTTTCCCAGCACTGGCATCTTTGCCAGTCATTTGGTTCTTTGCATCAGGTGGCCAAAGTATTGGAGCTTCAGCATCAGTCCTTCCAATGAATATTCAGGGACCCAAATAATTGATTAATAATTTCACATACACCTTCTTTTCATGGCTAATAAAACGGATGATACTAGGGCCATTTTACAGATGAGAAAACTGAGAGTAAAGAAGTAAAATGACTTGCTCAAGAAAAGGCAGAGACAGGGCTAGAATTCAGCTTCCCTCTTCCGTTTTATCTACCACCCTGCACCTCACAAAACACCAGCAAAGAAGAGTTTCTGTCCTTCTAGCCACCTGGTAGCCATGTATACGTGAGGCTCACATGTCAGGGATGTGTGTGTATGCTCAGCCATTCAGTTGTGTCCAACTCTGGACTATAACCCACCAGGCACTTCTGTCTATGGGATTGTCCCAGCAAGAATATTGGAGTGGGTTGCCATTTCCTCCAGGGGGTCTTCCTGAACCAGGGATCGAACTAGAGTCTTCTGCATCTCTTGCATTGGCAGGCAGATTCTTTACCACTGAGTTACCTGAGGATCTTGTCATGGAGGTACCACCTGGAAATGTATAGTGTATTTAAGAGTAAGTAGCCTGATTAAGTTGTACGTATACATGACTTTGCTGCTATTTCACCCAGTACTGGCACAAAGGAGAGAGTCACTTAGTATGGTGTGCTCAGGTTGTATACGTAATTATAGTGTCCCTTTGGGAACAGCAGCAGGCTTAGCTCTAAAGGCAGGCAAACTTATTTTTACTTAGCATACTTTATGGGAACTAGGTCAAAAACCACACTTCACGTGAAATAGAATTGGCTGTCTGCTATGAAGAACTTTCACTCCCTACCTCATTGAGCAACGACTGATTCCTCCACCCTCACAGGATAGGTCTCATTATTCTGGCCCTCCCATTACAGGGCTTGGGCATCTGCCCCTTGGGGCATCTTTAAAAAGAGTTTGGTACTTTCTGAGATGGTACCAGCCTGGAAGCATTAAGCAAACCAGTAGAGCTGAGCCTCAATCTCTAATGCTGGTTTCTAGGAAAGTTTTCAGTGGACTTCTGAGAAATAAAGACAAATTCCCCCAAAGACAGTTTTGAATTATAGAAATTTCATACTTGAATGGATCCCCAGGTGGTGCAGTGGTAAAGAATCCACTTGCAGTGCAGGAGACGCAAGAGCCAAGGGTTCTATCACTGGGTCAGGAAGATCCCCTGGAAGAGGAGATGGCAACCCACTCCAGTATTCTTGCCTGGAAAATCCCACAGACAGAGGAGCCCAGTGGGCTACAGTCCATGGGGTCGCAAAGAGTTGGATGTGACTGAGCACAAGCACTCATGCTTGAACAATTAAAAGAAGTTGCATCTAGAACAAAGAGTTGTAAAATACCTTAATGAGGCATTCTGAGACTTCACCATTCTGCTTTACTTTAGAAGAAAATTCCACAGGCAAGCGTGTCTCGGAGTTGTTCCAAGGGAGTGTGGTTCTTTAGGTTTCAAAGTCTGTTGCCAGGGGGTAGTTCCACATCCAGAGGAGAGGGACGCCCCAACACACACTGAGGCACGAGTCCTGGGAGACATGGACGTGTTTCGGTTAGTTGAAGAAAGGGCAGGAGTTGGCCTCTGACCTTTCTTCTTACATTTGGATTAGTTATTTTATTTTCCTTCAATCTACTTTTCAGAAAATGGTGGTCTTTTTTTTTTTTAATCCAGATACCTACAGGCATCATTTTCTGTTTAGGAGCTAGTGTAATTTTAAACGGTCACCATCCACAGAAGAAGTTCTTCGTCTCATTTACTTCTCCTGTTTCTCTTTCTAAGATAACACATCACTGACCCTAGTGTTTGAAATTTTGAAACTTCCTTCTAAGTTGAAGGAATCTGAACAGTACTTCCAGTGCTCCTGTTATTTTAGCCAGGCCTGATGGGGGTGACAGTGTGATCAAAACACAAAAACAGCCACTGTCTTGAATTTGCAAAATGGTTTAGCAATAATAGAACACATGTGTGTATTTTTGTACTTATACTCTGTTACCTCTATGCTTGTGATTGAGACTTCATTAAATGGACTTTTTAAAGACTATGAATATTGCACAGTCACTTAGTACTGCTGGGAAATTTTTTAAAAAGCTGACTTAATACAAGTAAACAGCGTTGGTCCAGACACATGCTGACTCCACCAAATAATTTAGCTGCAGAGATTAAGGAAAATAGGCTCTTATTCACTAGCAAAACTGTGTTTTTTTTTTTTTTTTTAAGCTGAGAGAGTAACTGGTTTGGGGGGCAGGGTTATTTTGTTTTGTTTTGGGTGGTGTGCTTTTCCCTAATAAACTCCCTGAAGCCCATGCTATTAACCTTTATCCTCAGGATTTGCGATGGCTTCTGCGTCATTAAGCCATTGTTCTTTATCAGCAGCTGCCCACACAGCCCTGGTCCTGTCATCCCAGAAAACCAGTTTTTCCCCCTGTGGTGGTTGGGAGAGGGAGACTTGATTTAGAAAAGGCCACGTGGAGATTGAGCTGCATGGGATTGCCAGTGTTCAACCATCCATCTTTCACTTTCAAAAGTGGTATTCCATAAGATTCTATCAAAAGGGTAACCATAGGCTTTTCACAGTCTGGTTCTGAAATTAAATTCCTCCTGGGCAGTGGAAGTTTAGATCAGGCCTTTGTAGTAGGACCATGTAATAATAATTTTTGAAAGTTAGTTGTCAGAGTCTTTTTGCACATTGGGTGCTATTCACTGTGCCCATTTAGGAAGTATTTCATCTCTCTGATTTTACTCTTATCAGTAAAAGCCTGGGCAGGAACAGTGTCAGACTCTCTTCCATGGTAAACTTAGGTGAACCTAAAGGACTACCTGGGAGTCCTCAGGCCAGTAGAGTTGCTCAGACCTGACTGAGGTCACAGGGTGAGTGAGAAAGAAGAGGTTATGAACTGGATCTTCTGCCTCCCAGTCACTGCTCCACCCTCCGCTAGTAAATCGAGGGCAAGTCCCACAAAAGGGGCCTCTTTGGTGGAGCTCCAGGGCTGTGGCACATCACTTCTGTGTTCTAGGATGTTGCCCTCTGTGTGATAAAAGATACACAGTGGTGACTCAAATGCATGAGATGCCAATAACAGCCCAGCTGCCAGGTCTGCATCCTAGCTCCGTCAGCTACCAGCTACGTGACTTGGCAAGTTATTGCATGTGAACCCTCTGTGCCCCTGCTGGGGAGGAAAAATTTTCCTCTGTCCTTCTAGGTTCATCTGGCTGATCTAAGAATTAAGTTGACTTAAGATAGGTTAACAGGAAAAACTCAAATAAAACTTTAATTATGTATATACATGAGAGAGACCCAGGAAAACGGAGTAACTCCCCCAAATGGCTGAAGCCCTTCCCTTTCTAAATACCATCTCCAGTTAAAGACAGAGGAGAATGTTGGAGGCAGTTTTGGAATCTCAAAGGGAAGAGGAAGGCAGTTGACATGGAACTGAAAAAGCAAATGTTGGTAAACAAATGTTTGCTGGCCTGTGCAGAGACAATGGGACACAGTGAGGAGTTTTAATAAATAAAACTGTGCAAGGTTCCTATCGCCACACCTCGTTGATACTATATTTATCTCTGGTGACAGCTCTCTTCCTGGAACAGATCCTCTGTCTGCTTTCCCTAGGCAGTTAGAAGGGAGGTCAAAGATGCTTCCTGAGTTGGGGGGGAGGCCTTAAAAATAATTAGTCCAAATTATTCTTCATGCCAGTGAGACACATTTTGGGGGTGGCCGCATTGGGCCCCTTTTAAGAGTCTTGTCCTTTGTAAAGTGGAGATGTACAGCCCCACTGCTGAGGTTGCGGCCAGGATTGAGTGAGTTAATGTGAGTTCATGGAAAGCACTCAGGACAGTGCCTGGCACGACTGGTCAGTGATGTTTGTGACATTTGATGATTGCTGCGGCTGCTGGGTATCGCTGCACTGGAAACGGAATCGCTGTTAAGCTACTGCCTGGCTCTTTTAAAATGTTGATCACTGGATTGGAATGTTAGTGTTTGGAGGCAACTTTTGAGAACCGGAATCCCCTTTCTGTGCTGTCTTCCTGTGTGGCCAGGCTCTTAGCCCCTGGCCTGAGACCTTACAGCTGGGCCATTCCTTTACGTACCCCGTCTCTACTACCACACAGCCTTCCTTGTTTGAAGGGGTGACAGGGAATGGGGTTCCTGTGTAGGTTTGATCCCTTCCTTCTCTCCTTTTATCAGAAAAAATTGACCAGCCCTGGTTGAGGGACATAAAGCTTATGTGAGGCTCCTGGGCTTAACTGGCATATGTCTGCATGTTTCACGTGAAATGTACAAGGCAAGGCAAGTCCGGAAGAAGTAGGAAATCCATCCCAGGACAGCAAATCTGTGCTTGGAAACATTTCAGGAGACACATATCAGTGGGAAAGGCCTGACCCAAAGCTGACTGTATTATACCCGATAAATAACCCATGTTTCACCTTCCTTTCATGGAACATGAAAGGAAGACCAGATTGCTCTAGCAGCATTGTATTAGGTTTTTTTCTGATTAGAGGATAACTATTTAAGAAAACATGAGTGTGGCCCCTTAGAGTGTGGGCCGTGCTCCCACATGAGGGTCTTGAAAGCTAATTTGTGCTCTGTGTTCCTTTGCCCACCTCCCCAAGCTGCCTCCCAACGCATACTGGGCAGGGCTGTGCAAAGTTCATCTTTGCACATTCAACCCTCAGTTCAGTTCAGTTCAGTCTCTCAGTCGTGTCCGACTCTTTGTGACCCCATGAATCACAGCAAGCCAGGCCTCCCTGTCCATCACCAACTCCCGGAGTTCACTCAAACTCATGTCCATAGAGTCGGTGATGCCATCCAGCCATCTCATTCTCTGTCGTCCCCGTCTCCTCCTGCCCCCAAACCCTCCCAGTATCAGAGTCTTTTCCAGTGAGTCAACTCTTCGCATGAGGTGGTCAAAGTATTGGAGTTTCAGCTTTAGCATCAGTCCTTCCAGTGAACACCCAGGACTGATCTCCTTTAGAATGGACTGGTTGGCTCTCCTTGCAGTCCAAGGAACTCTCAAGAGTCTTCTCCAGCACCACAGTTCAAAAGCATCAATTCTTTGGCAATCACCTTTCTTCACAGTCCAACTCTCACATCCATACATGACCTGGAAAAACCATAGCCTTGACTGGACGGACCTTAGTCACCCTATTTGGGGTGTCCCTGGAGAGCGCCCTCCTCCTCTTCCCCTCCCTCTTCTTTTCCAGCCCCTTTCATCTGCAGTCATCATTCCTGGCCCTGGGCCTGCTTTCTTATACATTGTGTGGTGGTCACCACACCTGACTGTCTTGTTTTGTGGATCACACATTTTGACTCTGCTGTTGCATCAGGAGGCATGGGAGTTGTTGAAGCTTTTTCTCTTTGCACAGTGGAAGTGGTGGTTTATAGATTTTGAATCCCTCTGTTAACTTCACATGAGAATCCAGGGCTTTTGTGTTTTGGAAAAATTGATATTTAGTGTCAGCTTGTGGTCTGGGAAAAAGGCTAGCCTCTCACAGAAGTACTTTATGTGAAATAGTCTGACATATGTGCAATGTTCTCAGCATCACCAGGTGTCTTGAGCCATCTGATAAAAAGGATAAGACTATGATAAGAGACCAGATTACCCACAAGAAATTCGGTCTACCACAGATATGCTCAGAACTCTGTTTCTACCCAAGTTCTAGAGACACAAATATGGCATTTTTTTCTCTCTGATCTTAGAAGTTAGTGATCTTGGTGCACTTTACTCTCACAGATATGTCTGGGTGTTGGACAGTAGGGTTTATAAAAGTGGAGGGACAGGAGAAAATCAGAAATGAGGGGCTTCTCATAAATGAACTTAACCCCTTTTTTTTTTAATGTTATGAAGTTTTTATTTTAGGGGTTGAGTTCAACCCAACTGACATCAGAAATATTAGGCTGCAGTCCTCAGCCAGCCACCCATTAGAGGCATGGCCTTGCATGTCATAACTGCACTGTGCTTCAACTTTTCCAGCTGTAAAATGATCATAGTCATCACTCTGACATCTTCCTGGGCTGACTTGAAAAAGTGGGAAAGAATGTCTGAGAAACTTTTCCTGAGCACCTTCAACAAAAGTTCACTTGCTGTGTCAGTGATCCCATCTCATGCTCAGGGCTCCCGACCCTGAGCTGTGAGGGGGCTGTGCTGTCCACACTTGCACTGGGAAGGCTGGGCAGGCCTCCCTCTCGTGCATTCCCAGCATGTTTACATGCTGAGTAGTCCCACCAGTTCCACTGAATGGAAGAATTGAGTTTTCCTCGAGGATTTTCGAGCCTTCTGCCTACACAGACACTGAAGTTAGCCATTGACAATACAGGAAAAGAAGAGACACTCTACATTTTCTGGCTTAAAACATACACAATTCCTAACGGAGATCCCCCTGGGTTGCCTGGGGTGGAAGTAACAGCATTTTCCTCTGGTGCTCTGGAGTTACACAGTGTCAAAGCTAAAAGAGCCTCTCCAGCCCCTGGCAAGTGTCTCCATTTACACATGATGAAACTGAGGCCCAGTTCCCTGGGGAAGCCCTTGTCCAGGGTCCAGGCAGGTTATTGGCCTGAACCCAGGTCTGCTGACCCTCAGGCTGCAGTTTTCCTGCCACTTCACTCTTCTTCCAAGGCCAACACCAGGGCAGCTGACGGGAAGCATGGCAAAGGGATTGGTATGAGAAGGAGGAGGTGGTATCAGGGAGGTGATGGACAACAAAGGCAGCTTGGAGATGCCTGGCCAGGGTCCTGCTCACACCTGCCCTTTTGTCTACTCTTAGGACACCAAAGCACTTGGAGGATTTGGGGCGTTGCCCATTGGAGCTTGCCACACCCTGAGCCTGGAGCCATAGCATGATCCCTGGGGCACCAGTGAAAACAGGCCCTAGTACCTCTGCTGGTACATTGGGGAATGGGCACAGGCTGGACAGGGCTCAGGATACTCCAGCCCAGTGAGGCAGTGATCCTGAAGGAAGCATGGGATTCCCTGGGAGGAGAAGCCCAGGACGCTTGTCTGAAGTGCAGCATAGAGGAGAGACAGGTGGGGCTGAGGGACTTTGCCATCACACTGACTCCAAAGATGTCAGTAGCCAGGAGGGGCCAAGGAGCTATGAGATTAGAGCAGTCTGCAAAGAGCAGGCTCTGATCCCAACTTTGACCTCTTTCTTCCAGATTTATGTGCTCCCAGCTGCCCAATGAGGTCCTGAAGAGCATCAGCATAATCGATAGCCCCGGCATCCTGTCTGGAGAGAAACAGCGCATCAGCCGAGGTCAGTGCCTGCTCTGTCCATCCAAGTCTCCCCACCCCCAGGGCCAGCTGAGTCTCTCTGTGATGTCAGCAGAGAATTTTTGCCCCTGTTAAATTCCTTTAAATATTGTCGTCTACTGTTAGTACCTGCCTCACATAAATCTTCAGACTTTAAGAGGGGTCCTATCACTTGCTGACCACTCACTTGGACGCATGACAAGAAATAAAGATGGCCAACCAGTCACCACAAGGGAGAGAGCCCTCCCTGCTGCTCTTCTTCCCCAGAATACTGGCACATATTCTACCCCAGTTGCCTCTGCAGCAGCCTTCCATTGAATGAGGTTTTATTGGTATTAGTATATATTTGGCTCCAGATGCTGTAATGCACACTGGGGATGTGGGAAAAACCAGATGCAGTTTCTGGCCTGGAGGATCTTGTCTTCTAATGAGGAAGATGGATATTATTTATTTTATCACAAAAATAAATCGAAAACAAGAGTTGGGATAATCATTCTATGATGGGAACAGTTTATCAGGGTGTAAGGGGGATATCTGACCTTGGGTTCTTGGGAAAGGCTCTCCAGAGGAGGTGACATTGGAGCTGGAACCCAGAGGATGAATTGGAATTACCAAGCTGAAACTCCAATACTTTGGCCACCTCATGCGAAGAGTTGACTCACTGGAAAAGACTCTGATGCTGGGAGGGATTGGGGCAGGAGGAGAAGGGCATGACAGAGAATGAGATGGCTGGATGACATCACCGACTCTATGGACATGAGTTTGAGTGAACTCCGGGAGTTGGTGATGGACAGGGAGGCGGACACGACAGAGTGACTGAACTGAACTGAAGGGAAGCTCTGGGCTTGCCGGGTGGTGCTAGTGGTAAACCTGCCTGCCAGTGCAGGAGACATAAGAGACATGGGTTCAATCTGTGGGCTGGAAAGATCCCCTGGAGGAGGCCATGGCAACCTACTCCAGTATTCTTGCCTGGAGAATCCTATGGACAGAGGAGCCTGGTGGGCTACAGTCCATAGGGTCACACAGAGTCAGACACAACTAAAGTGACTTAGCATGTTCATGGATGGGAAAGGAGTGACGATGAGGTGTTCAAAGGAAATCTGTGAAAGACAGAAAACGCTTGTAAAGAACAGTGACATCTGAGCTTCTTCAACCTTCACAATGTAAGGCTAAGGCAATACTGTTTCCAGACCTATGCGTTGTGGTTCAACCAGTGGGCCTGTGGTTTCCCCCACCTTCCTGGTAAAGGGGCTATCAGGAGCAGATCAGAAGACCATTTACCTACAGAGAAGAAATTCCTGACAGGGAGAGCATTAGAAGAGACTCCTGTGGTCCCAGAGGCTGGTCCAGTTCCCCTTGCCCTGGCCTCTGAAACTAAGGGCAGTTCCTGGAGGCTTTGCTCGGAGGGAGAAGCCAGAGTGGATTAGTTCCTGCTGTCACTCCTCACTGGTAACTCCTCACAGCCCCTTGAACAGGACTCGCAGGATTATGGCCAGACAGTGCACTCCCCCAGCATTCCTGGAGCAGAAGTACAGTTCACCAGCCCTGGGACACACCCGGGAGCCAGAAAGCAAGGGTCCTGTGACAGGGGTCAAGAAAGAGCTTCCCATGTCATCAGTCCTCCCTTCTCATGGCATTTGAGAAATGCTGATTTTGCTGTCTGACTTCCTTGCTGTGCCTTCATCCATGTGTTCAGGGACTTGCTGGGCCATTAGGCTTCCCCAAGACCTCCAAGAACATTGCGCTTACAGAAAAGGCCACAAATAACCATTATTAATGGTTTTCTCCAGCTCCTTAGAGACTTTTTTCTATGCATGTACAAACATACTGTTTTAACAGAAATGTGATTACCGTGCACACTTCCTACAACTTGACTTTTTTAAAGAATATATTTATTTATTTGCCTGCATCATATCTTATTTGCATCATGTGGGACTTTTCATTGCAGGGTGTGGGCTCTCTAGTTGTGGCATGTGGGCTTCTCTCTAGTTGTAGTGCATAGGCTCCACAGCCTGTGGACTTTGGTGCTCGGGCTTAGTTGCCCCACAGCCTGTGGGATCTTAGTTTCCCTGCCAGGGATCAAACCTACGTCCCTGCATTGGAAAGTGGATTCTTAACCACTGGACTACCAGGGACATCCCATACATCTTGATTTTTGGTTGTTGGTCCTAAATTTTAGGACCTCTGGATTTTAGCTTCAGCCTTATCCATTCTTTATTATTGGTAGGCCTCTGACCAATGCTAATCATCTATATTCTTCAGGGTTTCTCCCTGGCTTAGTGATTCTAAGTGCCTTTCAACCTGTAGCTCCTTTAGAGAAGTTAGCATGTGATATGCTCAGGATGCCTTGAAGACAGTTCTTTCAGCACTTTATAATAACTGATAATAACTGACTCATATCCTAGTCTGACTTACTGTGACAAGTCCTTACTCACATCCTATGACCAGAAATAGCACATATGGTTCCAGCCAATTGGCCAGTCCCTGCCACCCTGACAAGCAGCAGCTGGTACCATACCGTGCTATGCCATCATTGCTGCTTGGGGTCACTTAGTTGACAGTTTCATCATATTAAACCCAAAGAATGTGTGCTTCAGCTTTAACTGTTGCAAATAGTGTTGCATTCTCGCACATGTTCCTATCTGCTGCTGTCCCTCCAGCTCGTAAATCACAGCTCCACCTTTGCCAGTCCTCAATGTCAGCACTGGATGAGCCTCAGAGACAAGCTGTGACCCGCAGAACGTTTGAAACATCCACCATTGACCTTACTAGTGGGGCTTTGCCTCCCTGACGGATGTTTCATCTATAAAAGAGAAAGGGGTGGCTGTCGCGCCTCCTCCCTGTCCCTTGGTGTGGTTGATGGATTAACCTTTGGCAGGCAGAGTCTCATCAAGCAGATCCCTCTTACACATGTATATCCTGAAAGGATATATTCATAATAGCAGTATGAGAACAGCCACCAGAGGTTGAACCCTTGCTGTGTGTCTGACAGTGCTCTTCACTGAGGATTTGCTAAGCTAAACCTGCATACAGTCATGCACAGACAGGAGACCAGCCCTAACCAGGGAACCACTCACCGTCACTTCTCTGGGGATGCCGAGCCTAACAGAGTTTGTAAGAATTCCTTCCCCAGTGGCTGGGCAGGTGGGTGACCAGGCTTGACAGCTGGGGAGTGGACAAAGCAAAAGCTATTAAGGCACCACTTTTGGAGAACAGGCTGGGGGTATGCATGCTTCAAGCAGTGGCTACAGGCTGACACTGCTGTGTAGACCCCATCCACCCTCTAGCCTGCAGGCTGTATAGCCCCAGATGGGCACATGCTGGGCAGACCATGCAGCTGCAGGAGGAGGTGATGAGCATGGGGTGACTGCAGAGCACCCCCAGGAAGACCTACTGACTGCATCACACTCAGAATTCTCCCATCAGCATGGAATGAGGCAGATGGTGGGTGGGGCAGTGGAACATAGTGTTGCTTTGCTGGTGGTCAAACAGGGAAGGAGTGACCTAAGCTGGGAAGCTGACTTCATCATCATTGGTGGCCCTCAGGCCATTGCCCCAGGTACCCAGAGTTCTGGGAACCAGATGGCCCAGTGGGAGTATATCTCCAGGAAGGAGTTCTGAACCTGGGGTTTAGTCATGTGCCTCCCCTCCCCTGTGGCTCCCTTCTTCCTTGTTCATTCTTCTCTCTTGTGCCATCATAAGCCTGCATTCTTTCTACTCTGTTGAGTAGAGAGAGCAAGTGTGATTACCAGGAGGACATGGCATTTCATGGTCATTGCTCTTCTCTTGGCCAAAGTCAGAGGTGACCAGAAAAACAGTTGACATTTCTACATGATGATTCATATTTTGGGGTGTTTTGTTTGAGGCAAAGCATGGAAAACCCACTCTTATGCTAGAAGTTATCTTTACCAATTGGAATGTGTCCTAGCACAGCCTTCTCTTTAGCAGAATATTAACATGGACCCTAGAAGTCAGGTCCTGCTCTATGACCCAGAGTAAAACAAGAATGCAAGATCTGCATTGGAGGAAATAAATATCTAGACCTCTGCCTTGGTAGCTCTGTAAATAAAACCCATTAGAGTAATTGGTTTTGGAGCAATTTTTAGCATACTACTTACGATTGTGATGTTTCTCAGCTTAATTGTAGTTAGCAGAAAATCTTCAGGAAAAAAAAGGGTGAACTTAAATATTAACTTGTAGCTTTCTTGGCTGACATAGAGAATTCTCATCAAGCAGGAATTAAAATACTCTGCAATCAATGTGATATACTATATTAACAAATTGAAAGATAAAAACAATATGATCATCTCAATAGATGCAGAAAAAGCCTTTAACAAAATTCAGCACCTATTTATGATTAAAACTCTTCAAAAAATTGGCATAGACGGAACCTACCTCAACATAGTAAAGGCCATATATGATAAGCCTACAGAAAATATTATTGTCAATGGTGAAAAATTGAAAGCATTCCCCCTAAGATCAGGAACAAGACAAGGGTGTCCACTTTCAGCACTGTTATTCAACATAGTTCTAGAAGTCCTAGCTACAACAATCAGAGAAGAAAAATAAAGAAAAGGAATCCAGATAGGAAAAGAAGAAGTAAAGCTCTCACTGCAGATGACATGATAGTGTACATAGAAAACCCTAAAGATAGTATCAGAAAATTACTAGAGCTAATCGCCAAAGAATTGATGCTTTTGAACTGTGGTGCTGGAGAAGACTCTTGAGAATCCCTTGGACTGCAAGGAGATCCAACCAGTCCATTCTGAAGGAGATCGATCCTGGGTGTTCATTGAAAGGACTGATGCTAAAGCTGAAATTCCAAAACTTTGGCCACCTCATGCGACGAGTTGACTCACTGGAAAAGACTGATGCTGGGAAGGATTGGGGGCGGGAGGAGAAGGGGACGACAGAGAATGAGATGGCTGGATGGCATCACCGACTGGATGGACATGAGTTTGAGTGAACTCCGGGAGTTGGTGATGGACAGGGAGGCCTGGCATGCTGTGATTCATGGGGTCGCAAAGAGTCGGTCACAACTGAGGGACTGAACTGAACTGAATCAGTGAATTTAGCAAAGTTTCAGGATACAAAATCAATACACAGAAATCACTTGCATTTCTATACACTAGCCGAAGAATTGATGCTTTTGAACTGTGGTGCTGGAGAAGACTCTTGAGAGTCCCTTGGACTGCAAGGAGATCCAACCAGTCCATTCTAAAGGAGATCAATCCTGGGTGTTCACTGGAAGGACTGATGCTAAAGCTGAAACTGCAATACTTTGGCCACCTCATGAGACGAGTTGACTCACTGGAAAAGACTCTGATGCTGGGAGGGATTGGGGGCAGGAGGAGACGGGGACGACAGAGAATGAGATGGCTGGATGGCATCACTGACTCGATGGAGGCGAGTTTGAGTGAACTCTGGGAGTTTGTGATGGACAGGGAGGCCTGGTGTACCGTGATTCATGGGGTCGCAAAGAGTCAGCTACGACTGAGCGACTGAACTGAACTGAATGGAAGAACTCAAAGATGACATAAGCAGATGGAGAGATATTCCATGTTCCTAGGTAGGAAGAATCAATATTATTAAAATGACTATACTACCAAACACTATCTACAGATTCAGCGCAATTCCTTTCAAATTACCAATGGCATTTTTCACAAAACTAGAACAAAAAATTTCACAATTCATATGGAAACACAAAAGACCCCAAATAGCCAAAGTAGTCCTGGGAAAGAAGAATGGAGCTGGAGGAATCAACCTACCTGACTTCAGATTATACTACAAAGCTATAGTCATCAAGACAGTATGGTACTGGCACAAAAAGAGAAATACAGACCAATGGAACAAGATAGAAAGTCCATAAATAAACCCATGCACCTATGGGTAACTTACTTTTGACAAGAGAGGCTAGAATATACAATGAGGCAAAGACAGCCTCTCCAATAAATGGTGCTGAGAAAACTGGACAGCTACGTGTAAAATAATGAAATTAAAACACTTCCTAACACCATACACAAAGGTAGACTCAAAATGGATTAAAGACCTAAATGTAAGACCAGAAACTATAAAACTCTTAGAGAAAAATGTAGCAGAACACTTGATGACATAAATCAAAACAAGATCCTCTATGACCCACCTCCTAGAGTAATGGAAATAAAAACAAAAGTACACAAGTGGGACCTGATTAAACTTAAAAGCTTTTGCACAGCAAAGGAAACTATAAGCAAGGTGAAAAGACAACCCTCAGAATGGGAGAAAATAATAGCAAGTGAAACAACTGACAAAGGATTAATTTCCAAAATATACAACCAGCTCATACAACTCAATACCAGAAAATCAACCCAATCAAAAAGTGGGAAAAAGACCTAAACAGACATTTCTCCAAAGAAGACATACAGATGGCTCAGTTCAGTTCAGTTCAGTCGCTCAGTCGTGTCCGACTCTCCGCGACCCCATGAATCACAGCACGCCAGGCCTCCCTGTCTATCACCAACTCCCGGAGTTCACTCAAACTCATGTCCACAGAGTCGGTGATGCCATCCAGCCATCTCATTCTCCGTCGTCCCCTTCTCCTCCCGCCCCCAACCTTTCCCAGCATCAGAGTCTTTTCCAGTGAGTCAACTCGTCGCATGAGGTGGCCAAAGTATTGCAGTTTCAGCTTTAGCATCAGTCCCTCCAGTGAACATCCAGGATCGATCTCCTTTAGAATGGACTGGTTGGATCTCCCTGCAGTATAAGGGACTCTCAAGAGTCTTCTCCAACACCACAGTTCAAAAGCATCGATTCTTCGGCGGTCAGCCTTCTTCACAGTCCAACTCTCACATCCATACATGACCACGGGAAAAACCATTGCCTTGACTAGACGGACCTTTGTTGGCAAAGTAATGTCTCTGCTTTTTAATATACTATCAAGGTTGGTCATAACTTTCCTTCCAAGGAGCAAGCGTCTTTTAATTTCATGGCTGCAATCAGCATCTGCAGTGATTTTGGAGCCCAAAAAAACAAAGTCTGACACTGTTTCCACTGTTTTTCCATCTATTTCCCAGGAAGTAATGGGACCAGATGCCATGATCTTTGTTTTCTGAATGTTGAGCTTCAAGCCAACCTTTTCACTCTCCTCTTTCACTTTCATCAAGAGGCTTTTGAGTTCCTCTTCACTTTCTGCCATAAGGGTAGTGTCATCTGCATATCTGAGGTTATTGATATTTCTCCCAGCAATCTTGATTCCAGCTTGTGCTTCTTCCAGCCCAGCGTTCCTCATGATGTACTCTGCATATAAGTTAAATAAGCAAGGTGACAATATACAACCTTGACGTACACCTTTTCCTATTTGGAACCAGTCTGTTGTTCCATGTCCAGTTCTAACAGTTGCTTCCTGACCTGCATACAGGTTTCTCAAGAGGCAGGTCAGGTGGTCTGGGATTCCCATCTCTTTCAGAATGTTCCACAGTTTATTGTGATCGACACAGTCAAAGGCTTTGGCATAGTCAATAAAGCAGAAATAGATGTTTTTCTGAAACTCTCTTGCTTTCTCCATGATCCAGCGTATGTTGGCAATTTGATCTCTGGTGCCTCTGCCTTTTCTAAAACCTGCTTGAACATCTGTGAGTTCACGTTTTACATACTGCTGAAGCCTGGCTTGGAGAATTTTGAGCATGACTTTACTAGCGTGTGAGATGAGTGCAATTGTGCGGTAGTTTGAGCATTCTTTGGCATTGCCTTTCTTTGGGATTGGAATGAAGACTGACCTCTTCCAGTCCTGTGGCCACTGCTGAGTTTTCCAAATCTGCTGGCATATTGAGTGCAGCACTTTCACAGCATCATCTTTCAAGACTTGAAATAGCTCAACTGGAATTCCATCACCTCCACTAGCTTTGTTCGTAGTGATGCTTTCTAAGGCCCACTTGACTTCACATTCCAAGATGTCTGGCTCTAGGTCAGTGATCACGTTATCGTGACTATCTTGGTCGTGAAGATCTTTTTTGTACAGTTCTTCTGTGTATTCCTGCCACCTCTTCTTAATATCTTCTGCTTCTGTTAGGTCCATACCATTTCTGTCCTTTATCGAGCCCATCTTTGCATGAAATGTTCCCTTGGAATCTCTAATTTTCTTGAAGAGCTCTCTTGTTTTTCCTATTCTGTTGTTTTCCTCTATTTCTTTGCATTGATCACTGAGGAAGTCTTTCTTATCTCTCCTTGCTATTCTTTGGAACTCTGCATTCAGATGCTTATATCTTTCCTTTTCTCCTTTGCTTTTCGCCTCTCTTCTTTTCACAGCTATTTGTAAGGCCTCCTCAGACAGCCATTTCGCTCTTTTGCATTTCTTTTCCATGGGGATGGTCTTGGTCCCTGTCTCCTGTACAATGTCACGAACCTCCGTCCAGAGTTCATCAGGCACTCTATCAATCAGATCTAGTCCCTTAAATCTATTTCTCACTTCCACTGTATAATCATAAGGGATTTGATTGAGGTCATATCTGAATGGTCTAGTGGTTTTCCCTACTTTCTTCAATTTAAGTCTGAATTTGGCAATAAGGAGTTCATGATCTGAGCCACAGTCAGCTCCTGGTCTTGTTTTTGCTAACTGTATACAGCTTCTCCATCTTTGGTTAACAAACACATAAAAAGATGCTCAACATCACCCATTATCAGAGAAATGCAAATCAAAACTACAGTGAGATATCACCTCGCACTGGTCAGAACGGCCATCGTCAAAAAGTCTACAAACAATAAATGTTGGAGAGGGTGTGGAGAAAAGGGAATGTTCTTGCACTCTTGGTGGGAATGTAAATTGATGCAACCACTATGGGAGACGGTATGGAGATTCCTTTAAAAACTAGGAATTAAACCACTATATGACCCAGCAATCCCACTCCTAGGCTTATACCCTGAGGAAAGCCAAACTGAAAAAGACACATGTATCCCATTGTTCATTTCAGCACTATTTACAATAGCTAGAACATGAAAGCAACCTAGATGTCCATCAACAGATGAATGGATAAAGAAGTTGTGGTACATATATACAATGGACTATTACTCAGCCATGAAAAGGAACTCATTTGAGTCAGTTCTAATGAGGTGGATGAACCTAGAACCTATTATACAGAGTGAAGTGAGTCAGAAAGATAAAGATAAATATTGTATTCTAATGCATATATGTGGAATCTAGAAAAATGGTACTGAAGAATTTATTTACAGGGCAGCAATGGAGAGATCCAACTAGGCCATCCTAAAGGAAATCAGTCCTTAATATTCATTGGAAGGACTGATGCTGAAGCTGAAACTCCAATACTTTGGCCACCTGATGTGAAGAATTGACTCATTTGAAAAGACCCTGATGCTAGGAAAGATTGAAGGAGGGAGAAGGGGACGACAGAAGATGAGATGGTTGTATGGCATTGCCAACTCAATGGACATGAGTTTGATAAACTCTGGGGACTGGTGATGGACAGGGAGGCCTGGTGTGCTGTGGTCCATGGGGTTGCAGAGAGTCAGACATGACTGAGTGACTGAACTGAACTGAATGGAGAAACAGACATAGAGAACAGACTTGTGAACGTGGGGAGAGGGGAGGAGAGGGTGAGATGTATGGACAGTGTAACATGGAAACTCACATCACCATATGTAACATAGATTGCCAACAGGAATTTGCTGTATGACTCAGGAAACTCAAACAGGGGCTCTGTATTAATCTAGAGGGGTGGGATGGGGCGGGAGATGGGAGGGAGGTTCAAAAGGGAGGGGTATATGTATACCTATGGCTGATTCATGTTGAGGTTTGACAGAAAACAATAAAATTCTGTAAAGCAATTATCCTTCAATAAAATAAATTTTAAAAATATTCTGATGTGTATCTAATAATAATTTTATTCTACTGAAGTAAAAGCTACCTAAAATTTCTACAATTTTTCTAAAATTCTTAAGATCTTCTAAGTTCTTTTCTTGAAGCGGGTGGGTGAAATCTGACCAGGTTCACTCCTGAGAATATCCATCGCCCTGAAGATGGCATCCAGATTTTTGATTCTATGTGATGAGAAAAGAGCATTTATCCACATGTCCTTATTTTCATTCCCAATCTCTTGCTATTCCAGCTCCTGAACTGTTTGCTTCCTAAAGTACTATTTCGTGCCAAACCTAAACATCATCTAGGATTAATTTTTGGACCCGGCATGAACACAAGTGTGTTCCCAATTGCATGGTACAGACCTCTGGGTTCTGGCTCTAATCATGATGTCCCTGTCTGATGGGGAGAAGACTGGGAAAATTCTAAAGTGGCAGCTGGTATGCTTGTTCATCTATTTACACCTAAGTATTTGGAAGGTGCTATTTCAGCAGCAAGTAATTGTGGTTTCTGAAAGTGTGAGGTTTTGTATAGCCTTCAACAGACTTTGACTTTGATCGCAAAAATAGTACAATTTTCCCTTATAAAAAATGTAAATAACTGTAGAAGAAGAAAGAAAAAAACTCTTGATCTGAATTTTCCAGCAGAAAACAGATCTACCAGCAGGTCAGACTTAGGACGTAGAACCAGCAACTTGTCAAATGAAAGTCTGAGGGCATTTTCTAATGTTTAATCCCTTCTCTCTATAAGCCTTTCTCTTTATAAGTCAGTGAATAGAACTGAGAAGACAGTGAAAATTAGAAGGGCAGAAAATGTTCTGCTAGTAAAAGCAGTCAACAATGATGATTCATAAAACAGAAGAGATCTGACCACGCTTCAAATAACATAACAGGCAACAACATTAGCTTCACAATCGTTGATTAATGTCTTAATATTTACATATAGACATCTTTATGTCTTCCTGATTTTGGCAGTATAGTAAGGAAAGCCTTCAAGAATTAAAAAAGGGCCTCTGAATATGAACAGGTACACGTGAGCAGGCTGCCAACACAGTGGAGGTACCCAAACATAATAGCACAAAAGAATTGACAGAATGTGAAACAGGGCATGGAAATCCAACCGGTGATTATTAAAGGTGCTGAAAAAATAGTGATGATGAAAACAAACTGTGATCAGGGAAGTTCAAACACACCTACTTGGCACATTTTTTGAACTTGAAAGACAAAAGACCAGATTCTGAAGGCTTCCCAAGACAGGAGAGAGAACGTTTAGAGATGTCCTGGTAAGAATGACTTCAGCTCTCTGGCTTTGGGAACAGGGAGCATGAGAGCAGAAAACACACACGTACACAGAGGAAAGAGTCTTTTCCCTTAGAAGAGCGACGAGACTTGGAAGTGAGATGTTAGCCTGGTCTGACTGAGCAAAGATCCTTCTAAGAAGCACCTGGAGAGCTGAGAGCTGGAGGCTGAAGAGGCCAGGGGCACCCAGGGTGGGACAGAGGCAGCAGGTGCAGCCTGTCCTTCAAGTAGACCGCACAACCTGAGGCCAAACTTCTGTGGGGGTCTGCTAATGCCTGCCTAATACCCTCTAGGAGAAGTTTAGGCCTTACTTGTATAATGTTATAAATAACAGTAGAAATAATAATTAAATAAAGGGGGAGGCAAGGGAGTACCCTTCTTCTTCGTTCTGTTTACCACACAATACAGGCACAGCTCAGGACTGTCCCAGCATCTCAGATGTGGTCACCTGAGCTCACTGGACATGTGACCATCATAGGTGCAGGTCGTGTCCCCACCTTCCCATCCTGTAGTTCTTACAGGTTTTTTTTTTTTACCCTGGTTTTGTTGAGATAGAACTGACATATGTCATTATATAAACTTGAAGAGTACCACATAATGATTTGACTTACATATGTCATGAAATGGTTACCACAATAGATTTATTGAGCATCCATCATCTTATATAGATAAATTAAAGAAATAGAAAATTTTTTTCCTTGTGATAACTCTTAACTTTCATTTATAGCATATAGCAAAGTTAATTTTCTCTACTGTGTTGTACATTAATCCCTCTCTAGTAGTTATTTGTCTTACACTTGGAAGTTTTTCCAGTAGTCATGTATGGATGTGAGAGTTGGACTATAAAGAAGGCTTGAGTGCAGAAGAATTGATGCTTTTGAACTGTGGTGGTGTTGGAGAAGACTCTTGAGAGTCCCTTGGACAGCAGGGCGATTCAACCAATCCAAAAAAGTCCTGAATATTCATTGGAAGGACTGATGCTGAAGCTGAAACGCCTTTGGCCACCTGATGCAAAGATCAGACTCATTGGAAAAGACCTTGACACTGGGAAAGATTGAAGGTGGGAGGAGGAGGGGATGACAGAGGATGAGATGGTTAGATGGCATTACCAACTCAATGGACATGAGTTTGAGTAAACTCCAGGAGTTGGTGATGGACAGGGAGGCCTGGCGTGCAATCCATGGGGTCGCAAAGAATTGGACACAACTGAGTGACTAAACTGACTGGAAGTTTTTACTTTTTGACTGCCTTTATCTAATTCCCTCTCCTCCCACCCTGGTACAGGGTTTCTTGAATTTTTTGTTGTGTTTCTGGGGTTTTGGCTTTACGACTATTCAAATTCTGTTAGCTCCTCTCCCTGTCCCCCGTGGCTCCTCCCAGCTTTAGGGCATCCGCAGGCTTCATCAGCATGCCCTTATACCTTCTCCCTTGGATCCAGAAGTTGAGTGGTTAGGACTCAAGGTGGAGCCTTGAGGTACTCCAAACAGAGACCACCCTCTACATTGACAGTGTTTCATTAATGAATAAGTTCAGTCAAGATGCAGTGAGCTCCTCTGTGCCTGGTACTGAGCTGGGCACTGGGAGCATAAAGAGGAACAACCCCTGCCCTGGAGTTGCTTCGGCCTAGTGTGGTCATCCAGCCAGTCACTGATGTTCCTGAATTGTTCTAAAAGAAAGGTGTCACCTACATCAGTTCAGTTCAGTCACTCAGTCGTTTCCAACTCTCCGCGACCCCATGAGTCACAACACGCCAGGCCTCCCTGTCCATCACCAACTCCCGGAGTTCACTCAAACCCATGTCCACAGAGTCGGTGATGCCATCCAGCCATCTCATTCTCGGTCGTCCCCTTCTCCTCCCGCCCCCAACCTTTCCCAGCATCAGAGTCTTTTCCAGTGAGTCAACTCGTTGCATGAGGTGGCCAAAGTATTGCAGTTTCAGCTTTAGCATCAGTCCTTCCAATGAACACCCAGGATTGATCTCCCTTAGAATGGACTGGTTGGATCTCCTGGCGGTACAAGGGACTCTCAAGAGTCTTCTCCAACACCACAGTTCAAAAGCATCAATTCTTCGGCGATCAGCTTTCTTCACAGTCCAACTCTCACATCCATACATGACCACTGGAAAAACCATAGCCTTGACTAGATGGACCTTTGTTGGCAAAGTAATGTCTCTGCTTTTTAATATATTATCAAGGTTGGTCATAACTTTCCTTCCAAGGAGTAAGCGTCTTTTAATTTCATGGCTGCAGTCAGCATCTGCAGTGATTTTGGAGCCCAAAAAATAAAGTCTGACACTGTTTCCACTGTTTTTCCATCTATTTCCCATGAAGTGACGGGACCAGATGCCATGATCTTTGTTTTCTGCATGTTGAGCTTCAAGCCAACCTTTTCACTCTCCTCTTTCACTTTCATCAAGAGGCTTTTGAGTTCCTCTTCCCTTTCTGCCATAAGGGTAGTGTCATCTGCATATCTGAGGTTATTGATATTTCTCCCAGCAATCTTGATTCCAGCTTGTGCTTCTTCCAGCCCAGCGTTCCTCATGATGTACTCTGCATATAAGTTAAATAAGCAAGGTGACAATATACAGCCTTGACGTACTCCTTTTCCTATTTGGAACCAGTCAGTTGTTCCATGTCCAGTTCTGACTGTTGCTTCCTGACCTGCATACAGGTTTCTCAAGAGGCAGGTCAGGTGGTCTGGTATTCCCATCTCTTTCAGAATTTTCCACAGTTTATTGTGATCCACACAGTCAAAGGCTTTGGCATAGTCAATAAAGCAGAAATAGATGTTTTTCTGGAACTCTCTTGCTTTCTCCATGATCCAGACAGCTATTATTCATTTAACAAACTACTGGCAAACAAAAACCCCAAAGAAGATGGTCATGGTCACTGCTCTTATGGAATTTACATTCTGATGGGAGAGTAAGACAAGAAGAGCAGATAAACAAAGTCATTATAAATAGTGGTGAGTGCCTGGAAGGAAACAGATAAGGCATTGAGCTCAATGCGATGGGGTGAGGTGGGAGGTTCTACAGTCTCGGAAGGTTGGGAGGCCTAGTGGCTGAAAGTTCAGAAGGTGCCAGCCTTGGACAGTGGGGCAGGTCAAGGTTTTGCAGGTTTGGGCTGACCATGTTGTCCATTCAGGTATTTTCCACCTGTTGTATAAAGGAGATATAAAACAGGAAAAAAAAAATAGACTTTCAAGCATCAGATATTCACACGTGGATTTCAGTTCCTGCATATTCATGTTTTTTCCTGAGATTTTGTTTATAACCTACATTACTCAGTCTGTAAACCCAGAATCAAACAAATTGCTTTCCTAGGTCCACTCAAGCGATTGAAGTCCCTGTAGGCTGCCCTGTGTCCTTTAGCAGGAAGCGCGTGGGCAGCAGACTTCCTGGGTTCCAGTTTAGCTCAGCCATTTACTAGCCATGCAGCCATGGGAATAGTTGTGAGTCTCTCTGGGAAATGAGGGTAATAACAGTACCTGCTATTGTGCTATGCTGGTGTAACTGAGTTAAAACCTAGAAAGCAGAAAATAATATCCAGCCTAGTACATAGTAAATGCTCAATAAATACTAGCTGTTATTACTTTCATTATCTCAGTGTATTGTTGTTGAAGGCCAAAGAATTTTCAGGGGCTGCATTTAATCAGCCTTTTGGGTTGATTGATATTGGTTTCTTGCCTCTTAAAGTCTTTTGTCTCAGAGTAGGGGTAATTTTTGTCGTTAATTGAAATGCAAAGTTTGTTCAGGGACTGAATATACTATTTTTGACTGTTTCTAACCTTTTCCCATTATCTCAATCATTTTATTGATAATTAGATTTTAAAATTTGAAATCATATCTCTCTGAAAGTAGAAAAGGGACAACATTAATTGATCATCTGGTTTAAAAATATATTTAGTGGAAAAATAATTTTTAAATATTGAACAGATACTGTATGTGTGATATTTTTGGCAGTTCTTTATTTTAGAAGTGATGGTATAAAAATGAATGAATTTTTATAAGGGGCATGCTAGAGATCAGATGGTGCAGTGGTGAAGAATCTGCCTGCCAGTACAGGAGACAGAAGAGACATGGGTTCTATTCCTGGGTCAGGGACGATCCCCTGGAAAAGGAAATGGCAACCCACTCCAGGATTCTTGCCTGGGAAATCCCATGGACAGAGGAGCCTGGTGGGCTACAGTCGCAAAGAATCAGACACAACTGACCAACTGAGCACGCACACACACACAGTTCAGTTCAGTTCAGTTCAGTCGCTCAGTCGTGTCCGACTCTCCACGACCCCATGAATCACAGCACGCCAGGCCTCCCTGTCCATCACCAACTCCTGGAGTTCACTCAAACTCATGTCCACAGAGTCGGTGATGCCATCCAGCCATCTCATTCTCGGTCGTCCCCTTCTCCTCCCGCCCCCAATCTTTCCCAGCATCAGAGTCTTTTCCGGTGAGTCAACTCGTCTCATGAGGTGGCCAAAGTATTGCAGTTTCAGCTTTAGCATCAGTCCTTCCAATGAACACCCAGGATTGATCTCCCTTAGAATGGACTGGTTGGATCTCCTGGCGGTACAAGGGACTCTCAAGAGTCTTCTCCAACACCACAGTTCAAAAGCATCAATTCTTCAGCGATCAGCTTTCTTCACAGTCCAACTCTCACACCCATACATGACCGCGGGAAAAACCATAGCCTAGACTAGATGGACCTTTGTTGGCAAAGTAATGTCTCTGCTTTTCAATATATTATCAAGGTTGGTCATAACTTTCCTTCCAAGGAGTAAGCGTCTTTTAATTTCATGGCTGCAATCAGCATCTGCAGTGATTTTGGAGCCCCAAAAAATAAAGTCTGACACTGTTTCCACTGTTTTTCCATCTGTTTCCCATGAAGTGATGGGACCAGATGCCATGATCTTTGTTTTCTGAATGTTGAGCTTCAAGCCAACCTTTTCACTCTCCTCTTTCACTTTCACACAGACTATTCATTCAACACACATTTATATTGATTCCTACTGAGTGCCAAGCACTGTCCTGGATGCCAAGATTCAAAACGAATGAGACACAGGCTCCAGTCCATGTACTCACGCTTGGCTGCAATAAATGGACCCGTGTACAAGCTGCTCTAACCCTGTGCGTTACAGGAATTCTGATCAAGAATGGGAAGTAGCTATCAGAGAAGCTGCGAAGGAAAAAAGCTCTTCTTCCCCCATTTAAAAAACATTTTGCATTCTCTCTATCTCTCTCTTTAAACAATTCAGTGGGTTTTATGTGTCTGTGTGTGTGGTATATTTACTGAGTTGTACAACTATCACCACAGTGAATTGTAGGACATTTTCATCATCCCAAAAAGAAACCTTGACTTTGTTAGCAATCATTGTCCATTTTTCTCCCCGCAGACCCTGGCAACCACTAGTCTACTTTCTGTCTCCGGATTTGCATCCTCTGAACGTTTCATATAAATGGAATCATACAGCGTATGGCCCTTGTGTCTGGCTTTATTCTCATAGCATAATGTTTTCAAGGTTCATCTGTGTTGAACAGTGTGTCATTCCTTTTTATGGTTGAATAGTGTTCCATTGTATGGCTGTACCACATTTTATCATTCAGGAGTTGATGGGCATTTGGGTTTTTTCCCACATTTGGGGCTATTTTGAATAATGCTATCATTATTTGAATAATATGATCATTCATGTATGAGTGTTTGTGAAAACATACATTCTTAATTCTCTTGGGTATAAACCTAGAAGAAGAATCGCCAATCATATGGTAACTCAGTAGTTAATGTTTTGTAAAACTGCCAGATTGCTTTCCAAAGTGACTGAATCATTTTCTGTTTCCATCAGTAGTGTATGAAGTTTCCAATTTCTCCACATCCTTATCAACACTATCATTTTATTTAGAGCCATCCTTTTAGGTATGAAGTGGTATTTCACTGTTTCAATTTGCAGTTCTCTAATGGTTAATGATGTTGAGCATCTTTTCATGTACTTTGTTAGCCACTTCTGTATCTTCTCTGGAGAAATGTATGTACAGAGCCATTGCCCATTTTTAACTGGATTATTCATCTGTTAATTGCTGAGTTTTAGGTGGCACAGTGGTAAAGAGTCTGCCTGCAATGTGGGAGACCCAGATTCGATCCCTGGGTGGGAAAGATGCCCTGGAGGCAACCCACTCCAGTATTCTTGCCTGGAGAATCCCATGGAGGGAGGAGCCTGGAAGGCTACAGTCCATGGGGTCACAGAGTTGGACACCACTGAGTGACTAACACTACTGTATGGCCTATGTACTAGTCAAATATATGATTTGCAAACATTTTGTCTGAGTTTCTGGATTGGCTTTTCACTTTCTTTATGGTATAGTCTGAGAAATTCAAGTTTGTAATTTTAATGAAGTCTAATTTACCTATTTAAATTTTTACTGCTTGTGCTTTTGCCCTAATCCAAACTCATGAAAACTTACTCCTGTGTTTTTCTAAGAGGTTTATAATTTTATCACTTACAATAAGTCACTGTTCCATTTTAAGTTAATTTTTGTATATGGTGTGAGGTTGGGGTCAAGCTTGATCTTTTTCATGTACATATCTAGTTGTCCTGGCACCATTTGTTAAAAAGACAATACTTTCCCCCATTGAATTGTCTTGGCATCCTTATTGAAAATCTGTTGGCTGTAAATGTGGAGGTTTATTTCTGGACCCTCAATTCTATTTCATTGGTCCGTGTGTCTGACCTTATGAAGCAGCTCTTCTTGATCATATGGACTCAGGTGAGTTCACCAAAAAGCAAAATCAGGACCTTTCAGGATGGGGTGAGGATAAAGTGAGGTGATGTGGCACTCTTACCACAGTACCTGTCTGGTACACAGTCAACGGACAGATAACCTGTCTGCCCTTATTGTTGTTATTTCCTTCTAGACAGCAGGAAGAGGTTGTAAGAACGGGAAGATGTCTGAGCTCAGGGCCCTTTAAAGTAACGTGAGTTGTGCGTGTGGTAGAGTGTGTGTGTCTGGTGACCGGGTTCATCCTGGAGGCTGAATGGGAACACTGAGGGGTATGCGGTAGAGGATGACATGGAAGAGAATTCTGTAGAGTGGAACGCATGCCCACAGGCTCAGATCATGAAGCCATTTTCATATTTAGAGCTTGAGCTCAATGACTTGTCTCTGAGCTTTGTTGGAATTTGGCAACAATAGAAAAGTGTGCATCCCCAGGGCCTGGGGCTGACTGCTGATGATTTGTTGGCAGATCCTGTTTTCTGGCCAGAGCTGAGGCCAGTCTGAGGTTGGGCTGTGAGGTCCTGGACATCACTTGCTTCTTGGGCCTCCAGCAGGAAATCCTGGTTTCTTTTTGTTTTGGGGAAGTTTGCTGACAAACACATTCGGGGCTCCGTTTCCGCCGGTGCCACGGGAAATTCCACACTACGCGTGTGGCTGCCTCTGCCCCTAAAGTGAGCACGTCATCACCGTGACTCAGAATGGCATTCACCAAGCCCGGCAAGATATTTTTACTTTTTGTCGATATTTTAAATGCATACTTGATCATGAGAAAGGGCTGCTGCTATCTAAACTTTAAACCTACCTAGATGTTTAAGTGAAAAACAACTTTTTTTTTTTTTAAGTGGAGATTGGGTACTTCTCTTCACACAGAGAGCAACCCATGATCATAAAATATTTCATAGACCTTAGGACACAGAGATTAATCAGAGAAAAGATTTGCTCATTACTCTTGTGAGTAGTGATAATAGCTGACACATGGTTCATTGTTAAGTGTTTTCCATATTTTTTTAACTCATTTGCTCCTCACAAAAGTTCTGTGAGATAGGATCTGTTATGCCCTTCCATAGGAGAGAAGACTGAGGCACACAGAGCTCAAGACCACAGTCTGACAGCAAATGTGGTAACTGGTCTCAAAAGATGCCTTTTGCTCCCACTGCTGCCAACCAATGCCTTCCCATTCATGCCCTTGAATCTGGAATGGCTCTGGCTCACTTTGTGATCAGTAGAATTCAGTGGAAGTGATGCTTTATGACCTCCCGAGTTATAAGAAGCCCTGAAGTTTCCACCGAGAGCTCTTGGCTTGTGTGTTCTGGAGAAGCCAACCACTATCTAAGAAATCCAACTGCCTTGAGACCACCACACTGTGTGGGAAGCTCACGCTTGTCACATGGGGTGGCTAAGAGTCTCAGACTGCCTCCGACTGGCCCAGCTGAGATGGGACAAAGCCGTCGTGAACAACCAGCCCAGCTGAGCCTTCTGATCTTCAGCCCCAGCTGTTGTCTGACTTTCACCTCATGACAAACCCCAGTCGAGACCCACGCAGTCAACCCTCAGATGGGCTGTTAACAATAGAGGGTTAAGACATAAACCGGGAAAAGCCCCTGCCAGTCTGTCTGTCTGTCTGTCTCACACACACTGAGAAAACAGCACTGGGGGAGGGTACCACACTGGGTATGTTTCCATATGATTGGCACTTTCCCCTGCACACACTAGATCTCCTGGGTTTTTTTCCTTTAGTGGTTTTTGATCGTGGCCTTTAGGAAATATAGTGCACACTGCCCTGCGTTCTCGTCCAAGGGGCAGTGGGAAGGGGAAGAGGCTTCCTTCTGTGGAGTGTCCACCCTGCACCGTGCTCTGCTACGTCCTCTTGGTCCGCTGTGTCCCCACGTACCATGTCAGGTGACTTAGTCTTATCAGCACCAAGACAGAACCTGCCGCTGCTTCCTGAAGCGTAGAGGGTAGAGGGGGGTTGGCCTAGATGGATGGCAGATAAAATGCGGAACAAATGAGTGACATGAAGGCTTGAAGGAAACAAGTGCAGAGCCCCACAGCGGAGGTGGTCCCACTGTAGATGGGTAGTGAGGGGAGGTCTCTCTGAGGAGGGAGCATTTTTGCTCAGACCTACAGAATGGAGGGACTAGCCCAGCAGAGAGTTGGGAGAAGGGCATTGCAGGCAAAGGCCCAACGGAGCCGGCAGGTCAGGGAAGGCTGGAGGCGGGGAGTGGCCTAGAGGCGATAAGCAGTGCAGTCTGTCGGTCGGGCCTGCTGGTAGAAGCTGCTGGCCGTAGGGAAGCATGTAGATTTTATTTTGAAAAGAACAGAAGGGTTATCTTTTTCAGCCTTCTCTTGAGTGCCCAGAAGAATCTCTGTGAACAGTAGCGGTTCTCGTCCTAGACATTAACAGTTCCAACCTGGCTCTGCCACTCAGTTTCTGTGGCTTTGTTTGGTTGGTTTTCTCTTCTCTTGATGCCAGGCTGGCCCTCTCATTTCTTCTGTCATACCTGTTCTCAGGTGCCCTCTCCCCTGTGCTCCCCTTCTGCCCTGTAAATGATGCACTGAAGCCTAGAGCTGTGATTCTCAGGCTCCAGGGAACTTGGTAAAAGACTATTTCCCAGCCTCAAGTACAACTGGGGGCATCTGGTGTGGGACCCAAAAAACTTGCATGTCCAGGCCTTCAGGTATAGGAGGTTCCCATTTTGAGGAATCTGGGGTATCGCTGAGCCTGCCCCCTCCTATATGCTTTGCTGATCGATAAGTCCAACTGCAACCCCTTGGACTGTAGCCCTCCAGGCTCCTCTGTCCATGGGATTTCCCAGGCAAGAATACTGGAGTGGGTTGCCATTTCCTTCTCCAGGGGATCCTCCCGACCCAAGGATCAAACCCGTGAGTCTACTGCCTTGAAGGCAGATTCTGTACCACTGAGCTACCTGGAAAGTCCCTCCTATGCGCTTTGCCACCCCCAAGCCAAGTGAATAGTCACAAGCTTGGAAAACCTACCAAAATGGACTTGAGCTCTGTTCCACCTCTGTCACCATTGTGAAAGGACAGGGCAGAGGATCTAAATGGTGCGGGGTATTCTCTAGGTGGGGTGCGAGGCAGCACAGCACTGGGCAAGGCTCTGTGACCAACCAACATCCTCCCAGGTGAGAACTTAGACACGAAGCAGAGGTAGCTTTACTTCACAATGATCACCAGGTAACTGGCTGACTCTAGGATCATGAACATCTGATAGGGACTCTTGGCCTAATGCTGCTGTCCTCTGCCTGTTCCTTTACTCATGTAGGAGCACCCCGAAACTATTCTAGACTTCTATGGAAGTTCAGATTTTTAGGAACCTCCAGAGAAAAATTTGTTGTTGTTGTTCAGTCACTCAGTCGTGTCTGACTCTTTGCGACCCCACAGATTGCAGCACACCAGGCTTCCCTGTCCTTCACCATCTCCCAGAGTTTGCTCAAACTCACGTCCGTTGAATCAATGATGCCATCCAACCATTTCTTCCTCTGTCACCCCCCTCTCCTCCTGCCCTCAATCTTTCCCAGCATCAGGATCTTTTCCAGTGAGTCAACTCTTCACATCAGGTGGCCAAAGTATTGGAGCTGCAGCTTTAGTATCAGTCTTTCCAAGGAATATTCGGGATTGAATTCCTCTAGGATTGACTGGTTTGATCTCTTTGCTATCCAAGGGACTCTCAAGAGTCTTCTCCAACAGTTCAAAAGCATCAGTTCTTCAGCACTCAGCCTTCTTTATGGTCCAATTCTCAAATCTGTACATGACTACTGGAAAAACCATAGCTTTGACTAGACAGACCTTTGTCAGAAAAGTGATGTCTCTGCTTTTTAATATGCTGGCTAGGTTTGTCATAGGTTTTCTTCCAAGGAGCAAGCATCTTTTACTTTCATGGCTGCAGTCACTGTCTGCAGTGATTTTGGAGCCCAAGAAAATAAAGTCTTTCACCGTTCCCATTTTTTCCCCATTTATTTGCCATGAACTGATGGGGCCAGATGCCATGATCTTAGTGTTTTGAATGTTGAGTTTTAGGTCAGCTTTTTCACTCTCCTCTTTCATCTTCATCAAGAGGCTCTTTAGCTGATTTTCAGTTTCTCCCATTAGGGTGGTGTCATCTGCCTATCTAGAAAAAAACAGATTTTTTAAAGACTCTCATTTATATTTTCAAATATTCAGTAACATCACTGCTATAATGGGGACATTCTTGTTATACAGACTTCATCCCTAATATTATGTGTGCAAAAGGTCTCTCCCCTGTCACTGTGTCCCCGTGGGGGCTGGAGAGTAGGAGAGGTAGATTGTAAATGCAGGATTCTAAGCGGAAAAACAGTAAGCACTGACCTGGGACTTTTTCCATTTCCCTGGCTCTGACACTGACCAGCTGGTCAGTGTTATTCTGTCTTTGTGAGACTTAATTTCCTGCTCTATAAAATGGGAGAATAAGTGCGTTCCCTCACAGGGTTAGAACTGAATAATTGTGCAAATACCCGAGTGCTCCATAGGCATTAGCTCTGAAGCATGCAGTGGAAACACACTGAAAGTAGTGGTGCTTTCAGGGAGTCTTTGTTTTCCATTGCTGTGGGCTCTGGACGAGACTGACTTGGGCTCACATCCCAACACCCCACCTCACTGTGGGACCCTCTGAGCCTCAATTTATACCTGTATAAAGTGAGGAAACCCCACACTCCAGTTGTTTGAAGATAAAGTGGCATAACATGTACAAGCTGTTTGACATAGAGTGGTGTTGAAGAACTGGTGGTCTTGCTCATTTCATGGAACTGGAGTGGTCCCCAAAAGACCCACCAGGATCCCTGGTCAGCTGGGTGGTGGCTGAGTCCTGGGACTTAGGCAGACAAGTACCGTGCGCTTCCAGGGACCTGAAAAAGGAGAGGAAGGGTAAAGGAAATATTTGGACTTGACAGTAGAGCTGTGGAAGGAGTACGAGGAGAATGCAGCCGCTAATGATGTTGGGGAACCTACTGCAGAGTGACTGGAGGGGGTGTCCTCTTGTGGTGAGGAACCCAATTCTTGTCACCCTTCCAATCCTTTTTTCCATAATCCCCTTTCTGGTATCTGGGGATATTTCCCACATGTGCAATGATATAGTTTCCTGTGGAAACTGCCAGTTCACCTGGATTCTTTTTTGTCTCTTTCTCAAAACCATCCTGTTTGAATCCAAACCATGACTGAAAGCCAAGTCAGGCCATTTATTCCTCATGTCGCCTTTCTGAAGCACTCTTCAGAAGTACCACGATTCTGTGTGGATGTGTGTACATGTTGAGATGAAAAACTCAAGTTACAAAAAGTTAAATGGTGCAGAACGTTTGTCACAGCCACATCCCCAGGTCCTCTCCCAGAAAGAGGAGCCGCAGCCTCTTCCTCTGAGTGGGAGGGTCCTCTGCTCACTACTCCACACTAAGACTTTTCCACTTAGTGAATCTTGGAGCACATCCATGTTGGAGCCTTAGAGCTATGTCCTTCATATTCCATCAGAGAGCTGTGCCAGAATTAATAGCTTCCTTTGGATTGATGGCGTTGAGGCTGTTTCTAATCTTTCACTGTTACAAACAATGCCACAGGATACAGACAGCATTGCATACACAATGCAAGTATATACAGTCTGTGCAATCATGGAACGGTAAGATACACTCCTAGTGGTAGCATTGCTGAATCAAAAGGAACTGTGGTCTTTCTACTGTTACCCGATGCCCAAATGCCTCTCTAGAAGGTGTGCCTGTTTACATTCTGGCCAACAATTACAAAAGTGCCTGCTTCCACACATCCTCCCCAATTTAGGGCAATACCAATTTTTGTTTTCATCTTCGCTTTATCTTTGCATTGTCTGCTAGGTGGATGGCATATTTCATATTTACAGATCTTCTGAAAGAAGTTCCTTTCTAGAAATATTTGACCATTTTGAAATACTGTTGGTAACTATTAAATACACGAACTCTGATTTAATAAAATAAGTGTATCTCCCTTGTGGCTCAGATGGTAAAGAATCTGTCTGCAGTGTGGGAGACCCAGGTTAGATCCCTGGGCTGGGAAAATCCCTTGGATAAGGAAAAGGCAACCCACTCCAGTATTCTTGCCTGGAGAATTCCATGGACAGAGGAGCCTGGCGGGCTACAATCCACGGGGTCGCAGAGAGTCAGACACGACTGAGTGACCAACACTACTACTAATATGGATTCACATGGGCCCCACTGGCTTGATCTGTCTTTCTACCTGTGACATAAATCCAGAAATAACTATCTCCGAATAATGGTTTGGCTTTCAGAGTGGGTTATCTGATAGCCTAGTTGCTGGAGCTGATCTTCATGACTGGCTGTTGTCCAAATGTTCACAGAACACTCACTCAACGCTGGGAATGTTGAAACAGAACAGGGCAAGGCAGCGGTTGAGGGCAGAGGTCACTTTGTAAGTCATTTGTTGATCCAAAGTTGTCACCCTCTGGGTTTAACATTTCTCTGTGGAAAGTTATGACGTGAAGAAACATTGTCTCTTTGTCCTTCTGAACCACAAAATGACAAGATGTATTGTCAAGGTGGAAGTCTTGTAAGTATTTGGCCTGATCATCCTTGGGTGGAGTCTGTATACCACTGGCATTTTGCCTCAAGAAAACCCAGTACAAGTACAAACTGCCTCTGCCTGATTTATAGACATATTGTACGAGACCTTCTCACCTGAGGTACACAAAGCACTCTTGAGAATGAGGAAGGCCCAACTTCCATGTGCGTGACACTCAATTCCTGAATTCTATTAATTATAGAGAAGGTTGAATCTGATGACTTCTTCAGTATCCTTGAAAGTGCCAAATTCTGTGACTTTTCTTCTGTTAATTTATTTCAGCATAGAGGTGTTTAGAATTAAATGACAAGGAAATTACTCTTGAAGGGCAACTAACTGCCCCTATGGAAACATGCAAGGAACTTCAAATCAGCCCCAAAATGCCACAGCACACGAGTCCAGTGAAATGAATGTAATAACATGAAACATGTTACTTGTTCATCTTATCCCCTGGAGTTAGTCACTGAATAGTCCTGTAACCATCCAGATGGTTTTACATTCTTATGCTGATACTAGAACTTGATGCTACCTTCTATACAGGCACTATATTGATTTTCCTGAGAATCTGACTTTTTGTTTCAGAAAAGCTTAATATTCAGAACCATCATATATATCTTTACAATTTGAAGGAATCCATATTGATCATCTGACCCATCTGATTAATGGAGAAACTGAGATCAGGCACAGTGAAGCAGCCGAACCAAGCTCCAAGACATGTAGATTTTTCTTAATAGATTTTCACCAACTTCTCTCTCCAGCAAAGAGCCTCCAATGGCATGTACTGTTGCTGTCTTTTCCTAAGGCTCAGATCTGCTTCTTAACCTTATTTTTCACCTGGAATGGAAAGTGAAATATAAAACCCAATTTTCCCTTTGACTTGGTCACGTGACCAGGAGAAGCCTCATTCGCTGTGCTAACAGTTCAAGTGGAGCATTTCTCTGTTTCCTGTCTGCCCATGTGCTGTGATTCCGTGATGCCTGGGGTCTTTGGGGTCACATAGCACTGTCTGCCTCATCATTATCTTTACAACATCCCCCATAGGAAGGAGAAACAGGCTGTGGGGCTAGATTGTTTATTTTAGGAGGAAACAGGCACAAAAAATAAATTCACAAGGTATTGGACTAAATCCCCAAGGGAGAGGAGTGGGGAGAGGAGCTGGGGGATAAACAACACCAAGCCCATCCCAGGACATGCTCGGCCCTTGGTTTAATTTAAACAGTGGTGAGTTTAGTGGCCAGACCAGGCACAGGGAGGTGGAGAACTCTCTAACTGTGGGACTGTTCTTGTAGCCAGTTATATTCTCCAAGAGGTGACCATTAACATCTGAAAACTGAGGGGGATACACATTGAACCTCCTCAAAAAGGTGACTGCTATATGCAGATGTAGGCGCTCCACTGATGGCTCAGTGGTAAAGAACCCGCCTGCCAATGCGGAAGACGCAGGAGACTCGGATTCAATCCCTGGGTTGGGAAGTTCCCCTGGAGCAGGAAATGGCTGTCCACTCCAGTATTCTTGCCTGGAGAATCCCATGGACAGAGGAGCCTGGCGGCTGCAGTCCATAGGGCTTCAGAGAGCTGGACATGATAGCACAGCACAAGCATGCTGATGTAGATGCTGCAGCGTCTGTCTTCTCGGAGAGTCTTGGATCCAGGGAGGGGTTTAATATCAGCTCCCCCAATACCCAGCAGGAGCCTGGAACTCCCCCACCCCTTCACCCCACCCCACCCAGCCCAACTGTGTGTCTGGTCAGCTGGGAGGAGGCGGAAACCCGCTAGAGAAAAGAAGCGAGGTGGGGAGGGCAGCAGCAGTGTCTCTACTCACTTCACACCAGTGTATTCCCCGCTGCTTCACCCCAGTGAAGCGGGGCTGCCTCTGCCCACAGCGAGTTGTGTATTTACAAAGGCATCACTTCACTCCCCAGGTTTCCTGAGATGGCGATAAGCTAGAAAGTGCTAGAAATCCAGACCTTAGTTTTGTAAACACCAGTACAGAAGGAAGGGAACGCCCTCCTAAATGATATTGCTAGCCCAGTCATATATGGACCAATGATTTTACCCATGTTTATTTTTTTCTTATTACAAAAATAATATATTTTCATCACAAAACTGTTAAAAACTACTTTTTAGAAGACCAAAAAGAAGGAAATAAAAATCACCCCACCAAAAAAAAAAAAAAATCGGCTCTAATCCCACCATCCTGGTGTATACATGGTGCAAGGGGTAAAGTTGCAGGCTGTGGGATCGGCATCCCTGGGTTTGATCTCTGGCACCCCTGGGAAATAGCTATATGACCCTGGGTAAGTTGTTTAACCTCTCTGACTCTCTATATCCTCACCTATAAACGTGAACGTGTTAGTTGCTCAGTCGTGTCCAAGTCTTTGCGACCCCATGGACTATAACCTGCCAGCCTCCTCTGTCCATGGGATTTTTCAGGTAAGAATACTGCAGTGGGTTGCCATTCCCTACTCCAGGGATCTTCCCAATCTGAGTCAAACCAAGGTCTCCTGCATTGTAGGCAGATTCTTTACCATGTGAGCCACCAGGGAAGACCCTGTAAAAGGTGGATAATAATAGCACATGCTTCAGGGGCTTGCTGTGAGGATCACAGGGGATGATATTCATGTGAAGCTCTCCTGACAGTGCAGGAATGTTGAGAGAGCTCAGTAAATATTTGTTGCAATTCTTTATTTATAGCAGTCACTCTGCATCCAACCCCAGTAACATTTTCAGAAACAGACTTTTCCAGTTGCGAAGTAAACTCGTCCTGGAACAATACAAGGACTCCCTGCACCTGTTTAATTGAAGTAGCTGTTATTGTTAACTGAAGTGACTATTTTTGAAAATATATATTTAATACTTGAGTGACCCCTTAAATAACTGATGTTTATTTTGAGATGATTTGTACACCCTATAATTAGTAACAGCCCTTTTTTAAGACACTCACAGCACTATTTAAGCAACTAAACCCTTGGACTTGCTAAAAATTGTTATGCTCTTAAAGCAATTCACTTCATTAAACCAAAGTTATTTTATTTTATTGTGGTAAGAACACTTACCATGCGATCTACCCTCCTAAATTTTTAGGTGTACAGTATTGTTAACTACAGACAAGGTTGTACAGCAATTCTTGAGAATGTGCTCATCTTTCCTTGTGGTTCAGCTGGTAAAGAATCTGCCTGCAATGCAGGAGACCGGGGTTCAATCCCTAGGTTGGGAAGATCCTCTGGAGAAGGGAAAGGCTACCCACTCCAGTATTCTGGCCTGGAGAATTCCATGGACTGTATATAGTCCATGGGGTTGCATAGAGTCGGACACGACTCAGCAACTTTCACTTTTGCTAGGTAATAACTGAAGCTTTATGCCCTTTGCTTAGCAGTTTCCCCAGCCACTGGCAGTCACCAGTCCACGCTATGATTCCAATTCTGACTGCTTTAGACACCTCATATAAGTGATATAATGCAGTATTTGTCCTTCTGTGACTGGCTTATTTCACTTGGTATAATGTTCTCAGGGTTCACCCTTGTCACGTATATATTCCAGTATATATATACACTGCATTTTCTTTATTCATTCATCTCCCAATGGGCTTTTAGGTTGTTTCCACATCTTAGCTACTGGGGATTATGCTGCAGTAAACATGAGAGTGCTCACAGCTCTTTAAGATCCCAGTTTTAAATTCTTTTGGATAGATACCCAGGAGTAGGATTGCAGGATCATACAGTAGTTTTGTTTTTAATTTTTGGGGGGAATAAACAGATCCCCTGGAGAAGGGCATGGCGACCTACTCCAGTATTCTTGTCTGGAGAACCCCATGGACAGAGGACCCCGATGGACCACAGTCCATGGAGTCCCAAAGAGTGAGACCCAACTGAAGCAACTTAGCACAAACTAGATTTAGATTTACTGAGCACCTGCTCTGTTCAGTGGTGGATCCTGGGTGTACAGTGGTGACCAGATGAGGGGTGAAGGTTCCCGTTGGCGTTTCTGTCACATAATCACCAAATAAATATATCATTATGGAGAGTAAGTGCTCCACAAGAAACATCACTGCTGCTGGAAGAATAGATCACAGGGGAACAGATTTAGGTCATGCTGGGTGTGCTGCAGTGGGCTTTTGGACTCCAGACGTGATGATGACATTCTCATCTAGAGCACGGGCTGTGGCAGAGAACAGACCCTCTCGGGAGGCAGGGACGTGCTGCTCTGCCCAGGTGGGGGAGGCCTCCTGGGGGCATGGGTGGTTGGAGATGGGAGAGAGGGAAGGCGCTCCAGGCATAAGGGAAGGTCTGGGCAGAGTCCTGGACTTGGCCGGCTGGTCAGGGGGCCTTGTCCACCCCAAGAATGGCCCTAACAGCAAGGGCAGAGAGAACCCTTGTCTTGCATTCTCTCGTTGACACACGTCTTGATTAAAACTCACGTAATAGGAAACTTGGCTTTGGGAAGTAACTGAAGCATTTTTTTCTGTTCTGCTATTAAAAATAGTCAAATTTGCTTCCTTGGGGTCCCCACCCTGTGTTTACCTGAGCCTGGGGCCACTGTCCTGACCTCAGATGCCATTTCCTGGTGAGGCTTTTCAGCAAGGACGGAGACCACGGTCTCCACAGGGCTGTGACGGAAGCCCCCTGATTGGGTGGAAAGGGCCCCTTCCTTCCTGCCGCCTCCTTGTTCCGAAAACATGGAACCAGGAATGCCAAGCTGGGATCTTCCACAGGACAAAGTCTCTTTCCCAGCTCTGAAAGCCATATAGCTGTGGGGTCCTTTTGCAAAAAGAGAAACTGTACTTTTAAACAATCGAACTGATTACACCTCTGTTTTGTTCCAGACTATTACAAGTTCCACTGGAACATCTTACAGAATTGAAATGTCTGTCATCTCCACATCTCCTCTAGGGGCCTGGTTTTAGTTCAGGTTCCACTGCCTGCTAGCTGTGTAACCTTGGGCAGGTGTCTTAAATCATTAAGCCTCGGTTTCTACATCTGTGGATGTGCTCAGTCATGTCCAACTCTTGCAACTCTATAGTCCCCATAGACTATAGCCCTCCAGGATCCTCTGTGCTTGGAATTTTCCAGGCAAGAATACTGGAGTGGGTTGCCATTTCATCCTCCAGGGAATCTTCCTGACCCAGGGATCAAACCTGTGTCTCTTGCATCTCCTTCATTGGCAGGCAATTCTTTACTAACTGCGCCACCTGGGAAGCTCCTCTATATAATTTAAAATATATTGAGTACCGTGGGGACAGTTCTATTATTATGTTGAATTTTATGCTCTCCACACACACTCACACATGTGCATGTATATACCCTACACCCACAGGCATGCTCACCTGGGGGTGTGCAGTCACATGCCCAGATCTTTGTGCCCTGGGCCTCATTGCATTCTGTGCAGCTGGAACCGATTCTCATAAACTCAGAGCATTCTCGTCCGTGGTCTGTCACGATGAAAGACTTTAAGCACCTTGGCTGTGAGGCAACACACTGTGAAATTCACAACTCTCAAAGTTTCAGTGGACAAGCCAAATTTTACATTAACCTTTGTAGTTAAGCCTGTTGGAACTTTTGCTAAATCCAACTCCGTACATGGCCAGATTCGTGACATATTTCCCTTGAACAGATTTCAACTTCCTGGTCCACTCAGCAGTGTGTGGAGATGTATATCTTCAAACAAGTTCAGCAACCTTGGATTTTTTTCCTTTTTACCCTTCTCCCTTTCTTTCTCCTTTCCAGCCTTCTGTCCATCCTTTCTTTTTCTTTCTTATTTATTTTTACTTTTTAAGTCAGTTTTATTGACTTACAGTACATTACAATGCACTCACTCTAATTGTACAGCTTTCTGAGTTTTGATGAATTTGCAGATTTAGTCATGTGCTCGTGTTTCTTGTGTAACCACCACCGTCTTCTAGAAACAGAAACTTTACATCACCCCGAGAAGTTCCTTCTTTGATTTTGGCACTTTGTGGTCAGTCCCAGTCAACCCCTCATCTGCTCTCTGTCACTGGATCTTAGCTTTGTCTGTTCTAGAATTTAGTGTAAATGGAATTGTACAGTTAAGTGTTCTTTAACGCCTGGCTCCTCCCACTTGGCATGTTTCTGAGATTCACCCATGTGGTTGCATGCGTCAGTAGCCCCATCCATTTATCTCTGAGTAGTATTCCACTGATAGACGCACTGCAGTTTAGCCATTCACCCACCAAAGGACATGTGGATTATTTCCAGTTTGAGGCTATTCTGGGTAAAGCTAGCAGCCTCAATTTTATGACAGCATGTCCCTCAGCAGCAATTCCAAGCCCATCCTAGGAACTTGATAATTATTAATTAATCCATTAAAAATTTTTTGTGTGTTTGAAATGTCTTATTAAATTCCAGGATGTTTAGTGTACTTTTGATTTCCAAAGAGACATTTTCGAGAAACTGTAAAGGCAGGGAAGTTTAGGGGAAACCGCTGGCAATTCAATGGTTAGGATTCTGCACTTTGACTGCACAGGGCCTAGGTTTGATTCCTGGTCAGGGAACTAAGATCCGGCAAGCCATGTGGCGTAGCCAAAAAATAAAAAGGGAATGTTGAACGTTTTCCCACAGAATACATTGAGTCCATCAGGAAGCATTCCTGAGGGCTGTGTTGGCAAGCACCCTTCTGGGCTGGAGAAGCAGGATAGGGAGGCCCCTGCCCTCAGACATTGCCAGCCCAGGTGGGAGGCACCTGTGAAGTAACGCCATGCAGTTCTTTGGGGGTTGGGGGTGGGAATGCCCCTCAGGAGCCCAGGAGGCCTGGAGGGCACAGTTCAGTCTTTAAGGCAGAGTCTGAGCTGTAGTGTTTCCACTCAGAAGTGGGCACCAGGTGGACAGTGCTGTCCAGATCAAAGGCAGAGCTCAGAACATAAGGACACCCTGTAGGCCAAACAAAACAGCAGCTGAGGGCACGTTCAGTCTGAGGGCCACTGGTATTCAACGTTGTTTTAAGGGGTAACGTCATCACAGACCTACTTAGTATAGCGTGGCTCACTCTAGGGGTGATAGGACCCTGCCCGCCCTCTGTGACAGAAACTGGGGGAGTTCATTGCTCTCCCCTGCTGAGCACAAAGGTTTGCCCTGAACTGTCCTCGCCAGCACGGGTGTGGACAGGACTTTGCTAAGCCAAGGAGGATCCTGCAGTCAGAATCTTTGCCTTGTTTTAGAAGTAACCCAGGGTCTTTAAGGGGTTTCTCATGTAGCTAGTGGTAAAAACCCACCTGCCAGTGGAGGAGACATAAGAGGACACAGGTTCGGTTCCTGGGTTGGGAAGAGCCCCTGAAGGAATGGATGGCAACCCACTCCAGTCCATAGGGTTGCAAAGAGTTGAACTTGACAGAAGTGAATTGGCACATGGGGTCTTTAGGACCAACTGGTAGACTCCCTCTGTTTCACAAGCAAGGAAGGAAAGGCCACTGGCTCTATTCATAAAATACAAGCTGTCTCTGCCCAGTCAGTATATTCTTTTTTTTTTTTTTTGAACAGAGGAAAATTTATGCATCGAACCTGGACTGGTCACTTATGATAATATACATGCTACAATTCCATTCTCTCCAATCATTCCACCTTCACCCTCTCCCACAGAGTCCCAAAGACTGTTCTAAATGCCTATGTCTCTTTTGCAGTCTCTTATACAGGGTTCAGGTTACCATTTTTCTAAATTCCATATATATGCGTTAATATACGGTATTGATGTTCTTCTTTCTGGCTTACTTCACTCTGTATAATTGGCTCCAATTTCATCCACCTCATTAAAACTGATTCAAATGCATTCTTTTTGATGGCTGAGAAATACTCCATTGTGTATATGTACCAAAGCTTTCTTATCCATTCATCTGCAGATGGACATCTAGGTTGCTTCCATGTCCTGGCTATTATAAACAGTGCTGCAATGAACATTGGAGTACATGTGTCTCTTTCAATTCTGGTTTCCTCGGTGTGTATGCCCAGGAGTGCGATCGCTGGATCATATGGCAGTTCTATTTCCAGTTTTCTGAGGAATCTCCACACTGTTCTCCATAGTGGCTGTACTAGTTTGCATTCCCACCAACAGTGTAAGAGGGTTCCCTTCTCTCCACACCCTCTCCAGCACTTATTGCATGTAGACTTTTGGATAGCAGCCATTCTGACTGGTGTGAAATGGTATCTCATTGTGGTTTTGATTTGCATTTCTCTGATGATGAGGGATGTTGAGCATTTTTTCATGTGTTTATTAGCCATCTTTATGTCTTCTTTGGAGAAATGTCTGTTTAGTTCTTTGGCCCATTTTTTGATTGGGTCACTTAGTTTTCTGGAATTAAGCTGCAGGAGCTGCTTGTATAATTTGGAGATTAATCCTTTATCAGTTGCTTCATTTGCTATTATTGTCTCCCATTCTGAAGGTTGTCTTCTCACCTTGCTTAGAGTTTCCTTTGCTGTGCAGAAGCTTTTGATTTTAATTAGGTCCCATTTGTTTATTTTTGCTTTTATTTCCAATATTCTGGGAGGTGGGTCTTGGAGGATCCTGCTGTGATTTATGTCGGAGAGTGTTTTGCCTACGTTCTCCTCTAGGAGTTTTATAGTTTCTGGTCTTACATTTAGATCTTTAATCCATTTTGAGTTTATTTTGGTGTATGGTGTTAGGAAGTGTTCTAGTTTCATTCTTTTACAAGTGGCTGACCAGTTTTCCCAGCACCACTTGTTAAAGAGACTGTCTTTTCTCCATTTTATATTCTTGCCTCCTTCCAGTCAGTATATTCTATCAGCTATCTTCTGAGCACTGATTCTCTCATGTGGCTCGAGCACCACTGCATTGTCACCTTTACCCAGTTTAGTTAGGGAGATTTGTTTTCTCCATGGCTACAGGCTGTACTTCACCCCAGCCAGGCATCTTTCAGCAAACCTTTATTTTGCCCCCACCAGGCACTGGGAATTAGATGCAAAGATTTTTTAAATAACCAGGTCATAACATTTTAGAGAACTTTCCAGCTGCCAAGATGATTCTAAATGTTTCACCTACATACTCCACAGCCCCGTGAAGTATATAGATACCATTATTAGCCCCATTTTACAGATGAGAAAATGAGACAGAGAGAGAAAGCAGCATGCCCCGGGTCACAAAATTAGTAAATGACAGAGGTAGGATTAGACTCCCAGGCAGCCTGAGTCCAAAGCCCACACTTTTAATCACTGACTTGTGCCACTGTGAGGAAGATGTGGTCCCTACGGTTAAAGAATTTATTGTCTAATGAGAGAACCCTGTACATTCATCAGGTTATAATCCACTGTGTAAAGTCGTTTGATAGGAGAGCAAGCAAAGGGCTGTGGGAGCCCAGAAGACGGAGGAAGGGATCAACAGTTATTGTTTAGTGGGCACAGCTGCAGTTTGGGAAGGTGAAAAGAGTTCTGGAGATGAATGGTTGTGATGGTTCACAATAATATGAATGCACTTAAGGCCACTGAACTGTACACTTAAAAATGGCAAAATAATGATAACAACAGCTGCATGTGAGGGAAAAATTGAGCAGACCAACTTCTCCCAGCTTTGACGATTCTTTGCTTTCTTCTGAGACACTTAGTGATTTTTTTTTCACCTTTGATTGTGTTGCCCAACATGGGACAGGCCATTCTTTTACACCTCTTAATGACAAGCAAAGCATTTCTACCTACCCATACTGCTTAATCCTTACTAAGCTTTCATCATGACTTTAAAACAAAAAAATACAGACGTGCAGCTTTTCCTCCAGAGGTGAGTACTGGCTTCACTTTAGCACACTTAGATCTGGCACTCTGTTCCCAGTAACTTTTTATTTCACTGAAGCATTGGAACGAAATGTTTTTTAAAATAACTTTTAGGAACCCAAATTAAAGTTGAAACACACATGTTACTGTAGAGGCCAACCAGTCAACCCAGGTGGCCCATGGAGGAAGAGAGATGTGTCTGCATGGCTGAATTTACACGGTGCTCGCATACAGAGGAGGGGACAGCTATTGGTGTGGCAAGTTTCTTTTGGCACTGGTTGTAAAAGCATCCATAGTTTGGAAATATTCAAATGTGGGGATAGATTATTTACCAATCATGGTCCTTCGTAGCAAACCAAAGAAGCTGACTAACTTGAACAGGAAAAGCGTTTTTCAGAAAATCAGGCTGTTCACAGAATGGATGGGAAGACTGGAGAGCTGGGCTCAAAAACTAGGTTAGGAAGCCACTATCACTGTCTAAATTCAGCCATCTCTGCCATAAATAAATTCTCATTTTCCCTATGCCTTTGCATCATTCCCTTAAGATTCAACACCATCCTCTGGTAGGAGAGGATTGCATGCATGCTAAGTTTCCTCACTCGTGTCCAACTCTTTGCGACCCCATGGACTGTAGCCCACCAGGCTCCTCTGTCCATGGGGATTCTCCAGGCAAGAATACTGGAGTGGGTTGCTGTGCCCTCCTCCAGGGGATCTTCTCAACCCAGGGATTGAACCCGCGTCTCTCTCATCTTCTGCATTGGCAGGTGGGTTCTTTATCACTAGCACCACCTGGGAAACCCAGGAGATAATTGTCTGATTCTAAATCACCTATCTGTACCCCAACCTGCTAATGAGTGGTGCAAGAGACTGTCCACCACACCTTCAGCGTCTGTGGTCCCCAAGGAACCCATGCTAACCCCCATCCAACAGGAAGAGCATTCAGCAAAGTACAACTGGTGTCCTCCCCAGTATGCATGCTGGACACAGCCTTTTCTTCAATCTGTTTATGAACCTTCAGTTACCAAATGAGAGAGGCATTGGGTCAGAGAGACAAGTCCATCCTCCCTATTGGAAAAGTAAATCCACACACGGGGCCTTCAGTGGGTGGCTTCAAAATGTCGTCCCGGCCCCCAGGGAACAGCGCCGTCTTTCATCAGCTGAGCATCTCCTACCCAGGATCTGTGCTTTCTGGTACACAGGTCAGTCTCAAATGACAGAACCCACATTACCTTAGGAGGAGGTTTGCTCTGGCCTCATAGGGACAGAACCAAGTGAAATCTTAACTCAGAATCTTCATATCCTACTCTATGACCTGTTCCATAGGTCTTTGATTTTCCTCCGATCTAAACTGGCTGCTGACAGCAATGAAAAACTCTAGCCCACATTCTGGAAACTGCCTTTGGTCTCCTTTCCCCCAGGGAATCAGGGAGTCCCTCAGTGAGACAGAAAAGAGAAGTGAAAGGCCTGAGCTGGCAGCACACACACATGCGCAGTCACATAAAGCCCTGCATCCAGGGTCTGTGGTTTCCTCTGGGGCGGGGGTTGAGGACAGGGCCTGGGGATGAATGTTTTCTTTATTTAAATTTATCTTTTTATTTTTTAAGTTTTGGCTGTGCTGGGTCTTCATTGTGGCACATGGGCTTTCTCTAGCTGTGGTGCATGGGCCCCGTAGTTGCAGCTCGTGAGGTTCTCTAGTTGTGGCCCCTGAGCTTAATTGCCCTGTGGCATGTAGGATCTTAGTTCCCCGACCAGGGATCAAACCCCCTTCCCTTGCATTAGAAGGCGAATTCCCAACCACTGGACTACCAGGGAAGTCCCTATTTAAATGTATCTGAATCCAGTTTGCTTGCCCAGTTACTCTTCATACAGCTGTTCTTCAATTCATGGCAACTTTAGTCCATGAACCCCCTTTATTTCTGTCTAATAAATAGCTCATTCTCCGTTAGGCACTCATCTACTTTAGATTCCTCACTTCCTCCATCCCCAGAATCAACCAGCATTCGCAAACCCATGTAACATGTTTGTATTTGAGCTGTAGTACATATCCATAGGTTATTGAGTGGTGCTTTGTTTTTTAACATTGTAAGTGAATGTTATCATGCTATACGTGTCCTTTTGAAACTGATTTTTTGTGTGTGTAAGATTTGCCTGTGTTGACAAGTGAAAATCTAGTTCACCCTCACTGCTGTGTGGTATTTTGTTATTTAAATAAACTACACTTCAATTTTTTTTAAGTATTTGAAGCAAAGAAGGTCAAGTGAAAATTTCTTAAAGGTTGGAAGTTTTCCAGATCTAAAAAAAGAAGCAAGAGTGTGAAAAGTAGGGTCAGGAAATACACCTTTTGGGTTCTGACAGCTCTGCTTTGAGGCTTGATTCTAGAGCTAATCAGACTTGAGAAGAAAGATAAGCCCGGGAGACTGGCCCCTTCTGTTTGCTTCTCATGGGACTTGCCTCCCTGAGAAATGCCCAAAAGCCTTGACCACAAGCCAAGAGGAGTGCTGATTTGGGTGCGTGATTTGGAGTGTGTTGGTACACAGCCAAAGTAAAATAAACAGAATTGTCATGGGTCTGGTCATTTTTAGAAAGAAATTGGCAAGAGACCATTTCATGCAATGGCTGTGAAACACAATTTTAAAAATATTTACAACATACTTGAGATATAAATAGTCTGAATGATAAATATAGGTCACGGTTTTGGCCAGGTCAACCTTTGATCTCCTTAACACTCTTAAAAATTTAGATAGATGGAAATTTCCCTTTTGTGGTACTTCCTGTACACTCCATGAGACTTCAAGTGGCCACTAGGTTTCTTCCTTCTCCAGCTCTGGTACTTTCAGAAAAGTGAGAATTTGGTAGAAATTGAGAACTTTTGACCCATGGCCTGTATTTTTTCAGGGTCATTACTCAATTTTGCCATTAAACCAAAAGACTGTACTAGGTGAAACAGGAGACTCCTGGGGTCTAAAAGAAATTACAGATATGGAAGCAAGCATTGCCAAATCAGAGTGACCACAGTATCCCCTGTTACTGCCCATGCAAGGACTCCCAGTATCCCCAGTGTTAACTCGATGCATCCAGCCCAGGGGGCCCCATTTGAAACAATATTCACGTCATGAGTTCTCCCCTTCCTCCAGCTTGAAGACGGGGCACTCTTCCTTGACAGCTACTGGAGACCCAGGTGGCTCTGAGCCCCCTGCCAGCACATCCCCTGCAGCAGTCGGCCGCACTGACCTGCCCCTCCCCTCCCCACAGGGTATGACTTCTGCCAGGTCCTTCAGTGGTTCGCTGAACGGGTGGACAGGATTATCCTGCTCTTCGATGCACACAAACTGGACATCTCGGATGAGTTCTCAGAGGCCATCAAGGCCTTCCGGGGCCAGGACGACAAGATCCGCGTGGTGCTGAACAAAGCCGACCAGGTGGACACGCAGCAGCTGATGCGCGTCTACGGGGCCCTCATGTGGTCCCTGGGCAAGGTCATCAACACGCCTGAGGTGCTACGCGTCTACATCGGCTCCTTCTGGACGCAGCCCCTGCAGAACACTGACAACCGACGACTCTTCGAGGCCGAGGCCCAGGACCTGTTCAGAGACATCCAGAGCCTTCCTCAGAAGGCGGCAGTGCGCAAACTCAACGACCTCATCAAGCGAGCGCGGCTAGCCAAGGTAAGCTGGAGACCCCCAGCAGCAGCCTGGGCAGGGACTCTTCCCACACGCACCCCTGTAAGGGAAAATAGGCGGAGGTTCTACTCCAGGAGCCTCAGGGAACAGGACATGGAAGGGTTATGAAGCAAACCTGACAATCCGTATCTTCTTTAGATTCTGGCTCCTACCTCTGTGATCTCGGGCAAATGACTCCTTTCCAAGCCTGACTCAACCTATAAAATGGAACTAGTAAGAGCACATCCCAGGGTGCTTGGGAGGGTTGTGTGACCTGGCTTGCAGAGTGCTTGACGTAGCACCCGGCACTTGGGGAAATGAGTGCACTCACCACCTGCTGCTGCTATGTTAGGATGGTAGGAAGTTAACACACCAAACCAGAGAGAGGTGGCAATGGTGGGACCAGTGGGGTGCCGAGGGACCAGCACTCATCACCCTATGCCTAAGGCATAGAGCCCTGTGTCACACGAGGGCACAGAGAGGCCACAGGAGGTTGGCTCAGCCCAGCCCACCAACTATGCCATTTCGGGTGGGGGCACACCATATCCCTATTCTGGGCTGTTCCCACTCTCCAACCTCATGGCTGAGCCTTTTCTCGGCCCCAGGAGCCTGTGCCTCCAGGTGGTGGGCAGTAATCTGACCACCCTCAAGTGTTAACAGCATAGTCTATTTTTCTGTGCCTCTGAAGAGAGGGAAGCATGTGACTCCTCTAAGAAAAAGTACAGGGGAAAAAAATGGCTCTTTAAAAACTATATGTACATTTCATAAAATGATATTCCTCTAACACCACAAGTGCCTCCGGAGTTTATCTAGTCCCAGTGATCATCAGAAGCACCCAGGAGCTTTAAGCAATGTAAGTTCCCAAGCCCTGCCCCAGAGCCTCTGGTTGAGGGTAGAGTGTATGTGTGTATGTGTGTCTGTCTGTCTGTCTGTGTGTACAGCTCCCCGAGTGATTCTGATGATCAGTCAGGTTTGGGAACCAGAGGTCTTTAGTGACAAAGGACTAAATTCAGCCCTCCTGGCTTCCAGTCTAGCCCTCTGCTTTGGCCTTGTCTCTTCTGCTAGAAGCAGTCCCAGGCCTGCCTCTCCAGATCCCTGGTCAGGAGGCCTCATTTTTCCTTCAGCTTCTGATGGCAGAGAACCTGCGTCTCCCCACTTCCTCCTGCTGCACCGCGAGTGGCTTCTGCTCTGGCCTGGGGGCCCACAGGCCAGCCTTCTAGAGTCGACCAATACTTTGCCTACTTCAGTCAGCAGCACCCTAGGCCAGGGCTGGGCAGTCTAGTCAGGTGAAGGAGGGGGCGCCAAACTCCCCTCTTCAGAGTGGTGATCTGTGAGCACCCAGGTGTAGACACTGTGCTCTGAAAAGGGACCTGGCTGGGGTGGGGAGCAGGGAGGGCTCCACTGAGGGTGACTGACGTGCAGGTGACCAGCCGTCCAGCCCCTCTTCACTGCTTGCATGCCAGTGTGCTCCAGGGCAGCATCCCTCTTGGCTGTGGCCAGACACCCCCCTGGCGGTGGCCCCGCCCATCATCCCTGGATCTGCTCTTTCCTCTTGCTCCCCCCAAGGCTTTTTCACATGCTCCACCCGTGTGGTTCCGCTGATCTGCAGTCACCTGTGCTCCTGGGTCACAGCTCTTCATCTTTTCTTCTCGTACAAGCTGCTTCCTTCCGGGAACAGCCACTTTTGTTCCAGTTCTGCAAGGCTTGTAAATCCACTAATTTGCAGCTCTCCTGAGATGATTTCTCTCCCTGGCTCAGCGGCAGGAAGTCTGTTTTTGACCAGTTAGTGACCCCCTGGCATGTGGTCTTTCTCTTCTCTGGCTGATATAACTGAATTTCACCTTCAAGGTATGTAATACCCAAAATGATTGTATAACCAAGGCTGGTAAATGATGTCATAGCCTTTGCAGATTTCAAGATCTTTTAAACTATTTTTAAATGCCCATAGACTTTTTTTTTTTAATTTACCAGGCATTGCTCAGGGCCTGGTAACTCAAGATGCAGCTATGTTTGATCATGCTGCTGCTGCTGCTAAGTCACTTCAGTTGTGTCCGACTCCTGTGTGACCCCATAGACAGCAGCCCACCAGGCTCCCCCGTCCCTGGGATTCTCCAGGCAAGAACACTGGAGTGGGTTGCCATTTCCTTCTCCAATGTGTGAAAGTGAAAAGTGAAAATGAAGTCGCTCAGTCGTGTCCCACCCTTAGCGACCCCACAGACTGCAGCCTACCAGGCTCCTCCATCCATGGGATTTTCTAGGCAAGAGTACTGGAGTGGCTTGCCACTGCCTTCTCCGATGTTTGATCATATAAATAAATAAAAGGCAAAAAGCTCACTGGGGGGTGCCAAGCGCATGGGATTTCGCTGCCATCCTGGCACCTTGGGCCCTGTGAAGGGGCTGACGTGGCCTGGGTTTAGAGGCACAGAATGCTGCTGTGTGTACTGACACGGGAATAATGAAAGCCCTTGTGTAGAGGCGGAGGGTGGGGGCAGGGGGCAGTCAAATTGCTGAGCTTACTTCTAGGAAAAAAGCTTGTCTTTTTTTTTTTTTCTTCCTAAGAATAGTATCTGACTTGTTCCTTTTCATAAAGGAAAATGTTTGAAGTACGGATGTTTCCAGCCCAAGCTGTGCCAGTGTGTTCCTGGGGCGGCACCAGGCTGGCAGGGGGGCAGGAAACAGTCTCAGGCAGAGAAGAAGCTGAACTCAGCACAATAGCCTTGACCACTAACCGGTGACATCCACTTCATACACCGTCTGCAGTTTTATGTTCCATTTGTGAACTTGTTGCCAAAATGGACAAGGGGTCACCTGAGCTTTACTCTCTGAAGTGTTCCTGTTTCATAAAAATGCTCTTGGGTTTTGATATATTCATCTTTCTTTCTCCTGATCCAGTTTTCCTTTGACAGGCCAACCTTGATTGAGGGTCTATAATGTTCTAGAAGCCCCACGATTTGCATTGCATGTGTTATTTTATCTGATCCTGCCCATAGTATACAAAGTTGGACATTCATTTCTCATACAAGGGAAATGAAGCTCTGAAAAGTGACCTTACTTACCCAAGACTCCCCAGCCTGAAGTTATAGATTCAAACTCCAGTGGATCTGACTCCCTAGTCCGGAAGGCATTCACCTGAAATGCAGCGTGGACAGCATCTGTTGATCTTTACTATGCCCTTGCTTTCTGCATTAATCTGTCATTCTGATTATTCTATAATATTCTCCATCCACATAAACCCTACAAAGTTTAGAAGTTTGTCAAGCTGTGATTTTGAAAGCATGCAAAGGATGAGCTTCCAGATATCACCTGGCAGGTGTCAGACCTGCGTTGGTATGTTGTCGTTTAGTCGCTAAGTTGTGTCCGGCTCTTTCATGATCCCATGGACTGTAGCCTGCCAGTCTCCTCTGTCCATGTGGTTTCCTAGGCAAGAATACTGGAGTGGGTTGCCATTTCCTTCTCCAGGGGATCTTCCCAGGGGTTGAACCTGAGTCTCTTGTATTGCAGGCAGATTCTTTACCACTGAGCCACCAGGGAAGCTCTGAGTTGGTGGGTGGAGTGTGTCTATTTATAGACCACCATAATTAGGTAGAATTTGTGGCCCATCCAGAAATAAAAGCCAGAAATGGCATTGTTAATGTCCTGATAAGTTCTGCAGTAATCGAAGTATCATAAATATGACATTTCCCATAATATGAAAAATGGCACTCTTACTAAAGATCTCTTGAAACTTAATGATTTCCCTACTTTTTCTATTTACATTTTCCCCCCAGTCCTTTATTTCAAGGAACAGGAAATCTTTAGAGTGGGTTTTTTGGTTAGCTTCAAAGAGTATATATCTCATGATACCAGTAGACATCTTTCTTTGAAGACTGTTCATAATCTCAGATGCCAGTCAAGTTTCATTTCATGATTTTTTAGAGTAATCTGTTTGGGGAAAGCCCCCATCAAAGGTTTAGAAAATAAGAATTTACTTTTATTCAGTATCATTAAAATAGCCAAGTTAAATAAAGTTCAGGGACTTTCCTGGTGATCCAGTAGTTAAGACTGCCTTCCAATGGAGGGGGTGCAGGTTCGATCCCTGGCTAGGGAGGTAAGATCCCACATGCCTGGCAACCAAAAACCAAAGCATAAAAGAGAAACGATATCATAACAAATTCAATAAAGACCTGAAAAACTTGGTCAACATTAAAAAAAATTTTTTTAATGAAATAAGGTTCAAACTCCAAATCATAGTAGTTTGTGGGATAAATGTACAAAGGTGAAAAGCAAGACAAGTTTACTCTAGGATCCACCTTTTATAAATACGCTGCTCATGAATAGGAAAGGTTCCCACCCACTTGGAGACCTTTATTCAGTAAAAAAATGAGTCAACATTTGAGGAAGGAACAAACTAAAAATGAGAAAGGAAAGGAGAGGTCAGTGATTTGGGGCATTTAGTATAGTTCTGTGGAGTTTAGTTTCATCTTCAAAGTGTGTTCTCTTCATCATGTGAGGCTTGGAGGACCAAGCTTTCCAGTCTGTCTGTACCACCCATTCCTTCAGGGGGAGAAATTAGACATTTTGAAATTTGCCACATGGACCCAAGCTCAGATGACTGGGTGGGCCCCTCGCATCCCCTTTAAGTCTCTTCAGAATCACATCCGCTATTCGTTCCAGCTTTGATTTCAACAGAATAAGGAACCCAAGTGGGAGCCAATGAGCTGCATCTTGAAGCCTCACACTTACTACCTCATGGGTTCATCTTCTGGGTCTTCAGTTTATGAATTGAAGTTTTTATGTCATAATAAATCCACTTTTAAAATGCGCTGATCCCCAGAGGTTAAATGTTCTATGCAGGTTTCCAGCTGGGCCTGCAAAGGTGCAGATCTCTATCAGGTCATATTAAACCTGGGCAACCCTGAGGTTTTCCAGTGCAGAACCATGTTTCCCAGCTGGACTGACTCCACATCGCTCGCCAGTATCCAGATTCCATAGGCCTTTCCATTCCTACTGTACATGCTTATTGCAAGCTTCCCACACTCACTGCTGCCATTGCCCTCCAAGCCTACGGTAGATATAGCCAGCATCACTCTGTGTACATGCTTCTCAGCACTGGATACACAAACACTTGTCACTGGACATAGTTCATGAGATTGTGACAGAGTATAGATGTGAACTATAAATCCATGTTCATTTAATCCATCTTTTTCTGCTCATTATTAGCCCAGAAAAAAACTGACATTTTGAGCCATTTGGCTTACCTTTGGTCATCACCATTTGATGAGTAGGGACTTTTCCAGTTTTATACAAGGGAAAGAGTGAATTGGACAAGATAAAAACGTTCAGAAGTTCAACAGGGCTCAGTGCCATTTGCTTGTGAATGAAGAACTTGGAACCCAGATTAATCATGTTCCTATGTAAATATGGAGAGTTTATTTATTGTTCAGTAAGGACTAATTAGAATGAGATGGCTGGATGGCATCACCGACTCTGTGGACATGAGTTTGAGTGAACTCCGGGAGTTGGTGGTGGACAGGGAGGCCTGGCGTGCTTTGATTCATGGGGTCGCGCAGAGTCAGACACGACTGAGCGACTGAACTGAACTGAAGGACTAATTAGCCACAAGCTGCCTCTGGTGTTACTACCCCTCCAGCTACAAGTGTCTGGTCATTGGGCAGTTAACATTTTTACTCCTCTTTCTAGTGGACAAAGTGCTTTCAAATAAATGCTCTCTCTTGATTCTTATAACCGTAAACCTGTGAGGTAAGGGTTGTCAGCTCTAGTTTGTGGGTGAGCGAGCTGAGACCAGGGAGGGGACAGCTCACCCAGAGTTGTCCAATGAGCGAGTGGGCGGCGGTGGCAGGGCCTGACCCAGCCTTCCCAAACAAGGTCCCGTCCTGCCCACATCCGCTTTATCCTGTTCCTCTTCCTCTTGATTAATTTTATCTTATTATAAACAGCAAAGAGTCAAACTGTCTCTACCTCCTTCTGAGGACCCTCTCCAGGTCGGGCCCTCAGTCCTGCGTTATTTGGGGACACCTAAATCAAATCCCTTATGATTATTCAGTGGAAGTGAGAAATAGATTTAAGGGACTAGATCTGATAGATAGAGTGCCCGATGAACTCTGGACGGAGGTTCGTGACATTGTACAGGAGACAGGGACCAAGACCATCCCCATGGAAAAGAAATGCAAAAAAGCAAAATGGCTGTCTGAGGAGGCCTTACAAATAGCTGTGGAAAGAAGAGAAGTGAAAAAAGCAAAGGAGAAAAGGAAAGATATAAGCATCTGAATGCAGAGTTCCAAAGAATAGCAAGGAGAAATAAGAAAGCCTTCCTCAGCGATCAATGCAAAGAAATAGAGGAAAACAACGGAATAGGAAAAACAAGAGATCTCTTCAAGAAAATTAGAGATTCCAAGGGAACATTTCATGGAAATATAGGCTCGATAAAGGACAGGAATGGTATGGACCTAACAGAAGCAGAAGATATTAAGAAGAGGTGGCAAGAATACACAGAAGAACTGTACAAAAAAGATCTTCATGACCAAGATAGTCACGATAACATTATCAGTGACCTAGAGCCAGACATCTTGGAATGTGAAGTCAAGTGGGCCTTAGGAAGCATCACTACGAACAAAGCTAGTGGAGGTGATGGAATTCCAGTTGAGCTATTTCAAATCCTGATAGATTATGCTGTGAAAGTGCTACACTCAATATGCCAGCAAATTTAGAAAACTCAGCAGTGGCCACAGGACTGGAGAAGGTCAGTTTTCATTCCAATTCCAAAGAAAGGCAATGCCAAAGAATGCTCAAACTACCGCACAATTGCACTCATCTCACACGCTAGTAAAGTCATGCTCAAAATTCTCCAAGCCAGACTTCAGCAATATGTGAACCGTGAACTCTCAGATGTTCAAGCAGGTTTTAGAAAAGGCTGAGACACCAGAGATCAAATTGCCAACATCCACTGGATCATGGAGAAAGCAAGAGAGTTTCAGAAAACCATCTATTTCTGCTTCATTGACTATGCCAAAGCCTTCGACTGTGTGGATCACAATAAACTGTGGAAAATTCTGAAAGAGATGGGAATACCAGACCACCTGACCTGCCTCTTGAGAAACCTGTGTGCAGGTCAGGAAGCAACAGTCAGAACTGGACATGGAACAACAGACTGGTTCCAAATAGGAAAAGGAGTACGTCAAGGCTGTATATTGTCACCTTGCTTGTTTAACTTATATGCAGAGTACATCATGAGGAACACTGGGCTGGAAGAAGCACAAGCTGGAATCAAGATTGCTGGGAGAAATATCAATAACCTCAGATATGCAGATGACACCACCCTTATGGCAGAAAGTGAAGAGGAACTCAAAAGCCTCTTGATGAAAGTGAAAGAGGAGAGTGAAAAGGTTGGCTTGAAGCTCAACATTCAGAAAACAAAGATCATGGCATCTGGTCCCATCACTTCATGGGAAATAGATGGAAAAACAGTGGAAACAGTGTCAGACTTTATTTTTGGGGGCTCCAAAATCACTGCGGATGCTGATTGCAGCCATGAAATTAAAAGACGCGTACTTCTTGGAAGGAAAGTTATGACCAACCTAGGTAGTATATTAAAAAGCAGAGACATTACTTTGCCAACCAAGGTCCATCTAGTCAAGGCTATGGTTTTTCCCGTGGTCATGTATGGATGTAAGAGTTGGACTGTGAAGAAAGCTGATCGCCGAAGAATTGATGCTTTTGAACTGTGGTGCTGGAGAAGACTCTTGAGAATCCCTTGTACTGCAAGGAGATCCAACCAGTCCATTCTAAAGGAGATCAATCCTGGGTGTTCATTGGAAGGACTGATGCTAAAGCTGAAACTGCAATACTTTGGCCACCTCATGCAACTAGTTGACTCACTGGAAAAGACTCTGATGCTGGGAAAGGTTGGGGGCAGGAGGAGAAAGGGACGTCAGAGAATGAGATGGCTGGATGGCATCACCGACTCAATGGACATGAGTTTGAGTGAACTCCGGGAGTTGGTGATGGACAGGGAGGCCTGGCGTGCTCTGATTCATGGGGTCACAGAGAGTCGGACACGACTGAGCGACTAAACTGAACCTTTGGACACATTAGGGCAGGAGGGAGCTTTTCAAGTTGAGTGGGGATTTCAGCCTCCCTGGCTGCCCCTTATTTAAGAAAGGCTCTTAGAAACTCACAGGACTCAGTCCTACTAGAAGACTGCAGTCTTTACTAACGTCATATGCCATAATGCATCCATTTCTTTGAGTCTGGGGAGAGAAGAGTACGTGATCTTTCCAAAGCTTCCCTGTGAGTTAGGAACAATCAGAAGCCAAACCTCAAAGTTGTTCCATTGGACATAGTTCGGTGTGAATTCCAGATTTCAGCAGCATCAGTACAATTTTTCATTCACCCACACAAAGTAATTAACAAAACGTTAATTCTGTAAGGTAGGGAATGAGGCAGGTGAATGCTAGTGCCAGCCTGGCATCTCCCAACTAGTTGTATGACTTGAGTCATATGAATTTCCTGGAACCAGGAATTCAATCAGTTTAAAGGAACCCCTTCTAGATTTAATACTCTGTGATTCTCAGGATTGTAATTTACCTCATAACATGATAATCTTCTTAAAGACAGGGCCCATGCATCGAATCTGACCCCGGGTTGTTGTCTTAGGATGCCCAGGGAAAGGCAGGAGGGGATGACCATGCGGAGGCAGAACAACAGGAGACTTCCCCAGAATAGGCCAGTGGAACTTCCTGGAAGTGGAGGTTGAAGTTGAGAGCAGCGTGTAGCTTGAGCAGGTCACCTGAGGGTCATGACTCAGGTAATACCAGACAGGTGGGAGGAGGCAGGCCCTGAGGCCTGGCGTCCAAGGGTAGCCTGTTATCCAGCAGCCTTAGTCATCAGCAGTGAGCACCATGAGGCCAGGGATGGGGAGCAGGTGGGGCGTGGGGAGAGCTGTGGCAGGGGCATATCGCCTGCAGCCCAGCCTAGGGAACACAGGCCCCTGGGGATCAGGCGGTGTTCAGGAACAAGGTGCCATTTCCACGGACTGGGTGGAGAGTCAGCCTTCCCAGAACAGGGCCCTGGCATCTGCCCCAGATGTGGGCTCTGGGAAGGGGTCTTGGAAAGACGCCCTTGTGGATAGGAGGCTGAGCAAGTGGGGCTACTTGCTGCTTCAACTGGGAGGAAACTCCAAAGCAGGGCAGGTGGAGAGAGGGGTCCACAGGTCCAGTTCAGAGGTTCCAGGAGGGCCAAGGCCAAGGAAATAATGCAAGGACAGCTGGTGACAGCTCATTCTTCCCAGTGGAATGTGACAGCCCCTCCAAGTCTTTTGGAGCTGCTCAGAACCCTCCCCCGCCCCATCCAAACCAAGCCAGGTATTTACTAATCCAGCCAAGGAAATTGCCTGTCTTACAAGTTTTAATACTTATTCATCATATCTTCAGGAATGCAGTTAAAGCCCATCATTCTAAATAAAAGGATTCCCAAGCCTTGGATTTCTCTAGTTATCTTGAAGAACTGTGTGAATATTTTAAGTTGTTTTAATTTGAAAAGTAAATAAGTTTACCAGTGACAGGAAGGTTTAAAAGCGTCTCTCCCAATCTATTGTTGCTGTTGTTGTTGTTCGGTTGCTAAGTTGTGGCCAACTCTTTATGACCCCATGGACTACAGCACGCCAGGCTTCCCTGTGTTCCACTGTCTCCCGGCGTTTCTTCAAATTCATGTCCATTGAGTCAGTGATGCTATCTAGCCATCTGTCCCAGTCATACTTGCAGAAATAGCCAGGCAGCGCAGGGTGTGCTTATGTTAAAATGACCTTTATACAGGAGGAGAAGTTAGCGTTGTCTGGCCCAAGCATGTCAGCGTTTGTGCTATGCACTTACTTTAGTGTTCAAATCTTAGCAAAATGTTTTTGGCTGTGCCTGGTGTATATCCATACACAGAGGCCCTCAACTGAGCCATAGAATGTATCTGCTTACCCCCTCTATTCAATTTCCATTCTTCCACAAGATTATAGTAGGCATCTGTTTTCTTTAATAGAATTTTCCATAGCTACATAGTCATTTTCTTTTTGTAATCACTGCCTTGTTTCTTATCTTTTCTTGTTTATTTTCTTGGCTTCTAAATTACTCTGTGGAATTCTAGATATACAAAGAGAACCTTTGTTATGAGCATTTCTTAACATCCTAAAGTTGGAAATCAATAGAAGGGTGGAGATTTTAGGGAAGGAGGTGACACAGGCCAAGCAGAGCCCTCCCACTGGAATTCACCACCCTTTGGGTAACAGTGCCAGGCCGGCTAACCCTAAGTGACCAAGGTTTCTGGGGCTCCCCCCCCGCCATGTACCAGGTCTCCCTCTCCCACAGGGTACTTCTGTTTTCCGGCCTGGTCCTAGGCAGCTGGTCTTGTGCAGAAACTCAGTGATCTTGAGATTTAAACTGTCTAAAGGGAGGCTTTTCCAGTGAGTCAACTCGTCGCATGAAGTGGCCAAAGTATTGGAGTTTCAGTTTTAGCATCAGTCCTTCCAATGAACACCCAGGATTGATCTCCTTTAGAATGGACTGGTTGGATCTCCTTGCAGTCCAAGGGACTCTCAAGAGTCTTCTCCAGATGCTGGGAGGGGGTGGGGGCAGGAGGAGACGGGGACGACAGAGAATGAGATGGCTGGATGGCATCACAGACTCGATAGACATGTGTTTGAGTGAACTCCAGGAGTTGGTGATGGACAGGGAGGCCTGGCATGCTGTGATTCATGGGGTCGCAAAGAGTCGGACACGACTGAGCGACTGAACTGAACTGAAAGGGAGGCTATGGGAGTTCTTATCTCACTGTTCACAGATTTCCGTGCCGATCAGCCATTTCCATCAGCTCAGCTTCTTTTCCTGGTGCTCCTATACAACGGCCCTGGTGAACCTTTCTCTTAAGTCTTCTTAGCTTAGTCGCCAGAACCAGGCTCTTTCCCACCCAGCACCCGCATCCCTTTCCACCAGGTTCTCGCCCTCCTCCTGTCCCAAGGACCATGGGCCTTGAGGTGCCTGTTTTGTGTTACGATGCAGGAAGATGTCATCTTGTTTGCATCTCTGTTCTAAATGGCACGTCCTCACTGACATATACCCCTTCAGGTACATGCCTACATCATCAGCTTCCTGAAGAAGGAGATGCCAAGTATGTTTGGAAAAGAAAACAAGAAGAGAGAACTTATCAGCAGGTTGCCAGAAATCTACATTCAGCTGCAGCGAGAATACCACATCTCTGCAGGGGACTTCCCCAAGGTCAAGGCCATGCAGGTACGGAGGCCCATCAGAGCATCGCCTGTGGGGTTGGAGGGGCACTGCCACCTTGTCCCGCTGGTTTCTGGGTACACATGTGGGTTTCATGGTTTAGAATGGAGGAGAACACAGTGTTTCCGTTTTCCTAATAATCCATGATTATAGGCTCCTGTGAATAAAGCAGAAATTGCCTGCCTCCTGAAACATTTAAACAGAAAGGGGAAGCATTTCAAGAAGGAAATTAAGCTTGCCTGAAAAAATCCTCTGAATAGCTTCCTTAGGCTGTGTTCAAGGTTGGTTTAACACTGAGGTGATGCCTATTTTATTAGAATCCCAGAGCCTTTAGGGAGTTAGAGCTGAGAATGACCTTGGAGGTCAGTTCCAGGGGCATGCTCAAACCGGCCCTCCCCAGCACTGCCCCATGTGATTATGTGCTTGGGCAGTGTTGCCACTGCAGGCTTAGGAGCCCAGCGAGAAGCCATGGTGGGCTGTGGCCGTGGCTGGAGTCCACTGGGGACAGCGAGCTGTGCTCACTGAAGGTTTCACTGAAAGGTCAGCTTCAGGCAACCTTTGTCCTAATTTCAGAGTCTCACTGAGTTGTGTCTGGGCAGGCCCAGATGACCCTGAACGAATGCTGCCACCCTAATATGTCCACCTTCTCGCAGTGGTGTTAGGTAACCGCTGATTTCAACACTGACCTCGTCCTCCCCACCTGCGATGGGGGAAGCCAGTGAGGCCGCCCCACCAGGCTCCTCAGAGAGCCGGACCATCTCCCTATCCGGTACCAGGACCCATCTGCACTGGAGGCCACAGTCCTCTCTGGAAAGCAGGCAAAACAGTTCAAATTTGCCGCCACCAGCCAGTAGTAACTGGAACAAGTGAGGCAGGCAGGCCAAGCGAAAGGAAACCAGGCCATCCACCTCTTATTTTCTCACATTTGGTAGAAATGTGGGTTCTGAGGAATATGTCTCTACTGAGCGGAAGACAGTTCTGCAAGCGCGATGAGCATCTGTGGGCCCCATGGTGGGGGCAGATGGGGGAACACCTCCTCCTCAGTGGGGAGGCCCTGTCCTCCCCGGTGGTCACTGCCCTATAAGAGTGCAGACCTGGATGGTTCAGGAGAAGCTGGAGATCTGGATTTGTGTGTAAAGTCCCCTGGTTTTCAGATTTTGGCTCTGAATTTCAAAGACCACTACCTGGGCCAAAGAGAGCTTACAGTGCACTGGCTGCACCCTGGAGACCCTGGGCCTGTGAGCTGCAGGCCAACCTGCAGGGAGCAGGGGCATGGGAGGAGGGAGAATCAGTAGTGGAGGCAAGATCAGGCCTCAGGAGGGGCAGTGTCAATCCTGAGGGGTTTGTTAGTGTTAACTCTCTATGTAAAGTACATGCTAAATTTGGAGTGGGTTACACTTACTGTTGCAATGCCTGGGATCAAGATGAATGCATCTGGTATATAAGATCTGGTCAAATATGGTTTAATCAGCTTTAAAAATATATAAATATATATATATATTTTAGAAGTGAAATTGATACTCCTGTACTGAGACGATGGATTGGATTTTTTTTTTTTCCTCTGGTCACAAGATGGCTAATTTGAGGGTTCCTGGGGCCTCTTCCTGAGCAGGTTCTGCTTTAACTGGGTTATGCCCTGCACCTAATGACCAAACTGGAGGACAACTGTTCCTTGCACCCTTCAGATATTTTGGAAGGGAAATCAGTTTCTCGACTAAAATGGTAGCTGTGAGTAAATCCACCGTGCACACAATGGCCTAGTGGGGCATCTGTGTTTCGTCATCTCCTGAGGCTCCTGCAATGCCCCACCCACCTGAAGTCTTCCTGACAGCGAACTCTACAACCAGAGCTGCTCCTGAGCATGCTCGCCTGGGCCTGGCCAGTCAGGGGCCCCCAGGCCTCTCTGAGCTGGTCACCAGGGGCAGTCCCTCACCTCGGGTCTCAGGAGCAGCTGCTGCCCATGTAGCTGGTGACATAGGAAAGACCTGAACCTTCCCTGAGAACCCTGAGCTCAGGCCCCACCCCAGGTGCTTTAGCACCATCACTGGACACCTGGGTGCCCCGTCACCTGTGTTCTTTTATGCCTTCACCTAAGAAAAGTAACTAAGTCTACTATGGCCAATCACTGTTCTAGGCCCCCGGAATAAACCAGTGAGTAAACAGCAAAAAATAAAAATCCTTGTCCCCCCTACAGAGGTCCAGTCCAAGTTACAGTCTGTGCTGCTGTGGCTGTGACTGGCAGTGACATTTTGGCAGCAAAGCCCTTTGTTGGGCGATACGCTCCTTGTTACAATAAACGTGTCATTGACCTTTGGTATAATTAATTTATTCAGTGTCTTATTTAGTTCCTCCCATAGAAGGCTGTTGCTCCGTGAAGCCAGTGACCCATATCCTTTTCTTGGCCATATCTCCAGCTCCTGGGGTGTCACAGGCACTCAGTGAATATGTGTTGAGTGAGTTAATAAGTTAGTGTATGTTTGTTTATATTGTAGCAGGCTCTAGGGTAGTGAGTTTCTCACACTCTGATCTAGACCTGACTCTCACCGGGTTTATAGACCAGTGGTTTCTGGAGCAAACTCCTGGAAGGTGGCCAAGGATTCTTCCTTGGAAAGCCAGCCAGGCCTTGATCGCATCACCCCAGTCCTTCAGGGAATCCCCAAGGAACAAGGCAGGCCTGAAGCCCCAAGGTCATGCTTACTACACAAGCTAGTTTGCTGTCACCCAGGAAGCTCTGAGGGTCTGGGTGTGGGTCAGGACCTCTGAACATCTTATCTTTCCAGTCACAGACAGTCAGCCTTCCTGTGTATGGGACAGTGCAGGGGCAGAAGGTTGGAGATGATTATGGTTTTGGCACATCCCAGGGTCTCGCAGAGAGCTCATCGCCGTCAGCTTTAAGTCTCTGCTCTCCCTGTGCTCTCATGGACCAAGCTAGACAGGGTGACTCTTCTCCGTAGCCAAGAGCCAATTGTATTTTGCAGGCTTTTGCCTGGTGGTGGGGGAGGCCAGTGACCTGCAGTGCAACTGCCTGCCTGGGGAGGGAATCTGATTTGCTGCACCAGCATGTCCATCCATGCTGCAGAATGAAGGGAGCAGTAGCAAGGCCACCTTGATGGGTGGCACTGTTATCCTTCTTGGAGAACAGGGCCTCACAGCTGATGTTGTCTAGCTGCCAAGTTGTGTCCGACTCCTTGGAGAACTGGGCCTCCACAGCTGATGAGTTGGCAGCATTTCAACAGCAGAGGGCAGCAGAGCCATCCCCATCCACCCCACCCCTCCCAGCGGTTTCCAAAATGCTTCTGGTACATGCTGGGAGTGGGTGGGCAGGGGAGAGCCCAGCGAAAGCTGGGCTGGGACTGATCTTTGTCTGTTGGGAGGGGGTTCCAGGATCCCAGGCTTGGTGGCTTGGATGGATACAGTTGTTGATGGGTAAATCTTTATAAATTCCCTAGTGTATGTTCATTCCAATAACAAGTCTTGGAGCTACCCTGGGGAGGGCAGGGATGGCATGGTTTAACTTGGACCCCACCCTATCCCCAGCCAGGACTGGGCAGGCGGGTACCACACACATGAGCATACAGCTTACTTCCTATGTGCCCTCCAGGGCGGGAATGGCTGCTGCTGCTGCTTCCTGTCCACCTCTGCAAATATGTGGCCATTTCCCCTAGCATGTTTTCCAGAGATTTGCAGTCTGAATCCACGTCCCCTGCAGGCGGGTGGAAAGTTTGGGCGGGCACCACCCTCGTTCGTCTGCTTGGCCAGACACAGAGGCTCTGTGTGCGCCCAGAGCTCAGGCTCATTCATGAGGAAATAGGGTAGGTGTTCATGCACTCAGGGGAATCCAGACTTGTTTACCCCAACAGCACTGGGATTTTTGTGTAGGCTGCCTGCTTTCTCTTCTCAGTCCCCTTGGCTGACCAACCGAGATGCCAGCAGTAGGAGCCCAAAGTGTTGGCAGCATTATTTGCTGCTGATGTTAGTGTGACATGCAGGTGACTGTGGTCTGTCAGTGAGGATGGAGGACATGAAAACTGGAAGGTACCTTAGACACCAGACCTGTGCTGACTTCACTGCTCTGAGCTGAGTGCAGGCCGCTGGCCAGGTGTCAGCCCAGCCCAGCCTGCTCTGACAGCCACAGAGCATGCTGCTGAGAAGAGTGTTGGAGGCACCTCTCCTGAGATCTGCCAGCTCTGTTCTCTCCACCATCTGAAGCTCAGGACTCCACTTTTGAATAACAGCACAGAATGTCTGCCCTGCCAACATACCCTCGAGACCCCAATTTTGATTCTCCACTGAAAACAACCTAAATGTCCAGCTGCATGGGACAGGGTAAAGGAGGAAAGACCCATCTATCCAGTTCATTATCATGCTGCTATTAAGAATAAGGTTGTTTATTTTATATATAGTGGTGTTATTCCCATTCTCCTAATTTATCCCTCTCCCTTCCTCCCCCTTGGTAACCATAAGTTTGTTTTCTATATCTTGAGTCTGTTTCTGTTTTGCAAATAAGTTCACTTGTATTATTTTTTAGATTTCACATATAAGTGATATCATATGATATTTATATTTCTCTTAGTTCATTTAGTATGATAATTTCTAGGTCCATCCTTGTTGCCACTAATAGCAATATTTCATTCTTTTTTGTGGCTGAGTAATAACAAGTTTTTGCTGTAGAGCACAGGGAACTACATTCAATATCTTATAACAACATATAATGGAAAAGAATCTGAAAAAGGTTATGTATATATAAAACTGAATCACTTTGTTGTATACTAACACAGTATTGTTAAGTCAACCATAGTTCAATTTTATAAATTAAATCAGATAAAATTTAAAATTTTTAAAAAGGTTGTGTAAAATTGACATCATAAAAAGCTATGATACATTATTTCTTTAAAATGCAGGTTGTTGAATAGTTTTGTCTTATTTCAACTGAAGAGTGTGTGTGTGTTTATTAAAATGGCTGTAAATGTATCCCCCCCAAAATGTTAGCAAAGGTGATTGCTGGGTGATGGTATTATAAGTGATTTAAGATTTTTTTTTGCTTACTAGTTTTTCCCCAGTTATTTACAATGAAAGTGTGGTATTTATGATGACACAAAGTTGCATTTTTTTCCCTAACTGCCTGTCCCATGACTTCTGTCCAGAACAGTCAGGTCAGAGGGGTATGTATGTGAAAGCTTTTGCCCTCAGGAGTCTCCCTGCCTCATGTCAGAAAACCACACTCCTGGATGGCCCTTCCCTGGCCCTCTGGGATTATCCAAACAGAAATACTTCACATAGAGCCCAAATAAAAACCACCATATCTGGAATTCTTTGCATTTATTTGGCAGAACTGCTGTAGAAGACATTTTCACTAGATTTTTCAGGCCCCTTTTAAAAATCCCCTGAGTGACTCTCACAGTTCAGAACCAGAGAGGATTTGTCTCTTACGATAACCAGGTGGTTTCTCCCCTCCAACAGCAAAGGGGTGTGATCCCTGGGCCCCAGCCAGGGCAGCTGGGGAACATAGCCTTTCACAGCCTTCACTGTCTGATGTGATGTTTCCTTCCCTCTTTCTTTCAGTTTCTTGGCTTTTCCCTTTGTTGATGACTTTATTCTATTATATGTTATCATTGTTTCATTGTAAACTAAGTCAAGCCCTTTTTGAAATATGAGTTCCCTGAAGGCAAAGACTGTGGCTTTTCATATTTACATTCCTGAACAGGGCCTGGCATGTAACAAATGGTTAGTAAATGTTGGATTAGATGGATGAATGGATGGATGGATGGATGGATGGATGGGTGGAAGGAAGGTGAGTAACCAAGGAGAACCACAGCAAAAAGGACTATTTCTGCAAAGCCATTCACAGAGCCTCTGTGGCATCTACAGTCGGTTCCCATCCTGGCCAGGTAATTGCCACATCTCCAGACCCTGTGCTCCATCTGCTCCACCCAGCTCTCCTGGGAGATGGAGCTGAGACTCACCCTCATCCCACTAATACCTCTCAGCTCTGTTGGCTACATTTGTACTTGCCCTTCCCATCCCTGGTGGCTCAGATGGTAAAGAACCTGCCTGCAATGCAGGAGACCTGAGTTCCATCCCTGGGTCAGGAAGATCCCCTGGAGAAGGGAATGGCAACCCACTCCAGTATTCTTGCCTGGAGAATTTCATGGGAGGATCCTGGCGGGCTACAGTCCATGGGGTCGCAAAGCGCTGGACATGACTGAGTGACTAACACTTGTCATCCTTCCTTCTCTCTCTCACCAGTTTCAACTTTTACATATTTGTACCGTAAACTATTTTTTTAACTGGTCACCATAATCTTTCAGTAATCATTTTTACTTAAATAGGTTCTACGGACAGCTCTATCCCAGCTTCATGTTACAGCACTAAGAGGCTAGCCAAGGGGCAGGAGGCCTGGGCTCTGGTCTTGACTCCGCCAGTACACCCCTTGTGCTCTCTGTAGGTTACTAATACCTGTCCTTCCTAACTCTCAGCATTGTTGTAAAGATCAGCTGAAGTATGTAAGGTATGTAAAATTCTTTAAAAGCTAAAATACTAGATCTCTAGAGTGCTTAAAAATAAAAAAGGCAGGGTGAAGGCATTTTGTCTCAAAGCCCTAGGGGTTCACTGTCCCTCATGCTGTTGCTAACCTGGGTCAGCTGCTGCAGGAAAACATTGCATCCCATGTATCTTGCTTCTTGTTCCAAAAGCCACTCCTGGTGAGTTCAGATATGGGAACCATACCAAAGAGAGAGCTCTGGACAGCCCAGAGTATGGGCTTCCGGCTTTAAGGGATAATTTGTCCCCTCCAGTCACCCCTCTGCTTGTTTGCTTCCTGCAGGAGAGCTTTAACCAAGTCTGTGATTTCTCGTTTTCCAGGAAAAGCTTGAGAACTACGACTTCACCAAGTTCCACTCGCTGAAGCCCAAGCTGATTGAGGCCGTGGACAACATGCTGACCAACAAGATCTCGTCACTGATGAACCTCATTAGCCAGGAAGAGATGAGCATGCCCCCGCCGCTCGTGCAGGGTGGTGCCTTCGACGGCACAGCCGAGAGCCCCTTCAACCAAGGCTACGGGGAGGGCGCCAAGGAGGGTGCCGATGAGGAGGAGTGGGTCGTGGCCAAAGACAAGCCCGTCTATGATGAGCTCTTCTACACCCTGTCACCCATCAACGGAAAGATATCAGGCATCAACGCCAAGAAGGAGATGGTGACCTCCAAGCTGCCCAACAGCGTCCTAGGCAAGATCTGGAAGCTGGCTGACTGTGACGGCGATGGCATGCTGGACGAGGAGGAGTTCGCGCTGGCCAAGCACCTCATAAAGATCAAGCTTAGCGGCTACGAGCTGCCCAGCAGCCTGCCCCCCCATCTCGTGCCACCCTCCCATAGGAAGTCCTTGTCCAAGGCCGACTAAGGGGCAGACCACGCACAGGGAAGGCAGTGTGGGGCGGGAAGCAGGGGAGCCTGGGCCTGAGGCCCACCCTGTCACCAACGCACTGAGTGACCCTGGGCGAGACACTGCCTGCCCTGTGTCTCAGTTTCCCCATCTGTAGAATGGGAAGGGCAGACACTGGACCCTAGATCAGGTCCTTTTACCTTAAAATTCCCTGAGTTTCTATTAAAATATTGGGGAGAGGGGATGGATATGAAGTTTGAAGGGTTGAGAACAAAGGGAAATTCCAGGAAGGCTTCCAGGAAGTCCTTGGAAGCCTGGTGAAACTCGGATATGGAATCCCAGGAACCACAGGGAGTGAGCCGGGTCACTGCTAGGCTCCACTGGACTGTTCATTGTTATGAGCCCAGCTCTCCTGCAGCACCAGGAGGCAGCAAAGACCAGCTTATTTATTTTGTTCCCTGCTTTATTTAGAGTGGAAAAAAAAAAAAACAGAGGTTTCTGTTCTCTTCAAACTATTTACCAAAGAGAAGAGGGCTGCCCCGGCTTTGAGGGGAGGACACACCTTGTCTGCATGTTCCAATACCTCTGCTGGCCCATGGAGCAGGCAGCCAGGCCACAGGGAGTGTCCCCCACAGCATCCACTGGCCGGACTTCCCAGGGCTCCCCCAACCCCAAAGCCTTCCCAGCAAAGTTGTATTTGGTTAGGAATTTGGAACTCACAACCTTTACTAACCCCTGGCGAGATTTCTAGTATTCTAGTCACGTTGAAATCTGAAGATGAGCTTTACCTGTCTGTCCAATAGTCTGTAGCAAAGACTATCATTTAAACTAGAGGAAGAAAAGAGGTGGCTTTCCCCAGTCCTCAGTTAGCGTGGTCACATGTCTCCAAGGCTCCTTGGTCGATGGCAGAATTTAAATCCAGCAAAAACATGGCTTGGTGCATGCACTGTCCTGGCCCTGTGGACACATGGGAATGAGGGGCCAGCCCACCCTCACTGGCTGTCACGTAGAAGATGTAGGTCTGCTAGTCTTAGAAACTATTTTTATAATGAGAAAATGGGCATTTTTATCATGTCCAGTTTTTTAAATACAGTTTCTGTATAAAGGATAAAAGCCTTTATGCAGAAACAAGATGGAATCTCTCATATAAAGTCTTTTCTTCAGAATCTGCATGGTTCGTACCACGGATGCCTCATGAGGCAGGGTTTGGGCACTTAGCTGTACATCAGCTCCTGAGTGTTCTCTCTCCCAGGGTCCCTGTGTGAACCTCTCTGGACCACTCACCCAAATGCCTGTGACCAGTGGAGATCAGCCTCTATGTGGGCTCCAGCTGCAGGATGCAGGTGGCTTTCCATCACCATTACTTATGCAGTAAGAGAGACATGGTATTTCATCACTATTGTGATGGCCACATAGCCTGGAACCCTGCTGGCACCAAAAATGAAGGAAATCCAAACAGTCCCACCCAAGTCTTCCCAAAACCACATTTTTTTTTCTGATGTTATCAACCGCAGAACTGCAGATTTAAAGACATTTATTTTAGAGAAACATTTACTCAGATGCCAGCCCTCACGCTCCCTAGCTTACTTTCTAAACAGCTTTAAGAGAAGTAAATACATAACATGGTTTTAGTCTTAATGAGCACTTTTAAATTAATTAGACACAGAAAAGAGACATTTGTAATTCCAGTACTGTAATCTGAGCAGATGGTTCTGCAAACCTGAGGACTATCCAGGCATGTGAGCACAGTTGATCCAGCAAAGGACAAGATTGAGAGAGAAGGAGAGAGAGTTCATTTGTCCAGAGGTTTGGAGATGCCAGGGTTAGCTGATTTCCACTCAGATTGATCTTGCTATGTTCAGCTGTCATATATAAAAATAAATATGTACACATATGTCCCGTGAGTATATATTTTTGACACTTGTTAATGTGTGTATATGTAGATTTTGTCTATATACTAACATAGAGGAATATTGTTTTAGAGGCGCTAGAGAGGAGGTTTCTGATGCTATGAGGATAGAAACACCTCATGGGTGATCCCAACCCCACCACCCCATGACCTCTGGCAGGAGATCATCTATCAGCTAAATGCTGAGAAAAAAATGAAAAAGGAATTTGCATGTCCATTTTTGTTAATATCTTCTTTTAAAACCTGAAGTCACCCATCGTGAAAAGTTGATTGGAAAGAAAAACACTGGAAACCATTAGGGATCACAGCCAAGCAAGGACCCTTATCTCCCCAGGACCTGCACAGAGTTTCTTGAGTCTGGATCCAAAACACCTGTTACCCCCTGACCCTGTGCAGCAGGGCTGGTAACACAGAGCCCTCAGGAGCTGGACACCTTGACCAACTGTGTTATCCTCCCAGTACCACCCGGCTGTCCAAGAAACCCCTCCCTAGAGCACTCATGGATGGCTGGGGGTTGGAAGCAACTGAACTCTAGAACTCTCAAACTCTCCATGCTGTCCATGACTCCACAGAAGAAAACCTAAGAGTCTCAAGTCTGTTTTGTGTACAGCTCATGATCACAGAGTACAGCTCTGTGGCCACACGCTGATGTACAGCCTGCTTGGCATCCTACATGGATTCTTTCCTCGCCACATGCTTGGATGGCCCGGGGCAGGGCCACTCTTCCGTGGGGAGGGCTGTGCATTCAGTTGGCTTTTGCTTCTCTGGGGCTGAACTGGCTTCTCTGGAACACTTGTCATCGTGTGCAACAGTAACGCCTGGATTGGGGGCTGTGGCTCCTGCCACAGAGCAGTGGGCCTTAAGGAGTTGGATTCTTATTCGATATGACTGGTGTCCGGCTGGGTCAGAGAGTGTGTGAGAAGAAGCCAAATGCCTTGTGTACTCCTCCAACCCCCACCCTGCTTACAGGCCCACAGGAAAGGCCTCAGCAGAGCCCTGGCCCCACTGCTCCAACCACAGTCCTTCACTGTGTCCACTGGGTCTCCATAGCCGCCCCTGTAACACACGGGGAATGTCTTGTACTGGAGTCCACCTTGTAGGATGGGGTTTAACCACCAGCGTCACGGCTTGACAGCCACCACTGGGACCTTTCCACTTTGCAGCTCTGCTCCTTCCTGATGCCCAGAGCAATGCCATGGACAGATTGCCTTGGAGATAAGGAAAGCGTTTAAAGAGGCACTGTTTATTTCCTCCATGGAATGTGGCAGAAGAATAACTTTCTTAGGACAGATAACCACTGAGTTTTTTTCCAGGTAAACATGGGCCGAATTTAAGTGTACCAGGCGACATGTTAATTAGCCAAAAAATGCTATTAATACACAATGCTTCTATTTTTTTTTTTTTTGTAATCTTGTTTCAAAATGTCAAAAAAAAGACAGTCTACTGATCAATAAACTTCTGAAAAAAGTCACTTTTTCCCGTTGGCTCTGGTTTTTCAGTAACTGTGTGCCCATTGTCTTGGGAATAAAGCAGGCATCCCTCAGAACCATTCTGAAACACGGCAGAGGAGTTAAGGGATGGGCGTGCCCCTTGGCACACCATCCCTGTGACCCTTGTCTCTTCCTGCGTGTTCTCTAGGTGGGAGATGGGGGCTTCTTCAGCAGGAAAGCAGCTCCATCTGATGTGGGCAGGGGCCAAGTCTGGAAGCAGGCGCTGAAGGAGGTTGATGCACCGACCAAGAGTGAGTGGAAGCCAAGACTGGAAGGGACCATCGAGGAGACTCTTCTGAGGCTGGGGATGGGGCATCGCTGAGCACTCACAGGAGACGGCCTCTCTAGCGCTGAGGCTGGCCGGACACCTGAGGGTGCCGTGGTGCTAGGATATGACCCCTGGCTGGCTGGCACTGCTCCTTCCTTTTGCCATGCCTTGCAGGCGCAAAGCGCCCATAGTAGACATCTGGAGTTTTCACACTGGCTCCCACCTACCCTTTAATTGATACAGACCTGGAATTTCCTTTTGCAGGCCACTCTCTACTTCCTCACCGTCAAACTAAACGGTGAAGTCTGGGGAGACAGATCCCACTCCTTTCCAGGATGGATCCTGATTGGCTGAGCCAATTAGAGTATTTCATCCACCTGGTCACAGAAATGGTTCAGAAATTGACATGTGATTATGAGAGGTCTCTCAGACTTCTATTCCAACTCTCAGGAAGATGTTCTCTCTTTTCTGAACCGTGCAGTTCAAAGAAGTGAGCCTATTGGTACAACAATATAAATAGCTTTGAGAGAAGTGCCCAGTGGTGCTGGAGGATTTAGGCTAGCAGCAACTACCCCGTGGAGCATGAAGATGAAGGACGCATTAAGAGAGGCAAAGGAAATCCAAACCTGTGGTGGCATCATTTGAGCTACAGAATCAAACCTCGCCTAAAGTCCTCCTCCTGCCAGACTTTCCAGTTACATGGACCAGTATGTTACATTTATATTGTTTAAACCTTTGACTTGAAACTTCAGTTACTTGCAACACAAACATTCCAAATCTGTACTGACCAACAGGATTCTCACCAGGGGCTTCAGTCAGTCACAGCCCAAGAGAAGCTGGTCCTGGTATCATGTACAGTAGCTTTATTACAGTTGAACTTGGAAAAAAGAAGAGCAGTTTCCTAACAACCTACCCAACAACCTCAAGTACAACCACCTCTGTTGAGATCTGTGTGCAAAGGGCCATGCAGCTCCATCCTGTCCTCTGGTGCTCACATCACATGGGACGCCTGGGCCAAGGCTCTTGATGGGAGGTGAGACAAACTTACAGAGGTAGGAGGAAGGGGACTTCCTAGAAGGAAAGGATTTCTTTTTTAATATCAAAAATTATAATCGTACAATGTTGAGAAATATAGAACAAAATACAATTATTGGAGGAAAATTGCTCTACAATATTGTGTTGGCCTTTGCCACACATCAACCCGAATTGGTCACAGGTATACATGTCTCCTCCCTCCCGAAACCCGTCCCACCTCCCATCCCTCTAGGTTGGACTGGGTTGAGCTCCCTGTTTTACACAGCTAATTCTCACTTGCTGTCTACTTTACCCATGGTAATGTGTGTGTTTCTATGCTACTGTCTCAATTCGTCCCACCCTCTCCTTCCCCTACTGTGTCTGCAAGTCTGTTTTCTATGTCTGCATCTCCCTTGCTGCCCTGCAGATAGGTTCATCAGTATCTAGATTCCATATGCATGCATTAATATATAATATTTGTTTTTTCTCTTTCTGACTTCACTTTGTATAAGAGACTAAGTTCATCCACCTCATTAGGACTGACTCGGATGCGTTCTTTTTATAGCTGAGTAATATTGTATATATGTACTAGAATTTCTGTATCCATTCATCTGTTGATGGGCATCTAGGTTCCTTCCATGTCCTTGCTATTGTAAAAAGTGCCCCAACAAACATTGGAGTACATGTGTCTCTCGATGATTTTCTCAGAGTGTGTGCCCAGTAGTGGGATTGTTGGGTCATATGGTAGTTCTATTCCTAGTTTTTTAAGGAATCTCCATACTGTTCTCTCTTGCCTGGAGAATCCCAGGGAGGGGGGAGCCTGGTGGGCTGCCGTCTATGGGGTCATACAGAGTCAGACACGACTGAAGCGACTTAGCAGCAGCAGCGTACTATTCTCTATAATGGCTGTGTTAATTTACATTCCCACCAACCATGCATGAAGGTTCCCTTTTCTCCACATCCTCTCCAGCATTTACTGTTTGTAGATTTTTTAATGATGGCTATTCTGACCAGTGTAAAGGTAATTCCTCATTGTAGTTTTGATTTGCATTTCTCTGATAATGAGCAATGCTGAGCATCTTTTCATGGGTTTGTTGGCCATAGGGAATGTTTTTAACTGGGGCTGATATGAGACTGTGGACGGTGGGGCGCAGAAGAGACATTCTAAGCTGAGAGAAGAACTGATGCTCAGGTGTGAGCAGGAAGCTGTGGTCCCCACCTGGCAATGGGGAGTCTTGCTCTGTGAAGGCATGGTGGGCTGGGCATAGGCTTATACAGAGACAGGGTGCTGAGCTGGGGACAGTGATGAGGACTGCAGGGGCAGTGGGAGTAACCGGGTGGGGTGCCCTGTGGAGTGCCCGCTGGTGGGGCACAGCAGTGACAGCTGTTGGTGCCTGACTGGACCTGGGGCTGCGGGCAACAAGGAAGCTCAGGTTCATCCCAAGTGCTGGGAAACCAGTCAATGGTAAGAGGGACCTCCCAGGGAGAGGACAACAGGAGTGGAGGCTCCTCTTGGATACAGGGGATCTGCCCCCCCCCCACCCAAGGGCAGCATGCCCCTCACTCCCAGCCACAGGCCGAGGTTCAGGTGTAATGAATCCCGCCCAGCTCTGAAGGGCAGGCTGTGGCCACTGCCCCTCTCACCAGCCTGGACTGTGAGGGACGCCTCCCTCAGGATGGTTTCTGGGCTTTGGGGTGGAAGAATCTAGATCCACAGCCCAGCCCCGTGACTGTAAGCAGACAGTCCTGTGAAGCCGCCTGAATTAGAACTTGCTCTCCTTGTGTCGTGCAGTCCACGGTTGCAGCAGGGGGTGGGGCATGGAGAGAGGGGCTGGCTGGCTCCCTCACAGCCCCTGCTTCCAAGCCTCAGGCCCAGCCAGAGCCCAGGGAGCACAGGTGCTGGAGCCCCAAAAAGTGAACACCGTATCTCTGACTCTGGAGGAGATTCTTTCATTCCCACAGGCAGGTTCTGTGGGTGTGGGTTACCCCTTTACAGGGGGAGCCCCCTTCAGAAAGTGGCCCCCAGGTGGAAGGGACCCCATCATGCAGCCCTGGTCTGGGTTGGGTGTGTTTCCATCAAGCCTGGAAAGCCCAGCACTGATCCAGTGCTTCCCTGTGGTCTGTGGTGAGTCCCCCAGGAGAGGGTGTGAGGGCTGTGTCCCCACAGGCTCACTCGCATCTCCGACCCTGCAGGTGCTCACAGAGAGGCCTGCTGGGGTGCAGAAGGACAGCCTCAGCCTGGGGTGTGGGTGCAGAAGCTCTGACCAGAGGCTCTTGAACCCAGACTACAGCGCCCCCATGGAGCTCCCACCCGAAGCCAACTCGAGACCATCCCGTGGGCCTCTTGTGTCTTGGGCACCAGGACTCCCCCGGTACTGAAGGCCTTAGCAGCATGGAGATGATGAAGGAGGAGACCCAGGAGCATTGATCTGGAGCATTCTTGAGCCGCCCCCTCCAGGCCCGGGCCACGCCCTGTGGCAGGTGGGAGGACAATGCCAGCTGTGTGCCGTCACCCCTGCCTCGCTGGCCCAAGAGGAGGGCCATGGCGCTACCCCAGCCTCAGCCTCTCTTGATGTCCCTCCCTCTCTCCCCGCCCAGCCCCTGCTATCTGCCATCTCCGACCGTCCAGCCAGGTTTCCTCTCAGGGCCTGAACATCAACAAGGTGAGCAGTTTCTTTTTTCCTTCCACCTGCCCTATTCATCCCGAGCAGCAGCAGCCGAATGCTGTGGCACAGGGGAAACCTTTGGCAGCAGGAGCTCTAGAAGAGGAATCTGGAAAAGGGGGTGGGCCACTGAAGTTCAGGGTACCAACCAGGAGCCCAAGACCTTACCTGGCTAGATCCCAAGCTGCAACATCACACCACACGTGGGGCAACCTGGCAGGGAGGGGTCCCCTGTCCCAGGGAGTCATCAGAATCCACCTTCCTCCTCCAGCCTCCAGGCTCCCAATGTCTCCAACTTAGGAAAATATCCAGTGGCCCCTCATCCCCGAAGGGCTCCGGGCCTGCTGGCCATTGAGCCCCACAACCCCCAGCAGTTCCTTGGCGCTACGGGGCACCTGAAGCAGGAGTCCAGCCACAGACCCCAGACTGGCTCTCCCGGTCCAGTCCCGCCATGGATTCTGTGTACGAGATGGGCCACGTCCGCAAGCTGCAGGCGCGGCACATGCAGATGCAGGAGAAGACCTTCACCAAGTGGATCAACAGTATCTTCCAGCACGGCCGGGTGAGTGCAGCTGCGCCCGCCCCGCAGCCCCCCCACTGTGCCCCCAGCTCCCTGGCAGGTGGACCCAGGGGGCCGACGGCGAGCTCAGCTGGCTGAGGCCAGTGACCCTTCCTCCAGGCCGGTGCTCTGGGTTTCACCACCCAGGTTCTGGGATGGAGCAGACATGAGAGGCTGGGCTGACCCTGTGCCTGTTCCTCATCCCCTCCCAGGTGGGCATCGAGATTCAGAACCTATGCACAGAGCTGGCTGACGGCACCCACCTGCTGCGGCTGCTGGAGCTCATCTCAGGGGAGGCCCTGCCACCCCCCAACCGGGGCCGCATGCGCGTCCATTTTCTGGAGAACAGCAGCCGAGCTCTGGCCTTCCTCAGGGCCAAGGTGGGCCTGGGGAGAGGGCTCCTGGGCTTGGTGCTGGGGTGGGCGGTGGGGACAGGCCAGATGACTGGATCATCTTTCCTGGGCTGGCCACAGGGCTGAGCAGAGGGTCTGGAGCCGGAATCCAGGAGGAGTAGCTGGGATAGAGTCCAGGAAGCAAAGCCCTACTTTGCACAGTTCTCCTGGCTTAGAAAGCACCCACCCAGCTGGAGCTGGAACAACCATTGTCCTCAGTGGGCAGGAATGAAATCTGCCTTTGCCTACAATGAGAGATTGTGGAGTCTAAGTTGAAAGATTCAGTACACTCTTAACCTTCTCTTTTCATAAAGGAGGAAAATATTTTCCAGGCAAGGCCCATGAGCAGCTGGTCAGCAGATCTTGGATGTGAGGGTCAGACACAGGGGAAGAGCCTCAGACACTACTGAACCAGGCAGGGAAGGGAGGTGGAGAAGCTGGACTAAAAAGCCGGAGGGGCCTCCACAAACAGGAGGGATCCTGAGAGGAAGGGACAGCCCCAGAGAAGTCATCTCTAAAAGGAGAGGAGAGCTTCAGAAACAGGGATCCTCATGGCCCATGTCAAGGGGCTGTGCAGGGGTCATTTGTATTGAGAAGCAGGAACTGGGAAGCCTGGGGGCTTCTGGTTTCAGGTACTGAATCATGAGGTGGCTGAGTCTGGAGGATGTGAAGTTACAGCTGAAACTGGCTGGGCTGAGCCTGAGTCTTGGGATGAGGATCACAGGCAGCCCCTTGGGAGCCTGGCATGCTGGAGGGAAGCCAGGGAGGTGAGAGGCCAGAGCAAGGGATGGAGCACTGTGGTTCCTAGACTCATGGAAGAACAGCAAGCTGCCAGCCACACAATGCCAGCCTACACTACGTGGTCCCAGGGCCAATGGCCTGTGAGCCAATCACCTCCTCTCCGGAACCTCAGGAAGGTGCAAGCCCTGTAGCCCTCGTCAGAAGCTACTCAGCACCCTTTGAGCTCAGAGTCATAACGTGTCACAGATATGTAGCCTATGAAGGTGACAGCCTTGTCTCCATTATTGCTTGGAAAGGCTGGGCTTGCCTGGCCTTGGGCCTGCCGGCTTCTCCCCTGGGGACCTCCTGGGTCAGGACAGACAGAACCCCTCCCATCTGGCAGCCAACCCTTTGGTTACTATGAGTCTTCTCTAGTTCATGGGCTTTGTGGCTGAGGTCAGAAAAATATGCCTACAGGTGCCAGTACCCCTCATTGGGCCAGAGAACATCGTGGATGGAGACCAGACGCTCATCCTGGGACTCATCTGGGTCATCATTCTGCGTTTCCAGATTTCCCACATCTGCCTGGACAGGGTATGTGTCAGCCCCCATGCCCAGCTGCCCAGCCCAGCCCAGCCCTAGCCTCCCCTCAGGGTCCTGGGGATAGAGCAGTTCCACCTGACCGTTAGGATGCCCAGAGTGGATCCTCAGCATCCACACAACTACTATTCACTCTTCAATCGCAGGCAAAGGATTCAGAGTGTCAGAGAGGTTGTAATATGCTGAAGTAAGAACTATTAATAGATTTATGGGCTTCAAGTTGGGTCTGGGACAAGTCATTTACTAGTGAAGGGGGTCAAGGTGCCTGCCCACCACTCGCCTTTCACTACTAATTTATTGTTTTCTACTTGCCATTGAAACCCTGTAACTTTCATTACCCCCTAATGTACTATTGGGGGAAATAAAACATACATACAGAGGAAGCCTCAGCCCTGAAGGTTTCCAAATCCTCAGGATCCTGAAAACCAAAGAGATGGTTCCTCATGTTCCTCCATTCTATCTCTCATTTTCTACAACTGGGTCAAGAAGAGTGAACACATAAAAGTCCTTATATAAATGTTCATAGTTTCAAGGTTTCCAAAACCCCACCTAGGACTCTGTGGGAGAGGGCGAGGGTGGGATGATTTGAGAGAATGGCATTGAAACATGTATATCATATGTGAAATGAATCGCCAGTCCAGGTTCGATGCATAATACAGGATGCTCGGGGCTGGTGTACTGGGATGACCCAGAGGGATGGGATGGGGAGGGAGGTAGGAGGGGGATTCAAGATGGGGAACACATGTACACCCGGGGCAGATTCATGTCAATGTATGGCAAAACCAATACACTAAAGTAATTAGCCTCCAATTTAAATAAATTTTAAAAATTAAAAATCAAACAAACCCAAAACCCCACCTAAAACTCAATTCCAGTAGGTTAGGAAAGCCAACTTGGAGCATGAAATCTTAAAGAAAAGAAGCCACAGATTTGGCCCAAATACAGGAGGACCCTTGACACTCACGATGGGATTGTGACCCCCAGGAGAGCAGGGGCCTTGCCTGCCTGCATCCCCAGGGCCTAGCACCCATGTGGCGAATGAGTGGATGGATCAACTTCTAACTGACCTCAAGCCCTTCCAGGAAGCCACGCTCCCCTCCCCACCCCCTAAACCAGTTCCAAGTGCCCCTGCCACCCCTTCCATTGGGGGCAGCAAGTCTACATTGTCCCCTGATTGGCCACCAGCTGGCCAACTGGCTCTCTCATCTGCAGTCAGCTCAGGCCCTTCTCCCTGTGAAACTCAGATGTGTCTGGGACCAGGCTAACCCCACACCCATACATGCTCACCCCCAGAATCACTCCTGGCTCATGTCTGCCAGCCTAACCCAGCTGCTAAGGGTTTCTGGACTGACTTGACTCTGGCAGAGCCCAGCTCCAGGCCCTAAACTCCTTCTCCCGCCCCTCCCTTGTGCTGCTGCATAATAGTCCCTTCTATCCAAGCTCCCAGGCCCAGAGGACGGGGAAGGTAATATAACCTGCTGTGCTTTGATATTCTGAGCTTGGGGGAGGTTTTGGAGTATAGTTGCTTTACATGGTTGTATTATTTTATGCTGCACAGTGAAGCAGCTATATGTATATACATATTCCCTCTTTTTTGGATTTCCTTCCCATTTAGGTCACCACAGAGCAGTGGATAGAGTTCCCTGTGCTGAAAAGTAGGTTCTCATTAGTTATCTGTTTATACATAGGAGCGTATATATGTCAATCCCAATCTCCCAAGACATTCTGAATTTGTAAACAGAAATTGGTGGAAGAATTGGACGAAGGGAGTTCAGTTCAGTCACTCAGTCGTGTCCGACTCTTTGCAAGTCCATGAACTGCAGCACACCAGGCCTCCCTGTCCATCACCAACTCCCGGAGTTTACCCAGACTCATGTCCATTGAGTCGGTGATGCCATTCAACCATCTCATCCTCTGTCGTCCCCTTCTCCTTCTGCCCTCAATCTTTCCCAGCATCAGGGTCTTTTCAAATGACTCAGCTCTTCACATCAGGTGGCCAAAGTACTGGGGCTTCAGCTTCAGCATCAGTCCTTCCAATGAATACCCAGGACTGATCTCCTTTAGGATGGACTGCTTGGATCTCCTTGCAGTCCAAGGGACTCTGAAGAATCTTCTCCAACACCACAGTTCAAAAGCATCAATTCTTGGCCCTCAGCTTTCTTTATAGTTCAACTCTCACATCCATACATGACTACTGGAAAAACCATAGCCTTGACTCAGTTCAGTTCAGTTCAGTCGCTCAGTCATGTCCGACTCTTTGCAACCACATGAACCACAGCACGCCAGGCCTCCCTGTCCATCACCAACTCCCGGAGTTCACTCAAACTCATGTCCATTGAGTCGGTGATGCCATCCAGCCATCTCATTCTCTGTCGTCCCCATCTCCTCCCACCCCCAATCCCTCCCAGCATCAGAGTCTTTTCCAGTGTGTCAACTCATTGCATGAGGTGGCCAAAGTATTGGAGTTTCAGCTTTAGCATCAGTCCTTCCAATGAACACCCAGGATTGATCTCCTCTAGAATGGACTGGTTGGATCTCCTTGCAGTGCAAGGGATTCTCAAGAGTCTTCTCCAGCACCACAGTTCAAAAGCATCAATTCTTCGGCGATCAGCTTTCTTCACAGTCCAACTCTCACATCCATACATGACCACGGGAAAAACCATAGCCTTGACTAGACGGACCTTGGTTGGCAAAGTAATGTCTCTGCTTTTTAATATGCTATCTAGGCTGGTCATAACTTTCCTTCCAAGGAGTAAGCGTCTTTTAATTTCATGGCTGCAGTCAGCATCTGCAGTGATTTTGGAGCCCAAAAAAATAAAGTCTGACACTGTTTCCACTGTTTACCCATCTATTTCCCATGAAGTGATGGGACCAGATGCCATGATCTTCGTTTTCTGAATGTTGAGCTTCAAGCCAACCTTTTCACTCTCCTCTTTCACTTTCATCAAGAGGCCTTTGAGTTCCTCTTCACTTTCTGCCATAAGGGTGGTGTCATCTGCATATCTGAGGTTATTGATATTTCTCCCAGCAATCTTGATTCCAGCTTGTGCTTCTTCCAGCCCAGCGTTCCTCATGATGTACTCTGCATATAAGTTAAATAAGCAGGGTGACAATATACAGCCTTGACGTACTCCTTTTCCTATTTGGAACCAGTCTGTTGTTCCATGTCCAGTTCTAACTGTTGCTTCCTGACCTGCATACAGGTTTCTCAAGAGGCAGGTCAGGTGGTCTGGTATTCCCATCTCTTTCAGAATGTTCCACAGTTTCTTGTGATCCACACAGTCAAAGGCTTTGGCATAGTCAATAAAGCAGAAATGGATGTTTTTCTGGAACTCTCTTGCTTTTTTGATGATCCAGCGGATGTTGGCAATTTGATCTCTGGTTCCTCTGCCTTTTCTGAAACCTGCTTGAACATCTGGAAGTTCACGGTTCACGTATTGCTGAAGCCTGGCTTGGAGAATTTTGAGCATGACTTTACTAGCGTATGAGATGAGTGCAATTGTGCGGTAGTTTGAGCATTGTTTGGCATTGCCTTTCTTTGGGATTGGAATGAAAACTGACCTTTTCCAGTCCTGTGGCCACTGCTGAGTTTTCCAAATTTGCTGGCATATTGAGTGCAGCACCTTCACAGCATCATCTTTTAGGATTTGAAATAGTTCAGCTGGAATTCCATCACCTCCACTAGCTTTGTTTGTAGTGATGCTTCCTAAGGCCCACTTGACTTCACATTCCAGGATGTCTGGCTCTAGTTGAGTGATGAAAAAGGGAGAAAAGGAGAGAAAAAAAGGAGATGGGGACTCCAGGGTGTGAGGTAAGGGAGGGGGTATATGGAAGGGGAGGACCACTGAGGGCAGGACAGGGAACAGAAGGCAGGGAAAGAAGTGGAGCCCGGAAGGAGGAGGGAAAGGAGCACTGAGTAAAAGAGGGATTGGGGGGTGGCGGTGGAAGGTGAGGGGAAATGTGCGGAAACCAAAAGCGGCAGAAGAGAGATTATCAAGGAGACAGAAACCCGTTGTAGATGGTCGTTTCCCAGTCTGAAGAAGCCATTGTGTGAGGGAGGCCTTGTGAGGCAGACAGATGGGCTCCGCATGTCAGAGGTTTCTGGGTCAAGAGAGACCCTGCCCTAATAGCCGGGGAACCCCAGGCAGTAAGACCCTCTTACTGCACCTCCTGTGCTTCCTTCCTTCCGACTAACAGTGCCTACCTCTGGGGGCTGGGCCGGGTGGAGAGCCACGTGTGCAGGCCTGGTGCCTGGCTGGCAGAAAGCCCATGGTGCCCTGAGTCAGTCTAATGAAGCCCAGTCTCAATTCCATGTGGCCCAGGTTTAGTTAGCACAGCGCCTGGCCCAGCCAAAAGGCTGGAGAAGGATTTCCCTAGTAGTCCAGTGGCTAGGACTCTGCCCTCCCAATGCAGGGTCATGGGTTCGATCCCCAGTCAGGGAACTAGATCCCATATGATGCAACTAAGCGTTCACATGCTGTAACTGAAGATCCCAAGTGCCACATCTGGGACCTGGCGCAGCCAAATAAATATTAAAAAAGAAAGGAAGGCCGAGAGAAGTGGGAGCTACTGCTGCTGTTGTCACCAATTGTGACTCAAAACCAGCTGCTCAGAGGTGACAACTTTCAGACTGCCCCACTCCTTTGTAAGGACAATCTTTCTCTCACACCCCCAGTCCCTGCCCAGCACAAGTAACAGCAAGTGCAGTCACATGCTCTGAAGGACAGGCCATCCACACCGCCTCCAGGTGGGGGAGCAGGATCGCACTGTGCCCAGCCTGCCTCTCCCATGACCTGCGGCCTCTGCGGCCTACCCCCTTCCCCATCCCATCCCTGCACAGTGACCCACTGTCCTGTCCTTCCAGGAGGAGTTTGGGGTCAGCGCAGCCCTGCTGTCTGCCAAGGAAGCTCTGCTGGTCTGGTGCCAGCGGAAGACTGCCGGCTATGCCAACATCAACATCACGGACTTCTCCCGCAGCTGGAGTGACGGGCTCGGCTTCAGTGCCCTCATCCATGCCCACAGGTGGGCGTGTGGGAGGGGACCCAGCACCTCCAGCCCTGGCTGGCCTGAGGCAGGCCTCTGCTTCCTTCTCAGAGGCCTTCCACCCGCTGAGCTAACTGCTCCGGGACTTGGGTCCTCAACCCATTATCCCATATCCTTCTGGCCCCTTACACTGGGCACAGAGGTAGAGCCACTGGCTCTGAGCTCCTGGTCTGTGAGAACTAGCCGGGTTTGCCTTTGACCCCTGCCTTCCTCTGCTCTCCGTGTCCCTGATTTTCGTTTCAATCCTCTCTCTGGCAAGCACCTATCCCTTTTGGAGCTTCCTCCAGGAGGCTGAGCCCCAAGCAAAATTAACCCTCCCCTCTCCCAGTCCTGTTCCTTCAACCAGGGCCTTAGATCATCATCAGGGGGAAACTAGTGCCCAGCAAGGTGGGAATGACCCTCTTAACAAGTCCACATAAAGCTGAGCAGTCCCTGACTCTGGTGAGGAGCTCTGCCTGCTCTCTGCCCAGGCCAGACCTGCTTGACTACAGCTCCCTGCGTCCCGACCGCCCGCTGCACAACCTCCGCTGTGCCTTCCACATAGCTGAGCAGGAGCTGGGCATTGCTCAGCTGCTGGATCCAGAGGACGTGGCAGCCCTACAGCCCGACGAGCGCTCCATAATGACCTACGTCTCCCTCTACTACCACCACTTCTCCCGCCTGCACCAGGAGCAGACCGTCCAGAGGAGACTCGCGAAGGTTGGGGACAGAGGGAAGATGGCATTGAGGAGAGGTGGGGCCAACATGGGCTCCAGAGTCAGCGCGCCCTGCGCCCTTTCCTCCCTGTGTGACCTTGGCCACATCATCTAATCTTGCTGTGCTTCATCTGTAAAATGGGAATGATGACGCCTGGGTAACACACAATTAATTCTGGGTAACGGAAGGCTGCTGGGAGTGTTCAGGGAGCATGAGCAGACTTCCTGGCATACAGGGAAGCCGGGTGAGCAGCGCCTCTCCCTGCCCCGCCCCCTCCCTCTCGGCTCATAGGTTGTTAAGCTCCTAATGGGATTAAAAAGCACAGAGAGCTGGACTCTGCAAGGACAAGCACCAGGCAGCTTTGCTGGGCCGAGCCCATGTTTCTGGGGGGCTTTCTTACCCTCTGGGCAGGATGGCAGAGGCTGAGGCCTGGGAGGGCTGTTCTCAGGGTTGGTGTCTCAGCTGGGAATGAGGGAGGTGGTCCAGGCCAAAGGCTCTGAGTTGCTTTAGGGGTGCGGGGGCCTCAGGGAAGGGAAAGAAGAGCACCTCCAGTGTTGAGGCCAAACGGGGTAAAATAAGATAGAGGAAGGCAGGACAGGAGCCCCACTCCCGGGTCTGAGTGTGGAATGGAAGCCAACCTGCTTCTCTGGGGGCTGGGAGCACCCCCACTTTAGCGTATCTTCACCTGAGAGCAGGAGCTACTGTGCATCTGGGCAAGCCTGGCTGGCACTCAGCACCCAAGAGGGGAAGGCCTCCAGGACCTGGAAGCCAGGGTGTGCCCCCCAGGTGCCAGTCTGAGCTCCTCCCATGCCCTCTACCAGATCCTACTTCAGCTGCGGGAGTCAGAGGTGCTGCAGGCCCAGTACGAGGAGCTGGTGGCGGACCTGCTGAGCTGGATTGCAGAGAAGCAGGTGCAGCTGGAGGCGCGGGATTTCCCAGACAACCTGCCAGCCATACGCCAGCTGTTGGTGGCCTTTGCCTCCTTCCGCACCCGGGAGAAGCCACCGAGACTGCAGCAGCGAGGGGCCACGGAGGCCCTGCTCTTTCGGCTGCAGACAGCCCTCCAAGCCCAGAACCGCAGGCCCTTCCTGCCACCCAAGGGCCTGGGCCCTGAAGAGCTGTCCCGGTGCTGGGCAAGCCTGGAGCAGGCGGAGGCCTCACGGAGCCGGGCCCTGCAGCAGAGGCTTCTCCAACTAGAGCGGTTGGAAACCCTGGCCCGGCATTTCCAGCGTAAGGCAGCCCTCCGGGAGAGCTTCCTGACAGACACGGAGCAGGCGCTGGCCCGGGCCGCAGCCCCGATGGCCAGCCCAGTCATGGTGGAAGCGGCCGCCCAGAGGCTGGGCATGCTGGAGGCCAGTATCCTGCCCCAGGAGGGGCGCTTCCAGGCCCTGGCCGAGATTGCGGACATCCTCCAGCAGGAGTGCTACCACGGTGGGACAGAGGTGGCCAACAGGTGAGCCCCGGGCATGAGACAGTCTTCCAAACAGGCTAAGGTCTTCCTACAGTGCCCGTCTCTTTGCAGATGCCCACTCCTGGTCACAGAGGTGGGGGTGATTCAGGGTTTGGGGTTCCCTTTTAAAAGATGTATCTCTTGGGAATTCCCTGGCAGTCCAGTATTTAGGACTTGGCGCTTTTACTGTCAGAGCCCAGATTCGATGCCTAGTCAGAGAACTAAGATCTCTCAAGATGCATCCGTTCTGTTGCTCAGTCGTGTCCGACTCTTTGCGACCCCGTGGACTGTAGCCTACCAGGCTTCTCCGTCCATGGGATTCTCCAGGCAAGAATACTCGAGTGGGTTACCGTTTCCTTCTCCAGGGGATCTTCCCGACCCAGGGATCGAACCCGGGTCTCCCACATTGGAGGCAGACGCTTTAACCTCTGAGCCATGGCACAGCATAAATAAATTTTAAAAAAAGATCTAGCTCCCACTGATGCCTAAAATTCCAACCTCTGTAATTGATCCCTTTGTTAAAGCACTATTCTTTCTAGATAGCCTCTTATTAATTTATTCACTAAAACGAAGCATTTATTGAGTGTCTGCTATGTCCTAAGTACTGTTCTAGGTGTTGGAGATTTAGCAGTGATTTTTTAACAAAAATCCCTCCCCTCATAGAGCTTACATACTACTCAGGAAAACAGAAACATATATAGTCTGTGAGACAGTGATTTTAAAAGATAATAAAGCAGCATAGGGGCATATGAGGTGCCAGCATGGGCAGAGGGAGTTATACTGAGTGGTCAGAGGAGGTTTACTTTTGAGCAAAGACCACTGACTCAATGGACATGAGCTTGGGTAAACTGCAGGAGCTGGTGATAGACAGGGAGGCCTGGCGTGCAGCGTTCCATGGGGTCGCAAACAGTCGGAGACGACTGAGCAACTGGACTGAAAGACCAGAAGTGAAAAACCATACAGATATGATGATGGACTATACTAGAAAAGTGTCGCAAAGGGGCACATGCCTGGCATGTTTGAAAAATAACATGGAAGCCAAGTGAACAAGTTGTAGTTGAGGTCAGGGAGGTATGGAGGCCAGGGAGGAATGGTGGCAGAGATCCTGCCGGACCCTGCAGGACACAGTAAAGGCTTGGTTTTTACTCAGCAAAAAGCAGGAAATCATGGCAGGACTTGAGCAGAAGAGGGACATGATCTAACTTTTATTTTATGGTCATCATTCTGGATGCCATGACAGGAGACTGAAGGGACAAGGGCAAAAGCAGAGAGAACAGTCAGGAAGCTACTGCAGTAATCACTTAGAATAATAGAGAAGTGGAGGTGATGAGAAATGGAGGGGTTCTGCATTTACTTTGAGTTCAGGGGAATTTGCAAACGGATGAGAAGTGGGATGTGAGAAAGTGGGTCATCCAGTTCCTGGCCAGGGCACCGGGAAGGATGGAGTTGTGGTCACCCGAGATGAGGATTGGAAGGAAGGCTTGTGGGTCAGAGGGGGCCTGAACCTCCCAGACTTTCCTTCCAGTTTTTCTGCCTGTTTCTAAAAGGCAGGGACACTGCCCCTACCACTCCAGGTTAGGATGCTCACAGTACTCAGGTTCCTCCAGGACAGACAAGCCCCCCCCCACCAACTGTGGACCCCAAGCTTCCCTGCCATGGCCCAATGGACACCACCCTTATTCTCACATCCCCAGGCAGCTGGAGATCACCCGGCGCTGGGAGCGGCTCCTCCAGCGGCTCCAAGGGCAGAGGAAGCAGATGGTGGGCATGCAGGCTGTGCTGAGCCTGCTACAGGAGGTGGAGACTGCCTCCGACCAGCTCAACGAGCTGCAGGTGGGCCCTGGACCAGTGGACCCCCGGGGGAACATAGCCACATGCACCAGTCCTGGGACATTAATGACCACTCATCTGTGCCTGGCCAGGTACTGGTCAGCTCCGTGGCCTATGGGCAGAAGCTGGCAGAGGTAGAGAGGCTGCTGCGGAGGCATGACCTGATGGAGGCTCAGATCTCAGCCCTTGGAGCCCATGTGAGCCATCTGGCCCACCGGACAATGAAGCTGGATTCTTCCATGGGCACTGCTGTGGAGGTGCTGCAGGCCAAGGCCAGGGCGCTGGCCCAGCTCTACCAGAGCCTCATGTCTCTTGCCAGGTCCCGGTAAGAGCCCACCCAAACTCTTGTACCCTCTCCACAACTTTTCTGCAATCCAGATTACCTCCTGCCCAGGTTTAAACAGTGCTGCCTGGTGACTTCCTCTACCCTCACCTAGTCTCCTGTTGAGTGATCCAGGGACAGGAGAGCTCCTATCTAAGGGGAGGTGTCTGGGCCTGATGGGGAACCCCTCCCCAAGCCCCATCACTGCCCAATCCCCTCCATGGCCCTTGCCGTCCCTCAGGCGGGCCTCGCTGGAGCAGACCCTGCAGCAGGCAGAGCTCCTGCACAGCTGTGAGGAGGAGGAAGCCTGGTTGAGGGAGCATGGACAGCTGGTGGAGGATGTGCCCCTGGGCCCAGATCTCAGCCAGATCGCAGCAGCCCTGCAGAAACACAAGGTGCCCTCTACCTTGCATCCTGCCTCTTCCCCTCTCCCTGCCATCCATCCCGTCCCTCACCCAGCTCCCTCCTCTGTGCTCCTCCAGGCCCTGGAAGCCAAGCTTCAATGCCACCAGGCCGTGTGTGCCGATCTCGTGGAGAGGGGACGCAAACTGGGAGCCTGCGGGCCCCCGATGCAGCCGGATCCCTGGGAGCGGGCTGAGGTGGTGCAGGGCATGTGGCAGCGGCTCTGGGCCCGGATGGATGAGCAGGGCATGAGGCTGCAGGCAGCCCTGTTTGTCCAGCAGGTAGCAGGGCAGCGGGAGCTGGGTGGCCGGGCAGGGAGTGCAGGGTCAGCCCATGTGTGCCCAGCCTGCCCTTCTCCTCACAGTACTTCATGGACGTGGCGGAGGCAGACTCATGGCTTCAGGAGCAGCGGTCTGCACTGGAGAGGGCATCCTTTGGACAAGACCAGGCGGCCCCCGAGGCCCTACTGCGGCAACACCTGCGTCTGGAACGCTCTGTGCGCACCTTTGGGACCGAGCTGCGTCGGTTAGACGAGCAGGCACAGGTGGCCACAGCCCAGGCAGCACTCCTGGTACATAGAGACAGGACAGGGACCCAAACCCATGGGCCCCCGGCACCAAATGCGTGCTGTGCCCTTGACCACACAGAGGGTGGAAATGAGATGGCCTTTGTGGCCCCTGACGTGCCTTCCCCTGGGGTTGGAGGTGCCCACTCCTTCTCAACATCATCTCCCCTGCTGTCCTAGCCCAGAGTTAGCACTGTCTGCCCATGGTTGGAGGACATCAGAGGGTAGTTTGGGATTGCTCACTTCACCCACAAGTTCCCAGGCATTGATCAGTTTCCTCCAGCAATGTCCCTTTACTTTGACCACCAGGCCTAAGGTGTCCTTTCACCCTTCAGCCCTATTTGGCTCTCTCTCCTGACTAGGCCTTTTTAGGCTTTGGGTGGCCAAATCACTACCCCAGACTGCTTTCTGAACCCCCTCCCTCAGTTTATTGAGCCTCCAGTTTAAAAAAAGAAAAAAAAAAACATATACCTCCATGTTGGGCAGGATGGTTCAGGCCTCTGAGGGTATGCAGTTTCTTTCAAGAAGCTGTACATGTAGCTCAGGATGTGTAAATCACAGCCCTCAGGTCCTGCACTCACATTTGGTCCGTCTATCCTCATCTCATGACTGAAGCGACTTAGCATGTACACACCCTCACACCAAGGAAGCTCCATGTCCCAGGTGCCTGCAGACCTGCAGCACAGGTCCCCGTGTCTTGGAAGGGGGCCTGGTGGCATAGTCGGTACTAATCACCAAGACCAGACTACCAGGTCTAAAAGTTCTGTGGTTCTAACTTAGCTGAGGTTGAGCTATCTCTTTTCCTTTGCATTTATTCCCTGGACCATACAATCAACAATTTTTGAAAATAGAACCACAACAACGTGTTCGCTGTTGTCTGGTCTAGCCCCCTCTCTTTACAGATGAGGTAACCAAAGTTCATAGAGGCCAAGTTACTGCCCCCACACCTGCTGGAGCGGTTGCCCAGCGCCTGTCCAGGGCTGTCTCCCCTGTCCCTCCCTGTGTGGCTATAATGCGTAATTCCTGACGCTTGCATTATGTTAACGCATGCTGGTTTTGGTATTGCTTTCCTTCTGTACTATGTGGCCGTCTTCCCCAGTTCAAGTTGTTTAAATGAATGATGGGAGGCGCCTTATCCTTCTTTTGTGGCCTCTACTGCCCAGCCAGCCCTGGCATTGATAGAAGGCTTAGTTCTAATCTCTGGCATTTTCAGACCCTTGCTTTGCCCAGTGGTGGTGGGGAGGTACAGAGATGCCCCCTCTCCTGTGGGTGGGGAGTCACTTTGGCAGCTAAGCAGAGCCTTCCCTCCTCTGTACAGAGGGAGCCCCCAGAAGTCTGGAGCAGAACTGATGGAGATGTCACCAGGAGACCTCAGGATGGGACCCGAATTTTAGCACTGCGGGGCAGCCAGCCGCCGTGCCCTCAGGTCAAGACAAGCTTCATCTACAGAGGTATAAGGCCAAGACCCCACATGGGCACCTTAACAGAGCGTCAGCAATCTGTGTGGCTCTTGGGGGCATCCGAAGACTGAAGGGAAGAAGTTAAGGAGAGGAGGAAAGATATGAAGCTGCCTGAAATTCTGAGTCTTCCTTTGTTCCCCTCCCTTTCCAGTCTTTCTCTGTGCCTCTTCCTTTCCCTCAACCCCTGAGTGGCCAGCCTGGCTGCTGCTGCTGCTGTGGTGTCTGACCCTGCCCAGGGCCAGAGACACAGAGGGACAGAGACCCCACCATCTGGAAAGCCCGCCTGGGCTCCCCACGGCCTCTCTATGCCCCAGCTCCTGCCACCAGAGCCACTTTGCCTCTCCCTCTGCAAATGCTACTCCCCCAGCCAGGCTCACCTTGCCCTTGAAACCTTTCCCGACAGCCCCAGTCTGTTCTGGCCGTCTTCCACCCCCCGGGCCCCCACAGTATTCATTTCACACACTGCGCATTCTGCTTATCCACGCACAGTCCTGGAAAGTGTCCTAGGTCTGTGGGCACAAGGCCTTCAGGAGCTCAGGAAGCTGTGGCCCTCATCCTCTGTCCTGCAGGGCTGCTGGCACAGGACTGAGTGATGAATAACCATCCCCCTGCCCCACGCCCATCCCCCCTGGCCAGCTCCAGGCTCAAGAAGAGGCACTGGGCCGGTGCGGCCCTGAGAACCTGTGTTCCCGCAGGCACGCCTTTCACCCAGCTCCCGGGAGAGGCCCAGCAGCCCCCACCCCAGACGGACCCCGACACCCCAAGGGGCTGCCAGGCCACAGTGCCCCTCAGGCACATCATGGGACAGGAAGCTCAGGTACAGCTGCTGGCCCACCCTGCCAAGCCTTCTGCTCCTTGCTGGGGGCCCTTCCAGACACACTGACCTCTGTCCTATGTGCACAGGTGGTGTCTGCCCTGAGCTCTCCGAAGATACACCCGAGAAACCCAGGGGCCTGGCATGAGGTTTCCTGCCACTCTGGTCTGTGGGGCGCCCAGAAGATGGCCCTCCCAGATGATCCTGACCCTGGCTTTGACCCCAACACCATCCTCCAAACACAGGACCGCTTGAGCCAGGACTACGAGGGCCTGCGGGCCCAGGCAGAGGTAACACTCCTTGTTCATGGAACCAGTCTGGATCCTGGATTATGAGCCCAGGGACAGAGCAGTGACAGGACGCGTTCCCTGCCCTTGAGGAGCTTGGGTCAGGGCAGAGAGGGTGTGAAACAAGTCATTAGACAGATCTGGGTGCAATGGGAGCGTGAAGGGGAGGCCTGGTGAGGGCGGGGAATTGGGGGAGGCATCTCTGAGGGGTGGACGATTAGGCGGAGACTTAAACAACAAGAAGCTGAGAGCAGGTGAGTCAGGGGCATGGCAGGGGGAGATGGTGGGGAAGAGTGTTCTAAGCAGGACCTGGGCAAAGGCAAGAAAGGGGCCCAGTGGAGGAGCAAGGGCCAGGGTGCCCGGAGCACAGCGGGGAGGCCCGGGAGCAACTAGAGGAGAGCCTGCAGGGGAAGGGGCTGGCAGCAGGGCCAGACCCATGGAGAAGTGCAGATTGTAGCCAAGAGCGAAGGGTATGAGCAGGATAAGAGCAATGGGCACTCTCTGCTGGGCCCTCTGCCAGAGGGTGGAGGGCCCAGCAATGGGACAGGGACCGTTTCTGGGCCTGGCCTTGGAGTCTGTGGGTTGGGAGGTGATAGGGGACCTGCTCTCAGCGCCGCATGGCAGGCACAGGCCCTCAATCCAGCCTCTGGGCTGGCCTCTCCTCAGCGCCGCAGGGCCCAGCTGGAGGAGGCGGTGGCCCTGTTTGGCTTCTATGGCTCATGTGGGGAGCTGCAGTCCTGGCTGACCAAACAGACAATGCTGTTGCAAATGCTGCAGCCCGAGGCCAACAACTTGGAAGTCATGCAGCTCAAGTATGAGGTACCTTGCTGCTGAGGGGGGCCTTGCCTGCTTGGCCCTGCTGCCTCTGGTGATTCCTGTCCTGCTCCCTCCTCCCTCCTCCTGCCTCTCCCTTATTCACTCCTGTGACCCAGTGCTCCGTGTCAGCTGTGGTTCTGTCTGGGAGGAGGGAGAGGAGGATTTGGCCTTGAATTTTTTTTTTAATTGAGGTATAATTAGCGTGTAACACTGTATTTTTCAGGTATAGTTAGATGTCGAATATCGCAAAATGAGCACACTGTAAAGCTGGTCACATCCACCAGCATTCATGCACAGTAACACAAGCTTTATTTTGCAAGTGTGTACCGTTCCCCCATCTCACCCACTGCCCATGCCTCCCCTATGGCAACCACCAGTCCATTCTCTGAATCTATGAGCTTGGGCTTTTTTTTTAATCACGTATATAAGTAAGATCATATGGTATTCGTGTTTCTCCATCTAACATTTCACTTAGCATGATGCTGTCAGGGTCCATCCATGTCATCCTGAATGGCAAGATTTCAATTCTTTCTTATGGCTGAATAATACTCCAGTGCTCACGTGTGTGTGTGTGGACGTTTTCTTTGTCCTATCATCCACTGTTGGACACTTAGGTTGTTTCCACATCTTGGTTTTTGTAAGTAATGCTGCAGTGAACATGGAGGTGTATATATTTTTTGGAGTTAGTGTTATTTTCTTCAGATAAATACCCTGAAGTGGAATGGCTGGATCACGTGGTAGTTCTGTTTTCCATTTTTTGAGGAACATCCATACTGTCTTCCATAGTGGCTGTACTAATTTGCATTCACACAAGCAGTGCACAGGGGTTCCCTTTTCTCCACATCTTCACCAACGCTTATTTATTGTCTTTTGATAATAGCCTTTCTAACACGTAGAAATGAGGTGATATCTCATTATGGTTTTAATTTCCATTTCCCTTATGATGGTGATAAGCATCTTTTCATGTAACTCTTGACCATATGTATGTTTGCTCACTTTTAAATTGTATTATTTGGTTTTTTGCTATTAAAATGTGTAAGTTCTCTGTACATTTTGGATATTAACCTTCTATCAGATGTATGATTTGCGGATGTTTTCTTCCATTCTCCCCTTGGTTGCCTTTTCATTTTGTTGATGGTTTCCTTTGCTGGGCAGAAGCTTTTTAGCCGCTTGTTTATTTTGTTTTTGTCACTTTGCTTTTGGTGTCAAATCCAAAAAAAAAAATCATTACCAGACCAATGTAATGGAGCTTACCCCACTATGTTTTCTTCTAGGAGCTTTATGATTTCAGGCTTTAATCCATTTTGAGTTAATTTTTCTGTTTAGTATTAGAAAGTGCTCCAGTTTCATTCTTTTGCAGGCAACTGTCCAGTTTCCCCAACACTATTTTTTAATAGACTGTCCTTTCCCCAGTGTACAGTCTTTATAATCTGTTGCTCCTTGGTCATAAAATTAATTGACCATATATGCGTGGGTTTGTTTCTGGGCTGTCTGTTCCGTTGATCTATATGTCTGTTTTTATCCCAGTACCATACTGTTTTAATTTGCTATGTCTTTGTTAAAGAGTTTGAAGTCAAGGAGCATAACGCCTCCAACTTTATTCTTTCTCAAGATTGCTTTGCTTGTTCGAGATCTTTTATTGTCCCATACAAATTTTAGTCTTCCAATCCTTGAGCAAAAAATATCTTTTCTATTTATTTGTACCTTCTTTGTTTTTTTCTTTTTTTTTCCTCATCAATGTCTTATAGTTTTCCATGAAAAGATCTTTCACCTCCTTGGTTAAATTTATTCTTCTGCTACACTAAGTTGCTTCAGTCATGTCTGACTCTAAACCCCATGGACTGAAGCCCACCAGACTCCTTTGTTATGGGATTCTCCAGGCAAGAATACTGGAGTGGGTTGCCATTTCCTTCTCCAGGGGATCTTTCCAACCCAGGGGTCAAATCCACGTCTCTATGTCTCCTGCATTGGCAGGCGGGTTCATTACCACTAGTGCCACCTGGGAAGCCCCAAATTTATTCCTAGATATTTTATTCTTTGGGGTGTAATTGCAAATTTAATTTCTATACGCTAATAAGGAACATTCAGAAAGAGAAATGAAGAGAATAGTCCCATTTTCAATTGCATTCCCAAAGAAAAAAATTTAAAAAATTATTCCTAGGTATTTTATTCTTTGGGATGCAATTGCAAATGGGATTCTTCTCTTCATTTCTCTTTCTGAATGTTCCTTATTAGTGTATAGAAATTGAACATATTTCTGTATATTGATTTTTGTATCCTACAGCCTTACTGAATTCATTTATTCTAACAGTTTTTTGGTGGAATCTTTTTTAAAATGTTATTTTTTATTTTTGGCTGTGCTGGGTCTTTGCTGCTGCTCCGGCTTTTCTCTAGTGATGGCAGGTGAGATCTACTCTCGAGCTGTGGTGTTCAGGCTTCTCATTGTAGTGCCTTCTCTCTTGTTACCGAGTCTGGGCTCCAGGGCATGTGGGCTTCAGTAGTTGTGCATGTGGGCTCAGTTATGGCTCCTGGACTCTAGAGAACAGGCTCAGTGTTGTGGCACATGGGCTTAGTCACCCCATTGGCATATGGGATCTTCCCTGAACAGAGATTGAACCCGTGTCTCCTGCATTACCACATGGATTCTTTAGGGTTTTCTGTATATAAAATCTTGTCATCTGCAAATAGTGACGGTTTGACTTCTTCCTTTCCAGCTTGGATGTCTGGTCTTGAATTTTTAAAGGGCCCTCCCAGCCCTTTTATGGACACAGACCCCTGTCCTTCCATAGGGATGCAGCTCAAACATCTCCGTAGCAGTGCATATATGAGGTCATTGCTAGTATTAAGGGGACTATAGGAAGAGAAAAGGCCCCCCTCCAGGCCTGGAATCTCCTTTCCCCAGAACTTCCTCACTGCCCTGGCTGTGGGAAGAGGCCTCTGGACCGAGGTTAACAGCTCCGCTGAGCAGCTGAAGCAGAGGTGTCCTGGAGATTCCCCCCAAATCCAACTACAGCAGGAGGAACTGAGCCAGAGGTGAGAATGAAGAGGGAGTGCTGCTGAGTGGAGAAGGCTGGCTAGTGCCCAGGCCTGAGTACTGCTTACCTGACTCCTGAGATGCCAGTAAGAAAGACTAGAGGTTTCGGGGATGGGAAGAAAGGGTATGGGGATGGCCGACCCGCCAGCTCTTGTCACACAAGCCTTGACCAAGGCACCAGGGTGGATGGAGAGGTGTCCCTGTGACATGACATCCTGAGACAACCCTGTTCCCTTGTCCCAGGTGGGAGCAGCTGAAGACCCTGAAGAAAGAGAAGGAAACGCAGCTGGTACGCACAACGTACGTGTGCAGTTTTCTGCAGGACTGTGGATCCACACGGATCCAGCTGCAAAACCTGATACTCCAGCTAGAAACCCTGGAGCTGGGGAACTCAGAGGATGGCCACCATGCTCTGCGAGTGGGCCAGCAGAAGATGCTGGTGCTGGAGAGAGACATTCGCCACCTGCAAAGGGCGGCTAGCAAGTATGGCCGGGATTCAGCACAGCAAAGCCCTAGCAGGACTCTGGAATGGGGAGGATGGAAACTGAGGTGGGAGGATGGGTGGGTGTAGTATGCCGTCGGAAGGGCAGGGCACAGATTGGGAAACAGTGTGAGAACGTGCTCATGGTGAACGAGAGAGCCCCCCATGCTCGCTGCCCCTCCATTGAGGGTGAGGGGGCAGTGCAGAGTTGCCACCACTTGCCCCGGGGAACATACGCCTGGGCCCAGGGCCAGGGGCAGGGCACTGACTGGGCGGTGGGTCCTGTCCTCAGGGTTGATGAGATGGTCCCGGCAGAGAGCCCATCCCTGCAGGGGCAGTTGGAGACGCTACAGGGGCTGCTGCAGCGAGTGCGGGAGCAAGTGGCCCAGCGGGCCCAGGCCCAGGCCCACCGGAGCATCCTGCAGGAGAGCCAGCAGCTGCTGCTGTGGGTGGATAGTATCCAGGCCAAGCTCCACAGCGAAGAGGCGGCGGTAGATGTGGCCTCAGCCCAGCGCCTGCTGGGGAACCACCGAGACCTGCTGGAGGAGATCCACCTGCAGCAGGAGAGGTCAGGATGAGAGGGCAGGTGGGGCACACGTTAGGCTGGCCCTGGCCTGTGGGGACGGGTACCAGGAAGGGACAGATGGGAGCAGCGTGTCACCAGGGGCATGGCCCACGCTGGTGTCCATCCTGGCGCCTAAGGCAGGTTTACAAAGAGGCGGGTGAAACCAAAGACTGGTCAGACATCTTGTGTGTGTTGGGGAGGGACCCGGGGCAGAGTCTGAGCCTCCTGGAATGTTCTGTCCTGTCCAGGCCTGGCCACGCCCCATGCAGGGGAGCCTGGTGGACTGCTCTGTCAGGGCGGCAGAGCCACCTAGCCTATTCTGGGTAATACAGACCCCACAGGCCCCTGGAGCAAAAAAAATGGCTCAGCCTCTTGCCCCCCAGAACTAAGACAACACCTTCCTCAGTACGGCAATGTCTCCCCTCGTCCTGCAGGGGTTGGTGCAGTCTGCAGCCTGTGCCACATATGAAGGAGCCTAACAGGTGGCCCAGTGGCCCCTGAAATCCATCCCATCCCCTGCTAACTATCTTCCACCACCCACTTGAGGGCTGCACCAGCTCAGAGAAGTGGAGCCTTTTCCTAACTCACACAAAGGTGTCACCTGTTCTCAAACTGTGAGCCTGGGGGGCCACCCGGCAGACGGGTAGCTGCCTTTCCTAATCACTCCAGGCTTCACCCAGGCTTACAGTGACCCCACAGTCAGGTATGTAGGTGGTCTGAGTGATTTCTTCTGGGTGCGCTGCCCAGCCATCCGCTGGCCTGGGTATCACCATCAGCATGGCCAGCTGGAGCAAGGTGTGACATGCAGGGAGCATGGGAGCTAGTGAGTCCCAAGTCCTGGGCTGAGCTTTAATGTTTGCTGTCTCACCAGTGGCCCAGGGCATAGCTATCCCACACGATGAGTGGACCCCTGGGGCTTACCCACTCAGACCCCTGCCAGTTACCCTCACCTCAGAGCTCCCAGATGAATGAACCGTGGAGGCCAGAGGGGAAGAAGGTTGGCCCAGGGAGCAGACAGGGTTTGACCCTCTGCCTGTCGTCCTGGACAGGCTGCAGCAGCTGGAGACTCAGGGCCAGCCCATGGCAGCCTCCAGCTCCCCAGACTTCCCAGAGGTGGCTAGTGCTCTGAGGCTCCTGGGCCACCAAGGCCAGGAGTTGAAGGCCGCCTGGGAGCAAAGACAGCAGCAACTGCAGGAGGGGCTGGAATTGCAGAAGTTTGGTCGAGACGTGGATGGTTTCACTGCCTCCTGTGCCAACCATGAGGCCTTCCTACGGCTGGACGGCCTCCAGGTATGGAGCCAGGGGTGTGCAGCTGGGATGCACCTTCCCCAGGAAGTAGGAGCCTGAAGCCAGGCTGGACAGGGGTTGGCAGTGGGTAAGATGGTGCTGACCACTCCCCTCCTCTCAGCCTGACCCCAGTCTCTGTGTCTCCAGGAGGGCGTGGTGGAGGCTCAGAGCCTGCTGCAGCAGCACCAGGAGTGTGGGCGGCTACTCAATGCCCTTGGCTCTAGAGCAGAGGGTCTACGGGCACGTGGCGAGAAGCTGGCTCAGAGCCGACACCCTGCTGCACACAAGTAAGCCTGGGCCTGTCTGGACAGGGCCTGAGCCACCCATTACCCTGAGGCTGGGAGAGTGCCCAGGGAGTGAGGAGACAGGAGGGTGAACCCTGGGCTGTGGTGGGTCCGACCTTTGTGGTGGGCCTCAGGTAGACTGGAGCCTCCACCTACCCTCCCCAACTCCACCTGCCCTGCAGGGTCAGAGAACAGCTGCAGAGCATCCAGGCGCAGTGGACCAGGGTCCAGGAGAGGAGTGAGCAGAGCAGGAGGCAGCTGCTGGCCTCCCTCCAGCTCCAGGTGAGGGGCCGGCCCCCGGTGCACGAGACCTTCCTGGGAGGAATACCTCAGAGTCTGCTGCTGAACTACAGCTGTGTGCTGTGTGGGGCACTGCACAGGTTACAAAGCACTCTCTCACGTGTTTATCAACCCTCCCAGCACCTCTTGTGAGATGAGTATCATGACTCTGATTTTTTCCAGTTGAGGAAAATCAAGGCTCAGGCCACACTGCTCAGAGACAGGGCGGGACCCAAAGTTTAGGCCCCTCCCTCGGCCAGCTACTCCCCATCCCTAGCATTTGTGGCCATGCTCCAGGCACTTGCATGGGCCATGGGCTCCAGCTGCAGAGCTTGACTCTGTTGGATGTCTGTTCTGCCCACAGTGGGGGCTCAAAGCCGGGCTAGTCCACAAGCCTCCTGGACACAGAGGGCCATCCATGATCTGATGCAGTGAATCAGAGGGCAGCTGGCCAAACGCCCTTCCTCTCTGGGCACCAGGCGCTATGAGGCCAGACCCTGATTCTCCAGGCTTCTTTCTGCTGCTTTCCCTGAGACATTTTTCTCCCCATCTCTGTTTCCTTGTTCCCCCTTGTGAGCAATAACCCCTGCCCCCCACCTCTCCTGAACCCTAGGACTGGCTCCTCAACCTGCTCTTCCCCTCGGGGCACCCTCAGACCCCTCTTCCACGAGGTCCTCACACCAGCCCTCACCATGCTCTGTAATAACCACCCTCCCCTGGTTCCCGGGCAGGAATGGAAGCAGGACGTGGTGGAGGTGATGCTGTGGATGGAGGAGAAGAGGCGGATATTGGTGGACAAGCCATCCCAAGAGCCCAGCAACATCCTGAGGAAACTCAGGCGGCACGAGGCAGCCACGCGTGAGCTGGCGGCCACCCAGGGGCACGTGGAGGGCCTGCAGCAGGTGAGGGACGCTGGGCCCAGGGTGCAGGGCCCGCTCAGCTTCATGTTTCCACTGCACAGCACGTTCTCATGGAGCACAGTCACTGCAGGAAGACTGGATCTCACTCTCCAGAGCATTAGCATCCCCTAGCTTCCTCCTTCCGGAGAAGGCAATGGCAAGCCACTCCAGTACTCTTGCCTAGAAAATCCCATGGATGGAGGAGCCTGGTGGGCTGCAGTCTGTGGGGTCGCTGGGGGTCGGACACGACTGAGCGACTTCACTTTCACTTTTCACTTTCACACATTGGAGAAGGAAATGGCAACCCACTCCAGTGTTCTTGCCTGGAGAATCCCAGGGACGGGGGACCCTGGTGGGCTTCTGTCTATGGGGTCACACAGAGTCAGACACGACTGAAGTGACGCAGCAGCAGCAGCAGCAGCAGCAGCTTCCTCCTTCACTCAGCGGGCAACCCCGTCTTAGATGCAAACCAGCCCAGAGGGCTTTTCTCGTCCCTTCCCCTCAAGTCTAAGAAGCAGCCCCCGAGCCTGTCGCCTCCACCTGGACACAGTCCTCCCCTCAGCTGTCCAGTGCCCGCTCACCCCACAGTATTTCCAGGCATCAGAGGAAAGCCCTCCCGCCAGTGCCCACAGATCTGGGGCCACGCGAACAGCTGGAGGAGCCCTTGCGGCCTGTGGAGTGCAGCTTGCAACCAGTCACTCCCACTGCCGCCCCCTGGACCCAGCCCACCACGGCCACTGCCAGTATCAGCCGCTCAACCAGACACCCCAAGCCTTTGTGTCCACTGCAGGTCGGGAGAGAGCTGCTGAGCAGTAGGCCCCGTGCCCAGGAGGACGTGCAGGCCAGGCTTCAGGGCCTAAGTAGCAAGTGGGAAGAGTTGAGACGCAAGATGGCAGAGCGTGGGAAGCAGCTCCAGCAGGCTCGGCAGCAGGACCAGCTCCTGCGGCTGCTACAGGTGGGCCCAAGAGAGGGGAGGATCCAGGAGGGAGCCCGAATAGACAGGAGGGGCTGAATAGACAGGACAGGAAGTGGGGAGAGGAGGAGTTGGGTGCTCTGCTGACTCTGGAGCGGCCCTGAAAAGCCCTGCAGCCTTTGGAGGCCTCTAGCCCGTAACCCGATGACCCCGGCTACCCACCACTGGCGGATCCCAGACTGCCCCCTGGGTGCCCGTGCGTGCTCAGCACAACTTGAGTCTCCCTGAAAGGCAGAAGTGAGAGAGGGCGGGGCACTCGTGAGGTTCTGGGAGAAGGATTGGGCACCGCGGGTTGGAGGTGGACAGTGCCGGGGACAGAGGTCCCCACACGGTCCTTGGTGAACCTGGCGTGCTGCTAGCCCTGCAGCCTTAGCGTCCAAGAAGGGCCACTTGCCAGTCTGCACGTGGGCAGCCTAATGCAGCGCTCTGTATCCCTCCCCAGGAAGCCAAGGAGAAGATGGAGCAGCTAGAGGGGACCCTTCAGAGGGCAGAAATGGGACAGGACCTGGGCTCCAGCCGGGGGCTGCAGAAACAACACTGCCAGCTGGAGGCCGAGAGCCAGGCACTGGCCAGAAAGATGGCTGCCCTTGTCCCTGAGGCCCATCAGGTGGTCAGTTCCCATGCCATCATGGAGGAGACCCAAAAATACCTCCAGAGGTACTCGGCTGCTTGCCCTACCTCCACCCCACTGCGTGTAACTGCCGTCACATGAAGCTGAGGGTGGTTTCACCCAGTGGGCCCAGCAGAGTGGCACCTCAAGGCCCTGAGGTTGTCCATGCCTCCTTCCCTTATGAATGGAGTCACTTCTGAGGTAGGAGAGTCAGAGATCCCAGCCAGGCATCCTAAGCACCCCACAGTCTAAAGTCAGGGAGGGCATCCGGGTGGGAGGTTGGGCCCTGGGCCTTTCCAGCTGCCTCCCCATCTTCAGATGATGTTCCCCGACCCCTGCCTCTTCCCTTGTGGGCCCCTGACTGGGATGAGGAAAGCACTGAGCACTGGACCTTGCCTGTTCCCAGTCTTTCTGTCTCCTCTGTCCACCCAGGTTCAAGGCCCTGCAGGGACATCTGGCCACCTGGCGACGGAAGCTGCAGGCCTCGGTTGAGCTGTACCACTTCCACCACCTGAGCGACGCGGAGCTCATGTGGGTGGCAGAGCACATGCCCATGCCCAGCACCAGCTCTGCTAAGTACCCAGATTGTGCCCACCGCCTTCTCCACAAGCATGAGGTAACAGTCCACGTTTCCTCCCAGGATCCCTGACGTGCCTTTCCCAGGATCCCTGACGTGCCTTTCCCAGGATCCCTGACGTGCCTTTCCCAGAGCCTAGATGCCCTCCTCCATGACTCAGAGAGTCCTGATTTCCAAGTCTCTGCCCCCAGCCCTTCTCTGCCTGCAAGTCATCCCGGGCCCTGGAGCCGCATCCACGGCTCGGTTCTGGACCCCCTGTGGCTAAGGAGTGCCCTGAGGCGGCAGCCGTTCATGCTGTTCTGTGGCAGGAACTCCGGGTGGAGGTGAGAGCCCACAAGGGACAGGTTCAACGGGTGCTGGTTTCCGGGCGACACCTGGCAGCCTCCGGGCACCCCCAGGCCCAGCACATCGTGGAGCGGTGCCAGGAGCTGGAAGGCCGCTGGGCGGATCTGGAGCAGGCGTGTGAGGCCCAGGCCCAGCACCTGCAGCAGGCTGCTGCCCTCCAGAAGGTATGATGCAGAGGCCACAGGGTCAGGGGAAGTAGCCAGAGTTGGGCAGCCTCTTCGGCTAAGGTCTGTGGGACCTGGAGCTCTCAGGGAGCTGGGTCAGTGGTGAGAACTCAGGGCCCAGAGTTGCCTGGTCTCCATGGGGACAGAAGCCTTCTTTCTGCCTGTGTGATGTCCCCAAGGGGTGACGGAGGGTCCATCTGAGAATGTCAGGGTGAGTTGACTCCATTGTTGCCAGTGTTTCCTGGACGCATCAGAGCTGGCAAACTGGCTGGAGGAGAAGTGGCCACTGGTGCGCAGCCAGGACTGTGGTGAGGACGAGACAGCCACCATCAGGCTCATTAGAAAGCACCAGGTAGTGTGTGCTGAGCTTCCCCGCCGTGGTCTGGACTGGGGTGATGACAGGCCAAGAGGAAGAGGTCTATCACACGCCCAAGGGGCACATCCTGCTTCTCAAAGGCAGAGCCCTGCTCTTTCTTCCAGAAGACTGTCCAGCCCCTCCCCCACCCAAACCCTGCAGTGCCCCCTGCTCACCCCCAGTTGCCCCCCTCTTCAGACACCACCCCTTTGAAGAGCCCACCCACTTCTTGCATCTCCACAGTGGGCTACACTCCTGTGGCCTCAGGATTTCTCTGCCTTCTCGTCTAGCTTCTTTTCCTCCCCCTGGCACTTTCCTGCTCTCTTGGGGGTCACCTGTTCCAGCCATCCCCACATCTTCCACAGGCTTCTTCCCACACTTTGAATATCATCCTTTGAGTTAACCATCCCTGAAACCATCAGCATCCCCTATCAAAGTAAGAGAGGCCTGGAATACCCTCATCCTTCCTGGAATCTGACTCTCAGAACCATATGTGAGCCCTGAATCCCTGAGCAATCCTGGTTTCTGTTACCACTGAAGCGTCCACCTGTCTGGACGTTTTGTCTACCTATCCCTAGTGGTCAGTGTTTGAGGGTCCTGTGACTGAGGGCTTTTAGGGGGTCATTCCTAAGGGGCTTGCCCATAGCCAAAGCCTCATGGAGCTTCCATGTCCCAGGCATCCTGGGCTGCTCACTTGACTCCGTCCATTTTCATACTGGGAGACTGGGGCCCAGTACCTGCCTCCCATGGCCTCTCTTCCTTGGCCCAGAGGACCCAGCGTTCACTTTGCCCTGCTAAATAGTGAGCCCTCTGCAGGCACAGGCTGCATTTTCACTTTCTTGGAGCAATAAGAACTCCCATCACTATTGGGTAGATGAGTGGTCAGTGTGTGAGTGAGCGGATGGGTCAGGGTGGGTGGATGGGTGAGTGTGTGGGTGGTGGGTGAGTGGAAGGAGGAACAGGATGGGTGTGTGATCAGTGAGTGGGTTGAATGATCAGGAGGGTGGGTAGATGGATAGATGAATAAGTCACCCACTGAGCCTTGTGTGCTGGCAGGCCCTGCAACAGGAACTGGCTCGTTATTGGAGCTCCGTGGAGGAGCTTGACCAGAGAGCGCAAGCCCTCACTGGCCCCGAGGCCCCTGCACAGCTGGACATGGTGCAGAAGAGGCTCCGGGAGCGGCTGCAGGCCCTGCAGGAGCTGGCAGCCACACGGTGAGGGGTGCTGTACCTCTCCCCAGGTGTAGGTGACCTAGCCACGGTTGATTGTTTCCATACCTTAACTCTGATTGGAAGGAGCCCGTGACCCCAGGCCCACAGAGCTGACAGATGGCTCCTTGCTGTGTATTGCTCCATTCTTTTAATAAATTCCTCAGTGAGGGCCCACTGGGCAGGAACTTGGGCCCCCAGATCCCCATTTCTTCCCCCTACCTATACCTTAACCTGTCCTACTCTGGCCTTCTTTACTTCTCCCCGAATCCCCAGCCTCAAGCTTAGGCGGGAAACATGAATAACCTTCTCCTTCAGGCCACCCACATTGGCTGGGTCAGCTGTCCTCAGGGGTGTGGGCAGCTAACTTCAGGGGAACCATGGGCTATCCCTACAGGGCCCAGGAGCTAGAGGGGACCCTGAAGCTGCACGAGTTCATGAGGGAGGCTGAGGACCTGCAGTGCTGGCTGGCCAGCCAGAAGCAAGTGGCTGGAGGAGGAGAGAGCCTTGGGGAGGACTATGAGGATGTCCTGGTGAGAAGAGGCTGGGGGCAGGGTCTGGCTGGGCTGGGTGTGGAAGGGGGCCCTGGGTTATGAGTCCTGGTGAGGACAGGCCTTATGAGTAGTGGGGGCAGGCGCTGCAGCCATCCAGCCCCCCATCGCCCAGATGTCAGTGAGGGGCCTCGCTTCCCGGGCTGCTTGCTCTCTCACCAGCTGGGGCCACCCTATCCTCTTCCCCTCTCTCCTCAGCATCTCTGCACCAAGTTTGTCAAGTTTCAGCGCAAAGTAGAGATGGGTGGCCAGCGGGTGGCAAGCTGCCAGCAGCTGGCAGAGGGCCTGCTGAAACGAGGGCACAGAGCAGCCCCCAGGGCCCATCAGATGCAGCGGGATCTGCAGTGAGTGCCGGGCAGACCCAGGGCATGGGCTCAGGGAAGGGTGCTGGGCACATAGGTCCCGGGGGACTTAGAGAGGGCACATGTGCCCAGGGCCACACTAGCTCTGTCTGCCCTGGTGGGGAGGCCCTGCTTTCAGGGTTGCCAAGCCTGCCACAGGTGGCTGTGCCATGGGTGACTGTGGGCTGTGAAGGGAAGCACAGAGGGGTGTGCAGGTCAGAAAGCCCTGCCCAGACCCGCAAGGGCACTTCTTTTGCAAACCTCTGACTCTCAGAACTTGGAGGGGCTGTGGGAAGACTGCCTGGCTCCCCACGGGCTGGTTTGAATCCTCCCCCAACCTGTGAGATTTGAGGGAGGGTCATCCCGGTTCATAACCCCTAGCCTGACCCAGCCCTCGGAGCTCAGGGAGAATTTTCTGGGTACATCAGGAGGGCAAAAGAGAAATTACAATCTGATTGACTTATTGAGACTTGAAGGCACAAGATGTAAGGAGCATCAAAGAGCTCAGAAATTAGTGACATATTGAGTGTGGCAACAACAGAGGACTGAATTCAAAGCAAAGGGAGAAAGAGAGGCTCCCGGGCCATGACCAGACGGGAGGGAGAGACGCTGTGGGCCAGTCCCAGATGAAGTGCAGAGAGGAGGAGGGCTAACCAGCCTGGCAAGGGGGCGAAATGAGGCGATAAATCAATGGCCAATCTGCCACCCGTCTCCTGTGAGTAGGGCTGCCTGGTCAGAGCTGTGGGAGCTGACCCAGGCCCGAGGCCGCCTGCTCCGAGATGCTGAGGCCACCCTCAAGGTTCACCGAGACATGCTGGAAGCTCTCACCCAGGTCCAGGTGTGAGCCGAGGGTGGGAGGGAGGGAGGGAGGTTTCTTTCTAGAAGTGGATCCTGACTCAGCGCCCCACCCTCCATTCCTGATCCCCTCGGCTGTCTCCTTTCCTCAGGAGAAAACCACCAGCCTCCCCTGTGATGTGGCCCAGGACCTGCATGGGCTGGAGGCCCAGCTGAGGAGACATGAGGGGCTGGAACGTGAACTCAAGGGCACTGACCAGCAGGTGAGCGCAGGTCTGGCTGCCTCTCCCCCTCGGCGCCCCTCAGGCCTGCCCATCTGCTCTGCAGCTTTCCCCACTCTCGGAGCTGCCAGTCGGGCCCACTGTGCACCAAGGGCAGGACCCCAGGGGGAGCTGTGGGACAGGGCAGGCCCTTCGCCTCTAGGAGGACACGACCCTTCCCTCTTATCCACACCCTTCCCCCAGCTGCAGGAGCTGCTGGAGATGGGAGGCACAGTGCAGAGGCTGGGGCCCGGGCCGCAGGCCCATGCGGTACAGCAGAGGCAGCAGGCCCTGGTGCAGGCCTGGGAGACCCTGAAGCTGCGAGCAGAGCAGCGCCGGGCCCAGCTCGAGCGGGCATGGCTCCTGGCCCGCTTTCACATGGCGGTGAGGGTTCTTCCTTCCCTAGGGCTGTGTGTGTATGTGTGTGTGTGTATCTGTGATGCATTAATGATGCTGTGAGTGTGCATGCATTAATGAGGCCCTCCAACTCTGGAGGCAAAACAGATGTGAACACAAGAAGGAAGAGCCCTGGGCACATGCTGGTGTCCACCAGAGGGCTGAGTATGGGGGTGCAACAGTGACTCCTTAATTTTGGGTTGACACCAGCTCGTGTGTGACAGTGTAGTCAGGACATAGGGGTACCAGCCAGAGTTGAGGAGGGAAAACAGCCCGGGAAAGCCCATGACTAGAGACCCAAATGCCCTAGACAACGACTTCTGGATCAGCCAGCATCTCTTGCAACATCTGTGTTGAGCTCTCTGCTAGGAGCTGTTGGTGGGGAGAGGGGGTGATACAGAGCCTATGTGAGACGGAATCACTGCCATCAAGGTGCTTGTCTAGCTGATAGACGAGCCTTGGGAGTCAGATTGGGACAGAGGGCCCTGGCCATGGGCTGTCCTGGTACCTGGTAGACTGGGAGACTCAAACTGTAACACAGCAAAAAGGCTTGAGTTTAGACACCCACCTCTGCCACTTTCTAGCAGCGTGGGCTCGAGCAAGGCACTGACCCCAGCTTGTTGCCCCTGTGTGTGAGCGCCTGGAGGTTACACTCTCCTGCACACTTGTGCCATTTACCCTGCTTTATCTGTATATAGAGCTGTCAGGACTAGGATCTAAGGCTCCTTCAGCTCTAACATGTGTTTGTATGTAAATCAACAGAAGACCATTTATAAATACGAAACCGGAGATTCAGAAGACAAGGTGTAGGCAGTGAGATGTCAGGGGGCAGAGGAGGCTCCACAGGAGAAAGAAGGCCTTGGCCCTTGATGAACATGGAAACTTGGAAGGGATGGAAGGGAGGAAAAGAACTGAGCAACAGGGGCAGTGAAAACCCAGGGTGGAGAGAAGTGCCAGGCAGGGCAGGAGGAGTCTGGCTTGGCCCTTGTGCAAGTTTAGTGACCTGGGAGGACTGGGTTGGATGACAGCGGAGGAACCAGCTGACCACAGGCCTCACGAGCCTCATCTGAGGTCTGACCCGGGACAGCTCAGACCGCTGCAGTGTGTGCGCTCCAGGTGGGCTGTGGTTGTGGCTCAGAGCCCGGTTCTCTGCAGCCAGCCCAGCTCTCCCTCCATCTCCCTGGGATCCAGGTGCGAGACTACACCTCCTGGGTGGCCAGCGTGTGGCAGGAGCTGCAAGTGGAGGCAAGCTCCCAGGAGCCCGGGAGTGACCCACTGAAGCTCAGCGCCCACCAAGAGCTTCGGGTTGTGCTGGAGGCCCGGGAGGAGCTGTACCAGCAGGCTGCCCAGCTGGGCCAGCAGGCGCTTCTGGCTGCAGGGATGTGCATCAAGGAGGTAGGCCCCCCTTTCCCAGTGCCGCCCCCAGCCTCCCTGAACTGAGCCTGCACCTGATCCCTGTGCCCTTGCCCCACTATGCCACACCAGTCGCTCCTCAGAGGCTTCCCCTGGGGACCCACGTCTGTCCCATGCAGGCAGCTCTCTGGAGTACAGGCTCCCTGTGTGCCCATCCTCAGGTCCGGGATGGGCTGCAAGCCCTGCGGGACAAGCGGGAATGGGTGTTCCAGGCCTGGGAGCAGAAGCAGGAGAGGCTGCAGGCCATGGGCCGGGAGCAGCTCTTCCTCAGGAAGTGTGGCCGCCTGAACGAGATCCTGAAGGCCCAGGAGGCAGGTGCTCTCACCCCAGAGCCTCCCTAGTGCTCCCTCTTCTCTCCTCTCCCCGGCTCACTCTCTAGCTTCCTGGGACCCCGGCTCTTGCCCTGATGTGGAGCTCAGAGGCTGTGCCCTGCCTCAACCCAGATGGCTGCAAATGGGGGTGGGGGGTGACCGTCTGGACCATCCCTGATGGCCTCTCTGACTTCTCCATGGACTGAAACAGGTCCTCCTGAAAACCAGTGCCTTGGGGAGCTCGGTGGAAGAGGTGGAGCAGTTAATCCGGAAGCACAAGACCTTCCAGAAGGTGCTGGCTGCACAGGAGGAGAAGGTAATGGGTTCAGGGAGTCAGAGGTGGGATGGGGGCAGTCTGGGAATTTGGAGAGTTCTAAGTGGGGAATGTGGGGGGCTTGGTGTGTACCCACAGTAACGCTGATATACAGGGGTGGCTTGGGGGGCTAGGAGCCCCTGGTCAGGGCGGGCTGAGCAGAATAGGATATGTGGCTCAGGAGGAGGGCCTGGAACAGAGTGGACCACATTGTGGGCACACAGGGGCCATGTGGCTCCATATCACATGGTCATAGGGGAGCCAAGGGGGGTGGTCTGGTGAAAGCCAGGGCTGGTTCTGGCTTGCTGGGAGGACCAGCCAGCCCTAGGGCAGTGCGAGAGTGGCTCTTCCCTGTGGGCCAGCCTCTAAGTGGAAGAACAACAGGCTTTGCTCCCTGACCCCTGACTCTACCCACAGGAGGCAGCTCTGTGTGAGCAGGTGAAGATGCTCGGGGGCCCCAGGGCACAGGACCTGCTTTGCACAGTGCTGGAGCGCCGCGCTCGGGTGAAGGAACTGGTGGAGAGTCGGCAACATGCCCTGCACACCTCCCTGCTGATGGCTGCCTTCATCAGGGCCGCCACCCAGGTCAGAGACCACCCCGGCCCAGTGCCATCCACTTGGGCCACATCTCCCAGTTCCAGATGATGTCCCCCTTCACAGCTTGTTCAGGCCTCGCCTCTCCACAGCCCTGTGATGAGAACACTGAAGTTTGCAGAGTTAAATGGCTTTCCGAGAGGCCATGCTGGAGCCCAGACGTTTGATTCGAAGACCCTGTGTGTGGAGACCCCACTGCTTCCTAAGTTCCTGCAGACCCAGGGCAGAGAGAGGCACTGGGAGGGAGCAGAGCGGTCCCAGGTCCTGGGGCCAGTGAGCCTCACCTCCAAAATGAGGTGCCACCCAAGGTCCCTGCCCAGCCCCTTCCTGTGGCTGGGGGACCAGCTGAGCTGGGGCTGTCTTCCTGGGCCCAGACTGCTGGATCTTATTTACCAGGCACTGCCCAGCCCTCCCCTGGAGCCAGCAGTCCACTGCCTGGGCACAGCTGAGGGCAAGCATGTGGGACATGTCTATGGACCATCAGCATTGTGAGACTCACGTCCCCACCCCCACCAGGCCGAGGACTGGATGCAGGAGCAAGTCCAGCAGCTGAAGGAGCCTGTCCCTTCTGGGGACCTGAAAGCTAAGCTGAAACACCTGCAGAAACACAAGGCCTTTGAGGCTGAGGTCCAGGCCCGCGAGCAGGTCATAACCTCTGTTGTCAAGGTAACAGCCAGGCCCTCAGCCCCCACCCTGCCCCACAGTGCGGACTCTGGGATGGCTAAGAGGAAAGGTCTGAGGCAGGGGGAGCCTGTGATGGAGAAAAAGCAGGAGGAAGAGTGAGGATCAGCATCTCCCCTCTCTCCCCAGGAGGGCGAGGCTCTCCTAGCACAGAGCCACCCTTTGGTGGGAGAGGTCTCCCAGAGGCTGCGGGAGCTGCCGGAGCACTGGGAGGAGTTGAGGCAGGCAGTGGCTCTCCGGGGCGAAGAGCTGGAGGACGAGCGGAACATCCTGGAGTTCCTGCAGAGAGTGGACGCTGCAGAGGCCTGGATCCAGGAGATGGTGAGACCCTGCTGGGTAGGGACAGAGCTGGCGGTGGGGCTGTGGGGCTGGCAGGTGGAGGAGGGAGCCCCGGCAGGAAGTTCCCCAAGTCACCACCTGCCCCAGCACTGCCCCTAGCAGCTGGGTGCCTGGGGGCTGGGTGCCTGGGGGCTAGGTGCCCCCAGGGCTGGGTGCTCAGAGTACAGCCTTCCCAACCCGTGGCCCCCACAGGAGGTGATGGTGAATGTCAACGACCTGGGCCAGGACCTTGAGCACTGCCAGCAGCTCCACAGGCAGCTCCGCAAGATCCGAGGAGTCTGGGCCAGGGTAAGGTGCCCTGCATCGGGAAATAGTGACCCAGTGTGGGCTCTGAAGCCAGAGGCGGGCCCTCGTGCTTACGACCTGCGCTTGCTTAGACAGGCTCCCTCACCTTGCCAAGTCTTAGTTTCTTCATCTTTAAAGTGGGGGTACTGCTTCCTTCATAGGTAAGAGAGCATATGTGAATGGTGGTGGTTACAGGAATCTATACATATGATAAAACTGCCTAGAGCGATACTTTGCCACACATACACAGATGTGTGCAAGTAAAAACTGCTGAACTCTGAATAAAATCCGTAGTGTAGTTAATAGTTATACCAGTCAATGCCCTGGTTTTCATATTGCACTATAGTTGCATAAGCTGTTACCATCAGGGGAAGCCAGGGGAAGGGTACATGGGCCTTCATTATACACTGGTGCAATTTCCTGTGCACCTATGATTACTTCCCCAAAAAAATTTTTCAATGAATGCATGTATGGTTGGATGGAGTGGCTAATCAATAAACTACAGTGGCTCAAAACCCTTCTCACCAACCAACTCAACATCTCCTCACCAACCCCCTCATCAGTTCAGTTCAGTTCAGTCGCTCAGTCGTGTCCGACTCTCCGCGACCCCATGAATCACAGCACGCCAGGCCTCCCTGTCCATCACCAAATCCCGGAGTTCACTCAAACTCATGTCCACAGAGTTGGTGATGCCATCCAGCCATCTCACTCTCGGTCGTCCCCTTCTCCTCCCGCCCCCAACCTTTCCCAGCATCAGAGTCTTTTCCAGTGAGTCAACTAGTCGCATGAGGTGGCCAAAGTATTGCATCTTCAGCTTTAGCATCAGTCCTTCCAATGAACACCCAGGATTGATCTCCCTTAGAATGGACTGGTTGGATCTCCTGGCGGTACAAGGGACTCTCAAGAGTCTTCTCCAACACCACAGTAACCCCCTCATACACACCACCAAAATCAGTTTCTCTCAGGTGGTATAGAAATTAGCCAAGTGTATTCACAATCAGGTATTTAGAGCCCAAACTTGCTAACCTCACGCCCTGAATGAAGTATATGACTTTGTCAAAGGCTGTAGTGCTTCAATCTAAGAGCCTTTACTAGCAGGATTTCACAGCCACTGCTGCTCCAGATGCTGTCATAGTGCTAGACAGACTTGAAGGCTGGCCTGAGTCCTGGCTCTGCCATAAACTGACCATGTCGGTCTCCGAGCTCTGCTTTGGCTTCTGTGAGAGAACGCCCCTTCCCTTCTCCCCTCTCATGAGACTCCTCTTGGGAAGTGCTTGGGAAATGGAGACCAACGCAAGGTGCTTTTCCTGGGGCAGGACACCTGCAGCCCTACCACTCTCAAGGATCCTCTCCCCCTGTGGCCGTGAGCTCCACACAGTGGCATTCTCAGCCTGGTGACTCCCAGGGGCAGGGACCCCCTAACCTAAGGAGACTGGTGCTCACTGTTTCATTCAGGCCCTTACTTGGCTTTTCTTATCCTGAGAAGATGCATTTTCCCTTTAAAAGCTTCTAGTCACCAGTGCATGCCTGTCCTCCTGCTCCTGCCTGGTCCCGGTGAGCTTCCCCTGGGCTCCCTGCCCCAAGAGTATCTCGCTCAGTGCAGCTGGCATGGGATGGGATGACCATGCAGAGGAAGCAGCTACCACCAAACACGCTGTTCCTCAAGCTCTCTTGGGCCCAAGCAGACCCTCCAAGTAGAGACTGTAGCACAAAGAAGGGGCTCAGAGCTGGTGCCACCAATGCCTGCACCCTGGACCCCCACAGGACACGGTGGATGATGCCCGCATCAGAAGCATCAGTGACTTCTCACCGCAGCTCAAGACTCAGGACACTGAGCAACTCAAGACCATCTGGCAGCGGCGGCAGCAGCTCAACAACAGGCCGGTCCCAGAGCCAGAAGCAGTGGGGCTGGGAGAGGGGGCTGAGGGTCCAACCCAGATTCAGCCTTACACCCTCTCCCTCAGGTGGAACAGTTTCCGTGGCAACCTGCTCAGATACCAGCAGCAGCTCGAAGTGGCCCTGGAGGTACACGCGTTGTCCCAAAAGCTTGATGACATCACTCAGCAGATCAGGAAGAAAGTAAGCAGTGGAGGAGCTGATGAAGCCAGGGAACAGTGCCTCCCACCCCTGGCCCACCTCTCCTCTTCAGATGGGTGCTTGGAGGCAGGTCCCACCAGGGGGCCATCAGTGGGTCTGCCAGGGGCTCTTAAGAGTCAACCCTGGACCTGGAAGCCCCGATTTGCTTCTCGGAGGCTGACCCCACCTGCCTCCTTTCTCCCATGAGTCCAGAGGCCGGAGCAGCCCCTCCTCCTCACGCGTCCTCTGTAGTCCCTGAGCGAAGCCAGAGCCCGCAGGAGGTTTGCTGGGCTATGTGTCAGCTGACACATGGGAGCCTGGCCAAGACGCTGGCAGAGGCGGGAAAATTGTCCACAGCCTGAGAAGCCCCCTGTTAAGAAGGTGGTGCCCTGTCCTGGGCATGCAGAGAGCTCTGTTCTTACTGCCCGTCTGGTTCCTACACAGCCAGGCTGGTCCGTCTCGGTTCCCTGCAAAGGAACGAGGGTCAAGTGAGAGTGCATGTGGAGGCGCCACACCACAGAGGTCCTTGCCGCTGGGGAACCTCCAGACCCAAGTGTCTCCTGGGAATCTTCCTCCTTCACAGCAGGGCCCGCGGCCTGCTCCAGCCCATGCAAGGCACTGAGAAGGGAATCAGGCTGGCTGCTTGCTTTCCACACAGAAACCCTGCGCCAGTGACCCCTCTGCCATGAGGGAGGAACTGGAGCAAAGGCCAATAGTAACGCCCCCTTCCTCCCCAGGCCGCCCTGTTCCAGGGCCTGGACTCTGGGAAAGATCTGGACAATGTGCAGAGGCTGAAGCAGAAACACAAGGAGCTGGAGCAGGAAATGGGCCTCCTCCAGGCCCAGGTGGAGGTGTGCAGCTGGGGAGTTGGGGGGTGGGCCCGCGCCCAGGGTACAGCATCCAAAGGACCTTGGGCACCCATGGCTGGGTGGTGGTGGAGAGCTCTCAAGACCTCAAGAGACAGCCAGGTCCTCTCAGTTGCAGGCTGGGCTCCCCTGAGCGCCCCCTGCCTCCTGGCCCCAGCCTCTGATCCTGGCTTCCCGCATAGCCTCTAGAGCATGAAGCAGGCCGAGTCTGCCAGAGAAGCCCTGAGGTGGCCCACGGCCTCAGCCACCACCAGCAGAAGATGATGGACAGCTGGCGGCAGCTCCAGAACAGGATCCAGAAGTGGTACAAACCCCGGGTCTCTTTCCCTCACCACTCTCGCTGAGCCAGCCCCTGCAGCATCTCAATCCCCAGCCTTCCCCTAAGAGTCTTTCTCTGTCCTTAATAACAATCGGTATCGCCAGCCTATTAATTCCCAACCCCCGGGCCTTTCTTTGGCTGAAGGGATTCAGGGATAGAAGGCACTGGTGGGCACAGGGGCAAAAGGGCTGGGAGGTTCTGGGACTAGCTGATGGATCCTGTGGGCAGGAAGGAGTCGCTGGATGCCTTGCACCAAGCTCAGGAGCTGCAGGCAGTGCTGCGGGAACTGCTGGTCTGGGCCCAGAGGCTACGAGCTCAGCTGGACTCCCGGAGAAGCCCCGGCAGCCTCGCAGAGGTCCAACGCATGCTGGAGGAACACCAGGAAGTCAAAGTGAGCATCCCAGACCCTGGGGCCGTTCCCGGATCTCATCTCCTCTCTGGCCTCCTCCCACTTATCGTGACCACAATTTTGTCTTGGGTTCTTTCTGTGTTGGCTGCCTCTGCCTTTCCCCTCATCCATCCTGCCCCCTCAACTGTCTTCCCCACCTCTCCTCCTTCCCCTTGGCCTTCTCCCCTCCCACTCAGGGAGCCTCAGCCTCTGGGATCTGAGCCCAGTCCTCTTACAGGCTGAGATGGACTCCCGAATGGACAGCATCAGCCTGGCCCGAAGCACTGGGCAGCGACTGCTTGCTGCGGGGCACCCATCCACTCCCAACATCCGCCAGGCCCTGGCTGATTTTAATCAGGAGCTGAACAGCCTGGAAAGGGCCTGGCAAGAGCACCAGCTCCACCTGCATCAGGCCCTGGAACTACAGGTAGGCAGCCTCCATCCCACCCCCACCACTGGTGCCTGTGCTAAACCCACTGCCCCTGGTCAAAGCCAAAGCCAGAGAGGCTGCTGTGCCAAGGGCCTTTCCCACCACCCACCACTGATCTCACCCACGGCAAACCTTGCCTGCTGTGACCCCTTCTGTTGAGCCAGGCCCCAGTCCTGGTTTCCCACTGGGCCACCAACAGTCACTCTACCTGCCGTGACTGGACCTTCTGCTCACTTTCTCGTACTTTTTTCTTTCTCAACAGTGGGTTCTGAGCTCTGTGGAGCAGATGGAAAGTTGGCTCTGCAGCCTGGAAGCCTGCCCAGCCAGTGAGGGTCTGGGGGTAGGTGCCCAGCAGGAGTGAGGGAGGGTTTGCCAGAGCAGCATTAGGGATCAAACCAGCCAATGCTGCCTGAGATTTCCAGTCCAAGGGCAGCTCCCAGCCCTCAAGCCCTGGAAATTCCAACACTTGACCCCTATCCCTCATACCTTTCCTGGTTGAGAATCTAAAGTCATATATAGCCTGGAGGGATTGGGGGAATGTGTTTGATAGGAAGGCAGGTAGCTGGGGACTGGGAGGGCAGCCCTGTAGACAGTATCGCCTCCCAGGACTCCTTGGCCAACGTGGAGACCCTGCTGTGGAAGCACAGGGTGCGTGAGCAGGAGCTGGAGGCTCAGGCGGAGAAGATGAGTGCGCTGGAAGCCGCCACCTGCAGCCTGCTCCAGGGTGGACACCCTGAGGCCCAGGGCATGCTGAGTCGGTGCCAGGCCATGCTTCTGAGGTACCTCTGGCTCTGCCTGAAGGGGCTGTGGTTGGTGGGCTGGCACAGGCATCAGGCTCTTCCCTGCCCTTCTCCCCTTAGCCTGGGCTCCCCCAGCCTTTACCAAGGGCTGAATTCAGATGCCAGGGCCCCATTGTCCCGACCCTGCAGTGTGTCAGCCTGTTATGGAATCAAACAGCACGCGGTCATTCTGCTGAGATAAAGGTGACTTTTACAAAGAAGCACATGCTTGAGAAGCTAAGAAAGAGACAACCTCATGAAGAGGCCATACGGAGCACAGCAGTGAGCCAGACACTGCTGAGCTTCTGTGCAGCCCACTCACAGTGGGTCTTGGAACCCATTCCTCACTAGTCTCCTGTTTATAGTGAAGGGATAACAATACCTGCCTCTCAGGGTTGTGGTCAGGATGGGGAAGGGACCCTTGATGTCCTGGCATGCAGGCAGGTTGGCAGATTTCTTATGCCCATTTAACTGAAGCTGACATGGCTATGAGGCTCCAATCTCTGCTAGTTTTCCTCATAAGAGCCTATATGGTTCAGCAGCCTGTCCAGCCTTTCAGACTTTAGACCAAGGCAGATTTGGAAAAAGCTGGATCCCAGATCGGCAGGGGTCTCCATCCTTCCCACAGAGCCCACTAGGGCCCACGGTGTTGTGGTTCCCGTGCTGGAGACCTCTCCTCTCCCCGGCACATGGACCTCCCCTGGGTACCCAAGGTCTTTGACTGACGGATGGAAAATATTGGTTTGCTGGTCTCTGTCAACACTCCCTCCCCCTAGTCCCCTTGGATGGTTCTTGGCAGGCCCAGCTGCACCCGCCAGGGCAGTGCCACCCAAACCCCTCCCTTTAAGTCTTCTGGCATCCTCTAGGGGGCTGCTTTCATTCCACTAAGACTCGCTACATCTCTCCTATTCCCCTTACACCTTTTGGCAACCCCAGCAGGAAGAGACAAGGGTTCACACTCACACCAGTGTGGGGACTCTGCTGGTGGAAGGTGTGTATGGACCCTGGTGGGGTGACTGGGGGTATTAGAATTTCTTTTCCTATCTCTTTAATAGATTTGATTCCTAACTGCTATTTTTGTTCATATGGTAATTGACTTACTATATTGGTCCAGGGATATGCACATATATAAATCAGTATGTACCCATACAAATACATACCAAAAAATTCTTACAATAGCAGTATATGATCAAAAAGTGGTTTAGACACTGAATTAGTTCGTGAGGCTGCCATAACAAAATACCACAGACTGGTGGCCTAAACAACAGAGATTTGGTTATATTTCCAGAGGCCAGAAATCCAAGATTAAGATATTGGCAGCACTGGTTTCTCCTGAGGCCTCTGCTTGTCATCACACACTCTGTAAATGTCTGTGTCCTAATCTCTTCTTTAAGGACACCAGTCATAATGGGGCCCACGCAAATGACCTTGTATAATTTAATTATTTCTTTAAATGCCTTGCTTCAAAAACAGTCATATTCTGAGGTACTGGGGATTAGGACTAAAACATAGGAGTCTGGAGGACACGATTCAGCTCATAACAGGCGCTAAAATGGAGAAGTAGAGTGTGTCTCTAAATTTTAAAGGAAACCCCGGAGTCAGGGTAAATCGATGCACAAGAAAGGCTGTCCTGGTATGGAAGCAACCTGAATGTCCATCAACAGATGAATGGATTGAGAAGATATGGTACATATATCTACAGTGGAATATTACTCGGCCATAAAAAGTAATAAAACTGGATGAACCTAGAGTCAGAGTGAAGTAAGTCAGAAAGAGAAAAACAAATATCATGCATTAATGCATACCTATGAACCTCTTTGCAGGGCAGGAATAGAGACACGGACAGAGAGAACAGCCTAGTGGGCACGGGGAGGGAAGGGGAGGCTGGGGCAAACTGAGAGCAGCGTTGACACATATATACACTGCCATGTGTAAAGCAGACAGCTAATGGCAAGCTTCTGCATAGCGCAGGGAGCTCAGCTCAGGGCTCTGTGATGACTTAGCAGGCTGGGGTTGGTGAATGGGAAGGAGGCTCAAGAGGGAGGGGATATATGCATACACATGTGTACATACAACATTCACATACAGCAGAAACAAACACAACATTGTAAAGCTATTCTCCTCCAATTTGAAAAAGCCAATTTTTAAAAAATGGGGAAAAGGGCTGTCCTGAACTGGAAGGGCACACTTGTGCACGTGTGTGTGCATGCGTGCACATACACATGTGTAGCAGCTCCGGGTCCCAACAAGCAGACCTGAGACCCCTGAGACCCCCGTTCTGCAGGAAAGAGGCACTCCTGGAGCGAGCCAGGACCCGTTGCCGCCAGCTGGAGGAGCTCAGGCAACTGCAGTCTTTCCTGCAGGACTCCTGTGAGGTGGGCCATTGTGGGGAGCGGCTGTGATGGGGGGAAGGGCTTGCCCCAGGAGAAAGCCACCCTTCTTCAGGGCAGCCCAGGGGTTAAAGAGAAGGAGAGCCCTGGGCAGCAGAGCCTCGTCCTCCCTGTGTGCCCAGATGGCCACCTGGCTGAGGGAGAAGAACCTGGTGGCCCTGGAAGAGGGCTGGTGGGACCCAGTAGACCTGCAGGCCCAGTTGCGGCAACAACAGAATCTCCAGGCTGAGCTGGATGCCCGTGCATACCACCAACAGAGGCTCCAGATGGTGAGGCCCTGGGCGCCGGGGACCGGCTACAGGCCAGAGAAGGAGCTGACCCCACAGAGCCCTGGCAGCTGGCCCTGAGTCACAGCTGGGGTGGCCGACCTTCAAGTGCAGTGTATACAGATGCCACGCAAGGCATCAACGGGTAGTGAGACACAGTGGCTTCCCTGGGGCGCCCCCCTCTCCAAAAATATTGCCTTTTCAAGAATTTTAAGGATAGTGTTTTGGCGTGATAGTTTTTAAAACTCTTGGAAAGATGTCAGAGGATGGAGAATCAAGGCACACACAACCAGCAGTCCTGTGGGTATAGGAGTCAAAGCATAGCACCTTTTAAATTTACCCTCTTCCATCTACAAAGGGCACGCCCTGATCCCAGACTGCCTCCCTCTGATATAAAGTGCCCTGCCAAGTATCTGAAATGTTTGATCCCATTTAAACAAAATACCCATTATTATCACCATTATGTGGATAAGGAAAATGAGCTCAGGTTAAGGAATTTGCCTGAGATCACACAGCTAGCACGCAGACTCTGAAGCAGGGGGACTGGTGGCTGAAGACAACCCCAGTGCCCTGAGACCAGCAGTCCTGAGTCCACGAGGCGTGTTCTATGTTGTGGCTGTAGGAGGGACAGAGGCTGCTGCAGGATGGCCACTCAGCCTCGGAGACCATCCAGGAGCGGCTGCAGGAGCTGAGAAAGCTCTGGGAGGAGCTGCAGGCCCAGTGCCAGAGGAGGGCCAACAAGCTACAGGAGGCCCATGAGGTGAGGCTGTGTGGTGGAGCGGGCTGGGTACAGCTCTCGGCCTTCCCTCCTCACACTCTCATTCTGCCTCAGGCCCTGCATCTGCGACGGAGCCTGGAGGAACTGGAGAGCTGGCTAGAGCCTGTGGAGCTCAAGCTGAGAGTCCCCATCAGGGGCCAGGACCAGCCTGGGCTGGACGAGCTCCTGGGGGCTCAGGGGGAGCTGGAGGCAGCAGTGGACAGGCAGGTCGGGCGGGCACAGGCCCTGCTGGGCCAGGCCCAGGCCCAGGCCTGTGTCCAGGAAGGCCACTGCCTGGCCCGAGACGTGGAAGAGCAGGCCCAGCGGCTGCTTCAGAGGTAACCCCCACCCCTCCTCCCTGTCCCCCAACTCAGCTCCTCAGGGCCTGCCCAGCCCATGGTGAGGGACACAGAGCGGGTGAGCGGTGTGCAGGTCACAGTCTGGCCCCGGATCCTGACAACCGGGGGCCCGCCCTCCACCGTTGCAGGTTCGAGAGCCTGCGGGCACCCCTGCGGGAGCGCAGAACAACCCTGGAGGCCCAGAGCCTGCTGCTGCAGTTCTTCAGGGACGCCGACGAGGAGATGGCCTGGGTGCAGGAGAAGCTGCTCCTGGTGGCCGCCCAGGACTGTGGCCAGAGCCCGAGCACCCTGCGGCGCCTGCAGGAGAAGCACCAGGTGTGGCCTAGTGGGACAGGAGGGGCTGTCCACAGTTGCCTCTGGTTCTGGGAGCTTCTGGGGGTCCTAGGATTCTTTGTTGGTCAGGAGGCAGGGTTTGTCTGGGGGACTCTGTGGGGTCCCACTGGGCTTCAGACATAACTCCCGGGTCCCCCAAGGAGCACCCAGGAGCATGTCCCATGCCATCTTCCTCTGACTCCACAGAGCCTGGAGAGTGAGATGAGCAGCCACGAGGCTCTAATCCGGGCGGTGGTGGGCACAGGGCGCAAGCTGGTGCAGGCTGGGCACTTCGCTGCCTGCGATGTGGCTGCCCGAGTGCAGCAGCTGGAGGACGCCGTGGGCCGCCTGCGGGCAGAGGTCGCACAGAGGCGCCGGCGGCTCCAGCAGGCTCAGGAGGCCCAGTACGTCCTGATGGAGGTAAGGGGTGCTGCAGGGCACAAGGTTGTGGGCATAAGGACACCCAGAGTGTAGGCAGGCCTGGAAGGTCACCCCCAGGTGGGGCCTCAGGCTCTCTGTGCATTTTCTGTCGCCTCCACTAAGTGGTCTTCTGACCCCGAGGTCTTCCTTCAGCATGTTTCCCAGAAAATGAGCCCACGGGCTTTGGTTTGGTTTGATTTTGCTATTTTGTCTAAACCAGCAATTTTCAATCAAGGGTCTACATCTGTATCACCTGGAACTTTTAAGCAGTGCTAACACTCAGCTCCATTCCAGACCAAATCAGAATCTTACGGGGGGAGAGAGAGGCAGAGGGAGTTAGTTCAACCTCTCTGGTGATTCTGATCAGCCAGGTTGGGAACCACTCGCTGCCCTAATTCTTGAGGCCATGAACTCAAAGATGTGAGTCCTGGAGGGCACCACCGAGGGAAAACTGTGCTCTTTGTCACCCCAGCTCCTGGAGGCAGAATCCTGGCTGGAAGAACGGGGCTGTGGCCTAGACATTGAAGATATGGGTCAGAGTGCCGAGGCCACGCAGGCCTTCCTGCGGCAGCTGGAGGCCACCAGGAGGGACCTGGAGGGATTCACCACGCGCATTGAGAGGCTGCAGCAGACAGCAGCCCTCCTTGAGAGAGGGCAGAACCCAGAAAGGTGCGCTGGAGCCAGGCCCAGGAGGGAGGAGCAGGGAGGAGCAGGGAGGGCCCCCCGCCAAGCAGGTGCGAGGCCTAAGAGCTCCAGGGGGGTTGTCCTTCCTGCTGCAGCCCCAAGGTGCTTGCCCAGATGCATGCGGTAAGGGACGCCCACTCAGGGCTGCTGCAGAGAGCGGAGGGTAGGGGGCAAGGCCTGAAGGAGCAGCTGCAGCTCCACCAGCTGGAGCGGGAAGCCCTTCTCCTGGATGCCTGGCTGGCCAGCAAGGTGGCCACTGCTGAGTCCCAGGACTACGGGCAGGACCTAGAAGCTGTCAAGGTGAGTCACCCTGAGCAAACCTGGAGGAGAGGAGATTGAATGACTCGCAAGGGCAGAGTGGGGTTGGGAGGCACAGGGGAAGTGAGGGGTCTCTGGGCTCTGGGAGGACCCCCGGCAGTTCTAAGGGCAGGGCCGAGGGATATAAGAAGTGGCGGATACTGCCAAGCCCTTCATCAGCTCTGAGGGCTGCTGGACACCACCTCAAGAATGACCTCCCTTGTCCTGTACTCTGCAGCTGCTGGAAGAGAAGTTCGATGCTTTCAGGAAGGATGTCCAGAGCCTGGGGCAGGCTAGGGTGCAGGCCCTGAGGGAGCGGGCAGGCTCCCTGGAACAGGCAGCACCCAGGTGCTCTCCCCAGATTCAAGCACAGAGGAGTCGCATTGAGGCCTCTTGGGAGAGGCTGGATCAGGCGGTGAAAGCCCGCACACAGGTAGGTGCCCCTGGGCCCGGTCGGGGCAGACAAGGGGCAGGGACATCTATGCCTTCTTCCTGGGCCAGGGCCAGACAGCCATGCCAGGTATGTGTGTGCATGTCTGTGTGTGGAGGGAGGTGGCTGCCTCTGTGTGTGCGCGCGCGTGTGCATGCCTCTAACTCCTAGTGCCAAGCAGATCACGTCTCAGGCTTCCACCTTCAGCCCTCTCTGAGTTTCTCCACTGATTTGGTTCTTCCTGGTATAGTTCACACCTTCAAGGAGAAACAGGAAGCCTGTCTGGCCAGCTCTTGACCCCCTCTAAGCTCCCTCCAAGTGCAGACTTCAGGTTTATTAAGGCACAGACTAACTGGGCAAGATTTCACCACCACTTCCCTCTCCTCATCCAAACGTTCTGACCGGATTTGGGTGCCAAGGAAATCTCAGTGCTCCTCCACAACCTTTGCTCTCAGGCACAGCTGGCGGTTTCTAGGGAGGCAGTCCAGGTCCCTGAGGCCCTGACAGAGCCCGCAGCCTAGCGATGCTGTCACTCGGGGTCCTGGCTGGGCAGACAACTAAGGCAACCCTCTTCATCTCAGCCAGATCCCCCAAACCACCCTCCTCCCCACCATGGACTCATTCCCACCTGTCCCCCAACCTGACTCGTGAACTGGGCACTGAAGACCCTGTTCCCACAGAACGCCCCCAGGGCCCTACCCCGTCATCAGTAACGTCATGCACTCATTGATCTGGGGCCATATTGGTACATTTTCTGTACCCGGTGGTCATGAATGCATCACCAAGTCCCATGGACCTCCTTGTTTGAAAAGTGGCCCAGGAGGCCACATCTCCAGGGAGAGAGGACCCTGGCAAGAGCAGGCCCTCCCACTTCTCCCAGAACCTGGCTGCCGCCCGTGAAGTCCGAGGCTTGGAGCAGGTAGCGGCTGAGCTCCAGGGCCGGATGCAAGAGAAGGCCACCCTGGTGGCTAGAGATGCCTTCGACCTCAGCCTGTCATCAGTGCGGACTCTGCAGCAACAGCACAGATGTCTGGAGGTGAGGGTCCACCCCCACGGCCTGCCCACCTGACCTCTTTCCCTGTGTAGGGGGACCCCAGAGTTGGGAAGGGAAGGGAGGCCTGCTTGCCAAGGTCGGGGAGCTGTCCATCCGGAAGCAGAGCCTGACTCCTCAGAGAGGATGGGTGCTTCCTGAAGAGGAGTGGTCGTCGGGTTGTGGGGGGATGAGGCTGATTCTGTGTTCTGGCGGCAGAGGGAACTGGCGGCGATGGAAAAGGAGGTGGCACGGGTGCAGACGGAGACCTGCCGGCTGGGCCAGCTCCACCCCGCAGCTCAGGAGGGCCTGGCCAAACAGCTGGTTGGGGTGCAGGAGGCCTGGGCCACCCTCGATACAAAGGTCCATGAGCAAGATCGGCAGCTGGAGAAGGCTGCCGAGGGCCACGCCTTCCTCGGACGCTGTCGGGAATTGCTGTAGGTGGCATCCGGTTGTTGGCTCAACTCTGCCCTGCAGGGTGGGGGTCACCCCATCCCCTGGTGCAGCTCATGCCCTGTCCCCAACCCCAGTCTGCACCCCTGGCCCTGACAGCAGCTTCCCCTCCTCACCCTGCAGAGCATGGGCCATGGAGAAGCAGGCCCTGGTGTCCTCAGAGGAGCTGGCTGGGGATATAGCTCGGGCCGAGGGGCTCCTGGCACTGCATGAGGAGCTGGGGAAAGAAATCAAGGAGCACTGCCTTCAAGCCCAGAACATACAGCAGGAAGGGCAGCAGCTGGTGGACAGTGGCCACTGCATGTCCCTGGAGGTGCGAGCACATCGACGGGTCTGGGGCTGAGCTGGGCACACAGTCCCGTTACCCCAGGCCTCGGAATCCCCGAGCAGGAGAAGACCAGGCGGGGGGCAGAGAGAAGGGGACAGAGACGGGGAGGGTCTGGACCTCACGGCCTTCCCTCAGCACTTCTGCTGGGCACTCCAGCCTGGCCCCACCAGTGGGCATCTCACCCACAACACCGTCTCCCACCAGGTAACTGGGTGTCTGCAGGATCTGGACAGGCAGCTGCGGGCACTCAGAGAGGCCTGGGCCCTGCGCCGGGAACGCTGTGAGGAGAGCTGGCGTCTACAGAAGCTGCGGCAAGAGCTGGACCAGGCCGAGGCCTGGCTGGCCTGCCGGGAGGGCCTCCTGCTGGACCCCAACTGTGGGGTGAGCCAAGGCCCTGCCCCTGAGCTGGCCGCACCGCCTGGCAGCTACAGCCTGCTGTTCCTCTCCCTGGCCCGCAAGGCCGGATTGGAGGGACCAGCTCTCTGCAGCCCCCGGGCGGGGCCTCACCCTGGCTTGCGTCTCCCCAGCACTCTGTGTCTGAGGTGGAGTTGCTGCTCAGCAGCCACAAGGACTTGGAGAAGCTGCTGGCCTCCCGGGAAGAGCAGTTTGCCCGACTGCAGCAGGAGGCAGCGGTGAGCAGAGGCTGGGGTGAGGGGCCCCGCAAGGCAGGGGCGTCCTGTCTCAGCCTGAAGGTTGGGATCCCCCAGGCGCTGAGCCAGCATTTGACCCTTGGGGAAAGCCCTGTTCTTTCCCTTGCCAGCTGCAAGGTCCTGTCACCCCACATCTGGGTGGGCTGGGGCACAGTGTGGGCTGGGACGAGAGAGAAGTCTTCTGAGCTTGAAGAGATAAGAACAGTGAGGAGACAGGCGGTCTCTCTGGGTGGGAGGGCTGCGGGGAGGAGAGGCTGGGGCATGGAGCCCCCGGAGCCTGGTCTGACTCATCTGGCTGCTCCCCTCCCCAAGGAGGAACAGAAGCAGCAGGTGAAGGGACTGAAACCCTTGAGAAGCTGGTGGCCCAGAGCACAGCTGACTGAGATGGAGGACGCGCAGCCATCTGTCCCCATTGGGTCTTGGGTATGCTTCACCACCATCTCCCCGGAGTGCACAGCGGGGACCCTGGGGGTAAGGAGCCAGCACTGCAACCAGGGGGTCTGTCTCAGGGATGAGGAGGCCGGAGACCGTTAGGTGCCTCATCCACTTTCCAGAGGGGAACCGGTCGTTTGTGCTGGTCTTGATGTTTCCCAGGCCCCTTCTTGCATTTTCAGGATGCAAAGGGTGCCCCCTCCACTGGGGGAATTTTGGAACTTAAGCAGCCGCTCCTGCCTGGGCAAAGGCAGGTGAGTACCCGGAGATTGCTCCTGCAGCAGCTGCCCTGCAGGAGCCACGCAAGGGCTCAGAGGGCCAGGGGGCTGGCATCCCACTCCCCCAATTTAGGACAGTCTGGCTCCTTGGGACCACGTGGCAGTTTCTGTCCTCACCCAGCAGGGGGTGGGCCCTTCCTCCTCCCTCTGGTTTCCCTTGCCGACCCCTGGCTCCCCCTTCTCCATGGGCACCATGGTCCAGTCCAATTCCCTCCCTGGGACCCTCTGGACACACACTCAGGTTCCAGTGAGGCTGCTGTGGCCTCACCACCTCCCTCCACAGCCCAGCCTGAACCTGCTGCATGGCTGCCCTGGGACCGGGGCGGGAGGGGTGCAGCTGAGCCTGCTCCAGGAGGAGCGTGGGTGGGTGGGCAGAGAACAAAGAAGGGCCCCCAGAGAAAAGCAGAGATGGTAACACCCCCCACACACACACACAATCTCTCCTCAGAACACGGCTTCTACAGCCTCCCTCGACCTTGCAGGAGCGCAGCATGAGAAGCCGGGAGATCACCATGATGGAAAACACACTTTTTCCTTAAGGTGAGGGCCCTGTCGGGGAAGAGACCCGGGCCAGGCCCGGGACAGGCATGGCCTCTGGGAACCGCTAAAGGGGCTGGAGGCAGGGGTCCCCACACACGTGGGAGGCAGAGTTTGACACATTACTGTCTGGGTGGCAGGCTGGCTGCAGGAGAGACCCTGTCTGCAGTGCCATCTGCAGGGCAGACTGGGAGCTGGCGGGGCGCCCTGAGCAGCTGGACAGGTAGGTCCAGAGGGAGCGGGGGACACTGGTTTCCTGGGCCCCCAGCTGCTGGCATTCAGTGCATCCTTGGATGTTTAACATCTACTGTCTCTGTGCCTGAGAGGTAAGTGGGAGTGCCTTGTTTCTTAATTTGAGGCCCAGAGAGGGTGAGCAGCTTGCCAGAGATGACATAATTAGTAGAAGCAGGGCCAGGTTTGATCATCTGATGGCCTCCTGGTTCTGTTCCACCCACTGTGGAGTCTGCTTGAGCCCTTCCCTCAAGGATTCTTACAGGCTTCCCCATGCTCTTCTCTTACACAGGTCTTTTCTGACCCACTCTTCCAACAGCTCTGAACGCACCTCCCTTGGGGTGTCTTGTAGACACTGGCCAGGCCCAGTTCTACTCTTGGAAGGGCTCATAGACAGCACCCTTTGGACCAGAAATCTACTGTCACGGTGGTCCAACAGGCTCCACCATGGAGGGGTTGCTTAGGGGCCTCACCTCAGACTCCTTCCGGGTTCCTGGCTCTGTTACACTGTGATCTCCCTGAGGCCATCCTTCCAGAATTCCATAAGGCACCCAAGTTTCTCTAGGATAAGCCATTCTGAACTCATTGGCATTCAGTCTTCCAGGAGGCTGGATGCACTTGGGAGCCTGCCCCTTAGTCCTGGGCCGCCCCTCCACATGGGCAAGGCTTGGTGTATGCCAAGCCTCCAGAAGCAGGTGTCTCTTGGGCTGTCTGGGCTGCTCTGACTAATCAACTACAGACTGGGTAAGTTGTGAACAATAGACATTTATTTCTGACAGCTCTGGAGGCTGAAAAGTGCAAGATCATGGTGCTGGCAGGTGAGAGAGTTTGCAGGAGGCACCTTCTCGTTGGCTTCTTACGGTGAAAGGGGCAAAAGTACTCTCTGGGTCTCTCTTTAAGGGTTCTACTCTCAAGACCACAGCTCCCCCTCCAGGCCCCTCCTCTCAGCACTGTCACCTTGAGCTGGTCAGGCCATGGCAAGAAGGAGCAGGTGTGGCGCCTGCTGCCACAGATGTCCTAGCACCAGGCCAGGCTGACCACCGTTCCCCCTTTGCTCCGCAGCCCCCAGTCTGAGCCCAGAGCTCCAAGCCAGACCCTCAGGCTTCCTGGCCGAGCGCAATGCTGAGAGGGTACCCGGCATGCCAGCTCCACTCAGGTAGGCCCCCTGGATCTGTAAGTGGGAGTCCTGAGGTCCTGGGACTTAAACTATGCTGCTTGGGTGCAGGGCCACCCCCACCCACTCTGAGTAGTGACAAGACCTGAGGCTCCCCATCCCTACAGATTCCACAGCGGCCCCCCGCTCGCCTGGCTGCAGGAGACACGAGTGTGCACCCATAGCTACCTGCAGCCCGTGCGGCTCCCACAGATGGCTGGCCCCGCACAGCAAACTGCAGGAGGCTCCCGCCGACTGTCCTACTCGGGCCAGATCCACGGTGAGTGACCCTGGTTTCCCTCTGCACACGCCAGGAAGCCTGCCTGACGCCCACACACCCTCCCTCCAAGATGCAGCGGCCACACCCCTCCTGCGCTCTTTCCCCAGTCCAAGGACCAGCTCCCTGCAAGCAGGGAGGGGAGGAGCCTTACTGTCCTAGAGAGGCTGGGAGTCAGGATGTCACCCAGACACATGCCCACGGACCAGACATACACACACAGGCATAGTGCACAGACCCCACACGCGGCCTTGTGCCTGAGGGGTCACTCACATCATGACGGGGTGGCAGTCACAATTGTGGTATCTGGATAATTACCCTCTCCTGCAGGGCCTGCGGGTTCCCATGCAGGATTCAGATGATGCGCTGCTGAGTCAGCAGGCTGGGTCCAGGACACAGTGGCTTCTACAGTGATCAGGCAGCCATTTCTCCTGGTCTGTGCCTCCAGTTACACGCCCAGGGCAGACAGATGCAGTGAGCCGGATCATGGGACTCAGTCATCCCCCATTCACCCCGCACATCCTGGTCCCTCCTGCCTCCCAGTATCCAAATCCCACAGCAACATGAGGAAGCGGGGAGGTTTTCCAAAGGCGGCCTGGGGCACCAGTGCGTGGAGACGATTCCGGAGCAGCTCGGCCCTAAATTCACTCCACCTCGCTGTTCTCCTGACAGGTCTGGGCCTTGAGGCAAACGCAGAGGTGGCACCAAACCTCAGGGCTACAAGTGAGGGCACCCTCGAAGGAACCAGGAGACCCAGCTATCCGGCCCTCCAGGACCAACTTCTGGAATAGCTGGTTCCTCATCCAGAGATGGGCCCCACCAACGTCACAGCCTGCTGAAGTCACACCCTTAGCACTGTCTGTGTCTGGCTCATCTGGTCCCACGTCTGGCTGCCCCTACTGTGGGACAGGAAGCAGCCCTTCAACTGAGTCCACGGGTGAGGAGGACAGGGGTGCTGGCTGGCATTACCTGTGAGTCATCTGGGCAGGGCCAGGGCTGCAGCAGCAAGACCCACCACCCCCATACCCTGGCCAAGGTGGCCACCACCCCCATACCCTGGCCAAGGTAGCCTCCTCTCTGCTGGAAGAGAATGAGCTTGGGTGGAGCTGACACGGCCGTGAGCTCACAGCCTGCTCTGCCAGGGAAGCCCAAGCTGACCTGCCCGCTCTGCAAGGCGCCTCGGGAGAGGTTTTGTTTCCTACACCCATCCTTACCATGCCTAACCAAGAGGTGGAATGACCTGTCCCTTTGGCAGCAGTAACAGTAATCTGTCACGTTTGTACGCATCTGTGTGATACATAAAGTGCTCTATTTCACCCTGTACAGCTACTCAAGGTGGCAAGGAAGCAAAAGGACACGACAGGTCATGGGGCTCTGTGTGCTTACACAAACATGGCCCACACTGCCCAGAACCTCTGAATCTTCTCTGGCCACATCCTGGAGACCAGGCCAATAGGCCCTATTTAAAACCCTCCACCTACCCCAGGGTGCTCGTAGCAGGGGTGCTGGTGGATTCAATGTCTGGATAGTGCCAGGCAGTGCATGGTGAGCCCCTCGGAGGGCTGGAGAACACAACTGGGCCGTCCAAACCGCTAGAGGTTCTGGAAGCTGGTGATCACCCCAACTCAACCAGAGCAGCAAGGCAGCCAAGAAGTGAGCCTTAAAGAGAGTCGGGGGCCATGAGGCCGGACGCGGCCCCTTCCCGCCCATCACTCGGGCCGGCGCTGCGTGCGCTGCCTCCGCCTCTGCATGGCCTCACGCAGGGCCTCCAGCAGCCGCTCCTGGTTGTTGCAAATGTTGTACTGCGTCAGGCGGAGCAGCTTGTCCACGTCCTCCAGGCTGTAGGTCACCTTCGAGTAGTGATAGGGGGAGTCGGATGCAGACAGGTTCACCTCCCCAGCCGCCTGCTCCTCAGCTGTCCGTCGGACCCCTGTGGGGAGAGTGCAGCCCAGCCATGGGGGATGTCCGCTGGGGTTAGAGGGTGGGTTTGGGGGTCACCTCGGGGGAGACACAGAGGAGGGAGGTTGTGGCTCACCGGGGGCAGAGTGGTCCCTGAAGGAGGCGTTGACCAGAGGGAAGTGCAGCACGGCAGGGATGTCGGGGCGGGCAGGGTCCGAGAAGAGATGGCACTCTTGGGGCTGGCGCTGTTCCTCAGGGCTGGGCGCAATGGGTGGGAACGGGATGCCCTGCTCCTGGCAGAACCGACCCAGAAGCTGCAGCTGCTGCAGGGTGGGCAGAAGTGGGCTCAGCAGGAGGGCCCCATGGGCTCCCAGCGTCCTCCACACTGGACAGTGGAGATCTGCTAAGACACCAAGTCAGACACTACTGGACCCAACAGGCCAGAGATCAGTGCTGTAAACCAGGCAGCCCTTCTGCAGCAGCTCCTTTGGGCTCAATGAAGCTGGGTTGCTAACAACACCCAGGTTCTGCCACTGGGAGGCAAAAATCCTTTCTGGGACCTACATAGAAACTCTAAACAAAGAGTCTCAAAGATCCAGGACCCAACAGGGGTGCAGACGCAGCAAAGGCAACCCAAACAGGAAATACGTTTTAAAACCTCGCCAGCTTCCCTATCACTCTAACTTCCTGAGCAGAGTAAGTTCCCCGGGGGGAGAGTTCATAGAATCCACAGCCTTTCATTCACGTGCTGTTGCAGTCACAAAGGGAAGCTGGCCCAGAAACCGGACTCCAAAGCAGGTCTCTCTAGATTCAGGATGTCAGACCACCTGAGAGCAGGCCCCGGATTGCCCTGCCTCCCAGCCCTGCCCACAGCCCACCTGGAAGGCTCCCTGGAGATTGTAATCTAGTGACACGATGAGGTCCACGTCCCGTGTGGGTGGCAGGAGGGGCGGGCAGCTGGTGTTGACAAGGTAGCCAACATCCAGCAAGCAAAGGTAGGGCTCTGCAGGCGTCAGCTCGTTGGGGAGGCCATCCAGTTTGGTAGCTGAAAAGGTTGGGGGATCAGGTGGGGAACAGCTGTCCCTGGTGCTGAGGGCACTAGCCCATCTAGCCTAATGTTGCTGCTAAGAGGAGGCTCTTCCCTCTGGCTCCTGCTCTCTGCTGCCGAAGCAGAGCCTCTACTCCCGAGGTCCCACAGATGGGCCATGACCCCAGCATAAGGAGAGGAAGAGTGGCTCTCACTCCAAGTAACCCAGAGAACTGAGCTCAGAGGGCATGGGGCTGAGGGGCTGGAGAGAGTGGATGTCTGATCAGGAACCCAAGGATCAGATGGCCATGGGGAGATTTGGGAGAGCAAGGACCAGGGGGAGAACGGGTACCTTTCCAGGCAGAAAAGTGAGGATGCTGGAAATAGTCCTTGTGGAAGGAGAAGCCACGTAGGAAATTGTGGGTGGCCTGGGCAAGTGGACGCCGCGTCAGAAGGTCAGTGAAAACCTCCGCTATCCTGCCGGCCACTGTGGGAGGCTCTTCTATCTTCAGAAGGGGGACCTGCTCCTTGTCTGCAGTAAAAAAGGGCAAGGGGACCCTCAGACCTTTATTCCAGCCTCTGCGGACTCACAAAAGTTTGAGAGTCACCCCCATGCTCCCCACAAGCTGCCTCTCCCATCCTGGTGAAAGAACCCAGGCACCTACCCAGGCTGACCCGAGCTTGTGCCCAGCGGTCCCAGAACTGGCTGGGCTCGGATGACCAGTACAGGCTGTCCTGGAGGTTGGCTGCATACAGGTTGCTCCAGATACCTGAGCAGGAGACCCAAGAGGAAGAGAGTCCCCCACTCACCACAACCTGACCCTTCCCACCACCCATCCAGGGCCCGGACATGACTGAGCCGAGACAGTCGACCCCAGCATTTTTCCCAGGCCCATTCTCCCCAGGTCCCCAGCTTCTCCCACCTCCCAGACCCCCTCACCTTCCAGGAAACAGATGCGGGACTCAGGAAGCTGTTTTGTCAGGCGCCCCATGAAGAACTCAGAGCCAAAGAGCTCGGGGGGGATGAAGGCGCCGTACTTGGGAAAGCCGACCTCATAGGGGGAGAACTCACACCACTCTGTGAAGAGCCACACACCCTCACGGTGGGGCCCAGAACCTAAGGACTCTCAGGCCCAACACACCCACCACGGGCCCCGCGTCAGGCAGCCTTGTGATCAGGAGACTCAGCTCTGTTGCTGGCACCCTGAGCGAGGACCCATGGCCCCAGCCTCTGTCCCAAAGCCTGAGTGACTCTGGTGGGCTGACAGGCTCTTGGCCCAGCAGAGGGGGTATAACACCCACCTTCACACACAGGCCAGGCTGCCTCTCACTCCGCCAACTATAACAGCACAGGTCTTGGCTCCAGCACTACTCACCCCCAAATTCAAAGGTGGTCAGGCTCTGCTCCTTGGTGTTGAGAGCACAGTAGATGGGCAGGGGGTTCTGGCCTCGACTCAGGGCCTCCCGCTGGTCTGAGAGCTTGTGGTCCTGAGGCTGGGGGAAGGGAATGAGAACCTAATGCCAAGGGCTCCTGGGCCTCTCCTGCCCCCTACTGCCCAGAGCTGCTCCGCATCTCCAGACAGTGCCCTGGCTCTGGCACCCTGCCCCGCCCACACCTCGTCATGCAGCAGCGCCTCATTGATGAGGGCCCACAGGTTGGTGAAGCAGGTTGGGTGGCCCAGGCGGGCACGCTCAGCCAGCTCCTCCTGGTACCGCAGTAGCTGCCTGGGGGCAAGCACGCCCAGCTTGCTCTTGGTCACCTGGGTCTTCAGTGACTCGATGGGCCCTGCCAGGTCCTTCTGAGACCACTCTGGATCCTCGTAGAGGTTGGCCAAAGCCCTGGGAAAAGCCAAAGCCGGAGGGATTGTCACCAGAACCCCACTGCATGCCTTGGGCTCTATTTTTGGGCAGCAGCCAGAAAGACACCTTCCACAGTCCCCTGGAACACCTTTCCAATTGGGTCAGAGAGGCCTGTGGAGTTTGATAGAATCTTACCACTGCCCCTCTCCTGCCACAGCCCAGTTAGCCACCTGTAGGCTCCTGCACTCAAGCTCACCAGGTAGAGCCTGAGGCCCCCGTGATATAGGAAACACAATCCAAGAGGCCGAGCGCCTTTAGGCCAGCCAGCTGCCCATACAGTGAAGTCATGGCCCGGATACCGCCACCGGTGGCCATAACAGCAACCACTGGGATCTAGAAGAGAAGACAACGGGGCTCAAAGAAGCCCTAGCGAGAGGGAAGGTCAAGCCACAGGAAGAGGCGGTAGCAATTCAAGGGCCCACTCAGCTCACCGACAGCTCAGCCTGGTCAAGATCTAACTGGGGCTGCTGGGACCAGCTCTAGCCAGACCTGCTGAAGAGGGTCTAGTCGGAAGTAGGCTTGCAAGGGTCAGGCCTGTCTGGTTTTAAAAACTCAGAAAAAATGGACAGGTTCTAGACCTCATCTCCACACCTAACCCCTAAGGAGTCTGGTGATTACTTTCTTGAAGCCCCAGGGTCACCTAAAAAGTCTCCCACATAGCCACTCCGCTCCCTCTTTCAGGAAGAGATCATTTCCCTAGGAGTGGCCCCAGTCTGACCTGATCCTCCAGGGACTGCCCCGGGCCATCAGGGGGCCCTGAGGCTGTACATCTCACTGGTCAGTCACCTGGAGCCCATCCTCAACACCTGGACCAGGTCGAGGATCAAGAACAATGAGAAGGCAGGTTAGGCCAGTGGGGAAGTTCACAGGCTCCTGGTGACTCAGGCCATGCTCTGCATTTGATGCAATCAAGCTCCTGACATCAAATGCAGGAGGCAGAGCAGGCTTGGCACCAGTGCTGATCTGGTTAGGGCACAACTGGTGCCAGCATCTGGGCCCAAAGACACCCCCATAGTCCCACACAGTCCCGACCTCATCTTCCCGCAGGTCTCCATCCAGCTGCAGGGCCTGCTGCAGAGCCTTGGCCACCACCTGCTTCCTCCTGCTGAGGAAGGCCTGTTCCTCGGCACAGGGCCCACAACCCAGTCGCACAGCCAGTTCCCTGGGTCTGGTGGGAAGGAAGGGACCAAGAAGCAGCTCCTGGGATCATCAGAAAACGAAGCTGGGCCTGCCCTGAAAAGCTCACGACCATCCTTCTCACCTCACTTCTCCCCAACCCTCGCCCCTGGTGTCCTGACTGAAGGGTGATGTGTGGATGTGAGGGGAGAAGACAACCCCACACCCCGGTGGGGACATCCCTGGGGAAGCAGCACTGCAGAACCACAGACCAGGAAAGCAGTGGGACCCAACACCATCAATCTGCTTCCACCTCTCAGCCCTCTCCCCACCCACCCAGCAATGGCTCCAGAGGGGGCAGAAATGATGTTCCCTCCTCTTCCTGGTGGGAGCTGGCCTCTCAGGCCTGTGGATGGCCAGTGTGGGTGACTCCACCCATCTCCTGCAGCTCAGCTGAGGCCTGCCCACAACAGCTGCCCGCCAAGAGGCATGACTGCCCTTCTCTGGGCTTCCTTGCCTGCCATGCACCTCTAACCACTCTCCTGCCTTCCATCTGCTTTCCCAGCCAAGCATTTATCAAGTGCTTGGCGCCAGGCCCAGGCTAGGTACACACCTCTCTGGCTGAATCAGGAATGAGCGTAAAAAGTCAGCAAGAGCCTTCATCTGCCAAAACTCCCACACTTCACGTGCCACAATGGGAGCAAACCCCTGAGCCTCTGAGAGAACTGTCAGTGGCCCGTCCCGCCAGGGCCCGGCAGCTGTCCCCCATGACTTTTCCCAGTGCCCGGGTGGCCTCTCACCCTTCTTCATTTTTCAGCTCCACTTTCATCAGGGGCTCCTGAAAACCATGAACACTCCAGTCATGAAGATGGGCCACCCCACTCCCCTCATCCCAGCCCCATTCACATCGTATGATGGCCCAATGCTCCCTTGGGCCCCAGCCATCTCCACAGGGGCCAGGCCTGAGGACCCCTCTCCCCTAGCCTGGCCCTTGTCCAGGGCGGAGGCCAAGGACAGGAGCTGCTACAGTAGGACAGATCTTCAAGGCCTGGGCCCACATTGTGCATCTGGCTTTCTTCCTCCAGTGACCAGTACCTGGGATGTAGGGAAGACAAGTCGCACCACTTGGCCAGAGGGCAGGGCCCTCAGGGGCACCTTCAGCTGCTCTTGGGGGGCATCCTGCAGGGAGGATGAAGAGGACCTAAGACCCTCTACCCTTCCGTCCCAGCAAGGCCTCACAGATTGCCCATGAGTGACCAAGAAGCAGCAGGAAGGGGACAGGAGGCCGAGGTCACCCCACACCTCCCAGGGTGCCTGACTGCCGGGGAAGCCAGGAGAAGTTGGAGGTGAACACAGAGATGGCACCCAGGCTGAAGAGGGCACTACCTGCAGGTGGATACTCAGTTCCTGCTCCCAGCAGGCCGGCCAATGGAAGCAGAAGGAGCCAGCGCCAACAGAGGCCTCCTGTGGACCCTCACAGGACCCGGGAACCACCAGCCGAACTCTGCCCTCCGACTCTGGAAGCAGGAACCAGAGCAGAGAGGCTAGGAATGTGACCTCAGCCCACAGAGGCCCCTGTCTCACTTAAGGGGTCTGGAGTGGGAGTGGGGGCATGTCCCTCCCCCTACTGAGATGGTAGTCTGGCCCAGAGCTAGGCTGGGGGATGGGCCCCCACTGCAGCCCTCTGACGACTGAGGGGAAAAGCCCCAGTGGGGATGCATCCCCTGCCCCCTGCTCCTGACCGAGAGTTGGGGACGACGAGTACAAGGTCCCCTCAGAAAGGGGATGACAAAGGCTGAGAGCCGGGGAGTGGGGGCTATCCCCGGTGGGTCCCAGCAGGTCAGGGACTCACCCTGCAGGTCCCCTGCCTTCTCCAGTCGAACATGCAAGCAGGAGAGCTCCCGGGCCTGGGTGTGAAGAGAGCCCCTCAGACTTGAGCCCCTCCCCTGTAGAGACCCCACCCCCTCCCAGGACTCCGGTTCTTGCTCCTTGATACCTTTCCACCTTGGCCCTGAGTCACCAAACATCTGCTTGGGGTGGGATCCTCTTGAACTGAAATCCCAGGGCCCCCCAACAGCTGCACCCAACCCCCGCGGTGGGCCTGAGTTTCAGGCCCAGGAGGAGGGCAAGCAGGCGGTATGGTGGGGTGGTGGGGGGTGTTCTGGACTCACCACTAGGATGCCATTGCTAAAGAGGCACTCGGCACCATCACTCCTGGAAAGAGCCCCCAGAGACCCTTAGCAAGAATCCACACTCCCAGGTTCTCACCCCTCAAGGAGACCTGGGCTTTCCTCCTCCACCCCAGACACCTCCCAGGGAAGGGGTGTCAGCTCTGGGTGTGCTGGGCTCTGTCCTTCCCAGAAGGAATCACTCCCACCTGGGAACTGCCCCACAGCCCGACTCACAGATTCTGCAGACGAAATTCAACTTCCAGGCGTTCCTCACCCTGGAGGGAGAAAGAAGCAAGTTAGAAACAGTGAGGAGAGAGAGAGAGAGAGTGTGTGTGTGTGTGTGTGTGTAAATCCCCCAGATACCTCGGCTGCTACGGTCCCAGCAGTGAGGAGAGTTACTGTTCACGCTCCCTGGACTGCTCCAAGAACCCTGCCCTTGGCTTAGGGGCCAAGACAGAGGTGGGGACAAGACTGCCCAGTAGCTCCTGGCTGACAGAGCCTCTGGGACTCCTGAATCACTCACCGGAGAAGAGAGCCGTGTACCTGGTGACCTTCCGAAGCAGCCCCTCCCTGGGCCAAGGCCCTCCACAGCCCCACACGCAGCCTTACCTGAGGGTTCAGTGAGAAGCTCTCACGCCGGGACTCCCCAGCCCGCAAGGTCCCCACGTCAAATAGCACTGACAACACGGGGTCATCCGTGGTCAGAAGGTCCTGGTCAAAGACTCTAAGATGCACGATGTTCTGAAAGGGAAACAGAGCGAGGGGGCTGCAGGAAGAGGAGGTGAGGCAGGGAACAAGGGGCTGGGAGGCAACAGTGGGGGGACGGTGAGCGGGGCCAGGACTCACGCCCACCCACCTTGATCTGGCTATGGATTCGGAAGTGAAAGCTCTGATTCCAGACGGGGTTTCTGCAGTTCTTGACTGTGCGCGTCTGCAGCTGGTGGCTGGAGGCCGTGGGCAGCCACAGGGTCACGTAGCAGTCAGAGGAGGTCACTGTGGGGAGGAAGCAAGGGTGACAGCCAAGAGTCCCTCCTAGCCCAGCCGCCCAGAGCCCACATCCTTCCATCACTGGCAGCCCCAGAAGACCTAAGGACCCAGAAAACAGGGCTGGTTAGGAGGCAGGGACCTGATCTGGACATTCCATCCACTGCTTCCTCTCCGCACCCTCTCAAGGAGCCCCCACATACCCAGCCTACTTGCGTCTCTCCCCGCCGCCCTGGCTGGCTCTGAAGTTGCAAAACCACTGCCTCCCCGGGCCCAGCACTCACCGAGGTCCTTGGAGGGCAGGCCACAGGCCTGCAGGACACGAATGGTGAGTAAGCAGGTCCCAGGCACCTTTGCCTGCAGAGGATGAAGAGAGAAACAGGCTTAAGGCCAGCTGGTGGGTCCAAAAGGGAGGCTGGGGTGACACCTTGAGGCCTAATCTTGAACCAAAAGGACCATCCCTGCCCAGCCCCGGGCCCATCCTCCCCCCACCAGAGTCCTGAGCCAAAAGGAGGCTACGGTATCTCCCGATGACGCCTGCCAACACTTACACAACACTCCGCACCGGCTCCGGTCCAAGGGCTTGATGCAGCCTAACTCGATTTAATCACACAGCCATTCTGTGCGTGGGGACTGCTTATTATGACCAAACCCACAAGGAAATAGAAGTGCTTGCCTGAGATCGGGGCGAGGACTAGACCAGGCGAGCTCGACTTGTGCGCTCAACCCCCACACTTCCCAGTACAGTACCTTTACTCTGTCCACCCCGCATCCCTGGGTAGCAAGGGCCCCAGGGCAGCAGAGGAGGTGAGGAGGGAAGGAAAGATGTATGGTGGGCCTCTGCCTGGCCTTGGTCCCCCTAATGGAACTGTTCCATACTCCCATCCCTGGCCAGAAGTTCTGGAAATGGGCTCTCCACTGGTCTAAGGACAGCAGTGATCGGCTCACCCACAGGCTGACTGGTCCTCCAGGTCTTACAAGGTCAGGTTCAAGATGGTCCCCAGGTGGCTCCATCCAGACCCACAACCCTGGATCTGGGGATTTGACACCCTGTGCTAATCCATTCTTCCTCTGGCCTTCAGCCCTGCCTCAGAATGGCCCTGATGGAGTCCAGGGGCAGAGCTAGAGAAGTTCATCCATCACTGTCAACCCTGAGGCCCCCACACCCCCAAGCAACTGAGTCAGAAGCAATGCCAGAGCAGCTGCTGCCTCTGGGGCCCCAGGACAGCAGCTGGGAGCCTGAGTTCTCAGGGCCTGAATCCACCATGCCAGAGAGCTCTGCCTGGAGCCCATCTCTAAGGCAGGAAGAACACTCAATGATCCTTCATCCCAAGACCCTGCCTCTTCCCTGGCTTCTGCTCCCCACCAAGGTCCAAGGCTGGCAAACACCTGGAGAAGCCCACCACTCCCTAAAGAAACAGCACTAACCAGGCTGCAGGAACCAGTGCCCTACTGGGTCTTACCAGAGCCATGAGGCAGAGTCCTCAGGAGGAAGGAGTAATGGCAGTGTTTGCAAGACTGAGGACTGTCAGCTTTATCACCCAGAGCCAGCGATGTCCCAGCGGGCCCCAAGCTCCTCCCCTGGTCCTCCCAGCCACCTCTGCTCCACCCAAGCCCCACACCCACTCCTGGACCAGCCACCTGTCCAGGAAATGAGACACCTTAAACCGACATGGAGCCACGGACGCCCTCATGATGGGGGCTCAACACACCTGAACACCCATTCTCTCCAGCCAGCACCATCTGGGCCTCGCCCCAGCCCTATTCTCCCTGCCTGGACCGTTGACGAGGGCCCCCAGGAGAGCTGACTGTCAGAGGCTGAGCAGGAGGCTGGAGGTGGGGTGGGGGTGCAGGAGGGACTGCTAAGGTCTGGAAAGTGGGGAGCAAGCCCCAGGGCAGTGGCAGACCCAGAGCCGTGTCCCCCATCACAGGTCTGTTCCCACCCTCCTGGCACTGGTGTGACAGAACCACCTGGTTATGACAGGAGCGTTGGTCGATCTGAGAGCGCCCCAGGCCCCAGCATAACCAGGCAGGGCTGTGGCTTGTTCTATGGTACAAGCCCTTCAAAGCTGTGTGCCAGGGACTTCCCTGGCAGTCCAGTGGTTGAGACTCCATGCTTCCACTGCAGGATCACACAGTCATTCCTGGTCAGGAAACCAAAATCCTACATACTGGGCAGCCAAAACATAAAATGTGCTTGTTGTGAGAGAAACAACGGTGAATCCCAGACCCCAGGACACCAGACCCCACCAGTTGCCCTAGAGCTGGAGGAGAACAAACAGGTCCAGAGTGAAGCTAGGAAGAGCTTTGCGGGCTCTAAGCCCATGAGCTCCAAGCCACTGTTACAGCAAGGCTGGGGTTGGCCTGAATGACCCAGAGAGGCTGTGATGGCTGTGGTGGACAGAGGGGTCCTGTCCACAGGCCCCAACCTAGACCCAGCCCTCACCTCAACTACTATCACTCCAAAATGTTCACCTGTACCTTCCAGCCCCCAGCAGACCACAGAAGGCAACTGCGAGGGAGTCTCAGCACACTTGAGTCATAGATGCCTTTTATTGAACACTTCCTCTGTGCCAGGCCTCTGCCATCCTCACAGATAGCACCCCCAGCACCCCATGAGGTAGGAACCATCATTAACTCCGTTTTACAGACAGGACACCACTGTTCTGAGGCAGTAAGTGGCACAGGTCATGGGTCATGGCGCTGATGAGAGGTGATGCAGCGCCCAAGGCCCCACCTCTTCCAGAACAGGATGCTGCCTCACCTGGGTGCCAGCTTCCTGGGTGCTCACACCCAGACCTGCGCGGCACCTCCTGGTCCTCCAGGCCGCCTCCCAAGCCTCTGGAGCTGACCCTAAGCCCGCCTGGCTGATAGCCGGCACCTCTGACTCCAGGCTGCCTCTAGCGTTGACTGGCCTGGGAGAGGTGTGGCCTTTTCCATGGGTAGTTCTTCGCGATATTCACCAGGGCTTGGTCAGTTGAGGCCTGAGACCTTAGTGAGGGAGTCGAGCAGCTGGAAGTAACTGTACTTGAGGTCATACTCCATGTCGTACCAGAAATTCACTGTAGGGGAAAAAAGAAACCGGAGCACAAGGGTCCCCCTTCTGACTTAGATTCCCCACTTCCCCACCCACCCCCAGTGACCTGGGTCGCCCCTTACCAGCAATGCAGCCATGGGACTGCTGGACGTGGTGGAACCACAGGGCTGGCAGGTAGAGCATCTCACCCGCCCGCACTGTGCAGCGAAGCGCTTGGGCCTGGCGGTAACTGGGGTACCGGGCCAGATCTGGAGCCAGGGGGTCCAGGGGGATCCACGGCACCTGGGGACACGGCAGACTCCAGGGAGCAGGCCCAAAGCCCCCAGGCTCCGAACTCTGTCCCTGGAGGTAAATGCCCCGGACCCTGCCCTGCTAAGCACTGGGAAGCCCAGATGGAGGGATTCTTCAGCAAAGCGCCACCTCCCCATCTCTTTGGTGCCTGTTCCTCAGAGTCCAGCTCCTTGCCTCCCCTCTCCCGGGGCTCAGGAACAAGGCAGACACCTTCTCCATGGCCTCTTCATCCACCATCTTGAATGAGCCCTCTTCGGTTAGCTGGTAGGTTGCCTGTGTGTACAGTTCTGAAACCAGAGGGAGAAAGTCTGAGGATCCTCAAAAGGCCTGGAGTGTGCCCACCACTCCCTCGTGTTCCCTGAGGGCAGCGGCACGGGGTCTGGGGTCCTAGTGCAGTGGAGATGCTGTGCCCCAGCCCGCCTGGGGCTCCTCACTGTCCTCCCTCCTCCATGGGGCTCCCCGGCCCCTCCCAGGCTGTATCCCCTACCATAGGGGATGAAGGGCCGGTCACTGGGTGGATGCAGCAGAAAGTGTTTCTCTCCTGAGACCACACAGTAGAGGTTCTCATAATGGTCCTTGTGCACTGCCAACACAGAAGGCCCAGTAGGCAGGGTTAGGAGGAGCAGGCCACAGGAGGGCACAGACGATTGCACTTGGGGCCCTGCACCCCAAGAAATCTTATGATGTGACAGGAGAGCACACAGAGTCATAGCAGGCTCAAAAGGATGCCACGACGGGAGTCCGGCAGGCCTTCAGGCATCTCAGATCTCTGCCTGCCAGGGACTAGACACTCGCCAGGGACTAGACACTTGCCAGGCCCTGGGCTCATCTTCAGCAAGAGGGAAATTCACACAGAGTTCGTGTGAGTCTACCCTGACTCAGCTGGCCTTCAGCGCTTTCCAGGGACCCAGAAGAGGGAGTGTCCCCCAGGTTCAATGCCGTGGGCATCTCCACCCACCTGAGCTGTCAGGGAAGGCCCTCTGATGGATCTGAGCCCCAGAATCCCCGAAGAAATTTTAAAGATCAGACAGTCCAATTTCCATCCAAGGTCAGCCTTCCACTCTGTACCTCACCTTCCTCCCCACAACCTCCTCCCCTGCTCTGCACTCCCGACGCCTACACGATGTCACTGCAGCTGCCTCTCCCAGCCAGAAGTTCACAGCATCAGGCATCTTCCCTGTGGGTCAGAGGACAGAGCGCAAGTTAGGAGAGGCCAGGCTGGGAGTCACCACCAGTGATGTTGGGTGGGGAGCAGTGGGGTCCCAGGGGAAGAGAAGGGGCAGAGGTGGGCAAGCAAGGCAAGGGGCCTCTGTCCCCTGGGGCAGGTAGAAGAGCAGCAATCTTCAGTGGCTCATCAAAATGAAGTCAAGGCCTAGGGATCTGTGGGGCCAAGAATGTGGGCTGCCATCACCAAGGGGAGAGAAACAGCAAGGAGGCTGCTCCCACCTTCCCGTCTCCTCCCCACTGGGGCCCCGCCTCCACTCACCCAGCGCCTCAGAGGCCCAGGGCACATGGGGCTCCACATCAGGCAGCAGCTGGGGCAGCTCGGTGGGCAGGTTGGAACACTGCTTTTGCACATAGAGAACCCCAGGGTGTTGGGCTCGGCCCTCCAGCACGTCCAGCACATGGCTCAGGGGCAGGCGGCGCTCAGCAGGCATCACAAAGCGGTCCCCTCGCACAGCATCCGCGTAGCCATCTGGGGTCACTGCCACACTCACCTCTGTGGAGCCCACGGTGGCTCTGGAGGAATGGACATTCAGCTCAGCCCTGGAGGCCCCAAAGCACCGCCCACACCCTGCCCAGGGCAGCCCCCACCTGAGGTAGGGGAGAGACCACTTCCGGAGGGCTGGCCAGTGCTGCAGGGCGTTTCGGATGATGCAGGGCCTGTTGGGGCAGACCCAGTCCCGGTAGAAGTGGAGGGGACTGGGGGGCTCGTCCAGGTGGGGAACAGCAAGAGGCACGCTGAGCTCTGAGAGAGAGAGAGTTGGGGGAGGGGCTGAAACCAACAGTACCCAGTGGCTGCCCCACTGCCCGTGCAAGAGATGCCCACTCCACAGGCCTCTGTGCCACCAAGCAATGCCTAACAGTGACCAAGGGACCCTGGACAGCCAGGAATAGAAGAATGAGGAGGGAAATTAAAGGAAGAAAGTGTGAAACACCCATAAACACACCAGGATGTCCACAGGGCCCAACCCAAATGCTCCACGGGGCCATGTCTGGCCCTGCCCAGGGGACCCCTGGCCTTCCCATTCTGAAGTAGCCAACTTCCTGGCATCCATTAGGAAAGGCAGTCATGGAGGCAACACTGGGAGCTCCAAAGTGAGTAGAGCTGAGGCCCCAAGGCTAGTGCCGCTATGAGTGGGCCAAGGATCTCTGGGAAGCACCTAAATGTGCTCAGTCCTTGCCGTGGCATCATGGAGGTATTAAGGGATGATCCGAGCACCATCTCAAGAAGCTTACAACCTAACTGGGGAGACAGGCTGCTACATGAAACCATCGGAAGAAAAGTACGGGCTGAACTGTCTGCTCTGTCTTACCAAACAGCATCACCAACCTCAGACACCCAAGACTGCCATGTTCGTGTGGGCGGACTGTGGGGCACCACCTGCGTGGGTATCGATACGGGCCTCTGTCACCCTTAACAAAAATCTCTTTTGACTCTTCCTTCTCCCTCACTCCCGGCATCCTACTGATCATCTCTAACTGCTATCGATTCTACTACCTATGTCTCTCAAGCCACACCACACACACCCCTTTCCTCTGCTGGCATCCACAAAGTTAGCTCATTTGGGTCCTCAAAGGTCACTTTGATGAGGCTTTCCTCCCTGGCCACTATTTTTAACATTGTAACCTGCCCTCAATATCCTTATCCCCCTGTTGCTGTTTTTTTTTTTTTTTATTATTTCTATCATTTATCACCACCTTACACACTATATATTTTACTTATCCCAATTATTTATCAGTTTTTCTTGGTAGAATGTTTGCTCCATGAGGACATGGATGCTTGTCTTATTCACTGATGTATCCCCAGTACCTGGAATAGTACCTGGCTCACAGTAGATGCTCAGTAAGTATCTGCTTAATGGTTGAATGTAAGTCTCCAACATCTTCCGGCTGGATGATTGCTGCAGTGAACTAACTGGTTTCCTTGGCTGAATTCCATTCCTCAAAAAAATCCCTCATAAAGGCCCCGTCATCTTCCTAAAATACAATCTCATTTTGTCACACCCTAGTAAAAAGTCCTTTGATGGCTAACCACTACTCCTGACGAAACACAGTCGGCCTTGGCACATATTCAAGGTGCTCTGTGATGAGACCCAACCTACTTTTCCAGTCCGGCTTCCTTCCGTCTGGGCCCTGCCCCGCAGCACACACTCTACTCAGGGGGTGCCCAATTTTGTTTTTGCTGCTCACACAGGAATGCCTTCCTCCTGGCTTTTCACAGAGCGTGAGGCTTCGCTGTGTTATTTTCATCCCTGCGGTCTAGCCTGAATGTCTTCGTCCCCAGTGGGTGGTTACGACACGCTATCCCGACAGCCACTGCACTCATTTTCACCTCTGGGCTCATGCTCTCTCTCACGACCACCTCTCCACACCAGTCATCTGGGCCTTGCAGACAGCTGGAAAGTGAAATGGTGTTAGATCAAAAATGGAAACTGAGTGGGAAGACCCTGGGGGACCCAGGAAAACTTGAAAAGGAAGTGTGCTTACTCCACTGGCTCGAAAACCAAGACGGAACGTGCCAGGCAGATATGGGAACAAGGGGGAGGAATCTGGCGATGGTCTCCAAGTCACGCCAGCCCATCCAAGCAGTCACCTTGTGTGGCTCAATAAATCTCCCTGTTCTTTTCTGAAGTACGGTTGGTTTACATAGCCACTTGTATTATTTATTTTTCAGTCATGCCATGTGGCATGAGGGATTCTATTTCCCCAACCAGGGACTGAAACCATACTCCCTGCACTGGGAGCGCAGTCTTATTAACCACTGGACCACCAGCAAAGTCCCAATAAATCTCCCTATTATTCTCACTAGAATTCTTAAATTATGTGGAAACCGCTTTTTTTTTTAACCCTCTGTATTTCCTGCAATTATTTCAGTTTCACTTTTTCACCATTCAGAGCTCCTTTAAAGAATGGCCACTATTCCCTCCTGAGGCTTCAAAGGGAGAATTTCATAAAAGACCCAAATAATTCCTTTGGTCTGACAATTCTGCTAGGAATTTAACCAACAAAAACATACACGTGCACAGACTCTGCACCAGCCACACTGGCCTCCTCACTGATCCTTCAACACACCTGGCACACCCCCACCTCACAGCATCTGCCCCGCATGCCCTTCCTAGAATTCGCCCCTCTCGGAGGTCTGCTCGCTCACCCGCTCCCTCCTTTTTAAGGCCAGTGCTCAAATGCCGCCTAGTCAGAGGCCCACCCTGACCTTCTCATTTCAACTCGTAACCTGCCCCACTGCCACATCCTGAGTCTCCTCACTCAGTTTTACTTTTTTACCCCACATTACTTATCTTCTAACCCATTTTTCCCCTGCTGTATGGTTTATACATCCAGTGCCTACAGTTACTTAAAATGTAAGCTCTGTGAGGGCAGAGATCTGTTTTAGTGATGTATCCTAAACATATCGAACAGAGTCTGGCACACTGCAGTGCTTACTAAATATTTGTTAAACAAATACGCAAAGTATTGATTGCTGTATTAAAAACAATAGATTGAAAATGACCTAAATGCCTACCAAGAGGGGGTTAATTAAGCAAATTACAGCATTAGTACACAGATGTGGAAAAGATTGAAGAAGATTTAGATGGACCTAAAATATTTAGGGAACCAGAAGAGTGTTTTTAACAAGCTACCATTTGTATAAAAAGGGAGCTATCCAGTCATAGGTGTGTGTGTGGATATTAATACAAGTACTGCTGGAAGGAAGCAACCTGGAATGGGAAGGAAGGACACTTACTTTACATAAGTCTGCTGGTTTTTAAACAACGTGCCCATGTTACTCTTCAGTAACAAGACATTGTTTAGAAATAGAAAGAGAAAAGGGAGAGAATGAGAGGAAAAAAATAAAAACCAAGCAAGGGAAAAACCAGGGGTCTCTAGTATAGCCGCCTCCAATCATCCTGAAATTCTGCAGCGCTCCTGGCTTGGAGGCGTCTCCTCCTGAAGGATGCGATCCAGCAGGGGTTCACAGAGGGAGAAACTAAAGACTTCAAAACAGAGAAAGGTCGAGAAGGCAACAAGAGAAAGCCCCAGTTACTCGGTGCGGGCTGACGGTGGGAAACAGAACAGCGCCAGAGTCAAGACTGGACCGCGCCTTGGGAATAGGTGAAGGGTCACCCCAGGAAACCACGAAGGTGTGGGGACAAGGGAGGAGGGGAGAGGAGGACCCACCCAGGGGGCTGGGGGGTCGGGGGTGCGGAAGAAGATTGATTACAGGGGCCATCCACGTGCACGAGGTTCCAAGCTCCTCGAGGACAAGAAAAAGGGTGCACCCTGGTATCAGCGGCCCAGGAAAGACCAGGGCGTACCCGGCTCTGGAACCCGGTTCCAGGCAAGCCCAAGGCCCCTCCCGCGTCTCGAGGTTGTTTGGCAGTCAACAAGCCAGCCCACTCACCCCTTGCCGCAACCGGGAATTCTCGTAACTCCCTCCGCACAGCGTCCAAAGCCGCCTCCGCCATGACGCCGCCGCCGCCCCTGGCCCCGCCCCTCCTCCCTCAAGACTCCGCCCCAGCCCTGAGGCCCCGCCCCCCCCGCGTCCCCGCGCCTGAGCTCGGGCTACGTGCCCGAGGCCGCGTCGTCGTCCCGCCCCGCGGCTGCAGTCGGAACCGCCCACTGCCCCACCCGCAGCGACCACAGATTCTGTTGCCCGCCCCACTCGCTGACAACCCAGTTAGCAAATGATTGTGTTTATTGACGAGTTCATACATCAATACAAACGGACATGTTAAAAACAGCCTCTGCCCTGTGAGACCTGGGGATGTGGGGGAAGCGCCATGGCCTGGACAAAGTATAAAAGTTATAAATAAGGGGCTTTCAAAACTGGGTCAGGGCAGATCTGAACGGGGGCGGCAGTTGCCGGTGGCCTCAGACATGCAGAAGGGGACGGGCGCCGACCACAACATCCCCCCACGCTGGGCGGGGGTGGGGATTGGGGGTGGGTAATCAAAAGGGTGGCCACCTTCCCACAAACCTCGGCAGGAGTGTCGCTCCGTCCTCGTGAGGGAAAGGCTGGCTGAAGGTGGCCAGGAACCCAGCCCAGAGGACCAGGCCTGAGCCCCACTTGCAGTGTACTGCAGCTGGTGTGCTGATTAGGGGTACATGGGGAGCAGATTTCTGACTATGACAAGGGCAGCTGTGGCCTCTTGGGGTCCACACTCAGCTCTGAGAGTTCCTGGGCCAGGATTTCTTGGCAGCTTGGCATGCAGGTGGTGGTAGTAGAGAAGAGTGAGGGTGAAATAGGATTCACCTGTTCAGGTGACTAATGCAAGCAAAGCTTGGCACCCTTAAGAATCCAACTTCAAGCCCCCACCCACAGAGCCAGCAGAGCCCATAGGGACCCAGCTTTCCAGCCTGGGGCTGTAGCAGAGCTGCCCTGACTTACCTGAGGGAGAGGAAGCAGCAGGGCCTAAAGACACGTTCTTCACCCCAACTCTTCCACAGCTGCTTCTGTACTTGGTCCTACTCTACTTGCCCATTGTGCCCTGGCTCCTTCCCCTCACCCCTAACACTACCCTCCTAACTCTATCCCCTCACCTCTACCACTTACCTGGCCCACCTACCATCTTTCCAGTGTGTCTCTTGGCCCCTGCTGCAGCCCCATGGGCCTCCCTCTCTTCAGCTTCCAGCACACCTGGTGCCCAGCACTGCCCTTGAGGAGGCTCCTTCTACCATAAACAGATACTCTGGGCCATTACACAATCAACTAGGCTGTGAAAACCAAGAATCCAGGCTTAGTGGGTTTCATCCCTTTTCATATTCTTGATGGGAGCCAGGGTGATGAAGCCAGGGCAGGATGTGAAAGCAAAGCAGGCACACATCAGCCAGCCAAGTGGTCTAGCAGTGAACACTCAGTGTGTGTGTGTGTGTGTGTGTGTGTGTGTGTGTGTGTGCATGCGCGCTCGCTCGCACACGCATTTGTGTAGGTTTCTTCTGTGGCCAAGGTCCTTAGAAGGTGGGCCGGCACCCTGTAAACTACGAGGGAAGTTCCAACACGGGCTTCTGACTGAGCATCACTCAGGATGCAGGGAGAAGGTGGCCACAGCTTCAGCAGCCTGTTGGGGACCAGGGCTGAAAAACAGGGAAGGCCAAGGGGCTGAGGAAAGGAGGCCAGGACTTGATGTTTGCCCAGCAGAGGGCTTTACCGTCCTGCAGCAACGTCCCACAGCTGGCTCCACAAGTTCTGGCCAGGAGAGAAAGGGGGCACAGGAAGAGACAATGCTAGGGCCCCCCCTGGAGGGGAGAATGGGAGTGGAATGTGGGGGCTCAGGCCTTGACACCAACTCAAGCCTCCTGATGGCTGGAAGGGCTCCAGAGGGCCAGAGGGCTCTGCCTTTCTGAACTGCCAGCAAGTGGGGAAAACAGACAACCCCCACTCTGGCAACCAGGGGAGTAAGCTGGTGTGGGAGGGGGCATGGAGGTAGAGGTGAAGTTCCGTCGTTGGCCAGAGGGCAAGGACACCAGATCACCTCTCACCTCTACCCCCTGGATACCCTGTGTGTGCTCCACCCCAGGGAGCTGATCCCTGCAGTAATTTCAAATGGCTTCTAAGAAGGGAGGGCAGGCCTTTCCGGACTTGCCCCAAGTGGAGCAGGCTGCCCTCCGACTCCTCACAGCACCAAGATGACAAAGACCAAGATCTGCCCCTGTGTGAGCCACCAGATGGCTGTGGAGGCAGGAGTTCCAAGAGAGTGAGGCAACAGTCAGGGAAATAAATTAATAAATACAGGGGTCCCGTGAGGAACAGCTGAGAAAGCCATGGCCCCTCTGAGCATGGATCCCTGCTCTCCACTCCAAGCATCCTCGCAGACTTTGGTGAGTGGAGGAGAGATGCAGTTTGGAAGGAGGGGAGCATTCACTGGGGACAGGCTTCTGGAACTCAGAGTCTGCGTTCCATGCGCCGCTCCACAGCTCGAAGCAGCAGCTCTGAGTATTGCTCCAGCAGGGCCTGTGTCTGCTCGGCCCCCACCGCCCCAGGGTTCCCGCCCGGGCTGGCCAACACCGCCCCAGCCAGGGCCTCCAGCTCCTGCCGCACTGAAGAGAAGGTGTTTCTCAGGAGCTGGGTGATGCGACTTTGTTCCACCGAGGGTGTCTTGCAGCTGGCCACCTGCAACAGGACCCCTGAAGTGAGTTGGAGGAACAGTGGAAGGGACTGTCAACAGATGCAGAAAGGGGAGGGGCCCCGACTGGGTATCGCCTGCTCCCAAGAAGGGACTGCATGCCCTGCTGGGTGTGGCCAGGAGTTCCACACGCCAAGATCAGCAAGTATGACCAGAGGCTAGGGGATGGAGGCAGACCCTGGGGGTAACCGTCAGATGTGGCATCACCTACATCTTGTTAGCAATTCCTCTTTCAAATCTCAGCCCCTGTGGGACTGTCCCCTATGTTCAGAGTGGCCAAATTGTTTCTGAATATGAAAAGGGATACTATTAATAATTATACTTGGACAACAGGCATAAGCTGGACGATTCTAAGCAAACTAGGCCATGAGAGCTCTCTACACTGTCCCCCGCTGTCTGAGGATGTCTCCTCCAGCTGTTAGCCAGAAATGACTGATATGTACTCAAGTTCAAAAGGCCTGGCCTGGTTCCTAACCCACTCGCCTACTCAGAGTTCTTAACTGTTCCACCCACTCGTCAGTGGAAGAGCCTTAGCATTATGTGCTAGATATTCAACCAGCACTCCTGACATGCTCTGTCCTCCTGCTGGGCAGACAGGGAGAAGGGGAGGGGGTACCCAACACATACCAAGTGGTAGAGCTGGACGGCCTGGCGCACACTGCCCTGGAGCTCAGCCACGAGCTGCTCACACTGCTCCAGGCTCACTGCTGGTTCTGGAAGGGACAGACACAGCTCAGCAAGGCCCAGAAGAGCTGTCCTTTCCAGCCTGCCCACTCAGGGGCCACTCAGAGCAAGAGAGGCCTACCCCAACCCAACCCCCCACTCTGTCCAGCACCACATGCCCTGAGTCCCTTCCTCTGGCCTCCTTCCTTCTCAACACTCTCCCAATACCACACAGCAGACACGGTCCAGAGGAGAGGCACAGCTCCAGCCCTGGGAGCTAGAGGGCACTGAAGGGGAAGTGGGTCATAGAGAGGTCATAAAGGTTAGCCAGAGTGTCTCACCATCAGGGGTGTGACTTATGGACCGAACAGGAGCAGACAGGACGAGAAACACCAGAGGTTGGACCCACAGAAATGAGATGGAGCCAGAGAGCGGCCGACAGACGGGAGAGAGAGGATGGGGCGGGAGATGAGAGCTGGGGAGCGGAGCACACCTGAGTCCCGGCTCAGGGTTGCCTCTGGCCTGGCACATTCCACAGGGCTGGGAGTCTTCTCAAGGGGTGAGGGCTGCAAGTTCACAGGGCCTCGGAGCAGGCTGCTGGCCGGCAATTGCTGGGCACGGGGGCTGTTGGGCCCAGGCTGAGCCTGGCACTCTGTCCTAGGCTTGGGAGTGGCACCCTCCCCTGAACAGGCCCGCCTCTCAGCTGTACTGTGAGCCTTTCCTAGCCCCGCTGGGCAGCTGGGCTGTTCTGCCTCACCAGGGGCCCGGCCCTTGGTAGCAGGTGAGAAGGTAGCCAAGGTGGGACGATCAGGCAGTGGCTTCGGGAGATCCAGGACCAGGTGAGCCCGGCTGGGCAGGGACAGCTTGTTGAGTGGTGGGATGCGGACGGGGGCAGAAGCTTGATGTTCAGCAGCCAGACCCAGGTTTTCGCCAACAGAGATGCTGCGGGCAATCTTGGCCATGGAACTGGTGGTGGGGCTCTGGTACGAGTGGGGCCGAGACAGGTGGCGATCAGCTCTGGGCAAGGAGTGCAGGCACCCCTGGGCTTCCATCTCCTGTGAGAGCAGCAGGCCTGGTGGAGGGGCCTCATCTGCAGAGGAGACAGAGACACACATGGGTCAGGGGGTGAGGAAGACGTCCCGGGTGCTAAGGCTCAGCTCCCTAGGAGCTGCTGCGCCCTCACACTCCACTAACGGACACCGACTGGCAAGCCCAGTGACACATCAGGGCTCCATGAGGCCCCCTTCCTCGAGCACGCCCATGGGCTCCACACACCCCGCCCCTGGAGCTGAGCCCCCTGGGTGCCTCACCCTGTGGTACCAGACTCTGCACCGACTGGGCTTTCTGGAGTCCACCTGTGGGGCCGGCTGCAGCCACTCTCTTGGGGGACCAGCCACTGTCCGGGCTGAGACGGCGTCGCGGCAACAGCACAGGGACTGCCTGCTGGGGGCCAGGGTTTCCAGGGGAAGGCTCCGCCTCTGGGGGTGCTCCTGGAGGATTAGCACCACTGCCTCTTGGCTGCTCACCAGAAGCTTGCAGCCCCTGGGCCAGTCTCGATGTCAGTGCCAGGCTTGAGGAAGATGGGGATGGTTCCCTAGGGAGGAAATGTGAAAGAAGGCCCAGAGAAGGGTCAGGGCTGCTCCCTGACAAGACCGGGAGAAGGTCTCATGGCACTGAGCGGCGCTGGGAGAGAAGGGCAGGCACCACGTCAGCCAGGACAAAGCTGGAGGGCGCAGTACTGCTGGGCAAGGAAGACTGAGCCTTGGAGAGGAGAGGGCTCAGGCCGCCCTGGGGCAGGATAGGCCCTACTGGGAGCGCTGCGCGGTCAGGAGAGCTCGGGCTCCTTGAAGGAAAGCGAGCTGCCATGGGGAGAGTACCTGAGTGGGGGGCTCTGCACTTGCAACAGGAATCGTGAAGAGATGCTCCGAGACTCTGTCCGCTCTGGTACCCGGACTGGGCCCCCTGCCAGGGTGACAGAAACCATGACTTGAAGCAAGCCCTGGCTCCAGACTCTGCCTCCCCTAGAAGGCCACCCCGGGCATGGCCTGCCTTTGGACCCTCCCTCTCTGCTGGGCAAGGAGGAAAGAAGGGAGGATTGCAATGAGCAATCTGACCACACCTGAAGCAGCCCCGTTGGCCAGAGTCTCAAAGTGCTGTTTCAGAAACTGCTCCTGATCCGGGGTATGGGGGCTGCCCTCCTGCACCTCAAAGGGGCCAGTGCCTGCCTCGTCTTCCTCTTCTTCCTCATCACCCTCGGCCGGCTCTTCCAGGTCTGAGGAAATGCCATCCACACTCAGGGGCTCCGTGCTCTCAGAGTCTGGATGTGGAGGAGGGGGAGAGAAGCATCACGCTGCACCCATCTGTCGCCAGAGCCTCCACTCCCACCGGTGTGCTCCTGGCCCTCCCTGGGCCTGCAGCCTCACCTTCGTTGGGGTGCTCAGGGCTGGAAAGGCGGCTGCTGCTGAAGTCCACAGAGCACGCACTGTCAGGGCTATGCTTCTCTGAGCCCCTGCCATCTGCATACACTCTTCCCAGGGGCCCTCGGCTTGGTGCCTGCACCTGGAACTCACTGCCAGAGAGGCCAGCAGGGGAAGGAAGAGGCGGTGAGCAGTGGTGAGCAACAGCCCCACGGACCCCTGCCTTCCTCCTGCCCCATGAACAGGACTGGAGATGAGGCAGGGGCGCAGGGGTGGGCAAGCCAAGGGCCTGGAGCCAGCCCCCCACCCAAGTGCAGAACACTGGGAGGGAAGGGAAGATGTGAGAGAGGGGTATGCACGGCCCCAGAAGTCGGCGGGACCCTTGCCTGGTATCCAGGGTGGGGCTGTCACCCGGCTCCGGGTAGACAATACCATCTTCGATGGGTGTGGACTCCAGATCTTGGGCAAAGAGCCGTTCCTCTTGGGACAACAATCGGATGATGTGGGGGCAGGAACAGGGCTGGGAAGCCTGAGGCCGGGGGAGCTTTTCATTCTGGAAACACACAGAGCAGCATCACTGGGGTTGCTGATGTGAGCAAGGATCTGGGAGAGGAGGTGCAGGGGAGCAAAGACTCAGTGGGCACCGACTCTGGGGGGAGCTCCGACTCTGAACAGACACCGAAAAGCCAGGCTGGGTTCCAACCAACGTTCTTGAGCCTCGGGAAGAACCACGTTTGCACTCTGGGCTGCCAACCTCCAGCCACTATTTCATATCATGAGCCCTCCAGGGAACCCCACCCAGGACAAAGGCGACCCCTTGCTTTTCCACCCAAGGGGAAAAGTGACACACAGCCTCACCAGCCCCAACCTGACTCTACAGGTCAGGTTACCCATGCCCCATGGGGGCAGAGCAACCACCACGGGATGAACACTCAGGCACCGCTGTCGGCGCAAGGCCGGCTGAGCCAGCGTGGAGGTCTCTAGGCTGCAGGGAGAAAGCAGGCTCACCTGGCTCACACTTGAGGTCTCAGGGGCCTGCTGACTGTGCTTCCCAGGACCTGAAGGGGTCATGGCCAGAGAGTCCTGGTGAGGGCCCCGAGGACCTGGGGCCAGTGTCTCCAGCTGCCTCAGGTCCAGCATAGAGCGAACACTCAGCTCCACGCCTGGCTGAGCCCAGCGCCCCCTTCTTCTGGGTCCTTGGTTGGTGGCAGGAGCTGGGTCCAGGAACTCCTCCGTCTCCTGTGCCTGATATGGGGTGGGGGTGGGAGAGGAGTAACAGTAAGTCACACAATAGTATCAGCAAACACTCACCCGTCACCTAGTGTGTGCCAGGCACTTTACATGTATTAGCTCATTTAATTCTCACAACCACCTTATGAGGTAGGTACTAAAGGGAAAGAGAAGCATACAGGGCTTCAGTAACTCGTCCAAGTTCCGCAGGCAGCCTGCCTGCAGGTTCCAGCTCAGGTAGCCTGGCTCCAGAGTCCATGCTCTCAGCCTCACTCCATGTGCTGTCCTAAAGGACCTTCCAGTCTCAGCCTTCACCAGAGTTATGGACACCTCAGACCTGGGAGTCTCTCAAAGGCCCCCAGAGGACAGCCCCAGGTCCACACACAGCACCAGGGACAAACCGAGAGTCCAGGCTTGAGGCCCATGGCCTGGTCAGAAGGCGCCAGACCCCACACCACCATCACCCCATGAAGCTGCAGCTGACAGTGAAAGGTGCTGATGCTTGAAATCCTGACGTGGAACAGGAAGGGCTGAGCCGCCTCTGAAAGCCTCTCTCCTCCTCCTGGTCACCCAGAAGTCACCGTTCAGTTATTGGTCCTCTTAAGGCCTTTGCCCCCTAACTATTCTGGAAGTTCTGAGCTTACCTCCTAACCTTCTTTAGTACTAAAGTTTCTCCAGATTTCATTCTTTGGCCCTTTGACTTTCTTGAAATTTCCTTCTAACTGTTCAGCTCTGACCCTTTTCTACTCCCCACCTCCACCAGTTCTTTGCTCACATTTGCTCCCAGGGCCCCAGGTGGCTGAACAAGTGGAGTGCCGCACCTAGCGGTGGCTGACCCATGTGGGCCATCTCCCCTGGCCTCACCTGGGCTTCACCCCTCACCTGGAACCACCCCAGGGGCTTCCTTGAACACAGGGGGAGGGCACCTGGGCAGATCCGATGCCCAAATGCCTCGCCAGGTGTAGAGAGCCCCGCTTCCACCATCCTTCACCCCTCATAACCTTGGAAGAACATTTTAACGATGGTGACTCACCCGACTCATCTCCCAGTGGGACAGGCTTCGGGGCAGGGCTGGGCTGGGCATCGAGGCTGGACAGAGACAGGCAGTCAGAGAGCACGGCTCCCGCCCACTCACTCTGAAGTGCCAGCCCCTATCAGCCCACACCCTTCAAAGCCTCAACTCCCTGCTCTCAGCCCCCAGTCCCACTGAAAGTGCCTGTGTGGCCATGCCGCAGACTCGCACAGACCTGGCTCTATCTTGGTGCCCCTGGCAAGGGTGGGCAGGGCTGGAAGCTCCTCCTCTTCAGTGCCCTCATCTTCTCCCTCCTTGTCGCTGTCTGAGGAGAGAGCTGGTCCAGGAGACAGCATCGAGGGGGCCTCGTGCCTGCATCCAAGACAAGGAAGGTCACGGGGAGAGCAGACTCGCTGGGTGGAGAGGTCAGCGTCGTGGCTCTTCCAGTAAGGAACAGGTACGGGGAGACACAGAGCTGCTGAGCGGCAGGTCCATAGCGAGGAGGAGGAGCAGCCTGGAGGCCCACCCACCGGCATCCACACCCACACTCTGATCTCACCGGTTGGGTCCAGCGGCCCTCTGGGGAGAGGATGATCCTTGCTGCTTGCCCCCATGCTGGCGCTGGCGCAGCTCGGCCAGACGCTGCCTCATGCTGATGGTCATCTCCGAGCTCAGGCGCCACACAAATATGCAGCTGGGGTGGAGCCACAGAGCTGGGTGAGGGGCAGGGGGACTGTGGGGGGCAGCACACTAGTGCCCCTCCTCCCCGGGCTGGCAAGGAGACCAGAGCCACCCTCCAGTGCCGGGCCTGTTCAGCCCTACTTTCCAAGACATCACTGATGTGAAGAGAGGGGACTGACACAAGAAGAATCTCAGGGAAGCTGGCTTCTGCTCACCTGTCCCCTGATACAGAGATGAGATGTTTGCAGTCATTACTGAACTTCATGCCAGTGACAATCTCTGTGAAGAACAAATATGGTCGATGAGCCCCCCGCCCAAAGTCCCAGCCAGATGTCTTCTCAACAGTGGAGGTCGGGGGTTGGCTGGAGGGGAGGGACAGACAGCTCTGCTGGGACCCAGAAAAGGTGAGGGAGAAACGGGAAGGTTCCAGGGGGAGAGCAGCAGGGCTGCACTCACCTGAGTGGCCAAACATGGTAGCCACGCACTCGCCTGAGGAAAAGTCAAAAATGGAGAGGTTCTTGTCGGAGCAGCTGGTGGCGATGTAGATCCCTGAGGGGTCCGTCTGCACCTGAGGAGTGGACACACAGCTGGATAAGGCCGGGAAGCACCGGTCCCTCTCCACCCAGAACCTTCTGTGCCCCCATTCTCTGGCCCGGCACCCATCCCACTGAGCCCTCACCTTAATCAGAGTGCCGTCCTCACCCTGCGACCCTTTAAACAGCTTCTTCTGCTTCCCGCTGCTGATGTTAAAGATCCTGTGAAGACACACATTCATCACATGAGCAGGAACTCACCGTGGCTTGGGGGGCAGCATAGCCAGCATTCACCCCCAGCTCTGTTCTCTGTGAAAGCCACTCCCCAACACCAAAGGGGCCACCACCTCTTAGGTGAGGCAAAGTCCTCATTCTGTGGGCTCAAGGGGCACAAAGTCCTGGACAAGAAGATAGACACCCGTGAGCTGACCCCCTCGGGCCTGAAGGAGAGCAGTCAGATGGTCTGAGAAAGGGATGCCCACCGAATATTCCGATCCTGGCAGCCGATGGCTGTGTACTTCCAGCTGGGCTCCACATCCATGTCGTAGAGGGTCGTCTTCCGCACCACGTGGTGTGTCCGCGTAAATTGCACTCCATCTCCAGACTGCAGGGGTGGAGACCCCACACCCAAATGCCTCACCAGGCCCGAGGAGCCTTGCTTTTGTTTCCCCTCACCTCTTGTGACCTCAGGGAGGGGAATGGTAGTGACCCCACCCCTCATCCCCAAACCCACTACCCCATTCAGAGATGCCTGGTCACCTCACCTTCTGTGCAGTGCGGAAGTAGATGCTCTTGTCTGCTCCACAGCTGATCATGCGGACTTGCCCATCGCTGGCTGTAGAGGAAGGGGGCCAAGCTGTTCCCACTGCTCTCACCACCATGGGTCTAGTCTGCGCTCTGCCTCCTCAACACTTTCCCTCTGTGAGCTACTCAACACGGCTGGGACCACCCATTAAATCAGGATGAAGTGAAAACTGAAAGTGTTATTCGCTCAGTCGTGTCTGACTCTTTGTGACTCCATGGACTATAACCCACCAGGAGCCTCTGTCCATAGGATTCTTCAGGCAAGAATACTGGAGTAGGTTGCCATTCCCTTCTCCAGGGGATCTTCCTGACCCAGGGATGGAACCTGGGTCCCTGAATTGCAAACAGATTCTTTACCGTCTGAGTCCCAGAGAGGACCTAAATCAGGATGCTTCTCTTCAAACCAGGGCCCGCCTTTCTCCCCATCCTCAGCAAGCCTGGTTGATAAGGATCCCCCGGACTAAGTCTATATTTCACCTGTCTTCCCAGCCAGCCCCAAGCCAGCCAGCTGCTGTCCCGCACTCCCCGTGACTGGCACACCCTTCTCATGGAGGCAGAACACAGGGGGCAGAAGCGGGCAGGGGGTGCCAGTGGTAGGCGGCAGAATGTATCCCAGTTGCCCTGCCGCTACCTGCAAACTTCACAGCAGTGATGGAGGATGAATGCTCGTCCAGTGTCTGCTGTAGGCTGTACTCCCGTCCAGCATCCAACACGTGGATCAGCCGGTCCCGGCTCGCAGACGCTAGGAGCTTCAGACCTGTGGTTGGAAGAACTCTATCAGTCCATGCGTGCCCAGAGCAGGCCCCTATCTGGGCCCAGCTAACAAGAACTGAGCCCTATATCCCTAAGCCTAGCCAACCATAGAGACAGAACAGAGCTGCCCTCCTCTAAATCTGCAAAGACACCAAATGATTGAAAGGATTTTCAGTCCCACATTCAACAGCCAGGATCGATGTAAGTGGCACTGACAGGACTAGAGGAGCCCTAAGCTTCTGGCATGGGTACCAGACATCCTCTTTACCTGTGTCCGGCTTAGAGTACTCCAGGCACAGGATTTCCGAGTCATGGGCCTCCACCTTCAGCATCTCATTTAGGGACTGCAGTTCGTGCACCCTGCAGAGATAAGGAGAAGTGGGAGGAGGTCACCACTGGGCTGCAGGAAGAGAGACTCACTCTGCTTTCTCTGTTATATCCTCTCTCCTGACCTTTCTTAAAATTTATTTTTGAACTTTCAGGTTAGAGAAAAGTTGAAATAAGTACAGCGAGTTTCCATATTCCCCTTACTCAGCTTTCCCTAATGTGATCATCTTTCATAACGACAGTCTACTTACCAGAACAAAGAAGTTTACATCAGTACAACACTAGGACCCAAAAGGCTCTACTTGAATTCCACCAGTTTTCCCACAATGTCCTCTTTCTGGATCTAGGATCCTATCCAAAGGCCAGCTGCACTGAGTTATTATTTCTCCTGAATCTCCAGTCTGTAACAGTTCTTCAGTCTTTGCTTCCCTTTCATAATCTTGACACTTAGGAAGAGTATGGATTAGTGCAGGTGCTCGGTCATATGTACCTCAATTTGAGTTAGTCTGATGTTTTCTCATGATGGGACTAAGTTTCTGCAATTCTAGAGCATTGTATTATGGGGTTTACGATGTTGATATGAGAATGTAAGCCTGATTACTTGATTAGAACAGTTTCTGCTGGGTTTCTTGGCTATAATTATCTTTCCCTTGTATATGACTATCTTTTTCCCAATCTTTTTGAGCCAAGCTTTTCAAAAGCTCTAGTCCTTGGGGATCTAACTCCCCCCAACCCACACCACCAGAGGCAGGTGGTACCCATGCCAGAGCTGGCTTTACCTGAGTGTGCCCACACGGTCCCCTGAAGCAAGATGCTGTCCATTGGGGCTGATACACACAGAACGAATGCCCACGCGGGGATCCATCAGGGACCCATCAGCTTTGTCTCCCCCGGGCAGCTCAGTGTCCAGCAGGGCCTGAGTGTTCCCATCCACATAGATGATCTTAATGAGGTCCTAATGGAGCAGATCAGGAGAAGTGGGTAAGACAGGTCTAATCAGTATAGGGGCAAGAGGAGAGGAATGCTGGACAAGACAAAGCCCTGACTTGCAGGGGAAGGCCACATAAGAACTCAGAGATCAAGTCTGGGGACCCAGTTCCTGAGAAGGCAAGGGAACACAGGCACTTGGCATGGAGGGGCCCAGGCTCACATTGCTGAGGATGTTCCGGTGCGGCGTGGAGCCATGCACCCCAGAGCTCTCTGTGTTCCACAGGCGGATAGTGTTGTCAGAGGAACAGGTGATAAAGGAACTGGGGGGCAAGCAGGCCTGGTTACTGTCCTTCACTTCAGGGTAGACCTGAAGGGGCAGAGGGTACAAAGTCAGAGCTCCAGGTAGGCAGCAGTCGCTTGCCAGCCCACAGAGATAGAAGGGAATGAGACTAAGGAGCTGTTGCTGGCCAAGGCTTAGCCCACAGTCTGTCACATTGTAAGCAAACTGCAACTATTCGATATTCTTCAAATTGCTGAGGGAAAGCACATTCACCAAAGACAAGGTACTCTTCTATGCTTACTATGAAATACTCCACTCACAGGTTTTCACTTAATTCTTAAAACAATTAGATAAATTAGGTACATCATTTTACCACTGAGAAAACAAAACTCAGGTAAGTTCAGTAACTTGTTCAAGATCATCCAGCCCAGGACAAGGCAGAGCTAAGGACGGACAGGGACCCATTGGAAGAAGCCTGAGACGTGTAAGCACTAAAATTCAAGACCGATCCCCAGGACCCATCTGAGGGTATGTGGATACACAGGACTGCTGCTGATGAAAGGAGGAGGGAGCAGGAACACAGTGGTCTACTTGGGGATCCTCACTCTCCATCCTCACAATATGCCCGAGCCAGGTCACCTACCTCCACACTCCAGACGCAGGAGGAGTGATACAGAGCCGAATACACCTTGCCCACTTTCTTGGGGTCCCTCACATCCCAAACATAAATGCTGTGGTCGTTGTACACACAAGACAGCCACTGATTAGTAGGATCGAAGGTCAAGGCGATGGTGTCTGGATATTTGGCACTGGCTGCTCCAGAGAAGAGGCGACTGTGGGGAAGAAGATGGTGCAAAGCAGTGAGTGAGGCGCTGTGGAAATGAGGGAATGAAAACAGAAGCCAAGCTACAAAGGAAGGAGCAGAGCACGGGAGCCCTCTCCAGACCCACAGGTTTGGAAGCAGCTGCTTGAGAGGAAAGCAATGCTCTGACAGCTCTCAGCTGGGAGCTGCCCCAACACGAGCTGCCGGACCAGCATACTCTCCTGACAAGCACGGACCAGGCCTCAGAACACCAACGGCAGACAAGGTGATTGCGGCCACGATGGAGCAAAACAAAAACAAGACCACTCTGCAGTGGTTCTGAGAAAGATAAAAACAAGATCACTGCACCAGTCACAGAGAAGACCAATCATCACCCTTTCCCATCTTTCAGGACTTACTGCTATTCCTTTACCAATCAATTACAGCTTTAGCTCCACACCTTTCCTTTTACCTTTCAGATAAAAATTATTAAATGTCCAATTGTGGAATTGCCCCCACTTCCTCACAGCATCCAACCAAAGCAAAACTTCAGTCCCTGGAACCAGTCCTAAAATCACTGAATGCAAACCCAAATCTGACACTAAGCACCCCCTAACGCCTGTGTACAGAGATACTCCATGGTCCCCCGCGGTGTTCTGTGTACCCATAAAGCCAAATCTGTGTTTCTGCAGAGATGTTCCTGTAATCTTTGGGGTGCTGATACCTTCACCTTGAAGCAGAAGCAAGGAAGGCTGGGTGCGGAGTCAAGATCTGAAATGGAGGCAGGGGTCCCGCACAGCTCACCTGGCCTCCGTGACACTGGCGATGTCTGTCCCCAGGGCATGGGGCCGGGGCAGGGTGCTGAGGAAGTGCAGGTTGGAGGGGTTGAAGAGGCGCACGGTGCCATCAGCGCAGCCACAGAAGATGTAATCCTGGCTCACAGAGATGCAGTGGGCCACGGTGGTCTGCGGGCAGAGGGGCTCTGCTCAGTATGGGCCACCCCTCAACCCCTCCTCAACAGTCACCTGCCTAGAGGAGACACCCACCAAGGCAGGGGCGAGGGGAAAGCAGCCCAGCTGCACAGGCCTGAGCCCCTCAGCTGTTACCTAGAGACACCCGCCCTCCAGCAGCAGCTGGCCAGAGGGCCCACAGCCACGTGCAGACCGGGGATGGGAGCCTGGGAGCCTTGGAAGGCACCAGCAGTTTTGGCCAAGAGGACAAAACAGGACTTTTAAAGCCCAGCAAAGAGAAAGGAACAGCATGAGAAAGAGGGGAGAGTCTAGCACCACTTACTGTGAAGCTGTCTGTGTTCTGAGCAGAAGAGGAAAGCAGGGAAAAGACAGACAGAAAGAGAGAGCAGAAAGGAGGCAGTTACACCCATCTGCGTGGGCTGGAACCCGGCCAAGCGCCGGCCTCAAGCTTCCTCCTCCTGGGGGCCCCTCCCGCGTGCAGGCCCCGCCCCTGGGGCGGAGCCATGGGCGCCAGCTCTGCCCTGGGCGGAGCCCCGGGCAGCCCCGGGCCAGCGGGACAGAGGACTTACTCTCAGCTCCACCCACTTGTCCAGAAGCCTCCGGTCACTGAACTCGCACAGCAGCCCTGAGGACGTGATGCAGAAGGTGCTGTCTGCCTTCTTCCCTCTGCCACAGGCCACGTCAGTGAACAGGTTGTTCCGCAGCTCGCCCAGCAGCCCCGAGCGGCCCAGCAGGGGCACAGTGGCGTTAACCTGCGGAGACACACCGCTGCTGCCCACCTATGCGCCCTTCAGCCGCCCCAGAGACTCGGCCAGGGGAGAGGGAGCCAAGAGACACAACACAGCAAGCCCCCCTACCCCCTGCCGTTTGAGACTATCCCTAGGCACAGGCAGCACCTGATTCATCCAGAATTTCTGGGTGGCTGGTGAGCAAGCAGAGAGGGGGCCCAAGGGAGCAGTGTCTCTTGGGGTGGGTGAGCAGACCCTGGCCCTGGAGGCTATTTCCAGCCTCAGTACCTCACCTTTGAGGTCTTGCTGTCATCAAGGTACCAGAATTTGATATGCCGGTTACCGGCAGTGACAAAATAGCTGCAATCTTCAGAGAAGGACACCGCAGTGACCCGACTGGACACCTTATTGGAGGCCACCACGATGTTTTTCTGGAGAGAAAGTCAAAGGAAGAATCAAAGTTCTGCCTCTTGGAGTGAAGAAGAAAGAGGCTCAGAAGATGGAGGAGGATAAGATAGGATTTGTACTTTAAAATGTTTCTTTCCAGGATTTGGACTTCTTGGTGGCTCAGGTGGTTAAGAATCTACCTGCCATGCAGGAGACCCAGATTCGATCCCTGGGTGAGGAAGTTCCCCTGGAGAATGGAATGGCAACCCACTCCAGCATTCTTGCCTGGAGAATTCCATGAACAGAGGAGCCTGGCAGGCTACAGTCCATGGGGTTGCAAAGACACGACTGAGCAACTAACTCTTTCACTTTCCAGGATTTACTGGTCAGAAAAAAAGGGGAGGAAGGAGAATCCTTTTCCAGAGGAGCTGAAGACATTCATTTCCTCCAGAGGTCCTCGGAGGCAAAAGCTGGCCTCTTTCTACCAACACACTTGGCTACACAGTTCCTCTTTTCTGCTTCAGGTCATTTTCTAGAATGTAACTGAGCAGCAGAGTGGAATGAAGGAACTCAGAGCAATAGCTTCCTGACTCCTTAACTAGCCCTTGGACACCCCCCCACCCCGAGGGTGCCAGGCCAGCCCAGCCGGGGCCACTCACCTTCCAGGCCCAGACGTTGACGATCATGTCATGCTGGTAGCCCACAGAGACGATGTACTTGGCGCTCGGGGAGAAGGCCACACAAGCCACACCATACTTGTGCTCCTGCAGCTCAGCCACCTGGCTGTGCTCTGCCACATCCCAAACGCGCACGGCAGGCATGTGCCCACTCTGCAGGGAGGCAGGAACAGGCACTGAGAGCCAGAGGCACAGCCTCCAGAGCCTTTCAGGGTTGGGGCCCTACCTCTCCAGCGACTGGGCACAGACTCTCTAAAGATCCCCTGGCCAAGGGCAGAGTGCTACACAGGCGAAGGTACAAAGGAAACATGATAAATATCTCAGGATTATAACCATTATCAGAGAGAAAATGCTCCCAGACTCAGCTCAGTATCTCCAGGTGAGGGTCTGCACCTCTGTATTTGTTCAAAGTTCCTAGAGTGATTCTGATGGGCAGTCAGGGTTGAGGACCACTACCACTCATGCCTATTTCTGCCCCTACTGCCTCCCTGTAAGAGACTGAGAGGGACAGGTGTCCCGCATGTGCCCAGCAGGGGGCCCCCTGGCATAAGGAATATCTTAAGGCAGAGGTTTTCACAGTGAGCTTTCTAAACCAGCAGAATCAGTGAGATCTGAGAACTTGTTAGAAATGCAAATTTTGGGGTCCCTTCCCAGGCCCACAGAACCAGAAACTCCGGGAGCAGATCTAGCAATGTGCACTTTAAGAAGTGCTCAGCTGACTCTGATGCCCACTAAGGCTTCAAAACCACTGTTTCAAGGTGCAACCCAAACTGGGCTTTGACACCGGTTCAGGAAGCCAGAGTGGCAGCAGCCCTAACCAGGCCCAGGACTGAAGCTCTCTGCTGCGGCCAGGCCACCTGCCCTCTTCAGAGCTCTGCAGCCCCTTTCCTCACTCACCTCTCCAGTGACCAAGTACTTGCCATCAGGAGAGAAGGCAAGAGCAGTGATGGTTTTCCTGCAAGAAATGAGGTGGGCTCAAAGGGGCACTGGCAGCCTGGTCTAAGCCCGGCTCCCGCACAGTCCTCTCAAGAGGCAAGGCCAGCAGACAACCAGCAGTACAGGTGGCATTTCCCTGGCCAGCCTGGGGGCCCAGCCACGTCCCCATCCCCAGCGCCACAGAGACCCCAGACAGCGCCTTCTCACAGCTCCCAGGAGATGCTCCCCGAGGGCCCAGACCCATTTACCTGGAACTGTTGAGGATGTGGTGCTGTTTGTGTTTCCGGGGATTGAATAGCACGACCACACACCTGGGAAGATGAGGAAGGCAACCCGACTGCAGCAGCAAACCACGGCGCCCAGGAGCTGCAGTCCCCAAGGCCAGGGAGCCGGGGCACCACCAGCCACAGATGGCAGCTGACTGCTTTCCCCCGGAAGCCTGCTCTTTCTGCCTCCTTTCCCACCCACAAGGGCCCACTTCCCAGCCTCATGAGGTGGAAGGGCTCCCTGTAAGATGGCTCACCACGTGCCCCAGCACCAGCACCAGCACCATCTCTGCCACAGGGCAGCGGGGACCCAGGCCCTCCCAGAGCCTTGCAAGCACAGGAAGCGGGGTGGAAGGGGAGAGCTCACGCGATTTGGGCAAAGCAGACTGCAGGCGCACACACAGCCAGTGTGGCTTGGAGTCACATGTGTGTCAAGTATTTGTGCTCCAAGGAGCGAGGCCTCTCACATGCGTGTCCACGTGTATACTTGGCAAGAGCCAACCCCACCCCTGCCCCAGCATACACACCCTGCCTCTATGCATCCGGTGATGGACCGGGTGGGAGGCAGGGACCAGAACTGCCAGGAGGGTCGGTAAGACTAGAGGGAGGGGCAGACAGCCTGGGAGAGCCTGGGAAGCCCAGCCCTGAGGCTCCCTGGAGCCTGAGAAGGACCCTCCAGACTGCCAGAAGACAATGGAAGAAGGCTGGGAGCACCCTCTCCAGCCAAAGGGCCAGGTTGGATGGGACTGGGCTCTGACTGACTTTCCACGTAGCAGGAGTTGGGAGCAAGAAGCAGGAAGCCATAGCCAGCAATGCACTCCCTTAGGCTCCTGGCTGTTGGCAGGCTGGGCCTCGCTGCCCTTCTGCTCATGGCTGCATCAAAACTGTGACTAGCTGACGGAGCAGGTGTGGAGCCTACTGCCCCAGGTGAGGGGAGGGGAGAGAAGGTTCAGACACAGCCTTGATTAGTGGGAAAGCACTGCAGCCCCCATACCTAAAACCCACTGCTTGCTAGGAACTCGAAACCAAAGTGAGTACAAGTTGCTGGTGACAGCTCAGCATCTCAGGATCAATAAACGACTTTAATGTACAAATTCTACAGGTAATTTCTGGGGACACTGGGATCTCTGAGGGACACCTGCTATGCCCAGAACTGCCAGGCTGACTGACAGCCTTGGAATTCCACACATCTTTTCCTCTAACCCCTGTCCCCAAATCCCTTCTCAATGCTCTTTCTTCTCCATCTCCGAATCGTTGCTTCTTTTTCCTCATTACTTTCTCGTCCTCTCTTTACACCAACTTTCAGTCTTCCACTTCCCTTCTAGAATACCATGTCAGGAGGGTTTTTAAAAATGTGACCAAAATCACATGGCTTCAGAAACTCTGTGCCCCATCACTATCCTTCCCCCATCCCAACATACACACACACACGTCCAGCTTCTGTTAGGGGCAATCCAGGATGCAGGGGGTCTAATTCCTCCCAAACAGGTAAGATTCATAGAACCTTAGAGCCAGAAGGAAGGATGGAAGGAATTAAATGCACTGTGCTGGGTAACTTTAAAGATCCTCTGGTGCAACCCTCTGAGTTTTGAAGTGAGGAAACTAGGCTCAGAAACCGAGGCGCCGTTAGAGAGCAGGTCTTGCAGCGTCCTGTGCTCTCTACGTCAAACACTGTGTCTGTTGATCTGACTGTGTCACCCCTGCTGAACATCCCTGGGGAGCTTCTAAGATGCAAGCCCTCAAATAAGGGCTGTGTGAAGGCCCTGGGTGGGGCGGCCCCCACCCCGCTCCACCCTCACCCCTTCGCTTGCTGTGCTCCTCCCACTCCATGCCTTTGCTAGAGCCCCTTCCCTGTCTGGAGCCCCTTCCCTGTCTAGAGCCCCTTCCTTGTCTAGAGCATTCTCTCCTCCTTTTCCCAACTGGTTAACACTTAACCTCTTTCACATCTCAGGTCAGATGGCCTCAGTATATGCTCTCACAACACAGTTGTACCAGTCTTTTGTGACATTTATAACAACTGCAATTTAACAATTTTTTACATTTTAAAATGTATTTTATTGAAGTACAGTTGATTTACAATGTTAATTTCTGCTGAACAGCACAGTGATTCAGTTATATATACATATATACACATTCTTTTTTATATTCTTTCCCATTACAGTTTATCACAGGACATTGAGTCCAGCTACCTGTGCTATACAGTAGGACACTGATTACAGACTGCCTCCACCACTAGACTGTGTCTTTCACGAGGGTGGGAACTGTGCCTGGTTTTGCTCACTGCTGTGTCTCCTGTGCTTAGCAGAGTCTGTTAGGTTTAGTTGTTCAAAACCATTTATTTAATGAATGAATGCTCCCCTGGTCCCCTAGCTTGGTCAACTGGGGTATCCGTAGGCCAGACTCTCCTCCCTAGCATGCCCACCTGTCTCCTATGGGAGGAGACACCAAAGATCTCTGGATCCTCAGAGCAGTGAGGGGCAGTGGGGACATGGTAAGCTCTGGAGTCAGACACCAGGGTTGGAGTCCTTGTTCTGTTATGAATAGCTTTGTGCCCCTGGGTAAGTCACAAGCTATTTCATTATCTGTTTAAAAGGAGCCTCTAAGATCAAGCTGTCAGGACTTCTGTATAGGATCAAATAATTTTTTGGACACATAGTGGGACCAAACAAATGACAGATATTACTACTGTTCCTCCTGGAGCACAGACAAGAAGCCAAAAGAAACTCCAGGCCGTGGGGAATGAGGTGCCCAGGGGCTGTGTGTCAGGTATCTCCTTCAGAAAAATGGGGTAAGTCCTGTTAGGATCTGAGTAACGGTAAAAACTTTAAAAGAAGCTTTATTTATTTCTGGGAAGGCAGCCAAGGGAAGAGAACTGGGTTAAGCTTGGGGAAAGAAAGTATCTACATCTTCATCCATTTAGGAGAGGATGACCTTGGAAGGTAGCAAGGAAGGGATGGGGGGAACGCTGAGGGAGACACTATCCCCGGGCACTAAGACAGCAGCACAAAAAGAGAAGGGAGGCGAAGCCACCTGGCTAAGTTAGGAAGCACCACGCGAGGGTTTCAATGAACTCTCAACACAATGGCTTTCCACCTCCTTCAGTAACCGGTCTGCTCTTCACACTGTGGGCCCAGTAATAAGAGTTACCATTTATCTAGCAGGTTCTGTGTAGCGGGCACTCTGCTAAGCAGCTGAGAGACCTGGTCTTAGCTTATCCTCACAACAAGTTTTGTGGCTGGTACAATTATCCCCACTTCAAGGTGGAGAAACGAGTCCAGAGGCCTTTTCAAGGCATCTCAGCGAAAGCAAAACAGAGTCAGGATTTCAGGAGCTGTGCTCTAAGGAAAGCAGAGTGGAGTAAGTGAGAGAAAGAAGAGAAAACTGGAGCTGAAGAGGAGAGACAAGCACAGAAAGCACACCGACCTAACGCACAGGGTGCCAGGGCAGAAGCCTCTGAGAAGAGGGAGAGGAGACTGGGGCGCTTGGAGGGAAAGGGATTCTGGCTACAGAATTCTGGGAAATCATAACGAGGCACATGAAAATTATAGCAGTTATAGTTCAAAGTTCATAGGTCTAAATATTTAGATTTTAATATTTTATTCAATGTATGAAAAATTATAACCCCCCTCCCCAGGCCTGACACCATCAGCAAAGCCCAGCAAGTTTTCCGGAAAGCTGACCTTTTCTAAGGCTAAGGAGGGCTCCATAGGCTTGTCCTCTCTGGTGGCGGCTTGCAGTCTGAATGGTTCTGGGTTACCTAGCTTTCAGATCAGCTCCAGATAAATCACGGCAGAGGGCTTCAGCCAAGAGCAGATCTGACTTGAATTGGATCAATACAGATTCTGCCACATTCCACATTCAGAAAATGCAGGTGATGCAGACGCCTTCAAACCCAAAGCAGCATGGTGACCTTTCAAGGGCAGTGCATTAGACGGCTTAACACACTCTCCAGTCACTGCACATAAGTTCTGAGCTCTGCTGGACCATAGCGTCTTTTGCTTCCTTCTTCCCCAGGTTTGCCTCCACAGTGGTGGGAAGAGGGAGAGCAGCGTGTGTGCATAAAACAGACAATGTGCACACAGGATGACAAGCTGGGAGGCAAACGTTCCCTTCTCTAACTCCTCCCAACCTCCCAGCACAGCCTGGAAAACTCTGAGTGGCATGGGAGAGTTAAGCCAAGGAGGGAAACACACAGAGACTGGCCCTTAAGCTGAAATTTTTACTTCTGATTATTCAAATTTGGGAACCGTCCAACAAAGAGAAAGAGCAGGAAAGAGACCAACCCACAGTCACAGCTCCACTTGTGAGGACAATAATGCAGATGGTGAAGGGAAGGCACGACCTGGCAAAGACCTCCAAGGTCTCCCTGTGCCCACCTTGCTGAGGTCCTCCAACAGAAGAGAACTCAAAAACACTGATGTGAGAGCCTCCTCAGTCTTCTCTGACCTTTGAACAAGTTCCGCAGTCTGCTAGGACTGAGATGGGCAGGGTGCTATTTGCACCAACCTTTGGCCTTCAGCCTCCACATCCCTTAACCCTGGCCAGCACAGCAGGCAGTTACCGGCACGTGCCTGAGCAGCAGTGCTGGCTGCTGTCCTCCAACTGACAGGGCTGGGCTGGGCTAGCCAGGTCCCATAATTCGGAAGCCCAGGGTGCAGGTGCAGGGAGACCGCTCCTTCTCATAGTGGGGTGGTGAGGCCTCAGTCCCCCTGGGCCTCAGGCCAGGAGTCACATGGTAGAGCACCCGTACCAGGTGCTGGGCCTGCTGCCCAGGGACTTCTCTGAACCAGGAAGGGTCAAGGCCTCGACTGCCCCCCTCCCCAGACAAGTCCAGGCCTGCTGCTGTCCGCCTCCTACGACTCTCCATCCTCCAGAAGGCAGAAACAAATGAACCCTGGGATAGGAATGCAGAAGAGGCACACACGGAGAACACAGAACGTCTGAGCTGTGACCCTGCACCTAAAATTTCCTCTTTCAGACCAAGTAAAATCAGAAGGTGACTCACAGAGGCACACCAAGGTCCTCAAGGCTTGCTCACACATCACCCTGTGTGCCTTTTGAACACTGTAACTCCACAACCCGACATTCCCTATTCCCTCTCACTGCCTATTGCTTATACTTTTTCCAAAGCACATATTGACTTGTAATATTCCACATAATTTTCTTTTGGGGAGGCAACAGGATCTATCTTCATCACTAGACTGCCAGCTCTCTGACAGTAATACCTGTTTACTTTGTTTACTGTTAAATCCCAAGGCCTAGAAAATTGACACTCCATAAATATTTGTGAATAAATCTTTAAGTCATTAGCTACCAGATCTCAAAGCCCTAACTCCCAAACAACCTCCTGAGTAGCAGACCCTGAGGCAGGTCCACAGTTCTCCCCAACCTTAGGCTTCTAGGACTCACTGATGCTGCAGGGCAGTGTGATGATGGAAAGAATAGGAAAACTGGGGTCAGGCAGACCTGTCTGCTAACATACTGTGTGATCTTGGGCATATTTCTTCACTTCTCTGAACCTCAGTTTCCTCATCTATAAGACAAGAATAATAATATCTATGTCTCAGGATTGTGGTGAGAACTGAAGAAAAGAATATGCAAAATAACCAGCAGGGCACTCCTAGCCATCTTCTTGACAGGTTCCCTGGGGCACCAATAACAAGGAAATGGCTATCCAGGGGTCAGCAGTGGCAACAAGAACCCCAACTACAGTCTCCCATCCAGGGCCTGCAGAGTACTAGTGACTCATCAGGGTCCTCATCCAGGTGTGGAATTACAAACTGTCCCTCCAGATTCGCTCCCAAAGGGGGAAATCTTATGGCCTTAATTATTCTAAGAGATGATGAGTCTAGGATGTTACCTAGGGCATCCTTGATTGTAGTCTTCTTTAGATACCTGGCATCCTTCCAAATAAGTAACCCTCCTAGGCCAGACCATGAAACCCACTGGTCTCTGTTTCCGAGATACTCTATGAGACCCACCCCCTCCATCCACTCAAAGGAATGGGAAAAGAAAATTGGCAATAATAACCCAGTAAATAACATGGTACATGTCTCTCTGCCCAGGGGACTCTGAACATATTCCCTTCCAGAACAAGAAGCGGATCTCACAGGACTCATGAGTCAGGTCCAAAAGGCAAGGTCTGAACCCCTTCCTCTCACTCAGCAGGGTCTAGCCACCATGGCTGCTGTTTAGCTACTCAAACAAGTGAATTGATGCCTCCTTTCTTGGGACCTTTGTAGTTGAGGTCTCCACCTGAAAGTGCAGATCTTCACACAGGGATTCCTCTTTGTCACCCAGACAACAGCTCAAAGGCCAGCTCTCACTAAGCCCTGACCAGCCGATCTTCAAGTAGCCCTACTCCCACCCCGCTGCAGGGAATTCACTTACTCCCCTTTCCGTCACTCCTTCAGAACACTGACCACTCTCTGATATTATCATGCTCATTTGTTTGTTTACATGCTTACTATCTGCTCACCGCCCTCCCCCCCGCACCCCCCCACCCCGCATTAAACCCGGAAGAAGCAGTGACACGGTCCATCTTATTCACTGCTGTATATATACCCTGCGGCTGGAAGAGTATACAGATTAGGTTTTCAGCAAGTATCTGCCACACACGAGTGACTGTATGGATGAACAAGGTCTTCAAGGAAGACCTACAGGGCCCACTTTCGGGAGTGAGATCTGCTGGGAAGCCAGGAGAAAAGGCACGGAGGGGACGGGTGTCTATGGGTGGCCTCACACATGACTCACAGCCATCAGGGCACCGAGTCCAGGCGTCCTCTTTCCTTAGCTCCACCCAGTCTGTCCACCACTCCACACTCTCCCTGGCGACCGCCCCGCACCCAGTGTTTACCACAGAGAGGAAGAAGGTAGCAGCGTGCTCCTTCAGCTCAGCTGCCACTAGAACACGGGCCAGGAGGAGATTCTGTGGCTTCACATGCAGTCCAAAGCCCTGGAGCTGGGTCTCAGCGTAGATTCCAACAGGCGCTGAGTAAATGGAGGGCCGCCTCAGGAGAGCGGGCTTTCCCCTCCTCCTCCCAACTTAAACCACCAAGAGGTCCCTTCCTGGCCGCTAGACGGGGCCCTCACTTTTCCAGGGCACCTCCCACTCCAGTAGCAGTCTGCACAGAGGCTCTGCACTCAGGCCAGGTCCTGCACTCTGGCATGAGGGGTCAAGAGAAATCCATTCTCCAAACTGCCTGACTCCACAGCAGCAACAGGGGCTGGTGCTGGGCTCTAAAGGTCCTGAAACCCTCTACCAGGGCAGCTAGGGAAGGAGTCCAAGTCAGTTATGGGTTTTAAACTAAATTGAGGGCCTCGAAGCTATCCATGGACCAGCTCAGCCTCCTAGAGCAAGGGGCTTAAATGTGACAGGTAAGGGGTGGGTTTCCTGTGGGGAAAACAGCAAAGGGAGAGCTCTGGAGAAGAGATGGCAAGAGCCACTAAAACTGAAGGGTCCCTACCCAGAGACTTCAACCTACCTCTGCCTCGCACACATCTCTCTCCACCCCACCCTCCCTGAGCTGTTTCATTTCCTTTCAGAAAAACTTTGTTTTGGTTTGATATTTGCCTCCAGGCCTCTGGGAGAATTTTTGGAGCTTTGTTTCTCTTCTTGTTTCTAGGATACCTGAACTGCTCCTAGAGCAACAAGCGCAGTAGGAACTAGAGAGTGTGGGGAAGGGGGTGGGGTGAGGATCACCAGGGAAGAAGAGAAGGAAGACGGAGGTGGGGGGAAGAGCCTGCTGGGCTCACACATACTTTGGCGGCTCCCCCAGATACCACTGAGGCACAAGGGGAGCTCTAGCACAGAGCAAAACCAAACACCCAGAAAAAAAGCCATTTGCAAAGGGAGAACTCAAAGTTCTAGGAAGTCAAATGGTCAGGAAGTGGATCAGGGCATTGCCCAGGGCTGGCCCAAGCCAAACACACGCAGGAAACCCACTAGAGGTGACAGCAAGGAAGCTTTCATACACCACCTGGAAGGATGACTCCCAGGCACACACACCAGGCTAGGGCCTGCCCATAAACAGAAGCACACACCCTTAAAGGTATCTGGGGTCAGAGTAGGTGGGGAAGAGCAGGAACAGGGCTCCATGCTCCCCAGGGCAGGGGCACAAGGCTCAGCACGCCCGGAGCAGCAGCCCCAGCCTTCCCAGTCTGTCCCACATCCAGCCCCCGTACCACCTCCAACAAGAAGGAACCTTGCTTTCCCAGGCCGAGGCAGGCATGAGTGGAATTCCCCAGAGGCAGACTGCACAGGGTATCCAGCAACAGAGATCATTCATCACCTTGCTTCTGGAAATGGGAGGAGGCCAGCTCAGCCCCTGCAGGGTAAAGTCAGCTCAACTCCAGTCCCCCAGCACAGACATCAAATGCCAAATGGCCACGCAGAAGAGACAGACCCCAGAACCCAGGGGCAGGAGGCTCCCTGGAATACACTGAACAGCCCATAAATTGGGCTCTTCTCATTCGAAGAGTGGGTAAACAGCTTAGGGGAAAGGCAGCTTTTAAAAATAAGCCGCAAGTCTGGTCTCCCCCCACTGCCTTGAGCTGTTTGCAGTCAGACAACTTGGGTTGGAATCCCAATACAGACACATACTAGCTGTGTGACCTGGAGCAAACTGCTTTCTCTCTTTGAATCTTAGCTTCCCTCCTCTAAAATAGGCGATGAAAACAGTTCCAACCTCACAGGGTTGCTCAGAGTATTAAATAAAATAATTCCTGTGAAATGTTTAACAAAGTTTCTGACACAGAAAAAGTTCTTGATAAAGGTAGGGATGATAAAACTAAAAAAAGAAAAAGAAATCCTATAGCTGATACAAAAACTACAGGTGTTGCTGTGAAAACCATACTGGGGATCTTGGCATTCCCAAGTTGATGGAAAGAGGAGAGAAGTGGCCATCCTATTTTCATGTTCCAGCAGCAAGGAACAGAGGGTGACAGAGTAAACCAGAGGCAGGAGGGGCCCCAAGTCTCCACAAGAAACACTTCTGCAAAAGCTGCAAGCACCTACGGTTGGGGTTTTCTCATGAACAGGAGCAGAGGAGTGAAGAGGCAGCACGGAAAAGAACACCGGCCCTGGAACCTGACCTTTCTGCCAGGGCACTGACATCTCTCAACGTGACCAGAGCAGTCAAGCGATCAGAGAAGCTTTATTCATAACAGCCAAAAAGAGGAAACAACCTGAATGCCCATCAACAGATTAATGGAGAAAATGCGGTATATCTATATCTATCTATCTATCTGTGTGGGTGCACTAAGTCACTTCAGTCATGTCTGACTCTTTGGACCCTATGTGCGTGCATGCACACACATGCACGCGTGCGCACACACACACACACACACACACACACACAGGAATATTATTCAGTCATGAAAAAGAATAAAGTCCATATATGTCTGCAGCAACACAGATGGACCTATTATCATACTAAGTAAAGTAAATCAGAGAATGACAAATATCATATGATATCACTTATATGTGGAATCTAAAAAGATGATACAAATGAACTTATTTACAAAACAGAAAGAGATTCACAGGCTTCAAAAACAAACTTTCAGTTACCAAAGGGGAAAGGTGGGGGTGGGGGAGGGATAAATTAGGAGGTTGGGATTAACACATACATACTACTATATATAAAATAAATAATCAATAATACCGTATAGTGCAGGGAACTCAGTACTCTGTAAAAACTTATATGTGAAAAGGATCTGAAAAAGGATATATGTATATGTGTAACTAAATCACTTTGCTGTACACTTGAAACTAACACAACACTGTAAATCAACTCTATGCCAATAAAAAACAAAAATTTTAAAAATTATAAAAACAAAAATGACTAAAAGGTAGATATCAAAGACACTGAAAACAGTTGGGAGCTGTGTGTAATACAAAGTATAAATCTGTATGTGTGGGTGGGTGTAGGTGGCCAAAGAGCAGGACAGGATGGCAACAAAGACAACAATCAACAGGAGCCTTTATGCGGCCCCGGATCTCATTTATAAAAATGGCACCAAAACATTAACCTGGATGTATTGCCCAGAAGACACCAGGAAACCCTGCCTGCAGTAAGACCACTGCCAAGATACTCACCCAGCTGGATAGGCAACTAAACCCGATCGGGGGTCACAGGCAAGTCCTCTGCCTCCAGACACTGTAATTCCAAGCACCTTCTCCAAGGTCACCTGTAAGAACAAAACAGAGAAGTGTTATGTTATGGACAGAGAGGGTTGGGAAGGAGGTGTTTTCCCATGCTGACTGCTTTCCTGGTGACCCTGTCTTCTGGAGAGTGGGGCTTGTCCAAGTTCTGATTTGGCACAGGCCCCCTGATCACATGCCAAAAAAAAAGCCAGGGTACATCACCAGCTTTTTACAGGGATCAAACTGCCGGGTCCAAAGAAAAGACAATGAAGTGGTTAAAACTCAGCTCATGGCCACAGAGGAACAAGTACTCCCCCAATTCAGGAAAACTCCATTTACAAGATAAAGCCTTGAGTCCCCAGACTGGCCTCTTGGGTCTGTGAGACTCAGGGGATGTCACTGATCGTGCCTTGGCAGGCATGAGAGAAAGGCCACTCTCATCTCCCAGAGCCGGGAGAATGCTAGGTATCAATTAGGTGACTCATAATACCCCTGATCTATGCATTCCATCACACTCTTCCTTTCCATCAGATGGCAGCCAGTTCATACAGACTATAAGCCTAGGAGGCAGAGACACGGCTTAATGCTGTGTTTTGCAAAGGACAGATGCTCAGAGCACTCTAATTATTATTATTAAGCCACAACTCTCACAGAGATGAAAGGGAAACATACGCGAAGTACTCATAGAGATTCTGAGAGAACATGGCCACAGGAGACATTCACCCTCACTCTCATCATCACTGTTGCCACCCCACACTGTCTGCAGGCCCTGGGACACGTACTGGACTAACTTCAGATTAGTTCACTGAGCTTTCTCCCAGATGATCCTATGTAAGATTCAGACTGCCATGTAGCTCATCACTCTGCCTCAACCCCTGCTACAAAATGCCTCGCCTGTCGCTCCAGGGCCAGTCTCCTCAGCACTACCTGGACCCCCTGCACTGGCCCTCCTCACGGAGGTCCTCTTGTCTTCATTGGTTCAGATGGCAGGGCTTCGCAATGCAGAATGGCCGTGTAAACTGGCTAGAGTGTATTCTGTTAACAGTCTCTGGGGCCTTAATAGGGCCTCGTGAACCAGAAACACTTCAGAAGTATTGACATCCGTGGCAGGATGTGTCACAGGCCCCCAGTCCATGTCAGTTTCTAGAGAGGGAAAGCCCATAGTCACTTTAGTATCTCTCCTCCTTTCTTACTCTCCCAACTGGAGAATTCCAAGTGTTCCTAGAGGGCCAGTTTAAATTCTTATATCCAAGGACCACTTTAGTTTGAATTATGTTGTAAAGAAATGCCCTGAGGTGGCCAAAGACCAAATTAAGTTTACCGGGATATTGTAATTAAAGCTATTTTCTCAGAAGGTCCCCCAGAGTCTTCTGTACTTCTTGAGCATGGAGACCAGGAATTCCAACACACGGCTACTCACTGACAGAGGCAGTTTAGTTCCAGAGCACCATACCTACCCACAGCAACCTGGCAAGAGCCAAACTCGCCAGTTACCCTTGGGTCTTTCTGAGGCACTAAACCTAGTGGGGGATAAACTAACTTTTGCTTGCTCTAGACATTCTTGATACTTTGCTCTAACATGCCTCTCTACACACTTTGTCTCAGCTTAACAATCCTCCCCCACCCCTGGGCACCCAGTCAACGTTTCGGAAAGGTCTAAGCACTGCACACAGACTGGAGAACACCAAACAACCCTGGGGAAGCCTGGGGGATGCTCAGTTCATGGCACCGCCCCCAATCCTGGCACTGTGCCTCTGGCTATTCCTGAGGGAGGGGTGCTCAGGAACATTCCTGCTGCACCAACTGCCTACTGCAGAGAAAGAGGAGTCTGAGGCCAGCATTACCCACATAGATGAGAAAGGTCACCAAAGCAAGGGCTGAGCTAAAAACATCACTCAACTCCTATTCTCTCCAAGCTAATCTGATTTCAGGCAAATCCTTTGGATTCATATTTGTATCAATCCCTCCCTTATGCTTCAGCTTTGGTCCCAAAGAATTTGACCAGTCTGTTGGTTCTCAGCTTGCCTTCCCTCTGACAGGAATTTGGGTAGGTGTTTCGTGGGTAGATGATCCAGTTCCACACAGAATTAATTCTGGAACTAGCTTGGAGTTTTCAGCAGCAATATAAAGCAGGAAGGAGATATGCGTTACTCAGACCTGAAAGACCAGTGTTTATCAAATGATTCTGACCACAACCCATGGTAAGAGACAGTTTACAGCTTGATCCAGTGTAAACATACATGCATGTGTGAGCTTGTTCATAAAACTGAAAGTTTCACAGAACAATAGTTAACTCTTGTTGCATGTGAAATACTCCAACTTGTATTATATTCCATTTCATTAAAAAGTAATTCTGGTCTTGGCCCACTTAACAGATTTCGTGACCTATAAGTGGACTGGAAGTGGCAGCCTGGGACCCTGCTAAGGACCAGCTCCCCACTAGGCCTGGGGTTCAGCTGTGGGCTCTGGCACCTTTGTGTTCCTCTGTCACTTTCCTCCTAGGACTCTCGGCAGGAGAGCAGACACCCGGGCTAGGAAACCCCATGGACAGGAGTTCGCCTGGGCTCAAAACTTGGACGATTTTCAAAGGATTTATGAGTTTTGGCTTCTCCTGGTTTTTTGAGCAGCTATCCAAGGGGAAAAAAAAAGGCAGTTTCCTTTGGCTCTGTGGAGGGGGAGGAGCAGGGGAAAAACATTCAGGGGCATCAGCTGGTTTTTATTTTATGTTCTAACTCAAACCAGCTTCCTGTTTGCAGGGAGGTTTGGGGCTGAGCTCCACTTTCAAAAGATCTGAGAGTCCAGAGATCTTGCAGGGCTTCCAACATCTAGGCTTATCCTGCGAGGTTCCTGAGCAACGGACCTCAGGAACTGACTCTCTCCCTCTCATAACCCTCTCCATACCCCTTCCTGGGACAGCTTCCATCTACCCTAGGAAATGGAGACAAGCCTGGACACCCCTTTGCAAACACACCCCAGGCTGAGAAGGCCCAAGTTCAAGCAGCTGGGTGCTACGGTGGCCCGCACTGGCTCAGGAGAGCGACTGTGAACCTCTGCCCCAGCTCCATACACAGTGAGAGCACACTGGTAGCTTGAAATCACCACGACAGGAGCATTGACACCATGAAATCAGACAATGCTACAAGCTGGGCCCCGCTCTGCCCCTCAGAGAGTGTGTAAACATTTACCAACGCAACACTAAGCTCAAGCAACTTTCCTCTCCGCCCTGGACCATGGCTGTAACTCCCATCTGTTCTCTCTGCTTCAGGCCTTGCTTCCTATAGTTTTTTTCTCAACACGGGAGGCCACAGTGATTCTTTTAAGAAAGACAGGAGTTCGTGTCATTATGCTGCTCAAATGCCTTCAACTGTTCCCCATCCTTAAGTTCAAATCCAAAGTCTTTACCCTGGTTTACAGAATCCTGAGTCACCTGGCCTCTGGCTACCTCTCTGACCTCATTTCCTTCTCTTCTCCCTCCCTTACTCCACCCCAACCATCCTGGCTGCCTTAAGCGCCGCAAGGAGACTCTAGCTTCCGGTTCTCTGCATATGCTATTTATGTATATGCTATTTATTTCTTCCACTAAAATGCTCTTCCCTCAACTACTCACTCAGCTTATGCACTCAGGTCTTTGCTCAAAGATCTCCTCAGAGAAGGCTTTCCAGACTGGCTATACTGCTATTCCTCTGTACCCAACCTATCCTGCTTTACTTTCCTTCATTGCACTTAAGAGTCAGGTAGTGACCTGACATGGATTCTTTGTTCACATACTTACTGTCTGTCTCCTCTACCAGAATAGGAGTTCCTCAAGGGCATGGCCTAAGTTGCTACCCCTTGCTGATGCATCCCTAGCACTTTAAACAGTGCCTGGCACAAAATGGTCACCTGATAAATATTTGATGAGTAAGTAAATGCATGGCAGAGGCTCTGGCAACAGTGAAACAACAGAGTTGGGAAGCACAAGAAAACTGGGGTTTTCAGGCCAGTAGAGTTGCTCTCCACAAAGTATCTAAAACTGGGTGTGTAGGAGTTCCCTGGTTGTCCAGTGGTGAGGAGTCGGTGCTTTCACTGGCACGGCACAGGTTCAATCCCTGGTCAGAGAATTAAGATCCCGCAAGCTGCATGGCTAAAAAATAATAATAAAGTAAAACTGGCTGTGACAGAAAGACCACGTCTAGATGAGAATGAGTACAAAGGGAGGTTAATGGTATAGGTGACATTTTGTTTCTTAAGTTGATGGTGGGCACACAATTGTTCATTTCATTATTCCACATGTATTTAGTGTATGTCTTAAATACTGCACAGCAGAAGTTTAAAAGACAGAAAAGATATGGTCCAGGATGTGGTGTGGAGCTCAGCACCTTATGAGCAACATCCTTCTATAATTTACATCCCTGACTTCTCTTTATCCTCAAGCCACTTCATTGACACCTGCTGACCCAGCAATGTGAGGGGAAGGGCAACAGAGAAAATTCAAGAATCTGTTTTTACTGGATTTAGGTTTCTCACTTCAGTGCTTGTCAGGCTGTGTTGTATTTGCAATGCTCCCGACACACCGTTTCCTTCTGGTGGAAGTTTTCAAGGACTACTGCACACATCCCTTCTCCTGACTGCTAAACCTGGCCGCAGGTGATGAGACAGCCCCCTCTGCCTAGGTCCCTGAGTGACTGACGAACAGAGTGTCCATGCTGATCCACAGTGAACACAAGCATGAACGAGAAATAAACTATCTGTTAAGTCGGGCAGATGGTGAGATTTGTTACCACGGTATGACCTAGCCCAGCAATTTTCACACGTTTTGGTCTCTTACGTGCTTTGGTTTCCTTAAACTCTTAGAAATTATCAAGGACCGAAAGAGTTTTTGTTTATATAAGTTATAAATATCAATACTGGTTATATTAGAAATTACAATGGAAATACTGTAATTATATAATTTGTTCAAAAGTAATAAAAAAAACCATTACATGTTAACACTTTTATTAAAAGTAACTCTAGTTTTCAAAACAAAATCAAAAACATTTAGTGAGAAGAGTGGCACTGTTTAACATTTTTTCCAATCTCTTTAATGTCTGGCTCAATAGAAAACAACTGGATTCTCATATCTGCATCTGCATGCAATCTGCTATGATATGTTATTTTAGGTGAAGATAAAGAAAATCTGGCCTTATTTGTATATGTAACTGGACAAGAGGAGACCACGGAGATGCCCTTAAAGGGTTTTGGGGACCCCAGGGATTCTCTGACCACACCTTGGGAACCAATAACCTAGCCCCTCCTGTATACTACAGCATCTCTTCATAAGGAAGCAAGCCTACCAGGATGAGAGTTCTGGCCTCAAGCATCATTTGAGGAAAATGAGGCAGGGATCAGGCCCTGCAAGAAAATAGCTGTCCTCAGTGTCAGGGATGGGGCCCCAAGTTCTGACAGAAACTTCAGCTCTAAATCCTCATGGCCCAAATGTCAATGAAATACAGCCCCACAGATACACCAGTCCAGGTAATTGATTCTGGCCCATGCAGCTGGCACCCTGCTACATCCACAGTTCTAGGAACATCAAGGGCAAGTGAAAACTCAGAATTAAGAAGAGGGCACCTCCTCTGGACTCTGCAGTGCTCTCCTCCACATCTGAAACACAGCCTAGAAGCAGGGAGAATACTCAAGTTGTGACCCAGCCACTCCTTGGGCAGGTGGAGAGTGTTGAGATGGAGGAAAGCCTACACCAGCCAGAAAGAGGGTGTCATCTTTCCCCAGCAGCAAGGTTGCAGGAGGGCAGAATTACTACAGACATACTGCAAAGGAAGGCTTGAATGCCCACCCCTCCCAACATGCACGAGGCTGGGCAGTATTGCATCGTCCTAAGAGAAAGAAGGAAAGCAGAATCATGCCTCACTGTAATGAGATAAAGGGATAACTTCATAATTGCCTATTCCCAAGAGAGAAGGAAAGACTAAAGCCAACCATTTAAGAGCTCTTCTGGCTCTCATTAAAGTAGATGGAAAAAACAGGTGGCTCAGAGGCAATAGACAGGACTACTCATTCATTCTCCATAAAACAGCATTTTCCAGAATGCAGACTGCAGCCTATTAATGGGATCTGAAATTGCTTTAATAGGTAATGAATAGCTAGAACAAAAAATGGACCTCATGGCATGTAGCAATGGTAAGTACTGATCATGAAACTTTATTTCAGGGGTATTTGTGTGTGCACTGGGTCACAATGTAAAGCGCATTTCTTAATATGAGTTGTTCTTTAAAATGTGTGAAAGTCACTGGGATGCTGTTAGAGTCCTAAAATGCAGAGTACACAGACTCAACCCTCTATCCTCAAAATCCAACAGGGAAGATCAATGACATACTACAAAGCAATCCGGTATGTGATAAGGGTCATAAGAAAATATGAAGTGCTCCAAGAGGAGGAAGAGAGGTGGTTTCTGAACAGGATCAGGAAAGGGAAACAATGAGCTTTCCTGGAAGATTAGATGGAATGTGACCTGGGCCTTGTAGTGAGGATAGGATTTCGACAGATGGACATATAGAGAGAAGGGATTCTCAGTAGAACAAGCTGCAGAAGGAAACAGCAGCAACAGTGAAAGCAAGGACTTTCTGTAGGAGAGTTAGGTCAGAAAAGGTAGACTGCAACCAGATCAGGAAGGGCCCTGGTTACCAAAATAAGTCAGGTCTTTTGGAGGCTCTGGAAAGTCCCAGGAGGGTTTCGAACCAGGGACATAATCAAAGCTGTATACATCATTACCAAAGCACAGCTCAGGCAGGGAGCCCATATAGGAGACTATTAGGACAGCTCAAGTGCAAAGTAGTAAGGATCTAGACCAGCATAGAGATAATGAGAGTAGAAAAGAAATAATGACAAAGGAGAAAGTGACACAGCAAACAGAATTGGCAAGACTAGGCGCTGTACAACTCTGCAGAAAAAAGACAAAAGACTCAAATTTTGAACTTCAGAGGCAGGGAACAAGGTGGTGCTATGAAAAGAAATGGTACCATGATCAGAGACAGGACCTGGGTCTGGACAAGGGGAGGATGGGAACTGTTGATGTTGGTTTTAGATGTGTCAAATATGGCACTTCAGGAATATTTTGTAGGAACCACAAAACATTTGGGGTTTCCCTGGTGGCTCAGATCGTAAAGAATCTGCCTGCAATGTGGGAGACCCAGGTTCAATCCCTGGGTCGAGAAGATACCCTGAAGAAGGAAATGGCAACCCACTTCAGAATTCTTGCCTGGGAAATCCAATAGACAGAGAAGCCTGGTGGGCTATATAGTTCACGGGGTTGGAAAGAGTCGGACACAACTGAGCGAAGAACATTACTACACTATTATAAAACATTCAATTTAGCTTAGCAACATACACATGGAAGTGATGCTTGGGAGAGAGGTGAGGACTAGAAACAGATCTCTGAAAATGACTCCCATGGAGGTGAAAACGACCACTGAAATGCAATGAGATGGGAGGAGACGGAGGGGAGAGAGTGAGGCTGGTGGACAGAAATGTGGGGAGTAGCTGTCTTTTGGAGTATGGGAACAATGAGATCCCAGGCAGTTAGAGAGAGAGGAGAACCAGGAAGCTAGTGAAAGGGAGAGTTACCAGAAGGAAGGGATAGTTAATGTAAGTGCTAAAAAGAATTGAAGGAAGCAAGAAATGGACTCCAAAGCCAGCTGCAAAACTGGTGGTTTTGCAGGGTCCCAAGCAGTCCCACCCCCCGCCAAACACTTGATCTCAGGAACTCTGGGTAAGCCCTTCTAAACTCTTCTGGTGTCTCTCTAGTCCCTAGATCTGATCAGCCTACATACTAGAAGAGAGGCACCAGCCAATGAAAGATTCAGTGTGTGGAGGCAAGACAACAGCACTGCTAGGGAAGGGCTTCCATGGAGCCCACAGTGTATGTGATTCTGATCTGTCCTTGCACTCTCGGTGTGAGGGACTACAATAGGGAGTCTGTGGTGCTCCCTGAAGAAAGCAGCTGCTCCCCCGAGAGAAAACTAAGAGGCCAGAGCTACAAAAGGCCAGGGTCATCTAGGATTCAGCTGACCTCAGAATGATAAAGAAAACCCCACGACTGGGAGGATGCTGTTTTGGTTGCCATGTTTTGTTGCCATCAATTTCTTTCTTCCCCCTTCCCCTTTCTCTACTTCTCAATCCCACTCAATACAAGTTACAAATACCTAAGTTATAAGTCATTCCAGCCAAACTATGGGCTTGCTATTTCTATAAACAAGCATGTCACAGACCTGTCAGAGGCAGAGCCCTCTCTGCCTTTCCCTCCCTTCCTGCAGGTTAAGAATAACTACGCCTGTCTCTTGCCCACACACTACACTCTTAATCTCACAAAGCAGATTGTCCACCAGATTCTGAGAATTGCCACTTACACAAAAGCCACAAAGAAAGTTCAAGGCCAGGAGGCTTTGCACAGGGACTTAGCCAGCTGGGCAAAGACCCAGTGAGCAGCCCTTGCAGGGGGAAGGGGGAAGCAGGTATCAGGCCCAAGTTCGCTCACTCTTGTTTGTTCAGAATGCAAAGGGCCAGCTGGTGAGAGGCAGGAAGAGACACAATGGCCACTCCAAGACTGTAGAACAAACCTCGCCTCTCCATTCTGCTCCTGGTCTTTACACCATATGGACAATTTCCAGTTCTACTGTCTATGCCATGAAGTCTCTGAGACAAATAACTTCCACTATGACAGAAAAATCCAGTCCCCTCACTAGAGCTCAAGATTAGTTGGAATTGAGACAATTCTGCAGTACTAGGATTAAAACAGCCTCAGCAACTAAGGAAGGTGGAGTCTGCCACTGTTTGAGAAGAGGTGACCTTAGAAACCCTTTAGCCAATAAGCCCCTGGGGACTAGAGAACAGAGGTTCCCAATTCTGCCCCCTCAGTAAAATTACTCAGAGGGTTTACTAAGTTTTGTTCACAAAGCAGTCCCCACCTTTTACCCAGACCCTGCCTCTGCAAGATTCCTGATCAACAGCTATGGGAGGGTGGGGTCGGGGTGAAGCTGCATATTAAAGCTCTCCAGGAGGTTCTAGTGATTGATCGGGTAGGGAACTATTCAATTAAAGCATTTTGCCTTTTTATTTCCAAATTTCAACCCCTCCTCATGGGACTAGGGAGAAAATAACATTTCAAGAAGTCTTATTCTTAAGAATACCCAGATTCATGGGCTGCAAAGGGTCTTGGGCAGAAAGAGGATCCACAACTATACCAGATACCATCTATTCAATGTGTACTCTGTGCCAAGAACTATGCTAAACACTTCGCAAGATTATCTCACTTAACACTCTTGACAACTTGATGAAGGACTAGTATTATCTCCATCTCAGAGATAAATAAGTCAGGTAATTAGTGAATGGAAGAACCAGGATTCAAACATAGATCTGTCTGGTTTCAGAAACCATGGTGACCAAGGAGGGAGCTCAGGTTCTCCCAAACCACCAAAATGTTGTCACTTTTGTAAAAGCACACAAGGAAGTCGCCATGCCATCATGGAGGCAGTGGGGACAGGTCTGAGCACCAAGATAGAAGGCAAAGGGCGCAGGAGGAAGTAGAGAGGCAACAGGGTCCTCTCCTGCCTGTGTTAATGTTTGTTTTTTTAAAGTAGCAGCCCTTATCAGTAATGTAACTGGGTCTAAAAATGGGTTCTGACCTCTCCTCTCCGAGATGGTTGCAGAAAATAGAGTAACAGAGGGTCTTCTGATGTCAGAGTACCCATGTTGTCAGAGCTTACCCGTGTCCAGCTGGTACTAGAACCTACAGCATGGACAGCTGACACCTATTTCCAAGGAAACTGACGCTGACAGCATCAGAAGCATTTTCATGTACAGCTAGAGGAGGAGCTAAGGACGGCATCGGACCTCAGACGAGAAGAGAGGGAATGAGGGGCCTCTAGCCAAACGACTCAAGCATAATTAACCAATAGCCAATTCCAAAGAACAGCTTGAATAACACAGTGCCTGGTACAGGGCAGTATTCCTACCCTCCCTTTCCCTTCCAGTTATCAGAAAGGCAAGGATAGGAGACATCTCAATTTAAGCAACCAGAATAAAGGGAAAAAACCTGTTTTTCCTCGCTAAGGTCAGTCCTTGCTATAATAATACTGGAACCACAAACAAAGCCTTATGACCTAAAAACTCTGATCAAGAAGGGTCTGATTCTTCTTCATTCATCATCTCTGCATCCCTGAGTTTTCTTAATCTCTTGCTTTCCAAACTTTGTAAGGAGGGAGAGTACTAACTGTTCTTTATCTGGACTAACTGTGCAAGGTGACTGCATGTTCTAGGACATGTGGAGTGGAAAGGACGCTCAGTACCCCCTGCAATCATGCCAACTTGTGCTACGGGACTCTCCTCGAAGAAGGAAGATCACTTCAATGTGTTATTCTCTATTAAATGCTCACTTTCCTTCCACTAGGCTTCCTTGGTGACTCAGACAGTAAAGAATCCACCTGCAATTCAGGAGACTGGGTTCAATTCCTGAATCGAGAAGATTCCCTGGAGAAGGGAATGGCAACCCACTCCAGTATTCTTGCCTGGAGAATTCCATAGACAGAGGAGCCTGATGGGTTACAGTCCATGGGGGTCACAAGAGTCATGACTGAGCAACTAACACTTTCCTTTCCATTGCTAACACCAGCACCCTGGTTGAGGCCTTCAGCACCATATTCCTGGATATGGTGATGGCTTTCTAATCAATCGCCCTACTGCAGACTCTGCCCTCCACTCCCCAACCCATCAAAATAATCCTTCCATAGTATAGCTATGATCACGTCCCTACTCTGCTCAAAAACTTTCAATGACTCCTTGTGCTGTGCTTAGTTCTCTCCATTGTGTCCATCTCTTTGCAACCCCATGGACTGTAGCCCGCCGGGCTCCTCTGTCCATGGGGATTCTCCAGGCAAGAATACTAGATGAGTTGCCATGCCCTCCTCCAGGGGATCTTCCCAACCCAGGTATCAAACCAAGGTCTCCCACACTGCAGGTGGACTATTTACCATCTAAGACACCAGGGAAGCCCAAATATACTGTATGAGTGGGTACCCTATCCCTTCTCCAGAGGATCTTCCTAATCCAGGAATTGAACCGGGGTCTCCTGCATGGCAGGCAGATTCTTTACCAGGGAAGCCTTCAATGACTCCTTGTGTTGTGCTGTGCTTAGTTGCTCAGTCCTGTCCAACTCCTTGTGACCCCATGCACTGTAGCCCTACAGGCTTCTCTGGTATTCATGGGGATTCTCCAGGCAAGAACACTGGAGTGTGTTGCCATTCCCTCCTCCAGGGGATCTTCCCAACACAGGGATCGAACCCAGGTCTCCCACACTGCAGGCAGATTCTTTACCTTCTGAGCCAATGATTCCCTAAAGCCAACTAAACAAATTATAGTGTCTTAGCCTAGAATCTATCTGTCAATGGGCCCTATCATTCTAATTCTATTTCCTTCTACTCACCATATGAATCATGTGTATTTGTCAATCTGGATTACTCATTATTCTGGAAAGGAGCTCCAGGGCTTTAGTTTATATTCTTCTGCCTGGAATGCCCTTCCCTTCCATCCGCCACCCCACACTGAAACCCTACCCTTCCTTTAAGAACTGGCTCAAATATCACATCCCCTATGATTCTTTTTGTGTTCACCCTGGCCAGAAATGACTCCTCCCTCCTTGGTATTCTTAGAGCAGCACTTAATTTTCATCATTTACATGGCATGTGTTACTTAGTACCTGGTACAGAAGTTCTTTATGGATTTGTCTTCTCTCTCCTACTACTCCATAATCTCCTGGAAGGCAAAGACTGTGTCTCATACAACTCTATGCTTATAGCACCGGGCACAATGTTTAATAGAGTGTATTTGTTGAATCCATTTTTACCTTTTATTTATTTTGGCTGGCTGCACCAGGTGGCTTATGGGATATTAGTTTTCCAACCAACAACTGAACTCTTGCCCGTGGCAGCTGTAACCACTGAACCATCAGAGAATTCCCTGAATCCATTTTTGTACTTTAAAAATATTTGTGAATATTCTTTAGTTCATTTTACTTAGTAAATTCTTTAACCTCCTAGAGAATCCTCCATCTATCACAGTCAATCCTAGAAGTTGGAGCCGGAAGCAGGATTTTGGTACCTTTCCAGAAAGAGTAGGGAAGGACTAAATGGAATAATCCATGTGCCTTAAACGATTACAAACAAAACACGGTTATCCCTGACTTTAGTAAATACATGCATGGCATGGCTCTTCATAAATCTGACTTAAATTATAATTAACAAGTCCAAAAAAGATTTAATTTTTGCTTAGTAAAAGTAACAACTATTATTTAAAAAGAGCTTTACCTGTCCTTTTTAATCAGAAATGGATGTAGCTATGAGTAGTTATTCTGGATGTTAGAATTATGAATGGCTTGTTTTTTTCTTTATGTTTCTCTATATTATGTAAAAAAAAAAAATTTCAGAAAGCACATATATTTCAGAAAGTATAAAAAGTTATTTTGTTTACCAAAACTAACCAAGGAAATATTTTTAAAGATATCAGAAACAGATTATCTCAAATTCAAGAAGTTAATGATGAATTTGTGGAAAGATAATTTTATATCTTATTATTAATACTGAAAAAACCCAAAGTTTAATATACCAGATATATTTTCCAACATTTGTGCATTAAATGAGTATACAGATTTTTAAATGTAAACATTTTAGATTTAAGTATGAAATACACATGCTTAAATTGGAGAGACTTTTATCTTTATTGTTTTTTTCTACTTACAAAAATAACACAGACTCATTGTAAAAAAATTCCAACATTACAGAAATATAGAAATGTAGATAGTGAATGTCCACCATAATCTACTCTCCCTCCCTGAGGTAACCGATTTTAACAACAATTTGGTATTCATAGTCACACAATTTTTTCTATGCACATACTAACATACATGTTTTAACAAAATATAAATAATCATTAACATAAAAACTGTTGCACAGTTTGCTTTTTGTCACATAATAGGTTTTGTATACTCTCTCATGTCAGTATATATAGATTGACCTCATTTTTTTCAACAAGTACAAGGTATTTCATTTTATGGATGTACATCAATCCCCTATTGATGGTTACTTCAAAGATTTTACTACTGTGAATAATGCTCCCTAACAACAAAAAATTCAGTTATATATACTTTTGTGTGGTGTGAATGTTTGCATAGAATAAAATCCCAGAACTATAACTGCTAGATCAAGAGATGAATATGTAAATTCTCCTTCTAATGAATATTACCAAGCTGTCCTTTAAAAAAATGGTTAGGTCAGTTTCTGCTTTCACCGACAGTGGAAGGGTATGAGTGCACTTGTTTCCCCCCATGTTCAGATATATTTTCTTTAAGCAAAAATTACTTAAACAGGTTATTTCACTCTTGTCCCATATTAGAAACTCAAAACAATGGGTCATAAAATTAATGCCTTTTCACTCTGCCTTTAAATTCTTAGTCTGAAAGGAAGCTCTAAGACTAATTCATTTCCCAAATTATTTCCCAACATAAATGAATTAGCTCCCAAAGAAGAAAAAAGTTCTGTTTGTTTCTATAGATGCTATTGCTATTAAAAAGCATGCTTATTACTCCAGTGATCTTCAATCAGACACAGTAAATTAGGGCTCTCCCCACTCCCGGTTCACTAGTTTGATGTTTTTTCATTCCCAAAAAACATTCCATAGCCCTGAAATAAATTACACAGTAGTTAGGATCAAAAAGAATATTTGCTAAGCCATTCTTTTTGGTCCTTAGTTAAAGCATGGTTGGTACAAGTTAATATTGGCAAGGAAAAGGACACAACATAAAGGTGCAAGGGAGGATGATTCAATGTTGGAACAGAAGTTGAACCTGCAAAAAAGGATTTCTCACAAATGGAAACTTGAACAAATATCTTTTCAGCAAATCAGAAACAAATTCCTGGATATTCTAGAAATCTATGGATCCTGATAATACTAACAACCCCATAATAGCTGTAACCTTATTTAGCTTTTATAATGTGCTTTCATGTTCATTAAACCTCATTTAATCCTCACAACAGCCCTGGGAGGAAGCTGTAAGTATTCCAGTTTTACAAATGAGAGAGAAATCAGTGCCCTCAGAAGTGAGGAAGCTGTCCCACCAGCCCCCACTACGCTCTACCACCAATCCCCCCACACCCACACCCACTCCCAGCATGCAACTGGAAGTATGGTGGGCATCACTTGGGAGCCTGGTGGTACTACAGAGTCTTGGGGTGGGTCTGAATCTTAACCTGCATTTCAGCAAGGCCACTGGCCTCTTGCCCCCACCCATTAATTTGTCTATACCTTAACTCCTGGAAGCCCTATTCACTAGCCATTTCTGGGTTTGCTAGGAGGGAAAGTCCCTACCACAGTGGCATGGTGGCCTCAGAAGGGAGACCAAAGCAGCCTGGGGAAAGAAGGACGTCCTAAGGAGAAAGGCCATGTTTAGAAAAGTCAGCAGCAGGTTATTATGTCATATGAAAACCATCATGCTGTGCAAAGATACTGTATTTTTTCAGCTAGAAGCTGACCAATAGTGTCAGGGTCCCAGAGGCAAGCAAGCCCGCAGTCTGCCTGTTGCATGTTAAATCCTGACAAGCAGCTGCTTGCTTTTCTCCAGGCAGTAGTTGAGTGATGGCAAGAGTCAAGGTTTCTGAGCATGCTCCCAACGCCTCCTTCATGATCACAAAGTAACTTGGGGCTTCCTCTCCTCAGGATTAACTAGGCCAGCCGCAGGAAAGCATGCATTAAGATCCCATGCTTTTGCACCCCTGATGTTATCACTGTAGCCTACTTGAGGAAATAAATCAAGATAATACAAATTTCACATCAAGTGAGGCAAGGCACTTGCTCAAGGAACTTAGCAAACCTGGAGCCTGCCCAGCCAAACAGCATCAGGTGAGCAAATGATGTCATTTTTGCTCATTTTCAAGCTCACTGAACCCCAACTATCATCATCCAGGTCAGCCCCGACATAGGATATTCCAGACTCAGTTTCTTTCACAGAAAACAGGCATTTCAACCCAGTGACTCTCCACAACTTCAAAGACAAGGTCAGTTTGCATAGGGACAGCTACAAGGTAACAGAGGTGGAGCACTGAGGGAGAGATTTGGGGTAGGTAGTACTAGCAAGCCATCAGGAGTGTAAGCAACACGATCAACTGCCATCTAGGAACAAAACAGTGTAAAGCCTCATGATACCCCCCTACACACACACACACAAAACCAAGGCATCTGTTGGTCTCCACTTCACTCCCCCACCTCGCTCCAACCCCGAGAGAGAAGCAGCAACTGCTTGTGGCTTATGGTCATCTGGAACCACACAGCTGTTCCCTGTCATCTTGACATTCGTGGACCCACAGAACCCCACAAGCTGTACATTTTCTAAGGATACCACAGGATGAGAAGCTGGGATACAGTCCAGGAAATCTGGAGTTGGGAGTGGGAAGAGGAGCAAGGACATAGAGGGACAAGGGTTAATGAATGATGGTTCTAAACCAACAGTCTGCGAAGTTAATTAAACTAATTTTACAGGGAATGTTGGGGGAAAAGTACATTTTTTAAGGTACTGCTCTTTTCCAAGCTGATCACAGATGTGACACTTGGCTACAGCAATACTAGGCATATTTCTGTGCTCAGTGTTATATTTCGCACATGAAGATTCCCCGGGAGGAGTACAGGATAAAGATTAAGATCAGGCTTTGGAGTTAAGACAGCCAAGATTTGAATCGCAGCTCATTCATCTGCTGGATATAACCACCTCTCTTAGCATCAGCTTCCTCATTTACAAAACGGAGATAGTAACAGTACTTACAGTAGGGTGGAATGAAACTTAAATAATGTATGTATACACTTAGCACAGTACACAGCAAAAAGCTCAATAAAAGTTAGCCATTATTACCACTACAAATATTAGTATTTCCAGTATTATTATTGTAAGATAAAGACAGGAAGCACAGACAACAAAAGTTGGGAATGGGTGGTTCCAAAAAGCATACTACCTAGAAATGGGGAATGGCACAAATCTATAATGGATGGAAAAAGAAACTTGAAACGTAAAAGAACAGCTAGTCAAGATTAAGTCCTCGGGTACTTTAATTTTTAACAATAAAATCAGCTTATATATGACAAAAACCTCATCTCACCTTAATGACACCATTAGCATCACATCCCTTCAGAAAGTAGCAACACCTGGGCAGCATTCTGCTGCTTGACTTGGGTGGTGGTTACATGAGCAATCAGTTTATAATTGTGCACAATAAAAAAGGCTATATTATTATATTTCATAAACTTTTCAATGTCCGTTATATTTATTCCACAACTGTTTTAGCTTTTTAAGTGCAAGCACCTTTAATGGGTCAGCCAAGCTCACAGGGAAGCGGCCAGAAGCATCGCTAACGGAACAGAGACAGAGGAGAGGCACGACGGGAAGCCAGAAACTGTCGTGAGCTCCGCGCGACTGAGCAGCAATGCTCAGATCCAGAAGGGGCTGAGGAATGCCTTCTCAGGATTCCTCCAGAAGAGACTGTGACAAAGTGGAGGTGGGGGGAGAATAAAAACCGCCATGTGGTTTTACAAAGCATCGTTCCAAGATCTTCCAGTATATTTAAATCTCAAATGTGAATGTAGGGGCAGGGGAGGGAAACTCTGTTTAGCTCCATTCCAGGTTTAGGGGGAGAGATAAAGTGCATAAACTTAACAAATCTAAACTGAGAGGTTGTTTTATAGACTAGGGAAGCAATGCACAGAGCATCACAAACATTCTGTGATAAGATGAGTGAGGGCGGAATTCTCTCCTCAGAAGGCGAAGAGGAGATAACTGTAGTGTGCACTCCTTCTTCTGGACACATCCTTCAAAACCAGAGGAAAATGCTGTGGCCGACTGAGAAGCACTGTGGACTTGCTGATACAACTGTCAGGAGGAAGGAAACCAAGATCTGGAAAATCTGAACAACCAAAAATACCAACCATAAGGATATACACTGCCCAGTCTCTCTGTCACACTCACTTTATTTCTTGCCCTCCCCGTCCCTGCTTTTCTTTTTAAGAGGTAACAGAAACTGAAGTAAAATCTATGATGTGGATTTGATTCAGTAAACTTCCAAAGATGTGGGCAGCTCTCACTCCACATCTCTACTGAGAATTACTATAAAAGAAAGCTGATAGAAACCTGGCCCTGTCCTGCGTTAAACAACAGAGACCAGAGGAGAGGCTTAGCTGGCAGCAGTGGGAATGTGATGTATAATATAACAAATCCTACTGAAAACACTGTAGCTTTTTTTTCCTACCAACACAGCAGTCTGGACACGAAGGAAAAACCAGCAGATACCCTGAGAACAACAGGGGGACAGCCATGTTCCTAGAGAAGCTTAGTGTGAATAAACACAGTCCCAAATTTCAAACCCTGGACTGTTTTCCAAACAAAGGGGCAGTGATATCAGCCACAAGTCCAACTTGGGACTCAGGGGGTTGATAGAGAGGATACAGAGCTCAGGCTGAAGCCTCACTTCTATGAATGTTTTCTCATTAGTCAAGAAATGAAAACACACAGATAACAAGTAGAAGAGGGAGGGAAGTCAAGAGAAACACCAAGGGCCCCAAAGATATTAAAAATATAAGCAAGAAATAAGACAGTCATTCAACCTGATCCGACAGGGGAAACCTGTCCTAAATCACAAGCTGAGAGAGGGAAAAGAAATGTGGGAAGTAGCAGTGCTGTTAGACCCTGAAATGCAGGAGGCCAAGTAGATGAGGCGAGGCTCTGCAAGACAACTTAGAGCCCGAAGAGGCTGGGCTATTTCAGACGGCAAAGCAAGGGGTGCTCGACTGTGGAGAGAAGAATCCTGTCTCCCCAGTGAGACTGACTTTGAAGGCTGAGGGCAGCTGCAGGCACCGGAAGGAAAAGGAAATGGAGATCAAAGGAACATGACCAGGAGGACACCTCACTCTTTTCACTGTACACCAGCTGTTCTGAGGAGCTCACAGCACTTCGCAAGACTTAACTGAAGAATATACTGGAGGCAGAAAATGCAACAAGAACTTGCCCAAGTTCACTCACAAAAACAGGTGAGGGGCAGGGCTGCTGGCCACAGAGGCCTCTACTCTCGGTCATCTATTCTAGGCAGGGAACCCAGAGAGTGTGTATTAAACATGAAAAACTCTGGGTTGCTATGAGTCCCAAGGGGAGTGGGTAATGGAATGGTACCCAAAAAACCTGGCCAGGACTCAGGGATTATCATAGAGTTTCCTATTTCTGCCCCCAAGGGAAATTCCTGCCGATCTGTAGTAAGTCGCTGATCAGCTCCTTACAAATGACCCTACAACAGGGCACTTCTCTCAGATCTATCCCTGATACAGCAGTTTCAGAACAATCAGTCCAGAAGACACTGTGGAGATTTGTGAAGACACAAGGAGAAGCACAGAGTTACTGCGATAGCTTCATATATTCTCAAGAAGCCTCAATGAGGACTTGGGTATGAAGTCAACAGATGTCAGGGTCCTGGGTTCATAACCCAGCAGTGGGCAGCTGGTGGAACTTAATAGATACACAAATAACAAACTCTATCCCCCAAGGTTCTGATTCCATATAGACAGGATGGGGCATAAGAATGGGTACTTCTTAGAAGCTGCACAGGTATTCTTATGTCTTAAAGCTCTCCTGACCATTCCCCCAAGTTGAGCACCATCAAGCTAAATCCAGTGATCTATAAATGCTTTGAAAATGAATATGATCCCCCTCTACCAAATCAGCAGAGTATAGAGTCACAATACTAATATCTGGGTTCAAACACTAAGCAAAAGCTGAAATTAGATTACTGCCAGTTTTTTCTTCTCTATGAAACTCACCTACACAAACTTTTCTCATTGCCACATATTAAAAGGCTCAAAGCACCACCAATACAGTCAGGCAGGAGAAACACTGAGGAAAGAAATGGAGCCAGGGCCGGGGGCGGGGGCGGTGGGGGAAGAGAGTAAATTAGACTTATCAAAACTGAGAACCAGAAGAAAGGTGCAGTTACTTTGCCACCCATTGTTTTCAAAGGGATAATATATTAATATATAACTCAGGTTGGACTAATGGCTATTAATAAGGAAGATGATTTCAAAACCTCCTTTACTCACTTCTTCAAAATCTAACAGCCCTCCAGGACAGGCAATGCTTTTGTATCCCTAACTTAAATCTTGCTTGCTTGGCTCCAGTCCATTTCTGTCCTTTGTTAAAATGAAAAACAACTCAGCTCCTTCCACATAAAAATCTCTCAGAAAGTTTAAGAAAAGAGGGGGAGGGTTGGCCACCAAGAGCACATACATTTGCTTCTTAAGGAAAACCACAGTCGAACCCAAATGAGGGAAAGAAGTGAAAAATTGCACAGGATTTGAAATTGCAGGGTGTTTACAACTGATAACCTTGAGTTCCACTTCATCAAGACTCAGCAGATCTGGCATAAAACCTCAAATTGCTCTTCTCTAATTCTGTTACACTGCAGAGACTTCTTTCCTTCCCTTAGAGAAAGTTTAATAGAAATCCCAGCTCTCACCTACTCTCTCTAATAACTTAAATCCCCATCTCTGCTGGCTCTCACTTTGGCTTTTAACCATATTTTTAACTAGGTCTCTTCTGAATTAAAAAGCTTTTAATGAGCACTACTTTCTGGATATATGTACTTCTCCTTCTCTCTAATGCCCTTCACACCTAAATAGGATGTGTCTCTATTTCTTTTTTTAATTTCTTTTCAACATTTTATTATTTCTAATTTTGATTTCTAAAGAAGTCACAAATTCCTTCTGAACATCTGAACATTCGCTCTTCTTCTGGAATTTACCTTCACTATATTTGATATCTTTTAATTTTTCTCATCCATTTATTCATTTGGTATTTAGACCATTCCTTACACTGTACTAAGCCCGGTGATGTAAAGGAAATAAAGAACATGGCCCTGACCTTAAGAAATGAAGACATACATAGTCTGAGAAGGCCCTGTGGCTCCAGTAAATATAGAGTTGGATCTAAAAATAAGTGGAGAATTTGGTGAAAAGGCTAGTTTAGATAGAAGGAGCAGTTATGATTCAAAGCAACAGGCCATATGAGGTAAGAGCTGCATAAAGGCTCTCTGTCACTTGGTTCTTTGCCCCCAACCCCCACAAAATGCGTATGTCTTTTGGTCTTCAAACTTTGCTTCAGAGTTAGTTATCCATGAATCACAAGCTCTATGACTGTTACCACAGCTACCACATGAAGCCCTATACACCAGGTCTTATGCTGGTTACCACAAGGCAGGCTTTTAGAATCATCGCGGGTAGTCTTCAATAAAGAGTTCAGGGAGTCGGGCATCTGCAAGAGGCAAGGTCTGAGGCACACAAAGGCAGCTACTACTTTTGGGTGCTAAAGATATGCACCAGCACTCGAGTTCAGTCAGACTACTCAAGGGTCATTCAACTTCAGCTAAGTATTTCCTTCATTCACAGCTCTAGGACAAACAAAGCCATTTAAAGCAGTTTGAAGCACTGAATTCCTATGTGAAGCAGGGACGTTTAATGGTGATGCCAAAGATTCCAGTTTTCACTGTTTTCCTGGAGAGCTTCTCCTCTTGTCTCAGAACTCACAGTTCAAGCATCCCTTTCTCTGTGAAGGTTTTTTTCCTAATCCCCCTAAGCTGATTTAGGTTCCCGTCCCTGTACTGCCATAAACACCTTTATACATACTTCCAGGACAGCATTTGCCACATCATGTTGTAACTATTTGTTTACATGTCTGACTAGCCACAAGCTCTTTGATGGCAAGGATAATGTTTTATTCATTACTGATTCTACACATAATCGGCACTTAATAAACGTTTGTCGAATGTATTAATGATTAATGACATGGTAAATTTTAAAGAATGGTGACCATACCTTCTGGATTCCAGACCAAAATTACAATAAGTACTAATACTGAAGACTAAAATCCCACCATACATTTCTATTACCTGTATCGTTCTGGGTTAGAAAAAGAGGCCAAAGATACAAGAAGATGGCTCTAACAATGCTGGTCATTACCAAGTAACCAGCCAGGAATACGAGAGCCTCCAACACCACGAATGATCCAACACAACAAACAAGTGAACAGAGCCTAATCCAAGACAGTTGTCTATGTTTCAGGCTCGTTCTCCTGCCTTTGGAGATTATGAACAATGATCAGTGAGGGCCCCTGAAAAAGTCACTCTCTCCACAGCCATGGAACCTTGTGGCCAATTATGATTCCTGCTGAAAGAATATACAGCAAAGGTGGTCATTTGTGACCAAAGCCAAGTAAGCTTCCACTAAGGGACAGGGATCTGAGTTAAGTCTTCCCAGAACTCTGCCAAAGTGTACATTAGCATTCCAAGTCATTCCTCACTGGGTTTACTCATCTCTGAAGAGATGCAGGCAAGGCAATAAAATGCTGCTGTCTCAAATGCCTCTCTCTGTAGCAATCCTGCACCACACAAGGCCACTGTGTTTACAGGCTGCTAATACGACACAACATCAGAGAAGGAAATGGCAACCCACTCCAGCGTTCTTGCCTGGAGAATCCCAGGGACGGGAGAGCCTGGTGGGCTCTCCGTGACACGACTGAAGTGACTTAGCAGCAATACTACACAAAAGTCTAATCCGATCCTGTGGGAACAAGGCCCCACGTTTCCTCAGGGATTAAATAAATTTAGTCGGCTTTTGTATTCCCAAACCTGTCGGGCTCTATGAAGTTGAAGAAAGCATAAACACCACCACTCAGACAAGTGAGGGAGTGGAAGGGGATTTGGTTTCTGGAGAACTTCTGCAGCAGGGTGGGATACAGTGAATGAGATGAGCAATGTCCAGGGGCAAACCAGAAGTTGTTTGGCTGGCAGATACTTGGCCCCTTGAATGTTACCTTTTCTAAAAAGCCAAGAAACTCCAGTTAAATTAATGCAGGTCTCTTGAATAGACAAGTAAATTTGTTTTGACCCCAGGGAAGAGCATTTACCAAGCCAATTCCTCTGACTAGGTGTTTTAGCATATTTCTGCTACCACCGTCTTACATAAACCCAGCTGCGACACTTAACACTTGTGGTAGCTCAGCCCTTCACAGGATACGTGGTCCCACTACCTTCTTCCAAGAAGGAAAACTGAGTCATAGCATATCAACTGGCTTCCCCAAGCACAGACTTAGTTTGTAGTGAGGCCACAATTGAACCCTCATGTTGCCTTCCTCATGCTCTTCGCGGATGAATCTCAGCATGCTCACCCCTGCGGATCTTTTCCCTTTACTTTGTAACTAAATCATTGCTTTCGTGAGGGGCAGAGATGGTCCTTTAGAGCTACCATGAGCTTCTAGTTCTCCTCTTTCCCCAGAAAGAGTAAGGTAAAAGATGTGCATGGAGCAGAGAAGGGGCGGGGAGAGGAGGGACGGGAAGGGTTGGCTCCCAATACTAGGACTCACCTTGGAGCTGAGGTCCTCTCGCCGGTTTCCTGCCTTACTCCTGCGTAATTTGATGGACGGGGACCGCAGAAGGTTCTTGATCCGGCTGGTAATGGTTGACCCCTCCACAGCCATCATGATGAGGAGCCCCCGGGACAGCTCCTGGCCCAATCCTGGGACTTGCCTCAACAGTGGCAATGCTTTCCCACTCCACAGGCCCTTCCAGTATGCCCTCTCACTGACCTGAGATGGTAGAGGCCACCTTACCTTCTGCCCAGCCGTGCCTGCATCTCTTATCTCTAAGTAACTGCCCTCTCCCTTAGCCTCATTCCCACCTTCAAGCCCTGCGCGGTTTCTTAAAACGCCTTAAGGACAGACTCAGGGAAAGGGGGCGTTAAAAAGCCTGAGCTGCGAAGAAATGCCAGGCCCACACCTGCCAGAGGCGTTCAACTGAAAGGATAAGATGGGCCCTAGAAGGGCTAGTGGCTGGTCCGATTCCCGTTAATTCCCAACTGTTTTCATGGCAACAGCAGCGTCTAAAAGAGGAGGACACCGAGGCTGCCAAGGAGTCCCGCAGCGGTCGTGAGCACCTGCGCCGGGGGCCGCAGGGACACTCAGCCCGGTGGGGCTCGTCTTGGCCCTGCAACCCGTTCTGCCACGGGGCCTCCCTCCCCCACCCACGACCCTCCCGAGCTCGCTCTCAGGCCGCCACGGGAACCCTAGATCTTTCACTTTCCGCTCCCTCAGAAGCCCCTGCTACTCGCCAGCGCCCCCGCTCGGGCCCAGCCTCACCAGCCCCCGGGCGCGAGGGCCGCCCGGCTCGCGGCGCCCTCAGGCATCGCGCTCAGCGATTTCAGCTCCGCTGCGGCAGCGGCAGAAGCAGCTATGGTGGCACGAGCGGCTCAAAACGCGAACTACCGTCTGGGCTCAGCCACCGGCTGGGTAGGAGGAGCGGAGGCGAGGGGGCGCGGCCTCTACGCACGGGGGCGTTCCCAGAGTGGACGAGTACGGCTTACGGGGGCGGGGTCCAGGAAACGGCCTAGGAAGCCGAGGACTGCGCACTCAGGAACCACGGATTCCGCACAGTGCAGTCGCGACTACGGATCCTAGAGGGAGGTCGTCAGAACACGGCTTCAGAACTGAGAAAACCAAGCCTTTTATGGTATTATCAGGCCTGGTCCCCCCAGAGAAGCGCATTTCCCAGAACCCGAACAGGACGGTAACCACGCCCCCAGCGGCACTATGGTTGGCTTTTAATAGGTCCGAGGGACCGAGCTGAAACTAACTCCTAGCACAGAATTACAGAAGTGGGTACAGCCATAAAGTCTGCTCCTAAGCGCTGGGATTTAAAGTGGCTAGAGAAATTTCTGCTCGCCGCTTGCCGGGCGTGTTGACCTACATGGAAATGATTCTTCATGAGTAAGTCGATCCCTACGAAGTGTATTGAATTAGGCAACCTGATTGGCCGCGGTGAAAGAAGGCGGAAGGAGCGGATAGCCTAGGATAGAGCTTTAGGCGGGAAGGGGGCGGTCGGGTCAGCGTGCCGATGAGACATATTTGTTTCATGCTTTCTTTAGCCTCCAATGTTCCATCTCGTTCTCATCCAGTTAACCAGTTGCCCCAGACATTTTCCATGGTCCTGTCAAAACTCACTCACGAACCCTTTTCCCTGATACTGTTATTTTGGCGAGATCACTGCCAAGCTTGTTGACACCAGATTCAATAGTAAGAGTTTTTCTAGCTCACGGGTGGGGGAGAGAAGTTGGGGGGATGGCAGGCAAAGCGTGCACAGAAACACCTTTGCCTATTATTTAATACGTGTTTCAACCTAAGTTTGTTTTCTAGGTGCCTTTCTGCCTAGTGCTAGAGAAATTACCTTATAAAAAAGTTAACCTATTCCAACAGTTGGGCTCCAGAAAAAGAGTACACCGTCTCCCGTCTGATCCAGATCCTTGGGGGAACCCTGGGGGAGATGACATGTTAGCAAGAGGGAAAAATTAAACCTACTGCTGTGAGTGGCTCTTGTACTGCCAAGTGGCAGAACAGGTATATACTTGTGTGAGAACTGTAAAGCTAACAAGTTGACATAACATCACTTGGAAGACCAGCTGGCAATAGCTACCAGAGGCAAAGATCAGGGAAGTCATCTCTTGGAAAACCAACTGGCAATAGCTACCAGAGGCATGACCTTTCCTTCCTTTCAACTATGCATTGCAGAGGTAATGAAATATAAAATGGTATTTTCACGTTTTCAGATCTGGAGGAGGTTGTCAGGGTCATTAGCTGTAACTGTATGAAACAGGGGGCTGGTTCCTTTTACTCCTTGCTAATGGAGAAGGAAATGGCAACCCACTCCAGTGTTCTTGCCTGGAGAATCCCAGGGACGGGGGAGCCTGGTGGGCTTCTGTCTGTGGGGTTGCACAGAGTCAGACACGACTGAAGCAACTTAGCAGCAGCAGTTTGATTTTGCCTGCGAGGCGGCAGGCAGGGGGGCGTGGAGGATCAATGTAGCTCTGCTAATGAAGGGTGCCACCTGGTGTCCTTACTCGTGTGCTGCACTCCCTAGCAAATCTCACCTCCACCCATTAGAGCTGTCCCTAATTCTATCCGGATCATTTCTCACTTACCTAACCGCTCATGGCCAGGAAAGTCATCGATCACTTCCTATCCAAAGCTACTTGGTTTATCCTCTTCAGAAAAATGTTCCCCAAATTACTCCCATCTGAAGCTGAAGTTACAGAAACAATACAAGCTCCTGCTTTCATTGTCTAAGATGATCTGGCAAAAAACCAACTGAGAACAGTGTAATGAAGAGATTTAAGTCTAGAATCTGGATACTCCAGTCTAGGATCAACATCACGTATTTTTAATTCTTCACAATTGAAGAATTACTGTCTAGGATATGTACCATGTAGACTTTTAACTGCTGTGAGAAATAGGCTTGTAGGCTCGGAAAATAATCATCCCACGTCCAATGTGAATAGACTCATTATTCCCTTTTCTTCAAATAACTGCTATCCCACCCTCCAAAATGCAGCTGACCCTTACACATATATTTCATTGTTCATATGCTATTTCACGTTTTATTCACTTGTCTATGTCCTTAATATGTATACATGGTTGTCAGATTCTAAAATTCCACATGTCTAGGAAAGGTGTATACAATTGTCTGTTTTCACGATCATAATTAGATCAGATTTTTAAATTTACCCTAGGCTTAATATACAAATAGGTGCAATTATAAGATCCTGGAAAACTAACAGGCTAAACAGCTGCTCGTCAATTCAAATATTTATTGAGCACCTTTACATGCAAGGCACTGTGGAACAGCTGAGACCAATGTTTGCAGTTGGAAACAGGATGGATCTCAATGCTTCCAAGACTGCTTTCTTATTTAACAAAAATCTAATAGCATAGTTTACAATGACAGAATTCGGTAGAGTTTAGATTTGTCTCAAAATTTCAACTCATCCCACGGTTTAGCCTTCTCACCCTCCACACACTTCCATCCCTATTAATCAGCACTGAGCATATCTTTGTAGAGCAGTTCAGTCATATGCTACAATATGCTACAATTATGCCTCAGTTCAAAAGTTGTATATATCAAACTATTTCCCTCTAATTTAATTTTTAAAAAGCATTTTACTTTTTCTCCAAATGGCAGTAAGTCTACATACCTCAGCTTTAATTTTCCCTGCATCCAGCAATTCATGTTCATGGAAAATTTCATTAGAGATAATATAACATGAAGTACTGATGCCCTTACATTTTCTTAAAAATCAACAATTCTCTGCAATAAATCTATTCTGATTCTTGATTATCAATCATTCTCTACAAAAGTATCTGAAAATGTGCCTACTTTGTGCCTCTGTGCATTGTTGTTTTGTTTTAATCTGATAGTGAGGAATAAGGGTCATCATTTTTCAGACTATCTTCAAAGTGCGTTTACCTCTCAATTCACCTGATATCATTCCAATATCTCAACTAATATAATCAGGGGGGAAAAACTATCTATACTACTAAACCCTGCTCCAAATAATATATGGATTGTCTGCCTTTCTTCTGTGTTCAAAACGTTTTCAAACTTGTTGTAGAAAGGCCTGCTGTTAAGTATCTCATCATAACTCTGGGGAAAAAACATTACACACAGTAGTATGTATGAAGTTTATATAACTGGACTTGATTTGTTAGTGACCTTCAGTTCAGTTCAGTCGCTCAGTCGTGACCGACTCTTTGCGACCCCATGAATCACAACACGCCAGGCCTATTAAAGGACTTCTTTAATAAAATTTTTTTGTAAACTGTGACACTAGTTAACCTATAGCTTTCTTTAAGAACATCTACTGTCCTTAGCCACTAAGACTATGGGTAACAGGAATGTTACACCCTGCACACACTGGTACTAGGAGGCTAGCCATTCTTCACTGTAGAATGACTTTTTGAGACAAATACTTGCCATCAAGTTGTATGAAATTTCAAATTCTCCATGTAAAACATGCAAAGATTAGAATACCAAAAACCTCCCCCAAATGGCATGTCAGAAACTTTGAAAACAGTAAGGAAATTCCTATGATTAAACTCCTTCAGTGGAACCCCTCCCAGATGTCTGAGTATCAGAATTCTCTATTACAACTCAGCACAAACCTAGCAACACCAAGTCCTGCTTTAATTATTGTAACTGATTTATTTCAAGTTTATACATTCTCCCACTGACCAAACTTCTTCTGTTCTTAGGTTTCTAAAAAAATAGTCATTTTTCAAAAGCAGAAAAAGAAAGATATATATTTAATATATAAAAGAAAAAGCTAAATCTGACATAATTATATTCTTAAAAACATTCCATTTATTTACAGATGTATAAAAAGGCGAATTGTTGGTCTACTGAGATCATGCTTCTTATAGTTAGGGTGAGAGCTCACTATCCTCCCAATTCCTCAACTCCTCACTCAACTACATCTTTCATAATCATACATGAATTTTCATAGATCAGTTTTTCCTGGGGTAAAGTTTAAAGGGTTGGAGTTTTTGGAGATTTTTAGATTTCCATCAAGACTGCAGGATTGTTAAGACTGAGCCCTCCTCAAATTAGCCCTAACAACTCCCTAGTTCTAAGAGGTCTTGCAAACACCATTATGGCGTGGGGCAGGGGGGGTGTTTATAATGACATCTGCAGCCTTCCTTGAACACACTGGATCATCTCTCATTTCTATCTCTGGACATCTTCCATAAACAGTCAAATATCTTCCCATCAAGAAATGAATACTACCTATTTGTCTATTTTCTTCTAAAAAAGGGAACAGTGTTCAGAAGCAGAATGGTCCTTCTTTTCCTGAGGATTACTCGCTCACTTGCCTGCTCCTTGGCTGACCCTCAAAAGCTTTAAGAGCCCTGGAAAGTCAGGAGGGAACACGAGGACAAGACAAGCAAAGAAATAATGGGAAACTGCTATACCTGGATTAAACTACTAGCATCTCCAAGGACAGTTATTAGCAGGGAAGACAGGTGCTGGATTCCTTGGCTAAGGCATTGAATGAAATCTCCTGGGTAAAGAGAAGTGGGAGGGATAATGAGAAGCTGAGGGGCGCTCATCACCTACTTCAAGCTCCTTCAATAACCTTTAGAGGTGGGAAGGCTGGAGGCTGATGGAGGAGGTCAAGAAAGGCAAGTAGCATAAAAAAAACAACAAAGAATGTGTTCCCAGTGCAATTCGCAGAGGAAACTTTCCCACCCTTTTCAATCTGTTTATTACCAGAATTACTAGAAAGGGAACCAACCACGGAGGTAATAATTCACTGGCTAGGACCATTCCAAAGTTGGTTTCACAACCTAGTTCTGAAGATATGCTGAGTGGGATTTGGGGTAAAGAAGGCAGGGGATATAGAAGAAACAGCACTGCCTAGGCACAGCCCAGGCACTGGAAGTTCTTGTGTTATTGTTTCACAACACAAGCAAATCCTGTCAACGAAGACAGAACAGGGGTTACATTCCAAAATATAATTATTTAAGAAAGGCAAAATGCAGCAGCTAAATCCCAGTCTATACATTTTCAGAATAGTGATTCTTGCCCCCAGGAGTTTCCAAGAGACCCCTCAAGTGCACCATGATTATTTACAAACTAGATAGGAAACATCATTTCTATACTCAATACAAATCTCATCTTCTAGGTTGAAAACTTCAGCCTTTGAGAAATCTATGAAAACAACTATACAAAAATATAAATATCTTTATCTTTACAGGCTGTCAGACCTTCATACCCTGACAGCTAATGAGTGAAAAAGCTCTACAGATCACTGAATCCATGGTAGCAGATAATAAAAAATATATCTTGTGATTCAAATACTGCCTTATTTCCCTGGTGAAGAGTGCCTACTGTGACTTTTCTTTTCTTTACATCCTGTGCAGGTAACAGTGAATGAAACCTCCAAGCACCAGGAGGCTGGTTTGATTTGGGAAATACCCAGCCCCACAGTTTGTTTTTTTGGCCACTGTCTCTGGTATGGGGAGGGAATGCTTATCATTTTACATGTCTCTTGAGTAATGTGATTTGTGAAAGGGGAAGGGCTCCCTGTATGTCTACCTCCAAAAAATATATTCAAGGTAGAAATCCTTGGTACCATGAAATGGTCTTCTCAACACCCAAACACAGTAAGGGAGAACTAGTTAATTTTTGCATCTCAAAATGATTACCTTAGTAATAAAAGATTTTTTAAAAGCATTCCTACTTTACCAGAAGGCTTAGATTTATAATTCTGATTGAAAAGGTGAGGGAATGGAAGCTACTTGGGATATGAAAGAAGAGAAAATTTTGTTGAATGATACTAAGTCCTTCACTTTGGTATTCCATGGTACCCATCCTCTCTCCCCCTATTCTGAAACACCAACTAAAAGCTACCTCTTCTGGATCCCTTTGCACAAGTGCATCACATTCCTTGAACTTCAGACTTAAAACAACAGCTATCAACTAAGGTTCAGTCCATAGCAACTCCTAAGTCTCAAGCAGCTTTTACTCTGGGAGGGAAGAACTAGGAACCACTATGGACCTAGTCTTGTTACAAATTCCTTGGGTAAGAGGGGCACCTCGTGTTCAGTAATGGATCGCATCTTCTTGGAGAGGATGAGGAGACCCAGCACCACAAGTGAGGTAACACATTTTAACATGATCAGAATTTCATAGTAGTTAATTTCTTATACGGACGTCAGCACCCTACCCCCTTTCTCTATGACCATTCACCACATTTCAAAGTCAAGGATCACAGTTCCATGACACAAACAAACAGGTGCCTGCAGAGAAAGGAGGTTTCCCATCACAGCCTGGCTTCTGCCTGAGAACAACTAAGTTCATTTCCCTGCAGAACTTGGCGAGGCCCCAGTGTTGCCCAGTTTGGCCACAACAGGTGCCAATGTAGGCATCACCTTGCTCTCCCGGCATTCCTGATCATTCCCTGTTAAGTTCATTTTGTGTCCAACTGACCCAACTTTGGCAGCTACAGGTGCCAAACAAGGCATCACCTTGAGACTCTGACCATCTGTATCACTGGAAGGATTAGCTACTTTTAAACCTAGAGGTGCCAACTTTGGCATCGGCCTCCACAAAGTATCTGTGCTGTTGTTTTCTAGGCCACCCTTCATGTGTAGGATGGGTGGTGAGGACACACTTTCGGGCTCGGCAGGGATGCTAGAAGTATTCTTCCCTTCATCACCCGCTTTCCTGTGGGAAATGAGGGAATCCTTTATCTCAGAGTCAATGACAATCTTAAGCACATCTGGTTCAGAGGCTGGTTCTGCAAGTTGCTTTTCATTCTCAGAAAAGTCATCATCTTCCAAGTGCAAGAGGAGGGGGCTGACAGAGTCACTCTCCCCTTGCACATCAGGCAATTCCTTCAAACCAGTTCCCAAGTGGCCAACCTGGAAAGTTGCCCTGTTCCCAGGAGAAAGCTTACTGATAAAAGCCCGACGAGCATCCCCTGGGAACTCCGTATCCAGAGAGCTAGGCAGTTCAGCCAGGCTAACAGAGTCATCATTTAACTGCTGATTAAGAAAGGCAATCTCATTGAGCAGAGATGTCAGTGTCTCATCAGTATCATCCTCATCTTCCATACTAGTTAGCAGTTCACTGGGATCCAATGCTGCTTCCTCTATAGCTGATGCTACCTTTCTCAATTCCATTTCTATGCTTGAGTCTTTGAGATCTTTCATCTTTAATTTAGGAAATGGAGACTCCTTTGTCTTCAGTCTCTCCCGTCTTGATTCACTCTCTTTCCATTTATGCTGACTCCCTCTGGTGTCACCAGAAATCTTTTTGGGTAAGAATCCTTGTGCTTCTTGCATACTGGAAACATCAACTATTTGTGGAAAACCAGAATCTTTATGTGACAGATAAACCTGTGCTGTACCCAGTGCCATTCTGACATCTCTATGGTTGCCTCTGGAAGAGATTCTACCCAAATCTTCACAGGAGTTATCCTCACTCCTGACAGTGTTTTTCAGGTGGTCAGGTGGCTTGCCATCAGGAACTTCATGGGGGTATTTGCTGCCACTCATATCTACCAAACCTCCCTCTGTTGCCAATGATGTCACATTAACAATTCTTGGCATCATAAATAAGTCGTCATTTTCTAGGGAAGAAAAAAAAACAAACTCATTTATCTGTAGTGGTAAGCACTCTCTCCCATTCATTCCCAATAACCATCTCAAAGAAGTTAAATTTTCACCATCTACTTTTAGCAAGAAGATGAAAGGAAATACTAGATTTTCAAATTACAGAGTTAGCCTAACAAGAAAATAGGTAAAATTTAACCAAAAGACACTGATATTCCATCATTAATAAAAGTTCTATTTAAGTTTTTTATATAAATGCTCCCCAAGTGTATTTTTTTTATCCTGAGGCAGACACGCATCTTGATTCTGTTCACCCAATAACTGCTACTCTGACGGAAAGATGAAGCCCTAGAGTCAGCACTCTAGGAAGATGACTCCTCCAGACTGGGTTTAGCAGTATTAGTATTGGTAAAGATACCCTTTTACCTTAACAGAAATTTAGGTTTGTAAAACCTACATCATCAAAGTAAAAATTCCTTTTCAACTCCTCATCGCCAAAACAGAGGGTGCTCCAACTTTTTCAGGTTGGCAATGTAGAAGTGCACCATCTCTGAGTACAACACAAAACTGATACATATTTATCAACACCAAAAGCTAAAATAATGACTCCTCACATTCCTTTTACTTTCACATCTTTTAAGTTCTTTCCCTAATCAGAAATTGGGCTTCCCAGGTGGCACCAGGGGTGAAGAACCCTCCTGCCAATGCAGGAGGCATAAGAGAAAAGGATTTGATCCCTGGGTAGGAAAGATCTCCTGGAGGAGGGCATGGCAACCCACTTCAGTATTCTTGCCTGGAGAATCCCATGGACAGAGGAGCCTGGAGGGCTACAGTTCATAGGGTCACAAAGAGTTGGCCACAACTGAAGCAACTTAGCACACAATTAGAAATTAGGAGGGATCACAAAATAGTTCCCATTCCCAGGTTAAAAAAAAAGACCAATCAATACCACATATAGAGCCAAACATGTTCTAAAAAGAGAACCCTCTCATACAAACTTGAATACAAGGGCTCTTTATCACTACAGAACACATTCAAAGGCTTTCTCTATCACTTTGAGATACCAGAGATAACTTTTATACCACCCATTGAAGACAACACTTAAGACAATACCTGATTGGGCCACAGCACTACTGGCAACTTGAGGTTTCAGATCTGCTTCTAAGAGAGTAGGAGAAACAGTAACCACTGGTCCTGAGAAAAGGGGACCTTTCAAGGTGAGCAATTGCCCTTGTGGAGTCATCACAATGTTGGCAGAGGTGTGTGGAGTATTAGAGGGTGAGGTATTTTCTGTAAAGAAGATCAGAAATTAGTTAAGGATAAAAGATCTTCAATTAATGGTAGTGTACAGCCTAGGAATGTAGGAGACATGCCTAAAACCACACTTTGACTTAAAAAGCAAGACATTTCAAATTTGTTGGGGAACCTCAACTTGCAATTTACTTTTTGAATGATTTTTCAGTAATGGTTACCTATCCACTGATTCTCTTAAAGGACAGAATTTTATTTTTGCTGAGGAACAGAGCTACGGAACCACTTTTTCAATGGAATGCTTCTGATGGTCTTGCTGGTGAAGCAGGATGAAGGTACACACTATTTTATCCCTAGGTTTACTTTCCTATAAACCTCTAAGAAATTACTTCAAGTTTTTAGACCTCAGTTTTTCCATCTGTAAAATAAGGTGACTGGACTAAATGGTCACTGAAGTCCTTACTTATTTAGCAATAACATCACTTGAATGTGCAATGTGAAAACTAACTCATATTTTAGTATCCATCACCACCTTCTTAAGCTGATATAACAAACCAGATTTCCTTGGTTCCTACACTTGGCTATCCAAAGAGTAAAAGAGTTGAAAAGGATATAGGACAGAGTAAGAAATCAAAACCAATTTACTTTGTTCCTGTATAGCAATTCATTGACAGATTGCAATCTGATCAAAAAGAGCCTGGTTAACAAAAATAAACCCCTACCAGAAATAAGTCTTATATGTTACCATGACGGATAACTTATTAGGATTTGCTTGAGTGTGTAAAGCTAGAAAACAAAATCTAATGTTAATATTCTGCTTTTAATACAACTCATCTTTCATCTAATTAAAACTAAAATTATGGCCAAGATGTTCAGTTCTTTAAACTAAACTAAATGTTCATCTGCATCAAGGAAAGCAAGGAAATGTCCCTCCTACCTGTGGCCTGGTCTTTTTTTCTGGAAAGAATCAAAGGCTTCCCCTTCCTGTTATTTATAAACATCTGTCCGAGATCTACAGATGATGCAGAAGCTCCTTCCTGCTGTTTGCTAGTTCTGAGAGACACATCAAACTCATCTGATCCCATCTTCTTTTTTCTCTTTTGTGCCTCTACTGCTTGTTGTTTTGCATAAATATACTCTAGCTTCTTCAGGACCACTTCTTCTGTCTTACCTATAGGTTGAGGGGGAATAAACTGTCACTCTCTATAAGACCCCACAAAATAATAAGAAATAGAGTCCAGGTGATTTAACTATATCCCCCAAAACTACGGCAGTCAGAGTGATTATAATCCAGAAAAAAATGTCCCACCAGTCAAAAGACAATTCTGATGTTAACTCTGGGAACCAAGACTCAAATGAAGTAGCATTTGAAAGATCTACTAAGGATTTTCCTTACTAAAGCTGTATTTATGGCCTTTACCAGAGATCATTCATCATTATCTCACCTGAAAGAGATGATACTTTCCGTATCAAAATATTCCGTTTGCGAGTCAGGAGATTCTTTTGTCCTATCAACTTGTCTGCCTGATCTGTTAGCCCCTGAATTTCACTGAATGCCTAGAAGAGAAATAGTAATATCAAGTCCATCAATTTGCTTTTTCTGAAGAACAGGTGAGATCTACACAAATTTCTTTAATAAAAACTCTTAAATCTAGTATTTTAGAGAACTTTATAATGTCATTTAAAACCATTTTTATTGTTTTACAAACTTATGGTTGCCACTGGGGAAACAGGTAGGAGATATAATAAACTGGAAGACTGGGACTGACATATACATGCTACTATATATAAAACAGATTAACTAATAAGAACCTACTCTTTATAGCACAGGCAACCCTATTCAATACTCTCTAACAGCCTGTACAGGAAAGGAATCTAAAATAGAGTGGATGTACGTATATATATATATATATATGTATGGGCTTCCCTGGTAGCTCAGTGGTAAAGAATTTGTCTGCTAATGCAGGAGACACAGGTTGGATCTGTGGGTCGGGAAGTTCCCCTTGAGAAGGAGATGGTAACCCACTCCAGTATTCTTGCCTGGGAAATTCCACGGAAAGAGAAGCCCGGCGACCTATAGTCCATGGGGTGGCAAACAGTCAGAAAAAACTTAGGGACTAAACGATAACAAATGTATGTGGACCACTGGTTCACTAACACAGCTAACTAACTAACATACTAACACAACATTGTATATCAACTATACTCTAATAAAAATTTAAATAATAAAGTATACAAGTGGAAAAAAAAGTCAATTCCAAAAAGAAGGCTTTTCTGGCTTCTACTTCTAGGGAAAGTGATTATTTACGAAGAGCACCACTGAGTGGTATTTTCACTGCTGTGAGGAGATACATAACATTTTACCCTGCTTAGATTTTAATAATCGACTTTAAAAAAATCAACTCCTACTATAAGCAAAATCTGGTTGAAACCACTTTATTCTAGAAGGATAAAATGCTTGCCTTATACACTTCCAACCTTTAATTATGAGGAATTTAAACAAAATTACCTTAGCTATTATTCTACATGCAAAATTAAAACTTTTGCTAACTTGACTACTACAGTTTCCTTTAAAGTGACTGTCAACCATTAAGAAGTATGTCAAAATAGTAGTTGTCTTGTGTCTTTTACCATGACAAACTTTTCTAAGTGCTATGGAGAACAACAGTTTACAGAAACTGTTGTAAACAGAGTTTATCAGTTTCTAACTTTATTTTAAAAATGAATAATTAACTCTGCTGGTTCAGAATCTGACTTTCAATGAAAATCAACTCTGACTGAACATAAGGATTTTCTTCCGAAGGGATTTATTGGACACTCACTAGTCCACATTCAAATAATAAACACAAGTTCTACTTCAATTTTCTTCCTTCTCCTTTTATGTATCTCAAGAAGATTGTTTTAGTCAAGCTCTTATTTGTCTGTCATTTACACAGACTTACCCTAGTAAGAATGAGACTTTTGGAAACCTTGGAAGAATGAAGTAACCCCAATGTGATCTTCAACTTCTCAAAGAGATCTCTCATTTCACCACGGCGGCGGCGTTCATTGGCAGTGTGTGTCCGGCGGTAATACGCAAAAGCTTCTGCTTCTTTCTGTAGTTTTTCACTCCAATAATCAGGTTTTAGCTTTAGAGGAACTTGTGCAGCCTATCCAAACAAAAGATTGCCTCCTAAGTACCTTTCACATCTACCCACCCTCTTCCACCACACCAAATGGCACTGTTCTATATCAGACACCAACCATCTTCTGCCTAGAGTATCTTAATAGCCTCTCAGTTGGTCCTCTTACTACCAGTCTCTTTTCTCCAAATCAACAGTGTAAATTCTAAAACATGCTAATGTGATATCACTTCTCAGTTCAAATATCAGCAGTTTTCAAATGAGGGATTGAAAGAGGGACTCTAAAAAAGCTTATGTGTATAATTTATTATTGAGAGTTGTTTTTATGACACAAATTACATGAAAAACTTGACTAGTAGAAAAAAAGTTTAAAATTTTTTCTTAAATACTGTAAGACCCTTTACAATTTAGGAAAGGATCAACTGCCACTCTTCCTAAATCACTGTTGTCTCCAACCATTCCAAAGTGCTGTAAATTTCCTAAGCACTCTATAATCCCACACCTCCCTATCATTACACAGGTTGTTGCCTGTACCTATCTCTTTCCACCTTCCTTTATGACTTACCAATTAAACACAAACCTTTGCATTTTTCAGGAAAGTCTTCCTTAACTCTTAGGATGCCTTAGGCTTCCTTTCTCTCTTATTTATTCTCATATATTTTTAATCATTTAAAGAAGTAGTAGATGCATACCGGGTTTAAAATATAAAAATGTAAAGCACTTATAATGAAAAGCAACTGTGCCTTGCACCTATACCTGGATCCTCAGAAACAACCACTTTTATTCTTTGAATTGCTTTTTCCGCTTCTTAAGTCTCTATCCTAAGTTAAAAATAGTACGTTTAACTATTTACTTCCTGCTATGCAGAAAATAATTCAGTTCACCACTCTCTTGTATCTCACCATCCCATCTTCCTAATACAGGTAAATCATTTAGTTCTCCTATTGATCCCTTTGCAACTAGAATATAAATCTATCTCCATTTCTCATTTCATCCACAATAGACAGTGTCTCTGTAAAATGAGGGTATCAGTACTCATATATCCTTTCCTTTATTTCTTCTTCCCTCTTTTACCTCCCAATCTGTACTTACACATTTTTCAAAATTGAAATTAATTCTTCCACAGTGTTAGTAAGGATAAAGAGAAAATCTTGCTTAATCACGGTACCATGATATCCTACACAATATATTAAGAAAATCAAAGAAAATTTATAATCTCATGGCTCCCTGAATTGCCAGCCATTATTTTAGATAACAAGTAATTTTTTAGGTCACTGGAAAAATCAGGGGTCTAGATAAGAAAGAATGCTAGCCTATTTCACATCACATCATTACATTATACAATTAGTTTTCAAATAAGCAAATCAAGTTTCACCAATTCCATGCCCATTTTAATTATTCTATCAACTAGGTGCGGGGGGAGAATTAAGGAAAAAAACAGTAGTAGTATAATTTCATTAAGGGGGGAAAAAAGCTGATTAAATTAACTCATTGGTAAAAGCAGCCCTGAAAAGTCATAATTAATTTAACTAATGTTATTTTACCTGTAAGGACAAATGTTATCAATTTCATTAAATGAGCAATTATCATTAAATATACTGTAAATACCTTTCGACTCCTTTCAGTAGCTTTTTCATCTGCAGAGACAGGCATACAGCACCTAAATAAAGACAGTATTTTCCAAAGTCTTATTGAAATTCAATAATCTAAGACCTATTTCAAACCTATATAAAGCCAAACCATCCCTAATTGTCTAAACTGTGACTGGCTTCTTTTCCCATATCCCCATTTGTGACAATATGATTTATTCAACAATATCCTTTTCTCTCAAATTCTCCAAAAAACCCTAAAACTGCAAATTATGTTTTTAAATTGTGAAATATTTCAAACATATAAAACTGTACAAACAAAATACATAATCAACATCCAGGTATCTGTCATTCAGCCTAAGAAATAAAATATCTCCAAAATATGGGCACATTCGTCTTCCTTCCTTCTCATATAGTTTTACTAGGAATGTACTGATTCATCTTTAAAAAGAAAATATTCTGTAGCATTTTAAACTTATATGTAATTTGTATCTTTCTTCAACTGATTTGTTTCATTCAACATTACATATGAGATATGTTAATACTTGCAGTTTGATCATTTTAACTGCTAAATAATATTCCAAAGTGTGACTTCTCTAAATTTTATTTTTTCAGTATGTTAGTAGTTATTTACGTTGCATCCAAATTTTCAAAATGGCAAATGCTGGAATGGACAATCCCACACATGACCCCTTGTACATGTGTGTGAACCCTTCTGGGATCTGTAGGAGTGGAACTGGTGGATAGAAGAAATGCATGCACATCTTCAACTGTAGTCACATCACACTGCTCCCAAAGAGGTAATAATAACTCATACCCCCACCCTACCTGTAGTTATGTTCCCATTGTTCCACAACTAGACAATAATATTTCAGAAATCTCAATTTATGCCAAACTTATGGGTATAAATTCGTAAAGTCATTGTGTATTTCCCTAATTACTTGTGAGGGGGGAACAAATTTGTCTATGTTTATTGGCAGTCCAGGTTTCCTCTTCTGTGAATTGCCCACGATATCCATTACTTTTCCATTGGATCATACTTTTCTTTCCTTTCTCTTTAAAATTTACTTAAATTTTATTTATTTTTGGCTGTGCTGGGTCTTCACTGCTGCATAGGCTTTTCTCTAGTTGCAGTGAGCAGGGGCTACTCTAGTTGTGTGGTTTGCAGGTTTATCATTGCAGTGGCTTCTCTTGTGGAACACAGGCTCTAGGGCATGGGCTCCAATACCTGAAGTACATGGGCTCAGCAGTTGTACCTCCTGCACTCTAGAGCACGGGCTTGATAGTAGTGGCCCACAGGCTTAGTTGCTCCGAGGCACGTGGGATCTTCCTGGATTAGGAATCAAACCCATGTTGCCGGCATTGGCAGGCAGATTTTCTACCAGCAGGGAAGCCCATGGATCACCGTGATCTTATTGACTTATAAGACTTATTTTATATCCTTGATACTAATTCTGTCACACATATTGCAAATATTTTCCTTATAGTCTGAAATCGCCTTTTTTACTGACAGAAATTTTTAACAATCTGTTCCTTTACAGTTTGTGCTCTTTAACTGTTGATTATTCCTGGCCCTTTATTTCCAGTCCATAAAGATGGAATCTGTTTATTGAAATCTTTGTCAATGTTTTCTTTTTTTCATTTTTTTCAATGTCTTTCAATAACATTTTATAAAAATCTTGCACTTCTATCAAAAATCCCAAACAGCTTTTTTGTATTTTTAATTGTTTTTTTGTTTGTTTATTGCTATTGTTTTAGAACTCAATTTTAGTATACTGAACTTACATCCTGCAATATTACTGAACTTAAGTCTAATTAAGTTTTTAAGAGATTTAAATTCTTTCAATCATAACCAACAGGCAACTGAGGTGTTTGTGTGTGCTCTTTGCAACCCCACGGGCTATGGCCTGTCAGGCTCCTCTAGCCATGGTTTGCTCCAGGCAAGAATACTGGAGTGGGGTGCAATTTCTTACTCCAAGGGATCTTTCCACCCCAGGGACTGAACCTGTGTCACTTGCATTGGCAGGCAGGTTCTTTACCACAAGCACTAACTGGGAAGTCCAGGTAACTGAAAGACCCTCCAAACAGCCCTGGAGTGAAAATACCACCATTTCCCTACCTTAGACTTTCTCACTAGGAATGAAGAATTACTCTTTCTCAACTCATTGCTACTTTAGGTAGCTGATGATATAATAGCTTGAAAAGCACAATGTCTGACACAAAATAACTCTTACCTTCTTCCTCTCATACCCCATTTCCTAATCAATATAAGGTTTACTAAGGGAGAAGGCAATGGCAAGCCACTCCAGTACTATTGCCTAGAAAATCCCATGGATGGAGGAGCCTGGTTGGCTGCAGTCCGTGGGGTCGCTAGGGGTCGGACACGACTGAGCGACTTCACTTTCATTTTTCACTTTCACACATTGAAGAAGGAAATGGCAACCCACTCCAGTGTTCTTGCCTGGAGAATCCCAAGGACGGGGGAGCCTGATGGACTTCCATATGGGGTCGCACAGAGTCGGACACGACTGAAGTGACTTAGCAGCATAAAGTTTACTAAAGCGTAACATTTTTTTCCTAAGTCATCTTTATCATTCTCTGTATTTTCATCTCATCAGCTGAACAGGCAGAAAAAATTTTCTAACTGTACCTCACTGTTCAACTAGCAAAGTAACCAAATTTAGAATTTACAACCATATCCTTAAAAGATAAAGAACTTTATTGAGCAGTCCACTGTGTCAGTTATGCTAGTTATTTCATATATTATCTGATTTAATGCCTTAAAAAAGGGAATTTTCCTCATTTCATAGGTAAAGAATCTAAGAGTCAGAGAGATTACACACTTGCCCAAGGTTAAATAGCTACAAACTAGCAAAACTAGTATTTTAATGCCAATGTATCAGGCTCGGAAAGCATGTTATCCACATTTATATACTGGTTCCTAGCAATAACAAGAAAGTTAATTACCTCTGAATTTCAGCTCCTTTCCTCATCTACTAATAAGAAAAAAAGCTAGAGAAATAAAGGAACTATGTCAGTTACCCAGAACTCTTGACTAGAACATTCAGTTTTGCTTATGGTCATAAAACTACAACAAGAAACAACAATCCAAAGAAAAATAAGACTTACGGCTGTTTCAAAATCTCTGTATGGACAGCTGCGCTCTTCATGTGGGCAACACTAATTTCCTTGGGGAGATCTTCTACAGTCTCAATGTCCACTTGTTCTTCATCATCCTCAATGTATTCTATGCAGTTATTCTGAAATACAGCAGTCCAACAGTAAATAAAGCATTGGGAAGCAAGCACACCTAAATTTTTCAACTGAATGTTTCCCTTATAAAGCCAACCAGTGCCAAACATTGATTTTAAATCATGAATACTGATAACCCTAAACCTGTTAATCTTAAAATGGAATTAAGTCATAAAGACAGCATATGGTAAGGGCTAACAACCAAGAACTACATTATAAATCACAGATATACGGAGTTGGCCAAAAAGTTCATTCAGGTTTCTCCGCAAGATGGTATAGAAAAACCTGAACAAACTTTTTTGACAACCCAATATCAGACATGATTAGACTAAAGAGACAGAGTCTCCAAAGGGCTGTTGATGCTTCAATATACTACAAGTGGACAAATTCAAGTATAGATATATTAAAGCTGCATAAATCTAAAGATTAAATAGCAATCAAATAAAATGTGGTGAGGGAGAAGGTAGAAAGCTGAAAAACTTAAGTTTTAGTGTAACAGTGCTTCATGGTTAACCCCATATTAAACACCCACAAAAACACATTCAAGGCAGATATGGAAACAGAATATAGCCCAGACAATCTTCGAAGTATCTCAATCCCACAGAACAAGAGCTTTTGAAGAATTTCAGATACCAAAAGAAGCCCAGGCTTGCTGTACTGCTTATTATACCGAAAGATGAGTCAATCGGTAAGCATTTATTGAGCACCTACCAAAGAAACTCACAACAGAGGACTATAAGAGGGGCTTATCAGGTGGCACTAGTGGTAAAGAATCCATCTGCCAATGCAGGAGATGTAAGAGATACGGGTTCGATCCCTGGGTCGGGAAGATCCCTGGAGGAGGGGACGGCAACCCACTCCAGTATTCTTGCCTGGAAAATCCCATGGACAGAGGAGCCTGGTGGGCTATGGTCCATAGGGTCGCTAAGAATCAGATACAACTTAGCATGCGTATAAACTATATGGATTATGCGCTATGCAGATAGAATTTCTAAGCCTACCTTTAAAAATAGTGTTTATTATGCCAGAAACTAAACAGAGAATATGTCATCTATAACTGTACTGTACCAAAGAAGCACAACCTAAAATGAAGCATCGCTACCACTTTATGAGTTCTATTTTAATCTCACCGGAAAAATTACTTACTCCCAAATTACAGGCTCCCTATGGCTAACAGACACAAATGACTCAAGTCATCATTTATGATCCCCAATTTAATCATCATCTAAATATTGTGTATTAATCAATGCATATTAAAATTAACTTTTAATAAATTTTAATTAATTAAAATTAACAGAACCCCAAAAGTTTGAATACTAATGTAGGCAGATGCTTTATAATATTTAAACTGAAGAATATGTAATTACATGGCTTTAATTGGAGGCTTTGTAAATAATATCCGATTAACTTAATCAGGGAAGATTTAAATTAAAAAGATTGCTCACAACTTTCCTTACACTATTCCAATATAACGCTTAATACAGACATAAAGCTATCATAGGTGTCAAACATATAAATACAATTTAAATTTGAATGCCCTTACTTTAAAATGGCCAGTGTACCTGTCAGATTTCCTATTTGGAAGTTCAAGCAATGCCACTCTGTATGACTAAGACACTCTAAAGGTTCCATTAAGTCAGTTCTACTGATAGCAATAGTTTTCACTGATTTTAAAGCAGGACTGTTTTAGACTTGTGGTTGCCAAAGGGGAGCAGTGGTGAGTAAGGGATGGACTAGATGCAAACTATTATATATAGAATGGATAAACAACAAAATCCTACTGTATGGCACATGGAACTATATTCAATATCCTGTAGTAAACCATAATAGAAAAAAATTTTAATTAAAATAAAGCTGGACTGTTTTTGGTCTGATGCTTACCTAGGCTGACTTATAATGAGACTGCAAAAAGTGCAAAAAGATTGGCAATCTAACTCCTAAACTACCTACATATGTACGTCCTCAAAAAGGATAAGGTTATAGATAGAACGCAAGGCAAATGCATACAGAATCATCCATCTCATTTACAAATGAGACAGGTGAGGTTCAGAAATAACGACATAGAAACATTTCAATTGGTAGACATTTTAGAGTTTTAAAATATAAACCTTTTTGCTATATTTTATCTGCCTAAGACAGTTAGGCATTTAACAGAGGAGGACCAGCTAACACAGAGAACAAATGAAATCTCAAAAGGAGTGAAATTCTAAAACTGCCATGCAAGACAATCACTGCAAAGGGTCGCATTATCTCAATTTCAATTGCAAGACATCCCACAGGCAGATGGCTATAACCTCCTTATGTTTTACATCAGGGGAAGGGGATAGCACACCAGAGCCTCCCATGTGTTTCTGTAACTGAGGTTTTTACTGGAACACAGTCACACTCATTCACTTACTACTGTTTATGGCTGCTTTCCCTCTACAGCAGCAACTGAGTAGCTGCAAAAGCAAGTCATCTAGCCTGCAAAGTCTAAAATATCTACAAACTGGCCCTTGACAAAAAAGTTTGCCCAACTCCTGCCCTATATCATACTGATGCTCAATTACTTAGCTCAGCAAATACAACTCTACACAGAGTCTATAAAAATGGCTTCAGCAAAATAAAAAAATAAAAATAAACTATAAAGGTCAAATTACAAAGGAAGATGACCAGAGGTTAGCATATAAATTCTAGACACTAATTATTTAATTTTAGGAGATGGTTAGAAAGCAACTTTAGGCAGGGTGATAATAAAATACTAAATGATGTGTTTCATTTCTCTCCAAAACAAAAACAAAAACCATCTCTACAAATGCTGATAGACAAATTATCTTCCAGTTCTAAGGCCACCCATTCCCTGTTTCTTTATATATCTACCAGATAAGCTACAATAACTTTGCATAAAAAATGTGAAAAAAAACTGAGATCAAATGGGAGTAGTGATTTTAGGACTTTAAAAAAAAAAACACACTAATTTGATAGGGACTCTCAAAGTATCTAATCCCCCAAGGCTTAAACCAGCCTTCCTGTATAATATCGGACAAGTCTCAAAACACAATATAAGCTCAATAAATGTTACCTGACTGACACAGCCTAAAAACTACAAAGTCATTTAATCATGATTTAAACCTAGGCATCCAATTGAATGTATCACGTCTTAGTTATCTTCTGGAAAAGCTATTGTCTCTAATGAATCATTTAAATTCTTGAGGTTTCAGTCACAACAAAAATGGGCTCACCACCTTTTCTACATCATCAACCTCCTCACTCTGGTAGTCAGAAACAACATCCACAATCTCATCAATAGAATCATCGGTTTTCTCATTCTCATCTTCTTCATCATCCTCTTCCAACTCCAAAACAGTGAAGTCAGTACTGTTTCTCCCACCCGTCTTCTCTTGCTTTGGTTTTATCTGTTCTCCTGAGAGCAGTAAGTGACCTTGAAAATGTCCGTCCCCTCTGCTCCCTTTGGCAGCTCTCCTAGGGACAATGGAGAAGGTTGTAGGACTAGAAATCCTACTCCAAGAATCACATTCAGTTTTTAAAATTTTGGCATTCTCAGTAGTTCCACTTTTTCCAAGTAAATCAGAGATACTGTGTTCTTGTTGAAACACATCTGAATTTTCCTTACAAGTTTTTGTTTCTTTAATTAATTGCTCATTTGTCTCGTTCTTGCCTTCCTGTGAAGTTCTAACATACTTCTGGGCCAAAGGGCCCTTTAAGTGTTTTCTCCACCTCTCCCTAATGCTGTCCTTCTCCAGAGACTCTCCACATTCCTTCTCCTTGGTCTCTGGCTGTGGATTAGATTGCTGCTCCACAACTCTACTGCCTGAAAATTCAACTTTGCTTTCTTCTTTAGAGATAATTGGAAATTCATTTGATTTTTCCTCTGGATTGTCTAAGCCTTTCTGCTGTTCCACTTTCACATCACCAAGTTTTTTAAGTTGCACATTATTCACACTTTGGACTGTCATGTTACTGGCTCTTCCAGAAATGGTCTTAACTTCTAGAATAGTCAGTTTTTCTTTGGAACTGTTATGGTTCCTAATCCCATATTCTTCCTCAACATCTTTATAGTCTTCACCTGTGTGTGAGCCAGTGCTGTAGACATGCTCAGAAGGTTTAACAGCTGTAGGCCTTTCTTCCATAAGGGATTCTTGATCTAAATGATCACCACCATCTTCCAAGGAATCATTCAGAGTTTCTTCTGAGACAGTAGCTCCTGAGTTTTGTTTTATTGTATTAGTCTCAGGCTCTACAGCTTCTCCTCCTGACTGCAGAACCGTCTTACTTTCTTGTTCTCTTTTTAAAAAGCTTGTTTCATCTTTCTGGTCTGCATTCTGAGATTCTCTTTTCATCTGAAGTGAAGCAACATGTTGAAGAATGGAGCTGGGAACAGGCTTTTGTCCTGGGAGCTGCAACAAGGCAAAACTACCAGACTGGAGAGGAATAAGACTGGCTGTACCAACAGGCTGCCCTCCTGAACTATAGGTTATTTTGGTTTCAGAGGCTGTTTTACTTGTGAAACTTTGTGGTTCAGGAGGGGAAATCCTCAGAGTCAATGTACCGGACTGAGACACAAAATTAGGTCCAGAAGAAAGCAATGACGGTGCCTGAGTGATAACATTCATTGCTGGAGAAGACCCAACAGCCTGAATTACAGGATTCACAACGGAGAAAGCAGAGGACGAAGCCGAAGAAGGTGGAGTCTCTGAAGGTTTGGAAGGAGTGGGTAAACGGATTCCCATCACAGACCCTGGTGAGGAAAAAAAAAAAGCATTTTAAATCACCATTGCCCACATCAAAGACTTTTAAAGTACAAATTTTTTTTCTAACAGGTGATTTCAAGAGACTGATAAAACCAATCCTGGTATATTAATATACCATATGACCAAATGATTCAAGAAAAGAGAAACTTATCAAAAATATCTCTAACTTTATACCTGGGTTCCGAAACATGACAGGTTGTAAGTTGGGCTGGTTATTAGATCCTCGAAGCTGATGCAAAGGGAGAAGCTGGACAATCTGCCCATTAGGGTGCCTGAATAGATTCATTCCACTTGGACTCCTAACAGGCTGCAAGACCATCCGATGTCCCTGAAGTTGTGTGTTTGGGACAGGTCTAAGAGTAGGAGAACCCTGCTGCACTGGAATCAACAACAGTCGAGGTCCAGCACGTTTCACTGTGTTAGGAGAGACCTGTGGAGGAGCCACTGGAATCTGAGGGACATTTTCTGAAAAACAGGAAATGGAAGCATAGTATCAGAATTTCCCTTTAATACTTGGGAAAAAATAATTGTGACAAAGAATCTAACTATGCTACAAATGAGTACAAATTTAAATTACAGAGTTGGCAAAATTCTGTATGTCCATGATATACGACTTACAGGACTTATGGCTGAGAATAATTTACTTTAAACTTAAGTATTAACCAGACTTTACAGGACCTTACATTTAGACTGGTAAAAAAAGAAAGTATCAACTGTCAAGAGGTACATTTAAAGAGATAATACTTCTGCCTAATGAAAGAAGATGGGCAGGCCTCTAAACCTGGATTCTCATTAAAGTTCAAGTAAATTTTCTGTTCAACTTAAAAATTCAGGCTGTTAACACTTAACAGGCTTATGACTTAGTTTAACAGGTCTTACTCAAGGAAGACAAAGTCAAAGACTAAAAATCACAAGGTACAAAAAACCTTCTTGGCCTTTAAAGTTCATTGACGAATAATGAGCAAAGCATACAGATTTGTGAAAATTATTTTTCAGAAGAAAAAAACACATATCCCCCCAAAACAGAATGAAATTAAGAGACATCAAAGAAGTGGGGAAATAAAGCCTGGTTAGGAAGAGGCAAAACATAGTTTTGAAACAGAAAAGAAATTTAATGCAGAAGATGTGAATTAAAAGAGATCTTAAAACATTAATAGTACTGAAAGATGCACTTCAATGTCTGGAAGAAAACACCAAGGATATGTGAAAAAACAGTATGAGTTTTTGGTCACAGGAAAAAAGTAGGAATAACGATAATAGTAAGCATAAATGAAACTGATCTAATATTACCATTCAAATTACAGAACTTCTTTAACATTATTATTTTCAATTATTCTTTTTTTGACATTTTTAAATAAAAATTTTCATCAGTTTGTCACTAAACAGAAAAATTAACAAGCCAAACAAAACAAAGATTTTAATATGCAATATGCACTCTGCCATAAGAAAAGTATTAAATTTCTAAAAGAAAGTGATGCTCCTTAACATTTACATGACAAATTACTATAGAAGATCCGTGATTACTTTTGAAAAAGAAATAACACAAGACCAAACCAATAAAAAAGAAAATAGTGCAAACAAACAAAAAATTGTCTATCTTATGTGATTAAGAAACATGTTAAAGCAGTCTCAATTTCCTGAAAATTTCTATTCAAATTGAGTTTTACAGGATTATTCAAAACCAAATTACTCCCAACGAAGCCTTTAATATACACACTAAATAAGTGATTATTTATTGCACTGGGTTAAGAAGAGAAGAAGGGAAAGACAAAAGGATGAAAAGTCAAATGAAAAAGTTAGAGGTCTAAATCCCTGAGTTGGGATCCACTTTATGAAACTTTAAAAAAATCACATACTTTCTTAGAAATTGGCAGTGATGTGAGTCAGCTCCATTTATAGAAGATCAGATAAGAAAATATGCAACTAGTTATTTCCTCAAGTAGTTTCACAAGATACTTTTAAGTGGAATGTCATATAGAATAATACCATATTATACTGTCAGAATTTTAATCTTTTGATTAAATACAAAAGAAATTATGTCTCTGATATCGTATCTTTAATATTAAAATTTAAAAAAGACTATACTAGCATTTTCTAACTTCCTTCATTAACAGAGAACAAGTCACACCTTGAAAACACACAGGAGCTGGCTAGTATTTGATACTTTTTATTATTATTGGTTCAGTTTATCTATTTAAAGAGACTACCCTCCATTCTGGCAAGTAATGTTGGTTTCCAATTACAATAATACTGCTCCTTTTAAAAGTATACTTAAGAGAACAAATAACTTGATTTAAATAAAAACAGTAAATCAATTATATGAGAGTACAAATGGGAATCAGAGCAAAATATCTGAACATATGTTCTGAGTGACTGAAATCTGAGAGAAAATGAACTACAAAAGGTAAACAACTTCACAGTTTCATGACATAATTAAAAATATAAAGAAAGGCTAATACATGATTTAGAAGACGTGACCAGTTAAAATATGACAAGATGTGAACTGTGAGTTTCAAAAAGAAATCAAAAGGCTTCATCAACAACAATCTTACTTTTGAAATAATATTATTAGCCATTTTTTGGTATGTGTGTTGACAGGAAGAAGCAAAAGACAACAAAATTGACACTGTCATCAACTTTTCCTTTCAAAAGCACTTCCATTTATAAATCCCTTCTTTCCTAAAATATCTACAGGGATTTAAACCATGCCCCTGAAGACAAAAATATTTAGTAGGAAAACTATCAAATAATCAAGACAGAACTGTCATCAGTTATTTTATTCCCCCTTATATCCTGTAGGGGCTTCCCTGGTGGCTCAGATGGTAAAGAATCTACCTGCAATGCAGGAGACCCGCTTCAATCCCTGGGTCAGGAAGATCCTCTGGACAAGGGAATGGCACCCCACTCTAGTACCCTTGCCTGGAGAAGTCCATGGCCAGAGGAGCCTCGTCAGCTACAGTCCGTAGGGTCACAAAGAGTTGGCCACAACTAAGCAACTAACACACACACTATATCCTGCAAAGCCTCGTCTCTCACACTCCTTTTCATACTAATTCTTCTTTGAGTCTACTAAGGTAACAACTTACTTTAGCTGGTTGAATTAAGATATAAAAGTGACCAAAGTGTGAACTATTTCTATTTCACTTAAACTAACCCAACAAGAGAAAAAATTTAACTAAAAAGTTGACATATAAAATATCAGAGTCCTAAACAAAGAAATATGCTTTCCTATTTCTATTTCAATCAGTTTATGTATAATAATTAAGAGAATGTCAATAGTATATAGGAGTTGAGCTGATTCACAAATGATTTTTACTAGGCAGAAGGACGTAGAATTTTAATCTTAAGCAAGGAGAGAAAAGGCCCTCAGCTTGGCTGCAACATAAGCAGAAGCCCTCTGATCTGTCCTTTTTAAATATAAAGCAGCAGCCTTCCCACTCCCAAAACTGGGCACACCTACATTTGGTTCCCTCAGAGATGTGAGCCCTTAGCTCTCAACACACAAGAGCTGCACTTCCTCCGCACCCACTTTAATGGCTGCTCTACTGGCTCAGAGTTCCAGTCCCATATGTAGCATTTCCATTCTAATGCTTTTGAATATTTTTAATTTCCTGAGAAAATCTCTAGCCCCACTAAACCATCTGTTAAGGCTGTTTATCTCGAAGGGAACAGTTAATTTTTATTAGCATTATGGGGCTTCCCTAGTGGCTCAGACTGTAAAGAATCTGCCTGCAGTGCAGGAGACCTGGGTTCAATACCTGGGTTGGGAAGATCCCCTGGAGGAGGAAACAGCTACTCACTCCAGGATTCTTGCCTAGAGAATTCCATGGACAGAGGAACCTGGCAGGCTAGAGTCCATGGGGTCGCAAAGGGTCAGACATGACTGAGCAACTTTCACTCACTCACTGGTTACATAATTGCACAAATGTTCACTGATTGTCCTAACCCTGTATTTACCATGAGGTTCATTATTTTTAGTGTTCAGTTTTGCAGAATGTAAAGTTTTTTTTTTTCTGTTATAGCAGAAACACTTGATATATACCTATAATTCTATCAGAACCACAAAGTTATATAACCAGCTATAAAATAAACCAGCTTGTAACATCTAGGCCTTACCTGGTCTCTGGCTCACTGGTGGACTCCCATCAATTCCCGAGAGTATAATGGGAACAGAGCTCAGAGATGAAGTTGGTGTGGTCACCATGGAAGAAGATGCAGCTGTGGTCACCACGACTATGGAGGTGGAGGCAGTGGAAGCAACAGGAAGAGTTATGGTTGGAGGAGATGCTACCAAAGACTTAGGAAAAGCAACTGAAGCCACAGGGGTAGTTATCCCAGTCGTTTTGATAAGGTTCAAAGTGGCTGTAGACTGGGTAGGTGTTACAAGGGTGCTGGCATTAGTTTCAGAGACCTCAACAACCCCTGCACCAGAAGAATAAGTAGTTTCTTTAGTTCCCACGTCAGATAGAGCAGTCTTGGGTGTCACAGCAGGAACATTTTCTAAAAACACTTGAGGGGTGGTAGTAGTGACAGCAGCAGTCACAGAGCTGCACACCTGAACTGGCTCAGAAGAAACCACAGGTGTGACGACCATTACTGGAGAAGGTCTGATACTGAACTTCTGTGGCCCTGTTAGGGGTTGGGGTGTGCTAACTCCAGGGATCTTCTGCTGCAGGGCTCCAACTTTACTCATCACAAACTGTGTGAACACACCACCAGGAGAGGGTCGAGCCGCTGCAAATAAAAATTTGCAGGTCAAAAATCTTCAGTTCTCATATTTCATCCTTGTAGTGATTGTGTTTATCAACATTTATTGTGCACCACTGGGTCAATTTCTTACAGGTACTACCTACCTGTAATTTACACTCACAGAAGTCAAACATACCTGTCCACCCAAACCTAACTTTCAAAATTCTAACAACTAAAGGGAATAAAATTGGATGTCCCTTCTGAAATTCCTTTGGTTACACAATACAGTCAAACTGCCCGAACACTAAAAAGACTGTATAGCACAGCAGCACACAACTTCATCATCTAAAACAGAGGAAGAAAGTAAGGAAACTGTATTCCTAATTCTAATTTTAAAACTTGTTTGTACCATCTCCTTCTGTCACAGCACCTCTACCTCTTTATTGCTGTCTTTTTACAAGACAGTAAAGTTTTGCATTTTAGAAATATGCAAAAAGACATTTCAGAAGACGGCAGGATAAGACGATCTTTTTTTTTTTTTAATCACCAGTTAAAACTACCTTTTCAACAAGAGGTAGAAAGAGTTCTTTTTAAGGCAATGCCTATACTCCATCTTCACACAACTCCAGCATTTAGCCAGAGATTTCAATTTCCTATTAAGAGGAATAAAAACACAGCAAATGACATTTTTACTTAACATTTCTAAACAGATGTGAAAAAACAAAAAGAGGAATCCAATAAAATCAACTGTATATACTATCAATTCTAAAACACAAATGATTTCAAGGAGGCAACTTATTACAGACTCTAACACTGAGATGTTAAATAAATTAGGTTTTTACTCACAGAATAGGGATAAATATAATAAAGCAATGTTCCCAGAATTATGTTTTACAAGAGCCTTCTACTCTACGTCTATACTAACTCAATGCATTTTGATTTTGCTAGCTCCTTGTTTTCATAAATTCAGGGAACATACATACGATTGGTTACCAGAAACACCAGTCCTCATAGAAGAAATAGTAAATTAGGGAAAGTACTTAGGAATATGTATTCCCTTCTGCAAAACAAAGTTAAAAAGCTAGGTCTTTTCTACGTTAACAAAACCAGTCTAATAGTCTGGGAAATAACTATAAAACTAACTATAATTCAATTTATTTAATATTGGAGGTCATCAGAAGAGTTTCTAAAAAAAAATTTTAATTCAGGCAAGATAAACATCAAGAAAAAAAGTGCCAACTTCTATATTTCTCTAAGTTTTACAACCTCCATATCTGTATCCACTGGCCCAGCACCAAGTCACAACCCTTCCCAAAACATATAAACAGTACAACTTACCAATTGGTCTTTTCGCGGGGACAAACGCCTTCAGATTCTTCCCAGGGCGATTTGCTGTAGTGCCAGAAGATGATGCCGTTTTGGAATTGGATGTTGAAGGCAACAGGGTACGTGGTTTCCTGGATGCAGCCACCTTGGCATTGGATGCTACCTTGGAGATGACAGTACTGAGGGTTGAGAGGTCCAGGACTGAGGGTCGCAACCTGCCTGTGATATAAGCAGCTAGCCTATTGGCTGGATGCAATGCCCCCATCTGTCCCAATAGCAACTTAGCCTGCGGGTAACTCTTACCATTAACCTGAAACAAGTGGCAAAGAGAAATTCTGTAAAGATAAAATTCTCTTGCTAACTCATCTCCCTTGACAAGGGTTTCATTTTTACAAGGTTTTAAAAATCTATTTTTCAGATTTAAAGGGAAAAAGAAATGGACTTTTCCCATTTGGTATAATCTGAGTTTTTAGGATATGAAAAAAAATGCTGCCATCTGATATTTTCAACTAATCTCATCTCCTTCATTTTGGAAGTTTAAAAACAGAGAATCTTACAAACTCATCATACCTACATTCTAGATTTGTGGAAGATACAGTCAAATCTAAGGAATCATCAAATTGTTTTACTTGTCAATAAGCAATTATGGTTGAGCTATTAATAATCATCAGCATAAAAATGAGTAACTGTGTTCCACAGAATCTCTCTAATGAGACCAGAGGCATAATGAAGCTTTCTCACAAGGGTCCTTAATATTTGAAAAATATATGGAAGTCTGCTTAAAGTTATGAGAAAGTCATTGTTACAAATACCTAAGCCACAAAGTCACCTTAGTTTTCAGTTTTGAAAAAATTCAATTTTGAAGACAACTGTCTTCATCTTTTGCACAAAACTTGGGACTCAAATGCTAGTTAAAATTCATCGTAGTTTAAGTTGCCACTAAATTGTCAGAAGAAAGTGAATCAATGAACGAGGTAAGATTCTTCTCTATTGCCTGAGTTGACAGACTGCCCATCTTACACAGGAGAATCATTAAAAAAAAAAAAAAGAAAACAAAAGAATAAAAAAGTTCTCTATGTCTTATTGCTAAATGACTACAGAAGAAATCTTTTTCTGTCTCTCTTTTCCATCATTTAAAGGGGTAAGGAAGTGGAGTAAGGCAGAGAAAATCCTACTCTCTAAATTAATAGAGAACTGGTAAGGAGAATAGCTACCAAGCTACTCCCTCTTCTGAGACACAAAATTATTCTGTTACTTAGGTAAAACTGTTATTTCCAGACAGAGCAGGTATATATTTGCCCCGAGTTTGATCCAAAGAATATGATCTTTCCATCCTAGAGTAAACTTTCCTACACAGTTTTCCAGGCTCTGTGGAGTCTGGATCAGATACTCCTGTCTTCTCCTTTGGGACTTGCTCTGAAGACTACTTGGCAGCTTTCCCAAAGCATACCTTACAGTGACCTGACTGCTATGCAGGTTCATATTTTATGGGGGCATTCTGAGTCCTAAACAGGAGAACACAAAATTTCTATGATTGTATTTGAAGGGGGCCTAGTCTCACTAAAATATCAGGTAAGTTGCTGTTCTCAAAGCATCAATCAGTAAATGAAACAAGGAGAAAACACTCTCATCATTAAAAGTTCAAGAAATATCAACAGAAGCAGTTACACAGTAACTGCAATATAAAGTTTTTAATTAAGTAGATCATTTATAATGGTGGCACAGTCCTTAACCCAGAGAAGCAGTTGAGCTAGTAAAGTCAAGTAACCTTAGCAGTAATGTCAGACACGACCCCACATTTGGTACTCTGATATAAAAGTGCACTTAATGTCACTGAACAAAAGGAGAAACTCTTTTGGACCTATGACTACATTTTACCTCAGAACGTTCCTTCAAAACGATTTTCTTACATACCAGTGTAATTTTACTAACATATCTGCCTGAAGTACTAAGTAGCAAGGATATATATATTTGCCCTCTAACAATGATTAGACTGGCAAGAACTCTATGAATCAAATAAAGATAAAATATGTAAACTGTGGCTCAATTTTTTTTAAATTTACGTATTTGAATAACATCTTCCTAAATTTAAATTTTCTCCCAAGTTTTCAAACATATACTGCTTATCTTAAAAATTAATTTTACTTTTATTTTAAAAGTCATCTGCTAATAATAATCCCAAGAACTAGACTGAATCCCTTACTATTCTTGCTTGACTGTCAAAATATCACTATAGCCTAGGTAAAACAGCTTAAGGGCAACTTTCTAGGAAGATTAGAAAGAAAACTATAAGCTAATACAGGGCTCTACCTTTCTGTTTGTAAATGTGCCAAAAATTTACCCTAGGTATGCATCTAACCTAGGCCTATTACAAAAAGAGATGACGATTTTGTCACCCAGTTCCCAGGGAATGCAAAGATAAATAATGTAAGGCCCACAAAGGGCTCTGAAAAATCAAGATGGTACCTAAGTATAAAAAGGTGCTACATCCAGATTAAAGATAATTCTCACCTGGATAAGCCCAGATGTGCTTGAACTGGGTTTACGTTTATAGGCCACAAGCTTCCCTGCAGGAGAAAGCCCTGCATAAAAGGGCAGACCTTTGCCTCCATGTAATCTCTCCCTCACTGAATCCAGGGCATCTGTCTGCACGGGAGAGACATCATCCATTTTCCCAGGGGATAATGGACCGTCAGGAGTCTCTGATCCAGATTTCTCAGCCATATCATCTTGATCTTGACATGATGGCATAGAGATTTTCACACGAGAAGAATAAACAGGAGGATTCTTTTCACCCCGGCTCTTTCGCTGAGAAGCCAACTCAATGATGAAGCTGCCCACCTTAAGTGACTGTGGCATGTTGCTATTGATGTGCTGGGATAAGATGCTCAAAATCTTGTTCCGATCCTCCTCCCAGTTGCAGTCTGAGATGATCTCAATCAGTTTGGTGGGACCACCAGGTGACCTCTGATGCACATAGGAGGTAGAAGCTGATTCCCCTTCATTACAGGAAGATTTCCAGCTCTTTTCTGATAAGGAATTGAAAGATATTTCTATATTATAGCATTTTGTACTGAACTCTGAAAGATTTTCATTTTTCTTGAGTTCTCGGAAAAGTGCCAGGGGCATAGATATTCAACAGTTGCCCAGTATCCCATTCCCATTGACTTTCAGAGGTAAACTGACAGTCACAATTTGGGAGTTTTCCATGAAAAAAAGAAAAAGATTCCAGAAAATCAGACTATAATAGTCTTCACTATTCTACTCACTGGGCTCTCTTAATAAAAGTGAATCCCTCTTGACACTGCTCTATAAAGCCATTAACTATTACATAAGAAGGTAGTCTCTTGCAAACAAAGTATATAACCAGGGTTAGGCTTATTTAGTATAGTGTACTTGCTATCCATATAAGCAAAGCAAAGATACTTGCAAGATGCTTTGTAATATGTGAGGGGTAGAGTCAATCCTAAAGAACAGCAAGAAAGATGATATTTTTATTGGGGAAAAAAAACCTTGCACTCCACCTCTAGTTTTCACTGCAAATATTTCTGAACTACTTCTGTGCCTCTGGATAGGATTGTTCCACTTCTACATTTGATGCAAGACCATTCTCAACTGAAGTATGTTTACATTCATGGCAACACATTAACTAAATATACATTTCACAAGCTAGATTTCTATAGCAGGATCTCCCAACCAATGTGCTAGTTATCAATACATCAGGATAGCGATCCCCTCAGCCTTCAGGGTGATCATGCTAACAGGCACTCCCTCCACTTGCCTCAATGTGCTAGCAACATTATCATTTTTGTATGTTTATCATGCCATAAAAAAAGTTTAGGAGACACTGCTGCTTAAATCTCTGATGTCTTAAGAAGCAAAATCAAAGACAAATTGTTAATTCTCTAGACACTGCCTTCATCATACTTTCTAGCAATTACATTTACTAGATAAATCAGTGATACTCCTTCCTTTCTCCCTCTGTATTCTCCAAATGCAGCAACTATTGAAAATCTCAGGTAAAATTTCAGTAATTAATGATGTCAATATTGCTGAGGTTTGTAAAGGAGTTTAAAAAAATCACCGACCGCATCCTAAGTGTTTCTTACAACACACCATACCACGAATACCAACAAATTGTATTTCTTAGAACAGGAGTGATAAACACAGCAAATAACTGGGAAAAAAACTTACCTATAGTTTCTATTTTTACCAAAACTAGAAACAAGGCAGGTAGACATGCTCTGGATTAGTAGCTTTGGTTCCCCCCCATTATTAGTACTATCCATATCTATATATTAATAATCACTATCAAATGATAAGTCATAGTTTTCATTCTGACCTTGTGATTTATCAGAATCATCCTCCAGGTCACAAGTGAGTGGTTTCAAAGGCTGCTGTTCAGAAGCTGGCTCCTGACAAAGAGAACAACACAAATACTTCAGTTCAACACATATTCAATATCAAGAGACTAGGACATAAGAATTAAATCTCTCAAGGAAGCTTAAAATAACAGAAAAATTAAAGTACTCAAAGACCATCTTGACATCCACATACACAGTTGCATTACCATCACACTATACAACCATAAAAACAAGTAGTCTTGCTGTTTAATGTCTGTGATAGTGACTGAGTTACCAAGAAAACAATTAACATTGTATTTTATAGTGTTAATTCTAATAAAGAAGGAAAAATATTTGATATTTAATGAAACAATTTTCAACTATTTAGAAAATTCACCAATGCAGAAAGATGCAAATCCTAATTAACCACATTCTTAAAACCAAAAATGTTTAAATTTTCAAAATTACTCCAACTTCAGAAAGAGTAATACTTTTAAAATGACATTAAGGGAATATGTTCTAGAACAGGTATGCAGAGAAACATAAATTGATATGCACATTACGTAAACCTTCTCTTCCCATAAAGAATTACTTCATATTATACCAACAGTAATGCAAATTCTAATACTAGCAACAAGGAATTGGAAGTTAAAAAGAGAAATCTATGCAATAAGGAATTCACCTTTACACTACAGTTCTCAGGACTAGAATGACATGAGCCCTGCTGCTGAAAAGATGGGGATGGTGATGGTGATGGTTGTCTCTCTTCCTCTTTTTTTCGTTCATACACTCGAACTCGGGCACAAGTCATCATACTTTCAAAGTACAAGTAGACTGGATCCTTGTCTTCTTCCCGAATCTGTAAGTTTCATACAACAAAACATTCCAAATACTAGGGAGAAAAGTCTCCAGGATCCCAAAAGGAAAAGGATGTAATCTTTGCTTCTATTAACACTTAAAATTTTTTAATGCAAACTTTAAATAGTACAATTACGGTTTGTATGTGCTGACTCTTGGGGCAGTCAGAAAGGATCTGCTTCTCTTTCAAGAAAATTCAGCACACCAGAGCAGTGCTTCTCAAATTATCTGCAGTGAAGGATAAATTTCTTAATTACCTGTCACACACAAACTGATATTTTTGGAAAAGACAGTAAAATAAATTACTAGAAAAACAAAGATCAAGTTTTTCAGTATTAGATTTAATAGATAAAAATTTCTCTATCAACTTGCAGCAAGAGTTTCTAAATATCTCCTTTTGCTTTTTATACTTATTTCATCAGACTAGTAACAAACAGTTACAGATTAGCACTGTATAGAGACCATACTAAATAGCACTGTACTTAAACAAAAAGACTGAAATAGATTTACGAATAATCAGAACTGCTTAAGCTATTAACACAAGAGAAGCATCAGATCTTCTACCTATCGTCCTCACCTGGTCATGCAACTATTATTTTAAACCTTGAACTTTATTGTATATAAAGACAATTTGCTTTAAAAAGATCACAGTTACTCTTTAAATTTTCTTCCTAATGCTTTTCTAATAGTGCATACTACATCTCAATCACTCAATATTCTTTACTATAGGAGTAAGAGAACCTTTAGAAGACTTTTGCCAAGTCATTTTTTTTTTAAGCCAATTTTATATCATCCTCCTAAAGAGAGATTTAGCTATCTTTTTAAGAATTATAGTAATTCTGCACAGGTCCATGTACAGCTTTTCTTTAATAGTAAATACTGCAGTATACTATATGATCCTCAGTTGGTTGAGTCCACACATGCAGAACCACAGGCACCAAAAGCTAACTGTAACATTACACGCAGACTTTTGACTGCACAAAGGGTCTACACTCCAAACCCTCCCTGTTGTTCAAGGGTCAATCATACTACTATTCACTCTATTTTTATGACATTTTAAAAATTAATTTTTTTTTATTGAAGGATATTGCTTTACAGAATTTTGCTGTTTTCTGTCAACTTTTATGACACTTTTTAAATGCCATCAATTTAACTAAATTAGAAAGGGAGATGGCTTGCAGACATACTACCTGAAAGCACCATGATTCACAAAATACAAACCAAAAATCTGGTTGAAACCCATTACCTTTACAAATGATTTTTGTAACTTTCAATAAAAGATGTAACTCCAAGCTTACCACAGGATTGGGTTTGGGAGTATATGCCCTCACAGGTTTAATTCCAGTGAGTAGTTTGCCCTTCACAGGAGTAGATAAAACTTCTGGCTGAGGCAACAACAATGGTTTCATAGGCTCAATGACAGAAGGCGTTGGGATATACACTGGTTCTGGATCTACTTCACCTTCTACTTTCACCCACAGTGGGTAATGTCGAACAGGCTGTTCAGGTTCTGTTTCACAGATAGCTTAAAAAAACCAAGGGTAAGACAAAAGTTAACTGAGGCATTGTCAAAACAAAATATTCTCCCTGATGAAAAGCATTAACTCATTAAAATAATCAAACAGATAGATACCCCCTAAGAAACCTTTAGTTGGCCCTCATGAACCTTAATCAATTTATCTATTAACCAGGTATTTGTTGAATACCTATTATAAATCAGACACTGTTTTAGATCCTAGAGTGAAAACAGCTATGACTAAAACAAAGTTCTTGCCTTCACAGAGTTTATAATCCACAGGAGAAAACAATCTAATAAACATATAGTATCAAGTAATAAGAACAACATAGAAAAAAACAGATGGATAAAAAAAAGGATAAAGAGTTAACAGGAGATGATCAGAAGAGGCTTTCTCTATTATCCTGGAAAGATAATCATTCTATACTACACTTTTTGATTTTACAAATAACAAGTACTTTTTGAACCTCACTATCTACAGATTCTAAGCACTTACTATGTTTTAATTCATAACTGTAACAATAATCCTTGAGATATTATTAATCCCATTTGGTTCCAAATAGGGAAAGGAGTATATCACAGCTGTATATTGTCACCCTGCTTATTTAACTTATATGCACAGTACATCATGAGGAACGCTGGGCTGGATGAAGCAAAAGCTGGAGTCAAGATTGCCTCGAGAAATATCAATACCTCAGATATGCAGATGACATATGGCAGAAAGTGAAGACAAACTAAAGAGTCTCTTGATGAAAGTGAAAGAGGAGAGTGAAAAAGCTGGCTTAAAACTCAACACTCAGAAAACTAGGATCATGGCATCAGGTCCCATCACTTCATGGCAAATAGATGGGGAAACAGTGGAAACAGTGACGGACTTTTTTTGAGCTCCAAAATCACTGCAGATGGTAACTGCAGCCATGAAATTAAGAGACTCTCGCTCCTTGGAAGAAAAGCTGTGACAAACCTAGACAGCATATCAAAAAGCAGAGATATTACTTTGCCAACAAAGGTCCGTCTAGTCAAAGCTATGGTTTTTCCAGTAGTCATGTATGGATGTGAGAGTTGGACTACAAAGAAAGCTGAGCACCAAAGAACTGATGCTTTTGAACTGTGGTGTTGGAGAAGACTCTTGAGAATCCCTTGGACTGCAAGGAGATCCAACCAGTCCATCCTAAGGGAAATCAGTCCTGAATATTCACTGGAAGGACTGATGTTGAAGCTGAAACTCCAATCCTTTGGCCACCTGATGCGAAGAAGTGACTCATTTGTAAAGACCCTGATGCTGGGAAAGATAGAAGGTGGGAGGAGAAGGGGACGACAGAGGATGAGATGGTTGGATGGCATCACCGACTCAATGGATCTGAGTCTGAGTAAACACTGGGAGTTGGTGATGGACAGGGAGGCCTGGAGTGCTGCAGTCCATGGGGTTGCAAAGAGTCTGACATGACTAAGCAACTGAACTGATACTTTGCAAAAGCTGAGGTTCAGGGAAGTCCAATAATAAGAGGCAGAACCTGGATCAAACCCAGTCAATCTGTTTCCAGAGCTGTTACTGTTGCGTTCTGATGACAACTTCTATTCAGAAGTTAGCCTGAACTCAGCACAGCAGCACAAATACATCAACAGGAAAGAAACGAAAACTGACTAAGATGAAATCATACCATCAATAAGTTCTACACAAAGGAAAACATGCACTAATTCTTAACCAAATCAATTGGAGGATTTGGTTAACAGGCTGCTGGCTTCTTTTGCCCATTCCCATCAATAAGACAAGAGAAGCAAACACTGTGTTTTGCATTTCAATGATCAGTGCTCAGAGAGGATAGCTCTAAACCAAAGACCCACAATCTTTGCCTTAAATCACATAAAAGGAGTAACTGACACTTAATCTTGCATAACAAAGCAGTATCCAAACTGCTACCTGATCTCATAAGAAGTCCATTTGCTCTGAACACTAAGACCCAACTACTGATGAATAATTTTGTTTAAAAGTCTCCTAAGGCTAACATCAGAGTGTAACTATAAAATACTGAATAAAGGCTTAAAGATTAAAACACCAAGGGGGAAAAAACCTTTTGAGTTAGAATGTGATTGAGTTAATTCATTAGCTACTTAGCAGCCTCTGTTATCCAACTTTTACAACTTAGCTTATCACATAATTCACAAAGGCTGTTAAGACCCCAGTATTCATTCAGGTATTCAAATATTTGAACACTCATATATATCAGACTTTGTAGACATAGTAATGAACAAAACTGATCAAAAAATTTTGCTTTCATGGAAGTTATATTTAAGTTGTAGAGGGAAGAGGGTAAGACAGTCAATAAACAGAAAATAATGAAAATATGTTGGATTTTCAAGTGCTTATGAGAAAAAACCAAGCAGAGAGAAGTATTGATAAACAGTTTGTTTAGTGAGTATGTATGATATATATCTTAAGGGGAATGGTTGCAATTTTTAAAAGGGTAACCAGGGTGCCCTTACTAAGAAGATGGTGTATACAGAGCCTCTATCACTCATTTGGTCAAAGCTTTGTTGTCGTGAAGGAGGAAACAGACAGAGCTGGACTCCATCTTAGGCCAGGCTGCGAACATTAGGCTACACGCATGGTCACCCTCCCAATGGACTCTGAACTTTGTGCCCGGTGTCTATAGAAGTGGCATACTAATGGGAAACCAGCCCCCACCTGCATAAAAGAGCCTCAGGACTTGTACTTGGACTCTCCAATGCCTAAAAGGATATGCTAATTATCTCCGTCAGTCATAAATCCCATTATGTTTATGACCACAGGCCTACTGATAAATGTCCACTGTTTATTTAGTCTTGTGACACATGAATAATGGGTTAACTTTGATTGTATCTCTCTTTTACCTTGTCCAGACTAGTTTCCGGGAATTTGGGGAGGTGGGTTTGAGCAAGTACACTTAGGATATATAAGGTTTTCACAAAAACTGGTCAGGGTCCTTGGCTAAGAGAAGACTCTACCTTGGGCCCGCCGGTGTAATAAACTGCACTCCACTATCTGCATTGTCCTTCTGAGTGAGTTTGCTTCCCGAATCGCGTGGCTACAACAGTCTAGTTCTATGAATTATTTCACACATAATAATTTTACTACAAAAATAAAAGGCTTCAGGTCAAGCAATATTGTCTTACCTCTTTCAATCATCTTTTAAGGATTTTCTAAGCCTCCATAAACTAAGGATTTACTAAGAATCCTTTTCATCTTTTTTTCTTTTGAAAATAATAGCTCATAACTTCACAATACTTAACAAAGAAAACCTCTTAAAATGTCTAAATATAATAATTACTCACAAAGAATCAAAAACAACTCTAAATTTTGTGGATAAAACAGAAATTGTGGCTCCAGTAAATAGGAGAGTTCACAAAATCTATTGAATTGAGTTCTGTTGAGGACAGTGTTAAGACTGGAATGACAGCAACTAGGGTAAGTATTAAAAATTAAGACTACCATTGGCAGAGACTATACCTGAAGCCATGAAAATGGACAGACTCCACACAAGACCCAGAACAACAGTCCACTTCCTCACACTTCCTTACACTTCCTTAACCCTGCTGTCCACTTGACTCCTTTACACAGTCTGGAATACAAGACTGAACACTTCTCTTTCCCCCCTCACAATACACTTGAGATACTCCTACCTTTCATCCGAAACCCAGATAAAGGAAGCTAGTAAAGGCACAATAAGGGAAGAGCCAGAGTAGCATATATACACAGAAGCCAAGAACAGAAACCTGTTTCAAGAAAAAAGTAATATCCCCTTGTTTCTATTCAAATGCCTTCTAATACACACCATCTTCCCAAGGTTCCGTAGCATTATCATTTTGCCTTCTGAGTTATCAAAAAGCCTTTTGTTCATGATACTTAAAACATGGCACTTTTGTTATTGTGGCACTTAAAATTATCATAAATATATATCTACATGTTTACCTGTTCATCAAATTGACAGCAACTTCTTACAGACGGACTTAGTTTTAACTGTCTATATCTTAACCCCTCTCACTCCTAGCAGTGCCCAAAGTACTTGCTCCATGAATGAAGTGTTGGGCATGTAAGTCCCAGAAAACTGCTATGCTAACAATGAGCATACTAGATTCATCTTCCTCCCATTCTGAAGGCATTTTAAACCTCTTTATTGTGAAATATAATACCCATATGTACAGAAACAATGTATATACAACTTAATATCAATACATATTAACAAATATACAACCATGTAAACTCTATAAAGATTAAGAAATGAAATACTGCCGTAAACCCCAGAAGCCTTTGCATGCCTTTCTCATAATCCCTTCTTACAAGCAATTCACTTAAATTATTAGCCACCTCTCCACATTCTTTTTTAACACCAAACATCACCACTAAATATCACAGCTTAATTTTGTCTACTTTTGAAATTAGAGATGTGTTCCCTGCCTAGCCTTTTTCCTTCTCACTCAACATCTTTGTAAAATATATCTATATGCTACACATAAATCATTTATTTTTACTGTGGTATATACTATTCCACTGATTATTCATACTGTTATTTATTCATTCCAGTGCTATCAGATATCTGGGTTTGTTTTCAGGTTTTAGTTACTGTGAGTCACTGTGCCAAAACACTGTTGTAGAATGCAGTTCTGCTGGTTACTTTGGAGTCAAATTACTAGACTAAGGGCATGTGAATCACCAATCCCAGCAGAAACTGTCAAACTACTTTCCAAAGTGCTTATACCAGTTTACATTCCCACTAGCAGTACATCAAAGCTCCCATTTATTAAGAACTGATATCATCAGAGAATTTTAATTATAACCATTTTTGCAGGCATGCAGTAGAATCTTGCTGTGGATGTAGTTTGCATTTCCAATTATAAATGAGATGGTCAACATCCCCCCTCAAGTGCCTCTAAAAGACTTGTCCCCACTTTTTAAAAAATATTTCCATTTATTTGGCCATGCTGAATCTTAGTTGTGGCATGCAGGATCTTTAGTTATGGGATGAGAACTCTATATTTGCTGCATGTGAAATCTCAGTTATGGAATGTGGGATCTAGTTACCCGACCAGTGATCGAACCCAGGTCCCAAGCACTGGGAGCACAGTCTTAGCCTTTGGGCCACCAGAGAAGTCCCAGACTTGCTCTTTTTTTAACGGGACCGCTTAATTCTGATTAATCTGCACTGGTATCTCTACATATTCTGGATACAAGTCCCTAAATATTGCAAGTATCTATATTCTCACTGTAGCTTACATTTTTACTTGCTCAATGTCTTTAAGACCTGAGTTTCTCATTTTTAACTCATCAAATGTATTGGCTTGGCCAAGAAGTTTGTTTGGATTTTTCTGTAAGATATTATGGAAAAACCTGAATGAACATTTTGGCCAACCCAAAAAGGACTGATTATTTCTTCTGTCACGCTTAAGAACCCTTCTACTATTACAAGATCATACACACACACACATACACACTTTTTTAAACAATATCTTCTAAAAGTTGTGTTGGTTATCTTTGACAATTGGGTCTGTAATCTATGTTAAAATTATTTCTATGTATAGTGTGAGGAATAAAGTTTCATATATTCCCCATATGGATATTCAATGATTCCACCAACATTTACTGAAGAGATCATCCTTTTCCTTACTCTTCTGCCATTTTTGTCAAATCAACTGTTCATGTGTTTGAGTCTAGTGCAGCTTCTCTATTTTGTCTACTAGTCTATTCAGTTGATACTCAAGCCAGAAGCATCGTTTTTTTGTCATTGGCCACACCACACGGCATGTGGGATCCTAGTTACCCGACCAGAGATCGAACCCTCACCTCCTGTACTGGAAGCATGAAGTTTTTAATCACTGGACTGCCAAGGAAGTCCCCATCCCATCTCAAAATGAGAGTTCTATAACTTTTGTCATTTAGCAGCAAGACCTCCGGCCTTGTTCTAGACTGCCCTGGCTATATCTAGGTGCATTTTCATATAAATTTTGGAATCAGCTTTTCAAGTTTCACATAAAAAGTTGTCACAATTTTGATTAGGATTGCAATGATTAGAACTGCAATGAAATTACAGATGAAAAAGAGAAGAAACACTATTACAATGTTCAGTTTTCCTTGCTAGGAGTTTTTTGGGTTTTGGGTTTTTGTTGTTGTTGTCTAAGAATGGATACTGAGAGGTTTCTGGGGAGATGATGGAGTAGGCAGCACCAGGATATGACTGTTGATGTGAACAATAATTGTACTGGCTGAATCTGATATATTTTGAAACTCTGGAGTCTGATGAAGAATTGCACCTTTCAGGGGGAGACTGGGACAGTAAACTTTCATTGGGTTCAATTTCAGTTCTTGGCACAATACCAGCTACTCATTCCTCATCACCTGGTCACCAGGCAAGAAGCTGTGCACATGTTTCTGGAGCAGCTTACAACACAGTGGGAACCAGGGTGGGCAGAAAGGACCTTGTCCTCTAAATATCAAGGATCTCTGCTCTGACTGCTGCTTCTGGCCACAGAGGTGCAAACAGGCAGGAAGCCATTGCTGTTGAAGCTACCCACTTGGTTATAAGGCCTTATCCCAAATGGCAGCCCACTCCAGTACTCTTGCCTGGAGAATCCCACGGACGGAGGAGCCTGGTAGGCTACAGTCCACGAGATCGCAAAGAGTCGGACACGACTGAGCAACTTCACTTCACTTCCTCTGTCTTAGGTAACTTCGAGGGGATTTAAACGGTTAGCACCCTTTCCTCTCTTCACTTTTCACTCATCCCCCTTTACAGGAGACAGACACTAAAGACTAGAACACTTGAAAAAAAAAAAAAAAACCTGCATATACAAGGAAAATTAGAAAGGGACTCTGCATGCCTAGGGCTTCCCTCATAGCTCAGCTGGTAAAGAATCTGCCTGCAATGCAGGAGACCCTGGTGTGATTCCTGTTCAGGAAGTTGCCCGAGGGAAGGGATAGGCTACCCACTCCAGTATTCTTGGGCTTTCCAAGTGGCTCAGACAGTAAAGAATCTGCCTGCAATGTAGGACACCTGGGTTCGATCCCTGGGTTGGAAAGATCCCCAAGAGGAGGGTATGGCAACCCACTCCAGTATTCCAGTATTCTTGCCTAGAGAATCCCCATGGACAGAGGAGTCTGGAGGGCTACAGTCCCTGGGGTCACAAAGAGTCGAACACAACTGAGCGACTAAGCACACACATGAATGCCTAAGGAAAGGCTTGACACAAAGACAGCCTACAAGAATTAAAAAAAAAAAAAAAAAAAAAAAACAGTAACAACAAAAAAATCCAAAGGAAAAGAATCTGATTTCCAGAGTTACCACATTATTAGATTCAAATGTCCAGTGTTTCACAAAACATCACAAAGCATACAAGAAAAAAGTATGGCCCATTTGAAAGAAAAAAAATAAATCAACCATCCCTGGAAAAGACCAAAAGACAGATATACCAAAGACTTTAAAATAACTGCCTTAAAGATACTCAAAAAACAATCAAGGAAGATGTGGAGAAAGTCAAGAAAATAACATGTGAAAAAGATAGAAATACTGATAAAGAGACACAAAACCTGAAAAGAAACCAAAAAGCAATCCTGGAGCTAAAAAGTACAGTAACTAAAATGAAAAATTAACTACAGGGGCTCAAAGGCAGAGTAAACAGGCAAAAGAAAGAATCAGTGAATTTGAAGATAGCACTATGAGAATCATGGAGTCTAAGGAACAGGAATAAAAGATATTAAAGACAAGTGAACAGAACCTAAGGACCTGGGTGATACCATCAAGTACACGAGTATAAGCATCACAGGCATTCCAGAGGGAGAAGAGAAAAAGAAATGGGCAGAGAGAATCCCTGAAGAAATAACAGCTGAAAACTTTCAAATTGCAAGGAAAGACAAGAATATAAACATCCAGAAAGCTCAACAAATTCCAAGTAAGATGAACTCAGAGACCCACAGTGAGACACATTATAATCAAACTTTCAAAAGAGAAAGACAAAGAATCTTGAAAGCAGAAAGAGAGAAGCAAATCATCACTTACAAGAGATCCTCAATAAAATATGAGCAGATGACTCATCAAAAACTCTGGAGGCCACCAGACAGTGATCCGATCTATCCAAAGTGTTAAAAATACTAGCAACCAAGAAACCTAAATGTAGCAAAATTGTCCTTCCAGAAAGAGAGAGACAATTTAGTATTACTATAACAATAGTCTGTAACTGTACTCTTCATTTTCTACAGAATTTGAGACTAATATGCACTTAAAAGGAAAAAAATCATTAGTATGAAACTTAGTATTACTGTTATTTTTAGTTTATAACTCTAAATTTTGTTTTCTACATAATTTAAGAAATTAATGCATTTTAAAAATCAATTACTTCTGAATACACAATGTATAAATATGTAACACTGTGACATTATCAAAAGGTGTGGAAGTATAGCTATAAAGGGGGAGAGTTTTTTTATGTCAAGTGACCAATGCAAAGAAATAGAGGAAAACAACAGAATAGGAAAAACAAGAGACCTCTTCAAGAAAATTAGAGATTCCAAGGGAACATTTCATGCAAAGATGGGCTCGATAAAGGACAGAAATGGTATGGACCTAACAGAAGAAGAAGATATTAAGAAGAGGTGGCAGGAATACACAGAAGAACTGTACAAAAAAGATCTTCACGACCAAGATAGTCATGATAATGTGATCACTGACCTAGAGCCAGACATCTTGGAATGTGAAGTCAAGTGGGCCTTAGAAAGCATCACTACTAACAAAGCTAGTGGAGGTGATGGAATTCCAGTTGAGCTATTTCAAGTCTTGAAAGATGATGCTGTGAAAGTGCTGCACTCAATATGCCAGCAGATCTGGAAAACTCAGCAGTGGCCACAGGACTGGAAGAGGTCAGTCTTCATTCCAATCCCAAAGAAAGGCAATGCCAAAGAATGCTCAAACTACCGCACAATTGCACTCATCTCACACGCTAGTAAAGTCATGCTCAAAATTCTCCAAGCCAGGCTTCAGCAGTATGTAAACCGTGAACTCACAGATGTTCAAGCAGGTTTTAGAAAAGGCAGAGGCACCAGAGATCAAATTGCCAACATCCGCTGGATCATGGAGAAAGCAAGAGAGTTTCAGAAAAACATCTATTTCTGCTTCATTGACTATGCCAAAGCCTTTGACTCTGTGGATCACAATAAACTGTGGAACATTCTGAAAGAGATGGGAATCCCAGACCACCTGACCTGCCTCTTGAGAAACCTGTATGCAGGTCAGGAAGCAACAGTCAGAACTGCACATGGAACAACAGACTGGTTCCAAATAGGAAAAGGTGTACGTCAAGGTTGTATATTGTCACCTTGCTTATTTAATTTATATGCAGAGTACATCATGAGGAACGCTGGGCTGGAAGAAGCACAAGCTGGAATCAAGATTGCTGGGAGAAATATCAATAACCTCAGATATGCAGATGACACTACCCTTATGGCAGAAAGTGAAGAGGAACTCAAAGGCCTCTTGATGAAAGTGAAAGAGGAGAGTGAAAAGGTAGGCTTGAAGCTCAACATTCAGAAAACAAAGATCATGGCATCTGGTCCCATCACTTCATGGGAAATAGATGGAAAAACAGTGGAAACAGTGTCAGACTTTGTTTTTTTGGGCTCCAAAATCACTGCAGATGCTGATTGCAGCCATGAAATTAAAAGACGCTTGCTCCTTGGAAGGAAAGTTATGACCAACCTTGATAGTATATTAAAAAGCAGAGACATTACTTTGCCAACCAAGGTCCGTCTAGTCAAGGCAATGGTTTTTCCCGTGGTCATGTATGGATGTGAGAGTTGGACTGTGAAGAAAGCTGATCGCCAAAGAATCGATGCTTTTGAACTGTGGTGTTGGAGAAGACTCTTGAGAGTCCCTTATACTGCAAGGAGATCCAACCAGTCCATTCTAAAGGAGATCAATCCTGGATGTTCATTGGAGGGACTGATGCTAAAGCTGAAGCTCCAATACTTTGGCCACCTCATGCGACGAGTTGACTCACTGGAAAAGACTCTGATGCTGGGAAAGGTTGGGGGCGGGAGGAGAAGGGGACGACGGAGAATGAGATGGCTGGATGGCATCACCGACTCTGTGGACATGAGTTTGAGTGTACTCCGGGAGTTGGTGATGGACAGGGAGGCCTGGCGTGCTGTGATTCATAGGGTCGCGGAGAGTCGGACACGACTGAGCGACTGAACTGAACTGAACTGAAGTTGATATATTTAGAGTGTTTTAACTTCAGGATGGTAAATATAATCCCTATCGTAACCCAAAAAAAAAAGCTACACAAAACACACAAAGGGAAATGAAAAAAAAATTCAAACATTTCACAACAAAATAACAACTAAAAAGAAAATAATACAGTAATGAAGGAACCGAGGAACCAAAGAGTTATCAAGTATACAGAAAATGAACAGCACAATGACAGAAGATCCTTCTTATTGATAACTATTTTAAATATAGATTAAAATCTCCATCAAAAGAAAAACTGGCAGAATTGATTTTAAAAGAAAACACATGATCTAATTATATCCTGTCACCAAGAGACTCACTTGGGATCCAAAGGCACAAACAGGTTGAAAATGATAAGCCATGCAAACAGTAACCAAAAAAGAATAAGGATGGCTATACTAAGATCAAGTTCAGTTCAGTTGCTCAGTCGTGTCCGACTCTTTGCAACCCCATGAACCACAGCACGCCAGGCCTCCCTGTCCATCACCAACTCCCGGAGTTCACTTAAACTCATGTCCATCGAGTCAGTGATGCCATCCAGCCACCTCATTCTCTGTCGTCCCCGTCTCCTCCCACCCCCAATCGCTCCCAGCATCAGAGTCTTTTCCAGTGAGTCAACTCGTCGCATGAGGTGGCCAAAGTATTGGAGTTTCAGCTTTAGCATCAGTCCTTCCAATGAACACCCAGGATTGATCTCCTTTAGAATGGACTGGTTGGATCTCCTTGCAGTCCAAGGGACTCTCAAGAGTAAACATCAAATCAAAAAACAGACAAAAAAGATGTGTGTGTGTTAGTCACTCAGTCATGCCCAACTCTGCAACCCGAGAGACTATATAGCCCAGTAGGTTTCTCTGTCCATGGAATTCTCCAGGCAAGCATACTGGAGTGGGTAGCCCATTCCCTTCTTCCTGACCCAGGGATCAAACTTGAGTCTCCTGCATTGCAGGCAGATTCTTTACCATCTGAGCCACCAGGGAAGCCCAACAAAGAAGGATGTCATATACTAATAAAAGTTTCAATACATCCAGAAGAAATAACTTTTACAAACATTAATACACCTAATGACAGACCATCAAAATATATGAAGCAAAAACTGACAGAATTGTTGTAGATGGCATCTTCTTCCATCATAAGGCTATTTTGCCTACACTGAATGCCTGCAGTTTAGTGTAGCAGTCATTTTCATATGTGAGCTAGATCTTCTGGATAACTTGCTGCAGCTTCTATACCAGTACTTGCTGCTTTTCCGTGCATTTATTTATATGTCATGGAGATAGTTTCTTTCCATAAACCTTAAGAACCAAACACAGCTAGCTTCAAACTTTCCACCCTCTCTCAGAAGACTTCATAGAATTCAAGACAATTACGGGCTTTTAGCTTAGGAGAATGTTGTGACTGGTATAATACTCTAGTCAAACCACTTAAACTTTCTCAGTGTCAGCAATAAGACTGTTTTGCTTTTTTATCATTCATATGTTCACTGGAGTAGCACTTTTAGTTTCCTTCAAGAACTTTTTCTTTGCATTTACAACTTGGCTAACTGGTGCAAGAGGCCTAGCTTTCAGCCCCTCTCAGCTTTTGACATGCCTTCCTCACTAAGCTTAATCACTTCTAGCTTTGATTTAAAATGAGAGATGTAAGACCATTCCTTTCACTTGAAAACTTAGAGCCAATTGTACGGTTATCATATGGCCTAATTTCATTATTGTTGTGTCTCAGGAAACAGGGAGGTCAAGCAAAGGGAGAGAGATGGGAAACAGCAGCTAGAGTAGACAGAACACACACAACATTCATTAAGTTTGCCATCTTGTATTGGTACAATTCATACAAGTGTACTAATAATGAAAAAATCTGAAATATTGTGAGAATTACATAAATATGACACAGAGACATGAAAGGGGCAAACGTTGCTGGAAAAATGGTGCCAACAGACTTGCTGGACATCAATTGCTACAAACCTTCAATTTATAAAAACTAAGATATATTCAAATTACAATAAAATGAGGTATGTTTGTGAGTGTCTTTGTTTATCCCAATTACATCAGCTTTACAGTAAGTCTTAAAATCAGGTAGTATAAGTCTATCAACTATGTCCGTGTTATCAAAGGACTACTCTAAGTCCTTTATTTTCCATATAAATTTTAGAAACAACTCACCAATTTCTACCAAAAGAAGCCTATTGAGGTTTTGACTGGAACAGAGTCAAATCTATTAATCAGTCTGAGGAAAACTGTATCTTACCAAGAATCTTCTGATGCATGAAAACTGTGTACCTCTCCATTTACTTAGGTGGCACAGTGGTAAACAATCCACCAGCCAATGCGGGAGACGCAAGAGACGTGGGTTTGATCCCTGGGTTGGGAAGATCCCCTGGAGACCATGGCAACCCACTCCAGCATTCTTACCCGGAGAATCCCACGGACAGAGGAACCTGGCAGGCCACACAGTCACAGGCTTGCAAAGAGTCAGACACAACTGAAGTGACTTAGCATTCACGCATGCACTCGGCACTTTTTGGTATAAAGGATCTTTTTTCTGCAACTTTAGACAGATTTATCCTTAAGCATTTCATTTCTTTGTATACTATTTTAAATGGTATTTTAAACTTCAATTTCAAGTTGTTCATTGGCATATATACTGTATCTTGATATTGTTGAATGCTGTAACCTCACTAAACTAACTTATAGTTCCAGTAGTTTTGTAGATTTCCTAGAATTTCCCTACCTACGAAAAAGCCAATTTTATTTCTTCTTTTCCAACCTGGATGCATTTTCTTTTTCATGCCTTACTGGCTGGCTAGGCTGTATCATGTTCAACAGACATGATGAAAGAGGACAATCGTCTTCATTCCTAATCTCTGGGAGAAAGTACTCAGCCATGTACCAAAGTTAGTATATTGGCTGCAAAGTTTTTTATAGATGCTCTTTATCAGGTTGAGGAAGTTTCTTTCTATTGTTAGTGTGCTTAAGGACTTTCATCAGAAATGGATTTTCCCAATTTTTCAAAATATCTATTGAAATAATATGATATATATATATATATATTTTAAAGTCTGTTATAAAAAGGAAAAAGTTTGTTAATGGTAATGGTGAACTACAGTAATTATTTTCAGATGTTAAATCAACCCTGCAGACCTGGGATAAATCCCACTAGACCATGACATATTTATCCTTAAAATATACATAGATGTGACTTGCTAAATTTTTATTTATAATTTTTATATATGTTCATAACTTGTTTGAGTATTAGGGTAACACTGGTCTCACAGAATGAAACCATTTTATGGATTGTTTGTAGAGACTGGATATTATTTCTTCCTTAAACAGCTTTCCAGACGTCACCATGAAGACATCTGGAACTCGTGTCACCGTGGGAGTTTTCATTACAAGTTCACAGGTATAGGGCTAAGCAATTATTTCTTCTTCAGTGAGCCTGGTAGCTTTGCAGTATTTCAAAAAAACTTTTTCATTTCACCTAAGTTGTCCAATTCATTGCTATAAAGTTGTTTCTAATATTTCCTTATTATCCTTTGAAAGTCTGCAGTAATGTCACTTCTCATTCCTGATATTGATAATTGGTATATTCCCCGTTTTTCCTAATCAGTTTCCTACAGATATCAATTTTACTGATCTTCTCTTTACATCAAGTTAACTTGCAGGTACACATTTCCAGCAAAATTCTAAGCAGACTGAGAAAGCAGGAATACCAGATTTTTATCCTTTGTCATGGTACCGCCCCACAGCGCTAAGTGGTGCTTTTATACCGTCTGCAGTATTTTTAGACAAACAAAAGAGTAAACAGGTGATAAGAGTGAAGGCCAAATTTCAGAAATTGTTATCTTACACAGTAGAAAAAACACAAAGATCTGGAAAACTTGGGTTCAAATCCCTATTGCTCACTTAACAGCAATGTGACCTTGAGTAACAAGTCACTCAAATGCTTAAGCACTCAATTAGTGTATTTGTAAAATGGAGAAACCTCCTTATCACAAAAAGTTGCAAGATTTAAATAACATAACCCTTATAGAGTGCTCTTCATAAAAATTACTAATGTTAGCATCCCTCTGTCCACATCAATGAATTAATGGGCTGTCAATCACAGGAAAAAATTTAAGTCTATTATAATGACCAAAAAAAGCAATTGTTAAATGCCTACATCTGACACATCAAAAACACTAATTTTTAATTTATATATTAACTGTAGAATAAATTCAAAAACACTAAAAATTCAAACTATACAAAATGACACAAAAATGAAAGGCAAGTCTTCCACCACACCGTGACATAGTCCCACAAGTGACTACTTTCAACCACTTGTGTTCAGTTTTGGTGGTTATCTCAATAATCCTATATGAAACACTTTATACTCAACACCATGATTTTAAGATTAGCTAGAGAAGGCAATGGCAAGCCACTCCAGTACTATTGCCTAGAAAATCCCATGGATGGAGGAGCCTGGTAGGCTGCAGTCCGTGGGGTCGCTAAGGGTCGACGACTGAGCGACTTCACTTTCACTTTTCACTTTCACACACATTGGAGAAGGAAATGGCAACCCACTCCAGTGTTCTTGCCTGGAGAATCCCAGGGACGGGGGAGCCTGGTGGGCTTCCGTCTATGGGGTCACACAGAGTCGGACACGACTGAAGTGACTTAGCAGCAGCAGCAGCAGGGACTCAGTTGGAGAAGGCAATGGCACCCCACTCCAGTACTCTAGCCTGGAAAACCCCATGGATGGAGGAGCCTGGAAGGCTACAGTCCATGGGGTCACTGAGGGTCGGACACAACTGAGCGACTTCACTTTCACTTTCATACATTGGAGAAGGAAATGGCAACCCACTCCAGTGTTCGTGCCTGGAGAATCCCAGGGACGGGGGAGCCTGGTGGGCTGCCATCTATGGGGTCACACAAAGAGTTGGACACGACTGAAGTGACTTAGCAGCAGCAGCAGGAATTCAGTGTGATGAAAGATAAGGAAATTAGCATCCTAAACTTGTTCCACATCTCAACTTCTATCAGCTATGGCGCTGCTGCTGCTGCTGCTACTGCTAAGTTGCTTCAGTTGTGTCCGACTCTGTGCGACCCCATAGACGGAAGCCCACCAGGCTCCCCCGTCCCTGGGATTCTCCAGGCAAGAACACTGGAGTGGGTTGCCATTTCCTTCTCCAATCATGAAAGTGAAAAGTGAAAGTGAAGTTGCTCAGTCGTATTCGACTCTTCGCGACCCCATGGTCTGCAGCCCACCAGGCTCCTCCACCCATGGGATTCTCCAGGCAAGAGTACTGGAGTGGGGTGCCATTGCCTTCTCCAGCTATAGAGCTACTTTCACATTGTCATGGTTTGTGGTACTAATTTCTATCCTAAAAATTTGGAACTTCAACAATTTGTATGTGCCAATTCTAAAAATCAAAACATCCACACATCTGCTTAGTCAATTACTCTTACATGATCAATCCTTATGAAAGAAAGTGAAAGTAACTCAGTCATGTTCGATCCTTTGGGACTCCATGGACTATACAGTCCGTGGAATTCTCCAGGCCAGAATACTGGAGAGGGTAGCCTTTCTCTTCTCCAGGCAAACTTTCCAACCCAGAAACCCAGGTCTCCCGCATTGAAGGCAGATTCTTTACCAGCGGAGCTACAAGGGAAGCCCAACAATATTTGAGTGGGTAGCCTATCCCTTCTCCAGGGGATCTTCCCAACCCAGGAATCAAACTGGGGTCTCTTGCACTGCAGGCGGATTCTTTACCAAGCTATAAGTGAAGCCCTAGCAATCCTTGTAGAATCAACTAATGTGACTGACCCCTAAGGAGAAGAAAATGTAATCCTATACCACTAAATCGGTTCAAATTGTCCAATAGATTCTCTTTTCTCATTCAGTTCAGTTCAGTCACTCAGTCGTGACCGACTCTTTGCGACCCCATGAATCACAGCACGCCAGGCCTCCCTGTCCATCACCAACTCCCGGAGTTCACTCAAACTCATGTCCACAGAGTCGGTGATGCCATCCAGCCACCTCATTCTCTGTCGTCCCCGTCTCCTCCCACCCCCAATCCCTCCGAGCATCAGACTCTCTTCCAGTGAATATTATTATTATTATTCATGAGGCATGTGGGATCTTAGTTCCCAGGTCAGGGACTGAACCAGTGTTCCCCACAATGGAAGGTGGATTCCCGTCCAGTAGACTAATAGAGAAGTCCCTCTTTTCTTACTCTTAATTGCTTGAAACTACCAAAAACTGTACTGGTTCATACAACAGGTGGACCATAATTTTCCTGTACAAATTTTTTCCTTTCTATGTTTTCAATTCTTTTTTTAATTGATGAAGCTGGCATATACTTTCACCTAATTATGAATCATCCAGGCTCTTAACCTTGCCATTTCTTAAAATAAAACCAATATACTCTTAAAGGTAGTCTTCTCAGAATCTTCTGATTTTCCTGTTTTAAATTAGACTGCTTGCTTTATAGTCTTGCTCTACAGTAGTAATCCTAAGATTGTTTTCTCTTGGGCTGTGTTCATAACTCACTAGAAGTTATCTCATGTTTCTTGAATTTTTTTTTTTTTTTTCATTTTCTGGAGCACAACCTCAAGAAAGTAACCAAGAATCTGTAAGAGATCAACTTCCTGCATCCTGATGTTTTAATATATCTCTATTTCATGCATAATTATAAATTATGGTTTATAATTTGGCCAAGAGTGTTAGATTAAAAATTCATCCAATCCCTATTCAACTCTGACTTTAAAAATATTACTCAAACATCCAGTGTTATTAATGATCTCTTTGACACCAAACTGATTCGAAATACTTCCCAGTAAAAGTGGCTTCTTCTAAAAAGAGTTCAGGATATATTCTTCACTCTCAGTGTTCTGAAATGTCAGAAGAACGTTGTCTACATAGAGTCACCTTAAAATTCTTAACTGCCTGGTATTCAGTGGCCCCTTAAATCAGAAATGTCATGTTCTTCAGCTTTGAGACATCTTCTATCACCACTTCTTTCTGTTCTATTCTACTCTACCCTATTACTTTTATTTATTTATTTATTTTTGGCCACACCACACAGAATACTGGATCTTAGTTCCCTGACCAGGGATCGAACCTGTGCCCCTTGAAGCGGAAGTGTGGTGTCTTAACCACTGCACCACCAGGGAAGGCCCTCTACCATCATTTCTTCCAGTAATTTCTCTTTCATTTTCTAATTTTCTCCAACTCCTTTGAATCATCAGCAAATTTTCTTCTCATTTTCCACCTATCTTTTCACAAAACACTGATAGATTTCAACTTCTTCCAGTTTCTATGTTTATCTTTATTTTCAGTCTCAACAACACTTCTGCCTCCAAGAACTCTTTGCTATTTCTACTCCTTTTACAGAGCAATCATTACAAAAGTATCTTCCCTCCTCTCCCCATTGTTCCCTACTTAATGGCTCCTAGAATATAGTAGACAATGTCTTTTATTAAGGAATATCCCAGTGAGAAAACCAAAATCTACTTCGATAATTGGCTGGATTCTGGAGTTTAATTCTAATTAAGACACAGGGTAAAGCCTATACCAAGAAAGCAAAGTAATAAACCCAACAGATATACAGTATTCCTCCTGCTGTGGTTTTTGTAACTTACTTCCGTTGCTTTGAAATGGAAAAGTATTGCTGTAAGTGCAAGATGGGGGTAAACTCAATAAGGAGATATGAGAAAAACTAAATTAATAACTTTGCATTATATTTCATTCTAAACTTTTAAAATCATATTTACAAGAAGTTCATGAAGGCAGAGTACCTTACTGGAATACTGAAACAGCAATTAGAACAGCCTGGCACTGGTCACAAAATGAACAGCAGAGACTAAAAACAGACCCAAACACTGGTATATTTTCATTCCCTGTATCACAGATGACATTTTAAACCAATAAGTAAAGTATTTATTCTCAACATGTAATAGTACAACTGGCTAGCCATTTGAGGGAGAAATGATGCCCTACTCCAAATCTCACATAAATTCCAGATATATTAACAATTTAATTTTTTAATGCCATATATTAATCTATTTTTTTTAATCCTGAGAATAGAGAAAGACTAAGTAAGATTCCAAAGAACCAAAATCATAAAAAGAAGAGACGACTAGACTTAACCATGTCTGATTTTCCTTTGCCTAAGGGAGATGGGAAGAACTCTGAAGAAAATTAAAATGTAAATTACAAAATTACAACCTGGAAAAAATAAACCTCTTGGAAATATATGGGGGAAAAACAAAGCCACTCCAATAAAAGTTAGCAAAGAATTTGAAAAAGCCATTTACAGTTTATGACATGGTCAATAAACTTATCACTATAGAAATATAAATTTAAGGTAAGACAGTTTCTGCCTATCATTTTTAATATCTAACAAGAATACAGAACTGGCACTATCCAACTACTGGTAATTGTGTAGTTGGTACAATTGTAGCAACATTTTAAAATGTTTAAAAAATCCTCATTGTCACAGCAATTCCACTTTTAATAGCCTATACTGAACATGAATGTTCATCACCATACTATTTGAAAACCCAGAAAAGCTAAACATCCAATCAAAAGAACAGTAATAATATGAAGCTATTAAAACTAAAATTATAGCGCTGCAGTTGTTAATACAGAAAGCAGAACAAGATTTTACAATAAGAAAGTTCTAAAAGATAACATAAATATAGAAGTTTCATTTCTATAAATAATATATATGCACACATGTAGATGAACAGAAAATACTGGAAGAATATATATCAAAATATTAATCATCCAATCTGACTAAAGAAAGTACACAGCAAACAACAGCAAATGTAAACATAAACCTGCCAAAAATGGAATATTAATCCTCTAATAAACTAAGAGGGATCCCCTCATGGCTCAAACACTAAAGAATCCACCAATAAACTAAGAAGCAAGAAACTCCCTAATTACATGGTGAAATTAGTCAATTTATTTAAACAAAATAAAAAAATATAGTAGGAAAGGAAACACTGAAATTGAGAGAAGATTCAAATTTAACACAGAAGAGCTATCTTCAAGAGAAAATTTCAATTAAAAAAAAGCATATGAATGTAGGTCTGTGTATGTCACACATGTCATATACAAAGAGCATTTTAAGAATAAGAATTCTTATGAGATCACTAATTAAGATTAAAGTAATTTATATCTGAGATACATTTTCAAATAACCATACTATTTGAAAAAAAACTGTACTGTCTTAATTCTTAATTAATACTCACTGTACTCTAGCTTCTTTCTCTTCTTTTTCTCTTTCAATTGTTCTTCCTCCTCTTTGACTCCCTCTTCTCCTTCTTCTTTTGGCTCCTCACCCAAATTATCATAAAATACTGGATCACGATGAGCACTCTTCCTCTGGAAATGCTTAGTTTTGGATCCCCCTTTAACAAGTACAACTTTCCTTTTCAAACAGGTGCAGCCAAACATGCAGTCTGGTCGGCGGCAGTGAGCAGGCTGGCGCTTCTCCAAAGCTAGACTTGAACATACACACCCCAATCGACAGAAGTCATTGTTGCATGGAGGGGCTCGTTTCCTTATGATCGTGTGGATGGGTTTAGTTTTGAGAGATGCCTAAAGTTAAGAGTAGAAAATTATAAATCTACTAAATCTTCCCCTGACAAGTTACGATCATATACTGGTCTGCCGACTTCTATTCTGAGCACTCAGTACAAACAGTGTAAGATTAATGCAGATTCAGAAGATAAAGTAGGAATATAACCAAAAGTGTGAGCTATCTCCCATTCTAAAATGTATAGCACAGATAAGAGAACAGATATTTTAATTAGTGTTAGCATTAGTCACTCAGTCAGGTCCCACTCTTTGCGATCCCACGGACTGTACTCTGCCAGGCTCCACTGTCCGTGGGATTCTCTAGGCAAGAATACTGGAGTAGATTGCCATCCCTTCTCTAATATCTTAATTAATTATGAGTCAAAATATCAACAAGGATGAACAGACATCACATATAATGCTATACAGCAGAGATTGACCAACTTAAGGCCCAGGGGCCAAATTCAGTCTGCTTTCTAAGTAAAGTCTGACTGGAACACAGCCAGGTCCACTCATTTACATAACATCTATGGCATTACAGTAGCAGAGCTGAGAAACTGCAACAGAGACTGTGAGGCCTACAAAGCCAAAAGTATTTACTGTCTGCCCTTTACAGAAACTGTTTACTGACCCTTGCTCTATGGTAATTAATAAAAAGAGCATAGAATAATACATGCATAACCAAAATCAGATTGATTATATTGCAGCCAAAAATGGAAAAGCTCTATACAGTCAGCAAAAACAAGACTGGGAGCTGACTGTGGCTCAGATCATGAACTCCTTATTGCCAAATGCAGACTTAAATTGAAGAAAGTAGGGAAAACCACTAGACCATTCAGATATGACCTAAATCAAATCCCTTATGATTATACAGTGGAAGTGAGAAATAGATTTAAGGGACTAGATCTGATAGAGTGCCTGATGAACTATGGACAGAGGTTTGTGACATTGTACAGGAGACAGGAATCAAGACCATCCCCAAGAAAAAGAAATGCAAAAAAGCAAAATGGCTGTCTGAGGAGGCCTTACAAATAGCTCAGAAAAGACGGGAAGCAAAAAGCAAAGGAGAAAAGGAAAGATATACCCATTTGAATGCAGAGTTCCAAAGAATAGCAAGGAGAGATAAGAAAGCCTTCCTCAGCGATCAATGCAAAGAAATAGAGGAAAACAATAGAATGGGAAAGACCAGAGATCTCATCAAGAAAATTAGAGAATACCAAGGGAACATTTCATGCAATGATGGGCTCAATAAAGGACAGAAATGGTAGGGACCTAACAGAAGCAGAAGATATTAAGAACAGGTGGCAAGAATACACAGAAGAACTGTACAAAAAAGATCTTCACAACCCAGGTAATCACGATGGTGTGATCACTCACCTAGAGCCAGACATCCTGGAATATGAAGTCAAGTGGGCCTTAGGAAGCATCACTATGAACAAAGCTAATGGAGGTGATGGAATTCCAGTTGAGCTATTTCAAATCCTGAAAGATGATGCTGTGAAAGTGCTGCACTCAATATGCCAGCAAATTTGGAAAACTCAGCAGTGGCCACAGGACTGGAAAAGGTCAGTCTTCATTCCAATCCCAAAGAAAGGCAATGCCAAAAAATGCTCAAACTACCACACAATTGCACTCACATCACACGCTAGTAAAGTCATGCTTAAAATTCTCCAAGCCAGGCTTCAGCAATACGTGAACCGTGAACTTCCAGATATTCAAGCTGGTTTTAGAAAAGGCGGAGGAACCAGAGATCAAATTGCCAACATCTGCTGGATCATCAAAAAAGCAAAAGAGTTTCAGAAAAAAATCTATTTCTGCTTTATTGACTATGCCAAAGCCACTGACTGTGTCAATCACAATAAACTGTGGAAAATTCTGAAAAAGATGGGAATACCAGACCACGTGCCCTGCCTCTTGAGAGTCTGTATGCAGGTCAGGAAGCAATAGTTAGAACTGGACATGGAACAACGGACTGGTTCCAAACAGGAAAAGGAGTACATCAAGGCTGTATATTGTCACCCTGCTTATTTAACTTATATGCAGAGTACATCATGAGAAAAACTGGGCAGGAGGAAGCACAAGCTGCAACCAAGAATGCTGCCAGATATATTAATAACCTCAGATATGCAGATGAGTTGACTCACTGGCAAAGACTGATGCTGGGAAGGATTGGGGGCGGGAGGAGAAGGGGACGACAGAAAATGAGATAGCTGGATGGCATAACCGACTCAATGGACATGAGTTTGAGTGAACTCCGGGAGTTGGTGATGGACAGGGAGGCCTGGCGTGCTGTGCTTCATGGGGTCGCAAAGAGTCGGACACGACTGAGAGACTGAACTGAACTGATGCAGATGACACCACCCTTATGGCAGAAAGCGAAGAACTAAAGAGCCTCTTGATGAAAATGAAAGAGTAGAGTGAAAAAGTTGGTTTAAAGCTCAACATTCAGAAAACTAAGATCATGGCATCCAGTCCCATCAGTTCATGGCAAATAGATGGGGAAACAGTGGCAACAGCGGCTGACTTTATTTCTCTGGGCTCCAAAATTAATGCAGATGGTGACTGCAGCCATGAAATTAAAAGACGCTTACTCCTTGGAAGAAAAGTTATGACCAACCTAGACAGTATATTAAAAAGCAGAGACATTACTTTGTCAACAAAGGTCCGTCTAGTCAAGGCTATGTTTTTTCCAGTGGTCATGTATGGATGTGAGAGTTGGACTACAAAGAAAGTTGAGTGCAGAAGAATTGATGCTTTGCACTCTGATGTTGGAGAAGACATGAGAGTCCCTTGGATTGCAAGGAGATCCAACCAGTCCATCCTAAAAGAGATCAGTCTTGGGTGTTTATTGGAAGGACTGATGTTGAAGCTAAAACTCCAATCCTTTGGCCACCTGGCGAAGCGCTGACTCACTGGAAAAGACCCTGATGCTGGGAAAGACTGAGGGCAGGAGGAGAAGGGGACAACAGAGGATGAGATGGTTGGATGGCATCACCGACTCAATGGACATGGGTTTGGGTGGACTCCAGGAGTTGGTGATGGACAGGAAGGCCTGGGGTGCTGCAGGTCATGGGGTCGCAAAGAGTTGGACACGACTGAGCGACTGAACTGAACTGGAAAGTCTTTAGGAATGATTGATTTTAAAAGATAAAATTTATATTTAGTCCCAATATCTGATGATCTTCAGCTCTAGAATTTAGTCACAGAATTTAAAATATGGAAGGTAAACTACAGAAATTTCATGACAGAAAACTTATCCACATGCTGCTATACCAAGGTGAATCAACAATTAATGAAAATTTCTTAATATATAATTTTATAAAAGACAAAACCATTTTCTCTGTAGGTTGATAATTTCGGGCATTTTCTGGGATTTAATACCTTCTAAGTGGGGTCGCACAGAGTCAGACACGACTGAAGTGACTTGGCAGCAGCAGCAAGCAGTTTTCAAAGCTGTTTTAACAAGATCAGTAAATGTACTTGCCCACATGCTGGAGAGTGAAATTAGAAATGTTCAGAATATTCAGCTGCCTTCATAAAGGAGAGGGACAATTCAAAAGCACGATTGTACAGTCTCCCTCTGCTGGCAGGAGGAATCTACATTTGGTGTCTAGTTGATAAAGAACAAATGTGGAAGACATTTCCTTAGCTGTCACTAAGGTAACTAAACACCCTATCCTCCTGCCAAAAAGCCCCATTCCCATTTCTCCTAATGACCTAATTCTTGACAAGACTAACATGCTTTTGGAAAACAAAAGATACCTACTTGAGCTGTAAGCAGAGTTGTTAAGGATACATCTGCTCGCTCTTCAGTGATATAGGTCCTTGGTTTTCCTTCCCAAAGTGCACAGTCTTCCAGATCCATTAATTTCACTTGAGATTTAGACAAGCCTGGCGGGCGAGATCCCTGTTGTTGTTGCTGTTGCTGCTGCTGCTGCTGTGCCTGCCGCAAACTAATTTGCTTTGGAAATGCATTTTCATCTAAAGTTGGCACAATCAAGTTATTCACCCGGTTTTCTGAGGTGGTGCTTGAAGAATTCTTGTTAATCTTATCTCCTGGAATCATATGAGTGTGTTTCTGCTTTGGTGAAACAGGGTATGGTAAAATGGATTTATAAGATGATTTAGTTCGGCCACTGAAAGTTGCCTGTTTGTTTTGAGACTTTGTCTTTCGAGAGACAGAGGGTACAGAATGAGGTTTCAGAGAGTAAGAGGTAGAAGGGGAAATGATAGACTGCTTCTTCAGCACACTATCAAGTGTTCGAACATAGCTGGTACTCTTGGTGGGAAGCTGGTATACCACAGGCGACGTGGGAGCATTAGAAGAGAAACCCATGCTTGTTTCCATCAGCTTGCCTTCATTTTCCAAGTATTCATCCAGCTTATCACTGCAGAAAGCAGAACGGTTTTTCAATGGACCTTCAGAATTTCCACCTAGAAATAAAGATATACAGATAGTTAAAGAAATGTAAGACAGATATTTATGTCACAAAAAAATACACTTAAAAAGGCCAGGAACATTCATTTATAAGCTACCAGATCTTCCAAACTGTCCCTCCTCAGAAGTAAGGGAAAAAGTTAAGGGCACAAAAACAGGAGTATAAAATTTAGTTTTTAAGGAACAAGAAAAAGCAAGTTTAACAGAGACAAGCACTACACTACTATAATACTGTACAAAGATTCAAAAAGGAGAAAAAACATAGTACACAAACAATAAATTTATCTAGTTAGAGTATAACTGCAAACAACTGCAGTGTGAAAGGAAAAGCACTAAGAAAGGAGAACAACAGACACACAACCAAAATTTAGATTTCAGATTGGATTTACAAGTTTATTTTAAAGTACTATATAACATTATTGGAAATCACTATAGAGCTCTGAAGTAAACAGTTCTGAAATAATGCTTGACGATGATGCTGTTTATAACTGTAGGAATGGAAAGGAAGTGGTTTAAAAAGGCTGCAAGGATTATTTAAGTATGACATGAAACCCAGGATAGGAACTACAGGACACAGAAAATGAACAAAAAAAGGCAAGATAATTATTTTCAGTTTATTTTAAAGCATGGAAAGAAGACATAAAGAAAAACCACCAAGGTTTACTTTTAACAAGAGTCTTTGGCCACATGTTTCAGAATGTATTTTTAAATTTTTAAAAAGCTGAATACCTTCATTCCTAGATGCAGAAGCACTATGAAACTTTCCCCTCCATCCCTTGATCTTGGTGAAATCATTGGTCTTCCCTGTCCTAGAAACAAAGGGAAATCCACCATCTATAAAAGTAAAAGTAAAAGAGACGATCAAAATTCCAGGAAGCCAATATTTAATATCTAATTACTAAAATTTCATTTAAAATGTATAAATCATAGTTAAGACTCACCACTAGATAAAGGATTTAATTAGAGTATCCTAAATGTCTCTAACAATGGTAGCATTTTATTTTTATCACAAACTTGTTTGACTTTACAAATACTGTGCACTCACCAGGAGAGGCAGGGTTGGCTCCGGTAAGGTTCCAGAATGGAAAGCTAGTGGCTGGAGCCAAAGGTAGCTGTACTCCCAAGTACTTAAGATCAATGCTCATTGTTGGATCCACTGAATTCAATTTTAAGCCCACTACAAAAAAAAAAAAAGAATCATACTGGGTATTTTTCAATCTCTGGTTGAGGTGGAGGGAGGGGTATAACAAAGAATAAGTGGAGAGCAGAAAGGATGAAATAAAAGTTGAAAGTAGCAGACAGACTTTAAGGTGGCCTCATGATCCTCACCTCCTGGGTATATTGTATTTTAAATATCTATCCTTTTCTATCTTTTAAATATCTATCCCTTTCTATCCTGAACGTTGGTGGGCCCTGTGACTTGCTTCTAACTGGTGGCAAAAAGGATGTACATGATTATGTATATGTGATAATGCAAGAGTGAGTGTATCATCCATCCTCCTAGAGCTATAAGGATAAAAATTCTGCCAACAACCTGAGGGAAAGTGGAAGCAGATCCCTCCCCAGTCAAACCTTTGATGAGGAGACAAGCCTGACATCTTGACTGCAATCCTGTAATACCTTAAAAGGAGGACCCAGTTAAGCTATGCCCTAACACCTGACCCACAGAACCCTGAGACAGTAAATGTGTTGTTTTAAGGTACTAGGTTTGTAGCAATCTGTTAAGCAGCAATAGATAACTAATACATAAACATAGCAGACTTCAGACCTTTTGGACTTTAACATTTTATAGCCCAGAGATTTTCTAGGACCTCTAATACAAACATGCAATAGTTTAAGCGTCTGGCCTGGTGAAGGCTGCTGCTAAGTCACTTCAGTCGTGTCTGACTCTGTGCGACCCCATAGACAGCAGCCCACCAGGCTCCCCTGTCCCTGGGATTCTCCAGGCAATAACACTAGAGTGGGTTTCCATTTCCTTCTCCAACGCATGGAAATGAAAAGTGAAAGTGAAGTCGCTCAGTTGTGTCCAACTGTGCGACCCCAAGGACTATAACCTACCAGGCTCCTCTGTCCATGGGATTTTCCAGGCAAGAGTACTGGTGTGGGGTGCCATCGCCTTCTCCATGGTGAAGGCTACTAATTCTTTTTATCAAGATATTTATGGTTAATGGAGCCTATAAATATTATGGCTTATCTGTAGGTACTGGGAAAACATTTATTTTAGCTATCTTTTTACCTTTTTTTCTTAACATTTTACATCAAAGACTTATCTATGTTGACAGGTTTATCTCTACATGAATTTTCACTGCTGTACACTATTCCAGATTATGAATGACTCTCATTTATTCACCATTCTCCTTTTGATAAGAATTAAGCTGTTTCTTATTTTAAACTATTACAAAAAATACTACAGTATAATTGTACATCTTGTACAAAAAAGTCTATCACAAATATGAACATGTATGAAAGCTTCTCTAGTGCATTTAGCTTTTCTTTATGGCATTTACCCAGGAGTTGAATTGCTATATAATGGGATATGTTCATCTTTAATTTACTGGATACTGTTTGAGAAACATGTGGCTGCCCAAAATATTCTGAGAACCTTTCCAAAAGCTATTACTTTTCCACATTATAACCCCCACCTCTTCAACAGAGAGGTGTTAAAACACAGAATAGCCATAAAAGGCTTCAATCTAGAAGAGAGGACCATAAGCAAAGGAATACTATGCAGAATTGTGTTAATGAGGGTGATACTGTTTGGCCAAGGTAAGGACTTTTACAGGTAAAAGTAATCAACATCCAAGCTGTAGTACACTGTGTTCAGTGTACTATGTTGAAGATGGTATTAATTGTTTAATGTTGTGAGACTGCTTGTATGGGCTCTTTAGGGAATATAATTTGGACATTTTTCCTGACTGCATAGTCCTAGAGTCTGTTTCTCTGCCTTTCAGGATATTCTCTCTGTAAATCATCTGATATTCTTTAATAAATTTATATTCTATTTCACCTGCAGAGTGAGTGGATTCTGATGTTTGCAATTAAGAATTCTAACTAATACACCTAGTTATTATGAATCTTATTTAATGGGAAATAAGAAAACAGTAATTACATAACAAACTGGAATAAACATGAGGCTGCTTATAGCTAGAGGCAACCAGTTACAGTTATTAATTTCCCGTGGTCTTGTCTGGCCACTCTGAGATCAAGTGTTTCAAGAGCATACCTGTCACACAATCATGGATAACCACATGCAGTACTGCACTAGTTGGGAAGTTGTTCACTAGACTGCCAATTAACTCTCAATTTATACTCTCTCCAATAGCATTAAGAGTCATTGCTGATCCACATTCTCATCATATCACTGAACTTTTAAAACTGTCCTCATCTTATTGGTATAAATCTATATCCTACTGTTCTTAAATTTGAATTTTCTCTGTTACTAGTGACAAGTTTCTAATTTGGATTTCCTTGTTTGTGCAATTACTGGCTTCATATTACTGAGCAGGAAAGTATTTAACTTAAATTTGAACAAAACTGAAATAAGAAATTCAAGGCATCAGTTCAGTTCAGTTCAGTCACTCAGTCGTGTCCAACTCTCCGCGACCCCATGAATCACAGCACGCCAGGCCTCCATGTCCATCACCAACTCCCGGAGTACACTCAAACTCATGTCCACAGACTCGGTGATGCCATCCAGCCATCTCATTCTCCGTCGTCCCCTTCTCCTCCCGCCCCCAACCTTTCCCAGCATCAGAGTCTTTTCCAGTGAGTCAACTCATCGCATGAGGTGGCCAAAGTATTGCAGTTTCAGCTTTTTCCAATGAACATCCAGGATTGATCTCCTTTAGAATGGACTGGTTGGATCTCCTCAACTATAGTAGTATTAATTACTAGAAGTCACAGGTACAGGTTTCCAATAAAAAGCTTACACAGTACTGGTTTCCTGCAATGTGGAGACATTGGTCAGGTTCCAAGCTTCAAGTTCTCTTAAGGTTGATTTATATATACTCCACATAAAACTTAATAAACAAAGATGGCAATCTGACTTTAGTTTATAATTCTAGTTCTTTAAAATAAGTATCATTTTATCATGCTTATTTAATCACATAATGTGATTTAAATGAACATCAATAAAGTATTTTCCTCATGCTTCAATCAACTAGGGAGAAAAATGTGTGCGTGTGTGTTGTCAGTGTCAGTCGTGTTCAACTCTTTGCGACCCTATGGACTGTAGTCTACCACACTCCTCTGTCCATGGGATTCTCCAGGCAAAAATACTGCAGTGGACTGCCATGCCCTTCTTCAGGGGATCCTCCTGAACCAGGGATCAAACTGATGTCTCATACGTCTCCTGCTTTGGCAGGCAGGTTAATATGGGTCAAAAAAACTGTTTTCAAATCCTGACTTTGGGCTAAATTTCTCTTAGCTTCTGCTTTCTCATCAGTGAAATAAGTATCAACCCACTGCACTGAGTTTTATGTTTTAAGAATTAACTGTAACTTCTCTTTGAAATGCTCTGCAATACAGATGATGACAGAAATAAAAGACATTTCCCAGAACTCATGGAGCTTTTGTGTTGTTTTCCCAACCGACTCATTAGCAGTTGCTGCTGCTGCTGCTGCTAAGTCACTTCAGTCGTGTCCGACTCTGTGTGACCCCATAGACGGAAGCCCACCAGGCTCCCCCATCCCTGGGATTCTCCAGGCAAGAAACCTGGAGTGGGTTGCCGTTTCCTTCTCCAATGTGTGAAAGTGAAAAGTGAAAGTGAAGTCGCTCAGTCCTGTCTGACCCATAGTGACCCCACGGACTGCAGCCTACCAGGCTCCTCCATCCATGGGATTTTCTAGGCAAGAGTACTGGAGTGGCTTGCCATTGCCTTCTCCCATTAGCAGTTACAATAGGGTAAATAAATCCTATTAGAGGCAAATGGAATGATACTTGAAAAGCCCAAGGCAACCTGGTAAAACTGTACAGAGAGTGTAATTCTTAAATTAGAATAAGTAGGAATTAACTAGGAAAGGTAGGGAGGGAGAGCAGAGTGGAACCAGAGTGGAGCAGAATGCAAAATATTGCATAAATTCCAAGTGACACTGAATCCTAAACAAAGGATAAAATCAGATACTATAGTGCTTTGAAAAGAGAAACATACTATTATTACAGACAAAAACTATTTAAGCCTACATAGAAAACAGAAAGAAAAGAATTAAGTTGTTAGCAATGTATCCATACAGCCAAATAGGTAGGTAGACATGCAAAATCTAGACCAGGACAATCAAATTTACAGACTGTTTTCCCTACATATCTTCTTGTCTGCATTTGCTAATATTTTGAACTGCCATCTTCCCCCAAAAGGTATTATCAAGTGATCCTAAAAACATCAACAAAAAGATAAAATTTATTTTAAATATACTTATCAATTTTGTTAAAGCCTTAACAGTAGAGAGGTCAATGGCACATGGACACTGCTCAAAGTAATTCCCAACTTCGCTGACCTACACATCTTGAAATGTTTGTCATTAGAAAAAATCCTTCCCCAAGAAACAAATACTTTTTGAAGCTCAGACTTTCAATTTCAGTTCAGTCTCTCAGTCATGTCCAACTTTTTGCAACCCTGTGGACTGCAACACGACAGGCTTCCCTGTCCATCACCAACTCCCGGAGTTCACTCAAACTCATGTCCATTGAGTCGGTGATGCCATCCAGCCATCTCATTCTCTGTTGTCCCCTTCTTCCACCTTCAATCTTTCCCAGCATCAGGGTCTCTTCGAATGAGTCAGTTCTTTGCATCAAGTGGCCAAAGGATTGGAGCTTCAGCATCAGTCCTTCCAATGAATATTCAGGACTGATTTCCTTTAGGATGGACTGGTTGGATCTCCTTGCAGTCCAAGGGACTCTCAAAGAGTATTCTCAAACACCATAGTTCAAAAGCATCAATTCTTTGGCGCTCAGCTTTCTTTATAGTCCAAATCTCACAACCATACATGACTACCAGAAAAACCATAGCTTTGACCAGACAGACCTCTGTCAGCAAAGTAATGTCTCTATTTTTTAATATGCTGTCTAGGTTGGTCATAGCTTTTCTTCCAAGGTGCAAGCGCCTTTTGATTTCATGGCTGCAGTCACCATTTGCAGTGATTTTGGAGCCCCCAAAAATAAAGTCTCTCACTCTTTCTATTGTTTCCCCATCTACTTGCTATGTTTCCCCATCTATCTGCCATGAAGACTTATTTGCCATAAGACCCAGACTTAGTCGGTTCCATATGAATGAGAATAACTTCAGCTTGCAAAAATAAGTTAAATAATTCTTAGCATATCCCCCTAAAAGCATAAAACCCTTTGCACATGATGGTTTAAATCATACCCCTAAATGCTTCTGCCTTTTCATCATATTAGGAGCAACTTAAGAACATATTATCACACCATTAAAAAAAAGACTCATAAGGAAAGACACAAAATCAGATAACCCTCTAGGTTCAAGGCAGAATCACTTAAGATGATAAACTGTAGCAAAAAAAAAAAAAAAGTGTGCATCTAGCTAAATGCACTTAAAATAGGAGGTATCCACAAAAATACACTCAAAAGAAAAACCTGTATAACGAGTGAACATAGAACAGAAAAGTAGATATAGATATATAAAAGAAAAACTCTACCTAACCACTGATTTAACACTACATTCAGAGATTTTTTTAAGTAACTAAAAAGAAAGAGAGAGTGCCCTGCGAATACTGAATACTGTCATTTAAGGAATTTAACATTAAAACTGACAGGAATTCATACTGATATAAAAGACTGAATAAAAATGAGGGAGAAAGAAATCTATGACTGTAGAAAAATTCCAAGTAATTTATGCAGATACTCCATCCTCAAGAAAGAGAAAAATACCTTACCACTCATTAAGTGCAGACTACATAGTGACTTCCTTCCAAAGAGTACAGCATAAAAATGTCAGTGACAAATCACGTTGATAATATATACCCTTGATATGGTAAGATGAGAATGGCACTTTACCTTTGTGGTCTTCCTCCTATAAACATACGGTCCCAGGTGAACCATGAGATAAATATCAAACAAATCTCAATTAAGGATCATTCTACAAAATACCTGACCCAGTATTCTTCAAAATTGTCAAGATAATTAAAAACAAAACAGTCTAAGAAACCATCCCAGCCAAGAGGATCCTAAGGAGACATGACTACTAAATGCAGTACTATGACATTTTCCTAGGTGATACCCTGAAACATAAAAAGTTAACTAAGGAAATCTAAATAAAGTATGAAGTAAAGTGAAGTGGCTCAGTCATGTCCGACTCTTTGCAATCCCGTGGACTGTAGCCCACCAGGCTCCATGGGATTCTCCAGGCAAGAATACTGGAGTGGGTTGCCATTTCCTTCTCTAGGGGATCTTCCCGACCCAGGGATCAAACCAGGTCTCCCGCATTGCAGGCAGACGCTTTAACCTCTGAGCCACCAGGAAAGCCCCCCAAAATTTACTTCCCACATGTGAGAAATGCAGGAATAAAGTATGCACTTTAGTAAATAATAGTATATCAGTAGGTTCTCCAATTGTAACAAATATACTGCGCTAAAGTTAGATGTTAACAACAGGGAAAATTGGATGTTGAGTATATGGGAACTCTGTACTATGGTTCCAATATTTCTGCAAACCTAATCCTTACCTAAAATAAAACATGAATGTAACAACTGACATAGAATTAATTTACTTGGTAGCAATGAAGTAGAAAACGCTTTTATAAAAATACCTTTAAAGATCAAAAACTCTGTAATTTCGTGTTGATGGACTTAGAAAATAAACCAATTTGGAAGTAGCAAAGAAAAGTATGGAAGACAAAAATATCACACTGTGGAAAACAAAATTAAGACTCTTATTTTAGCAACAAAACTATGAACAACAACAATAAAAACATTTTCTCAGGCTTAAATCAACATTTCTTCCACAATTACAAAGGAAGGTCACAAAGTTTTTCAAGTTTGTGTTTTTTTTCAGCTCAAAAACTTTCTAGATTTAGAACTGGTCATTTTCTAAAAAATAAGGAAACACTACAGTTGACAGAAAGGCAAAGAAACATAACATTACTGAACTGAAATGTAATAAATTTAATAAATTACTTCAAGCATCAATTCTTAGAAAGGAATCTAGACGAGTATTTTCATTATCTGCAGATACTTAGTTGGCACCATAAGTTACTATAAACATTTAGTCAAACTAACTTAATTCTTCTAATATTTTAAGTCTTAAGCAAAGGTTGGGGGTGGGGGAGACATCTGCCAAATAAAATAGAGGAAAAACTCCAAACTGTAATTCTACCTCATACATTATGGAAAGTGCTTCATGGATTTTAGAAAGTACACATGGATTATAGATTTAACGGTAAAACTATATAAGAATGTAGTTGAATTAACCTTAACAATGTGAGGATTAAGTACAAACTTGAACATTAAATGCATAATTTGTGTAGTAAGTGAAAGCTGATGCCTCACACACTTTTCTGTCCAAAAAAAACTGTATCAGCTGCCACCACTTACAATGGATGGATTTTACATAAAAAACACTTACTTTATCTTCTACACCACAATGGGAATTTCTGAAAATAATGGATCTACATTCCTATTTGACAATTCACTGAAGTGGAGAAGACTCTTGAGAGTCCCTTGGAATGCAAGGAGATTCAACCAGTCCATTCTAAAGGAGATCAATCCTGGGTGCTCACTGGAAGGACTGATGCTGAAGCTGAAACTCCAATGCTTTGGCCACCTGATGGGAAGAGCTGACTCACTGGAAAAAGACTCTGATGCTGGGAAAGATTGAGGGCAGGAGGAGAAGGGGACGACAGAGGATGAGATGGTTGGATGGCATCACCAACTCGATGGACATGGGTTTGGGTGGACTCCGGGAGTCAGTGATGGACAGGGAGGCCTGGCGTGCTGCGGTTCATGGGGTCGCAAAGAGTTGGACATGACTGAGCGACTGAACTGAACTGATGTGGATGACCCTTTAGAAAAAGAACCTATACTCCAGCTGACAAGAGTCCAACCCCACCCACAAATTCAGGCTAATTTCACTATATATTACCTGCTTAGTTCCCGTAAGCATTTGACTTTGAAGGCCCATTACACAAAGGGAAAAAAATCACAGATTTGACTAAAATGTCTATAAGTAAAGGAAAAAACGCAAACCTTAGCCAAAAAAATTAACAAACAGAGCAAAAAGATCAGCAGGGAGCACTAAATATATTTAACTCTAGAACTAGGACAATAAAATAAATGTGGTGATTAGGCTGAAAGAACACAATGTAAATATTATAAAGAGTACTTTAAAAAATGTAGGAGTGGGGGGAAAATGAAAAGTTAACTCATAAGAAGAGAATATTATTTAAATAAAATAGCAGAAATGAAAGCAAACAATAAAGGACAGCAAACATTATTACCAGCAAGACTAATATGACATGACTGATTTTCCATTACAATCCACAGTATCCAGTCCTGATTACTTGGATTGAAATTTACATACTTTAACACCATACTGTCACAGTCTCACACTAAAGCAAAAAGTTCAAATATTACCACTGAATTTAGAAACTGAATGGCTGTTTATAAATCAATGTTCTGTTGGTATATAATGCTTACAGACTTTTATATAAATGACCTACTATACAATGTGAATCAGTCTAGATAGTCCTTTGAAAATTGACTAAGTGTCAAAACTCAAAATAAACTACTCCAAGAAGCATACCTAAAATAAAAGATATGAGAAAACTAAAAGTTGAGGCATGGTTTACAGTCTTTCTATTTAAAGTGCTAACAGGGAGGAAAGTTAGTAGTTAATTTTAATGACATAGGTAGAGTAAATTTTGCTATTCTTTAAGAAAGGATTAAACCATATAATCAAGGCCAAGATAAACTATTTCAACAAAATAGGTAATGATGAAAATTTTAAACTACACTCCAAGCAATGTATGAAATATATAAAATGTTTACAATCACGTATGAGAAATAAGTATTCTCTTTACACAGCTAAATGTATTACCAAGGACATAAGAAAAAGTAGGGTCTCCCCCTCCAAAAACAAAAACAAAGGAACCTTCAAAAATCCCCAGAAACAAAAGTGACCAAAATTTCTTTATAAGAAAAACACCACTTTCTTATCATGATACATTTTTAATGCATAATATATTATGCTTCACCAATGATAGAACAGTATCTTCAGAGTCTGAAAGGTTTTTCTTAGGATACAAAAGACCTAGGCATGCTTTTTAGTTAAGGGAAAGAATCATGAACAGAGACAACAGAAAAAATGTAAGCTGAGAGAAGGACTAAAATAAATGAAATCAAAAGAAAGGGGAAAGGAGGAAAACAGAAAAGGTTTGGGGAAGGAGCAAAGGGAAGAGAGAAAAAAGAGAGGGCAAGAAGAAAAAAGAACAAAAAAAAAAAAAAACAAGGCTTGCATAGTTTTTAGAGAATTATACCTTCCTGAAGACCAGGATGTATGACTTGCTTGTGCCGCAAGGCCTTCAAATCTTCTATCAATTCCTTTTCCAACTGGGAAATTCGTGCTCTGCAGCCTGCTCAGAAAACAATGATAAAAATAAGCTGCTATATACTACAGCAGACTACACATTGCTTCTTTCACTTCTAGAGCCAAATTCTCCATCTCTCTCTTTTTTACTATTATATAATACCTGGGTCATTTGCGGCTGATGCCTGAAGACTACAAGATTCTTCATTTGTTCCATCAACTGCATGAATATCTAGAGCTTCCTGTATTAAAAAAAAAAAAAGAAAAGAAAAAAAGTGGTTCATGTGACTTCTAAGGATTTAAAAGTAAACCAGGGGCATTTTTTCCATGTTGACACTTTTCACTATTTTCTAAATGTTCTACATTAACATCACTTTAATAGTGGGGAGAAAGCAAAAAATTTAAATATAATACACTCAGCTAACTGACTTAAAACTGTATTTATGCCCATTTATTGCAATTTGTATAATGATTTCTTCTGCGTGCATGTTAAGTTGCTCCAGTCGTGTCCGACTCTGTGTGACCCCACGGACTGTAGCCCGCCAGGTTCCTCTGTCCATGGGATTCTCCAGGCAAGAATACTGAAGTGGGTTGCCATGACCTCCTCCAGAGGATCTTCCCGACCAAGGGATCGAACCTACGTCTCTTATGTCTCCTACATTGGCAGGTAGGTTCTTTACCACTAGGTCCACCTGGGAAGCCCCTGTTTAAATAAAGATAGATTACTCAGCAATTAACAAGGAGGGAGGAAAAGAACAGGCAGAGAGAATTCAACCTCTGTGTAGTCAATTTAGAAAGACTAGGTTTCTCTAAAAATCTAAAAGAAAAATAATCTAGTTAAAGCGTTGGGTTAATACTGCTAACCCAATATTTCAGAGATACTCCCCTTCCCATGCACACAACCTCATATAATGAATGCATTTACAGTAACTACATTCTAAGATAACTAGCAGCTAGTATACAATTCAACGATGATTATTTGGCCTTAGAAAGCTGAAAATGACAATCTTACCTTTGATTCAAAGGAAACAAAGAGTACACCGTCGACATCTTCCAGATCAGGTTTCACATCTGGAAAGGTACTCCCAGGACCCGTAAGAGTGTTCTTTGTAGAAGTTAAAGATCTTCCTGTGGTTTTAGGTGGCCGCCCTGCCTTAGACAGTTTCAGTTTTCGTGGCCTTCCTCTTTTTCCAGGGACATTTGGAGGGGCATTCTGATTAGCATTCACAGTCCTGGGAGCCGCTGAAATCTTAAGCATAGTTTTCTTTCTGCCCAAGTCCTCTTTTCCTAAAAACGAGTCCCCAACTGAACTCTTTGAACCATCAAGTAGTTTTTCTGTGTTAACACTGTCAGATATATCAGGGTATTTCCACTGAGCTTCTTTAAGTAAGGGATATTTTTGTACCACTCTGATATCTGGTGAATGTCTTCCAAGATCATTTTCTGATTCTCTGTCTAAGCAGAAGCCAGTCTCATTAGAATTTTCAATGTACGCAGGCAAATAGTCTAATTCTGTCAACAGAGAAGATCTATCCTTCCGAGATGTGGAAAGCATGTTGTCAGGGAGCTCAGAAACCTTCACTGTGCTTTTGGTGACAGCACAGGGCTCCAGATAGACTACTGGCATCTTTCCAGCATCTAATTTGAACATTTTAGCTTTAGCAACACCTGATGGGCTATTTGGTTGCCATTTAGAAGATGGATGGTCAGCTTCTAGGTCATCAGCTTTATTGTGCCTCTTCAGCTGTTTCTCTAGTATAGGATCATCATCGCTGTTTGAGTATACATCTGTTTCCTCATCTGTCTCTTCCTGTTTCACAGTGACCCCTTCTGGGCACTCACCAAGTTCATATTCATAATCATCCAGAGGCTCTTCTTTAACGACAACATTGAAGTTTTCATTTGGGTTTAATGGTGATATTACATGGGAGCCATCTTCAAAACTGTTGCCAAGGCTGGAGAGACAGGGTAGGGAGGGTTAAAAAAGGACAGAATCATCCATAAATAAGACTCAGGAAGGGAAAGGTGGAAAAAGAGATTGTTGAAAACCAAGTAAAATCACATCAGATTTCAAGAACCATTCATTAAAAAAAAAAAACAGCATTCTGTACAACGTAACAAGCTTCTCAACGGTTTACCAACATCACATTTCTACATATTCCATCAATTTCTCATGAAAAATATATAAAACAAAGGGTAAAGTTTTAACAAGTAACTCTCATGACTAAATCAAAATGCAAGGTATGTTGTAACACTTATTTTTCTAATAGTATTCTTCATCGCTTCTCAGCCTTTTGGCTAAGATCAAACCTAACAGTATTCTTCAAATGATTTCAATTTTCAAAGTTAGTTGGCACTGATACAAAATCAAACTCTTGAAATCTACAGACTAATAAACAACTGCCAATAAAAGCAAACAAACGTTCTCTATGATTAAAAATTTAAATAAACATCAGAAAGGGCCTTTCAAACAGTCCATTGATTTTTTAATTGAGATAAAATTCATACAACATAAAACATAACATTTTAACCATTTTAAAATGTACTAGCTACTAATTTTCCCACTGCAGTCACAATGTTGCTGCCAGGTGATTTTTCAAATTGAAAACCGAAAAAGTCACTTTCAATGTAAAGAACCCAGATTATATAGACATATAATCTGTCTAGACTTCAGTGTTTATAATTCATCAAAATTCAAATCAACTTTTTAGCTTCCTACTTTGCCTAATTTATCACTGAAAGCATATAAACTATACCAATGTATCTTGAGAACATATTAGTATGACTCACTAGCCCAATTAAAGTCACTTTATCTGTGTAACTTTCATTTACCTCAAACATGCAAAAGCAACAACTATATCAATGTGTAGCTATTTGCCCCTTGAAAAACTGACTTGAGATCTTGACCTCACTCAAAAATTCAATAGAGGACTTCCAGTTAGAATATAGAAGTTCACAAAGAACATACAGTGACAAAACACTAAATAAATTTAAAATTCTATTCTTTCTTTAAAGTCACTGAATATCTCTGGGTACAAAGTAAGTCTGCTGCTGCTGCGAAGTCACTTCAGTCGTGTCCGACTCTGTGTGACCCCATAGACGGAAGCCCAACAGGCTCCCCCGCCTCTGGGATTCTCCAGGCAAGAACACTGGAGTGGGTTGCCATTTCCTTCTCCAATGTGTGAAAGTGAAAAGTGAAAGTGAGGTCAGTCAGTCGCGTCTGACCCTTAGCGACCCCACAGACTGCAGCCTACCAGGCTCCTCCATCCATGGGATTTTCTAGGCAAGAGTACTGGAGTGGCTTGCCATTGCCTTCTCCGACAAAGTAAGTCTAAATCAACTGAATTCCAGAGAGGAACCAGCCATCTCGAAGTGACCACAGACTACTAGTGCTTTCAATCCTGCATGGCATTTACCTTGGTTGAAGTACAAATGAAGACAGAAAAAGGATGCTATAGGCAAAGAATCTTTGCTGGAACACAGAGAAACCAAACTTTTAATGCCTGAGTATGGGCAGACTAAAACCTGCCCTCAACAGAAAACAAGTCTTGCTACCATCAATTATCCTCCAGGGGACTTCTGCAGAATTTCCAGTGATGCAACTTAGCCTGAAAACACAAACTTAGTGTCACAGCACTTAAGATTCCAGGGCCCTGTGTGAAAGAAGAGTTCAATCCTACCCTTAAAACTGAGGTGAACTAAGATTATTAAAGTATATCATTCAGAAACCAAAGTGAGTGGAAATTTATTAAAGTAAATCATCTTGACTTGTGGTCCCCAACCTTTTTGGCACCGGACCTGTTTCATGAAGCCAATTTTTCTGGTCCGTGTCTCGGGGGTTGGGGATCTAGACTGAAGGATAGAGAAAAAAGCAAAACATGTGTCAGAGACCTGTGGGACACATCCGATGATATTGGTATCAGCACCTCCAAAATGGCAGGAGAAAGAAAGGAGAAACATTCAAAGAGAAATTGAATAAAAATATTCCCAAAGTGAAAGATTTTCATCCACAGATCCAAGAAGCTCAGCAACATAAAAAAAAAAGTCATACCTAGGCACATAAAGATCAGGCAGCTGAAAAAAGACGAAGAGAAAAACCTTACAAGCAGGGAAGGAAAAAAGAACAGACTAGAGGAAAAAGGATGGTAACATCAGACTAACTAGTCGTGGGAAACAATGTAAAACAGAAGACAATGGAATGACACCCATCATAAAGCATTTAAAGAATCAATGTAATATTGTAGGTTTAAAAGAAGCCTTCAAAGCTAAAGACGTTTTCAGACATCTGAAAGAATTCACACGTCACAAAAAATACTAGGCCAAAACAACACAAGGATATTAGTTTTCACCACTTCTAATTATGTAATTATACTAGAGGTTCAGGCTTCCCTGGTGGCTCACTGGTAAAGAATCTACCTGCAATGCAGGAGACCTGGTTTCAATCCCTGGGTCCGAAAGATCCCCTGGAGAAGGGAATGGCAACCCACTCCAGTATTCTTGTCTGGGAAATACCATGGACAGAAGAGTGAGTTACAGCCTGATGAGTGACAGTCCACGGGGTCACAAGAGTAGGACACAACTTAGCAACTAAACCACCACCACCATACTAGAGGTTCTGCCAGGGTGATCTGGCAAGAAAAAGAAATAAAAGACATCCAGATTGAAAAAGAAGTTAAAAAAAAAAACACCTCTATTTGTGGATGACATGATCTTGTATACAGTCACCCCCAGTACCTGAGGGAGACTAGTTCCAGAACTCCCCACAGATACTAAACTCTGTGGATATAAAACAGAAAACCCTAAGAAATCCACACCAAAAAAAAAAAAAACTAAGGGAATAAATGAGTTTGACAAGATCACAGGATCCAAGATCAACACATACCAAAATAATTGTATTTCTACACACTAGGAACAAACATCAAAAATGAAATTGAGAAGACAACCCTATTTACAATAGATCAACAAGAATAAACTACTTAATAAACTGAACCAAAACGCTGTAAGACTCGTACACAGAAAACTACAAAACTGTTGGGGTAAAAAACAAAATTAAAGGCAGCCTTTAAAAAAAGGATAACTACTCCACAGTTACATACTTAGACAACTTAGTATTTGTGAGACAGCTGCTGCTGCTAAGTCACTTCAGTCGTGTCCGACTCTGAGACCCCATAGACGGAAGCCCACCAGGCTCCCCTGTCCCTGGGATTCTCCAGGCAAGAACACTGGAGTGGGTTGCCATTTCCTTCTCCAATGTGTGAAAGTGGAAAGTGAAAAGTGAAAGTGAAGTCGCTCAGTCATGTCCAACCCTTAGCTCCCCAAAAGTGAAATGCAGATTCAACACAATCCCTATCAATGCCCCACCTGGGATTTTTGTAAAATAGACAAGCTGATTTTATATAATTCACATGGAAATGTAAGGGACCCCAAAATAACTCAAAGTATCTTGAAAAACAGAAACAAATGGGGACACATACTTCCCAATTTCAAAACTTATATAAAGCTACCGTACTCAGCATAAAGCTAAACATACCAATCTACTAAACAGAATTTAGAGTAATAAATGCCCACATTTGTAGCAACTGATTTTTTTTCTAAGGGCCACACCATGTGCCATGTAGGATTTTAGTTCTCACACCAGGGATTGAACCAGTACCCCCTTCATTGAGAATGAGGAATTTTAACCACTAGACCAGCAGGGAGTCCCTCAATTGATTTTCAACTGAATTCAATTCATGGATGCCAAGACAATTTAGTGAGGGAAGAATGGACTTATCAACAACCAAAACTTATTCAACACAAACACTTCACAAATGTTCATGGCAATGTTATTCATAATAGTCAAAAAGAAACAACATAATGTGTCAACTAATAACTGGATAAATAAAACATAGTATATCCACATAACAGAATATAATTCAATAATAAAAGAAATTAAGTACAGATACATACTACAACATGAACCTTGAAAACCTTATGCTAAGCAAGGCATGACAGACCACGTATTACATGGTCCCATTTATATGTAATATCCGGAATGGGCAAATCCAGAGACAAAAGAGGAACTGGCGGCTGCATACGGTTGGGTGGGGTGGAATAGCAGCTGAAGGAAAATGGGGAGTGATCAGTCAAGGACACAGGGTTTCTTTCTTTGTGGTGACGAAATGTTCTTAAAATGACTCTAGTCATGGCTATACAATTTTGCAAATATATAAAGGTCACTGAACTTAACACTTTTAAAGGGTGAATTATATAGCAGTGAATTACATCTTCTTTTTTTAAACCAAGTTTAAAAAAAATACTAAAGGAAGTTCTTCAAACTGATAGGAAATGAACTAGTATGAAAATGAATCCAGGAATGAATGAGAAGATCCAGAAAAAATAAATATGTCACTAAATATAAAAGACCATTTTTCCTACATTTATTTAAATGACTACTATTTAAAGCAAATAAAGGAACAATATTTTCGGGGGGTTATAACATATATCTAAGGACATGAACAACAAGGACATTAGCTGGTCATGAAATGTTATAATATTAATCTGATTCTACTTGATAAATTAAGAAGGTACATACTTATCTCCATAACCACTGCTACAGAATACACTGTGTCCCCTCCCAAATTCATAGACTGAAGCCCTAACCCCCAAGTGACTGTACACAAAGATAGGGTCTTGAGGAAATAGTTAAGGTTAAATGAGGTCATTAAGGTCACCTCTGTCTTTTCTACATGAAGACAAAGCTAGAAAGCAGCTGTCTACAGGTCAGGATAAGAGCTCCCAACAAAACTGAACCTTATCAAAACCATTACTTGGACTTTCTAGACTCCAGAAACATGAGAAAATAAATTTTCATTGTTTAAGTCACTCAGTCTACGGTATTTTATTATGTCAACCTAAGAAGACTAATATAAACACTAAAAAACAAAAACAAAAAAAAACAGAGGCATAGCTAAAAAAAACTAACAGGCCACATGGATGGAATTTTTTTAATTCACTCCAAATAAAAACAGGGGAAGATAATCAAAGAATAGATGACAGAAAATATCAAGCGAAATGCTGGGCACAGACAAATCCATTTTTCCAAAAAATCAGTATCTTGGGGATTGATAAACTGTTTATAAAGGGCTAGATGTAAAAATTTTAGTCTCTGAAGTCTGTATAACCTTTACTCAACTCTACCACCATAGCATAAAAGAAGCCACAAGACAATACATAAACAAGTGAACATAGTTGTGTCCCAACAAATGGACACTGAAATTTAAATTTTACATAATTTTCACACAAGTATTACTCTTATTTGTTCTTCCCTCACAATCATTAAAAAATATAATAACCATATTTTTAGTTTGCAGGCCATAACAACACGACCAAAAAAATGGCAGGCTAGGTGTGGTCCACAGGTCTTAAGTTTGCCAACCACTGAACTGAAGTAGGCAAATTAAAACAAAAGCAAGGGAACTGCTTGGTGGTCCAGTGCTAAGACTCCAGACTTCCAATGCAGGGGGGCTTGGTTCAATCCCTGCTCAGGGAACTAGACCCTGCACGCCACAACTAAGACCCAGAGCAGTCAAATAAATAAATAAAAACAAAAGCAAGCCGAAAGAAGGAAAAAGTGCTAAGAGGAAAAAGTTCAATGAAATAGAGAAAAGAGAAACTGAATTTATGAGTTGAAACCTGCCAACAAAGAAAAACTCCTTGGCTTCCCTCAAGTCTAGCAAACACATAGTGAAAGAATTCCGATCTTGCACAAACTCAGAAAATACTGGAGAATTCAACACTTTACAACTTTGAAGAAACAAATCCTTGAATCCAAAGTATCAGAAATAAAAATATCCTTCATGAATTCAGAGGAAAATCCTCAGTGAAATATCAGTAAATTGAATCTAATATTAGAAACAATGTTCTTTAAACCAAGTAGTATTCATCCCAAGAATGCAAAGATGTTAGAACACTTCTAGCTCTCATTCCCACACAGCCCCCACCCCACCATTAAAAAAAAAAAAAAATTATCCATATTAACAAAAAACAGGGAGAAAAACAAAATCTCAGTGGATACAAGAAAGTCATTTGATAAATATTCAACATTCATTCTTAACAGCACTTAAGAAATTAGGATTGGAAGGTAACTTCTCAATGTGATATAGAGCATTACAAAAACAGCTAAAGCCAACACGATAACAGCCAATTAAAAAATACTGAATGATTTTCTCTAAAATTAGGAGACATGAATGACCATTCTCAAAATTTAGTTTCAACAGAGTACTGGAAGTTAAACTGTGCAGTAAGGCAAGAAAGAAAGAGAATAATAATAAAGACTGTAAGGGAAACTAACTTTGTTCACAGACATCATAATTATGTATGCAGAAAATCCTAAATACTACAAACCAATAAGCGAATTCAGCAAGGTCATCAAATACAAGATCAAGGTACAAAAAACAAATGTATTTCTACATACTATGGTAGTTTTGAAGTTTACACTACCAAACATTTATTATAGTGTCAACAAGACTGCATAATATTGGCAAAAGAACAAAAAAATGGAATAAAAAGTCCAAAAATAGACTCATATATACAGTCACCTCATTTTCCAAGGCACCAGTGCATTTTAATGAGGAATATTTTCAATATGATGTTAGAACACACAGGTATCTTCATGGAAAAATATGAGCCTTGACCCCCAACTTCATGCCATACACAAAATGTAAGCCAAGATAGGCTAGATTTAAAATGTAAAAGCTAAAACAGCTTCCCCCTTTCAAAATTTTCACTTAACTGGAGAAAAGTTATTTATCTGGGTTTTTTTTAATGGCTTTATTATGTAAGTTACATAACATAAATCCCACCGATTTTATGTGACAACTCACTTATTTTTACTAAATTTATAGTTTTGCCATCACCACAATCCCATTTACCTATTTTTTTAATTTTTTGACCACACTGCACAGCTTGTGGGATCTTAGTTCCCCAACCAGGGATTGAACCCAGACCCTCAGAGGTGGAAGCACAGAGTTCTAATCACTCAACGGCCAGGGAATTCCCTACTTTACCTGTTTTTAAAGGTTAGGCAAAACCATGATGTCTCTTTTGCACTTTCCCTATTAATCTCAGCTTTTATGTACATTTATATATAAATGTCATTCTCTATCAAGTAATTTAGGATTCACACTTAATGACAGTTCTTTCATTATCTTCGTATTTTACAGAATGAACTTCCAACATGCAGTAAATAATCTGTTTTTTTCATTTAGCCATATGACTTCAATTATGTTTGCAGTAACTAAGAACCTTGTGAAGCTAAATTTTGGCTGCTACCAAAATAATTGCTTTCACATCTTCCTAGGATATTAAATCTGGTAAATTACAGAAGTTGTCAGAATCTCTCCTTATCTTCCAATAAAACCTTTATACATAAAGCATGAATTTTTTCCTTGGCAGAAGGATTTTGTACACAATCCTGCAGTTTCATACTTCTAAGAAGGTGCTATACAAAAAAATTTGCTACAAGATTATCTAATCAACAATACAGCAAAACAACTGATTTTTACACATCAATTAATCTAAAGAATTACTTTTTTGTTGGCATACACAATCAATCTAACAAATAAATATGATGTATACCAGCCATTCTGAAACACACTGAAAAAGCTTTTTAGTGCTATGGATAAACTCATTCACGCAACACTTACTGAGCTCCTATAATGTGCCAGATGCATTTTGTGGGGCACAAGGATTTACCAAAATAAATAAAGCACAGTCCACATATTCAAGGAATTCATAAATCAATGCACAAGACAGACAAATAGACAATATTATGTCATTTAACTTAATAGATACTAAGATATATAAAGGTGCACATTAGATAAACCCATAAGATAATGCCTCCCATGAAACTGGTAATTAGAGTAACAGGAAAAAGAAAATCATTGGAAAAGGGAATGGAGAGTGGAAAACAAAAGAGCTTCTGGAAACTGAAATATGATATCTACAATAAAAACATCAGTAAGTTAGAAGCTAAATCAAGGAAATCTCATATAACACAGAGCATTATCTTATATAATCAGTATGTCAACTATCAAGATTTTTTTTTTTTTTTAAAAGAAAACAAACATGACAGTGAAAATGTTCAGAGAAATATACTTCAATGTTCCTAGGACCAAAGAACATGAATTTCTTGTTTTGAAAAAAATATGTTTTCTCACAATGATGAGAAGAACCACACCAATACAGAGGCTCATCATTGTGAAATTTCATAATATGAGAGATAACAAAGATCTTCAGTTCAGTTCAGTTCAGTTGCTCAGTCGTGTCCGACTCTTAGCGACCCCATGAACCACAGCACGCCAGGCCTCCCTGTCCATCACCAACTCCCGGAGTTCACTCAAACTCATGTCCATCGAGTCGGTGATGCCATCCAGCCACCTCATTCTCTGTCGTCCACGTCTCCTCCCACCCCCAATCGCTCCCAGCATCAGAGTCTTTTCCAGTGAGTCAACTCGTCGCATGAGGTGGCCAAAGTATTGGAGTTTCAGCTTTAGCATAAGTCCTTCCAATGAACACCCAGGATTGATCTCCTCTAGAATGGACTGGTTGGATCTCCTTGCAGTCCAAGGGACTCTCAAGAGTCTTCTCCAGCACCACAGTTCAAAAGCATCAATTCTTCGGCGATCAGCTTTCTTCACAGTCCAACTCTCACTTCCATACATGACCACAGGAAAAACCATAGCCTTGACTAGACGGACCTTGGTTGGCAAAGTAATGTCTCTACTTTTCAATATGCTATCTGCTGCTGCTGCTGCTAAGTCACTTCAGTCGTGTCCGACTCTGTGTGACCCCATAGACGGAAGCCCACCAGGCTCCCCCGTCCCTGGGATTCTCCAGGCAAGAACACTGGAGTGGGTTGCCATTTCCTTCTCCAACGTGTGAAAGTGAAAAGTGAAAGTGAAGTCGCTCAGTCATGTCGGACCCTTAGCGACCCCAGGGACTGCAGCCTACCAGGCTCCTCCATCCATGGGATTTTCTAGGCAAGAGTACTGGAGTGGCTTGCCATTGCCTTCTCCGAATATGCTATCTAGGAGCCTCCAAACCACCAGGAATCAAACTTCTCAACAGGAAACTGGAACCTGAAAACACATTTTCAGCCAAGAACTCTACCTTCAACCAAAATACTTATAAAGTATGAGGGCATAAGAAAGCTATTAAAAATACTAATAAAGCTATTACTCAACACATAAGAAGGAAATTGAGCGGTAAAGGAGATTACTACCTTCCTCCGAAGTGATTTTATTTAAACATTCTAAAATTCTACATCCCATACATCTTTTCTGAGGAAATTATGAAAATGCACTTGAAAAAGTGCAAATTAAAACCAAAATGCTCCCACTTTCACCATGTGTATTTAACATAGTACTGCAAGTTGTAACTTAAACAATTAGATAAGAAAAAAATTCTATCAATTCAAATTGGGAAAGAAATAGTAAGGGTATCTCTATGTAGATGACATGATCTTATATGCAGAAAATTCTAAACAATACACATACACACACACACAGAGCCAGTTAACAAATTCAGCAAGGCTACAGGATACAAAATCAATATAAAGGGCCAGCTATATTTCCATACACTGTACAATACACAACATTCATAAATATGCAATTTCCTTTTTGAAAACAAAAGAAGGATGAAAACAAAGAGCTGGTTCTTTGAAAAGATAAACCAAATCAACAAACCCTTAGCCAGACTCATCAAGAGGATCCAAAAAAAATAAAAATAAAAGAGATGTAATACCTGACACCAGAGAAATATAAAGGACCATAAAGAGACTACATAACACAATTATATTCCAATAAAATGGGCAACCTAGGAGAATTCAATAATCTCCTAGAAATAATCACCTAGTACAACCTCCCAAGACTGAATCAGGAAGAAATACAAAATATAAACAGAGACCAATTACAGTAAGTCCCCTACATACAAACCAGTTCTGTTCTAAGAGCATGTTCATAAGTCCAATTTATTCAACAAAACTAGCCTAGGTATCCAACTAACACAACTGGCTATATAGTACTGTACTGTAACAGCTTTATAACACTTTTCATGTCCCATCACTTCACGGCAAATAGATGGGGAAACAGTGGAAACAGTGACAGACTTTATTTTCTTGAGCTCCAAAATCACTGCAGATGGTGACTGCAGCCATGAAGTCAAAAGATGCTTGCTCCTTGGAAGAAAAGCAATGACAAACCTAGACAGCATATTAAAAAGCAGAGACATTCCTTTGCCGACAAAGATCCATCTAATCAAAACTATGGTTTTCCCAATAGTCATGTATGGATGTGAGAGTTGGACTGTAAAGAAAGTGGAGGGCCGAAGAATTGATGCTTTTGAACTGTGGTGTTGGAGAAGACTCTTGAGAGTCCCTTGGACTGCAACCAAACCAGTTAATCCTAAAGGAAATTGGTCCTGAACATTCATTGGAAGGACTGACGCTGAAGCTGAAGCTCCAATCCTTTGGCCACCTGATGCGAAGAACTGACTCAATGGAAAAGACCCTGATGCTGGGAAAGACTGAGGGCAGGAGGAGAAGGGGACGACAGAGGATGAGATGGTTGGATGACATCACTGACTCTATGAACATGAGTTTAAGCAAGCTTCCGGAGCTGGTGATGGACAGGGAAGCCTGGCATAGCTATACAGTCCATGGGGTCGCAAAGAGTCGGACACAACTGAGCAACTGAACAGGACTAAATACATTAAAAAACAAAAAAGTAAAACAGTTTGAATGTTATAGTACCGTATATTGAAAAGTAGTGTAATATAGTAGTAGAACAGCTGGCATACAGGGGCTAGCATCGAGTGAACAGGCAAGAAGAGTCACTGACTAGAGGCGGGAAGGAGGTGTAAGATGGTAGAGCTGAAAGATTTTCAGCAGTAGAAGATGACGGGTAAGCTGTGACTTCACTCACATCAGATACTGAGAGAACACACATTTGCATCTTTGAAAGTTTACAACTTACTGGTTTGTATGTACGGGACTTACTGTACCAATGATAAAACTGATCAATAATTTAGAAGACTCCCAAGAAATTAAAGTCCACGACCAGATGGCTTCACAGGTGAATCCTACCAAACATTTAGACAATTAACAACTATTTCTTTCAAAACATTCCAAAACATCTATGAGCAAAGAATGTGTCTGAACTTCTACTACATCAGCATTACCCTGATAGCAAAATCAAAGACATCACCACCTCCCAAAAAAAAAAAACTACAGACCGCTTTTCGGCCAGAACTGCCATCTTCCAGTAATTCGCCAAAATGACCAACACAAAGGGAAAGAGGAGGGGCACCTGCAACATGTTCTCTAGGTCTTTTAGAAAACATGGAGTTGTTCCTTTGGGCACATATATGAGAATCTACAAGAAGGGTGATATTGTAGATATCAAGGGAATGGATACTGTTCAAAATGGAATGGGCATTTAATCTACAACACAGGAGATTAAGAATATACAATAAGAAAAAGACAGCCTTCTCAATAAATAGTGTTGGGAAAACTGGTCAATTACATGCAAAAAAATCAAGCTGGACTTTTTCACATGATATACAAAAATAAACTCAAAGTGGATTGAAGACTTAAGATTTTACATCATAAAACTCCTAGAAGAAAATGTAAGTAGTATTAACAATGCTTTTATCAGTCTTAGCAATATTTTGAATATGTCTCCTAAAGCAAGGAAAACAAAAACAAAAACAGACAAATGGGAATAACCAAACTAAAAAGCTTGTGCACAAGGAAGGAAAACACCAACAAAAGAAAAAGCTGCCTACTGAATGAAGATATATGCAAACAATTATCTAACAAAGTGTTAATATACAAAATATACAAAAATCCATTTAACTTAACATCAAAAAAACAATCTTATCACGAAATGGACAGAGAACCTAAACAGACATTTCTCAGAAAAGACATACAAATGGGCAACAGGTACATGAAAAGATGCTCAACATCACTCACCATCAGGGAAATGCAAATCAAAACCATAATGAGGACTTCTCTGTTGGTCCAGTGGTTAAGAATCTACTTGCCAATGCAAGGGACACAGGTTCAATCCCTGTTCCCAGAAGAGTCAGTCCACATGCCGCTAAACAGCTAAACCCATGGGCCACAACTACTGAGTTTGCGTGAGACAACTACTGAAGGCCCACGGGCCCTAGGGCTCAAGCTCTGCAACAAGAGAGGGCATAGCAATGAAGAGCCTGTGCACCACAACCAGATAGTAACCCCCACTCACTGCAACTAGAGAAAGCCCACGTACAGCAACAAAGACCCAGTGCAACCATAAATAAATAAAACCACAATGAGCTAAGAGCTTCCCTCAAAGCTCAGGCGGCAAAGAATCTGCCTGCAATTCAGGAGACCCAGGTTCAATTCCCAGGTTGGGAAGATTCCCTGGAGAAGGCAATGACAATCCACTCCTGTATTCTTGCCTGGAGAATCCCAAGGACAGAAGAGCCTGGCTGGCTACAGTCCATGGGGTCGCAAGAGTCAGACACGACTTAGCGACTAAAGAGAGAGACAATAAGCTATCACCTCACCTGTCAAAATGGTATTATCAAAAAGACAACAGATAATCAGTGCTGGAGAGAATGTGGAGAAAAGGGAACCCTCAGGCATTGTTGGTAGGTATGTAAGCTGGGGCAGCCACTATGGAAAATAGTATAGAGGTTCTTCATGAAATTAAAGATAAAACTGCCATAGCAACTGCCAAGCAATTCCACTTCTGGGTACTTTTTCAAAGAAACTAAAACACTAATTCAAAAAGACATATGCACATCTATGTTCATAGCAGCATTATTCACAATAACTAAGATATGGAAACAATCTAAGTGTCCATCAATAAGTGAATGGACAAAAAAATGATATATGAATATTAGCCACAAAAAAAAAAAGAATGAAATCTCGCCATTTGCAACAACACAGACAGATGTAGAGGATATTGTGCTAAGTGAAAGAAGTCAGACATAAAAAGACAAATATTTTACGATTTCAATTATACGTGGAATCTTAAAAAAAAAAGAAATGAACAAAAGTAACAAAATGTAAACAAGAGTCATAGATCTAGAGAACTAGATGGCTATCAGAGGAGGAGAGGTAAAGGTAATAAATGAAATAGATGAGGAAAATTAAGAGGTACAAACTTCCAGTCACAAAGTAAATGAGTCACAGGAATAAAACGCACAGTACAGGATATACTGCCAATAATAACATAATATATATTAATACACTATTAATGCAATATATACAAAATGTAAAATTACATTATGACAAATGATAACAGATTTATCATGGTGTTCACTTTGTAATGTACACAAATACCAAATCACCCTATGCTACACACCAGAATGAACAGTACTGTAGGTCGATTATACTTCAATATACACTCAGAAAAAGAGATCAGATTTGTGGTTACTGGGGGCAGGGGAATGGGAAACTGGATGATGGCAGTGGAAAGGAATAAACTTCCATTATAAAATAAGTAAGTACTAGGTTTATAATGCACAACATGATTGCTATAATTAACACTGCTATATGTTATATATTAAAGTCACTGAGAGAGTAAATCCTAAGAGTTCTCACCACAAGCCTTGCCTCAAAATAATCTCAACTCCCAAATCAAGCATCTGAAGACAAAGTCTGCATATAGCTAAGTACCATTTTCAGGTAGAAGAAATAATGCTATTTCTTGGAGCATGCACATAAAGTTGTTTTTTTTCCTCTTCAGTAACAGAGATATTTATGCATTCATAAATCTGAACCATTTCTTAACTCTTAAGATCAGAATCTTAAGATTTAGATGGGGAAACAGTGACAGATTTTATTTTCTTGGGCTCCAAAATCACTGTTGATGGTGACTGCAGCCATGAACTTAAAAGACACTTGCTCCTTGGAAGAAAAGCTATAACAAACCTAGACAGTGTATTAAAAAGCAGAGACACTATTTTGCCTACAAAGGTCCACATAGTCAAAGCTACGGTTTTTTCAGTAGTCATGTGCAGATGTGAGAGCTGGACAATAAAAAAGGCTGAACACCAAAGAACTGATGCCTTCGAACTATGGTGCTGGAGAAGACTCTTGAGAGTCCCTTAAACAGCAAGGAGATCAAACCAGTCAATCCTAAAGGAAATCAGTCCTGAATATTCACTGGAAGGACTGAGGCTGAAGCTGAAGCTCCAAAACTTTGTTCACCTGATGTGAAGAACTGACTCACTGGAAAAAGACCCTAAGGCTGGGAAAGGTTGAAGGCAAGAGGAAAAGGGGATGACAGAGGATGAGATGGTTAGATGGCATCACTGACTCAGTGGACATGAGTTTGAGCAAGCTCCAAGAGATGGAGTACAGGCAAGCCTGGAAGCTGCAGTCCATGGGGTCGCAAAGAGTTGGACACAAAAGAGCAACCGAACAACACGTGACACCAAAAACTACTGTCTGTAAGAAATACACAACTCCTTCAGCTAACAAACTCCTTCTCCCCTCGGCCTCCAAAGTAATTTTAAAAGTAAATTCTCTATCACCCAAGGATAGATTAAACTGCTTTTGGATAATGAGGGTGAAAATAGTGGTGCTGCCATAAAACTCCTAGAAGAGAACACAGGCATTACATTCTCTGACATAAATCCTATCAGTGTTTTATTACGTCAGTCTAAAGCAATAGAAATAAAAGCAAAAATAAACAAATGAGACCTAGTCAAACTTAAAAGCTTTTGTACAGCAAAATAAACTATAAATAAAATGAAAAGCCAAATACAGAAAATATCTGCAAATGATGTGACCAAAAAGGGCTTAATTTCCAAAACATACAAACAGCTCATACAACTCAGTAACAAAAACAAGCAACCCAATCAAAAGACAGGCAGTAGATCTAAATAGACATTTCTCCAAAGACAACATACAGATGGCCAAAAGGGACATGAAAAGATAATCAGCATCACTAATTATTAGAGAAATGCAAATCAAAACCACAATGAGATACCACCTTACACTGGTCAGAACAGCCATCAATAAAAAGTCGACAAGCAACAAATGCTGGAAAGAATGTGGGAGAAAAGAGAACCCTCCTATGCTATTGGTGGGAATGTAAATTAGTGCAGCCACCATGAAAAACAACATGGCGGTTCCTCAAAAAAACTAAAAATAGAGTTGCCAGAAGATACAGCAATCCCACTCCTGAGTATATATCTATACAAAAGTATAATCCAGAAAGATACATGCACCCTTAGATCATCATAGTAGCACTATTCATTAGAGCCAAGATACGGAAACAATCAGTTCAGTTCAGTTCAGTCGCTCAGTCGTGTCTGACTCTTTGCGACCCAGTGAATCACAGCACGCCAGGCCTCCCTGTCCATCACCAACTCCCGGAGTTCACTCAAACTCATGTCCATCGAGTCGGTGATGCCATCCAGCCATCTCATTCTCTGTCGTCCCCGTCTCCTCCCACCCTCAATCCTTCCCAATATCAGAGTCTTTTCCAGTGAGTCAACTCGTCGCATGAGGTGGCCAAAGTATTGGAGTTTCAGCTTTAATCTAAACATTGAATGACAGATGAATGGATAAAGAAAATGTGGTACATATATACAATGGAATACTACTCAGCCATTAAAAAAGAACAATAATGCCATCTGCCGCAACATGAATGGACCTAGAGATTACCACACTAAGTGAAGTCAGAAAGAGACAAATACCATAAGCTATCACTTACATAAGCAATCTAAAATATGACACAAATGAACTTGTTCACAAAACAGAAAGAGATTCACAGACATATAAAACAGACTGTGGTTGCCAAGGGGACAGTGGGATATCGAAAGGATGGATTGGCAGTTTGGGATTAGCAGAAGCAAACTATTATATACAGCATGGATAAACACCACAGTACCACTATAAAGCACTACATATTCAATGTCCTGTGATAAAACATGATGGAAAAGGATACAAAAAAAGAATATATTTGTAACTGAATTGCTTTGCCATACAGCAGAAATTAATAAGACACTGTAAGTCAACTGTACTTCAATAAAATAATTTTTTTTAAATACCAGGGTTGAAATGTTTAAAACACATATTGGGTAATCAAGATGATTAGACAGTGACAGGAGAATCAAATATTATAGATGGTATCCACTAGTTGCAACTGCAATATATATAGATACACACACCACAGTGAAAAGTATAAACTGAAAAACATTTTCTCTCTATAGAAAGAAAGAAAAACCTGTATGCTGCCTGAGTAATATCCACTCCACCTGTTAACAAACCTTGGAAAATAGCAAAGAACTAGTTTGCCCATAAACAAGTCAAGGGGAGCTCATGAATATGGGAATTCCATAGTAGCTATTAGTGGAATATGAATTAAGTGAGAAAAATAAAGTAGACGTATTGGGTTGGGATGTACTTCTGCCAAACTTGGATTTTAACATTGAAATAAGGCAAATTTTCAGTAGCAAATGTAAGGAGCTTAGAAACAGCCACTGGGTCCTAACAAGGAAAGAGTTAAACAGACTGAAAAATCAACAATTATTTTGAACCCATAAGAGACAGTGCAAACTGCTGAAACAGGTAAATACAGGGGGTCGTGGTTTAACAGAGCAGTAACTAACAACAGACTCCACCTTGGGAACCAGTGCCAAGGTAGGAAAAACCTGAACTGTAACTGACAAATTGCTGGACGCTCAGTGTAAGATAGCCTGAGTTTAAAACTCCAGGGATGCCCAGTTATAGGGGGGCTCCCACATTTCTGTAAGTTTTCCTCTAGGAGTTAGACCAGATCTCACAGTAAATATCAGCTCATGAGAAAAATCCTGGGGTGCAGGTGGCTCGGAGGGGTGGTCTCTGTTACTTTTAATAACAAAGCCTAATCTCTAGAAAGAAATGAGTTAACCAGAGTCTAACTTGGTGGGGTTTTATCAGAGCCTAACTGACCTGGGGAAAGGGAATTTACCCAACTCCAGCCTACCAGAGCCAATTCTGTCCAACTTAAGGAGGCAAGAAGGGATATGAGAAGCACCTGTGAAGTTCACAGTCCAGAGGCACAGCCTCATTTAAAAACTGAGAATTAATCACAGAAAAGAACACTTCCCTTTCCCTCACATCCATGCCTTACCACAACATTCTTAAAAGCCTATTATAGAAAGCACTTCCTTTTACCTAACACATCCCATCCAACTAGCCATAAAAAATTACAACACATACTAAAAGGGGGAAAAAAAAAACTTGAAGACAGAGCAACCATCAAAATTATCATACTGGAATGATGAAATTACCAGATTGGGAATTTATAACTATGATTAACATGCTAAGAATTCTAATAAATAAAGTAGACCACACGTGGGCTTCCCATGTGGCTCAGTGGTAAAGAATCTGCCTGCAGTGCAGGAGGCTTGGGTTCAAGCCCTGGGTTGGGAAGATCTCCTGGAAGAGGAAATGGCAACCCACTCCAGTATTCTTGCCTGGATAATTCCATGGACAGAGGAGCCTGGCAGGCTATGTTAAGAACAGATGTGCAATGTAAGCAGAGAAATGAAAATCCTAATAAAGAAGAAAAAAGAGACACTAAAGATCAAAACCAAATGGGCAAGAAATGGCAAGGACCTAACAGAAGAAGAGGTGACAAGAATATACATAAGAACTATACAAAAAAGGTCTTAATGACCCAGATAACCACAATGGTGTGGTCACGCACCGAGAGCCAGACATCCTAGAGTGTGAAGTCAAGTGGGCTTTAGGAAATATTACTAGGAACAAGGTTAGTGGAGGTAATGGAATTCCAGCTGAGTTATGTAAAATCCGAAAAGATGATGCTGTTCAAGTGCTGCTCTTAATAGGTCAGCAAATTTGGACAATTCAGCAGTGGCCACTGGACTGGAAAAGGTCAGTTTTCATTCCAATCCCAAAGAATGTTCAAACTATCATACAACTGCATTCATTTCACATACTAGGAAAAAGTATGAAAAGTGTTAATCACTCAGTCGTGTCTGACTCTTTGCAACCCCAAGGACTGTACAGCCCACTAGGCTCCTCTGTCCATGGAATTCTCCAGGCAAGAACACTGGAGTGGGTAGCCATTCCCCTCTCCAGGGGATCTTCCCAACCCAGGGATTGAACCCAGGTCTTCTGCACTACAGGCAGATTCTTTACCATCTGAGCCACAAGGAAGGAACCCATGCTAGCAAGGTAACGCTCAAAATCCTTCAAGCTAGGCATCAACAGTACATGAACCAAGAACTTCCAGATGGAAGCTGGATTTCGAAAAGGCAGAGGAACCAGAGATCAAATTGCCAGCATCCTTTAGATTTTAGAAAAATCAAGACAATTCTGGAAAAACATCTACTTCTGCTTCACTGACTACACTAAAGCCTTTGACTGTGTGGATCACAACAAACAGTGGAAAATTAAAAGAGATGAGAATACCAGACCACCTTACCTGCCTCCTGAGAAACCTGTATGCAGGTCAAGAAACAACAATTAGAACCAGACATGACACAATGGACTGGTTCAAAATTGGGAAAGGAGCACGTCAAGGCTGTATACTATCACCCTGCTTATTTAATTTTTATGCAAAGTACATCACATGAAATGCTGGGCTAGATGAATCGCAAACTGGAATCAAGACTGCTGGAAGAAATACCAGAAACCTCAGTTAAGAAGATGATACCATTCTAATGGCAGAAAGCAGAGGAACTAAAGAACCTCTTGATGAGGGTAAAAGAAGAGAGTGAAAAGCTGGCTTAAAACTCAATATTCGAAAAACTAAGATCATGGCATCCGGTCCCATCACTTTGTGGTAAGTAGATGGGGAAAAGTGGAAACAGTGACAGATTTTCTTGGGCTCCAAAATCACTGTGGACAGTGACTGCAGTTATGAAATTAAACCTGCTCGTTGGAAGAAAACCTAGACAGCATATTAAAAAGCAGAGACATCACTTTGCCAAGAAAAGTTCATAAAGTCAAAGTTTCCGTTTTTCCAGCAGTCATGTACAGATGTGAGAGTTGGACCATAAAGGAGGCTGAGTGCCAAAGAATTCATGCTTTCTATTTTTGATGCTGGAGAAGCCTCTTGAGAGTCCCTTGGACAGCAAGGAGATCAAACCAGTCAAACCTAAAGGAAATCAACCCTGAATATTCACTGGAAGGACTGATGCTGAAGTTCCAATACTTTGGCCACCTGATGTGAAGAGCTGAAGATGGAAAAGCCCCTGATGCTGGGCAAAAGAAGGGGGCAACAGAGGAGGAGATGGTTAGATAACAGCGCCAACTCAATGGACATGAATCTGAGCGAACTCCAGCAAATAGTGAAGGACAGGAAAGCATGGTATGCCACAGTGCATGGAGTTGAAAAGGGTCGGACATGACTTAGTGACTGAACACCACCACCCACTCATGATAAAAACTCTCAGTGAACTAGCAAACAAAAGGAAACTTTCTCAACTTAAAATTAGAAACTTTCCCACTAAGATAAGAAGGAAAAGATGTCTGCTCTCATCAATCCTTTTCGGCATCTTACTCCAAGTCCTAGTGAATGCAATAAAAGGAAATAAAAGTAATACAGATTTGAGATAAAGAAATAAAACTATCTTTGTTCACAAAAGACATGATCGTCTAGGTAGAAAATGGCAAAGAATACCCAAAAAACTTCTGGAACTAATAAACAAGTGGCAGAATATGAGGATAAAGTACCAAATTCAATAGTTTTCCTATGTATCAACAAAGAACAAGTGGAAAACACAATACCATTTACATTATCACTCCCCAAAAGTGAATACTTAGTTATAAATCTAATATATACAAGATCTATATGGGGAAAATGAAAATACACTGTGAAAACAATTAAAGAACTAAATAAATGGAGAGGTAGTCAATGTTCATGAACAGGAAGACTCAATACAGTTAAGATGTCAGTTCTTCCCAACTTGATCTATAGATTCAATGCAAGCATAATCAAAATCCCTGCAAGTTATTTTGCGAATATGGTTGAACCGATTCTCAAGACTAGAGACGAAAAAGACCCAGAATAGCCAACACGTATTGAAACCGAACAAAGTTGGAGAGCTGATACTGCCCAAGTTCAAGGCTTTCTTAAAAAGCTACAGTAATCAATACTGTTATAAGAACAGACTAATAGGTCAAAGGAACAGACTAGAGAGCCCACAAATAGACTCAAATAGAGTCAACTGATCTTTGACAAAGCAGCAAGGACAGTATCAGAGCAGAGAGTCTTCTCAAATAGTGCTGAAATAGCAGGACATCCACATGCCAAAAAAAAAAAAAAAAATGACTATGGACACAGACCTTCCAACTTTCACATAAATTAATTCAAAATGGATCATAAACCAAAATGTAAAACACAAAATTTTAAGAATCCTAAAAGATAACCCACCTTAAATATGGCAATGACTTCCTAAGATACAAAATCAAAGGCATGATCCATGAAAGAAATCACTGATAGGCTGAACTTCATTAAAATAATAAACTTCTGCTTTGTGAAAGACAACATCAAGAGAATGAGCAGACACATCACCAACTGGGAAAAAATATTTGCAAAAGACATGCTATCCAAAATATACAAAGAAGTCTGAAGACAACAGTAAAACAATCTGATTAGAAAATAGGCCAAAGACCTTAACAGATATCAAAGAAGATATACAGATGGCAAATAAGCATATGAAAAGATGCACCACATCATGTCATCAGGGAAAGGCAAATTTAAACAAGATACTACTACACACCTATTAGAAAGGCCAAAATCCAGAAAACTGACAATGCTGACAAGGATGTAGAGCAGCAAGAACTCTCATTCACTGCAAAATGGCACAGCCACTTTAGAAGAGTTTGGCAATTTCTCATAAACCTAAACATACTCTCACCAGGACTTCCCTGGTGGTCCAGTGGCTAAGACTCCACGTTTCCAAAACAGGGGGACCAGGTTTGATCCCTGGTCAGGGAACCAGATCCCACATGCTGTAACTGAAGAGTTCACACGCCACAACTAAAGATCCGGCATGCCACAACGAAGACTGAAGATCCTGTGTGCCACAACTAAGACCTGGGGCAGCCAAATAAAAAAACAAACATAAATAAACAAACATCCAGTCTTAGAACCATGCTCCTTGGGATCTATCCAAATGGACATTAGACTTGGACACAGACGTTCATGGCAGCTTTATTTGTAACTGCCAAAACTGAGATGCAACTAAGATGTCCTTCAAGAGATGAATGAATAAATGAACTGATACAACCAAACAAAAATATATGCTATCAAGTCATGAAGAAACTTTATATACATATTACTAAGTGAAAGAAGCCAAGCTGAAATGACTACATCATTGTATGATTCCAGATATCTGACATTCTGGACAAGGCAAAGCTATGAGACAACAAAAAGATCAGAGGTTGCCAGAGGTGAGGGGAACAGGAGATCAACAGGTAGAACATGGAGGGTTTTTAAGGCAATGAAAATACTCTGTATGATACTATTATGGTGGATACATGTCTTTACATTATTTGTCCAAACCCACAGAATGTATATCACCAAGAGTGAACCTTTATGCAATCTATGGACTTTGAGTGATTATGATGCACCAATATAGGTTCATCAATTATAAACAAATGCACCATTCTGGTGGTGGATGTTGATAATGGGAATGGCTATGTATGTGTGGGGACAGAAGCTATAACGGGAAATATCTAAAGTTTGCTCTCGATTTTGCTGCAAACCTAAAATTGCTCTTAAAAAAATAAAGCCTTCAATAAAAATAAATAACACAAGTTCAAATTTAAAAAGTGCAACAGTGTTTCATGTTATTTTAACATGCAATAACCTTCAGTTTGTTTTTAGTCAGGAAATTTATGGATTAGGATGTCCATAGGGCAAAAAATTCTTTTATTTAGCTGTGCTAGGTCTTAGATGCAGCATGCAGGATCTTTAATTGCAGCATGTGGGATCCAGTTCCCTGACGAGGGATTGAACATGGACCTTCTGCACTGGAAGCATGGAGTCTTAGCCACCGAACCACCAGGTAAGTCTCAGAAAATTCTTACATACTACACATAAATTAGTTTACGGTCAATGTCTTCTGAGCCTCATTAGATAAGCCTTGTTTCAGTTATGATTTAGGGGTCATTCTTTTCCCTTCTCCGATTAATCAAGAGTCATCTATATATACTGCATAAGCACTATATTTTAATATTTTTTAAAAGCTGTCTATGTATTAAAAAGGAATAGACATGCATGATTAACAAAAGTCTAAATCTAAAATCTAAGGTTCCCACTGGGATAAGTCATCTAATTTGCCTACAATTCTAGATTGTGAACCCAACTGATATTCATTACAGAAAAATGAACTATCATTTTGCAGAATAGAAAAGCAACTATTACTTCACAAATGTGGGGTATTTTATAGTGGTTTGCATTATTAATACCTAAAGTCAGGAGTCCACATAACCAGTATTTTAAATTCAAATCTCCCTTTTATCTCTAAGAACAGAAAATTGTTACCTACCTTTCAGAAATCTCTTGCTTCAACTGAGGGACTTCACCAAGTGCTGAATCAATATCCATGAAACCAAGAAAATCTTGCTTTATATTAAGGGAAGGTTTCTCCAAACCCTTGCCTGATGTTTCCTGACCCCTTGATAAAGGATCCAAATCTGTTAGCTGCATCTCTGACCCCTCACCTTCTGTAAAACGGACCCGTTGACCAGGAGAACTGGGAACACTGTTCCCTTCTTGGTCAGAGCTGTTCTTTTGCTTTCCATCTCTCTGGGGCTTACTATTCAGCCCATCATCCCGGAAGCCTTTAGCAAATGGATTGTAATCTATTTTCAACTGGGTAATTTGAATGTTTTGATAAGCTGTTACTGCAAAGAATTCAGTCTGTGGGAAGGTAAAAGTGTGGACACCAGGGCCATTTAATTGTATCACTTCAGTAGCCTTTTCTGCAGGCACCAAGTGAAGCCGTGGCAAGTAGCGATGCATAGAGTGCAAGATAATATGCCCTTCTTGGTCCAGTGTATTGTTTGTAAGTTTGAGTTTGTAGAAAGACACTGGTTGATGCATCCAATAATGACCTGTTGAAGGAGATTCTGGATGAATAAAAACCCTCCCCAAAACATGGGGCTCAGCCTTCCCACTGGGCTCCCACCAGCGACCGTTCCATTTATAACGGTGATTATCCACAGGAGATATATCCATGACAAGGATATATTTCATATTTGAATCTAAACCTGTTATCCAATAACGACAGTAAGGAAACATGCGTCTTCCCTGCTTCGTCAGAATCATCTCTGTGCTTCGATGATAGAATTCGTTCCACATACTATTGTTATCCAAGGTAACAGTGATTCCTCCTACAGTACAATCAGCTGGAAGGCAAATCTTTCCTTTAGATTTTCCTGGTGATGACACGCTGTTAGCCAAAGCACAGGCATCTCGATTAGTAACCAAAATTCCTTGATCAGTTTTGCCATTTCCTGGCTGTTTCAGGATGACAAAGAAGGTAGGTGCTGCTCCTGGCACTGTCCCACCATCTTGATTAGCTAATATAATCTGCTGTTTCTCCTCCATGATTCCAGTGGGAAAATCAGTAGTAAAATAATTGTAGTTACCACATAATCACAATGGCCTTCCCAGCCTGAAAAAAACAAAACAACACTTTAATCAAGTGAACATTTATTTTATTAACAAAAATGTAAGAATGATTATGTTATCCCAAAATACATTCCTAAATCCTTCTAAGATTTTGCCTCTACTTTTCTCTCAATCACTGTAAGGATATTCATTCTGGAATATTTGATTATCTTTTTAAAGTTCATTTTAATCTAACTAAGTTACTCGTATCCCAATCCTTCAATAATTCACTATACATGAAATAATCTGATTAAAAAAGTATTCATTTCAGAAAAATTATATGAAAATATAAAAGTATACAGACTTAAAAGAAGATTAAATTGTAAAGTTATCTGCATTCCAAAAGAATCCCAATAATTTATGAATTTGAGAGGATTGTTACAAGCACATTCTCCTGAGTAAAAATAAACAAATTTCCATGTTATCACTGTACAGAGAATCACCTCTTTATTATTAGAGTACTGGCATGAGTTCATACATAAGTAAAATACTATTTAACTTATTAGTACATGAAAGTGAAAGTGTTAGTTGCTCAGTTGTGTCTGACTCTTTGGGACCCCATGGACTGTAGCCCACCAGGCACCTCTGTCCATGGGATTCTCTAGGCAAGAATATAGAATGGGTTGCCATTCCCTTCTCTAGGGGATCTTCCCAACCTAGGGATGGAACCTGGGTCTCCTGCGTTGCAGGTGGTTTCCTTATGAACTGAGCCATCAAGGAAGCCCTGTTAATACATACATTTAAAGAAAACATGACAAAACACGAGAACTTACTGGAAAAAGAAATAGTTGGCTCCACAACTCAGACCTTACACTGAAAAAAATTCCAATACACCAAACACTTAAATCCCATGCCCTACTCCCAACTCAGTGTAACTTTTTTTAATTCTTAAAGAAATCTTGAAAAAAGCTTTTTGATAATAAGTAGTACACAAAACCTAGAAGTTAATAAGACAACAAAATTTTCGATAAATTCAAAATCATGTAAATTTGTTTTTAATATGACAAAAACTATCCATGTAAGATTTAAAAAATGACTAACTGGAAAACAGTACTGGAAACATATCATAAAGAACTCATTTCCCTAATATAAAAAGGAATTCTACACAAATTGGTTAAACAAAAAATCTAATAGAAAAATGGACAAAGGATAGGAATTGCAAATGGCTAAGAAAATGTACACAATCACAGAACAGAAGAAATTAAAGTCATCCTAAGATATTGCTTTTTACCCTAGCAGAATGGCAAAAATCAAAGTCTGTCAAAGGTGTTGGAAAAGATGTATATCAACCAGCATTCTCATCTAACCAGCACTTAAGAGTGTAAGATGACAGAATCTCAGAGGGTAGTATGAAAATATCAAAAGTAGAAACACACACATCCCAGGAAACAATGGTTCTTCTAGGACTTTATCTCACATACATGTGTGCAAACACACACATACGCACCTGTAATAAATGGTGGTACTATGAAAGAGAGGAATATTCTGCAGCTAGAAAAGAGAACTATAAATCTTATAGACTCATTAACATTATCTAAAAGATATACAAAGGGCACAAAGTTCAAAAGAGTTATAGATTATGCTATATACTTCTATAAGTTTAAACAAAGGAAAAGCCGAAGAAAGAGAAGAATATGTATGTATTTGCCTGAGACAGACTACCTGCAAAGACAGAAGAGGAACTGGTAGTACTGGCTTTACCAAGGGAAAAAAAGGTGGCTGGAAAAATACTCTGACACTTTCTAAATTTTTTATCTTGTGACCATACAACCTATTCCCCCCCCAAAAAAAGAAACCTAAATTAGTTAATTCATAAAAGTTACACACACAAAAAACATATATACTGTATGACTCCATTTATAAGAAACGTCCAAAATAGGCAAATCTATAAAATAGATCAGTGGTTGACAGTGAAAAGGGAGAGGATTAATGAGGACAATTGTTAACAGTTTGGGGTTCTCTATAAGAGTGGAAATGTTCAGGAACTAAAAACCAGTTAATGTATCCTTTAAAATGCTCAACTTTGGGACTCTCTGCGAGTCCAGTGGTTAAGACACCACACTTCCAATGCAGAGGGAATGGGCTCAATCTCTGGTCAGGGAACTAGATCCCACATACTGCAACCGAAAGTCCACATGCCAGCAACTGAAGACATCACATGCTGCAACTAAGACCTGGTACAGTCAAATAAATATATAAATGTTTCAAATCATGAATTTTATGTGATTTATATCTCAATAAACCATTATAAAGAAATCTCAGGTTGTCACATTCAACTGAAGTGATGTGCTAAAATAAGTTACCTAAATATTTTACAAAACATAAAGCTATCACCTTCAATTAGCTTTTATAAAAAAAAGGAAAACACTACATCACTAAGCTTCCCAGGTGGCACTAGGAGTAAAGAATCCACCTACCAATGTAGGAGACATAAGAGACACAGGTTCGATTCCTAGGCTGGGAAGATCTCCTAGAGAAGGGCATGGCAACTCTCTCCAGTGTTCTTACCTGTTGGAGAATCCCATCGACAAAGGAGCCTGGCGGGTTACAGTCCATATAGGGTCACAAAGAGTCAGACACAACTGAAGCAACTTAGCGCACACACACACTCTTGTTTAACTGGGTCAGTAATTTTTGACTAATCAAACTGAGCCACTGATTGCTATTCCTCCTAATTTACTTTTCATCAGAGCTATTGACAAGCAATAAAAGCATCTAATCTGAATTTTACATCTTTCAGGACTGGCCACATGATCCCCCAAAAAAGTGGGGGGAAGCTCCAAAACTTAAAATATTCATTATCTTCAGGATAATACTTTAAAAGATCAAAACTTCAAAAAAGGTTGGTTATTGTTTCTGATTATGACTAGACATGCAAATAGAAACCCTACTTTCTAACACTAAAGCACTAATACCTAGGAAAGGTAAAAAAAAGATCTCTGATTTGGAGTTTAAGAAATAGATAAAATTAAGAATGATTCTTTTCAAAAGCTTCCTCAAGCTTAAGGTAATTAAGTTTATTGATTTCCTAAAACTAGTTAGTTTAAGTAATATCTATCAGAGACTGATAAGGCAAAATTTAAACAGACTTGTAAGTCACAAATACAGCGACTAAAAATAGTAAAGTTCAGAAAGTTCATAAAAACCAATACCTCTAAAATGGTGTATAACTGGTCAAAAAGACCATCAACAAAATATCTACAAACAATAAATACTGGAAAGGATGTGGAGAAAAGGGAACCCTCTTGCACTGTTGGTGGGAATGTAAACTGATATAGCCACTATGGAGAACAGTATGGAGATTCCTTAAAAAACTAGGAATAAAACTACCATTGTTGTTGTTCAGTCACCTAGTCATATCTGATTCGTTGCAACCCCATGGACTGCATCACTCCAGGCCGCTCTGTCCCTCAACATCTCTAGAAGTTCGCCCAAGTTCATGTCCATTCCATCAGTGATGCCATCCAGCCACCTCATACTCTAATGCCATCTAGCCACCTCATCCTCTAATGCCATCTTCTTCTGCCCTCAATCTCTCCCAGCATCAGGGACTTTTCCAGTGAGTAGGCTATTCGCATCAGGTGACCAAAATACTAGATCTTCAGCTTCAGTATCAGTCCTTCCAATGAATATTCAGGGTTGATTTCTCTTAAGATTGACTGATTTGATCTCCCTGCTGTCCAACCATTACGACCTAGCAATCCCACTACTGGGTATATACCCTTAGAAAAACTGTAATTCAAAAAGACACATGTACCCCAATGTTCACTGCAGCACTATTTACAACAGAGAGGACATGGAAGCAACCTAGACATCCATCAACAGAAAAACAGATAAAGAAGTTGTGGTACATACATACAGTGGAATATTACTCCGACATAAAAAGGAATCAATGTCAGTTGAACTGATGCAGATGAACCCAGAGTCTGTCAAACAGATAAAGAAGTTGTGGTACATACATACAATGGAATGTTACTCAGCCATTAAAAATAATAATTGTCAGTTGAACTGAGTGGGATGAATCTAGAGCCTGTCAAACAGAGTAAAGTCAGTCAGAAGAAGAAAGTATCATATATTAATGCATATATACAGAATCTAGAAAAATGGCACTGATGAACCTGTTTGCAGGACAGGAATATGAATAGAGACACAGATACGGAGAATAGACTTATGGGTAGGGGGACAACGGACACGACAAGAAGTGAGAACGAAGCATTAACATATATACACTGCTGCTGCTGCTGCTAAGTCACTTCAGTCATGTCCGACTCTGTGTGACCCCACAGACGGCAGCCCACCAGGCTCCCCCGTCCCTGGGATTCTCCAGGCAAGAACGCTGGGTTGCCATTTCCTTCTCCAATGCAGGAAAGTGAAAAGTGAAAGTGAAAGTGAAGTCGTGTCCGACTCTTAGCGACCCCATGGACTGCAGTCCACCAGGCTCCTCTGTCCATGGGATTTTCCAGGCAAGAGTACTGGAGTGGGGTGCCACTGCCTTCTACCATGTGTAAAATAAGATAGCTAGGGGGAAGCTGCTATAAAACACAGGGAAACCAGCCCAAAGTTCTGTATCAACCTACAGGAGTGAGATGAGGGGGAGGTACTCAAGAGGGAGAAAATATACATATATATATCTATGGCTGATTCGTGTTATTGTATGACAGAAACCAACACAACATTGTAAGGTAATTATCCCCCAGCTAAATAAAATCAAGCTAAAAACAAAATAAAACTGTATATAAATCAAGTAACACAAACTCCTTATCTTGTACTTAGTCCATAAAGCTCAGTTTTGTTACAAATCAAGTATTTTTGTAAGCAATTATGCAAAAACACACTTAAGACAGGTAGCAAAGAACTACCTGAAAAAATTATTTAGCTATCCCAAACCTACGAAGACATTAAAGAGTTCAGAATTTCTTAAACACTGTCTTCTATAATAATAAAATCTTGATTTTTCAGATCATTTTTACAGGTAAAAGTGGGCAAGGAAGTTTTAACCAATGCTTTAAAAATCACTTTTAAAAATTAATCTATGAAATATCAAAGATTCTACTGATGGGAATCCAGTTTAGAGACTGTACTATAATAAATTTTAAACTTATATTATATGTACACATTTCAAAATTTTCCTTTCATCAAAACACAACTAAGTTCAGAAGAGTCAGACTGCTTTATTTGCACTCTGTACACAAGTATCTAATAAATGTAAAAATATGTGCATTAAGTCCAAAAACAGTTTGACCTTTCAGACTTTTGATTTGTATTTTTTAATCCTACTGTCAAGTTTATTCCATAAATTGATCAAAATGTGTAAAACTGAAAATGTAATTTACAAACAAAATAGTATCTCTCTTAAGCCATACGTTGCTAAACGTTCATAGACGAGAAATAAAATTTCATTCCACAACAATTTTTAAGCATGAATTTCACTTCACTATAAGCAATATGCCTACGCTTTTGGAATACAATATTGAATTTTTTAAAGAAAGGATAGTCAATTCAGCAAATTCAGCTGTGTGAGACACAGATACCACTCTAAAGTCTAAGATAACTTTAACCAATTGCAAAAGTCAAATTACTTAGGCCACTCATGAAGCAATAAATCTCCTTCCAGAAAGATTCTAAAAATTCTCTGAAAGCATTAAGGAAGACCACAGTTTTGGTATACAGATATAACTTAGCATTCAATAAAATCTCAGTTCAGCTTTTCATGATCAAGCAGTTATCCACATAGAATTACTATAATAATGACCTACTGAGATAAACTCAGTTGTGGCTGGGAAATATTCTAAGTAACATCCTGAAAATGTCAACATCAGAAGGTACAGGCACTCACATCAACACACAAATGCAATTTCCCAGAGAATGTTTTCTAGTAATGTGTCAAGTTCCATAAGAAAACTGTTACAATTTCAGAGTACCTATTCTGAGTATCCTTTCACCAAAGACCTCTTTGGGAAATGTTTAGTAACTACTAAAGCCACGATCTTCATACAACTTACAAAATACACTAGTTAGTTTACTAACTAGTTACCTAATTCAGATACTAGTATCAGTCTCCCCCTCCTCCCCCAACCCCGCCCAACCAACCCCTGCAACAAAGTATACCAAAATTCCAAACCAATACTACTACTTTAAAAACACAAAACATTCAAATTATAGTCAACCTAAACTATTTTCAAAGTTGCCATAACTTTTCACACAGTAAATGCATCACTCTAAGGTAGGCATGGAGATATTTGTTCCTTAACATAATTATTCACAAGAGTGCGGTTAAATCTCATTTCTGAAGCTCAAATTTGTAAGAGAATAGATTCACTTGAATTTCTGTATTCATCAATATACAATGGGCCCAGAAATTTGAAAAATCTTTAAAAAGCATAATTTACATACAAAAGTAATCAGAAAATATGACAGCAAGGGATGCAAAGACAATAAAACAGCCAACTATCAGTTCTTAATCGTCATTAGGTTAACTTTAATAAATAAATGCTGTGCGTGCGTGCTAAGTCGCCCCCGTCGTGCCTGACTCTGCGATCCTGTGAACTGCAGCCCGCCAGGATCCTCTGTCCTTGGGATTTTCCAGGCAAGAACACTGAAGTGGGTTGCCATGGTACTATCTATTTGTAAGCACTTGCTTTGGACCCGAAACTATACCCTGGGCATTTTATCATGACTACAGCCCTAAATTTGAAAGGTAAATTTCAAAATATGTGTGAAATGCTTTTAGGTTTTAAGGCACGAAGAAGCTGCATTTATCCCCACCCCCTTCTTTCACCAAATACCATTCGTTAATGCAGGCTTCATGAGCATTTTCTACTCCTAGGAATGATCCCTTTACCACAACTCAGGGTTAGCAAGCTAGCAGGTTCCTAATACTTGCCTAAGCAGAATTTAAACAACTAACTTTTATGGCAGAAATGGACAACAATCAAATAGCCACCTTGCTTTGGATTAAGTATGTCAAGGTACCCAGAGCACTGAGTTTTCTCAAATCCTAAGCGTGTTTTCTGGAAGGTGCATCCAACCCACTCAACTCACACAACAGCTGGAAACATAGCTCTCTGGCATCAAGAAGGACTAGCACCGACTCCAGACACTTCGAAGTGAAAAGGCCTCCTGCCGGTCTCAGAGAACCGCAGTCGCCGTCGACTACCAGGTCCCACATCACCGCTTTTCGACAACAGAGGCTAGCTAGCCAAGAACCACGTGAAAAAACGCCTCAAGGAAAACACTTCTCGGGAAGGGGAGTCCGACAGATCACGTGCCGCCAGCCGGAACCCGCGGATCACTCGGCGGGATCCAGTCGCATTCGGTTACCGTGGAGACTACAGAACCAGCCGTCCGGCCCTCCCAGGCCTGCCCTCTTCCCAGCAGCCGTCACGCCACCTCCAGGCACTTTCCCTGCAGCCTTAGCCGCGGCGTCGTGCCCAAAAAGAGGCAGAGCAGGCAATATTTGCCAGGCACTCTGCCGCAGAAGCCTGGTGTGCTTTAAAACACACAAGGCAGAGCGCGGGTGGGCTCGAGAGATCTCTTGATCCACGTGTCTGCCCCTGCGACGCGAACTCTGGAAGAGTGGTCTTCCCGCAGGAGTAAGAGCGCTTTGGTTATTCACATTATTCTGCCATCAGTTAACTCTTTTCAGAACTCCTTCACCCTCCCTGCTTCCATCCTCGCCAGAGGAAGCATGGCATCTCCAGAGTTCCGAAGGCAGAGCAAAAATCTTCACAAGACACTACCACTTTCCACTCTCAACCCAGTTTGAAATAATCCCTAAATTTTCTATACTCCTCGCACGCAGATTCCTCAATTTTGGTTGCTAATACTCGGAGCGGTGTATTTCTATCCCAGACCCATCTACTGCTGAGGGCACAGACCTTGACCATTTAACAGGGGCGGGAAGCCACACAGAGAACTGGCCAAAGGGTGCCCCACAGAGGGGAAAAGAAAATAACACCTGCCCTTCCCACCTGTTTTCCCCGCCCTCATTTCTGCACTTACGAACCACCGGTCCTTTGTTTACCAAGTTCCCAGTCCTATAACAGCTCACTTCCTCGACCTCCTTCTTTATTAAACTCGCGGTCCTGCTTCAAACAACTTGTCAGGAAATTACATGCTAGACGAAAGGTTTACACAGGTGTCAAAATGCTGCACACAGCTCCTTAGAAAAGCGAGGTCAGCACCGTTTCCTTCGGAGTTTGGAACGCCGAGACCTGAGCTCTAAAAGGCAAAGCGCACAAGCACGGCTCTCGACCTAAAGCCCCACGACTGGCTGGAAGGCGTCACGCGGATCGTACCATGCGGTGCAGCACCCCACACACGCGAGGGCAGGGCTGCGCCATGGGCGCTTCTCACCCCGCCCGCCTCGTGGCCGGTCTGGCTGGCGTCGATGTTCTGAGTTCGCCGCGCGACGCGGAAGTGAGGCCGGGGACGCGCTCGAGGTGACATGCGCAGCCTCGCTCAGAAGACCATAGGCGCGCGCCAAAGGCGGCCCCGCGCAAGGCCCGGCCTGGCCGGGGCGTGCGAAGATCGCTCAGTGGAACGCTCCTCACACCGTAAAAAATACACAAGAGCGTCAAACTCTCGGAAAACTCCAATCCGGCCAGTACTAAGGAGACGCCCTCCACCCGGGCCCTAGAGTTACCGTGCGGGGCGTGGCTGGCCTCACCCGGAGTCCTTCACATCCCGCTGGGGGCGGGTTATTCTGTTCGGTTCGCACACCGTGTGTCCGCTCCAGCTGAAGAGCCTGCGCGCGCACAGGACGTACACGTCACCGCGCACGCGCTCCAAACCGCTCAGAGCCCGTCGCGCAAGCGCAAAAGGAGGCGCGAGCAGCACCTCCCTCGCCCCTCCCCCAACGCCAGGAGGCCAAACGGCCGGGGAGCTGCGACAAGACCCTTGGGACCCGCCCCTGGAGCTGAAGCGGCTGCCTTTCCGGGTACCAGCAACCGAGAAAAGCCTACTGAAGCTTCCAGAATCAAGAATGGCGAGGCAGGAGGGAGGCATCCCAATTCCCTCAGCCTCGCACACGAAGCCTTCGTGAAAACTGTGAAACCTTTGCCCGCGGGCTTTCTCATCTGTGCCTGCCACCTTTTTTTCCCTTGGGCTCCTCGCTGGCCCCGCCCCTGCTGCGCCCAGCCCCACCCACGTGAGATTCCGCATCCCCCAAGGCTTTCAAAAGAATCGGAGATCTTCCTCCCCAATGTGCTGTGGTCTTGAAGAGAGCCACGACGTCGGGAAACCTTGAAGAAAAGATCCTGACACGGGTGATCAATTTTGCAACATCCACGACCGAAGACCACTAGTAAAGTAGGGAGGAGTCGGAAAACCTCAGTGCCAAGTGAGAAGGGAAGAAGAATTGTTACTAGCTCACCTGATAGAAAGATGTCGATAAAAACAGTAAAACGTGGAAATGAGAATTTTGCACGATAGAGTATTATCCAAGGTTAATGCCCTGATCCTGCGTTTTTAATTTTTGTTTGTTCGAGATATTTAAGCTATGAGGTACAAACAAAAAAAAAGTATGATGTGTCAAGCAACTGCTGAATTAACTTGACGGTATGGTATTTCTCCCAACCAAATATCAAAAATATCTTTCTTCTTCCCTACCCCTTACCAGCCATTCTTTCTTCTCTGCTAACATCCAGCAAAAAGACAGTCGTTTAAAAGTGGGAGAAGAGAGACAGAAGAGAAGTAGGAAGTAAGACAGCATAAATTGTGGTCCATGTTTCCACTTTCCTGTCACTCTCTTAGAAGAACTGGCGAATACTGAAAACCTATTACCGGCTGCTGCTGCTGCTGCTGCTGCTAAGTCACTTCAGTCGTGTGAGAGGCTAGGTGACTTAATATAAAACATTGTGAAGGAGAAAGAGGCGATTACAAGAGAAGAGCCAAGAGGAAGAGGCTTATCCAACAAGATTTATTAATCTGTGCTGGACTCCAGGCATACTAGGAAGGGTCTTTTTTCTATTCCTTCTGCTCTTCCTGAGAGGATACGCCACACCATGAGGAGAAACTGCTGAAATCACTATGGAATGGAAAATATGCAGGCTAACGTTGACTTCTGAAGTTGCTCTGAAAACCCCCATCCAAGCACTGTCAACCACAGCATTACCAGTGCAACAAAAGAATAATATGCAAGATCCTAGGAAAAAGTGAAAAGTAAGTTTTCCACACCTTCCTCCTCTTCCCTGACCCCAAGACGCTGCCTTTTCAGAATCTCCCTCCTCATCCAAGAATGCCTGCCTCTCAAAGGTCTAAGGTTTCCTCTTATAAAATTTCCATTTTCTGAAGCAAAAATAAAATTTGTGTTGACTTATTATTTAAGCATCTAATTCTAAAGTCTAAATGAATGATGACTGGTTAACAACCATGTCTAGCCAGAGATGCATCCCCCAAAGAACAAGTTAACATTGGAGAATCTGTGAGGACACCTTGGTGGTGAGGGAGAATCGAGTTTTTCTTTTGCTTCTCTCTCCCTACACCAAGCAAACATTATGAAATGCCAGGCACTTAAAAAAACTCAAGATTCAGCACTGGATCTCCTGCTGGGAGAGGTAAACTACTTGTATTTTTTCAGAGTGGAATCTGCCTAACCTATAAAGAGCTAGAGATGTACTATGAAGAATCTGATAACTTATTAAAATGTTTTTATATGTAATCTAAAAATAACATTGCCACACCATTTTAGTGGTCTATTTTTTATTTAACATCATTCTCTTTAGTCACCATGTTATGTCCAATTCTTGTGAGCCCATGGACTGTAGCCTGCCAGACTCCTCTGTCCATGGGATTCTCCAGGCAAGAATACTGGAGTGGGTTGCCATTTCCTTCTCCAGAGAATCTTCCCAACCCAGGGATCAAACCCAGGTCTCCTGCACTGCAGGCAGATTCTTTAGCAAATGAGCTACAAGGGAAGCCCAACATCATATCATGCTAGTACCAAGTAACCACGTTTTTGTTTTGGCTTCTTCAGGTAACCTCTGTGTTTACATTCAGTCTTTAATGCAGTGTTTCTCAGACTGGGATCCTTGGGTGTATTCTTTGCATATATAAGAATGACTTCCTTTAAAAGGCTTATATAGTCCAACTTTTTAAAATTCCAAACTAACTGCAAGAATTGATGCTTGTGAGTTTCAGCGGCAGACCTCAGTGGTTCAGTTGAAGAGCACTCAGTGACTACATCGCTCCCCAGTTCTGGAATATTCTAGGAGTTTCCACATGACATCGGTTTGCTGGTGGATTCTGTTTAAATTGAATCCACTTAAATCATTGGGACCAAGTAGTTGAACAACTGGGGCCGAGCTTCAAGTGCCAGGAGATCCTGCTCCTTTCTATTGGAATTCTCTCATTTCAGTTAGAGAAATGAGCTCTAAGCTCACTTTATTCATCCAGCCTGAGACAAAAGCTTTCCCTTGGATTTCCTTTGCTGGACCTTCAAAGAGATTTTACTAAATATTAGTGGGGTGGGGATAGAGAATGCATGCTAAATGTGGCTAAAAATTACAGTTTTGAAGCAAGATTCTTATAATAAACACATAAACCCTATCAATTTACATGAACATTTTTCCTACTCAACAAACATTTGAGTGCCTTGTATATGCTGAGGAGAGAAGACAGGCACCTCATGTACTGTTAAGATGTCTGCACTAGAACTCCAAAGAGTTGGCACAACTGAAACAGAATCCACCAGCAAGACAAACTATATACTCCTTACCCAGTCTATTCAGATCCCACCTTCCCAGTTCCAGTTTCTACTGAAGACATACCTCCCTCAAATGACTAAAAGAGAAAATGAGAACACTCTTCAGATGAGACCAACACCACGCCTCATAACTCCTGGGTTGCTATCCCGTTTACACTTTCTTGTTGCCGTTGTTCAGTTGCTAAGTCGCATCTGACTCTTTGCGACCCCAAGGACTGTAGCACGCCAGGCTTCCCTATCCTTCACTATGACTGTAGCACGCCAGGCTTCCCTATCCTTCACTATCTCCCAGAGTTTGCTCAAACTCTTGTCCATTGAATCAGTGATGTCATCCAACCATCTCATCCTCTCTCATCCCCTCTTCTTCTCCTACCCTCAATCTTTCCCAGGAGCAAGGTCTTTTCCAAGGTCTATTCTTGCCATGAGAACCCCATGAACAGTACAGTATCTTAATTAAATACAATAAAGATCATTCTTAGAATATGAGCTACATACAGACTAGGTCACAAAAGCGGCTTATTTTTGTTTTGTTTTTTAACAAAAAAAAAAAAAACTTTTACTAACCACGTTTCACTAAAAACTTAATGTGTGAGGCAGAAAAAAAAGGGATCATATCAGCTTATATACAACTCCACCTTTGCCTACTATTTATTACTGCAACTAAAACCAACTCATATAGATAAAGTACAACGGCACAACACGTGTAACTGTAAAGTGGCAGGTCTTAAAAGTGGCAGGACTCCTGCCCTGAAGCAGCTCTAACAATCTATCCAATGAATAGCTTTAAAAGTTTCTTAATCAGGGACTTCCCTGGTGGTCCAGTGGTTAAGACTTCACCTTCCAATGCAGTGGGTGCAGGTTCGATCCTTGGTCAGGGACCTAAGATCCCACATGCCTCACAGCCAAAACCAAAAACAAAGCAGAACTAATACTGTAATAAATTCAATAATGACTTTTTAAAAATGGTCCACATCAAAAAACTCTTTAAAAAAAAAAACTTCCTTAATCAGTATAGTAATGTGATTAAAAACATATTTTAGAAAATATATATTCATATCTATTAATAAAAGAAAGAATAGAAAAGAGAAACAAATGTGGTAGAATGTTATCAATGTTCATAAAGAAACACCATTTCCTCTTGCTGCCCCATATCTTAAGCCTGCACAATCATATTTGTTACCCTTTGCCTAAGATCTTCTCAGATGCCTCAAACCTAACTTACTTATCCTTCATGCCTAGATTTAAATGTCACTTCTTCAAAAAACTTTCCTTAACCCTCAGTATCAGATGTCTCCCCATTTTGTGCTCTCATAGTACCATGTATCTTTTACATGCCACAACTGTAATTATTTTTTAAATTATGCATTAATGAATGTTTTGCCCACTAGACTGTTTGCTTTATTCTAGTACCTAGCACAATCCCTGGAACACAGCAGACACATATTTGTTGAACAAATGAATATGAAACTATAGGTCCCAGTTTTCCAGGCAAGTCTAAATATCAAATATTGAATTAATGTGCAACAATCTGGGATTTGGAAAACAGGATCATACTACTTTAAACCATATTCACATTAATAGTAACAAACAAACATCCTACTTTGGCCAACATTTTCCAAAAGTGTACAGCTGTACTTAGAAAAAACTAGTACCACTGACTCTTAAATTAATTTCTCCTGAGAGGAATGGATAAATATTATTGACAGGGCAGATGCTGCAAGAGGTAAGAACAGTTTTCAAGGAAAATCCAACTAGTTGTTGACTGCCTTTGCATGCGTGACTTTTAACTGACTATTACCTAGGAAATCAACAAAGGCAAGCAGATTCTTTGCACTGGGAGAAATCCTGTAATTCCATAATTTACCATCTGGTGACAAAAGCAACAAGTCATAACAGAGACTGCCATCTGCATATACCAAAAAAAAAAAAAAATCAGTAAATATCTTCAAGATGAAAGGATAACAGTGAATTTGTTTTAGTAATATTTAAAGAGGGAGATGTCAGAAATCAGTAAAATGAAGTTCAGAAAGCTAGTTTCAGAAGGATTACAAAGCAAAAACAGAATAGGTCTAAAAGAAAAGTAAACAAATAAATATTTTCAATGTAGTATTGAGCCCTCAAAAGAAACATCTTATCCAGGAAAGCATAAAAAAGAAGAACGGGAAAAAGTTTATAGCCTAGAGCAGCACAGGGATTTAAAACACACGAGTGCATATAAAAACAAAAACTAGAACTACTGGCCAAAGAAGACGACTGAGAGACGGTAAACTGCAAGACTGGAATCAAGCAAAAACCAAGAAATCTATGACAGGAAAATACACTGAAAATTTGTCTGCAAATGCATATGAAAGAAATCATGCTTACTTTGCAAGAAGGGCAACACTGCCTCATGGAAATGAGCTGTGGTGATCAACATAGTAGTTTGGAGACTACTAGTACACCACAAAACAGTAATATTTCCCCAAAAGATTTAAATGACCATCACAAGCTGAGCAGATTTTTATCTTACAAAGTATACCACCTACTATTACCATTCTTTCTTAAAATAAAGAATGCAGTTTTTTATTTTTTGGGAGGTCACTCCTCATGGCTTGTGGGATCTTAGTTGCCCAACCAGTAATTAAACCTGGGCCTCCTGTAATGGAAGTGCAGAGTCCTAACGAATGGACCGCCAGGGAATTCCCAAAATAATGGGTATTTTAAGACCAAAAATCAAGGAAACCATATCTCATGATGAATAATAGTCATTTATATTTAATACATTTAGGTAATAGAAAAATATACTCCACCATCCTTATTTCATGATATACCACTGAAAATTTGCAGCAGGTGTTTAGAAATGACTGCTAGCCATATAGCAAGCTCCCTGGATAGCTAAGATTTGGTCTTCTGGGGAAAAAATAACATAAAAGAGGCCTGGGACAGGGTAATAAAGCACCTTCCCAAGAAGTCAAGAGTCAGCCTTTCCTCATCAGAAACAGTGGAAGGGAAAAGGATGTTAGAGCCAGGAGACAACCCAATCCAGACTAAAGAATAGGCACATGATTAGCAGGCTACTCTGAGTGTATGCGTTAGTGGGGGGCTGAGAGTATTACTGAAAACAAGATACCTTTACCACAGTGGCAAGATCCTACACCCTTGGTAGAGGTATGTGAGAACAATACAGTGAAACCAAGCACCAAGGTCAGATAGGGTGAGCCACCCACTCAATGCATACTTAAGAAACACTGTGGGATACATAGTGGCTCATGTATCACAGTGGCTCATGAGGTATACCTACCTCAACAGAAGAAGAGGCAGGTCAAGCTACACTTCAAGCATATCAGACATAAGGGAAAAACAGTTCAGTCGCTCAGTTGTGTCCGACACTCTGCAACCCCATGGACGGCAGCACGCCAGGCCTCCCTGTCCATGCCCAACTTCCGGAGTCCACCCAAACCCATGTCCATTGAGTCAGTGATGCCATCCAACCATCTCATCCTCTGTCGTCCCCTTCTCCTCCTGCCCTCAATCTTTCCCAGCATCAGGGTCTTTTCAAATGACTCAGCTCTTCACATCAGGCGGCCAAAGGATTGGAGTTTCAGCTTCAACATCAGTCCTTTCAATGAACACCCAGAACTGATATCCTTCAGGATGGACTGGTTGGATCTCCTTGCAGTCCAAGGGATTCTCAAGAGTCTTCTCCAGCACCACAGTTCAAAAGCATCAATTCTTCAGCACTCAGCTTTCTTTATAGTCCAACTCTCACATTCATACATGACTACTGGAAAAACCACAGCTCTGAATAGACGGACCTTTGTCAGCAAAGTAATGTCTCTGCTTTTTAATATACTATCTAGTTAGTTTAATATACTAACTTTTCCTTCCAAGGAGTAAGCGTCTTTTAATTTCATGGCTGCAGTCACCATCTGCAGAGATTTTGGAGCCCAAAAAAATAAATTCTGCCGCTGTTTCCACTGTTTCCCCATCTATTTGCCATGAAGTGATGGAATTAGATGCCATGATCTTAGTGCTCTGAATGTTGAGCTTTAAGCCAACTCTTTCACACTCCTCTTTCACTTTCATCAAGAGGATCTTCAGTTCTTCACCTTCTGCCATAAGGGTGGTGTCATCTGCATATCTGAGGTTATTGATATTTCTCCCGGCTATCTTGATTCCAGCTTGTGCTTCATCCAGCCCAGCGTTTCTCATGATGTACTCTGCATATAAGTTAAATAAGCAGGGTGACAATATAAAACCTTGATGTACTCCTTTTCCTATTTTAAACCAGTCTGCTGTTCCATGTCCAGTTCTAACTGTTGCTTCCTGACCTGCATACAGATTTCTCAAAAGGCAGGTCAGGTGGTCTGGTATTCCCATCTCTTTCAGAATTTTCCACAGTTTATTGTGATCCACACAGTCAAAGGCTTTGGCATATTCAATAAAACAGAAATAGATGTTTTTCTGGAACTCTCTTGCTTTTTCGATGCTTCAAGGGAAAAACAGTGGGGTTAAAAAAAAACTTGTTTATCTGAGAAGTAAACCTGAGATTTTAAATATAACTTTAAAACAAACATTGAAAAAGGATTGTATGATCTTTAGCCTTACTAAAAATGTTAGCTATGATCTAACCACTGGAGGGCAGGGAATACCTATTAAATGAAAGGAAAAGGATGTATTGAAATACAGAATATAAAGATTATTCAAGCAAGCTGAATACAGTACATTATCCAAATTATCTATATATAGATTGTAGAGATTACACAGAGCTGATATTTTTAATTCCAGGATTATTTCCACCCAACATTCTCTAAATAAGAATATAATCAGTTAAGAAATATGGGTTAAGCACCAACTATGTGCAAGGCACTGAACCAGGGATAGAAGAATGAATAAAAATAAGTCCCCTTGAGTTCTAGATGAAAAGACAGGATAATAATATTGCAAAGTTATTGTTGGCAGTTTGGAAAAATCCTTCTAGGAACACCATAGGAATGCACACAGTCTAGGGATTCTAAAAGGTTACAAAGAAGAGAGGACTTTTGAGCTGGTTCCTGAAGGAAAAATAAAATTAATGGGAGAGAAAAGAAAAACAATGAAGGCAGTAGCCATATAGTAAGTTCAGTTCAGTCGCTCAGTTGTGTCCAACTCTTTGCGACCCCACGAATCACAGCACGCCAGGCCTCCCTGTCCATCACCAACTCCCGGAGTTCACTCAAACTCATTCCATTGAGTCGGTGATGCCATCCAGCCATCTCATTCTCTGTCGTTCCCTTCTCCTCCCGCCCCCAATCCTTCCCATCATCAGAGTCTTTTCCAGTGAGTCAACTCGTCGCATGAGGTAGCCAAAGTATTGCAGTTTCAGCTTCAACATCAGTCCTTCTAATGAACACCCAGGACTGATCTCCTTTAGAATGGACTGGTTGGATCTCCTTGCAGTCCAAGGGACTCTAAAGAGTCTTCTCCAGCACCACAGTTCAAAAGTATCAATTCTTCGGCGATCAGCTTTCTTCACAGTCCAACTCTCACATCCATACATGACCACTGGAAAAACCATAGCCTTGACTAGACGGACCTTGGTTGGCAAAGTAATGTCTCTGCTTTTTAATATACTATCTAGGTTGGTCATAACTTTCCTTCCAAGGAATATAGTCAGTAAAGAGAACTACAATAAACTATTCACAATTTGGAGACAGGGATGTCCTTATAAAATAATGAAGTAAAGATCAATGCAACAAGTACAATTAGTACCATGTAGAAGTGGACGGGGGAGCCTGGTGGGCTGCAGTCCATGGGGTCGCTGAGAGTTGGACATGACTGAGCGACTTCACTTTCACTTTTTACTTTCATGCACTGGAAGAGGAAATGGCAACCCACTCTGGTGTTCTTGCCTGGAGAGTCCCAGGAACAACGGAGCCTGGTGGGCTGCCATCTATGGGGTCGCACAGAGTCGGACACGACTGAAGCGACTTAGCAGCAGCAGCAGAAGTAACCTACCCTAAGAAATGGGATTGGACACTGGGGAAATATTTATCCAGTCTATAACTCCACGATGCTCATGATTCACTCATTCAAACATTAGATCCCTACTCTGCACTGTCAAACATTTATCAGAGGTGTACAAAAGAAAAACTAGAGAAGCACAGGGAATTTTAAACTCTCACTGAAGTATCACGGAAGACTTAGCATTAAATAAAGGATGTCTAGAAGTTGACAAAGCAAAGGAGGAAAGGTATCCTAATTAGAAAATAGCTTGTGCAAAGGTTCCTGACTTAAGATAGAATTCATTAACTCCTCCAGTCAAACATTTTTTGTGCACTTACCACATACAGATCACAAAAACAAGACATGATTTCAGCTCTTAAGAGCTTGCAATCAATCATCAGACAACCAATTATCAAAATCAATAATGACAGCAAAAAATAAAGCTATTGTTTTATGGCTTTCTGTCCAGGGAGAAAAAAGAAGCACAAATAAAGGGCAGCTAAATCAGACTAAATCAAAGCTATGGTTTTTCCAGTAGTCATGTATGGATGTAAGAGTTGGACCGTAAAGAAGGCTGAGTGCAGAAGAATTATGCTTTTGAATTGTGGTGCTGGAGAAGACCCTTGAGAGTTCCCTGGACTGCAAGGATATCAAACCAGTCAATCCTAAAGGAAATCAGTCCTGAATATTTCATCGGAAGGACTGATGTTGAAGCTGAAACTCCAATTCTTTGGCCACCTGATGAGAAGAGCTGACTCACTGGAAAAGACCCTGATACTTGGAAAAGTTGAGGACAGGAGAGAAGGGGCCAACAGAGGATGAGATGGCTGGATGGCATCATCGACTCAATGGACAGGGAGATAGTTAAAGACAGGGAAACCTGGCATGCTGCCATCCATAGGGTTGCAAAGAGTCAAAGTAACTGAACAACAACAAAATCAGACAAAGGAGATTAGAAAAGAACTCCCAGAGAAAGTGAATAACGAGTAGAAATTAGCAAGGTATGGAAGAGCATAGTGGGTACAGAAGAGTAGCACTTCAGACAGAAAGCAACCTGTGTAAAGACAGAAAGAAGAGGGAACACATATCGGGGGCACAAGTATTGCAATATGGCTACAATTTAAAATGTCTGTGATCTATGGAGAAGTGTAATTATAGGTCTAGAAAAGGCAAAGGGGCCATATTTTACATTATCCAGCAAATAAGAGGTGGAAATTAATCTCATAAAAAGAAGAGACAAAAATGTACAATGTGAGATTCTGCCTGTTGCTATTCAATGTTAAAATGCTCTATTAAGGAAACTGAGAACCTAAAAAAAAAAGTCATTCAAGGGATTATAAGAAGATATAAGAAATACTCAAATTCACATGTTTTAAGAAAACTACTTCTGGCCACTGGTTAAGACCATGTGGAAGATGACAAGACTAGAAGCTAATCAGACTTCTCTCCATATACACCGACATACTTGCTCACATCAGAAACTCAATTCATGACACTTGCCTCTTCCTTACCTGCCCAAAGGTCTAGCCAATCACCAAATTTTCCTGTTGTTTCAACATCCCAGACTTACTGACCATGATATGATCTCAAAAAGCACCACATAACTGCCCTTAACTAGAACTTACCACAGTTCTAATTTTTATATTTTATATTACCAGTGCATACTCTTTAAGTCAAAACAAGAAGATAAAACTGAGCTTCAAATATCATACTTTTAAGATACAATGAAGTGCAGATAATTTTGTTACCAAACTAGATTGACAAAGCATTAGGTTGATTATGCAATGATACTACAGCTGTGCTGAAAGAATACAAACTACATCAACAGTATCAGAATAAGCAGTCATCACAGTATTTCCAACTCATGGGAAAACACAATCAGAAAAATTAGAAAACTTAAAAAGAGTATCTCTTCACAGCTGAATTTCTTCACAAAAATAAAAATGATGATGAAACCAAAATAAGCTTGTGAGTGGCTCATTTGTTAGCCACAAGGAAAGCCTTTTCAATGGTGAGTTAATTAAATCAACTTATAAGTATAGCAGTCAAAGAAATGTGTCTAGAGAAAATAAATTTGAGATTATAAACCTTTTGGCAAAAATAGTAGTTCAAGGAGCTGAAGACATTTGTTTTCAACATCAACAAAAAACTATTTCATTTCATTCATTAATTAAAAAACAACCATACAATATCAAGGCAAATGATTTTGAGTACTTTCCTTGGCTTCTGATGAGTCAGATAATTAGCCTGTATGAATAATCTGCATATAGGCAAGAATATTTTCAAAGAAACTTCCCAAACACTAATTTAGTGCAACCTGAAGTAGAATCTGCTAGAAAGCATTACAACCGATAGGGTAAAAATACACGTGGGCAGAAAAGGGCTTAATTGGACAAATTTACAAAGTTTATGAAAATTTAGGAAGTTTAAAGCCTACAGTTATTCACTGCATTATTCATCAGAAGGTACTTTGCATCTATCTTATTTTACTCAACTAGTAGTGTCAGTGATTAACTTCCCTCTCGTGGACTTTACTATCCTTGATTTCATGAATTTCTGTCAGAAACAGAAGATGAATATCCTGATTTGCCCTACCACTAAGTAGTAGGCTTAGCAGTGGTAAAATTTTACTGTAATTTTCTGAGCTAAAATTTTTGTGAATAAGAAGAACTTCCCTAAACAACTATTAATGAACAGTGAATAGCCTTGTAAATTACCTTTTCCTACAGACTTGATATGGGCTTCCCAGGTGGTGCAGTGATAAAAGAATCTGCTTGCAATTAGGAGACACAACAGATGTGGGTTCAATCCCTGGGTCAGGAAGATCCACTGGAGAAGGAAATGGCAACCCACTCTGGTATTCTTGCCTGGGAAAGCCCATGGACAGAGAAACCTGGCGGGATACAGTCCATGGGCCCACAGAGTCGTACATCATTGAGCAACTACACACGCACGCATGCACAGACTTGATAATGGAAGTTCCTCAAATAATTTAAAAAAACAGAACTTCCATATGACCCAGCAACTCCACTCCTGGGGATATATCCAAAAAAAAAACACTAATTCAAAAAGATAACACACACCCCCATGTTCACAGCAGCATTATTAACAATTGCCAAAATATGGAATGAATGGATAAAGAAGATATATCTCCACACAAACACACACATACATACATGCTGAAAAAGTTATGTATACACACACACACACACACACAGAATACTACTCAGCCATAAAAAAAGAATGAAACTTTGCCATTTACAACAATATTGATGGACTTGGAGAGGATTATGCTAAGTAAATCAGACACAGAAAGACAAATACTGTATCACTTATATGTGGAATCTAAAAAATAAAACTAGTGAATATAACAACAACAACAACAAAAAAAACCAGTCTCATAGATAGAGCACAAACTAGTGCTTATCTATGGGAAGGAATAAAGTCGGGGTTGAGAATTAAGAGGTACAAACTACTATGGATAAAATAATTGAACTACAAGGATATATTGTATAGCACAAAGAATAAAGTCAATATTTTATGATAACTATAAATGGAATATAAAGATTTTCTCACAGTTCTCTCTTCTCACTGTAATCTGTATCTCCACAGAGGCAGAAGTGATTGCCATTCACTTGCCTTTCTACTGAAGCTTCCAGGTCATGATCACCCTCCTTCATGGCCCCACATTCAAGATATATCTTCTCCTCATCACTAGTATCTTCTGATCCCTTAGTCATACCTTCCTCCTTCACTGAAAACGTAGGAGCCCAGTTCCAAGTAATCTTCTCTACTAAGTTTCCTATTACAATTTTGAGAGATTTCAGTGTCCATGAAGATTACCCACCCAATTAATGTCCATTAGAATGCACAGACCTCTTCAGTTCCAAGGATTCTTAGCTCAACTCTATTTTAAGCATCTATTATTCTTCGGCTCTTTACTCTGAATCACACCATCATTTGAAACTGCTCTCCCTCGATTACTCCAAGAACTCACAAAAATCTTACTCTGACTTTACTTACTCTATTTAATTTACTTATTTTACAGAAACCTCTTGTCCTTCAAATCCCGATTCCTCCCAACCCAGAGCCTATGGTTGGACGTTTAAATATCTTAGCAGCAACTTCAGATTTGTACTCCATTCTCTGAACCTGACCACAACACCACAGCTCCAGGTCCACAAACTCTTGCTCCTTCCCCTTTTCCTCTCTCTATCCTCTTCTTCCCCACCTCCTTTATCACCTGCCATTTACTTTTCCACCAACTGTGAGGGGGATTCCACCCTCAGCCCCCTACTGAAACTGCTTTTACGGTCACCATATCTTCTTAGTCATCAAATGAATATCTGTCCTGTCTTTATTTTTTTTTATACCAATGTACTGTATTTGACACTGTTACTGTCTCCCTCCTGAATTTTTCTACTCATTAACCCACTGGTCAGCACACAGCAGACACTCAAATATATTTGAATAAATGCATAAGGGTACAAAATGAAACAACATCATGGACTTCTCTAGAGAGAATGAGTATGAGTCAATAGCCCATGAAATATTCATGGTAATTAACCAAAATTCAAGGACCAAATTAGGCTAAGCAGCATGTATCAGTAACGGAACAATTAGTTCAATTACATGATTTTCTCCAGTTGTCCTCAACACCAGAAATCATAAACAGAAAACTAGGACTGATGATAAGCAAGGGCAAAGTAATGAAAATTCTAAAAGAATCTAGAATCTTTTTTGTATTTTTTACTAGGTACCATATGATAAACGAGTTGACTCACTGGAAAAGACTCTGATGCTGGGAAGGATTGGGGGCGGGAGGAGAAGGGGACGACAGAGAATGAGATGGCTGGATGGCATCACCGACTCGATGGACATGAGTTTGAGTGAACTCCGGGAGTTGGTGATGGACAGGGAGGCCTGGCGTGCTGTGATTCACAGGGTCACAATGAGTCAGACACAACTGAGCGACTGAACTGAACTGAACTGATATGATAAACTCCCTATACATGATTTTAAAAAAAACTATTCCTATGTGTCATGAGGACACATGAAAAAGAGCTAAACATTCATCAGTCTGCAGCACTAAATGACTAAAAATTCATAAATAAACTTGAAGTTTAGTTTTTCAAAAGTTATGAGACGTGAACTAGCTGAAGATACACATGAGAATGTAGAATAACTGCCATCTCAAGCCAAACTCGGAGAAGGCAATGGCAAGCCACTCCAGTACTCTTGCCTAGAAAATCCCATGGATGGAGGAGCCTGGTAGGCTGCAGTCCATGGGATCGCTATGAGTCGGACATGACTGAGCGACTTCACTTTCACTTTTCACTTTCACACATTGGAGAAGGAAATGGCAACCGACTCCAGTGTTCTTGCCTGGAGAATCCCAGGGACGGGGGAGCCTGGTAGGCTGCCGTCTATGGGGTCGCACAGAGTCGGACACGACTGAAGTGACTTAGCAGCAGCAGCAGCAAGCCAAACTTAAACCACAGAAAATTCACTTTGTTTCTAAGCAGATTTCTTCCCACACATTTTCCCTTAATTATTCCCACCGTCAGCATTTTAAATAATTTCAGGTGCTAATGTCAGCAGCAGTACTTAATAAAACGCCTTCCTGATTTATATTTGGAAAGGTTTCTTTACAAGATAAAGACACAGGGACCAAACATTATGGTCCAAACACACCAGAATCCTCTATGCCTTCTTGCTATCTGGATTATTTTGATATAGTAAACTACATAGTCTATATAAAGCAAATGGCTTTCTCCAACATTTGACTGCTAACAATAGGCTACAGATTTGTATAGCATTTTAAGTTTCTAAAGCATTTTAACATATACTCATTTCATTTTTACCTCACACCAAGTCTATGAAACAGGCAAAGTAAGCATTTATGCCCTTTTACATCATGAAAAGCCTAGGCTGTTCTCCTTATAAATCCCATAGCTAAAAAGCGACAATCCGGCACCATCACCTACAAATTTTCTCCTCTCTCTCCTATTCCTTTGTCCTCAACCATTCTTATCTCCTTCCTATTCATCATAAAGGAAAATGGATTTCTTCTTTCTAAAACTAATCCCCACTGAAACTCTTAAGACTAAAACCGCCAACCTCCTGTAGAATCTTCAGTTAACTCCTTTTTCTCTCACCCATAATATCTGCCTTTCCTCTAACTCCATCTCCTCATTCTATAATTATGTTCAAGTCTTCCCTTCTTAAAAAACAAAGCATCTTTTTTCTCTCAACTATTTGTCCCACAAGCTGTGACCCACTTTCCCTCCATACTTTCACTGATAAACATTTAGAGTCTACAACTGAAGGCACTTGTACTACACTTTCATCACTCCACTAAAACGTTTCTTATTAAAGGTCACCAAATGCGATTCCCTGTTGGCTCAGCTAGTAAAGAATCTGCCTGCAATGTGGGAGACCTGGGTTCAACCCCTGGGTTGGGAAGATCCCCTGGAGAAGGGAAAGGCTACCCACTCCAGTATTCTGGCCTGGAGAATTCCATGGACTAAGTCCGTGGGGTCGCAGAGAGTCGGACACGACTGAGTGACTTAAACTGACGAAAACTAATGAATTCCTAATGGCAGAAGCGTGGCCAAGAGGAGCTACCCCACGCCCAAGGTCAGGGCGGTGGCCGAGAGGAGCTGTCCCACATCCAAGAGGCGGTGGCTGCACGGGGACAGAAATGCCGAGAGGAGCTACTCCACGTTCAAGGTCAGGAGGGGTGGCCTTGAGGAGATACCCGTCGTCCAAGGTAAGGTACAGCGGTTGCACTTTGCTGGAGCAGCTGTGAAGAGATTTTCCACAACCAAGGTAAGAGAAACCCAAATAAGACGGTAGGTATTGCAAGGGGGCATCAGAGGGCAGACACACTAAAATCATAATCACAGAAAACTAGTTGATCTGATCATATGGACCACAGCCCTGTCTAACTCAATGAAACTAAGCCATGCCATGTGGGGCCACCTAAGACGGATGGGTCATGGTGGAGAGGTCTGACAGAATGTGGTCCACTGGAGAAGGGAATGGCAAACCACTTCAATATACTTGCCTTGAGAACCCCATGAACAGTATCAAAAGGCAAAATGATAGGATACGGAATGAGGAATTCCCCAGGTCGGTAGGTGCCCAGTATGCTACTGGAGATCAGTAGAGAAATAACTCCAGAAAGAATAAAGGGATGGAGCCAAAGCGAAACAAATAGCCAGTTGTGGATGTGACTGGTGATAGAAGCAAGGTCCGATGCTGTAAGAGCAATATTGCAAAGGAACCTGGAATGTTAGGTCCATGCTGCTGCTGCTGCGTCACTTCAGTAGTGTCCGACTCTGTGTGACCCCATAAACAGAAGCCCACCAGGGTCCCCTGTCCCTGGGATTCTCCAGGCAAGAACACTGGAGTGGGTTGCCATTTCCGTTAGGTCCATGAATCAAGGCAAATTGGAAGTGGTCAAACAGGAGATGACAAGAGTGAGCGTCGAATTCTAGGAATCAGTGAAATAAAATGGACTGGAATGGGTGAATTTAACTCAGATGACCATTATATCTACTACTGTGGGCAGGAATCCCTTAGAAGAAATGGAGTAGCCATCATGGTCAACAGAAGAACCAGAAATGCAGTACTTGGACGCAATCTCAAAAACAACAGAATGATCTCCATTCATTTCCAAGGCAAACCATTCAATATTACAGTAATCCAAGTCTATGCCCCAACCAGTAATGCTGAAGAAGCCGAAGTTGAATGGTTCTATGAAGACCTACAAGACCTTTTAGAACTAACACCCAAAACAGATGTCCTTTTCATTATAGGGGACTGGAATGCAAAAGTAGGAAGTCAAGAAACACCTGGAGTAACAGGCAAATTTGGCCTTGGAGCACGAAATGAAGCAGAGTTTTGTCAAGAGAACGCACTGGTCATAGCAAACACCCTCTTCCAACAACACAAGAGAAGACTCTACACATGGACATCACCAGATGGTCAACACCGAAATCAGACTGATTATATTCTTTGCAGCCGAAGATGGAGAAGCTCTATACAGTTAGCAAAAACAAGACCAGGAGCTGACTGTGGCTCAGATCATGAACTCCTTATTGCCAAATGCAGACTGAAATTGAAGAAAGTAGGGAAAACCTCTAGACCATTCAGATATGACCTAAATCAAATCCCTTATGATTATACAGTGGAAGTGAGAAATAGATTTAAGGGACTAGATCTGATAGATAGAGTGCCTGATGAACTATGGACGGAGGTTCGTGACATTGTACAGGAGACAGGGACCAGGACCATCCCCATGGAAAAGAAATGCAAAAAAGCAAAATGGCTGTCTGAGGAGGCCTTACAAATAGCTGTGAAAAGAAGAGAAGCGAAAAGCAAAGGAGAAAAGGAAAGATATAAGCATCTGAATGCAGAGTTCCAAAGAATAGCAAGGAGAGATAAGAAAGCCTTCCTCAGTGATCAATGCAAAGAAATAGAGGAAAACAACAGAATAGGAAAAACAAGAGATCTTTTCAAGAAAATTAGAGATATCAAGGGAACATTTCATGCAAAGATGGGCTCGATAAAGGACAGAAATGGTATGGACCTAACAGAAGCAGAAGATATTAAGAAGAGGTGGCAAGAATACACAGAAGAACTGTACAAAAAAGATCTTCAGGACCAAGATAGTCACGATAACGTGATCAGTGACCTAGAATCAGACATCTTGGAATGTGAAGTCAAGTGGGCCTTAGAAAGCATCACTACGAACAAAGCTAGTGGAGGGGATGGAATTCCAATTGAGCTATTTCAAATCCTGAAAGATGATGCTGTGAAAGTGCTCCACTCAATATGCCAGCAAATTTGGAAAACTCAGCAGTGGCCACAGAACTGGAGAAGGTCAGTCTTCATTCCAATCCCAAAGAAAGGCAATGCCAAAGAATGCTCAAACTACCACACAATTGCACTCATCTCACACGCTAGTAAAGTCATGCTCAAAATTCTTCAAGCCAGGCTTCAGCAACATGTGAACCGTGAACTTCCAGATGTTCAAGCAGGTTTTAGAAAAGGCAGAGGCACCAGAGATCAAATTGCCAACATCCGCTGGATCATGGAGAAAGCAAGAGAGTTCCAGAAAAACATCTATTTCTGCTTCATTGACTATGCCAAAGCCTTTGACTGTGTGGATCACAATAAACTGTGGAACATTCTGAAAGAGATGGGAATACCAGACCACCTGACCTGCCTCTTGAGAAACCTGTATGCAGGTCAGGAAGCAACAGTCAGAATTGTACATGGAACAACAGACTGGTTCCAAATAGGAAAAGGAGTACGTCAAGGTTGTATATTGTTACTCTGCTTATTTAACTTACATGCAGAGTACATCATGAGGAACGCTGAGCTGGATGAAGCACAAGCTGGAATCAAGATTGGCGGGAGAAGTATCAATAACCTCAGGTATGCAGATGACACCACCCTTATGGCAGAAAGTGAAGAGGAATTAAAAAGCCTCTTGATGAAAGTGAAAGAGGAGAGTGAAAAGGTAGGCTTGAAGCTCAACATTCAGAAAACAAAGATCATGGCATCTGGTCCCATCACTTCATGGGAAATAGATAGGGAAACAGTGGAAACAGTGTCAGACTTTATTTTTTGGGGCTCCAAAATCACTGCAAATGCTGATTACAGCCAGGAAATTAAAAGACGCTTACTCCTTGGAAGGAAAGTTATGACCCACCTAGATAGTATATTAAAAAGCAGAGACATTACTTTGCCAACAAAGGTCCGTCTAGTCAAGGCTATGGTTTTTCCCGTGGTCATGTATGGATGTGAGGGTTGGACTGTGAAGAAAGTTTTGCACCGAAGAATTGATGCTTTTGAACTGCGGTGTTGGAGACGACTCTTGAGAGTCCCTTGCACTGCAAGGAGATCCAACCTAAAGGAGATCAATTGATTCTAAAGGAGATCAATCCTGGATGTTCATTGGAAGGACTGATGCTAAAGCTGAAACTCCAATACTTTGGCCACCTCATGCGACGAGTTGACTCACTGGAAAAAGAGTCTGATGCTGGGAGGGATTGGGGGTGGGAGGAGACGGGGACGACAGAGAATGAGATGGCTGGATGGCATGACCGACTCGATGGACATGAGTTTGAGTGAACTCCGGGAGTTGGTGATGGACAGGGAGGCCTGGCGTGCTGTAATTCATGGGGTCGCAAAGAGTCGGACACGACTGAGTGACTGAACTGAACTGAAACTCAATAACCACTCTTCAGTTCTTATCCTTCAGTTTTTGGCCTTTGTCCTAAGGTATCTGACACCACTGACCACTTAACCCTTCCTAAAACTTGCTTCACCCATGGGCTCTACTATGTCTCCCTCTCCTCTCCTTATTCTTCTACCACTGACTTCCTTCTTAGTCTCCTTTACTTAATTCTCATCTTTTGCAAATTACCTACATGTTGATCCTCTGCAGCGTTCCCCCTCTCCTTTCATCTCTTCAGCTAAACACACTTTGTGAGGTCTCTTCCATTCCCAAGCCCTAAGGAACGAACCATATGCCTATGATTTCCTAAACTCTATGGTCTCTACATACTCTTTCATTCTTTTTGGAAGAAGCTAGAACAAAACAAAAGTGATATCAAATCTCTGGGCAGGAAGGAGGAAAACAGGAAAGTGGGATAATTTTCTAAGCTTAAAAACAAATCATAATGAAAATATAGGACTGACTGCATAAAAAATTTAAAGTTCTGTAGACTAAGACAAATGACATAGAAAGTAGATAAAATACACATATACATCTATTAATTATAGGCATACCTATAAATATATAACTTGATAGATACATGGAAGAATCAGGAAATTTACTAAAGAAGAAAGTGAACTATCACTTAAAACCACTGAAAATGTTCAACGTTACTGGCAATTTAGGAAGTTCAATTCAGACCTATTATTTTTTTAAATAATGAGGCAATCCATCTATCTTTCATAAGATTTAAAACTGTCCTTGAGCCTCCCCAAATTAAGAATTTCCATTCTTGATACATTTCTATACATGCTCTAAGACTATCAGCTTTTTTTTTTTTCCCCAGTTTGATAACATTATCAGCAGAGTTCTCATCTACATTAACTGCAGATTTTTTAAAGTAGTGACAGGTAACCAATATATAGAGCTTGTATGATGAATCTTCATTCTCATTACATTTTCTGGACAAATGCCCATAGATACGGTATTCAACACTCCTTATTCCTTTCGCCCACATCGCTCTGGTGAACCTGGTGTCAAAGAACACATCTAGAGTTTCCATCTCTTATGAACAATTTCTGGATTTCTCTTTTTTCCTTTTACAGCCAGGTCATGCAGCATGCGGGATCTTATCTTAGTTCCCTTATCCAGATCCAACCTGTGCCCCCTACATTGGAAGTGGGGAGTCTTATCCACTGGATGACCAGGGAAGTCCCAGGGCACTCTTCTTGAACCTCACTCCATAGATGTGAATGGCAATGATTTATTCTCTGGACACTACTAGCTAATGGCAGAATGGCCCTTCTCACCACCCTTCTCTGCAGAAGCCATTCTGCCGGGTCCAGGTTGGAAAGTAAGAACATGAGGTACTGCTGCATTGACTTTTTTAAACAAGGCTTTCCTGGTTGCTCAGATGGTAAAGAATCTGCCTCTAATGCAGGAGACCTGGGTTTGATCCTGGGTTGAGAAGATCCCCTGGAGAAGGAAATGTCTACCCACTTCAGTATTCTTGCCTGGAGAATTCCAAGGACAGAGAAGCCTGGAGGGCTACAGTCCAGCAAAAAGTCAGACACAACTGAGTGACTATTTTTATTTTAATAATATATTCTTAATAGTCTATGTGGCAGTTACCCCTGCCACATTTCAGGTACTCTTCTAAATGGTGCTAGAGGACACAGCAATGAACAAAATAAATAAAAATCAATGTCTGCCTGAAGCTTACATAGGATTTTAGTCTGGGGGTAAGGGAAAGAGAAAAATTAAACAAGTAAATATATAATATGCTATATGATGACTAAGTGCTATGGAAATAATACAGAAAAGATACTAGTAGAATTGGGAAGGGTTACAAGTTTTAACAGCATGGTTAAGAGGTCAATGAAAAGGTAGCATTTAAGTAAGACTTTGAGGTGATGCATTTCACCTAAAATCCTACTCAATATGTCAGCAAATTTGGAAAACTCAGCAGTGGCCATAGAACTGGAAAAGGTCAGTTTTCATTCTAATACCAAAGAAAGGCGATGTCAAAGCATGGTCAAACTACCACACAATGGCACTCGTTTCACATAAGCGCAAAGTAATGCTCAAAAATCCTTCAAGCAGTACTTGACCTGAGAACTTCCAGGTGTGCAAGCTGGGTTTAGAAAAGTCAGAGGAACCAGAGTTCAAACTGCTAACATTCCTTGGCAGAGAAAGCAACGAGAATTCAAAAAAACATCTACTTCTGCTTTACTGACTACGCTAAAGCCTTTGACAGTGTGGATCACAACAAACTACGGAAAATTCTTAAAGAGATGGGAATACCAGACTACCTTACCTGCTTCCTGAGAAACCTGTATGCAGGTCAAAAAGCAACAGTTAGTACCAAATGTGGAACAACTGACTGGTTCAAAATTGGGAAAGGAGTATGTTAAGACTGTATGTTGTCACCCTGCTTATATAACTTCTATGCAGAGTACATCACATGAAATGCCAGGCTGATTGAATCACAAGCTGGAATCAAGACTGCCAGGAGAAATATCAATAATCTCAGAAATGCAGATGACACCACCCTTATGACAGAAAGCAAAGAACTAAAGAGCCTCTTGATGAAAGTGAAAGAGGAGAGTTAAAACATTGGCTTTAAACTCAACATTCAGAAAACTAAAATCATGGCATCTGGTCCCATCACTTCATAGCAAATAGATGGGAAAACAGGGGAAACAGTGACAGACTTCATTTTTTGGGCTCCAAAATCACTGCAGATGGTGACTGCAGCCATGAAATTAAAAGACGCTTACTCCTTGGAAGAAAAGCTATGACCAATCTAGACAGCATATTAAAAAGGAGAGACATTACTTTGCCAACAAAGATCCATCTAGTCAAAGCTATGGTTTTTCCAGTAGTCATGTATGGATGTGATAGTTGGACTATAAAGAAAGCTGAGTGCTAAAGAATTGATGCTTTTGAACTGTGGTGTTGGAGAAGACTCTTGAGAGTCCCTTGGACTGCAAGAAGACCCAACCAGCCCATCCTAAAGGAAATCAGTCCTGAATATTCATTGGAAGGACTGATGCTGAAGCTGAAACTCCCAATCCTTTGGCCACCTGATGCGAAGAACGGACTCATTTGAAAAGACCCTGATGGTGGGAAATATTGAAGGCGGGAGGAGAAGGGGGACGACAGAGGATGAGATGATGAGATGGTTGGATGGTATCACCAACTCAACAGACGTGAGTTTGGGTAAACTGCAGGAGTTGGTGATGAATAGGGAGGCCTGGTGTGCTGCAGTCCATGGAGTTGCAAAGAGTCAGACACGACTGAGCAACTCAACTGAACTGCTCCTTGGAAGGAAAGCTACAACAAACCGAGACAGAGTATTAAAAAGCAGGAACATCACTTTGCCAATAAAAATCCGGCTAGTCAAAGTGAAAATGAAAGTCACTCAGTTGTGTCTGAATCTTTGTGACCCCATGGACTATATAGTCCATGGAATTCTCTAGGCCAGAATACTGGAGTGGGTAGCCTTTCCCTTCTCCGGGGTACCTTCCCAACCCAGGGATCAAACCCAGGTCTCCAGCATTGCAGGTGGATTCTTTACCAACTGAGCCACAAGAGAAAGCTATGGTTTTTCCAGTAGTCATGTACAGATGTGAGTTGGACCATAAAGAAGGCTGAGCACCTAATAATTGATGCTTTTGAATTGTGATGCTGGAGAAAACTATTGAGAGTCCCTTGGACTGCAAGGAGATCAAACAGGTCAATCCTAAAGGAAATCAACCCTGAATATTCATTAGAAGGACTGATGCTAAAGCTGAAGCTTCACTATCTTGGCCCCTGATGCGAAGAGCTGATTCATTGGAAAAGACCCTGATGCTGGGAAAGATTGAGGGCAAAAGAAGAAGGTCTTCAGATGGGAGCTTTCCCAGGGCATCTGCGGGATAAAGGGATAGCAAGAAGAGACATTAGGACTGAAGAGAAGGGATACAGAGGAACAATAATAGAAAATGAAGTCAGAGAAGTTAATGGGGGAGGAGGAAGAAGATCACTTAATGTCCACCAAAGTCCCTAAGTATCTCCACTCATGTCTGCTGAGTATGCCAAAACCCAAAGTATAACTGTTGTCTGATTCTCAGCCACTTCTATAGCTAATCACATAGGCAATTAAGGAAGCCAAGGCAAGACAACCACAACAAGACCACTATACAACTGCTCACTCCTGGGAGGAGGGTGAGAGCAGACAGGGGAGTTGGAGATTTGGGGGCAGCAGGAGATCAGGGCTCAGTTTTGGGCAGGTCAAGTTTGAAATCCTGTTAGATATCTAACTGGAGAGGTAGGGTAGACAACTGAACATGAGTGTATATGTCAGAGAAAAGGCAAAAGCTAGAGGTATAAATTTGGAAGTCATCAGTGTAAGAGACTAAATGAGACAAGGAAATAGAGTTGGATTTTTGGTTTCTGGCTGTGCCACACGGCTTATAGTATTCAGTTTCCTGACTGAATCCAAGCTATGGCAATAAAAGCCTGGAATCTTAAAGCCACCACGGAACTCCCACAAAGATGTTTTTTAAAAAGCGAATGACCCAGCTATCAGCCCTGGAGTATTCTAACACTGAAAGGTAGGAAGATTAGGAGGAACTAGTAAACACCAGGGAGGAGAGACCCTGATATAGGAAGAGAACTAGGAGAATGTGATGTCCTGGAAGCAAATGGAAAAATGGTTTCAAGAACAGGGAAGTGATCAACTGTGGCAAAGCTGCTGACAGATCATGTGAAATGAGGAATGACCACTAGACTAACAATGTGGAGACAGATGGTCACAAGGTATAATTCTAGAGGACTAATGGGTCAAAAACCTAATTATAGTCAAGAAAAAAAATGATAGGAGATTAACTGTAGGTATGGAGACAAATGAAAATGAAACTGTTAGTCTCTCAGTCCTGTCCTCTATGTGATCCCATGAGAGTTTCACTCTAAACAAGCATTCATTTAGTCAGTGAATGATGAATGAATGCATCCTCTAATCCTGTCAAATGTGCAGAGAATTAGCATACTTTGCCCATGGAAATATTTATAAAACAGTATAATCTCTTTGGAAAAGACCCACTACCCACTCCAATTGGTTTTTTAAATGCATAAGATATACAGATAGATATCTCTAAGGAATTCACCAAAATATTAAAGCACTGGTTATCACAGCATTGCAAGCTTACAGCTGACTTTAACTATCATCTATGTAATATTTCTGTATTCTTCATACGTTCTAAAATGAACATGTGTTGCTTTTATAATCAATAGCTTTTAAATGTTCATAGCCTCTGCCTCAGAAGGATGTATCTTAAGTATTGCTTTTAGGGAAGCAACCTGAAATTTAGAAAAGGTTTTATGCACTAAAATTTTTATCAGCAACCTGTCTGAAACACTCTTTTTTTGGTCGCACCACACAGCTTGCAGGATCTCAGTCCCCCTACCAGTGACTGAACCCAGGCCATGGCAGTGAAAGCCTGAACTCCTAACCACTAGACCACCAGGGAACTCTCTGATGAAGAATTTTTTTTTAAAAGTGAATGTAAAAAATCTCATAAAAGCTAAATTGCATTTAATTACACATTTGATAAGCCACTTTTAGTGAATCCCTGATGGTACAGTGGATGGGAATCCACCTGCCAATGCAGGGGACATAGGTATGATCTCTGGCCCAGGAAGATTCCACATGCCACAGAGTAACTAAGCCTATGAGCTGCAACTACTGAAGCCTGCGCACCTAGAGCCTGAGATCTGCAACGAGAAACCACTGCAATGAGAAGCCAATGGTGGCCGTGCAGCCGATGGGGCAGTGAAGCCACTGCAATCACACCACAACAAACAGTAGCCCCGGCCCACTGCAACTAGAGAAAGTCTGCACACAACAAAATAATTTTTTTTTTTAAATCACTTTCAATGAAAGGAACAGTCCCTGAAATAAGACACAGCGCACTTGCTTCTCCCTGGTTACGATACTTCTACGTGGCAACCTTGTAGGAATAGACTCTTCATGATCCCTGGGAGCTGATGGTCAAGTCCATGCTGCTCCTGGCCCCAAAGCTGAACAAGGACAAACGTCTCTGTGGAGCTGATGAAGTTCTGCGCAGCTGCAGGCCAAGGACAAATAGGGCTGCAACACCATCTGCCTGGGCAAAATCAGCTCCTACTTCAATACCAGCACAAGACACAGGGGCCTCACCTCTGCCTCTAGGTGGCCACTAAGGACCTATTTGCACCATCTCAGGTCACAGATGTTTTGGGCTTCACTCCCACCCATAACTTTCACTCAAATGAACAAATAAGCCCACAAGATCCTTCCTGCCTGTGCTCTGCAGCCTCACTGTGGATTCTGAGAAATCCACGCAGGACGAGGCCTTCAAGGCCATTCAAAGCTCCCTGTCCAAACTGGAGTCTGTCAGAGGACCCCACACAGCTGGCCAAAGTGGACTTCTCACGTAGCCAGCTGGGCAGGCTGGGCCATGACAGGGGTCGCGTTGCTCACTTCCACGCTGATCTATGCACACCCCATGGCTTAGCCAAGACCAACCTCCCCCAGAGACCTGTGTCTGAGGCACATCCTGCCCCAGACCCCACCCCATCCCTGCCATACCCACGACCTCAGGCCACTGGGAGACACAAAAGAGGAGGGCAAGGATACAGAAGAGGACAGCAGTGCTGTTGAAAGACGGGAGGACGAAGCCCGGGGCAGCTTAGAGTAGGAGGTCAAATGTGTGTCAACCAAGCAAGACTACTATAGTACTAAGGGCCAAGACACCTGGTCTGGGCAGAGCAACAATCCAGCCACAAATCCCCAGAGTCAGACCGGAACAGTTGGGAAGCTGAGGGCTCATGGGAGCCAAGTTGGCAGGAGCACATCTCCCAGAGCTGTCCCCTGAGGATGCACAGCTGGCCAGTGAGTATAACTGGGGTGGACCAGAGCTTAGAGACAAAGGTGATCCCTTTGCTGCCCTGTCAGCACATCAAGAGGCTGGTGCCCAGCCAAGACCAGACTCTTGGTATTGATGACAACTGGGAGGACCTAGAGAGCCGATAGGCAAAGACTGAGCTAGCCTAGAAGAATCACAAGGAGTATCAGCAGGAGGTGGAGATCAACCACACTGAGAAAAAGGTGGCAAAGGACCTCATGAAGCTGGACTGAACCCCTGGGATAGGCACTTCTCAGTTACAGACAGCAGGCCCCAGAGATGTATGTATTGTACAAGCCATGTGAGCCAGGCTGGCCTGGCCAAACACATCTCACATGTATATAATCAGAGCCACAGTAAATTCTATCTTAAGGACAGAAGGAGGGAGGGAGGGAGGAGTATATGACAAGGTTCCCAACCTCAAGGAACTTACTTTCTAATAGAGATATGAACTGAATACATGGTAAAAACTAAAGAACCACAGATAACATAGATGAAGTATTAAACCAAACGTAGACATTTAATATTGTAGGAGTTCAGAGACATGGAAAACAACAAAGACTGGCTGGAACCAACAGGAAGTCCTATGAGTACAGTTCTTGAGAAAACATTTTCCTCACCCTGGGATGACTAATGAAAGTAAGACTCCTCTGAGCAATCATCAACAAAAATCACCTTACTAGACTACTATATGTGAAACAGGTATGGTCCTTGTCTCGAAGTGTTTACAATCAAAGAAGACACAGAACAAATGCCAATTAAAACATTATAATTCATCACCAGGGGCCTTCAAGAATGATGGTAATAATAATTCTTTGTTGATTTAGGTGCTACATCAAGGGTACATTCATTTTGTAAAAATTCAACAGTTCTGCATTTATGATATGTGCATTTTTCTATATATATGTTACCCCACAGGTTTAAAAGTAAAAAAAGGATTACAGTTCCAGTCCTAACCATTTTCATAGGATGCAGTTATGCATTTCCCATTGCCAACTGGACAATACCATCTGGATGTCTTGTCCCCACCTCAGACTCCATCTTGCCTTCAAAATCCAAAGTCCCTCCAGATTTTTATATTTCAATGAATGGTAGATATTTAAGCTGAAAATCTTGGACGTACAAAGTGTGAAAGTGTTAGCTGCTCAATCGTGCCTAACTCTTTGCGACCCTATGTACTATAGCCCAGCAAGCTCCTCTGTCCATGGAATTCTCCAGGCAAAAATACTGGAGTGGGTTGCCATTGCTTTCTCCAGGGGATCTTCCCAACCCAGGGATCAAACCCAGGTTTCCTGCATTGGAGGCAGATTCTTTACCATCTGAGCAACCAGGGAAGCTCTGATAAAGGAAAAGCAAGGAAGCTAAGGAAATGGAGCAGAGAGTGGGATAAAAGTGGTAAAAGATGAAGTCAGAGAACTAAGAGGGGATCAGATCATATAGAACCTTATAGGCCACTGTAAAGATTTTATTCTGCCAAAAAAAAAAAGGAAGCCGCTGTAGAGTTCCAAGCATGACATGACCTGACTTTAACAGCATCTCTGATTTAACACCATCCCTCTGGCTGCTATATTAAGAATATACTCTAAGAGAACAAAGTCAAGAGGAAGAGACCACTTAGGAGATTAAATTAGATAATGGTACCTAACACAACGTCTGGCATATAAGTAACCCTTACCAGGAAGCTATTTTTCACAGAGTAAGAATGAATTCCCATCATTGTAAAAGTCATCAATTATTATTTGTTTAAGCATTTTTATTTTGATGAGCCTAAAATTGCATGAGATATACTTGTTTTTCCCCAGAAGTTCAGCCTTAATTTAGCTGTTTATTTTACTAGTGTATGGTTCAACATATTGGAGAAGGAAATGGCAACCCACTCCAGTGTTCTTGCCTGGAGAATCCCAGAGACGGGGGAGCCTGGTGGGCTGCCGTCTGTGGGGTCACACAGAGTCGGACATGACTGAAGTGACTTAGCATAGCATGGTTCAACATGATAGGAATTCATTCTTTTACCACTTACCCCACTCTCTGCTCCATTTCCTTAGCTTCCTTTTCTTTATAGTCCAACTCTCACATCCATACACGACCACTGGAAAAAATCATAGCTTTGACTAGACAGACCTTTGTCGGCAAAGTAACATCTAGGTTTGTCACAGCTTTTCTTCCAAGGAGCAAGCGTCTTTTAATTTCATGGCTGCAGCAGTCACCATCCGCAGTGATTCTGGAGCCCAAGAAAATAAAAGTCTGTCACCGTTTCCATTGTTTCTCCATTTATTTGCCATGACGTGATCGGACCGGATGCCATGATCTTAGTTTTTTTAATGTTGAGTTTTAAGCGTACTTTTTCACTCTCCTCTTTCACTTTCATCAAGAGGCTCTTTAGTTCCTCTTCTCTTTCTGCCATAAGGGTTGTACCAAGGGTAGTAATGGGTTGTCAAAAACACTGAAAAGGGCATTTCAGTTTGTAAAATGATGATAATGTTGACAATAATAGCAACAAATACTTACTAACTGCCTACTATATGCCAAGCATTGTCTTCAGCACTTTATATTCTTATCTAATCAATTTTCACAGCAAGCCTAAAGTAGATATTATTATCTCCATTGTACTGATGTGAAAAAAGTTAAGTAACTTTTAAGAGGCACACAGAAAGTAGTGTGAACCAGGAGAAGACTGATGGCGGAGGGCAGGAAATGATTAGTTTTTAAATAAAGGATCAATAAATTAGAAAAGCAAAGGATTTTTCAAAACACGAATATTCGAAGTTAGAAGCCCTTCAAGTCCTTCAAAGATTCAAGGTCTTTCAAAAGAAAACGAGTTCCACCATACAATTCTACTATTCTATCTTCTAAATGATGGTGAAGGTGGCAGGTATATGATAGGGATCATCACACTACTAGGTCTGATGTCTACTTTTGTAAATAGTTTTACTGGAATACCATCACATGCATTCACTTATGAATTGTCTATGGCTGGTTTTATGATACAACAGCATAGATGAGCTGTTAAGGCAGAGACCCTCAGGCCCACAAAGTCTAAAATATTTACTATCTGAACCTTTACAAAAAAAAATTTGCCAACTCCTGGTCCATGAATATAAGAGCCAATGAAGATGATGAAAAATGAAGGGCTCTTGGCAGTTGATAAGAATCTGGAAAATAACGGTAAGACTGCTATGGCACACCTTCCTGGAAAAAACAGGTTTTTAATACTATTTAAAGACAAAGCAAAGAGATCAGTTTCTGATTTTTATCTAAGTACTTAACCTCCTGCCACTTCAGGAATTCTGAAGACCACACCTAGTAAATGGATAATCATCACTAAATTATTTGGAGGATAATTAGAAAATGTGCAGACTTTGCAGAGGTTTTACTTCTTTTATTCCCTGGCTGCCCAATTTTTGAATGTTTTGCTACTTAGCACTTTCAATGCAGGTAGACCGGGAAAATAAAAATATATGAGAGGCAAGCTGGTCAGTTCTATCGGCAGGTAAATACTCATTGGGAAAGACCTGGAAATTGTTACAATGTGTTAGCAAAACTAAAGTTTTAAATACCAACAAAGTAATGTAAGTCAACAGTGGGACACAGCTAAAAAAAAAAAACTCTAAAAATGGAGGTGTGGCTCTCTTCTAGATATTTCAACACAAAGAACCCCGAACAGCAAAGTCTCCCCAGATACCCTCTAGGAGTTAGTGTGGGAAGTCTTGCACAGGAACCAGTGCAAACACCAGAAGTTGTTGGAGTGGTGAAGCTTCAGGTCAGCCTGAAGAACTATGACTCTCAGAAGGACAAATGCTTCTCTGGCACGGTCAGACTCAAGCCCACTCCCTGTCCCATGGTCTCTATATGTGTTCTAGGAGACAGACAGCACTGTGAATAAGCCAAAGCTGCAGATATCCCCCAATGTGGACATTTTGGTGCTAAAGAAACTCAACAAGAGTAAAAAACTGGTCAAGAAGCTGGCCAAGAAGTATGATGCCTTTATGATTCAGTCTTCAGCAGACCCCACAAATTCTGGGCCCAGGCATGAATAAGGCTGGCAAATTTCATTCCTTGCTGACTCACAATGAGAACATGGTGGCCAAAGTTAATGAAGTGAAGTCCATGATCAAGCTCCAGATAAAGAAGGTGCTGTATGTGGCAATGGCTGTTGGCCACATGAAGATGACAGATTATGAGCTTGTGTACAACATCCATTTAGTTGTCAACTTCCTGGAGTCACTGCTCAAGAAAAATAGGCAGAACATCTGGGGTTTATACACTACCACCACCACGGGCAAGACCTAGCACCTAAGACACAACTTATTAAACCATGCTTCCCTTGTGGCTCAGCTGGTAAAGAATCCACCTGCAATGCAGGAGACCGGGGTTCGATCCCTGGGTTGGGAAGATCCCCTGGAGAAGGGAAAGGCTACCCACTCTAGTATCCTGGCCTGGAGAAGTCCATGGACTGTATAGTCCATGGGGTCACAAAGAGTCGGACACGAGTGGGAGATTTTCACTTTCACTTAATAAACCATACTCCCACCATTCAGTTCAGTCACTCAGTCTTGTCCAACTCTTTGCGACCCCATGGACTGCAGCATGCTAGACTTCCCTATCCATCACCAACTCCCAGAGCTTACTCAAACTCATGTCCACTGAGTCAGTGATGCTATCCAACCATCACATCCTCTGTCATCCCCTTCTCCTTCTGCCCTCAATCTTTCCCAGCATCAGTGTCTTTTTCAATGTGTCGGTTCTTTGCATCAGTTGGCCAAAGTATTGGAGCTTCAGCATCAGTCCTTCCAATGAATATTCAGGACTGATTTCTTTTAGGATGGACCAGTTGGATCTCCTTGCAGTCCAAGGGACTCAAGAGTCTTCTCCAACACCACAGTTCAAAAGCATCAATTCTTCGGCGCTCAGCTTTCTTTATGTTCCAACTCTCACATCCATACATGACCACTGGAAAAACCACAGCTTTGACAGACTTTTGTCAGCAAAGTAATGTCTCTCCTTTTTATTATGCTGTCTAGGTTGGTCATAGCCTTTCTTCCAAGGTTCAAGCATCTTTTAATTTCATGGCTGCAGTCACCATCTGCAGAGATTTTGGAACCCAAGAAAATAAAATCTGTCACTGTTTCCATTGTTTCCCCATCTATTTGCCATGAAGTGATGGGACCAGATGCCGTGATCTTAGGTTTCTGAATGTTGAGCTTTAAGCCACCTTTTCACTCTCCTCTTTCACTTTCATCAAGAGGCTCTTTAGTTCCTCTTCACTTTCTGCCATAAGGGTGTTGTCACCTACATATCTGAAGTTACTGATATTTCTCCCTGCACTCTTGATTCCAGCTGTGCTTCATCCAGCCTGTCATTTCACATGATGTACTCTGCATATAAGTTAAATAAGCAAGGTAACAATATACAGCCTTAACGGGCTCCTTTTCCAATTTGGAACCAATCCATTGTTCCATGTCTGGTTCTAACTGTTGCTTCTTGACCTGCATAGAGGTTTCTCAGGAGGCAAGTAAGGTGGTCTGGTATTCTCATCTCTTGAAGAATTTTCCAGTTTGTTGTGATCGGTGGCTGCGCAGGCACAGGAGGGCCGAGAGGAGCTACTCCACGTTCAAGGTCGGGGGGCGGCCTTGAGGAGATACCCCTCATCAAAGGTAAGGTGCAGCGGCTGCACTTTCTTGGAGCAGCTGTGAAGAGATATCCCACACCCAAGGTAAGAGAAACCCAAATAAGACGGTAGGTATTGCGAGGAGGCATCACAGGGCAGACAAACTGAAATCATAATCATAGGAAACTAGTTGACCTGATCACATGGACCACAGCCGAATGTGGTCCACTGGAGAAGGGAATGGCAAACCACTTCAGTATACTTGCCTTGAGAACCCTGTGAACAGTATTAAAGGGCAAAATGATAGGATACTGATTGAGGAATTCCCCAGGTCGGTAGGTTCCCACTGGAGATCAGTGGAGAAATAACTCTAGAAGGAATGAAGGGATGGAGCCAAAGCAAAACCAATACCCAGCTGTGGATGTGACTGGTGATAGAAGCAAGGTCCGATGCTGTAAAGAGCAATATTGCATAGGAACCCGGAATGTTAGGTCCATGAATCAAGGTAAATTGGAAGTGGTCAAACAGGAGATGGCAAGAATGAACATAGACATGCTAGGAATCAGTGAATTAAAATGGACTGGAATGGGTAAATTTAACTCAGATGACCATTATATCTACTACTGTGGGCAGGAATCCCTTAGAAGAAATGGAGTAGCCATCATGGTCAACAAAAGAGTCCAAAATGCAGTACTTGGACGCAATCTCAAAAACGACAGAATGATTTCTGTCCGTTTCCAAGGCAAACCATTCAATATTACAGTAATCCAGGCCTATGCCCCAACCAGTAACGCTGAAAAGCCGAAGTTGAACAGTTCTATGAAGACTTACAAGACCTTTTAGAACTAACACCCAAAACAGATGTCCTTTTCATTATAGGGGACTGGAATGCAAAAGTAGGAAGTCAAGAAACACCTGGAGTAACAGGCAAATTTGGCCTTGGAGCACAGAATGAAGCAGGGCAAAGGCTAATAGAGTTTTGTCAAGAGAACGCACTGGTCATAGCAAACACCCTCTTCCAACAACACAAGAGAAGACTCTACACATGGACATCACCAGATGGTCAACACCGAAATCAGACTGATTATATTCTTTGCAGCCAAAGATGGAGAAGCTCTATACAGTTAGCAAAAACAAGACCAGGAGCTGACTGTGGCTCAGATCATGAACTCCTTATTGCCAAATGCAGACTGAAATTGAAGAAAGTAGGGAAAACCACTAGACCATTCAGAAATGACCTAAATCAAATCCCTTATGATTATACAGTGGAAGTGAGAAATAGATTTAAGGGACTAGATCTGATAGATAGAGTGCCTGATGAACTATGGACGGAGGTTCGTGACATTGTACAGGAGACAGGGACCAGGACCATCCCCATGGAAAAGAAATGCAAAAAAGCAAAATGGCTGTCTGAGGAGAGCTTACCAATAGCTGTGAAAAGAAGAGAAGCGAAAAGCAAAGGAGGAAAGGAAAGATATAAGCATCTGAATGCAGAGTTCCAAAGAATAGCAAGGAGAGATTAGAAAGCCTTCCTCAGCAATCAATGCAAAGAAATAGAGGAAAACAACAGAATAAGAAAAACAAGAGATCTTTTCAAGAAAATTAGAGATATCAAGGGAACATTTCATGCAAAGATGGGCTCGATAAAGGACAGAAATGGTATGGACCTAACAGAAGCAGAAGATATTAAGAAGAGGTGGCAAGAATACACAGAAGAACTGTACAAAAAAGATCTTCAGGACCAAGATAGTCACGATAACGTGATCAGTGACCTAGAATCAGACATCTTGGAATGTGAAGTCAAGTGGGCCTTAGAAAGCATCACTACGAACAAAGCTAGTGGAGGGGATGGAATTCCAGTTGAGCTACTTCAAATTTTGAAAGATGATGCTGTGAAAGTGCTCCACTCAATATGCCAGCAAATTTGGAAAACTCAGCAATGGCCACAGAACTGGAGAAGGTCAGTCTTCATTCCAATCCCAAAGAAAGGGAATGCCAAAGAATGCTCAAACTACCGCACAATTGCACTCATCTCACACGCTAGTAAAGTCATGCTCAAAATTCTTCAAGCCAGGCTTCAGCAATATGGGAACCGTGAACTCCCAGATGTTCAAGCAGGTTTTAGAAAAGGCAGAGGCACCAGAGATCAAATTGCCAACATCCGCTGGATCATGGAGAAAGCAAGAGAGTTCCAGAAAAACATCTATTTCTGCTTCATTGACTATGCCAAAGCCTTTGACTGTGTGGATCACAATAAACTGTGGAACATTCTGAAAGAGATGGGAATACCAGACCACCTGACCTGCCTCTTGAGAAACCTGTATGCAGGTCAGGAAGCAACAGTCAGAACTGGACATGGAACAACAGACTGGTTCCAAATAAGAAAAGGAGTACGTCAAGGCTGTATATTGTCACCCTGCTTATTTAACTTACATGCAGAGTACATCATGAGGAACGCTGGGCTGGAAGAAGCACAAGCTGGAATCAAGATTGCTGGGAGAAATATCAATAACCTCAGATATGCAGATGACACTACCCTTATGGCAGAAAGTGAAGAGGAACTAAAAAGCCTCTTGATGAAAGTGAAAGAGGAGAGTGAAAAGGTAGGCTTGAAGCTCAACATTCAGAAAACAAAGATCATGGCATCTGGTCCCATCACTTCATGGGAAATAGATGGGGAAACAGTGGAAACAGTGTCAGACTTTATTTTTGGGGGTTCCAAAATCACTGCAGATGCTGATTGCAGCCATGAAATTAAAAGACACTTACTCCTTTGGAAGGAAAGTTATAACCAACCTAGATAGTATATTAAAAAGCAGAGACATTACTTTGCCAACAAAGGTCCGTCTAGTCAAGGCTATGGTTTTTCCCGTGGTCATGTATGGATGTGAGAGCTGGACTGTGAAGAAAGCGGATCGCCGAAGAATTGATGCTTTTGAACTGTGGTGCTGAGAAGACTCTTGAGAGTCCCTTGGACTGCAAGGAGATCCAACCAGTCCACTCTAAAGGAGATCAATCCTGGGTGTTCATTGGAAGGACTGATGCTACAGCTGAAACTCCAATACTTTGGCCACCTCATGCGACGAGTTGACTCACTGGAAAAGACTCTGATGCTGGGAAAGGTTGGGGGCGGGAGGAGAAGGGGACAACAGAGAATGAGATGGCTGGATGGCATCACCGACTCGATGGACATGAGTTTGAGTGAACTCCGGGAGTTGGTGATAGACAGGGAGGCCTGGCATGCTGTGATTCATGGGGTCGCAGAGAGTCAGACACGACTGAGCGACTGAACTGAACTGTGATCCACACAGTCAAAGGCTTTGGCATAGTCAATAAAGCAGATGTTTTTCTGGAATTCTCTTGCTTTTTCTATGATCAACTGGATGTTGGCAATTGGATCTCTGGTCCCTCTGCCTTTTCTAAAACCAGCTTGAACATCTGGAAGTTCTCAGTTTTCATACTGTTGAAGCCTACCTTGGAGAATTTTGAGCATCACTTTGCTAGTGTGTGAGATGAGTGCAATTGTGAGGTAGTTTGAACATTCTTTGGCATTGTCTTTCTTTGGGATTGGAATAAAAAAGGACCTTTTCCAGTCCTGTGGCCACTACTAAGCTTTCCAAATTTGCTGGCATACTGACTGCAGCACTTTCATAGCATCATGTTTTAGGATTTCAAAAAGTTCAGCTGGAATTCCATCACCTCCACTAGCTTTGTTTGCAGTGATGCTTCCTAAGGCCCACTTGACTCTGCACTCCATGATGTCTGGGTCTAGGTGAGTGATACACACTATCATGGTTATCTAGGTCAATAAAATCCTTTTTGTACAGTTTCTCTGTGTATACTTTCTACCAGAACCTGAGAAGAAAATATTCCTCTATTCGCTGGGCTGGCTTGTCAAAATCTGTACTAGTATATCCTGTTTGGGGCACCACTTTTTAAGAGGACCAAAGAAGGCCAACAAAGGTGGGAAGAATATTCAGATACTATAATGTATTTTTAAAAGGTTGAAATCGTTGAGAATTCTCTTTTTAATTTTTGTTTTTGTTTTAACTTTAATAAGCATTACTAGAGGGCTTCCCTGGTGGCTCAGATGGTAAAGAATCTGCCCATAATGCGGGAAACCTAGGTTCAATCCCTGGGTTGTGAAGAGCCCCTGGAGAAAGGAATGGCAACCCACTCCAGTATTCTTGCCTGGAGAATTCCATGGAGAGAGTGTCGGACGTGACAGATGACTCACATACACACTAGCATTACTATAGCACTAAATAATAAAACAATCAAAAAGAAATTTCAAGTTTTAATTCATTAAACAATCAACATGATTTATTGAAAACTACTATAGGCCAGGCACTGTTCTAGGACAGACCAGTCTAGACTCGTGACTTCTTAGAGCTTGCATTCTAATGGAAAACATAGAAAAATCAATAAATAATATAATTTCTGATACCTACAGTCTTACTACTGACCATGACTTTGTATTACTCTGAATTTCTATATTTATGTGTATATTTTTTTATAGGGTTTGGGGGTTTTTTTAGGCATCTTTTTTTAAAGATCCTCCTTTAAAGCAGGATCTTTGCACTTTTGGTTCTACTCTTCATTTAACATTATTTTTGAAAACATACTTTCCAAGTTGCTGCAAAGACTTTAATATGTTTTTTTCACTTTTAACACCAAAATTTACTTAATATTCTTCCATTCTTCCAACACCTGTTATGTCCAGCCTTTGCTGTAAATGCAACAAAGGACTAGGTTGGGAGTGAATTCCCTCTCCAGAGGAATTTGGGCAAGGTAGGCAGGAGGGCCTACCTTAAGTCTGCAGGAGGGCTTTTTTTTTTAAGCTGTGCCAAGCTAGTATGAAAGTGCTGAGTCCTAACCACTGAACCACCAGGGAATTCTCTGCAGGACTTTAAAGCTGACAGTAGGATCCCAGAACATTACGATTAACATGCTTAAATAATAAGGAAGCAGGCCATATCCAATCACTCCAGGCAAAACCTCAGCCTAAAAAGAGAATTATTAATGTGGTGAGAGACAGCAGAGTAGAGGTACATGAGCTCTCTCAAGAAACTCCAGTTGACTACTGGCGAGGAAAGAATCCTCTGGCACTATATGAGAGTACACTACCAAGCACAGAGAAACTTCTCTCAAATTCCTTCTAAGTCTGCTGTAAGAAATGAAAAGCATGAGGCTAACCTTTAGGAAACTTAATGGGAACTTTAGTGGAATCAGGAGAAGAGAATGGGCCAATAAGGGCAGTTATAAAGTCAACACTGATAATCCCAAAGGCACCCACTGAGGTCAGCTCTTGAGAAGATCACACAAGAACATCAGAAGCCAATTAAGGTCACCAGGCAGTAGAGGTCTGGGCAGCACAGCCAAATGCAGCCGAACCAACAAATCAATACCCACAGAACAGTCAGGAGCCAGTGAACCATGATTTGGAAGGATCTGGTGATAACCAGTCTCAAAATCAAAGATGATTTTCATAATCATTGCCTAGAAGATTTAAGGTGTAGGGATGGATTATGAAGATAATAAAAGAAATCACTTGAAGGCTGTCAAGAAAGCAAGAATAGAGTATTCCATATACTCTAGAGGGTTCTGGAATGGAAGTTTCTACAAAAGGTTTTCAAGTCAGCATAAGGAATAACCTTTTGACCTCTAAAACTATTCAACAATGAAATAAGTTTCCTCACAAAGTGGTAAGCTCCCTTGTTTTCAGATATATTTAGCAAAGTGATCAACTTTTGTGGCTTTTGTAAAGGAGAATCTGAGTTTGATTGGAGTTTTTTTTTGTCATTCTTTTCCAAATATCTTTAATTGTAATTTTATTTTTATCAAAGTTAACCACAAACAGAGAGGAACATAAAGATACAAGGATAAATATCAGTTAAGCAAACCTGAAGGACAGTTAATGAACATGCCGCCAAAAAGGAGAGGAAAATTACAAGGAGATAATTCGTTCAAGAAACACTGTGCTCTTATTACATACCATGCTCTGTACTAAGTACTAGAGAAACAAACAACAACAAACATAGACTAAAAATTAAATAAAATAACATACAGAATAAATACAATGTAATATCCTCCAGTGTATCCAGGAACAGAACAAGCACATTAGTGGGAAAACTAATAAAGTCCAAATTAAGCCTGGAATTTACCTAATAGTAATATATCAATGTTGGTTTCTCAGTTCTGACAAAGGTACCCTCATAAGGTAAGATGTTAACATCAGGAGAAACTGGCTGAGGAGTATAGAAATGTTATAATCTTTACAACTTTTCTATAATCTAAGATCAATCACCAAAAGGTTTACTTTAAAAAAACTCAAGTCTTAATGATAAAGCTACTGCAGTTCCTCAAAAAATTAAAAACAGAATTACCATGTGATCCAGCAATTCTATCAATACTTCTAGATATATACTCAAAAGAATTGATAGTACAGACTCAGAGATGTTTATACACCCACGTTCATAACATTATTCACAATAGCCAAAAGGTAGACAACCCAAATTTCCTTCAACGGATGGGTGAATACACAAAAAAACATGATATATACATATAACAGACATGACTTAGTGACTAAATGACAACATATAATAGAATATTATTCAGCCAATCCTAACACATGATACATGAAGCATCAGGCTAAGTAAAATTGTTGCTGTTTAGTCCGTAAGTCATGTCCAACTCTTTTTGTGACCCCAAGAACTGTAGCCCACCAGGATACTCTGTCCATGGAATTTCCCAGGCAAGAATACTAGAGTGGGTTGCTATTTCCTTCTCCAGGGGATCTTCCCAACCCAGGGATCGAAACTGCATCCCCTGCATTGGTAGCAATTCTTAACCACTGAGCCACCAGGGAAGCCCTAAGTAAAATTCAGTTCAGTCGCTCAGTCGTGTCCGACTCTTTGAGACCCCATGAATCACAGCACTCCGGGCCTCCCTGTCCATCACCAACTCCCGGAGTTCACTCAAACTCATGTCCATCGAGTCGGTGATGCCATCCAGCCATCTCATTCTCTGTCGTCCCCTTCTCCTCCTGCCCCCAATCCTTCCCAGCATCACAGTCTTTTCCAGTGCGTCAACTCATCGCATGAGGTGGCCAAAGTATTGCAGTTTCAGCTTTAGCATCAGTCCTTCCAATGAACACCCAGGATTGATCTCCTTTAGAATGGACTGGTTGCCAGTTTCAAAAAGACAAATATTAGGTTGGTACAAAAGTAACTGGTTTTTTGCATTGTTGAACTTTCCCATTTGCTACTGGAATACATTCTTAAATGTGGTTGTTATACATCATTTTAATGCACATTTCTCACTTTTTTTTTTTGCTAATGACATTACTTAGCATTTATATTTGGAGAAGGCAATGGCAAGCCACTCCAGTACTCTTGCCTAGAGAATCCCATGGACGGAGGAGCCTGGTAGGCTGCAGTCCATGGGGTCGCTACGAGTCAGACATGACTGAGCAACTTCACTTTCACTTTTCACTTTCACACTTTGGAGAAGGAAATGGCAACCCACTCCAGTGTTCTTGCCTGGAGAATCCCAGGGACGGGGGAGCCTGGTGGGCTGCCATCTATGGGGTCACACAGAGTCAGACACGACTGAAGGGACTTAGCAGCAGCAGCAGCATTTATATTTATTTTAGACTATAAAAATGATGTTAGACAAAAAGAAAATTCAAGTAATTTTTTATTTGAGTTCAAAATCAGTCATAAAGCAGTGGAGACAATTCACAACATCAACAACACACTTGGCCCAGGAACTGATAACAAACGTACGATGCAGTGGTAGTTCATGAAGTTTTGCAAGTGATGAGAGCCTTGAAGATGAGAAGCATAGTGGCCAGGCAATGGGAAGTTGACAGTGACCAAATGAGAGCAATCATCCAAGCTGATCCTCTTACAACTACACAAGAAGTTGCTGAAGAACTCAACGTTGACCATTCTACAGTCATTCGGCATTTGAAACAAATTGGAAAGGTGAAAAAGCTCAATAAGCAGGTGCCTTATGAGCTGACCACAAATCAAAAAATTTGTTGTTTTTGACATGTCACCTTTCATTCCACCTAACAACAACAAATCCTTTCCTGATACATTGTGACATGCGACAAATGAAAAGTGGATTTTATACACCGGGCGACAACCAGTTCAGTTGTTAGCTTTGGAGAAGGAGCTCCAAAGCACTTCCCAAAGCCAAACTTGCACCAAAACAAGGTCATGGTCACTGTTTAGTGGTCTGCAGCCGGTCTGATCCACTATAGCTTTCTGAATCCCAGAAAAACCATTAAATCTGAGTAGTATGCTCAGCAAATCGATGAGATGCACTGAAAACTGCAATACCTGCAGCCAGCACTGGTCAACAGAATGGGCCCAATTCTTCTCCATGACAACATGTGACTATCCATCGCACGACCAATGCTTCAAAAGTTGAACGAATTGGGCTACCAAGTTTTGCCTCATCTGCCATATTCACCTGCCCTCTTGCCAATCAACTACACTACTTCAAGCATCCATACAACCTTTTGCAGATGCTTCTACATTCAGTAGGAGGCAGAAAATGTTTTCCAAGAGATCATCAAATCCCAAAGCATGGATTTTTACGCTACAGGAATAAATGAACTTATTTCTCATTGGCAAAAATGTGTTGACTGTAATGGTTCCTATTTTTATTAATAAAGATGTGTTTGAACCTAGTTATAATGATTTAAAATTCACGGTCCAAAACCTCAATTACTTTTGTATCAACCTAGTATTTTGTATGATTTCACGTATGTGGGATATGTGCAGTAGTCAAATTCACAGAGACAGAAAGCAGAATGAATGGTGCTCTGGGGACTAGAGTGAGAGGAAAATGGTAAGTTAAAAGGTATTTTATAGGTACAGAGTTTCAGCCTGGAGAAATGAAAACACTGGAGATGGATGGTGATGATGACTGCAGGACAACGTGAACATACTTAGACACTTGCTGCTGCTGCTGCTGCTGCTAAGTCACTTCAGTCGTGTCCGACTCTGTGTGACCCCATAGATGGAAGCCCACCAGGCTCCCCTGTCCCTGGGATTCTCCAGGCAAGAACACTGGAGTGGGTTGCCATTTCCTTCTCCAATGTGTGAAAGTGAAGTCGCTCAGTCGTGTCGGACCCTTAGCAACCCCATGGACTGCAGCCTACCAGGCTCCTCCGTCCATGGGATTTTCTAGGCAAGAGTACTGGAGTGGCTTGCCATTGCCTTCTCCGACTTAGACACTTACCACTGGTTAAAACAGTGTATTTTATATTATATTTTATTACAATTTTTAAATATAGTCAAATAAATACAACGATAGATGTCTGAATAGAAGAACTCTAACTTCCCTGAGACTCTAACTTCTAAGATGAGTTCTGAACAAGACAGTCATCCTAGGAAAAAAATGGGGGGAAGGAACACTGAATACAGGTAGAGCTATTGCAAGCATGGTAGTTTATAACAGCAATCAGAAAACTACAACCCCATAGGCCATGTTCTGCCATCTTTTTTTATATAGCCCACAGACTAAGAATGGTTTTCACATTCTTTAATGGTTGAAAAAAATTTAATCAAATTTTAATGACATGAAAAATTTTAATGTGCATAATTAAAGTTTCCCTGGAAGAGAGCCATGACCGTTCACTTACATACTGTCAATAGCTGCCTTCATGCTACCACAGCACAAGTGAGTAGTTATTGACAAAAAAGGCCCAAAAAACTTAAAATATTTATTATCTGGCCTTTTACAGAAAAAGTCTGCCAACCCCTGGTCTAGAGGCCTGAAAGTAGTACCTGTAGTATGGATTTAACAAAGATGTGTCTGATAGAGACAGACAGTAAATGAGATAAGCTACAAAGTGCGTGTGCTTAGTCACTCAGTCATGTTGACTCTTTACAGCCCCATGGACTGCAGTCTGCCAGGCTCCTCTGTCCATGAGGATTCTTCAGGCAAGAATACTGCAGTGGGTTGCCATGCCCTTCTCTAGAGGATCCTCCCAACCCAGGGATCTAACCCAGGTCTCCTACACTGCAGGTGGCTCAGTCGGATTCTTTACCAACTGAGCCACCAGGGAAGCCCAAAGCTATAACGTAAAGGGCTGTATCTGCCAGGCTAAAGAATCTGAACTCGTCTCAACTTGACTCCATTTATTATGAAAAGCTACTGAAGAACTGCACTGAGAGTAATCTGCCTAGATTCACCTTATGTAAAGGCAATTATAAAGGTAGCTGAAATATTTTATTTACTAAAAAACAAAACCTGCCACTTAAAAAAAAAAAGACTAGAAGCATACCAGTAAGGTTAACAGTGGTAGGTTGTCTCACTCTGCAATTCCATGGACTGTAGCCCACCAGGCTCCTCTGTCCATGAGGTTTTTCCAGGCAAGGATACTGGAGTGGGTTGCCATTTCCTTCTCCAGAGGATCTTCCCAGACCAGCGATCAAACCTGCACCTCCTGCAGTGGTATGCATTCTTTAACAGTGGTAGGTAGCATATTTGAAATTTTTATTTCCTTTTTTGTACTTATCCATGTTTTTCATATCTTCTCAAATGAGAAGAAAACTGCTTTTATAATTCAAATCCAACAATAAGTACTTTTAAACTCATATTCATACACACAATAACATTTTTTCTCTAGGTTCTATACACTTCTCCCCTCCCCTCCCCCTCAACTGCTCCCACCCCTTCAGCCTTAGGCAGAAGGAAAAAATATGTCTAAGGAAACCTATCCATATAGCAAAACTATAAAAGGATGCCTCTGTCACACTTACAAAGGTTAAATAACATTCTACCTTTTCAAATTACCTATTTGCTTTATAGGCATGAAAGAATAGAATGTTGGAAAGCAATGCATTGGCAGAGCACTCTTCCCATATAGAGTTTTCATCACATCAAAGAGTCAAATCAATAATATCTTTTTGAAACTAAAAATGTTAAAGGACAGGAAAAAATGCAGAGCTTGCAAGTCAGGTCAAAATGTTGAAACAGATGCAAGATAAGACCATATATCTCTGCAAATATAATTATGGGCTTAAGAAATGCAGTCTTTGATTTATACACAGTACTTTGCACTTACTGACACACTGCTTGTTAAGATTAAACTCCTTTTTAATGTTGTTTCAATTCCTTGACTAAATTGTTAGGGATTTGTGTGCAAGGAACTAGAACTTTTCTTTTGTGCATCCCCCACAGCACCCCATACAGTGCCCATATATGGTGGTGCTTAATACATGCCTACAATTGAATGACAAAATAATTAACCCTACTTGAGCTCACAGACTGAAACCTGCACACCTACAATTCACACCATTAAGTCTGTTTCTATGCAACAGTTCAAAGACATTCCTGGGGTGGGTACTGCTGATTCTACTGGATTTATTACATGGGGTTTCTCCTCTAGCAAAGAGCTCAAAGTACACATGTAATGTTAAAATAGAATTCCTGACTACTGAGAAGGCGGGTGTGAAAGTGGGCAAATGAAAGAATAAATCTATTATAATACCTTGCCTGCAAAGAATAAGCATTATTCAACTCCAGAGATTAAACCACTCTAAAAATGTCTCTGAACTAAGGCTTCTAATTGACAGTATTAAACTTTGTACCGGCTAAATTCCATCACAATAAATATCACTAAAACCAAAACTCATCATTAAAAAAATCCTAAAAATCTCAGCTAATGATCTGTATGTTCATGTATTGTAGGTAAAGTTTTAGTTATATACTCTCTTTTGCCAAAACCAAACTTCTAAACTTTTTCCAAGCATTAGCTTGAGCATCTACTACATGCCACACACTGGGGAAACAAATGAATTAAAAAGCCAGTCAAGGGTCAGGATGGGGAACACGTATACACCCATCGCTGATTCATGTGAATGTATGGCAAAAACCACCACAATATTGTAATTAGTCTCCAATTAAAAAAGTTTTTTTCAATAAACACTATTTACCCACCAAAAAAAAAAAAAAAGCCAGTCAATATCAACCGACTTTATCTTCTGCTATAAATTAAAGTACCAATAACAGAGCTGAGGAAGTACTGTGCACTGAGGAGCAAACTTTTATCTGTGTAAATTTGGGGAAATTACATAGCAAATGTAAGCTACACACAGAAGACTGAGCAAGAGTTTGAGGGAAAGAGCAGGAAGAGAAGTAGAAAGAGTATACCAGCAAATAGAGGGTTATACACAAGCAGAACATGTTGGGCATGACAGGAATGATAAAGAGGAGAGAGGATAGAAAGGCAGGGCAGAGTTCAACAGTGATAGATCTGGCATGCTAAACTATGAAATTTGGAGTTTATGCCCCCAGGTAATGGAGAGAAAATAGAAATCTTTAAGTAGGGCAGAGAACCCGAAGAATCAGTTTATATATCAGGAAGAGCCTAAGTTACACTACAATCATCTCAAAAGCTTTATTTAATATTGTACCATACAGACACAGCAAATACTCTGCTTATGCAGATACAAAGGAATCTAAGGGTGACTTATTTCTCTGTCTATGCTTTCAGCTTAGCTTCAGGGCTCAGTCACTGGCCCTCTTCTCTACTTCCCTGGCTGACCTCACCAGACCCAGATTTTTAAACACCATCTACGTATTGATGACATCCTAAATGTATATTCACAGCCATGACTTTGACTTTGGGCTCCAGACTGAACAATCAATTACCTATTCCTGGATATACAGCGTGTGTGTTAGTCACTCACGACTCTTTGCGACCCCATAGACTGCAGCCCACCAGGCTCCTCTGTCCACAGGATTCTCCAGGCAAGAATATTGGAGTGGGTAATCATTCCCTTCTCCCAGGGGATCTCCCCGACCCAGGGATCAAACCCAGGTCTCCTGCATTGCAGGCAGATTCTTTACAGTCTGAACCACCAGGAAGGATTTCCAGTGAGCATCTCAAATTCAACATATCCAACTAACTTGTTCAGTTTAAACCCCAAACTAATAACTCCTTCCAGTTTTCCATCTCTGTGATACTAGTTGCTCTAGCTAACCTTGGATTCATCTTTGATCCCTCTCTCTCACATCTCACAACTAATCTATCAGCAAATTCTATTGATTCCACCTTCCAAATAGACTCTGAATCTGACCTCCCCTCACACTGCCTCCATCACTGCCTCCCTGACCCAAAGCCGCCATACACTTCATCATACTATTCCAATGACTTCCTGAATGGTCTCCTGCTGCCTCTCTTGCCTCTACAGTAGTCAAAAGCAATCTTGTAAAAACATAAATTAGATAGTATCATTTTTCTTCATAAAACTTGTCCAATGGATCCCACCACACTTAGAATAAAATTCAAAGCCCTTCTGGTCTATAAGGCTCTATACCATCTGAGACCCACCAACTTCTCAATATCATTTCCTACTACCAAACTCTTCCACCACCACTGCCAGCAATTAATACTGCAGCAATCTCCAAACTCTAGCACACCAGCCTTCTTGCACTTCCCTGAAAATCTCAAACTGATTCTTGCCCCAGAATCTTTGCACTAATAGTCCCTCCACTGCTTAAAAAGTTCCACATGCTAGCATGGATCATTCCTTATCATTAAGGTTTCTTTACCTTTAAATGCTACCTCAGCGAATCCTTACCTCATGACCTACCTAAAAGAAACACCAAGCCTACAACCACTACCCTCTATCCTTTTGTACTATTTTCTTCACAGCACTTTGACAATATCTGAAATCATATTATGTATTAGTTTGTTGTCTATCTACTAGAACATAAATTCCCATTATAAATAAGACTGTTGGGATTTCCCTGGGGGCCCAGTTTCCACAGGAGGGAGCACGCATTCAATCTCCCTGGTCAGGGAACTATCCTGGTCAGGGATCCTATCCCAAACTCAATGTGGCATGGCCAAATAAATAAAATCTTAAAAAAATTAAGACACTGTCTTCTTCACTGCTCAATCCCTGGATCTGTATAATACCTGGCATACAGTAGGGTTCATTAATACTTGCTGTTGAATGAATTCACCTAATTGGTCTAATCTATCTTATTTATATTTTCGCCCTGTTATGCATAATTCATAGTTACCAGACTGTTCTTCCTAAAACAGTTTAAAGACTGTTAAAACAAGCTCTACTATACTAATTCCTTTAATTCCTTTCTATAATTAGTCCTTCCAGCAACTTGGCCAGTTATTTTTTCTCTGACTCTAATTTCTATTATCATCTGTCTGTATTATCAGCTTATCAATGTACGGCTTACTACAAATACTATTGCTAAAGATGGACAGACATGTCCAGAATATTATTACAAATACTTTTTGTTATAACAAAAACAAGTAACACAGGCTATTTTTTAAAAAACAGAAACTACAAAAAAGAAAACATTTAAATACCAAATTCACAGGTAGGTGATCAAGGTCAACATTGTGACAAGTCATGTTGACTCTAACCCCAGTCTAATCATGGAAAAAACATCAAATCCCAATTGAGGAACATCTCACCAGTACTCTTCAAAACTGTCAAGGTCATCAAAACAAGAAAAGTCAAGAAACTAGCACAGTCAAGAGGATCCTAAGAGGACATGATTAAAAGGTATTGTGGTTGTGTAATGGAAGGTTCTGAGAGGCAAGAACTTCATATGAACTCTCTGCAGATGACCTGGAAGAACAAGCAGCCAGCATTGTTTGGAACAAAGCTATGGCTGTCTGGGTCACACATGCCTTATGTTCGTTTTCACTTTTTCCCTACATCACTTCCCTTTTCCCCCCTCACACCTTCCTCTCTGTTAATTTCACCCATCAAAAAAGCATTGTATGTGCGTGTGTGTGTGTATGTGCTCAGTCACTTAGTCGTGCCTGACTCTTTGTGACCCTATAGCCTGCTAGGCTCCTCTGTCCATGTGATTTTCCCAGCAAGGATACTGGAATGGATTGCCATTTTCTACTCCAGGGGATCTTCCCAACCCAGGAATCTATCCCAAGTCACCTGCATCTCCTGCACTGCAGGTCGATTCTTTACCTCTAAGCTACCAGGGAAGCCAACAAACCATTAATAAATTTTTTTTAAGTATTTATGATATCCGAGATGAAATTCTGGAATAGAAAAAGACAGTAGATAAAAACTAAAAAAAAAAAATCTGATTAAACTATGCAGTTCATAATTGTGTATCTTGGTTCATTAATTATAATACATACACCACACAAACGGAAGACATTAATAATAGGGAAAACTAGGCATTCGGTATTTAGAGACTCTCTACACTGCAACCTACTCCGGTGTTCTTGCCTGGAGAATCCCAGGAAAGGGGGAGCCTGGTGGGCTGCCGTCTGTGGGGTCGCACAGAGTCGGACACGACTGAAGCGACTTAGCAGTTAGCAGCAGCATACTGTCTTTGAAATTTTTCTATAAACCTAAAACTGTTCCAAAAAATAAGATTTTTTTTCATTAAATTCATCCAAAAATCCTATCATTCAAATAAAATCACCATTAGTTTATGTTTGATATAAACCATCTTAGATTTCTATGTAAATGAACAAATAGAGGTATATTCCTACAAAAATGTGATCACACTACAAATAACTTTAAAACTGGCTTTTTACACTTAACAATATATATAATGTGCTTTGATGTGCTTTCCAAGTCATTACTAGAAGTCTCTATCATAACTACTAGTTACAAGACATTACCCTCTATGAGGGCATCTTATTTATGTAGCCAAATCACCCATTATTTAAAATTTACATTTTTCTTGGAGTTTTTTTTGCTACTATTTAAGACAACTATTGTGCTCACTTCAGCAGCACATATACTAAAACTGGAAAGATGCAGAGAAGATTAGCATGGCCCCCACACAAGGATGACATGCAAATTCATGAAGTGTTTTGTATTTTTATGCATGGCAGAAACCAACACAATATTGTAAGCAACTATCCTTCAATTAAAAATAAAATTAACTTTTTTTTAAAAAGAAAATTCTGAGACGAATATCTTTGCAAACTTACCAGTTAGGGCCTTAATGAAGAAGAGCAGCTGAGTGATAGGTTATTAATGCTTCAATGTGTGCTTAGTCGCTCAGTCATGACCAACTCCTGGCGACTGGCAACCCCATGGAGTGGAGCCACGAGGCTCCTCTGTCCATGGCAAGAATGCTGGAGTGGATTGCCATTTCCTCCTCCAAGGGATCTTCCCAACCCAGGGATCGAACTCAAGTCTCCTGTGTCTCCTGCACTGCAGGTACATTTTTTATCACTGAGTCACCTGGGATGCCCATGCTTTCATTAAGTATGGCCAAAATATTCTCCAGAAAGGATGTTCAAAAGTAAATATCGGTGAACAACAGTGTATGAGTGTGCCAATTTCCCCACTCCTATACCAATACTAGATACTATCATTTTATCACGTATATGCCAATCTGCTGCAGGTGGAGTTTTGTTTTTCTGTAAGTAGAAAATACTGTATTTTTATCTTTATTGGTTATTTTTATTTCTCTTTGCATGCAATCTATCTTTTCAGGTCTTTTGACAATCTGTTAGATACTCAAGTAACTTTCTGAGTCCAACCTGATGCAAAAAAATTTTTCCCCACATTTTGCCTGGATTTAGTCATCACTGGTTCCCCTACACCTGGAAAACTGCCTGGCACATCAAACACATTCAATAAATATGTCAAATGAATACTAAATGATTAAAGTTGTCTTTTAACTTGATGGTACTGTTGCCAACTAGAGGCTGTTTTACATAATAATTCTATCATAATTGCCTTTGCAATCATTCTTAGAACAGCTCATCCTATGTGAAGATTAGAAAACTGCTTACACATTTTTTTAAAGCAGTAATTTTTCTTTAAATGTTAAGACTTTATTTACAAAGCTTCTTTGTTGCACAGAAAGTAAAAAAGGTTGTTACAATCTCAGGCAGCCACAGACAGCTAACTCATCAATCACAGCTATCCATGCTACAGCAAGTCTTACACAGAAACCTAACAACTCTTACAAATTTGTTGGGGTGAAGTGCCCAAGGTTGGTGGTGGATTTCCAAGAGGGACTAAATGGAGGAAGGTGGAATGTCACAGAACTATTTTTTGGCTCTTTGCGTGACAGGGTAGGTGGGTGTCCTGGGGTTTGTATCACAGCTACCCTTAAAAAAACAAACAGCTAAAAATTCATGTCAGCAGTCCAACCAATACTGAACAGTTCTTTTCCTGCAAGTTATTTGGGGTCTCATTAATCATCTTCTCCATCATCTGTTTCTCTGTTCCTTAAAACAGGAATTTTAACTTCATATTTTATATTTGATTCCCCCAGATTTTGGATGGCAGATGGTTGCATGGCATCACCAACTCAAGGGACATGAGTTTGAGTAAGCTCTGGGAATTGGTGATGGACAGGGAAGCCTGACATGCTATAGTCCACGGGGTCGCAAAGAGTCAGACACGACTGAGCAACTGAACTCCCAGATTTTATTTACATTTTAAGATAGGATTCCATTTTTTTCCCAAATGGTTTAGCCAATTGTTTCAACATAATTTCAAAATTCTTTCTCAACTAACATGAAATGTCACCTGTATAACACTAGTCTTACATATTTCTAGATTATTTTGACCCAGTGCTGTCTATTCCAGTTACCACTTACTGTTTTGATTACCATAGCTTTATTTGCATATTCACTAGTACAAGTCCCCACTCAATTTTCTTCTTTCAAAAATTTTTCGACTTTATAAGCTCATTCTTCCAAATGAAATGTTGACTCATTTTGTCAAGTTTTCGAAAAGAATTCTAATTGGAATTGTAAATTATAAGCCATAGGACCTTGTGCCAGTTACTTAATCTCTCTGTTGCTATTTCCCTCATTGGTAAAATGGAGACAGTAGTACTTAACTCACAGGTTTGTTAGGAGAACTAAGTGAATTAAGACCTATACAGTACTAGGCTAGAAAGATGTTAACTATTAGTATAATTGTTCAAAAGTGATAACTATTATCATGATTGTTCAATAAATGTTTTCCAAATTGTGCGCCCACAAAATTCAAAAGGCTCTTCAAAATACACCAAATGTACCATAAAGCATAGGCAATGATATGAAAAACACATAACTTATGCCTGCTTCATTTCACTAAAACCTTGACCCTTGGTGAAACGCAGAACTGACCCTAGGAGCTGAGAACTATGAAAAACACCAAAGGCTGGTGGTAGGAAGCCTCAAAATTTTTATAAAGACTGGCCCACCAAGTGAAGATCACTTCCTTCTAGTCAGCGTTTTGGGGCACTAGCACATGCCCTCTAACTCCTTTCGTTTCCGTATCTCCACAGTTATGACAATACTACTTCCCTCTTGATTTCTTTCCAAGAAAACACAGAGGGACTAGACGTCTAAGACAAAATACTTTTCAAATGAGATAGTGGCCAGGTACAGAGTATATATGCTACTGCTAACTATAGACAACGTGTCCAGAATATTGTAACAAGCTACCTCCACCAAGTTTCCCATATCACTGTTAAGGATGGAGGGAGGGGGACTATTGTGTGTTTTCTCCCTACGGGGAGACCGGCTTATCTCACAATGATTGTTATTAATTGTTTTGCTATCAGCATGACATTGGGATGAGGTAGATGTCATATTGGAGAAGGAAATGGCAACCCACTCCAGTGTTCTTGCCTGGAGAATCCCAGGGACGGGGGAGCCTGGTGGGCTGCCGTCTATGGGGTCGCACAGAGTCGGACACGACTGAAGTGACTTAGCAGCAGCAGCAGATGTCATATACTTCTAAGGAACTTAAAAAATAATAATAATAACCTCCTATACAGAGCTGTACGATGAGTAAACAGAGGCCAGGACTGGCAACGTAAAAGCGTGCTCAGCCCAGTTCGACTCTGTGGGCTGCAGCCTGCCAGGCTCCTCTGTCCATGGAATTTTTCACACCAGAATACTGGAGTGGGTTGCCATTTCCACCTCTAGGGGATCTTCCGGACCAAGGGATCGAACCCGCGTCTCCTGCATTGTCAGGCGGATTCTTCACCGCTTGAGTCACCCGGGAAGCCCCAGGACTGGAACATGACTTGCTAATTGCAAAAGCAGCCAAAGGCCTACACCCTAGGTGTCCTCATTCCCAGAACCCTGCTCGGTCTACCACACCACACAGCTTCTCACCGACGCTTGCCACGCTTCGAGGTGGGAGGAGTAAAAGCAGCCAGTCGGGACATAGGAAAAGCGCTGGAAAACCTAGGAACGGCGCAGTCGAGAGCACATGACCGGCCGCTCGTCTCCCCTTCCGCCCTCCCCCGTCCCCGCGCCAGCAGCACGCGCTGCCAACCTCGTCATGTGACCTTCACGCGGCCCCAGCGCTCCCCCTACTAGGCGACTCTTTCCAGCAGCCATTTTGCCGAGAACTTGTCGTCCGTGTTCACAGCGGAGCAGGACTCCACGAAAACCCGCGGCCAGACTTTACAGGCCGCACACGCGCTTCGAAAGAGTGCTGGGACCGGCAGGGGAGAGCCGAACCTCACTGAACACGTCGCACCCCGGGGCGCCGGGAAAAGCTGTGGGTGCGCCTCCGAGTGCGATTGGCTGTGGCGTCCACGTGACGCCATTGCCCCCCACCCTTTCCTTGCGCCCCCCCCCAAAAAAACAGACAGACTCTTAACACCTCGCGCCAAGTAAGCGCCGCTGGGCGCGCGGGGACAGACGGGGCGCGTGGCAACCAGGGCGCCTGCGCGTACCTGCCAGGGCCGGCCGCAGCGGGCCCACGCGCCGCTCCGCTCACGGGTCCCGGAATCCTCGCGCTGCTGGAACACCCGGCTAGTCATTGGCGGCCAGGTTTGATCACGTGATCCGCTCAGGCCCGCCCCTAACCGCTAATCACCTGGCACCGTGCTCGAAGCGGTGCCGAAAGTCGTTCGCACGCGGAAAGGGAGGGTGGTTAGAAGACCTCCTTTTCAGCCGTTATGAGATTATGTTCCTGAAGTGGAAACGAGAAAGCAGGGTCTCTAAACTAAGTAAGGTCACACCTACCGCTTTAACTTCGCGTGCCCCTCCAGGAGCCGGGAACCATCGCCCTTGGGCGCTCCCCGATGCACGCCGGGATATGTCTGGCGCCCCTCGGTGTGCTGCAGAGCATGCCGGGAAAGGCACCTCTCCCGATTTCCTGGCTCTCACCTCCCTGGTTTTCCTTTCTTGTCCGGTAGAAAGCCCTGTCTTACAGCGGGGATGCAGGCAGTTTGGTAATTATGGGAGCGAGACTGGGTGTAACAGGCACTTTCAGTCTCCCTTCCCCCACTCGTTTGATCTGTGTGGTTTTAGGGAAACCGCTTAACTTTTCTTCAGGGAGAATGCATTTGGTAAGTTCCTGCTGAGTGCCTTTTTGAATACTGAAAAGAAAAAAGTATCTGCCTACAAGCAAACTATCAGAAGTTCGTGGTGGTGGGAGGGGAAGAATGCTAATTTAGACACAACTTACTATAAACCCCTCTAGCGAGTAGAAATAATGCTAGAAGACATTCTGAAGAATGTCTTTGGGGACCTTTGACCAGACCTTTCTTGATAAACGTACTGCTATTGTTGGGGAAAGTGGAGGTGAGAGGAGCAGGAGGAATTTAAAGGAGCCAGAGATGTAGCCCTACTGCATTTTGTTTCAACCTCATCTAGCTATGATGTATTGAAGCTGAAAAAAACACCATCTACTGAGATGAGAAAAGGTGGTCTTGCATTTGAATGAGTTAATTTTGTACTGTATTCACGAAACTGACCTACAGAACAAATACAACAACAAAAAACTGATATTCTACTCCCAATTAAAACAATTCGTATCTGTTCTGCTCTAACTCCATTCTTCAGCTTTGCTGATTTCAAAACTTTGTTTTTTCGGTTAACAAAGGGATGATTAAACTGGAGGAATTTGACTAGCACCGCTCAGACTCAAGAATGCTGATTTATAAGCTAGAAATTAAATGTGTTAATTTATAATGCGGTTATATATAAGCCAAAATATATTATTTTGCACACCCTTTTCTGGTTTCAAGGCACTTACTTGATAAGCCTAATTACTTATCAGAAGATTATGTTCTGACTAGGAAATCGAAAGGAAATTAGACAATCACATGTACTAAAACTATTAATAGCCTATCAATGTTAAGGAGAAGGAAATGGCAACCCACTCCAGTGTTCTTGCCTGGAGAATCCCAGGGACGGGGGACCCTGATGGGCTTCTGTCTATGGGGTCACACAGAGTCTGACACGACTGAAGTGACGCAGCAGCAGCAGCAGCATTATCAATGTTAAACTTGATGTTAATCAAACAGTCCAGTATACTTTATTACATTTGATGTGAACAACAACCCTGAGAGAAAAGTACTATACTAATATTACCACCTTCTGAGACAGTCTTGAGTGGGAAACTAAAAAATGTATTTCCACATTTTCTACAGGCAGTTGTGACACACAACTACGTTGGGGTCATTGATTATAGTGGAAAGAGCCCTGGCCTTGAAATCAGACCCATTTGAGTGAACTTGCAATTCTCCACTTTCTGTACTTTGACCTTGAACAGATTTTTTTTTTAACATTTTAATCCTCAGTTCCTTTAACTTCAATTTGGGGCCAATAAACTTAGCCTTTGGATTGTCATGATGATTCCAAAATAAAAATATTTTGAACACCTGTCACAGTCCCTGGTGAATAGGAGGCACTGTATAGCTGTGAATACACGTTAGTGGTAAAGGTCGTGTTTTAACCAGCATCCTGTGTCCAGTACAGCATATTCTTGAATCCTTTTTCCTCCACTATTCTGTTTCTCCCCTAGACAGTGCTAGAGGCACACCAACAGATTCTTACACTGCAGATCTTTTTTAGATTCCTTGGTAGCTGGTGCCCATCTGTTGGTACAAACTGTTACATTATCTCCCACCTTCATTTCAAGGGTTTTTTTTTTTTCCTCTTAACCTGTCATTTAAGATGCTGAACTGTAGGCATTATTGAAGTAAAATAATATTAATAATACAGAGATGGTTAGAGGGTATAGGGGGCACTTGTGCCTGCACTTGATGAAGGTTAGAAATTGCTGCTTCTGAATCCCCAGGGTCCCCAAACCCCACAGTGAGAGCGTGAGGGGCTGTGGAAACGGCGGGGCGGGGGGCGCTCAGCATGGGCCCGAGAGGTCGCAGGTGCCCAACGAGGCACACCTGCGTGGCTCCACGCACATCAATCAGCGCCAGGGGTTTAAGAACGTGCCTCCCAGCCTCGGCCTCAGGCTCTCCCGACTCGCCCACCCTGTGCCAGCTGGCCCTGCTCTCCCTAACCGTGGACCTGAAGCTGTGGCACGTCGACTTCTGGGCCAGCCTCCATGGCCAGGTCCCGGGGTTGCTGGACTGGGACATGGGGAAAGAGTCCTTCGTGGCCGTCACCACGTCGCACCTGCCCTTAGCCGAACAGAACCTTGCCAGATATAAACTCCGAATAGTTGAGCCACCAATGTTACCTCTGGAAAAAAAAACCCAACCCTGATAAAGATGGTCCAGATTTTGAGCCCAACCTGTGGATGTGGGTAGACCCCAACATCGCGTTCCCCCCTGGAAAGCTGGAGGTCCCAGAACCCAGTAAGGGGAAGAATCTGATAACCACAGCTCCCTCCCCTCAGCCAGTCCCAAAAGAAGACTTTGCCAAATGCCCCGAAGCCACAGAGGTGGAGTCGCTGTCACCCCCTGGAGACCAGTCTTCCCCTTGGAAGCGGATTGCTACCTCCCCCAGCAACTGGGAGACAACATTTCCCCTTTTTCCAGACGGCTCCTGAAGGCTGGAAGAATACAGTGAGTCACAATCTCTGTTTCCGAGACAGCTTCCAGAAGGTGCCGGTCAGCATGCAGGGTGGGGCCAGCTCACGGCCCCGATCCTGCCTCTGGAAGTTGACAGACAAGGGACACCGCCGCTTTGCAGAAGAGGCCTGTGCCTTGGCCTCCACCCGGCTGGAAAGGATCCAACAGTGCATGAGCCAGCCAGGTGTGAGGCCTTGTCACACGCTAGGCCCAGGGGAGGGGACCTGAAGATCCTGACCCGAGGCCGGGTGTGCATGGAAGGAACCAGGGTCACACCAAAGTGGAGGGGGGCAGCTTCTGGAGGAAGGGGAGAAGCCAGAGGTGTTCTGAGATGCTGGGGTGGTGCCTGCCTATGGGGTCCTCACATACACGAGCATGGAACGTGAGGTATCGGGAGCCAAGGGAGAAGCAGCTGGCGCTGCTCACAGCCCCACAGCCTGGACAGGTGGTGACCACACGAAGTGAGAAACATGGTACGGGAGATTCTCTGCCAAAGGGGGCTTTTTCCTCTCCTGGAGACCAGGTGGCATTTGAGCTTGAGAGAGAAGTGCGTACGTCGCCTGCCGTGAGAGATCGTCCCAGGCTTAGGGAGGAGCAGCTGCAGGGGCAGACGGATCCCTTTGACTTTCTTCTTTCCTTTCAGATGTGATGTCTTCCCTCTTTGACCTTTAGTTCCAAGAGCCAACCATCAGCCCCTGCCTTATTAAAGTAATCTGCAGCAAAAAAAAAAAAAAAAGAAATTGCTTACATTTAAATACCTCAGAGTAAACACATCCTCAAAACTCACTTTTCCCTTCGCTTATATAACACAATGTTTTAGACTCTCCTTGCCCAGTCTCCTTCCAGCAGTTCATTCTCCTCTCCTGCCCTTATCCATTCCTAGCAAGGGGTGGTTAGCAAGGGCAGAACTTCCTGTAGACATCCGAAATTCAGTGTTCCAAAAATCAAACTCACTGTCTCTCTGCGTCACACACCTGCTACTACTGCATTTCCTTAAAAGGGCAATGACACCACCATTTCAATAAGCTCCCAGTCTAGGAAAACTTCCTACCCTTAACTGGTCTTTTTCATCTATTTGTCACTTTCAATTAGTCAAAAGTTCTATTGCTTCAAACACTGAAGCATTTTTTTTTTAAGGTAAATCCCTACTTTCAACTTCTCCCACTATTACAGCGTTAGTTCAAACCTTATCTCTGTGAGACCCTACAAATACAAGTATATGAATTATTTCATTGTGATCATAGCATGTTAAAGTTGATTTTAGAATACAAAACTTGTCATCTATATTGTTTTACAATACACTAGTAAAAGGTTTATAATGTCCTACACAGTGAATGCTCTTAGTAAGGTTGAGTGAAATAATTTTTTAATATATCTGTTTATTGAAGTTTTGGACAGATACTTTACTGAGTGCTGAAGAGTATTAATGGTGATCTTGGAAGTAGTTGTTCACAGTTATGCTATCCACAAATATTTCTGGTTCTCCCAACTTCCAGGAACATGATATAATTGCTTTTCATTGCTCCTATAAAGTTAGGAATGACTACATGACTTGCTTTGGTAATGAAATATGAGTGAAAGTGACATGTATCACTTCTGGGAAGAAGCTTTAAAGGCCGACATGCAATTCAGCCATTTTCTCTTTCCTTCTGCCACAGCTGCTAACAGTGTTCCAGCTGGTGGTTACTCAGTCAGCCTTGGTCCCATAATATGGATGGCATAGAGCAGAGACACCTAATCAACTGGCAGTGAATATGTAGCATAAGATAACTTAGGTAGATTTCAGACACTGAGATTTGGGAACAGTCAGTTCAGTTCAGTCACTCAGTCATGTCCAACTCTTTGCAACCCCATGAATTGCAGCACATCAGGCCTCCCTGTCCATCACCAACTCCCAGAGTTTACCCAAACTCATGTCCATTGAGTCGGTGATGCCATCCAACCATCTCATCCTCTGTCGTCCCCTTTTCCTCCTGCCCTCAATCTTTCCCAGCATCAGGGTCTTTTCAAATGAGTCAGTTCTTCGATTCAGGTGGCCAAAGGATTGGAATTTTAGCTTCAACTTCAGTCCTTTGAACACCCAGGACTGATCTTTAGGATGGACTGGTTGGGTCTTCTTGCAGTCCTAGGGACTCTCAAGAGTCTTCTCCAACACCACAGTTCAAAAGTATCAATTCTTCAGCGCTCAGCTTTCTTTATAGTCCAACTCTCACATCCATACATGACTTCTGGAAAAACCACAGCCTTGACTAGACGGACCTTTGCTGACAGAGTAATTGGGAACATTAGTTATTGCTTATAACATAGCCACACTGAATTATACAGAAATGGAGGAAATTACTGCTGCTGCTAAGTCACTTCAGTCGTGTCCGACTCTGTGTGACCCCATAGATGGAAGCCCACAAGGCTCCCCCGTCCCTGGGATTCTCCAGGCAAGAACACTGGAGTGGGTTGCCATTTCCTTCTCCAATGTGTGAAAGTGAAAAGTGAAAGTGAAGTCGCTCAGTTGTGTCTGACCCCCAGTGACCCCATGGACTGCAGCCCACCAGGCTCCTCCATCCATGGGATTTTCCAGGCAAGAGTACTGGAGTGGCTTGAGAGGTGAACAAAATCCATTTTGTTAAGGAAACAACTCAAATGCTTGTGGACAGAGGAATGGATAAGCAAAATACAATATATACATACAGTGGAATATTATTCAGCATTGAAAAAGGATGGAAAATCTGAAACATGCTACAGCATGGATTAATATTGAGGATATTATGCTACATGAAGAAAAGCCAGTCACAAAAAGACAAATACTTTGTACTTATATGAGGTATCTAGAGTACTTAAATTCATAGAGACAGAAAATAGAATGGCAGTTGCCAGGGGTTGGAGGGAAGGGAAGATGGAAAATTGCTGTTTAAAGGGTATAGTGTTTCAGTTTTACAAGATAAAAAGAGTTCTGGAGCTTGCACATCAATATGAATGACTTAACACTACTGAATGGCACACTTAAAAATGGTTTTGATTGTAAATGTTATATATATATATATATTTAATACAGTTTTTAAAAGATAACAGATATCTGTTAATTGAGTGAAAGAATGAAAGACTATGTAAGTTAAGGCAAACATTTCTGATAATTATTTATCAATTCAACTTCACTGAACTTGGCTACTTCTGTGGTTACTAGTATTGAGTATTTGTGTGTGTGAGAGAAAGAGAGAGAAAAACAGACACACTGCTGTCACATTCATCTTGCTTTTCTGAAACACAGATCTCATCATATAATGCCTCCATTTTAAAACCATTGAGAAAGTCCAACTTATCAAACATTTTGTTATGGTTGCCACTATTGTATCTTGTCCAAATTAGCTTTGTCCACCTCAATTTATAAAGATTGTTTTCTGTGTTTTGGGGGAGAAGTTTAATAGATTTAGCTCTTAGTCTAATATCTAGCTCAAATTAATACCAGTATATGGTGTGAGGAAGGGATTGAGGTTCACTTTTTTCCATAAGGATATTAAATTTATTCAACACTATTTGTTAAAGACTATTTTTCCTTCTTCAAACTACTTTGGCACCTACATTAGTTATCTATCACTGTTTAACAAGTTATTCCAAAGTTTAGCAACTTAGAAGCTTTTTTTTTGGCTGCTTGGCTTGTAGGATCTTAGTTCCCTGACCAGGTGCAGCACTGGAAGTTCAGAGTCCTAACACTGGACCACTAGGGAATTCCCTTTTTCGATTTTTTTTTTTTCCTTCTTTTTGTCTGCAGCAGCTTTAAACAGCTCATTACCTCATAGTTTCTGTAGTTAAGGAACTTGGGCATATTTTATATGGGTTCCCTGAAATAAGGTTTCTCATGAGGTTGCAGTCAAGCTGTTGGCCAGGGCTTTGGTCTCATCCAAAGGATTGATTTGAGGGGAAGGGAGTCTGCATCCAAGCTCATTCATGTGGTTCTTGGCAGACCTTTGTCCCTTGACACATGGGCCTTTCCACAGGGCTGCTTTACAACAGGGCTACTAGTTCTTTACCAATAGCAAGCCATCCAAGAAAGAGTGCCCCCACAATGTAAGTCATAGCACTTTTTAAGCCTCACCCTGGAAGTAACTTCCCTGGTGACTCAGTCAATAAAGAATCTGCCTGCAGTTCAGGAGAGCCAGGTTTGATCCCTGGGTCGGGAAGATCCTCTGGAGAAGGAAACGGTAAACCACTGCAGCATTCTTGCCTGGAAAATCCCATGGACAGAGGAGCCTAGCAGGCTCCATGGGATCACAAGAGTCGGACACAACTTAGGGACTAAACCACATCCTATCATTTCTATCAGTCCATATACAAACAGAAGAGAGTACATAATGGTGAGAATACCAGGGGATAGGAATCAATGTGGGCCATTGTAGAGATTGCCTACTATAACATCTTTTTCAAAAATCAATTTTTTGCATATGTTTGGGTCTATATCTAGGTTCAATTCTGTTAAACTGACCTATTTATTTGTCCATATACTAATGCCATGTTGCCTTGATTTCTGTAAATCTATAGTAAGTCTTGAGGTCAGGTAGTGTAAGTCCTTCAATTTTATCTTTTTCAAATTGTTTTGACTATTCTAAGTCTTTTGTATTTTTATATAAATTTTAGAATCTCTTCAGTTTCTATTAAAAACCTGCTTGTATTTTAATTGGAATTACCTTAACTCTGTAGGTCAATTTGTGAATAATTAATATTTTAATAATATTATGGTGGCTCAGAGGTTAAAGCGTCTGCCTCCAGTGCGGGAAACCCGGGTTCGATCCCTGGGTCAGGAAGATCCCCTGGAGAAGGAAATGGTAACCCACTCCAGTATTCTTGCCTGGAGAATCCCATGGATGGAGAAGCCTGGTAGGCTACAGTCCACGGGGTCGCAAAGAGTCAGACATGACTGAGCGACTGAACGGAACGAACGGAATAATATTTGTATCTGACAAAGTACAAATATCTGGACTATATAGAGAACACCTATAATTCAAAAATAATACAGCAACCCAATATTTTTTAAAAGGACAACAGATTTAAACTGACACTTAACAAAGAACATCTACTGGGGGACTTCCCTGGTGGTCGAGTGGCCAATGCAGGGAACACAGATTCGATCCCTGGTCCAGGTACTAACATACCATGTGCCACAGGTCAACTAAACCCATACACTACAACTAGGATCCCACACTCTAGAGTCTGCACATTGCTACTACTGAACCCACATACCCTAGAGCTGTGCTCCACAAAAGAAGCCACTGCAGTGAGAAGCCCATGCACTGCAACTAGAGTAGCCCTCGCTCACCACAACTAGAGAAAGCTCGTGCACTGCAACAAAGACCCAACACAGCTGTAGTAAATGAATAAAAGAACATCTACTGGGACTTCCGTGGTGGTCCAGTGGTTAAGACGCTGTGTTCCCAATGCAGAGGGCCTGAGTTTGATCCTGGGTCAGAGAACTAGATCCCACATTCCACAAGCAAGACCCAGTGCACCCAAATAAATACATTTTTTTAAAAAAGAACATCCTACAAAATGGTAATAAGCATATAAAAAGTTACATAATAATTATTCAGTTCAGTTCAGTCGCTCAGTCATGACCGACTCTTTGCAACCCCGTGAATCACAGCACGCCAGGCCTCCCTGTCCATCACCAACTCCCAGAGTTCACTCAAACTCACGTCCATCGAGTCGGTGATGCCATCCAGCCATCTCATTCTCTGTCATCCCCTTCTCCTCCCGCCCCCAATCCTTCCCAGCATCAGAGTCTTTTCCAGTGAGTCAACTCGTCGCATGAGGTGGCCAAAGTATTGGAGTTTCAGCTTTAGCATCAGTCCTTCCAATGAACACCCAGGACTGATCTCCTTTAGAGTGGACTGGTTGGATCTCCTTGCAGTCAAAGGGACTCTCAAGAGTCTTCTTCAGCACCACAGTTCAAAAGCATCATTAGAGAAATACAAATTAAAATTACAATGAATAACACTTCATGCCTTCCAGAATATTTAAAATTTGAAACACTGACAGTAACAACTGTTGGCTAGATCTGAGACAATTAGAACTCTAGAACTCCTGTACATTGCTACTGGAAGTGTAAAATGGTACATACAGTCCTTTGGAATTTGTTTGACAATTTCTTATAAATTATAACATATACCTGTCCCATGACCCAGAAATTCAAATTGCTGAGTATTTACTCAAGAGAAATGAAAACATATAGCTACAAAAACTGCTATATAATAATTTTTATAACAGCTTTATAACAGTTTTTGTAATCATCAAAAACTAGAAACAACCCAAATGTCCATCAACAGATAAGTAGATAAACATATTGATTATCACTGGACTATTACTCAACAATAAAAAGGAGACTTCCCTGGTGTTACAGTGGATAAGAATCTGCTTGGCAATGCAGGGTAAACAGATACAATCCCTGGTCCAGGAAGATTCCACATGCCTTGATTCAACTGAGCCTGTGTGCCCGTGGGCTGGCCTGTGATTGCTTTGACTTACACAATATACTAGAAGTGATACTGTGCCAGTTTAGAGTCTAGTCTTTAAAAGGACTGGCAGCTTTTACTTCCTCCTTTTGGAACCCATGATGTGAGGAAGCCCAAACAGCCACGTGGAAGATAAACGAGATCCATAACTGGCAGTCCTAGCTGAGATCCCAGCCAAGAGCCAATCCCAACTTGCCAGCCATGTGAGCAAGTCATCTTGGAAGTGGATTCTCCAGTTTCAGTCAAGCTATCTCAGCTGATGCCACAGAGAACAAAGACAAAATGATTCCACTAAACCCTGACCAATTGCAATGTCATGAGCAAATAAATGATTTTTGTTGTTTTAAGTCACTAGGTTTGGGGTGGTTTTACATATCAATAAATAACCAAAACGTGGTAATAAAAATCATATCAGTCTTTGCCTTGGGGAAAAGGGATCAGTTGCAAAGGGCAGAAGAGGAGTTTCTTGGGTGGGTGAAAAAAAAATGTTCTATATCTTAACAAACGGGACATAATTCAACTTAAAATCTTTTGCACAGCAAAGGGAACCATCAACAGAATGAAAAGACACTACAGAATGAGTGAAAATATTTGCAAATGATATGCCCCACAAGTGGCAATATTCAAGATATATAAACAGCTCATACAATTCAATGTCAAAAGACCAAACAATCTTGTCAAAAATGGTCAGAAGAGGGAATTTCCTGGTGGTCCAGTAGTTAAGACTCTGTGCTTCCACTGTAGGGGGCCCAGGTTTGATTCTTTGTCAGAGAACTAAGATCCCACAAGCCGTGTGGAGAAGCCAAAAAAAAAAACCCGGAAGATCTGAATAAACATTTTTCCAAAGAAGACCTGCAGATGGCTAACAGGCATATGAAAAGATACTCAACATTGCTAATCATCAGAGAAATAGAAAGCAAAACCACAATGAGATATCATTTCACACTGTCAGAATGACTCTCATCAACAAGTCTACAAATAATTAATGTTGGAGAGGATACGGAGAAAAAGGAATCCTTGTACACTGTTTGTATGAATGTATATTAGGGCAGCCACTCTGGAAAATAGTATGGAAATTCCTATAAAAACTAAAAGTAAACCTTATGATCCAGCAATTCCACTTCTAGAAAAAACAAAAACACTAATTCAAAAAGATACCTGCCTGTATTGGGCAACAAGAGAAGCCACTGCAATGTGAAGCCCATGCAACACAATGAAGAGCAGACCCTGCTCACTGCAACTAGAGAAAAGCCCACATGCAGCAATGAAGATTCAGTGCAGCCAAAATAAATAAAAAATTAAAAAAAAAAAAGTTAAAGATATGTGCACCCCAAAGTTCACAGAAGCATTATTTACAATAGCCAAGATACAGAAGCAACTCAAGTGTCCATCAACAGATGAATGGATAAAGAAGATGTGATATGAATGGATAAAGAAGATATATAATGGAATATTACTCAGCCATAAAAAGAATGAAATTCTGCCATTTACAACAACTTGTATGGATCTAGACAGCATTAAATTTAGTGAACTCAGGGAAAGAAATACTGTATGATATCACTCATATATGAAATTTTAAAAATGAATGTATACAGCAAGACAGAAACACACTTACAGGTATCACAGGTATAGAGAACAAACGTGCTTACCACTAGGAAGAGGGAAGAGGTGAGGGGCAAAATAAGGCAATGGGATTAAGAGATACAAACTATTGTGTATAAAATAGATAAGCAATAAAATATGTCTGTTGTATAGCACAGGGAGTTACAGCCATTATCTTGTAATAACTTTTAATGGAGTATTATCTGTAAAAATACTGAATCACTATGCTGTATACCTGAAACTAATATTGTAAGTCAACTATGTATCAATAAATAACATTATTAGGTGATTTTTTAAGAAGTGTTTTATATCTCAATTTTGGCAGTAGTTATAAGGATATATACTTTTATCAAAACTGAGAACCATAGACTCAAAATCTATATATTAGAACGTAAGTAAATTATACCTAATGAAGTTAATAAAAAAAAAACTTCGGGGAATTTCCTGGCAGTCTACTTCTGCTTTATTGACTATGCCAAAGCCTTTGACTGTGTGGATCACAATATACTGTGGAAAATTCTGAAAGAGATGGGAATACCAGACAACCTGACCTTCCTCCTGAGAAATCTGTACGCAGGTCAAGAAGCAACAGTTAGAACTGGACATGGAACAACAGACTGGTTCCAAATCGGGAAAGGAGTATGTCAAGGCTGTATTTTGTCACCCTGCTTATTTAACTTTTATGCAGAGTACATCATGCGAAATATCGGGCTGGATGAAGCACAAGCTGGAATCAAGATTGCTGGGAAAAATATCAAAAACCTCAGATATACAGATAACACCACCCTTATGGCAGAAAGTGAAGAACTAAAGATCCTATTGATGAAAGTGAAAGAGGAGAGTGAAAAAATTGGCTTAAAACTCAACATTCAGAAAACAAAGATCATGGCATTGCGTCCCATCAGTTCAGTTCAGTTCAATTCAGTTCAGTCGCTCAGTCGTGTCTGACTCTCCGCGACCCCATGAATCACAGCACGCCAGGCCTCCCTGTCCATCACCAACTCCCGGAGTACACTCAAACCCATGTCCACAGAGTCGGTGATGCCATCCAGCCATCTCATTCTCAGTCGTCCCCTTCTCCCGCCCCCAACATTTCCCAGCATCAGAGTCTTTTCCAGTGAGTCAACCCGTCGCATGAGGTGGCCAAAGTATTGCAGTTTCAGCTTCAGCATCAGTCCCTCCAATGAACATCCAGGATTGATCTCCTTTAGAATGGACTGGTTGGATCTCCTCACGTCCCATCACTTCATGGCAAATAGATGAAACAATAGAAATAGTGACAGACTTTATTTTTTGGGGCTCCAAAACCTCTGCAGATGGTGACCACAGCCATGAAATAAAAAGACGCTTGCTCCTAGGAAGAAAAGTTTTGACCAATCTAGACAGCATATTAAAAAGCAGAGACATTACATTGCTGACAAAGGTCCATCTTGTCAAAGCTATGGTTTTTCCAGTAGTCATGCATGGATGTGAGAGTTGGACTATAAAGAAAGCTGAGCACCAAAGAATTGATGCTTTTGAACTGTGGTGTGGTGGCTCAGACAGTGAAGTGTCTGCCTGCAATGCAGAAGACCTGGGTTCGACCCCTGGGTCGGGAAGATCCCCTGGAGAAGGAAATGGCAACCCACTTCAGTACTCTTGCCTGGAAAATCCCATGGACAGAGGAGCCTGGTAGGTTACAGTCCATGGGGTTGCAAAGAGTCGGACACGACCGAGCAACTTTACTTCTTATCTGTTTTATACATAGGCATACATATATGTCAATCTTAATCTCCCAATTCATCCCACTCCCCTTTTCCACCTCTGGTATCCATACATGTTTTCTATGTCTGTGCCTCTCTATGTGTTGGAGAAGACAATCTTGAGAGTCCCTTGGACTGTAAGGAGATCAAACCAGTCCATCCTAAAAGAAATCAGTCCTGAATATTCATTGCAAGGACTGATGTTGAAGCTGAAACTCCAATCCTTTGGCCACCTGATACAAAGAACTGACTCATTGGAAAAGCCCCTGATGCTGGGAAAGATCGAAGGCAGGAGAAGAAGGGGACAACAAAGGGTGAGATGGTTGGATGGCATCACCGACTCAATGGACATGAGTTTGAGCAAGCTCCAGGAGTTGGTGATGGACAGGGAAGACTGGTGTGCTGCAGTCCATGAGGTTGCAAAGTGTTGGACACGACTGAGCGCCTGAGCTGAACTGAACTAGTGGTTAGGAGGTTAGGACTCTGTGCTTTCACTGCTAAGGGCGCAGATTCGATCCATGGTCAGAGAACTAAGATCCTGCAAGCCTTTCAGGGTATGGCCAAATTAAAAAAAACTTTGAAGACTCTCTATTAATTAGACAATAAATCCTTGGCTTCCTGTGAGATTCCTGACAAAGGAGCCCCAGGGTGAATTCCCAGGATATTCCCTCCTACCCTTTACATTAAAGCTAAACAAAATGATTTGCAATTCTACATGGACTCAGGCCTGTTAAAATTGTTCTGTCTTCCTGGCATATCACTCTTTCCGATTACAGGCTGCTGAAGTCCCAGTCATCTTGTGACGCCCACCCACTTTACCCACCCCTGTGCTGCTACAGTCTTAGTCACCACCTCCTCTTGCTCACAGAATACTTTGTGAATAGTCTTATTATAAAACTTACCACTTTCTATTGTAAATTTTTGTTTACATAAATGTTTCCTTCACCAGACCCTGGCTTCCTTTAGGAAAGAGACAACTTCTGATTCATCTTTGTATCACCATAATCTAAGTGCCAAGCAGGTAACAGATATTCAAAAATGGTGCTTGGATTATGGTACATTAGCCAGGTTCTCCTTTTGCTTCTCTTATTTCTTCACTGCTTTTCTCCAGCTCTCTGTAGTATAGGATAGTCTCCATCCAATGCCACCCTCCACTGTCTGCTTTCACCTCTCCCTCTTTCGACCCTTTGGCAGTTTCTAAGACTTTATTTTTGGGGGCTCCAAAATCACTGCAGATGCTGATTGCAGCCATGAGATTAAAAGACGCTTACTCCTTGGAAGGAAAGTTATGACCAACCTTGATAATATATTGAAAAGCAGAGACATTACTTTGCCAACAAAGGTCCATCTAGTCAAGGCTATGGTTTTTCCAGTGGTCATGTATGGATGTGAGAGTTGGACTGTGAAGAAGGCTGATCGCCGAAGAATTGATGCTTTTGAACTGTGGTGCTGGAGAAGACTCTTGAGAGTCCCTTGTACCGCCAGGAGATCCAACCAGTCCATTCTAAGGGAGATCAATCCTGGGTGTTCATTGGAAGGACTGATGCTAAAGCTGAAACTGCAATACTTTGGCCACCTCATGCGACGAGTTGACTCACTGGAAAAGACTCTGATGCTGGGAAGGATTGGGGGCGGGAGGAGAAGGGGACGACCGAAAGTGAGATGGCTGGATGGCTTCACCGACTCTGTGGACATGAGTTTGAGTGAACTCTGGGAGTTGGTGATGGACAGGGAGGCCTGGAGTGCTGTGATTCATGGGGTCGCAGAGAGTCGGACACAACTGAGCGACTGAACTGAACTGAACTGGACTGAAGCCTCACCCAACATCATGGCCACAACCATTTCCTTTATTACAGATAGCTCCAGAAGTTATTCATTATCAGGCAATGTTTACTGAGCATTAATGACACTACTAAGGCTGGCATGCAAGGACTTGCAAAGGAATCCACTAGACTTGAGGATTTGAAGAGGACTGGATGTTGAAGACGAGAGAGAAGGGAATCAAAGTTCTTCAAGAAACTGAACCTGTGTGCTTGAGAGAATGAGGAAGTATCATCAAATGGGGAAGTATGAAGGAGGAATTGATGTGGGGAGAAAAATACGCATTTTTGTCTTAGTTGGGTGTCATACTATTACATTCAAGTGAATCTGGTGTTAATGGAAATGTACAATTTTGTGCGTTTATAAATGACTCCACACACAGAATATATGTGTGTGTGTATATATATATCCTTCAGACATTTATTGAGGTGAAAATATAAATCAAAGAAGTCCATAAATAAATATAAAACTGCAATTTATAATAAATTCTGCAAAAGAGGTACATATTCCTGTGAAAGCATGTAGGAGGAATTGACCAGCTCAAGGGCACTGGCACTGATCACTGAGGAAAAACATAAGCTGACTAGGGGATGAAGTAGAGGAGAGGTTCTAGGCGAAAGGACCAGCATGCACAAAAACCCACAACACAGAGGCAGAAAGTAGACTAGTGGTTGCCAGGGGCGATGGCGACAAGGGAGAAAGAGAGGGCCTGTTAATGGGCATAGGGTTTCTTTTTGAGGTGATGAAAATGTTCTGGAATGAAATAGTGGTAACTGTTGCACAACTTCGTAAATATACTAAAGCCTACTGAATCATATACTTTAAGAGGATAAAATTTTGTGGTATGTGAATTATATCTCAATCTTCAAAATAGAAAAAAAAATAACAATGAGGGTAAAAAAAAAAAAAGATGAAGATGAATGCAAATTAAACAACACCAATAACAAAAATCCTATGCCAGAAAGGCCCCAGCACCTTCAAGAACCCAAAAGAAAGCCAGAGTGGCCAAAACAGAGACAGCAAGCATGATGCATGCATGAGGCTAAAGAGGTGAGTACAAAGCATGAGGCAGGTGCCATACTTAAAGGAATGATGGTAAGGCACGAGACCTGCAAGAGACCAAAGAGTAAGAGTAGAGAGATCAATAGGTGGCATGGTGAGCCCCCTCCATGTCCACAACCAAAGAGTACAAAGAAAAAAATGGAACCTGTCTTTGGACAGAGAAGACACAGGGAAGGCAGACTTGCACTCAGAGGAGAGTGCAAGAGAGGAGAGGATTTCACAGAGCAGATGACAGTCAGCAGTACTGACCATTGCAAAGTGGCTAAAGAGGACAGAAAGCAAGAAAAGTCCTTTGAATTTGGAGATGGGTGACCTCAGACATAGCCATGTGAGAGTGGGGGGTGGCAGAGAGAGCCAGATGGCAGAGGAATAATGAGAAAGTGAGTCACGAAGACATGGAGGCACAGAGTGTTTGGCAGTGAAAGGAGGAGGAAAATGGGACAGTAACTCAAAGACATGGGGGTCATACAGAGGCCTTTTTCAAAACAGGAGAGACCTGAGTGTGTTTGAGAATGAGAAACAGGAGTCAGGAAGAAGGAATCGGTTTAAGCTATGAAGGAGAAGAGAATTCATTCAACAAAGTTCCTTTGAGGAAATGGGAGCGGATGGAATGGAGAGCACAGACTTAGAAAATAAGACATTCTTTTGCTCTGAGTGAGGCAGTGGTGGAGAGTGACAGTTTTTTTCAGGTGAAGAGGAGTTTGGATGATGGAATTCATGTCATTGGCCTCTGTGTCCTCAGAAACATTAAGAGCTAATATTTACTAAGCATTCACCATGGTATAGGCCTAAACAATTCTTATATATTAATTCATTTAATCCTCACAACCACCTCATAAGATAGGTACTGTGGTTATCCCCATTTTACAGTGAAGGAAGCAAAATCACTGAGAAGGGAAATAACTTCAGTAAGATCCCATGGGTAATAAATGGACAGTTTATATTTCTACCTGGGAGGTAGTAAGGGAGTGATTAAAAGATTAAAGATTAAAAGAAGATGTGGTGGTAAAGGAAGGAAAAAGAGAAACTGGGGACTTGAAGAACATGAGAACAGTTTAGAAGAGTCAAAGTGAAAAGCATGCCACTGAGGGTGTGATTCAAGTCAGACCTCTTCAGAGTGGCAGTCATCTTTCCCCCATGGAGAGAACCTGTCCACGCGAAGACTCCACAATGGACATGGGTTAATTCTTCACTCAGTTTTAGGTGACGCAGCCCGTCCTTTCAAGCTCCTGGGTTCTGGGTCTGCCCATTGAACAGGATTCTCCCAGTAAAGCTGAAGATGACAGAGAATTAGTCTGTCAGAGATGGGGTCCAAAGCCACCCACCCACTTGAACAGCTTTATTGAACCATATTAAGTGCATGTTTTATATTGGCATTAAATTGACATCTGAGTAGGCCCTGTGTTTTAAGGAAGATTTTCTAAATTAAAGTGAGTTAAAGAGCAGAGAATTTCTTACTGAGATTGTTCCTGTTGTCCCTATCACAGGTAGCAAACCTGCTTTTTTCAAAACCACATTTGAACTTGCTAAAAACTTTTTATGTGTTCCATAATTATTTACATCACCAAGGAAACAGAAGAATTTACAAGAAGCCAAACTGTCTCTATTCTCTTCCTCAAATGTCAGTGGTATGTTGGCAAAGATTCTTTGAGGAGTGAGAACAGAAAATCAGCAACACTAAAAAGCCAAAAACCTCCTCATATAGAGACATCAATCAAAAAATGTCACAACCCAAATTTTATCTCACAGAAAGTTGCAAATTTGATTTAGAATAGTTTCCAGGCAAATTTGCATCATTGGTTGTTATTTCTTTCAGCAACATGTATTAGTATTTTTTCATATCAAAACATTGTGAAGAACACCGAACTTCCTAATTATAATTCTCTTAAAGTATCAGCATTCACACAATTCAATATTCCAGCTCTGCTGCACAAGTAGGGCTGGATTGATGAAGTTTCATGACTCGAAAGGATAAATACTGGCACAAATGCATGACAAGCAAGCCAGCCTGGATATTCAGCTAGGCAACCAATTGGGAATCAAACTCAGATACAAAGATGTAGAGATGCATTGTTCCTGAGATGTGAATAAGGAGCAAACACAGCACAGAATGGAACTGGGTTTAAGAATGTGTCATGTGAATCCGCCTACGGACAACTCTGGGAACTGTTCCTGAAATGGGAGGAGGCTGTCATCACCTCTCCCTCAGTAGCACCATGTGCCACAGAAATGATTTTTGTCTTGGAAGTGCATTTTGATATGCTGTCTCCCTTCCCTCATTTCCCTTCTCCCCACTCTGGGAAACAAACTTGATGCTCACTATCCAGTCTCTAAGCCGACTCTTTGCGACCCCAAGGACTGTAGCCCGCCAGGCTCCCCTGTCCGTGGGACTCTCCAGGCAAGAATAGTGGAGTGGGTTGCCACTTCCTACTCCTGGGTATCTTCCCAACCTAAGGATCAAACCCAGCTCTCCTGCATCTCCTGCACTGGCAGGCAGATTTTTTACCGCTGAGCCAGCAGGGAAGCCCTAACCTTTGCATTTGCTGTCAAAGGAAGGAAGTGAGGGGTAGTTTTACAATCTCTTGTGAAGCAAGGTTGCCCCTGCCATCACCCAGGCAGGCATGCTCTTTGCCTCCTCCTGGTGGGTGTGGAAGGAAGACTGATTTCCTTAGAGTGAGGTGTACAGAGGGCTAATCTGTGGGCAATGGAGAGAGCCCCATTGGAGGTCAGCTCAGAATGACTGACAGGTAAGCTTTGACCTGCTTCTTCATTCTTTGTGGGCGGACAAGAGAAGTGATGCATGGCAACATCTAGTCCTTTCCTGGAAGAGAAGGCTGCAGGTTTTTCTAACTGCACTGTGTGAAGGCTTGGGAAAGATCAGCTGCACCTGCACTACAGCAGACTTGCGTTTAGACTATCAAGCCGTGGCATTAACAGCTAACCGCCCTCATCCAGCCACAGTCCCTGGGGTTCCTCACACACAAGTAGTCTCTTACAATAGAAGCTTGTCTTTGAATTACCCTTTCTAATCAGAGCTAGATGCCAGACATCCACACAAGCAAGTAAATCACAGACTGAAGACAACTTGTGATCGTGCCACCTGACCTTAAGCTATCTGAAAGTCTTTTCTGAAGGTTTTATAAGTCCTGAAATCATACCAAGATCCTGCTTCTCCTAGCAGAACAAGAAGATACCTATGGATTCTAAAGTCTCTCTTTCCCACACTCCTTTTGCTCCTTGGACAAGCTAAAACCCTCCTCTTGAGTTTTATGTCACATTTCATTCCCTCTTAGTCACTACTTAGCTGCACAGATTCAGATCCTAATGTCTCTACCAGGGATCAGCTTTTATTTTCTCTTAGTCACTTTTCCTGTTCCCCTCTCTTATTGGTTTAGGGTTATCTCACCATAATCACACAGAATGCCTTCCTTGCTACTCCATTATTTATTCACATAGCATTTTCAAATTTATCCTTCTATACGTGCACACACATGCGTGCACGCGCGCATGCACACACACACACAGTATTTACATAGGGTCCAGGTGTTCTGGGCCCAAACAGACTTATTCTAAATGGATATGCAGAGATCACATCCATAGCTCCCAGGGAACTTAATCCTGGAATACTTGGTTAACTGAATCAAGAGAGAGCAAATCTCTGAATTGTGAACCCTGGAGGTAAGATCACTGTCCATAGAACAGAAAACAAAACCCACTGAAAGGACAGACTTCATGTCAACCCTGGTGATCCAGCAGTTGTTTTCCAAATCCTCATCAACATTACCTGCTGGCCTAAGGTATAGGGAAATTCTGAAACTGTATTAATAGCACCCTTTCTGACAGTCATACTGAGAAGTGGAAAGCCTATGGGTTGGGGAAAGCAATTTCTTTCTTTTTTCAGGCTGCAGTATGCGGCATGCAGGAAGTTCCCTGACAAAGGATTTGAACCCGTGCCCCCTGCATTGGGAGGGCTGAGTCTTAACCACTGGATGGCCAGAGAAGTCCAAGAAAAGCAATATCATCCTAGACTACAGCCATCACAATTAACATTTGTGCTGTCATTTGCAGCATCCAAAGCCCTTTATAGATGAGAGCTGATCTCAACAGTGTTCTAGAGAAAAGGCCGGAAAAAATTTTCTTGTCTCCATTTTCATAAGTGCAGAAGTTCCAAAAGGTTTAGTGATTTATCCAGGGTTATCCTGGGTGTTCATTGGAAGGACTGATGCTAAAGCTGAAACTCCAATACTTTGGCCACCTCATGCGAAGAGCTGACTCAGAAAAGATCCTGATGCTGGGAGGGATTGGGAGCAGGAGGAGAAGGGGACGACACAGGATGAGATGGCTGGATGGCATCACCGACTCTGTGGACATGAGTTTGAGTGAACTCCAGGAGTTGGTGATGGACAGGGAGGCCTGGTTTGCTGTGACTCAAGGGGTCACAAAGAGTCAGACACGACTGAGCGACTGAACTGAACTGAACTGAAGCAGGACAAAAGAGAAAATGAAGCAGATTATGAGGAAGGAAAACCCAAGAAAGAAAGAGCGAACTGCCTTCAAAGAGCTTCTGGCATCTCAACCCTTATGTCGAAGGGGACCCTCTGCCAGTTTGAAGGCAGGGGAGTGAAGCAAAGTCACTCAACTCTGCTAGTCTCCCCACCCGTGACTTCCCAGACCAGGTTGCAGAGGAAGCCTGGGAAGTCACCCCACAGCTCTTCCCAGGGATGGGACTGTGGAAACACTGGGCTTTATCTTGAATTAAAACTGCAAGCTTCCTTCCTTACTTTCTTATGCATATGTAATGAGTCACTAAAAAATGTTAACCAGGAACTCAGGTTAATATTATCATGAACAGAACCCTGCCTTTCTGTTTTTCCCTCCCACCCTCACATCCCAATTTTCTCTGCTCCTGCTGCTCCTGCTGTTACTATTTGCCTTTTTCGCCTTCCTCAGCATCACTCATTTCCTCTCCCTTTTTTGCATGAGTCTTTCTCTCCCCACTCCTCCTCCTTGCTGTTTTCCTCCTGTGCTCCTGAAGCAACCAAACAGCTCCACTGTAAGGACTCTGTGAAATACAGGGAACAGGCTGCAGTTAACTGACCTGGTGAGCGGAAGACATCACAGGAAAGTACGCCGATACCCTAGTCAGCCTGTGCTGGTCTGGAGTGTCCCTGCTGTCCTGTTGGCAGCAACTCCAGGGAGTCCAGATGGTCCTAGAAAAAATCTCTGTCCCAATGATAAAAGAGCAGAGTTGATTTTAAGCCCCGAGAAATGCTGAATTGCTTTTGATGGACTCTGGAATCGGGTTGCATCTGGGACCCCTGACAGCTGGAGTGTTACCTAAACCTACAAGAAGTCCCATGAGGTCTCACCCAAGGGTCCTGGGGACAGTCAGGAGCTGCCTGGGATGGTGTAGTGGGAGGAACATCAGTGTGGGCCTGAAGACTGAAAGACTCATAAGCCATGAAGTGGGGAAGGGGACAGCCCAGAAGCTTCTCAGGAGACACTCCTCTACCCTCCCAGGACCTCAGGAAGGGTCAATACCGGGTTGAACACACCATCTGCACATGTGTACTCCTGCATAGTGCCCAAATGCTGTCCTCAGTCCAGCACAACAGACGTGAACACACATGCACACATCCCTTCCTTGTACAGAAAGATGTTCTTTCTGGTGCTGGGAGCCAATTGTATTCTGCTTTAACATTTGTTTTAAAATCGTATTATAAAAGGTAACAATGTAGAATGATGGAGTCCATTTTCCCCTTCTTTACCCCAGTCTGAGTGGACGGTTTCAGCTAAGAAAAGGGGTTGCAGGAGCGAATGGGCTAGCCCTGAGTCACCAGCCTTGGGGTTGGAGCGAAGGAACTTCCAGAGTGGCTGAGATGAAGAAAATCTGAAAGATAAACAGGAAGAAGAGTTTCTTACCCAACTGATAATGAGAGTAGAAGTATCTGGAATCCCTAAAGGCAAATTACACAGACAGGGCATTGGGCCAAATGGCAACCCTCCTGACCGCAGGACTTTCTGGAGAAAACAAAGGTATAGATTGGGTTAGAACAATCGAGTGGAGAAATCTGATGTCTTCACGAAATTACTCTAGGAATGTGGCTGGAGGTGGAGACAAACCCAAACCACAAAGCTAAGGAGAAACCCAAAGATCACCTGGTTGCTGTGGGATATACACAGTGGAATATTACTCAGTCATAAAAAAGAATGAATTTGAGTCAGTTCTAGTGAGGTGGGGGAACCTAGAACCTGTTATACAAAATGAAGTAAGCCAGAAAGAGAAAAACAAATATCATATATTAGAACATATGTATGGAATCTAGAAAAATGGTACTGATGAACCTATTTGCAGGGTAGCAATAAAGATGCAGACATAGAGAAGAGACTTGTGGACACAGCAGGGGAAGGAGAGGGAGAGACAAGCTGAGACAGTAGCACTGAAACATATATATTGCCAAATGTAAATTTATACAGTGAGTGGGAATTTGTTGTATGACTCAGGGAGGCTCAACCCCATGCACTGTGATGACCTAGAAGGGTGGAAGGAGGTTCAAGAGAGAGGGGACATGTGTATATCCATGGTCGATTCACGTTGATATATAGCAGAAACAAACACAACACTGTAAAGCAATTATCCTCCAATTAAAAATGACATTAAAAAAAAAAGATTATCTGGGAACTTACTTGGTGGTCCAGTGGCTAAGACTCCATGCTCCCAATGCAGGGGGCCCGGGTTCAATCCCTAGTTGGTTAGAACTAGATCCCATATGCCTCAACTAAGACCCAGTGGAGCGAAATAAATTTTAAAAAAATATCACTTGGAGGTTTGGGGGTCTTTTGGTTTCTAACAAGACTAGGATCTACTAAGATAGAGGGACTACAGACAGAATATTTCAATCCAGAGAGGGCACAGGGACCGGGAAAGGAAGTCCCGATCCTGGCAACTCCAGCAATAGAACCTGGTCTTCCCAGGATTGGAGGTGACAGAAAAGAAAACAGAAGGGAAGACACTTGGTCTTCCTGGGGTTTCTGAATACTCTGGGAAAGCTCTGTCCATGGAAAAAAGGTCAACAGCTTGGACACAGTTGCAGGTTAGGAGAACAAACTCTAACTGGGAGTGAGATCTCGTTTAATTCAGAAGCACCCCTTTTGTGGATCCCCATGTGGATACTTCTCCCTTCTCTCATGTGGCATTTGCTTTAAGACCATGCTTCTCAAAGAGGGTGGAGAAAACCAGAGCAGATTCCCCTGGGGTAGGTAAGAAAGTAAGGTGCTGTGGGCGTTTATAATTTGTAGAGTTTCCTAGCTGACTCTGACATGTTCCTCCCTCTGCCTCTCGGAGAAACCACTGCTTAAGAAGTCACCTGGAAGAAGGGCGCAGCTGGGAGTCTGGCCTGCGGGAGTCAGAGCTGCCGCAGCCAGAGAGAAACAATCAAAACTGCTTGAATATCCACATTTCAGTTTCTGCACCTATCAAGAGTTTTAATTCATCATGGATAATCTGTCAGCAAAAGGAATTCAGCTGAGGGCTAACCAGGTTATTGATGAGTCTGCGGAAAGTACAGGGAGAATCCTGGGTTTAGCCATTGAGGCTCAGGATGCAGGAATCAAGACTATCCCTACACTGGTTGAGCAGGGGAAACAACCGAAACACACAGGAGGAGGCATGGACCAAACAAAGACATGAGAGGAGCAGAGAAGACTAACAGAATTCAACAAGGACTGAGGCCTTTGTTTATGTCCACGTAATAGGACAAAGAACATTGAGTCTGGTAAAGTCTATAAGGCAACATGGGGAGATGCTGGAGACAGCTCTCCTAGCAAAGTAATAGTATCTAAGCAGCCAGGCTGAGTGACAAATGGTCAGTTGCGTCAAGTGACCACAGGAGCAGCCAACGGGTGAATACGTTAAACATATAACAAATCATGCCAGGGAAGATGAAACGGAAGAGAACCTGACTCAAGTGGGCAGTATCCTAGAAAACCTAAAAACATGGCCCTGGACATAGGCAATGGGACTGAGGCTCACAACTGACAAACAGAACAGATCACAGAAAAGGCTAACACCAATAAAGATCATATTGATAATGCCAATGCCAGAGTAAAGAAACTCACTGACAGTTAAAGCTACTGCTGTACATCTTTATCGTTTATTTACTTCCCTAGCTCCTACTTTTCCAGAGTTTGAAATTTTGTTATGTGGGAAAATATCTAGGAATAACAGCCCCTTGTTTTATTTTATTTTTTTGGCTATGCTGCTTGGCATGTGGGATCTTAGTTCCTCTACCAGCCTCTGCAGTGAAAGGACGGAGTCTTAACCACTGGACGGCCAGGCTAGTCCCCCTATTTTTCTAATTCTCTCTTTTTCCCTTGAGGGTAGACTGCTGCTTCTCAGTCTATTCTCTAAGGTTGATTTTTCATGTATCATTTATAGTGTTATTTTTCATCCTCTCTGTTTACTTTAGCAGATTCTTCTGCTTCCAATATTTGGAAGCATTGCCAAATGCAGCCATATGAAAGGAAGCTGGGGGCAGTGGGGACAAGCACAGGATGGGAGGCAAGAGATAAGAAGTTGTTACCTCAGTAAAACCTGCAGACCCTACCTAAAGCCAAGTGTGGCGTAACCACAGTGATCTGCTGCTGCTGCTGCTAAGTCGCTTCAGTCGTGTCCGACTCTGTGTGACCCCACAGATGGCAGTCCAAAAAGCTCCTCTGTCCCTGGGATTCTCCAGGCAAGAATACTGGAGTGGGCTGCCATTTCCTTTTCCAACCACAGTGATCTAGTTGAGTTTAATTTTAACTGAAGTTACAGTTATTGCCAATTTAGAACAATGCTTGGTTTTGGAGCCTATATACACAAAGTTTTTGTCATACATCACAACTTTGCAACCTTGGCACCAAAAAAGAGGGAATGCATTTTCTTAAAGTGAGCTTAATTTCTGAACTCTTGGTGATTCATGTGGGTACACAGATTGTGTGATCCCACTTCATATTGCACATATAGGAACACTTTTTGTTTTCATATTATTAATAGTATCATGGTCCTATTACAGGTCTATTAACTTCATAAATTTGTCTTTGAAGAAAAATATGTATGTAGTATAACATGACAGCAGGTTTAAAATTTTTTGGAAATGGTTAACAAAGTATATCACGTGAATTCAGATTTATCTTAACTCCAAGAATTTTGTTTAGACAGCAAAAAAGAAACTTGTTTTGGTCTCAGGTAGAAAACAGATTGAGTTTATGTCACTTTAAACTTTTTTTAAAAACTCGCATTTACTCTGTTTAACTAAACATGATTTAGAGGGCCTTCCCTGGTGGCTCAGTGGTAAAGAATCCACCTGCCAATGCAGGAGACACAGGTTCAATCCCTGATCCAGGAAGATCCCACATGCCACAGTTTAACTGAGACCATGTGCTGCAACTACTGAGCCTGTGCTCTAGAGCCTGTAAACTGCAACTACTGAGCCAGCATCCTGCAACTACTGAAGTCTGCACACCCTAGAACCAGTGCTCTGCAACAAGAGAAAGTTAGTCACACAGTCATATTCAACTCTTTGCAATCCTGTGGACTGTAGCTTGCCTGGCTCCTCTGTCCATGGAATTCTCCAGGAAAGAGTACTGTGTCCATTTCCTTCTCCAGGGAATCTTCCCGACCCAGGGATTGAACCCGGGTCTCCTGCATTGCAGGCAGATTCTTGACCGACTGAGACACTAGGGAAGCCCACAACAAGAGAAGTCATTGCAATGAGAAGTTCAGTGGTGTCCAACTCTTTGCAACCCCTTGGACTGTAGCCCACCAGGCTCTTCTGTCCATGGGGATTCTCTAGGCAAGAATATTGGAGTGGCTTGCCATGCCCTCCTCCAGGGGAACTTCCCAACCCAGGAATTGAACCCAACCGCATGGCAGGCAGATTCTTTACCATCTAAGCCACCAGGGAAGCCCAAGAAAACTGGAATGGGTAGCCTATCCCTTCTCCAGGAGGAACTTCCTAACCCAGGAATCAAACCAGGGTCTTCTGCTTTGCAGGTGGTTTCCTTACTGGCTGAGCTACCAGGGAAGCCCATGAGAAGCTCATCCACCACAACTATAGAGTAACCCCCCAACTCGCCACAACTAGAGAAAAGCCCACATAGCAATGAAGTCCCAGCACAGCCATAAATAATTAAATAATCTTTTTTTTAAAAATGATTTAGAAAATGATGCCTTTGGTTTACTTATTGATGATTGCACTATCATTCTCTTTTGTACTCAACTTCCAGAATCACATTTATTTAGATCCTACAGAGTTGGACACGACTGAAGCGACTTAGCAGCAGCAGCAGCAGCAGTGTTATAAGAATCTTACTGGTATTTGTCATCTTTATTTAAAGACTAGTTTCTGCACACTTCGAAGTTATTAATGTTGATTGGTTTGACCAATAACCACTGCTTAACCCTTACAATTAAATTTTGTAACTAACTATTGAAATTGTTTTTTCAATGCTCTTCTCTGACTGCTTTGGAGGTGGGGGATGGGAAGCAATAATTTTGTCAACTCTTATTTAACAAACTGAATAAAACAAAGGTCCATAAATCAAAAAGCACTGCAACAAAGAACTGACTTTAACACCTTCCCCATTTTTATTGGAAATACAGGACATATTCCTTAAAAAAAAAAAAAAGGCACCTGGTGGGAAAAGAAAGGTTGCTGATTTGTGGGGGTCAGCCTGCCTTCTGCAGGCCCATCTAGAGTGGTAGTAGAGGAAGTATGGTTTACATCATTACCATATCAATAGTGCATCCAGTGTGGAGTGATCCCTCCAGGCTGCTATGAGAATATCATAAACTGGGTGGCATATACACAACAAAAATTTATTTCTCACAGTTCCAGAGGCTGGAAGACCAAGATCAAGGCACCAGCAGATTTGGTGTCTGGTGAGGGGTCACTTCCTGGTTCATACACAGCTGCCTTCTTGCTTGTGTCATCAAATGGAGGAAGGATCTAGGGAACTCTCTAGAGTCTCCTTTATAAGGGCACTAATCTCATTCACAAGGGTTCCACCCTCATGAACAAATCACTTTCCAAAGGACCCACTTTCCAATACTTCAACATATGAATTTTGGGAGGATACAAACATTCAGTTTATAGTGCTCTTCAATCAACCTCAAAATTGCTTTAGCACCACTCCAGGAATTTCATGTCAAGATACAAGAACTTTACAGGGAGATAACATGGTCCAAACTAAATCTTCTCTCTCTCAAAACTAGAAGGATTATTAAATGAAAAAGGTAGTAGATTTGTTCTTGATTTATTAATTCAGTTAATCAACAAGCATTTATTCAAGACTGTACACGTTCTTTATTTCTGTTGTAACAAATTACAGTAAATTTAGTGCTTTTAGACAATACATTTTTGTTATCTTATGCTTCTGGAGGTAAGTTAAAAGTAGGTCTCACTGGGCTAAAATAAAGGCTTTAGCAGGGCTCTTTTCCCAGAGACTCCAGGAAGGAATCCCATTCCTGTTTTTCCAGTTTCTAGAGGCTGCCCACATTCCTTAGTTCATGTCCCCTTTCATTTTCAAAGCCATGTCCAGCAATGAACAAGAAGTCCTTCTCACACACCTCTGATTTTCCCCCTTCTGCCTCCCTAATCCACTCCTAAAGGAGTCCATCACATTGAGCATCAGGATAATATTCCCATCCCCAGGTCAACTGATTAACAACCTTAATCCCATCTGCAATCTTTAGGCTCCCCTCTGCCTTTCAACCTAACACATTCACAGGTTCTTGGGGTTAAGAAGTAGACATTTTTTCAGAACCATTATTCTGCCTACCACAGAGGTTATCGAAGTCTGAGTAATATTCTAGAGGCTGCTCCAGAGAGCAGAAGTAGGACCAGAGAGTGGCAGTCAAAAGTGCTCAGTTTGTTACTGTAAACCATACCTCAACAAAGCTTCTAAAAAGTGAATAGCTTGATATTCATGGCCATCCATAATCTGAAAGTTACAGCTATCACTTTATGAGAGTTTATCACAACTTTATGTGTATTACCACCAATTATCCTTACAACAACTCTGTGAGGCTGGGGACACTATTCCCTTTCTAAAGATCAGAGAGATTGAGTGAATTGCCCAGGCTTCTGCCTCTAGTTGGCAGCAAAGCCAAGACTGGAGCTGAGTCTGCGTGAACTCTGTGGCCTGTGCGCTAAGCTCCAGGCTCTTCTTCCAGGACATCCTCCTCACTCCACCGAGGCAGCATGTCCTCCAGTTCCAAGGATGAGGTCACCAAACCAACAGGTACACTCCCGTTACAGCACTCCTAAAGGATCCATTTCAAAGCCACTTCCTCTGAGAAGCCTTCTTTGCACCCCTCCCTCACAAGCCCTTGCTTCTTCTTGTAGGCTGACAGAGCTCTACTGATCACTTCCAATAGAGCAGTTTTCAGTCTATCTTACAGTGTTATAGTACAGATCACCTTCACCTTCCTTCAATACATTCTAATCTCTCTGAGTGGGAGCCCTTCTTGTTCTTTTTTGTAACGTTGTAGTGCCTTGTCAGTTTGTTGTGCATTCAAAACTGTTTTTTGAGACACTTTGAGTCAAGACGGTTCTGCAAGTTCCCTCTTGAGGTACTCCCTCTGCTCAAATTACACAGCAGGGAAAGATAAAACATAGAAAGAAAACACTGAAATGATAGTGCTGAGCTCAAAAACAAGATTATCATCTCTGTGGCACTGAACAAAATAGAAACACACAGTCATAAGCAGGACTGAAGCCTTGAGGCTATAAAGAGAGGGGTAGCAGTCAGGCACTTAGGGGAAGAAAATGATCCAATCTGGGTCAGGGGATAGAATCAGGCTCAGTGCTTGAAGCCAGGGCTTAGAGCAGTTTCTCCACTGAGGAATGAGACTGACAAACAGTCCCGGACAACTGCCAGAAAGATAGCTTACTTGGGTTATAAAGGACATTTATATAAATAATAAAAGATTTAGGAGGCTACCCTAGTAGCTCAGTGATAAAGAATTCACCTGCTAATGTAAGAGACATGGGTTCAATCCCTGATCCAGGAAGATCCCACATACCACAGGGCAAGGAAGCTGGGCCGCCACAACTATTGACCCTGTGCTCCAGAGCCCTGGAACCACTATTACTGAGTCAACCCACCCTAAAGCCCCTGCTCAGCAACAAGAGAAGCCACCACAAGAAGAAGCCCACAAACCTCAACCAGAGAGTAGTCCTGGCTCTCTGCAACTAAAGAAAAGCCAGTACACCAACAAAGACCCAGCGCCGCCAAAACTAACTAAATAAAATTTTTTAAAATTTCTTAAATAAATTTTAAATTTTTTAAAAATAAATTTAAAAAAAAGGCTTAGGGTTGAGTGAAAGTGCAATACACCGCACGATTAGTGGAGCGGAGGTAGACTACAAAAGCAGCAAAGTGCCATTGGGTAGTGAAGACTCATGGGTAACATCTCCATGAGATGGCAAAGCATTCCTCTGAACCCACAAATGCAGGCAGGCAAGAATAAACCCTATTAGCTACAAGACTTGTGTGTGATGGAATCTGTGCAGAAGGAGGCATAGGAAAGGAACCTGGCTTTTGAGAACCCTTCAAAAAAGAAAACCCCCCAATTACCTCCTCTTAATGGAAGCTGGGAGGGTATCCAGTAGGGGTCTAGCTCACCAATAAGCACAAGAGCACCAAAAGGATATGATGAGGTCTCATGGCAAGGGGGCAGACTGGGCCCTATAAACTCTCAGAAATACAGACAAAGCTCCTCCCAAGACAAAGACGTTCAATGAATGTCCGGGAATGAAATCTCAGGAAGAGGGATAAATAAGAAGATCCAAATAAATGGAAGGGAGGGAAGCAGAAGAGGCAAATCTCAGAAAATATGAGGCCATATATCTTTTTAAATCACTTTGTGAGGCTTCCCTGGTGGCTGAGTGGTAAAGAATCCTCCTGTCAATGCAGGAGACACGGGTTCAATCCCTTCAGTTCAGTTCAGTCACTCAGTCATGTCCGACTCTTTGCGACCCCATGAATCACAGCACACCAGGCCTCCTTGTCCATCACCAACTCTCAGAGTTCACTCAAACTCATGTCCACAGAGTCGGTGATGCCATCCAGCCATCTCATTCTCTGTCGTCCCCTTCTCCTCCGGCCCGCAATCCCTCCCAGCATCAGAGTATTTTCCAATGGTCAACTCGTCGCATGAGGAAGTGCTGGTCAGGGACAATTCCACATGTCGCAGAGCAACTACCGAGTCTGTGCTCTAGAGCCTGCAAGCTACAACTACTGAGCCCATGTGCCGTAACTACTGAAGCCCAAGCACCTGGAGCCCGTGCTCCACAAGAGAAGCCAACACAATGAGAAGCCTGCACACCGCAACAAAGAATAGCCCCCGCTCACCACAACTAGAGAAAAGCATGTGCAATAATGAAGACCCAGCACAGCCAAAAATAAATAAATATTATTTTTTTTAATCACTGCATAGATACAACTAGGGAGCTCTCCTCTAGGACTTGAAACTATCCTTGAAAAGAATATACCAGGTATCTGGGAAAACTGATTCAGAATGGCCAATACAGAGCCAAGGTCTATTAAAACAAATGGACTTGAAAACAAAACAGTTATTGACATGCAGGCAAAAAAAAGACCAAGAGAAAAAAAATTATATTGTTATGTTGTTGTTAGTTAACACTGTTTACAGAAAGCGATGGAGTTACATATCTGAGACAGAAAATGTGACCACAGATTTTGTATCCAGCCAAGCTGATGTAAGGACTGTAGAGAAACTGTTAGGAATATGGCAAAATTTCAGGCTACTGTGCATCCTGAGAGTTTTATGAGTTATATCTGAGAAATCAACCAAAGAAAGAGTTTCAGAAAACTAAAAAATAAAAAGAAACAGAGAGACACAGACATAAAGACTGGAAGGTGTATGAGTAATCCAACTTTTATTATACATAAGCGGAGAACACCTTGGGAAAATGTGGGACAATTAGATGGAACAAGGAACCCTAAATAAACTTCTGAAAAAGAGCTACCTACTAGCCTTCGACCTTTCACCCCTAGAGAGTTGGATGAGAACAAAAGAAACATTTTGTTTGAGCCATTGTGTTTTGTAGTCTGTTATATCCATTTACCCTACATTCTGATTCTATGGAAACTGATATCTGGAAGTGGAGCTGCTACCAAAACAAGAACCTAAAACACAGCATCTTGATAAATTGGTAAGGCAGCTTGTGACAAAGAAACATTTTGAAGGCTGAATATTGGGTGATGTGTCAGAATTTTTGGGAAAACCCTTCCCCGTGAGAACTTTGAAGACAGACCTATGGAGGTAACAGCTCTGGGGAAATGGGTGGAAAAAGCCATAATATTAGTAGTGCTTTTAGAGCTGCCAAGGCAGCTCCCTGCCCCAGGCTATGCACCTGTCTCAAGGGAGTTCTATGCTTTGATGTGCCCTCCTCCAGTGACTGGGACTGGAACCAGGTCCCACAGAGGTTTAGCTGAACAGAAATAACCTTCTTCAGCTTCTTCTAAATCCCACTCTGATTCCTGGAATTGGTCAGGGCCAGCAGCACCATCAAGACCTGAGTGGGCCCTGGGAACCATTTCTCCCCTTCTGAGCTCTCTCCAACTCTCGAAACCCACTCACCCCCAGGCTATGGTTATGGTTTATCTATTTTTTTAAAATTGAACTGTCCTTCTCTGGTCAACAAATGATGACTAGATAATTAGATATACATATGAGGAAAAATAGCTCAATTGGAATTCCATCACCTCCACTAGCTTTGTTCATAGTGATGCTTTCTAAGGCCCACTTGACTTCACATTCCAAGATATCTGTCTGGTTCTAGGTGAGTGATCACACCACCGTGATTATCTTGGTCGTGAAGATCTTTTTTGTACAGTTCTTCTGTGTATTCTTGCCACCTCTTCTTAATATCTTCTGCTTCTGTTAGGTCCACACCATTTCTGTCCTTTATCGAGCCCACCTTTGCATGAAATGTTCCCTTGGTATCTCTAATTTTCTTGAAGAGGTCTCGTCTTTCCTTTTCTGTTGCAAATTTGGAAAACTCAGCAGTGGCCTCAGGACTGGAAAAGGTCAGTCTTCATCCCAATCCCAAAGAAAGGCAATGCCAAAGAATGCTCAAACTACCGCACAATTGCACTCATCTCACACACTAGTAAAGTCATGCTCAAAATTCTCCAAGCCAGGCTTCAGCAATATGTGAACCGTGAACTTCCAGATATTCAAGCTGGTTTTAGAAAAGGCAGAGGAACCAGGGATCAAATTGCCAAAATCCGCTGGATCATCGAAAAAGCAAGAGAGTTTCAGAAAAACATCTATTTCTGCTTCATTGACTATGCCAAAGCCTTTGACTGTATGGATCACAATAAACTGTGGAAAATTCTGAAAGAGATGGGAATACCAGACCACCTGACCTGCCTCTTGAGAAACCCTGTATGCAGGTCAGGAAGCAACAGAACTGGACATGGAACAACAGACTGGTTCCAAATAGGAAAAGGAGTACGTCAAGGTTGTATATTGTCACCCTCCTTATTTAACTTATATGCAGAGTAGATCATGAGGAACGCTGGGCTGGAAGAAGCACAAGTTGGAATCAAGATTGCCAGGAGAAATATCAATAACCTCAGATATGCAGATGACACCACCCTTATGGCAGAAAGTGAAGAGGAACTAAAAAGCCTCTTGATGAAAGTGAAAGAGGAGAGTGAAAAGTTGGCTTGAAGCTCAACATTCAGAAAACTAAGATCATGGCATCTGGTCCCATCACTTCATGGGAAATAGATGAAGAAACTGTGGAAACAGTGTCAGACTTTATTTTTTCGGGCTCCAAAATCACTGTGGATGCTGATTGCAGCCATGAAATTAAAAGACGCTTACTCCTTGGAAGGAAAGTTATGACCAACCTAGATAGCATATTAAAAAGCAGAGACATTACTTTGCCAACAAAGGTCTGTCTAGTCAAGGCTATGGTTTTTCCCGTGGTCATGTATGGATGTGAGAGTTGGACTGTGAAGAAAGCTGATCGCTGAAGAATTGATGCTTATGAACTGTGGTGCTGGAGATGACTCTTGAGAGTCCCTTGGACTGCAAGGAGATCCAACCAGTCCATTCTAAAGGAGATCAATCCTGGGTGTTCATTGGAAGGACTGATGCTAAAGCTGAAACTCCAATACTTTGGCCACCTCATGCGAAGAGTTGACTCACTGGAAAAGACTCTGATGCTGGGAGGGATTGGGGGCGGGAGGAGAAGGGGACGACAGAGAATGAGATGGTTGGATGGCATCACCGACTCGATGGACATGAGTTTGAGTGAACTCCGGGAGTTGGTGATGGACAGGGAGGCCTGGCGTGCTGTGATTCATGGGGTCGCAAAGAGTCGGACACGACTGAGCGACTGAACTGAACTGATGAGGAAAAAATAAATTACCTTATACCATATACAAATATAATACCAAATAAAAATCTTGATTTGAAAAAAAATCTTTAAAACTTTACAAAGAATATACAGAAGAATATCTATATGACTTTAGGGGTAAGAATTTCTTAAGCAAATTGCAAAAAGCTATAAAGTAAAATATTAATACATTGACTGGAATAAAATTTAAAACTTCTGTACAGAAACAAACTTTTGTATAAAAGGCAAGTTGCAACCAGGAGAAAACTGTTTGCTGTAGACAAAGAAGAAAGCCTCTCATAAATATTTGAAATAATGCTCAGACTCACTAGTGATTGATGAAGTATAAATTTAAACAAAAATGAGATATCATTTTACACCTATACGATTGTTAAAAAAAAAAAAAAGTATTATTGAGAAGATGGAGCAATGGGAATTCTCAGTCACTGCTGGGGAAAATGTTCCTGTTATAGCCACTTTGAGAGAGAGCTTGGCAATATCTAGCAGTGTTGGAGATTCCTAAGACACAGCTTGAAACTTTCTCTCCTATGCACTTAACAGACCTAATTTAAAAAATATTGAGGGATTATTTTGGCCCCTCATTTTCTTTATAGATAATATGGCGACAGTAATTCTCACAGCATAGATCTGTGGTTAAGAGCCTGTGAAAGTTATTTAACTTTTCTGTGCTTCATTGGGAAAAACAGGGATAAGAATCTCCACCCCAAACCATTGTTAAGAATATTAAATATGTTAAAATTGTAAAGCTCTTTTAAAAAACAAAGTTAACTGTTGTGTTCATTAAACAAGCTAGAATATATTATAGTTTGAGGATTAAAAATAATAAAGTTTACAAAGGTATAAAAAGAGTACCTAGTAAGGAATAAATGCTTGAACAGAGTTGACAGTTTGAAACTTTCCAGCTATCAAACAGGGGCCCATGATCTGACCAAAGGAAATAACTGAATTGAAAGAAGGCAGCACAGTTTCAATAATATTTAATGTATTTCTAGAAGAGACCACTGATGCATTGCAAAACTAAGTTTCTATAAGGTTTAACACTTTTCTTATCCTAAGTTTGCAACTCAGAGTAATGAGAGATGGTGCTGGTAGAAACTCATGCTGCATTTTACCATAAGAGTCTGAGCAAGTAACAAATGATTCTGACTCTTTTTTTCCTCATTTGTAAATTTTAGTAGTTGGACCAAAGTACCTCTGGGTCACAAACAAGAAAGTATTTCCTAACAAATGAAGATTTAAATGTTTTGAGCACCATATTTCTTTCATCCATTTTTACATGTTACATTTTATATATTTCATTTTAATAAAAGACTGATCAGTTCAGTTCAGTTCAGTCGCTCAGTCGTGTCCAACTCTTTGCGACCCCATGAATCACAGTACGCCAGGCCTCCCTGTCCATCACCAACTCCCGGAGTTCACTCAAACTCATGTCCATCGAGTCAGTGATACCATCCAGCCATCTCATTCTCTGTCGTCCCCTTCTCCTCCCACCCCCAATCCCTCCCAGCATCAGACTCTTTTCCAGTGAGTCAACTCTTCGCATGAGGTGGCCAAAGTATTGGAGTTTCAGCTTTAGCATCAGTCCTTCCAATGAATACCCAGGACTGATCTCCTTTAGAATGGACTGGTTGGATCTCCTTGCAGTCCAAGGGACTCTCAAGAGTCTTCTCCAGCACCACAGTTCAAAAGCATCGATTCTTCGGCGATCAGCTTTCTTCACAGTCCAACTCTCACATCCATACATGACCACGGGAAAAACCATAGCCTTGACTAGACGGACCTTTGTTGGCAAAGTAATGTCTCTGCTTTTTAATATGCTATCTAGGTTGGTCATAACTTTCCTTCCAAGGAGTAAGCGTCTTAATTTCATGGCTGCAATCAGCATCTGCAGTTATACCAATCTTTAAATATATACTGATTCTTAACAATAAAAATCAAATTCTTTGTCAAAAATATGTATATATATTGAAAAATTGTTTTGTTGAATTGGACTATTGTTTGGGGCTTGTAGAATGAAAACACACACACACACACAACCTAAAAGTTGTGAGTTACATTTTATTCTAGGACCTTGCTGTGAACTATAGTCTGGGAGACAGCCTCTCAGATGACTCTGAGGATCCTACCAAAGAGGTAAGCGAGGAGTCACAGTATAGAGGAGTTTTTGCTGTGAAAAAAACTAGTTGAACATCAAAAGATTATTCTCATCACAAAAAACAATCTCTAAAGTTAAAGTTTAGCACTTTCCTGTGTATTGGAAGATTCAAGAGTCCGGGCTCAATGAAATTATTCCTTTGAAATGCATCTGAACTATCTAAGGCTAGCATCCTGTTTTTCTTCCTCCAGAATCCCCTCCAGCAGCACCCTGAAGGCTAGGAGCAGAGGCTCTAGAGGCAATGGCTTGATGATGCGCCACCTTTGTAGTTTCCTGAAGTGGCAGGCAGTATTTTCTTGGTCCACAGGCTTTAGCACTGTCCTGGGACTCTCCACTTACATGTCACCCAGTAAGCATCCCCACCCCTTGATTCCATGTGGTAGCCCCACAGCTCCAGCCACCAGGTCGGGACACCTCCCGGCCTCCACACTGCCCCATGGCGCCAGGTCACCTGTATCTGCCCTCCCGCACCTGCTGTCCACGCGCTCTGTAGCTCTTTCTAGTCAAACTCAGTGTCGTTTTCCTTGTCTCCCAGAGCACAAGCTCCCAGGATTAAAGAAAAAAATGGTGCTCACAGTTCTCTTACACTCTCTGCGGCCAAGTCAACCCTCGTTGAGTTAAATTTTACTTCCAGAGGACCAACTTAAGCCAGGGTGAACAAAAGCTGTTATTCCCAGACAACGGTGGAATGTTCTCTGCGTGATGGGAGGACCCAACCGTTGGCCTCCGGCCGGGGGCGCGCTCCCTCCGGACGTCGCAGCCACACTCGGCTCCCTGGCCTGCAGCTGGGGCCTCTCCAAGCCGCGGACAAAGGTGCCTGTGTCCGGCCGGAGCCTCTCCCTGCCGGCCGCGGAGAGGCCTCTGCTGAGGCCAGGGCGGAGCGAACCGCCTGCGACTCCGCGCGTGGCCCGGCTCCCTGGTGGGCCAGCCGAGCCCGCGGGCTAAGTCACTCTAGGCTCCGCCCGGGTCCCGAGTGCCCCTTTCTGGGCCGATCCGCCCCTTGTCAGAGCCGGTGGGTAGAGGAAAGGTGCCTGAGGCAATAGCATGAACTTTGCTCTAACAAAGTTCTGGCACAGCCCTCTGACTTGGGGCCTTTTGGGTTCTCAAGGGTCGAAATGCAAAATTCCAGCCTCCCTCTTAATCATCCAGGGGCTTCCTCCACGTCTGTGTGTCTTAGGCAGGGTCCAAAGAGCTTTTCTCTTTTGCTTTACCCCAGGGGAAAACTGAGGGATTTGGGGGAAAGGAGAGGAACTCTGCCTTACATTTACTGAACTTTGGCCCTTAGCCAGGCACTCTTCTAGGCTCATTGAACTATTTTAGTTAATCTTCAAAAGGACTTGTGAAATAAATATTATTTTTACATCCTGTCTCTACGGTGTTAGAAAACTGAGGCTAGGACTTTCCTCGCAGTCCAGTGGTTAAAACTCTTCCACTGAAAGGGGTGTGGGTTGGATTCCTGATAGAGGAGCTAAGATCCCACATGCTGTGCAGCCCAGCATCAATCAATCAGTCAAACTAGGAGACTGAAATCAACAAGACTTAATGATTTGTTAGTTGTGGATGGTGATTGAAAAATTGACCCAACCTCTCTGCCACCTCTACCCTCCCTCGCTGGGGCATTGGAGAGAAGGAAGAACTAAGTAAATCCCTGGGTTCAGATCCTGTTCGTGTTCATCTTTGCTGGATGACGTCATGAACAAATCACTGTTTTGTAAAACCTTGGAAGACCTGCATTTCTTTCTTAGACTGCAAGTATGTCTGGTGGGTCAGTGGTAAAGAATCCACCTGCAGTGCAGGAGACCCAGGTTCTAGCCCTGGGTCAGGGAGATCCCCTGGAGTAGGCAATGACAACCCACTCCAGTATTCTTGCCTTGGAGAATTCCATGGACAGCGGAGCCTGGCAGGCTACAGTCCATGGGGTTGCAAAGAATCAGACATGACTGAGCAACTAACAGCCATGCCCTGTGATGGTGTTCCTTAACCCCTGGGGGGACGTTGCAAAAAATGGAAGAGGAACTACATTCCTTATCAGTAATTAAAATACTGTAATAGTGATACTGTAAAATGGGATAAAAAGCCTAGAAATAAACCCAAATATATATGTGAATATAGTATATGAAAAGGAAGTAATACATAGAAATACAGAGATTATTCAAGAAATGTTCAGAAATCATTCTTCAATATGAGATTTTTGGGACAATAAATAGCCATCTGGAAGAAAATTAATTTAGACCTATATTTTATATGACTCAAAATGGAACAATGAAAAGTAGACTTTAGAAGCCCTAGAAGAAAACACAGGTTTTTAAAAATAATGTTGGAGTATAGAAATCCTCTCTAAGTAGTGTAACACGAAAGCCAGAAGCCACATGCATACACAGACACCTTCAAACAACTACAATAAAAAACACCATACAGGGGCTTCCCTGGTGGCTTAATGGTAAAGAATCCACCTGTCAATGCATGAGACACAGTTTGATCCCTGGTACAGAAAGATTCCATATGCCATGGGGCAATTAAGCCCCTTCACCACAACTATTGAGCCTGTGCTCTAGATCTGGGGAACCACAACTAGCCCAAGAGCCCTAAGCCCATGCTCCACAATGAGAAGCCACTTCAGTGAGAAATCCTCGCACCACAACTAGAGAGTAGCCCTCACTCACTACAACTAGAGAAGGGCCTGCACACAGCCGAAAATAAACAAGTAAATACTTCTAAAATTAAAAAAAAAACCATCATACTACATATCATAGACAAAAGAGTAATTTCCTTAATATAAAGTAGCAATTCTGGGAAATTCCTTAGTGGTTCAGTGATTGGGTTAGGACTCTCTGCTCTTACAGAGCCAAGGGTCCAGGTACAATCCCTGGTCAGAAAACTAAGATCCCACAAGCTGAGCAGCACAGCCGAGAAAACAACACTTATGAATTAGGAACAAGAGACCAACAGTTTGGTAAAAAAGTACATGATGGGAGGTGGAGGGATAAATTGGGAGATAGGGATTGACATATATAATTACTATATATATATATATATAATAGATAACTAATAAGAACCTACTGTATAGCACAGGGAATTCTATTTGACATTATGTATTGGCCTGTATTGGAATAGAATCTAAAAAAGAGTGGATATATGTATATGTATAACTGACACACTTTGCTGTACAGCAGAGGCTAACACAACATTGTAAATCAGCTACATTCCAGCAAAAAATTTTTTTTAAGTATACGACAGTTGTAAAGAAAATCAAAATGGCTCTTAAGCATGAAAAGATGCCTCGTTCATAATAAGAGAAATACAAACCAAAGTTACAATGAAATACCTTTCTCATCTATCATGTAGACAAAACTCACCTATGGAAGGCAATTTGGCTATATATAGATACAAATATTTACTTATTTTACTGCATGTGAACTTAGTTGCAGCATGTGAGATCTAGTTCCTTGACCAGGCATCAAACCCAGGCCCTTTGTATTGAGAGTACAGAGTTTTAGCCAGTGGACCACCAGGGAAGTCCCAGTTTGGCAGTATTGACCAACATTTTAAATGCACATTCCTTTGACTCAACAATTTCTCTTTTAGGAATTTTCCTATGGCTATATTCATCAGTATGAAGCAATGTGCTTCAAACATTCATTGCAGCACTCTGTAATAGCAAAGTATTGAAAACAACTTAGATGTCCATGAATAGTGAACTTATTTAATAAATTATGATATATTATATATAGGAGTAGAGATGCATGTGTACAGCTAGGGAAAAACCTTCAAATGTGAGGATTGTAGGGTATATTAGATTTGAATTACATCTATACAATGGAAATAATAATCATATCTTTTGCAGAGAGTTGTTGTGAACTTTAAATGAATTAAAATACCAAAAGAACTTAGAACAATATTGTCAGGCGACTGACAACAAAGATTTGGAATGACGGACATTAAAGCCCTCGGCACGTCACAGCTCTGGGGTCTTGGACAGACCATGTTATAGCTCTTAGGCAAGTCAGTGTTACAACTCTATTTTATTTAGAAGATAGCAGGAGAATCCATCCTCGAAGCGTGAGGGCATGCCAACCCAAAGACGTGAAGAGAAGAGTGTGGAAGAGCGCTCCAGCGCATGGGAGTGGAGAGAGAGAGAGGGAGAGGGAGTGAGAGGGAGAGGGAGAGAGAGAGAAAGAGCTCATGCAGGGAAGAGAGAGAAAGGCTTTGGCTCCTTTTTTTTATGTTATTTTCCTCCCTCTGGGCCTGCCCTATGCAAATTGGGCTTAGCCTGGAGTGCTGTTTGTTCTACCTGAGGTCTTCGCTCCAGTCCTTGGACATTCCTTTGACCTTCCTTTGTTCTATTTTCACTGGCTTTTCCTTTCCTTGTCTTTTAGCCACCGCCATTTTGGACTCCTGTTTCCTATTCTAACTACCTAACAATATCTAGAATCAGTTCAGTTCAGTCGCTCAGTCGTGTCCGACTCTTTGCGCCAGGCCTCCCTGTCCATCACCAACTCCCGGAGTTCACTCAAACTCATGTCCATCGAGTCGGTGATGCCATCCAGCCATCTCATTCTCTCTCGTCCCCGTCTCCTCCTGCCCCCAATCCCTCCCAGCATCAGAGTCTTTTCCAGTGAGTCAACTCGACGTATGAGGTGGCCAAAGTATTGGAGTTTCAGCTTTAGCATTAGTCCTTCCAATGAACACCCAGGATTGATCTCCTTTAGAATGGACTGGTTGGATCTCCTTGCAGTCCAAGGGACTCTCAAGAGTCTTCTCCAGCACCACAGTTCAAAAGCATCAATTCTTCAGCGATCAGCTTTCTTCACACCATTAGATATTTACTTATTGTTAATAAAAAGAACAAGGGGCAGAACAGCATGTACAATTACCTACCATTTGTGTAAAAGAATAATAAGTATATGGGTAAAATAGCCCTTGAAAATTTCACAATTAATCAGTAACAGTGGTTACCTCTGGACAGAAGAAATAAGGGGCCAGCAGCAAGGCAAGTTATTTTCACTGTCTACCTGTTAAAGTTTTTTTATGTGTATTTGACATCTATTTGAAAAGATAAATTATTTTTTTAAGTAGAAGAGTATCAATCAGAAAAACATAAAGTAATCAAATTTTATGATATAGAAATTATGTTCCAGTCTTTCCTATTAGTGTTATTATGTTGAAATGATTATATACTCCAGTCATTGAATGGTTTTTAAAACACCGCTGCACACTTTCAAGCATAGTGCTTGCACCTCAAAGTGTGGTCCTCAGGCTGGCAACATCTGCATCACCTCAGAACTTGTTAGAAATTCAGAATCCTACCACACACCTATCAAATCAGAATCTATATTTTTAACAAAATTCTCAAGTAATTTGTTCGTAGCATCTTGTTTGAGGTACGAGAAGCACTGAGCCAGAGGACGTAATTTAAAAACACAGAAATACAAAACAAAACAAAAACACTGCTCTACTCTCGTCTCTTCTCTTCGACTCCCATGTCTCAAAATTGTTGTGGCTCTGAAACCAAGCAGAATTCTATGGGGTTCCTCCTGAATACAAAAGCGTTTTTGTGTTCTCCATTTCTGTTTTGTAAGAAAAAGGCTTCAGTCCTATAGACCTTCCCTGAGCTTCAAAGCGAAGATTCAAGCAGTTACTAATTAGGGGAATAAGGGAATGCAGAAACAAAGGAAAGGCGGTCAGGAAACAAGGGGCAGGTTACTAGTTCCTCCTCAAGGAATATACATCACAAAGTGATACAAATCTCTGAGTCTTTCTGCCTAGGAGGACTAAGGCCCCCACCCTTGTGGAGGATGGTAATTTCAGACAAAGCTTGGGATCCAGACTGGTTAGAACCAGAAGGCTGACTCCTAGAACACCACCCTGTTACCTCATCAACAACCAATCAAAGGAAGGTCCTGCACCCTGCAACCCTCCAAGCAAATTTCGTCTATAAAAACTCTTCCTTGGCAAGTCTTTAGCAGTCCAGTGCCAGTGCAGGGGGCAAGCGTCTAAGCATGATTGGGGAACTAAGATCCCACAAACCTTGAGGGCACAGCCAAAAACAAAGAAACCTCCCCACACCACTGAGTTGTTCAGCCATTTTGAGCATGAACTGCCTGTTCTTGCTGGGTCCTTGCAGTAAACCTCTCTCTGCTCCAAACTTCAGCATTTTGGTTTGTTTGGCCTCACTGTGCATTGGGTGCATGAACTTGGATCTGACAACAGCTTGACGACTCTGGAAAACATTGCTGAGTGGAAGAAAGCAAACAAAATAATCCAAGCTATATGATTCTATTTATATGAACTACAAAACAAGCTACACCAATCAATGGTGTTTGAAGGCAGGATAGAGGTTACCTCTGGGGAGGAGAGAGGTGGCAGAGATGGGACAGGACCCAAATTGCTCCTGGAGTGTTGGTAACATTCTGTTTCTCGAACTGGTTACTGGTTATTTGGATCTGTTTGTGAAAATTCTTTATGACTATACATTTCTAATTGGTATATACTTTTTGTATGCGTCACACTTCAATGAAAAGGTTTTTAAAAATTCCACTATTGGGACTCACCTGGTGGTCAAGTGGTTAAGACTCTGCACTTCCAATGCAGGGGGCTTGGGTTTGATCTCTTGTAGAGGAACTAACATTCTTTATGCCATGTGGTGCAGACAAAAAGTTTAATTAAAAAAATTGCACTATTATCACCTACCTCAAACGCCGTGACTGTTGCAGGGGGGCCGGGGTCCAAGGTGCTTGGGGAAAAGAGACTAAGCTGAAAAAGTTACTTACACTGATTTTAATTACTGATAATTTCAATTTAGATAGATTACTTTGTCTCACACACACTTACTGGAATTCCTGTGCATTTTTAAAAAATGTATTTATTATTTATTTGGGCTTGCCACGTGGCATGTGGGATATTAGTTCCTGGACCAGAGGTCAAACCTATGCCCCCTGCAGAGGAAGTGCGGAGTCTTAACCACTGGATCACCAGAAGTCCCCTGTCCTGTGCATTTTTAAAGGCACCTACTATTGACAAGCAGTCACCCAAAAGATGACATGATTGCAATGAAACTTCCAGACACTCTCTGGTGTAGTAGGAGAATTGCACAGGCTCTGTTCTCTGACATAGTGGGTTTAAAGTCTGGATCAACCATTCGTTAGTTATATAACCTTAGACAAGTTACATATTCCACATTTCTGTCCTTTCAAAGGATAATTATAGTCCCGTTTTATAGGAATATTTCCTGTATTAAGTGAGATAATATACATGAAGCACCAGGCACTATACCTGACACATAACAGGAGTCCTTTAATAGTAGACGATTATTTAAATGTAAAGATCTCCCAAGATGTAAAGGCCATGGGGTCATAAAGAGTCAGACACAACTGAGCGACTGAACTGAACTAAAAGGTCTCCCAGTCAGTAATTCCCAAACACTACCTCACAGATAATCATTATCTGTTGCTGCTGCTAAGTTGCTGCAGTAGTGTCCGACTCTGTGCGACACCATAGACGGCAGCCCACCAGGCTCCGCTGTCCACAGGATTCTTTTTTTTTTTTTTTACATAGTGAAAACTTCTATATTTTGAATTAGCCAGCTGTACTCAGTTTAGATGATCCCAATTTTGTTGGCAACATCCAAAAAAAAAAAAAACAAAACATCCAAAGCATCAAAGTCAGGAGCCAGTTGAACATATGCCTTCTTCTCTCCATCAGGCCTGATCAGAGTATTGACCTCAGCCACGTCAATATCATAGAGCTTCTTCACAGCCTGTTTAATTTGGTGATTGTTGGCCTTAACATCCACGATGAACACCAGTGTGTTGTTGTCTTCTATCTTCTTCATGGCTGACTCGGTGGTGAGGGGGAATTTGATGATGGCATAGTGGTCGTTTGTTTCTCCTAGGGGCGCTCTTCCGAGGATATTTGGGCTGCCTCCTGAGCCGCAGTGTTTTGGACCGCCGGAAGGTGGGTGACGTCCGGCTATTCTTTATCTTGTGGCTGTGGACACTTTTCAACACTGCTTTCTTGGCCTTCAAAGCCTTTGCTTTGGCTTCAGCTTTAGGAGGGGCAGGGGCTTCCTTCTTCGCCTTCAGCGCCATCTTCATGAAAAGGGTCCCACAGGATTCTTTTTTTTTTTTTTTCCACAGGATTCTTTAGGCAAGAATACTGGAGTGGGTTGCCATTTCCTTCTCCAGCAGGAAAGATACTGAAAGTCTGAAAGTTACTTCAGGTCTCATGATCCACGTGGGAACGAGAACCCGGAGTTCCAGTAACAGGTTTTTCAGGATATTTGCTTTCAAAAAGTATCCACCCCATTCCACTGCCCTCAGCCAGCCGTGCAATACCTGCGCCCCTCCCAGCCTTCCCACACCCCTCAACAAAGAGAGCGGCCATTTCTCACGCCTCCTGTGGCTCATTCCCATTATTTTGCTCTAAAAGCTTCTGAAGTTTTCAGGTGGAAACACTTGAAAGCAAACTTCATGCTCGTATTTCTAATCCCCAAGAGGCTCACCATTCTCTTTGCCCACTTTTCACATTTCCTGGGTCCAGGCGACATTGTGAAGGTAAGCGCTGTCTCCACACCCAACAGAGTCTGATAGAGGGTTAGGAGGCAGCCAAAGTAGTCTCTTTGTTTCTATTCCAAGATAAATAACTTTTTCAAAGCATTTGCATTTTCAAAAGGTCAATGGTGGTAGGATTATAGGTATTTGGCATTTTTAAAATGACTTTCTGAATTTTCCTAATTATCTCTGACTATGTATTATCTTTACTATAAGATTCTTTCGGACCATCTGTAATTACAAAAGCATTTTGTGCTCAATGCAGAAAACTTGGGAAACATAAAGGAAAAAGAAAAGTCCCCTTAATGACATCATGTAAAGATAACAGCTGTCAACATTTTGGCATATGTCTTTCCAGACTTCTCTCTGCAGAGATGCTTCATTTTTGTGATCTGGAAAGAAAAGTAAACATTTAAGAGACAAAGCCTTGAGTCTTTAGTCTTCAATTTATTTCTGTTTTTAAACAGCATCTAACAGCTTGGAAAAGTCCCTAACAGCAAGGGCCTGCCCCATGCACTCCCAGAAGCTCCCCTAGTCAGGGCTGGGGTCCAGGCTCCAGTTACTCCCCTTCAGCCACACCAGTCACCAGGCCTATTTTTTCTCCATCTCTGGAGATATGGAACAGAAGAGGGTCTCCAGTTAGAGGCAAAGTTGGAACTAAGGGATGCTGCACGGAAGGACTGGACTGAGACACAGCTGCCTTTGTTAGTCTTGGGATATTTTGGGATATGGTAGCATGCTCAGACAGGAGGGCGTGAAGAGGGGCTCCTGGACTCCTCTCTGGCCTCATTCGTTCCTGGGCAAGCCGCACAGCACCCCTTCCTCTTGCCCAGCTCCTCAGTGCACAGGCTTCAAAAGCTGGGCAAAGGATGGCCCATGTCATTAAGCATTCCTGGTCGTGATCTGCTCAGCTTCTCTTTACTCCTGACATAGACAGGATGGGTAACCGGGAAGGTGACAACGATTCAGACCTGAGTGTCCCACTACCTCACGCTACAGAGCTCGGGACCCGTCTGTACCAATCCCTTACCAATTCTCACCTAAAGGGGAATAATACAAGGGCATCTCTTTGTGAGGAGGGGCAAACCTGGGCATTTAAACCCCAAGCACAGGCACAGATGGGCCCCCAGGCCAGAGACGCCTCAATGCATGCACTGAAGCAGCAGGGCCGCTCAGCTAGGAGAGTAGGGGCCCCAACTTCTCTCCACACCCATGGTAACCATGGAAACATAACCACCCCCTCTGCCAGCTGCCTGCGTTTAGACAACCAGGCCTGGCCCACCTCCACCCAGCAGAGGCCTGAACTGATGCCAGGCCAGCCACAGAGTTTTGAAGGAAGAACTGGGATTGGGTGATGTGGTCAGTCCAGGCTTCCAGCACAGCTCAGGAGGGCTACCACAGGAGCCTCCATGCCTTGCCGCCTGGGCTGGGGTCAGACGGGGCTTAGTCAGCCAGCACAGCGGCCGGCAGAGCCAGCCACGTGGCCCCGGATGCCCTTGGCCTGTGGGCTAACAGCTACTGTGGGGCAGTAGCCCTTGCTGCAGCAGCAGCAGCCTCTGAGACTCACTGACGGGACTCTCTGGCTGCTGCTGCCCCTGCCCAGGCCGCTCAGCCAGCTCCCCGGGGCTGAGGATGTACCGATAGTCACTGGGGGTGCCCCCCACGGCCCCCAGGCCACTGCCATCCCCCGCCCCGCTGCTGGCCTGGTCCCCGCCAGGCAGCTCCAGGTCGCCTCCCTCAGTAGGCTCCTGGGCCCCATCAAGGTTGATGTACAAAGGATCCTGGCTGGCGGACAGTACAGACAGGCGGCCCAGGACCGTCTCCAACTCCATTCGCAGACACGTGAAGCTTGGGCGCTGCTTGGGGTCGGCGCTCCAGCATTGGTACATGAGCTCATACCTGGGACAGAGAAGGGTGAGGGGAGGGAGTGAGGTGCCAGAGAAAGGGGAAGAAGGGTCCTCCTCTCAAAAGCAGAGGCCCCTTTATTATATAAAACCACAATTTAAAAAGATGTGATTGTGGAAGTTCCCTGGTGGCCTAGTGGTTAGGATTCTGGCTTTCGCTGCTGTGGCCCAGATTCAATCCCTGGTCAAGAAACTAAGATCCTGCAAGCCACATGGCAAGGTCGAATATACATAAATTGAACTCTGTGTGTCTGGCACTATTTACTGGCACTACGGGTTTACTGTGTATCTGGCACTATTCTAAGTATTTTACATTTATTACTAATTCTCACAATATTATGAAATAAGTGATTTCTACTCTACCAATGTTCAAAAAAAGGCACAGAGAGGTTAAGAACGTTGACTAAGGTCACACAGGTAGAAAGTGATGAGACCAGGTCGGTAGAGTCTAGAATCCCTTTTCTGCTGTTTTGGGAGGGGGTAGTAGGAGTGTTTTTGTCCTGTGAAACACAGCCAGGAGTCAGGGTTATTTGGTGGGGGGGAGTGAGATTTGAGCATTCACCCTTTGTCCTAAATCCTCATCCATTCAGGGGGACTTAAATCCTCATTATTCATGGACACCTTTGAGAATCAGAAAAGCTTCCAGCCCCTTCCCTGGCAGCAACATTTTTTCTGTACAACTTTAGGAGCCTTATAGATTCCCTGAGGTCTTATTCCTATTCCCAGGGAATGCCTCATGCTGAAGGAAAAAAAAATCTAACAGGAAGGGGCTGAGACCAGCTCTAGTCAGAGCAAATGCCTGACTTTCTTGCCTGTGCCCACAATAAAAGGCCCAAACACTCCCCACATACCAGGCCTCCTGACAGGGGCCTCCAATGATGGGGGGAAAATCATGCCAGACACTGAATAGGTCGTGGGAATGGTCCAGGCCATGGCTATGTGGCTGGGCTGGGATATACTGTCAAGGCCGTGCCAGGAGCCAACTGGCGCCTGTCCATGGGCTGCCTGGTGGGAGGCCAGCGCCTGCCCACCCCCTACTAACAACACTAACTTCAGTCCTGAATGACACTAAGCCAGGGCCTGGTCCCCACTGCCCAGCAGAGCCTCTGTGGCTTCAGAGGCCCGGGCAGGCTGCAGCCACTGGGAGACCTGAATTTTCTGACTCCCTGAGCTCTGTTGAGGGGGAAGCCCTGGTTTGTGCATTCAGGTTTCCCTCTCTCCCACAGTCCAGCCTCAGGGTCCTTCAAAGCCCCTACCCTAGAGGAAAGAGGATCCTACCACTCAGGCTGTCTTCCTCTGCCTGTCTCCATTCTTGGACCTCTGGAGGTCCAACCCCAGAGCAGGAAATAGGTTTGTAGCCTCCCATCTCCTAGTACTAGTGCAAAGGTCCTCTGGGGGCCCAGGGAATCTCTGGCTTGCATGGCGTAAGGGAAAAATACTAGAACAGACAAGTCATGGTGGGGGTCACGTTTAATAGGCACATTCTAAAATCACATAGATCTAGGTTCAAGTCTCAACTTATTCACTTAATAGCTGTGTGACATGGGTCGTGTTACCTAACCTCTTTAATCCTAATTCCTCATCTACAAAATGGGGATAATAATAGTCTTTTCCTCATAGGGTTAGAGGAGGATTACCTGAAAGAATGCCTGTGAAGTAGCCAGTTGATGTTAGCGATACTGTATTCCAGTCACAAGGGGTTCATGACTCTCCCCTGAGCAGCAAGTGTATCATCATCCCGCCCCACTCCCAAGGGCTCCAGGCTTCCAGAAAGGAGGGAAGACAGTGCCCTTCTCCCCGGGATTGCAATCTGTTATCTTAGGTCTCTCCACTCCCCCAGAGGAGAGGCCCAGATAAGAAAGGAACCCAACCTCCCGCCCCCAGCACCCCCTCCCTGTCAAGCAAGGAATGCGATGGAGCAGCAGTTTTTCCCAGCCCCCATGGAGCACTCCTGGAGGGGGAGGGAGCGCTCAGCTTTGGAGAAGGAGTCCGGGTGGAGAACGGTAACAGGGGAACCTGCACTGTTGCTCAACCCTGGACCTTCTGCCCCTGGGGGGGGATTCCTGGTTCTCCCCGGAATCTGGAGAAAATGAGCAATAGGTAAAGACTGGAGGAAGAACTATAGGATGATAAAGGAGGAGAGAAAGAAAACAGGAGTCATGGATGAAAAACAAAGTTCGTGGTAGAAGTCAGACTCCCCTCTAATGACAAGGATATTCCCACAAAAGTTCAGTAGAGGATCGCAGCCCCCACCAGGACACAGCAGGTGTGGTGGTAGCCATCAGCTGAAACCCCAAACACCCGTTCCCTCCCAGAATCCCCTTCCTGGGGCACTCACACGTCTTCCATACACTCTGGAGGCTGTTTCAGGCGGTTCCCGCCGATGAGGTAGTTGTAAATCTCAGCGTTCTCGATGCCAGCATATGGCGTCTGCCCACGAGTCATGATCTCCCACATGGTCACGCCGAAGGCCCACTGGGACAGAATTGAGGTTGGAGGGGACGTGTCACTAGGCTTCCTAAGCCAGGCAGTCTCAAAGAAAGCACATCTTGGGGCTCAGGGGCCTCAGGATGGGACAGCCAGAGCCCAGAGGGCCGAGTGGGCTAAGCCCTCGGAGGGGCTACAGGTCCACCCACACACTAACCACAGCACTGCTACCACCACCTGCTCACCACATCACTGTGCACAGTATACAGGTTGTCAGCCAGGCTCTCCAGGGCCAGCCACTTGACAGGCAGTTTGGAGGCACAGCCCTGACGATAGTAGTCCCCACTATAGATCTTCCGGGAGAGTCCGAAGTCAGCCACGCACACCGTCATGTCTTCTGCCAGCCTGGGAGGGGTTGGAGCATGGGGTCAGGCTTCCACCAGGCCGCAGCCTTACTAAATCCAGGGTGTCTTTGTACCCAAGCCATCTCCTCACAGAGCAGATACTGTCCTAGGCGGGGGCTAGTTCTTCCTGGTACTGCTTCCTGCCTCCCACCCAAACCCTCCAGAATTCACATACATGCAGTTCCGAGCAGCCAGGTCTCGGTGGATAAAGTTCCGGGAGCTCAGATACTCCATGCCACAGGCAATGTCCACCATGAACCGGACCAGGGTCTGCAGCGGCAGATTCTGGTGAGCAGACAGGACAGCACGCTCAGGACAGACCTAGCCAGGGCAGGAGGAGTGGGATTCCCTGACCAGGAAACCTAACAACTGTCCTCAGAGTCGCTGAAAGGAAGAGGGTGGAGGGGCTTCCCAGTGCAAGGAAGCTTTGGCAAACCTGAGGGAGAGCACCCAAAAGTCAAGAATGTCCCAATCTGGGGCCCCACGGGGCTCCTCTCCCAGGGAGGGGCCTGGCCAAGCCTCAATTCCCAGTGGGGACTTGTGAAGGAGAAGGAAGCCTGTCAGCAATAAAGGTCAGGCTTAGAGCCTACTTTCTCCCAACCTCCTCAAATGGCCCTGCCCACCAAGCCAACCTCTCTCCCAGGGTTTCTAAGCCTTTCCAACTCCTGGCCACTCCCACCCCAGGCACTCACAAAGGGGTTCTCGCCAATCCGGGAGGCGAGCAGGAAGGCGTGCAGGTCCCCATGCTTCATGAAAGGCAGGATGACCATGGGGATGGGGAGACGGCCTTTGGCCCTGCTCCGGAGGCTCACCCCTGGGGACAAGGGACAGTTCAAGCATCTGTGTGGGTCCCCACCTGCTGGTCCTACCTCTAGCCCTGGCTCTGCTACCTCTCTCCCCATAAGTTCCACACTGGCCAGGTGACTCTCCAAGAGTCATTCTGGCTGCTCCTGAATCTCTGGAGCATCTTCTCTGTCTCCTCCTCCTGTTTACACAAGCAGTCTTCACGGTACAGGGTCTGGAAACTGAGCTCCTTACCTGGAGCCTGATCAGATTTCAGCCACGCCCCTCCTTGCTATTTTGGTGTCTGCTTACTCACAGGGCAAGTCTGAGCTTCACCCCCCAGGCTGCCCTGGCACCTTGGGAGAGCACAGTTTTAGCCTCATTTTACATTTACCTCCCCCAAGAAGGGACTCACCAACAAGCTTGGCCACGTGTGGGTGGTCAAACTCCTTCATGCAAGCCGCTTCCCTGAGGAACTCTTCAATGTCGCTTGAGGCAATGATGTCAGCTGGGAGAAAAGGAGGGAGGGAAGGAGGGAGACGTGACCACCGTGGGCGCGGGGAAACAGTCTGGTCATGAGCAGGAGGAAACCCCACAGGCTGGTCTGTCCAACATCTCCACTCGCTCATGCTTTCTCTTTGGTTTGGACAGCCAAACCACTCAACCAGCCACAGCTTTAGTTACCCCGAGTGAAAGCAGAGGACAGAGGCCGGGGCACCAAGGAGTGTGGGTGTATGCCTGTGAATTATTCACGTGGCAGAGAGCATCCCAGTTAGTGCTGACTAACACATCTTGGAAAGTCTCAGGGCCCAGCAGAGCCTGCTTCAGAATCAGCCCCCTTTCACCTTCCCAAATGACACCCTCACTCCACTATAGTAATATTCTCCACTCACCTTTCAGCATCTTTACAGCCACTTTCACAAAGGAGCCATCCTCCTGCTTCAATTGGGCCTCCCGCACTGAACCAAACTCTCCTAGGAACCGATCCAAACAATGGTGAGTCCCCTTGGCCTCCTGCCCGCCCACCCACCTCCCCAGTGACCCTTCACAGGGACACAGTATCACTTTCTGGGGCCACTGAAGGAGGCTCCCTCATTCATAGCAAAGCAAAGTAAGCTAGGAGTGATGACACCTCAGCCTTTCTCGACCCCAGCCTCCCTTCCCCTAAACATCCAGCAGCCAGGAGTTTATAAGCACATCCTGTTCACAGGAGCTGACCTACATCCACAGCCCCAGAGTGACATGGAAGCAACCAGAAACACCCAGCCCCAGCAGCTCACGCCAGCCCTGCTCAGCCCCACACACCTTTGCCCAACATCCGGCCCAGGGTGAACTGCTGCTCCGGGATGAGTACATCCTCCAGTTTGTCCTTCAGCTCGTCACTGATGCCCAAACTGTCCACTGTGAGGAGGCGGCCATAAGAAAGTGCAGGGACCTCTCTGGTCCTGATCCAAAACTCAGTCTGCCTCCTCTACCCCAGATGCCACCCTCAAAGGAGAGGGGAGCTTTATTTAGCTCCCCCACAGCTGGGCCGGTGACCTCTGTCAGGATAGGTCTACATGTCTTTTCCATGGTGTGCCTAGGACTCAGCAAGGTTCAGACCTATTGGTCAAATCAGTAAAAGAAAGGCAGGTGTGGGTTCAAGAAAGCCCATTCCTTCCTCATATGACTCCCCACCACTCACTCACGTGTGGCCTCGATGCGCTCAGGCCTTTCCCGATTGAAGGACCGTGCTGCCCGGAAGTGAACTGCTGGCTCCCCCCGGGCCATGACGCTGTCAAAGGCTTGCCTAAAAGGAGACCCAGGACTTGGAGTCAGCTCCAAGGTCTTCAGTCAGTGCCTGCCTCTCTCTCCACGTCCCCAGCCCTTACCCAAACCGTGTCTCCTTCCTCCTCTTTCGAAGCAGGATGAGGGCCAGGGCAGCAGCTGTCACCAGGGCTGTCAGCACACCCAGGGCCACAGGCACCCAGGATGTGCGGCTGTGGGGAGCACCCTGCTGGCCTGCGGGAGACAGGGACAGTAGCACCAGCTAGGCTGATACTGCAGAGGCCCTTTAGAATTTTTAAATGATGGGTCACTGAGCCTGATCCAATGGCTCCTCTCAGTCAGGAGCAGGGTGGAAAGAGACTCCAAAGGAAGACCCAAGAGCTCCTACTCTGTCAGCCACAGGCCCTGGCTGTTGGGACCTACAGTGTGACCAGGCATTTCTATGCTAACTTGCATGGCATGGGGGTGGAGGATGAGATACAACCCTGGCCTCAAGTGCTTGACTCTGAGTCTTCAGGCCTCTTAGGAGGGAAGGTGCTGCCAATCTCCTCCCATAAGTCCAGGTTGCCCTGAAAAGCCTCAATCCCATGACCCCTTCCCCTTATAGGCCTTACCTGCATGGTCATGAGAAGAGACCACCAGTGGCTGACTCCAGGGCCCACAACCAACTGCATTGGCGACACACACACGCACAGTCAGGTCCTTCTGGGGATCCCAGCCTGTCAGGTTGGCCCTGGTCCCCTCCACTGTCAGCTCACCCTGTAGCCAGGAAAAGCCCCCATCCCACACTGAGCCTGAGGAAAAAGGCTCCAGCTGGGTGGCGCCTGAAGGCAGAAAAAGATCTCACTAGGAACATGGGCGGCTAGGAACACTGTGGGTTCAGGGGATGCAGGGACACAACCTTCTGGGAGTCATCACATTCCTGCTGCAGGCTGCAGAGGCCTCTCCTGAACACAAACAAGGCTCAGTCTGAGAAAGCAGGGGTGGGGGATGGGAGGGAACTGAGGGGTGGAAGAGGATAAGAAGGCCTTATCTGTGTCCTCCCCCGGTTTGTGCAGGAATGTACTTCCTGCTTAACTTTCAAAGTGGACACTGGAAGCAGTCTTAACAGGAGATGGACTCCAATGAACAATGCAGCCTGCAGAAGAGGGCAGGTTGGCGTAGACTCCCAGAGGTGGTGGAAGGCCCACCACCGCCCCCGGGCTCACCAAGGACTGCTAACCTGAATCTTGAAGGGCCTCGGAGCCCTGATGGCTGACTCTAGTGCACTTGGAGAGCGGAAGTTTCCCTTACCTGGGTACCATTGTCTTGAGCCCAGGACACTTTATAGGGTCCCAGGGGGCCTTCTGAAGGACCCTCAGGGATCACTTCTTCCCACTCCAGGATGAGGCCAGAGTCTGTGCGGATGGCACGGAGGTTCTGGGGAGCGCTGGCTGGGGCTGTTCCCAAAGAGAGAAGCTTGCTAAGAGCCCTGCCCTGCCTGCGCACAGTCACTAGCCCACGTGGGCCTTCGGAACCAGCTCCATAGAACTAAACTGCTCAGAGAGCAACAGGTGGGGGAACAGTTTGTCTGCCGTTGCTGACTGCTATCACCCACAGTCCTGGGGAGCAGGGGTGAGCAATGGCAAGGCCCAGACCATCCCAGCGAGGCAGGGTATTGCTCTTCATCACCTTGGTTGCTCCTCAGTGGCATCCTTCACTCTCCCCTCCTCACAGCCCTGCAGCCTCCTTGCAATTGCTAGGAACTCCACACATGTTTGTGCTATAGGGTCACTACGCCCTCTTTCTGCAGGGATTTCCCCCCAAATATGGGTCCTTCCATATCATTCAGACCTCAGATCTCTGTATCCAGGTATTCCTGGAGCCCCCTAGGGCACTCTTTACCACCATACTATCCAATCTTCTGCTTGTCTGCTCCACCCACTAGAACTAGAGCTGCTGGATGGGGCTGGATTTATCCAGTTCACAGGTAAGCAGCAGGCATTCAGTGAAGTGCTAGCTGACTGTTGTATGATCCCCCCTCTCAGGTAGCCCTCTTTCAATCAACTCCATTCAGAACTAGAGCTGACACTGCCCCACCCCTGCTCATCCCTGCCCAGGCACTCTGCTCTGTAAGTCCTTTACCTAGACCCTTTGTCCGAAAGGGCACCCAGTCAGCATATGGAGAGGGCCCCAAGGCATTGGCACAGCGAACCCTGAGGCTGTAGTTGGTGGCGGGTGTCAGGTCCCGAAGCAGGCAGGTAAAAGGTGGCACGGGGACCATGACAGCCAGAACCTCCCAGTCTCCTGGGGCCTGAGTCACCTACAGAATAGCAGAAAATCAATGATGTAAGGAGGGAGGTTTCTTAGGCATGGGAGATGAGGTGGAAGGTAGGATAGGTATGGATATGATTGGGGGCTTTAATCTATGCCTCTTCAAGTCTATCAGTGGAGTAACCGAGACATGGAAGCAACCTAATGTCCACCAACAGATGGATGGATAAAGAAGATGTGGTATGTGTATACATACATACATACATACACAAACACACACACACACACACACACACACACCCCAAGGGAATATTACTCAGCCATAAAAAAGGAAATGATGCCATCTGCAGCAACATGGATGGACCTAGAGATTATCATACTAAGCGAAACAAGTCAGAAAAAGAAAGACAAACACCATATGATATCACTTACACGTGGAATCTAAAATACAACAAAAATGAATATATATGTGAAGCAGAAGCAGACTCACAGACATAAAGAACCAACTTGTGGTTGCCAAGGCGGGGGGTGGGGGAGAAGGAAGGATTGGGAGTTGGGGATTAGCAGATGCAAATCAGTATACATAGGATGGGCAAACAATAGGACCTACTCAAGGAACTATATTCAATGTCCTGTGATAAATCGTAATGGAAAATGAAGAACATATATATCTATAACTGAATCACTTTGCTGTACTGCAGAAATTAACACAACACTGTAAGTCAACTATACTTCAATTAAAAAAAACTATCAGCAGACATTTGCAAACCATCCCTTCCCACCTCCCCCACTGCACATTCCACACCTCTGCGCCTTTGCAAATTCTGTTCCCTTTGCTGGAAATGACCTGCTCTTCCTAATGAAGTCCAACTCATCCTTCAAGATTCAGTGCAAATATCATTCTCAAATACTCAGTAAAATTGATGCCCCTTTGGCTTGATGCATAATTACATTAGAGTGGATACCACTCTTTGTATCATTTGGCAAAAAAATTTGTTTACATTTCCATAAGTTGTTACAGAAGAACCCATACTTTTTGGCCAACCCAGTAACTGTTTAAATGCCAGCACAGAGTCTCAGAGCTTCTCAAGGGCAAAGTGCCTAGGAGCTTAAAGGCACCATGGCCTTCACCTTACACTTTGGGGACCCAGGAAAAGAGTACAAATGGGGAGATCCAGTGTACCGTATGACTAAACATTATGATTTCATATGATTTTAAATGTTAAAATCAGCTAACAAGCTATTAAGTAAAATAGTTTCTATCTTAATATACTGACAAACAAAGCTACAAAACAATCTGGAAGATCAGGTTTGCATTCATCTACATTTCTCTGAATCCTTGGAGTTCCAAGCCTGAATGAGATAGCACAAGAAGAGCCAGCCTCCATGCAAGGGTCTGCACCATGAGGGACATCATGTGCATGGGTGTGGACAGTGGCCTCCATACCCATTCCCCCTCAGATGGCTGTCCTTGGGGCTTAGGGGTGCATGTACCTCAGTGTGATCCATCCTTGGGAGGATGGAGCAGGGAAGAGCCCCATATCAGCCCCAGAAGTAGACAGATTTAAGAGCAGGGGGTGTCCTGGTGAGCTGGACGGGTATATTCCCTTGGCCCTATGTATTCCCTGCCCGGGGGTCAGAGGTGCAACCAAAGGAGGGCCACAGTGGGGTCCTCTAAAGGGGGGAACCCAGAGCAGGGCCCTTTGCTGCCCAGGAGAACTGCCTCAAACTGTTTCAAAGGCTCCCCTTAAATAGCTGTGGAGTGAACAGACAAAAATGAACGAGCTGGCACTGCCTCATTTCTAGATCACCTTACTTAGCCCTCCCACTCTCTAACGGCCAGGACCTCTTCTGGTCCGCTGTTCTCTGAGGCCTGAGTGGAGCACAAGAGTATAGGCATCAAATAAATCAAAGCTTTGGGGTTTTGCCCACATAAGTAAAACTCGTCCAGGGTATCCCCAGTCTACCAATCCGTTTTCTAGCCTGAAGAATGCACAGGTTGAACTGATCTGCCATCACTTGTTTGCCAGAGAACCCTATGTTAAAGGGCAATGGCCAGGGCTGTTCCTGGTAAGGGAACCTGGTAATGACACCTGAATAGCGGAGTCCAAGCCCCAAGGGCAAGACTAGGTAAATGTGATACCACTGTCAACCAAGTGCCACCAAGACAGCCAGAAGAAGGATGGCCAGGAGAGCCTGTCCCACCCTCTCAGCCTACCTGGACTGTACAGGATTGGATCAGGGCTCGGCCGTCAGCCCCCGGCATCCAGGCCACGCTAACGTTGCTGCTGGAGAGCTTCGTCACTGTGATGTTGAAGGGGGCTGCGGGCAGTGCTGCAGATGGGGACTTAGAGTCAGTGCCCAGGAAGGATAGAGAAAGGGAGAGAGTATGGGAGTCGAGCCATGAGTCCCTCCCTAGGGTCCCCCCACCAAAATGATGGCCACTCAGCACTCCCAGGACCACAGTGATACAGAAGCCAAGCAACTAGTAGCAGACAGCTGCTCATACCTGGGAGAGGGCCTAGGCTGTGGAGATAAGGTCGCCTCTCCCTAAATCAAGAGCCCTGTCTAATCAAGGAATAGGATAAGACAGTGGATGCGTGGGGGACACAGTATCTCAGCCTGGGGAAATAATGTGAGAGGCAACAGGCCCTGCAGCCACAGCCCATTCCTGAGCATACATCAGCTCTCTCTCTGCCTCTGTACCACTCCCACTGTGCACAGCAGCCCTCTGGGTCTCTACCATCCTGCTAGGCTGTTTCTCCCACCCCCATTCCCTCCACAGGGGCTGGAGAAGCAAGATTGGGCATGAGCCTTGACCATCTCCTGCAAGCTCCCTCCCTCCTTCCCTCCCAAGGACTCTGCTCCGAGCTGGGAAATCTGCTGTGACGTCAGGTTTCTATTCTCATCGCAGCCGTGGCAGGGTCTCAGGTGCTCCCACTAGGAATGGAGCTATGCCAATTAACCCCTCATCCCCCAGATCCCAGCAGGACCGAGGTGAGCTGGAACACCAAACAATTCTCACTTCACCCACAGCCTGCAGAGAGGGCCTCTGCCTCACCGCCCCTCAGTTCCTGGGGTACTCCTACCTTGAAGATGAACAGTGGCGGTGCGAGAAGAGGCCAGGCCTTTTGGATTGTGAGCTTCACAGGAGAACACAGTGCTCTGGGTCACCCCTGGGGCCAGAAAACCTTAATTAGCATGCCCTGAGCATCAACTCCCACTCAGTCTGGGACTGGGGAAGGGGGATAGCCAGGCTCTGGGTCTGATTAGCTTAATACCCTCCAGCCAAAAGAAAGGGTTAAACCATAGGGACCGTGATATAAATTCCAAGGCTGGGGCTCTGTTTTCTCATCTCCTGAATGGCAGAGTTGTGAGAACCAACTGATGGAACATACGTAAAGTGCACAGTCAAACACTCGAGAAATGTGACATGTGACACCCCCCTCCCACCTCAATCCCATCTCTGGCAGACAGCACAAAGTTGCCTCCCTTTTCTGGTCACTCCTTTGCACATTCCAGAGAGCCCTTCTGTATTTGCTCTGTGCCAAAACATTGTTCTACTTGCAAATTATCTGCCTTTCAGTAGTTCTCTGCTCCTGATGGCACGAGTCTTGTCTCCCCAATTATACTAATTCCTAGGGGGCTGGACCCATGGCTTCTCTTTCTTTTGTATTCCCTAGATCCCCCGTGGTGCCTAGCACAGTGTGGTGTGTGGAGTAGGAGTTCAGTGAGTGCTTATTATCTAGCTGGCTGCCTGAGGGTCCCAACCACGGACTTCTAGAGAGAACTGAAACCAACCTCCCTTCTCATCTGCTCCAACACAGTGCCTCCCGAACGGGACCTGCCCTCACTTCCGACCGATCCTGCAGTTCATCTCTTTTCAAATTCCTAAGGGACTTGGCAGATCAGCGTCAGTCCCTCCCAACTTCCAGTACATGAGACCAAGCTCAGATGCCCATCTTTTTCGGCCAGTTCAAGCCTCAAGAAACAATACTTTGTTTCACACGTCAGCGAGCCTCACAAGGGCGTGAGGCGTGTGCCTGGGGATCTTGGGGTCCATGTGGATGTGCAGGCATGGCGGCTTTGGTTTAACTGTGTAGAGGCATGGCCAGATACAGTTGTTTGGGAAAGGTCTGGAGAGATTTTCTGGAAAGGGCCATTGGAAGAGTAGGCTCGTGTATCCATCTGTGCGCTGGCTCCCCCTTCCCCCTTTTCCTGCCCTGCCCCACACTATCCCCAACTCTGCAGCCTGAGACTTGTCTTCTAGACAAGTCTGCCAGACACTCCTCCCAGCTCTGCATGGGCTGGTTTCTGGCTCCTTCCCTTGGGAGGGGTGGGGGTGATGGGTGCCCTTGGTCCTACACGTTCACCTCCCAGGGCCAGCTATGCACGGCCTAGCCTGCTGTGAATGAAGGCAAGAGGCTCCAGCGTCTCCTTAAGCACACACAGCAGGCTCACCACAAATCAGCCCACTAGGCCAGTCTAGCACACCTGACTAATGAGCTTAGCAATGGTGCAGGTCACGTTCTCAGGCACTCCGGACACTCACAACAGCAGGCTTAGTGACTGAAGCAGGTTTGAACTCTGCCAGCCTCACCACCCTTGCTCAAAGCCCCTCCGGAGGCTGCTCACCTGTGACATTTAAAACGGAAGGAGAGGGAGCAGGTCCCCCAACCTGTGTGCCTCCTCTCCACCAGATAATGGTAACAGGTTCTGGGGGCCCCACGGCCTCACAAAACAGTTGGAAAGGGGCATTGGGCGGCACTGCCAGGTCTTTTGGCTCCACAGTGAAAAATGGCACACCTAGGGGTAAAAGGTAGGTAGGGAGTGAGCCTTGAGAGACAGATTCTCCCTTCTCTAACAGCCCTTCTCAAAGCCAGGAAAGAGGCAGACGGTGGGGAGCTGGGGGAGGGGCAACCGGAGGGGTAGTGGGCGGGCGCTTTAGCAGAGTTCTGCTGGCAAGCCCCAGATCCCATTCAGGGGCCTTTGTTACTTTGTTAGTCACTTTGTTTTCCTGGGCTCAACATCTCTGAGCTCCTGCAGCTGTGGAGCCTTCCTCCCCTCCCCCAGTCCTCCCCCTCCTGGCCTGGCCACTTGGCAGAAAAGGGTCTAGCCCTACATGGGTGCTCAAGGCTTGTTTGTCAGACAACTGGAACTCGACTGCACCCCATAGATGATGGGTCCTAGCCGTCCCCTTGGCTCTCAAATCCCCAGGTCTTGCATGTAGGGGCTGGGCCTCGAGTCTGGTGCAATCAGGTCAATCAGGTTGCAGAAGGCAGTGGGGCTGCCCAGATTCCACTGAGCTTCCTTGGGCATAGGTGTGGTCCTTAGCAGACAGCGCCTGCTCCAGGTCAACACGCCCACGTGGCTCTGCCTCCTCACCTTCTACTGTGAGCCACACTGGCTGGGAGGTCTCAGTTTCGTCGCCATCCTCCACCTGGCACCAGTACCGGCCCGCATCAGAGCGCTCCACTGACTTCAGGCTGTGGAAACAGGACACCGGGCCTCCCAGAGTCAAGGGGGGCAGCTCCGCTGGGCAGACTCAATGGGTTCAGCCTGCCCCCACTTCTGGAAGTATCCACAGGTGGCCGAATTAAAAAAAAAAAAACAAACCCACAGACCTCTGGGCATCAGCATTGCCCCCAGTTCCCAAATCCCATGAAAAGAACACAACATGCCCCCAGCCTGGCATCCCACACCCTCCCCCAGTCCTGCACCTGAGGAAGCCAATCCAGTGCTGCTCACTGACGGGGATGTACACCTGATCCATGCTGTGGATCACAGCCCCGTCCTTCACCCACTGTATCTCAGGCTCTTCCATCCCCTCCACACTGCAGTTGAGCTTCACTGGCTGTCCCTGAGACACCGTCAGCTTCACTGGGGCCCCCATGAGCTTCAGGCCTGAGAGGTGGAAAAGAGAATGTGTCATTCTGCTTGACAGGCACCCTGCGTCTGGAAATATCCCCCATCCTCTCCTAGCACCTAGTTTCTGTGTCAGAAGGCTCATTCCTAGCCAGTGGCCAAGGAAGCAGAGGCAGGACAGTGTGGGAAGGAAGGTGGCCTAACCAGGGCTGCGGGAAGGAACATGACAAGCTCTCCAGGCACCATTTCTACCACTGCCAAGTTCCTCCCAGCTGTAAGGAAGTTACCTGTTCCCCACACCTCCCTGCTGGGCAATGTTAAGTCGGGCCCAACCACCAAAAGGAAAGCAAGCCAGGCTGGAACAGCAGGGCGCCCTCATATCCTGGGGCAGGTACTGCCCTCGGAATCACTGCTGTACCCAGTCAGTGCAACAGGCAGCCAGCTCTCTACCCAAGGTGACAGCCCAGACCCTGCACTGCTGTTGGCATCCTCCTGCACCCATGCCTCTGGCAAATGTAAGGAGGAAGGGAAGGAGGGGGCGCTCCCCCGAAGTGGGGAACATATGGCTGCAAAACCACGTCAGATCAAACACATGGCAGCCTTCCTGGCAGCCGGCCGCTCTATTAATACCTGAACATGTGCAGGGGCGGGTGCTCGGAAGGTAGGAGGTAGAAGGGAAGGGAGGGGCCCTGAGTCCAAGACCCCTGAGCTACTGTCGCATCAACAGGGGGCCACCCTCGAGAAGACCACCTCTGAACACACACACACACACTCCTCCTGTGTGTTTTTAAGCAGTGAGGCAGAGAGGGGCAGGTGAACTATCCATATGACTGAAACCCAGTCCACCTTCTTCCTGCCCTCTGCTGTGTGATGCTAGGCAAATTTCTGAGCTCTCTGATCCTAAGATACACACACTCTTGCACTGCTCGTAAATACTTGTCACTATTTCCCTTCCTTTTCCTCCTTTGAAATGCTGATATGGCAGGGAGAGCTGTCTGAAAAGAAGGTACCTGCTCGGTGGGCTGCTGCTCTGCCCTATGTCACTTTCTACTCCCTTCACCTTCTCAGGACCAGTCACAGGGCAAAGAGGGGTAGCCTAACACCCCATACAGGACAGGCAGTCCCAGGGGTGTGTAGTGTGAACTTAGGAATCCCAGGTGCTGCAAGAAGCACTCTAGCCACTGGCAAATGCCTCAGTGGCTGTGTGGGAACACAAGGCTGAGCAAACACTAGCAACTCTGCCCCAGTCCATCATCTCCAACAAGCCTGGGTTTCAGGAAGCTCAGAGCAGGCACAGGGGCTAGAGTATGCCCAGGTGTTTTCTGTGACTGGGCGCTGTGAAAGCCCCTGTACCTACATGATGTAGGGGTCCTGTGGGTGCTCTGTCACTGCCCTAGTGGCTTCAGAGTGGACCTTCGCGTGTGGGGCGAGCAGACTGGGGTCCCCAGTACTGGGAGGGGAGAACAAACAACTCGGAACATCGAGGCGGGAAAAGCCAGTCCCCGACATCCCCCGCTGACCGCTCAGCTCTCAGCCCCACTCCTTTCCTTACAACCCCGCCAGAAGAGCCCGGACGCGAGAAAGTTGGGGGGGTGGGGGCCCCGACCCGAGATCCCGGGGCGAACCCACCGCGGAGCCCCCTTCCCCAGCCTCCGAGCCTCGGCCTTCCAGCTTGGAGCCCCCCGCTCGAATCTCCGGCCCGCCCAGGCCCCGGGCTCGCCCCGCTGCAGTCCCCGGGCTCCGATCCCCGCCGCGCCCCTCCGCAGCCGCCCGCTCTCCGCCGCCCCCCTGGCAGCCCTACCTGCGGCCGCGGGCTCGGGGAGCAGCAGACCCGCCAGACCCGCCAGCAGCAGCAGCGGCGGCGGCGGCGGCGGCGGCCGCGGCAGCGGCGGGAGCCCCGACCGCCCCATGCTCCGCCTCAGCGCCATCGGCGGCGACGCCGCACCATGCCCGGCCCGGCCCGCGAGCGACCAGGGAGGAGGGAGGAGAGGGAGGAGGGAGGGGGAGGAGGGCCGAGGGAGGGACGGGGCCGGCCCGGGGGGCGGCGCTGGGGCTGGGGCTCCGAGACCCGCGCCCGCTGCGAGTCGCCGCGGCGGCTGTCAGCCACGCGGGGTCCCCGGGGCCGCTCCTGGGCCACCGCGCTCCTTCCACAGCCGTCGCCGCCGTCGCCGCCGCCGCTGATTCATGTTCTTCTTGGAGCCGCCGCCTCCTCCCCGGCCCGCCCGCAGCTCGAGCTCGTACCGCCCCCCCGCGGAACCCCGGGCGGCTCGCTCCGAGCACCAACCTAGTAGCTGCCAGCCAGCCGGGCCTCCGGCCGACCTCCACCCACAGACCTCCGTAGCCCGGCCGGCACCCGCGGTCCCAGAGAATACCCCAGTGCAGAACCCAAGGACCTGGCTGGGTCCCCTAGATGGGCACCCCAGCCACGCCCCTCCTTTCCTTAAATACACCCCAGCATCTTTTCCAACCCAGCACTCTAGATCCTTCCCTCAAAACCTCCCTAAAAACCTCTACCACACCCCAACTTTTGTCCAGACTCTGATCACAGAACCCAGCACCCTCCTCTCAGGACAGAAAAATTCCCCTGGATACTTCCAACCATCAGGCCCTGAAATTGTGGTGACTCAGTGCTCCCCCCACAGGACCTACTAGCACACCTTCGTGCCTCATTCATGAGTTTTTCACCCAAATTCCCTGTATTCATATTCCACTTTCCACCCCTTTATCTCCAAGACCTTGGGCCTTGGGTCTTGAGTTCTGAGATCGCGGTAATCCTCTGGTTTTATCCGCTGTCGCCACTGTTTCACTACATAGGTTAAAGCCCAATGGCCCACATCTCTGGGGGACTGTCATTCTTCCTAGTTGCTCCCTCTGCTTCTAGCCCCCATCCCTCAGGATGTGATGTGAAAGTTGGCTGTGTTCTCACAATATCCAATAAAACATTAGCTATTATTAGTAGATTACCTTGCACATAGTAGGCACTCCATAAATAGACAGATGCTTGTTAAATGAATGAATAATTGCCTCAGAGCTTGGCTTGCCCCACCACAAGTAATCAAGAGGGTAGCTGTGTCCACAGACATCCTGTCTGGCCGATAAAGAGTTGGTTCCAAATCCATTTTACCAAATGTCCCCTTCCTTTTCCCCTTGCCTTTAGGGTTCCCCGGGGCCAGAACTACAGAGGGCAAGTCCCAGAAGTATTGGGTGGGGAGGAGGGACAAGCCACTCGTTTTCCCCTCTTCCTCACCTTCCATTTCCCTGAAGCCTCATTGGATCTTTCAAAGAATTCTCCTTCTGAGCAGCAGAGGCCTGCCTCTTCCTCCTCTTGGCTCCATCAATGCTTGTTTATTTATTATACTAATGAGAACAACAGCAGTTCTGGCGGCAGCCTCAGACCCAACTGGGGGCGCCCCCAGGCGGCAGTAGAGGGAAAGTGCTGTCAGAGTTGGATGGTGGGGGCCTGAGTGTCCGTTTATTAACTGAGAGATCAGGCAGCCTTCTGAGTCGCTGTGGGTCGGCTTTGGGACTCTTTCCTAAAGGAAAAGTCTAGATCCGTTCCAGAATCCACAGTTTCGGACCTCGCGCTGAGTCGGATCAGGGCAGGCAATAGTCTAGGGCTGAAGCCATATTCACCCGGGCCGCGGCTACTGCGGCAGCTCTGCACTTGAGCACTTGTCATTTCTCAAGGTCCTCTCCTCCCCAACTCTCCTCTCTGGAGGCGACTTCAAGTTTCCAATGAAAGGAAATTGTTGACTCTGGCTGACACTGGAAAGACCGCTCTTAGAGGATGTTGAACTTGGAGCCCAAACCTGGCCTTTTAACTTCCTCTTCTTCCCTATCCCAACCCTGCCCCCCATTATTTCCTGAACTCTGATGAGAATCCCAGTCCAAGGACCATCCTTGGCCACCAGGCAAAATGGGTTGCTGGAGCACATGCCTCTGCATTCTCCACTCACAGTCTTCATTTTCTTTCTTTTTTTTTTTTTTTGTTTGGCCACTCCAGGCCACACATGGGATCTTAGTTCCCCTACCAGGGACTGAACCCATGCCCCCTGCATTGGAAGCATGGAGTCTTAACCACTGGACCACCAGGGAAGTCCCTCTCCTCTCACAGCCTTGACAAACTTCCTACCTCAGGTACCAGCCTGAGGGTCAGTGTACTGTCCCTGTAGGGCCTGGCAACTGGAATGCCTGCCTCCTCTACCCCTGCTTCTGAACCCCCTCAAGTCTTAGTATTTCTGCTTGCAGGGTAGGGAGGACTGTGGAGTCCTGGCCTTCAGACTTTGTGCTCCTGCATAGAGTGCCTGCCTCCTTGAGCCCTCACAACCCACTCTTACCCATCTCCCCCATCTTTCTGTCTCTCTGGACACAGTAAAGAAACATACTTTAAGGATATGTGAGCAGGTGTGATTTTGTGGAAGAGGTGTGTAGGTGGGTGAGAGGGTGTGCATTATGATGTATGAGGGAGGGTGTGCATTTGTGCAAACCCTAAATGTGACTGACGCTTTGTGGGTGGATGGGGAGAGGATGTGTGTGTGTGACTGGAGGAGGTTGGCTGCCTGTGCAAATACATGCCTGCAAAAATCTCCCTTCCTTTTGTAAATGCATTGCTTGGAAGGAAACTAATCAAATCAACAGGAAATGTATTTGACCTAACATAGGAGCAGATGTCCAAGTGGTTCCTGTTCTCAAAACAGAAGCAGAGCCAGCTATGATCTATCCCACCAGAGAGGAAAGGCCAGCAGCAGCCCCTTATTATGGGTGAAGCCGGATTGGGTCTTGGCATCACCCTACTCATGTGAAATAAGTATCTGCCCATTCTCTGCCTTTTACAATCCATGACTGTTCAAGGAGGTCAAGGAGCAAGAGAAGACAAAGACAAAACTGGAAATAAAAGCCACCTGCCCATAGCAGCAGAACACCTTAAAACAATTTCCAGCAGTCTCAGGAGTAGCTGCTTCAGCTTTCTCAGAGTCAGGACTCCTCCTCCAGAGAGAACCAAGTCACCGGGTCATGGCAGTCTTGTTGGCCCTGTGAGTAAGGCTATATTCTTTCCCAACTACTGGTTAAAGAGGTTAAGAGTTGGGAAGTTTTCCTTAAGGAATGGGGCAGCCAACAGAATCTGTTCATCATCACCTTAGAGAAGCAGGAATCTATGACTTTGGGGTTTGGAGGAAAACTACCTTATGGTGTGATGTCACGGGCGCTGGGGACTATTGCTGTACCTACCAAACGCCCTTTGCCTGAAATCTGTAAATCAGAAACAGTGCCACATCTTGCTCAGTTGATGATAAAGCAAAAAGTAAGTTTCTAGGAGACACCATATTCTGAAAGGGGGATTTTCAAATGCGCAGATTTTTCCCCAAAAGTAGATTTAGGAAATAGGAAGAGAGCAGTAAGTCTGGGGTTTCTGAAATAGCAGGTGAGTCCAAACATGTGGGAAAAAAACCAAGTGCACTCTTCAAAATTTCACTGAGGGATGGCTGTGAGAAGAGTGTAGTAAGTATGTGTGTGTGTGAATGCCATGTATCTGGCTGTCTATAGTTCTTTTTTTGAACTGCTTTAATAGCAACATGGTGATTTAGGCTATTTTAAAAAACTTTTTTATTATGAAATATTTCAAACATACGCACAAGTAGAACAGTATAATGAATCCCCAAAGTACCCTTTATTCTGTTTAGATGTTTATGTTAGCCAATTGTGTTGTATTATTCCAATTTATTTTTATTCTTTTGCTGGAGTTTTAAGACCAAATCTTAGCCATATAATTAATTTCAGCTGTAACGATTACACTGTGTACCTGAAACAGGCTTTAAAAAACTCACCCATATATAGATTCAGATAGTTACATATAGAAATATTTATAGATAGTATGTTACACACACACATATATATTCCCTTTGTTAGCTGAGAAGGGCCCAAAAGCAAGACACTTCAGCAGCAATGAGTATATCTAGCACCCAAATCTTGGTTTCTAATACTATTTTCCAATATAAGAGAACCAACGGTCCTTGGAGAAATGGCTGATTCTAGGACTGGGGCAGGAAATATAGAAGATGAGCTCGGAGCATTTTGTAGTGCCAGAAAGTAAGGAAGTGTTCAAAAACAAAAGCAGAAAACACAAATCAAGCATATACACACAGGGAATTCTGTCCAGTGGTTAGGACTTCAAGTTCTCACTACTGAGGGACCCGGTTCAATCCCTGGTCACAGGACCGAAATCCCACAAGCCACATGTTATGGCCAAAACACACACACACACACAAAATGATGGGGTATATCAAAAGGTCAAATATAAATATATGTGAATGACTATGTTATAATTTGTTAATTTAAAAGTATATTATAAATTAACAAGTTAATTCATGGAGAGCATAGATAAATCTCCCATGCAGAATTAGAAATAATTTATAATTTAAATATTACAAAGGTACTCCAGCCTCAAGGAGGGGGAGGACTTCAAACTCATAACCTCAGTCTAATCATGAGAAAATCATCAGACAAATCTCATTGGTGGGATATGGCACAAAATACCTACCAGTACTATTCTAAACTGTCCAAGTCATCAAAACAAACAAACAAAAAACCCTCTATGAAGCTGTAACAGCCAAGAGAAGCCTAAGGAGTCATGACAATGAAATGTAATGTGGTATCCTGGATGGAACAGGAAAAGGACATTAGGGGAAAGTTGAGGAAACCTGAATAAAGTATGGACTTTATTCACACTATGTCAAATATTGGTTTATTAATACCAACGAACCTGCCATATTAATGATAGATGCTACTATGTTTAGGATAAATGGAATGTTTCTTTACAATCCGGTAAAGCTAAAGCTATTCTAAAATAAAGTTTATTTTTCAAAAAGAACCACATCCATACCCAAAACATTAAGAAAAAACACACACACATTTTATTTATTGACTTGTTTATTTAGCTGCACCACTCGGCTTGCAGGATCTCAGTTCCCAACCAGAGATTGAACATGGGCCATGACAGTGAAAGCACTGAATTCTAACCACTAGACCACCAGGGAACTCCCCATACATAAAAAATGTTTTAAAAATACTTAATAGTGTATGTTTTAGTTTTTCCAGTCTCAAAAAGTATCACTTTATAGTAGGTTTGTTTGAATCACGATACAAACAAGTCAGGACCACATTTAATTAATAGTCCCTTAATGCAGTTAGACATGATAGAGCTAGACGCTTGACTAGATTTAGCTTCAATTTTTTAATAAAGCCTTCCTCAACCCACTCCAGTGTTCTTGCCTGGAGAGTCCCAGGGACGGGGGAGCCTGGTGGGCTGCCGCCTATGGGGTCACACAGAGTCGGACACGACTGAAGTGACTTAGCAGCAGCAGCAGCAGCAGCAGGATGTGTTTTGCGGAGAAGGCAATGGCACCCCACTCCAGTACTCTTGCCTGGAAAATCCCATGGACGGAGGAGCCTGGTGGGCTGCAGTCCACGGGGTCGCAAAGAGTCGGACATGACTGAGCGACTTCACTTTCACTTTTCACTTTCATGCATTGGAGAAGGAAATGGCAACCCGCTCCAGTGTTCTTGCCTGGAGAATCCCAGGGACGGGGGAGCCTGGTGGGCTGCCGTCTATGGGGTCACACAGAGTCGGGCACGACTGAAGTGACTTAGCAGCTTAGCAGCAGCATGAGCATGGCAATATACTGGGTGCTGAGCATGATGGATGTAAAAAAGAAGGCCCGATTTCCCCCAAGGAACTCAAAGTTTACACAAAAGAACAGGACACATGCCTGTGAAAAGGTAACTGGTGATAGTTGATGGTGGACAGTATCCTGCCAACATGGCACACAGGTAGCGCAGATAGAAGATTCCAAGGAATTCCTCGGGCTTCACCTTTCCTTTGTCCTGGTTATCTTCTTGTTCCGTCACCAACGGCTCTTTGCGACCCCCATGGACTGTAGGCCACCAGGCTCCTCTGTCCAAGGGATAATGCCGGCAAGAACACTGGAGTGGGTTGCCATTTCCTCCGCCAGAGGATTTTCCCGACCCAGGGATCGAACCCGGGTCTCCTAAGGCTCCTGCATTGGCAGGCAGATTCTTTACCACTGAGCCACCTGGGAAGCCCCGGTAATCTTCTTACTCGTCCATAATCACAGTGGGGAGTATGCCGGTTTCTATGCGCTGCTCCTGAGCCTGGGCGGTGCCAGGCTGCAGCATCCGGCTATCCCCGCTGGTGAGTGCGGGAGGGCGTCTGAGTAGCTCTTTGCCTCAGTCCCTGGTATTGTTTGTGTAGAGAGAGTCTGCGTAAAGCTTACTTGCCGGAGTACTTTCCTGTTCAAGCGTCCAGAACACCGAAACGCAATTCCCTCCCAAGAGTGGGCGGAGCCGGGATGCGGGGCGGAAGCGCAAAGCGGCGGCGGCGGAAGCTGATCTCCGCGGGGCAAGATGGCGGCACCCAGGTGATTCTGGGTCAAGTAGGGGGCTTGGCTGGCGGGACGGAGGCAGGAGATCCCGGCAGAGGTCTCTGATACAGGGTACTTAGTTCTTTGTCGGAGCCTGCCCCAGTGTCTTTGGTCTGGCCAGGGGCGGCCGCGGCCTCTTCGATGCGGAGACCCTAGGCACGGCCCTCCATCTGCAGGCAGCATAGTCTGAGACTCCGTGGTTTCTCTTTGCTGACACGGGTGATCCTGGGGCACCTGCGACCGTAGAGCCCAGCCCTTTAGGGCAGTTGTGGGGCCTGACAGAGTACAAGTCATGGACTGCTTTGGTGAAATTGGTTACTAAGTATTGTTTTCAATGCTATTGTAAGTACAGTTGTTTTCTTAACGTTGTTTTCTGATTGTTCTTTAATAGTGTGTAGAAATACAAGTGATTTTTATATATCAATCTTTTATAGCCAAAGGTTTTTAATAATTTGAATACTTTTAAGCCAGGCATGTTCCCACCAGTCTGATACTGAATCACCACTGCCTGGCTCTTGAAGGCATTTTTCTTAGGTCCCCTGTGGTTGTTCCTGAGTTTTTATCATCCACAGATTGTAAACAACTTAAGTTGGCAGTAAATACTGTTGCTGGACTGTTGACATCAGGGAAGGCTAAATAAAGAGAATGGCAATAAGGTATGAATGAGGAGGAATGAGTCTGCATGAACACAGGGGAAAGGAGCCTTCTCTGATGCACAAAAAAAAATTGAGGTTCAGTTGCAGAGGACCCATTATCTTTATTGCTTCTAGGGTGAATGAGAGTGAATCCCCTACGCTGAAGCAGTGCTGGAAAGAGTTGAACTAGGGAGGCAGCTGGAGTGTCAAGATGCTGTCGAGACCAAAGCCAGGGGAGTCAGAGGTAGACCTGCTGCGCTTCCAGAGTCAGTTTCTTGCAGCTGGTGCAACCCCAGCAGTACAGCTGGTGAAGAAAGGAAGCAGGAGAGCTGGGGATGCCAACCTGGAGCACCCTCCACTGCAGGATCATCGGGATGTGGTGATGCTAGACAGTGAGTGGCTGTGGGTATGCGGTTGAAAAGGAGAGAGGTACAACCTCAGGGTCTTCTCCTCTTCCTGATGTAGCTGGATTGCCCATAATTATTTCAGAACTGCGGAACTCTTGCTGCAGCCCCATTTTACATATGAAGAAACTGAGTCCAGAGAGAGTAAATACCTTACCCAAGATGACACAGCTTGAGCCAGGGCCCCACAACAGCTGCCTTTCTTTCTTTGGCTTCGCTCTAGCCTTCAGTCTCTTCCTGGGAAGATACGAGTAGTCTCACATCTGGGTTTTTTTCCTTTCTTAGATCTTCCAGATTTGCCCCCAGCTTTGGTTCCTGCTCCCCCAAAGAGAGCCAGGCCCAGCCCTGGCCATCTCCTGCCTGAACATGAGGACCCTGAAGAGAGGCTGAACAGGCATGATCAGCACATCACTGCTGTCTTGACTAAGATTATTGTGCGTCTCACCCTGGTTAAGTGGAGCAAGGCATCCTAGGGCAGCAGGGATGTTGGGTGTGGGTGGTGAGCCTTACTGAGTAGAGAGTGATTCAGAAAGATGGGACTCCATCCATCTGCAGTCAGGTTGGGGGCTGGTTTAGAATCACTGTCCCTTAAGAAGGAAGGTGGGTTCATGACTCCTTAGGGTGAGGTTCTAGTCATACAGTACTAAGGTTAATGGGATAGTGTTGAGCTTGGGGATTTGTCTACATTTTTACTGCTTTGTACTTTTTTGCTGCAGGAACGAGATACAAGTTCAATGCCTGTGAATCTGCCTGTGTCCAGTGGCGTTGCTTTCCCTCCTGTATTCCATCGTTCACAGGGGAGACAGGTAGGCAGAGGTCACCTTAGATGGTGTTTAGGGGACAGTCATGTGAGCATCATAGTGCATCTTCCCCAGGTAGATAAGATAGTCTTTTTTTTTTTAGATAATCTTAATAATGATAATTCCATTATTAAAACAGCATGGCCCTAAGCACTTTATATGGATTACTTCATTTAGTCCTCATAACAGCCATATAATGTAGGCATCATTATCTCCGTTTTTCAAATAAGAAAATTGATAGCTTGTCCTACACCACACATATAATAGAAGAGCCAGAAGTTCACCCCAAACCTGTCAGACTTCAAAACTTGTGCTTCTGTGGAGCCTTGCTTTTTCTGAGGACTAGGGTTGTGACCCTTGGAGATTAAGTAAGTCTATTGTATCTCTTTGTTCCAGCGACATCAATAGGTTGAGAAGAGAATAGGGTATGAGCATCTGTCACCTGGGTTTTCTTTTTGCCCTTTAGGGGAAGCCAGTGACAGCTGGTAAGAGAAGCATCTTTGCCCAGGAAATTGCAGCAAGGAGAGCATCTGGAGCCAAGGTCTCACCAGTTAGAAAAGTTGAATCTACCTTGGACCCACCAGAGAGTGAGTGGGGATTGAAGAGGCTTGGTCTAAGCTTTTTTGTAATACGCAATCATCAAGTCATCTCTGGATATTCATCTTTCCTGCTTCAAGCTTGAAGTGCATTTGAGCCATTTAAAGAGGAGCTGTCCCATACCCTACTGAGAGTATTGAGTGTGGGCAGCTTGGGTCCATATCTGGGTCTTGGGTGCAGGCAGAGGACAGGTCATTACTTGACTATAGGAGAAAAAAAGGGGATGGAGATGTCTGGTGTGTGTGTGAGTGCGTGTTCAGTCGCTTTAGTTGTGTCTGACTCTTTGTGATCCTGTGGACTGTAGCCCGTCAGGCTTCTCTATTCATGAGATTCTCCAGGCAAGAATATTGGAGTGGATTGCCATGCCCTCCTCCAGGGGATCTTCGCAACCCAGGGATTGAACCCAAGGCCTCTTGTGTGTGTCTTCTGTATCACAGGCGGATTCTTTACTGCTGAGCTATCGGGAAAGCCTGAAGTGTCTGGTAGAGGCTGTAAAATAAAGATGTAGGCCAAAATTCTTTAAGGATGCAAATTATTGGGAGAAGAACTGGGGGCAGACCTCTAGAGGCAGATGTCTGCCTAGACATCCAAGAGAAGAGTCAGTGGGATGTTTCTGAGGGAAATCTCATGTAAATCCAAGGCGGAGAATGAATACATCACCCCAAGCCAGGCCCAGGGTGCCTGGAGTCGTGTGTCATGTCCAGGGTGGGGGTCTCCACTCCATGCCTGGGAAGACTCTGGGACCTCTTTCTGTCTCCAGAGCTAATGGGATTAGAGAAGAGGCCCAGGAATCCCAGCTGGAGTGAGGCAATGAACTGATCATACTCTTCTTGCAGGTCCTATGACCTGTGAGGCACTCACACCTAGGCAGTGCGGCAGCCAGCCTCCATGGAACAGCTACAGCTTCCAAGGACCCCATCTGGTGACAGGGAAGGGGCTCAGGAGCCAGGAGGCTGAGCAGGAAGCCCAGACCATCCATGAAGAAAACGTAGCAAGACTGCAAGCCCTGGCTCCGGAGAAGATCCTGCAGGAACAGCAGCGGTTGCTGGCTCAGCTTGGTACGGGTACCGGCCTTTCCTGCCAAGACCGGGCTAGGAAGGGATTGCCATTTATAGAGCAAGGCTTACTGTGAGTGCTTTTCATTCTGTCCTCAAACTGTACCTGTGAGGCACGTGGTGCTAACCTGATTCATTTAATGAAAAACAAAACTGAGGCTCAGGACTTTTAAGAAATTCTCCCCCAGGTCACGCAGCCTGGTCCCATATCCTGTTAAGGAACACGAATGTGATGTAAATCCAGGTCTACCTGGTCTCATGGGTTGTGCTTTTAACCAGTAGATCATGTATACAGTACAGGCGTAGTATAGTGTACGCTGTATTCTGGCTGTACTCTAGTTCAGCTGCAGGGCACTCTGTTTTATGTGAATTATATGCTGTGCTGTATTACACCTCCCTCCTAGTTTTTGGTCACCAAAACAGTAGTGTCAAGTCAATCTTATTCCAAACTATGTATCTAGCACTTACATAGAGCATAGCATATATTAGGTTTTTAGTGAATATTTGTGCATAAATAAATAAAATAACTGAAAGTGAGAAACTGTTCCCCTAAATGCCTTCTTTTTGGCCCTAGTCAACATTGATTCATTTATTCCATAGCCCCTCACTTTGGGCCTTGACCTGAAGCCAAGCACAGGGATGGGCAGAGAGGCCTGGACCAGAGGACTGTGAGAAATGGAGGGATAGGTGGGTAGGCAGGTTCCAGTGACAGATATGGGTCACTGAGGCTGCAAGAAAGCCCAGGGGGCGCATACCCTGGCTGGGAAGTGCCTTGGCACCCACTGACAGGCCTCATTCAGCAGGTTTTGGGTCTGTTGGAGGCTGGGAAGAGTATGCCTCCAAACACTCTCCTCTCCATGCTCTGTTCTAGATCCCAGCTTGGTTGCCTTCTTGAAATCTCACAGCCGTACCCGTGAGCAAACAGAAGAGAAGGCCACAAGGGAGCAGAGACCAGGAAGACCCTCTGCTGAGGTCACTGGAAAGGAGGCCATTGCACCAACTTCTGCCAGTGTGCCCAGGCAGGAAGATGAGCTGGAGCCAAAAACCCCAGGTTTGGAGGAGGAGGGGACTTTGGAGGAATGAAAGCAGAGGAAAGGATTCCTTCTCCCGGGTCTGGCAGCTGGGAAGAGAGAGAACCTTCTATGTCCTTGAACATGTAATGCTAATCCTCATGCTTGGCTTGAAATCAGTCTTTATTTGCTCATGCATATATTCTTCCTGCACACGCTTCCTGTGTTCCCATCCTATTAACTGCTCCTTCTCCCCCTTCCCCGGTAGGAGACAGCACAGATGGGGCTTGGGTGGGGTGAGGAAGGAGGAAGAGGAGGTGGCAGGTGTATGTCTCGGTGTCTTGCTCTGCTGAAGTGTGGCTGTCCCTTTCTCATTGTCTCCACTGCCCTGCTCCTTTGGAAAGTCAGTGCTAGAGTGGAGAACTGGGTTTCCCTGATGTTTGTGGTCCTCCCTTCCTTGTTTGCTCCTCTCTCCTTTCTTCCTTATCTTCTCCTCTTCCTCTTTCCACTCTCAGCAAATCTTTGGGGTCAGCAAGGGGCTAGAGCCCAGGACAGGATGTCTGCCATAGTAGTCATTCTAGGCCCTGGGCCATGCTATTAGCCACAGCTGAGGGCAGAGGCTGCCAGACCCTTGGGCAGAGGTGGATGTGGTAGCTGCTGGACACCTGGGACCCCAGTGGATCAGCAAGCTGAGCCCCTTAGGGAAACTACTTTGCTCCATCTCCCCAGCTCTGGCCTTGCCTGTGACTCCCCAGAAAGAATGGCTGCACATGGACACTGTGGAGCTGGAGAAGCTCCATTGGACCCAGGACCTGCCTCCACTCCGGCGGCAGCAGACGCAGGAGGTGAGGAGGGCCCGCTGGCCAACAGGTGCGGTGAGGTAGAAGGTGAGAAGGGCCTGCTGGCTGACAAGGGTACAGTGGGGTGGGAGTGAGTGGAGCTATTGCTCTTGCACCCAGAGCTCAGGCCCTCCGCATCCCTCGAGCTGGAGAAACTTCTCTGTGCTCACCCCTCTCTTCCTGCCTGGCCCCTCAGGCCAGAGGAGCCCCACTTCGGGTCTAGAGGTCCAGACAGTTCCTAAGTCCTGAGAGGCCTGGGGTTACAGTGAGTTAGGATGTGAGGAATTCACTGCTGCCCCAGTGCATAGTCCTCTTTCTCTACCCATTAGAGGATGCAGGCCCGATTCAGTCTTCAGGGAGAGCTGCTGGCCCCTGACCTGGACCTTCCCACCCATCTGGGTCTCCACCACCATGGAGAGGAGGCGGAGGTGAGGCGTGGGCTCCGAGGAGTACTGGGCAGTTCTCAGCAAGAGCTTTTAACAACCATGTGGAGAAGGGCGGCTTCTCAGCTGCCTCGACCCTCCAGTGCGCCCATTCCAATTCTTGACCCTGCTGGCTCTAAGGCTTGAAATCTTTCTCCGCATTCTCTCACACTCCAGTCGGTCGCCAGAACTTGCCAGTTCCATGTTTGTCAGCTCTCCACTTGCTTCCTCCATCTAAGCCTTGTTCCCTCTCGTCTGCTCCGTCACCATGTCTTCTAGTCACTCTGTCCTGCGGTTCCCTCCCCCATGGTATTGCTGTATTGATTTCCTCTGACCCTGTTCAGGCTGTCTCTTGCCTCAGAAAGTTTCCTTGCTCAGGGAATGCTCCCAGAATAAGGCCCTGGCTCTTCAACCCAGCAGAACAGCCCTTCCGCCATCTGTCCCTGCTGACCCCACAGCTCTGCCTCCCTCCCTCCTGCTGCACATTCGGTCACCTTCCCCCTACACATCCCCTCTGCTCCTGGACCTCCAGCACGCGGTTCCTGAAGCCTGCTCCAGGGAAGCCTTTACCCTTCACTCCATGCCCGGCCGTCAAGGGCTCTATCTGCTCACTGAGACCACATCACTTTTCTGGGACCGCTTCTGTCTCTCTCCTATTCTTTAGTTGCAAATTAAATACCGATGACTACATTTCCCCCCAATCTGCCTTAGGCTGTGGTTACTTGTGTGCAAGTCTTATTTTCTTTACCAGTTTGAGGATTCATGGAAAGCAGAGGCAAGAAACATCACTTATTTTCTTTGTCTTCACCTTGACACCCAGCTCCATGTATGGCAGATGGGGATTGCCGCATATTTGTTAATGGATGCTGCCCTGTGTCTTGGCTCCCTCTGACTTCTTGTTCCTGTTTCAGAGGGCAGGGTACTCCCTTCAGGAGCTCTTCCACCTGACACGCAGCCAGGTGTCCCAGCAGAGAGCCCTAGCACTACACGTGTTGGCCCAGGTCATCGGCAGGGTGAGTGGACTGCTGGCCTGGTCCTATCCACCCTCCCCCAACCCCTTAGACTCTCCCACCCCTTGCCCATTTCAGTCTGACTCACTGGTCCATACCCCAGCTGTCTGTGGGTCACCCTGGGAACAGGTCAAACCCAGGGTCCTAGATGGACAAGTGAAGGCTCCAGGACAAAGACTCGGTACCTTCAGCAGATTCAGCAAAGTTTTCTCCTCCTGCCCTCAAGGCCCAGGCTGGGGAGTTTGGGGACCGGCTGGTGGGCAGCGTCTTGCACCTCCTTCTGGATGCTGGTTTCCTCTTCCTGCTGCGCTTCTCCCTGGATGACAGAGTGGATGGGGTCATCGCAGCTGCTGTCCGGGCTCTTCGGGCCCTGCTGGTGGCCCCTGAAGATGAGGTACAACATGCAGAGGAACGAAGCTTCGCGGCCTCGTGGTCCCTACTCCCCCTGCTGGGCCTGCCCTCGCCAACAACCCATTTCCTGACCCAATCCCTTCTTCCTCCTTCTACCCCCACTCTCCTCTCTCAGGAGCTCCTCGACAGCGCCTTCTCTTGGTACCACGGAGCACTGATGTTCGCTCTGATGCCCAGCCAGGCGGGCATGGAGGACGAGGATGAGGATGAAGAACCCCCAGCAGAAAAGGCAAAAACCAAGAGTCCTGAAGAAGGAAACCAGCCTCCATCTGACCTGGCCCGACATGACGTCATCAAGGTACAAGCGCACAGGCAGCTGCACCAGTCCCGTGACCTCCAGGGCAAGCACGTATTGGGCAGGAGGGGTCACCAAGGCCTGGGGCCCAGCTGCATTTGGCAGGGGGCTTGTGTCTGAACCTCAGGGGCTTCTGGCTACCAACCTGCTGCCTCGGCTGCGCTACGTACTGGAGGTGACCTGCCCAGGGCCTTCTGTGGTCCTTGACATCCTGACTATGCTCATCCGCCTGGCCCGGCATTCCCTGGAGTCAGCCACAAGGGTGAGAGACAGGAGGCAGGGACTGGGCAGAGAGCCTCGCTGGGCCTGGCCTTACCCCTCAGCCGCCCACATCCCTTTTCCTCCTGGCCCTCACAGGTGCTAGAGTGCCCTCGGCTGGTAGAGACTGTGGTTCGAGAATTCCTACCCACCAGCTGGTCCCCCATGGGGTCGGGGCCTACCTCCAGTCTACACAGAGTGCCCTGTGCTCCTGCCATGAAACTGCTTCGTGTCCTGGCCTCGGCCAGTAGAAATATTGCTGCCCGGCTGGTGAGCAGGACACAGGGCAGGAGATTGGGGCTTGAGATAGAGCTGGGTTGGGGGCTAAGCATGGCCCTTGTACTTTTAGGCAGCCCAGTCATGCCATCTTTCTCTTCCTAACTGTTCCTATTGCTTAAAAGTGCAACAGAAACCCCCAGGAAGGAGCCTACTATATCCTGTAGGCTTGCTCTGTGCTCATTAGAAAGGCTCCCTGTTTCCTGCACCCAGGCCAGGAGGGCCACATCCAAATAGGCACCAAGAGCCTTGGCAAAGTTGCCCAGCAAGTGCCTGCTAACAAGAAGACAGGCAGGAGGGCAGAAGGGAGGGATGGATGAGGTAGTTTCACCCGAGCCCTGAACTATGACCCTGTCCTGGAGGGTCCTGGAACAGGGCTCCCAGCGATCCTGATCCCTGGACTCTCTGCACACCCCCAGCTGAGCGGCTTTGATCTCCGGAGCCGCCTGAGCCGCTTTATAGCTGAAGACCCCCAGGATCTAGCCTTGCCCCTGGAGGAAGCCGAGACACTGAGCACCGAGGCCTTCCGCCTGTGGGCAGTGGCGGCCTCCTACGGCCTATGCAGCGACCTTTACAGGTGAGAAGAGATGTTGGTAGGCCCCTCAAGACCCCTCCGGCCCTGCAATCTGGCCTGAACTGACGATTCAGCCTTGCTCGAGGTCCAGGCTCGGAGGGAGGCTGAGCATGAGGAAGAGGTGATTCTGGAAGGAATGAAAACAGCTGGGACATCAGGGCTAGCCAGAGGGGAGTGGAGCAGGGCTGGGTTAACCACATTCTGTGCATCCCAGCATTGATATCTGGGTGAAATCATATTGAAATTCCCTGGGGGCTGCCTCCCTCCCCCCAGCCCCCAGGCTCCCTTGAAGCCTCACAGAGCTCCTGGCCCAGGCCTCCCTGCTCCTCCTCAGCCAGCCTGCAGAGGCCCCAGGGCAGGCCTTGCTCTGTGTCTCCTGTCTCTGTCTCCCTCCTCACACTGAAGGGCGGTCTTCGTCTCCCCCTCACCACCACCACCAGGGAGCTATACCCTGTGCTGATGCGAGCCCTGCAGGCTGTGCCGAAGGAGCTCAGTAGCCCCCCGCCTCGGCCCCTCACTCTGCAGAGGATCGCCTCGCTGCTCACCCTCCTCACCCAGCTGACCTTGGCAGCCGGCCACATCGCCCCTGAACCCAATAGGTAGGCCCTAGCCCTGAGCTGCCGGTGGAGAGTCGTCCTGCCGGGAGCTCTGGGATCAGTGGGAGGGCTCCTTCACAGAAAGAGAGTGGCTGGAGCCTAGAGGGCAGTCCAGGCAGCCAGATCCTCACCCGGCCCCTTTTGGCTCTCCTGCAGTGACTCTGCTGAGGCCAGTCTGTTGGCCACCCCTTCTTCAATCACCTGGACTCAGGTGTCTGGGCTCCAGCCTCTCGTGGAGCCATGTCTCAGACAGACCTTGAAGTTGCTGCCCAGACCTGAGATGTGGAGTGCCCTGGGCCCGGTGCCCACTGCCTGCCTGCTCTTCCTGGATGCCTACTACCAGGCCTGGAGCCAGCAGGTGAGTGTTGCCTGCTCTCCTTCCCCCTTGCCCCAGGTGCCCTGTCCGTGGCTTAGCGTTCTGCCCTCTTTCTCCCTGTCTCCACCTGTCCATACCTCCCTCTTGCCGCCTTTTCCTGCCCTCCACCTTTCCCCTCCTACCATTTTCCCTCTTTACACCTTCACATCCAGTAGAGCTTCCAAGAAGCCATGTGGGTGGAAGCCAGAGAACCCCAAACAGCAGCTTAGCCTCCCTGGAGCCGTTATACTCTCTCATTACCCCTGCCAGCACAACCTCAGAGTCTTCTCTCCCTCCAGAAGGGTCAGAAGGCAGAAGCCTCTAAACACTGACTCTGGGGATCTTAGAATCGTAGGCTCGGCCTGAGTGCACGGGATCTAGGAGGATGGGGGCTCCTGGGCCCTCAGCTCAGTGAGTCTCACGGTCTTCCAGCCAGGCCTGTGCCCAGAGGATTGGCTGCAGGACATGGAGCGCCTGTCAGAGGGGCTGCTGCTACCCTTGCTGAAACACCCTTCTCTGGGCAGCCTGTGGGATTCCCTGGGGTACGTACTATGTGTGTGGTGGAGGTTGGTGAAGGGAGGCAGTTTTTCTCCTTGTGGGGTTCCTGAGTCTAGCTCCCTGGTCCATTCAGCTTGAGGGAGACCTGAATCCCTAGTAGGCAGCAGCTGGGGGCTCCAGGGAACGTGGGCCTTGTCTGCATGGCCACCTTGCCATTGACCTTGGTCGCAGACAACCCAGCACACCTCAGACCAGTACCACTCTGCCCCCAGGTGCTGCTCCCCTCTGTGCAACCCACAGTCCTGTGCTGTGGCCCCCGAAACTATCTCCAGCCTCGCGTCACTGGGATGTGCAGGGGGCCACCCCCCTCTCAGTCTGGCTGGCTCAGCTTCCCCCTTCCCGTTCCTCACGGCCCTCCTGTCTCTTCTTAACACCCTGGGCCGGATCCACAAAGGACTGTGTGGCCAGGTGAGTGCTGGGGCCAAGATGGCAGGATTCCGGGGGAGGGCAACCCTTGGGGAAAGGAGGCCTGTTTTGTCAAACCCTCATTTCTGAGTTTGGCAGAGGACGGGTGGCCGGGAAGCCCCAGAAGGGATCAAAGTCACCTTCCGAATATGAACACACTTGCTCTTCCTCAGCTGGCCACCGTACTGGCTGCCCCGGGACTCCAGAACTATTTCCTGCGATGTGTGGCTCCCGTGGCCGCTCCGCACCTCACCCCCTTCTCTACGTGGGCCCTGCGCCATGAGTACCACCTGCAGTACCTGGCACTCACCCTGGCCCAGAGAGCGGTGGGTGCCCCTAATCCCCCAGCCCCCATGAACCCCATCCTGCCTCTCTGGAACACATGCTGCTTCTAACAGGCCCTGCAGCTCCTGCTTTCCTGAAGACATGCCCGGAACCTGTGCCTATTGGCACGTATTCTCTCCCTCACTTCTGTTCCCTGTGTCCCCCCTCACCCCCTTTGCCTCCTCCTCCCCTTCCCCCTTTTCTGTCCACAGGCAACACTCCAGCCACCGGTGTCAGGCACCGATGCGGCCCTCTGTCACGGCATGGCCTTGGCCCTGCTGGGCCGACTGCTGCCTGGGAGTGAGTACCTCGCCCATGAGCTGATGCTGAGCTGTGTGTTCCGGCTGGAGTTCCTCCCGTAAGTCCAGGCCTGGTAGCATCAACTCGGCCCTTTCAAAAAGCTGCTGTGGTGGTTGCCAGAGCAGCTCTGAATTGGGGACCAGAAGACCTGGGCTTAATTTTCTTTCCTCCATGGATTACACTTAGCCTGTCTTGAGTTTCCGTTTCCTCATTAGTCAGGTGAGGATGAGGATAACATACTAGGGTAATTATGAGACTTCTGTGACTGTATGGCTGGAAAATGGTCATAAACTAGCTGTACACTTGTAATAGCTAACAGTTACTCAGTGCCTATGCTTTGTCTCATCCCCCCTTAACTATATGTCTCTAATTATTTAACCTGTACCACGAGATGGGTATTATTATCATCCCCATTTCACTGTGAGGGAACCAAGGCACAGAGTTCTGTAAACGAGCACCTAGGTAACTGGCTCTAGTGTCCATCCTCTTAACTGCCATGTGGATGGTTATTAGGGGGACAGGAAGGAGCAGGAATGGACCTGGGAGCCTTTGGGAGGCCCTGGAGAGCTGGTGGCCTTGTGGGTTCTTGCCCTCATTTTTGTTTTCGGGTTCCATTACAGAGAAAGAGCATCAGGGGGTCCGGAGGCAGCTGACTTCTCTGACCGACTCTCCTTAGGAAGCATCGGAGACTCTGGATGTGGGCGAGGGGCTCTCCTAGCACAGGCCTGCCAGGACCTCCCCAGCATCCGCAGCTGCTACCTGACCCACTGCTCACTGGCCCGGGCCAGCCTGCTCGCCTCCCAAGCCTTGTACCGAGGGGAGCTCCGGCGAGTCCCAGCCTTGTTGCTCCCTGTGCCTAAGGAGCCGCTGCTGCCCACTGACTGGCCTTTCCTGCCATTGATTCAACTCTACCACCGGGCCTCAGACACCCCCTCGGGGCTCCCTCCTGCTGACACTGTGGGAACAGCCCTGCGGGCCCTGCAGTGGGTGCTCGTCCTGGAGAGCTGGCGCCCCCAGGCACTCTGGGCTGTGTCTCCTGCTGCCCGCCTGGCACGGCTCATGTGTGTCTTCCTGGTGGACAGTGAGTTGTTCCGGGAGATCCCAATACAACGCCTGGTGGCAGCCCTCCTGGCCCGGCTCTGCCAGCCTGAAGTCCTACCAAATCTCAACCTGGATTGCCCGCTTCCTGGCCTGACATCTTTCCCGGACCTCTATGCCAACTTCCTGGAGCATTTTGAGGCTGTCTCTTTTGGGGACCACCTCTTTGGGGCTCTGATTCTCCTTCCCCTGCAGCGTCGATTCAGCGTCACCTTGCGCCTCGCCCTCTTTGGGGAGCACGTGGGTGCCTTGCGAGCTCTGGGCCTGCCACTGACCCAGGTACTTTCTCAGCCCAGCAGGGCCCACCATGGGCATCCTGTCCTGGGCCTTGGAAGCTCTCCTGAGCAGTGGGGCGCTTTGGTGGCCTGAGGTTCTTTATCTTACCTCTTGGGGGCTTTGAGGAGATGAAAAAATACCTGAAAAGGGTTTATCATGGTAACTGGCATACCTTAGGTGTTCGCTGTTATTAATAGCACGGTTCCTTGCTCCTGAGGTGCTACAGTGTAGACAAGAGATGTACTGAAGCCAGTATAGTTCTCAGTTATTCAGATTCTAGGTGTTAAGTCAGGATTCAGAGAAGGCAGAGATCAAAGTGGATTTTCCAAGAGGAGAAGGTTTTGTGGAGGAAGTGGGAATTGATCTGGACACAAAAGGTTGGGTAGAATTTGGATTGTTGAGGAAGGACAGAAGGTGCCTAGTGGACCAACATAGGCAAAACCTCAGAGGCAGGAAGAAATATGATAGGCTGGGAGGAGGAAGGAGTCTAGAACAGATACCAGCCAGGGAACTTGTTGGATATCAGGCTAAGGATTTAAACTTGTAAGCTGTAAAGAGTTCCAGGCTTTTTTAAGATGTGTTTTTTTATTTCCATTACAATTTATTTTGGTAAGCTTGAAATATAAACATTTTACTATATGTATGTAAAGTATAAATGTATAGTTTAGATAAAAAACTAAAAAGAAAAATATTTTTAAGAATTAAAAAGAACATTACAGAGAATTCCCTGGTGGTCCAGTGGTTAGGACTCTGCGCTCTCACTGTAAAAGGGCTGGGTTTCCTCTCTAGGCAGGGAACTAAAATCCCACAAGCTATGCAGGCTGCAGCCAAAAAAGGAAAAAAAAAGATTAGTAATAAAAATAGTGTTACCGTTATCCATAATCCTACTGCCCAGTGGTGACTATTTTGATTTTGATTTATCTTTTGCTGGTCTTTTTATTTTTTTCCACATGGCACAGCATGCAGGATCTTACTTCCCCAACCAGGGATCAAACCTGTGCCCCTTGCAGTGGAAGCACAGAGTCCTAACCAGGGAATTCCCTCCACCCATTTTCACGGATATGTATATGTTGGCAGCACTATTGCTTTGTGAGAGCTTTCTCTAGTTGTAAGTGAGTGGGGGCTACTCTTCGGGCTTCTCATTGTGGTGGCTTCTGATTGCAGAGCACAGGTTCTAGGCATGTGGGCTTCAGTAATTGTGGCTCAAGGGCTCTGAAGCACTGGCTCAGTAGTTGTGGCACAGGGACTCAGTTGTTCACGGCAGTGTGGAGTCTTCCTGGAACAGGGATCGAACCTGTGTCCCCTGCGTTGGCAGGCCGATTCTTATCCACTGCACCACCGGGGAAGTTCTTATGTGTATACACATTTTTATAAAATTGGGATCACCACATAATGTTTTCTTAATTTAATGTTATATAATAAGCATTTCTCACATTATTAAATAGCCTAAGAAATCAACATTTTTGTTACATAATAATCCATTGTGCAAGTATGTCACAGTTTATTAGAACCCCTGAGTGGGCATCAAAATTTGTTTCTGATTTTTTGCTATTTTAAGTAACTCTCTGATAAACACCATTGGACATAAACACATAATCATTCTGCATGGAATTAAGAAAGAATAATTTTTTAGAAAAATAATGACTATTCCAAAGAACATGAACTTTTGAAAGGTTTGGTAATAGAATTGAGCAGCTGCATATGACATTTTGAAAGTTTCAAGAAGATTAAACAGGCAGTGGTGGCAGTAGAAATTCACAGCTGCTTCTCAGTTTCCCAGTTTCCACTGCTTTCCAGCTCTTTAGTCTTTTTTTTTTTAATTTATTGGTGTGTAGTTGATTTACAATATTGTGTTTCAGGTGTACAGCAAAGTGAATCAGTTGTATATATACATGTATCTTTTGTTTTAGATTATTTTTCTGTATAGGTTGTTACAGAATTCCCTGTGCTATACAGCAGCAGTTTCTTGTTAGTTATTTATATATATGGTTGTATGTATATGTCCCCATCTCCCAATTTATTCCTTCCCCCATCCCCTGTAACCATAAGGTTGTTTTCTGCGTTTGAGAATTTGCTTCTGTTTTCTGAATAAGTTCATTGCTAGCCCTTTAGTCTTTATCCTTGACCCTTGTGATAGAGAAGGGCGGATCTCTGCCTCAGGATTTGGCTCAAGGGACCATCAACTCTCCACCCCACTGTGCTGATGCACATCATGCGCTCACCCTCAGCATGTCTCCCGTCCCTGTCACAGCTGCCTGTGTCCCTGGAGTGCTACACGGCGCCTCCTGAAGACAGCCTGGCCCTCCTCCAGCTATACTTCCGGGCTCTGGTTACTGGTGCGCTCCGTCCACGCTGGTGCCCCGTGCTCTATGCGGTGGCTGTGGCTCACGTCAACAGCTTCATCTTCTCCCAGGACCCAAATAACTCAGTAAGTCACATCCCCATCTCCAAAGGGAGGAACGGGCCTACAGTTGAACTGGGTCAGCTGGGGAGGAGGTGAGGGCCCAGTCAGGCCAGCGGCAGGTACCTTCTCTTGGCCTGGTGCTTCCTCTTTTTATTCTGCTTCTAGGACGAGATCAAGTCTGCCCGTAGAAACATGCTGCAGAAGACTTGGCTGCTGACAGATGAGGTAGGGGGGCATATCTTGGAGGTGGGAGAATGGAGGGTGTTGGGGAACGGAGATCTCAACAGGATCTCACTACCTGCTGCATAAAGTTTCTTTCTTCTCTGCAGGACCTTCAGCAGCACCTTCTCCACTATAAGCTTCCCAATTCTGCCCTTCCCGAGGGTTTTGAGCTGTATCCCCAGTTGCCCCCTCTGCGTCAGCAATACCTTCAGAAACTCAGGATCTCAGGGGTGCTATCAAATGGGGTATCAGATACCTAGTATAGCTGCTGCAGATGAAGAGATGGATACACTCTACTGGAGTTATCAACAGATACCTGGCCAGAGAGAAGGGCTTTGTGTCCTCAGAGTAGGCAGGAAACAAAAGAGTAGAAGGCCTGCCTTCCTGGAAGCAGGCAAGTTCTTTGAGCTCTTTTAGAGTTGGGTGAACCTACCTGTATATACTGATAATTGGAGCCCAGGATCTGGGACTTCTGAAGGTCTGTACTGGGAGTGAAGGGTGACTTAGCTATGTCCCCTTGGGGACAAGACAAACCAACTATACCTCTCTTCCTCTGCCCACGCCCTGGCATCAGTGTGTATGAATACTGGAGCTGGGCATTGAAATAAATTTGTTTTAATCTTCTGGGAATGTGATTTGGACTGGTTTCAGATATACTAGTTCAGGATTGGTATCAAGGGATGGGTTATCCCTGAGGGAAGTAAGACTGCTGTGAGAGAGACAGGGGAGAAATCATGAATGGGAGGTGAAAACTAAGTCCACATCTGGGACAACAAAAACATGGGTCCCAGTTCTGGAGTGAAGCCAGGCTGGGGCAATGCTCTTGGGAATGGGGCACTTCTAGAAGGACTGTCAGCGGTCCACTTGAAGTGTAGGCATCCTTAATGAGGTCATTATCCTGTCTCTGCATGCATGTGTGTAAGTGGCTTCAGCCATGTCTGTCTCTTTGCAACGCCATGGACTGTAGCCCGCCAGGCTTCTCTGTCCATGGGATTCTCTGGGCAAGAATACTGGAGTGGGTTGTCATGCCCTCCTCCATAGGGATCTTCCCAACCCAGGGATCAAACCCAAGCCTTCTGCAGTGGTAGGTGGGTTCTTTACCACTAGAGCCACCTGGGAGGCCCGCAGCTTGTCTCCTGTGGCCTCTTATTTCCATCAGTTGCTATCCTGAGACAAGAAGAATCCAAAAATCAGACTGGTGCAGTAGCTGTCTGTCTTGGATCTGTTTGGGCTGCTATATTAGAATACCACAGGCTAGGTGGCTTATGGACAACAGATGTTTATTTTTCAGAGTTCTAGAGACTGGGAGGTCTTCCCTGATAGCTCAGTTGGTAGACAATCTGCCTGCAATGCAGGAGACCCTGGTTCAATTCCTGGGTCGGGAAGATCCACTGGAGAAGGGATAAGGTACCCACTCCAGTATTCTTGCGGCTCAGCTGGTAGAACGCCTGCAGTGTAGGAGACCTGGGTTCGATCCCTGGGTTGGGAAGATCTGGAGAAGGGAACAGCTGCCCACTTACAGTATTCTCGCCTGGGGAATTCCATGGCCTGTGTAGTCCATGTGGTCACACAGAGTTGGACACAACTGAGCAACTTTCAGAGACTGGAAAGTCTGACATCAAGGTGCTGGCAGATTTAGTATCTAGTAAAGACCTGCCAACAAAGGTCCGTCTAGTCAAGGCTATGGTTTTTCCCCTGGTCATGTATGGATGTGAGAGTTGGACTGTGAAGAAAGCTGATCGCCGAAGAACTGATGCTTTTGAACTGTGGTGTTGGAGAAGACTCTTGAGAGTCCCTTGTACTGCAAGGAGATCCAACCAGTCCATTCTAAAGGAGATCAATCCTGGGTGTTCATTGGAAGGACTGATGCTAAAGCTGAAACTGCGATACTTTGGCCACCTCATGCGACGAGTTGACTCACTGGAAAAGACTGATGCTGGGAAAGGTTGGGGGCGGGAGGAGAAGGGGACGACAGAGAATGAGATGGCTGGATGGCATCACCGACTCTGTGGACATGAGTTTGAGTGAACTCCGGGAGTTGGTGATGGACAGGGAGGCCTGGCATGCTGTGATTCATGGGGTCGCAGAGAGTCGGACACGACTGATCGTCTGAACTGAACTGAACTGAAAGACCTGCTTTCTGGTTCATAGACAGCTCCCCCATGGCAGAAGGGACAAGGGAACTCTCTGGGGCCTCTTATTTTTGGCCACACAGCTTGTGGGATCTCAGTTCCCTGACCAGGGATTGAACTCAGGCAATGGCAGTGAAAATGCTGTGTCCTAACCACTAACCCCAGGGAACTCCCCTGGGGCATCTTTTTATAAGGATACTAATCCCATTCTGCCTCCAATGCGGGAGACCCGGGTTCGATCCCTGGGAAGATCCCCTGGAGAAGGAAACGGTAACCCACTCCAGTATTCTTGCCTGGAGAATCCCATGGACAGAGAAGCCTGGTAGGCTACAGTCCACGGGGTCGCAAAGAGTCGGACACGACTGAGCGACGGAACGGAATGAATCCCATTCCACTCATGAAGGTGTAAACCTCATGACTTAATCACTTGCCAGTGGCCCCACCTTCAAATATGCTCAATATGGAGATTCAGTTTCAACATATGAATTTGATTGATGGTGGGTCTGGGGCGGGGTATGGGTAGGGGAATTATGTATAGTGAGGTTCTACAACACCCCTTCCACTGTGGACTTTAGTGGTGGTAGGCAAAGACTGGGGAAGATTGGATCAAAAAGTAAACTCTGGTTCATCAGTTTATCTCTTCCTTTTGGCACCTCTAGGTTGTTCTTTTGTCTGAATTCCAACACTAAGCTTTCTTAGTGTCATTTGCTGTGTGAAATTATAATCATTTTGTTTACAGGTCAGGGTGAGTGCTATGTGCCATCAGTAGGTAAAGAACCCATCCCCTATAAATGGAGCTGCTGAACACAGAATTAAATGGTATGTTTTACTGAGCAACTCCCATATTTATGAAACATCAATAGTTCTCAAACTTATGTGAAAAAAAAAATCACTTGGACATGGTGTTGAAACAGATCACTGGGCCCTACTGCCAGTGTTTCTGATAAAGTAGGTCTAGGGTGAAACCAACGGAGAAAACAATGGCACCCCACTCCAGTACTCTTGCCTGGAAAATCTCATGGACAGAGGAGCCTGGAAGGCTGCAGTCCATGGGGTCGCTGAGGGTCGGACTGAGCAACTTCACTTTCACTTGTCACCTTCATGCATTGGAGAAGGAAATGATAACCCACTCCAGTGTTCTTGCCTGAAGAATCCCAGGGACGGGGGAGCCTGGTGGGCGCCATCTATGGGGTTGCAGAGTTGGACACGACTGCAGTGACTTAGCAGTAGCAGCAAGGTGAAACCAAAGAATTTGCATTTCTAACAAGCTCCCATCTGCCGCTGCTGTCCAGAACCAACCACACTTCGAGAACCATCGGCTTACAGGGGCCTTGTAAAGTAACTTCTGTGACCTCATAGTAAGAGTTAAAAAAAGACATGGGTGCCAGACATTTTAAAAAATCACTGTAGTGTCTACAACCAGCACTGTGCACTCAGAGATTACCAAGTAGCTAACTACTATAACTTCTTTTTTTCAGTATTTTTAAATTAGGTCTCAGCCTTCAAAATTGGTATTTTGAGCAGAAAAAAATGAAGACACAAAACCACCTGATGGTGCGTGGCCCTCTCAGTTATTGGGTGCCTTGTGGTTACAAAACAACTTCCCTTCCTATGTTTTTGCAGGTGGTAAAGAAACTCCTTGAGTTGTTATCTCTTCACCAAACCCAGTTCACTACAGATGCTAGTCTTTTTTTCCCTGCAGCACAGCATGCAAGGTCTTAGTTTCCCAACCAGGGATTGAGCCCATGCCCCTGCAGTGGAAGCACGAAGTCCTAACCACTGGATCACCAGGGAATTGCTGGCACTCTGGGCTTTTGATATCAGGCCCAGGCTTTTCACCACATCGTGGAAGTTGTGCACAGAGTTGACATAGGCAACAAAACTGTACAAGTGAACACTTGACATCCCAGGGTCTGAGCTGGGAGTAGTTAGGTCGGCGTTAGGACCCAATGGTCTCCAGTAAGAGGCAGGACATTCCCAAAAGCAGCAGTCTGAGCCTGCAACTCTGGCTTCAGTGGGCCAGCCCTCTTCCTTTGGCTGCTGCTGTGTCTCTGGTAAGTGCCTTCTGGCAGTCAGGGGACCATAATGTTACAGGCAACTTCCTAGACTTGGGGGTGGCAGTTGAGACAAATGGGGTTCCAAGTGGCTCCTGCAGAGGCCTTGAACGCTTGAACCCTTGCAACCAAAGCACAGGGAGTGCAGGTAAAGAAATGTGGTGGGTGCCTGATCCCGGGATCCAGATCTCTGCTGGAGAAGGAGGGACAGGCCCTGGGTCTCAGCATGGCATGGGGGCAGAACCACCAAACTAAGTGGAGAGAAAAATGGGGGCCCTGCAGGATGGGCCTCAGTGCTGTGCCCAAGTCATCCACTGGGAAAAGCTCTCCAGGGAAGAAAAGTGAGCACATATCACCCCTACCCCACCCCAGTGGGCCTTTGGCAACCAGAATTGGCTTGGGCAGCTTCCAGGTGCTAGTATGTCCCAGCTAGGTGGGGGTAGGGGTGTGGCTGCCAGAGGCTCTTCATCTGCCATCCTGTTAACACATGTGCCCTCTGCCAACCCTGCCGTCACCTCGTCACCTTTCAGGTGCAATTCTCTGCTCCAGCTTGGGTTTCCAGGTACCGTTTCCCCCATCCTTGTCCTTGCTGTCACCGGCTCCAAGCCCCTGGGACCCGAACATCACCACCCTGCCTAGCAGTTTTGAGCCAGCCTCTCCCCTAATTCCCCCAGGTGAGCTCTGAGCTCCTTCCTCCCTTCTCCTCTGCTCTCCACTCTGTGGGGTCCCTCAGGCTGGGGCAGGTGCTCCTGACCGTTTCCTCCCTCCCTGCTTCCAGGCATGGAGGGGCGTTGGCTCTTCTCCATCTGCAGGGCCAGGAGCTGGCTTGGGCCCAGGGCCACACTAGCAGCAGTGTGGCGGTAACAGGGGGGGCCGCTGGGACTCTGAGCAATTGTGGTAGGCCTGGGTTGTGGCCGGTATCTGTAAAGAATAGAGACTGGCAGAAACAGGAGTAGATGTGGGCAGCAGCTGAAAATCTGAGGTTCTGTGGTCTGGGGAACTAAGGGTACCTGCACTCCACTTTGAGTCTTGGTGCATCCTGCAGTGACAAGCAGCTTTGTCCCCTCTTCCAGCCAAACCGTGGAAGGGGTGGCAGTAGTTGCCACCAAGTTAGCTATACCCAGGAGCCTGTTCCTGCCAAGTGGAGAAACCAGCGGCTGCTGCAAGAGGTGGCTTGAGCCTCCCTCACCATCTCCATTAAGCCTCTTGAAATAAGTGCAAAATCTAATTTTATGGTGTGCATACCTAGTCTCCCCATTCCTTCAAAATACACTACATCCCCTAAGTCCCTCAGATAAGAACTTCTGGCACCTCCTCCATCACTAATCTCTACCTTAGGCGGGCAGGCTGAGGACCAATGGTCAAGGGCCAGGGACTCAGAGCCCGCTTTCCGCAGGGTCTCAGATCATGGCGCCTGGGCAGCAAAGGCGCCAATAGACACCTATCACTGGCACATGGAATTCTCGTCTCTGCCATCTTCTCCCTTGGTTGCGGGAGAGCTGCCTTACAACCTCGTGGGGCAGCTGGGAGAGGTTACGCTTGTCTGGAAGGAAGCGGAGCGGCTCAAGCGCCCCAGAGCAGGGGCTGGGTGGAGGGAGGGGCGTTTCTCGGGGTTCAGACCTCAGCACTAGGAGGGGAGGACCAGGGCCTCCACCGATTGCAGCACCCGCACAGGACGCCCGCGGGAGAGTTCCCGAGCTGTTGAGGAGAGGGCAGCGACGAATGGGATCGAAGGGGTCCCAGGGTCGTGGCGCTGAGCAGGAGGCGGCGGAGGTGGTGGGGACGCCACCTGCGTTTTTCGGGTTCCTGCTTCCCTCCGTGCGGGCTGCCCTGGTCTCCAGAGTTAGGCGTTGGGGTCCTTCCCACCGAGCGCGCACTCACAGGATCTCCTTGGCGTCCCCAAAGCCCTGGGCCTGACTGCGAGCCCCTACCTTTACTCTAGTCCCCGGGGCGCGAGCCCTCGCCCAGCGCCCGGCTTATCATTCGACGGCTGGAGGGCGCGCCCCTGTATGTCGCCGCCGCGTAGCTGCGCGCGGCTGAGCCGAAGCCGCTGCTGGTGGCGGCCGCAGCAGGACCGAGGCGGGACTCAGACCACCGCCCAGAAACTAGAGAGCCGCTCGGTGGCTCCCAGGAGCAGCTGGAGAGGCGGGGCGGCAGGTGAGGGCGCGGGCTGCGAGGACGGAAGGGCGTGCTTCCCGTCCCCGCGGCCAGCCACCCCGGGTCTCTGCAGGTGCCGGGGGCGGCTGGACCTCGCGGGCCCCCTACACTCCCCGCCGGCGGGCCAGCGAGGAAGGGGTCGGGGCAGCCAGGGCAACGCGGAGGTCTGGGCTAAACTTGGCTGGGTGGCAGCCGGCGGCTTCGCGGGAGGCGGCGGGGGCGGGGATTGCGAGGGGCGGTGGCAGCGGTGAGGTGCACCCTTGGGGAGGGCTGCGGGGCAGCCCCGAGAGTGAAGTGAGGTTACAGCCTTAAGGACAGACCTAGTTCCTCGGAAGACAGTTGGGAAAAGTGTTGAGCCCGCCTTCCAGGTCAGAGCAGGTGGAATAATAAATATCAGAAAAGGAGGTCGGATAAGTTGCAAAGCACACGTGCAGACTGGACTCCCTCGAGTCTCTTTTACATTCAGGATCTTTGTCAGTACAACATGTCCCATCCTTGATCCGTAGTAGTCCCAGGAACTTAGAGCCGGCTGCGTTAGCTGGGAGGCAGAAAGGCAGGGGTAGTTTAAGTCAGCAGCAGTTCTCAGAGCGTGGTGGCTGAGCCATTAGCACCACCTAAGTTGCTAGATATACAAATTCTCAGCCTCCCGCCAATCTCCTGGATCAGAAGTTTAGGGGAGGGCCCCATTATCTGTGTTTTAGTCAAGTCTCTAGGTGATTCTTATACACTCCAGAGTTTGGAAACCACTGCTATAAAGAAACAGAGCCTTCCTGTCTGAGCAGTACTGTTCCTCAGTACTTTATACACATTATCTCCATTATTGCAGAAGTGGAATGTGTGGGTTGGGCCTCTTCCATTTCATAGTTGAGAACATGGGATTAGAGAGGTTCAGACAGACAAGGAGCCAGCCAGCCTGAACCAGGCTTTCAGATTCCAGCTATTATTTCTTCCCACCTCTCTGGCCCCTCAGCTCCCGCCTGCCATCTGGCAGCACTATTACTGTGCTGTGAATGTGGACAAGGCCACACTGGGGTTTCCACGGGGAGACTCCGGCTTCCCTGCTGTATAAGCCAGCTTTCCATCTGTGAGGAGCTGTGTGCTCTTCTTCCTTCCCCCATTTCATAGCCAAACCCTCTATTTCAGTTTCTGGCAGGGACTGATGCCTCAGAGACTGACATCCCCTGGACTGATGAGGCAGGTGCCGTATTTGTCATACACCCCAACAGTGAGCTCTGCCTGCAGCTTCTGGCAGGTATTGGCCCCTATCCCCCACCTTTCAGCCTAGTCTAGCCCTCTTCCTCAGTCCCTCCCATCTGACCACCAGCTCTGCCCTGTGAACTACCCAGTCTTGCACAACTCAGGAATACTTGGGAGCTGGGCTGTCACTTGTGATGCCAGAATGGGGCATTCTGGTCTGCTTGTCAAATTGTCTCTTGCTCTGAAGTCTCTTCAACAACCTGCAAGCTCAAGGATCCCAGAAAAGGAAGCATACAAGCTTGACAGAAGTCCCCCAAACTCTCCCACCCTCCCTAAATGCCTAGCATTGCTCCTCCATTCCAAAGTTCAGGGCTAAAATTAACCACGAGACTGGAAAAAGAACATACACCCCCACCCTCACCCAGCAATATCAATTCTTTTACTCATTGTCATGGAAAGTCACGGAGAGGTGGAGATTCCACTAGACCTCAATTGCTGTCTTTGCCTTTTGAAGATCTGCGAATGCCAGGCCGAGCTCTAGTCGGCCAACTGCATGTGCCAAGAGGGCATGGAGCTGGCTGCGGATAACGTCACCTGCATGGGTATGTCCTGCCTGTGTCTGAGGTCTGGACTTGTGGGACCGTGGGAGGGGAGGAGCAGTAGGGCACTGGGAAGGATATCTGCTGTGTGCCAGGCACTGAGTGTTGGGAAGGGGATTAGCATGCTCCACCTTCAGGGAGCATGTAGTCTAGTGGTCTAGGGTGGTAGGGGAGATACCGATCACTGTCTCTATATATGTCTACATTTATATCTAGATATCTACATATATCTTGTAGGGACGGTTGCCATGGGAGGTGTAAAGTGTCTTAGGGGTGATGAGGAGGGAGCAGTTGCATTCATTTAGGATAAGTGAGGAAAGCATCATGGAAAAGTGAACACTCGAGCTGAGTCTTGAGGCATCACTAAAAAAGTTGGGGTAGAGAGGAGTTTCCCACTGGAGGACCTGCCCACCCCCTCAGGCCCTTTGATCCTCATGGTGGCTGTGGTGGTGGTCTTGACACTGAGCCTTCCTACTGTGTGTGGGGTCCGATTCTGGGTACAGAGCACCCAGCAGGCATGGCTGATTTCTTCACTGAGCCAACAGGCTTCTGTGGGGTTCCAGGGGCAGACATAGTTGATTTCAAACCTCTACTCCTAGGAGAGAAGTGGCCAACTCCTCTGGGGTTCTAAAGAGTAGAAGCACCTGGGGAGGCCTGAGAACAACATTTATCTTAATGGGCATCTGGAGAGGTGTCCAGGGCAGGGCGGGCCTGATAGGCAGGTAGAGAGTATGCCAGTGTTCCTCCCATCCTTGGTGAACCATAAGAAGTGGCAGGACCTGTGGTGGAGGAGGCTGCCAGGCCTTGAGCTCCAGATCAGCAAGCTTCACATCTCCACCGTGAGGACAGTCCCCAAGCCCTACTACTTCCAGGTGAGGCTTGGCCCAGCCCAGTCCTGGATGCTGCCCCCAGGGCTTATGGAGGTTTCCTCAGCCAATATCATTCTGCTCAGCTGGATCTTCTCCCTCCTTCTGAGAGCTTACACACTCTGAATCCCCAGCCTCCATCCTGCTCCCTGCTGTGGTGAATTATGGATCCCAGTGAGCATCTCATCCAAAACCCTTGTATAGAGGAGATGGAGGTCAGAGAAGCCCCCAAAGGGGAGGTAACCTGGCAAAGTCAGCTGTCATCCCCAGTTCTGGGATGGCAGAGAAGGCAATAGCAACCCACTCCAGTACTCTTGCCTGGAAAATCCCATGGATGGAGGACCCTGGTAGGCTGCAGTCCATAGGGTTGCTGAGAGTCGGACATGACTGAATGACTTCACTTTCACTTTTCACTTTCATGCATTGGAGAAGGAAATGGCAACCCACTCCAGTGTTCTTGCCTGGAGAATCCCAGGGACGGGGGAGCCTGGTGGACTGCCGTCTGTGGGGTCGCACAGAGTCGGACATGACTGAAGCGACTTAGCAGCAGTAGCAGCAGCAGGGACCCTAAATATGATTCCTTTGGCATAAGGATTGCCTTCGCCCCAGAGCATCTGCAGGGACCCAAGGGAAGACTTGGCACAGAATCCCACCCCACCGCCTTATCCCACGCCTACCCTTTCTTCTGCCCTGACTCTGGCCTGGTCACTGTCACCCCTGCGGAGCTTGTCCTTGGGGACATGCCATGATGCAGAGAGCTCAGACCCTCAGAGAGGGCCAGTTGAGCATATGGAGGGTAAGTAGAGGGGACAGGGGAGGTAAAGGAGGCTCTAGACCCTCAAGGACCATTCCCCAGACCCAACCACCCACTCCCTTCCAATCTGCCTTTCTACAGAGCCCTGGCCCATGGTGTCTTTGGAGAGGCCTATGAGGGACTGGTAATAGGCCTTCCTGGGGACCCCAGCCTCCTGCAGGTGACTATCAAGGTGAGAGGGGTGGGGCTTCTGACTGACAGTAGAAGAGAAGGGGCTCTGAGGAAGGAGTCATGGCTGGAGATAGGGTCAACCCGCCCTCTTGAAGCGTCCGGGTTGCTCAGGAGCTCTGTCATAATCCTCCCTAATGAAAGTCGCTCAGTCATGTCCAACTCTTTGTGACCCCATGGATAGTCCGTGGAATTCTCCAGGCCAGAATACTGGAGTGGATAGCCTTTTACTTCTCCAGGGGATCTTCCCAACCCAGGGATCCAACCCAGGTCTACCGCATTGTGGGCAGATTCTTTACCAGCTGAGCCACCAGGGAAGCCCGTCTCCTACCTAGACTCTGCCAGAACTCTGCTGTCCACAGGATGGGCTGGATTTCCTCACTGAGGCGCTCATCATGGGGTGCACCTGGGGCCAGGGGCAGAGGTGCAAGTGGGAGGGAGGCACCCAGACCTGCCAGCAGAAATAGCTTCTCTTCACCCTGGGGCTGAGCAGTAGCAGCTCAAGGGACACAGAGCTCCTCTCCCGCCTTGTGGAGCCTAGAGCATGGTTTCTCTCCCTGCTAGTGATGAGCTCAGCGAGTTCAGCCATCAGAACCTCAGAATACTGTGAGTGCATCAGGGCTACATCTGGCCTAATTCTGCTGGAGTTGGTGTCTGGAGGGGAGGGACATGAAGGGTTTCCTGAGTCAGAGCCAGCTGAAGCTGGTGTGACCCTTTTCCAGCCCTCTAGGCTCACCTAAAGACCTGTTCATGGGTCCCCAAACCTGTATGGTCTGATGTGTGTTCTGCCTGACCCAGGCCCAGCCATCACCTCTGGCCATGCAAGACCTCCTCCAGCTGGCTCAGGATATAGCCGAGGTTTGCCACTACCTGGAAGAAAATCACTTCATCCACAGGTCCGAGTGAACTAGCCCTGGGGACCTCCCATCCTGCTCCCTCCCCAAGGAATAGCCCTTTTACATAACTTTTAAAGAAAAGATCAAGACTGGAGTTCTGGCAGTGATTTTTTGCCTGACTCTGCTGGGCCACCAGGAACTGTCTGCTGAGCTGCACTGGATCCAGCCAAGTGGCCAAGATTGGACACTTCTGGATGCAAGCAATATCTACTGGTGTAGGACCTGGGCATGTGGTGCTCCAAGGGAGTTTACCAGCACCTTCAGACCATTTGAACAGCTCATCACTCCCTTCCTCCCTCCTGTAGGGCCAGTTATTACCACAAAGCGGTGGGGGGGGGGGTGGCCAGCTTCTACGGGGGGGCCCCCAGAAGCCTCCCTCTTGGAGGGCGTCTTTACATCCAAGACAGACTCCTGGTGATAACATGCACTCCACTACCTTGGGTCACCTCATGTGAGGGAAAGGGAAGCTGTTCCTGATGGGCTCCTCTGCACTCGGTCCCCCCACATGTGATGCAGGTCTTTAAATGCTGCTCTGGGAGATCTCACTGGGCTATATGCCCTTCCCTGGGTGCCCCAGTCAGGAGGTGCCAACTTTGTCATGGGGCAGGGGAGTGGGGGATGGATGACCCTCTCAGTGTGAGTATGGAGTGTTGTCTTGAGGGGGAGGTTTTTCACTGCCAGGGTTGGCAATGAACTCCTCTCCCCAGGTACCGTATCATGACTCAGTGTTGACAGCATCAGCTGAACTTTGCCCTCGTTTTGCCAGCATCTTGGAGCATCTTCAGTACAGCACTCAGGTGTGCCACCTGGCCTGCCCCAACCATCCTGGACTTGGGGACCAGGAGGGAAAACATAAAACAACACTGTGAGCCCCTACTCCCCTGCCTTCCTATTAAAGAACCCTGTTGTGCTGAATTCACCCCTTTCAATGGAATTAACCCATCCTGGAGGAGGAAGGGGCTGGGGAGCCTGTCTTTAGGGGCCTAGATCTCCACAGGCCCAGGAACTGAGTCTAGGGAGCTTGAAGAACTGGGGAGGGAGCCTCCTTTGTCCCCAGCTGCCCTTTGGCCGCAAGCCCCCCGAATCTAGCAGTAACCAACCTTGGAACCTTTGGAATCTCACCTGTGTTTCCTGGTGCCAGAAGGTCCTAAGGGTGAGGACTCTGGCACTGATGGTAACAGTTCCTCCCTGCACTCCTCCCCAGGCTTCTAGGTGGCTTGTGTCCCACGTAGCTTCTGTCTCCTGCAGTCTGTGCTGCATGTCTGGGCCTGTCTCAGGGCTGGCCTGGCACTATTGAACTCTCCATCCTGGAAACCAGTCTCAGGCCTCCTGGGCAAGAGCCTGGCCACTCCCAGCCTTTGATATGTGGGTCTAGAGGCCACCCCCACCCACAAGGTGTAGGTGGGGAATTGAAATTGCCTCCTGCAGGAAGCCTTCTCTGGATTGCCCTTACCCCATTAGCATCCTCCACCTGGGTGGCCCCCAACGCTACTACACGTGCCTCTAAAAAAGAGCTCTTCTCATAGACCACAGTGATCTGAGTGCACTTGACAGATGCCAGGGAACCAAGAAAGAAGGGACCAGAGGGAAGGAGGGGATGAGGCCAGAGTCAAAGCTGGTGTCTTTGAGTTTTATTGGGAAGGGGAGTCCATTGTAGTGTGGGAGTTCAGACCAATAGATCTAGTGCCTGTGAAACAAAGTTCTTTATCTGGCTTCACTGGAGAGGTATGGAGCCCCCTCAGAAGAGCTGGGCTGAAGAAGAAGCCACTTACCCCGCTCTCCTCCTCCCTCCCCCGCTTAATTAGTGTCATCGGCTCTAGGAACACTGGGGCTTGTAGGGGGCCAGGCTCTGCGCGTGCAATGTGTCCCACAGTGGTTGGCACGTGTCCCTACAGGGCCGTATGCACTGCCCCGCATCGCGGGATTTCAGTCTCTCTTGCCTGCATGCATGGTGGGGACGCAGGCGCAGCTCCATCTGTCAGACCCTCATGTCAGCAGGGACAGGGGCCCAGCCTCATCTCTCGGCTAGGCTGGCCAGGATGCCAATGAGATTGTCCAGCCCCAGCAAGTAGCCGTCCTCTCGGTTGCCCTCTTCCCAGGGCCGCCGGTGGTCCAGGGTCTGGCCGTCAGGGAGGGGCGTGGTCTTGCCAAAATCGATGAGCCACACGCCGGCGCGATGGCAGTGATCATGCACGAAGAGAAGGGAGCTGCCAATCACCTGCCCAGTCCCCCACCAGCAGAAAGTGAAAGTGAAGTCACTCAGTCATGTCCAACTCTGGGAGCACATGGACTGTAGCCTATGGGATTGTCTCTGTCCATGGGATTTTCCAGGCAATAGTACTGGAGTGGATTGCCATTTCCTTCTCCAGGGTAGATCCTCCCAACCCAGGGATCGAACCCGGGTCTCCCGCATTGTAGACAGACGCTTTACCGTCTGAGCCACAGCTCTAATCCGGAGAAGCCCTCCGCCCTCTTCCCTCACATACCACAGACATGTGAGCCTGCCCCTCTTACCTCGTGCCTCCTAAAGAACTCAGAGACCTCCAGAGTGTCCCGGATCTGCTGTAGGCGGTTCAGATACCTCCTCTGGAGAGGGTGGTGGAGAGGAGGACAAATTAAATACCAACTGAACCTCTGCGATTATGAGATTATGAAGAACGCCACGATGCATGCTTGGCTTGGCAAATACCATGGTGAGGAAGGCGCAGGCCCCCACGTGGAGCGCAGCCCAGAATTGTTGTAAAGCAATAACATTGCAGTGCGATAAACACTGGGCTGGGGGTCACGAAGGGAAGGGTGTTGAGTCAGATGACCTGACCTGGGGGCATCCCTCGGTATCAGGCTCCCCAGCATCTCAGGGTTCTGGGATCCCACGCTCACCAGCACTTCCGCATCCCCTTGCACAAATTCCTCAAAGACGCGGATCACCTGTTCCCGGCTTCGGGTGGTCTTGAAGTCGGTACTGCAGGAGCCGTCGGCTTTCTGTAGAAGGTGGGCAGAAATCGTCAGGGGCCACGTGTGCGCCCAAAGGGAAAGGATCTGGCTAGAGCAGCGATACCTCCCGGGATGTTGAATGCCAGGGACAGCGAGACGGCCGCCAGAGGGTGCCTCTTCCGGGGGCAGTCGGGGTGGGAGGTCAACACGGAGGACAGACACCGCACAGTGGGGCTGGGTGGAGGAAGGGCCCGGGAAGTACAAAGCGACGCGGGCCTGGCCCACCTTGATGCCCTCGATGCGGAAACCGAGAGTGGTGCTGGAGCTGATGCCTTCTCGCCACTGCATGTAGCGCGGCTTGGTGACCGCGCGCTGCGCGTGCTCCTCCTCGGTGGGTGCCTCAGGGTCGACCGCCAGCATCTTCTTGTACATGTCCTTCCGCAGCTTGGGCCGCTCGCGGGCTTTGGTCAACTCCTCTTCCAGGTAAGTCCTACGGGGGCGCAGGCAGCGGCGCGGCGTGAGCGGGCGCACACCCGGACCTCGTCAGCACTGCCTTGGGCACGCGTAGAGCGCTCGTTCCCGCCCTGGGCCCTTCACTGGTTTCCAGCCGCCCCGCAGGGCACGCGTACCTGACGCCCATCTTGCAGTCTAGTACGCAAGGCCCATCGAAGCCGTCGAGCAAGTCCTGCAACTGCAGGTAGCTCTCGCCGTCGCGCTCCACCACGCCGTGGAAGGCGGGCACGCAGCCGCGGAGCGCATCCGCCATGAGCCGCGCCAGGCAGTAGCGCTCCGGCTCCGAGCTGCGCTTGAGGATCAGTCCGCTGGTGCCCGCTGCCTTGAAACTCCCTGAGGGCAGACCCTGGTTAGTGCCGCCTAAGTCCCTTCCTCCCGGCCTCCGCCCCCGGCACCCGCCACGGCCCCGAGCTCACCCGTGTGCCCAGCCAGCTGCACCCAGGCGTAGCGCTTCTTGAAAGGGCTCATGACCGGCAGGTTCACCATGGTCCGGATCTTCTGCCAGTGGCTTTTCTGAAAGCGACACGACCCGGGTCTGCCAGTCAGCGTCTCAGCAGTACACAAGCCATCCTTCCTCTGGAACATGGTCTCGCCCCGTCCCACCCTACCCTAAGCAGCTCGTGCCTGGAGCTTCAACGGCTCATTCACTCAGGGAAAGTTTATCGTGAACCTGTGTGGCGGACTCGGAGACAAGCGCCTGGAGATGACAGATGGCCAGTGTGCTGAAAAGAGCCCCAGCCTTAGCGTCAGAAAGCTCAGTTCTGCGGCTCCACAGCTGCACGGACAGGTTACTGAACTGCTCTGTAGAGGTCTTAGGACTTTTGTGAGGCAGACAGTCTCGTGATGTTTAAAAAAATGCAGATTTTCAGGTCTACCACAGGGAAACTCTGAGCACTGCACTTTTACCAGTGCCTCGGGATATTCTGGGGCTTGAGAAGCCTCTTGAATTCAGTTTCTTAATCTGTAAAATGGGGAAATAACCACTCCCACCAGGTTGTTGTGAGTAGCAGTAAATGAGACTTGAGTGTGACACCCCCACCCCCTCCCATTCCTTGGCGTGGACCACTACCTGCACAAATCTGGATTATCATTCAATACTTGGGGCCATTGGTTCCTCTCATTTAGGGAGAAAGACAAACATGGAAACAAATCATTACACAGGCCCAGGGCAGGGAGGCCAACCTGGTAGGGCCTGAAGAAAGAATGGCTTGGTGCTCCCCAAGGCCCTCTGCCTATCCTTAGATGCCATCTCACTCCCTACCAGTTGACAAGGCCAGGGTGCCCCAATCTGGACCCAGAAACCTGGGTTTTAAAAATGGAATACAGAGAGGAGGGTCTGTCATCGTAGATGAAACTGAGAGGGAAATTGAGATTTTGGTGTACCTTTTGCCTCTTGACCATTGCGTCTAGTCTGAGATCATCTGATACTCTGAACCTTTCCTCTTCCCACGCCAAGCTCATCACTCCTGTGTCTACCCACTGGAGTGCACAGGTTTGCTCATCTAAAGAGTGTGTCTGCTGCCTCCTCCCAGAGTGCCTTCCTTTTAGAGGAATGACATGTGTGTGCCTCCAGAGGGCTGGAACCCAGGAATCTAGCTCTTACTCAATCCACAAGAGTGAGAGGGAGAACTGGGGTGGAGGCTTAAGCAGAGGAGGCTGCTGACTATAAAACTGCTTTTCATGGGGAGGAGATGGGAGTCAGTGACAGAGTACTGGAGGGGGGAGTCCGAAGTTGCTTCTAGTCTTGGCTCTGTCACTTTCTAGCTGAGTGAACTCAAGTGAGAATTTCATTTGTGTGAGGCTGTTTCCTCTGGACCGAGCTGTTGCCATAACACGAGCCACCATTTACTGACCGCCCACTGCACGGCAGGCTTCTCATCTCCAACAGACAGCATTGCGCCTGGTTTCTTCCCAAAGTCCCTACATGGCACAGTAGGGTGTGATCACGTGTCCAATCCCCAGGGATCTGGGGGTGTAGCCAGAAGCAGCCCACTAGAAGCATGACATCTCTTTCAAAACTCCCTTTTTCACTCTTTAAATACATACAAGGTTTGCATTATGCTGCATAATAAATCCAAGTTTTATTATAAAACTCTCCCACCTCCGAATCCTCAAATAAAATTCTAGGAGGATGTACGTGCCAGGTACATTGAGTGGCACATCCTATACCCTCTTCCCCCACACTCAGTTTGAAATTCATGATGCTGCTGCACATGCACAGCAAGTGCCTCAGATGGTAACTATTGCCATTTTACAGAAGGCACTCAAAGTTCAAAGAGTTAACATTGCTGCTATCCCTGCTTCCAGCTGGCCTCCCAGTCTCTGCCCTAAGCTCAATTCAAAACCCACCCCCTTGTTCCAATTGTCCCAGCAGGTTTCAGAGGTCAAATGGACCCTGCATGAAAAAGAGTTTTGTATAAGATGAAGCAATTTGCAGCCACAAGGTGGTGTGTTTTGATCTCTGGGGAAACACTGAGATCTGCCTGGGGACCCCTCTTTTTTGGCTGGACACCTTTAGTTTATCCAAAGGGATAGTTTAGTGGTGGGGTTTCAGGAAGCTTTAGGGACTCACTGGCAGAATTTGGGGGAACAGTGGGGCCAGAATGGACTTCATTATAGAGTTCATCTAGTTCCGTATCCACCCCAGTAGAAGATGGAATCAGCCTTGGGTTAGGTAAGATGGGAGAACTGCATCATCCTTTCTTCTGCGATCATGTAGGAGCAGTGAGTGAGGCCAGAAGGTGAAAGGTGGACCTGATAGAGGATTCAGTACCTTCAGTCCTGGGCTACTGCCTCTTGAGTGATGTGTGATAATATAGCATTGACCTGCTCCCAAACTGAGATAACATCGGGTTATCTCTCCACTCTCCCCACCCCAGTTTTGTGAGATCATATCAGCCAAGAGCAGCAAAGACTAAGGTTGTTTCCAGCCATGTGGGTTACAGAAGGCTTTCAAACCCGTTATGCCATTTGAGCCCTCCCAGCCACCTTTTGAGGTTGGTTGGTAATGACAGGATTTAGTTCCTCTGCCAGTAATGGATAGGGTCAGATATGGAAGGAGTTGATGCAAGCATCATGGAATTCTGCCATCTTCATCTAGGGAGCTACCTCCCCCAGGGAACATAATGCATAGAAAGATGCATATATCCAGAATGGTTCTTGGGGAATCATTCTTTGGCGAGTGGGTGGGGATTTTGGCACATGAACAACAGCAGGGAAGATATTTTTGAGCAGGTAAGGCTTTTATTGTGTGAATATCAGAAAGCAGATTTATTATGTTACAGAGTGAAACCTGGCTGAAAAAAGGGTTAAAAACCCCATTGCCTGGCCCAGGCAAATAGGAGTCTGAGAAAGCATCTTACAGCAAGAGGCTACCCAGACACCTTGGACAAAAAGCTCAGGAGAGCTGACCATGTGAGAGTCTTTGATGAAGTCACAGGAGGACCCTCTGATAATTATTTACCCATGAGGCTGGACAGGGAGCATCTCTCTCTGGGCAGAGCTTAGCTGAATATTAGCCTCAGACCCTCCTTTGTCTGAGCTCTATTTAGAAGCCCTGAGGACTCCGGCTTCTTGTATCACACCAGACACTCTGTGTATCTTCTGCCAGAAGCCCTTTGCTTTCTTTGTCTTTGGTATTCATCTCCCCTCTTCCTGACTTCCATGCCCTACCTCCAGCCATCCAGACTCTGGCTAAAGCTCTCTACCAGCCCAACCCCCTTGCCATGTTCCCAATACTTTATCAGATAAGCACTCCTGGTGATGATGGTGAGAACAATCAGTTTAAATTTATAAAATGATTTGCACCAAGGTATAAGTGACCCACGACTTCACCCTCCCAGGGGCATTTGCTTTTTAAAAAGGAAGTCTGTTAACCTAAATTCTGCTCTATAATTAGTGAAAAGTGAAGTGTGGGAGTTCTGGGCCCAGGACAGGATCGCATCCAGGTCTCCTTACCCATCCTGGAGCACTGAGAGAAGAAAATCAAATGAACAAGAGTCAAACAACCTCTCTTCTGCTAAAGCAACACCCCCAAAATTGTTTTAAGAGGCAGGCAGACAAGGCCTAAGAATGTCATGCCAGCTGCCCTTGGGGACAGGCCCCCAACTCCTCTCTTGGCCTGTATGGTTTCTCTTGCCCGTGACTCTTCCCTCTACCATAGGAAAGGAAGCAGGAAGGAGGCAGGCTGCCATGTCCCAACTACCTTGAGGGGGAGCCCAGCTCCAGGCTCTGGGCACACAGTGTGCGGCTTCTAGAAAGACAAGGTGAAGGATGTACAAGCCTCGCAAAGGCTTCCCGCTATTCACATTATCCACCCAGGCCGGAGTTGTAAGGGGCTGGAGAGCTGCGAGTTGAGGAGTGCTGCCGCAGTACCCTTCTCCCAGGCGCATCCTTCACGGTCAGCCAGCCTCTGGGCTCTGCTTCCTGCCTGGGGAAGCCCTAAAGGCAGCCTAGGCGGGCGCGCTGTGCCGCTCCGCGAGGCAAAGTCCGAGCCGGGCCCTTCCACGCGGACGCAGGCGGCCTCTGTCAACAGCCCCTGGCTTATCTGCCACCGCCGTGGCTGTTTGCCTTCGGGGAGGCCCCGGCGGGCTGGGGGTTGGGAAGGCCCGGTACTCGCAGCCTTGGAGCTGGAAGGGCCCTCCACGGCCATCTGCTCCAGCTCCTGCCGCGCCGGGTGACAGGGAGGCCCAGAGTGGGAGAGGCCGGCCGAAGACGCCCAGGGCACAGCTGTGACTGGTCCCCGGAGTCTTGACCCCAGCTGGCCTGCCTACGCAGTAAGCAGTCCTGGGCCGCAGGTCCTCCTCCGCCTTTAGGAGGAAGAGTGAAGCCGGGGGCTGCCCTCGTGGCGCCCTGCCTCCAGCGCCCGCCTCTCAGCTCTCAGAGATTTGAACGGGGGGAGCGTTGGGCCCACAGTTACTGCTCCGGATTTTCAGGAGTGGGAAGGGAGGAGTCCTCTCACTGCCCCTCATCACCGCCTCAGAAACCCTCGGGCGGCACCGCCTTCTTTCAGGGACCAGGGGTACACCCGAAATGTCAGGGGTCAGGGGTCCCCTTACCCCTAGGGAGGAGAGAGGGACTCCCCGCACCTCTACCTGGTGTCGGGGTGGGTTCCTGCTCTATGAGACTTTTTCCTTTTCCCTCTTGTGTCACAAACCACGTCGCCCTGGGGATAATGTAAGTCTCACGGGTAACTGAATCACGGAGCCACTGCAAGCCATTACAGTGACTCTCGCGCCTCGTCCAATCCGAGCGCGGGGGGAGCCTAGGTCCCGCAGGCCCCGCCGCCCCGGCGCACGTCTGCTGCTCTCACCGCCCTTCTGGGCAAGCCCCGAACCACCAGAGCCTGAGGGCGCCCTTCGCCTCTCCCTCCATTCCAGGGACACTTGCATAACGTGGATCTAGAGCAACTCCTTCTCGTTGACCGCGGATAGTTATTTAAAGTATTTGGCCTTGATTAAAACAAGGGGGACAGGACGGCTATCCTGGGCGCGGCACGACCCGGAGGGGCAGGCACGGGGAATGACTGCACCGCACCCTAGCCTGGGTTATCAAAGGGTCAAACCTGGCCCCAGAACATCCAGGCTACCGGGGGCGGAGATCGGCAGACTGGTCCCACCCTCTCAGCCTCAGTTTACCTCCCCCTACCCTCTCCGGCCAGAATTAGGAGCAGTAAAGTGGAGGAGGGCAGCGTTCCGCCCCCTGCCTAAGCTCGCTGTCCCGCGCCCCTCCCTTCCCCGCGTCCAAGCCTGGTGCGGGCGCCGGGAGCAGACGGCGGCAGTTCGCGAGCGGAGCCTGGAGCTCGGCTCCACTCCCACTCAGGAGAGGGAAACCGTGGCAACGGCGGGGGTGGGGCCGCGGCGCGGGAGAGGGGGCGGCAGAGAGGGAGGCTCGTCCTCCCGTCTCGGCGAGAGTTCGCCGGGCAACGCTAAGCCCCTCCGATCCCTCCAGCCATCTCACGGCCGGCAAGGCACGCTGCCCCGCCGCCCCACCGGTCCCCGTGGCCGGTCTCGGGGATTCCTCACTCTCTTAGACGCCCCAGGGCCCGGGTCGCGACTCGCCTGTAGAACTGGAGTAAAAACTGTCAAGGCGAGGGGTTGGCCCGGCGCCTCCCACCGACCCCACTGCAGAAAGAGGGAGAAGGGGACTCTCGGGGGAGGGAGCTTAGGGCGGGAGTTGGTCCGCAGCGAGCTCCAAGCAGGTCCCCGCTCCGGCCCCGCCCCGCGGCCCGTACCTGACCCACGTCCTCGCCCGCTTCCAGCTGCACGTTGCCGCGGCTCCGGCTCTCGCTGTCGCTCAGAAGATCGTCCTCCGAATCCTCGGGCAGCGACGACGAGCCAGTGGAGGAGAGCGACGAGGTGGAGAGGCGGCGCGGCTGCTGCAGGTGCGACGAACCCACAGCCGGGAGACAGCTACCCTCCGGCTCGGGCGGCCCGGGGCTGGCCGGGGGCACGTCCGGCTCCTCGGCCGTCACAGTCAGCTGCGGGATCACTGGGGCAGGGGGAGCCCGCGGAAGCCCGTTGGGGACCTGTCCCCCGTGCCGCTTCGCCCCGCGAGCCCGGGGCTGCCCGGCGGCGGCGGCGGCAGCGACCGCAGCGCAGCGCGCCTCGAAAAGCAGGCGCAGCTCCCCGACGCTCCGGCGCGGGGCCCGCTCCAGCCCAGGGCTGCAGGGCCCCGCGCCTCCCGGCCGCGCCATGCCCGTCGGGCCCCCGGGCAGGGTCATTTCCCGGTAACCGAGCCGCGGCGGAGCCCAGCAGCCCGCGGCGCGGCGGGCACTGGAGACGCTCGGCGCCCCCGGCTCGAGACTGCCCCGAGGCGGAGCCTGCGCCGCAGCCCGCCTGGGCCCCGCCTCGGCCGCGCCCCCCGCCCACTCCTTTCACTTTCAGAGAAAGCGCGGGCCTTCCTGGGCTCCTGCCCAGCCGGGAAGCCTCCCTGTTGCTCCGGAGGTGGCCGGGAAGCCCAGGGCTCCTGGATACACAGAAAACCCGGGCCTGGCCCTCGCCGCCTCTCAGTGCCCACCTTCGCTCGGGAAGGCCGGAAGGATTGCTCCGCCCCACGCCGCGCTCGACACCCCAACTCCACAGGGATTCCTCCAGGAATTCCTCCAGGGCAATTCCAAGGGCCCTGACCCCGCGGGGGTGGAGCTGGTCCAGCTTTGGCTCTCGCACCCGGTCCCCTCGGGCTCCTTTCCTCGTTCCACCCATTCTGGGCTAAGGCGTCCAGGTCTCAGGGGCTTTTCCCCCGTCTTCGGCGCGGAGTTCAAGGAAGCCTCACCCCAGGGCGTGTGCCCAAGTGGGGACTGTGTCTTGGGAACTAGCTGAGGCTTTCCCCACTCCCTATCCCCGAGGCTGGCAGAGTACAAGGTCAGCGGGCGGGGCCTGGATCTCTCCACGTTTTCCTGGCGGAGACCCGGGCAGCATCCCAGGCTGCTGGCTGGCGGAGGCTTGGGTGGGGGCGGCGAGCCCTTCTTCCTCCTGTCCTTTTGGAGTTCGGGGCTTGGAGTCTCTTGTGGGGCTGGAAGTAAGTCATTCCTCCTTCTTGAACTGCTGATTTTTCTTGACAGGGTTGTTGTCCGCCTCACAGGATTGCTGTGAGAATAAAATGAAAGATGTGATATCTCGAAATGTTAAGAATAATTTTAGTGTGGGTGGGAGAAAGAGCCAGCCTCAAGTTCACCACACTCCAGATGTGATTTTAGGCAGTCTAGTCACCGTTCTAAGTCCATTTTCTTACTTGTAGATGTAGGTAAACCTCACCTGACCCACAGAGTTGTGGCTGTGAAACTGGGAAGAAAGTGCTGATGCTGGAGAAGGATCTCATACACCACAGCGTGCTCATCAGTAGCATCGTTGTGGTAGGTCTTTGGCCACTTTGCGTGAGCTGCAAAGGCTGCTTTGTGTAAAACTCAGCATTTCACAACATTTCCTCTTTTTTCTCCAAATGCCATGAGAGAGAATCCCTCATTGGGGATTCTGATGCCTAGAGATTACTGGGGGGGAACCTGTGGGGATACAGCCCTCAGAAGGATGGCCTCTGAGCTGATGAAGACAGAAAGGAACTCTTATCTCCTTTCCTTATCTGCCTTCATCCAGAATTCAAGAATGGCCCAGGAGGAGAGAAAAGGAGGGTTCAGAGAGACAGTGTGCGCCTTCAGCAAAGAAGAAAAGGGAAAATCCCTAGGGAAGATTGATGAAGAAAGATTGAGTGGAAGAAAGAGTGGGAGGAGGGAGAAAAACAGAATAAATGAAGGAGTAAGAGAAAGAAGGAAATACAGGAGTCTGAATACTCAGGTCCTCTGTGGAGAACCTGGGAAGCCACATGGCTACCTTCTCTGGGGCACAGAGGCTTGGCGGAGCCTGGGTGTTTATGTAAGGGGTGTACTTGAGGGCTTGAAGGACCAGAGACACCTGTCTCCTGAACTCATTTCTTTCCCTCCTTCAGAGCTTCCCTGGTTAGGGGGGAACTGGGAAGGTAGTACCCTCAGAGAGGGGACTGGGGGCGAAACCAGAGTGGAGAGAGCTAACAAGGACCTGTTAGAACTGGAAAGGTGGGAAGGGAAGTGAGAAGAGGGAATATGCAGCTCACACCTGTGTGGCAGTCAATGGATGGGCAATGTTGGAGGCTCAAGCAGGCTGGGAGCCGGTGTCATCCCGCCTGCCATGAGGAAACTCAGGGCAATTCCTTTTTCTTGTATCAGGAACTTGCCCAAGGCAGGCAACCAAAGAAGAGCTCTTTGCCATAGCTGCTCAGGGTTTCCTCCCTGGAAAGGTAAGGACAAACCTTGGAATGGGTATTGAAATGAGTTAATTTCATAGATTTTCAAGTGGGAAGTACATTTATATGCCTCTATCATCCTCACAATACAGCAGAAGTAACAAAGAGGTTAAATGATTCAACCAAGGAGGTTAAGGCGCTTGTGCAAGGCCACACAGTTAGGTGGTGGAGTGTGCCCTAACTTCTATTCTTGTGCTATGCTCAGTTTCTTAACATCTTGTAGTTCAGTCTCTAGATCCTTATCCAGTGAAGGCAGAGTCTGCCTCCCCCTACCACAGGCGGAAAACATAGGCACAATCCTGGGGCAGGGTGGAGGGGTCTCAATACAGCTGTGGGACAAAGTCAAAGGGTCCTCATGTCCTCCTAGTTGAGCCAGGAATGACCTTCAAATGCTGGAATTCTGTTTTTGTGCCTTCGTTTTCCCAGTCCTTGAAGTTGAGTAGATGGATATGAGTTAGAGGGGTGTGGAGAAGGTCAGTCTGACTACAATATAGGCGTAGGAATGGCCTCTTGTATGATGCAAAAAATGGATGTGCGGGGGCCAAGAAGATTGTTTCGAGGTTTTGATGGTCATTAGGTGGCTGATCTGAGACTGGCCGTGAGAATCCCTCTGCCTTATCCACGAGGTCAGCTACATGTCTGAGAAGAGAACTGACCCTTCGTCTTGTGGCTTCTTTGTTCAGGGAGCCTCCTGTACCCTAGATGCCTGCATCCTGGCGTGTCTGAGTCTTCATCCCTCTCTGTGTCCTTCAGGACTTATCAGGCATGGGGACTACATCCCTTCTGGGGGTAACTACCCTGGGGCACAGGATCTGGGGAAGGGGTCCTAGAGATTGAGCAAGAGGTTTCTGGTTTGTTCTTTAGCCTGCCTCACTTAGCTCTGTGCCTCTTATGCAACTCCCAGTACAGGACCATTGGCCTCAGGGGCAGGAGCACGGCCACTACTCACCATCACTATGCCAGTTTCTGCTTCCCAAGACCCCTGGGCAGGGCCTCTCACCTTGGAGAGAGAGGGTGAGTGGGCCCCCTGTTTTTGTTTTTCTTTATTAACTTTACTTATTTGGATTTGCTGCACAGAGGCCTTTTCTATTTGCAACAAGCAGGGGCTACTCTCTGTGGCGGTGTGCAGGCGTCTCATTGCAGTGACTTCTCTTGTGGAGCATGGGTTCTAGGGCACAGGGCTTCAATAGTTGCAGCACTTGGGCTCGGTAGTTACGGCCCCTGGGCTGCAGAGCACAGGCTCAGTCGTGGTGGCACACAGGCTTAATTACCGCTTGGCATGTGGGATCATCCCAGACCAGGGAGTGAACTCATGTCTCCTGCATTGGCAGGCAGATTCTTTAGGACTAAGCCATCAGGGAAGCCCCCACCTGTTGTTTTGAAAGCCTTTCCAGCGAGAGCTGAGCCTTCATGGGATGTGTGTGAGTGTGTGTGTGTATATGCTGGGAAGGTGGTGGTGGCATATTTTCCTTTAGGCCAGGTGGTACAGGTTCTCATTCAAGTCAACAATTCCCAGACATGCTCTGTGAGGCTTAGTGTCCTCCAAGGGAGTTTCTGACCCCAAAATTCCAATATTCTGTGACCTATGACTCATTTGTCATTTATAGAGCAAATTAACTTTCATTAAGCAGCTGCTATGAACAAGCCATTGTGGTACGTGAAAGGGATACAGGAATGATCCCTTACTAGGGGTAGTGGGACATCATTTTACATTGTCTTTTGGAGGAAGGAAATGAGAAAGGACACAACAGAAAACAGGCCCCAGGAGATTCTGTGCTTCCAATGCATGGGGCATGGATTCCATCTGTGGTTAGGGAACTACAATCCCCACATGCCACACCATGCAGTTTTAAACAAGAAAAGAAAGAAAACAGGCCCCAGGATGCAAAAAGGCTGTATTTACTGTTTCCTAGGAACTTTCAGTGAGACCTTGGTCTTCAGCTGCTTCCTGCAAACCATTCATTCTCCAACCCTGGTCAGTCTGAAGCCCTTTTCTGCCCAGAGCATGGTAGAGACAGTGCTGAAGGGTTTGCCAGAGCCAGGGTTATTGCAAATGGGGAAGAATTGGTGTTCTCCTTCCTCCTGGAAAGAGGAGTGAACAGCCATCTTCACTTGACAACCCCAGACCCTTTTCCTTGCCTCTGGGTTTCTCCTCCTCCCTATGCAATCTCTGACCCCATAATCGATACAATTTGTGGAAATATCCTGGGAATATCTTCTGATAAAACTTGGGACCTAGCAGCATTCACTGACCCGCCACCCTCTGAATCATCCTCCTCCAAAACAGTCAAAATGTGTCACCACACCTGTGTATGCTCAGTAAGAACATTTTCTCTCCTGACACACTTCAGAAACAAGGTTTCCCATCCCTCCCAGGAGCCTGTGTTCCTGTGGTTCCCCCTCCTCCCTCTCTCTAAAACTCAGAACCCTCAGAATCTCTGCCAGTGGCCAAGGGGAGGCAGAGGGGACTGGTAGTGTCTGAGGTCAGGGATGCAGTCTTTCTCTGTCCCTCACATGCCTACCAGGGTACCTCCAGATCTTTCTCCGCCCCAGGTGGGCGCATCCCCTAATTACATTTGTGATCTCTGCCTGCAGCGTGACCTCCACCCGGGGTGCGCAGAGAGCCTCCAGTGGCCAGGTGGAAACAGGAGCCACTGGGAAGCGGCGCGCAGGCCTCAGGTTCGCAGAGCTGATGCTTGCTCCTTCGCATCAGTCTCCGGGGCCCCTCACGCCACCCTCCAGGAGCACCGCAATCTGAGGCCCCAGCTCCCAGTGGCGGGTGGGGGGCGGGTGTGGGGAAGCCTCCGGGGCGCGCGTCCGGCCGGGGTCCACAGTTGGAGACGTGCGTGGTGAGCGCATGCACGTGCAGGCGGTGTGGTCTCCGCCCCGTGGGGCACTCGGACCTGGACTCCAAGGTCACTGAGGTCGCGAGTGGGCGAACAGAGGCGGAGGCTGTTGACTCGTCGGGGCCGTGAGGGGATAGCTCCCATCTGCCACAGCTGTTTTACTCGCGGACTCAGGTTGAACCCGCAGGACGGACAGCTTGGGCTGCTACTGCAGGAGTGGCACCACCGCATCTCATTCCCGCGTCCGCTGCAGTCAGGGGACACGATAGAAGGGAGTGGTGGGGTCAGAAATCCCAGAACGCGGTCTTCTGGTCTCGCCCCCCTTTCCTCCACTGCGTTTATTGAGCGTTAACTAGGTCCCAGGATGAAGGTGGAGACTCACAGATAACTACTACAGCGTGGTGTGTGCCGCCCTAGGGAAGCCTGCTGCTGCTGCTGCTGCTGCTGCTAAGTCGCGTCAGTCGTGTCCGACTCTGTGCGACCCCATAGACTGCAGCCCACCAGGCTCCGCCGTCCCTGGGATTCTCCAGGCAAGAACACTGGAGAGGGTTGCCATTTCCTTCTCCAATGCATGAAAGTGAAGTGAAAGTGAAGTTGCTCAGTTGTGTCCGACTCTTCGAGACCCCATGGACTGCAGCCCACCAGGCCCCTCTGTCCATGGGATTTCCCAGGCAAGAGTACTGGAGTGGGAAGCCTAGGTGCTCCCAAAGCAGAGCAGGAAGAGGTAATCAGGGAAGGTTTCCTGGAGGAGGTGACTTTTGAGCGCTGAAGGGTGATGAGTAGTTCTCCAGGGAAAAATCGATGGGGATAGACCTGTGCGTTTCAGGAGAGGTGGATGTGTTTATGGCTAAGCAAAATGTGTTCTCCGCATGAATTTAGCGACACAGGGTCGTACGTGTGCGCCTGCTAAGTCGATTCAGTCATGTCTATTTGTGACCTCATGGACTGTAGCCCACCAGGCTCCTCTGTCCATGGGATTATCCAGACAAGAATACTGGAGTGGGTTGCCATTTCCTTCTCCAGGGGACCTTCCTGTCCCAGAAACTGAACCCACATGTACTGCATTGCAGGCTGATCATTGAACCACTGGGAAAATGCAGGGTCATGGACAGCTAAAAGAGACAAAAAAGTGATATTCTGAAGATGCTATTAAGTCATCATGAAACAGATCAGAACTTGAACTTCTTTACACTTATTTTTCAGTTTGACACGGTTTTTATGTTTTAATTACTCTCCGTGGTGTTAGGGAGGTGAACCCTTACAGTCTTTCTGAGTCCCCTGGGGCAGTGGTGAATTGGAGACCTTTGGAGCCAGTGAGGGCTGGGAGCAGGAGGATGCTTTCAGACCAACCATCAGTAAAGAGGGTGTGTGTTGGGGCTGCAGAGAATAAATGGTAGCAGGAAGTTGGGACCAAAAGTCAGCTGTCCTTCTCTGGACAGTTCTCCTGGCCAGCCCCAGTGATCATCGGATCCTCCATAGGGAGACTGAGTTTCTTGACCTTCTTTCCTCCCTTCAACACACACACACACTCCTAGGTTGGAGCCAGTGGAGTTTCTGGGCCAAATGCTCCAGCTTCTGGAGCTTCATGCCCTCTGCTGGCACTGGGGCTATTCTGTGGCTTCTGATCCATTCCATCACACTGCTCCTTCCACCCCCATCCTCCACTCTGCTCCAAGTCTCTCCTGTGAGGCCTAATGGCCTCTACTCTGACAACAGCACTTACTGAAACTTTACTGGGAAAAGGAACACTTCATCTTGAACAGGCTCCAGATAGATTTTATGTTAAAGATGGGGAATGGGCTCAGAAGAGTTAACCAGCTTCAGCCCTAGGTAGTTAAGTGGTAGAGCTAGGGTATGAACGCTGCACTGAGCCCCCTTACCTTGTGGCTTTTAGGCTCTCCCTCAGGTCCAGAGCACAATCTGGAAGCCCTCAGTACGCCTGTGCTGCACTGGCTAAGCCCCTATTCTGGGCCAAGAAACTCTGGCCCTGGGGAACCTTACAGAGAAGGCAGACTGCCCCTCTGCCCTCACCATCTAGTGGTGCTGCTCCCTCCAAACCTCTCCTCCCCAAAGCAGTTCAGGTACCCACTTTAGTTAGGCAAGTCACACAAAAGTATCTGAGCTGGAGGCCCGTGACTTCCCCATTCCTGGACGCCACTACCATGGGATAGCCAATAGACCCTGCACCCCTGTCCCCCCTGCATTCCTCCACCCAAGGCAGTCACAGCCAGTGGCTGCCTCACAGCAGAGAACCCTGGGAAATAACTAGACAAGGCTGTCCTCTAGGCTGGACTATAATCTCTGCTCTCTAGGGCCCAGGAGCCCACTGCTTCCAACAATCAGGTGGCTGGTGTGATAGGGAGTTTAAGGAAACCTCATTAGATGCAGTTGCTAGGTGAGCCCCAGGGACCCACCTCTCCCAACATCAAAGGCAGGCCTGGACTGGGCTTGTACCATTGCTTTTGCCACCCCCTACATTCCCAGGTCTAGAAAGGTTTGAGAGACAGCCTCATGTAGTGAGGGCAGGGAGCCTTACAGATGTCCCCAGCTGGGGCCCTAAGGGAAGGATATCAGTATTTCCTCCAGAGCCATACTCACAAGCCCTGGGTTCCCCTTCACACTCACGACAGGCAGAAAACAGGTTAACAAAGAAACTATACCTCAGCCAACTGAAAGCTAGGATGACACTCTCACTAGGGTTATGCAGTGTATCAGGGGCCTGCCTAGTTCTGTTAGAGCTTGTTGGTATCTTCCAAAGTAGGAAATAAACTAGGCCAGTTGGAGGTTGCCTTGGCTTTAGACAGCCAGTGTCTCAGAGAGGCTTCTGGGGAACTGGGTAGCTGAAGAGTTAACAACAGCCACTTTCACTTGGGGGGGTGGTGGTTCAGGGCTAAGAGTAGGGGGAGGGAGAGAAACCAAGGGGGAGGGAGAGAAACCAAGCGAGAGGCTCTCTTGGACTTTTAAAACATAACTTTGAGAGTTGCCACTTAGGATGCAGTCTTTGGACTAAATCTGACTCCCTTGTTAAAACAGGGCATAAAGTTTATTTACAAATATCTGTACAGTTTGAGTGACAGGTCAGGACTTCACAGAAACAAAGAAAACAAAAGCATTCTCTTTGAAGGAAAGCTGCAGGCAGGAAGACTTTCCCTGCACCTGTCAGAAGCAAGACAGACAAACAGACCTCTATACATCATGAGCTCGGCATACGGACATTGGCCTTTTTGCTTCTTGGAAGGAAGTGAAAAATGTATAAAGCAGCTTTAGGTGCCACACCCTTCAACACTGAAACCACCTGGGGGGTGGAGTAGGGGTGGAGCAGTGGGTCACTGCTGCCATTCCCCAGCGCAAGAAGTACCTCAAACCTCCAAGAAGCTCAGTTAGTGGGATAAAGCCAATGTATTATGCCTGGTCAAGATCTCAGTTCAGAGGCCCTGCCTCAGTTGAGACTGCAGACAAGTCCTCAGTCTTGATTCCAATCACCAAAATAGGCTACTCAGGTGAGAAGTTAACTGTCGGTCTTCTTTGGTTGGCTCTGCTCCCTGCTGTTTTTGGCGTCTCAGAACGAAAGTTTCAGCAGCTGCATGTGGGGAGGTAGTGGCACAGTGGCTACAGTGTGATGCAGTTTTAATAAAAATTTTATTACACAGCCATAATGTAACCGACACTTCTCCAAATCCAAATGATACTAAATACAGATCTACATGGTGGATCAGAATGTCTCCAGCAAATTATATGGATTCTATCATTTCATGTCTTTTAAAACAAGAAAGAAAAAAAGTCCAAGTTTGTCATGATACGAGAGGTCCCAGCAGCCTCCAGGACTCCTCTGGAGTCCAGGCAATGTTTAACAGTCTGTGATTCCACATTTACACAACAGTCTATAAAGAGTTTTGGTCAATGGACTATTCAAGTATATATGATTTTAATGAGTCCACCACCACTCCTTTGCCCAACTGAACTGTCACAGCCACCATATAGCTGTGTTACAGTCATATTTATCAATTTTACAGTCACAATTCTTTTTAAAAAAACATTGATTGCTGCTTTTTTTAAATAAAAAAAGTGTAAACTAAGTTAAAGCAACACTGAGGCTCTACTAAACCCAGAAGAGTTACCAGGTTCCTTTTTGTTTAAATACAACTTAATCCATGATTTCCCATCATCCCACTTTCTTACAGAAAGTAGGGTGAAGAGATACAAAGCGGGGCTTTGAGATTCCGCTCCCTCTTGTGGGAATCAGCAGCTCTCAGCTGTTCCTTTAGCTTAGTTCATGTTTCATATAGTCAGCTGTACTTTGTTCTGAAAAGATTTGTTAAATGCCACTTTTATTTACACTTGGAGCTTTACACCTGAGAATGATTATCAAGCAGTCAGCTTATCTCTTTGCAAACATTTTATAAAGACATACATACTTCTTTGCTGGCTTCACCCTAGCTGCACAATATATATGCTTACCATATATATGTATACACACACACAGAACTGCACATGCTTTTAACATCTGCAACCTATATCTTTTGTGTTCGTTCTCTCCACATTCATGTTGAATGCTTTCTCTTAAAAAACAGAACAAAATATTATTCTTGCTGAAACGGCAAAACAGAATCACTAGGAAGAGACAAGTACATGGGGCAGGGAAAGCACACACTCTACATACAGCCAAGAAGCTGTGGGCTGAACACATGGGCTGAGCAAGATACCTGTGCCTCCCTAGTACCTAGCCATGGGCTTCCCTCCCACCTGCCAGGACACAGCTGACAGGGCAGGGGCCAAACTGGGGAGATTTCTCCGAGGTGGGAAAGTGATGGGAAAGAGTAGGTGGGGGAGAAGTTACACAGCTACAGCAGTCAGGCCTGTTTCGTAAGAAGAATCACATTTAATGAGTTTCTTTCTTGCAGTTTCAGATGCTCAAGTACAGCTGAAAAAAATCTGAAACAGCTATAGCCCCATGACAGACAGATACAAAGAGTACTGCATTTTAAAAAAATGATAAAAAATCCACACACTTACAGACACATACACACATACACACTCTCTCTCAAATAGACCCCCCTCCCTCCCCACAAATGTACACTTTTTGGAAACTAAATTGGGTTTTGAAAACCCTTCTTCCGTAAGATCGGAAGAAGAGAAAGATGAGAGAGGAGAGGGGACTGCGAGTGTCCAGCCTCCACTCCCCAAGGGCCAGGGGCCAAATGTTCAATGGTTGGGCCCAGGGCCATCCCGTACAGGACGCTGCCCAGTGCTGCTGCTGGGGGCTCCAACAAGAAGCCCAGCTCCACGGTAATACTGAATGCGTGCAGAGTGGCCAATGAACTGTGGTTTAAAAAAAAAAAGAAAAAGGCAAACACAAATCTAAAGACATGGATAAAGCCCAAGAGAGCCCAGGCGCACATTGGGTGGGTCCTGGGGGGCTGGTGGAGATGTTGCAGACCAGGGAAGTCTATACAGCAAATGGTTTATATTACAGATGACTGGCAGTTTAGAGTCTCTTCCCAGTTCTCCTGCTGCTCCAGCCCAGTGAGGGCAAATCAGAGGAAAGGAGCAAAGGCGGGACACTGTGATGGGCATGCGGGGTCAGACGCAGCAGGCTGGGTGCGCTCAGATAAGCCCTCGTCGTTTTTTGTAGTCTTCCAAGTTCAGAGATCTCCTTGGAGCTCCATCCTTGGCCGGCGGAGCCTTGGAGGTGATGGCCAAAGCCTTTGATTCTACAGGAAAGAAGAGCAAACCAGCATCTGAGGTCCCCCAGTCTTGTGCTTCACTCCTCCAGGTAGCCTTTCTGACTGTCCCTATTCCCTCTCAAGACAGACTTGAAGCCTATTTTACTCTGGCCTCCATAAATACAGGTGACTAGACATCTCCATTTCTTCCCCAAAAGCAGGCCTCCTTGCTGGCTGAGAGTCATGGAGCCACCCTGGTCCTTGGCCATGACCAATCTCTACCTTCACCTACCTGAGCTGGGAACTTGTAAATCAATCTTCACGTCGAAGTCATGTACTTTGAACAAGTCTTCTGAGAGGTCACTGGCTGACTTAGAATTCAAATCTTTATCCTTTCCCTGACCCTGCAATAGGAAGAGAAAAACTAATTACAAACGGATAAATGCAACTGGACTTCAAGAAGCAGCAACCACTAATGGTAAAAACTGCTGCTCAAGTTCATTAGATCTTCCTATTAAAGACTTTTCTGATTTCCTCTCTCAGAGGGAGGACGGGAGAGTCCACAAAGAGGTTTCATTTCTGAGCCTAAGAGGAGAGGGAAGAAAAGGTTCATGTCTGTGGTGTGAGGGTAGAAAGGGTAGGCTTAAGACAACAAGTCACCCCTGACCCAAGATCTCTGGAATTTCTGGGAGTTTGGGCTCCTCAGGAAAAGGCAGAAAATGGCTTCTAATTGAGCAGTTTCTCTTGGTTTAACATTTCAGTTTACAAGGAGCTTTCACTTTTACAACTGTCTCATCCTTACATATCATCTACTCCTGACTGCCCTATGAGTTAGGCAGGGTATATAATATTACCCCACTTTACACAGGAGAAAATGTGGATTAGAAGGCTAGAGGTCAGCTGCCTAAAGCCACAGTCAGGGGTTTCATGAAGTAGTGGTGTTGGGTTCAGAACTTACGTCATCTGACCAAAATTCAGTAGCTGTTTATTACATTTGTAAATAATGAGGATGAAGAAAGGACTGCAAGTGGGACGCCAAGTTCCTCCAGGTGGGGACAATCAAGCCCAAACCAGGAAGTGCCTGCTCTGGTGTCCAAGCCAGTGGCCGAGCTTCAGTGTTATACTTGCCTTGCTCATTTCCTTTGGAGCATCTGGTAACACTCCAGAACCGTATTTTGCGTTCAGCTGGGCCAATATGGCAGCCTGAACAGCTGGGTCTCTAGACTGAGAGAAAAAGAAAGTTATTTTAGAGACTCTTCAACACTCACACGGTCCTACCACCAGTTTCTATCCCACCTACCACCACTAACACAAGCACCATAGTAGGCCCATCAGCAGTTCAGTGGGGTTTCCCTCCAGGCTACAAAAAGGGACAGTTAGAAGCTTTGAAGTCCAGTCCAGCCAGGCCCTTGCTAGGCGATCTAGCCTACACATTCCTCATGTCTGCTGCACTGGTAAACCTGCCCTGGCATCACACGTTAGTCCATAGGTTTCTAAAATCCATGCCGGGTTTTTACTACCTGTATGTCCTACAGTAAGAAAAAAGTAAGTATCCAGACCCAGGTGTTTGAGGCAAGCAAATCCCACTAAGACAACATTATTTTTAACTTCCTTATTCATCTCCTAATGGAATTCATTTATGTCCCAGAATCTAGGTCCTGACTAAATATGTCCTCTTTAGGCACTCACATTAGAAACGATGGTAGGTTTACACTGTCGCCTGGTAAAGGGATCCATCTGTTGGTTTTTCATGTTGTGACTTTCAGCCTGAAACAGAGAGCATGTGTTACAGAACTCTGTCTCCTGCCCGCCCGCGCCTCTCATTTATCATAAGCATAGGTATAAGTAACAGTCTTTGCAAGGGCCTGAAAAAGTCAAAGGCTGTCTATTAGCCTTTTCCCTTCAAGAACACCAGAAAAGATTATGGGAGCAACAACAAAAAGAAAAAAACTGGAAACTGATAAAAATAAATATGCGTGGAATAGAATCTAAAGATGGGGAGGGGTTAGCACAGAAGACTGCTGCTTTTTATTATAAATTAATACCTTATACAGTGGTATGTGTACAGACAGACTATGTGTGTGTTAAGTGTGCACGCTACTTTAATAATTAAAACATACTCAGGTGAGATACAGAAAGGATTACATGTTGTTTTATTAATTAAAACTACACTTAGTGATCCAGATCAAGCTGTCTCACTCACCACAAGGGCCTTCTCAGACTCCACAATGTTCCACTCCCGGTTCCGCTGGTTGATGTAACTGTCGGGGGAGGAAGAGGGATGAGTCAGTGGGCTGTGAAAGGAGGGAGGGAACCATGATGCCTGACTCCAGATACGTGGAGTCACTGGAGCATAGCACGCACAAGGCCACGGCTCGCCTGATAACTGTGGACCAAGGATAGGAGCCCCATCAAAACAGGCTCTGAAGCACACCTTATAGCAGATATGTTCTTGGTCCGCTGGCGGTCCAAGGCCTCTGCTCGCTCCTCTAGCTCGTTCAGCTGGTCTTGGATTTGTTTGGCCTTGTCCTGATCCCCCAGGTCCTCAGCCATGGCCTGCACACAGACAGATGCATGAGATTTTGGCAATGACCAGCTCTGTATCAAGTGTCCCCTTCCTTCCAACACAGGCAAGATATCTCACATGATGAACAAATGACAGGAGGTATGAAGGAATAGCAAAAGCAAACACCTCAGAACCCAGGCCCCGCCTGGCCAACTCACCCTAACAAGGCTCACCTCAGCCGACACGAAGACTAGAAAACCACCCGCCGCAGTGGGCCTGGCAGTATCATTTGTCTGTTCGGGCCCAGTGCCGATACTACCCTGGGGTCTATCTTACTACACATGAAACTAAAATGACTAGAAGGGGAGGAGAATGGAACAGGCAAGATAAGCTTCCATTTAGAGAAAGGAAAACAGCCAAGGGATGCTGCCCAGATGCTAAGAAAATCTATGCTGCTTACAGTCAAGCCCCGCATTTTCTCCCAATCCTGCCACTATTGACTTGGCAGAGGATGAACAAGTCTGGTTTCCGTATCTCCTTACAGGACAGGGAAAGAATTTCCAACACAAGTCCTCACCTTTTCCTTCAGAAGCTGCGTTTTCTTCATAGCGTAGTTGGGTGGAGCTTTCCTGAATCTTTCTTTCTCTTTTACAATCTGTACCAGAGAGGAGGAGACACCAGCAGTGAGGTATTCCTAAACTACTTTTGTAGGCAGGACAGATGAGCCCATTGTGGAGGTAAGCAGCTAGTTAAAAGAGGGCTGCTCTTCCTATGGCAGTGCCATGCCCCACACACAGAGCGAGTTCATTCCAAGGGGTACTATGCTGCTTCCGGGGTCACGGAGATTCTTCCAGGCTAGCGTGAAGGAACATGCACCAATAAACAGCAGCAGCCCAAGGACCTTGTACTGTAAGGCTAGCCACTGTCCAAGAGAACAGAGATCAAACAATTTTACCAAAATGTTTTGGAGAAAGGAAACTCTCGAAGGACCAAGCCTAGCAGAGATCCCTGAGCCCTGACTCTACTTTGTTAGGCTATGACTTCAAGTGACAGTGTACGAGAAAATTCTGATGAACTATAGATTCTAAGGTAGTAATAACAGAATTCCCTCTTCCTCATGCAATAGTGGTAGAGCTAAAAATGTCAAAATACAAGAAAGAAAAGACAGGCATGATCTTCTCTAACACTTGGCTCTTGATGAGCCTCCAGACTCTGGGATACCACGTTTCTTACCTCTTCAATGTCCTGGTCATTGAATTTATAATTAAGAGCTTCTTTAATAGATAATTCCTTCTTATTGATTTCATCTAGAGTGGGCAACTGCATGCCAGCAGAGAACATCTGGACCAAAACGCAATAAAAGGGTTGTTTATAATCAAGAATTTTGGAAAGAGGCTCTTTCAGTGTTTCCAGGAGTAACTGCTAGGGAGGTGCTGTCTACCCACTTACCGCTTCTTTCCACTTCATGAATTCGCTCTCTGTGAACTCTTGGTTTGAGACGAACTCTAGGCGGAACACTCGCTGGTCACTGCCGTGCCTACATGAAAAAGAGACAGCAGCTTCAGGAATGGCCATGCTGACTGCAGCGCTAGCAGATCAATCCCACCAGACTCCACACTGCCTATCTCCAAGGGCCTCTATCTTGGCCACCGTTTAGAATCATCTACGCAGATTTACAAAACTTCCAACACCAAGGCACTACTCTAGATCAACTGAATTAGAATCTCTGGGAGTAGGAACCAGCCACTGAAATAACACAAACAACAACAAAAAACCTTCCAGGTTGTTCTAAAGAGCAGCCATGATTAAGCATCAGAGCGAGCACTGGAAGCAAGTGGACTTAGCCAGTGCTTCAAAAGTCCATCTATGATAAAATCGGTCACAGTCAACTGGCATCAAGAATACAAAATGTTACCAAGGTATCTGAATGACAAGGAGGCTCTATCCTTAGAGAGAAAGAACACTGACTTTCTACTGATCCCTGTGCCGGCCACGTGAGTCAGTGTCTGCCTCACAGGGACAGTCATTCTTGGCATGTCATGGCTACCGCCGACCCAACTGGCTCTTTTCAACAGTCCAGGAGAAATGATGGGAATGGGAGAACAGAACAGAGAGACCACAGAGGCCAAATAAAGCCATGGCAGAGATGTGTCTGTGACCCACTATCTTCAGTGACCTGGCAGGCTACTTCTATCCCTTCCCTATATGGGGCCTTTAGAATTTTCAGGCTCCAAGGAGGTAGGGACTTGGGTATTTTGTTCTCACCTCTATCCTGATGCCTACAACTGTGGCATGTAGCCAGCATATTAGTGAGGCACAAACTAAATCCAAAAAGGTGACCTGGCTTGTGAGAGATCAGGTTAGTTGGTGACGGAGCCAGAACAAGAAGCAAGCCTCCTGACCACACTCATTGAGGAATGCCCGGAGGACTCTGGGAGGAGTGGGTCTTGTGATTGTCTTCCTTCTATGTGTTCCACCACTCAACATCCCCTATGAGACAGATACATCCTACCTTCCCTATAGGCAAAGGCAGAATACAAGTTTCCCTCCAAGTCCCTGGTGGGGACAATACAAACAGTATTATAAGAACAAGAACACTGGGAGTGAACAACAACCCCAACAAGCAATGCCTCTTTGCAGTGGTAACAGAATTGGCCACAGAAGCACCTCTCCTACCGTAGCTGTAGCCCTTTGTTTGTTCTGGTGCCACCAAGCTGGTAAACTTTGGCGGTTTCCACAACACCCGTGATCTCAGCAACCTAAGTGAGAACAGAGACACCAGTCACAACACACTCGTTCGAAGTCCTCCACCCTACCCTCTGGCTTCATCTGCCTGAGTACAGATGAGTGACCCTAAACTGAGAGGAGCCCACAGCTTCAAGGTGTTCTGGGCACTGTTCTCAGGCTTAGGACTCAGACAGGCAAGCACCTGTGCCCAGAGTAAGTGAGGACACAGTTAGCCTGGTGGGCCCCATTGGCAAATTCCCCTCTAACTGAATTCTGCCTTATTGGGGGTGCACCTGGCTTTCAGAGGTCAGTTTTATCAATCAAATGTGAAGACCATGAGGTCTGTTTCTGCTGCCAAGGTTTCTGGGACGTGGCATAGCCACTGGTCCTCACACAAGGGGGTAAACATAGGTTAAAATCAAACAACTCGGAACAAAACAAACAAAAAAAAAAGAAAACCAACCAGCTGCTATGTTCTAGTCATCCAGACCACAGAAGCAGAGCTGGAACTCACAAAACAATCCCAACAGGTTGGAAGGTTTTGTTTATTTCTTAAACCTCAATATAACTCCCTGTTCCAGAAGTCACTTAATATGTAACATGGAAATTTTCATTATTTTTCAAATGAATAAATCTTCCAGATTACACAACTCCTGACAAAGACTTCATAAATGGCTCCCGTCTTGCTTTTATATGTAAGGGTAGAGAAATCATTCTAAATCTAAACTTTTGGGCTCCAAGTACTCTTCCTGGCAGCAGGTCAGCTTGATCCCTGGTTGCCTCAGATTGTGGCTAATCTAATGACATCTCAACTGGAATCTGTTTTCCCATCAAATGGTAGCAGAAAAGTGACAGGTTTGTTCAGCAGTTCATACTCTTAGCCAAGAATCATTATATTTAAAACATCCTACAACTGTCCAAGGAAAGAACTACTAACCCGGTAAACTGGTTTGCTGTTGTGGTTTCCAATGCCAATCCGTACAAAACATCCTGTGACTGTTTTAGCGAAGAAGGGCATGTGACACCAACGTTCCAGCTTATGCCGTGATAATCGAACCCGATTCAATTCCTCTGGTAAGGAGACCGGTTGTGATTTTGGAGGGATCTCTTCTTTCCTGTGAGAAACAAAGGATGCTGGGAAAACTGTTCATTGTACTAACAGATCAAGGTAAATAAAAAATACCAACTTCTTAAAACTTAACTCAACCAAAGTATATGTGATTTCACCCAGCAGGAGAAATACATGAAGCAACAGGAAAGTGGGACTACAATCCTGTTCCTAACCAGGACTGTGAACTGTCTCGAATGAGGCTGCCATCCCAGATAACCCACTATCAGAGAAAGAAAACCAATGGGAGCTCTTGGCCAATCTGAGGGTGACATGAAGGCAATTCCTACCTGCCAAATCCTGATGAAATGTTCAGGGGCGCAGCCTACAAGCCAAAGGCAGAAGCCTGTTTGGCTGATGTGCTAGCAAACTCAGCTCGGCAATTCAGGGTACTTGACCAAACCACAGTTTGTCACCAAACAGGAGGAGATATTTGGAAACTACACTAAGCCTTTCCCCGTAGAACCCACCCATCCTGACTACCAGACCAAAATGTGCACAGCTTACTCCTCTTCCTCATCAGATGACGATGTTCGGGATGAGCGGTCTGACTTTTCACTGGACTTGTCATCCTCCTCTTCCTCCTCGTCGTCAGAGTACACCTCACTGGTTTTTAATGGCTGTTTCTTGGCGAGGAGCTCAGCTTAAAAAAAAAAAGGAAATGTTTACTGAGGTTCTCTCAATAAGAAACTGAAACATCTTTCATCTCTGAAAAAAAGGACTGGAATGCAGAAAAAGATTTAATAGATAACTCCATCGTCTCTGGCCTGGATTGTGATTACTTGGGCTATCTATACAATGAATTACCCAGAAAGTTTAAAGTCATACCAAATGTCAAGCCCCAGCAGACAAAAATAAAGGAGGTGGGGGGGTGTTGGAAGAGTCACCAAGTGGGCAAAAAGGGACACCAACTCTGCTGACACTTGTCTTTTATTGTTCTCAAAACACTTGGAGATGGGCAGGAAAAATGAGGAAAAACTAAAGATGTCTTCAGAGTCTTTCAGGGAAACCTTATTTTGAATTTGCAGCACTACATGTAATAGCACAAGACTGAAAACAACCCAAATGTCTGCAAAGGGGAGTGGCTGAATCACCTCTAGCACACTGACCCAGTGAACTACCCTGCAGCTGTGAAACAAGGAATGAGCCAACTTGAGCCATTACATCGCATCCTGAGTCAGAAAATCTTCTAAATGAACAGATAGTAAATATTTTAGGATGGGCTTCATATGGTTACTGTATCAACTACACAACTTTGCTACTGTAGACAGAAAGCAGCCACAGACAATTATGAAAAAATGGGCATTGCTCTATTCCAACCAAATCATTACAAAACAGGTAGTCTACCAACCACTGCTCGACCTAAAAACTAAGGAGTTATCTCTAGAATATATGAGTAAGTGAAAAAAGCAAGGTAGAGAAAAGTGTGTATAATGCGCTACCATTAATTCAAGATGGAAGGTGAATCTGTTCCTTTTGTTTAAAAAACTAAAAAGGAAGGCTGCCTACTATGGGAGGGAGGCAAGGAGTGAAACGGAAGGGTATATTCTTTGAACATACCTTATTTAGAAAGTTTGACTTTGGAACCTTGTATTTTATATTTATATAATCATAAAACAAAATAATAATAATAATATCATCTCTACAGATCACAAACAAAATGAAACAAAGTATTCACTTGATGGCACAACCACACAAAAAGAACTGTAATAAGTGACTTTTTTTTGGGCCACGCCACCTGGCTTGTGGGATCTCAGGACCCTGACCAGGGACTGAGCACAGGCCAAGGCAGTGAAAGCATCAAATTCTAACCACTAGACCACCAAGGAACTCCCAACAAGTGACCTTAAAAAAGTCATTTGAAAGATACACAGATCAATGAAATAGAGAGCCTAGAAATAAACCTTTGCATCTATGGTTAGAAGATTTCTGATAAGGATGTCAAGACCGATCAATAGTGAAATGACAGTCATTTCAAAACCTTGTGTTGGGAAAACTAGATATCTCACATGACAAAAAAAGGTGGACTCTTACCTCCAACTATACAAAAAAAAATTAAAATGAATCAAAGATCTACATGTAACAGTTAAAACTATCAAACTTTTCGAAGGAAATAGGGGGAAAACTTTATGACACTGCATTTGGCAATGATTTATTGGATATGATATCCAAAGCACAGGCAACAAAAGAGAAAAAGTGGATAAACAGTAGAAGATAAATAGTACTTCATCAAAATTAACTTTTATGCATCAAACAACACTATCAAGAGGAAACAGACAACCTATAGATCAGGAGAAAACAGTTGTAAATCATATATAAGATAAAGGACTAAAATTGAAAATAATTAAAGAAGTCCTTCTACTTAATAACAACAAAAAACAGAGAAAACCATGGTAAGATACCACTTCATACCCACTAAGATGGTTATAATAAAAAAGACAATGACAAGTGTTAGTAAGGATGTGAAAACAGGGGAGAATGCTCATACGTTGCTGGTGAAAATGCAAAATGGTTAAGTCTCTTGGAAAACTGCCTGGCAGTTTCTCAAAAGGTCAAACACAAAGTTATCATATGCTTCAACAATTCCACTAAATGTACAGGCAAGAGAAGTAAAAATCTGTCTACCCAACAACCTACACATAAATGCTCAGAGCAGCATTATTTGTAACAGTCAAAAAGTGAAAACAATCCAGTGTCGCTCAAGAGGTGAAGGGACAAATAAAAAGTGTACAGACATATAATGGAACATTATTCAAACATAAAAGGAAGAAGTATGATACATGCTACAACATGGGTGACTCTAGAAAGCATGCTAAGTAAAAGAAGTCAGACACAGAGACCATACAGTATATGATTCCATTTACATGAAACGTCCAGAACAGGCAAGTCCATAGTGACAGAAAGTAGACAGTGGTTGCCTAGGGCTGGGAGATAACAGGACTGAGGGGGTGACTCTTTTTAGAGTAATGAAACACTTGAAAACTCATTGAGTTTTATTACACAGCTGTGAATATACTAAAGGCCACTGCCCTGTATGCTTTAAGAGTAAACAGTATGGTACCTTAATTATACCTCAAGAAAGCTGTTATGAAGCAAAAACAAAACAAAACAAAAAAACCTTGGCATCCTAGTTTTGAAACAGATATATCAGTATGAGGCTCAAAATAAATTTATCCTAAAAAAAAAAAAATCCTAGCTCTGGATATCAGAAAGACTGAGAAGTAATAACCAATCCAGTAGCATTCATTGTGCCTAGACTATAGTTAAAATACAATTTCTCATGAGGAAGAAAAAAACCCATCCCAAAGCACAAAGATGAATTGGGCTCCTTAGAGAAATGGCTGACTCTAAATCCAGAAAGCAAGAAAGCTAGGGAAGACCACTGGATTATTAAAGACTAAGGCCTCTGTTTCCTGTCAAAAGAATTCAGGCTACAACTGGTTGAAGATAAGACAATTTGAGTCTCAATAATAATAACTGCAATGTGATAAAAACATAAAGTATGTTAAAAATCCATGAGTTCCCAAGGATATTCAAAACAAACAAACAAATCTCACTGGTTACAGTTGGAGTTTGCTAAGGAACTATCTCATTCTTTTGAGAACTAGTAAATACAAATATATCCCTGGTGGTAACTGAATAGCTGGTAAGTTTCTCTTTATATAAGTATACCAGATAATAGATGAAAGAATGATATCACCATTTTGTGGCTTAAAGACTTAAATATGAGACATGACACCATAAAACTCCTAGAAGAGAACACAGGCAAAACATTCTCTAATATAAATCACACCAATGTTTTCCCTGTCTCCCAAGGCAATAGAAATAAAACCAAAATAAACAAATGGGACCAACTCAAATTTACAAGCTTTTGCATAGCAAAGGAAACCATAAATAAAACAAAAAGACAACCTACAGACTGGAAGAAAATATTTGTCACTTTTTTTAGCTGTGGTAATGGTACTGTAGTTATATTGAAGAGTCCTTTTAGAAATACATATTGAAGTATTTATGGTTGAAATGTGATGATGCTGGGATTTACTTTAAAATAACCCAAAGAGGGACTTCCCTGGTGGTTCAGTGGCTAAGACTCTGCACTCCCAATGCAGGTGGCCTAGGTTCCATCCCTGGTGAGGAAACTAGATCCCACACGTTGAAACTCAACAGTTCACATGCCGCAACTAAAGATTCCACATGCCGCAACTAAAGATTCCACATGCCACAACTAAGACCTGGTGCAGCCAAATAAATAAAAATAAATATTAAAAATAACCCAAAGGAATAGGCAGTACAGATTTAATAAGATTGGCTATGAGCTGACTGCTGAAGTTAGAGGATGGGTTCATGAGTTGATTGTACTATTATCTTGTACTATTGTCTGTACTAGAGAGCTAAAAGGGTGGGCAGGGCAGGGGGGAGGGGCTAAAAGGGTGGGCAGGGCGGGGGGGAGGGGATAAAAATGGCATCTGGAAGTCAAATCATATGATCAAAGACATAAAGTAGCCATTACATTCTCCCCACTTACCTGTTCTGTTCTTCCGTTTTTCTCGCTCTGCCTTTAGTTCCTCCATGGCTTGAGATTTCTTATCTAGTTTCTCATCCCGTTTGGAACGTCGTTCCTTGTTGTGGGATGTTACCTGCAAAGGGAAAGGTATGTAGGATGGTTCTCTTCACCAACAGCTGATAACATTCTCTGTAACTAACAATAATTCAGTTCTCCAATGTGAATCTATATTGGCTGAGAAACTGAAATTTGCTTAAGGGAAGACAGCATCCTCTTGTGGACAAAGAGGACTGAGCAGTATAGTCAGTCCCTGTCTTATCTGGCTAATAAAGAGGAAGCCAAAGAAATATCAGAGTAAACACTTTCTGAAAGAACTCCCTAGATCGTAGCTAATATTTGTTAATACTGTCAACAAAGCTTTCTGTGATAAACGCAGAGATGACTAATTTTCCCAGCTACATTTATTACTAAGTTCAGGATGACATACACCTGAGTAAACATCATAACCAATTTAGCTACCTGGGACAGGAAGTTTACCAACTTTCCCTTAAGGAATGCTCACACACCAATGAGCTGCTTTTTTACATGCAGACTTCAGTAGAATTCCCAAGGAGTTAAACAGCACAGCTAATGGTGAAATGATATGTCCAGAGATTAATGAAACCTACAAGATGAATGACACCACATGAACAGTCTTGTACTAACTGACCTAAGCTGATTATAATATAAACCCATCTTTTACATAAACATACATATACACTCAGAACAGAGGTATTACTCTTTGGATAACACGGACTACTGTATCTCCTACCTGAGATTCTTGAATCTGTGTCAGTTTTTTCTTTTCCTGCTCCTCTTCTTGCTTTTTCTTTTTTTCTTTCTTTTCTTTCTTTTTGGCTGTTTTCAGTTTTTTCCTGATTTCAAATCTGTTTAAAAGATATTTGTTTGGTTTTTAAGTGGCAATGAAATATTTGTAAGGACTGACTTCTATTAGATAGGAGAAAGAAAATAAGTAGGGGGGAAGGAGTTAATGTTTTGGTTTCCTACAAGAAACTCCAATATATTAAGTACGTTAGAAATACTGAATATAAGCACACCAAAATAGACCGCATTCAGTTGAAATAGACTTAAAAATGAGAGAAGATATTTAGGATTCTCCTATATCTTGTTGGTAATACACAGCTCTTCCTCAACTTCACAAAATGAAAGAAAAGAGTTAATTATTGGATTGACTCTAATGGTGTCTCATTAGAAACATAATGGAGCCACAGAGAATCACTGTCCCATTTTGAAGGTGGTCAAGACACAGGTTGTATTTTAAAAATACCACTCGACATCTTTCTTATTTAGGAAAAATAACTCCCTCAGCTCTACCCCAGCAAATATGTGAATAAATATGCTATTCTCTTAAACAAATGCAATTGAGGCTCTCTCCCTGTAACAAAAATGAGGCTTTTATGAAACAAAACTATTGTTTTGTGTGAACTTAAGGAATTTTATAGAAGGGATAAACAATAAGAATATAAGAATATTAAACTCTTTTCATAACATTATAAAATAACTCCAATTACAAATTTTTTTTTATTTAGCTCTTAATAGGGTCAATATACAAAATTAATTGTATTTCAATATACTTGGAATGCATAATCCAAAAATGAAACAAAACAATTCCATTTACAGTAGCATCCAAAAAAAATAAAATATTTAGGAATAAATTTAACAAAATAAGTGCTAGTCTTTTACAACAAAAACTAAAGAACTGTTGGAAGAAATTAAACAATATCTAATTAAGTAGAAAGATACCATATTCACAGACTGAAAGACTTAAGATGGAACACTTGCTAATTTGATAAACAGATTCAACACAATTCCTATAAAAATCCCAGCTGTTTCTTTTCACTGCTGTGAAAACTGATAAGGTGATACTAAAATTCCCATGGGAATGCAGAGGGCCTCAGATAGTCAAAACAATTTTGAAAAAGAACAAAGCTGGATAACTTAACACTTCACAAGTTAAAAACTGACTACACAGCTACAGTAATCAAAACTGTATGATATTGGTGTAACAATAAACAATGATCAATGGAACAGAAGAGAGTCAACAAATAAATCCATACATCCACGGACAACTGATTTTCAACAACGGGGCCAAGACTGGGAAAAGAACAGTCTTTTCAACAAGTGATACTGAATGACTGGATAACTACACCAAATAATAAAGCTGAATTCATACCTCACACCGTAAAAAAAAAGAGAGATCTGAAAATGGATCAATGATGGGCAGAGGGGTAAACGAGGAGGTTGGGATTGATATATATACACAATACTATATGTAAAATAGATAACCGACAAAGACCTACTGTAGACCACAGGGAATTCTACTCAATACACTATCATAGTCTATATGGGAGAAGATTCTGAAAAAGAATAGATATGTGTATAATTGAATTGCTCTGCTGTATACCTGAAACTAACAAAACACTGCAAATCAACTATACTCCAATGTAAAATTAAAAAAAAAAAATCAATGATCTAAATATAAGAACTAAAACTATAAAACTTATAAGAAAACATAGGGGTAAATGTTCATGACTGGATCTGGCAATAAATTCTTAGCTATGATACCAAAAGCTTGAGCAAGAAAACATTTATTGTACACACAAATTTTTAAATTTTGTGCATTAAGCAATACTTGACAGTGAAAAAAATACAACCTACAGAATAGGAAAAGATACTTGCAAATTATGTATCTGATAAGGGCCTGCTGCTGCTGTTGCTAAGTTGCTTCAGTAGTGTCCAGCTCTGTGCGACCCCATAGATGGCAGCCCACCAGGCTCCTCTGTCCCTGGGATTTTCCAGGCAAGAATACTGCAGTGGGTTGCCATTTCCTTCTCCAAAGCATGCGTGCATGCTAAGTCGCTTCAGTCGTGTCCAACTCTGTGAGACCCTATAGGCAGTAGCCCACCAGGCTCCTCTGTCCACGGGATTCTCTAGGCAAGAAAACTGGAGTGGGTTGCCATTTCCTTCTCCGATAAGGGCCTAGTAACCAGAATACATAAAGAACTCTTAAAACTTAACAACAAAAAGACAAATAACCCAATTTAGAAAATAGGCAAAGTATTTGAACAAAAATTTCTCCAGCAAGGATTTGAAAAGATTCTAAACATTATTATTATTAGTCAACAGGAAAATGCAAATCAAAACCACAATGAGATACTTCACAGCCACCAGGATAGTTATTATGGAAAAATAACAAGTGTTGGCAAGGATATGGAGAAACTGGAACTCTCATACATTGCCTGGGGGAAACTAAAATGATGCAGCTGCTCTGGAAAACAGTTTGGTGGTTTCTCAAAAAGTTAAACATAAAATTACCATATGACTCAGCAATTCCACTCCTAGGTATATATCCAAAAGAACTGCAAATAGATACTTGAATATTTGTACATGAATGTTCCTAGTAGTATTATTCATAACAGCAAAAAGATGTCAAAACAGATTAATAGGTAAACAAAATATGATGTATACACTTAATGGAATATTATTCAGCCATAAAAAGGAATGAAGTACTGACACATGCTACATGAATGAACGTCAAAAATATGCTAAGTGAAAGAAGTCAGGCACAAAAGATTATATAATTCCATTTATATATAATGCCCAGAATTAGGCAAATCTATAAAGACACAAAATAAGTTAGTGGTTTCCTAAGGCTAGGAGGCAATAGAGAGAACTGAGTACCAGTAAGTACAGGGTTTTTTCCTGGGTTGATGAAAATGTTCTGAAATTAACTGTGGCAATGGCTATAAAACTTTCAGTTCAGTTCAGTTCAGTTCAGTCGCTCAGTCGTGTCCGACTCTTTGCGACCCCATGAACCACAGCACACCAGGCCTCCCTGTCCATCACCAACTCCCAGGGTCCACCCAAACTCATGTCCATTGAGTTGGTGATGCCATCTAACCATCTAATCCTCTGTCGTCCCCTTCTCCTCCTGCCTTCAATCTTTTCCAACATCAGGGTCTTTTCAAACGAGTCAGCTCTTCACATCAGGTGGCCAAAATATTGGAGTTTCAGCTTCAATATCAGTCCTTCCAATGAACACCCAGGACTGATTTCCTTTAGGATGGACTGGTTGGATCTCCTTGCAGTCCAAGGGACTCTCAAGAGTCTTCTCCAACACCACATTTCAAAAGCAACAATTCTTCTGTGCTCAGCTTTCTTTATCGATATACAAAAAAAATCACGGAATCACTTTCAACCACTTTCAATGGGTGGATTCTATGGTGTGTAAAAATATATCTGAATAAAATCATTTTTAAAAGTTAATATCTGAGGTGCTGGAAAACTGGACAGCTACATGCAAAAGAAAAAAATTAGAATATTTTCTAAAAAAAACCCAAAAAACTCAAAATGGATTAAAGACATAAACGTAAGACCAGAAACCATAAAACTCCTAGAGGAAAACATAAGCAGAATACTCTTTGAGATAAATTATAGCAATATCTGTCTCCTAAAGCAAAGGAAATGAGAGTAAAAATAAACAAATGGGACCTAAAAGCTTTTAAAGAGTAAAGGAAACCATTGATAAAACGAAAAGACAACCTACTGAATGGGAGAAAATATTTGCAAATGATAAAACTGATAAGGGGTTAATATAAAAAACATATAAACAGCTCATACAACTCACTATCAAAAAAATGGGCAGAAGACCTGGATAGACATTTTTCCAAAGAGGAAATGCAGATGACCTACAGGCACATGAAAAGATGCTCAATATTACTAATCATTATGGAAATACAAATCAAAACGACAATGAGGTATTATTACGTCACAGAATGGCTATCATCAAAGAGAACACAAAGAACATATGGAGGAAAATTAATTGGCACAGCCAGTGTGGAAAACAGTATAGAGGTTTCTCAAAAAACTAAAAACAGAATCACCATATGACCCAGCAATTCCACTCCTGGGTATATATTTAACAAAAACAACAAAAAACTAATTCAACAAGATACACACACTCCCATGTTCACAGCTGCATTATTTACAATTACCAAGATATGCAATGAATGGATAAAGAAGATGTGGTGTGTATACACACACACACACACACATCAGAACACTGCTGCTGCTGCTAAGTCACTTCAATCGTGTCCGACTCTGTGTGTGTGACCCCACAGACGGAAGCCCACCAGGCTCCCCGTCCCTGGGATTCTCCAGGCAATAGTACTGGAGTGGCTTGCCATTGCCTTCTCCGACCAGAACACTATTCAGCCATAAAAAAGAATGAAACTTTGCCATTTGCAACAACATGGATGGATTTGCAGGGGATTATGCTAAGAAACGGAGCAAGCAATGGCAAGCTGCTCCAGTGCTCTTGCCTGGAAAATCCCATGGATGGAGGAGCCTGGTGGGCTGCAGTCCGTGGGGTCGTTAAGGGTCGGACATGACTGAGCGACTTCACTTTCACTTTCACACATTGGAGAAGGAAACGGCAACTCACTCCAGTGTTCTTGCCTGGAGACTCCCAGGGATGCGGGAGCCTGGTGGGCTTCTGTCTGTGGGGTCGCACAGAGTCGGACACGACTGAAGTGACTCAGCAGCAGCAGCAGCATGCTAAGAAAGGTGATTCCCATGTGGCACTAGTGGTAAAGAACCTGCCTGCCAATGGAGCCTAAGAGATGCGGGTTTGATCCCAGGGTGGGGGAAGATCCTCTGGAGGAGGAAATGGCACTCCAGTATTCTTGCCTAGAGAATCCCACAGAGGAGCCTGGAGGGCTGCAGCCCACTGAGTCGCAAAGAGTCGGACACAACTGAAACAACATAGCACATGCTAAGTGAAGTCAGTCAGACACAGAAGAACAAATACTGTATGATATCACTTATATGTGAAATCTAAAAAATACAACAAACTAATGAATATAACAACAAAAACAAAAAAACAGATCCACAGACACAGAGAACAACCTAGTGGTTACCAGTGGGGAGGGGCACTATAGGGGCAGGGAATTAAGAGGTACAAACTACTATGTATAACATAAGCTACAAGGATATATTGTACAGCATGGAATATAGCCAATATTTTACAATAACTAACAATACAAACTGGGAAGACTATAACAAGGCTGTACACTGTCACCCTGCTTATTTAACTTCTATACAGAGTACATCAGATGAAATGCTGGATGAATCACAAGCTGGAATCAAGATTGCAAAGAGAAATATCAGCAACCTCTGATATGCAGATGATACCACTCTAATGGCAGAAAGTGAAGAGGAACTAAAGAGCCTCTTGATGAGGGAGAAAGAAGAGACTGAAAAAGCTGGCTTAAAATGCAACATTCAAAAAACTAAGATCATGGCATTCAGTCCCATCACTTCATGCCAAATAGGAGAGGAAAAAGTGGAAGCAATGACAGATTTATTTTCTTGGGCTCCAAAATCACTGCAGATGATTTATTTTCATGACTGCAGCCATGAAATTAAAAGATGCTTGCTCCTGGAAAGGAAAGCTATGACAAAGCTAGGCAGCATATTAAAAAGCAGATACATCACTTTGCGGACAAAGGTCTGTATAGTCAAAGCTATGATTTTTCCAGTATTCACGTACAGATGTAAGAGTTGGACCATAAAGAAGACTGAGCCCTAAAGAATAAATGCTTTTGAATTGTGGTGCTGGAGAAGACTCTTGAGAGTCCCTGGGACTGCAAGGAGATCAAAGCAGTCAACCCTAAAGGAAATGAACCCTGAATATTCATAGGAAGGACTGATGCTGAAGCTGAAGCTCCAATACTATGTCTATTTAACGTGAACAGCTGATTCACTGGAAAAGACCCTGATGCCGGGAAAAACTGAAGGCAGAAGAAGAGGGTGGCAGAAGATGAGACGGTTAGATAGCATCACTGATTCAACAGACATGAATTTGAGCAAACTCTGGGAGATAGTGGAGGACAGAGGAGCCTGGAGTGCTGCAGTCCATGGGGTCACAAAGACTCAGACACAACTTCGCAACTGAACAACAATAAACAATACAAATGGAATATAATGTTTAAAAATTGTGAATACATGTTACTTACATAATATCATATATCAATTATTCGATTTAAAATAAGTTTATATTTTTATTATGTTCTTACATGTATCATCTCGCTCTGAACTTACAACAATCCCTCAAGGGGAGGCTGAGGCAGGAGGAGGGTCAGATCACTTGGCTAGTGAGTTGGACTTGAGCCTAAACTTTCTGACAGAAAATATCAGTGCTCTTTACACAACCAAGTTACCTTTATGCACTAAGCTTGAATAAGTAAGTAAATAAATAATAAAAAAGGGAAAGCTCTGGAATAGGGGAAGAACCTACCAACCAAAACCAACACTTTGGGAATTCCCCAGCGGTCCAGTGGTTAGGACTGAGCCTCCACTGCGGCAGGCATGGGTTGGATCCCTGGTCAGGGAATTAAGATCCTGCATGCTGCACGAAGCAGTCAAAACAAAGACAAAGAGACTCTAAAACCAAAAAAACAACCCCCCAAACAAAACCCTCCAAAAAACAAACCACCACCAAAAAGGATGCCTCATTACTGGTGCTGCCACTACATCTCACATTAGGATGCTAGTGATGCTTACACAAAAGTTTCTGAGTTACCATGTACTGCCCTGCAGCTAAACAAATGAACTACAAACCCCTCAAATTTCTGAGAACGGCTCTGAATTTCTGTCCTAATTCTCCTCACTGCAAACATTCTTCAACTGCCTCATTCGTACAAGGTGAAAAACGTAAAAACCAACCTGAGATGAGCCACCCACTACTCCAGAGCTACTTGGTGATTTTACCATAGGGCCCTACTGGCCTTGGTTGAGAACCTCTTGTTATGCTCTCCACAGTTCAGAAATACAAATTTTTGAAGTCATTCTTAACCATCTGGCAACTCTGGTACTGTTTCTTAAGTCCTGTGTGTTCCAATATAGGTAACCGTGGAAGCATCCACACTCAAAACAGACGTCAATGACTTGCTGCTGACTGAAAGCCAAACATTCTTGTCTCAGATAACTCACCAGACTTAACATGGTCTCCAGAAGGGACAACCAGGCTCCCAGATGAAATGGTACTACTTGCTGCCAAAGAAAACGCTTCTATGTTTCTTTCACATTATCAGGTAGGGACAGAATAATCCTAGTTCTGAGGACTATTTCCTGAGATGAAAGTCAAGTTTATTTTCAACTTGAAATTCTTTTAGGGGATAAGGAAAGACTTTTGTCATTTACACATGTAATCCTAAATACTGAAACACCTTTGAATACCAAAAAGCAATTTAACATTAGAGTTTGAAAAAAAACAAACAAAAACCATGCTAGAAAGTCAGATTCCTAACTCATAAATAATGAGAATTTCAAGTCATTTTTTTTGGATGGGGGGTGCTGTGCTGCATGGCTTGCTTCCACAACCAGGTACTGAACCTGTGCCCTTAGCAGTGAAAGGGTGGAATCCTAAACCCTGAACTGCGGGGGAATTCCCAAAATTTCAAGTCTTAAACCCTAGGAAGACAGGGCTCCAAATGCAAACTTTGGAAAATTACTCTATTAATGTATAATTAAGGAACTACTACTTTACCTTTTTTTCAACACCTCCCTCTTCTCTATGCGGTTGAACAGTTCTTGCTCTCGCTCCTTTTCTGTCATCTGTTCCAGACGGGCCCTGTCCTCCTCATCTCCCATGAGGTCTTCTCCGTAGCCATCATGGAATTCCTCATCTTCTGAGGAAGAGTCTGAATCTGAACTGGAGGAGGAGCTGTTGCTGTCAGAATCTGACACTTCACCTGCAGCACAGGCCCAAACACAAGATTAGGTGATGCTGCAGAAGACACGTGTTGCTAATCATTCCTCCTCAGCTCTCCTAGGTGAAGTGGAACATGGTCATCTCACTTCCCTGGTGAAAATTCTTGGTCTGCCTTTGGCAAATGCAAACACAGGTTACAGAATCTTAGGCTAGATTAAGAAATCACCAGCACGATTTCTTAAATTGAATTTTTGTATTTTCAAAAAAATTACAGACCAGAGAAAAAAGTTGCAAGAATACCCATTGTTAGCATCACCAATTTACTTTCTGTCTACATATTTAAAACGACGTACACATTTTTATCGTTTATTTTGCTGAACTGAGAGTAAGCTGCAGAGATTGTGACTCTTCACCCTTAAGTAATTCTTGTAAAAAGGAGAGTCTCTTATATAACCAAATATACAATGATCAGACTCAGGAAATTTAACATTTAAGAAATAGCATTATCTGACTTACAGTCCATATTCAACTTTCATAGTACATATAGGGAGATGTTTTGAGATGTGTAAACAACTTGTTCTTCAACAAACTCTTCCCCAGTGGTTTTAACACACGTCAATAACTCTTCGGTAAATCAATTATTACCATGAAGGTTGAAAATGGTGATTTTTTTAAACTATAATTTCTTCTACATTTATTAGTCAGCATTTTTAAAACATCAGCGTTTTAATAAATGATTGAACTGATTAGTGAATTTCAAATGAAATTGGATCTTGGTAGGACAAAGGGTGATGGAAAAAAGCATGACATATTACAACTGAGTTTTTATTAAGTTAAACTATCAACTTTGTGCTTGACTCATTTGAGTTAACATTCACAGGCATGTGCTTAAAACCAGGTTAGGCCAATTCTGTACAAGTTAGTTTGTATATAAATGTTATTACTCAAAAGAAATGCAAAAGTTTACCAGTTTAGTCCGGGAACGAGTTCATTTTCAAACTAGTGTTAGCAAAAATTCTGATTTCAAAACAAAAACATTTTTTACTGAGTTTTGTATCTGGTTCAAGGATTTTCCTCCTCAGTTACCCCATGAATATCCAAGAAAAATGAAAGAGAAGGCTCTCAGGTTAAGGTGAACAGAGACTAACGCAGGGACTCCTCCTGAGTTTCCTGATGGGTTTCAAGGACCTAACTAATGCTTTGGAATTGCATGTATTTTTCTTGCTTCATTCAGATTCTAAACAGATACATGACCACTGAAAAGATTAGAGAGCCTTGCAATAAAGGCAGAGACCATACTGTAAATCAGGTACCTTTCCCCCTGATTTCTGATTCTGCAGCTTCTACCACTTAAGAGTTCACTCCCAGGTCTGACTTGACTCACCTTCCTCAGGGGCTGAGCTCTCAGCTGAACTGTCTTTGTCCGAACTGCCTGAGGAAGCAGTTTTATTCGCCTGTTTCTTCATGGTTCCTTTCTTCTCTATTTTTCTGGCTTTTCCTTTCTTCTTATTTTTATTGCTCCCAAAAGTCCACTACAAGGAAAAAAGAAAAAGGAAAACTGAAATGAATTTTATTGAGAAAAGCTGTAAGAATTGAGAGTTAAGGATTTCCGATGTTCATCGAAATAATTTCAAGAGTCTCTATGGCTTTGAATCCAAAACTTTATAGGAAGAAAGATAATGATTTTTGAAATTTTAGTCAAAATTTCGTAACTTTTGGTTTATAATTTCTTAAAGACAGTAGATAATTGATACAATAAATAAAAATTAATAACTTCTTATCAATAGAAAAGCGAGTATGTCATCTTAATGGCAAGTCAACTGAGTTAACTAAAACTCGGTACAGAAAACGGCTTCTAATGTTTTCTGTGGCAGATAGGTCAGTAATTGCTAGAGGTTGGTATCTGGGTTTCAGTACACAGTGCATAGTTTAGTTCTGGAGTGGGTCCCAGGAAGGCAGGGGGAATAAAGCATGTTAGCAAGAGAGAACTTCAGAAAACACAGGGAGAAAATGATGAAGGCCACTGTCTGGCATGGATGGTAGCACTGGTACCAACTCCAAGGAGGCAGAAAGAATATAATAGAACATTGAAAAATATACATTGTGTGTCTTTTAAAAAAAATCTGCATGTATTACACTACAACGCAGTGCTTAAATTGGATCATAAAGAGGAGATCTCATACATCTAAATATAAGGAACCTGCAAATTGTATTATCAAAGTAACAGGCTAGCAATACACAATCACTCCAAGGCCAAAAAAAATCATCTTCATCAAGCACTTTAATTATAAGGCTGAAAGACCATAAAATCATTATGAAAATTCACAGAGACTATTTAGTTACATTAAACCATACCTCCTTTGATACTGTAATTTATCAGTTTAGGAGAATGATTTTAGGTGAAAAGTACTTTACTTGGAAAAACTTCATTTTATGTACTCTGAAAATAATATTTATAACCATCATGGACCTATTGTATAGCACAGAGAACTATACTCAACATCTTATAATAATCTATACTGGAAAAGAATCTAAAAAAGAATATATAGATAGAGATATATCTGAATCACCTTGTTGTACACCTTAAAGTAATATAACACTGTAAATCAACTATACTTCAATAAAAAATTTTAAAAACCCAGGAATTATAAAGCAAACTCAGAGACAATACTAAATAAACCAATGAACAACCATGGAGGGGGAGGAGGAAAAATAACATTCATCTTTCCAGCAGCAGATTGAATTATAAATCTGGTATTGACATAAAATTTCTATATCTAATATTTTTTAAAAGCACCAAGACTTTGTTTCTTCTATAATATGATCATTACAGAACCTATCTAACAATAGCCAAGATCAGAAGTAAATTTATTTTGGAGTTTTTTAGGGGGTGTGGGTGGCGGGATAGTTCTGATGAGGTTTCCATCTTAGAAATGCTCCAGATGAGCTATTTTTAAGAACAGCAGTCTGTTAATTTACCTTGATAAAATATTGTGAAAGGATGCTATTTTAATCTTTTGATTTTTCATTTTAATTTACTCAGTTATTTTAATTGCTACTTTATTTTTATACTCAGGAGCTACGAAGAAGGGACAAGTGAAAAGAAAACAGCTACATGTTCAAGATGATACCTTAAGTGAATAAATGACATATTAAGTAATACATCATTTATATATTAAGTGACATATAGTTAAGGCAACTCTATAAGTGAATTTACTTCTCAAACTTTTAACATTTCAACACTTAGTTACCATTCAGAAACAAATTCCAATGCTTTTAATGGCTATGTTTCAACCATTTCAAATTTTAATCATTCAAGGACGATACTTTCTAGGTCATTTTGAAAGAATCCAAGAGGCCAAAGTGATCAGTTTCAAAATATATCAACTTCCTATGCTGATAATAGAGATATTACACTTGTTTCAAGAAATATCCCAACTATGCACGATAGTCAATAAATATTGATCATGAAAATAAGCATAACCCATCTCTTCTAAATAGGGTGTCTTTTCAGACTTTGTACAGAAATCCCTTCTTTGTACAAAGAGGTCCCTTTATGCTTCTACCTGAAGGTAATATGGAAAGGCTCAGAACATAAAGGCTGAGCTTACCGGGGTCACGTGTATCAAGATGGGCTAGGGTCTGCTTCTGCCCAAAGATTAGTATTACTCATCTGCAAAAGAGTCAAATTCTGATATTCTGGGTGAGGGCAAGGGGGGAGTGTGTAAGAGCAAAAACGCCTTAAATGCAAGGTCACACAGGTGAACTCAATTCAGGAGGTGCAAGAAAGCTATGTGTGGAGAAGGCAATAGCAACCCACTCCAGTGTTCTTGCCTGGAGAATCCCAGGGACGGCGGAGCCTGGTGAGCTGCCATCTATGGGGTCACACAGATTGGACACGACTGAAGCGACAGCAGCAGCAGAAAGCTATGTGTCTTCCTTTTCCACTGTCTTATCTGCTTCTGTCTGCCACTGCCTAAGCTTAGCAACTGTCATCTACAGCTTATGATGCTTAACCCCTAGCTGAGAGGGAAGAAAGGTAAGCGTTAAAATAAAAAAAAAAAGAACATGTTTCAATTTAACAGGGATTTTCCTGGCTGAGCTGGTAAAGAATCTGCCTGCAATGTGGGAGACCTGGGTTCGATCCCTGGCTTGGGAAGATCCCCTGGAGAAGGGAAAAGCTACCCACTCCAGTATTCTGGCCTGGAGATTTCCATGGACTGTATAGTCCATGGGATCACAAAGAGCTGGACACAACTGAGTGATGTTCACTTTCACTTTTCCTGGTTGAACCTAGGTGTGGGAAGGGAACCTTGTTTTCTTCCAACAATTGTCAAAAGAAATGAGATGACAAAGCTGCCTCACCTCCCACGATGCTGACTCAATAGTCTGTTATGCCAATGGCATGCAGCCAAACTCACTATATATGACAGGCTTTCAGGGAAATTTTAATAATGTAGGTAACTTTAGTTTAAAAAATAAAACTTCTTATGAATACATCTTTAATAATAATATGTACTCATTATATGAAGCTTTGTGGAAAAATTAGTATTTTTAAAGCTAAGAAAAAGAAAAATCTGTATTTCTACCACCTAAAGGTAAATAATCACTTAAAGTATGGGGCCCAGTCTCATTATTCCTATTTAATATAGAGAAAGAGACTCAAATTGGTTCTGATAATCTCCCAAAAGACCTTTATCCCTGGAGAACAGGTCATATTTGTAGTATTTTACATTTATTCCTATAATCCGGAGGTTTCTGAGTGTTTTCTTGGTCTAAATACATCTAAGTATATATTTTAAATATTTGCCCAGTACCTCTCCTCTCAAGATCACAGAACCTAATAAACCATAAAGGAGATGGTCAAGAATTGTGGCAGGCAAAATCAATGCAGAAATAATCTCAACCCAGCCATTAGCCCCAGAGAAGGCAATGGCAACCCACTCCAGTACTCTTGCCTGGGAAATCCCATGGACGGAGGAGCCTGGTGGGCTACAGTCCATGAGGTCGCGAGGAGTCGGACATGACTAAGTGACTTCACTTTCACTTTTCACTTTCATGCATTGGAGAAGGAAATGGCAACCCACTCCAGTGTTCTTGCCTGGAGAATCCCAGGGACGGTGGAGCCTGGTGGGCTGCCGTCTATGGGGTCGCACAGAGTCGGACACGACTGAAGCAACTTGGCAAGCAGCAACAGTAGCCATTAGCCCAGAGATTGCTTACCTATTCCTATAAAAGTCTCATTCTGTTGACTCTTAAGACAGAAGGAAAACTAATTCTTTCATTGCCAGAGGGTGGTAGTAAATGGAGTCTAAAGAGTACAGGCTAGGATTAAAAAGATACTCTTGGGCTTTCCCCATCCAGGAGAGCGTAGAAGAAATGACCTGGCTTTTCTTAATTTGGTTTGGGAACTATGGCTGTCATGAAAGGCAAGCTCTGTGGTGACCTTAAAAGTGCTCTAAAATGCACCACAGAAGACAAGAATGAGAAAACGAATTCCTGCCGATTTGCATCCGAGTACAGAGCCAGAGCATCCCCTGAGGACAGCTGCTTAAAAACAATCTGGAAAAGGGAAAGGATCCACTGCCAGTCAAGACTCATACACACTGACATCCTGCTTTCCCCAGCACTCACATGCAAGCAGGCCCACACAAAACACCAGGGTAGCATTATGTACATACGCAGTGATGGAAACGTAAAATAGTGACTAGAAGGAAGATGTTTTCTTAAGTAATAAAAGAAATTAGCATTTTGACTTTCACTCCTGTAACAGATACTCTAATGGATGGCAATTATCTAATGATACAAAGAGGGTTGGGAAGTACTACATCACCCTGTGCCAGACTAGTGTGTAGGGGGTATTATAAGCAGGTCCCTACTCTGGGAAGCAGTTGACCTTCCTGGCACTCAGCTGAAAGACAGGAAGGAACATGGGGTGGGGCGTGGCTGCTCTGGACCTGGGTGGCATTGACATGCTGCGTACTCTGAGTATCCTGGAGACAGAAAAGCAAAGAAACTTCAGCATTTCAGAGAGGTTATCTCTAATGGGCAAGGAAGATCATATTCTAGGTCTCAGGGCCCAGAGTAGAAACCACGACAGTGCAGTTATTCCTAAAATGAATTTAGAGTGAAATGACATACTTTGAGGTAAATCGGGTTTAAGAAGAATAGCTGGGCTAGTGATAAACTACAGGAATAGAAGTTCAAAGAATTGGAATAAGGCCCAAGCCCTCAACGTGAGACTGTTTCCTTATCATTAAATAAGGAATAATACTTGACCACATATCAGGGTAGTGTGAGACTCAAAGGAGACCGAATGAAAGATGTTTAGAGCACATCAGAAACCATGAAGCTCTATATAAACGGAGGGTACTACTTTATGATGGGAAAAGGAAACCAGATATTCTGTGAGCCTCTGTTCTCTAATCTGTAATAAGGGAATCCAAATGATCTCTATGACCCCTTGGAGTTTTAAAGTTGTAGGATTCTATATGAACTGAGTATTATACTAAATTGAAGCATTTGTCAAAAGGGTTCAGTAGTCATTACTGTAGATCTAAACAGTGGCCAATAAAGAGCTGTGTGGAGAGGGCATGGTTCCTGATTTAGGTAGTTTTCTTTCTCCCCTTGAAGACAGAAAAGGATCAGCCAAGTTGAAGAGTAAACACAAATGTCAGCCTAAAGGACATGAGGAATTGCTAAGTTTTCTTTTTCCTTAAAAGAAATTAATTATTTTGTAATTAATCACAGTACAAAGAACACTACTATACCACATAAGCAAGCAATCATGCATATTTAACTGGAAAACACAGAGAATCCCTACACACAATCACAGAAACTTATAATGTGGTTATGGAGATAAAAAGTGAAACAGAAACGATACCAAAAAACAAAATAAAATATAATCAGTACTCCACTGCACTGTGTGGTAAGAAGTGTCAGAATTTTCTGTACACAGTTTAAGCAAGTGGTCCATGAAAATCACTTTATTTTTCTTGTGATGAGATTTTTTTGGTCTCTAGAAAATGAGGTGTTACAGTATGGTAATCTACATAGTCAAGAACCAAGAAGTATGTCAAAAAAAAAATAAAAAGGCTTATGAGCAATTCAAACAGGTACTGTTAAATTCAAGCAGAACATTCACAAAAACTCTATGAGGCCCTGGCTTCCTGACCCCAGAGCAGACCAGATATAGGAAGCCGGAAGCAGAGCCATCATTAGGAGACGAGACAATGGCCACTGCTTACCTATAATACTGGGGGGGAAGGAAAGGTACCAAAACCAGCTATTTCATAGTACAAGAACTGCCATTCATAATCATGACTAAATCAGTTTAAAAAACTATATTTGATAAAATTTATCCAAAAGTTTAAAATATAATAGATTTAAACTTTCAAGAGTTTAGTTTTAGTATTGGGATAATTCATCTCCATGGAACATCTTTTTCTACAAGTACTGTGTGTATGAAAACCTTACTAAATGAATATACACACTGAAAAACATTAGCTTGGCAGTGAAGGCCTTTATCGGAAGTATGTGCTAATTATGTATTATCTGCATGGTAAAGCAGTAACAAAACTTTGCTCCTGGGTATCTCAGCCAACTTCCTGGAAAAGTTATTACTAAATGAATTTTAAGTAAAAGTTGTATCCTTTTCAAAATGTCCTATTAAAAATATTGGCGCCAGCAAGCAATAATAATGTAGTGGAATAGCAGTGCAACTAGATCAACCTGGGAGTGCCCAAAAGATTAACAGGATAAAAGGGAATGAGAAGAAGCTTCAGAAAGAAAGAAAGTAGAAAACAATGGAATGGGGGAAAGCAAGAAGAAACAAGAGCTTTGAAGAGGTGGTAAGCTGGAGCATGAAGCTCGTCCAGGAGGGCTGACACAAGTTCTGGGAAAGAAACACCTGGCGTGACAAGCAGTGAACAACAGGGCTGGGCCAGATGCTTTTATTTCTCAAAAGTGTAGAAAACAGGGCTGTACATGAAGCTTTTTAAAATAATCATTCTTAGTCAGGCTGAGGGTATTAGAACATAAGTCTGATGTCCCCTTACTTTGTCTAATGTAGTTATATTCTGCTTTGAACAACAACAAAAAAGGTTTTCTTGGTATCTAACATGATTTTTACTAGTAGCAGGTGAAAATCTAGGCTTGCTTCTTATGTCTTATCTAGGTGCAGCTATCTGTTTCCATGAGACCCACCATGTTTCTAAAAAGGATTTTGAACTACCTGATTTAGGACTCTGTTCCTCCTAGTAGACTTTTGTTTCAGCCATTTTTTTTTTTTAAACTTCATCTCATGAATGAGCACTGCTAATTCTCTTCCTTCTAAGCTTGTTATTTTTCTTCCCTGCCACTCCCGTCTGCACCCTTGGTGGTACTTCTCTTATCAAATGCTTTAAGGGACAAGAAGTGATGGTACCAAAACACCACAACACAAAATTATAAACTACCATTGAGGTGTGTTCTCCAATTTCCCAGTCATGGTCAATGTAAACATTACAAAGAGTTCTACTTCTTATTTTCTCATGTGCCCAAGATATGCTTGAGGATAATTCACTCACCAAAAATAATACCAAAGCATATTTTCTTTCATTAAAGTTAGGTATTCCCTTCCCCCCACAGAGACTATAAATGAAATCTCTACTATTCCCTCCTGAAATGAATGTTTTCTTTTTCTTTTGACTATACCACACAGCTTGTGGGATCTTAGTTCCCTGACCAGGGATCAAACCCATGCCTCAGGGAGCAGAAACACTGAGTCCTAACCTCTGGACCACCAGGGAAGTCCCTGTAATTGAACCTTATACTTAATATCCACTGTGCCCACTTTTTTTCTGGATAGGAAGCTTTCATAACTTCTTTGCATCTCCCTTCCCACCCCTATCAGTTAGCTAGATACCTTCTTGTTCTAAAGTCAGTGCGTGTCTCCACTTAAGACAAACCACCCATTAACCTAACTCAGTTGTTCCTGACAAATTTTCTGTTCCAGCAATTCTGAGGGGAACAATATACTTCTTTCTATCTGTATTTACCATTGCTAATGACAATAAACCATAAAAGAGTTACATGGGAGGGGAAAAGTGTTGGGAGGTGTATATGGCAGCCATAAATCTGAATTTACCATAGTACTGAGTTCTCTAGTGGCTGGTAGGATTTTTTAAAAAAGATTTTCTTAATTGTCGAAAATAATGAAATATTCACCCTAACTTTGCTCTGTGCTTAAGCTAGTAGCCTGGGCCAGAAACTGATAATGCAGACTGAAAAAGAGGCACCTTTCAGAATGGTCATGAAATAGAGACTGCTATTTCCAGTGAAGGGTGAGAAGATTGGAGCAGAGCTGCAAGAAGCCAGTGAGCCTGGGGGATGGGACGTGGAGGCAGCAACCAGAGCTAAGAACTTTAAGGGTGGAAAGTTACTCAAACTCTAACTCCCTACTAGACAGGGTGCAGCCTGACTGTCAGCTTTTTCTCTAATAAGTACAGAAGTAGCTGATAGCGTTCCAAGGATGAAGGTTCAAGAGTTGGTAAGTAGCTGCGAGTGACAAAGGGAATCTAAGCTGGAAACATGTTTATGACGCTCTATCTACCCTAGCACATGTCTGGGCTCCTCTAATGCTGTGGAGTTGACACATACTCTGACCGCTTGGTAGAAGCAGTTCAAAAGGATGAAGGGAATCCCTGTAGTAACTGCATACTCAGGAATGATCTAATGATAGTACTATGGAGCTTCAAAGGATAGCTACTGATTTTTTCCTTAAGGAAGTACAAAGACCATTAACATGCTACAGGGTATTCCAAACACAACACAGCTTTGGGCTTACATGGTAGCAGCTGACTTCTGAAACATGGAAAATGAAAATAGTTAATGTAGGAATAGTGGGGAAGGGAATTATTTCAAGATTTTTCTGTTCTATTTTTGCTTTTTTTTAAAATAGAAAAAACAAAGTAAATTATTTCATAAAGCCCACTGCTTTTCTAACAGATTGGGTTACTTAATCAATTTTTCCTCCATGAAAAATAAATGAAACAAAGAATAAAATTCACACATTCACTACCTCTTATTGTCAAAACAATTTTAGGTCTGTTAAATTATTTAAGATTAAGAGAATATCACTATAGTCAATCAGAATGCAATCACTCCTAATCTGCATATGCAGGGTACTGGTAAATACAGTTCTGACTGTTAACTAAATTTTATTATAATAAAAGTTTATTTTTACTTCAGTGGAACTTTAAAACAAGATACTGTTAAAAATATTTTCCTAGGGAGCTTCCCTGGTCGTCCAGTGGTTAAGAATCTGCCTTGCAATGCAGGGGACACAGGTTCGATCTCTGGTCCAAGAGGATCCTACATACCTCAGAGCAACTAAGCCTGAGTGCCACAACTACTGAAGCCCGCACACTGTGCTTAGCAACAAGAGAAGCCACCATAATGAGAACCCTGCACAGCACAATGAAGGGCAGCCTCTGCTTACTGCAACTAGAGAAAGCCTGCACAAAGCAACGAAGACCCAACACAGCCAAACAATGAAATAAACAGATTCAAAAATAAAAAATTTTTTAAATAGAAAATTTTTTCCTAGACTGCAGGGTAAGAGATTAAACACAAAGGTGATATCCAGCCTCCTTCCAGGAAATTACTAAGGGGAAGAAAAGTATTTTAAATCAAATGAGGAACATGTAGGAGTGTTTCAAAGACCTTTCCCCTAATCTCTCTCTTCCATTAAAGTTCTGGATCTTTTAGGGCCTTGTTTGGTTGTGGGCAGCAGATTGGGAAAGTCACCTCGGCTTAAACAATGAACAGCTGGATGTTTCTCCGTAATACCCAATGACACCACTTTGGGGGACGTTGATTACGCCTACCCAAAGAAAGCTTCCTGTCTTCCTAAAGTATTTTCCACTAAAATTTGGCATTCTTGATAGAATTTCTTTTCTAACATAGAAATGGGATTAAAAAGTTGACAAAAAAAATAAAAGAGATGATGACTAACAAGTTGTGCCCCTTCTGGAAGAGTGCTGAAAATAAAAGACTAAAACATGGTCACGGGTGCACTGCAGAGGTGCCTGCTGGGTAACTAGCAGTACAGAGAGCATCACAATGTGAGAGCTTTCCATACACGATTTTCTTTCCCTAAGAAGTTCTCACAGATCTTAGGCGGGAAGGTCTCAGGTTAAGGAAAAGAAGCTGCCAGGACTCTCAAATGCCCATCAGAGGCCTACCCCTCCACACACACCTCGTCATCGCTGTTAGACGTCTCCGAGTCTGAGGAGGCAGCAGGCTGACTCACAGGCGGCTCCTTCTCTTCAGAGTCACTTCGCTTCCGCTTTGCCAGGGACAAGAGTTCCTGAGAGGGCAAAGTAGCCGCATGAGTTTTGTTTACAGAGAAAATACACCCCAAAATACTACAATGCCCACCTTCCCTAAATCTCTTCTACCTCTTTGTGGTTTCAATCAAAAAATATCGTCATGGGAACTTTCATCACATGAACAGTCGGACTGCCACACTTCTAAATGCTAAAGAAATGTTTTCAAAATCTGTCCTGGGAATTCCCTGGTGGTCCAGTGGTTAAGACTCTGCACTTTTACTGCCAAGGGCCTGGGGTCAATCGCTGGTGGGGGAACTAGGATCCCACAAGCCATAAAGCACAGGGAAAAAAAAAAAAAATCTGTCCCTTCAATTGGAGGTGTATGTCTGAAATGAAAAAGTGACTAGAAAACTGAACTGTAGGCTACCCCAGTATGTGTTATTCACTCAGTTCAGTTCAGTCGCTCAGTCGTGCTCAATTCTTTGCAACCCCATGGACTGTAGCCTGCCAGGCTCCTCTGTTCATTGGATTCTCCAGGCAAGAATATTGGAGTGGGGTTGCCATTTTCTTCTCCAGGGGATCTTCCCAACCCAGGGATCGAACCTGGGTCTCCCCCATTGCAAGCAGATTCTTTACCACCTAAGCCACCAGGGAAGCCCCAGGCTACCCCCAAATTTCCTCTATAAGTTACAGAAGTACTGATTCTCAGGACCATGTCTACAAAGGTAATCTGCTCCCTGTCCTTAGTGGTATAGTCAATACTCTGAGCATCCTCTTACTATATAAATAATTCATGGTAAAACTGGCATCTGTGGCACTGTTCGGAATAAGCTGACAAACTCTAAGTTTCTGAAAGTCGCTCAGTCGTATCCGACTCTTTGTGACTCCATGGACTGTAGCCTGCCAGGCTCTTCTGTCCATGGAATTCTCCAGGCCAGAATGCTGGAGATCTTCCCAACCCAAGGACTGAACCCAGGTCGCCTGCATTGCAGGCAGATTCTTTACCATTTGGGCCACTAGGGAAGCCCAATAAGTTTCTGAGGTAGTTTTATTTTGAATGCTTAACCCAGGGCGGGGGAAAGTATATTTCTGGTGCTAAACGCAGGGTCAAGCAGGAAGGATGCTGACCACTACATCAGAATCCTAATTTGACAACCCAAATATTTCCGTTCACCATCTCTGCCTTGTCCTGGTGATTTAAGAGATTAAAGGGAAAGAGATACACCATTGAGTAAGTTGTGGCTACAACCAGGATTTGCTCTTTCACATGGTTCCCCTCTCCTGTTAGTTCTCCCCAACTCAGTCCAGTCACTCCAAAGCACAGCAAAAGGATACCTGCTCTGGTTCTTGCTCTTGGATAATATCAATACCAGCCCAAAATTATATTGCACTTACCAGATGTCACGTACTTTTCTAAGTATCTAACATGTAAACTTCACAACAGCCTTAAGGTAAGTATCATCATCACCTCCATTTAAAGGTAAAAAAAAACTAAGGAAAGGTTAAGTAATTTACCCAAGACAATACAGCGAGTGTATGACAGAGTCAGGATTCACACCAGGACAGATAAACCCTAGTTCCTATTTCAATCATGGTTTACATTTTCCCCTTGTGCCAAAAAAAGAGAAAAATACAACTAATAAATACTAGTAGCATTACTCCTTGATGATGATGGTGCTATACAATTAAAGATTAAGTGCAAAGACGAAATTTTTAAAGACTGCTATAAAATTTATCTGTTTTTCTCTTCCAGTCTCTTTCTATTTTAGGAGTATACCCTCCTTGGCCAGAATGAGAAAATGACCTTCTCAGATTAACAGCTGACATGATCTCGTCTTCATAAGCATTCATGAAACGTTACTCTTCTCATTTCCTTAGACAGAGCTGGCATACTAACTTCCTGAAAAGGCTTCAGATCATAAGAACACTCTCCTTTTTCATACCAAAATGGTAACTCCTACTGACCAAAAACAAATTGCAACAATATTTGTGTAATTACAGTCTTTTAAAAATGAGTATGTAATTTACATATAGTATGTTTTATCCTTTCTTATGGACAGTTCTATGAGTTTGACAAATACAGCTGAACTACTCCCGTGAACCAGATATAGGATAGTCCCATCATGCCCTCCAAATTTTGCTGTAATCTGCATTGGTCAATAGGAGTCACTACTTTCGTATGAAAAAGTAGAGCATGTACAATCTTCAGCCTTTTCAGCAAGTTAGTGCTCTTCATCTCCCTCCCTCCATCCCCTGGCAATCACAGGCCTGGTTTCTGTCCCTATATATCTGCCTATCATAAAATATCACATAAATGGAATCATGTAGCATGTAGTCTTTTGAATCTGGTTTTTTTTAGAATAATGCATTTAAGATTCATCCATGTTGCCGGGACAGGTATCAGCAATTTGTTTCTTTTTATTGTTAAGTAATATTCCATTGTATGGATACACCACACTTTATCCATCTGCCAGTTGAAAAACATCGGGATTGTTTACAGCTTGGGGCAATTATTGGTTCATGTACAGGTTTTCATGTAAATACTAGTTTTTATTTCACTTGGATAAATGCCGAGGAGTGGTATTGCTGCGGTTATACGGTAATTTGATTTGTGTATGGCCTTTACTATTATCTTTTTTCCACATTACCTTCATGCAAAGTTATAAAAATTGGAAAGATTTATTAGTAATTTTTTCCTGACCCTTTGAGGTTCACAAATGCAACAGAATTCTGTTTTATAATACCAACTCATTATAACATGGATTTGGATACGTTGGCAATCAAATTCTTCCCTGAAACACAGACTATTGCAAGCAGTAAATATCCATTAACAGTTACTATAACTAAAGTGTTAAGATGTTAATACTGTCTTCCTGTTAAAGAGATTCCACATATTAAAAACCTAAGACAACTAATAAGAACCCTTGTAAGTTATCTGTATAGCACAGAGAACTCTACTCAAAACTTTGTAACTGACCTATATGGGAAAAGAATCTAAAAAAGAGTGAACATATGAATTACTGATTCACTTTGCTGTACACCTGAAATTAACACAACATTGTAAATCAAATATACCCCAATAAAAATTTAAAAATAAGTCAATAAAATAAAACATAAAAACCTAGCAAATGGCTCTTCATTAGTGGACAATTGCATCTGACAGGCACAGTCTTTCTTCTACAGCATTAAATACCATATTAACAACAGTACAGAGACAGCAAAGACCTTAAAAAGTGTGAAAGATACTCCTTCCACAAGCTGAGAACAGTATATGAAGTTAGTGGGGAACTCATGCAAGGCCACTTTTCAGTTAAGTCCTTTATATTCTGAGGGCTCATAAATCAGGTGAACACACTAATGTGCAACAGAAAGGTCTTGCCAATACCGCACACACGAAGAGATAGATCTGTTACCTGTAGGGGTGGATTTATCTAACACCAATATTCACAAAAGCCAGCTTAAAACTGGTTCACGCATGGGGGCAGCTCCACCTCCAGCTCCCTCTTGCCAGGCCCACTTCACGGTGCCACACTGGTTGAGGTGACGCTGGTGTGTGTCCAGTGGCTCTCTCACCATCCTCTCTGGATTTCATCACAGCTAGTGAAAACCTTCCCTACTTTTCTCAGCATTCCTCTAGGATGCCATGGCAGTGTAGGGTGCCAGCACGGTTTATCAAATTGAAGCTAAACTAAAGATCTGCTGAGAGTAAAGCCAATGCCCAAAACACTGCAGGTAAGGCTGTGTAGGAGGCCATATCTGGCTTCCAGAGGAGTTTCATTGACACTGCTTGATATTTAACACTAAACTAGATGGCCAAAACTCAGACCCTAACAAAGCAAGTCTAACTACACTAAGGTAATATTTATTAAAATAGTATTATTTTGGTTAAAATTAGAATTTTAATCCATCAATATGTGAAGATTCATAAACCTGAGGATTGAATTCCCCCACCCCATCATTCACAATGCTCTTTTTGCGATGCCATGTTGGGATCAACTTGTAATAAAGCAATTCAGCTTCCCCTTACTCAAAGGAAATTAAGTCTCATCTCTTTAATCAAACCTCCCATGATCACATGAAAGTGGGATACATATGCTGTACCCCAGATAAGCAGAATAAAAGCCCATATGGATAAACTTCAGAGGTTGTTATTTTTTAATAGTTAATTAGCATGTATTTTTCATTTATTCATTCCACAAATACAACTGATATAAGTGATTACTGCCAATTAGGGTAATCAAACCAGACATCTTGGTTTGCTCAGGACTATCTTGGTTTTAGCACTGAAAGTCCTGAATTCTGGGAAACTCAATTCCTGGCAAGCCGGAACAGATATTAATAGTTCCCCTGCTATCAGCACCTACTATATACCAAGTTCTGAGTAGACAGTCCTGAAGATACGTAATCCTTTGATCTCACAGAACTGAAAACCGAGTGAGGGGGTATATGAATAACTGATTCACTTTGCTGTACACCTGAAGCTAATACAACACTATAAATCAACTGTACTCCAATAAAACTTTTTAAATAAATAAAATCAAGTGAGGGAGAAAGACAACAAATAGGTAAAGAAACAATTATATCTAGTAGTAACTGCTGAGAAAGTGGTTATCAAGTGGATGGAACACCTGTCTGCAATAGGGTGATTGCTTCTTTGAGGCAATGGTATTTAGGCTGAGACTAGAAACCTGGCGAGAGGAGACAGGGGTGCAGCAGGCTTCTGGACAGAAGTCTACAGATAGAATAGATAAGGCCCTGAAACTGGCAACAGCTTGGCTTAACCAAAGAACTGAAAGGAAACCAGTGTGACTAGAGCTTCTGAGGCAAGGGGTGGGGGGTGATGGAATGAGGCAGGTTAGAGGCAAGAAGAAACCACATCATTCCCAGGTTTATAAAGCAGGATCAGGAAAACAAATTTTATTGGAAGGCAGTGGGGAGCCTTCATCAAATGATTTTAAGCTAGGGAAGTAACCATCCCCTGAGAGGGTTTTTAAAAGAGCACTCTGACTAACAGGAATAGACTAGAGGGCCAGGGAAGAAGTACAGAGGGGTGCACAGCAGGGTAATCAGAGTGGATGGTGGCCTGGACAGCCTAAGTAGCCACAGGGACAGAGGGAAGTGGGAGGGCTTGAGAGATGCTGAGGAAAGAGTAGTAATTCAGAGGTGGAAATCTGAGATTAATTCCTATTTTTTCTTTCATATCAAAATTGTTGATAGAAGAACATCATTCCAACAGTGGACACTGGTTCAGTTCAGTTCAGTTCAGTCGCTCAGTCGTGTCCGACTCTCCGCGACCCCATGAATCACAGCACGCCAGGCCTCCCTGTCCATCACCAACTCCCGGAGTACACTCAAACTCATGTCCACAGAGTCGGTGATGCCATCCAGCCATCTCATTCTCCGTCGTCCCCTTCTCCTCCCGCCCCCAACCTTTCCCAGCATCAGAGTCTTTTCCAGTGAGTCAACTCGTCTCATGAGGTGGCCAAAGTATTGGAGTTTCAGCTTTAGCATCAGTCCCTCCAATGAACATCCAGGATTGATCTCCTTTAGAATGGACTGGTTGGATCTCCTTGCAGTATAAGGGACTCTCAAGAGTCTTCTCCAACACCACAGTTCAAAAGCATCGATTCTTCGGCGATCAGCTTTCTTCACAGTCCAACTCTCACATCCATACATGACCACGGGAAAAACCATTGCCTTGACTAGACGGACCTTGGTCGGCAAAGTAATGTCTCTGCTTTTTAATATACTATCAAGGTTGGTCATAACTTTCCTTCCAAGGAGCAAGCGTCTTTTAATTTCATGGCTGCAATCAGCATCTGCAGTGATTTTGGAGCCCAAAAAAACAAAGTCTGACACTGTTTCCACTGTTTTTCCATCTATTTCCCATGAAGTGATGGGACCAGATGGTTATTTTTTATGAATAAGAAACACAGCCACTGTGTACATAGATGTCTGTAGGATACATGTATGTCCCACTCTTTTTCGCTGGAACTGTTTCAACAAGCATGCACTATTTTTATAATTAAAAAACAAAAGAAAACAAACCAAACCAATGAACAAACACAAAAACTTTTCAGAAGAAGTAATTCCAAAGTGACAGTATAACATTCTTTTACATATCGCATGACTGGAACTAAATGTGGCAACTTCTCCTTCCAATTTCCAGCAAAGTGATCAGTTCAGTTCAGTTCAGTTCAGTCGCTCAGTCGTGTCCGACTCTCCGCGACCCCATGAATCACAGCACGCCAGGCCTCCCTGTCCATCACCAACTCCCGGAGTTCACTCAAACTCATGTCCACAGAGTCGGTGATGCCATAGTTATAGATAAAATACTGTGTATATAAATGCCCACAGCGCCACAGAATTGATAAAAGTAAAATCAGCTTTCAACACAATCAAAATAAAAAGTACATAAAAATCTTTAAAAAATTCTATTACTGTTACTTATTTATAATTGGTTCCCTCTTTGAATACTTTCTAATTAATGCACATTCAGCATTATAGAAGAGGTATCAGTACTACAGCAGAGGCTAGAGTAAGAAATCCCAATCTGACAGTGTCCTTTTTATCTCTAAGTGACCCTACTATAGGGTAAAGTTAGAATCTAAGTTTCTACCATGGATATGCCACAAGCAGCATTTGCTTATTCAGCAAAGATATATTAATAGTCTACTCTGTGTCAGGCAGGCATTATTTTCAACTACCTACAATGTTTCCACTTGACAGTCTCTTAAGACAATTTTAATCTCTGCACATCTAAGACTGAACATATACTCTTCACCTCTAAACCTGATCTTCCTCCAGGGTTCCCCATCTCATGCTAGAACATCTTCTTCCTCATCCCTAGCATCCAATCAATCATCAAACTCACAGTTTCATAGCGTGAATATTATGTCCTATTGAATCCACTTTCTGCCGTGTCTATAACTACACCAGTCCAAGTCAGGCATTCATTCAACAAATATTGACAAGGTACATGCAGCAGGCCAGACACTGTTCTAGATGCAGGGACGCTCCACTGCCCTCTCGGAGCTTCCATTCTAGTGGGACTTACCCTCTCCGCCATCTCTCACCTGGACTCCTCTATCTGCCACCTAACTGGTGTCCCTTCTTGAGATTACTCTCCACATGGCAGTCTGGGAAAACTTTTCAAAAGACAAAGGGGAACACCTCTCCCAGCTTAAAATCCTCCACTGGTTTCTCATTCAGTTCAGTTCAGTCGCTCAGTCGTGTCTGACTCTCCGCGACCCCATGAATTACAGCACGCCAGGCCTCCCTGTCCATCACCAACTCCCGGAGTACACTCAAACTCATGTCCACAGAGTCGGTGATGCCATCCAGCCATCTCATTCTCTGTCGTCCCCTTCTCCTCCTGCCCCCAACCTTTCCCAGCATCAGAGTCTTTTCCAGTGAGTCAACTCGTTGCATGAGGTGGCCAAAGTACTGCAGTTTCAGCTTTAGCATCAGTCCCTCCAATGAACACCCAGGATTGATCTCCTTTAGAATGGACTGGTTGGATCTCCTTGCAGTATAAGGGACTCTCAAGAGTCTTCTCCAACACCACAGTTCAAAAGCATCGATTCTTCGGCGATCAGCTTTCTTCACAGTCCAACTCTCACATCCATACATGACCACGGAAAACCCTCAGAATAGAGTTCATGGTCCTGAATATTGCTGACCTGATCCTGACAGTGACTTAAAACCTTTTTTCAACCTCACCCCACAGAGAGATAAATTATACCTTATGAAACAATATCTTTATGAAACAACACTTACCTTTACTAGATCTGACATACGATTATTTTTTCTATTTGATTCAATTTTGTTTTTATTTTTAATACGGGTTGTGATCCACTAAACTGGTTTTTCCATTCTCAAAGGATGCAAAGAGACTACTTCTGCAGCTTCACTTGTGCCACTCGCTCTCCAACCAGTGATGTTGCAGTCACTCTGCTTCTTTCAGTTTCATGAGGGTGCTAGGTCCTTCCTGCCTCAACAGTTTTGTACGTTTTGGTCCCTCAACCATGAACACTCACATGTCCCTGTACTCTTCAGTCACCTATCTCCTTGTCCCTAAACCATATTCCAGATCTCAGCTTAAATGTCACTCCCATCAGGCTAGCATAGGGTCCCAGGTCAAACTGTCACAGCATCTTTGTTCTTCCTTCCTAACCTGTAACACAAGTCTAAGGAAATGACTCTCTGAGCAATTCCAGCACCTGTCCCTCCCTCTGTGCTCCCCTACTCCCAGCTCCTGGAAGGTGGAAATTGCTTCCATTTTGTTCATCCAATAGCCTTATTGTCTAGCACTGTCTAACACATTTGTTGAAAGATTAAAAAAAACAACAAAAAAAATCTTTCCCCTTGGGGAACTTAGGAAGGGAGCAAATAAGTACACCAAGAAAGACAGGTTTTCAATTTTTCCTAAAAGTCTCTCTGTTATGGCTCCCACTGGACTCAACCTTCCCTGCACTATTTCTAAAGGAAAGTCAAGTGAAACTGGCAGATGAGTTACATCAGGCTAGATGCAACATTATGACACAAATTTTAAAACTTCACAAGTTAACACTGACACTTCTCACAAGTTCATCCTAGACTTCAAACTGCTCTGACTCATGAAACAAGACTTTAGGGACTTCCCTTGCGGTCCAGTGGCTGAGACTCTGTGATCTCAATGCAGGGGGCCTGGGTTTGATCCCTCGTCAGAGAACTGGATCTCACATGCTGTAACTAAGAGTTCACATGCAGCAACTAAGAGTTTGCATGCCTCAATGAAGACTGAAGATCCCATGTGCTACAACTAAGACCTGGCACTGACAAAAAGAAACAAACACTACATTAATAAGAAGCACAACTTCTAAAATTTCCAACTTTTACGTGAAAGATTTGTGGAAGCAAACTGTATAACAATGATATTTTAAACACATAACGTCTAAAAATAATTCCTACAAAATAGTTAGGGGCCTATTAAAAAAAGTTTAATTTATGGCTACTTCAAGTAGCATGAGCAAAGAGGACAGGATAACACAATTACCATCATTTTAAATAAGGATGAAAACTACGAAATAACTGCATGTAGCTTTTCTTTTTTTCTTGAAAAAGGCAAAGTAAAGTTATTTTTATAAACACTGAGTTGTATTGACTTGAATAGATAACTTCTGATTCCTTTCTTGTCTTGGATGCTTTTCATATTACAGAACCCACTGCATAAATATTATTCCAAAAGAGTGACACATTATCTCCACAGAGGTACATGGTGGGGCAAAAAAGCCTAGATTTGGCTCAAACTGTGTTATTCTTTCCCAAGAAGCACCAAAAGCAATAACTCCATGATTTGCAATTCTAAGATGCTGAAAAAAACATGTGGCCAACATAAAAAATAAGGTCACTATCAAGTCAGATGTTAAAATGAATCCTTCAAAGGTCTGAGTTTTTAAAACCTTCAAAAGTTAAAACAAATTTCATAGAACTTCAATTCAGTTACTACATACCTCTTCCCACCAAGAAGAAAGGGAAAAAATAAACAGGCCTCAAAAAAAGCATCCCAACAGTTCAAACGGCTTCAGAGATTAGAAAAACCAGCTGCTCTGCCACCTTAAACATCTCTGTTAAGTTCCTTTGGTTATACATGCACACACACTATGGCTGAGACAGGAAGCTATTTCTCTCCCAAACTACTTACAGTGTCTTATGAAAAAGATTAACTTGCATACAGACAGTGATCTCAGTGTTTAATACGTGTTTAACAAATAAGTACCTGGACTATAACTGGTAAAATGCTGTATTTTACCTCAGAGGATAGAGTCCCCTGAGAGTCTTCTGATTCAGTAGGTCTGGGATGGGAGCCCCTGCAAAGTAGATCTTAAACAAGCAACCCAAGCAGTTTCATACATACATGTTCTTTCTCTCACCACCAGGAAAAACCAGTGTAGAAGGCTGACCTACCTCACCTTCAATAAAGACGAATTTGGAGGTAATATTTCTGACATAATGGCTTAGATTTCCACTTGGAAAACTCACAGACAAAGGATCTCCTTACAAACTGTACTCCATGCTCACACTTGACACTCAGAGACTTGTCACGGTTTGTTCTTTCCCACAAGGCCTGCACATTAGACAGCAAATACAAGGTTATACCCCACCAACGAAGACCAAGAAACAGATGGAGTAGTCCAAGGTATCTTGGTGAAGTAAGGCCCAGAAGGCATTAACTTTGTTCTGAAGATTCCGAAAGACCGCAAAACCAGGCTGACTTTGAATTTCTGCTCAAGATCTCTGGGAAAACTTCTAGAGAGCATAGATCTTCTTGATTCCTCTGAAAGCCTGGCACAAGGCTGAATAGAAAGAAGGCACTGATGCCTGTTAGGATGCACAGGAAATGGGGATTTTGATCTGGTTCCCATCTGATAAAAGAATGCCAATGAGTTGAAAAGGAGAAAGTTGAAACTGCTGTTAAAATATATTAGATATGACTTACAAATTTTATGCTAATTTCTTTTTACAAATAGATAAAGTTGGGTTTAAAGTTGTAATCCCTCCAGTTTCCACTTTAAAAAAACTTTTTTGTGGATAAGGAAAAATCTTTCTGTTACAAAAGGAAGCTCTCATTTTGTCACACTTCTGTGGAAAATAATCAAAGACAGAATAATTTACAGCTTAGTTCATTTATCATCAGAACATATGTCCTAAGAGTGCTTTATCAAGGAAGCCCCCCAAATCATCTTTTAAATTGATGTATCAATTTCCTCTATTCAATATACTTTACAAACATGCATTCGAGTAACACAGAAAATGGCTATGAAACATCATTTTGCAATATGAAAAACAGATTAAGTTGGTATAAGGGAAAGAGCATAGGCACTGCAGTCATACAGATTTGGGTTCAAATTCTACTACCAAGTTGTGTGAATCTAGGTAAGTTATATCTTCAACCTCCATTTTTCTTATATCTAAAATGGGGAAACTGGTACCTACTTCATCAGAATTTGAAACCTGACAATGAAAACGGAGCACTTAACTGAGGTGACTGGATGGCTCAGTGGGTAAAGAAACCACCTGCATTGCAGGAGACACAGGAGATGAGGGTTTGATACCTGGGTCAGGAAGATCCCCTTGAGAAGTAAATGGAAACCCGTTCCAGTATTCTTGCCTGAAAAATCCCACAGAGGTTAATGGACTACAGTATGTGCTCAGTCGCTTAGTCGTGTTCGACTCTTCGTGACCTGTAGGACTGCAGCCTGCTCAACTCCTCTGTCCATGGGATTCTCCAGGCAAGAATACTGGAGAGGGTTGCCATTTCCTTCTCCAGGGCTACAGTATCCTTCTACAGGTCTCAAAGAGTTGGACATCACCGAGCGACTAAGCACACACAACACACAGGTGACCAGTTCACCCCAGGCCCTATGTAAATGGTAACTGATATTATCATCAGAAATATTTACATTTTAAAATTAGGAAATAGTTGTCTTTTTAAGTTCTAATCCTACGTGCCAGTCTAAACTTATCAGCCAAACTTTTACAGTCAAGAATATATTTTTATATATTTCAGGAGTCTTTTCTGTGAAAGACTTACCTTTCACTTTCTATCCCATAACAAGGTTTCTATCCCTCTGATACTTCTTCACAGGCCCCACTAATTCCTCATCTCCTACCTCCATACTACCATTTTCAAAAGAGCCCTCTTTTCTTCAACACCTCTCTAGTCCCTCTTTCTCAAAGTTCTCCCCTTTCATGCTGTAATATTTAAGTCCTGAGACCTCTGACCTGATACAGAGGACTCCCAAGAAGCCATCTGTAGAAAAGCTTTAGTTTTCAGGTGCTTGTACCAATTAATTCTTACAAATACTCAATCCTTTGTAATAATCCAATCAGATACACAAGGCTGATGTTTTATCTAGATTTTACAGTTATGGCCAAAGATACATAGCTATAAAACAGCACAGCCTACAACGCAAAAATTTCAGATTCTAAGTTCAGTACTCTCTACTCAACTTACAGAACTACTACCTCTTGCATATCCTTTCTTTATATAATTTGTTCACTAAACATGGGGGAAAACTCTTTGAATCTTCTGCTATCACTGAAGCACTGCTACAAAGGACAGCTTCCTCCCTATAGTATCTTCCAGAGTATATAAACAGTTCAAGCAACCCCAAGACAGTGAGACCTAAAGTTAGTTTCAATGGCTCCTGAACATCTTTCAAGTAGAAAGAATTCTGGCATGCTGCATGAAAAGGGCCAAGAGACCCCGCCACAGTCCCTCCATGCCGCCCTAGATATTTCTACACTTATGCCCACTTTCCTCCCCGCAAGAGCTTTCCTGGGTCTGACAACTCAATGGGGACCCTTAACAAACACAAACCACCCTAGCTGCCAAGTAGATTCGTGTCCACAGCTAAGTATTCTTCGCCAAGCACGGAGGTTCCCCTCCATTCTGTTCACACCCTCGTCTGAAAAACTTCATCTTCCACAGCCTGCACCTTCTCGGCCTCCCTCTCCCGCCCCCCACTCCCTGCACCGCCCCACGATCACCCATGCACCACCTCCAAAACCTCCCAATCTCCCGGGTTGGCGAGCGATACTTTCTCTCTCTCCGTGCCCGAATGGCCTGGCCTGCAGCCTGCCGCCCCGATCTGGCCGTGGCAGACCAAGGATTCCTCCAGTTCCCCCAGTCCGAGGCCCACCAGCCTGGCCCCTGCCCCGCCTCCCCGCCCAAGGCGCCAAGTCCTCCGGGCTCCGTCTCCAGGCCCCGGCCAGACTCCAAGGGCCGCGGGCACTGCGGGGAGGACAGAGGGGGCGGCAGCGGCGTTCATGACACGAGGCAGGCCGGGCGCTCCAGCCAGGAGGCCCGGGGCCCGACAGGCTCCCGACTCCCATGGCCGGGACTCAGCCCTCCCGCTCCGCTGGCCCGCGCCTCCGCGGCCTGTCCTAACCTGATCCAGGTTCTCGTCGCTGCCGCTGTCCTCCGTGTCTGAGTCGATCACGACGCGGCCTTTCCGCTTCTTTACCATCGTGGTCCCCCGGCTTCCACGCCGGACGCCGCCCGGACTCCCCTCTTGCCCGCCTGCCAGTGGGACCGCCACTGCCGCCGTCGCCGCCGCCGCCGCTGCTGCTGCTCGACCCACACAAAGGCGACCGCGCATGCGCGCTCCGCTCCGCCCCTGGCCCCGCCCCCCGCTCGGCGCACGCCGTTCGCCGGCGCCCTGAGCCCCGCCTCGCCCCGCCCCCGACGCAGCGTGGGAGGCGGGGACACCCGGCTGAGTTCCGGGCGGTGAACTGCGGTCGCGTACCCATCGCCGGCAGCTGGAAGCTCTGGGTGTGTCTCTGCTGCGGGGCCGAATCTTTATGTGCTGCCTACTTGTCTCGGACTGGAACCGCAAGCATCTGGGGCTGCTCTAAGGAGCTTTTCGACTCTCCGACACTGATGGAGTCTCGAGGGCACCGTTAGGGCTGCCCGCCTGAAAGACAAATCGTCTGGACCACGCTGAGGGCACCTGTTGTGGAACGAAACCTGCCTACTTGGGCTGTGCGAGTGACAACTTATCTGGGACCTGAAGGATGCATCTGATTTACCCAAAAAAAAGAGTAGAGGGAAGGGTATTCCAAGCAGAGAACCGTTTGGTCAAAGACATACCGATAATATAAGAGGTTGGGTTCAGGGAACTGAAAGTTCATTATGGCCGAACAGAGGGCATGGTGTGTGGGGATGAAACTGTGGAGGCACGCAGCGGCCAAATCATTAAGATCCTAATAGCTATATTAGGAAGTTTTAAAATCTTTGGTATTGAAAGATTCTAAACTGTAAAACGACATTATCAGATTTGTGTTTTTAAAAAATTACTCTGGCTGCAGTGTGGCGAGTGAATAAAAAAGGAAGGAGATTAAGGCAGTAAAACCACATAGGCTGTTGAAGGCATTTTGGCAAAAGATGATAATCCCCTGAACTAAGGAGAGTGAAAGTCGCTGAGTCGTGTCCTACTCTTTTCGACCCCATAGACTATACATACGCGAAATTCTCCATTCTCCAGATCAGAGTACTGTAGTGGGTAGCGGTTCCTTCTCCAGAGGATCTTCCCAACCCAGGGGTTGAACGCAGGTCTCCCGCATTGCAGGCAGATTCTTTACCTCCTGAGCCACCAGGGAAGCCAGAACTAAGGAAGAAGCAGTGAAATTGGGAAGAAAGGGATGGCTTCTGGATAATTTGAAAGGTAGAATGACCAGGACTTAAAGGTTAGTTGGGAAAGGGAAAAGGTGATGTCCCAAATACAAATGATACTCAGGTTCTGGTTTAGGAAGCTGGTGGTGAGTGGGTCCTTCATGGAGATAAGGAACACAAGTGGAGAGGATGTTTGGGAGACTGGGTGTGTAGGAAATCAGTTCAGTTTTATGCCTGTTGAGGGCAGCTGATAAAAAGAACAACTTCACAGTGATTTCTTTGTGGGATTTGGAATATAAGGTAGGGAGCATCAGAAACAATAATTTGAAACTGTTCTCAAAAGTTTTTGGAGTTCATTAATTCTTTATTCTGGTTGTGAACTTGAGAGTTAGACGTAAGGCTTCCCTAAGTGTTACTGAAAAGTGTTCAGAATTAAGGTAGAGAAAACAACTCAAATAAGGCCCAACTACCTCTACTCCAAAAACCTTGTCCTAAGAGAAGTCCCCTAGACTTCTCTTCACCCATGGCCAAGGTGACCCAAAATGACCAGTTTACCTCCCTTGTTTCTAGCTACCTCAAAGGCTGGTGCCCTTCTCTGAGGACTGTCTTTAAATCTGTGAATAAAAGAAAGCTATAATATAATCAGTGACCCTTGACTGCAATTAAGAAAGATGGGTTCTTTATTTGAGTGAAATCTATTGATTTTTCAGCAAGGGGTCTTCTAAAGCATTGTGGACTGGACTTAGCCCATGTTGAGACAAAACTGTGTCTGAAATGAATGAATGAACATTCTGTACTCTTAATTTCCTCTTGAGTTGGCTTCCCAGGGAACCCAACCTGTGAAAGTTTCCCATTTGTAAAATGAAGATAATGATAATATCTGCCTCTTTGGGTTTTGCTAAGGTATAAATTGGGCTTTTCAGGTGGCTTAGTGGGTAAAAACAGAGAAGGCAATGGCAAGCCACTCCAGTAGTCTTGCCTAGAAAATCGCATGGACAGAGGAGCCTGGTGGGCTGCAGTACATGGGGTCGCTATTAGTCAGACACGACTGAGCAACTTCACTTTCACTTTCACTTTTCACTTTCACACATCGGAGAAGGAAATGGCAACCCACTCCAGTGATCTTGCCTGGAGAATCCCAGGGACAGCAGAGCCTGGTCAGCTGCCGTCTATGGGGTCGCACAGAGTCGGACACGACTGAAGTGACTTAGCAGCAGCAGCAGCAGCAGCAGCAGCAGCAGCAGTGGGTAAAGAACCCGCCCACAATGCATAAGACCTAGGAAACCACAGGTTCAAACCCTGGATCAGGAAGATCCCCTGGAGGCAGGCATGGCAACTCAGTCCAGTATTCTTGTCTGGAGAATCCCGTGAGTGGAGGAGCCTGGTGGGCTACAGTTCATGGGGTCACAAAGAGTCGGACATGACTGAAGCTACTGAGCACATAGAACACACAAGGTATAAATTACTTAACATATAAAAAAGTGCTTAAAATGCTTCCTGGTAAAGAGTAGGTACTCAATAAATGTCTATAATTGTATAATTGGGGAGGTGAATTACAGTAGAGTGAGTAGGGGCTGGAGGAATAGTGTTGGAAATAGGAAATTTTTGCTTTTACCACAATACTATGGTATTGTGTGAACTTATTACACTGAATATGAATTTTTCATCATTTATTTTTAATTTTAATTTTTTATTTTTGACTGTGCTTGGTCTTCATTGCTGCACACAGGGTTTTTCTAGTTGCTGTAGCAGGGGCTACTCTAGTTGTGGTGGGCAGGCTTTTCATTACAATAGCTTCTCTTGTTGCAGAGCACGGGCTCTATGGTGCCCAGGCTTCAGTAGTTGTGGCACATGGGCTTAGTTGCCTCTTGGCATGTGGAATCTTCCCAGACCAGGGATCAGACCCTTGTTCCCTGCATTGGTGCGGATTCTTAATCACTGGACCACCAGGGAAGTCCTTATAACTTAAAAATGTTTTGGGGGAAATAGAATATTTTTTTAAATTATAAAAAAGTAAATTTAAGGGCAGGGCATAAAGGAAAAAATATTATGTAAAATTCTACCATCCCAAGATATTCATCCTCTCTTTATCAAAACAAACAAGATTGTTTGCACATGTATATATTTGTTCAACCTGTATTTATCAAACACCTACTATATACCTGAGTTCAGACGCTGAGCTAGACACTGAATAAGATGAATAAGTCACCAAGACAAGATCCCTGCTCTCAAGAGCTTATATTATTCACACATACACATTGCAAAACACATGCACATTTAAAGTGCTATGAAGATTCTGTTTCAAGTAGACCACCCCAAAGGCCAAAACAGATATTTTTAACATCTGTTGTTTTTGAGAAAATGCAAAATGACAAAAATTACTATGGATTCCTAATCCCCAATGTGTGGTATTAGTAGGTGGGGCCTTTGGGAGGTGATTAGGTTATAAGGGTGGAACTCTCATGAATAAGATTAAGTGCCCTATCAAAGAGACACCAGAGAGCTTTCTCACCACTTCTGCCAGGTGAGGATACTACAGAAAGATAGCAGTCTACACCAGAAGAGGGTCCTCACTAGAACCCAACCATGCTGGAAGCCTTATCTTAGACTCCCAGCTTCCAGAACTGTGGGAATTATATTCCTGCTGTTTAAATGCAAAAAAAAAAAATACTATGAATTCATTAAACATTTTAAACAAACCTGTATCCTTTTCCTTACAACTGTATCTAAAAATATATTAAAAGTCATACAAGTAGGTATGTAAACTTTGAGAGAAGGACTGGGAAATCATTACTGTGTAATTTGCCATGCTGTTGTAGAGTCCTCCTTTTGGTGACCTGACCATCTCTTAATGAGTTCAGGGTCTGAAAACTGAGCCAGATCTAAAAGTGGACAAAGGATGGTCACCGTCCACTGGGACAACTGTCCTCAGCCCCTGGTCACCCAACCTTAATTTCTTCTGATTAAAAATTGAGGAGTACACTTGTTGTTTATCTATTTATATTCTGTTAACCATTTCCATGATTCTCTGAGGGTCAGGTTTCTGCAGCTGTCATTCTGACCTTTCCACTCTTCATAATAATTGCATCTGCCTGGCTTCTTGCAATTAAGTGTTATTACCTGACTTCTTGTTTCAAAACCCTATCGCTCCCCTTGCGGAACCCAGTTTTCCAACAGCTGCTCCTACTGTCAGTCCTAGCCCATAAAGGAAAACCACAACTGAACTTTCAGAGATGCTGGTGCACCCCTTAGTATCACATTCCTTAGAGTCTTGATGAATTCACAGGTCTCCTATTGGTCTTCCCATAGAACACGATCATTCTGTGGGATTTCTGACCTTAAGTACATCCACCTCATGCTGACTTCTCTAAAATTTTTAATCTCTTCTTATACTATATGTCTTGGCAACTCTGGCATTTTTTATCTCATGTAGGCTATAACGTTTTCCATGCCTCTAAGAACCATCCTTATAACAAATTTGTACCATTTCCTGGGGTCCTTGGCAGAGTGATAAATTCTGTGATTTAGAGTGCTTCCTGGAGAAGGCAGTGGCACCCCACTTCAGTACTCTTGCCTGAAAATCCCATGGACAGAGGAGCCTGGAAAGCTGCAATCCATGGGGTTGCTGAGGGTTGGACACGACTGAGCGAATTCACTTTCACTTTTCACTTTCATGCATTGGAGAAGGAAATGGCAACCCACTCCAGTGTTCTTGCCTGGGGAATCCCAGGGACAGGGGAGCCTGGTGGGCTGCCGTCTATGGGGTCGCACAGAGTCGGACACGACTGAAGCAACTTAGCAGCAGCAGCAACAGCAGAGGCTCAGTCGGTAAAGAATCTGCCTGCAGTGTAGGAGACCTGGGTTCAATCCCTGGATTGGGAAGATCCCCTGGAGAAGGAAATGGCAACCCACTCCAGTATCATTGCCTGGAAAATCTCATGGACAGGGGAGCCTGGTGAGCTGCAGTCCATGGGGTCGCAAAGAGTCGAGCCCGACTGAGTGACTAACACTTACTTACACTTAATCCAATTTTGCACTGAGGAGTTCATGATCTGAGCCACAGTCAGCTCCCAGTCTTGTTTTGGCTGACTGTATAGAGGTTTTCCATTTTCTGCTGCAAAGAATATAATCAGTATGATTTTGGTATTGACCATCTGGTGATGTCCATATGTAGAGTCGTTTGCTGTGTTGTTGGAAGAGGGTGTTTGCTATGACCAGTGTGTTCTCTTAGCAAAAATCTGTTACACTTTTCCCTGCTTCATTTTGTGCTCTGAAGGCCAAACTTCCTGTTACTCCAGGTATCTCTTGACTTTCTACTTTTGCATTCCAGTTCCCTATGATGAAAAGGATGTCTTTTTTTGGTGTTAGTTCTAGAAGGTCTTGAATATCATCATCAGTTCAGTTCAGTCCCTCAGTCATGTCTGACTCTTTGTGACCCCATGAATCACAGCACGCCAGGCCTCCCTGTCCATCACCAAATCCTGGAGTTCACTCAAACCCATATCCATCGAGTCGGTGATGCCATCCAGCCATCTCATTCTCTGTCGTCCTCTTCTCCTCCCGCCCCCAATCACTCCCAGCATCAGAGTCTTTTCCAGTGAGTCCACTCATTGCATGAGGTGGCCAAAGTATTGGAGTGTCAGCTTTAGCATCAGGCCTTCCAGTGAACACCCAGGATCGATCTCCTTTAGAATGGACTGGTTGGATCTCCTTGCAGTCCAAAGGACTCTCAAGAGTCTTCTCCAGCACCACAGTTCAAAAGCATCAATTCTTCGGCGATCAGCTTTCTTCACAGTCCAACTCTTACATCCATACATGACCACTGGAAAAACCATAGCCTTGACTAGGTGGACCTTGGTTGGCAAAGTAATGTCTCTGCTTTTTAATATGCTATCTAGGTTGGTCATAACTTTCCTTCCAAGGAGTAAGCGTCTTTTTATTTCATGGCTGCAGTCAACATCCACAGTGATTTTGGAGCCCAAAAAGATAAACTCTGACACTGTTTCCACTGTTTCCCCATCTATTTGCCATGAAGTGATGGGACCAGATGCCATGATCTTAGTTTTCTGAATGTTGAGCTGCAAGCCAACTTTTTCACTCTCATCTTTCACTTTCATCAAGAGGCTTTTTAGTTCCTCTTCACTTTCTGCCATAAGGGTGGTGTCATCTGCATATCTGAGGTTATTGATATTTCTCCTAGCAATCTTGATTCCAGCTTGTGCTTCTTCCAACCCAGCATTCCTCATGATGTACTCTGCATATAAGTTAAATAAGCAGGGTGACAATTCAATTTCAGCTTCTTCAGCATTACTGATGGGGACACAGACTTGGATTACTGTGATATCCAATGGTTTGCCTGGGAAATGAACAGAGATCATTCTGTCATTTTTGAGATTGCGCCTAAATACTGCATTTCTGACTCTTTTGTTGACTATGAGGGCTACTCCATTTCTTCTAAGGTATTCTTGCCCACAGTAGCAGATATAATGGTCATCTGAATTAAATTCACGCATTCCAGTCCATTATAGTTTGCTGATTCCCAAAATGTTGATGTTCACTCTTTCCATCTCCTGTTTGGCCACTTCCAATTTTCCTTAATTCGTAGACCTAACATTCCAGGTTCCTAGGCAACATTGTTCTTTACATCATCAGACTTTACTTCTATCACCAGTCACATCCACAAGTGGGTGTTGTTTTCACTTTGGCTCCTTCTCTTCATTCTTTCTGATGTTATTTCTCCGCTCTTCTCCAGTAGCATATTGGGCACCTACCAATCTGGGGATTTCATCTTTCAGTGTCACATCTTTTTGCATTTTCATACTGTTCATGGGATTCTCAAGGCAAGAATACTGAAGTTGTTTGCCATTCCCTTCTCCAGTAGACCACATTTTGTCAGAACTATCCACCATGACCCATCCGTCTTGGGTGGCCCTACATGGCCTGGCTCATAGTTTCATTGAGTTAGACAACGCTGTGATCTGTGTGATCAGACTGGTTAGTTTTCTGTGATTGTGGTTTTCATTCTATCTGCCCTCTGTTGGATAAGGATAAGAACTGGTGGAAGCTTCCTGATGGGAGGGACTGGCTGTGGGGGAATCTGAGTTTTACTCTGTTGGGTGGGGCCATGCTCAGTAAATCTTTAATCCAATTTTCTTTTGATAGGTGGGACTGTGTTTCCTCCCTGTAGTTTGGCCTCAGGGGTCAAATGGCTGTAATGGTGACCTCTTTCAAAAGGACTTATGCCAGGACTGTTGTATTCAGTGCCCCTGAACCCATGGCAGGCCACTGTTGACCCACGCCTCCGCTGGAGACCCCAGGACACTCACAGGCAAGTCTGACTCAGTTTCTTGTGTGGTCACTGCTCCTTTCTCCTGGGTCCTAGTGTGCACAAGGTTTTGTTTGTGCCCTCCAAGAATCTGTTTCCCCAGGCCTGTGGAAGTTTTATAATGAAATCCCACTGGTCTTCAAAGTCAAATTCCCTGGGGGTTCTCAGTCCCTTTGCTGGCTTCTCAGGTTGGGAAATCTGTTTTGGGCCCTAGAACTTTCTTAAAAGTGTGAGAATTTCTTTGGTATAATTGTTCTGCAGTTTGTGGGTCCTCTGCTCTGCACCTCTAGGGTGGAGCTAATGGTGACCTCCTCCAAGAGGGCTTGTGACACATGCCGCATGTCCGAGGTAAGAAAAAGAAATGCATCACCGGCATTTACATTCTTTTTTTATGCCGGTGATGATTATGTTATGATTTTATTAACATTGATAATGAGAGCAAAAAAAAAAAAAAAAGAAAAAGAAATGCAAAAAGGCAAAATGGTTGTCTGAGGATGACTTACAAATATCTGAGAAAAGAAGAGAAGCAGAAGTCAAAGGAGAAAGGGAAATATATACCCATATGAATGCAGAGTTCCAAAGAATAGCACTGAGAGATAAGAAAGCCTTCCCCAGTGATCAGTACAAAGAAATAGAGGAAAACAATAGAATGGGAAAAGCTAGAGATCTCTTCAAGAAAATTAGAGATAACAAGGGAACATTTCATGCAAAGATGTGCTCAATAAAGGACAGAAACAGTATGGACCTAACAGGAGCAGAAGATATTAAGGAGAGGTGTCAAGAATACACAGAAGAACTCTACAAAAAAGATCTTCAAGATAAGCACAATGATGTGATCACTCATCTAGTGTCAGACATTCTGGAACGGGAAGTCAAGTGGGCCTTAAGAAGTATCACTGCAAGCACAGATAGTGGAGGTGATGGAATTCCAGTTGAGCTATTTCAAATCCTAAAAGATGATGCTGTGCAAGTGCTGCACTCAATATGCCAGATAATTTGGAAAACTCAGCAGCAGCCACAGGACTGGAAAGGGTCAGTTTTCATTCCAATCCCAAAGAAAGGCAATGCCAAAGAATGTTCAAATTATTGCACAATTGCACTCATCTCACATGCTAGTAAAGTAATGCTCAAAATTCTCCAAGTCAGGCTTCAACAATATGTGAACCATGAACTTCCGTGTTCAAGTTGGATTTAGAAAAGGCAGAGGAATCAGAGATCAAATTGCCAACATCCGTTGGATCATAGAAAAAGCAAGAGAGTTCCAGAAAAACACCTACTTCTGCTTTATTGACTATGCCAAGGCCTTTGACTGTGTGGATCACAACAAACTGTGGAAAATTCTTAAAGAGATAGGAATACCAGACTACCTTACCTGCCACCTGAGAAATCTGTATGTCGGTCAAGAAGCAACAGTTAGAACCGGACATGGAACGATGGACTAGTTCCACATTGGGAAAGGAGTACGTTAAGGCTGTATACTGTCCCTCTGCTTATTTAGCTTATATGTAGAGTATATCATGAGAAAATCGGGCTGGAATCAAGATTCCTGAAAGAAATATCAATAACCTCAGATATGCAGATGACACCACCCTTATGGCAGAAAGTCAAGAGAAACTAGAGTCTCTTGATGAAAGTGAAAGAGGAGAGTGAAAAATCTGGCTTAAAACTCAGCATTCAAAAAACCAAGATCGTGGCATCCAGTCCATCACTTCATGGCAAATAGAAGAGGAAACGATGGAAATAGTGACAGACTTTATTTTCTTGTGCTCCAAAATCAGTGAAGATGGTGACTGCAGCCATGAAATTAAAAGGACACTTGCTCCTTGGAAGAAAAGCTGTGACAAACCTAGATTTACTTTGCCAACAAAGGTCTGTCTAGTCAAAACTATGGATTTTCCAGTCATCATGTATGGATGTGAGAGTTGGACTATAACGAAAGCTGAGGGCCCAAGAATTGACACTTTTGAACTGTGGTATTGGAGAAGACTCTTGAGAGTCCCTTGGACTGCAAGGAGATCAAACCAATCAATCCTAAAGGAAGTCAGACCTGAATACTCATCGGAAGGACTGAGGCTGAAATTGAAACTCTGATACTTTGGCCACCTGATGCAAAGAACTGACTCATTGGAAAAGACCCTGATGCTGGGAAGGATTGAAGGCAGTAGGAGAAGGGGACGACAGAGGATGAGATGGTTGGATGGCATCACCGACTCAATGGACATGAGTCTGGGCAAGCTCCAGGAGTTGGTGATGGACAGGGAAGCCTGGTGTGCTGAAGTCCATGGGGTCGCAAAGAGTCGGACGCGACTGAGCGACTGAACTGAGCTAGATCCAATTTTACAATCTGGTACCCTGATCAAGCATCCTTGGCTCCAGTCCCTTGCTTCTCTCCCAGTTCTTGCCATTACATGCTTGGCTAGTTCTTGCAGCTCCTTTGGAGTATAGTCCCTTCTTATCAGACCCAGTATGTCCTGTACTGGATTATATATGGTGTTTCAACCGTATTTATCAGCCTAGTATCCAGGAGGGAGATACAGGCAGATTTTGAGGAGAGTACATGCAGTGTTGCAGGGTACTGGCTTCTGCACTGTCTACAAGCAAGAGGTGAGGGATGGCGGGCCATTTCTATAGGTTCAGGGGGGTCAGAAGAATCTGGAAATTCAAGATCTTCAGAAGCATCAATCAGATATCCTCATTCCATGTTTTGTGATCCCATTATTTCCTAACCAGGACCCTTACCTGCGTTGCTTGGAAGTTTAACATTATTGAAGCTTAAACTATTCTGATGATAATCCTGGTCCTCACCTTTCCTTGCTGCCCCACAGCAGGTGTTTAAGCCCTTGTTATGTGCTGTTAAGGAAGCACTCTGGATTTCATAGGCTTCCATGGTGGCACAGTGGTAAAGAATACACCTGCAATGAGGAGATGAATGTTCAGTCCCTGGGCTGAGAAGAGCCCCTGGAGAAGGAAAATGGCAACTCACTCCAGTATTCTTGCCTGGGAAATTCCATGGACAGAGAAGCCTGGTGGGCTATTGTCCATGGGGTCACAAAAGAATCAGGCAGTGACTAAGCAACAACTGGATTTCATATTTAGCTTTCAGTAACAGTGTCAGACTTTATTTTTTTGGGCTCCAAAATCACTGCGGATGCTGATTGCAGCCATGAAATTAAAAGACACTTGCTCTTTGGAAGGAAAGTTATGACCAACCTAGATAGCATATTAAAAAGCAGAGACATTACTTTGCCAACAAAGGTCCATCTAGTCAAGGCTATGGTTTTTCCAGTGGTCATGTATGGATGTGAGAGTTGGACTGTGAAGAAAGCTGATCACCGAAGAATTGATGCTTTTGAACTGTGGTGCTGGAGAAGATTCTTGAGAGTCCCTTGGACTGCAAGGAGATCCAACCAGTCCATTCTAAAGGAGATCAATCCTGGGTGTTCATTGGAAGGACTGATGCTAAAGCTGAAACTGCAATACTTTGGCCACCTCATGCGAAGAGTGGACTCACTGGAAAAGACTCTGATGCTGGGAAGGATTGGGGGCAGAAGGAGAAGGGGACGACAGAGAATGAGATGGCTGGATGGCATCACCGACTCGATGGACATGAGTTTGAGTGAACTCCGGGAGTTGGTGATGGACAGGGAGGCCTGGCATGCTGTGATTCATGGGGTTGCAAAGAGTCGGTCACGACTGAGCAACTGAACTGAACAGAATCCAATTTCGCTCTCCTTGTAGTTATTATGCCTCCAGTATATATTTTTTGAAATATCATTGATTTACAATGTTGTGTTAGTTTTTGACATACAGCAAAGTTATTGAGGTATTTTTTCCATTATGGTTTATTTATTACAGGATGTTGAATGTAGTTCCCTGTGCTATACATTTATGTCTACAGAACGTAAACTCCTAATTTATCCTTCCCCCATCCCCTTTCCTCTCTGATAACCATAAATTTGTTTCCTATGTCTGTGAGTCTGTTTCTGTTTTGTAAATAAGCTCAATTGTATCATATTTTAGAGTGCACATATAAGTGATATCATATGGTGTTTGTCTTTCTCTTTCTGACTTACTTCACTTAGAGTGATAATCTATAGGTCCATCCCATTTTCCTGTGGCATTATTTCATTCTTTTTTCATAGCTGAGTAGTATTCCAGTGTGTGTATATATACACACATACATCTTCTTTATCTATTTATCTGTCAGTGGATGTTGCTTCTATGTCTTGGCTATTGTAAATAGTGCTGCTATGAACATTGGGGATGCATGTATCTTTTTTTCTTTTTTTAAATGTTTGTTTTATTTTTGGTTGCCCCATGAGGCATGTAGGATCTTAGTTCCCAGATCTGGGAGCACAGAGTCTTAACCACTGGACCACCAGGGAAGTCTTATCTTTTTAAAAATTTTTACTGAAATATAGTTGGTTTACAATGTTGTGTTACTTTCAGAGGTACAGCAAAGTGATTCTTTTTTTTTTTTCAAAGTGATTCATTTATACATATATATAAATATATATTCTTTTTTCACATTCTCTTCCTTTATAGTTTATTACAAGATATTGAGTATAGTTTCGTATGCTATGCAGTAGGTCCTTGTTGGTTATCTATTTTGTATATAGTACTGTGTATGTTTTAATCCCAAATTCCTAATTTATTCCTTCTCTCCTTTTCCTTTGGTAACCCTAAGTTTGTTTTCTATATCTCTGAGTCTATTTCTACTTTGTAAGTAAGTTCATTTATGTCATTTTTTTTATTCCACATATAAGCAATATCAGATAGTATGTATCTTTCTCTTTCTGACTTACTTTGCTTAGTATGATAATCTCTGGATCCATCCATGTTGCTGCAAATGGCATTCTTTCATTCTTTTTTATGGCTGAGTAATATTCCATTGTATACATATACTACATTTTTGTTATCCATTTATCTGTTGTTGGACATTCAGGTTGTTTCCATGTCTTGGATACTGTTCTTAGTGCTGCTATGAACAGAGTGGTGCATGTATCTTTTCAAATTAGAGTTTTGTCTGGAGGTATGCTTAGGAGTATGATTGCTAGAGTATTTGGCAATATTTTTAGTTTGTTGAGAAACCTCTGTACTGTTCTCTATAGTGATTGCACCAACTTACATTCTCATTAACAGTGTAGAAGGGTGCCCTTTCCTCCACACCCTCTCTAGCATTTGTTATTTGTTATTTTATTATTATTATTTTGGTTGCACCATGAGGCTTGTGGGGTATTATTTCCCTGACCAGGGATCAAACCTGGGGTCTAGCAGTGAGAGCATCAAGTCCAAACCACTGAATCGCCAGGGAATTCCCTGGTATTTGTAGACTTTTTAATGATGGACATTTTGAATGGTGGGGCTTCCTGGGTGTCTCACTGGTAAAGAATCTGCCTGCTAATACTGGACACACGGGTTCAATCCCTATGTTGGGAAGATCCTCTGGAGGAGGAAATGACAACTCATTCCAGTGTTCCTACCTGGAGAATCCCATGGACAGAGAAACCTGGCAGACTACAGTCCATGGGGTCACAAAAGAGTCAGACATGACTGAGCAATTGAGCATGTATGCACACAGGATTCTAACTGGTGTGAGATGATAGCTTGATTTGCATTTCTGTAATGATTAGCAGTGGTGAGCATCTTTTCATGTGCCTATTGGCCATCTATATGTCTTCTTTGGAAAAATATCTGTTTAGGTCTTCTGTCCATTTTTTGATTGGGTCATTTGGGTTTTGTTTCAAGTTTATATGAGTTGTTTATGCATTTTGGAAATTAAGCCCTTGTCAGTTCAGTTCAGTTCAGTCGCTCAGTCGTGTCCAACTCTTTGCAACCCCATGAATCACAGCACGCCAGGCCTCCCTGTCCATCACCAACTCCCGGAGTTCACTCAAACTCACGTCCATCGAGTCGGTGATGCCATCCAGCCATCTCATTCTCTGTCGTCCCCATCTCCTCCCGCCCCCAATCCCTCCCAGCATCAGAGTCTTTTCCAGTGAGTCAACTCTTCTCAGAGTTTCAGCTTCAGCATCAGTCCTTACAATGAACACCCAGGATTGATCTCCTTTAGGATGGACTGGTTGGATCTCCTTGCAGTCCAAAGGACTCTCAAGAGTCTTCTCCAGCACCACAGTTCAAAAGCATCAATTCTTCGGTGATCAGCTTTCTTCACAGTCCAACTCTCACATCCATATATGACCACGGGAAAAACCATCAGTTGCATAATTTGCCAATATTTTCTCCCAGTCTGTAGGTTGTTTTTCACTTTGTTCGTGTTTCCTTTGCTCTGCAAAAGATTGTAAATTTGGGTCCTGTTTATTTTTTATTTTGTTTGTGTTGCCTTGGGAGGCTGATCTAAGAAGACTTTGGTTAGATTTATTTCAGAGAATGTTTTGCCTGTGTTCTCTTCTGGAAGTCTTATGGTGTCATGTCTTATATTTAAGTCTTAAAGCCATTTTGAGTTAATTTTTGCATATGGTATGAGGGAGTGTTATAGCTTCACTGATTTGCATGTGGCTCTCCAGCTTCCCCAATACCACTTGCTGAAGAGACTCTTTTCTCCATTGTTGATTCTTGCCTCCTTTGTCAGAGATTAAATGACTATAGGTGTAACTAAGCTATATGTGCTGTACATGTTGAATGCTTATTAAATGGGAAACCTGGACTTCCTTGTATTTAATTGTTCCTTTCTGGTGAGTGAGAAATGGTCTTAGGATGCTGAAAATCAGCCCTCTCTCTGGCCTTGCTCAGTATATCTGTGTGGTTCGTAACTTTTTCCTACCTTAGCACACATAACAGATGCTGTCTATATTTGATACATACATACCCTGACGTGTCCTCTGTACGCAAAAAAGCACTCAAGAAAAGCATGTCAAAATGCCAGGCAGTGAAAAGGATGTGACCATTGGGATAACTTTTGTCTTTAAAATTATTTTTAGAAGGGGCTTCCCTGGTGGTTCAGTGGTTGGGACTTCGAGCTTCCACTGCAGGGGGTGTGGGTTCAATCCCATGCGGCACAGCCAGAAAAGAAAAGTTATTTTTATAAGTTAATTTATTTGTCAACTTTGACTTTTAGTATGATTAACTACTTGTTACTTGAGGCCCCTATGACAGTGGATTTAACACACAATGGAACCACTAATATAAGTAAATCCTATAACTTAAAATATTTATCACAAGTCAAACCTGTGGCTTATTTAGTAGCACAGGATTCCAAGATTTACACATTCATGTGTCAAACTTTCAATTGAGGGAATTCCCTGGCATTTCAGTAGTTAGGACTCTGAGATTTCACTGCCAAAGGCTGAGGTTCAAACCCTGGACAGGGAACTAAGACCCCACAAGCCACCAAAAACATCAACAACATAAACATTCAATTGAGCACATGAACCAGGTACTGAGGAAACAAAGGTGAATAAGACGCCATCCCTGCTCCAATCTAGTGTAGCAGTTCTTGAGTTAACTGAGCTTATTAACATGCAGAGTCTGATTCAGTAGGTGAGACCAAGGAATTTGCATTTTTAACACACCCATGGGTGATTTCCTCAAGAGTATAGGATGGTCTTATTTTGAAAAACACTGGTATTGACACAGAGAAGCCCCAAAATTACATCAGGGGTTCAAGATCAGGGACTCTTTTCTATCCTTGATGTCTCCTAAAATAAGTAGCACATGCATATTATCATGTACTAAAGTTAAGAGTGACCCTCTGACAGTGACTCAGAAAGACTGAATTGGAAAAGAATGCAGACTTCTTTAAACAAGTTGCCTGTCAATATGTAGGCGTTTTCAGAAGATTCCAAATCATCAACCCCCTCACTTGATAAATATTGAATGCCTACTCTGTCCCAGGTACTGGTGGGCATTCTCTTCTGTCTAAAGCTCCTCTTAAGGGGACTACCCTAGTGATCCAGTGGCTAAGACTCCACCTTCCAATGCAGGAGGCACAGGTTGGAACCCTGGTCAGGGAACCAAGACCCCACACTTCATGGGGTGTAGCCAAAAAGTAAAAAACAAAAAATGCAAAAAACCCAAAACCACCACCACCAAAAAACAAACAAACGAAAAACCCTCCTCTGATGCCCTACATGCTGCTACTTCTATTTCTCTGAACCATCATTCAGTTGATTATTGCCCTTTTCTGTGTCTTCAAGCTCTCTTTTTCTGCTGGATCCTTCCTTTTAACACATCTCTTTGTCTGAAAAGTAAAAAGTCTTTGGCCCTGTGTCTCCTCTTGCTATAGTTGTGTTCTAATTTCTTCCTCACAACCTCATCAGTTAGGATGCTTTGGCTGCAAGTGACAGAAAACTCAACACACATTGGCCCTAGGCTTGACTCTGTGAATTTAATCCACGGAAATTGTCGCCATTCAGCCAAGCAGAACTCTTTTCTTCAGAAACGTGATCTCTTTCATAATTCTGTGCTTTGGGGCATGCATGCTGCCTCACTGGATTGCCTTTTCCCCTCTCATGTGTTAAATGCTTTATCCTTTAGTACTCATCTCAGTTTCCTCGAGGAACTACTCCCTGACCCAAAGTGAAGTTGCTCAGTCGTGTCTGACTCATAGTGACCCCATGGACTGCAACCTACCAGGCTCCTCTGTCCATGGGATTTTCCAGGCAAGACTACTGGAGTGGGTTGCCATTTCCTGCTCCAGGGGATCTTCCCGACCCAGGGATTGAACCCAGGTCTCTTGCATTGTAGATAGATGCTTTACCGTCTGAGCCACCAGGGAAGTCACTCCCTGACCCAGGTGAGCAGATAAGATACAGAGTAGTAGATAATGAGCTTGTAGCCTGGAGAAAGGCAACAGACATAGTTTGAATCCCAGATCCACTGCTTTACCAGTTATGACAAGCCTGTGACTAGCAAGTTACTTAACATCTGTAAGATTCAGTTTCCTTACCTGTGAAATAGGCATAATATTAGTACCTACTTCATAGATACTTCATAGGTTGCAAAAACTAAAAGAGAAAATGCTGCAAAAGTGTTACGTTCAATGCCTGGCCCATCACACCTTTGGGCCACCCCGCACCTCGTATCTCCCTCTATTATTATTCATTCCTTTCACACTGTGCTGGCATTTTCTATTTGGTGCCATATCCTGCACTGGACTGTGGACTTGTTGAACACTGTCCCAGAGTTCAACAATAATAGCTAGTTACTTTTTTGTGAATACAAAAAATCCCAAAAATTATGCTAACACTTTGCATATATTATCCCACTTAATGTTAGTTGAAAACTACATAAAGGTCATGCTACCTGCTAAGGTTGGCCAGCACTGGACAATGCTTCTACCTCTTTTCTCTCTTCATAACAGGGGACTGTAGGGATCGCCTGGTTCAGGTCCCATGCTCAGTGGCTTTAATGTCCTCTGGTCCCAGGCTTCCAAATGATGCTTCTAGTATTTATTTCATTTTGAGTCCAGTATCCACAAATGGACGTACTGTCTTCATTTCTAATTTGGATGGGTTTCAGTTTTGTTATGAAGGAGGATAAAGTTAAGCTGTGGTGAAGCCCATTACCTGGGAACTCCTGGGAGGCCAAAGGAGAAGAAGATACAAAACTAACTGGATTAACCTAAGTAATCTTTTCCCCAACCTTTGCCTTTATTTCCCTCACATACTGCTCCCACCCTCCTCTGCCTGCCTTTCCATGCCCTTCCTTCTTTTTTAAAAAATATTTTTTCAGTCATGCCACATAGCATATGAGATCTTAGTTCCCTGGCCAGGGATGGAACCTGTGCTCCCTGCATTGAAGGCTCATAGTCTTTAAATACTGGATGGCCAGGGAAGTCCTTCATGCCCTTCTTGATTTAAACAATTTCCCTCCTTTCAGCTTCCCTTTTTCCACTGCTAATAAATACACATAGGTTTTCCTTTTTTTTTAATTTTGCTGCATCACACAGCCTGTACGATCTCAGTTCCCCAACCAGAGATCAAACCCAAGCCACAGCAGTGAGAGCACCAAATTCTAACCACTAGACCATCAGGAAACTCCTGCGGTTTCTCATACTTAAAAAAAAAAATCAAACAACTAATATATAAGAAAGCACAAATCAAAACCATAAGGAGATCTGCAGTAATGTGGATGGACCTAGAGATTACCATACTAAGTGAACCAAGTCAGAAATAGAAAGACAAATACCATATGATATTATTTATATGTGAAATCTAAACTATTACACAGATTTCCCTGGTAGTCCAGTGTTGAATACTCTGTGCTTCCAGTGCAGGGGGGGTGGGTTCAATCCCTGGACAGTGAACTAAGATCCTGCATGATGTAGAGGGTGGCCAACCCCCCCCCAAAAAAAAATATGACAAAAATGAACTTATTTACAAGTAGAAATAGACTCACAGATATAGAAAACAAATTTATGGTTACCAAAATGGAAAGGAGGTAAGGGAGGGATAAATTATGAGTTTGGGATTAGCAGATACAAACTACTACGTATAAAGTAGATAAACAACAATATCCTACTGCATAACACAGGAAACTATATTCAATGCCCTATAACAAACCATAACAGAAAAAGAATACAAGAAGAATATATATGTATTTTTGCTGTATGTCAGAAACTAACAACATAAATCAACTATACTTCAATGAAAACAAAATATAATACAATAAGATATTAGTTCACATGCATTAGGATGGATGTTTTTAAAAAATAGCACAGAAAATAACAAATGTTGATAAAGATGTGGATAAATTGGAACTCTTGTGAATTGTTTGTGGGAATGTAAAATGGTGCAGCCACTGTAGAAGATAACAATGGTGATTCCTCAAACTATTGACATAGAAGTACCATATGACCTAGCCAGTCCACTTTTGGGTTTTAATCCAAATAAGTGAAAGCAGAGATTTGAACAGATATTTGAATATCCATGTTAACAGTTGCATTTTTGAATCATAGTCAAAAGATGAAAATAACCCTATAGCTATGCTATATAATCGCTCAGTTGTGTCCGACTCTTTGCGACCCCATGGACTGTAGCCTACCAGGCTCCTCTGTCCGTGGGATTTTCCAGGCAATAGTACTGGAGTGGATTAATCCTCAATTCAGTTCAGTTCAGTTCAGTCACTCAGTCGTGTCCGACTCTCCGCGACCCCATGAATCACAGCACGCCAGGTCTCCCTGTCCATCACCAACTCCCGGAGTTCACTCAAACTCATGTCCACAGAGTTGGCGATGCCATCCAGCCATCTCACTCTCTGTCATCCCCTTCTCCCGCCCCCAACCTTTCCTAGCATCAGAGTCTTTTCCAGTGAGTCAACTCGTCGCATGAGGTGGCCAAAGTATTGCAGTTTCAGCTTTAGCATCAGTCCTTCCAATGAACACCCAGGATTGATCTCCTTTAGAATGGACTGGTTGGATCTCCTTGCAGTATAAGGGACTCTCAAGAGTCTTCTCCAACACCACAGTTCAAAAGCATCGATTCTTCGGTGATCAGCCTTCCTCACAGTCCAACTCTCACATCCATACATGACCACGGGAAAAACCATAGCCTTGACTAGACGGACCTTTGTTGGCAAAGTAATGTCTCTGCTTTTTAATATACTATGAAGGTTGGCCATAATTTTCCTTTCAAAGAGTAAGTGTCTTTTAATTTCATGGCTGCAATCAGCATCTGCAGTGATTTTGGAGCCCCCAAAAATAAAGTCGGACACTGTTTCCACTGTTTTCCCATCTATTTCCCATGAAGTGATGGGACCAGATGCCATGATCGTTGTTTTCTGAATGTTGAGCTTCAAGCCAACCTTTTCATCTCCTCTTTCACTTTCATCAAGAGGCTTTTGAGTTCCTCTTCACTTTCTGCCATAAGGGTAGTGTAATCTGCATATCGAGGTTATTGATATTTCTCCCAGCAATCTTGATTCCAGCTTGTGCTTCTTCCAGCCCAGCGTTCCTCATGATGTACTCTGCATATAAGTTAAATAAGCAAGGTGACAATATTCAGCCTTGACGTACTCCTTTTCCTTTTTGGAACCAATCTGTTGTTCCATGTCCAGTTCTGACTGTTGCTTCCTGACCTGCATACAGGTTTCTCAAGGTCAGGTGGTCTGGTATTCCCATCTCTTTCAGCCCCAACCAGTAACGCTGAAGAAGCCGAAGTGGAACAGTTCTATGAAAACCTACAAGACCTTTTAGAACTAACACCCAAAAAAGATGTCCTTTTCATTATAGGGGACTGGAATACAAAAGTAGGAAGTCAAGAAACACCTGGAGTAACAGGCAAATTTGGCCTTGGAGCACGGAATGAAGCAGGGAAAAGGCTAATAGAGTTTTGTCAAGAGAACGCACTGGTCATAACAAACACCCTCTTTCAACAACACAAGGGAAAACTACACATGGACATCACCAGATGGTCAACACCGAAATCAGATTGATTATATTCTTTGCAGCTAAAGATGGAGAAGCTGTATACAGTTAGCAAAAACAAGACCAGGAGCTGACTGTGGCTCAGATCAGGAACTCCTTATTGTCAAATTCAGACTTAAATTGAAGAAAGTAGGGAAAACCACTAGACCATTCAGATATGACCTAAATCAAATCCCTTATGATTATTCAGTGGAAGTAAGAAATATATTTAAGGGACTAGATCTGATAGATAGAGTGACTGATGAACTCTGGACGGAGGTTCGTGACATTGTACAGATGACAGGGACCAAGACCATCCCCATGGAAAAGAAATGCAAAAAACAAAATGGCTGTCTGAGGAGGCTTTACAAATAGCTGTGAAAAGAAGAGAAGCGAAAAGCAAAGGAGAAAAGGAAAGATATAAGCATCTGAATGCAGAGTTCCAAAGAATAGCAAGGAGAGATAAGAAAGCCTTCCTCAGCGATCAATGCAAAGAAATAGAGGAAAACAACAGAATAGGAAAAACAAGAGATCTCTTCAAGAAAATTAGAGATTCCAAGGGAACATTTCATGCAAAGATGGGCTCGATAAAGGACAGAAATGGTATGGACCTAACAGAAGCAGAAGATATTAAGAAGAGGTGGCAAGAATACACAGAAGAACTGTACAAAAAAGATCTTCACGACCAAGATAATCACGATAACGTGATCACTGACCTAGAACCAGACATCTTGGAATGTGAAGTCAAGTGGGCCTTAGAAAGCATCACTACGAACAAAGCTAGTGGAGGTGATGGAATTCCAGTTGAGCTATTTCAAATCTTGAAAGATGATGCTGTGAAAGTACTGCACTCAATATGCCAGCAAATTTGAAAAACAGCAGTGGCCACAGGACTGGAAGAGGTCAGTCTTCATTCCAATCCCAAAGAAAGGCAATGCCAAAGAATGCTCAAACTACCGTACAATTGCACTCATCTCACACGCTAGTAAAGTCATGCTCAAAATTCTCCAAGCCAGGCTTCAGCAATATGTGAACCGTGAACTTCCAGGTGTTCAAACAGGTTTTAGAAAAGGCAGAGGCACCAGAGATCAAATTGCCAACATCCGCTGTATCATGGAGAAAGCAAGAGAGTTCCAGAAAAACATCTATTTCTGCTTCATTGACTATGCCAAGGCCTTTGACTTGTGGATTAACCCTAAGTATCCATAAATAATGAGTAGATAAACAAAATGTGATACATACATACAATGGACTATTTTTAAAAAATTTTTATTGAAGTATAGTTGATTTGTAATGATTCAAGTGTACAGTGAATTGATTCTTTTACATAAACAATGGACTATTCAACCTGAAAAGGGAGGAAATTCTTAATGTGCTACAACATTGATAAATCTTATGATTTGGGAGAATGGCATTGAAACATGTATATTATCATATGTGAAACGAATCGCCAGTTCAGGGTCGATGCATGTTACAGGATGCTCAGGATTGAAGTGCGGGGATGACCCAGAGGGAAGATAACGGGAGGAGGGAGGTGAGAAGGGGGTTCAGGAAGGGGAACTCATGTACACCCGGGGCAGATTCATGTCAATGTATGGCAAAACTAACCAATATAATATTGTAAAATAATTAACCTCCAATAAAAAAACTAAGAAAAAGAGATAAATCTTGAAAATTTCATGAAAAGTGAAATCAGTTTTACACAGAAGGGCAAATGTATGAGTCTACGTAAATGAAGTATCTAGATTAGTCAAATTTATAGAGACAGAAAGTATTGAATAGAACGGTGGTTGCCTGGGGATTTTGGAGAGTGATGTATAGGAAGTTAGTGCTTAGTGGGTACAGAGTTTCAGTTTGGGAAGATGGAAAAGTTTTGGAAATGGATGGTGGTGAGGGTTATACAACAATGCGAATGTACTTAGTGCCACTAACTGTATACTTTAAAAATGGTTAAAATGATCAATTTTATGTTGTATATGTTTTATCAAAATAAAAAAGCAAGCAAACAAACATTAGTGTAACCTGATTACTAATCTCATTTTGAATAGTATGATTTTATGACTGATCACTTCTCCCAGTTCCAATCAGTTCTATTTCTGGAGCTTTTCTGGGCCTCAGTTCCCTCATCTGTTTAATGATCATGGCAGCTGCCTTGGGGCTTGTTTTGAATATTAAATGGCTTAGCACATGTGCAACACTTAGAAAAGTAGCCAGCACAAAGTACATGCTCAATAAATGTTAATTGATATTATCTCTCTTCTAATAAAATATTCAATGTTCTCTCTAAACTTACAATTTAAAAATTTCCCCTATTTGCTCCTTACTGCTCTAAAATCAAGATTCTTACTGTGAATACAATAGATAGGACTTTTCTGGTGGTCCAGTAGTTAAGAATCCGCTTTTCAATGCAGGGGACACTGTTTGATCCCCTGGTCCCGGAAGATCCCACATGCCTGTGGCAACTAAGCCTGTGTGCCACAAGTACTGAGCTCACGTGTAGCAACTACTGAAGCTCCTACTCCCTAGAGCCTATGCTCCATAAGAAGAGAAGCTACTGCAATGAAAAGCCTGCCCACCCCATCTAGAGAGGAACGCCTGTTTGATACAACTAGAGAAAGCCTGAGTGCAGCAACAAAGACCCAGGGAAGCCAATAAATAAATATTTTAAATAGATGATCAGCAAGACCTACTGTAGGGCAACTCTACTTAATATTCTGTAATAAGCCATAAAGGAAAAGAATCAGAAAAAGAATGAATAAATGTATATGTAAAAATGAATCACTTTGCTATACACGGGAAACTAGCACAACTTTGTCGGAGAAGGCAATGGCAAGCCACTCCAGTACTCTTGCCTAGAAAATCGCATGGACAGAGGAGCCTGGTGGGCTGCAGTCCATGGGGTCGCTACTAGTCGGACACGACTGAGCGACTTCACGTTCACTTTTCACTTTCACACATTGGAGAAGGCAATGGCATCCCACTCCACTGTTCTTGCCTGGAGAATCCCAGGGACGGCAGAGCCTGGTCGGCTGCCGTCTATGGGGTCGCACAGAGTCGGACACGACTGAAGCGACTTAGCACCAGCACCAGCACAACTTTGTAAATCAACTATAATATAATTTTTTTAAAAAAATGAAATAAAAAGATTCTGTGCAAGCTGTTCATACCGGTCTCATAGAGACTATGACCAACATCAATGTATGGCCACATTTAACCTTTTAAGAAACATTTATTTTATGTTTGTTTGGCTGTGCTTGGTCTTAGTTGCAGCACATGGGATCTTTCGCTGTGGCCTATGGGAGCTAGATTCCCGACCAGGGATTGAACCTGGATTCTCTGTACTGGGAGCACGGAGTCCCAGGCACTGGACCACCAGGGAAGTCCCTAGCCTTTTTAATATTATGATCTTTGGACATTATTGTGCTGCATTTTATCTTGTACTGAATACACTCTTATTATTCATTCATTAGTTGCATGAGGGGATATCTAAAAAGAATGCAGCAGGGTATACACTCTCATGACACAACAGAAGCAACTTAGCATACATGCATGCATAGACTCCCATGGAGGCCTTTCTCAGGCCAGAGCCTTTTTTAACAGACCTTTAGAATTTTTTCTTCTTGCCCTGGGAACTGGTGTTCAACCCCCAAAGCCCTCCTCACTCAGCCTTTTCAAGACTCAGGGTTCTGCTCCTTGCACTGTCTTGTTCTAGTAGGTACCTGAATTCTGATGAGAGGAACTTGCTGTTCTGATTTCAAGTCCTGCATACCAGGTGACCCTTATCATAGCAGGTGAGCCTCAGCATACTTGTGCTGCTTGGAAACAATTCCCTTCAGGTACTCTAACACAGGCATGTGCACCCAGAAGGTCACCTCTTACATCGTCAGGAGGCAGGTGACGCTAAAACAGATGGCTTGATTTAAAAATGAGAGAAGTAATCCTGTGTGGGAATATACAGCAGATTGTTTAATGAGGTTACAGTGAAGGAGTAGAAGTGGATGAAACCTCAAAGGGAGATAAAAGCTTTAAAACCTAAATCTTGAGGAAGCCCACATTTAGGGGATGAGGGAGAAAAAATGCAGAATAATGCTCTACTGGTTGAAGCCATCTGAGTCAGTATTACTTGACTCTTCCGATGATCTTAATCTGTGGCGAAATTTATACTTCAGTTATTTTCCATTTCAGGTTTGTTAACCTCTGGCTTTCATATACTGACAGATTCAGGAGTAATTCAGAGTTCTTACACCATTATCTAGGACTACACTGGCCACTATGGTAGCCACTAGCCACGTGCGACTATTTAAATTTAATTCAAAGAAATAAAACTAAAAATTCAATCCCTCATTTCAAGTATTTAACAGCCGCATCTGGTTAGGCACTACCATATTGGGGAGCGCTGACAGAGGACATTTCCAACATTGCAGATAGTTCAGTGAGGTTAGGAGGTCTCTGCCTATTTGTCTGTTTTTCCTGCTGGGTGTACCTAGACGTGTGTGTGTTTTAAAAAAATTTTATGGGGGTTTAATTGATTTACATTTTTCATTAGTTTCAGGTGTACAGTAAAGTGACTCTGTTATACAAAACATATGTCTACTCTTTTTTAGATTCTTTTCCATTATAGGCCGTTAGAGAGTATTGAGTAGAGTTCCCTTTGCTCTACAGTAGGTCCTTATTAGTTATCTGGATGTGTTATTTTTACTAAAAAGGAAATGTGACCCAAAACTGGTCAAGCTATACACTTACAGATAGTGGTCAAAAATGGGATATATTATTTAGGATTAGAGTCACCTTGGGTGATAAACCCTAAATAGCAGGGTTAAATAGGTGGGGTGGAGAAGGAAATGGCAACCCATTCCAGTGTTCTTGCCTGGAGAATCCCAGGGACGGGGGAGCCTGGTGGGCTGCTGTCTATGGGGTCACACAGAGTCGGACACGACTGAAGTGACTTAGCAGCAGCAGCAGCAGCAGGGGAAGCTTATTTTTCATGTTAGAGTTCAAGTATAGGCAGTCTGGGGCTGTTTTGGCTACTCTGATTCACAAAGTCCTCGAGGTCCCAGACTACTTCTGACTTCTGCAGGTCCAGGGTGGGGTTCTGTCATGACAGTTTCTAAGCAGTAATAGGAAAGCAGAGGGGAAGGAGGGAGAGGACACCTGTCTCACCTGTCAGCTGTTTTTTAAGGAAAGTTCTCAGCTGCTATAACAACATCTTTACTTCCACTGGTAGCTGCACAGCAGACTGGGAAATATAAACTTTAATGAAACAGAGGAAGAACAAATATCAGGAAACAATGAGTAGTTTTCCCCTTAGGGCTCAGGGCCAGAAAAGAGGACCGGTTAGGAAATGCCAGTCAGAAACAAAAGCTATTAAGTCTGTCCAAGTCTTGCACCCTGGCAAGTGAAAAAAAAATTTGTTTTCTCCTCAGGTTGAGAAGATATATAATATTGTGGCCTGACAGAGCAGATATTTCTCAAATCCAAATCAGGGAGGCACTGTGACAGAGCCACTTGAATTGTGATTGCAATTGTAAAGGAGGATAAAATCACCTCAGTCTGAAGGAATTGTTGCTGCTTATACATTGGTGGAGGGTGGATTGGGGTTTACCTACCTGGAGTCAACTAAGACAAGAATTAAGAATTAATTAAGAATTTGCCTTTCAACACAGGGGACAAGGGTTCTATCCTCAGTTGGGGAACTAAGATCCCACTTGCCATGGGGCAACTAAGCCTGCATGCTGCAACTAGAGAGCCTGTGCTCCATAACAAGAGAAGCTCAAGTGCTGCAACTAGAGAAAGCCTGTGGGTTGCAGTGAAGACCCAGCACAGCCAAAAACAAAATTAAAAAATTTGAAAAGGACAAGAGCTACTGGAAAAGAACATGTCTCTGTTCATATATATTTTTTTTATTTTTTTTTTCATTTTTTTTTTCATATATTTATTAAAGTGGCATCATAAAAATATCTGGTCTTACCACAGCAGATATAAATATCTCCAAAAGAAGATTAGACAATGCATGTTTATTGAACAATCTGCTTGGGCACTGCCTGTTCTCTCTAATTATATGACCCTCCTCATGTTCTGGAAGTGGGCTTTCCCACTAGAAGGGAATGTCCTGGGTAGGTGATCTTGGGTTTCAAGTCATGCCCATTTTCTGTTGTCAATTAACAGATGGACAGTTTGGTTTGTTATTTCTCCTTTCATGAAGTTTCTTGTCATGAAACAGATAAACTCAAGTTCCTGAATTAGCAAAGCCAAGAATGAACACTGGATCTGTAGCAACACCTTGACCTCAAACTCCCACAAGATAATCTTTTCTGAAATCATTATGTCCTGGATCCTCCTTAAACTCTGAAGGGACTCGATCAAGAGGTGAAATTGCTGAATCATATTTGCCATTTGCTCTATTATAATGTCCTTCTGCCTGTGTCATTATAGCCCTTTTTAAAGGATTTCTTGAAATTTGTCTTTTGGCCTCTTGAGGCAGTGCCAACTCAATCTAAATTTGTGCAGGTTACTGTAGAATATATATATTTTAAAGTATATGACAAAAGTCATTACCTTCCAGGGTTTTATCCTCTGTTGAAAAGTCTTGTATATATAAAACAATGAAAAAGCAGTTTAGTCATGTTTGTAATCTAGTTTTCACTTGAACACAAGTAAGTACCAGTGTTACAGCAAAAAGAGTAAATATTACAGGGTGTCAGAAGGAAAACAGTCATTATGAGATGGAGGCATTAGGGCAAATTTTTAAGGAGAAAATGGAATTTAAGGTATGTTCTTTTTTTTTTAAGGTGTGTTCTTAGTAGGTAGATTCTATGTATCAGTTAAGACCTATTGGTTGCAAGAAACCCAACTCAGATAAATTTAGGTAAAAGAGTTTATACTTGGAAGTCAAGGAAAAGCCATGCAGCCCAGCCTCAGCCACTAGAACCATCAATATAAATGCTGACTGGATCTTCTTTTATCCTTCCATTTCTGTCTCTCTTAGCATCTTGATATTATTTTCTGTTTCCATAAACCAGTTTTCTTCATAATACTAGAAGGTCACTCAGGAGCTCCTGCACCAGCATCACCTGGGGTTAGAAGGTCTCTTTTCCAACGTTAGTTCAGAAAGTCCCTAGGACTAACTGATTGACCCACTACTGGCCAGCTTTCTACCACTAGATCAGTCACCTGAAGTCAGGGAGTTGGGGGGAGGTGGGAATGGGGAAGTTGTGTAAATACTTGTGACCAAATGAATGGGATGCGGAAGAGAGGAATATCAAGCTGAGAAAGTATGAACTCTCTTATGAGGAGAAATGAGTGTGGTTTAGGTAGATACTACCTGGGATGGTGTTGGGCCCTATCCCACAGGCCCAACCTCCAAACGTATGAAAGAGCCTGGATACAGGGACAGAGACATCAAGGATTTATTGGATAGGAGATCTGAAGCAAATGGTCCTGGAACAACACCCTACCGAGGGCTGCAGACAGAACATAGCAATCTTCCATACTTGGTGGAGGGGAGAGAAAGGCTACCATTTATAAAAGGGGGAGTTGATGTCAGGTGGTCTCCTCAGTTCTGAGGGACTAATTAATCCTATACTTAAGAGACTGGATAGTCAAGTCAGTGAATCAAGGACTTGTGACCCATGGGGCTGTACAGAAAGCAAAACAGCCATCTTGAATGTCCTGACCATACAGATAAGAAATTGAGGATAAGTATGAGTAGTATAGATGGAGTAGGAGATTATGGAGGGTTTAGGATTGATGAGTGGCATGTTTGGAGGCCAAAGGAATTTTGTGTTTATATCTGGGTGGTTTTTAAATGAAATTAGACAAACCATTGTGTTCAGAGTAAGGCAATCAGCAGATTGAATGTAAATTTCATAGGGCAACAACGATTGGGGTTTCACTGGATTTGGAAAACATGAGTGAAAGATCAAAGGAGAGCAACAAAACAGAGGATTTAGGTCAGTGAGAGGTTTCAAGGAGAGAAGCCAAGGATAGCCAAGAATTTTTAGCTTAGAAGGATGTGTGCATTTACAGAAACAGAAAGGATAAGAAGAGGAGTTCAAATGGGTAAGTGTGATATTTTCTGTTTTAAACAAATCACATTTGAGATGCTAGTGGTATATCCTACAGCTGAAACTGTTGTCAAAAAATTGGAAATATATATTGGCATTCAGGGGAAGAAATTATCCGGTTCTCTGTAGATAACTCATATCTACAAGCTAGAAAAGAGGAAGGAGAGGGAAAAAAAGAAGAAGAAGAAAAGAGGAAGGCTGTGACCCATGGGTTTTGGAGACAACTTGCATTTAAGGTTGTGGGAGGAGAAAGAAGAGTCAGTAAAGTAGGAAGCTAGAAAAGGTTCAAGAAGGTAGGAGAACCAGAATCAGGTAAGTGTAGAGGTTAGAGAAGTCAAAGCAGAATCTAAAGAAGGAAGAGGTGATGGTGTGAAAAAAAGAGGAACGGAGGAAACTTTGAAAAGGCAGTTGTACTTGGCGAGGTCTTGGACCCTGGAGTACGTGTTTAAGTGCCCTACTTTTCATTCAAATTCAGGCAGGCTGAGTGCTTAATTCCTGCTAGCGTTATGCTAGGTGCATCCGAGAGCTCACAGCGTGGCAGAGGAAGTCAGAAGTGAATGAATAATTATAATTAAGATACTGTGTTGAAAGTGCACAGGATACAATCGAAACTCTGCGGAATGGGCGACCCCACGGGGCCAGATTGGGAAAGGGCGGGTAGGATGGTTTGCTGTCCAAGTTTGTGGTGGGTCTCCAAAGATTCTGCGGGGGCAATTCACAGAACCAATCCTCTGAGGCCGTGGACCTCTCTTGGGCGGCTGTGGGGATGGAGCGCGAGTGAACCCTGGATCCAATATCTGGGTCCTATTCGAAAGATACGGGATGGAGTTTGCAGCCTGAAGGTGGGATGCCGGAAGGAGAGGCGAAAAGCTTCTCTGAATTCTCCCCACTTTCTCACACAGGGCAGAAAAAATCTGGCGGTAGGGGATCGGGGTGGGGAAGCCTTTGGGAATCTAGCCGACCAAAAAAACCCCCTCAGTTCATAGAGTTCTGAGATTCTTATTCCTCTTTCCTCCCATCTGCACCCAACCGGAACTCTAGAGTCATCAGGCCTGGTTTTACTCCGGACTGGAAAAACAGATGGCCCCGCACAGGAAAAGTGGAGTACCCGGTCTGGAAAAGCGGGGAGTCGAGCGGAAGTCACTCTGAGGCGCCGGCAGGGGAGGCAAGTGAGCGCCTGCTTGGAGTTGGAGTGTCGGGAGCTTGTGAGGGTGACACGGCTCTAGTAGGTGAAGGGTAAGGGGGCTGTGGCACGGTCACGATCGCTCCCCTACTAAACACCGGGACTCTGGGGTTAGTTTCGCCACTTACTAGTTGTGTGACCTCTGGTGATTTAATTTTGGAGCCTCCATTTGTTTGTCTCTGCAATTGGAATAATAATAGTACCTTTCTCATCGTTGTTGTGAAAATATCAATGCACTCAGAACGGTTTCTGGCACATCATCAGCTTTGGGTATACAAACTTCACTAATACTGCTCTGTTTTAGCCGCTTAGGTTACATTGCCAGGAAAACTCAGCAACTTCGGCTGGAGATCATCCAGTTAATGATTTTAACTTTATGTTTATCGGTAATAGAATGAAGCAAAACACTTACAATTAAAGTTATATTATTAGAGAAGTAGTAACACTATTGATGTGTTGAAAAATAGTGAATAATATTACTTATGATCCCATTGTCCTACACACTACTCTTAAGTCTTTTTCTTTTTTACCCCCAAATCTTTTTTGTCCATACATTTTTATACTTGTAATGTTAGTGTATATGCATTTTTTGTATATACTCCTCATTTGCCACTCACTGATTTAGCAGCAGCAGCAGTGTAACCTAAGCATGATATTAATGAGAATTCGTGTTTATGATTGTACAGATTCCATTTTAAAAGCTTATCATTTATTTCCCACTTTTCTGTATATGTAGAGGTAAAAAAATCATTTAAAGAAATCAGGGAAATTTAGATATTACCTGTGATTCCAGGACGTGAGATCAACTGTGGTTATTTCTCCTGGCTCCCTTCTGTTTTTGGTCCATGTGAAAAAACATACTGTTTACAAGATGTTCATTTATTTTAGCAGACATTTGAGCATCAGTTATGTTCAAGCCACAGTACAAGATTAAAGCCAGGCCACTTAGGTAGACAGATAAAAGCAAGATTCTAATAGTATGTAAGGGCTGTGAGATAGATGTATGCACAGGTTCTCATGAGAATACGGAGGAAGAGCAATGTCAGTGCCTTCCATTCAGAAGCCACCAGGAACATGTTTGTAGCTGAACAAGTTGAGCTTCCTCTAGTGGAAGAGAATACATGCCCTGGAAAGCCATGGGGCATCTCATTTAAAGGATGTTAGAAGGGGTCTATTGTTGGACTAAGGTTTCTGTTACATGATTTGGGGGAAAGTAGTCAAGAGATGGAAGTAATTCTATGATTAGGAAAGAAGCTTATGTATCTAGAGTGAGGCTAATGCTATGACTGGTCAGGTATGGCAGTCACTTGTATTAGCCAGGATAGTAGAATGCTTGGTCACTTTTGTCATTTTTGAGTGATGTGTTTTTTTGTGTATCAGACAGGATTGTAGTTAAGAGCTGAGGGTATTGCCCATGAAAGAGAAGTAAGACCAAGGAATTGGGCGCATTTTGAAGGGCCTTGTGTACCAATTTAGGAGTTTTAATTTCTGGACAGAATTGCTGAATAAGGGGAGTGCCATTATATTCAGAAAAATCCCCTTTGTTGCCAAAGGTTAGATTGGGAGAGAAGGAGGAGGTCAGAGTCAGAGAGATGAGTTAGGACTTTACTAAATCCTAAAGGGCGTTCTCTGCACCAGCAATCACCTGGGGACTTGTTAGAAATAAAGACTATAAGGCCCATCCTGTGCCCACTAAATCAGGATCTGTATTTTAACAAAATTCCCATATAATTCAAGGCACTTGAAAGTTTGAGAAGCCTCTCCCTCCTTTTTTAAAAAAAGGTTTATCTATTTTTTGGCTGTGGTGGGTCTTCGTTGCTGTGTGTGGGCTTTCTCTAGTTGTGGTGAGCCAGGGCTACTCTTTATTGTGGTGTGTGGGCTTCTCATTGTGGTGGCTTCTCTTGTTGCAGAGTATGAGCTCTAGGCAAGAGGGCTTCAGTAGTTGTAGCACATGGGCTCAGTAGTTGTGGCGTAGGGGCTTAGCTGCCTTGCTGCATTTGGGATCTTCCCAGACCAGGTATCAAACTGGTGTGCTTTGCACTGCAAGGCGAATTCTTAACCACTGGAACACCAGGGAAGCGCAAGAAGCCCTTTGTTAAGGGAATTTCAATAGTTCTGGGAAGAATCACTAAAACCCTAAACCAAGACTCTAGTGGCGGTGTTGGTGAATAAATGTGGAGATATTGTTTGACAAATATTAGAAGCCTCCCGCATGTCTGGCACCATCCTGGGAATTGAAAGTACCTCAGTGAAGGTGGTCTCTCCCTTTAAGACACTTCCAGTCTGGCAGGGAGACTGACAAGGGAACTGGCAATAAATGGTAGCAGGGAAAGCTTAAGACTAGTATGCAGTGAGACCACATCAAAAGGTCTTGGCGGAGTTGAGTAATTAAAGGTTCTTTTGAGGAGGTAACGGATGTCTGAGCTGAATCTCAAAGGATAAATTAGCCAGCAGAAATCAGTAGAGGGTATTTCTGGCCTAGGAGCAGCAATCTGCTAAGACGTGATGCCCAGACAGGGAGTGTTGGGTGGCAGTTTCTGGAACACAGGTGTTCTCTGTGATTAGAGCAGAGTAGGGTGTGATTAGAGGGACTATTGGAGAGATGAGCGGAGGCTAGATCTGGAGGAGTCTCACAGACCCTGTGGAGAAAGTTGAGTTTTGTTCTGAAGACCATGAGAGCCTCTGAAGAGTTTTAGTCGAGAGGATAAAGAATTGGTTTTGTGTTTTAGGCCCTCTGTAGATGCTGAGAGTAGTGGGGTAGATTGGAGGTAGGGGTGCAGGTCTGGAATGCAGTGACTTAGGAGAGATGAGGTCATGAGCCACCTGATGTAGGGAGGGAGGGAGAATGGGCAGTCTAGAAAGATGACCAGTCCTGTGCTGTGGATAGAGGGGTCTGGGTGCCATTTTGATGTAGACTCTTAAGCAACTGAGGCAGGTGAGCTGAATTGTTGGATTTGGAGCATTTTTGAAGCTTTTAAAGTTGTCAGCATTCCATCTTGTTTCTCAGTACTGTGTTCTTACTTGTGGGTGATTTTTTGTTTTTGTTTCTTCTCTCTAGTGAGAGAAAGATGATGAAATTAGCATTGCATATTTTATTTCATTTTCTGGGTAGCTGGAATAAAGTAGGAGAGGGGATTGTTAGCCTTCCTATTTAACCTTCCTGGTTCTTGCAGCACTGCCTGCCAACAATCATTAAATGTTTTTGCAAGAGCAAAGTTGTTACTTCAGTAGAGACATAGAAGTTATATTACTAATGTTTTACATACAGAGAGCCAGCAGTGTCAAATGGGAACATTTAAGGCCGGGGTTCTAGTGCTTGCTTCCACACTGATTAGCATTGAAATCTTGGACAGGTTACTTCACCTGTTGGTGTCTATTTCCTTCTGAAAGGAAATATCTACCTGACTGTCTTACAGGAGGCTTATGTGGATTAAATGAGATAATATTTGTCAGGGTGGTTTGAAAATATTAAGAATGGCATTTAAATGTAATGGTATTATTGCTACTGTGGTTTCGGTTCTGTCTTTGAGGACCTCAAATAGTGACTGATAGTCAAAAACTTGTTATTCAAAGTATGGGCCTTGGACTAGTAGCTTATTAGACATGAAGAATCTTGGGGATCTTGTCAGACTTAACTGGATCAGAGAACCCTCTTATAGCCATCAATCTATCTGATCAACAGAAGAATCCCTTAAGGTAGGTAGGGGAGGTGTTATCACAGCCTTTCCCCCAAGGAAATGAAGGCCTCAAAAGATCAACTGTTTTTGCTTTGAGGGTAAACAGTTCTAGCTGTACAGTCTTCTGACTCCACATGCAGACTGTAATCTGTTCTTTTTATAGAAGAAGTGCTAAAATGTCAGTTAGTCTCAATCCTGGAGTGAATTAGTTGAATATTTTATTTTAGGAACCAATTATTTCTTTTAAAATGTAGCATAAAAATTTGCTGTAGAGTTGACACTACCTTTTGAAGCACACTATTGAATTATTTTGGGGCAGATCATTAACTCCATGAAGGAGGTTGTGTTTCTGTTCATCTTGGCCTATTTTCACAAAGCAGTGGGATACATTATATACAGTGTAAACTTTTTTATGCTCATAGTAAATATAGAATTAGAAAAAAACAATGAATTTCACTGTAGATGATCCATGTTGAATTTGAAATTATGATGTATTCGTTGGTACACTAGTAACTCCTCACTGTCTCTTTTATTATAGGTGGAATTGGGCTATTTGCTGAAGCTTCTTTCCCTGGTAGCCCAGGGAAAAATTTACACTTTGATTTTTTTTTTTTTAATCATGGCTTTGGTTTATAAATTGTTGAATGGCACTTATATTCTCAGAAAATGCCTGAAGCCAAGAGTTGCCTCTTGTCCATTTTTGGGTACTCGCTTTGCAGACTATTGTTCCAGTAGTTTCCAGAAACCAGTGGCTGCTCCTGGCAAAGCCTTTTCTCAGCAGAAGATTAAAGGGAATTTGGAAGAACATCACCAGAGAGAAGTTGCTTTGGAAATAACTTCTCCTGAGGACAAGCCTGAAATTAGTTTTCATAAAGCAATTAAAGAAGAAATGAAGGACCATTTTAGGCGTTTAAAGGATGATATTGTGAAATATTGGATAGGGCCTGAAGGCCGCCCTCTGCATGAGGTCTTGATGGAACAAGCCAAGGTCGTCTGGCAGTTCCGTAGCAAAGAAGATTTGGATAAGTGGACAGTAACTTCTGATAAAGCGATTGGTGGCAGAAGTGAAGTGTTCCTGAAAATGGGCAAGAATAACCAAAGTGCGCTGCTGTATGGAACTCTGAGCTCTGAGGCGCCCCAGGATGGGGAAAGTGGCCGAAGTGGGTACTGTGCAATGGTATCCAAGATTCCAAGGGTACGTGAAATTCAGGAGCTGCAGTTTTCTGGTGAACTGAGGTGGACTTCATTGTAGCATGAGCTGTAGCAGACAGCTTTTATTTCTATAAATGAAAACACCTGGCTTCTCATCTTGTGTATGGGGTTAAATAACTGCTGGCACCAGTGTAAAGTTTCATAAGCACAAGGGGAAAGTGGTTCCTGAAGAGAGGCTGCATGTTTCTGAACATCATTTTCGGCCAGGATGAGGCATACTTATATTTGAGGAGCCCTGAGGAGGGTAGACATTGAAATGATAATCTAGGGAGATTTGCATCTCCTCTGACACAGCCCACAGACCCTTTTATGGCTTGGTGTTCCTTAGAGTGGGAAGTAGGGCCAGCCTGTGGATTTCTTTTCAAGTAAACTATTTCTGTGATGGTTTCTTAGTCTTTTCTTATTTTTCTTGAGGATTTGAGAAATACTGGTGAGGTATTTTGTAGAATGATCCTCAATTTGGGATTTTCTGATTTTTTTAACCCCTGGTTAGACTGAGGTTCTAGGTTTTAGGAAAAATAGCATAGAGTTGAAGCACACTTCCCATCATATCAGGGGTATATGCTAGCAACCTGACTCATCACTGATGTGTTAATGTTGGTCACCTGGTCAGGGTAGTGTTTGCTAGGTTACTCTATTGTTAAGTACTTACCCCACCCCCTGCTGCCTCTTTTCATATTTCTGTTCTTTGGAAACAAGTCACTAAGTGTACCCTACATTCAAGGTGTAGGGTAGGGTATGGGATTAAGTTCTATATCCTGGAAGGGGTAGTATTTTCATAAATTATTTGAGATTTCAATTCTTCACAAAGGAAGATTTTTTTCCTTCTCCCACATTTATTTATTTATTCAGTCATTTAGAATGGACTTACACTTTGGGTTATGATCCAATACCATGTTATTTATTTTGTTGTTCAAATTGTTCCAGCTACTGGGAGCTCTTTCAGATTATACCTATCCCTTTGACTTGCCACCATCCTTTTGTTTTTTTTGAGCACTTTCTGGCACTATAAGATGCTATAGCTCATTTTGTATTTTTCTCTGTTCCAACCCTAGAATTAGCCATTTCTCAGAGAAGCCCTCATTTTTTTTTTGAATGGTATTAGAAACCAAGATCTGTATTGACACTATATTTAGGACCTCTCAGTGGACACAGCTAGGAAATATATGTATGCATATCAACTTGTGGAAACACGTCTGTAATTATTTATATATACTAGGCTAAGTATGAGTTCATACTGATGCTTTGACTCTAATCCAGTACCACATGATTTACTCTAGCCTCCACCCTCTTGTGTATTGATAACTTCCATCTGTAATGGTGTGAAACCTGTCTCCCACCATTTACCATACATTTGCTTATTAATTCAATCCTACATGAAAAGCCATTTCAAAATTTATGACCTATAACCCTGTGAGAATCATCTTTACCAACTAGCATACAATGCTCATGTATAGTATTTGTTGTCTTTAGCCTTCTGGTTTCCATTCAGAACACCATTTTCCAAAGCTGCTTAGGTCAGCTCCTTTGTCTCGCCACCAGCCTGTTGCTTTTTGCAAATTTGCTGATCAGCTGTTGTTTCCGGGCTGCTCTGGACAGGCTCCTGTGCCTGGTAGTGGCCACAACCATTGTGTGTTTCCTTGGTTATGGTGCTTTAAGGAGAAACGCAAATGGTGGGAATAGTATTAGGCCCCCTCTCAAGAAAGTCTTCTTTCAGCAGTAACAAACTTGCATAGATTTTATTTCAGGCCTTGAAAATCCACAGAATGGGTTTGGTCAGTCCACAGGAGAAAATACTTCTGTGATAACCTGTGGAATAATGAAAATAGTTGATAACATTGATAAGTGTACCCTGCCAGTTCTTGTGCTAATGACTTTATATACATTATCCCTTTTATTCCCGACATCAACCTTGTAAGGTGTAACCATCTCACTTTCACAGATGAGGAAACAGGCTTGGGGAGATTCTGTAGTTTGTCCAAAATTGTTTGGCTAGTAAGTAAGAGTTCTTATCTGAGCATTGGTATTATTGAAATAAGATGACCTCTGAAGTAACAAACACCTTTGGAAACTAATACTACATTCTGCTTTCAAAGAGAGACCATTTAGTTAGTCTTTAAGAACATAGATTTTGGAGTTAAACAGCACTGGACCTACCAGTTATGAGTTGAGTGCTCAGTTTCTTCATCTATAAAATGGAAAACAATGATAATAGTGCCTATCTTATAGGGCTGTTGTGAAGATTAAATTATGCATGCCAAGTGGTTAATGTATATTTTCAATGGATGGTAGCTGTTAAAATAATATTGGTTTTAAAAATTGAGGTCTAGAATTCCCTGGCAGTCCAGTGATTAGGACTCTGTGCGTCTGCTGCAGGGGGCACAGGTTCGATCCCCAGTCAGTGAACTAAGATCCCTCATGCTCTGTAGCCAAAAACAAAAACACAGCTTGAGGTGTTTCATAGTTTTCTGATTTAAGGGAAGGCAGTTTCAGTAAAATGGCCCACTCAGAAGCCATTGCTCTCTAGACCCAGGGAAAGAAAATACATGCAGTAATTCATTTCTGTTCAGTGTCAAAAGTGTCTATCCCATGTAAACATTGTCCTATGCAAATCATGCCTTGAACATTAACTTAGAAACATTTAACTAGGTCAGTATTTTGTGCTAAAATAAGAATCATGAGATTTATCTGCCTTCATAAAGTGGTAGAAAGCAGAAAAAGGCAGAAAAATGACTTGTTGATCCCTTTGATGCTGTAAAAGGTGTTGGTGACTCACATTTTGCTAATAGTGGAAAATGAGGTGAAATTAACATTCTTTTCTGTACCTTAGGGCCCTTTTGAGATGAAGAGATCTTACGATTGGTCCCAGTTCAACACTCTGTATCTCCGTGTCCGTGGAGATGGTCGACCTTGGATGGTGAATATCAGGGAGGACACAGATATAATCCAGAGGAAGGATCAGATGTACAGTTACTTCATGTTCACCCGTGGGGGGCCCTACTGGCAGGAGGTCAAGGTAACAACAGCACAAGTCTTTTCTTGTATGAAAATGAGGTCTTTTGGTCACAGTTACATTGTAGTTTTCTTATTCCTCTTGGACTATGGGAAGGGAAAGAAGGAAGAGGACCTAAAGGCAAGATTTACATAATTGATTTTTTTCTTTCATTAATATAAATGTTAGCTTCAGTTCAGTTCAGTTCAGTTCAGTCGCTCAGTCGTGTCCGACTCTCCGCGACCCCATGAATCACAGCACGCCAGGCCTCCCTGTCCATCACCAACTCCCGGAGTTCACTCAAACTCATGTCCACAGAGTCGGTGATGCCATCCAGCCATCTCATTCTCCGTCGTCCCCTTCTCCTCCCGCCCCCAACCTTTCCCAGCATCAGAGTCTTTTCCAGTGAGTCAACTCGTCGCATGAGGTGGCCAAAGTATTGCAGTTTCAGCTTTAGCATCAGTCCCTCCAATGAACATCCAGGATTGATCTCCTCTAGAATGGACTGGTTGGATCTCCTTGCAGTATAAGGGACTCTCAAGAGTCTTCTCCAACACCACAGTTCAAAAGCATCGATTCTTCGGCGGTCAGCCTTCTTCACAGTCCAACTCTCACATCCATACATGACCACGGGAAAAACCATTGCCTTGACTAGACAGACCTTGGTTGGCAAAGTAATGTCTCTGCTTTTTAATATACTATCAAGGTTGGTCATAACTTTCCTTCCAAGGAGCAAGCGTCTTTTAATTTCATGGCTGCAATCAGCATCTGCAGTGATTTTGGAGCCCAAAAAAACAAAGTCTGACACTGTTTCCACTGTTTTTCCATCTATTTCCCATGAAGTGATGGGACCAGATGCCATGATCTTTGTTTTCTGAAAATGTTGAGCTTCAAGCCAACCTTTTCACTCTCCTCTTTCACTTTCATCAAGAGGCTTTTGAGTTCCTCTTCACTTTCTGCCATAAGGGTAGTGTCATTAATCAGTAAATACTTTTTTAAAAAAAAATTATTAATTTTTGGTTGCACTGAGTCTTCATTGCTGTGTTTCGGCTTTCCCTCGCTGCAGTGAGCAAGAACTACTTCTCCTTGTAGTGTGTGGGCTTCTCATTGTGGTGGCTTCTCTTGTTGTGGAACCTATGCCTTAGAGTGTGCGGATTCAGTACTTGTAGCTCTTGGACTTAGTAGATGTGACGCATGGGCTTAGTTGTCCCACAGCATGTGGAATCTTCCCAGACCAGGGATTGAACCCGTGTCCCCTGCATTGACAGATGATTCCTATCCACCATACCACCAGGGAAGTCCTCCAGTAAATACTTTTGATAAGGGTATGGCCAGGTCCATGCCGAGTCATAAGTATATCTCTGCCCTGTGCACAAATACTGTAGGTGATTCTTTTTACGTTCCTGCATATCTCTTCAGGCAACTGTACCTAGCTAGTGTCCCTAGTTGAGTAGAAAGGCTCCCTTAAGAGGAATAAATACTTCATACTTTATGTTATCAACATTTTTATTCTAGTTATTTCTTGGTACTATAAGGCAGTCATACTTTGTAGGGAGAAGAAACTTTTAGAAGGTAAAAAATGTTAACCCGAAGGAAAATAAATGGAGATTCAGAGAGTGAGGGCAAAACCAAGTGTGCATTCCTTTCTTCTGTCTATTGAAGGTTTTTAATCTATAAATTCAAAAGGAAGTCTCCATTTTGCTCATACTTAAACCTAAGAGTCATCCTGGTTCCTTTCACTCCAACCCACATCCAGTCTGTTAACGAATTCTTTCACGTCTCCTTCCAAAATGCATGTCTGTCTATTTCTAGCTATCTCGTCCACTCTCACCCTAGTTCAGGCCTTGGGATTACTGCAAGAGCTTCTTTTGTCCTCTTACCTCCTAAAGTCCACTGTGCACACAACAGCCAGAGTGATCTTTCTAAAGCATAGTTCAGATTACATCACTCACGTGCTTAAAACCCTCCAGCGATCTCTCCTTATGAGAATACAGTCCAGACGCTTTAACAGGACCATGGGGCCTGTAGTAGCAGACCCCGTCTTCACCTTCAGTCTCTCCTCCTGCCCTCTTCCATTCGGCCCCTTGTGTGTGTCAAACTCAGGTGTACTTCTGTCATTGCCTTTGTGTTTCATGCTATATCCTATGGCATGCTCTTCATGTGCTTTCTCTTTTTTATCATTCACTTCTCAGCTCAAAAGTCACCTCAGAGAGGCCTTTCCTAATCCCTCTAGCTAGAGTTGCATCCTCTCACACAATAATAATATCCTGTTTTTTTTTCTTAGAGCTTACCATTAAGTACAACTATTCATTCATTCAGTTGTCTGTCTGTTTATTGTCACTGTCTGCTCTGCTCCTCTGGAACATAAATTCTGTAAATTCTGAGAGCAGGGACTTTGTATTGTTCATAGCTGTTTCCCTTGTACTTAGAGCAGTGCAGTGCCTAGCATATAGTAGGCGTTACATACATATCTGAGCTTCCCAGATGGTTCAGTGGTAAAGAATCCACTTGCCAATGCAGGAGACGCAGGAGATGGGTTTGATCCTTGGGTTGCTAGGATCCCCTGGAGGGGGAAATGGCAATCCACTCCAGTATTCCTGCCTGGGAAAACCCATGGACAGAGGAGCCTGGTGGGCTACAGTCCATGGGATCACAAAGAGTTGGAGGCTGCCTGAACAATTGAGTATGCACACACACAGAAATGTATCTATACACTAATAGAGATATATAACCAAAAAGTACTGCATACGTAACACTTGCATGCAAGGAATGCATATAACAAATTATTAAATAAAACAAGTATTTCATTATAGAAATTCTACAAGATGCAGAAAAGGAAAATAATTTTGTGTTACCATAACCCAGAAATAAAATACTATTTTTAATTTAGTATGTACCTTCAGACTTTTCTATTTACACTTTTTTTATGAAAATAATATTGTGCCAGTGCTATTTTATAACATATATTTTTCACTGAACTGAATTTTATGAACAATTTTCTGTTGAAATATATTTCTACATCAGTTTTAATATCTGCACAAATATAAATAGACACAATTTATTTAATCCATCCTCTATTGTTGTACATTTAGATTGTGTTCAGAGTTTTTCACTGTTACATCAAACTCTGAGGTAACATCCTGAGTTATTTTCTTAGATGTTTTCCTGGAAATAAAATACCTAGAAAAAAATGATAAATACATTTTTAAGAGCTTTGATGCACATTGCCAAATTATTCTCTAGTATCATTACCATTTAATCATTAGCAATTACTTATTACTTTCTTTCCTGAAGTTACATGTTCTGATCTTTGGCTGGAAATAATAGTTGTTTGCAAAACCTTTCTTTAAATTATTAAGGGAAGTATTGGGGAAGAAATTTTTAAAAATTAAATGTTATTAATTGCTGTTTCAGTTCAGTTCAGTTCCTTCTTCATAAATAATTCTCCCTTAGTAAATAGAAGTGAGATGCACAAATATTTACACTGATTATAGAAAGAAAACAGAGGAAAGTGATGGAAAAATTATGCATGCTAGTGTCATTTGTAGAGAGAGAAACAATTGTTTATCCTTTTCTTTTTTTTTAAGCAAATTGTACAGATTTAATGCTCCATCTTAGCTTCATTGTTTTCCAGGCTAAAAAATTCCTTGGTGTGGACATCTTATCAAATTATGTGACAAAAAGACAAAAGGCTGGGGGGAGTGGATGACACATGCTCCTTGAATACATTTTGAATAATGAGGTAGTTGAAGTGCCAAACCAGGATGCAAAATGAGAAACTGGGGTGGGGATGGGGGTGTCCCTTCCAGGTTTGTTTAACAGAAATGAAGGGAGCAGGTGAAATGAGGATGTGACTGCATTTGAATTTGCTTTCTGAATAACGTAATCTTATGCAATGGTGGTTTATTAAATGAACTTTGAATTGAGTTTGTCTGCTTCCCTCATAGCTCAGTTGGTAAAGAATCTGCCTGCAATGCAGGAGACCCCGGTTTGATTCCTGGGTCAGGAAGATCTGCTGGAGAAGGTATAGGCTACCCACTGCAGTATTCTTGGGCTTCCCTTGTGACTCAGCTGATAAAGAATCCACCTGCAAGGTGGGAGACCTGGGTTCAATCCGTGGGTTGGGAAGATCCCCTGGAGAAGGGAAAAGCTATCCACTCCAGCATTCTGGCCTGGAGAATTCCATGGACTGTATAGTCCATGGGGTCACAAAGAGGTGGACATGACTGAGCAACCTTCACTTTCACTTTATGTCAAGTGTTTTGGGTGATAAATAATCTGAACATTATTTTTTAATTCACTTTTTTTTGGTTCAAAAATCAAAATTACATATATACACAGAATTCTCACTCCCATTCAGTTCCCTTCTACCCTTCCCCTCTACCCTCTATAGGTGACCATGTTTATTAGTTTCTTGCATAGGTTTACAGTTTTTTTAATAAGCAAATATATATGCACATATACTTCATTTTTTTTCTTTTTACTAAAAATAGTAGTATGCTTTATGCGCCTTCTGTACAGGTTTATATTTTTAAAATTTAGATCCTGGAAAGATTCCATATCACTAAATGTAATTATTCTTCGTTTTTTTGTTTTTTTGTTTGGTATTTTCTGTTATCCAATAGTTGATTGGATTGATTCTGGTATCCAATAGTTACTTGAAATAGTCCTTTATTGATAGATACTTGGGTTGTTCCCAGTTGCTACAGTAAATTTATTAGTTTTTTTGGAGGCATTTAAAAAATTTCTTTTTAGGGAAACTCTCTGGCAGTGCAGTAGTTAGGACTTGGCTTTCACTACCAGGGCTCGGGTTCAGTCCTGGTCAGAGAGCTAAGATCCCACAAGCTGCACGGCATGGCCAAAAAAATTTTGTTTTTTATAACACAAATTATGTTTACACTATAGATTTTGTCTATATCTTCCCTTTTACTAATAATATATTGCAGACGTCTTCCCACAGCATCAGGTATAGATCTGTTAATACTGCATTTTTTAAATTAGCCATATAGTATTTAGTTATATGATTGCATCATAATTTATTTAACTATTCCTCTATTTTTCCTTTTTTTGTCATTATTAGAAAAAGCTGCATATTTATGTGTTTGTCGGAGTTTATCTGTAATATAAATTTCTAAAAGTGAAATTGGCAGGTCAGATTATAGCATTTCAAATTTTGTTAGGTATTGCTGTTAGTTTCCTATTGCTGTGTTAAAAATACCACAAACTTCACAGCTTCAAACAACATATTTGTTAGCTCACGTTCTGTAAGCCGCGGATTAGACAGCCATTAGAAATGGCCAGGTTCAGTGTTCAGGGCCCTCTAAGGCTGATAACACAAGGTGTCAGCTGGGCTGTATTCTTCTTGGAGGCTCTGGGGAAGAATCCACTTCCAAGCTCACTCTGATTATTGGCCTGACTGAGTTGCTGTGGTTGTAATGATATCCTTGTTTCTTTACTGGTTGTCAGCCGGAAGCCACTCTCAGGTCCTGTAAGCAGCCCACACTCCTTGCCATTGAGCTCCTCCATCTTCAAAGCCAGCAGTGGAGAGTCTCCCTCACTTCCCCCTTTGAGTCCCTCTGATGCTTCTAACCTTCTTCACCAGGCATTTTTATGAGCTCAAGTGATTGTCACACCTACAGAGGATCATCTTCCCTATGTTAAGGTCAGCTGGTTTGGGACCCCACTTCTGTGGAGTCCCTTCACAGCAGCACTGAGGTTAGCGTCTGAATACCTGGAAGAAGGTGTGTGTGCACTGAAGGTGGAAATCTTGGGGTTCTCTTAGAATCCTGCGCGCCACAACTGTCAGCTGTTCTCTAAGAGTTGGACTAATCTGCAGTCCTAACAGTATACGGATGTGCCTGTTTCTCCCATCTCCATTTTTCTGTTGGGTTGTTTGATCTTTTCCTTAGTTATCTGTAAAAGTTTTGTGTTTAGGATACTTTTTTTTTTTTTGCCATCAGAAAGTTGTAATCGTACTCTTTAATTTTTTCCTTTGGGACTTCTGGCTTGCAAAGGTTTACAAGTGTTTTCTTGCAATACTTAGATTATTTCATTGAAATTTTTTTCCATCTGTGATCCAAATGACTAAGCCACTTGTTATAACTTCACGTTAGATAATTTTAGAATTAAATATAAAGCATTATTATTTTATAATTACAGTTCTATACAGATGCCTCAGTTGCTTACATTTCAGCTTTGAAGTCAATGGTTTTTTCTTTCAGATTCCTTTCTCCAAATTTTTCTTCTCTAATCAAGGAAGAATCCGGGATGCCCAGTACCAGCTTCTGCTCGACAAGGTAACATTTTCCTGTATTTTCACTCAGAACTGTATTGCATGTGTGTTTAGTGTGTCTGACTCTTTGGGACCCCACAGTCTGTAGCCCACCAGGCTCCTCTGTCCATGGGATTTCCCAGGCAAGAATGCTGGAGAGGGTTGCCATTACCTTCTCCAGGGAATCTTCCCAACGCAGGGTTGAAACCTGAGTCTCTTGTGTTGCCTGCATTGGCAGGTGAATTCCTTACCACTAGCGCCACCTGGGAAGACCATATATATTCAGTTCAGTTTAGTCGCTCAGTCGTATCTGACTCTTTGTGACCCCATGAACTGCAGCACGCCAGGCTTCCCTGTCCATCACCAATTCCTGGAGCTTGCTCAAACTCATGTCCATTGAGGTGGTGTTGCCATCCAACCATCTCATCCTCTGTCATCCCCTTCTCCTCCTGCCTTTAATCTTTCTCAGCATCAGGGAAGGACCGTTTATTACCTTTAGTGAAATAGAAATGTGAGGATTAGTTCAGTTCATTTTTGAAGGCTGGCAAATGAAAGATGAAAATTCCTATTTAAGTATACTCTTGTTATACCTAGACAGTTGCTGACTCAGAACTGTCCTGTGAACCAAACCCCTTACTTGGAGGAATTTCAGTGTGGTCATCTTTTCAGCATGCCTACATTTTACTTTAGCTTTAAAATAGAGCTCAGGGGAGCTCCAAGGAACCTCCATTAGACATCCATTCTTACTTATTAGTCTTAAGTGGCACTGTTTTAAAGAGAGAAGTAAAATGTGGAAAGAAAAGCAGTCATTTCTTCTTGTTATAATTTGCTGCAGCACTTGAGTACTATGGTATACATGTTAAGGGCTGATAGTATGTACATGAAGCTATAGTAATTACAGGATTTTAAAACTCCAGGGACAACATCAGCATACAAGATTTTGATCAATTTCTGTTTTTAATTTAGATCTCATCTATTGGATTCACTCTGGCTGATAAAGTGGATGGTCCATTCTTCTTGGAAATAGATTTTATTGGAGTATTTACAGATCCGGCCCACACAGAAGAATTTGCCTATGAAAATTCTCCAGAGCTTAATCCACGACTTTTTAAATAGTGACCATGTGGTATTTCTGTATTGCTGAGGGCAGTGGAATCCACAGTGACACAAAAATAAAGTATTTTTTAAAATGGCGTCCAAACAGTGGCTTGTATGTCTTCCCTAAAACATAGCTAAATGCCGCTGTTGAGAGGAAACAGGATTTAAGTGATATCTAACTTAAAGAATGCAAGTAATGATGCAGTTACTATGTAAACAACTGTTTTGGGTTAGAACAATTCCTGTTAGGAATAGTTCCTATACTAATAGGTGGTTCCCAAAACAGGGAGGCTCTGAAATGACTGTTGATGGCCTTCTACCATTCTATTCCCTGTGTTTCTTCTGTTTTCTTATCTAGCTGTCAGGCGAGGAGACTGCTGTAGAAGACGTTAAGATAAAGATGCTATAGAAGTCACTGGGGGAAAAATACCTGTTTTATTCTGCCTGAGCTCTGTAACAAATTACCGTAGACTTGGTGGCTTAAACGAAACACATGTGTATTTCTCCCAGTTCTGGAGGCGGGGAAGTCCAGTATCAAGGACCTGCCTACCTGGTGTCTGGTGAGTGCTTCTTGGCTTGTAGACAGCTGCCTTCTTACTGTATCCTTACATGGAGAGAACAAGTTCTAGTCTTTTCTCTTCATATTAATAGCATTAATCCTATCATGAGGGCTCCACCCATATGACCTGATTACCTCCCAAAGGCCTCCAAGTGCACCTCCAAGTACCAAGTCACATTGGGAATTAGGATTTTCAACAAATGAATTGGGAGGGAGTGGTGGACACAAACATGCAGTCCGTAACATCTACATTGCTGGTGCTCCAAAGATGCATGATCCCTGGCTGCTTCCCCAGTCACTTTAAGTATTAGAGATTGCGTGTGCCAGAAACAAGACCCTGATTAAATTTAAACTGATCAATTCTTGTCCTGTTAGAGGAGATAGGAAACTATATGATACAGCTAGAATATCCAACAAGAGCCAAGTTTAAGATAAGAATACACCAGGCTGACAGCTTTTCCATCATGTTGGCCTAAAATATTTTCATGTAATTATTTGTCTTTATCAGCTTTATTGAGGTATAATTTACATAACAAAGTTCACCTGTTTTAAGTACATAAATTCAATGATTTTTTTTGGTGGAGGGCTGTTTTGTGCAGATTCCGGGATCTTAGTTCCCCAATCAGGGATTGAAGCTGGGGCCACACCATTGGACCTCCAGAATTGCGCAGACTTTATGCAGCTAATTTTAGGAAATTTCTGTCAGCTTCCCTGATGGCTCAGATGGTAAAGAATCTGCCTGCAATGCAGGAGACCTGGGTTCCATCCCTGGGTCAGGAAGATCCCCTGGAGATGGAAATGGCAACCCGCTCCAGTATTCTTGCCTGGGAAATCCCGTGGACAGAGGAGCCTGGCAGGCTATACTCCATGGGGTCTCAAGAGTCAGATACAACTTAGTGACTAAAACACCTAAAACTAACTTTATTCCCATCTCAGCCCCATAATATGATCTACTTTCTGTGTAAGTTTGTGTCTGGCTTCTTTTCACTTCTCATAACATCTTTGATGTTCATCCACGTTGCATTGTTTATCAGTATTTCATTTTTTAGTGTTTTTAATCCATCTATTGATAAGACAGTTGGATTTTTCTCTACTTTTTGGCTACTGTGAATAAAAGTGCTATCAATATTTGCACTAAACATTTGCTATAAAATATTTTATTTGCTATAAATATAATATAGATGTATATTTAAATTTTTAAAGAAACTGCAAAGCTGTTTTCTAAAATAGTTGTATCATTTTCCCTTCACAGTAGCAGGGTAGTTGACAGACATTTCTTGATTGATTTGGTCTCTGCCTCTTGATAGCAAAATCTGAGTTTATTGAGCACCCAGGCGTATGCCATATTCTGTGCCATGTTCTCTGGGCTCATGTGTGTATAAAAATGAGTATAATAGAATCTGACAGGTGCTGTGAAAATACAGAAGAAAGACATAATCATTTCTTCTAGGAGTAGGAGGTCAAGAAAGGATGCACAGAGTACAAGTCAACTCTCATTAGTCTTGGTTGGTCAAGTAAATTTTGGAAACCAATTACATTTACAAAGAATGAATCTTACCACTGTGAGAAAAAATTTTATTCATGAAAATCTCAAGCCGTACAAAACACAGACACTCCACTCAGGTGCAACAAACATGAATATGATACTAAGCGACTCTAGTCTTTTCCATAAATCGAGTAAGATAGCAGTTTGACAGAGCACAGTAATCCTTAAAGCCACAATCCCCAACTGTCAATATGGTCCTGTGTATTTCTAAATAAGCCAGGCTAGAATAAGCTATAGTTTTGTTTTTAAGAATACAGAGATATGTAATTGACAATTACATGAAGTACACAAAAGCTTAAATGAAACATTTCACATAGGTAAAATACTGATGTCTTACCAACCCAAATGGCCTACAGTTTCAGTAAGATTACTAGATTCTCTAGAGGATGAAGAGGTGGCCTTTCACAGCTTACCCTATCCATAACTTGTATTGTTCAATTTCTACTAAAGTATCTGTTATAATTGGCTACCATTAGGAAAATGCTTTTGCCTAGAAGAGGATTGAAGTTCTGTTACTAGAGCCAGCAGAGGGCACTTGACTTTAAAAATCTAGGTCAAGAATCTGTGATGGGTCTTTTGTAGAAAACTGAGCTAGTTGTACAGGGGCTTAGGTAAAAAGTATTTCAGAAGAGTTTGTGAGTTTTAAAGGTAATGTCTTTTCAGGGATATAGCATGTGAAGAAGCCACAGGCACTACATATATGTATATGAACAAAGTTAAGAGCAGAAAAAGGTCTTTTGACTAAAGTAAGAGGACAGTATAAAAATATTCACAAAAAAGGGTTCAGAGGAAAGAAATATTTACAGGATGTTAAATTATGAACGTTCAGCTATAATGAGGCCCCTTCGAACTCCAAGGACCTTTTCTTTCTTCTCCTTTCGTTCCTGCTCATGTTTCTTTCGTTGCTCCTCCCTACAAAAGGACAGGTTATATGTTAGGCTCTGGTGAAGCTCCAAACAGACCACTTTAAAGCACCTGTGGTTAGCATAATGTCCAAACTTAAAATGACATCCAGTGTAAAATACACTTTTACAGGACACTGCGCTATGACCAGTGGTCTGTGCGATGGAAACCATACCTGTAAGTCACTTATGTTAAAAGACTAGAAATTTTTTTTTTGTTATGTTAAGGCAGCATTCTAAAACCAAGCATGAAATTAGAACCAGAAAACACCTTGGAGAGTGAATTCAACCCCTGGAGATTTTTTTAGTTTGTTTTAAGTGAGAAAGCTCTATCTGTGGAAGTAGAATTCAAGCTCAAAATCACATTGTCTAACAAAAGTGCTAGCACTGGAACCAGGATCTACTGACTTAAGCCAACTATGGTTTTTGAGGGAAGGAATTAAGAGGGAAAAAAAAGGCCCAGAATCATGTTAATGATTTTAATAGCAAATAATAAGGTCTTGGTGGTAGCTGTCTAGTCAAATGATAGGTAAATCTGTGTCAGGAGGGTATCTCATAGGGAATCGACCAAACCAGGACCAGTTGCAGCCCAGGACAGACTCTGGCATTAACTTGGTTTTCATGCAGAAAGAAGCCTCTAAGGATTATACTGGGGTTTCCCCCTGTGCAGGGCCTTGAAGCCTAGTAAGCCTAGTTTCCCTGGGTGTGAGAATTTACATCTGTGTGCATACTTAGGTGCCCTGGGCACATGATCGATATTTGGAGGGACATCCAGGTGCACTGTTTGGTAGATAGGTCATGTAAGAGCCGTGCTGTGAATCTGGGTCTTCTGAATCACCTGCAGAGCTTCAGAAACAATGCAGATGTGTGGGTACCATCTCACACCTACTGAATTAGAACCCACTGTGATATTGCCTCGGAGAAGGCAATGGCAAGCCACTCCAGTACTATTGCCTAGAAAATCCCATGGATGGAGGAGCCTGGTAGGCTGCAGTCCGTGGGGTCGCTAAGGGTCGGACACGACTGAGCGACTTCACTTTCACTTTTCACTTTCCACTTTCACACATTGGAGAAGGAAATGGCAACCCACTCCAGTGTTCTTGCCTGGAGAATCCCAGGGACGGAGGAGCCTGGTGGGCTTCCGTCTATGGGGTCACACAGAGTCGGACACGACTGAAGTGACTTAGCAGCAGCAGCAGCAGTGATATTGCCTAGGCACATGTACTCTAAGTGCTGTATGATTCCACTTCCACCTTCTTTTTAAACTCCACTATTTCTGTGACTCTATCCCCAAAACTCTGCTTTTATATAGAGTTTTCCAAATTAAAAGAATTATAGAACTGAATAGTTATGTTCTTACCTGGTCTGGAGACGAGGTTGTTTATAAGTTTTCTTGTGGAAGCTAACTCTGTTGACATGCTCATGTAGAGAATTGTTTTCTTTAGACTGTCCCCATGGTTTCAGTTTTCCTAGTTTAGAACAGAGACAAACAGATTTAAGAAGATTCTTGTATTTATAATTTTTATTTTCTCTTATTTGTGGCTACCTGCTTGCTGCTATAGCAGCTAAAGACAAAACATTTATATTTTGTTTTTAGACATTTGCTAGTATAATTCTATTAATTTCAATTTCATATTCCACAGATAGACATTACTTTCTTTTCCTCTAAAAACAAGTGTCTTCTACTTTAAAAAGATTTTTTTTTTTTGGCCACACTGCATGGCTTGTGGGATTCTAGGTTCCTCAACTAGGATTGAACTCAGGCCCCTGAGTGGAAGCACAGGGTCCTAACCACTGGACCGCCAGGGAATTCCCTCTTAGACTTTTTAATCCTTGGAAAGTCACAAAAAAATCTTAATACTAAAAAAACCCACAAAAACCTCTTAATACTGAATCCAATTACGTAACATATCAAAGAAGCCATAACAACTAGGTAGTTTAATCCCAAGATTGCATAGGTATGTTTAATATTAAAGTAGTATTTCATCTTTGCAGTTTATTATTTTTGTTACCTATTGACATGTATTTGGAACAGAACAGGTAGGACTATTTTGTGGCTTTAGAATTGTGACCAAATTTCCAGATGTTTATGTATTATTTACTGGCATAGTCTGACCTGTTTCTGAGTACTAGTGATTGGCATTTGCAGTGTTTCCCATTTTATAAAAAGGACTTTCACACTTGCTGCATCATTTGACCCTCTCAGTAACCACTGAAGTAGTACTTATTTATTTTCCCTTTCATAAAGGAATTAAGTGACTTGTCGAGGATATAACATAACAAGCACAGGTGAAGCTCTAAACCAGGTTTTCTACCATCAGTAGAAGTTAGGGTGATCAGTCATTACCATAGACAAATACTTTTTGAGAACCTGGTACATGCAAGGGACTCTTCTAGGTGCTAAGGACATAGCAGTGAACCAAGAAGTCAAAAATTCTTGCTGTCTTCCAATGGTAGAGGTAGAGAATTGTCAAGTAAGGTAACCTCAGGCATTGCTATGAAGAAATATAAGACAAACTAAGGAATGGAACTATGAGCCATGTCGTGTAGGGCACCCAAGACGGATGGGTCATGGAGGAGAGTTCTGACAAAACCTGGTCTACTGGAGAAGGGAATGGCAAACCAATTCAGTATTCTTGCCTTGAGAACTCCATGAACAGTATGAAAAGGCAAAAAGATATGACACTGAAAGATGAACCCCCCAGATAGGTAGGTGCCCAATACGCTACTGGAGAAGAGTGGAGAAATAACTCCAGAAAGAATGAAGAGACGGAGCCAAAGTGGAAACACCACCCAGCTGTGGATGTGACTGGTGATGGAAGTGAAGTCCAATGCTGTAAAGAGCAATATTGCATAGGAACCTGGAATGTTAGGTCCATGAATCAAGGCAAATTAGAAGTGGTCAAACAGGAGATGGCAAGAGTGAACATAGACATTCTAGGAATCAGTGAACTAAAATGGACTGGAATGGGTGAATTTAACTCAGGTGACCATTATATCTACTACTGTGGGCAGGAATCCCTTAGAAGAAATGGAGTAGCCATCATGGTCAACAAGAGAGTCTGGAATGCAGTACTTGCGTGCAATCTCAAAAATGACAGAATGATCTCTGTTCGTTTCCAAGGCAAACCATTCAATATCACTGTAATCCAAGCCTTTGCCCCAACCAAAATGCTGAAGAAGCTGAAACTGAATGGGTCTATGAAGACCTACAAGGCCTTCTAGAACTAACACCCCGAAAAGATACCCTTTTCATCATAGGGGACTGGAATGCAAAAGTAGGAAGTCTAGAGATACCTGGAGTAACAGGAAGTTTAGCCTTGGAGCACAAAATGCTCCAAGGCAGGGCAAAGGTTAACAGAGTTTTGCCAAGAGAACACAATGGTCATAACAAACACCCTCTTCCAACAACACAAGACTCTACACTTGGACATCACCAGATGGTCAGTACTGAAATCAGATTGATTATATTCTTTGCAGCAGAAGATGGAGAAGCTCTATAGTCAGCAAAAAAAAAAAAAAAGACCAGGAGCTGACTGCAGCTCAGATCATGAACTCCTTATTGCCAAATTCAGACTGAAATTGAAGAAAGTAGGGAAAACCACTAGACTATGCAGGTATGACCTAAATCAAACCCCTTATGATTATACAATGGACATGACAGCAAGATTCAAGAGATTAGATCTGCTAGAGTGCCTGAAGAACTATGGACAGAGGTTCATGACATTGTACAGGAAGCAGTGATCAGGACCATCCCTAAGAAAAATGGAAAAAGGCAAAATGGCTGTCTGAGGAGGCCTTACAAATAGCTGAGAAAAGACGGGAAGTGAAAGGCAAAGAAGAAAAGGAAAGATGTACCCATTTGAATGCAGAGTTCCAAAGAATAGCAAGGAGAGATAAGACAGCCTTCCTCACTGATCAATACAAAGAAATAGAGGAAAACAATAGAATGGGAAAGACTAGAGATCTCCTCAAAAAATTAGAGATACCAAAAGAACATTTCATGCAAAGATGGGCACAATAAAGGACAGAAATGGTATGGACCTAATAGAAGCAGAAGATATTAAGAAGAGGTGGCATGAATACACAGAAGAACTGTACAAAAAAGATCTTCATGACCCAGATAACCATGATGGTGTGATCACACACCTAGAGCCAGACATCCTGGAATGTGAAGTCAAGTGGGCTTTACGAAGCATCATTACAAACAAAGCTAGTGGAGGTGACGGAATTCCAGTTGAGCTATTTCAAATCCTAAAAGATGATGCTGTGTAAGTGCTGCATTCAGTATGCCAGTTAATTTGGATAACTCAGCAGCGGCCACAGGACTGGAAAGGGTCACTTTTAATTCAAATCCCAAAGAAGGGCAATGCCAAAGAATGCTCAAACTACCGCACAATTGCACTCATCTCACATGCTAGCAAAATAATGCTCAAAATTCTCCAAGCCAGGCTTCAACAGTACGTGAACCATGAACTTCCAGATGTTCAAGCTGGATTTAGAACAGGGAGAGGAACCAGAGATCAAATTGCCAATACCCATTGGAGAATTCCAGAAAACCATCTATTTTTGCCTTATTGATTATGCCTTTGACTGTGTAGATCATAACAAGCTGGAAAATTCTTCAAGAGATGGGAATACTAGACTACCTTACCTGCCTCCCGAGAAATCTGTATGCAGGTCAAGAAGCAACAGTTAGAACTGGACATGGAACAAAAGTGGCTCCAAATTGGGAAAGGAGTATGTTAAGGCTGTATACTGTCACCCTGATTATTTAACTTATATGCAGAGTACATCATGTGAAATGCCAGGCTGGATGAACCACAAGCTGGAATTAATGTTGCAGGGAGAAATATCAATAATCTCAGATATGCAGATGACACCACCTTCATGGCAGAAAGCAAAGAGGAACTAAAGAACCTCTTGATGAAGGTGAAAGAGGAGAGCGAAGAAGCTAGCTTAAAACTCAGCATTCAAAAAACTAAGATCATGGCATCCGGTCCCATCACTTCATGGCAAATAGATGAGGAAACAATGGAAACAGTGACAGACTTTATTTTCTTGGGCTCCAAAATAACTGCAGATGGTGATTGCAGCCATGAAATGAAAAGACGCTTGCTCCTTGGAAGAAAAGCTATGACCTACTTAGACAGCATATTAAAAAGCAGAGACATTACTTTGCTGACAAAGGTCCATCTAGTCAAAGCTATGATTTTTCCAGTAGTCATGTTGGGTGTTAGAGTTGGACTATAAAGAAAGCTGAGTGCTAAGAATTGATGCTTTTGAACTGTTGTGTTGGAAAAGCCTCTTGAGAGTCCCTTGGACTGCAAGGAGATCAAACCAGTCCATCCTAAAAGAAATCAGTCCTGAATATTCATTGGAAGGACTGAAGCTGAAGCTCCAACACTCTGGCCCCCTGATGCAAAGAACTGACTCACTGGAAAAGACCCTGATGCTGGGAAAGACTGAAGGCAGGAGAAGGGGATGACAGAGGATGAGATGGTTGGATGGCATCACCTACTTGATGGACATGAGTTTGAGCAAGCTCCGGGAGTTGGTGATGGACAGGGAAGCCTGGCGTGCTGCAGTCCATGGCGTCACAAAGAGTCAGACACGAGTGAGCGACTGAACTGCACTGAAGGAGTAAAGAGTGTGTGTGTGTGAGGTGGGGGGCGGCGGGTGGACAGAGAAGACCTTCCTAGACTGGTGACAGTCAAGTGGATGCCCCATTAAAAACAGGGAGCAAGCTGTGCAAAGATCAATGGGAATAGTATTCTTGGTGGAGCAGAGGGATAACAAATTCAAAGACCTAAAGGAGGGAATGAGATGAATGGGTCTGAGGAGCTGAAACACCAGTGTGATTGTCACAGAGTCAGAGAAGGGAGGAGACAACGAAATGAGGGTGGAAGAGAGATGGGAAAGCTTAGGAGGTTCAGAGCAAGGCACTGATGTGCTCTGATTCGTTTTTAAGGTTGTAGTGGGGCCAAGAGGCTATTCTAGAAGTTCTGTAAGATGATGTCACTAGGACCAACGGCAGTAGCCATAAAGGGGTGAAAAGTGGTCAAATTACAGATCAGTTTCAAAGATGGAGTCGAACGGCCTGCATGTGGTGTCAAGGAGAGTAGACAGCCAAAGATCACTCCCAGACGTCTGCCCTGACACTTGGTGGAGAAGTGCCATTGCCACAGATGGGGAAACTTGGGGAGGAAAAATGCAGTGGGAGAAGTTTTTTTAAACCATGGTTCAGTTTGACTCTTACCCCTAAATAAGACTTAGTTTTTATTATATTTGTTGCATTAAGATTAGTAATTTAAACACTTACATAAACATGATTTTTATAGGAAGTTTGTTTTAAAATAATTCCAGAAGCACTGACATATAGATCACATTAATTGCTGATGTTTTAAGTGGATGTGAAGATACTTTAATATATGCCCAAGAGAGACATTTGGCCAATAAATGTCCCAGGTGGTCTAACCAGTGGTTCTCAGCCTAGGATTCCTTGAAAAACTATAAAGAAAACATTCATTTACCCATAGAAATATTCAAGTTTCTTAATTTTGGTTGAAGTTTTATTAATGCTTTATAGCAACACTGATTAGAAACTGTCTTTGGTTAACAAAAATATAAGTGAATTATTTAGTATTTGTTCAATGGACAGTTTTTAAATTATGGGTCATGTGAACACAGGGCAGAGGCAGGAATTCAAGGCCAAGTATGGCTTCCACTGAGTCACTAGGATTTTTCACATCCTCAGATGCATAACTGTTTAATCTTAACTCTTGTACCTCAAAACATTCCCACATACCTTTGTGTGGCTCATAGTTGAGAGGACGAGACAAACTTGCTTTGAGATCGAACACTGGTTTTTTATGGGAGACTGGAGTCTGCGCTGCCTCAGTTGTCAACTTGAATGGGGTAATAACTAAAACAACAAAATCCAAGGGTTTAATTAGAATAAAAGACCTGCTAAAGTTTTTATTTTATTAAAGTATCACTGCTCAATCTTAAATAGAATTTAATATGAACAGCCTGAAACAGAAGTAGGGTTAAAAAGGAGAAACAGGGAGAAAAGAGTTACTGAGGAGAACTAACCCCTGAGATTTGTTTCCCTGTCAGCAGCTCCCCAAATTGTGACATTTCCTAGGATCAACAGGAGTTCAGAATTCTGTTTTAGGAATTAATTGGGTGGGAAGGATGAATTAGGACTTTGGGATTAACATAAACATGTTACTACATATAAAATAGACAACCTAAAAAGGACCTAGTGTATAGCACAGGGAACTATATTCAGTATTTTGTAATAACCTATAAGGGAAAGGAATCTGAAAAAGATTACATATATATATGTTTTTATATGTATAACTGAATCACTTTGCTATATACCTGAAAGTAACGTAACACTGAATCAACTATATTTCAACTAAAATAAATTAACTGGGTAAATTTTCAGGCTGTTTCCCTGATATTATTTACCCTTTTTTTTGGCAGCACTGCATAGCATGCTGGATCTTAGTTCCCTAACCAAGGATAGAACCCACTCTCTGCAGTGGAAGTTCGGCATCCCAACTACTGGACCACCAGGGAATTCCCTACCCTTTTAAAAAGTTATATATTATTAATAGTGACATTTTCATTAACACAAACATAGATAAAGCCTGCAGGGAACATAATTACATAGAGATTAAAAGATCCATGGCTCTGGTTTTCACTAATGAAGGCTGTTACAGAAAGTGAATGTGAAGACTGTGAATTTTTGTAACAAAAGTTAAAAATATACCAGAATGGTATAATTGGGTAAGCCACATTTTTGCGACAGTTGGGCAGCATATATCTGACACATTTTATAATCCTTTTCCCCTTACAGGTTGCATTCAGGCCATTGTCAAATGTTGGTACTTGCCTGAATGTGTGAACAAGTAACCAGGATCCAGGAAGACCTAGTGAAACAAGACAGAAAAGCACAAAACCCCTGTGCTGAAGCCATTCCATTGTGTTGCTATCAGGTTTTGGTAAGGAGGGGAACAATGGGGCTGTCACACACTGCTGATGAGAGGATACACTGGTACAATTCAGCCAGTAATGTAAGTGTCTGCGTACCTTACTATCCAGCAGCCTCCTAGTTTTGAGAAATTCTTAAACGTGGATAGGAGATGTGTTCCACAGTGGTGGTAGTTACACTATATAAAATAATAAAAATTGTTCATGGGGGACACAGGCTTGATCCCTGGTCGGGGAACTGAGATGCCACATGCTGCAGGACACCTAAGCCAGCTCGCCGCAGCTACTGTCCACCACAGCTACGGACCATGCACTCTGGAACCCACATGCCACAACTAAAGAGCCCACATGCTGCAATTAAGACCCAACACAGCCAAAAATAAGTAAATAAATATTAAAAAAATAAAAGTCAGAAATACTCATGTGTCCATGAGCAGTAAAATGGATAACTTGAAATATATCCATACCATACCATTGAAAAACACAGTGAAAATGAATGAACTTTAGCTCATTTATCAGTATGGTTCTTGAAACATACAGAGTGAATAAAGCAAATCATTAGAAACAAATCAGTTTGATTCATCTACATAAAATTCATATTTGATACCTGGGGAAAGAAAACTATCCCATCCCGGCTGGGCACACTCCTGAGTAACCTAGAGGAGAAAACTCAGGATATGGCATGTTCTTATCTGTGGGCATTTGTGGGTCCTTGCTCACTATTAGGCAGGTGGCTGCTGCTCAGTGGTTCATGTCCCATGTAAAATGACAAGAGTCCCATCTTAAGGAAGTTTATTCATTTTTTTAGCCCTGCTTTCTGCCCAAACTTTCTTCCCCTTTTACGGGATGCTTTAGAATGTTATATGAAATATTTGCTTGCTGGTATAGAAAAGATTAAGGGTAAATGAGAATGAGAGGTCATATACAGGAAAAATCATAAATTTTCTGTTCCCACCTCTGCACACTCTCTTGAAATGTAGTTGTCAGTCTCACTATTTGATCTTTATTTTAGGTGTGAAAGGCATGAAAAAATCCACAGTCTCCACACTTATTATTACCAACAACAACAATATTCTCCTTTAGTCTGAACTCCTTCTGGATTTCTCTGGTCTCAGGGAACCAAGGCTCCTCTTGCCTGACATTCAGCAGAACTCTCAAGAAAATTTTGATACACTCAGTTCTAATATAGGCCTTAACCTGTTGGTGATAATGTTTTAAACCCTCACACTGCTATTGCAGTGTTCTTTTGAAAACCACCTGGTCTTTGTAGGTGATGATTAAGTAGACAGGGTGTAGAAGATTGTCTGTATGGCTCATTCTGGCTTATACACCATGCTGCTGCTGCTAAGTCACTTCAGTCGTGTCTGACTCTGCGACCCCATAGACGGCAGCCCACCAGGCTCCCCCGTCCCTGGGATTCTCCAGGCAAGAACACTGGAGTGGGTTGCCGTTTCCTTCTCCAATGTGTGAAAGTGAAAAGTGAAAGTGAAGTCGCTCAGTCGTGTCTGACCCTTAGCGACCCCACGGACTGCAGCCCACCAGGCTCCTCCGTCCATGGGACTTTCTAGGCAAGAGTGCTGGAGTGGCTTGCCATTGCCTTCTCTGCTTATACACCGTACTACCAGTCAATAGCATGGCATTTATTCCACGAACTCTGGGTCCTGTTAGTTTCAAGGTCTGGCAGAACCATTCAGAGGCTATAATGAGTGGTATGATCCTCCTCCTAATCTCTGAGGAGAGGCCAAATGTTCTCCAGGCACCATCTTGGGGCTTGTCTTGGACAGGATGGAGACCTTGGGCAGAGGGATCAAGTTTTTGTCTGTCTCTGGCATTTCCCTCACAAGTACAAATGCTATGGAGAAGATTTTGCTTTTGATTCTATAGATAGGAAGAGGCTTTAAGGAAACAATCCTATTAGTATGTTACGTGGCTTAAAAATGAAGCAGAAGTGTGGGGAGGGGGGTTTGTCTCTTTACCAGCAACAGATTCACCCCTTGTGGTCTTTAACTTGTGTGTCCCGAGCACAGCCTGGCCTTTTGGGGTATTCCCAGACATGGTCACATGTGGAGACTTTCTGGCTGGAGTCTTGGTCAGCGAACGCTTATGCTCATTATCTTTAGTAGCAGCTGAAAACCTAAATAGGATAGTGGAGAATAAGACATGAGTACTTGTGTCAAGAGTAACTTGGGCTGAGCTTATAAACACCACCTACCCATCACCAAGCACTGAAAGGGCCTCAATATAACTTGTTATACAAATGAACCTCTTTCACAAGACATGAATATTTTTAAACAATGATGCTACAGCAAATCATTTATCAACTTCTGTTACTTGTAAAATATGGTTTTGTACTCTCTACTCTCCCTGCCTTGGCCAATGACAATATAAAGCAGAATTCAAAGGAGACACCTAAGGGCCTCAAGTTATAGTTTCAGGTGTACTTGAAGAAGCTCCCTTTCTCCTCCCAATAAGGGCAAGTCAGAGGGACTGGGAGACCACTAAGACTCTACAACAGAACTAAGAAAATACATGTGTAGGAATGGTTCTGCTACCATGTCCAGGCTGTTCTGTACCCCGCAGGAAGCAAGGACTAGTCCTTGACCATGGTGTTCTTAAATATTAATAAATATAATCAGAACTGCCAAGTATAGGTACCTCATATTCCAAGCTAACTCAATAAATAGAATTCCAAACTCAAGGGCATTTTTCAGCTTTTAAAAACTATGTCTGATATTGCACATGTTGGGGAAGTATTGCCATGCACCACTTCTATTAAATGCAGCAATGCCCTTCATAAAGAAAAAAGGAGCCTGAAGATCTTCCTCTGTGGGGACGGTCACAGCTGAGGGCTACTTGAAGCCAGGAAAGGCACAAGCAAAGGAAGTAGGGATTAATGGCATGAGATGGCTATACTACTGCGCTACCTGGTGAGCTACAATGCTCACACTTCAGGATGAGTCAGTTCCTTAGTTTACCACATTGAGACATTTTCAGCTTCAACTTTATATTTAAGTCAATGGAAAAATTTCTATAGACATCTCTGCAGACATACGTTAAATTAATAAAGTAAAATATCCATATTATCTTTTCTATCTTTACTTCTGAATCAAATGTTAGGAAAGTTGGATAAAACAACAAAACACAAATTTAAAGGAAAAAAGATTAACTTAAATGTTTGCTGATCTTTCTATTCCAATCCTTTCTCCTTTTCCATCCACTCTAAAACATTTGATGTAGTCCACCTGAAATGTATTAAAAGCAATAAAGCCTTTAAGACCTCACCCTGGATTCCAGTTTGGAGCTTTTCTTTACCTGACATTCATCTTAGCCACCGAGAGAGCAGAGCGCTTGGCTGACCCCTTCACACACAAGGTGCTCCGGCCTGCGTGGGGCTGGCCTTGAAAGCGCGGCTGGCTGCCAGGGGTACAAGCCACGGAGAGTCTTCCTCGGGCAGGAACTGGAGTTGCCGGCACTCCCTTAGTGATGGGCTGCCTCTGGAGAACCTGAAATGCAGCACGTTAAAGCCTGGCCTCTTAGTATCGTCTCCTGGGCAGAGTGCAGGAGAGTGGACCATTTATCCCGTTCATCCTCACTGTTAACCCTGTCAGCCTTCCTGGTCACTACCTCACCCCATCCTATCTGCCCGGCAGGCTGGGCGGTTTTCTACACCTGTGCTACTAAGATGGCTCTGATTTAATAGAAACTTCTAGTTGTGCTGTGTTACAGAAAGCCCTCTGCAGCTCCCATGTCCCCAGGTATTTTCTCACTAGGGAGAGCAGGTGGCTAAACAGTCCCCTATGGCCACAGACAGGGGATAAATGGTTCTCTTGGAAAGATGGTTCCTTCCACAGCATGATATGCAGTTTATTAAATATAAACTCAAAGAAGAACCTATTGTGTAAAAAGCTTATGAAATCTACAAATAATTACTCCCCAACCCAACCCTAGCTCCCCAATAGCTTTTTAAAGTTCTTTTTTAAAAACCTAAAGAAAAAGAAGAGAGAAAGGGGAATGCTCTCTGTGAAACAGCAGGGAAGGGTTTCACTTATCTTTTTTAGATACAGTCAAAGCACAAAGAGAGATGGAATGTTTTACTATCATTAGTCTAAACTCTGCTGAAGGCAGAAGAAATCTAACTTCACTAACTGACAACAGAAATAGGACTACTGGAATTGACAGTGTAGAGCCAAAAGAAACATTCTGATTATAGCCTATGAAATAATACAAGGAAGCAGAGAATTACATTAAGTTCTCATTTCAACATACAAGCAGAAGAGATTCATGTAGTGAGACGAATTTTAAAATAAAATATTTAGTAAATATGTATCTTTACCATAAGCTAAGAACTCAGGTTAGATGTATTAAGTATACTGTTATATGTATTCACACCATTTATGTTTTCTTCTTTCTCCTAAAATTCCCACTTTCTACACACTGTTTCCTCACAATTCACTTGGTGTCAGAACCATCAACTCTGCATCTTTGCTTAAGCAACTTAAAATGTTTAAGTGACTCTGCTCACACTGAGTACCAATTTTTCTGGCTTTTCAGGTAGAATATTATGCTGACTCTAGTACCACTATTTTGTTTGCAATGTATCTAATAAATTTTTCCCTTTCTTTTAGCAAAATAATCCTGTTTTAACAAAGCGAGGAGTTCAAGCATAACATACATAAAAATAAAAATGTGGGATAAAGATTTACATAGGGAAAATAATAAAAGCAGTAAAAATAAAAGCATATTTTTATGATCTTGGGACAGGAAGGGCAACACAAAACCCTCAGTTTTAAAAGGAAAAGGTGTAAAGTTTAATAAAACAATAAAACCTTCCACAAGGTAAGATACCATTAATACGGTTAAAAAGATAAACTATGGGAAAGTATTTAGAACATATAATACATAATATTTGTCATTCATATAGATAAGTGGCTCATAAATTAGCAAAAATTAAGAAAAAGCAAATTCACAGAAAACCCGCCAATTATATCATACAAAGATTTGTAACATGAACATGTAACATCTGATGATCAGAGAAATGCAAATTCGATTGTTTTTTTCATATATTATCAAAATTTAAAAATTTGATCATTCCCACTGTTAGCAAAGTAAACAGGCATCTTGGGGCACAAAGTTTGGGATCCCATTGTAGAGAAGCCATCAGGCAACTAATCATAGAGACAGTCATCGGTCACAGCCAAGATGATTCTCTCTAGATCTCTGCTCACTTCTTACTGTTCATCACTCTCCAAAGGACCAACCCCCAAGCATATCAACTGTTAAAAAAAACCATATTAGCTATGGTGAAGTCACTATCATTGTTTTTTATTTAGTCTCCAAATAGATCATACCAAATAGCCCATCTCATCAGCTGATTCCTGACTGAACAGTGACACTGGGGTGGGATTTATAGAACCAAACTCATTCAGATGGGACTGTCAACTAAGAAACAAGATAAGCTACTCATTTATTCAACACATCTTCAAGGCTACACTCAAGTTTATGGTTAAAGCAGTTGTTCTGCCCTTAACTTTTATCTAGAAAATTAATTCATTCTTATCATGTGTACAGAAAGCTTGACTTTTAGTAAAGTTTTTAAGTAGACTCAGCTTCATGGTAAGGAAAATGAGTGGCTCTCTTTCCAGGCATATTTGCAGGTAGCTCATGCCTGTGCAGGGAAAGAAGCTATCTGCTTTCTGGAAAGTATCAGCAGGTCACTCCCCTTCTCCCTCACTCCCAGGATGGGCCTCTTGTCCCAGTATTCAGTAATGAATGCTGTGATACTTAGTGATGAATGCTGTGAAACTTAGCCCTTGTTAAAATGTAAACGTCTTCTTATGGACATACTGAGTATCTCTTCTCTGGATCGTCCACCCATGTTGTTAGATCAGTATGAAGGGATGGAGATGTTTAATGCCTTGACTTGGGGATGCTGCTGCTTGTTAGAAGGTTGATAACACTGTCTTCAACTGTGGTAACAGTGGTTTTATAAACACTGTTCAAGTGAACATTTATTATCCAAGATTAAGTCTCTAAGAACCACATGTATTTTTTTTTAAATTATTTAGAGCTTATTATCCAGTGCATTTCCCCATTGCCATGGGTATCAGAAAACTCAAAACTCAGTAACTGATATAGCAGACATTGTACCTGCTAACAATGCTCATTTTCTGCCCTTTTTAAAACAGCTTTATACTATATTGTGTTGTAATACCACACACCGGCTCAAATTCTTTGAGAAATAGGTTATTATGTATTATTAAATTAAAAAATGTTTTCCATCCAAATGTGAGGCAACCCTTTAACACCAGGTAGCATGTAAGACAGTAACATCAACTTCCTAGGATGTTATTAACTCACTACTCTTCTGCTAACTCAACCTCGGGGTTGACTTCACCTTCTCTTACTCAAAGGAGTTCAAGTCCAGCACTACCTGGTCTGAAGGCCCACAGTCCAGGGAGTTCAGTTATGACAGTAAGCCTTCAAGCTAGCCACTGTTAGTCACCCCTTTTCCCTTTGGGTTAGAGACAGGAAAAGAAGGTGGCTTCAGCCATAAATCAGTTTTTCCCCAAAGAAAGTGATAGGCACAATGTCTGATTGTGGAAAGCAGAGTAACTTATTGCTATTTTGGAATTCTTCCTTTTTTTTGTTTTTACTGTTTACTTTAAATATTTTTCTATTTAAAAATTTTTAAAAAGTTTTATTTTCTTACTGTTTTTTCTTTCTTTTTAACTATTTTTTATAGTAAAGATTCACTGCTTTATCTGGAGGATTTTGAAAATTCTCAAAAACAAATTTAAAATAATAAAGATATATTAAACTCAAATCTATTCCAGTAATAGAATAATAGAAAGCTAGTTGTATTAACCATGCTATGTAATACACAGTATCAACATTAAAGTCAAACAGTACCACTAAGAACATAATTTTATCAGCATACCTTCAGTTCATTAAATGAATTGTGTTCTTCAAAATGTTTCTTTTTTCTCTCAACATACTGATCAATGGACTCCATTTCCTTAAAACGAGCCTCGTGAAGCTTCTTAAAGTCTAGAGTATTTCCCCAAATATGAAAATTAATAACAAGACAAAATCCATTTATTCACCTTCCTTATGTTTCTCTGTTAACATTTATTCTCATCTCAGCATTCCTAATATTCAACTTCAAACATCATTTTTGCTAAAATTTTAATTTCAAAACATTTAGTTTTTGGAAACTCAGGAGAAAAGCATATTCATCTTATAAACTATCAAACACTGGCAATCTCTCCATTTCACTGCCTACTGACATCTTGGTTTAGTCCAGAGGATGAGAAAAGATTAACAGATTTGTCCTCCACCTCACCAATTAATTAATGGCCTTTACTTAAATTTGACATTTTATAATGCTAAGAAGAGAAGGGAATGCTAAGAAGAGAAGGGAATTTATAATGCTAAGAAGAGAAGGGAATGGCAACCCACTCCAGTACTCTTGTCTGGAGAACCCCATGGACAGAGGAGCCTGGTGGGCTACAGTCCATGGCGTCACAAAGAGTCAGACACGACTGAGTGACTAAGCATAATGCTAAGAAAGCTCTATGCCAAGGATTGGTAAATTTTGTCTGTAAAGGGGCAGACAATAAATATTTTATGCTTGACAGCCACACACAATGTGGTCTCTGAGTTATGTTCCTTCTTTTATACAATGCTTTACAACTGTAAGACATTCTTAGCTCAAGGGCTGTAAGACAGGCTAAGATGGGCAATAGTTTACCTCTATTCTGTGCTATTCTAATTAATTATATTCTCACTAAACATAAGTAATAGAATTTCTAATACATGCTGAGCAGCATTTTAAGTATTCTAAATATACCCACAATCAACATTCTATGTGCCAGGCAACAGAGTAACTTACTTGGAGTAGTGCTTGCAGTTTTTTTATTTTTTCCAGGTTTGGAAAACCCATCTGTGTAGAGAGTCTTCTTTCTTTTTGAAGGTACCCTTGGATCTTCATTACCTGAATCCAAAGATACAGAATGATTTCTAAAAATTATTCCCATGAAGAAATGTAACAGAAACTAACACTGTAAAGCAATTATACTTCAATTTTTAAAAATGTAAGTTAACATGAAGGATTTTCATGTGCTAGCAATGGCAAGCCACTCCAGTACTATTGCCTAGAAAATCCCATGGATGGAGGAGCCTGGTAGGCTGCAGTCCGTGGGGTCGCTAAGGGTCGGACACGACTGAGCGACTTCACTTTCACTTTTCACTTTCCACTTTCACACATTGGAGAAGGAAATGGCAACCCACTCCAGTGTTCTTGCCTGGAGAATCCCAGGGACGGGGGAGCCTGGTGGGCTTCCGTCTATGGGGTCACACAGAGTCGGACACGACTGAAGTGACTTAGCAGCAGCAGCAGCAGCAGTCTCTGCCAAGGTTGTGGGAGAAACAGTATGTAAGGAGCACAAAGAATTAGTTATAGCATCACCACAATTTTAGCTCATATTCCAAGCAGACAGAAATTTTTGTGCTTCCTGTATAGCTATATAAGCCTATCAGAAATTTAAAAACACTTTTCCAGAACTTTTGCTATGAACACGTCCAGTTGTTTTAACGAGAACGATAAAAATCATACAATTCCACCAGCCTAAGAAATACTATTATCATTCTGGCATATTTTCTCAGGTCCTTTGCTTCTATGCTTGTTTTGCTTTTATTCTTTAAATCTAGTTAAGATCATGATGTGTTTAACGGTTGCTATTTCCTTCTACTTATCTTCCCATTCTAATATCATTTTTAGCTTGAGGCAATCAACTAAATACTGTGTAAGTGACTTTTCAAGAAATGCTACTTAGGAAGTCATACATCCTTAACGTTTCCCAATACATCTAAAAAACAAGACAAAAGAATAAATAGATAGAGCTGGAGGGGCTGAGTGGCTTTTGCTTGGACCTTGGCCATGAAATAGGATATGTAAAGAGTCAGAGCCACTCTTCACAGCATGCTTACTATAAATGAAAATATAATAACTACAACAAAGGGACAACCTAGCAGATGCCTCCATAACCAAGTGATGCACGTTAACAAGACTAGTCATAGGACAAACCAATATCTGAGTCCTCTGGGGTGCTGACTATGAAGGACACTGTGTCCTAGTTTGTGGGATTCCTGCCAGTAGGGCATGATCTGATTCTAACCATCAACAACATTAGACAAACTAAGTCAGAGGACCCAGGAAACTGGTCTGGATTTTAAAAACGTCAACATACTGGGAGACAAAGGAAGGCTGAGGAACTGTCCCATATTAAAGTTGTTTAAAGAGGCATGGCAACGAAATGCCAAGGATGAGTCTGCCTTTGTTTTAAGGGACATTGCTGGGATGAAATCTAAATAAGGTCTGTCTAAATAAGGTTAGTTATCAAGTCTCATACTTTCTAGCCTCAGGATGCCTCCGTACTCTCAAAAATTGAGAACCCCAAAGAATTTTTGTTCATGTATCAATATGTACCATACTAGACTTAAAACTAAGACATTTAAAGATATTTGATTCACTAAAAATACACCCAGTATAACTTAACATAATTAAAAATGACTAAAGTTTGAGTAGAGTGGTTATTTTTTCTTTTCTTTTACAATTTCTTTAACATCTGATAATAAAAGGCAGCTGGATTCTCTCATCTGGTTCTGCATACACTATGTTGTGATGTATTGTTCTGGTTGAAGTAGTATATGAAAACAAATTTTGCCATATACAGCTATGTGGTTAAAAGTGAAGACTATTTAATGGCCTTTTAAGATAATTGTGGATATTCTTCTTTGATACTACACCAAACCTTGACAAGTGGTTGTTTGTTAGAGGTTAACTATCATGTGGAATATGAACTGCACTCTGTACATTTGTGAGAAAAAGTCCTTATGTTTTAAGAAACACACAGAAATATTTAGGGGTGAAAAGGCACATATCTGAAACTTACTCTCAAGCAGTTTATGAAAAAATGTATACAACACATATAAGTATGTATATATGTATATAAGTAGAATAACAAAGCAAATATGGCAAAATATTAATATTTGGGAAATATAGGTGAAAGATATATAGGAACTCTTGTTACTGTTCTTACAACTTCATGTCTAGAATTATGTCAAAATAAAATTTAAAAAATTCCTCTCACCAGAAACTACATGATCCGATTTTTCTCCTTCAAACAGTCTCCACTTCAGTGGGCAAACCTTACTTACAGGATCTACCCTCATTTTTCCCATGCCTTCAAAACTGGGTCCTAGAGGTAAGTCTTCTCAACAACATGATTGGTGGAATACCAGCCATTTGTAATTCTACACCCACCTCTGACTATGTCATATTTCTTTACATTCCCCTCATCTCAAGATTTCAAAGTGAGTTTATGAGGCATAGGTATCAGAATTACCTGGGGATGCTTATTAAATCTGCAGAATTTCAAGCTCACCTCAGACCTACTGAATCAGAACCTCTATTCCTTTAACTTTCTAAATTTAGTAACACATTCAAACTGTTGGGGAAGACAGGAAGCCTCAGCATTAGAAATTCTGCATTAAACTGCTTGGTGGACATGAGTGGATCATTTCTTTCTCAGTCCCCTCAGGCAAACATCAAGTCCCAGACAGACTATCAGGATGAAGCAAACACTGAGACACTGCTGTAACTGGCAGGCTTCCTGAGGGATGAAATCAGAAAGCACCAAGTCCTATTAGGTAAAGGGGAACTGAAGTTTTCTGGCTTTTTTTTTTTTTGGTGGCCACACCATGAACCATCCGTCCGTTCCGTTGCTCAGTCGTGTCCGACTCTTTGCGACCCCCTGGACTGTAGCCTACCAGGCTTCTCCCTCCATGGGATTCTCCAGGCAAGAATACTGGAGTGGGTTACCGTTTCCTTCTCCAGGGGATCTTCCCGACCCAGGGATCGAACCCGGGTCTCCCGCATTGGAGGCTGACGCTTTAACCTCTGAGCCACCAGGGAAGCCCCCCCAAAAAATATACCTTTATCATAATAAAACAGTCACACTGCTGGGAAGGTAGACCATGAAAATCCCTTTTAATTGTCCTACTTGAAGGGGCGAACAGGCCTCTGTACCTGTCTCTGAGCAGGCCAGAAGGAGCTAATAGGTAGAATGTGGGTTCCTCTCATCCCACCTAGAGATTAACTGCCTGAAACTTTCCTGCTATCACTCTTATTCTGGTTTCTACCAGTTGTTAAAGGTGACCTGATGGCCTGATATACTTGGTTCTAACTTTTGCTCTCGCTGCAGAACCCTTGGAAATTCTATATAGTGGTATAATGGGTGGAATGGTTTTTCCCAAAAGAGATATGCTGAAGTCTTAATCTCTGGTAACTGTGAAATGACCTTATTTGGAAAGATTCTTTGTAGATGTAATCAACTTAAGCTGAGGTCACTGAGACAGACCTGGGCTTCCCAGGGTGGTGCAGTGGTAAAGAATCTGCCTGCCAATGCAGTAGATGCAAGAGACGCAGGGTTCGATCCCTGGGTCAGGAAGATCCCCTGGAGTAGGAAATGGTAACCTGCTCCAATATTCTTGCCTGGAGAATCCCATGGACAGAGGAGCCTGGTGGGCTACAGTCCATGGGGTTGCAAAGAGTCGGACATGACTGAGGGCACAGACACACACAATCCAATATAACTGGTGTCCTTTTAAGGCAACAATATAAAGAAAACGACACACAGAAAGAATGCCACATGACGAAGAGGCAGAGATTTAGCTGCAAGCCAAGGTCTATAACCACCACCAGAGGTACAAAGCAGCCAGGAAGGATTCTCCCAATGTGGAAGAGAATGGCCCTACTGACACCTTAATTTTAGACTCCAGTCTCCAGAACTGTGAGAGAACAAGTTTCTAAGTTGCCCAGTTTGTGGAACTTTGTTATGGCAGTCCTAGGGAACTAAAGCACAGTCACCCTAGCAATTTTAGATTTTTAAAAAACTACTTGCATACCATCTATTCCATGTTTCCCTGAGGACACTGCATTCTCATCTTCTTGACTCTCATTTGGTAGAGAAGGAACTTCTACAGCAGTTCTGAGAACCTGGTTTTCATGCTTTTCTTGATTCTGGGATTCAGTAGGGTCACATATTTTTATCTCTGAATGATTCTGCTACAAATTTTAAAAAGAAATAAATGATTTAAATGACAAGTAATTACATTTGAAAATTGCCATGAGTAAATGTGAAAAGGTCTCATCACAAGAAAAATTTAACAATGTGAGGAGATGGATGTTAACTAGACACTGTATATACTGTGAAATGATCACCCCAAATATTGAATCATTACATTGTACACCCAAAACTGATAGTGTGTTATGTGTCAATTATACCTCAATTAAAAAAAATATCATTAGGGACTTCTCTGGTAGTCCAGTGGTTAAGAATCCGGCTTCCAGTGCAGGGGACATGTGTTCAGTCCCTGGTGGGGGAACTCAGATCTCACAGGCTGCAGGGAAACTAAGCCAGTGAACTGCATCTGAAGAGCCTACAAGTCACAACAAAGACCCAGCAGAGCCAAAAGAAAAAAAATAGATATCATTTAAAACACCGCTTAGAGTCAGACATAAAAAAAGGAAAGAAAAAAGTAATCACTCTCTTCCAAAGATAGGTACCAAATTGAGGGGGAAAAGGAATTAAAGGAAGAAAAGGAAGGGACTAAGCTTCTGAATGGCAGGTCAGGTTCTCTGCCTCACCACGTGTTGTGAGAATCTGCATTTGGGCATAGGAGAGACTAGGGACAACTGGAAGGCACACACGGCAGAGGAAGCTCTCCGACGGAGGAGAAACGGACACTGCAAGACCTCGACAGGCTAACGAGTAAGGTCCTACACAAAGCGAGAACATAAAAGTTAGGGCCATCTCATAAAAGTTACATATGTGTGAAAGGATAATAAAACCAGAATCCTGTCAAAGCCAGTGGAGGAAGTGCCTGGAATCACGTGACCACACTGCTCAAAGACTAAGCTGATCACCAGGCCCAGGACAAGTTAGGAAGGAGGAAAAAAAAATATTGTATTTGATACTGATATCTCTTTCCTTCTTATTTACTATACACCTTCTTTACTATACACCTTGAATACACCTTTCAGTTCAGTTCAGTCGCTCAGTCGTGTCCGACTCTTAGCGACCCCATGAACCACAGCACGCCAGGCCTCCCTGTCCATCACCAACTCCCGGAGTTCACTCAAACTCATGTCCATCGAGTCAGTGATGCCATCCAGCCATCTCATCCTCTGTCGTCCCCGTCTCCTCCCACCCCCAATCCCTCCCAGCATCAGACTCTTTTCCAGTGAGTCAACGCGTCGCATGAGGTGGCCAAAGTATTGGAGTTTCAGCTTTAGCATAAGTCCTTCCAAAGAACACCCAGGATTGATCTCCTCTAGAATGGACTGGTTGGATCTCCTTGCAGTCCAAGGGACTCTCAAGAGTCTTCTCCAGCACCACAGTTCAAAAGCATCAATTCTTCGGCGATCAGCTTTCTTCACAGTCCAACTCTCACATCCATACATGACCATGGGAAAAACCATAGCCTTGACTAGACGGACCTTGGTTGGCAAAGTAATGTCCCTGCTCTTTAATATGCTATCTAGGCTGGTCATAACTTTCCTTCCAAAAAGCAAGCGTCTTTTAATTTCACGGCTGCAATCAGCATCCGCAGTGATTTTGGAGCCCCAAAATATAAAGCCTGACACAGTTTCCACTGTTTCCCCATCTATTTCCCAAGAAGTGATGGGACCAGATGCCATGATCTTCGTTTTCTGAATGTTGAGCTTTAAGCCAACCTTTTCACTCTCCTTTTTCACTTTCATCACTTTGAGTTCCTCTTCACTTTCTGCCATAAGGGTGGTGTCATCTGCATATCTGAGGTTATTGATATTTCTCCCAGCAATCTTGATTCCAGCTCGTGCTTCTTCCAGCCCAGTGTTCCTCATGATGTACTCTGCATATAAGTTAAATAAGCAGGGTGACAATATACAACCTTGACGTACTCCCTTTCCTATTTGGAACCAGTCTGTTGTTCCATGTCCAGTTCTAACTTTCTAACTGTTGCTTCCTGACCTGCATACAGGTTTCTCAAGAGGCAGGTCAGGTGGTCTGGTATTCCCATCTCTCAGAATTTTCCACAGTTTATTGTGATCCACACAGTCAAAGGCGTTGGCATAGTCAATGAAGCAGAAATAGATGTTTTTCTGGAACTCTCATGCTTTCTCCATAATGCAGCAGATGTTGGCAATTTGATCTCTGGTGCCTCTGCCTTTTCTAAAACCTGCCTGAACATCTGGAAGTTCACGATTCACATATTGCTGAAGCCTAGCTTGGAGAATTTTGAGCATGACTTTACTAGCGTGTGAGATGAGTGCAATTGTGCGGTAGTTTGAGCATTCTTTGGCATTGCCTTTCTTTGGGATTGGAATGAAGACTGACCTTTTCCAGTCCTGTGGCCATTGCTGAGTTTTCCAAATTTGCTGGCATAGTGAGTGCAACACTTTCACAGCATCATCTTTCAGGATTTGAAATAGCTCAACTGGAATTCCATCACCTCCACTAGCTTTGTTCGTCGTGATGCTCTCTAAGGCCCACTTGACTTCACATTCCAAGATGTCTGGTTCCAGGTGAGTGATCACACCATCATGATTATCTTCGTCGTGAAGATCTTTTTTGTACAGTTCTTCTGTGTATTCTTGCCACCTCTTCTTAATATCTTCTGATTCTGTTAGGTCCATACCATTTCTGTCCTTTATCGAGCCCATCTTTGCATGAAATGTTCCCTTGATATCTCTAATTTTCTTGAAAAGATCTCTTGTTTTTCCTATTCTGTTGTTTTACTCTATTTCTTTGCATTGATCGCTGAGGAAGGCGTTCTTATCTCTCCTTGCTATTCTTTGGAACTCTGCATTCAGATGCTTATATCTTTCCTTTTCTCCTTTGCTTTTCGCTTCTCTTCTTTTCACAGCTATTTGTAAGGCCTCTTCAGACAGCCATTTTGCTTTTTTGCATTTCTTTTCCATGGGGATGGTCTTGGTCCCTGTCTCCTGTACAACGTCATGAACCTCCGTCCAGAGTTCATCAGGCACTCTATCTATCAGATCTAGACCCTTAAATCTATTTCTTACTTCCACTGTGTAATCATATACCCCTTATTTACTATACACCTTCTTATTTACTATTCCACCTTATTTACTATACTTAAGTAAACACTTAATGAATGTTCCTATTTATTTAACATACATTTAATTTGAACTTAATAATTCTATTTTGGCTATACTCCACAGCTAGTGGGATCTTAGTTCCCCAACCAGGGATTGAACCTGGGCCCTTGGCAGTGAAAGCATGGAGTCCTAGCCATTGGACCCACCAGAGAAGTCCCTGTGCTTAGTACTTAATAAGTACTTCCTGAGTGCCAGTCCCTGAGGTGTGATGATAAAGCCAGACTTGGGTCTGAGCTCAGAGCAGTGTTTACCATCACCTGATATCATAAGGGAATAAGAGAAAGCTCCCTAATAATATACCAGATTGGGCACAGGTGGCAGCTTCTTTTCAGTTTGCACACTTCCATTTGCCTGTGAGTCAGGACTCCTGTGGACAGTCTTACGCCTTCCTCTGGTTTTGGTGACATGGTCACCCGGCTCCCTCTCAGCTTGTTCCTGGCTGCTGGTCTGTATCTCAGTCTCATCACAAGAGGATGCAGAAGTCTGAATTTCATCCTGGAAAAAAGACATTAATCTGCCATGTCCCCTATATACAGTTACAATGCTCAGGAAGAATCAGAATTTAAACTGAATAAAAAACATATTACATATGCAAGAGATAATTTTAAAACTCTCCAGCATGAAATTATAGGCACAGTCAAGAATTACGAAGTATTCAAAAAGAAATAATCACACTTAACCCAAGCTAAAAAACAGCTAGCAAAGAATTCAAAGGTATATTAGTGTATGTAAACAAGCAAATTATTATTACTAGTTTTCTGGCCGCACTGCTTGGCTTGCAGGATCTTAGTTCCCCACCCAGGGATCGAACCCAGGCCGATGTCAGTGAAAGTGCCAAGTCCCAAACACTGGACCACCAGGGAATGCCCATATATTATTAAAAGTGCATGAATTAATTCATGCTATAATTAATAACAATGACAGCTAATATCATTGACCCATTTAGGTGTCAAGCCTTGTCAAAACTCTCTGGTGTGGGTCTGCAGCAGCCATGACAATCACTCCCAGCAGCAATGGTTTATAGTTTACCACAGGTCACTCTCATAGTCTCCACTGCATTTGACTCTCATAACACTCAATTCAGCAGAGCAGATGCTATTTCCATTTCAAAGAACAGGAAACTAAGAATCAATAATTTGAGTTTTCCAGGGTTACACACACACAAGACAGAGCTCTTACTTGGTTTTTCTGACTTCAAATCCAGTTCCCTCCCTATTCATACAATTTGGCATGCACTTAGCAACTAGTAATTAACTTTTGCATTTATTTGAAACATCTTACTCAACAGACTATAGAGGCAGTTTTGCCATTTATAAGAATAATGAAAGGATTTATAACTACTAATAACAATCTCTTTGGTAAAAAATACCATGTCTTAAGTCATCACCAACTGTGTTTCTCATTCATTAACGGATTGTTCTGCTATTTAATAGGTGATGAAAATGTTACTTACCTGATTTTCATTCTCTTTTCTTGTTTCATTTCTGAGGTGAGCTTTTAAGGCCCTTAACAGCTTGTCTGCCTGCAGAAAAGTGAAAGACCTTATCAGTAGAGTCAAAAATCAAATAAGCAAGAAAGATTCATTGAACATCTTCTTCTGTGCTTGCACTCATCAAATGTCCTCTAGACAGGATGGAGTAGGATGACCAAGATAGACTTGGTTCCTGTCCCCACAGATTTCATAGCACAATGGGTAAGTCAGAGAGGAAAGTGGCAATTACAGTGCAGTGGGGTAAATGCCAGTATAAAGAAGCTTAGATGTTGTGTGAGAACACAGGCAGGTGCTGCACTAGAGTTGACTTCAGTAGGTAAATGTACATGCCAGTTCTAAGATAAAGGCATGAGGTCACTAGATGCTGAGGCAGAAGAACAAATAGGAGAAAGGGAAGTAGGGAAAAGGGTAAAGAAACTGCATGGGAAGGCAAGAATGAGTCAGTTTGAAGAACAAAAGTTCAGTGTGGGCTGAGCAGGGAGCTGTTTAGACGGGCTGGTGAGAGAGAATATTGGGAAAGTGGGCCTGATTCTACCAGGCCTTGTAAGACTCTTAAGAGGATGACCTTTAAAGGCAGTCTGCAGAGTTTGTTGCAGGGCAGTGGGTTCTGCATTTTTGGGATGATGACTCTGTCTGTACAATGTGCATGATACATTTGATGAGGGTAGGATGGAAGACAGGGAACCTGCAAGGAGGCTATTGTAGGAAACCAGAGACACCTGTGGCCTGAGCTAGAACAGGGCTGAGGCCACATGGACGAATTAAAAACTTTCCTAGTAAGTAAAATCAATGTGAATGTGGGGGCTGAGGAAAAGGGAAATTTTATTACACCCAGGTTTCTGGCTTGGGTACCTGGTGAAGCATATGTGTGTGTGGTGGTAGTCGGGGGAAGTATGTGGGCAGTCCCTAAAATATGTGTGTGTGTTAGTCGCTCAGTCGTGTCTCTTTGTGACCCCATGGACTCTAGCCCACTAGGTTCCTCTGTTCATGGAATTCTCCAGGCAAGAATACTGGAGGGGTAGTCATTCCCCTCTTCAGGGGACATTCCTGACTCAGGGATCCAACCCAGGTCTTTTCCATTGCAGGCAGCTTCTTTACAGTCTGAGCCAACAGCACCACCTGGGAAGCTCAGTCCCAAAGATGGAGAACTCTAAATACAGAGTCTTAGGAGGATGGTTATAGGTCTCTGGGGAAAGGGAACTTCTAGTTCCTCCTTGCACCAAGGGAACCTTTCCTTCCAGTTCTTTCCTGAAAGATTAATACTAATATGATGGGTTATGTTTTCCTGTGCTTTAGAAGGTCAAGCACATGGCTGGGCTCCCTCTTTCTACCAGCCATGCAGATTTCCTTCTCAAGGGGGCACCCAGCTACCAGTCTCTGTTCTCTGCTTGTACCGTTTACAACTGGCCATGTGTCCAGGCAAGAATGGGTTTCCCTGGTGGCTCAGTGGATGAGTTGCAGGAGACATTCGATCCCGGGGCTGAGAAGATCCCCAGAGAAGGAAATGGTAGTCCACTCCAGTATTCTTGCCTGGGAAATCCCATGGACAGAGAATCTGGCAGGCTATAGTCCAAGGGGTGACAAAGAGTCAGACATGACTTAACAACTGAACAATAACAACAACCAGGCAAGAAAGGCAGAGATCCCAATTTACTTTGAGCTTCTGGGCACAGGATAGGCTGTGCTTAGGCTGTGAGTTTTACCTGAAGGCTCTGCATCAAGGTATCAAGCACCATGTCAGCAAGCAGTAATAAAGGAATACACTCTTTTCTACTTGCTATTGTTTTTTTGAAACTCTCTTGGGAAGTGGGTGAATTGGTAGGACAGAATTAGGCACTTTTGGTTCTTCTGACTTATTTTCCCCCTCAATCACTTTACTGAGGTATGACTGACATTGTTGATATTTAATGTATACAAATTGATATGTTTGTGTGCTAAGTCGCTCAGTCGTGTCCAACTCTTTGTGACCCATGGCCTATAGCCAGTCAGGTTCCTCTGTCCATGGGATTCTCCAGGCAAGAATATTGGAGTGGGCTGCCATGCCCTCCTCCAGGAGATCTTCCCAACCCAGGGTTCAAACCCGCATGTCTTACATCTCTTGCATTGGCAGGTGGGTTCTTTACCACTTGCGAACCCATCTTCATGACCATACCATCTATCATCTCCAGGTTTCCTACTGTCCTGTTTGGATTCTGTGGGTTTTGGTTTTTCTGGAGTTAAGAGCATTTAACATAAGATCTGTTCTCTTGGGACTTCCCTGGCAGTCCAGTGGTTAATATTCCACACTACACTGCAAGGGGCACAGGTTCAATTCCTGGTCAGGGAAGTAAGATACTGCACGTCATGTGGTTCTGCAGGAAAAAAAAAAAAATCTATCCTCTTAGCAAATTTTAAAGTATTGTAAATCTGTATGCTGCACAGATTTCTTTTCTAGAACATCTTAAAATGCTGTGAAAGGACTTCCCTGGCGGTCCAGTGGTTAAGAATCTGCCTTGCAATGCAGGGGACTCAGGTTCAATCCCTTGTCCAGGAACTGAGATCCCAAATGCCACAGGGCAACTACTGAGCCCTCAGGCCACAACTAGAGAGTCCATGTGCAGTAATGAAAGATCCCACACGACACAATGAAGATTCCGATAGAGCTAAATAAAGAAATTAAAAAAAGAATAATGCTGTGAAAACCTCAAACATGAAACAATGATGAAATGAGGTGCCTGTGGCAGAGGCAGATGCTCTAGCAGCTGCAAGCCACAGCTACTGAGTCTCTGAGCTACAACTACTGAAGCCTGTGTGCCCTAGAGCTCATGCTCCACAATGAGAAGCCACTGCAATGGGAGGCCCACGCATCGCCACTAGAGAGTAGCCCCTGCTCACCACAACTAGAGAAAGCTGGTGAGCAGCAATGAAGACCCCGGTGCAGACAAAAGTAAAAATAAATACAAATTTGCTAAAGCTGAAACTGCAATACTTTGGCCACCTCATGCGACGAGGTGACTCACTGGAAAAGACTCTGATGCTGGGAAGGGCTGGGGGCGGGAGGAGAAGGGGACGACCGAGAATGAGATGGCTGGATGGCATCACAGACTCTGTGGACATGAGTTTGAGTGAACTCCGGGAGTTGGTGATGGACAGGGAGGCCTGGCGTGCTGTGATTCATGGGGTCGCGGAGAGTCGGACACGACTGAGCGACTGAAATGAACTGAACATAAAATGTGATTTATGGAAATGAGCCAGCAGAATAAGAAAAACTGACGTAGCAGAGATGAATAATTGCAGGAGTTGTAGCCCCAGAGGGGGCAATGGGATCTCTAGCACAAACGTCCAGGCTGCCTTTAGGCACAGCCTTTTACTATAACATATAACAGGTGGGTCTGGGGATGGAAAGATGAGGTAACTCTCAGCTTGACTGCATCTGTTTTCCATGACCTAAGAGGAGAAGTCATCAAGTGCTGGAAGGGAGCCAATTTGAGGTAAGACGATCAGAAATAATTATCCTTAATAATGGGAAAATTAATGACTACCAAAGACATGTAGGAGAATCAAATAAATCATAAATTAAATTCATGTTCACATTTAAATTAAGCACCGAACAAAGTTAGATGATCTTCTCCAGCCAGGGTCAGCTGGTTAGTACAAGCAAGGATTAAGTGTATAGCTGGGTTTAACCAGTTATGGAGTTTTGCCAGGTGAGAGAAGGGAGCTGCAATAAAGTGGAAAGAGCAGAAGTCTTTATAATCTAAGCTTGTAATAGTGAGAAAAGGACCAGTGGCTGTACAATAAATCTTAGCAACTGTCCCTTCTTTTTCCCTTACTATTAAGAGTAGTATCTCACTATTATATACAGAATGTATATACAACAAGGTGGTACTGTATAGCACAGGGAAGTATATTCAATATCCTGTGGTAAACCATAATGGAAAAGAATATATATATATACATGTATAACCGAGCCACTTTGATGTACAGCAGAAATTAACACAACATTGTAAATCAACTATACTTGAATAAAATAAATTTATAAAAAGAAAAGAACACTGTTGACGGTGTGGAAGTCAGATTTTAAAAGGAGAAACTGGCTGCAGTTGGTTATGAGAAAAACATAGGTGAGACTTTCAGAAAAAGTGAAAAATTGAACCTGAGTCCCCACTTTCGAACTTGCAATAGCTCTTCAGAGATCCAAACAGTTACGGGGCCTTAATGTCAGCCAGAGCTCCAAACTCAAGTAGGAAACCTCCATAATAACTCTTATCAAAAGAACTACCCTCTGGTGCATTACTCTAGCACTGCCAAGAAGTGATTGTAAATCGTAGTTCTGAATAGCAATCCAACATATCCCAAATAAAACGTAGTGCACTTAGTGCTACAAAGACTTCCAAGGTGGACAGATGAGATCTCTGTTCAAGGCACTTAACATTCAGTAGAGAAGAGAACATAGCTATACAAATAACTAGAGTGCATGGTGGAAGCCTGCAAGAGTTCAGAAAAAGTACTTGAAATTACATTGCCTTAAAGGCGTCGCAAAGCGTCGGACACGATGAGTGACTGAACTGAAAGGTGTGGAGGGTGCCTGGGATCACTGGGGCGGTGGACCTGTGGCCAAGGGAATGAAGAGGAGGGAGAAGAAAAGGTGCCAGGTCAGTGAGGACATTTCAGTTGGACTGTGAAGAGTAACTGGGAATTATTCATGCAGATAAAGGAGAGAGAAAGGGATCTGAGGCCAAAGGATCAGAATTAGCAAAGGCAGAAAGATAGACAAAGGTGCCAAGTGTTAGCGCAGCAGCCTGGAGGCTGCTGCCTTGGATAAAAAAACTCCAGCCAGATTGCAAAAAAAAAAAATGAAAGGGACTTAAAAGACTTTGTTCATGAAGTATTGGGAAGCCATTAAATATTAATACTATAGCTCAAAACCATCTCCAGAGATAGTTCATCCTTCAGCCCCAACTGGTAGTTGGGTACTGATTATTTTAATTAATTTAACCACTTAAAATATCTGTGAGGACTGATCTAAACATTCACTCAGTTTAAATACTACAGCTTGCAGAATAAATCTCCAGAGTATACTTTAATATTATTATGTGGTAAAACTCCACTAAATACACAGAACAATATATACATCCAATCCCGAACTGAACATTTTCCCCCAAACGTTTGGCAGTATCAGAGTCAGAGACCTCATCGGTTTTGAATAGAACACTACCATAACAATGACCAATAGACGAACGATCCTACTGAATCAGAGCTGAGCTATAAAAACTCATCCACGGAGGAAGTTCCTTAAAAAATCATCCTTTCTTCCAGGTCCTCCATTCAAGTAGCAGGAAATTTTGGGACCTCTTACAATGTACAGAACTGTTAGCTGTTTGGAGTTTTCCAGAAGCAAAGGCAATTTATAAAAGTGTTAGCTCTGGAGTTTTTCGCGACTGCCTATTAATTGGCGTTTAAGAGGCAGCATTCCTTTAGTTTTCTAAAGGGCCTGCGTTTCCTAACCGATGGCCTGATAAATAGCAGAGTACTCCCAATAAAACCAAAGCAAAAAATTTTGGAGGCGGGGATCTTTCTGAGTCCCTGTAAGAGTCAGCCTCAACAAAGGTGAAAACTTTGACAGCCTCTCGGTTTTGCAGTTACTTGGACCCTTTGGTGAACCAAAATCTACCGCCCCAGGGCCAGGACAGTCGCCTCAGCCCTCGAAATTCCCGCTCGGTCCCCTCCCACGGGGTCTCAAAGAAGCCGCATATCCTATCCCCCCGTCACCGGCCCCGTACCCTCAGGTTAGCCCGGAGGCCCAGACTCTTGGCCAAGTTCTGCAGGTCACTGTACTTGAAGGAGTTCAGCTCCTCCAGGGAGGGAACGATCATGGCGAACTGCAATCCAGGCAACCACGCAGAAGTCCCGTGCTTAACTCGCTAAAGCGCCGCTCAACGCTCTGGCGCCACTCTAAGCGTTGACCAAACCGACATTTATAGAGAGTTTAAATACGTAAGCTGCACCTCCATTGGTTAAAAGAGCGTTAAAGGCAGGGCCTTCTGGCACCGACCAATAGGATGGCTGACTTCCCTCCCACCTGACCCACGATCTCCTCCACACCTCCCCAAACCTAGGCGCCAAACGGCGTGTCCAGGCAACAAAGTGCGCGGCCGCGCCCCCGGTTCACGTTGTCCAATGAGGACGCAGGAACCGAACTCGGGGCGGGACCTGAATGGTCTTTGAAACGGCGGCGCCGACGGCGGGAAGATGGCTGCTCGGCCGCGGAGGCGTATCTCTGTTGCAAAGCAGCCCCGGGGTGACTTCTGTGATGGGGCTAAGAAGGCGATTGATGAACCTTCTTTTACGACTTCCATGGAGTGGGACACGCAGGTGGTGAAAGGGTCTTCGCTGGTCGGCCCCGCAGGGCTGGGGCTGGAGGAGCTGCCGTCCCGCCCGCGGCTGCCGCGATGGCTGCAGCCCGAGAGGTGCGCCGTGTTCCAGTGCGCGCAGTGCCACGCCGTGCTCGCTGACTCTGTGCACCTCGCCTGGGACCTGTCGCGGTCCCTCGGGGCCGTGGTCTTCTCCCGTGAGTGAGCGCGGCGCCTTCTCACTGGGTGACTGAGAGCCGGCTGGGAGGAAAGCGGGTTGAAAATTTGGAAGGAAATTAACTCCTTTGCCAGGAGTCGGGGGCGAATAACTTTTTATGATATTCGTGACCATGATGAGCCTTTCTGGCTGGGAGAGGTTTTCCTTTTCAGTGCCTCACAGGTAGTCATTCTAAGCTGTGTTTGCCTTCTAGGAGTCACAAATAATGTAGTTTTGGAGGCTCCGTTCCTAGTTGGCATTGAAGGTTCGCTCAAAGGCAGGTATGTACTGAAAATTCCAGAACTGTCTCTAGTTATTCCCTGACTTATTGAGGTTGAAGAGCGTGGAACCGACTTGGACCAGAAGTTTTTTCCTATCTTCCACTAGGAGAAAAGTCTTTCGTTCATACAGTGTACTTGAAGAATGCTCTGTTGACCTGATTGTCTTGTACGAACTTGATGTTTTAATGAAATGGAAAAGATATTTGTGTAAAGGTTTTAAGATTTTCTGAGGGCCACATTTCCCTCGTGGGTTGTGTAAGTGAAGTGAATTTAAGAAAATTATGTCTCGGAAGGGAAAAAAGGAGATTATCTTTAAGTGAATCACTTTTTATAAACTGCAATCTTTAGACATAACTAGGACTTACACGGAGAAGGCAATGGCAAGCCACTCCAGTACTCTTGCCTAGAAAATCCCATGGATGGAGGAGCCTGGTAGGCTGCAGTCCATGGGGTCGCTAAGGGTCAGACACGACGGAGCGACTTCACTTTCACTTTTCACTTTCACACATTGGAGAAGGAAATGGCAGCCCGCTCCGGTGTTCTTGCCTGGAGAATCCCAGGGACAGGGGAGCCTGGTGGGCTTCCGTCTATGGGGTCACACACAGTCGGACACGAAAGTGACTCAGCAGCAGCAGCAGCAGCAGCAGGACTTACACACTTGCATTAAACCTGGAATTTGTAATAAACTACATCAGGATTAATTCTGCTGTAACCTGGGAACCTGGAGAAAAACACAGGTTGAAAGTGAGGTCCTTGAATACTGCCTGGTGAACTTTGCATCCTGTCTGTACTGTGATTTAGAAGTGACAACAAAGTACTCAGTGAATTCAGTACAGAGCTCCTCAATTTTCAGTGTTGATTTTAACATCAAGACAATTCATTTTGACCATTGTTTGGTCCAATTTTAGTGTTAAATAGAGTACATTTAGGAATTCTTAGTTGCTGTACTCAGTAACCAGGAAGACTTCTGTAGCTCTTCTTTCCCAACTGAAAGATACTCCTTATCCTTCCAGGAGTGTCTTCCCACCCAAAGGAAACTGGGAAGGAGTGGTGACCTGCTTGGAATTGGTTCATTTGGGGCCCGAGGCAGAAGCTCTTTGAATATATTCTTAGAGAGAACTACATCTAGCTAGATCTGTGCTGTCCAGTACTGTAGCCACTTGTCACATGGTGGCTGCTGCTACTGCCGCTGCTGCTAAGTCACTTCAGTCGTGTCCAACTCTGTGTGACCCCATAGACGGAAGCCCACCAGGCTCCCCCTTCCCTGGGATTCTCCAGGCAAGAACACTGGAGTGGGTTGCCATTTCCTTCTCCAATGTGTGAAAGTGAAGTCGCTCAGTCGTGTCTGACCCTTAATGACCCCACGGACTGCAGCCAACCAGGCTCCTCCATCCATGGGATTTTCTAGGCAATAGCACTGGAGTGGCTTGCCATTGCCTTCTCCGCACATGGTAGCTGCTGAGCACTTAAAACAGTGGCCATTCTGAACTGAAATATGCTGAGTGCAAAATACACACAAGATTTTGAAAACTTAGTCCAAAACATTGAATAATTTAGAAATACTGATTACATGGGTTTTGCTGTTGTTGATGTCGTTTTTTGTTTGTTTTTGGCCACACTGTGCAGCTTGTGGGGTCTGAATTGCCAGACAAGGGAGCAAATCTGGCCAGGGCAGTGAAAGTGCCCAATCTTAACCAGTGGACCCCCAGGGAATTCTCTGGATTACATGTTGAAATGATGTCTTTGAATACTGGGTCACATAAAATATATTAAAACTAATTTCACTTGTTACTTTTACCCTTTTTTTTTTAAGCAAGACTAACTAATAGAAGATATAAAACTACTTACGTGACTTGCATTCTTATAGACAGTACAGATCTAAATGGTTTTTAAAACACTGGCGAGAAAGTTCGATGTATTTATATGTTTTTGAAATAAGAGCCATGGGACTCAGCAAGAAGAGATTTATTGTCAGGAATTGGTTCACTCGATTATGGAGGGTGAGAAGTCCCAAGAGCCATGGTTGACAAGCTGGAGACAAGGAAGGCCAAAGGTTTAGTTCTAGTCCAAGTCCACAGGCCTGAGACCCATGAGCCAAAGATGTGAGTTCCAAAAATACAGTATTGTGTGTATAGTGTGGGACTTCATTTACCAGTAAGTTTAGTGCATTTGTTCCTTGATCTTGTTTAGTGTCCACTGACATGAATTTGTTTATTTTTAGCCATGCAGTTATTATACTTTATTAGTACTGTTTCACTGCATAGTGTATTATGTTTATACAAATAATTTTTCCCTCATCGAACCACTCTAAATCGTTTTTAGTACATGCATGACAGTTAATTTTTTCTTAAAACATTTCTTTGTAATATTTAGATTTGTCTTATATACTAACAAATAAGGTAAATTAGTTACTCAAATGGTTTAAACAGAACTAAAACCACATTTCTTTTAGAGGATAAAGGAAAATAAAGTAGATGACTTGCTAGGATCATACAGTTTCTTTTTCATTTTGTCTGGGTAATTTTTTTTGTTGTTGTTACATCTGCAAAAAAATCCTGATTTGCATTCTGTTAATACATTGCTTAATAAGCCCTAGTCAACTTGACTGTTTTACTTCAACTGAAAATTGGCTTAATGGTGGCTAATTTATATGGTTATGTGTAGTTTTATATGTTTAAATGTTAATCTGATTAGTTAGCTCTTTTTCTGCTTTTCAGATATAAATTACTTTAGCAAAGTGACAGCTGTGTATCCATGACTGTTTTTGTAGCCAGAATTCACAAAGTTATCTGTAATCTAGGGCGTAATTAACCTTTCTTGCATGTGACATTTCTTCAGTCTCATTCTTATTATAGTCTAGCTTTTAGGAATGACTCCAGAGATGTTATTTTGTAGTTGTTCCCTGATTTTCTTACTCATGTCCTGTTTTATTTCCTCCAGCACTTACAACCTTTTATTCTGTAGTTCCTGTGAGATTTCCATTGGTTTCCACCTATATTCTACCCATGCTGCTCTGGCTGCCTTGAGAGGCCACTTCTGCCTTTCCAGTGACAAAATGGTGTGGTAAGTAGACTTAGATTTTCTTCAGCAAATAAATTTTAAAACATTTTCCAGAAAAGGCAGAATGTTTATATTAGAGAAGATGCTAAAGCCAGGTGCTGTACTGCTCTTACAAAAAAATATGGCAATGGGACCAAAATATAGTCTTATAATACATGACTATTGTAAATGTCTCATAATAATACTACAGGTTAATAATCCTACTGTGAGGATATTCTTTCATTCCAGGAACTTTTGGAAGGTAAAATTTTGCAAAATAATGCTGTGATAGACACTTTTCAAATTTGTGCCCAGCCTCTGTTTGCCTCCCACAGTGCAGGACCTTGTGTCCATATCTGTATGCTATGTGACCCTACTCCCAGGTGATGGGATCAGGAACAGACCTGACCTAAGCTAAGCCAATCACTTTTTTACCCTAAGAATTTGAAATAAAGGCATAAAGACATTGGTCATCTGTAGATGGTACAAGTGCTGCAGTGGGGAAGTGAAAGCTCTAGGTTTGGGGTAGATATTTTACATTTGTGTGTGTAAATGCAGAGAAATTTTGTCTGCAAATAAAGAATGAAGCAGATAAACAAAGAAAAGTAAAAAATAATTATCACATGGCCTTATAAAGTCAGAAAAATTCCCTATTGGTTGTTCCTTCTTAGGAATTCAGTTCAGTTCAGTTCAGTCGCTCAGTCGTGTCCGACTCTTTGCGACCCCATGAATCACAGCACGCCAGGCCTCCCTGTCCATCACCAACTCCTGGAGTTCACTCAAACTCACGTCCATAGAGTCGGTGATGCCATCCAGCCATCTCATTCTCTGTCGTCCCCTACTCCTCCCGCCCCCAATCCTTCCGAGCATCACAGTTTTTTCCAGTGAGTCAATGAGGTGGCCATTTTCCTCATCGCATGAGGTGGCCAAAGTATTGGAGTTTCAGCTTTAGCATCAGTCCTTCCGATGAACACCCAGGATTGATCTCCTTTAGAATGGACTGGTTGGATCTCCTTGCAGTCCAAGGGACTTTCAAGAGTCTTCTCCAACACCACAGTTCAAAAGCATCAGTTCTTCGGTGATCAGCTTTCTTCACAGTCCAACTCTCACATCCATACATGACCATGAGAAAAACCATAGCCTTGACTAGACGGACCTTGTTGGCAAAGTGATGTCTCTGCTTTTTAATATACTATCTAGGTTGGTCATAACTTTCCTTCCAAGGAGTGTCTTTTAATTTCGTGGCTGCAATCAGCATCCGCAGTGATTTTGGAGCCCCCCAAAATAAAGTCTGACATTATTTCCACTGTTTTCCCATCTATTTCCCATGAAGTGATGGGACCAGATGCCATGATCTTAGTTTTCTGAATGTTGAGCTTCAAGCCAACTTTTTCATCTCCTCTTTCACTTTCATCAAGAGGCTTTGAGTTCCTCTTCACTTTCTGCCATAAGGGTGGTGTCATCTGCATATCTGAGGTTATCAATATTTCTCCCAGCAATCTTGATTCCAGCTTGTGCTTCTTCCAGCCCAGCATTCCTCATGATATACTCTGCATATAAGTTAAATAAGCAAGGTGACAATACACAGCCTTGACGTACTCCTTTTCCTATTTGGAACCAGTCTGTTGTTCTATGTACAGTTCTCACTGTTGCTTCCTGACCTGCATACAGGTTTCTCAAGAGGCAGGTCAGGTGGTCTGGTATTCCCATCTCTTTCAGAATGTTCCACAGTTTATTGTGATCCACACAGTCAAAGGCTTTGGCATAGTCAATGAAGCAGAAATAGATGTTTTTCTGGAACTCTCTTGCTTTCCCCATGATCCAGCGGATGTTGGCAATTTGATCTCTGGTGCCTCTGCCTTTTCTAAAACCTGCTTGAACTTTTGGGAGTTCACGGTTCACATATTGCAGAAGCCTGGCTTGGAGAATTTTGAGCATGACTTTACTAGCGTGTGAGATGAGTGCAATTGTGCGGTAGTTTGAGCATTCTTTGGCATTGCCTTTCTTTGGAATTGGAATGAAGACTGACCTTTTCCAGTCCTGTGGCCACTGCTGAGTTTTCCAAATTTGCTGGCATATTGAGTGCAGCACTTTCACAGCATCATCTTTCAAGATTTGAAGTAGCTCAACTGGAATTCCATCACTTCCACTAGCTTTGTTCATAGTGATGCTTTCTAAGGCCCACTTGACTTCACATTCCAAGATGTCTGGCTCTAGGTCAGTGATCATGTTATCGTGACTATCTTGGTCCTGAAGATCTTTTTTGTACAGTTCTTCTGTGTATTCTTGCCACCTCTTCTTAATATCTTCTTCTTCTGTTATGTCCATACCATTTCTGTCCTTTATCGAGCCCATCTTTGCATGAAATGTTCCCTTGGAATCTTTAATTTTCTTGAAGAGATCTCTTGTTTTTCCTATTCTGTTGTTTTCCTCTATTTCTTTGCATTGATCGCTGAGGAAGGCTTTCTTATCTCTCCTTGCTATTCTTTGGAACTCTGCATTCAGATGCTTATATCTTTCCTTTTCTCCTTTGCTTTTCGCTTCTCTTCTTTTCACAGCTATTTGTAAGGCCTCTTCAGACAGCCATTTTGCTTTTTTGCATTTCTTTTCCATGGGGATGGTCTTGGTCCCTGTCTCCTGTACAATGTCATGAACCTCTGTCCATAGTTCTTCAGGCACTCTATCTATCAGATCTAGACCCTTAAATCTATTTCTCACTTCCACTGTATAATCATAAGGGATTTGATTGAGGTCATATCTGAATGGTCTAGTGGTTTTCCCTACTTTCTTCAATTTAAGTCTGAATTTCGCAATAAGGAGTTCATGATCTGAGCCACAGTCAGCTCCTGGTCTTGTTTTTGCTAACTGTATAGAGCTTCTCCATCTTTGGCTGCAAAGCATATAATCAATCTGATTTCGGTGTTGACCATCTGGTGATGTCCATGTGTAGAGTCTTCTCTTGTGTTGTTGGAAGAGGGTGTTTGCTATGACTAGTGCATTCTCTTGGCAAAACTCTATTAGCCTTTGCCCTGCTTCATTCCGTGCTCCAAGGCCAAATTTGCCTGTTATTCCAGGTGTTTCTTGACTTCCTACTTTTGCATTCCAGTCCCCTATAATGAAAAGGACATCTTTTTTGGGTGTTAGTTCTAAAAGGTCTTGTAGGTCTTCATAGAACCGTTCAACTTCGGCTTCTTCAGCATTACTGGTTGGGGCATAGGTCTGGATTACTGTAATATTGAATGGTTTGCCTTGAAAACGAACACAAATCATTCTGTTGTTTTTAAGATTGTATCCAAGTACTGCATTTTGGACTCTTTTATTGACCGTGATGGCTACTCCATTTCTTCTAAGGGATTCCTGAATTACTTTAGATATTTCTTATATTTCTAGTTATAAATTCTACTTTTTGTTTAGCTTTTCTGTTATTTCAACAAATTGAAACATCCATCAAAGTCTTTTCATTATCATTAGAAACAAAAAAAAGCCATTGATGACCAGGTGCTATGCTTTCCTCAATGTGTTTTTAAGAAAACAGGCTTGGAGATGAGGAGGAGCTGAAATTTGAGTCCATGTCTTAACTCCAGAGCCTGTTTTTCCATTCATGAAACAGAAGTTTACTTCTCTTGTTAATGTGCTTTGATAAACCCCTTTATCATGAGGTTCTTTAGTGCAGATTTTTAACAGGAAATATGTTCTTGAGATGGATTGGGATTTTTTTCCTTTTCTAGTTCATTCTTAAATAATTTTTATTTATTTAGAATTAGGTTTAAAGATATGAGGAAAACTATCTCTAAATGTATGCTATTAATAACCTCAAATCTTTTTTAGAAACAGTTATAAGGAATTACTTTAGCACAGTTGTAATTGAGGTTTTGCTTAGGGAAGTAAGCTTTTAGTAACAAAAAATTTTAATATAAATTTGAAAAACATTATCGATTTTAAGTAATGTCTTAAGTCTTTAAAATGAGGGACTGGACTCAAAGGTCAATACATTCTTTTTGATTAAGTAGAAATCAGGAAGACTAGATACATGTATAACTAAATCACTTTGCTGTACACCATCACAACATTGTTAATCAGCTGTAGTCTAATATAACATAAAAATAATAAAAATTTAAAAAAAAGAAATTAGGAAAGTATAGTAGCCTGAGTCTGGGACTATGATACATCTGTGTCTGTGGGTACTGGAATGAATTTGGTTGCTAGTAACAGACTCACTGGAAAAGACTGATGCTAGGAAAGGTTGGGGGCGGGAGGAGAAGGGGACGACCGAGAATTTGATGGCTGGATGGCATCACCGACTCTGTGGACATGAGTTTGAGTGAACTCCGGGAGTTGGTGATGGACAGGGAGGCCTGGCGTGCTGTGATTCATGGGGTCGCAGAGAGTCGGACACGACTGAGCGACTGAACTGAACTGAACTGAACAAAAAACCTAAGAGAGGCTTTAAGAACAGGGTGGGACTGTTGGCTACTCCAGGATTGTCTTAGTAGCTCAGCCATGACAGAGCTGTGGGTTAGCATCGCTGGTTCTCGTGGCCTTTTTCTCTTGGATGCTGCAGGTGTTAAGCATCACATCCATAAATAGTAGCATCCAGAACTGGAAGGAAAAGGATATGGAAAGTGTGGGAATGCAGGGAATAGGTCCCTTAAGCTGGGAAGGCAACTGTGTGACAGTAGGGAATAAGATTTTCACAGTTAGCTTGGAACAGTTATGATTCATCTCTTAGGACTGGGCACACTGCAGCCCTTAACAAAATCTGGGTTCTGTTAGCAAGAAAGCCTTGAGGAATGGCTGTTGGGTAGGCAACTGACACTATTTGTCACAGTGTGATTACTTTCCTTCTAACTGTGCTATACAGTCTACTGGTGGTGTGTGAAGCCTCCACTCATTACAGTTATTCATGTGACCCTGGTTTTCTCGCTTTAGTTTGTCCTGGGATAATTTTGACTAGTGGATTCCAGGCTGGAAAGGGGTGAGATGAGGCATAGTGTCTTTCTGATGACTTAGTAATTGAGAATGTTTTTCCTGCGAAATACATTATGAATCTAGAAATGGGTATCAGGAAGAAGGCAATCTTTGCTTGACAGGTATTGCAAGTTTGTTTCCTTGATCATCCTAACTGTGGTATGGTACTAATATTTTCTCCTTATGTTTTCTATCTAGCTACCTCTTAAAAACCAAAGCCATAGTAAATGCATCTGAGATGGATATCCACATCGTCCCTCTACCAGAAAAGGTTGCAGAGGTAAATTTTCATCATGGTTGTATGTTCTCTTTAATATAGACAGTTCCTGATAATCTGTACCCATGAACTTAGGGATATTGAAATGGTGGATACTCTATGATTCTTTATACTTGGTTTGGCATTCCTTATTGAATCTGTGATACAAAGCGAAATAGTGAAGCCCTGTTGTCAGGTTTGGTTCAGGAGGAGGTGGAGAGCTGCTGAGTTCCACATTCCTGTTCTTCCTTTCTGTGCTGGGTATGGACTGTCATCCTTCATAAATCTGACCTCTTTGCAAGCACCTTATGCTTAGATATCTCAGAGGAAACAGTGTTGAAAACCGTTATTAAGGATTCTTTTTTAAATGGGTTTTACTAGTGTTTGATGGTTTTGAGTTGAAGAAAGCAGGTTTGTTTTGGTAGCTTGCTGACTCATTCTAAATAGAAATTTGGCTATTACTTTACTACCCTCAGAAGAACAATCTTAGAATTTACCGTTGGTTTTGTTTTTAGCACTCTTAATAGTTCATTCCTTGATAATTATACATTTAGTAACCAGGGCATTTATTTTTCAGAGTTTAAGTACTTTCTAGGATAGGAGAACAGTGTTTTACTTTGTTTTTCTTTTTTGCACAGTTAACTAAGCTTATGAAATTATGTTCTAAGCCAGGAATTGGCAAGCTTTTTCTGTGAAGGAGCAGATGACAAATATCTCAAGCTCAACCATGAAGTCTCTACTTTTCAATTCTGCTATTGTAGTGCAAAAGCAGCCATAGACAATATATAAAATATGGATATAGTTCTTTTAGAATGAAACTTTATTAAAACAGATGGTCAGCAGGTTACCCCACAGTCCATAGTTTGCCAAACCTTGTTCTGAGCAACTAAGTTGGTGAGCAGGATCAGTAAATACTGTGATTAGAAATAATTTGTATGGGAGATAACTTCTGAAATGGCCTGAGGAAATCCATGGGCCCTCCCCGCTCAACAAAACTGCCATAATTGAAGCAAATGACAAAGAAAATAGATACCTTAAGTCTGTGGAAGTTTTCTTCAAGGAATAAAGCAAATGAGATATTCAAGAAAGTCTACAAAACCTTGGTAAGAGCAGTAAAAGCCTGTGGTGTTAGAGCCACAACCTGCTCCCTCCCTCCCTCCCCTGCACCTCCAGCTCAGAGGGAGAGAGACTTCATCTGGGCAGATATAGCCAAGAACACGGGGATCCTTTTCCCCTAGCTCTCAGCTTCAGGCTGTGGTATCTTCCCAGGAGGGGCAGGCTAGCTATCAGCATTTCTCATTAGAAGCTCTGTTCTAGGCAAGAACAGGCATTTGTTGTCTGCAAGTTCTGCCAAAGCCACAGTAGGCTAAAAGTGCTAGCCTACTGAGTCCCTGGCCCCAGCTTGCTTGTAAAGCAGACACTTCATGCTGACAGAGGCAAGCAGAAAAGGCCAGAAGCTACCTCTGTCCAGGACCCTGCTGGTAAAGCAGAGGTGTTATTCTGAGAGACACTATCTCTACCCCAGCTTGAGAGCCCATATTAAAAGGCAGATTATTTTAAAAAAGTGGAGGGGGGAGCTGTGAATCTCTTCCAGAGATTTAACTTTATTTGGAAGAGTATGGGCATATTCAAATCTAAGGATGCTGCCCAAAACAATGGAGATTTTGTTGGTGAGCAATTAAGAAGACTGGTAGTCTATGTGAACAAAAAGCTAAACCTTAGACAAGTTAGAAATGTATAAGAGACTCAGGGAAACAGCAGAGAAGGCAACGGCACCCCACTCCAGTACTCTTGCCTGGAAAATCCCATGGACGGAGGAGCCTGGTGGGCTGCAGTCCATGGGGTCATGAAGAGTTGGACTTGACTGAGAGACTTCACTTTCACTTTTCACTTTCATGCACTGGAGAAGGAAATGGCAACCCACTCCAGTGCCCTTGCCTGGAGAATCTCAGGGATGGGGGAGCCTGGTGGGCTTCCGTCTATGGGGTTGCACAGAGTCGGACACAACTGAAGCGACTTAGCAGCAGCAGCAGCAGGGAAACAGACAGCTAAGAAGAGCCCTCTGGGATTAGAACAAAAGAAGACTGGCCTCAAAGGCTACCCATACAAATGGGTTTCATTTTAATTGGATTAGCTATGGAGCAATTTATGTCCCAGGGCACTGTCAAAATAGATCAGTCCTGTCCGGCTCCACCGTAGCCCACCAGGCTCCACTGTCCATGAGATTCTCCAGGCAAGAATACTGGAATGGGTTGCCATTCCCTTCTCCAGGGGATCTTCCCAACCGAGGGATCGAACCCACATCTGCATTGCAGGCGGATTGTTTACCCACTGTGCCATCTGGATGGAGGTAGGCAGGTGTTTAATATCCCAAGTTGCTACAATATCTTATCTGAAATGTTTGTTTTTCGGGACTTCCCTGGTGTAATGGTTAAGAATCTGCCTGCCAATGCAGGAGATGTGGGTCAGATCCCTGGTTTGGGAAGATCCTACATGCTGCAAGGCAGCTAAGCCCTTGTGCCACAACTGCTGAAGCCCAAGCACTCTAGAGCCTGTGCACAACTACTGAAGTCTGCGTGCTCTAGAGCTGGAGCTCTGCAACAAGAGAAGCCACAGCAATGAGAAGCCCACACACCACAATTGGCTCAGTGCAACTGGAGAAAGCCTCCCTGTGGCAACAAAGACCCAGCACCGCCAAAAATAAGAATGTCTGGTTTTCAATAAAAAATTAGGTAGGAGATGTGCCAAAAAATGTATGACCCATACTCAGGATAAAATACAGGCATCAAAAACTGTTTGAAAAGGCCCAGATGTTGAGACTTCGCAAACGAAGCCTTCAAAGCAGCAATTAAAAATATGTTGTTGCTTTTAGTTGCTAAGTTGTGTCCCACTCTTTGGCAACCCCATGGATTCTAGCCCACCAGGTTCCTCTGTCCATGAGATTTCCCTGGCAAGAATACTGGAGTGGGTCACCATTTCTTTCTCCAGGGGATCATATTGGCAGATGGATTCTTTGCCATTGAGCCAGGGAAGCCCTAAAAATATGTGCAAAAGGCTAAAGGAAACCATGCTTAAAGAAGTAAAGGAAGGTATAGGGCTTCCCTGGTGGCTCAGTGCTGAAGAATCTGCCTGCCAATGCAGGAGGCGCAGGTTCAGTCCCTGGTCGGGGAAGATTTCACATGGTGTGGAGCACCTTAGCCTGTGCGCCACAACTACTGAGCCTATGTGCCACAACTACTGAAGCCTGTGCACCCTAGAGCCCATGCTCTGCAATAAAAGAAGCCACCGCAGTGAGAAACCTGTGTACTGCAACTAGAGAGTAAGCCCGTGCAGCAAGAAGACCCAGCACAGCCAAAAATAAATAAATAAATTTTTTAAAGACTTAAAAAAAGAAGTAAAGGAAGGTCTGATGAGTGTCTCATTAAATAGAGGATGTTCCTAAAGAGAGAAAAAAAAAAACCTAAATGGAAATCCTGGAATTGTGCAATAAATAAAACTGAAATGAAAATTTCAGTAGAGCGGCTCAACACCACCATTTGAGTTGACTGGACAATCAGCAAACTTGGAGACAGATTGATGAGATTCGCAATCTGAAGAAGAGAGAAATAAGAATGAAGGAAAATGAACTAGCTTTAAGAGATTTGTTGGATACCATAAAGCATGCCTAAATATGCTTCAGTAATGGGAGTACAAAAGGGAGAGGAAAAAGAAAAAATATTCAAGGAAATAATGGTTAAAAACTTCCTGAATTTGATGAAAAACAATTTACATGTCTAAGACCTTGATAAACCTCATTTATCAGGTAAGATAAATGCAGAGAGAACTGTACCCAATACACAGCAAAAATGTTGAACACTAAAGAAAAAAAAAAAATCTTGAAAGTAGCAAAAATGATTCATTATGTTCAAGGGCACCCAAGTAAGATTAATGGACTCTACAGGGACCTGCTTAAGCAAAACTTCCCTATGTATTTTGAGTATTCTTGTATCTTGAATCATAAAAAGTAGATTTGTGCTGTCAGAAATAAGTTGGGTGTTTTTTTACTAAGGATTATCCATGATAACTTCTTGCAACTGAGTAACACCACTAAGTTTGGTTTTAGATATGGCTATTCTAAGCTGGGAAAAAAAAAAAACTACTGAAAATCATCTACCAGAAACATCTGTGCTAAACCTGACAACCAGAGCTACCTTTGAAGGCCATTAGCAATTAAAGACGGAGAAGGCAATGGCACCCCAGTCCATGGGGTCGCGAAGAGTTGGACGTGACTGAGCACCTTCACTTTCACGCACTGGAGAAGGAAATGGCAGCAAGGAGAATCCCAGGGATGGGGAGCCTAGTAGGCTTCCGTCTATGGGGTCACACAGAGTCGGACATGACTGAAGCAACTTAGCAGCAGCAGCAATTAAAGACAGACATATGTTACTGTGAACAAGAATTTTAAAAATTCTTGCTGCTGGAAAAAAGAGGGAAAGACTAATTAATGCTTCTGTCTCCACAAGCTTTCTGATCGCTTTATTCTTGTCTTCCCAAGTTTTGGAGTTAACACTAACCTGGTGATAAGGGCTAGGAAGGAAGGAGACCAGAAGTAGCAAAGCTCAGCATCAGTGTCTGGTCTTTTTTCACAGGAAACTTTGTATCTGTCACCTTACTGTGCTCAAGGTTTGTTGTATAAAGTTCTTTCATAATAGAACAAATGTACTTATGAAATGTGTTGTAATATCAGCTCCCAATCACCAGTTTTAATCTGAAGTGGCTTCTAGAATCAGATTGAAAGTTAAGTTTAAGATGCCCTATCTATATTTCTCTTCCCAGCTGAAAGAGAAGATAATGTTAACACATACTCGCTTAAATTCACTCATGAAAATTCTGAAGGAAGTGCCTCCTGACCAGTCCAAGCTAACAAACTAATTCAGAATCAGAGGTTGAGTATCAGAGGCAGGCAGGCCTTATTGCTGTCTTCAACAACAGGTGCTGTTTGATCACTTCTCAAGAAACATCAGCTTCAAGAATGGACAGGAAATGTGGTTTATGTTTACGTCTAGACTGATTTTTCCAAGTGATTTGTGAAGCTGTTTCTAGAAGATGAGAAACAGGAGACTTCTGTCCAGGTTTCATAGCTATGTCTTAATTTTGGCTTCTTATCAATTTCATAATATTTATTTTTGGAAACATTCTGATTGCAAATTTAAGAATTAAGAGCCAATGTCCCATGAATGCTCTGATCTAAAGATGCATGAGTGGCCTGAAAATAGAGTTGTACTTCTGTTAATTAACTATTACTCCTACATGGAGCAATTGTCATATGAATACTGAGAAATCATTTTTTTTCTTACATGAAATACAGGTACATACATATTTTGTAGGTAATGTTCAACAGGTTAACTCCATAATATATATTTATCTTTACCTTTTCAGTTGTAAACTTAAAAGGAATAGTAATAACAGGATAGTAATGAAAGGAATGATAAAAACACCAAATAGTCACCGAATGCTATTTTCTCATTTATTTTGCTGTGGTTCAATAGCTTATCATATTATTCACTTAATAAATAGCTATAAAATATTAGGCTAGCTGCTAGAAATAAGCAAAAATCACTATTCTGGATCTTTGGAGCTTATAATCTAGTTAGAGATGGACATTCAAATAACCACATGAAGGCATTTAAATTTACAACAGTAGTAAGGGTTTAGAAGAAAAGGGACATAGAGAAATAAACACATATAGCAGGTAACTGACACAGTTTGGGGGTCACGGAAGGTCTTTCTGTTGAAGTGTAGTCTGAAAGATTAGTAGGAGTTAATAATCTGATAGAGGGAACGGCTTATATGAAGGCCCTGTGAGGCCCCTAAAAAGGCATGTATGAGTTGTAATAGTGTCCAGAAACCAGAGGCTGCAAAGCCTCATTGGCCTCCTAAAGGATATTTGTTTTTATCCCAACAACAATGAAAAGCTCTTGGAAGAATTTTAAAGGAGGAAGCCTATGACAGGATCAAATTTTCAGAATCTCATTATGGTTGTCCTGTGAAGTATGGGTGAGAGGGAGGCAAGCAGACCTAGAGGGGCTGGCACTAGTGTAGTCAAGAGATACAGCCAAGGGGTGGTGTGCAGACAGGGTAACATGGTTCAGACGTGGCTAGTAGATTTAATATCAAGTTCTTTCCCTTTTTGACTGCATAAAGGATATTTTCCTTTAAAAATATTTGAGAGAAAATTCCGACTTGCTTTATGCTTTACAGTTTGCAAAATCTGGTTAAGTAAGGAGGAAGCCTCTGGCAACAGTACCAGAAAAGCTCTATTCCTGAAGAATGAAACCCAGTAATAGTCTCTGTTGAATCATCCTGGGGTTTGAACTGTGTATGGTATGTCTACCTCAACATAGTTTATCTAGGTTAAGCTCATCTTATGTAGCTGTTTTCCTTAACTTTGGATTTGCTGTACTGGTAAACTTTCAATGGAAAATTAAATGCTTGGATTTGACATCTAATTTAGATGGCTGACTTTAAATTTTTTTTCTAAATACAAATCACATGTTTACTCTAGAATCAAAGTCAGGTATAGTAGATGTGTGTCAAAGTAAAGGGTAAAGTACACTCTCATATTTTTGAGAGGCACAGTAGAGCAATCTGGGAGCCAAATAATTTGGATTCAAATTGTGGCTTGGGTACTTATTAACCATGAACTTGAAGAATTAAACTCTTCTTTTAAAATAGGGGTTAAAAGCTAACTGGCTACAGTGAGAATTAAATGAGTTACTGAATACATCTAATGTAATTAAGAGTAGTGCTTAATAGTAAATGCTCAATAAATGCTAATTATTATAACTTTAATTCATGTGGACAGACAAAATAGGCAGTAATATTTTTCACATTATTCTGCAACGTGCTTCTTGTATAGCACATGTCACAGCTTTCTATACCAGGCCTCACCAATTACTCACCACTCACATGATTCAGTCATATGAATGCATCAGAATTTAACCATTCCTACACTAGACCCTCATTACATGTCTTTGCATATCTGTCCAGGTATTTCTGTAGGAGTGATTCCTAAAGTGGAACAGAGGCAAAGGGCATGTTCATTTACAATTTTGGTATATGCCTTTTATAAACGTTGTATTAATTGATACTCACAAATGACTAACTTTTAAACAAGCCTTAGTGGTCTAAGAGCTCCTCTGGGAAGTCTGACATCAATGACTGGCTGATATTAATAGACTAAAGATATCATTTTGCATTGTATATATGTTGAATAAAAAAAAGCATTTTCAAAATTCCATGTACTTAAGACTTCCCTGGCGGTCCAGTGGTATGACTCTGTGCTTCCACTGTGGGGGACATGGGTTCAACCCCTGGTTGGGGAACTAAGATCCCGCATGCCACGTGGTGCACCCAGAAAGTAAAAACAAAAAACCCATGTACTTATAAGAAAAATTGCGTATTGAAGGTTCCCAAGTTGTACACTATCAAGCTCCTCAATTAATGGCAGAAACCATCTCAATTTTTGTTAACTCCACCATCTAGCACAGTACCTGGGAGTAGAATGTATCACTGTGTTAAATGAAGTTTCATAAATCAAAGGAACTGCTACATTAGTTGTCACATCACAAAAACCACGTTCTCTTCATTTGTTAACAGCCAAATCTCAAGGAAGCTTGTAACATCTACTTTCTTAAATTTGAAATAACTCCTTTCCCCTGAACCTACGAGGTATCTTAGTGTTAAAACCTTTTTAGTTATTTAATAACTTGTTAAATATAAAAGTCTTGTTTTATATATTTCATATAGGATGGATTATCCGCAATAAGTTTATCATTACTAAACTTAGCTCACTTATTTCCTTACCAGAAACTACACATTTGCTCCTAGACGTAGCATAAAGTTGGCCCTAAATTTAGGTTAAAAAAGGGGATGGCATAAGGGCATACTTTAAATGTGGTGCCTCTTTATTCATATGGTTACCTGTTTTTGCCTTGAACTACATCAGAAACTGCTACAACTTGGTATCAAGCAACCCAGGTCCTTTGTTTTCTTTGACATCTGGAGCCTACCTCAGCACAGGTTTGTGAATGGCTCCTTCTTCAATCTCCATAATTTACTGCATTATTACAATTACCCATTCCAAATAACACAGTAAAATTTCAGTGCATTCTCAGCCCATGCTGCTTTATTGCCAAAATATATATGTACACAGGTGCAGAGTTTCTAACTCTTACAGCAGTTCCTTTTTACAGCAAAGAATAAAATTTCATCTACAGTCCCAAAGATGCATAGATTAGAAAGCAAGCGGCCTTTTGTAAAACTCCAAACAGTCAATGCAAGTCTTTTAACATTATCTTTTATACCACGGGAGGGAGAAAATGCTGAACAGTAAGTAAAAACAAGCTACTGAAGTAAGTCTATGTGAAGGTTATGCTAATATGAATCTTTTAAAATTACCAGTTGTAAGTGGTTTTAAGGTAACGGTCAAACATTACTGTTGCTTAAGGACTGATGATAATTTATTGCCAGAATACTTATCCCTGGGAGAAAAACATTTTAATCTATGGTGTGGCATACCATCACCAAAGGAGACAAAATCTTTTGAAAATTCTAACCTTAACATATCTATTCTGACTAAAAGTTTTAGAAGTATGAGTTCCTGGAGAAACCTGTGCTGTTTGGATTTCTAATATTAACATTTTAATATGCCCTAGTGGGATAATGTAAACAGAGATTACAGAAACTCTGTCCTTCAATCTTTACTGGTTTGTTTGGCAGACATGTTATTGGTAAGTACCAAAGAGAAACTTTACATATGGGATATGACATTTCACTTCCTGAACTGAGTGAAATGACTATTAGTAATTCAATTTGTAACTACTGGAAAGTTATCCAAAGGTATTTGGAATCAAATCCCACAGCAAAGATTAAAATCAGGTTGAAGTAATTTTTGAAAAAATATTTTTCAATCACAGAACGTGAAACTGGATGACACCTAGTGAAAACCAGTCTAATCCTGAATTGTCTTCTACTTAGGCCTCTTTCAGATACAATGAATCCCATTTGTACATTCGTCATGATCACATGTTCTTACATGGGTCATTTCTAAATCAGAAATCGTCTCAAAAAATTGTAAGCTATCACAATAAACTGGTCTATTTTCTACATCAAGAAAATAAATGACAAGGTTTTTCTTCAAAATGGGAAAAGTTGCTCCTTTTTACCTGCCATAAAAAACTTTAGGCAACATATTATGAAGTCTAACCAAAACAATAAAACTTTTCTTTGAAAACTTGAATACAGGAACAAGAGAGAAACCAAACCCCAGATGTCTGTATATTTTAAGGACTATTTCCATAAAATGCAAAAGGCTCCTTTACTGGAAGGAACTCTTAACGGCTGGTTAATAGCAGTACCATCCAAAGAGCTGCCCAGTTACCTGAAAATCCTGGAACATCTGAAATTTATGCATTGTCTCTATTCACTTTCAAGATTCTAATCTTAAAACAGATCCAAACTTAAGCCACGTAAACTTTTATCAGACAAATCCCATTCCTGGTTACTTTACATCTTCCACACTGGCACTCCATACCCTTTCTGAAACTCTGCACTTGATTAGAGCCACAACAGCTTGTTTATTTTTTCAACATGCTTAGTTTGTGCCTTTTGTTTTTAAACATGCTTGGGGACTAATGGAACCAGGCAAGAGGTTAGAGGGTGAGCACTGTTATGCTCTATTCCTGACAGTCTGAATGTCTTGTGGGTGCCCCCGTTTATCATCTAGCTCCCATTTTCAATGGAAGAAAGAGGCTTTACTTAGAAAATGAAAACTAATGATCCAAACAATAAATTCAAGATAGTGGTTTAAGTCTCTATTGCTTCATTACTAATAAATGGATATATATAATTACTAGTAACCACATTAACACTGTACATTTTCAGCCATGCATTAGGAATATTATACTCTTAAGAGTTATGGGCCTGCCAGTATTGATCGTACTTTCATCCAGACCCAGTTTTAATAAACATGCAGGGTAAATTTGTTGACTAAAAGGAATTAGGGGAAATTACAAGGATACATGCAGTTTCAACTGAAAATATAGGTTAATAAAGTGATTGCTTAGAAATGCAGGCAGCTGCTCCACATCTATCACAATGCTGCTTCAGAATAGAGGTACAAAAGTCACACACAAAAAGGTTAAAATTAGGACCACTATTCAGTTATAAAAGGCTTCATTGCAAATTCTGGTCCTTTCGGGTAGAGAATAATGTAAAAAATTGGGAAAAGAGTACTGACAGATGTCCTCTGGAGCAGTTGTTTTCTTGGCCATTTACTGACAGTGATGGCATAGAAGAGCATACATAGGTGGTATAGACAATGAAAATGCTCTTAGGCAGAATGGTTTCTGATTCACATTAATGAGCATACCTGCACAGCTCCCTGGGGAAAAGGAGTTTATGAACAGCAGAGCTAATACAATGTAAACTCAAAAATCAATGCCCTGAAGTTTAGCATAGCCCTCTGGTTTTGAAAACTGTTGGCCAAGGAATCCTTCCAAACATGGTATAATTAACAGCCAAGCAATGTTCTGAATAAACTAGAAGCAATTTGCTTGTACCAGCAGCACCATGAGAATGTAAACTCCTGGAGGCCAAGGGTCTCTTCATATTTTGCATATCACAGGTACATAAGAGTAAACATGGGATCACAATATTGAAAAACAATCAACCATACTTTGAGACCATAAAAACTTAAGAGCACATTTGAGCATTTAGAACTACTAATGTGGCTATTGAGGGTAATCTTTAATTGTTCTAAGTGACTAAACTGCTGACATCACTGTAACATGCAGTGGTGTCCTCATGATCGTGCAGATGTCTGAATATTGCTTGGTTATTCCAATGCCTCTAATACCAACTGAAGGCATAGGACATATAAAGAGGAGCTATAATCATTAATATAGCCTTTTCTCTATCCTTTGGAGTTGCCATTTAAGAATTTAGTATTCAAGAGGCACTATTTTCTTAGATCCACTCTATTTACCTTTCAGCTTTTCTCCCTGGGAAACAAGGGAACACACTCTTTATGGGAATCTTCAAGGTACTAAATGGCCAAGATGAACATGAGGTAAAAGTAGTCGCCCTTGTTCCACCATTACATCCAGATGTGAGAGCTGTGTTATTCTTCAGATCAAGAAACTAGTTTGCTGGGTTCCTGTTAAAATAAGCTGTCATAGACCACAGGCCTTGGCATATCTGCATTAGATGATGTACTGTCTTTGGCCATTCCTTTCAATCCTTTTGCTTAACACCTTTAAATCCTAACTCCCCTATACTAATAGGCATGAGGAAAAGCCAGTTATCCAAGCTCTTGGTTTGTTTTTAAAACCATAAATATATACACACAACAAACTTTTCTCTCTTTAAAAAACATACCCAGGAAACTAATGGAGAAAGATGAGGTGACAAAGCAAAATATATGCCATTTTATAAATGGCCTGTTGCTAAAAGGAACATCATTCCCCACATGATGAGCTTCAACGGGGCTACATCAGCAGGAGTAAGTTTAAGGTTAAGCATCAGATAAGGTTAATTTAATGAGGCTCTAAACCTCTGCTCTAGCAACCAAGTAAAGTATTTAAACTGACTTACACAAAAGTTGCTATTTCTCACATGATATATTCATGCACATTCATAGTTTTTTTAAGTACCTTTATACACTCTTTATCTAAAACATCTTTACGTCTTTTTCCTTCCATGGAATTCTGTTGATCGCAGAGTCTCAAACTCAAGTAGTAGTCTATTGTACAACCTTGCTAACATAACTTATTATACATGCAAAACTGTTATTGCTACTGAAATTCTACCTCTTGAAAATTATGAGCTTGTTTTATGGCTTTTTTTTTTGTAATAGGAAATATCCTTTTCTATATACTCTGCTATTTTGCATTCATTACCTTTTCAGAGGTATTTTTAAAAACGTTTAAATGCTTTTCAAAAGTGGATTCTCCCAGGCACTAAACTACTTGAACCAAGAGTACAACCACTTTAAGTGAAATCTAAGGATCTAAACGTGGGTCCCTGGAGATCTGCTGCCCAAGAGTCGATTTGTTTAAGCCTGCTTCTGCACGTGTCACACCACATTAAAAATGTTTTGTATTTCTTGTCATACTAACTGTAGAATCTGTGTCTATCCTGAACTCTCCTGAGATCTAAAAATCACCCCAGAAAACTGCCATTTCCAAGTTCTCAAGAAAGCTTTTAGAGGTAGGATTTTCTTTTCTACAGAAAGCTATGCTTTCAGAACCAAACAAACTTTTATTTCTATGAGGAAAGCAGAAAAAAGTGAAAGCTGTCTGAGGCAGTTACTATAACTAAGCAGAGAGTTAATGCATGGCAGCCTAGGTAGGCTCCATTTAGCTACATTTCCAATTTTCATGAAAAGGTCTGGAATCCCATCAATACACAATTCTGCAGATTTAGAAACAGGAAAAACCCATGAGAAATTCATATAGGACACTCTGAACTACTGATCAGTGTTGTTCTGTTAACATGCAGCATACCGTAGATGGAAGCATAAGTGGCCTGCAGATTAGGAAAACCGTCACTTGAGCAATAAACACAGAATCTTGGTAACATGCAAAATATAAAATAATCTGATGCAAAAGGAGTGGGAAAACAATAAACCTACCAGACATACAATGTGAAAAGAGTGTAAGAACAATCTCACTTCAAACTTAAGAGAGCAAAGCCGAATCATGAGATAGGGCCTCATTTTGATGTAAGGTTTCATAAACAAAGGCGACTGCTTTCCAGCTGCCTCATGGGAAGCTCAAATGCCCTCAAAGGCAGCATCTCATGTTGTGACCCCACATCTATTCCTAAATGAGTACTTTTGGCTTTAATCTCTTTTCCCCAGGGAGAATATCACAGATTCAGATATTTATGAAAAAACAAAAGGTCTAGATTTCCCAATCTTTTTACACTATTAGTTATCTTCTGTAATTCATCCTGAAGTTTAAAGTATTACTAGGCTCATGCACTAACCCCTAACATGGTACTACAATATGCTACCAAGCACTAATGCTTACAAAACTATACACATCTCAAAATGGAAGACATTGGTGATTTTGTTGTTCTTAAACAACTTGTAACATTTGTCCACAAGTATTTAGAAAAAAAAATATACATATATATATATTTCTATTGCACATATCCCGTTTTTGATCAACTTTTTAAAAGAAAAAATGCTAGCTAACATGGACGAGCAAAGTAAAGGAAGTAGGCACAGCCACAGACCGAGGCACAGTCATGCCTAACAGTAGCTTCTGCCGTCACGAAGTGGAACAAAACACATCAGGGAAAACCGTGTAGATGCAGGAAGTAAACACTGGGCAAGTACAACTGGAATGCACCCATTTTGTTAAATGCCGTCAGATGAAAATCATGGAAGATGCAGAAACAGTTTCAAAGAAAGCATTAAGCAGTGGTCTCTTAGCTGTGAAATCAAAAAATGTAAAGCAACTTGAGAAGATGAGTCGATACACACACACTTATTTAAACAAGTGGGAAAGAGAGCTTCACTGGTGCTGCTGGTACACATCTCTTCTATACCCTACCAAACGATTTTTGCAAAAAAAAAAAAAAAAAAAATGGGGAAGATGGGTTTAACAGACAAATGTTGATATTTTCAACATACCAATGGGACTCATATAGGCAGGTTCCATTCCTAAAGCATACCTACACTGTTTTTAACAATTCCAAAATACTGAGAGAAAACATCAGGAAATGTCTGAGAAGTTACTAAAAGAAAATTTAAGTTACCTTTATCCAAGCTACTTTGACTATGCTTTACCACTGAGTAATTGCTCGCAATTAAAAGAAATTATATTTTATCTATATTATGAAATTATTTTGCCAAAATGTTTTATGTCAATGCAAACTAGGTGACCAATTTAACTAATGATTAAGAATGCCCAATTATTTTCCACTTTTGGCTATTTCTATCACTCTCAAATTCTGATAAATCTTTCCCAAGATTTCAGCAGCACAGTACGTATAGCCCTGGGCAAACATTCCCTATATCACAGAGATGATCTAAGATGATTTAATCTTAATTTCATCGAAGCAGCTTTAAATTCTTTCTCTACTCACAAAGACTTATTATAAAAGGTTTCCTTATGTAAAGACCTGGCAATTCATACAATGGTCCTCTGTTGATTTGGAAGCAAGGACAGCTTTACCCTATAGACTGTTCATCAGATAATACATGTTTTAACAGAAAGGAAGTGCATTACTTTTCTTATTGGAATTATTTTTCCTGTTTGAGGTCTTTCTTCTTCCCCTTTTTTCAGACTCTGAATTTTTCTAAATCTACACTGAACCAATCACGTTTGGGTACATTTCTTCTGAGGTCCATTCTCTGATGAGAAAGTTCAGTTCCAAATGGAGAAAGTTACCTGAGTCCAAGCCTTTTCAGTCAAACATTACACCTATTGCCTAGAAAAACTAATCAAATACCCAAGAACCCGTCTTGGATCAAAGGAAAAAAGTTATTTATGCTTTTACAAAAAACAGAGCTGTAAGAATGTGAAACACCATAAACTCAGACGGAGCTGCATAAAGCATTTTCACTTTTTTTTCCTAGGAGAAAGGAGTAATACGGAAACTCCTCCACTCCTCTATGTCCATAGCTGAGGCAGGTCATACTGTAGGGTCCATCACATCCTCTGAACAGAAAATTCACTTATGCCACTTTTCTTCCAGCCTTAGCAGCGTGTAAAACTGAGTCTCAAGTGCTATATAAGACTCCACAAAAAAGAATGAAACACTTTGTAATACAGTAGGTCTCTCATGCTACAGAGGTGAAGAGGGTTCCATCACTGGAGTCAAAACTGTTGTTTCCTTTTACCAATTTTTCACTAAACCCAAGCATGCATCTAGCATCTGCACAATGTGGTCATTCCTTAGATGAATGAAAAAACATTTAAAAATAACAAATATCTAAAGACTGCTGAGAATGAAGTCAACTGCAGTTTCCTTCTCCAGGAGAAAAATTCCTCTTATCATCCCAAACTGTGGACTTACATATGTAAAAATAGCTAGTTATAGGTTTGTGATGGTTTATTCACATATGAAAGTTAACCTTGTGATATCTTGTCTTTTTACTTCTTTATCACATCAAGGGTTTTATTGCAAAATAGGACCTTTGTTCTTATCTAGTAAATCCATGTCAAAGGATAAGCCAGGATTTAGATACATATGTAAGCCATCTCTTTCAGCATCTCTTTCATTTCAAATTAGAACATATATCTGGAATTTACTGTTGCAAGTCTCAACTGTGCTTATGATAGTTAAAACTGGAAGACGTTAAAAAAAATCCCAAAACCCTGATGTCATACTGATACCTGCTATTTATATTCCGTCTTCTTGTTTGGAACAAAAGGTAAAGAATTCACAAATATCACCATCAAAGCATCTGTTTCAAACCAGACATCAGCCTTCAGCTTTTGAAATAATTTCTTTGTGATTAAGCAAATAGCAGCTGAAGATACATGTCAGTTGCTGCTTTCTTCCACGAGAACCTGGCAGGATGACTGCACCCCAGGAGTTTCTGTGTTGAATCCGAGTGGAGTGGCGGAACAAAAAGAAAAGCAGCTGTTTCCAATCCAATCATGGAGGTAAAGCGTAGAGAAGAGATCCACATTTCAATAGGGAAGGTGACTGGATAAAAGGAGGAGGACTACCCCACTCCAGGAGACAATACCTGGAAACACAAAATAAATTAAAAGACAGAAGGATTAAGATAGGTACCTCTACAGGAGCTTACTTTTTAAAAGTAATATTTAAAAACACAGGAAAAAAAACCTGCTTGGATTGCATATTGTTTAAAAGAAAATGTCCAACCACACCACCAAATTCAGTATTATCAGAAAAGCAGAAGCAATAGCCAGAAAAAATATGTTAAGTATATACAAAAAGTTAGATTTATATAAAAACTAGCATTATATAAAATGAGATATACATGTCAATTTCATGTTACACAAATCAGTAATATATTCCAAGTTTTTATAGCCATGAAATGATTCTATGTAAAACATATGTGTTTAAAAGCAGTACTGTACTTCAAAGGTGATGTTTAAATACTTAATAGGCAAAACCATGTGTATTATCTTACTCAGAATTATCTTCAACTTCCTAAGACTAAGAGTGAACAATAAAAAGTGTAAACTATAACCACAGGTAAAACAGTATGTACTGTACCATGATCACCCAATGTAAGCATGTAAAAACATCAGCAGTTCATTGCTACTGAACATAACACTTAAATTGTAAATATCTGCAAAAGTAAATCAGACAAAAAAGGATAAATACTGAATAAAGTCCGCTTACATGAGGTACCTAGATGAGGCAAAAGATGAGGCAAATTCATAGAGAAAAAAGTGGAATAGAGGTTACTAGGAACTAGGGGGATTGGGGGAATGGGGAGAGTTATTGACTACAGGGTATTGAGTTTGGAATGGTAAGTTCTGGAAAAAGACAGTGGTAATGGTTGCACAACAATGTGAATATACTTAATGCCACTGAATTGCACATTTAAATATAGTTAAGATGATAAATTTTACCTATGTGTGTGTGTGCTCAGTCGTGCTCAACTCTTTGTGGACTGCAGCCCACCAGGGTCCATGGGATTCCTGTCCATGGGATTCTCTAGGCAAAAGTACTTAGAGTGGGTTGCCATTTCCTCCTCCAGGGGATATTGCGATCCAGGGGTTGAACCTGTGTCTCTTGCATCTCGTGCATTGGCAGGTAGATTCTTTATTACTAGCGCCATCTGAGAAGTCTAAATTTTATGTACGTGTATATAAAAGAGTAAGTTACAAATGCATATTGAACGCTTAAATAAATTACTTAAGCTTACAAAAATGGCCAACGGTGACTGGCTAACCAGTCTTCCTAGCCCTCCATTTTTAGTATGCAACAGAGATTAAACAACAACAAAAACCTCAATTCCAAACTGAACTAGACAAGACTGCTGACAGTTCTGATTTATAGAAGGAAAAGAACTACAGAACTTGCCTTTGGTATAAATGGAACAGAGGAAATGAGCGGAAAAACTGAGAAGATCCACAGACAGGCCTTCAGAATGCTATGGAGAACAGAGCTATTTCATTAAAGAAACTTAATCTGACTAGTTCAAGGTTTGTACCAGCCACTAGACTTTTCTGCAGTTTGACTCTAATTGGCAGTAATGTTGAAGGGGAAAGCTAGTTCTTTCTACAAATAAATATACTGAAAAAATTCTATGTAAACCAAACAAGTACCAAAGGAAAAAAAAAATTTTTTTAATGTTCCTTTTCCTTAATGCTATTGCAGCTAGATGGATGAACCTAGAGATGTCATATTAAGTGAAGTAAGTCAAAGACAAGTATCGTATGATATCACTTACATGTGGAATCTAAAAAAAATGATTTAAGAATGTGTTTATAAAACAGAAACTGACTCACATAGAAAACAAACTTATGGCGACCTCCATAAGTTTGTCATGTGTCCTAAAACGAAAACTCCAACAGGAAGGAACCTGTTTTGTTCACTGAAATCCCAAGCACCTAGAACAGTGTGTGACCCACAGTAAGCACTTAATAAAAATCTGTTGAATAAATGAATGAATAGCAGGGCTCTTAAATACACTTAGCCAACATGAGCTAAAATTTAAGTAGACAGGTTCTAGAGTTAGAAGAAACTACAACTATATACACTGTGATCTATAAAACGTACACATACATTCTGTAAAGCTGGTGCCTTACTAGGCATTTCTGGGTCCCTGAACTCACTTGTTTACTGCTGCTGATACAGGAAAAAAGTAATTTACTTTTAATTTATAAAAGTAAATTTTTTATATTAAAAAATCTGACTTGAGAGGATGAAAAGATAAAACAGGAATTTTCAATGTAGCTCTTGTGCCAGCTGGATCTGAGTCAAATGACTGTATGCAGTAGTCAGCTTCTAAGGTGGTCCCCACTTATTGCTGCCCCTGGTATTCAACCCCTTTAATAACCTGTTCTAAAAATGAATCAAGGTTGATCTATGTAACCACTGTATAATAAAAAATTTTGACTGCCCCTTGTCCCTAGAGGGAGACTACAAATCTCTGGAATTTATGGTAAATGAACCAGTGGAAGTTAAACAACATACTCCGACACAACCAACAGGTCAAAGAAGAAATCACAAGGGAACTTTGAAAATATCTTGAGGCGAGAACTTCCCTGGTAGTCCAGTGATTAAGACTCCACTTTCTAATGCATGGGACATGGGTTCGATCCCTGGTCAGGGAACTAAGATGTCACATGGCAACTAAGCCTGTGTGTTGCAATGAAGACATAGTGCAGTCAAAAAAGCAAACACAATATACCAAAATTTACAGGATGCAGTGAAAGCAGTGCTGAGAGAGAAATTTATAGTTGTAAAAGCTTAAATTAAAAAAGAAGGGTATCAAATCTACAACCTGACTTTATACATTAAGGAACTAGAAAAAGAGTAAAACTAAACCCAAAGCAGCAAGAAGGGAAAAATAAATATTAGAGCTCAGATAAATGCAGAACAGAAAAATAACATACAAAATCAACAAAACCAAACACTGGTTCTGACAGGGTCATCGGAATCCCTGAATCTGCAGCCAGTTGGTCAGAAGTCAAAGTGTCCTGAGGATCCTTCAAAATACAGCTGACATCTAAAGTAAGGGCAGTCTTCTTGGGGGTCATGCCCTTTGACTTGTGTGTGGGGGGATCTGCATTAATTCCAGATGGTTAGTGTCAAAACTGTACTGCAGTATACTATTCAGTGTTCAAACAGTGAGCAAAAGAATGAGGAAGTGAGTGAGTAACCTTTGAGGCAAGGTCAGAGGTGGGATTGAGGCTTCTGCCTTGTTCTGGGATAAGCCAGCTGCCTTATATCATAAGGACACTCAAGCAGCCCTGGAAGAGGCTGACAGTGGAAGGAACTGAGGTTTTTCACCACCAGCATGAATTTGCTATCCATGTGAATAAGCCACCATAGAATTAGACCAGACAACTACCATCCCAGCTAGAATCTAGACCAAATAACCTTATGAGACCTCAAGCCAGAAGCCATCCAAGCTGCTCTCTAACTGCTGACCCACATAAACTGTGAAAGATAATGAATGTTTACTGTTGTTTTAATCCACCAAATTTTGGGTAATTAGTTATGCATCAATAAATAGTTCATACACTTTGCTTCCTCTAAGGACATGAAGAATGATATACCATAGGAGTTAAGTACTTTCTTACTTTGCTATGTAAATTCAGAACACATTTCATAAAACAAAGTGGGTATCACTGTCATTCAAATTAAGTTTTAAAGTGTCTTATTTGAAACAAATGCAGGGTTTGTTGGACAGTTTCTGTCCCCAAATATGGATAGACTATACTAATATAGATCTGCTTAAGTAGACTTATTTCCTCCCTATAAATGAAAGTACACTATACACCTTGTTCTGCACCCTGCTTTTTCCTTTAAAGTATACTAGAGATCATTCCCGGAGAAGGCAATGGCAAGCCACTCCAGTACTCTTGCCTAGAAAATCCCATGGATGGAGGAGCCTGGTGGGCTACAGTTCATGGGGTCGCTACTAGTCGGACAAGACTGAGCGACTTCACTTTCACTTTTCACTTTCACACATTGGAGAAGGAAATGGCAACCCACTCCAGTGTTCTTGCCTGGAGAATCCCAGGGAAGGGGGAGCCTGGTGGGCTTCCGTCTATGGGGTCACACAGAGTCGGACACGACTGAAGTGACGCAGCAGCAGCAGCAGCAGCAGCAGAGATCATTCTGTATCAGAATTTAAAGGTACTTTGTAAATACAAAAGCGCTTACTTTGTTAAGTACAAAAGCACTGATAAGTGCTTATCAGTTCCCTATAGATTTATAGGTTGCTATCAATGTGTTATACAAATGTAAAATTTCTATTACTCAGGCCCAATTAGAGTCCCTTGTGCTAACTCCACATCACCAAACTAAGACTTTAATACCTAACCTAACTGCAGTTTCAACCTCCTGCAGAAATGTTACCTTTAACCAGTCAGTCTGGAATTACCCAGTCAGCAGAACCCTCCTGTTCCTCTTAGGAGGATGACCTTCCCTGAAATTATGCATTTTTTGCTAATGATTTCCTGTTTCTGCCCCATTCCCACCTTTCCTCTTCTACAGCTCAGTGAAGCTCCTTTCTGTCTTCTAGATGAGAGGCTGCCTGACTCATGAATCATTTAATGACGCCAATCTGATCTTTACTCTGCTGACATAATTAAAAAAGACACACACACCCTGATGTTAACAGCAGCATTATTCACAATAGCCAAGACGTGAAAACAACCTAAATGTCCAACAGATGAATGAATAAATGTGGCACATATATACAATGGAATACTACTCAACCATAAAAGAATGTAATGCCATTTGCAGCAACAAGGATGCAACTAGAGATTACCATCCTAAGTGACGTCAGAAAGAGAAATACTGTATGATATCACTGATGTGTGAAATCTAAAATATGACACAAATGAACCTATTATGAAGCAGAAACAGACTCACAAACATAGGGAACAGATTTGTGGTTGCCAAGGGGGAGCTGAGGTGGGAGAGTGATGGAGTAGGAGTTTGGGGTTAATAGTTGGAGAAGGAAATGGCAACCCACTCCAGTGTTCTTGCCTGGAGAATCCCAGGGACGGGGGAACCTGGTGGGCTTCTGTCTTTGGGGTCACAGAGAGTCGGACACGACTGAAGTGAGGCAGCAGCAACACAGCAGATGCAAACTATCATATATGGAATGGATGGACAACAAGGTCCTACTGTATTAACATAAGGAACTATATTCAAAGTCCTGGGATAAACCATAATGGAAAAGTATACAAAAAAGAATGTGTGAATATATATATGTATAATTGAGTCACTTTACTGTATAGGAGACATTAAGACAACACTGTAAATCAACTATACTTCAATTAAAATTAATTAACTCAGCTGAATTTTTATTCAACAGTCTGCATGGACTTAAGGTTATAAATCCAAGCAACAAAGCCTTTACTCTAAAGGCATAAGATAAAGACGCTTACCAACTAAAGGGCACTTACTCTGTTTCCTCCGTTTTTATTCCTTTTCTTAATATTAAAATATACATAGTTGGAGCTTTTCACTTATCTTTTTTCATTTCTTAATTGTAAAATACACATAACATACAATTTATCATCTTAACCCTTTTAAGTGTACAGTTCAATGGCATTAAGTACATTCACATTATTGTGCAACCATCACCACCATCCATCTCTATAACTCTTCATATCACAAAACTGAAACTCTGTACTGATTAAACAATAAATCTTAATTTCCACTCCCTGAAGCCCCTGGCAACCACCCTTCTACTGTCAGGCTCTATGAGTTTGACTATATTTAAGCACCTTATACAACTGGGATACAAGATTTTAATCCTTAAAGCAGTTGAACGTTGAATGTTTTCATATATTATAATCAAGGTGTAAGACTAAGTAGACATGGGTTAAACTATGTTATATGTCATTCCCAAATTCCTATGTTGTCTTACAAGTACCTCAAAATGTGACCTTATGTAGAAAACAGGGTCACTGCATAAGTCATTAATTAAGATGAAGTCATACTGAAGCCAAATGAGCCCCTAATCTGATTAGTGTCCTTATAAAAGGGAGAATTTAGGACACAGACACACACAGGGAGAATGCCCTGTGAAGAATGGAGTTATGCTGCCACAAGCCGAAGAACTACCAAAAACTAGAAGACCTGGAAAAAATCCTTCCCAAGTGCCTTCAGGGAGAGTATGGTCCTGCCAACACCTTGATTTTAGATGTCTGATCTCCAAGTCACCCACTTAGTAGTACTTTGTTATAGCCCAGAAAACTAATACAGTAGCTGTGAACCCTAATTTGCACATAAGGTTACTGTCTACTATGAAAGTACTATCACTTAATGCTCTTTGAACAACAGAATGTACTTTACTTCTGTGGTAAATTCAGAAGAATAGATTCATACCAAAAGATAATCAAAGTGTACTGAAAAGGCTTTTGATTCAAATTTAAGTGAATATACTCTAAAATTTGCCCAGTAACATTTATATTTTATCAATTGATCTCCTACAGTCTACTTAAATCTTTCCTCCTTATCCAATAAAAATTATTGGTTTGGGCAAATGATCAAATTTTTATTTTCTTTTATATCTAGCTTCAACTGAGAATATCACAAGTGACTATAAATTATTTATATTTAAGCTAAATCGTTTATACATTGCTTTTGTTGAAAATAAACAATTTAGCTTAAATATAAATAATTTATAGTCACTTGTGATATTCTCAGTTGAAGCTAATGATTTCTTGTTCCACTTCCATCTAGTTATTTCTGAACGACTTTAACAGTATTTGAAAGCGTTAGCTACTTTTACTCACTTGCCAAATCCCGAGTTCAGCATTTTGTTTTTTTTTTGAGATGAATATAAAAGCACCTAAATGGCAAGGAAACTGTTCTTCCTGCAGTAAGGGGAAGAAAAAAAAATTACAGTAAGGATATAGCCTTCATTTGTGTTATATGCATCCATGTGCATAATATTCAAATGAACCAAATAAGTCTTTAAAACATAAAGAACTATTTGGAAGGAACAATCAGAAAAGAAGTTACTCTTTATCTGCACTGGCATTAATTTTATAAAGATGTCAAAACTCCTGAAACAGTGGTTCTCAAGTTTTTAAACAAGGTTCCCCTTGAGAATCTGATGATGCTGCGGGCCCTCTCCTCCCACAGAAAACCTCTGCTTTAGTAAAGATGACCACTCCCCTATTTGTAAGGTAGGAAGGAAGAATGTTCTGTCCCATATTTTCTTCACTTTCCTAAATTAAAGGAAAAAACTACTCCAGTCAAAAGCAACAGAAAGGTTTTATTTCTTCACTGGGTATTTTCAGCTCTGCTAAATCCAGGGCCAGCAAAAAGTGTACCAGTCACATTTATTTGTATTAGGACACATTTGAACCAGGCCTAACTAACGTGCCAGTTTCAAACAGGCTTCACCAACTCAGAAACCTAGTAACAGGAACCCTTCTCACAATTTAACTGAAAGACCGAATGTGAGGGGTCATAACCCAAATTACAAAAAGACGCATCCCATAAAGTTAAACAAAAACAGAACAGAAATGCCTGAGTATTATACTCTAACCGCTCCCCATTAACAAATTACTTTCTAATAATTCCCCAAACTCTTCCTCATTCTAAAATATATATATATATATAAATTAAATTGTACACTGACTCTTTCAGCTCTGGAAAACTACGGTGAATTCTATCTAATAGTCAGCCATGACTAGTGCGCCATTAGGCAACTATCAGGTCATACAAGGACAAAGCTGCTTTCTCAGACCTTAAAAAAGTTTGAGAGGCGGTGGGGGGAATAAATGGATATAACAGAGTTAAGCAAGAGTACATACACGATAAGCAGACTCAAATTGAAATCCCCGGGCGGGGTGGTGTGGGAGGGTGGGGAACCTGACCTGTTACATCAAATCTCAAGGTCAACGGGACGGGGACACAAAATACTCAAAACTCGGACAGGCCTCGATTGAGACTCAAGTCTCAGACAAAATACTGGGCACGAAGTTGTGAGACGAAGAACAGACACAAACCAATAAAACTAAGATATTCTTCAAAGAAAAACTGATGGCCGACACAGAGAATGCCAGTTATACACCAGCGTGGGTGCAACCATTGGGGAAAGAGCCGAAAGCACAAAAGCAGCCAAAGGCAAGGCACTTAGGTCAGTGGCGAAAAGGGTTTGAGAAGTGGTGCAACACACCTTCAAAAGCGGGGCCGGCCGCCCTAGGGCAGCTCAGAAGGAAACCAGCGCCCAGCCAAGGCCCGCACCAGCTGCGGGCAGGCTCTCTGCACTCTGTTCCTCGGACGGTTTGGGCCGCGCCACCGCCTGCTAGTTCCCCCGTCCCTAGCCTTCCCGGCTTACCTCGCAAGGGCCGGCAGAAGCACTCCAGCGCCAGGGGGCCGACCCGCCCCCTGGCCCAAAGGCCAGATAGCCTCTAAGAGCCTCACTCCGCCATCTTCGCTCCTTCTCAAGTCGGCCAACCCTGCGGCGGCCGTTTGCAGGCGCCCCGCCTCTTCCGCTAATGCTGAGTACAGGTTGGACAATGACTTGCGCAGGCGCGCTCTTCTTCCGTTGTAGGTTGGTTGGAATGTGTGTCAATCAAGAGCTCTAGCCCCACTCTTTCGGCTTGTTTTTGCCTGTCGTTGGGTCTCAGGTTTGAGGTAATAGGGCAAAATACTTTCTTAATACATTTCTTAAGAGTGTAAAATTATTTACGCGTTTAAGCATCGGAACTTCGTCGTTAGGTAGTCTATAGCTAGGCCGCGTGACTATTTTAATAAGCCATCGTTAGGTTAAAATACCTCTTGAGAAACCAATATGCAGGTCAGGAAGCAACAGTTAGAATTGGACATGGAACAACAGACTGGTTCCAAATAGGAAAAGGAGTACGTCGAGGTTGTATATTGTCACCCTGCTTATTTAACTTATACGCAGAGTACATCATGAGAAACGCTGGGCTGGAAGAAGCACAAGCTGGAATCAAGATTGCTGGGAGAAATATCAATAACCTCAGATAGGCAGATGACACCACCCTTATGGCAGAAAGTGAAGAGGAACTCAAAAGCCTCTTGATGAAAGTGAAAGAGGAGAGTGAAAAAGTTGGCTTAAAGCTCAACATTCAGAAAACTAAGATCATGGCATCTGGTCCCATCACTTCATGGCAAATAGATGGGGAAACAGTGGAAACAGTGGCAGACTTTCTTTTGGGGGGCTCCAAAATCACTGCAGATGGTGATTGCAGCCATGAAATTAAAAGACGCTTACTCCTTAGAAGGAAAGTTGTGACCAACCTAGACAGCATATTAAAATGCAGAGACATTACTTTGCCAACAAAGGTCCATCTATTCAAGGCTATAGTTTTTCCAGTGGTCATGTATGGATGTGAGAGTTGGAATGTAAAGAAAGCTGAGCACCGAAGAATTGATGCTTTTGAACTGTGGTGTTGGAGAAGACTCTTAAGAGTCCCTTGGACTGCAAGGAGGTCCAACCAGTCCATCCTAAAGTAGATCAGTCCTGGGTGTTCATTGGAAGGACTGATGCTAAAGCTGAAACTCCTATACTTTGACGACCTCATGCAGAGTTGACTCATTGGAAAAGACCCTGATGCTGGGAGGGATTGGGGGCAGGAGGAGAAGGGGACGACAGAGGATGAGATGGTTGGATGGCATCACTGACTCGATGGACATGAGTTTGAGTGAACTCCAGGAGTTGGTGATGGACAGGGAGGCCTGGCATGCTGTGATTAATGGGGTCGCAAAGAGTCGGACATGACTGAGCGACTGAACTGAACTGAACTGAGGTTAAAATATGCTACTAGTAGTTTCATTTTCGGGGCCCAGGAACTTTTAACACTGTTGTTGTTCAGTTGTTTGGTACTATCCGACTTTTTGCAACCCCATGGACAACAGCACACCAGGCTTCCTTGTCCTTCACTATCTCTGGAGCTTACTCAAACTCATGTCCATTGAGTCAGTGATGCCATTCAGCCATCTCATCCTCTGCCGCCCTCTCCTTATCCTGCCCTCAATCTTTCCCAGCATCGGAGTCTACCAAGGAGTTGGCTCTTTTCATCAGGTGGCCAAAGCATTAGAGCTTCAGCATCAGTCCTTAAAATGCATATTCAGGGTTGATTTTCTTTAGGATTGACTGGCTTGATCTCCCTGCTTCCAAGGGACTCTCAAGAGTCTTCTCCAGCACCACAGTTCGAAGGCATCAATTTTTCGGTCCTCAGCCTTTTTTGTTGTCCAGCTGTCACATGCGTACATGACTATTGGAAAAACCATAGGTGGGCAGTATAGGTCCTCAAACACCATTAAGGCTGTCATCTGAGCTGCTTCCTAGAAGTACAGATTCCATACCACTGCAGCTGAGATCATTTCCTAAGTCTTTAGATGAGGCCAAGAAATCTTACTTTTACAGAAGTGGTGACTCAGACAGTAAAGAACCTGCCTGCAATGCAGGAGATCAGGGTTCGATCCCTGGGTGGGCAAGATTTCCTGGAGAAGGGAATGGCTACCCACTCCAGTATTCTTGTGTGGAGAATTCCATGGACAGAGGAACCTGGCGGACTGCAGTCTTTGGGGTCACAAAGAGTCTGACACAATTAGGAGATTAACACTTTCACATGATAAAGAACATTTATGGGAAAACCTTCAGTTAATATTACACTTAATGGTGAGATGATACTTTGGTTTTAAGATCAGAAACAAGGTAAGGACACCATCTCCCACCACCTCTACTCTACATTGTAGTGGAGGGTGCAGACTGTGCAAAAAGACAAATAATAACTTTCTTTAGATGACATGATTCTTTGTAGAAAGTCGTAAGGAATACATTCACACACAGCAAAAACAAAACTACTAGAATATGGTGAGCAGGTTGTAGGATACAAGATCCGAATACAAAAATCAACTTTATACTAATAACAAAAATGAAACTAAGAAAACTGCATTCAAAATAGCATCCTAAAGGATAAAATGCTTAGGAAAAATGTAATAAACCAAGTCCAAGCTTTTTACACTTTAGACTACAAAACATGCCGAGAGGAAGGAAGATTTAAATAAATAGAGACTTTCCATGAAAATGGATTGATAGACTCAATATTGTTCAGATAGCAATTCTTAAATTGATTAGAGTCAATGCAATCTCCAATAACAGGTATTTTTCTTCCTGGGGTATAGGAAACTAAGGAAGAACAAAAAACTATAAAGGTGTCAACTGGGATGATGCAGACTGTCTCTTATTTATTTGTTCCTCCTGACAATCATCCCCCTTCATGTATAAAATTCTGCAGATATTCTTTTGTGTATTCCTAAAAACAAAACCAACACGAATACAAAAAATTTTTGCAAAATAAGTGTTATAGCTACTTGGAGAACCTAGTTAAGTCTATGAATTAACAGGCAAGAATTCTATCAATAAATCATCTAGGCAATCCTCTATTGTTTTAGGAATTCTGTAAGATTCCTGACAGAAATGATCATTCAAGATTTTCTAGGAACTTCCCCTTGGTGGCCCAATGGTTAAGGATCTGTCTTGCAATGCAGGGGACACGGGTTCAATACCTGGATGCTCCATTGGGGAACTAAGATCCCACATGCCTCATGGCAAAAAAGCAAAACAAAATAGAAACTACACTGCAATCTCAATAAAGACTAACAATGATCCACATTAAAAAAAAACTTAAAATTCCCATCAAGACAATCAGTTCGAATAGTGTTTTAAACACAAAACTTGGCAACATAATTCTATAATTAAGTTGAAAAAAAAAGATGACCATGAAACACATTCTAAAAAGAACACTGATGGTAAAGGAGAGTAATTAGATTGCTTGTGGTATTCTCTTTATCAAAGCTTGAAGTATATGCCCAAAGTTAGCTCTAATAATCCCACTTCTAAAAAATGTTTTCAAAGAAAAAAAGAATTATAGGTAGAAAGGCACTCATTGTATTATTTTAAAATATAAAATTGGAAACCAAACAAGATAATGGCTAAGTAAACATACATTAAGTTGGTAAAATATTATGAAACCATTAATATAAACAGGGAAGAACAGTTCATACAGGGATATACCACAATGTTAATTTCTAAAAGCTGATAACTCATGTTAAGTTTCATTTATGTTAAAAATATGTAATGGATGCATAGACCAGAAGGGAGCAAGGGAGATAAAATTGATTAAGGAGATTCTCTTCAAACTGCAAGTAATGTTGTAATGTTCTTAAAAAATTTTTACAGTATCAATTGTTTTTAGTCATAGACTGTATACCTATGGCATTGTCAGTAATACTAAAGTTCCTCCGAAACTGATGTTATGGTTACTCCAACTATTTTTCACTTTCTCCAGGTTGGAAAATTACTCAAAGTGAAGCAAAGCTAAAATAGTGCAAGTTATTTTGAATGGACTTTTGAGGCAGAGGGATGGGAAAAGAAGGTGGTATTGTGTTAGAATTTATAGGATTGACTCCTGTTATTCTTTGAGTCCTGTGGCATGACACTAAACTTTAAGATAAGAAATTACTCATACCCTACATAGTGGATTGAAACTTGAAGTGAAAAGCCATGTAATAATAGCTGGGCAGTTTTTCATTCCAATCCCAAAGAAAGGCAATATGCCAAAGAATGCTCAAACTACCACACAATTGCACTCATCTCACACCCTAGTAAAGTCATGCTTAAAATTCTCCAAGCCAGGTTTCAGCAATACATGAACCGTGAACTCCCAGATGTTCAAGCTGGTTTCAGAAAAGGCAGAGGAACCAGAGATCAAATTGCCAACATCCACTGGATCATGGAAAAAGCAAGAGAGTTCCAGAAAAACATCTATTTCTGCTTCATTGACTATGCCAGTCTTTGACTGTGTGGATCACAATAAACTGTGGAACATTCTGAAAGAGATGGGAATACCAGACCACCTGATCTGCTTCTTGAGAAATCTGTATGCAGGTCAGGAAGCAACACTTAGAAGTGGACATGGAACAACAGACTGGTTCCAAAGAGGAAAAGGAGTACGTCAAGGCTGTGTATTGTCACCCTGCTTATTTAACTATGCAGAGTACATCATGAGAAATGCTGGGCTGGATGAAGCACAAGCTGGAATCAAGATTGCCAGGAGAAATATCAATAACCTCAGATATGGAGATGACACCACCCTTATGGTAGAAAGTGAAGAGGAACTAAAGAGCCTCTTGATGAAAGTGAAAGAAGAGAGTGAAAAAGTTGGCTTGAAGCTCAACATTCAGAAAACTAAGATCATGGCATCTGGTCTCATCACTTCATGGCAAATAGATGGGGAAACAGTAGAAACAGTGGCAGACTTATTTTTCTGGGCTCCAAAATCACTGCAGATGGTGATTGCAGCCATGAAATTAAAAGACGCTTACTCCTTGGAAGGAAAGTTATGACCAACCTAGACAGCATATTAAAATGCAGAGACATTACTTTGCCAACAAAGGTCCATCTATTCAAGGCTGTGGTTTTTCCAGTGGTCATGTATGGATGTGAGAGTTGGACTATAAAGAAAGCTGAGCACCGAAGAATTGATGCTTTTGAACTGTGGTGTTGGAGAAGACTCTTGAGAGTCCCTTGGACTGCAAGGAGATCCAACCAGTCCATCCTAATGGAAATCAGTCCTGGGTGTTCACTGGAAGGACTGATGTTGAAGCTGAAACTCCGGTACTGTGGCCACCTGATGCAAAGAGCTGACTCATTTGAAAAGACCCTGATGCTGGGAGGGATTTGGGGTAGGAGAAGAGGACGACAGAGGATGAGATGGTTGGATGGCATCACCGACTCAACGGACATGGGTTTGGGTGGACTCCGGGAGTTGGTGATGGACAGGGAGGCCTGGTGTGCTGCTGCGGTTCATGGGGTCGCAAAGAGTCAGACACGACTGAGTGACTGAACTGAACTGAATAGCTGGGCACACTATGTCACTGAGACTGTGGACAACTTAATAACAAGCAATAGACAGATACCCCATTTTAGACCTCTTCTACATTTAAGAAGTCAGGGGCACAAGAACAGAAATGGAATCCCACCTGGAGAGAGTGGGAAGCTGCCAAGGCTGTCAGTCATGCTCAGAGGCATTCAGTGCTGGCCACTAGACGAACACTTCTGCTTTGTATGTCCAGGCAGCAGCAGATATAAATGCTGACAGAATCTCACGTCATGCTCAGTTATGTTCAAATAAATACATTTGACAGCACAGACATAAAGCCGAGTAAAGAAGACACATGATTTCAAACCTGAAGAAAGGGACTGAGTCATGAAAAATTCTTATAAAACGTAAGGACAAAAATCAACCAAGTTGTTTTGTTTTAACCACAAGTATTTATTGATGGATTGAAGAATACAATTTTAATGGAACAATAAGGCACAACCGTGGATTAAAACATTTCGCTACACAGCCATAAAGAGGAAAAAGCCATCATCTTAGGAACTTTAAATATGCAGGTCAAGGAGCCTCTGACGTACCTCACTAACAGACTAGCGTTGGACAGTTCTTCCCTTTTATACAATTCCTATATTACATCACTTGATCACAAAGTCACACGGATACTTCAGTATGAAATCCTCTCTCATTTATACTTGAGTCATCCAGTCTGGCCACTCTTTCTTAAGCACTCTTCCCAAACCCTTTGCAGTTTTTTTTTTTTAAGCAATTCCTGAAGTAGTGTGTATACATCTTGGATAGCCTTCCAAACAAAGCAAGGTAACAAGCAAGCAAGCAATGAGTCAGAGAGAATCAGCCAAGGACAGATATATGGATGAAGAGATGCATAAAGACAGATCTTAGGATGATCACAGTCTGATTCAGTGACATCTATGCTAAGCTGTCTTGGGGCAGAGGAGTTGCTCTGGTTCAAGCAAAGGCTTGTAATGCCACTTCAGGTTGTGTCACCAATGCCAGAGCTCTCATTCCTAAGGGATTAGCAGTAGTTTACAAGAGGAGCTAGGAAGTCATTGTAACCAGGCAGCTAATGATACGATACATTCAATATTTTGGACCTGTATTAAGAGCTGACTATGGCATCCAGCATTAACTTGTGCCAGGTGTAAAATTCAGAGAGAATGTTGTGCAAAACCTCAAGACATTGAGGACAATTTTTAAATCTTATGGACTGAGATAAGTTAGGCACTTATCTTTCTACTTAGAAATGTGAAGTAAAATGCATTCCAGGGCACATCACACCAAGGTATAAACCATGCTGCAGAGGTGGGAGTATTTTTAGGGTGCCCAGCCTAAACCCATGAGAAAGACACCAAGCAAATGCTCAGAGCAGCCATTCTGGTGGTGACATTATCCTCAGACGAAGCGAGCTGCAGGCATATGGCTAACTTCTAGAGAATCAACACTGTACTAACAAGAGCAGCCATGTAGGTATGTGTGTTGAGAATCAGAGGCCAGAGGTAGAGCGACCTGGGCAAGCCACCTAGAAGACTTGGCTCTACACCTCTTATCTTTCTTATCTTTCAAGAGCATCTCTAACCAACAGTCCTTTGGTGACAGAGCAGAGGGGACCAAGAGATGGTCAAGACATTCTTCTGAGAGAAGTGTTGGTTATTGAAAAGCTCCTGGGGAGGCAACATCCCAGATACCCATTTAAGAGTAAAAGTAGATTAAAAACTGCTAGACCACTGAATTATACTGCCAAGTCTGAAATATATTTAACAGGCATAACTGGGGATGCCAAGTAGAACAGGGAGGATGGAAGCTTAATAAAAACCAGGGATACTGAAAGACTAAGAGAGTGGTAGGTTGGGCAAAAGAGAAGTGGAAGCAAAGGACACATAAAAAAGGATGAAGGAGCATGCCAAAGCCAAGCTGGTGGGAAGGCAGCCTGGCTACGGTTCACATCCAGTCAAAGAGCTTTGCTAGATGGTTCTTGGGTTGATTCCCTCTCACTTTCTCAGACTGGATGGACGCGTGGCATTCAGCAGCAGAACAAGGGAAGGTGACATTTAGAAATGGAGATATCCGGCAAACAACACTGAACAGAATTAGACTGGGTGTACCATTCTGTAATGCCCTATTTATACACCAGAGGCAGGTTTGCGTTGACGGAACATATTTGGGGTTGTCATGCAACAGCAGTAGTACTTTGGGAGAAGGGGAATGATGGGGTGGAGGTGGGGCTGGTGGATAGGAGGGCTTTCAAGTTCCAGTTCTTAAATACTAGAAAGCAAGGAATAGTTTGGTCTCAGTCCTTTAGTGAAGAAATCGGATGCTCATTTTCTGTTCTACGTCCACCTTCTCCAAAACCTGTTTAAAAAAAAAAAAGCAACCCAGCTACAGTTACGAAGGTTACAACAGGATATGCTGTGTCAAGCTCCTCTCTAATGTTTTTTCTCCCTCTCTCCTGCATAGTAGGATTTAAGTTCTTCAAGCGAAGAGGTAAGTGACTGACCTTAACAAATTCTGTGAAAGAGATGGCGCTGTCCCCATCCTGATCAGCCTCCTGGATAGTCCTGTCTGCAATGCTGCCCAGCTGCTCATCTGAGATATTCACTCCGACCATCATGCGTAGCACCTGCAGGACCGAGAGCCAGGGATTATGAGAGACTTGGGGGTCACGAGGACTCTCTTTCTAAAATTTAAAAAATAAAAAGCCACCCCCACCCTCTCTTTCTTTGATGTCCTCTAATATAACAGCCAAAAAGCCTCAATGCATATCTTCTTATATAGGTCATTTTAGACAATAATATGAGCAGAACTATTTGGCAAAGTTATTGAATAGGAAGGCAGACCTTCACTTCAGGGAGAGTCCTTTGCATTTTGGTCTTCTCCATTCTTCCTGCCTGGATGTAGACATGAAGCTGAACAACAGTCATCCTGGGACCATTAGGTGAAAGTCAAATGTACTGTAGATGCCGCAGTAAGAAGCAGCCTGGTTCCTGGACATCATTTAGGTACTGTACGAACCTGGACAATATATTCCCAGGCTTCTTGTTGCATGAGACAAACTAGTCACTTATAGGTTTAAGTCAGTTTGGTTAAGACTTTCTGGAATCTTACCAGAATACAGTTCGCTTTGGCAGTGCATTAGCTCAGCTATTCCAAACGTATGGTCAAGGAACATAAAGACCGTGAAGGGTTAAATACTAAATCCCTTCTTTTAGAAAAATGACAAGCATAGTTAAAGGGCTGTGAGAACTGTGACAAAGAGAATTAAAAAACACTTTCACCAAATTTACTCCCAAATGTACCAAAAAAAACGCCAGCTCTCCACTTATTCTGCTAACATTTTTAGGGTGTGAATATACATTGAAAATTGCTACCTTAAACGAAACAAACAACTCTTACTAACATGACTTTTAAAACAACATGAAATGAGGGACAGGGTGCTTTTATGATGCCCTGCATTGCCCTAGTCCACCACCTCTGTCTTCAACAGGTAAGAGCTGAGTTTTCCCCTAGGAAAGAAAGACTTTCTCAGCCAGCTGTTCACGGGACTCCCTTTGCCCTATTCCTTTATACCCTTCCCCAATCTCTTAAAGTTGATTTTTAAACGTATGTTATGGAATATTCTGAAAAAAAAAAAAAAAACTGAAATACTGATTTGTATCAATACTCCCTGATCCCCAAATCAATTCTTGAAAACTGAAAGTTGTACATTTGGGGAGAAATATATACAAATTAAAGGTTAAATAAAAAGAGGCAATGCTAGCAAAAACTTTAACTGGCCAAGCCATCTGTCCTCTTCCTTGTGACCGGGATTCCCAGGTGGCTCAGGGGTAAACATGCCACCTGCCAGTGCAGGAGATGTGGGTTCAATCCCTAGGTCAGGAAGATCCCCGGAGGAGGAAATGGCAACCCATTCCAGTATTTCTGCCTGAGAAATCCCAAGGACAGAGAAGCCTGGCAGGCTACAGTCCATGGGGTCGCAAAGAGTCGGACAGGACTTAGCAACTAAGCACTCATGCAGTGACTGTGTATGGCCAACTAGACAAATTCATTCTGAAACAGCAGTTTCTTCAGGTCCCAGTCCAATTATTCTCTGAAGTGTTTTCCTTTTAGGATTACAGAACTGAACTGTGTGTGTGTGCACGCTGTATGTACAGTGGGGTGGGTATAGGAGTGGTGGTAGAGTGCAAATCATGCACCCAGTCTGTCCATGAGGACACAGGTCCCAGCAGCCAGTGGCCCAAGTTGTCTCCCCAGGCCTCCACACCTGGCCAGCGCCCTTTCCACCTCTCCACAGTGTCGCTCTGAGTTCCAGTCAGAAGTTTATTGGCAAACGGAACTTTTATTATTACTGTTTTTAAAATGAGTGATGAGGTTTTCGATATATATCTTTTATTAGTTTAAGAAAGCTCCCATCTCTCTCTGTTTTAAGACTTTTAAAAAAATCATGAGTTGGCGTTGGGCGAAGGAGAGGAAAAAATTGGGAGGTTGGGATTGACATATACATGTTCAGTTCAGTTCAGTTTAGTCGCTCAGTCGTGTCCGACTCTCCGCGACCCCAATGTTACTTTATATAAAATAGATACCTAATAAGAACCTACTGTATAGCTCAGGGAACCCTACTAGAAACTCTGTAATGACCTATATGGGAAAAGAATCCAAAAAAGAGAGGACATACACATGTAACTGATTCACTTTGCTGTACAGCAGAAGCTAACATCACGCTGTAAATCAACTACACTCCAATAAAAATGTAAAAATTACAAAAACTATGTAAGTCAATATTCCCACCATAATAAATCATGACTGAATGATGAATTTTATAAGAATTCTATGAAAAAGAACATTCGATTTTTCTTCTTTAATCTGTTAACATGGAGAAATACTACTGGTAGGTTTTCTCCTTTTACACCAACTTCAAATTCCTGGTATAAAGCCATCTTGGCTGCAATATAGTATTCTTTTTATATATTGCTGGATTTGATGTGTCAATATTTTGTTTTGGATTTATATATCCATGTGAGTAAAAGAGACTGCACTGTAATTTTCTTATTATATCTTTACAAGATTTTCATGTCCAAGTTATGCTACTCTCGTAAAATGAGTATAGCAACTATCTTTATTGAAGTGTAACTGGTATGCAGTAAACTGTACACATTTAAAATGTACAACCTGATAAGTTCTGACATATGTACACATACTTGTGAAACCATCATCCCAATCAAGATAATAAACATATCCATCACCCTTAAAAGTTCAGTCAGAACTTTTTATATAAATCAAACTAGGAAAATAAGAACACTCAGACTTTCCTTATAACAAACAGCAAAATTTTTTTAATATCCACCAAATAATTAAGAATTTCTTATTATCAAATGTTTTAGAAATGGCAGCATTTAGAAAAGTAAATTTTGTAAACTTTGGTAAAATGTTCAAATTCTCTTCTTGCTAGGATAACATTAGTTCTCTGACACCTCAATAATCCATAAAAACATTTGTTCTAAAGTCATTTCAGGCCTGAGGAACACTTTAGTCACTGACTGGTACTCTGGCCACATGATCTCCTCCTCATACCCTGCCGCAGGCTCTTTTATCTTGATAATAGGAAAAAAGAAAAAATCAACCTTCCATTCCAAAATATATCTTTCTGGCGGCTTGATCTGGGCCAGAGGATAAAAACTTGCAACTATAGAGTGATTGCCTCTACTTTTCTCTTCAGAACTCAGAAGCCCATATGTAGCAATTTTAAATAAAGTGAAATCTTCTTACAAAAAAAGATGTTCCCAATTCAAAACCAAAGGACACGATCATTGACCTGCAGACTGTTTTGGTTTTTACTATGACACAGAAATGTATTAATAGGAATACCCTTGGTTGGTCCTTAATTTCAACTGAGATTTCTCAAAGCAATGAGTTCAGACTCACTTCAAGGTAACTAGAAAGCACTTTACTTTTTAGTTTTATCTTGAAATAGAGAAATCTCCCTATGGAAATTCCTAAATGTGTTAGCCCCCTAGGATCCTAAAGATACGTAAAATTTTTTTAAGTTTTTTTGTTTGATGTGGACCATTTTAAAAGTCTTAATTAAATTTATTACAATATAGTTTGTGTTTTATGTTTTGGTTTCTTGGCCACAAAGCATGTGGGATCTTAGCTCCCTGACCAGAGATCAAGCTGGCACCCCTGCACTGGAAGGCGAAATCTTTTTTTTCTTATTGAAGGCTAATTACTTTACAATATTATATTGGTTGGTTTTGCCATACATTGACATGAATCCACCCTGGATGTACATGGAAGGCGAAGTCTTAACCTCTGGACCTCCAGGGAAGTCCCATGATTCATAAATATTAAAAAAAGGAAAAAGTAGAAATTTCTCTCCTCCTAAACTTGTGTTTAGGAAATGGGGAGCAGGGAAAGAGAAGGGCAACACTAACAGGATAAAATACCAGTCGCTGCCTTTAGGACCGGGAATTATCTGTTGGGAGCAACAAAGAACAGTGAACCATGGCTCAGTGGATACTGTCCCAGCAGCAGTTCCTTGACTCTTATTTACATCAAGCCTAAGGACATACGAAAGAGCCGTATTTACCTAAATGTCATCAGAATTACCAATAAGCTGATTTGACAATAACTGATCTGATCTAAACCATCTAACATATTTTAGTGTCAGCCTGCACTTAAAAGATATTTCAGTTCAGTTCAGTTCAGTCGCTCAGTCGTGTCCAGCTCTTTGCGATCCCATGAACCACAGCACGCCAGGCCTCCCTGTCCATCACCAATTCCCGGAGTCCACCCAAACCCATGTCCATTGAGTCAGTGATGCCATCCAACCATCTCATCCTCTGTCGTCCCCTTCCCCTCCTGCCCTCAATCTTTCCTAGCATCAGGGTCTTTTCAAATGAGTCAGCTCTTTGCAGCAGGTGGCCAAAGTATTGGAGTTTCAGCTTCAGCATCAGTCCTTCCAATGAACACCCAGGACTGATCTCCTTTAGGATGGACTGTTTGGACCTCCTTGCAGTCCAAGGGAGTCTCAACAGTCTTCTCCAACACCACCGTTCAAAAGCATCAATTCTTCAGCACTTAGCTTTTAAACAGTGGCGACATCTGTGAGAACTCAATGAGCCATTTCGAGTTTCCCCAGGTCATCTGTTCTGCTTTATCCTATATATGCAGGACAGGATGCTGCATACAGCAGGTGTTAAATAAAGGTTTACTGAAGGAAAGAACAATTCCTGCCCACATCACTAAGTCAGCAGGGCCCAAACACAAGCTAGCCGTGTGCATTGGAATTCTCCCACATACCTGTAACAGCTCATCACGGGAGATCTTGTCATCTTTATCCAAGTCATACAGTCGAAAAGCAACTGGTAGGAAAAAACAAGAATTCAGTGGAAATTCAATAATGTTTTGCAGAGAAGGCAATGGCAACCCACTCCAGTACTCCTGCCTGGAAAATCCCATGGACAGAGGAGCCTGGTAGGCTGCAGTCCATGGGGTCGCGAAGAGTCGGACACGACTGAGCGACTTCACTTTCACTTTTATGCATTGGAAAAGGAAATGGCAACCCACTCCAGTGTTCTTGCCCGGAGAATCCCAGGAATTCTGGTGTGCTGCCGTCTATGGGGTCACACAGAGTTGGACACGACTGAAGCGACTTAGCAATAGCAGCAATAATGTTCCTTCTCAAGGAACCAAGTATATAAAGGACACCAGGCAGAAAACTGACAATGAATTAATGGTTTTTCCAAGAGCAACTGCCCTTACTTGTAGAGATTTAAAGACACTGTAACTGATTTTAAGACACTTTAAGGCATTGGGATGCATCTCATAAATGACTTCATCTTAGCATAGATAAAACATGGCCTTTCATTGGACAAATCAAAAAACTTCATAAATCGAGTGTCCTTTTTCTTAACTTAGTTTCTAAACTTGTTTCTTAAGTTTCTTAACTTAGAATGTTAACTCTACCCCCGCCCCCCGCAAAAACCCCAAATCCCATTCTGTCAGTTGGGCCGTCTCTACATAGCCCGTCAAGTCTTCCGGGCACCATTGTCAGGGAGAGTCAACAACAGGAGCCATACAGGCACCAAACAGCAGACTGCAGGTCGCATTACTGTGGAAAAACAACCACTTCGGCAAATTCGTGTCAAATTTCAAAAAACTGTCAACTACAAATTGGCACTTGCCATCTACCTCTACAAGATTAAATCATGTGCTTCTGCAGCCGCTGATTTTCAACACCTTGTGAAAGGAGTTCAGGGTGGAGAGCAGAAATGAGGTACTCTGTGCTCTGGGAAAAACTGGCAGGACAGGTCTTCAGATAGTTACATATTTTTAGGAGTCGATTTTATGAGACCAATTCTTGCATCTTCTCAAATCTAGAAAAGCACTGAAATCCTTCATGGTGATGTCTGCTCCTCATGACAAGCATTAACCTTCACAAGACTAGCAGAAACTTTGCAAAATACATGTGCCTGACTGCAAGTACTCCCCCTCCACCTAAATCACATATATACTAGCTTTCCCTGCTGCCTCTTTGGAACAGTTTCTCAGCGCTGTCTGAAATGCTGTGTCTCAGGCTATAGTCTTCATTTTGCCTCAAATAAGACTGGGCATAATCCTCTTCCACTTGGGAGTCCTGAAGGTAAAGAACTTGTCTCCAACAGAAAGACCAAGCATTTGGTGGTGTCCTGGCCTCTTCATGCTTCTTTCTCTTTAACAATAGATAGATCTTTTAGAAACTACGATATTTGAGAGAGCGAATTCAGAAGAGCAGAAATCACTCAGACAGTGTCATGTTCCTAAAGGGCCACCAAGTGAATAGTGTGGTAACACTGGATGATTTTATAGGCACTGTGAGACATCACACTGAGGACGTGACTACCATACAATAGCTGAATGTTGTACTTTCGAGGCTTTGAATCACTTCAAGTATGCCGCTAAGATTTTTGGTTTTCAGTTCTGAAAACCAAAAGGTACTGAAGTTACTGAAAATACTAAAAGGCCCATATCCGTTGCTTTATAGTTATCAAGATACACAGATTTAGATCTGGTCCTTGGAATTCACAATCCAGTAGAGAACAACACACACTATGCACTTTAATATATTCTAGAACAGTTAGAACTGGACATGGAACAACAGACTGGTCCCAAATAGGAAATGGAGTACATCAAAGTTGTATATTGTCACCCTGCTTATTTAACTTATATGCAGAGTACATCATGAGGAACGCTGTGCTGAAAGAAGCACAAGCTGGAATCAAGATTGCTGGGAGAAATATCAATAACCTCAGATATGCAGATGACACCACCCTTATGGCAGAAAGTGAAGAGGAACTAAAAAGCCTCTTGATGAAAGTGAAGAGGAGAGTGAAAAGGTTGGCTTGAAGCTCAACATTCAGAAAAACTAAGATCATGGCATCTGGGCCCATCACTTCATGGAAAATAGATGGGGAAACAGTGTCAGACTTTATTTTTGGGGACTCCAAAATCACTGCAGATGGTGATGGTGACTGCAGCCGGTGATGGTGACTGCAGCCATGAAATTAAAAGACACTTACTCCTTGGAAGGAAAGTTATGACCAACCTAGATAGCATATTAAAAAGCAGAGACATTACTTTGCCAAAAAAGATCCGTGTAGTCAAGGCTATGGTTTTTCCCATGGTCATGTATGGATGTGAGAGTTGGACTGTGAAGAAAGCTGAGCACCGAAGAATTGATGCTTTTGAACTGCAGTGTTGGAGAAGACTCTTGAGAGTCCCTTGGACTGCAAGGAGGTCCAAACAGTCCATCCTAAAGGAGATCAGTCCTGGGTTTTCATTGGAAGGACTGATGCTAAAGCTGAAACTCCAATACTTTGGCCACCTCATGCGAAAAGTTGACTCATTGGAAAAGACCCTGATGCTGGGACAGATTGGGGGCAGGAGGAGAACAGGATGACAGAGGATGAGATGGCTGGATGACATCACCAATTTGATGGACATGAATTTGAGTAGACTCCAGAAGTTGGTGATGAACAGGGAGGCCTGGTGTGCTGTGATTCATGGGGTCGCAAAGAGTCGGACACAACTGAGCGACTGAACTGAACTGAAATGAAATGCTATCATACATATGAAATACCAGGGAACCTAGCATACTTCAGATGTGTCTTTCTGGTTCAAGTAACATTTGAACAAGGTATTGAAAGATAAACAGAAATCTGATAAAGAATGGATTCCAGGAAGAGCTAATACTGAGAGCAAAGGCTTGAAAACATGGATGAACATCTACAAGTTTAAACATCACCCCTTGCCTCCACCAAAAGGAAAAAAAAAGAGGGAGGAGGGCGGTGAGTCCACTAAAAGTCCAAGTAAAAATTTTTGAAAAATCCAATTTACCTTTTGTAAGGTACATATTAAAATTCTCAAAGGGGTAGTAAATAGGAGAGACTTTCCCTGATGTTTGTCAGTTTTCTTTAATTTCGTTAGTTGAGTTGAGATTTATATGATTAGGAAGTTTTTGACTCCCATGGAAGGGACAGGATCATAAGTGTTCCAAAATGAATGTGTGTTTAATACAGTATTACCAACTTGAAAAAGAACAAATGTAATGTACACCCATAACTGTATCACTTTGCTATACACCTGAAACTAACACATTGTAAATCAACTATAGTTCAATATCGAATACAAATTTAAACATATACACACACTCTCTCTCTTCTGCATATGCTGTTATCATTCTACAATACCATAAAATGTGTTATTTACTAAGGAATGTTTAGGGTGATTTAGGGATAGAAATCTGCTTGCTATATAACCCATGAATATGCTTCTGAATTTCTTAATTGGGTACCGGAATAAACACATTTCTTTCTGACCAAGTATTTAGAGAAACCTGAAAAGCTCATTTTTGAAACCTAGTTGCCATGGACTGAATGTTTCAAATTCTTGTATTGGAACCATAAACCCCAATGTGATGTTATTAGAAGGTAGAACCTTTGGGAAGTAATTAGGGTTAGATTAGCTCATGAGGGTGAGGTCCTCATGATGAGATTAATGCCCTTATAAAAAGAGGAGACAGGAGATCTCTTTATCCCTCTCTCTTTCTGTCTCCATGTCCCTCCCCTTATCGACCCCTCCCTTGCTTACCATGCTCTCGAGCATTCTAAGATGGGTTGGACCTTCCACATAAGACATTATAACCTCACTGACCTGAAAAGAATAATAAGGAACCATTCCTGGAAATAGAATAGCAGTACTGTGTGTGCTTGGGCCCGTGCCTACATAGGTACAGCACAGCCTTGTTAATTGCCCTTGACATTCTTTCACTGTGGCATGAAAAACAGATAGGACAAAGCATGCTCTCAGAGTTCCTGAAGAGACTATTCTCTGAGGAAGATGGACAATAAACAAATTTGCCTTAGTAGCAAATGTGTTGCTGGGTATATAATGTTCAGCTGTTCTCTTCAGTCTACAACAAGAAGCACCTTCTTGCTGCTTCCACAGCTCTATGGTAAATTAAGGAAAACCAATATATAGACAGAGAAGCAGACATCAAGGACTCCTCCTGTAGCTTTGGTTTCACCAGTCTCCTTACATGAATGTGATCCTAACATACAGGATGCAACTGAATTCTAATTCATGTTCAGCTTTCTGTAAAAGTTGATCTGAAAGCCAAAACTAAAGTAATGGTAAAAACTATGCATCACTAGCGCACGCTATTCTATCTCACCCTGAACTCTGCCATTTCTGTGGCACTCTGGACTTCTCCCTTCCTAACAGAAGCTCATCCATGGCTTAGGGGGCATCCTGTCTGTCTCTGTCTCCCCACTGTCAGATATGAACAGGGAAGCACATAGCCTAAATACCACTAAGCCATTATGTGACCATGAGGAGCCACACCTTTGGATGAAGCAGACCCTAAGGATGGCAGAGCAGGGCAGCAGGAAAAACTTGGGTCCTTGACAATATAATCAACCCTGACATGTGCCCCACTTCACTTGTAAAGTGAGATAATACAGCTCCTGACTGTTGAAGTCAGCTGACTCAGCTGAAGGTATCCTAGCTGATACACTAAGTAACTACCATATCCACTAATGCTACTTAGAATATTTTCTTTAGGGTCAATGTGAATTAATGAATTTGCTTATCCATTCATTCACTGATGAATATGGGTTGCTTTCTCATTTCAGCTCTTATGAATAATGCCACCACAAATGTGGATGTACAAGTATCTCTCTGAGCCTCTGCATATACCCTTCACCCCAGGCTCTCTGCAGGTAACATCCTGCATAACTGTAACATACCATCAAAACCAGGAAACCGACAGTGGTACAACCCAGAGAGTTTATCCAGGCTTCACCATGTGTGCATGTGCATGGGTGTGCAGTTCTACGCAATTCTATCATCTACGTAGTTTCATGTAACCATCACCACAAGCAAGATACAGAGCTGCTCTACAGCCAAAGGGCTCCCAATCACGCCCTGTTATTTAGTATGGAACAAAGAAGCATCACAGCATCACAAAGTGGCTTTAACATTTTTTTAACTGTATTTCAATATAGTTGGTTTTCTTTATAATTGTACGTGTTTCACTTTATACTTTCACAAACATTCTGAGATGAGATTGATACTATTCACCAGACTGCTAAGGGAATTCATGACTTGAAAAAAGTAGAGCCTACGCTGTAATGGGAATACAGGTAACAGATCTGTATTACATCTGATAACCTTTAGAGCCTCCTCTAATCCTGGATTAGAAAAGCAAGCATAGTTTTGTAGAGCACAGAATGTCTCTTAATTGTTTTCTCCTTAACCAACTCATTGATCCACAGACAGTCCCCTCCCCTCTGCAATCGGTCCAGCTGACAGCACACAGCACGCCTGCAGCCAATGGGAGACTCTGGAGCGTCTACTCCACCTGCTGAGTTGGATTCTTACCAACAATCAGGTGTGTCAACTATCCGAGAATTGTGCTATCTGTAGTTTTCATAAAACTGTATAACTTAATAGGAAATGAAACATATGTGAAAAGAAAGTTATTTTTTAAATGAAAATTAGTTTGACAGCTTTTGAAAGACTCAAAATCAAGTCACTGAAGAGAGGAAAAAAAAAAACCAAAACCAAACTGTTGTGAAAATGTGGCAGAACAAATGTAAAAGATGAAGGAAGAAATGTAAACACCTGGAAAATTCTATTCTCAGAATGCTTTCCAAGTACCTCTTTCCACTGAAAAGAAACTGCACCCAGAAACCTCAGACTATACATTACAGATAGGTTCTGTGCAAAAAATGTCACACAACTCCCATCAACAGAACTTTATTAAAACAAAACAATATATACTTAAGACTGATTTGCATTGGTGTATGGCAGAAACCAATAAAACACTGGAAACCAATTATCCTCCAAGTAAAAACTAAATAAATAAAAAGAAAGAAATAATTCTAAAAAAACAAACCAAAACAACTCTTGGTCTTACACCCAAAGGTTGGCCAATAAATGTGTTTTAAATATTTTAAGGTAAATTAAAGTGTTAAGCCATGTATCCTTTTCTATGATTCCATGCTAAAGCCAACTTTTTCAATTATTGATCAACTCCTGGCTTGACAACATTGAATAAGAAAATAATCTCCTATACTAATGCCAGCATCAGGCAAACTTGTACTAAATATACACTAAACCTCATAAAACATTAAGACACAAGGCTTTGTTTCAAACAGTACTTAGTCTTGAAAGAAGAAAGGGATATTCACTAATAAACATAGAGTATCCAATAAATTTGAGAACGATTCATCAGAATTCTGTTTTCTTCTATATTCAATTTTGTTTGTATTCAAGTTTTTTGCTGTTCACTAAGGTATATGATTTTGTAGTGAAGAGGAGCAGTGTTTTATTACTTGGGTTCAAAAACCTTTTTTGTCTTATACAACAATATTTATTTCAGTACTTCTCAAACTCTACCTGAAATAGAGGAGTGAACTCATACTCCTATAGCAAGGGAGATCTGGGGATATGGGCCAAGGGCTACAAATTAAAACTTTAAGTTTCATGTACCATCTTTCAAATGTATGTAAATTTAGCATTATATCCTATAGTTTATCCATATTTGTTTCAATGTTATAAAGCCTTTTAATTTTTCTTTAAATCATCTAGTAAAAATTTGGTGGGCATCCCAGTAACATAAGTTTGGGCAAAATCAATTCAATACAATTTCAACTTGTGTTAAATGAAAAGAGAAATCAATTTTAATTTCTTGGAGAAGTATTATAAGGGATTAGGCAATATCTTACACAAACTCAATAAAGGACAGAGGGAAATCTAAGAAGTATCCAAAGAAAGGAGGCGAGAGGCATGGGGAGAAAAATGAAAACTTTCACTAACCTGGCTGTCCACCCCTCTTAAGTGACATCCCAGCATCTGTCAAATTTTAAGGTGGGCTGGATCTTTTTCACTGCTGTCACTCTAGCACTTGATGAAGATGAAGATCTGTCATCAAATCTTTTCAACCTTCCTGAGTGAAACCTCTTAATATCCCATTTTACAGAAAAGGAAACTGCAGCCCAAAGATCTGAAGTAACTTGCCCAAAGTCACAGGGCCAAAAAGTGGCAGTGCTAGGATTCAAATCCAGCCAGTTTAGCTCCAGGGTCTTAGCTCTTAACCACTGTGTTCGAATAAATGATTGTTCAGTAAATGAATGAATAAATAAATTATTTGTAAAAAATGAAAAGCAAATATTTTAAGCCAGAAGACTATCTCCTTACAGTGCAGTTTGTTGCTTCGGCTGTTGAGTGGTTCTGGTCCATTCACATCTTTGCTCTTTTCATTATCCTCAATGGGTCGGAAATGAGCCAAGGTTCTCATGAATCCACGGAAGTTCACCTGGTCCTCTCTGATCAAGAAAGATAACAAAAAGAACATGTCAATCAAGGTGATTATTTCTTATTAATTTAATATATTAACAGGTATAACAGAGTGGCCTGAAGGTCCATTTAATGAAGTCTCTTTCCATATGCATGGTACTTTAGAGTTCACAAAATATTTTCAGCTAAGTCTTGCCACAACCCTTTGAGGTAGGTATTATTATTCTTACTTTATAAATGATTAACCAGACTTAGAAAGGTAATAGGACTTACCAGAGTGAGTTACCTATTAAATTTACTTTATTTCTTTGCCCAAGGAGGACTATTAAGTAGCAGCTGGGCTGTGCTATCAGACAAGTCAACACCTGAACTCACTGCTTCAGGCTCTGAAGTGAACAACAAGTTAGCCATTTCAACCGAATGTCTCCCTATCTACCTCGCATATCTCCCCTGCAGTCACATATACCTAGTGATATTTTAAGGTTAAGGCATATTATGTAACAACTGCTTTTGAAATAAACTTTATTTAGTCACAGAATCAATAACTACATTTTGAAAATTTGATAAAAGTAGAAAAATACCACTTCTAGTTCTACCAATCAGTTAGAATCATTGTTAATACATCTTCCAGTAATTTCTCTGTGCTTTTTGGAGAATTGTGAACATACTGCATATGTAATTTTGTATCTGGCTTTCTAAAAACTTTTAGGTATGTCTCTAACCAATATAAACACTTCAAAACATTTTAACCATCTGCATAATTGTGTGGCTGTATCATGATTTAATTATTCCCTCATAGTTGGATAGATATTTTCCTCATAATGCTTTGAAAGACCTCTTTATGTATAAAGCTTTTTTGGTACTGAAGATTAGAGAAAATCTTTTCATTGTGCCACAGTTAATCAGTAATCTTATAAGAAATAATTATAAAATTTGAATGAATAAAGAATGCTTTTTAATATTGAAAAAGAATGTCCCATGTGAATAGTTATTTATCTAAAGTAGTCATGGCGAGAACAGGTTGTCTGGTTCCTGTGGCTACCTAAAAATAAATCCTAGTCTTTGTCCCCACTGAATAGATGCGGTATATCGGGTCTTAAGCGCAAGCAGACATACAGATCAGAGACCTTCTAAAGGCAGAGTTCAAATGCTAGGTCATGAACCCTCTGTACTCAAAAGAATGACCTTTCATTACCTCTAAAAAATGTGAATAAGAGTTGAGGAATCATGGAATGTGTAATAAGATCGGAGTCATATGCCAGAACAAATAGGTAAACATATATCACTGACATAATGTCTCTGAGTAAAAGGAAACTAAATACCAATGTCCTACTTTCAAATCTCATTCTATTAAAAAAAACGAAACTGAGAGACTTCCCTGGTGATCCAGTGCTTAAGAAACCACCTGCCAACGCAGGGGACACAGGTTCAATCCCAGGAGGATGCCACATGCCACAGGGCAACTTAGCCCACACTTTAGAGCCCATGCTCTGCAATTACTGAGCCCACGTGCTGCAACTACTGAGGTTCTTAGGCCCTAGAGCCCATTCACCACAGTGAGAAGCCCGTGCACCACAACTAGAGAGTAGCCCCCATTTGCCACAACTAGAGAAAGACCAAGTGCAGCAACAAAGACTCAGTGCAGTGAAACATACATAAATAAATAATTAATTTTAAAAAAAAACCAAATTGAACCTGCATATGACCTAGAAGTCAAGTATCTATTTATGACAGAGCAAGAAGCAGAGGGAGGCTTGCCTAGCCATGTAGCTCGGTGCCATCCTCAGCCTCCTCATACATACCTCGAGTACATTAGCACTCATTGTGTCTTTAACAAGAGATCAATTAATAAGGCACCACCACAGTCACAACAAAGGTGGTCTGGCCTTTATAAAACAGCTTTCCACAGCTGCTTTTTCAAATGATCAATGTGACTACTGCTGCTGCTGCTAAGTCACTTCAGTCGTGTCCGACTCTGTGTGACCCCATAGACGGAAGCCCCCCAGGCTCCCCCATCCCTGGGATTCTCCAGGGAACACTTAAAAAAAAGTTGGCAAAATGACTCTACAGGGTTTCCTTTTCACTGCAAAAGGTTTGGAAACAAAATATAGCAGTGAAAGTCATCCCTGGACACAGTTCAATTCTCTGCAAGGGCTAAAAAAAAAAAAGAAGTTTAAAAAGACAAGAATTCAGCACTAAAACCACAGCTGAAACAATCAGGGCATTTCAGGGAGACAAAAAATCAGAAAATGAGGAAGAACAGATGATCACTCATGGTCAACATGAAGCTGAAAAGGGCAGGTCTCAGTCTCATTGAGTGCTGTCTTCACAGGAACTGGCTGCTAGTCTTCTCTGTCACTCAGGTTTACTGAGGGACCAACTTCTCAACTTGCAAATTCCTTTGCTTTCAACTCAGAGTTCTACCATTTCCTTTCCACTTATTTTACCTGAGTGTTTTCACTGACACTTTAGTCTCATTAAGAACTGGCAACCATGTAACATTTTAAAGTCCTCTGGGACATATAAACAAGTCACAAGGAACCAGGAAGAGATTGTTAAAGACATTCTTACTTAAAACAAGATTAGATAATAAGCTTTATTCAGCAAAAGGTACCTAATCAATTCAGTAAATATTGACTCAGTACTTTGAAGGCAGTATATTAGGTTTAGTGAAGCATATCAAATGCCTAGTTTTAATTACACAAACCTAAATCTGTTTGAGAAAGTATGTGTGTGGTAGGGGAACTATATCCTTAGCCAGTGTCAGAAAAGAAAAGTAATGTTCTGGATTAAAGGAGGCTAAGAATATATGACAACAACTGAGCCAGACTGGATCCTATAGTGGAGGAAGGAAATTGTTGGATAAACTGAAAAAACTGGACTATCAATAATATATTAGAATAAAGTAGATTATAGGAGAAGTGGATGAAGGTGGTCAAAAGGTATCAAATTCTAAGATAAATATATTCTGGGGGTGAAATACATACCCTAGTGATTATAGATAGATTGTAGTTGTGTCCGACTCTTTGCGATCCCATGGACTATAGCCCACCAGGCTCCTCCATCCACGGAATTTTTTCTAGGCAAGAGTACTGGAGTGGGTTGCCATTTCCTTCTCCAGGGTATCTTCCCAACCCAGGGATTGAACCTGGGTCTCCTGCACTGCGGGCAGACGCTTTACTGTCTGAGCCACGAGGGAATCCCAGTGATTACAGGTAACAACACTGAATTGTATCTTTGAAAGTTGCTAAGAGAGATCTTAAAAGTTCTTATCACAAGAAAAAAATAACTATATGCAATGATGAATGTGTTCGTTAATATTATTATGGTTATCATTTTTCAATATATACATATATAAAATCACTATGTTGTGCACCTTATATTTATACAATGTTACATGTCAGTCACATTTCAATAAAGCTGGAAGAAATATATTTTATATTAATATTCTTATAGTACTTGAAAGGTATGGTTAAATATAAATTACACAATAGATGCCAGACATCTTATGAAAAAGAATATATACTACAATAATTTTAAAATACTGATTTACACATTTTGGATACATCAGGGTTAAATAAAATATATATTGCCAAAGTTAATTTAGCTTGTTTATCCAAAATTAATTTAACTGTTTATTTTTACTTTTTAAAATGTGAAAATTTGTAGTAACTATGTATGTGGCTTGAATGATGTTTTTATTGGCTAGGACTGAGACAGACAACATTCACAAATGAGGCAAAATATTAACAATACAACAACAACTGCATCTGGGTAAAAGACATACAAGTGTTTGTCATACTATTTGCAAATTTTGCAACTTTTCTATAAATCTGAAATTATCTCTATAGTTTTTTAAAAGCTTAGTTTTACATCAAAGAAAAACAGAGATTAAAGACAGAATTGTGAAAATGGGCTAACATACTTATTTGAAGTTTAAAACAGGGAGAGGGTAGAGATATTGTAGATATGATTGAGTTAGGAATGTCTAATAGGAAGATCATGGTCTGAGATGACCCAACGAATATCAATACTTCAGATTAGCCTCCAAAAGGAAGTCCAACACCTGCAGGGACTCACCCCTCTGGAAAGAAGGCGTTGATGATCCGGTCCCCCAATGGGTTGATGGCAAGTTCTGGAATCCGCTGAAAGTCTTCCCGGCTGCCAAGAGAATCACCTTGGGTTAGAGACCATTGGCCCTTGCATGAACTCCTTCGGTCATGCAAGAGTACAACCGAGCAAGAATATTACCTCCTGGAATTTACTTCTGTGGCAAATTATACCAAATAACTGCAAAGAATAGCACTTTAATAGCTGCCAAGTGTTTCTTGCACCAGCTCAGGAGTGGAAGAAGCCAGATTTGACTATGTCACATTCCAGTGAATTCAGCACAGAGGTTACGTCAGTAAATCAACCAACAAGCAAATACTAAGCTGTCCTTGTAAATGATTCTTTGAACATGACCATTTTGCACTTAGTTATTAAGTTTGTAGAATAAACAGCAACTGTGAAGTATCAAATACCAAAGAGCTTGAGCATGGGAGGAAAAATTCAGAGGGGCCTCCGTAACCTTGTTAAGAAGATATACAGCACTTAAGAAATGCAAGGAGTTCTTAGATGATATTTACATCTCATTAGAGAACAAAATGTGATAACTGATTCCATGCTTCCTTGCTCTGATTGGACTTTTCTCCAGTACCTTCTACAGACTAGAGCTAGAGAAGTATTTAACCCTTGAACATGGCAAGAGCAGTCATCCTCTCACAACTTGAAGTCTGTTAAAGTGAATATTCATGTTAGTTTCCATTCACCCTATTCAGGTCACCTGCTACTCTGTTAATATACTTTGTCTCATTTTTTCATGTCAACACAGAGCTGAGGACGTTGTGAGTCAGTGACATAAAGTAACCTGTCCAGTGCTACAAAGGTAAAAAGCCGAAAAACTGCAATTTAAAACTAAGTCTGTGACTAAATAACAACTGTAAGTCAAAACATATGCTCTTTTTCCTAAAACACCTACACTTCTTTCCCATATTAAATAAACTTTTTGAAAGAAAGGTGCTCTCCCCAAAAATGTTTAGTAACTATTTTCTTAAAAAAAAAAAAAAAAACAATTCCTGGGGTGATAGCCTGTGCCAGAAATATAAAGCTATCTGCAACAGAGACAATATATCTATAAAATATCAATGTAATGAAGGACAGAGAAAGGTGGAGGCTTGTTCAAGACCAAAGAGAACTGACTAAACAGACATACAACTGAACTCAATACATGATCTTAGACTAGGAAAAAAAAAAAAAACCGTTGTGAAGGACATTACTGAGTCAATAGATAAATGTGGAATATGGGCCATATAGAATACAGAATTTTATATAATGCATCCGTTCCATTCCGTCACTCAGTCGTGTCCGACTCTTTGCAACCCCGTGGACTGTAGCCTACCAGGCTTCTCCGTCCATGGGATTCTCCAGGCAAGAATACTGGAGTGGGTTAATCGTTTCCTTCTCCAGGGGATCTTCCCGACCCAGGGATCAACCCGGGTCTCCCGCATTGGAGGCAGACGCTTTAACCTCAGCCACCAGGGAAGCATAGAAAATGCTAAAGTTCTTGATTTTGCTATGAGAATCTCCTAGTTATAGGGAATACACATTAAAGTATGTGGCAAAGTGTTAACAAGTGGTAAATCTGGGTACTGGTTATATGAAGTTCTTTGTATTATTTTTGTAACTTTTTTGTAGGTTTGCAATTATTTCCAGATAAGAAGAGGGTGAAAAGGATATAAACTCAAAAAGATGATTCCTGCTTTCAAGACATTTACTAATAGAAAAGATAAAACATTCCTCTACCTTCTCTGTACCAGATGCTAACAAAATGTTCATATTTTACCCATGTGCCTTCAGCTCTCTCTGATCCTCTTATGGTTTAACATTTACAAGGTGCTTAATTAATTAATTAAACAACACCACATCTGGGGGCGACAAAGTTAAGAAATGACCTAGGTGACTACGCGCAAAGCTCTGGTACAATAACTCTGGATTCTAATCTTCCATCATTTAGAGTAATAATTTAAGCGTCTGCCTCCAATGTGGGAGACCCGGGTTCAATCGCTGGGTCGGGAAGATCCCCTGGAGAAGGAAACGGTAACCCACTCCAGTATTCTTGCCTGGAGAATCCCATGGACGGAGAAGCCTGGTAGGCTATAGTCCACGGGGTCTCAAAGAGTCGGACATGACTGAGCGATGGAACGGAACGGAAATGAACTAGAAGAAGACATTCATAAGGTAACTGGGTTGCTTAAAATTATTAAAGAAAATTATGGAGGTCATGATTATATAATTCAACAAACATGTACTAAGCTGTTATTACATAATATGTAATACAAAGCTCACATTATCAACACAATGTAAGCTCCTCTTGTTTGACAGAGGTTAAGAAATAATAACTGCTGCTGCTGCTAAGTCACTTCAGTCGTGTCCGACTCTGTGTGACCCCATAGACGGAAGCCCACCAGGCTCCCCCGTCCCTGGGATTCCCCAGGCAAGAACACTGGAGTGGGTTGCCATTTCCTTCTCCAACGTGTGAAAGTAAAAAGTGAAAGTGAAGTTGCTCAGTCGTGTCCGACCCTTAGCGACCCCAGGGACTACAGCCTACCAGGCTCCTCCATCCGTGGGATTTTCTAGGCAATAGTACTGGAGTGGCTTGCCATTTGCCTTCTCCGAAGAAATAATAACTACTTCCTTTTAAAAGAAGATTAAGGCTAATGTGAATTGCAAGGCCACATACCCCAGTTTAATGTCTAACAAGCTTAAGTAATTTTAGCTGCAAAAAGACATAGTTTAAAATACCAGATCTAGTGTCAAGTGGTGAGTTCACAATCTAGCCTAACTCTGTCAGTCTCCATGAGGAATCTAGTCATGGATTTCCAACACCAGTAAGGTTCTAAACCCCGTCTTTTGACATTTTTTAACTCTACTCTTAGAATTTAGATTGTATATACAATGAGGTCTCTAAGATCAAGGGGAATACAGTTGAAAATACCAATACAAAAATGAAAGAGTATTAAGAAACAGTTTATAAACTATTAAACAATATACAGTTTATTACTGTTGACTGTTCTTGATAAAATGATCTTGGTTTTCTGTTTTATAATAGAAATTTTCATATAAAGTGCCAAAGTTCCAAACCCAGTCTTTGCTACTTATTTTAGTATTCTAGGGCCAGTCACTTATTTGCAAAGCTGCATCTGACTTTTGGTTGAGAAAGTGATCACACACAGGTTTACCTCCTCTCATTCTCTAAACCCCTCTGAAATGTCAGTAAAAATTTACACATGGGAATACAGCCATGACATAAACAATCAGGGTGGGAGGAGTATGTTAGTAGACAAGGAATTCTGACAAATTCTGGAAGGTAGAAAACAGACACAAACGCAGTGATAAGTCAGAGTAGAAGAGTTGAGAGCCATTCTGCCCTGCAGCCTCAGCAAGGCACCACACTCAGAATTGCCAGGTGAGGGAAGTATTAACAGCATTCAGGGAAATTAATTACTGGAACTTTTAAAGAATGGGCCAGCTGCCCACTGCTGCCAGCACCCATCCCGGGAATATAAAACCATTTGTCCCCAGGATAAAAATGGGGAGCTGCTACAGAAAGAAACTGGAAGAGCCACCTGGACAGGGTTTTGGACAAGTGTGGGAGGCTGGCTCCCCAGGAACACAGTCCTTTCATTGGGGGAAGAGAACCGCAAATCTGTCCCCTTGCTCCCTAACCACATGCCCTAAAGTAAGGTCTACCAACTTACTGGTCCTGCTCAGAGTATAGAAGGCTTGATGTCAGTCCTTCCATCCAGCGAAAGACCTGTGAGAAACCAACCACAAACAAGCCTATGCCCATTTCCTACATTACCCCATCCAGGCTTTTCCATAAATAGGAATGGACAATTAAGGCTCACCAGCGTTTTGGAAAAATTAGTAACATAAAAGAGTAAGATCAAGATGAAAAGCGTGCATGTATGCTCAGTTGTGTTTGACTCTTTGAAACTCCATGGACTGAAGCCTGCCAGGCTCCTCTGTCTATGAGATTTTCTAAGCAAGAATACTGGAGTGGGTTGCCATTTCTTCCTCCAGGGGATCCTCCCCATCCCAGGACTGAACATGCGTCTCCTGCATTTGCAGGCAGATTCTTTACCACTGAGTACCTGGGAAGCCCCAAGATGAATAGATGTAATGACAATTCAGGGAACAAAAGAAAGTTTGAAATATTCTAATAAGTAACCCAATAGACATTTGATAAGCTTTGGCATCTATAAAACAAATATAAGCTACTATAAGTTTCTTGGAAATTAAAAGTGTGATTATAGACAAGTTCATCAGAAGGTCTATAGAATAAATTTGAGGATATCTTCCAGAAAGCAAAGGAAAAAAATCAGTCAGAAAATATGAGAAAACTGAGTCATGATGGTCCAATAGCCAACCAACAGAAAAGGCATAAAAATCAATAAGAAAGATGGGGAGGAAATAAACAAATAACAGAAGAAAACTTTCCAGCCAAAGGACACATTTTTAGATTGAGAAAGTTCACCTGATACCGAGCAATGAATAATGAAAAATAACCCACAAAAAGATACAATTTTGTGAAATTTCAGAACATCAGGAAGATATATTTGAAGCTTTCAAGAGAGTAAAAAAATAGATTACCTTCTATAATAAAAGAATGAGAATTAGATTGGCATCATGGTTCTCACCTATGAAACTCCATTATGGAATGACTGAGAGCACTCTGTACAAAGCAAGAGTTTATCCAGGATATGAAATCATCTATCCTCTGGATAAAGTCAAACAAGAAAATGAATCTCAAAGGCACTCAGTTTTTAAGCAGATAAATGGCTACCACTTAGGACACAATTTCTTAAAAATTATAGGTTATCTTTTTAAAAGTGATATATAACAACACAGCCAACAAGTAGTTTCAGTAATAACCTCCTTGCAGAGTTTAACTGGTCTATACTGCTCCCTAGAATCAATTTAACCTGCATGACTTAATACTCAGGAATATTTTTCATCATAGTATTATATCAGAGAAAGTATCTGACAAAGATCCAATGTTAAACTTGCTCAATGCACAGGATATTTTTACAGTCAACTTTTAATGAGGTATAACATACATACAGGGAAGAGTACAAATCATAAGCATTCAGAATGGTGAAGTTCCACCAGTGCAGATTATACCCGCACCCACGTCAAGGAATTAATCACTATCATGACCCAGATACTGTCCTTCCTTCCTTCTTTCATGCTCCCTTTGTGTCTATCTGCTCCCCAACCCAAAGGGTAGTCATTATCCTGACATCTAACCCCATAGATTAGATCAGTACCAAGGATATTTAAACAAAAGATACCTTCTTTGTATTCAGATAATGACCAGGCTCTCACTTTGACCTGACCTACAAAGGAACATTTCAGGGCATCTTATGGATCCAGTTGCCTTTTCAAAGGTCACTTTCACTTTTTCAAGGATATTTAAACAAAAGAAGCCTTTGTATTCAGATAATGACCAGGCTCTCATCTTGACCTGACCTACAAAGGACCATTTCAGGGCACCCTGTAAGACCCAGTTGCCTTTTCAAATACCAATTTCAATGGCAGAGATAGAAATATTTCACTCAAAATAATGGCACCTGAAGAAAGTAAGATTTGTGAAGTTATAGTATATGAAATATCAATCTAAGATTACCAATCATTTTAACTTAATACCTATGGGTAGGCCATGGATGTAGTGTTTTATAAAACATACTTTGGAGTTGAACCTTTGAAAGCACTTTGTTGAAGCTCCATTTCTAACCAAAGCCTTCCATACTTTCTGCTTCATATTCCCACACAGACTGACACTTTTAAAAAAGGAGTACAGAATGTCTTGGACGGTACAGTATAGTCTCTCATTCTGGAGAATTTGGCTTCAAGTCCCAGACATAGAGCATCTTGGGAGAGGGAAGTGAAGAAAGTATGGAAGAAAAACATTTCTCCTAATAACTTTCTTAGGGAAGTGGGGCCTGTTACAGGTAACAAAAGACTGGAGGTAACTTATATTCAGCTGAGTACCCTGATGGGTTCTTGAAAGGTCAAGATAGGACTTGAGCTGAGTCTGGCACTAAAGGAGACAGCTAAATCACTCTATTACCATAAAAGAATCTGGGGGAAAAAAAGAGAATTTTGAGTTTACCAGGTATTCTCTTTTTTTTCCAATGTTTCATATTTATTACTGAGTCTCGGATTGATAGTAAGGAAATAAGAAACATCAGGAGCCAAGCATTACAGTAGTGATGTTCTCACTGTGATTTGGCTGCTTAAAAAAGTGGTCTTAACATGTGTGCCACTTTTTATGTGAGGCTGCTTATGGACCCAGCTTGGTTCTTCTCCAGTGTCTTCTCTTGGAGTTGTACCTGATTTTATTGCCAGTTTTCATTCGAATCCATTGAGGAATGGGACGATTCTGCTTTTGTTTCTTGGCCAGGAATCGTTTGATCCTGAAAGTCTTGTGAGAAGACATGGTGAGGCGGGAACTCAACCGCACATACGATGGCGGAGAAGAGAAAAGAGGTTTACCAGGTATTCTCTAAGGCTGGAGGGAGAGAAAGGGGAAGACAATCTAACAAGATGGCCAGAGGCTGAGATGGCCATCATCAGGAGGCACAGCCAGTGTGAAATTCCTGACAATGGGTAGGTACAACAAAATGACTTACATACTTAGTTGACCCTTGAACCTGGTTCCATCTACATGCAGATTTTTTCAAAAGTAAGTATCGTAGTATTACAGGTCTGTCATTGGATGCCTCTATGGATGTGGAACTGTGTACACTGAGGGCAGACTACAAGTTATTCTCAGATTTGACTGTGCAGAGGGCCACCATCTCTAACTCTGCCTTGTTCAAGGGTTGACTGAAACATGCTAGTTGTTTACTATGTAGTACAATAGGGTAATTTTCTCTTGCACTCAAGGTGGCTTGGGGGTTTTCCCACATTTTAATCTACATCCATGACAGAGATCAAAGCACTGAATTTAGAACAAGTACTTTGTAAAGCTGAATACAAAAAAGTCAGCTAGATCTAGGTAGCCATGAAATAAAAAATTACCCCATCACTTCCTACCACCTTTTCCTCTACCAAGAATTTGTAGAAACCAGAAAAGAAACAGTGTCTAGTGCATTACAGGTATTTAATAGATATGCATCAAATGAGTGAGTTCTCTGGCTTTCCACAGAGTGTGAAATTGAGCAAATATTGCCTATATTTTAAGGAACAGGTAACACTAGCTGACACATGAAAAGTTTCTCCTTTTCTGAGGAAAAACAGCTCCTTTTATAAAAGATGTTCCATTTTTTTCCCAGCAAACCACGAAAATGATTAAAATATACACATTTACAAATCATCTACTTTCTAGAAAAAAGAAAAGGATACAAAACTAATGTGAATTCTGTATCTTCATTTAATGGTTAAATCTTAATTTATAAGGAAGACGTAATCCCAAACTCAGGTAAATTATTCAAGTATTTGGGCTTAAGGAAATATAGATATTCTAGTCTGATTTATTTTTCAAGTACAAATATATATAGTCTCTTCAGCAAATGTTGCTGGAACAGCTAGATATTCACAGGTCCAAAAATAAGGTTTGACTCTTATATTTCTATCTATTGCCACACACACAACACTTTGCTTTGCTTGGGTTTTTTTTTTTCCCCACACTGCACAGTATGTGTGATCTAGTTCTCCCACCAGGGACTGAACCTGCATCCCCTGCAGTGGAAGCAAGGAGTCTTAACCACTGTTCTGCCAGGGGAGTCCTTTTTTTTCCCCATTGGGTGTAAATACACCAAAAAATTGTGTGTGTATATATACACATAAGAAACTCAAAAATGAGTTTCTTGGTGGTCCAGTGGTAAGACTTGGCCCTTTCACTGCCAGGGGCCAGGTCCAAATCCTGGTAGAGGAACTCAGATTTCACAATCCACATTGTGTGATGAAGAATGAATCAAAGACCTAAATATAAGAACTAAAATCATAAAACTCTTAGAAGAAAACATAGAGGTAATCTTCATGACCATGGACTTGGCAACAGTTTCATAGAATCAACACCAAAAGCACGCACACCAAAAGAAAAGTTAGGTAAGCTGGACTTCAAAATTTAAAGCTAACCCTGTATGCGAGACAGCAAAATAGACACAGACGTATAGTCTTTTGGACTCGGAGGGAGAGGGAGAGGGTGGGATGATTTAGGAGAATGGCATTGAAACATGTATATTATCATATGTGAAACGAATCGCCAGTCCAGGTTCGATGCATGATACAGGTTGCTCGGGGCTGGTGCACTGGGATGACCCAGAGGGAGGATAAGGGGAGGGAGGTGGGAGGAGGGTTCAAGATGGGGAACACATGTACACCCGAGGCGGATTCATGTCAATGTACGGCAAAACCAACACAATATTGTAAAGTAAAAAAATAAAAAATAAATAAAACAAGGGGAAACAAACAAAAACAAAACAAAATAAATAAAGCTATGTGTTTCAAAAAACACTAGAAAGAGAGTGCAAAGACAATTCAGAGAATAAGAGAAAATATTTGCAAATCGTGTCTGGTATCTCAGATATAAGAAGAACTCTTAACAACAAAAAAGACAAACTCCAGTTGAAAAACAGGCAAAGGACTTGAATACGCATTTCCCCAAAGAGGACATACAAATGGTCAAGCAGCACAAAGATGCTCAACATCATTAGCCACTAGGGAAGTGCAATCAAAACCAAAATGATCTACCACTCACATCTACTAAAATTAAAAGAGAGACGATAAGTGCTAATGAGCAAAAAGTCTACAAACAATAAATGCTGGACAGGGTGTGAAGAAAAGGGAACCCTCTTGCATTGCTGGTGGGAATGTAAATTGATACAGCCACTATGAAAGACAGTATGGAGATTCCTTAAAAAGCTAGGAATAAAACCACCATACGATCCAGCAATCCCCCTCCTAGGCATATACCCTGAGGAAACCAAAACTGAAAAACCACATGTACCCCAATGTTTACTGCAGCACTATTTACAATAACTGGAACATGTAAGCAACTTAGATATCCATCAACAGAAGAATGGATAAAGAAGCTGTGATACATATACACAATGGAATATTACTCAGCCATAAATAGAAACACATTTCACTCAGTTCTAATGAGGTGGACAAACCCAGAGCCTATTATACAGAGTGAAGTAAGTCACGAAGAGAAATATAAATATCTTATATTAACACATATATATGGAATCTAGAAAGGTGGTACCGATGAATTTATTTTCAGGGCAGTAATGGAGAAAGAGACATAGAGAATAGACTTATAGACATGGGCAGAGGGAGAAGAGGGTAAGATGCATGGAGAGAATAACATGGAAACTTACATTACCATATGTAAAACAGATAGACAATGAGAACTTGCTGTATGACTAAGGGAACTCAAACAGAAGCTCTGCGACAATCTAGAAGGGTGGGATTGGGAGGGAGATGGGAGGGAGGTTGGGGAGGGAGGGGACATAGGTGTACCTATGGCTAATTCTTGTTGATGTGTGACAGAAAACCACAAAATTCTATAAAGAAAATATCCTTCAATTAAAAAAATTAAAAACAGTGCTGATGAGGAGAAATTTGAACTTGCATTTCACTGCTGGTGGGAATGTAAAATAGTATAGAGTTGTGGAAAATAGTCTGGTGGGTCTTCAATAAATTAAGCATAAAATTATCATAGGACCCATAATTCTACTCCTAGGTATATGCTCAAGTACATATGCTTAAGTTTATATGCTTAAAACATAAGTCCACACAAAAATGTTCATAATAGCCAAAAGATGTTAACAGCTCAAATCCCCACCAGATGATGAATGAACAAACAAAATACAGTCTATGCATACAATGGAATATTGTTCGTGCTATTTAGTTGCTAAGTCCTGTCCAACTCTTTTGCAATCTCATGGACTATAACTCACCTGGCTCTTCTGTCCATGGGATTTCCCAGGCAAGAATACTGGAGTGGGGTTGTTATTTCCTTCTCTAGGGGACCTTCTCCACCCAGGGATCAAATCCAAATTTCCTGCATTGGCAGGTGGAGTCTTTACTACTGAGTCACCAGAGAAACCCCAGATGGAATACTATTCAGCCATAAAAAGGAAAGAAGTACTGATACACACTATGGAAGAACTTTGAAAACACCATGTAAAATGAAAGAGTGAGTGAATAAAAGGCCACATACTCTATGATTCCACTTATATGAAATGTCCATAGAAAGAGGAATGGGAAGTGACTACTCAATGAGTATGAGGTTTCCATCTGAGCTGATGAAAATGTTCTAGAACTAGAATGCGGTAATACATGACTGTATTAAACTGTGTTGTGAATGTGTTTAATGCCAGTAAAAAGCACACTTTTTAATGGTAAATTTTATGGTATGTGTCTTTTGCCTCAAAAGTAAAATTAAATTAAAAAGACAAAGTACCAAGTGTGGTCTTTGCATATGATAGGTACTCCATAGTCGTTGACTTTAATGACTGGACAACATGATCGTGGTCAACTCCAGCTTCCAGCGAAGCCAGACATGGCTCTAAACAAACATGGCCCTATAGATTTTTAAGCTCTTCTGCCTGAGGATTATACACAAAGGCTTAGCAACTATATTCTTTCCCCTCTTATGCTAACCCACACCTGTGCTAGAAGCCTACATTATTTCTTGCCATCCACCCAGAAAGGCAGACAGCTTTGTTCTATCAGTCAATCAAAGCTGTAACAAGACACAGTAACAAGAGTTAGGCTACTTAAGAATTAGGTTGGGAGGTGGTGCTCAGGAGACATTTCACTTGACTATGACAAGACATTTACAAATATAAAATGACAGAGCTTTACAGTAAATCTGAAGTCATATACTCACTCTAGACCAGTTTCTCAACTTTGGCACTACTGAAATTTAGGAAGGATTGTCCAGTGCATTGTAGGATGTTCAGCAACATTCCTGGCCTTGACCCGCTAGACATCAGTAGCATTCCCCAGTTGTGACAATCCAAAATGTCTCCAGATATTTGGCCCCTCAGGAAAATAGCCCTTAGTTGAGAAACACTGCTCTAGATAAATATATTGACCACCTTATCTAACATTAATACATATAAACTGAGGTACCCTAGGGATTGGTTGAGTTGAGAAATTAGAGACCACCTTGGATTGTTATGGATCAGCCTCCTGAAAGCTAACATGTTTGGGGAAGGGCTGTGGGAAAATTCAAGCAGAGAGAGCTGAACTTCCCGAAGGTACATGTCCAGGACCAGAGTAATGGCCAATCAAACTAAGGGGAGTGGGGGTAAAGCAGCAAGCACCTAGTGATAAATGTAAATCTATTGTTCTGTTTAAGTACCTTGTGGATCAATAACACTTAAAGATGCGTGAAGAAATGGTCCCTGCTCTCTGCCTGCCAGATGTCAGCTCTCTGGATAAAAGCAGCTATTCAGCCACTAGCAGGAAATAAAAAAAGGAAATGCCTACCTGAGAGTCCCATTCTCTCCTTTGTCCAGGCTGGTGAATCGGCTGTAGAGGCGGGTGATCTGACTGTGGGAAACTGAAGAACACAGAATTAGTCGCAGTTGGAGAAGTTGTCCTCTGCTCAAACTGAACCTGAATGTGAGTGACCCTTTGGAAACCAGCTGCCCTTCTGGTCCCAGCTTACCACTAAATGCTTCAAAATCAGTAAAGTGGTGCGATGTGTCAACTAACTCACCTCTAGTGTGTCAAAGTAGAAAGAATGAACGAAGTTAGAAAATAAATCAAGAGTAAACAAAATTGACTCTCAGGAGTGAAGTCTAGGCTTAATTAAGACTGTGTTAAATGTCAGTTGGTTAAGATTTAACAAAACAAAGCTAAATTTAGTTTAAAAGGAAAGTGTGAAACTTTCACCTTTCAGAACCCTGACTTAGAAAACCTGAGCTTTGATCAAAAACACATCCCTATTAAATCAGTTGGTTGTTTCAGACTGGCACAGCTGGGTAGGTAACATGTGCTGAATTAAGGACTGGGGCATGTGAAACAGTATTTTTAAAATCTAGTTTACTTTTCCTCAAGCATCAGTGACTTTTATCTTTTCCCTCAGGGCTGATCTTTGGGTAAAAGATCACTACAGCCTTGGGTCAGCCTCTTTCTCTGCAACTGCATGAGCTCCACTGAGTTCCCAGTAAAGGAATGGGATCCAAGAAAGAAAATTAGGCAATCTGTAAAATGGCTGTGCTATCTTCAGATGACATCTACAAGGAAGTTACTTTGTTCCTCATTTTGCACTAACTCAGGTACAAGCTGACAATTAAAATGAGGCACTAACCACAGGTAGACAATGAAACTTTGAAAATGCAAAAAGGAATTTCTGGGAAATTCTCGTGGTAGACTGTAGATAGGAGGGGAAAATATAGTTATCAAAGGAGAAAAGACAAAGCCAAAAAGGGTGTGACAAGTGTGGACTTTGTCCTAGGCTGTACCTTCAGGGGTAAAGGGGTGGCTCAGGGAGTTCAGATAGTTGTCCTCCTCCCCCAGCTCATGCAACAAAAATCCACTCGCAGTTTTGGGAACAATGGGACAAAATTAACACGGGCACACACAGGAGAAACAGGAAGTGAGTGGCCCAAAGCTAGTATGAGAGGACACACCGGGCCAAGCAGTAAATTCTTCAGCCTCAGGTTTCAAGCCAGCCTGGGCTCTGTTCTGTACTAGCTCTCAAGGACAGCAGGGAGCAGAGGAGGAGGCAGAACCACCCGCCAGGGCAGAGCCAGCAGGAGCCCAGACACTGAGGAAGCAGGTGGGGACATTTCTGCCCGACAGGCAGGTGTGTGCAGCTCAGTAAACACTCCTCTGAGAGTCAGGCTGACAGATTCTGATTCCAATCATGGCACCACAGCTCACCAACGAGGGCTGAGTGAATGGGGCTGTGCAGTGAGCTAAGTAAGTCCAGGAGAGAAAAGTGCTTGGCCAAGGTCTGGTAAGCATGCCAGGTTAGCTATTAGCATCACTATTCTTTTACTGTGAGCCTGCAGGTACAATTTTACTGCTGTTCTAATTAATCTCCACCTTTCTCTTGATTCTGCCAGCCACAACCGTCTTCTTCAGGAACCTGAACAGGCTTTGGCCTCATGCCTCAAATGTTGCTCTAGAACTAAAGTGTTTTTTAGTTTTCATAAGTTGGTTCAGGAATGACTAACTTTCTCAAAAGATTTTTTGAAAAGACAAAATTTGTTTACAATATCAATGCCACTGTTTTCATGTCTTCATATATTACCCAATATGTCACTTGTGCACTTTACATAGTTATAATAACTTATTTTTCATTTACTAATTCATAATTTTTCTATATTGCTTTGGAGTGCTTTTTAATAACTTCATAATATTTAGCCCACGGGGTCAGTTTTTAATACTTAAGAGTATTATACTTCAAGTTACTTTTCTTTAACAATGAGCACATTCAAATTGTATTTCTTTTTATACTAGGTTTTTTTTTTAATTTGAGAAAACAATCTATCCACATGGTAAAAATAGTACAAAAAGTGTACATAATGAAAAGTCTCCCTAACACCCACATTCCTCAGTCTTCCTAGCCAGAGTCAAACTTTCTTAGGTGTGACAATAGTATTGTGGTTATGTAGGAAACAAATCCCTGTCCTCAGGAATACATGCTTAAGGCTTAAGGGGTGAAAAGTTTGGCTATCTGCAACTTTAAAATGGTTCATCAAAAAGAATATATATACATATATATATATACACACACACACACACATACAAAGACAAATATAGCAAAATGTTAACAACTGTTGAATTAAAATGTTGACTTATATGGATGTTCATTATACTATTTTAACTTTTCTGTATGTTTGAAATTTTTCATCATAAAAAGGTGGGGGGTAGGGTGGGGGAGGTACAGAGCTTTGCAAATTACTTAATCCCAAACCAGCTGAAAACGTTAGTAATATGTGCAATGCTCTTTCAATAGGAGCTAGGAGACAGCAGGCAGCAGGGTCTTCTGCAGTGATAGAACCCTCAGGCACTATGGCAAGGCAGCTGAGGGCCATGAATGCGTCCTGTATCATGAGGCAGGAACAGCCTTCAGTTGAACTTCCACTTAAATTCTAGTTCAGGAAATTATTCTCAAGCAGTTGCCATTGCCAGGCTTGTGCTCTTTGTTACAATTACAGAGAAATACACACTACTGCCATCATCACTAACACCCTTTCAAACAAACAGAACTTCACTGGCTTGTAGAACTTACTTCCCAAACCTGTTCAGCACCTTTGCCATATCACGTGACAGAGACTAAAAATAAATCAATTGGAATTTATCACTACTCAGTTGGCGTGAATTGTTCCTCAAGGATTATGTGGCTATTTTTTGTTGTAAAGGTTTTAAGTAATTCACAGCCAGGTTATTGCATATAGTTAAGTGAACTAAGGGTGGAGATTTCAGAAACTCCCAAGACACTGTGACCTTTCCCCTAGTGACAGCTTTTACTCAAATGACTTTAATTTGTGGAAATGCTGAAGTGTGAAAGAAGGTAACAGAACTAAGACAATATAGCAAATTTTTATGCCAACTCATGTTTTTAGACAGTGTTTTTTTAAAACTCTTGGACATATCAGGATTTCTACTCCTTCCAAAGTTTTATTTCTTAAAATTGGAAAAATCTGATTCCTAGTCCAACGTCCCCTGAAAACAGGAAAAGTGTAAAATACTGTCACCTCTCCAATTATGTACTAGACATGGTTTTTATAACTAGCAATATGCTAATGGTGTTTTCGCAATGATTGTTACCTACAGTTCAAAATGAAAATAGCTAACACCTGGTGCTTATTACATACCCAGACACTATTCTAAGTAGTTTACCTAATTTTTCTCATTTAATCCTCACTAGGAATTCTATAAAATAGGTACTATTTTTATTCTCATTTACAGATGATGAAACTAAAGGTGTACAAGGAATTCTTACTTAGAAGTTCTTTTCTAAATATTTAAGAGATTACATTTCAAATACCAGATAAACTAGTCATATATGAGTGAGTGAGTGAAAAGTCGCTCAGTCGTGTCCGACTCTTTGCGACCCCATGGACTGTAGCCCACCAGACTCCTCCATCCATGGAATTTTCTAGGCAAGAGTACTGGAGTGGGTTGCCATTTCCTTCTCCAGGGGATCTTCCCGACCCAGGGATCGAACCCGGGTCTCCCGAATTGCGGGCAGACGCTTTACCGTCTGAGCCACCAGGGAACCCCAGTCATATATGAATTCTAACCAATTTAGACTTACAAATACAAGGTTTTCATACTGCATATAAAGTCAATTTTACTTATTTATGGTACATTTTCTTCTGGCAAAGGGAGCAGTGAAATGTCTTACTTGTTCTTAATTTGAAGTGTTTTGGAATAACAGTTCCCCAAACTCTTTATAGAACAAGAAGCAGAGGAAAATCAGGCTAATTTCATCACTCCACCCCACCCTCAGGTGTTTGCTGTTTATATTCTTCTAAACCTTTTGCATCATGCTAAGATTCCTGCTTTAAAAATCAATTCTGCTGATGGTCTCTAACTGGATAAACTGACAGCTCAACTCCCAAAGCAGAAGAATGACAGCGTAGCAGGTCAGGGGAGATGACTGGAAGCCACTCAAAATGCTCTAGCTTAATTTATCCAAATCTAATCCATTGATGCATATATCATGGCCCAATTCCTATCCTCCTCAAGGCCAGCTCACAATGACTGTTCCCTGAGTTTCTGGAAGGGTTGCTACACAATTTCAGGTATCTTATGTTTGATGCTAATCCTAAATCTTGTGGGTTTATCTCCATGACCTGGTTGTGGGCATCTTTTGTCACTACCTATTTTGAATACCCAGTATCATACTGAGTATGCTGCTGCAGCTGCTAAGTTGCTTCAGTCGTGTCCAACTCTGTGCGACCCCATAGATGGCAGCCCACCAGGCTCCTCTGTCCCTGGGATTCTCCAGGCAAGAACACTGGAGTGGGTTGCCATTTCCTTCTCCAATGTATGCATACTTGCTAAGTTGCTTCAGTCGTGTCCAACTCTGTGCGACCCTATGGACAGCAGCCCTCCAAGCTCCTCTGTCCACAGGATTCTCAAGGCAAGAATACTGGAGTAGGTTGCCATTTCCTTCTCCCCGTACTGAGTATAGACATTGCAAAAATTCAATAAATGCTTGTTTCATTACGCTTTCTGGCTCAATATGTTCATTTGTCCTGGTGTGGCTGAGACTCTCCCTCAGGCTTGATTCTCTTTTTGGCAAGTAGGAAAATAGCTCTGCAGGAGTACTCCATTCTCACAGTCACACAGTGAAAAAAACCTAGAGTACTAAGGCAATTGATGCCACTTTCACTTGGTCAAATGTAATAAAACCAGAATGGGATTACTGCTTCCTTCCTCTTGAGGGAAAAACAGCTTTTTCCCACCAGCACTCTGGTTTATACTCCCTCATTCTGTGACTCTTTATTTTAAGAAAGAATGCTTTAACTCTGGTGTCACCTTAGACCTAAAGTAGTTCTTATGTTTACAAGTGTGGCCAGAGGTCATAGCCACAAGATGTAATAAAATGCTTGCTGAATCCAAACCGTCTATGTTTCTACTCTTGGAATCAGAGTAAGTAATAAAATGACCACAAGGTCAAGTGGCTAAACAAGTACTGCACATTATAAACATCTACCTACTTTCTTGTCTTCATTGGTAGGTGGTGAGCTCCTTAAAATCTTTATAGAGAGGCTTAACGACTGTAAGTTAGGAGATGCTGAAAACAGTAAACCAATCTGACAAGGGATGAGGCTAGATAATATCCCTTCCAACTTGAAGATTCTAGAAAGCTGCTCTATCAGAAAGCATGGGACAGTATTTATTTAATTGATCTCAGGTCACCCTTGCCTGAGTGATTCTGAGGTTCCCCCAGCACTCAATATTATCTGCAAATGAATCACTGAGTTACTTTGTGGCCATCTCATTATCAAAAACAGAAATTATGAAGACTCAGAGCCCAGATGCTTACATAACTCATGTAAAATAAAAGAGTCATAATGGATTACTGAGAAAATATTGTATCCATTATCAAGGGCTACACAAATGTACCATGGTGTTTTACAGGGTTTATGAATTCACAAAACCCTGTTGCCCCTTTCAGATTCACAGGAAGAGATTAAGACTATAAAAATCGGTTCCTCTACAAATTCACTGAGATTTTTGGAACACATCCAATTTCCATGGCGACTGCATGAAATACATCAGCATAGTAGAAATCAATATATGCGAAATTAGGACAGCCAGCATCCTCAGTGTAAATAAAAAACTGGTAGTCACAACATCTGCACTTTTTCTCCGCAAGCTCAGAATGAAAGAAGTCTCATACTCTCAGACCCCTGATTCTTTACAGTGTTCCACCACCAGTTCACGTCTTCCAAAACCTTACTACACGATCTCACATTCTGGATTTATTTTTCCAGTTGCGGCAAGAATTTGTCTGATTTCCCATATTGTCAGTGGTTTTAAATCCTTGAGTAGAAACGTCACAGGAAAGAAGACAATGTTTTCTACAGGACCTATCCAGAGTTCCTGAGTTTAAGTTTGGTACGAGGAAAGACAAAGGAAAAGAGTTCGGGGACTTTCAAGAGCAGGGGACGGAGAAAAGAGCGGGATCAGTGATTTACTGGTGATCGTGACTCCGGTCTTTGATGAGAAAGGGAGCCGCACAAGAGCCAGAGTCCCACCGCGGGTAGCCTTAGCTGTAAGAACAGGTCCTCCATCATCCCCGAAGCTCCAGCACTGGAGGATGCCTAGGAACCCCCAACCTCTCGGCACCCCAGCTCCAGATGTCAGCGACAGCCGCCCTCGGTCCTGAGGCCAGCCGGAGGCGCCCGGCCGCGTTCCCACCCGCTACCCGAACTCACAGCCAGTTTCCTTCTTGATCTCCTCGAGCTCTTCGTCCCGCAGTAACGTGGAGGCCCGGGACCCCATCACCAAGCCGGGAGCTCTGCTGGGAGCGGGGGCGCCTGAAGCGACAGCGGCGGTAAGAGGGAGGGACGAAGGGGAGGAAGGGCCGGGGTCAAAGAAGGGAGAGGGCAGTGTTTCTACTGCGGACTGGGAAGGGAACCCAGGGGTGGTGCGCGGCGATGGGCAGGCCAGAGGCCCAGCCAATTGGGAGTGAGGCTGCGCTCAGCGCCCGAGCCGACGTCGACGTTCCTAGCTCCAGCCCCGAATGAATTAGCCCGGCGCCCGGCCGGGTCTAACTAAAAGCGGACCACGCCCCCGGAACCATGATGCCACCGGTCTTAAAGGGGCAATGCCACGCTGGCCCTAGCGCCCGCAACTAAAAGGGCAACGCCATTGACCCACTGTTTTACAACACACTGACCTGTGGCAACCTCTTTCTCACAGAACTCTAACACTAGAAATCCCACCCTACAGTTAGTATGGATTGCGGAGAGAAACAAAAACAGAGGCAAAACGTGGCTTGGTGGAACGCTAGGGTGTGTCTCCTGGGAACTGCATGCTGGGAGTGGCGTTGCCCCTCTTCATTTTTTCCTGGAGGCTCTCTCTCCTCCAAGCCGCGGGGGGCGCTCGCGAGCCAGTCTCGGGCCGCGCGCCGATTGGCTCCTCGGAAACAGCCGGCTTGCGTCGGCTCCAGTGTCAGCGGCGGAGCTGCGCTGACTTTTCTCTAGTTGTTTTCGGGATTGCCCTCTGGTAACTGCTACCGAGGGTTTGGAACTTGCCGAGATTTCTTTCTTAAAAGCAGTCCTTCTCTTTTCAGTTCAAGACTGAAGCTCGAGAAATTCACCATTTGGCTGAAATAGGCACAAATTTCCCAAATTTCCGTTGGAGGAAAAAAAAAAAACCTAACGGCGGAGGACAGACTTTCTAACGTATGGCGCCGTTTAAATTTATCTTGCCTTAAAAATGAGGAAATTTGCATTTTGTTCTTATGGCATATTTTTGTTTTCTTGAAAACGTTTAAAACCACCTGTCAAATTAGTACACCTTCTCAGGAGAACCAGTTCATTTGCTGTGGCTTCAATGCCTTTACACCCCTTCGCCGCCCGTTACTTTGTACCAAACTGGTTTCACTTCTGACAGATCTCACTTAGTACCTAAGCCCTAGAAGACTGTCTTAGCGGTCTGGTAGTCAACTTAGGTTACGGAGGTTCTAGTTTTAGTGAGTTGTTTTCATGATTAAAGACTTGCTCTCCTCTGACTTTATGATGTCTGCCTTCATAAGCAGAGGGTGACATGTTGCATATGCCCGTCTCGGCCACATGAGCTTCTTTTTATCTTGAGAATATAAGTACGGTAGAAAAGTCTGTGTTGTCAGCCACTTGAGTGTCCGTTTTCTGAGTGTGCCATGAAGCCCATGTCTGGATCCTGACCTTGCTCCTTACTAATCTTGAATCTTACCTTTTGCAGTTGTCCTCAGTGGAGCTTTCTTTGCTTTTTGTTAATGTTTTTCTGATTTACTTTAACATTTCTTAATTTTCCTTTTCCCCCAAGCATCTCACAAACTTATTTCTTATGTATCTTTTAAAAATATAAGTTAATTTTTATCTCTAGTAAGGGCTGGTTTTTCCATTTTTATATTCTCTTTTATTTCTGTAAAAATTCCCCTTTTGCTTGTTGGATTGACTGGAACAAGGAAGAATGAATTTTCCAGGCACTCTGGTGACTTCTTCTGTGTTCCCTCTGGAATTGTAACACTGGGTGCTGCACTCATCTCCACTAGGGGCCTGGTTTTAGTTCAGGTTGCACCAACTTCTAGCTGTATAACCTTGGACAGGTGTCTTAAATCTTAATTTAAGTCTCAGTTTCTACATATGTAAATTAGGCAGTTGTTGTGGGCAACAAATAACAGTTGTGAAAACACTTGCTAGACCTTAAAATATTAAAGTGTAAGTTATTTATCTGGTTAAAAACACTATGTAACTTCTCACCTTCTTCCTAGATGAATTGGGCCTTAGTTATTTGGTCAATGTTTTGTAGTTAAACTAAGTTGCAAAATTCACTAGTTGACTATTCCAAGTGTGATGAAGGCAAGCCGCTTTTAAATTTAAACCACTGTGGAGGAACACTTAGCTGAGGTTCAAAATACAAAGACATCCAAATAACAGGATTGTTCTAAAAGATCTTTTTTAAAAAAAGAATTCATCTTTTAAATTACAGTATTACACTAAGGAATGTAAGTATCTGCTGTAAATGATAGTTATTTCTGCAAGATAAAGTTTTTTCTTTGTGCATTTCTGCATTGCTATCCTTTTTATAATGAGCATACATCATTTTTACAAAAACAGTTTAATTTTACAAAACCATTGTGTGGCATGTGGCGGTTTAATCTGTCAGGCTGCACATGACTGGTTGGTTACATTACAGCAGCCCAGTCCCTGAGCTGTGGCTAGGGTGGGGTGGATGACCCTCAGAGTGACATGGCAATTGGATTGGTAATGCAAAAGTTGTGATAATTCTAACTCACTTATTCTTTGGTTGTTAACAGTGTGGAACTCTGGAAATGTTATTAATCTAGAAGAAGTTATATCCAGAAGAGATTTCATCCTGGATATTTCTGGATAAACAATTCATTGCAACATGTGTTGTCAAGTGTTTGCCAATATCATTTTTTTCATTTGAGCTTTTAGTTTTTTTGGCTGATGTTAAAATAGTGTATGTATATGCTATTGAAAGGCCTCTAAATGTTCTTCTTGCTCCATTTAGCTGAGGAAGGATAGGTGATATTAGGCCATTTTATAGACAAAGAAACCAAACCCTCTTTGCCTGAAGTCTTATAGTTTTAAGTTTCCCTTGTATAAGTTAGAGTTGATACTTGCAATGATCTTTTTCTCATTATAATTCTAAACAATAAGCAGAATTACTCAAATATTTTTATTTTTCTTGTCCCAAGTATGAGGAAAGGAAAAATAACCTCATTTCTCCCAAAATATTTAAAAAATCATAGATCTCTTTTATTTTCAAGGGTTTAGATATTAAAGAAGATTATTTGAAGACTCCTTTTGGAATCAAATAGCATGGATCTCAGCAGTGACTACCATTTCCTCAACCAGATTTTGTGGAGAAGAGTGAGACTCACATTAGTTTGTGGCATTTTTGAAGGAGTGCTGCAGCATGTGGACCCTGACAAGATTGTTGTTCTGAAGAAAGGTCTCATTTTATTTCTCATAATCTCCTGCCTTTTAGGAGACTAATAAGTGTGTTTGGGTGATGATTCTGGGCTCTCTTAGCAACTGAAAGAGTGGCATTATTCCTATTTTAGGGGAAAGGTGGGAGGAAGATTAGAATGTTATTTTCCCTAACGGAGCAATATGACTGTATATGCTGGCTTGTCCACCTCTGTACTTCAATTGACATGATAGTGGAAAACTTCAGTATTTAGGTTTTTTTTTAATTGAGCACATCTTTTAATTTCTCTCCATATGAACCTTGAAGTTAAAAATGAACACTGTATTAGATAGAATTGCTTTTGGCTTCAACCGACGAATTTCAAAGACAGTAAGGGTCTAATTTTGGGACACAAAGAAGCCCATTGGTAGACTGCTGAGGAATAGTGCAGTGGCTGAAAGATTCCAGGAGAGATAAGGCATCTTGTGCTCCTACTTGGCCACTTCAGTGATCACTTGTTACCCTCACGGTCATGGTGTAGCCTTTACACCTTCCAGTTTCAATTCCAGTTCCTTTATGAAGGATATAATTCAGGAACAGCCAGATGGAGGAGATTTATAGGGGAAGGTTTGTGGGAACGGGCTCAGAGTTTCTACTGTCTCTAAGCATACCACCCTTTTAGCCTCTTCCATGTGTTCACCTTGAAGCCTCAATGTAGAGTTTTTATTCGGTTAGAATATTGACTTGTTAGAGTAGTTGTACTCCTGTTAGAGTAGTAAGTTTCAAGTTCACAATTGAAATGTGTAAATGACATTTGAGAGATTAGTATTATTGTTAAGCCATATTATTAAACTTTTGTAGGCTAGGGTGGGACTATATCAGGTTTTTGCAATACTATTTCACTTGGTAATCATTTATTGAGTTTTATATCCCAGGTACAGTGCTGAGTACCAGGGATATGGATGAGAATAATGTGGTCTCTGTCTTTGAAAAAACTAGACTAGTAAGGAGACAGATAAACAAGTAGAAAGATATAATGCAGTGTGATATCCTCTGATAGAAGGACACACAGGATGCTATGGAAACACAAAGTTTCTAATTTAGATCTGAGACAGTGGGGACGGCTTCCCAAAGGAGGAATTGATGTCGGAACTGTGTTTGGAATTAGATGTAACTTCACAAGAGTTAGCTGGTTGGGAAAATCGGGGAAGGTTGTTTTAAGCCAATGGTTCTCAGACTTCATCTATATTTCAGAATCACTTGAAAGACTTGTTCAAACACAGATTGATGCCTCCCACCCCCTCAAAGAGTTTCTGATGCTTATGGTCTTAAATGGGGTTCAAGAATTTGTGTTTCCAAAGTTCCCAGGTGATGCTGATTCTGTGCTGGGGAACACACTTTGAGAGAACCATTGTTTCAGGGAGAAGTAGCAGCATATGCGAAAGTAGAGAACTGAAAACATGGTGCATTCAGAAAACATTAAGTATGGGGCTTGCCTGAGGTCCGGTGGTGAAGACTCCTCACTTCCACTGCCCAAGACAGTGGTTCTATCCCTGGTCAAAGAACTGAGAATCTTCATGCCTTATGGTGCAGCCAAAAAAATCCCAAAGGAAAATCTAAGTAAATTTCAGTGTGAGGATGTGGTGAGAGATAAGGCTGGAGAAGAGAAATAAGCATGGGGCAGATCAGAAGGACCTCACATGTCATAACATTTGGAACTTCTGAAAGCAAAGAGGAACAATCTGAAATATCTTTTCAATGGGAGTCATATAGATTTTCAAATTACTTGCCTGAAATTTTTAATGCTGTATCAGTTAGGATCCGTGCTCAGCTGCTAGAAACAGATTCACTTCTAGTGGCCTAAACAAATCATGTAAAAGAAGGCAGGTATCTCAGAGCTACTGTGACTCTCCCCAGAGTTGTTCTTTATCTTTCTCTTGCCTAGAAAATCCCATGGATGGAGGAGCCTGGTAGACTACAGTCCATGGGGTCGCTACTAGTCAGACACGACTGAGAGACTTCACTTTCACGCATTGGAGAAGGAAATGGCAACCCACTCCAGTGTTCTTGCCTGGAGAATCCCAGGGACAGCGGTAGGGTCGCACAGAGTCGGACACTACTGAAGTGACTTAGCAGCAGCAGCAGCAGTATCATCTTCACCATGTGGCTTCAAATCTCAAGGGCATATGGTAGTAGCTGGTGGAGTTAAACACAGGAGGAAGAGGAAAAATAGGGTAGGGTGTTGTTTCTCATCTTAAAGAGATGTCTTGGAAATTTAATAGACACTGCTGTCTGGGGAGAATGAGCACATTGGTAGCCTGAATAAATGGCACTAAGTAGATAACAGTCAGTAAATGCCACATGCTCGTTCAACAGAGTGTTCAATTCTGATGAAATTTTTGGTATATTTCTCCCTAGTGTTTAATTACATAGTTTTATTGTAGTTGACATAAGAAATTGGCTGTATCATATATGCATTTTTTTTAGTTAACAGTGTAACATTTTCTTATGTTATTTGAAACTTCAGTTTAATGGCTAAACATTTTAAAACAAAAAGCTTAAAAACAAAAAATTTTTAAATATTTTATAGTTATAAATTATAGTAAATTACAATTAAAATACAATTGCATATTTTATAATTATGAGTTATAATAAATTATAATTATAAAATACATTTTGATATTTTTTATATTTTATAATTATTATCTTAGGAATAGAGTTCCTAGAAGTGAAAATACTGGGTGACAGTTACAGATATTTTAAATGTTTCTGATGTATGTTTCTAAAAAGTTTTTCAAAAGGTTATGTGTTTTTACTTTGCTCCAAGGGACTCTTAAGAGTCTTCTCCAATACCACAGTACAGAAGCATCAATTCTTCAGTGCTCAGCTTTCTTTATGGTACAACTCTCACATCCATACATGACTACTGTAAAAACCATAGCTTTAAGTAAATAAGTATAAAGAAATACATTCAACTTCCTCAGGAATAGTTTTTTAAAACATGCCAGAATAAAATATCACTCTTTGCCTATAATACTAACAAATGCTGAGAAAAAATACACATTTGCATTTCTTAAAAACTCAAGGCTAGGTTATTTACTGAAATTCACTTACACATTACTAGTCTGTCTGTCCACGGAAATGCAAAAAATATTCCTGAGGAAGTTGAATGTATTTCTTTATAGTTATTTACTTAAAGCTATGGTTTTTACAGTAGTCATGTATGGACGTGAGAGTTGTACCATAAAGAAAGATGAGCACTGAAGAATTGATGCTTTTGTACTGTGGTGTTGGAGAAGACTCTTGAGAGTCCCTTGGACTGCAAGGAGTTCCAACCAGTCCATCCTAAAGGAAATCAGTCCTGAATATTCATTGGAGTGACTGATGCTAAAGCTGAAACTCCAATCTTTTGGCCACCAGATGCGAAGAACTGACTCCTTGGAAAAGACCCTGAATCTGGGAAAGGTTGAAGGCAGGAAAAGGGGACAACAGAGGATGAGATGGTTGGATGGCATCACTGACTCGATGGGCATGAATTTGAGCAAGCTCCAGGAGTTGGTGGTGGACAGGGAAGCCTGGTGTGCTGCAGTCCATGGGGTTGCAAAGAGTTGGACATGACTAAATGAATGAATTGAACTGATTTACTTATTTTATGTACTATTTGGGTAAAGCAGGGAGTGACATCACTATGATAGCAGTGTGAAGGAAACTTTGAAGTAGGGAGAAACAAGAGACAAGGAGAATAGACAGGGAACTATTCAGGCAATCAAGGGACCCAGTAAAGAGGAAGTAATGGGAGTCAGAGCTTAATCTTGTGAACGAATGGAGAAGACAGATTCTAGAAATGTTTAAGAGAGGGGATTAGTAATTTAGTAATCAATTAGATAGTCAAAGAGCAAAGGAAAATGACTCCTACATTTATGACTGAGATTTGACATATAATACTGTTATTGATAGAAATGGGAAGAGGAACAGGTTTGTTGGTTACTGCAAGAAGATAATGATCAGTTTGAAAAACCTTGCAGTAAGTCTGCCATTAGTTGAAAATTCGAGTGGACCTCAGAGAAATAATCCATATTGGAGAAATGAGGGATTAGGATGATTAGGGAGTGGATATGATCACTCATGGAGAAGGCAATGGCAACCCACTCCAGTACTCTTGCTGGAAAATCCCATGGGTGGAGGAGCCTGGTAGGCTGCGGTCTATGGGGTCGCTAAGAGTCGGACACGACTGAGCGACTTCACTTTCACTTTTCACTTTCATGCATTGGAGAAGGAAATGGCAACCCACTCCAGTGTTCTTACCTGAAGAATCCCAGGGACAGCAGAGCCTGATGGGCTGACGTCTATGGGTCGCACAGTGTCAGACACCATTGAAGCGACTTAGCAGCAGCAGCAGCATGATCACTCAAGGAGAAGGTAGAAGGTTGAAGAACATAACCTTAGGGACTGTCAGTGTGTAAGCTGCAAGCGGTGGTGGTAGAGGCAGCTGAGGAGACCAGAAGGAGCAAATCAGGGAGACGCTGGAATGCTGGTTATAAGATGTATATTAAAATCACTGAGGCCTGGGTTTGAATCCTGACTCTTTTACTAGTAGTGTGACCTTGAGCAAGTTATTCAACCTTTCTGAGCCTCAGATTCCTCCATAATGAAGATAATGAAATGCCTGTCTCATTATGTTGCTGCTGCTGCTGCTGCTAAGTCGTTTCAGTCGTGTCCGACTCTGTGGGACCCCATAGATGGCAGCCCACCAGGCTCCCCTGTCCCTGGGATGCTCCAGGCAAGAACATGGGAGTGGGTTGCCATTTCCTTCTCCAATGCATGAAAGTGAAGTCGCTCAGTTGTGTCCGACTCTTTGTGACCCCATGGACTGCAGCCTACCAGGCTCCTCCATCCCTGGGATTTTCCAGGCAAGAGTACTGGAGTGGGGTGCCATTGCCTTCTCCGCTCATTATGTTACTGGATAATTAAACATAGGCAATTAATTGGCATGATGCCTTGTTTAGGTGCTTAGTATGATGACTCTGGAAAGGACATAAACACTAAGAATGTCTTGTAAGTCAAGAAAGTAGAGAACAGACAGTATTGTCAAAGAATGCATGGGAGCCAAGTATAAGATAGTAAACTTCCGGGGGATTTTACAAATAGGCAGTTGGTGATCTTTGACCTCAGGATATATTCAAGCTTAGCTATTTAAAATCCTAAAAGATGTTGCTGCTGAAGTGCTGCACTCACTATGTCAGCAAGTTTGGAAAATTTAGTAGTGGCCACAGGACAGGAAAAAGTCAGTTTTCATTCCAATCCCAAAGAAGGGCAGTGCCAAAGGATGTTGAAACTACCATACAGTTGTGCTCGTTTTGCACGCTAGTAAGGTTATGCTCAAAATCCTTCAAACTAGGCTTTAGCAGTACGTGAACTGAGAACTTCCACATGTACAGGCTGGGTTTAGAAAAGGCAGAGGAACAAGAGATCAAATTGCCAACTTTTGTTGAATCATAGAAGAAGCAAAGGAATTCCAAAAAATAAACAGTTGCTTCATTGACTATAATAAAGCCTTTGACTGTGTGGATCACAGCAAACTGTGGAAAACACTTAGAGATGGAAATATCAGACAACCAGTATCAGACATTAGTTACCTGTCTTCTGAGAAACCTGTATGCAGATCAAGAAACAACAGTCAGAACTTTACATGGAACAACGGACTGGTTAAAAGTTGGGAAAGGAGTATGACAAGGCTGTATATTGTCACTCTGTTTATTTAACTTATATGCAGAGTCAGTCAGTCCAGTCGCTCAGTCGTGTCCGACTCTCCGCAACCTCATGAATCACAGCACGCCAGGCCTCCCTGTCCATCACCAACTCCCTGAGTTCACTCAAACTCATGTCCATTGAGTCGGTGATGCCATCCAGCCATCTCATCCTCTGTCGTCCCCTTCTCCTCCTGCCCCCAATCCCTCCCAGCATCAGAGTCTTTTCCAGTGAGTCAACTCTTCGCATGAGGTGGCCAAAGTATTGGAGTTTCAGCTTTAGCTGTTCCAGTGAACACCCAGGACTGATTTCCTTTTGAATGGACTGGTTGGATCTCCTTGCAGTCCAAGGGACTCTCAAGAGTCTTCTCCAACACCACAGTTCAAAAGCATCAATTCTTCAGTGATCAGCTTTCTAGAGTACATCATGTTAAATCCAAGACTGGATGAATCATAATCTGGAATCAAGATTGCCAGGAGAAATACCAACAACCTCAGATATACAGATAATACCACTCTAATGGAAGAAAGTGAAGAGTAATTGAAGAACCTCCTGATGAGGGTAAAAGAGGAGAGTGAAAAAGCTGGCTTAAAACTCAGCATTCAAAAAACTTAAGATTGTGGCATCTGTCCCATCACTTCATGGCAAATAGATAGGGAAAAAGTGCAAGCAATGACAGAGTTTGTTTTCTTGGACTCCAGAATCATTGCAGATGGTGACTGCAGCAATGAAATTAAAAGATACTTGCTTCTTGGAAGGAAAGCTGTGACAAACCTAGACAGTCTGTATAGTCAAAGCTATGGTTTTTCCTGTAGTCATGTACAGATGTGAGAATTGGACCATAAAGAAGGCTGAGCATCAAAGAATTGATGCTTTTGAATTGTGCTGGAGAAGCCTTTTGGGAGTCTGCAGAGTTTGTACTGCACAGAGATCAAATCAGTCAGTCCTAAAGGAAATCAACCCTGAATATTCATTGGAAGGACTGATACTGAAGCTGAAACTCCTATACTTTGGCTACCTGTTGTGAAGAGCAGAGTCATTGGAAAAGACCCTGCTGCTGAGGAAGGTTAAAGACAAAAGGAGAAGAGGGCAGCAGAGGATGAGAAGGTTAAATAGTATCACAAACTCAGTTCAGTTCAGTTCATTTCAGTTTAGTCACTCAGCCGTGTCCGACTCTTTGTGACCCCATGAATCACGGCACACCAGGCCTCCCTGTCCATCACCAACTCCCGGAGTTCACTCAAACTCATGTCCACTGAGTCAGTGATGCCATCCAGCCATCTCATTCTCCGTCGTCCCCTTCTCCTCCTGCCCCCAATCCCTCCCAGCATCAGAGTCTTTTCCAGTGAGTCAACTCTTCGCATGAGGTGGCCAAAGTATTGGAGTTTCAGCTTTAGCATCAGTCCTTCCAGTGAACACCCAGGACTGATTTCCTTTAGAATGGACTGGTTGGATCTCCTTGCAGTCTAAGGGACTCTCAAGAGTCTTCTCCAACACCACAGTTAAAAAGCATCAATTCTTCAGCAATCAGCTTTCTTCACAGTCCAACTCTCACATCCATACCTGACCACTGGAAAAACCATAGCCTTGACTAGACGGACCTTGGTTAGCAAAGTAATGTCTCTGCTTTTTAATATGCTATCTAGGTTGGTCATAACTTTCCTTCCAAGGAGCAAGCGTCTTTTAATTTCATGGCTGCAATCAGTATCTGCAGTGATCTTGGAGCCCAAAAAAATAAAGTCTGCCACTGTTTCCACTGTTTCCCCATCTATTTTCCATTAAGTGATGGGACCAGTTGCCATGATCTTGGTTTTCTGAATGTTGAGCTTCAAGCCAACTTTTTCACTCTCCTCTTTCACTTTCATCAAGAGGCTTTTTAGTTCCTCTTCACTTTCTGCCACAAGGGTGGTGTCATCTGCATATCTGAGGTTATAGATATTTCTCCCGGCAACCTTGATTCCAGCTTGTGCTTCTTCCAGCCCAGCGATCCTCATGATGTACTCTGCATATAAGTTAAATAAGCAGGGGGACAATATACAGCCTTGTCGTACTCCTTTTCCTATTTGGGACCAGTCTGTTGTTCCATGTCCAGTTCTGACTGTTGCTTCCTGACCTGCATACAGGTTTCTCAAGAGGCAGGTCAGGTGGTCTGGTATTCCCATCTCTTTCAGAATGTTCCACAGTTTATTGTGATCCACACAGTCAAAGGCTTTGGCATAGTCAATAAAGCAGAAATAGATGTTTTTCTGGAACTCTCTTGCTTTTTCCATGATCCAGCAGATGTTAGCAATTTGATCTCTAGTGCCTCTGCCTTTTCTAAAACCAGCTTGAACATCTGGAAGTTTACAGTTCACATATTGCTGAAGCCTGGCTTGGAGAATTTTGAACATGACTTTACTAGCGTGTGAGATGAGTGCAATTGTGTGTTAGTTTGAGCATTCTTTGGCATTGCCTTTCTATGGGATTGGAATGAAAACTGACCTTTTTCAGTCCTGTGGCCACTGCTGAGTTTTCCAAATTTGCTGACATATTGAGTGCAGCACTTTCACAGCATCATCTTTCAGGTTTTGAAATAGCTTAACTGAAATTCATCACCTCCACTAGCTTTGTTCATAGTGATGCTTTCTAAGGCCCACTTGACTTCACATTCCAAGATGTCTGGCTCTAGGTGAATGATCACACCATCGTGATTATCTTGGTCATGAAGATCTTTTTTGTACAGTTCTTCTGTGTATTCTTGCCACCTCTTCTTAATATCTTCTGCTACTGTTAGGTCCATATCATTTCTATCCTTTATCGAGCCCATCTTTGCATGAAATGTTCCCTTCAGTTCAGTTCAGTTCAGTTCAGTCACTCAGTCATGTCCGACTCTTTGCGACCCCATGAATCACAGCACGCCAGGCCTCCCTGTCCATCACCAAATCCCAGAGTTCACTCAAACTCATGTCCATCAAGTCGGTGACCCTTGGTATCTCTAATTTTCTTGACGAGATCTCTTGTCTTTCCTGTTCTGTTGTTTTCCTCTATTTCTTTGCATTGATCACTGAGGAAGGCTTTCTTATCTCTCCTTGCAATTCTTTGGAACTCTGCATTCATATGCTTATATCTTTCCTTTTCTCCTTTGCTTTTCGCTTCTCTTCTTTTCACAGCTATTTGTAAGGCCTCCTCAGACAGCCATTTTGGTTTTTTGCATTTCTGTTGTTTTCCATGATAGGATACTGAATGAGGCATTCCCCAGGTCGGTAGGTGCCCAGTATGCTGCTGGAGATCAGTGGAGAAATAACTCCAGAAAGAATGAAGGGCCGGAGCCAAAGCAAAAACAATACCCAGTTGTGGATGTGACTGGTGATAGAAGCAAGGTCTGATGCTGTAAAGAGCAATACTGCATAAGAACCTGGAATGTTAGGTCCATGAATCAAGGCAAATTGGAAGTGGTCAAACAGGAGATGGGAAGAGTGAATGTAGACATTCTAGGAATCAGTGAACTAAAATGGACTGGAATGGGTGAATTTAACTCAGATGACCATTATATCTACTACTGTGGGTAGGAATCCCTTAGAAGAAATGGAGTAGCCATCATGGTCAACAAAAGAGTCTGAAATGCAGTACTTGGATGCAATCTCAAAAACGACAGAATGATCTCTGTTCATTTCCAAGGCAAACCATTTAATATCACAGTAATCCAAGCCTATGCCCCAACCAGTAACGCTGAAGAAGCCAAAGTTGAACGGTTCTATGAAGACCTACAAGACCTTCTAGGACTAACACCCAAAAAAGTTGTCCTTTTCATTATAGGGGACTGGAATGCAAAAGTCAAAAGACATCTGGATTAACAGGCAAATGTGGCCTTAGAGCATGGAATGAAGCAGGGCAAAGGCTAATAGAGTTTTGCCAAGAGAACGCACTGGTCATAGCAAACACCCTCTTTGAACAACATAAGAGAAGCCTCTACACATGGACATCACCAGATGGTCAACACCGAAATCAGATTGATTATATTCTTTGCAGCCGATGATGGAGAAGCTCTATACAGTTAGTAAAAACAAGACCAGGAGCTGACTGTGGCTCAGATCATGAACTCTTTATTGCCAAATTCAGACTTAAATTGAAGAATGTAGGGAAAACCACTAGACCATTCAGATATGACCTAAATCAAATCACCAACTCAATGGACGTGAATTTGAGCAAACTCTGGGAGATAGTGAAGAACAGGAAAGCGTGGTGTGCTACAATCAGTGGGGTTGCAAAGAGTCAGACATGACTTAGTGACTGAACAGCAACAACAGCAAAGAATATATTCAGTGGACTAGTGAGAGTGAAACTCCATTGTTTTCAGTTGCTGAGAGATGTGGAGATATACAGATGCTGTGAGCATTTCCATCTAGAAAAATATGACACTGTTGTAAACATGACATCTAAACTTCTAAATCCTTTACCTACTCACAGAAAAACCTGTAAGTGGGCCAGGAGTTGGGCTGTTGTCTCTGACAATTCATAGTTCAAGCATGTAGCATGAAAAGGGTGTGGGCTCTAGAAGCAGTCAGATGCCTTAAATTTTTTTCTGGAGTTAGGTGGAATAAAAATCAGTAGAAATATAATAAATAGATAGTCCTTAGCTCAGAGGCCTTTGGATATTCTTGGCAGAAGTTTAAATTTGGTGTATTACTACTGCCCTTTCAGTGTATCTTTGATCGTTCTGGGGTTCCCTCTGTTCTTTATACTACTTGTTTAAAGGTTATAGCTTTGTAACTTAACTAAATTTTAGCTTTGACTCTTTATTCCTTGGGGAAGATAATTTGGTGATTTTTATAAAATTCAGATTTGGGCAATTTTGAGAAGTATTATATTTTCTTACAGTTTTAAGGACTATTACTTTTTATTAATCAAATGAATTGTTTTCTATAACAGTGAAGAATGTGGAGACTGGTCTAAGTGTCCCAGGAGTGAAGATGTTTTTTGGACATGAGATTGTGAATGGTGAGAGCTTCATGTTTCCTACTTGCTGGTATCAGGATTTGCAGTAGCAGGAAGCTCACTGCTCCACCTCATTCCAATATTTGGTAGTGAGCGGGTGGCGCAAGATGTTGTCTTGCATTTATGAACTCTTAAAGTTGGTATTTGAGAATTGTCCCTTATCTTACTGTTGCAGTAGGTACTGTGAACAGAACTGTCTTAAAGAATTTTAATCATTTTGGTTTTACAACGTGAGGATAGCTGGTTCTCAATATTAGAGGTCAGTTTGCAGACAGAGTTATCAGTCTGAACAGAGAGGAGTTATCTTGTTCAGCAAGTGAGTTTAACACCACACGTTCACAGTACATCCAGAGTACATTATTTGAAACCTTGGGGCCAAATGTTTCAGAACCCAGTCTAGTTCTGAATTTTTGAAAACCTAACAAAGGCCACTCCAGTACTCTTGCCTAGAAAATCCCATGGATGGAGGAGCCTGGTAGGCTGCAGTCTGTGGGGTCGCTAAGGGTCGGACACGACTGAGCAACTTCACTTTCACTTTTCACTTTCACACATTGGAGAAGGAAATGGCACCCCACTCCAGTGTTCTTGCCTGGAGAATCCCAGGGACGGGGGAGCCTTGTGGGCTTCCATCTATGGGGTCACACAGAGTCGGACACGACTGAAGTGACTTAGCAGCAGCAGCAACAAAGGGTATAGGGGCTTCCCTGGTGGCTCAGACAGTAAAGACTCAGCCTACAGTGAGGGAGACCCAGGTACGATCCCTGGGTCAGGAAGATCCCTTGGGGAAGGAAATGGCAACCCATTTCAGAATTCTTGCCTGAAGAATTCCATGGACATAGGAGCCTTGTGGGCTTCTATGGATCCCATGGGGTTGCAAAAGAGTCAGACACTACTTAGCAACTAAACAATAACAAAGGGTATATACTGGTCATATTACATAACACTTCAAGTGGGTCTGGTCAGCACTCTAATAACACATTTCTGCAGAAAAATGGGTGGATAATCATACGAAGCAGGATAAAATAGGACTATAAGTAATATGAGAGTTCAGGTTTTGCTCCCAAAAGAGTTACACAGAATTTTTGGTTTTCAGACCTTTTGGGTTTTGCAATTACAGGAAGCGGCCCCACTCTTTATTTCTGCCAGCAAAATCCATTTAGCAAGAATAGATCCAATTATTTGCCTAAAGGAATATAGACTCTCATCTGGTCAGTGTGCTTCAGACAAGCCAAATGAAATAAAAGGAAAAAGGTTGCAAACAAGAACTGTTCTTGCTTTCAAGAAGACAAAAGCAAAAAGCCCTCCAAGGAGGAGTAAATATCAGTATTGGGTGAAAGGGAGTGGGGTAATGGAAGACCTAGGAACTCATAGAACTGTGCATTTCTAATCATTGAGGCAGATATAAGGAAGGAAAAGGACTCCTGTAAATGAGAGATTACTACTTCTTGAAAGATTGTTTTGTGAGCTAAATAGAATTTAGGGAAAGATGAAAATCTCACCAAATTAATGACTGCCAGTCCAGACCTACTTTAAAGCAGACAAGTCCAGCCAGCTTATCTAACTGCCCTTTCTCACTCAGTATGCTATTGGAGTACGCTACTTGAGAACCCCATAAACAGTATGAAAAGGCAAAAAGATAGGACACTGAAGGATGAACTCCCCAGGTCGATAGGTGCCCAGTATGCTACTGGAGATCAGTGGAGAACTAACTCCAGAAAGAACGAAGAGATGGAACCAAAGAAAAAACAACACCCAGTTGTGGATGTGACTGGTGATAGAAGCAAAGTCCGATGCTGTAAAGAGCAATATTGTATAGTAACCTGGAATGTTAGGTCCATGAATCAAGGCAAATTGGAAGTGGTCAAAAAGATGGCAAGAGTGAACGTCAACATTTTAGGAATCAGCAAACTAAAATGGACTGGAATGGGTGAATTTAACTCAGATGACTGTTATATCTACTACTGTGGGCAAGAATCCCTTAGAAGAAATGGAGTAGCCATCATAGTTAACAAAAGAGTATGAAATGCGGTACTTGAATGCAGTCTCAAAAACAACAGAATGATCTCTGTTCATTTCCAAGGCAAACCATTCAATATCACAGTAATCCAACTCTATGCCCCAACCAGTAATGCTGAAGAAACTGAAGTTGAACAATTCTATGAAGACCTACAAGACCTTCTAGGACTAACACCCAAAAAAGATGTCCTTTTCATTATAGGGGATTGGAAAATGAAAGTAGGAAGTCAAGAAACACCTGGAGTAACAGACAGATTTGGCCTTGGAGTACAGAATGAAGTAGGGCAAAGGCTAATAGAGTTTTGCCAAGAGAGCGCACTGGTCATAGCAAACAGCCTCTTCAACTCAAGAGAAGACTATACACATGGATATCACCAGATGGTCAATACCAAAATCAGATTGATTATATTCTTTGCAGCCAAAGATGGAGAAGCTCTATACAGTCAGCAAAAACAAGACCGGGAGCTGACTGTGGCCCAATCATGAACTCCTTATTGCCAAATACAGACTTAAATTGAAGAAAGTAAGGAAAACCACTAGACCATTCAGGTATGACCTAAATCAAATCCCTTATGATTATACAGTGGAAGTGACAAATAGATTTAAGGGACTAGATCTGATAGAGTACCTGAAGAACTATGGATGGAGGTTCGTGACATTGTACAGGAGACAAGGATCAAGACCTTCTGCAAGGAAAAAAATGCAAAAAAGCAAAATGGCTGGTTAAGGAGGTCTTACAAATAGCTGTGAAAAGAAGTGAAAAGCAAAAGGAGAAAAGGAAAGATATACCCATTTGAATGCAGAGTTCTAAAGAATAGCAAGGAGAGATAAGACAGCCTTCCTCAGTAATCAGTGCAAAGAAACAGAGGAAAACAATAGAATGGGAAAGACTAGAGATCTCTTCAAGAAAATTAGAGATACCAAGGGAACATTTCATGCAAAGATGGGATCAATAAAGGACAGAAATGGTATGGACCTAACAGAAGCAGAAGATATTAAGAAGAGGTGGCAAGAATACACAGAAGAACTATACAAAAAAAATCTTCACGACCCAGATGATCATGATGGTGTGATCACTCACCTAGAGCCAGACATCTTGGAATGTGAAATCAAATGGGCCTTAGGAAGCATCACCACAAACAAAGCTAGTGGCGGTGAGATAATTCCAGTTGGGCTATTTCAAGTCCTAAAAGATGATGCTGTGAAAGTGCTGCACTCAATATGTCAGCAAATTTGGAAAACTCAGCAGTGGCCACAAGACTGGAAAAGGTCAGTTTTCATTCTAGTCCCAAAGAAAGGCAGTGCCAAAGAATGCTCAAACTACTGCACAATTGCACTCATCTCACACCCTAGTAGAGTAATGCTCAAAATTCTCCAAGCCAGGCTTCAACAGTACGTGAACCGCGAACTTCCAGATGTTCAAGCTGGTTTTAGAAAAGGCAGAGGAACCAGAGATCAAATTTCCAACATCTGCTGGATCATCGAAAAGGCAAGAGAGTTCCAGAAAAACATCTATTTCTGTTTTATTGACTATGCCAAAGCCTTTGACTGTGTGGATCACCACAAACTGTGGATAATTCTGAAAGATATGGAAATAGCAGACCACCTGACCTGCCTCTTGAGAAACCTGTATGCAGGTCAGGAAGCAACAGTTAGAACTGGACATGGAACAACAGACTGGTTCCAAATTGGGAAAGGAGTATGTCAAGGCTGTGTATTGTTACCCTGATTATTTAATTTATATGCAGGGTACATCATGAGAAGCATTGGGCTGGATGAAGCACAAGCTGTAATCAAGATTTCCAGGAGAAATATCAATAACCTCAGATATGCAGATGACACCACCCTTATGGCAGAAAGTGAAAAAGACCTAAAGACCCTCTTGATGAAAATGAAAGAGGAGAGTGAAAAAGTTGGCTTGAAGCTCAACATTCAGAAAACTAAGATCATGGCATCTCGTCCCATCAATTTATGGCAAATAGATGGGGAAACAGTGGAAACAGTGGCAGACTTATTTTTCTGGGCTCCAAAGTCACTGCAGATGGTGACTGCAGCCATGAAATTAAGATAGTTGCCCCTTGGAAGAAAAGCTATAACAAACATAGACAGCATATTAAAAAGCAGAGACATTACTTTGCCAACAAAGGTCTGTCTAGTCAAAGCTATGGTTTTCCCAGTAGTAAAATATGGATGTGAGAGTTGGACTATAAAGAAAGCTGAGCACCAAAGAATTGACACTTTTGAACTGTGGTGTTAGAGAAAACTCTTGAGAGTCCCTTGGACTGCACGGAGATCCAACCAGTCCATCCTAAAGGAAATCAGTCCTGAATATTTATTGGAACTACTGATGCTGAAGCTGAAACTCCAATACTTTGGCCACCTGATATAAAGAACTGACTCATTTGCAAAGACCCTGATTCTGGGAAAGATTGAGGGCAGGAGGAGAATGGCACAGCAGAGGATGAGATGGCTGGATGGCATCACCAACTCAATGGACATGAGTTTGAGTAAACTGTGGGAGTTGGTGATGGACAGGGAGGCCTGGCATGCTGCAGTCCATGTGATCACAAAGCATTGGACACAACTGAGTGACTGAACCGAATTGAACGCTGCTGGAAACACTTTTTGTCCCTTGAACACCTTTTCAAAATGCCAGTGATGGTGGTGGTAGTAGAGTGATTCTTAATTGTGCTTTGACTGTTAGACTTTGCAGTAGAGCAGAATTCTGGACTGGAACAAAGCTAGGCTGTAGATGAGTTTGTAAAAATAAATGAAGGAATCACTCCCACTATCTCCTAACTCAGGAGAAGGCTGACCACTGACCAGCTTTGGGATCTGTACAGATGGATTCATTTCCTCCTAAATTCATTCTCACGATCTGGACTTCATTCATAATTTTAAGATCAGAGAATGGTCATCTCCTTCTTTCTTTGCTCTGTGGCTTAGTCAGCCATGGAGGGGTCTCCAAGGTGCTGAAAAGCACCTCGAGTAAGAACTATCAAGATGAAGGATAATAATTGACTAATACGTGTTTTCAGTGAATTTTGCTTTCTCTGACCAAAACTCATTACTTTTAGAATGTAGGAAAAAGAGACATTTTGAGACATTGTGACCCCTGAGAAGCTTCTGCCCCCACTGAATAGTACCCAAGTGTACTTAATTGAATCTTAGATGCCATCAATGATAAGGTGCATTATTTCTTTTTCCACTCTAAGAAAAAAAAGCTGCCAGTTTAATTATCATGTGTATTTACTGAAGGCATATCTAATTTTAGAGCTGTTTAAAATGTGCATCTTAGAATCAATGATATGTCCATATAATATTTCCCTGTATTCTGTGAACCATTAGGTTAAAAAAAAGTGGTTTCAGAGTCTCTGTGGAATGTCTCTCTCATATTTCTTTTGTGATTTCCAGTCTAGCTTTTGTTACCTTTTATGTTTCTGACCTTTAGTGTACCAGCCTGTGAAAGAGTCAGTGTGAATGATTTAAGAGTAAAACCCCAAACAGTACATACTGTGAGGGAAGATGCATTAGGATGGGAATAAAAAGGAAAGAAAAGATATCTCTAGAACCAACCTGCTTGACCACAATAGTGCCCTGGAACAGAAAGGGTAAAGTGGACATGTAGAGAGATTCCTAATCCTGCTAAATGACCAAGAAAGCTATGTAGAGATATAAGATTAAGGGTCTTCAGTACTTTGGTTTATCTTTTCTGCTCTATTTGTTACTGGTCGGTGAAGTCCTCTATGGACTAACATTTCATTCCCAATTACTGTCTGTGTTACATAATCAAACTGCGGGTGTGGGTGAGAGAGGAGTAGTAAACTGTTTTCAGGTTGGAAGCTCTGTTGAAATCCATCTGGTTATTTTACAGTGGAACTACTAGATGAAGTGGAACAAGGTGCAGTAAGAGAAAAGGCTTCTTCTGTTAGGTATGATGGAATGATTTTCTTAATTATGATGTTACCCAAATATACACATTAGGGTAGGAAACCTTAACTCTTAATTCACTGGTTGTGTAGTTCCTAAAGTGAAGAAACAGGCAGATGGTGTCTTCAAATCAGTGTAAGCAGTGGATGAATGGGTTCTCTATGAAAGGTCCAGAGTCCTTACCACTGATGTGTGTATGGCATTAACAACAAAGAACAAGTTCACCTAAGTGTTGTTTTTTGTAAGTATAGTCTAAATACAGAAAGAACCAAGATGGATACAATAAAAGATGAAGACCTTAATGTACATAAGCCTGCTTCTCCTGCCCCTGAGGTGCCAATAACCTCTCTTCTGAATGAACTCAAGTACAGCCCATCTGGTGAGTACTAGGGCTTTGAATTTTCTAGGCTTTTTTTGTCATTCAGAGTTCTTCAGAGTTGGTATATAACCCAAAGTCAGAGTTCTATATGGAACTTTCAGCTAGGACATTGTTTCTAGGGTCCAAATTAAGATAAAAGATTGCGATTCATTCATTTATTTAATATTTGCATGCACACTATCTGCCAGACACTGGGGATACTAAAGTTTGGTATCTCTACACTCCTTGAGTTATGGTTCATGAAACACATTAAATAAGATAAATCAGTATACTATGTAGTTTGCTGGAACCACATGTTAAGTAGAAAAAAAAAATGAAAGAGAAGAAATGTGTGAAGAGGGTAGTTTTACAATTTTGGGGTGTCCAGAAGACATCTCAATGAAATGGTGACATTTAAAGTAAAATCTTGAAGAAAGTGAGGGATCAAAATGTATGAATATCGGAGGAACTGGTTTTTAGGCATAAATAATGAACAAATGCAAAGGCCCGAAAGAGAAATATGCCACGATTTGAAGGGACAGTAAGGAGATGAGTGTAGCTGGAGTAAGGAGAACAATTTGGGATGAGGTGGGGTGAGTGGCTCATGGAAGATTTTGTTGATGATTAAAAGGACTTGGTTTTTACTCTGCAGTGAGAAGAGAAACCATTGGAAGTTGGTTGGTTGTTTTTTTCATTTCCCTAATGACTAAGGATGTTGAGGATTTTTTAATGTGCTTATCTGACATCTGAACATCTTTGGTGAATGTCTATTCATATCTTGTTCATTTTCTTATTTGATTGTTCTCTTATTATTCAGTACTGGAAGTTTTTTTATATATATATTCTAGATACAAGTCTTTTCTCAAATACATGCGTTGCAAATATTTTCTGCAAGTTTCTGGTTTGCCTTTTCATTCTCTTAAAGAAGAGAAGACATTTTAAACTTTGATGTACAGTTTATCCATTTTCTTTCTTTTATGGATTGTGCTATTGATGTCATATCTAAGAAATCTTTCCTAACTCAAAGTCACAAAGATTTCCTCCTGTGTTGCCTTCTAGACACATTAGTATATGTTATGCTATACCTCTAATATTTTAAATTACATAATTAGAAAAATAATTTTCAGGATCCAGAGAATTCCAAATATGTGGACATTGGCCCATCACCAGAACTAATTTATTTTAAAATGCTATTTTTTATTATGAATGTGCTTTTAGAAAGCATATGTCTTAAATACTGTATGGGGGGATGGAAGACAGTATTACATGAAAATGGAAATCAGAAGAAAGCTGGAGTAGCAATACTCATATCAGACAAAATAGACTTTAAAACAAAGACTGTTTTAAGAGACAAAAAAGGACACTATGTAATGGTCAAGGGATCAATCCAGGAAGAAGATATAATAATTATAAATATATATGTGCCCAATATCAGTTCAGTTCAGTCGCTCAGTTGTGTCCGACTCTCCGCGACCCCATGAATCACAGCACACCAGGCCTCCCAGTCCATCACCAACTCCCGGAGTTCACTCAAAATCATGCCCACAGAGTCGGTGATGCCATCCAGCCATCTCATTCTCTGTCGTCCCCTTCTCCTCCCACCCCCAACTTTTCCCAGCATCAGAGTCTTTTCCGTTGAGTCACCTCGTCGCATGAGGTAGCCAAAATATTGCAGTTTCAGCTTTAACACCTTAAATACTGTATGATATCACATATGTGGAATCTAAAAATTACAGCAAACTAGTGAATATAACAAAAAAGAAATGGATTCATGGATATAGAACACAAACTAGTGGTTACCAGTTTAGGGAGTGATATACGGGTGGGGGAATGGGAAGTACTAATTATTGTGTGTAAGATAGGCTACAAGGATGCATTGTACAACACCGGGGAATATAATCACTATTTTGTAATAACTGTAAATGGAGTGTAACCTTTAACAACTGTATAAAATTTTTTTAAAAAAGGAAGTACTTGTCTTGAAATGTTCAAAACATAAACCTATGATGAGGAAAACATGGATTATCACAGGAAATGAGTAAATATTTCACTTTATGAGATTATGATCACTGGGGCTTTTGTTTATTCTCAGTTGACAAGTCAGATGCTAATAGTGGGATGGACTGATACTGGTGATAATGAAGTAGTTCTCAGTATTCTAGACATAGTCTCAGTAGTTCTAGACATTTGAGTTGCAGTTGAGTTGGAATTTAGGAGTATGGCTAAAATTAATGGGAGGGCTATTCTGTTGCTAAGGAAGACAAATATATATAATATTGTTCTTCTGTAGAGGAAGAGGAGGTGACATACACAGTCATTGATCAGTTCCAGCAGAAGTTTGGTGCTGCAGTAAGTATTGCCCTTAGTCATCCTCAGTATTATCTGCAAATGGATATCATGTCTATGTTTCATAAATTTTTCTCTTACTGTAAGATCACTGTTTTCCCTAATAATTTAACAGAATATCTGAGTGCCTGCTTTGTGCCAGGCATTGTTCTGAGGTCTGGGATAAAATAATGATAAAATTCCAGTACTTTCCTAGTGGTGCAGCGGATGAAAATCTGCCTGCCAATGCTGGGGACACGGATTTGATCCCTGGTCCAGGAAGATTCTAAGTGCATCAGAGTAACTAAGCCCATTCGCCACAATACTGAGCATACCCTGTAGGGCCCAAGAGCTGCAACTACTGAGCCTGTGTGCTGCAGCTACTGAATCCTGCTCACCTGGAGCCTATGCAAGAGAAGCCCATGCAGTGAAAAGCCCAAGGACTGCAACTAGAGAAAGCCCAAAGGCAGCAATGAAGACTCAGCATGACCAAAAATTAATTTTAAAAATTCTATGTGAAAAACAGAAAAAAAACAAAAGATAAAGTTCCAGCCCTGAAGGAGTTTAATGCGAAAAAATAAATAATTATATGTCAATTGATGGTAAATGCTATAAAGAAAACAAAACTGTAGTAGGGTGAATAGAATGTTAAGGAGTTCCTATTTTATTTAGGGTAGATAGAGAAAACCTCTGTGAAAAGGTGACAGTGAAGCAGAAACCTTAAAAGAAGTAAGGGAGCTAATCATGTGGATAAATAGGTTAAAAAGTTAAAGAAGGCATGATTAGCAAGAGCTGAGGTCCTGTAGCTGAAACACACTTGACTTGTATGCAGAGGCAGCAGGGAGGTCCTTGTGGCAGGAACATAGTGAAAGAGTGTTAAGAAATGGAAGTGGGCAGGAAGCAGATCAGGTAGGGATTTTTAGACATAAGGATTTCAAGTTTGACTTGAGTAAGATGGAGAGTCATTGGCAGTTTTAGAGGAGAGTCAGAAATTTTTTATTTATATTTTAAAAAGACTGGATGCTTTGTTTAGGCAATTTCTTTATGATTCACTAATTTGACATGTGGCGGTAACTCTTCAGCCTAGGTTATGATTCACAGATAGATGTCAGGGAAGTTATTAGGTTTTTTTGTTTAGATGCAAGCTTATGCTTATGTATGCCCAGGTGTATTTTTTAATGGAGTGTTAACTTTCAACTAGATTCTTTTTTTTTTAAACAGCTTTATTGAGATATAATTCACATGCCATAAAATTTGACAATTTAAAATGTATGCTTCACCATCGTTTAGCATATTCACAGAATTGTACATCCATTACCACAATGAATTTTAGAACATTTTTAATACCCCAAAATGAAACCCCATATTCCTTAGCCAATACCTCCAATCCCTCCTCAGTCCCCCAGCCCCTGACAACTACTAATCTATTTTCTGCCTCTGTGAATTTGCTAGTTTAGGATATTTCATATAAATTAGATCATACAATGTATGGTTGTTTGTGATTGGTTTGGGTTCTTTCACCTAGAATAATGCTTTCAACTTCTGTGTTATAGCACATATCGGTATTTCATTTATTTTTGTTGCCAAATAATATTCCTTGGTATATTCACATTTCATTTATCCTTTCACCATTTGAGGGACACTTGGGTTGTTTTTGATATTTCTCCCAGCAATCTTGACTCCAGCTTGTGCTTCTTCCAGCCCAGCGTTCCTCATGATGTACTCTGCATATCAGTTAAATAAGCAAGGTGACAATATACAACCTTGACGTACACCTTTTCCTATTTGGAACCAGTCTGTTGTTCCATGTCCAGTTCTAACTGTTGCTTCCTGACCTGCATACAGGTTTCTCAAGAGGCAGGTCAGGTGGTCTGGGATTCCCATCTCTTTCAGAGTGTTCCACAGTTTATTGTGATCCACACAGTCAAAGGCTTTGGCATAGTCAATGAAGCAGAAATAGATGTTTTTCTGAAACTCTCTTGCTTTCTCCATGATCCAGCGGATGTTGGCAATTTGATCTCTGGTGCCTCTGCCTTTTCTAAAACCTGCTTGAACATCTGGGAGTTCACGGTTTACATATTGCTGAAGCCTGGCTTGGAGAATTTTGAGCATGACTTTGCTAGCGTGTGAGATGAGGGCAATTGTCCGGTAGTTTAAGCATTCTTTGGCATTGCCTTTCTTTGGGATTGGAATGAAGACTGACCTCTTCCAGTCCTGTGGCCACTGCTGAGTTTTCCAAATCTGCTGGCATATTGAGTGCAGCACTTTCACAGCATCATCTTTCAAGACTTGTAATAGCTCAACTGGAATTCCATCACCTCCACCTCAGATATGCAGATGACACTACCCTTATGGCAGAAAGTGAAGAGGAACTCAAAAGCCTCTTGATGAAAGTGAAAGAGGAGAGTGAAAGGTTGGTTTGAAGCTCAACATTCAGAAAACAAAGATCATGGCATCTGGTCCCATCACTTCATGGGAAATAGATGGAAAAACAGTGGAAACAGTGTCAGACTTTGTTTTTTTGGGCTCCAAAATCACTGCAGATGCTGATTGCAGCCATGAAATTAAAAGACGCTTGCTCCTTGGAAGGAAAGTTATGACCAACCTTGATAGTATATTAAAAAGCAGAGACATTACTTTGCCAACCAAGGTCCGTCTAGTCAAGGCAATGGTTTTTCCCGTGGTCATGTATGGTTGTGAGAGTTGGACTGTGAAGAAGGCTGATCGCCGAAGAATCGATGCTTTTGAACTGTGGTGTTGGAGAAGACTCTTGAGAGTCCCTTATACTGCAAGGAGATCCAACCAGTCCATTCTAAAGGAGATCAATCCTGGATGTTCATTGGAGGGACTGATGCTAAAGCTGAAACTGCAATACTTTGGCCACCTCATGCGACGAGTTGACTCACTGGAAAAGACTCTGATGCTGGGAAAGGTTGGGGGCGGGAGGAGAAGGGGACGACGGAGAATGAGATGGCTGGATGGCATCACCGACTCTGTGGACATGAGTTTGAGTGTACTCCGGGAGTTGGTGATGGACAGGGAGGCCTGGCGTGCTGTGATTCATGGGGTCGCGGAGAGTCGGACACGACTGAGCGACTGAACTGAACTGAACTGAACTGGGTTGTTTTTGCTTTTTTGGCTGTTATGAATAATGCTGCTGTGAACACACATTGTACAAGTCTTTGTGTGGGCATGTGTTTCCATTTCTCCCGGATAGATAATTACAAGTGGAGTTGCTGGTTCATATAATGATTCTGTGTTTAACTCTTTGAGGATTGGCCGGTACTGTTTTGCAAAGTTGCTGCACCATTTTACTTTCCTACTAGCAGGACATAAGGGTTCCAATTTCTCCACATGCTCACCTACACTTATTATCTGTCATTTTAATTATAGCCATCCTAGTGGTGTGAAGTAATAATACATCTTTGTGGTTTTGATTTGCATTTCCCTGAAGGATAATAGCATTAAATATATTTTCATGTGCTTATTGGCTATTTTTAACAAATTTTTACTGGAGTATAGTTGACTTACAATGTTGTGTTAATTTCAGGTGTACAATAAAGTAAGTCGGTTCTACATATGTCTACTCTTTTTTTTTAAAGATTCTTTTCCAATTGTATATTTTCTTTAGAGAAATATCTATTTCATTGTCATTTTTATTGTTATAAGAGTTTTTAATATGTCAACAGATGCTTCAAAGGCTCCATGACAGCAGCAAAAAATAAGATGAGAACCTTTGCTCTGGAAATTTAAAGAGCTGGTTGGAAATTCTTATCAATAGGGAAATACAGCCTTTGTTCCTGGTTTTGCAGCCGTCTTATTGATTGAGAATGAAACTGAAATTCAGTCCCCTTTTTTAATCATTGATGAAAGATACTCAGAGTATAGAAACTTTATGCTCTGAAAAGAAAGATACTGTGCTAGTGTACATTGCTTTGCCCTTCTATTCTTGAGTAATTTATCTACCTGTAAAATGGGGAGAATCTTGTGTCATATAAATATTTTCATGGATTATGGAGTAAGGATTTTAGAATTGTATAATGTTTTGAAATATGATAAGATTGTAGGTAATAAGAGGACCAGCATGTGTTTTGGGGATACTCTTATTTCAGTTTTGAGTAATTTAATGAATCCAAGACTTTAAAGGATCTGTTGAGTCTGTGTTTTTCTCATTCTGAGCAGTAGATACTGTGAGACTCAGCCACTATGAGTTCCCTTTTGGTACAGTAAATTGCCCTGTGTTAGTTTGCTGTTTTTTGCATGAAGAATCTTGCCATAAGGACTAGAAATTGTTCACTGTAACATCAGTGGTGACAAAAAGTATCTGAGTTTGCAACTCTTATTAGCATTTGTGATAAGAATTATTTATTTTCCAGTTGTGGAATACCTTTGTGAACACTGAAAAGAAGATCAGAGATATTCAGTGTGATGTGTGTGTGTGTTTGTGTGTGCATGAAGCAAACGTGTTTGGGATTTTGTAAGTTTAAAAAGTATGATCCAATTTGTTTATTTCTAGCAATTTTACTTGTGCCATTCATGATGTCATAATTGCAGCATTTATTTCCTGGAGATTTTTATTTTCTTCCTTTTCTCATCAGATGCTCCACATCAAGAAGCAAAGTGTCCTGAGTGTGGCAGCAGAAGGAGCTAATGTGTGTCGTCATGGGAGACTATGTTGGCTTCAGGTGAGAGAGTTCTTAAAACTTTTGAAATAATTGTAGATTCACTGGTAAATTTATTTTTTCTTTTTATGTCACCCCAGTGTTGCTGTCCTGTAACTTGTTTGGAATGTCTTTCAGTTTCCTCATACTTTTTATTATTTTCAAAAGGAAAGAGCTTTATAATCATCGGTTAAGTCTCATAGGCTCTACTTAAGGTCTTCTTTCTCAGCTCTGTTTTCTTGCCTTAGATATGTAGAGAATTTCTTATCTTTCCTTCTGGTTGGTAACTTTCCACAGTAGATTTCTGCCACATCATTTTCATTTTCCTGGATCAAGGAGATGTCAGATGAGGGTTTCTATTATATCCAAAGACGTTTGTACTGAGCCTTGAATAGCTAGAGGATGGGTAACCACATTTGGATCAAACTCAGCAGCATCAGTATTTAAGGGGTGTGTGTGCTAAATAGCTTCAGTCATGTCTGGCTCTTTGTGACCCTATGGACTGTAACCTGCCAGGCTCTCCTGTCCATGGGATTTTCCAGGCAAGAATATTGGAGTGGGTTACCATGCCCTCCTCCAGGAAATTTTCCCTAACCAAGAATTGAAGCCTTGTCTCTTAGTTTCCTGCATTGGCAGGTGGGTTCTTCACCACTCGGGCCCCATGGGTTGATATTTAAAGGGGGAGTGGGCCAAAAAAACCAGCTGAATTCCCAACCAATGTCCGCTATCTCTTGAATGAAGACTTACATCAGCCTACCTTGTTATTCAACTCTGCCTCAGCTCCTGGTGTTTTTCAAACCTCTTTGCTGTCTAAGCAGCCTGTTACACTTTTAATAACTCCCAGTAGTTGACAATATCCCGAGACCTGTCAGTGTCCCCATGTAGATGATCTCAGCACACAGACTCAGGGTGACTGGAAATGAACCCTTGGCCATCAGCTTTTTAAAGTATGTAAATATATAAGGTCCTATGGAACCACAGCATGAGAAATGCTGGGCTGGATGAAGCACAAGCTGGAATCAAGATTGCCGGGAGAAATATCAATAACCTCAAATATGCAGATGACACCACCTTTATGGCAGAAAGTGAAGAACTAAAGAGCCTCTTGATGAAAGTGAAAGAGGAGAGTGAAAAAGTTGGCTTAAAGCTCAACATTCAGAAAACTAAGATCATGATATCTGGTCCCATTACTTCATGGCAAATAGATGGGAAAACAGTGGAAACAGTGGCTGACTTTATTTTGGGGGGCTCCAAAATCACTGCGGATGCTGATTGCAGCTGTGAAATAAAAAGACGCTTACTCCTTGAAAGAAAAGTTATGACAAACCTGGACAGTATATTTAAAAGCAGAGACATTACTTTGTCAACAAAGGTCTATCTAGTCAAGGCTATGGTTTTTCCCATGGTCATGTATGGATGTGAGAGTTGGACTATAAAAAAAACCGAGCACCGAAGAATTGATGCTTTTGAACTGTGGTGTTGGACAAGACTCTTGAGAGTCCCTTGGACTACAAGGAGATCCAGCCAGTCCATCCTAAAGGAGATCAGTCCTGGGTATTCATCTGAAGGACTGATGTTGAAGCTGAAACTCCAATACTTTGGCCACCTGATGCGAAGAGCTGACTCATTTGAAAAGACCCTGATGCTGGGTAAGATTGAGGGCAGGAGGAGAAGGGGACGACAGAAGATGAGATGGTTGGATGGCATCACCAACTCAATGGACATGGGTTTGCGTGGACTCTGGGAGTTGGTGATGGACAGAGAGGCCTGGTGTGCTGCAGTTCATGGGGTCGCAAAGAGTCAGACACAACTGAGCAACTGAACTGAACTGAACTGATGGGACCACAGCATAAACCTTGCTGGCCAGTAGAGCTGGGCAATCTGGAGATGTCCCCTGCATGGCAGTTACAGAAATCAGGACTCCAGACGAGTGTATCTGCCCTCTTCTGGGTGATATCGGCAATCTGTAGCGAGGGAAAGCATTGAGATGGAGTCCACAGCTTATGTTCCTTGAGAGCAGCTCCAAAGGCCACTAAAGTGTACCAGCCCTGGAACCTGCCCCTCAGGCTGAAGCTCCAGGGCAAGCAAAGAGCTCTCCTTCACAGAAAGACTGGAGCATGTGCCCCAGTCCACTGTCTGTGTAGTGCCCTTAGCGGGGGTCATGGTAGCCTGCCAAGAACTGTCCCTCCAATTGCCCCAGTCCTGTTCAGTTCAGTTGCTCAGTCATGTCCGACTCTCTGCAACCCCATGAATCACAGCACGCCAGGCCTCCCTGTCTATCACCAACTCTCGGAGTTCACTCAAACTCATGCCCACAGAGTCGGTGATGCCATCCAGCCATCTCATTCTCTGTCATCCCCTTCTCCTCCTGCCCCCAACCTTTCCCAGCATCAGAGTCTTTTCCAGTGAGTCAACTCGTCACATGAGGTGGCCAAAGTATTGCAGTTTCAGCTTCAGCATCAGTCCTTCCAATGAACACCCAGGATTGATCTCCTTTAGAATGGACTGGTTGGATCTCCTTGCAGTTCAAGGGACTCTCAAGAGTCTTCTCCAACACCACAGTTCAAAAGCATCAATTCTTCGGTGATCAGCTTTCTTCACAGTCCAACTCTCACATCCATACACGACCATGGGAAAAACCATAGCCTTGACTAGACGGACCTTTGTTGGCAAAGTAATGTCTCTGCTTTTTAATATACTGTCTAGGTTGGTCATAACTTTCCTTCCAAGGAGTAAGTGTCTTTTAATTTCATGGCTGCAATCAGCATCTGCAGTGATTTTGGAGCCCAAAAAATAAAGTCTGACACTGTTTCCACTGTTTTTCCATCTATTTCCCATGAAGTGATGGGACCAGATGCCATGATCTTTGTTTTCTGAATGTTGAGCTTCAAGCCAACCTTTTCACTCTCCTCTTTCACTTTCATCAAGAGGCTTTTGAGTTCCTCTTCACTTTCTGCCATAAGGGTGGTGTCATCTGCATATCTGAGGTTATAGATATTTCTCCCAGCAATCTTGATTCCAGCTTGTGCTTCTTCCAGCCCAACGTTCCTCATGATGTATTCTGCATATAAGTTAAATAAGCAGGGTGACAATATACAACCTTGACGTACTCCTTTTCCTATTTGGAAACAGTCTGTTGTTCCATGTACAGTTCTGACTCTTGCTTCCTCAAGAGGCAGGTCAGGTGGTGTGGTCTTCAAGAAAATTAAAGATTCCAAGGGAACATTTCATGCAAAGATGGGCTCGATAAAGGACAGAAATGGTATGGACCTAACAGAAGCAGAAGATATTAAGAAGAGGTGGCAAGAATACACAGAAGAACTGTACAAAAAAGATCTTCACGACCAAGATAGTCACAATAATGTGATCAGTGACCTAGAGCCAGACATCTTGGTACGTGAAGTCAAGTGGGCCTTAGAAAGCTTCACTACGAACAAAGCTAGTGGAGGTGATGGAATTCCAGTTGAGCTATTTTAAATCTTGAAAGATGATGCTGTGAAAGTGCTGCACTCAATATGCCAGCAAATTTGGAAAACTCAGCAGTGGCCACAGGACGGGAAAAGGTCAGTCTTCATTCCAATCCCAAAGAAAGGCAATGCCAAAGAATGCTCAAACTACCGCACAATTGCACTCATCTCACACGCTAGTAAAGTCATGTTCAAAATTCTCCAAGCCAGGCTTCAGCAATATGTGAACCCTGAACTCCCAGATGTTCAAGCAGGTTTTAGAAAAGGCAGAGGCACCAGAGATCAAATTGCCAACATCCGCTGGATCATGGAGAAAGCCAGAGAGTTCCAGAAAAACATCAATTTCTGCTTCATTGATTATGCCAAAGCCTTTGACTGTGTGGATCACAATAAACTATGGAACATTCTGAAAAAGATGGTAATACCAGACCACCTGACCTGCCACAGTCCTGTAGGACCCAGAAATACAAGCCACCCCAGCACCAGAGCCATGCCATCAAGGGGCATCCTCTGGTAGCAGTCTCAAAAACCAGGGAACCAGACACACAAAATACAGAGGTAGCGACTTTTAACATATTGAAATATTTCTGTTTTCCTTTTTCTAATAATTTGTCATTGTTCTCTCTTTATTAATTAGTTTTACAAATTATTAACTTTTATTATACTAAATAAAGATTTTGCTCTCTATAACACCCACATTCCGTAGAGCCTACCAATGTAGCTACATCCCAATTTTTAAGAATTTTTATTTTTATATAACTTTTTATAAGAATACAACTGATTTTTTAAAAATAATTTGATTAATTTATTTAATCTGGCTGTGTTGGGGCTTCATTGCCGCATGGGCTCTTCTTTAGTTATGGCAAGCAGGAGCTACTCTCTAGTTGTGGTGCATCGGTTATTTTTACGCTGGTGGTTTCTCTTCTTATGGAGCTAGGCTTTAGGGCAAGCAGGCTAAGTAATTGCGGCTCCCGTACTTTAGAGCACAGGCTCAATAAGTGTGGTGCACAGTCTTAGTTGCTCCTCAGTGTCTGGGATATTCCTGGATCAGGGACTGAACCTGTGTCTCCTATATTGGCAGGTGAATTCTTTACCACTGAGCCACCAGAGAACCCATATTTTTTTTATAATTTTTAAAGGTTACTTTCCACTTACAGTTATTACAAAATTGTTGGCTGTATTCCCCATGTTGTACAATACGTTCTTGAGCCTGTATTACACCCAATAGTTTGTACGTCCTGCTCCCCTACCCCTATATCCCCCACTAGTTTGTTTTCTATATCTGTGAGTTGACTTCTCTTTTTGTTATATTCACTGCTGCTGCTGCTGCTGCTAAGTCACTTCAGTCGTGTCTGACTCTGTGTGACCCCATAGACAGAAGTCCAGCAGGCTCCCCCGTCCCCGGGATTCTCCAGGCAAGAACACTGGAGTGGGTTGCCATTTCCTTCTCCAATGTGTGAAAGTGAAAAGTGAAAGTGAAGTCACTCAGTCATGTCAGACCCTCAGCAACCCCATGGACTGCAGCCTACCAGGCTCCTCCATCCATGGGATTTTCTAGGCAAGAGTACTGGAGTGGCTTGCCATTGCCTTCTCCGGTTATATTCACTAGTTTGTTGTATTTTTAGATTCCACATATAAGTGATATCCTACAGTATTTCTCTTTCTGTGTCTGGTAACGCCTTCCAGGTCCATCCATGTTGCTGTGAATGACTAAAGTGTGTTCTTTTTTGTAACTGAGTAGTAGTCCATTGTGTGTGTGTGTGTCTCGCACCACTTCTTTTTCCTTTCACCTGTTGATGAACACTTACGTTATTTCCAGGTAATAACCTATTGTAAATAATGCTGCTTTGAACATTGGGTTGTGTGTCTTTTTAAATTAGTGTTTTTGGTGAGGTGTTTGGTTTTTTTTTTCAGTGGGGGAATTTATGTCCCAATTTTTGATTAAGACAGGATTCAGGCTGTATATGACTATGTAAACATTGCTCCTTGTTGAGCCAGTAAGATTGTTCTTTTCTTGACCAACCTTTTGTTTTTCATAGAATTGATAATTGGAGAAGGAAATGGCACCCCACTCCAGGGTTCTTGCCTGGAGAATCCCAGTGACGGGGGAGCCTGGTGGGCTTCCGTCTGTGGGGTCACACAGAGTCGGACACGACTGAAGTGACTTAGCAGCAGCAGCAGCAGCAGCAGCTTTGTTTTCCTTTCATTTGTGGCTAAGCCTTCCCATAGTTTCCCCTCAGAATAGTTTTTCACAGGCTTACATCTATTCTGATAACCTGGGCTGCATTTTTGTCTTGAAGCCATCTTCCCTGGAACCCTCTATCCTCTAGTTCCAATGCAAGCTGGTGATGTCAAGCTGGAAGCTACAAGGGAAGAGGCCTGGAGGCTCAGAATTCAGTGTGCAGACTCATTTCTGACTCCATTACCAGCCCTCTGCCCTCTTCTATATCTTATATTCCCAACCCTAGAGCCTCTCTCGTTGAATTTATCCAGAGAATATATCTCTGTCCTCCATGAGAATGGAAAGGCGTAACTTAGAGACTTACTTATACAGACCTTCAGCCCATTGCCTTATTTCTAACTCCTCACTTTTCTTAGTATCTGGCACCTTCAATTCCTAAACCTTTGTTTTCATTTTGTGTTTCTTTCTTTGTTCTGTTTTGTTTTTCCTAATCTGATTTCTTTCTGTCAGTATTTCCCCCTGCTTTTCTTTAAATTATTTAAATGTTTAACCTACATCTGTGGTCAAATATTTTCAGTTATAACATTATGTCCTAAGGTGAAGGTAGTGAATATTTGTTTAGAGTCATAAAGGTTTTTTTTTTTAATTATTGGCACAATTCTCAGGTTTGTTTCTGGGAGTCCATCCTAAATAATTCAAAATATGGAGAAAAAATTCTGTATGAACCGGTTCGTCTTGGCAGCATTTATAGTGGTGAAAAGTCAGAAGCCACTTAAATAATTAACAGTAGGAGATAATACAGTATATTTGATAGATCTTATGTGGCTGCCAAAAGTTGACAAATATAGTATAGAAAAATGTTTGAAAGTTTATGAGAGAAAAAAGCAGGGTATAGATTTGAATGCATATTATTAGAGTCATATACATTTTATATGAAAAAAAGGAAGGGAGTGTTGTACTGCATGATGCAATGATTCACTGAAAAGATGGATAACAACCATCCTCCTGGTTGGCCTGGTAATTGTAACTGTACCAACAGTAGCTCCTGAAATGAAAAAGATGCCATCCGCCTGTCCCATAACTGGCTCTCAAGACCTATTTGGATCTGTTCTTACCTTTATTCTTTGACTCAGTACATTATACAACTATATAACCTTTGTGACTTTTATAATCAGAAAAGTGAAGGTGAAGTCGCTCAGTCGTGTCCGACTCTTTGCAACCCCGTAGACTGTAGCCTACCAGGCTCCTCCATCCATGGAATTTTCCAGGCAAGAATACAGGAGTGGGTTGCCATTTCCTTCTCCAGAGGATCTTCCTGACCCAGGGATCGAACTCAGGTCTCTAGCACTGTAGGCAGAAGCTTTACCATCTGAGCCACTGCAACCTATAATTCTTAAAATTGTATAAAATTGATCAAAGTGACAGTATTTCACATGCTACCATTTGTGCCAGCCTGTTTTAAACTGCTAGAGGACAAGGATCTTCTGAGTAATTTTATGTAGCACCTCACATGACCATGCTTGTTATGGAATTCAGAGAAATAGCATTTTGTGTTATTGAGAATTAAATATTGTTAGTTCCCCTTAAACCTATAATTCCAGAATATTAGGATGCCACAGGTGAAACGTAAAACATTAAAAGAGAAAAAAGCTAAAGGCCAACCACCAACTTGTCCTTTTCTTTCCTTTGAAAGATCACAGAGATAGTGTATTTGTGGGTCTGTAAAAAACATATTTATTTTGTATTGGAGTATAGCTGATTAACAATGTTATATTTTCAGGTGCACAGCAAAGGGACTCAGTCCTGCATATAGATTTCCATTCCTTCCCAGACTCCCCTCCCATCCAGGCTGCCATATAACATTGAGCAGAGTTCCCTGTGCTATGCAGTAGGACCTTGTTTGTTATCCATTTTAAATATAGAAGTGTGAAAAAGAAAAGTAGCAATGTGGACTTGTTGATCCCAGTGAGGGTTTTTTCTTTAACTTAAGATGAATTTAAACCTATTTCCCTAAGAGTCAATGAGTAAGTATTGTTTACTTTAAAAATGTGTCTTTCTTGACCCTATCTTTCATGTCTTCCTCTTCCCTAGTTCTGTCTTATAATGCGTGTCTGAATGGTCTATTGTAGGTGGCCACAAATAGCCGGGTTTACTTGTTTGACATTTTCCTTCTGGGTAGTCGTGCTTTCAACAATGGACTTCAGATGGTATTAGAAGATAAGAGAATTTTGAAGGTGAGTGTGTCAGCTGATTCATCTGCTAGTAAGAGTAATAACAAGGTTCTAATAACTCTGTCTTCTGATTCCTTAGGTTATCCATGATTGTCGTTGGCTTTCTGATTGCCTCTCTCATCAGTATGGAATTTTGCTGAATAATGTCTTTGACACCCAGGTACATGCAGGGAAATGCTAGGATCAATCCATTGTACATATGGTTTCTGTAGAAAATAAGTGTTGTCTGATGAATGATTGAAGTCTTTTTGTGTGTGCCTCATTCCTTCCCATTTCTCCTGTATTATGTTTGTACAATATGAGAACATTTGGTGAACTGTAGAAGCACTGCAGAAAAGTTATTTGTAAGTATTTAGCGTTTTTTTCCTTCATTTTGCTCCAAAATTTGTCAAATAAGAAGCAAGCTCTAAACTCTATAACATTCAGAAACTCAAACAATTTTGGGGTTATTTGGAAATCTGACACGGACTCTTACTGTGAGGTGAACAGTTGTGTCTATGCCTTTACCACACATGTATCAGTTAAAGTGACAGTTGCTCAGTTGTGTCCAACTCTTTGCAACCCCATTAACTGTAGCCTGTCAGTCTCCTCTGTCCATGGAATTCTCAAAGCAAGAATACTGGAGTGGGTAGCCATTCCCTTCTCCAGGGGATCTTCCCATCCCAGGGATTGAACCTGGGTCTCCTGCATTGCAGGCAGATTTTTTACCATCTAAGCCACCGGATATCAGTTAAGGCTAATGGCTAATGGGCTTCTAGCTCAGGGATGCAGGTTGTCCTAGATGTGCCCCCAAAGCCTATTCTGGCCCCAAATAGCCTGAAGATAAGTGATTTTTCTCTGGTCTAAAGGACCTAGAGAAAAGACTCTGATGCTGGAAAAGGTTGGGGGCGGGAGGAGAAGGGGACGACGGAGAATGAGATGGCTGGATGGCATCACCGACTCTGTGGACATGAGTTTGAGTGTACTCCGGGAGTTGGTGATGGACAGGGAGGCCTGGCATGCTGTGATTCATGGGGTCGCGGAGAGTCGGACACGACTGAGCGACTGAACTGAACTGAACTGATACTAGATGTGAGAGTTGGACTGTGAAGAAAGCTGATCGCTGAAGAATTGATGCTTTTGAACTGTGGTATTGGAGAAGACTCTTGAGAGTCCCTTGGACTGCGAGGAGATTCAAACTGTCCATTCTAAAGGAGATCAGTCCTGGGTGTTCATTGGAAGGACTGATGCTAAAGCTGAAACTCCAATACTTTGGCCACCTCATGCGAAGAGTTGACTCACTGGAAAAGACTCTGATGCTGGGAGGGATTGGGGGCGGGAGGAGAAGGGGACGACAGAGAATGAGATGGCTGGATGGCATCACCGACTCGATGGACATGAGTTTGAGTGAACTCCGGGAGTTGGTGATGGAGAAAGAGGCCTAGCATGCTGTGATTCATGGGGTTGCAAAGAGTCGGACACGACTGAGCAACTGAACTGAACTGAACTGAATTGATACTAGATTTAGAGCTGATCTGGGTTTCTGGTTTGTCTGTGAGAGCCATAAAACTACTAATTTTCATTATGTATTCTTTAAGTTCTTCTAATCTTTTAGATTAATGCCATGAAAGGAAGATCTTGAATATATAAACCTTTAAAGAGAAATTCCTAGAAGTTCAACTTTATGTTATTGTATGTGGTTGAAGTTTGCTCTATATGTATCTGCTTATAATAAAGTTTGTGCCAGAGGACCTGTGGGTCTTCTTTCAAGAGCATTCACTGTATAGAGATTGCTTCTTTGCTAACTCCAGAATATAAAAGAATTGCTTATCATTCCCTTGAGGTCATTCAGCTTCTTGATTAGAGCGCATATATGTTGTCTAATGAAGACATTGTCATGTCTTTTATTATTATTTTTAAAAGTCTTTACTGAATTTGTTACAGTATTGCTTCTATTTTCTGTTTGGGGTTTGTTGTTTTTTTTTTTTTTTGGTCATGAGGCATGTGGGATCTTAGTTCCCCAACCGGGGATTAAACCCTCATCCCCTGCATTGGAAGGCAAAGTCTTAACCACTGGACCACCAGGGAAGTCCCTGGCATGTCTTTCCATATTTTTCTTTTCATATTTTCATAGTGCAAGAAGCAGGAATTCAGAATTATTTCAGTTTGTTTTCCTTTAACACAGTGTATTAGTTTTCTGTTGCTATTGTAACAATCACCATAAACTTTGTGGCTTAAAACATAAATTTACTCTCCTACAGTTCTGGAGGTCAGACATCTGAAATCATTTTCACCAGGTGAAAGTCAAGGTGTCCTCAGGGCTGGTTTCTTCTGGAGGCTCTGAGAGAACAATCTGTTTCCTTGCCTTTTCAGCTTTCACCTGTACTTTGGCTTGTGACTCCTTCCATCTTCAAAGTATATCACTCAAATCTCTTCTTTCATCATCACATCACCTTCTCCTCTGACTGTAATAAAATCTCCCTCTGACTCATCTTATAAGAACATTTGTGATTATGTTTAGGGCCCACCCAGATAATTCAAGTTCATCTCCCTATCTCAGTATCCTTGACAGATACAAAGTCCATTTTGCCATTAATGGTAATATTCACAGGTCCAGAAATTAGGATGTAGATATCTTCAAGGGCCATTATTTAGCATACCACAGACAGATAAATAATGGTTATAATTCTTAATTTTATTAGCTTTCCTTACCAAAACTTTACCAGAGTTGCTAATAAGTAGAAGTGATCCTTTAATTTTATCTTCCTTTCCCCATTCATTGAAGGCACCAAAGAGTAATAAATAACCATTACGCAGGCAAATAAAAGAAGTGGAAGAGAAAATAGGGACACATTAAAGTTGCATGGTCCTTTTTCTTTTCTAATTTCTCAGAATAAGTTAACCTAACATTCTGATGGCATTGTCTGTCACATGGGTCCTTGAGAAAAATGGTATTTAAAGATATTTCTCCAAATATATTTGTCATGAGATAGCTGTCTGTAATATAGTCTATGGATTGGTCTGTTTATTCTTTTTGAATACCACAGGTAGCAGATGTCCTTCAGTTTTCCGTGGAAACAGGAGGCTTTCTTCCAAACTGCGTTAGTACTTTACAGGAGAGTTTAATCCGACACCTTAAAATAGCCCCTAAACATCTCTCCTTTCTGGAAGTGAGACAAAAATGGATTCGAGTGAGTATTAAAGTATGTCTCATATGACATTAATATTTTCAAGTGTTTTGTGAGTGGGATTATTAGCATATTATATAGAAAAATGACAGCTTCTATGAAAAGCATATGGACATTGCCAAAATCTTAGTTGTTTCAAATGGAAGCAGTTTGTGGTCTCAAGTGGGAAAAAACCAGCATCCAGATTTGTTGGTTAAAGTACTTTAAAATAAATTTTCAAGTTGGATAAGAGGGGATTTTATTGGGAATTTGGATTAAGGCACTGGAACAAAAATCATGCCAATTACTTCTCCCAAAATTAGATAGATTTTCTTCAGCTTCTAATAGCCTTGCATGTAAACTTAAGTCATAATCATGTTGGCTGCAGTTTTGGCCATATAATCAGTCCTGCTGCTTCCAGTTTTGCGTGAGAAGCCCTGATCTCTCTCTCTCTCAAGCCCTCTCTCTCCCCCTATCCACCTTCTTCCCTCCTTCCCTCCCCCTCAGCTTTCCCCCATGACATACTCACACTCAAATGTATACACACAGTATGTTTGTGTATGTGTGTATATTCTCAGAAGGCTACCCATAGTGTGAAAGTAGAAGGTAATAACTGAAGAAAATGACAGTAATGGTGATTTAAGTTAAGCAACACTTAAATAAACCATTCTTTAAAGTTTTTTTAAGATTCTGAGAAAATTGTTTTGATATCTCTAGGAAAACCCAGAACTGTGGTTCACACGACCTGTTTCACCTTCTTTGCTGAAAATTTTGGCTTTGGAAGCTACCTACTTGCTCCCCCTTCGCTTGGTACTCTTGGATGAAATGATGTCTGACCTAACTACCCTGGTGGACGGATACCTAAACACCTACCGAGAAGGGTCTGCAGACCGACTGGGAGGCATGGAGGTAGGTACCACTCTGTGGCTTTGTTTTCAAGACTTCTGCTTTCTCATGGGGGGGGGTCACACTGATAACCACTCTTCACAGCTGCACCAGATTTTTTTCAGCAGACTTGATGATAAATATTCTTGAAGGGCTTAATGCAGCTACTTGAGCACTTTTTTTTTTTTACCATATATATATATATATGTATATATATATATTTTTAATGATCACTGACACTTATTTCATATGATACAACTGGTGACGTGCATTTCAATAAAAACTAAAAGTATGTGCTGGAAGTCCTAACTCCTTTGTTAAATATTATAAAAACTTTTTGACAATATTAAATTATATTTACAGTAAATATATCTTTCAAAGAAAGGGTAAATTTAATATTTCATTAGTATTTTTATGAACCCAACACAATATAAGAAAACTTATATTGTTGATAGACTATTGCATTAAGGCCAAATCTTGCCCATTTTTACACAGTTCACAAACTAAAAATGATTTGTAGAGTCTTAAAGGATTGTTAAAAAGAAAAGTGTGCAGAAGCCATGTTTGTGGCTTACAAAGCTTGAAGTATTTTCTATTTGACTCCTTACATAAAAAGTTCACAGGCTGCTGCTTTAAACCATTCTTATTTAGGAATATTGATACAAAGTCCTAAATAAAATAATAGCATTTTTTATACAAACTCCATTCGATGTATTACACTTTTTTATTTTTACAAATATTTATTTATTTTATTTTGGCTGTCCTGGATCTTTGTTGCTGCACAGGCTTTTCTCTAGTTGGGGAGAACAAGGGCTACTCTTCATTGTGGCATCTGGACTTCTTGTTGTGGCTTTTATTGTTGCAGAACACAGGTTTTAGTGTACGTGAGCTTCAGTAGTTATGGCACATGGGCTCAGTAGTTGTGGGTTCCTGAGCTCTAGAGCAAAGCCTCAATAAGAGTAGTGCACAGGCCTAGTTACTCTGCCACATGTGGAATCTTCCTGGATCAGGGATCGAACTCATGTCTTCTGCATTGGCAGGTGGATTCTTTACCACTGAGCCACCGTGGAAACCCCTATACTTTTCTATTCTATTAATGTGTCTCTGGATTTTAGTTATAAGCATGGTTTAATATTATGTTCATAATATTTAGTAATTGATAGAAAATATTATGGGCTTCCCCGGTGGCTCAAATGGTAAAGAATCTGCTTGCAATGCAGAAGACCTGGGTTTGATACCTGAGTTGGGAAGATCCTCTGGAGGAACGCATGGCAACCCATTGCAGTATTCTTGCCTGGAGAATCCCCATGGACAGAGAAGCCTGGCAGGCTACAGTCCATGGGGTCGCAAAGAGTCGGACATGACTGAGTGACTATATTAAATTCTCTGTTTTACTAGGGCCAAGAATGTCTTATGATTATCTCATAAATGCTGAGAAGGTTATTTTGTAATTTTTATGTATTTTGCTCTCACTATTTAGCAAGAAAAGAACAACATAGAAGTCCTTGTATAGTTAGTTTGATTGGAGAATTTTAATGTTTTTCGTTTATCACTGTAAAGGACAGTTTTTTATCTTTTTAATATTTTACTCTCACTGTTATTGCTGAAAAAATTTGATAATTTTCTATGTACATTGTTGATTAAAGTTGGAATAGATACTTTAACATGATAAAACATATCTCAAGCAAGAAGATTATATAATATTTGATTGGGAACATTAATATCAAGAAAAATGCAAAATTGGTGACTATAACCACTACTTTAGTAGTTTCTGAAGCTATTAGCCAGTGGGATTAGGAAAAAAAAATGAACTATAAAAATAGAACAAGAGGAACAGGAATTATGACTTGCTCATGATACGTTCGAATACTAAAGAGAATCGACTGGAAAAGACTGCCACAAACAAAAAGGCAATTTGGTAAAGGGTACAAATATAACATAAAATTAATAGCTTTCCTATACCCATTTATACAGCTAGAGAAGATAATGGGAGAAAAACATTCATTTATAATTGTAATAAAAAATAGATTATATAGAGATGAAGAAAATGTTTAAGTATTACCGAATGGTGTAAAAGAGGATTTAAATGTGTGGGGACATTAAGTATTTTTGCCTATCAGTTATTCCTGAATTAACTTTTAAATTTAACTTTATTATAGGAAAGATATTAAAACTGTAATTATTTTGATAAACTGTGATTATAATGTTTATAGGGATAAATAAACATAAAGAAGAGTAGTCCTGTCAGATATTAAAACATATTATATGTCCACGTTAAATGTCAGTGATAACATGTATAGGCAAATCAGTGGAAGAGAGGAGAGAACCCCGACATAGATTTCATATATATCAGTAATGATTGGGATAAAGGTAGAGTTTCCAATCAGTGAGAAAAAGATTATTTAGTAAATGGCTTTAGACAATTGACTAACCATTGTGGAAGGAGGAGAATCAGAGTTGTAGTGTTACATCTTTTGCTTCTGCTGCTGCTAAGTCGCTTCAGTCGTGTCCAACTCTGTGCAACCCCATAGACGGCAGCCTACCAGGTTCTCCCGTCCCTGGGGTTCTCCAGGCAAGAACACAGGAGTGGGTTGCCATTTCCTTCTCCAATGCGTGAAAGTGAAAAGTGAAAGTGAAGGCGCTCAGTTGTGTCCGACTCTTCGCGACCCCATGGACTGCAGCCTACCAGACTCCTCCGTCCATGGGATTTTCCAGGCAAGAGTTCTGGAGTGGCTTGCCATTGCCTTATCCGAAATCCCATGGATCAAGTATTTATATAAAAAATGGAATTATGAAATTACTGGCAAAAAAGATTAAAAGAAAATTATCTCACAGTAGGAAAATGTCTTTGCCAACTTTATCGAGGAAGAGTTGACAAAATTATGTATACTTAAAGTCAATGAAAGAGTGCGAAATGCAGTACTTAGATGCATCTCAAAAACAACAGAATGATCTCTGTTCGTTTCCAAGGCAAACCACTCAATATCATGGTAATCTAAGTCTATGCCCCAACCTGTAATGCTGAAGAAACCGAAGTTGAATGATTATATGAAGACCTACAAGACCTTCTAGAACTAACACCCAAAAAAGATGTCCTTTTCATTGTAGGGGACTGGAATGCAAGAGTAGGAAGTCAAGAAACACCTGGAGTAACAGACAAATATGGCCTTGGAGTAGAGAATGAAGCAGGACAAAGGCTAATAGAGTTTTGCCAAGAGACTGCGCTGGTCATAGCAAACACCCACTTCTAACAACTCAAGAGAAGATTCTACACATGGACATCACCAGATGGGCAATACCGAAATCAGATTAAGTATATTCTTTGCAGCCAAAGATGGAGAAACTCTATACAGTCAGCAAAAACAAGACCAGGAGCTGACTATGGCTCAGATCATGAACTCCTTATTGCCAAATTCAGACTTACATTAAAGAAAGTAGGGAAAACCACTAGACCATTCAGGTATGACCTAAATCAAATCCCTTATGATTATACAGTGGAACTGACAAATAGATTCAAGGGATTAGGTCTGATAGAGTGCCTGAAGAACTATGGATGGAGGTTCGTGACATTGTGCAGAAGACAGGGATCAAGACCATCCTCAAGAAAAAAAATGTAAAAAATCAAAATGGCTGTCTGAGGAGGCCTTACACAAATAGCTGTGAAAAGAAGAGAAGTGAAAAGCAAAGGAGAAAAGGAAAGATATACCCATTTGAATGCAGAGTTCTAAAGAATAGCAAGGAGAGATAAGAAAGCCTTCCTCAGTGATTAGTGCAAAGAAATAGAGGAAAACAATAGAATAGGAAAGAGGTCTATTTTATTAATAGGAAAGGTCTATTCAAGAAAATTAGAGATACCAAGGGAACATTTCATGCAAAGATGGGCTCAAAAAAGGACAGAAATGGTAGGGACCTAACAGAAGCAGAAGATATTAAGAAGAGGTGGCAAGAATACACAGAAGAACTATACAGAAAAGATCTTCATGACCCAGATAATCACGATGGTGTGATCACTCACCCAAAGCCAGACATCCTGGAATGTGAAGTCAAGTGGGCCTTAGGAAGCATCACTACGAACAAAGCTAATGGAGGTGATGGAATTTCAATTGAGCTATTTCAAATCATGAAAGATGATGCTGTGAAAGTGCTATACTCAATATGCCAGCAAATTTGGGAAACTCAGCAGTGGCCACAGGACTGGAAAAGGTCAGTTTTCATTCCAGTCCCATAGAAAGGCAATGCCAAAGAATGCTCAAACTACCGCACAATTGCACTCATCTCACACGCTAGTAAAGTCATGCTCAAAATTCTCCAAGCCAGGCTTCAGCAATACGTGAACCGTGAACTTCCAGATGTTCAAGCTGGTATTAGAGAAGGTAGAGGAGCCAGAGATCAAATTGCCAACATCTGCTGGATCATTGAAAAAGCAAAAGAGTTCCAGAAAAAACATCTATTTCTGCTTTATTGACTTTGCCAAAGCTTTTGTGTGGATCACCACAAACTGGAAAATTCTGAAAGAGTATTTCCTCTGAAGGAATACCAGACCACCTGACCTGACTCTTGAGAAACGTGTATGCAGGTCAGGAAGCAACAATTAGAACTGGACATGGAACAACAGACTGGTTTCAAATATGAAAAGGAGTACGTTAAGGCTGTATATTGTCGCCCTGCTTATTTAACTTATATGCAGAGTACATCATGAGGAACCCTGGGCTAGATGAAGCACAAGCTGGAATCAAGATTGCCAGGAGAAATATCAATAACTTTATATGCAGATGACACCACCATTATGGCAGAAGGTGAAGACCTAAAAAGCCTCTTGATGAAAGTGAAAGAGAAGAGTGAAAAAGTTGGCTTAAAACTCAACATTCAGAAAACTAAGATCATGGCACCCAGTCCCCTCACTTCATGGCAAATAGGTGGGGAAACAGTGGAAACAGCGTCAGACTTTATTTTTTTGGGCTCCAAAATCACTGCAGATGGTGACTGCAGCCATGAAATTAAAAGACGCTTGCTCCTTGGAAGGAAAGTTATGACCAGCCTAGATAGCATATTAAAAAGCAGAGACATTACTTTGCCAACCAAGGTCCGTCTAGTCAAAGCTATGGTTTTTCCAGTAGTCATATATGGATGTGAGAGTTGGACTATAAAAAAAGCTGAGCACCGAAGAATTGATGCTTTTGAACTGTGGTGTTGGAGAAGACTCTTGAGAGTCCCTTGGACTACAAGGAGATCCAACCAGTGCATCCTAAAGGAAATCAATCCTAAATATTCATTGGAAGGACTGATGTTGAAACTCCAATACTTTGGCCACCTGATGGCGAAGAACTGACTCATTTGAAAAGACTCTGATGCTGGGAAAGATTGAAGGCAGGAAGAGAAGGGCATGACAGAGGATGAGATGGTTGGATGACATCACTGACTCAATGGACATGAGTTTGAGTAAACTCTGGGAGTTGGTGATGGACAGGGAGGCCTGGTGTACTACAGTCTATGGGGTCGGAAAGAGTTGGACACAACTGAGGGACTGAACTGAACTGAAAGTGTACATCATTATGATATGACATACATTGTAGAATCATTACCAACATTAAGATAATTAACACATCTATCACCTCATGGCTACTTTTCTCTATGTGTGTGCTGAGAATGCTTAAGATATACTCTCAGCAACTTTCAAGTATTAACTATAGTAACCATAGTGTAGATTAGATCCCCAGAACTTATTCTTAAAACTGAAAGTTTTTACCCTCTGACTTACATCTTCCCATTTCCCTTTCCTTCAGCCCCTGGGAACCACCATTCTATTTTCTGTTTTTATGAAGTAACATGTTTGGTGCTTTTTTTTTTTTAAGATTTCATCTAGCAGTGATTCCATGCATCATTTGTCTTTACCTCTCAGTCTTATTTCACTTAGCATAACCCTCCAGGTTCAAATATATTATTCCAAATGGCAGGACTTCCTTCTTTTTAATGACTGAATAATATTCTATTGTGTGTGTATATATACACCACATCTTTATTCATTTGTCTGTTGATAGACACAGGTTGTTTACATATCTTGACTATTGTTAATAATGACACATTGAACAATGAATGTACCTGTCTCTTTGCGATCCTGTTTTCATAATCCTTCAAATATGTACCCAGACATAGGATTGCTGGACCATATAATAGTTCTATTTTTAATTTTTTGAGGAACCTCCATACTGTTTCCGATAGTAGTTGTGCCAGTTTGCAGTCCTCTCAACAGTGTATGAGAGTTCCCTTTGTTCCACATTCTCACCAATACTTGTTTTCTGTATTTTTGATAATAGGCATCTTAAGAAGTGTTAATAATATCTCATTGTGGTTTTGATTTGCATTTCCCTGGTGAATAGTGATATTGAGCACCTTTTCATGTACCTATTGACCATCTAAATATCTTCTTTGGAAAATTATCTATTCAAGTCCTTTGTTCACTTTTAAATTAGATTATTTATTTTTTTGCTATTGAATTGTATGAGAGAATGCTTTTCTATGCAACAGAAATACTCAGAATTCAAAAAAGATAAATTTTTGACTTCAAAAATTTTGTATAGTGAAAATACTGTGAACAAAATCAAAGAGCAAGCAACCTGGGAAAAATTATTTACCTCATAACAGAGAGCACATTTTCTTAATATATCCTTTATTGTAGCATTTATGTAATGACAAGATACTGGAAACAACCCAAATATCCATCCATAACGGTTTGGTTAAACAAATTATGGTATATCCATACAGCCATTAAAATTGCCAACATGGAAAAATCTCTTAAAACAGATTTCTTTAGTTGGAAAAATCAAGATGGAAAAAATATTGCCATTTGTATAAAATATTTTTAGAATTATCAAAATAAAAAGTTGGAGGATAATAAAAATTGAAAAATATAATCCAATGAAAAGATTTTTAGTAAGAAATCAAATATGCAAAGGCTGTCTCTGGGAGGCTCACAAGAAGGTGCTTTTTACAGGGTGTACCTGCTAAGGCAGTTGGGGCAAGATTGGAATGGACCCTTACTTTTTTTGTATAACCTTTATGCGTACACACATGCACAACATACAAAACTGGATTCAACATATTTAAATTACTCAAAAAATAGTACTACTATAGTTGAAGACACTAGAGGGTGCCATAAGAACACATTTGAATAGATGCTTGCTTGCCAAATACTGTTTAGTAGAAGTGATTTTATTTAAGGACTATATTTAGAACTTTAGTTATAGTAGACTTGTGTTCATTTTCTTTTCTTAGCCTACATGTATGGAGCTCCCGGAGGAACTGCTTCAACTCCAGGACTTTCAGAAGCAGCGCAGAGAGCGAGCGGCAAAAGAATATAGAGTAAATGCGCAGGGACTCCTAATAAGGACAGTACTACATCCAAAGAAATCAGTGACAGAGACAGCAGGGAAAGAGGGAAAAGTACGAGGTTTCTTACTTTATAAAAATTCTACACAAGATAAAGCCCCAAATATTACATCTCATGAGGATGTAAATTTACTGAAAGAAGAATCTAAGAGTAAACAAACCACGGTAGAGCCTCTACCTCCTACAAAGGAAGATGCCGGCGAGAATTCCAGTTACAACCTAAATTACCCTGAGTCAGAGGGGGTTAAAGACCAGAGAATAACTCGAAAAGAAGAGTTTCAGACAAGTTTATCTTTGAAAGAGGAGATAGAACAGTTATTGATGGGGGGAAACAAGGAAGATCTAAAAAGTACAAAACAAGATGTTTCAGCGTCTCCTTCCCTTCCTCAGGAAACCAGAGTGTCTCCCAGTGACATTTTTCATCCTTTTAGAAAAGCTGTGTTTCCCACACTTCCTCCTTGCTCAGCTTTGGAAAAGACTGATTCCTGGTTAAATCCAGATTCTCCCAATCTGCCTTAGAGATCTACAATTTGTTTTTGAGGCCATGAAGGTGGCTTATTTCCTCTGTCATCAGGGTCTTCCTCAGTGCTTAAGTTTCTCATGTTGTAAATTCAGTTTTGCCTCAGTCACAGTCTTTAGGGAAAATTAAATCCTCTTACTTTCTGTATTCCTGGAATTTGATTAGGATGGGAATGAATAAGTTAAATAATGGAAGAAGTAGATTTTCTGATTATGTCACTCTGTAGAAATGTTCCCTGTGGCCAGACTAAATTATTTCTCATAATTTGGGTTTAAAAGATTTGAAGAAGGGAAAAATTTTGGACTTAGTGTCTGGAAGAACCTATACTTTAAATTTTTTGGTTGTATTTTTTGGTTTGAAGGGGGTTGGTAAAACTCTTAGCCAGAAGTTAAAAAAAAAATGATACCCAACAAGTTTATCAGAACTTTTTTCCTTTTTAAAATACTAATAAGTACATTTATCAGGTATACTTCAAGAAAGCTGAAAAATCCAACTTTATTTTTTAATTTAAATTTTCAGTCTGTCTTATGTTATAGACAAACAATAGTTAATGTTACTACAGGAATCAGTATAACAGTTCTAGTTTCTTTTCATTTCATTTACTTTTAGACAATTTTATCCTTTTTCCTAAAAAGTAGGGGCTTCTTTAAAGTATGTCTATGATGTAGACTTTAGGTTTGATTGCACTCTGTTTGCCTGGAGATGGTATGCTTTCTTAGGGTGAAAAGAAGGCAAGTTGTCCTGAGTCTTTTTATATTGAATACTTTCAACTCGCATTCTTTTGTGTATAATAAGCAATAAACCTGTTTTGTCACTAGGTTATCTCTCACTTTTCTTCATTGTGTCATGGTAGGAGTAAATTGGAATGTTTCTGCATTTCTGAATCTGGGGTAGAAATCTGTATGTGTTTTTTTTTTGTCCACACTACACAGCTTGTAGAATTCTAGTTCCTCGACCAGGGATCGAATCTGGGCACCAACAATGAAAGTACCTAGCCCTAACCACTGGTTCACCAGGGAATTCCCTAGAAATTTGGTAATTTGACTATTATACAGGCCTCTATTATTTATTGCACTCAGGGAAAACTTAGAGACAGTCTTCAGTTAGGAACATCCTTGTCTGTGCTCATTGATTCTGTCGTGAGTACCACTGAAAGAACGTCCAGCTGTGCCTTCCAAACCCCAGAGCCCAGATCTGATCTGAGCTTAAGATGAAGTTAGGCCTAAGAGCTGTCAGCTCAGCCCTGTGGGTGCTGTGTCTCACTTTGTCCATAGTTTAGAAGCTCATTTGGAGCAAAGGTGATTTCTGGTTCATCTTGGATGAATGCATTTTCAGGGTGATCCCAGAAAGTGGTTAATCTAGGTTTACTCTGGGAAGGACATGGATATCTGTGAAATATGTAGAACTGATTTAGCACCTTATGGAACCATACCACACACAACATTTATACATGTTTGTATACAGGCTAGAAAGAAAAATGTAATGTTCTTCATATCTAAAAAAAGAAGTTTTTCTTTATGTTCTGTGAATGTAAAGAACAACAGGATTCTGTTGGACCTTTGCTGTACTGCTCAATATGGTAGCCACTAGCTGTATGTGGCTATTTACATTTAAAATTAAATTGATTAAATGAAATAAAATTAAAAATTCAGTTGTACTTGCTGTATGTTTCCATAAACCCAGTGGCTCCTACTTGCTACTCAATAGTTCCATATAACCTGGAGCTACTTGGGTAGCTGTATTGAATATCACAAATACAGAACATTTCCATCATTTCAACAAGTTCTATTGGACAGTGCTATTTTGAGAGGTACTTTGACTCCCAGAACTAAAGGAAACTTTTGGGTTTCAGCGTAGTATTTTCTTAGTGAAACACTTTTATAACTGGAACTGCATTTTTCTCTGTACATTTCTTCATTCTAGCCTGGAGTCCTTACTTAAATTCCATGTGATCAGATCCTACCATGAAACTGTCCTTTCCTGGATCCGTTCCATTCCGTCGCTCAGTCGTGTCCGACTCTATGCGACCCTGTGGACTGTAGCCTACCAGGCTTCTCCGTCCATGGGATTCTCCAGGCAAGAATACTGGAGTGGGTTACCGTTTCCTTCTCCAGGGGATCTTCCCAACCCAGAGATCGAACCCAGGTCTCCCGCATTGGAGGCAGACGCTTTAACCTCTGAGCCACCAGGGAAGCCCCCCCCACCCTAGAATGTATAAAAATACTTGGGTGACTCAAGCCCTGTTGTTAATGCTCTGTGCCATTACTCAGATGTCTAAAGTTTGCTCAGAATTTTGGGAAATCTTTGGTTCTTGACCCAACTCGTTGAGTTCTTACTCTGTATTTTTCTAGGTGAGAGTTCATAAACCATACTGCCTGCATTCCCAAACTCTCTTGGAGTCTTGCTTCATTCTGCACCAAGTTTCTACATCTGTCCTACTCAGATCTCACCTTTCTGAACTGACCTTTCTGTATATGATATGCAGGTAGAGAGTCTCACGAGCAATCTATCCTTTTGGCTTAGGAATTAGGAAACAGTTGAATGAGTTCCCTGAAGAAGAATCCTGCTCTGAGAATAGAAACAATGTTTCTTGCTTCTTGGTCCTTTCAATGTTCTTTCAACTATGGTGTGAAAAATCATTGCAGCAGCTTTGCCTGGGATCTGCCTATGGGCTTGGTAAATCCTAATATTACACAATAGAATTTTAGTGCTCTATATATAGGCCTATCGTTGTTTTGACGTGAGGCAAGTCTCAGCAGAAAGCCAAGATAAGACCCAGTGCAAACTTGGGGATCTGAGGATGATTATCCTTGTATACTTATAAAAATGCATTTATTATAAAGGTAACATCAATAAACACCTTACAGAAAAATTAGAAAATAAAGAGAAAAGTACTCAACAATCATCCCATATTAAACAACCCTTCCTAACATTTTGGCACTTTTCTTTCAATTTTTTCTCTCATTCTCTGTCTATCTCTACACACACACAGTCATAACCATACCATAAATACATTTATTGTGTTTTTATATCGATTATTTTTCCATTTTATAATCCTAACAACCAACATTTTATTATTTTTTTACAACCAACATTTTAAGAGTGTTTCATTTTAAAATTAATGTGCTGTTAAATAGAATTTGGAAAATAGGAAACTAAGAAAAAATTTAGTTTCCCCTAAATTTAGTCAGATGGCATCAGTGGCTCAATGGACATGAGTTTGAGCAAGCTCCAGGAGTTGGTGATGGACAGGGAAGCCTGGCGTGCTGCAGTCCATGGCATTGCAAAAAGTCAGACATGAATGAGTGACTGAACTGAACTGAAGAAAAACTATATTCATTTCTCTCACCACACTGAAAAAGCAGGTAATATTTTTGTTAATATCAGTGTTTATACTTAGGTTTCCCCCCGTGCATAGTTTTATATATATATAGTATGTAGTTGTATATATATATATCATGTATCTGATAAGGGAATCAAAGCCAAAATATCCTAAAATTCAACAACAACAAAAATGATTTAAAAACGGACAACAGGCTTGAATAGACATTCCTCCAAAGAAGACATACAAAATGCCAACAGGTACATGAAAAAATGCTCAGCATCACTAATCATTAGAGAAATCCAAATCAGAACTACAGTGAGATACCATCTCACACCCATTAGGATGGCTACTATGAAAAAACAGAACGTAAGTGTTTGCAAGGTTGTGGACAAATTGGAACTCTTGTACGCCACTGATGGGGGTATAAAAATGCGGCTACTGTAGAAAATAGCATGGTGGTTGCTCAAAAGTTAAAAACATAATTACCATATCATCCAGCAATTTCACTTCTGGATGTATACCCAAAAGAACTGAAAACAGAGTCTTGAAGAGAGATTTGTTTCGCATGTTCATAGCAGCATTATGAACATAGGCAAAAGTGTTCATCAATAGATGAATGGATAAGCAAAATGTGGTATATACATATTATGAAAAATAATTCAGCCTTAAAAGGGAAGGAAATTCTGCAGTGTTCTATGACGTGGATAAAACTTGAGAACATTATGGTCAATGAAATAATCCAGTCACAAAAAGTAACTATGAAGTGTCTAGAGTAATCAAAATGATAGTGACAGGAAGTAGAATGGTGGTTTCTGGGGCTGGGGGAAGGAAGAAATGAGAAGTTATTATTTAAAGGCTATAGAGTTTCAGTTTTGTAAGTTGAAAAGATTTATGGAGATTGATGGTTGTGATGGTTGCACAACAATATGAATGTGCTTAATACCAGTGAACAGTACATATAAAAATGAATGAGATGGTAACTTTTATATATGCTTTAGCATGTATTTTAAAATTGGGGGGGAAAACTAACATCACACTTACAATGATGAAAGTCTGAATGTAGTCCCCATATAATGGAGAACAAGAAAGGATATCTGCTTTCACTATTTCAATTTAAAATTGTACCGTAAATACTAACTAGTAGAATAAGGCAAGAAAAAGCTTATAGATTATAAATTTTAAAGGTAAAATTTATTTTTGCAAGACATGATCATGTGAACATAAAATCCTAAGAAATGTACAAAATGCTACTAGAATCCATAAGTGAATTTAGCAATATTACAGGGTACACTGCCAATATAAAAAAAGTGTGAGTATAAAAAATAATACTAGCAATGGTTAATTAGTAACTGAAATTTAAAAAAATACCATTTACAATCATGTATATTAACATCATACCTTTAAAGACAGGTTTAATAAAACATATGCAAGACGTGTATTGAAAACTACAAGATATTTCTGAGAGAAATTAAAGAAGACATAAATAAATGGAAAATACCACTGAAGGCTCAGCACTGTTAAGATGTAAATTATTCTGAAATTCTAATAGATTTATTTATTTATTACAAATCCATAGATTTATTACAATCACAGTCAAAATCCAAGCAGGCTTTATATAGAAATTGATGCACTCAGTCATGTCTGACTCTTTGTGACCATATGGACTGTAGCCTGCCAGGCTTCTCTGTCCATGGAATTTTCCAGGCAAGAAATACTGGAATGGATTGCCATTTCCTCTTCCAGGGAATCTTCCCAACCCAGGGATAGAACACTCGTGTCTTGTACCTCTTGCACTGGCAGGTGGATTTTTTTATCACCAGCGCCACCTGGGAAGCCCCATAGAAATTGACAGGATGATTCCAAAACTTATATGGCCATGAAGTCAAGCAACTCAGATTGGGATTTGAACCCACTCTTTTAATTGAGATCACACACCTGGTCTCAGGACTTAATGAAGCTCAGGTTCTTTATGTCTCATCACAGAAAGAATTCAGTGAGAGACAGAGTGATAGGTAAGAAGTGGATTTATTTAGCGAGAAACACACTCCACAGACAGAAGTGTAAGAGTGTAAGAGTGGCCTTACCTTTTACCAAGAAAATAAAGTCTTTCACTGTTCCCATTGTTTCCCTGTCTATTTGCCATGAAGTGATGGGACCAGATGCCATGATCTTAATTTTTGAGTGTTGAATTTTAATCAAGCTTTTTCACTCTCCTCTTTCACCTTCATCAAGAAGCTCTATAATTCCTCTTCGCTTTCTGCCATATAAGGGTGGTGTCATCTGCATATCTGAAGTTATTGATATTTCTCCTGGCAGTATTGATTCCAACTTGTGCTTCATCCAGCATGGCATTTCGCATGATGTACTCTGCATATAAGTTAAATAAACAGGGTGACGATATATAGCCTTGACATACTCCTTTCCCAGTATGGAACAGTCCATTGTTCCATGTCTGGTTCTAACTGTTGCTTCTTGACCTGCATACAGGTTTCTCAGGAGGCAGGTAAGGTGTTCTGGTATTCCCATGTCTTGTTGTGATCTACACAGTCAAAGGCTTTAGTGTAGTCAATGAAGCAGATGTTTTTTTTTTTCTAGAATTCTCTAGCTTTTTCTATAATCCAGCAGATGTTGGCAATTTGATCTCTGGTTCCTCTACCTTTCCTAAATCTAGCTTGTACATCTGAAAGTTCTTGGTTCACACACTGTTGAAGACTAGCTTGAAGAGTTTTGAGCATTACTTTGCTATCATGTGAAATGAGTGCAGTTGTGCAATAGTTTGAACATTTTTTGGCACTGCCATCGTGGTTATCCGGGTCATTAAGATCTTTCTGGTAGAGTTCTTCTGTGTATTCTTGCCATTTAAGATTATTTTTTTGCCACACTGCACAGCTCTGGGATCTTTCTTAGTTCCCTGACCAGGGATTGAACCCAGGCCCCGGCAGTAAAAGCACGGAGTCCTAACCACTGGACAATGAGGAAAGTCCCAATGCTTTCAATATTTTATTTTCCCCAACTAGAGTGTAAACTGGTACATATAGAACAATGGATAAAAGGCATTTAATTGTAACGCAAACCAGAAGAGCCAGTAACTTAAGCCCAATGCTGCTGATCTCTCCATTGCCTCTCTGGTTCGTAGGAGATACTTCCACATTCTGGAGTTCTCAAATTCCCCAAAGAGCATTACTGTTTATAACTTTGAAAGCCACCTGATGGCTAAATAAAAGCTTTGTAATGGAAACACATTCTAAAGAAAACATTCCTTAGGAAGAGCCAAAATGACAAGTTCCAGGAATGAGGGAGAAAAAGGAAAGAAATTCTCTTCATTATTGTGTAACTTGTTGGGATGCCATCCATAGTTTGCTTTTTAAGAAGCCAATAAAATAGCAAAATCTTGATAGAGGAAAGGAAATTCATGCTTAATTCTTCTTTCTGAGGAGAAGAACTTAAAAGAAATAAAATGAAGATATTACATGTATGAATAGCATGTACTCATACTTGCCTTTAAAAAGGAGATAACACTGAACCATTGATGTAAAGCTTCCTCTATGCAGTGTCTCACATAGTAGGCTTCATTTGTGCATTCGTTTTGGAGCCAGGCACTGGGCTGGTGTTGGGGAATCAGAGATAAAGGCACAGTCCCTACTCCCAAAGAACCTAGAGTCTAGTAGGAGAATATTATAATTGAAATAATAGTTATGTTTAAGGTATACCAGTGAATTGATGGTGGGGTTTGGGTTGGAGGAGGCAGAGTAGCCTTGGATAGGAGATAGCACTTGCCCTTGCAATTGTGTTGTGTGTCAAAGGGCTTCATAAGAGCTAGGGGAAGGGTGCATTTTGGCTAAGAAAACTACATGGAGTTCACTATTATAAGAGAGAAAAACATATAGGGTGTAATGGTGAGAGGTAAGTCTGGGAAATAGGGTCCATGCCTCTGTTAGGGTTTTTTGGTCATAAGCAAAAGAACTAACTGGGCTAATGTAAGCAAAAAGGATTTATTGGAAAGATGACTGGCTCATAGTATTGACGGGAAAGCTGGGAACTAGGCTTGGAAATAGGATTGGGGCAGCTGCAGAATTCTAGGCAGCAGGAACTACTCAACTGTCTGTCAGAGTGAGTGCCAATACATTTTTTTCTATCTCTGCGTAATTTGAATCAGGACTCAAAATCCTGAGAGGGTATAACTGACTTTATATCATAAATCCATCCATCCAGGGCACCTTGATTTATTTTTTTGCCAACATTGTCCACCGTGGGGAAAAGGTGATTTGCAAAAGGAAAGTGAGTGCCCTGAGGATTTGTCTTGTTGAGTTTATGTTTTATCCTATAGACTAAAGGAGATCATTGAAGAATTATGAATAAGAAACTAAGATGATCAGAAATGTAGATTTTAGATCATCCTGGTTTAAATTAGAGGATGGACTGAAAGGGGGCAAGAATAGTATGACGGAGACTTGTACACAAACTCTAGCATTGATTGGGGGAAATGTTGAATATTTGCATTTGATAGGGATATAGAAGTTGGTAAGCAGGCAGGAGGAGAAGGGGACAGAGAATGAGATGGCTGGATGGCATCACCGACTCGATGGACATGAGTTTGAGTGAACTCTGGGAGTTGGTGATGGACAGGGAGGCCTGGCGTGCTGTGATTCATGGGGTTGCAAAGAGTCGGACACGACTGAGCAACTGAACTGAACTGACTGAAGCTAATGAGGAATATGCTTTTGAAAAAGATATATAATAAGTAGAATGAACTGAAAGACCAATTGAATATGTGTAGCAATCAAGAAGAGTCTTGGCTGATTCCCAGGTTTCTGTTCTGAATATCTGTTTGAAAGTTGGTACCATTTATAGACAGAATCCATTGAGAGGGCAGTTAGAGGAATAGTGCTTCCATAGAAAGTTGGATTTTTTATACGTGTCCCATTTAGGATACATTGGAATTTTGAAATTGATATATCTAATAGGCAGTTGGATATATGGGGATAGAGAGCAGGAAAAAGATTTGTGCTAGAGAGCTTTGGAGGGTATTACTATGTAAATTGTCTTTGAAGTCATCGGACATGTACCATATTTTCTAGGCTTTGAGTATGGAATATAAAAGAAAAGGAATGAGAATCACATTCTAAAAGTAGGGTAAGGAGAACAAGATACTCACAGATACCAAGAAGGGGAAGACAAATAGGAAGAAAATTCATGTAAACCAGAAAATAACTCACTTGTGGTTTGATGAACCCTTATTGTAAACATATCAGTCACAAACTGTTTTTAGGAGCTTTACTAAGATATAATTGACATACCATACAATTCACCCATTTAAAGTATACAATTTAGGACATCCCTGGTGGTCCAGTAGTTAAGAATCTGCCTGCTAATGCGGGGGACCTTGTTCGATCCCTGGTCCAGGAAGACTCAGTATGCATGGGGCAGTTAAGTCCATCTGCTCCAGCTACTGAGCCCACACTCCAGAGTGAGCAAGAGGCAATGACTGAAGCCTGTGCACCCTAGAGCCGATGATCCACAGTGAGAGAAGCCACCACCGTTTCCTGTGCATGGAACTGGAGAAAGCCAGTGCGCAGCACAACCAAAAATAAGTAAATAAATAAATATTTTAAAAACGAAAGTATGCAGTTCAGTTTTTTAGTATATCCTCAGGGTTCTAATTTTAGAACATCTTCTCTCCCCTAAAAGAAACACCATACCTGTTAGTTGTTACTCCTCACCTCCCTCACACCTCTCCTCAGACCTAAGCAACCAACAGTCTATTTCATATAAATGGTATCATATACCATGTGTTATTTTGTGGCTGGCTTCTTTCACTTAGCATAAATTTTCAAGGGTCATGCATGTTGTAGCATGTACCAGTACCTCATTCCTTTTTGTTGCTGAATAACCCTGTGTTATATAGATATCCCATGTTTTATCTGTCTACTCATCAGTTGATGGATTTTTAGTTTTTTTCTACTTTTTGGCTATTAAGAATAAAACTGCTATGAACTTTCATGTGTAGGTTTTTGTATGGACATGTTTTCATTACCTAGGAGTGGTATTGCTGTATCATATGGTAACTATGGGACTCCCAGCTGGTTCCAGTGGTAAAGAATCCACCTGCCAATGCAGGAGACACAAGAGTCATGGGTTGAATCCATACACACCATCCATCCATCCATGGTAACTATACATTTGACTTTTTGAGGAACTGCCAAGCTGTTTTTCAAAGTGACTGTGCCATTAACCACAAATTATATTAAATATTTCTTTAGTTAATACTTTGGATTTATAATTACTTTTAGGAGATAGGCATTTGAATAGCTTACTAAAATAAGATGAACACCTTTGTAGAAATCACCCAGGTCACGCAATAGGACTTTGCCAGCCATCTTAGTATATCCTTCAGATGCCCCAAATCCATCACAGTTTCTAGCTTCTCTCTAAAAATAGCACCATTCTGATAATTGTATTATATATACAGAAGTTTCATAATAGTGATCCTAGAACCACTACCACCACCAAATTATGATTACTGAAAATATTTTCTGCCTGTATTGTCCTCATCCTCTGCACATTTTTTGATAATCATGTTATATCTACATTGTCGGATCATATAGCTGTTACATACTATAATTTATCTCTTATCTTCATTTAGTCTTAGTTCTACAAGGAGCTATGTAATTAATGTTTACCACTGGTTCTTACAGGGCTTCCCTGGTGGCTCAGAGGTTAAAGCATCTGCCTGCAATGTGGGAGACCTGGGTTCGATCCCTGGGTTGAGAAGATCCCCTGGAGAAGGAAATGGCAACCCACTCCAGGATTCTTGCGGGGAGAATCCCATGGATGGAGGAGCCTGGTGGGCTACAGTCCATGGGGTCGCAAAGAGTCAGACACGACTGAGTGACTTCACTTTCACTGGTTCTTATGTCAGTGACTCTCGAGTCATTTTGACTGTCTGAAGCTCTTCCTCTAGTAGAATCATTAGCAAAGATTCATGGGAGCAATAATGCCTGAGTTCCTGTTGTTGTTTAGTTTAAAAGTCGTGTCTGATTCTTTGGGACCCCATGGACTATAGCCCACCAAGCTCCTCTGTCCATAGGATTTTCTGGGCAAGAATACTAGAGTGGGCTGCCATCTCTTCTTCCAGGGGATCTTCCTTGACCTAGGGATCGAACCCTCATTTCTGGGTCTCCTGATGATGTAAAAAATCAGTTTTTCTGGATATAAAATCCTGGATTCATATATTCTTGTCTTGAGTGTCTTAAATATATACTCCATTTTCTTCTGGCACAAAATGTTGCTATTGAAGTCAATTATACTAGTCGAATATTATTTCGAAGTATGTCACGTGATGTTCTTGCCTAGATGCCCAAAGTATTTTTTTTTCTTTTTCTTTAAAGCCAAATACTTTTACTAGATTATATCTTGGTGTTGGTCACTCTGGATCATCATTTTCAGATACACTGTATGCTTTTCCAATGTGTAGTTTTAAGCTGATTCATTTGTTTTTTATTCTAGAAATGTTAGGGGAAGCATCTGATTGAAACCGCCCACCCTGGCCAGGCACCATAGTAACTATTTGCATGAGTTGTTTTATGACAGGAGGTCCTGGTACGGAACAGGGAACTAATAAGCCTCCACCAACCAGAAGAGCTCCAGAAAGGTTAAAAGGAGACACCTCTTGTCTGGACCACCTCCCAGAATCCTTCTCTTTGGCATCCATCTTGGCTGAACAAGGCGTGCACCACCGGGAAGGACTCTGAGTCAGAATGATTGGCTAAGGACAACCCAGAAACTAATCCCATCACCATAAAACCTGAATCTGCAAGTCATGTAGCAGAGCTGTTCTCCTGGATTCCCTTACCCTACTGCTGTCCACCCGGGTGCCCTTTCCCAATAAAATCTCTTGCTTCGTCAGCATGTGTCTCCTCAGACAATTCATTTCCAAGTGTTAGACAAGAGCCCAGAACAGAAATGCTACCTTGAGTAACATTGTTCATATTTATTCTCTTCCCTTGTTTTGCTTTTATTCTTAGAACTCTTCTTTTACCCATGTGTTGGATTTTATTTGCCTGTCTTCAATATTTGTCATTTCCTCTCAAATCTTTTTAATTTCTTCCTGTCTTTTTTATTTAAATAATGTTCCACCTTTTCATCCTCCTTTTCTTAAAATATCCCTTGTGTTGATTTTTTCCTGTATTGCATCTAGTTTAGTTTTTTTTTTTAATGATTTTTTTATGGTATTTCTTTTGGGGGCTTATATCACTTCATTTTTGAATATTTATAATTCTTGTGTTTTTTCATATATAATATGTTTAATGCCTTTTATCATTTTATGCATTGGTACATTAGAGTATTGATCTGTTTTTTGATTGTGTCCTTCTGGCATGATATCATTGGTATGTTATTCTGCTTCTTACTCTCTCTCTTTCTTTTTTTTTTTTTACAATAAATTTGTATGGGATTTGAGTGGCACACTTTTCTGTTGCCCTTATTTATGTAAAATTAGTTTTCCTAAAATTTTAGGAGGCTTGATTCAGTCGGTTTTTTGCCTTCACAGAGCTCCCTGTTTTGTTGTTTTTATATAATGTTAAATCTATGCTGGTTTGTTTTTTGAGATTTTCTGGCTCTTTTTTTCCTATCCCACTTTTATTTGGAGTTTCTCTTTCCTTCTTTTTTGTTTTACCTGCCCCGTTCAGTTTTGACTTCATTTCCAGCAATTTCTCTCCAGTGTGGGACTCTGTGCTAGGAAGGAGTCAGGGTTGTTTATTTTCTAGAATATGGGAGGCTGAACTTCTCCAGCCTATAACAGCTTCATACTGTGAGGTCCTTACACTCACTTGCTATTGGAATGGGCAAAACCCCTCTTGGTTTCAGACATTGTTTTCAAATTGGCCCTTACCACTTTCAGGTGAATACCTATTGGCTATTTTAAGGGTTTCTTCTTAAGTCTGTCAGATGCTCCATTGTTTCTCTCTTTTTTCTCTTATATGAATGCTAATGGCTCTTAGTGGTTTGTGTCCATCTGTTTGTAGTGTCACCTGCTGTATGTTTGAAATTTTCTTTAATAAAATGTTGGAGAAACATCACTGAACTCAGCAAGACAGCTAGGTCCACAGTTAGATACTTTGCTATAAATTTTGTTGTAAAAAATAAAAAAAAAATAAATTTTGTTGTAAATATTTTTCAAAGGCCTTGGGCTTTGTTGTCTAATTATTCTGTTTTTGTATGGGAATTGGGGAAGATATAAAAACTGAGCCACTGAGATTTCTCTGGTGATCCAGGAGTCAAGGATCTGCCTGCCAATGCAGGGGACACAGTTTTAATCCCTGGTTCAGGAACTAAGATCCCACATACTGCAAAGACAGCTAAGCCTGTGTGCAACAACTTCTGAAACCTAGGAGCCCTAGAGTCCATGCTTTACCCCAAGAGAAGCCACCACAATAAGAAGCCCACGGACTGCAACTGGAGAGTAGCCCCCACTTGCTGCAACTAGAGAAAGCCCAAGCACAGCAACGAAGAGCCTGTTCACCGTAACGAAGACCTCGTGCAGCCAAAAATAAATAGAAATAAATTTGAAAAACATTAAACAAATAAACAGAAACTATGCTAAAGCTGAAACTCCAATACTTTGGCCACCTCATGCGACGAGTTGACTCACTGGAAAAGAGTCTGATGCTGGGAGGGATTGGGGGTGGGAGGAGACGGGGACGACAGAGGATGAGATGGCTGGATGGCATCACCGACTCAATGGACATGAGTTTGAGTGAACTCCGGGAGTTGGTGATGGACAGGGAGGCCTGGCGTGCAGTGATTCATGGGGTCGCAAAGAGTCGGACACGACTGAGCAACTGAACTGAACTGAACTGATGCCACTATAATCACTGTTGCCATCTTCCCAGAATCTAGGTATATATGTGTATTTTCACTGAGAAGTGTAATCCTGTGGCTTCCTTCTTGGGGATATTCTCTCTCAGATCACTTGTTCTGAGGAAAGTCAGGTGCCATGTTGGGAGAACACTCAGGCAGTCTCGTAGAGAGGTCAACCTGGCAACAAACTGAGAACTCCACTCAATAGCCTGTGAGAGACTATGTCCTGCCAACAATCACATGAGTGAGTTTGGAAGTGCATCTTCCCCAGTCAGGCATTCAGGTGACTGCAGCCCGTGCCAGCCAATTGATTACAACCTCATGAGAAGCTCTGAACCATAACCATTCACCTAAACTGATCCTGGATTCCCAATCCTCAAAAACTATGAGATAACAAATATTTGCTGCTTTAGGCAGGTAATTTGGGGAATATTTTTTTACTCAGTAAGCAATAACAATTATGAACAAATGATCCCACTTTGTGGGCCTAGCTGTCTTACTGAGCTCAGTGACATTTCTCTAACATTTTATTAAAGAAAATTTCAAAATACAGCAAAATCAAAAGAGTTTACAGAGAACACCTATACCCACCACATAGATTTGATTACTGTTTTCCTGTGACTTTTAATGACATCATATAGAGCTTATAGGAAAACATTCTGTTGGTAATATTTCAAAATGTTTACAGAATTATGTACTCCAGGACCACCACTTTCCAAGGCAAAATGTTCCTCCTATTATTTCTTTTTATTTATGTATTCTTATTTTTAATTGAAATTTATTTTATTGAATTTTCCATCTGTTGATCCTCCCATCATGCCATGGTGAATAAATCTGTTCCCTTTCTGAAGTGGCAGCCCTTTGACTCTGGAGACAAGTGGTAAGACTTCTCTGAATCCCCCTGTCACCCAAGTCCATTTCTTGCCCTTTCCTTATTCTCCTGCTCTGTTTTTTCTCAGCTAGTTCTGGCTGATGGGAAGCTCTAGTAGAAGGTTGTAGGGTGAGAAGCAAAGACATTCATATCTCTATCTTTCTGCCCTGGGTGGTATCTCCAACATTGACTGCATCTGTTCCACGGCTTCTTTACCAGCCCAACAGACCTGCCATAGTTTCAGCTTCTACGAGGTGATCCTGACCCCAGTAATACCACTACTTCATTTAAAAATACATATATATAATTGTATTTATTTATTTATTTTTGGTTGTGCTGGTCTTTGTTGCTGTGTGGGCTTTTGTTCAGTTGCAGCGTGCGGACTTCTCATTGCTGTGGCTTCTCTTGTTGCGGAGCACAGGCTCTAGGGCGCACAGGCTTCAGTAGTTGTGGCGTGTGGGCTCAGTAGTTGTGGCGTGTGGGCTCAGTAGTTGTGGTTCCCAGGCTTTAAAGCACAGGCTCAATAATTGTGGCACACAGGCTTAGTTGCTCTGTGGCATGTGTGATCTTCCCAGATTGGGGATTAACCCATGTCTCCTGCGTTGGCAGGTAGATTCTTTACTGCTGAGCCACTAGGGAAGCCCACCTTCTTTTTGTTCCTCCAGTCTAGGTGTAGTAGAGTCTTCCTGCTGTTAATAATCTCCGGGACTGCCTCACCATCCACTCTTGGCTTATCTCCATTAGCTGTGTAATAAATTTCCTATATTAAATTCCCTCTGTTTCATATATTTAGAGTGCTTTCTGCTTTTCTGGTTAAATCCTGGCTGATATAGGGGCATACCACATAGTTTTTGAAATATATTCTAAGAGGGTACAAGCAATCATCTATGATTTCTCCCAGAGACAGGAAATTATATTTCATGGATTTGTGTGGTCATATCTGTGTCCTGCCACCCATGTAATGCCTGGAGGTATAAGAGAAACTTGTCTTCAGAGACGCAGTTGGAATTAGATGAGGAAAATTTGCAAGGATATTGCAATACCAAGAAAATGGTATTGAATATATTAATGAATTATAACTTTAGGAAGGGAAGTGGTCTTTGGAGTGATATCTAATAAATAAAATTAGACAAAACTTCATAACCAAGGAGGGATTAGAAAATTAAAGTCAGGCAGATGACCAAAAAGCTGAATGTCCATTGAAAATTTCCCTTCAGTAAGGACAGAAAAAGGCCCAGTCATGTTGAACTGTAAACAACAGTACTATCATATGACTCACTGCAAATGTTTAAAAAACAACATGGAAATCAAAGCATTGCCCATTAATAGTGCTTCTCATTATATTACATGGGTTAAATATTCTCTTTATTGTAATTTTTCTAAAATCTCAACAATGTATCATTTTATTTTCTTTCATCTCCATCTGTACTGCAGGTGCTGAATAAGTAATAGGAATTAGGGAAGAATGAGGAATAAATATATGAATTTCAAAAAATGTTCCTGGAAATCATCATGCAACAATGATCTCAACCTTAAATAAAATAGTGGAATAAATATTTAAAAAGAAAAAATGTGCAAGCCTTTAAAGGATGAAGGAATTCTGACTAATCAACAGCAGTGATTAATTATAAATAGTGGACATTGCCAGATTGGTGTGAGTGGTTTTCTGGGGGGTTTTTGGATTTTAAATTCCAGGAACAAAAAGAAAAGAAGTATTAGCTATTCTAGATTGGGCGGTCAGTAAAGTATTTTAAGATAGCATCTTGTGAAATCTCAATTACGAAATTAATTTATAGTGATTTCCAGGTGAGAGTGATAACTGGAAACTTTAAAAGAAGGTTTAGAGGAATAAATGAGCAATGGCAGGGAATTTTTTACAATTTTTTAAATTGTGAAATAAACATTTATATAATAGAAATGCATTGTTTAAAGAAAAATCTGAAATGAACACCCAGGTCAAGAATTAGCATATTACCAAGTAGCATAGAACCTTACCTTGTTTCCATTTTCCATTTCAACTCCCCATCCCCAGAGATAACTATTATTCTGACTTTTATGGCAATCATGTCCTTGCTTTTCTTGACAGTGTCACCCTCTAACTATGAATTCTCTATCAGGCAAGTAGCTTTACCTGTTTTTGAACTTTATATATATGAAATCACATTGGATATATTCTTTTGTATATGGTTTTTTTGGGGGGGAGGGGACTGTGGGATCTCAGTTTACTGACCAGGGACTAAGCCCCATGTCACTGCAGTGAAAGCACTGAATCCAAACCACTAGATCACCAGGGAACTCCCATGTATCTGGCTTCTTTTTACTCAATATTATTTTGTTGTTATATTCTGTGAGTGTATGTCTCATTTTCATTGCTATATGATATCCCATTTTGGTATATACTAGAATTTAGCTATCCCATTGTTGTATATTAATTTTGTTGTAGTAAACAACCCTTTAATTTCACTGGCTTACAATAACAAACACTTGTTTCTTGCTCTTGATAGTGTAAACTGTATCAGCTTTGGTTCTTTTCTGTGTGTTTTTTCATTCCAAGACACAGAATAAAGCAGCAAACTCTGTCTGCTGCTGCTGCTGCTAAGTCACTTCAGTCGTGTCCAACTCTGCGTGACCCCATAGACAGAAGCCCACCAGGCTCCCCCGTCCCTGGGATTCTCCAGGCAAGAACACTGGAGTGGGTTGCCATTTCCTTCTCCAATGTGTGAAAGTGAAAAGGGAAAGTGAAGTCACTCAGTCATGTCCGACCCTTAGCGATCCCACGGATTGAAGCCTACCAGGCTCCTCCGTCCATGGGATTTTCTAGGCAAGAGTACTGGAGTGGCTTGCCATTGCCTTCTCCGAAACTCTGTCTAAGACATGCCTTTTTGTGGAAGAGATAAAATCTATAGCTCTGAAAGAAACTCGTGGGTCTAATACATGTCTACTCTGCCCATAGTCTATTGGCCAAAGCATATCTCATGGCCAAACCAAAAATTAATTAGGTGATATGCATAACCCTTCCACAGGAGGCATGGAAGTCACATGGTGAGGAAAGATGTATAGTTTTCTAAATAGGAAATATGGTACAATTCATCACCACTATCTATGTTCTTGTATTTGGTTATCACAAACCGTCTTACTGTGAGTTTCCTTGTGTATGTAGCCTTGAACAATTGAGCATGAATTTCTTCAGGAATGGAATTGCTAGTTATGTGTATTTTCTTTTTTTTTTAGCTTTTTATTTTATATTGTAGTATAGTCAATTAGGAATGTTGTAATAGTTTCAAGTGGTCAGCAAAAGGACTCACTCAGTCATACATATACATGCATCCACTCTCCTCCAAACTCCCCTCCTATCCAAGCTGTCACATATCACTGAGCAGAGTTCCCTGTGTTAGACACTAGGACCTTGTAGGTTATCCATTTTAAGTATAGCATGTTGATCCCAAACTCCGTAACTATCCTTTCCCCCAGTCCTGCTCTGGAAACCATAGCCTTTTTCTCTAAGTCCATGAGTCTGTTTCCATTTTATAAATTAGGTTCGTTTGTATCATTGCTTTTTAGATTCTGCATGTAAGGGATGTCACACAGTATTTCTCCTCTGACTTACTTCACTCACTATGACAATCTCTAGGTCCATCCACATTGCAGCAAATGGCATTATTTCATTTTTTGTAAATGACTGAGTTATATTCCATGATATAAATATACTACATCTTCTTTATCCACTCCTCTGTCAATGAGCATTTAGGTTGCTTCCATGTCTTGGCTAGTATAAACAGTACTACAGTGAACGTTGGGGTGAATGTATCCTTTTGGACCATGTTTTTCTCTGGGTATATGCCTTAAACCTAATATTTATTTATTTTGGTAGCACCAGGTCTTAGTTGGTGGCACGCGGGATCCTCTTTCGTTGTGGCATGTGGAATCTTTAGTTACAGGGTGCAGAATCTTAATTGTGGTATGTGAACGCTTAGTGGTGCCATGGGGGATATAGTTCCCTGACCAGGGATCATACCCAGGCCCCTGCACTGGGGGCGCAGGGTGTTAGCCACTGGACACCAAGGAAACCCCTTGGTGTATATTTTCAACTTTACTACATATGCCTGTTTTTCAAAATGTTTTTACATACCAATCAACAGTGTACAAGAGTTCCAAATGTGCCACATCCTCACTAACTACAGGCAAAAGGTTTTGAATTTTAGGTAACCTATATTCTGGTGAGTAAATGGTAATAGCTCATTGTGATTTTAATTTGTGTTTTCCTAAATATTAAAGCCAAAGCCTTTGACTGTGTGGATCACAATAAACTGTGGAAAATTCTGAAAGAGATGGGAATACCAGACCACCAGACCTGCCTCTTGAGAAACCTGTATGCAGGTCAGGAAGCAACAGTTAGAACCGGACATGGAACAACAGACTGGTTCCAAATAGGAAAAGGAGTACGTCAAGGCTGTATATTGTCACCCTGCTTATTTAACTTATATGCAGAGTACATCATGAGGAACGCTGGACTGGAAGAAGCACAAGGTGGAATCAAGATTGCTGGGAGAAATATCAATAACTTCAGATATGCAGATGACACTACCCTTATGGCAGAAAGTGAAGAGGAACTCAAAAGCCTCTTGATGAAAGTGAAAGAGGAGAATGAAAAGGTTGGCTTGAAGCTCAACATTCAGAAAACAAAGATCATGGCATCTGGTCCCATCATTTCATGGGAAATAGATGGGGAAACAGTGGAAACAGTGTCAGACTTTATTTTTTTGGGCTCCAAAATCACTGCGGATGCTAATTGCAGCCATGAAATTAAGACGCTTACTCCTTGGAAGGAAAGTTATGACCAACCTAGACAGCATATTAAAAAGCAGAGACATTACTTTGCCAACCAAGGTCCGTCTAGTCAAGGCTATGGTTTTTCCTGTGGTCATGTATGGATGTGAGAGCTGGACTGTGAAGAAAGCTGATTGCCGAAGAATTGATGCTTTTGAACTGTGGTGTTGGAGAAGACTCTTGAGAGTCCCTTGGACTGCGAGGAGATCCAACCAATCCATTCTTCCAACCATGTTCATTGGAAGGACTGATGCTAAAGCTGAAACTCCAATACTTTGGCCACCTCGACGAGTTGACTCACTGGAAAAGACTCTGATGCTGGGAAGGATTGGGGGCAGGAGGAGAAGGGGATGACAGAGAATGAGATGGCTGGATGGCATCACCAACTTGATGGACATGGGTTTGAGTGAACTCCGGGAGTTGGTGATGGACAGGGAGGTCTGGCGTGCTGTGATTCATGGGGTCGCAAAGAGTCGGACACAACTGAGCAACTGAACTGAACTGAACTGAAATATTAAAGAAATTGAACACTGCTTTACACTCTAATTGACTAGGAATTTTTAAAGTGCCTATTCAGATCTTTTGCCCATTTTTCTCCCACTCTTGTTTCCTTTTTCACTTATCAAGGTATCCTTTGATGAGTAGAAATTTTTAACTTTGATGATGTCAAATATAAAATTTTCTTTCAGTTATGCTTCTTTTTCATGTTTAAGAACATTTATACTCCAAATTTCTAAAGATATTTCCATTGCTATGTTCTTTTTGTTTTGCTGCTCACATTTAGTTCTGTAATACACCTGGGATTGACTTTTAAATATGAGTATGGATCCAGTTTTACTGGTTTTTCTATACAGATTCCTGATTGTTTGGCACTATTTATTGATAAATTGCATTACCGTTGAAACCATACAACTCAGATTGGGACTTGAACCCATGGTATTTTAATTGAGATCACATACCTGGTCTCAGGATTTAATGAAGCCCAGGTTCTTGATGTCTCATCATGGAAAGAATTCAGTGAGAGACAAAGTGATAGGTAAGAAGTGGAGTTGTTTAGAGAGAAACACACTCCATAGAGTGTGGGCCATCTCAGAAGGCAGGAGGCCCCCAAGTATGGCATGGTTAGTTTTTTACAGGCTAATGAGTGGGAGAATTACTTTAATTATTTGGAGAAAGGAGCAGAGATTTCCAGGAATTGGGCCAAAGATTTCGCTCTTTGTTGGTCAGCCTCAGAGCTGTCATGACGTTGGTGGGTGTGTCAGGGTACTACAGTGAATATACGAGGCTCAAGGTCCACTGGAAGCCAAATATTCTGCCACCTTGGACCTAGTTGGTTCTAACCAGTATTTTTTAAAGTAATTTTATTTATTTATTTTTGAGGATGCTGGGTCTTCACTGCTGCATGGTCTTTTACCTAATTGCGGTGGGTGGGGGCCACTCTCTAGTTATGGTGTGTGGGCTTCTCCTTGCCGTGGTTATTCTTGTTGCAGAGCATGGGCTCTGGGGCGCATGGGCTTCAGTAGTTGCAGGTCATGAGCTCAGTAGTTGTGGTTCCAGGGCTCTAGACCAAAGACTCAATAGTGTGGCTCACTGGCTTAGTTGCTCCGCGGCAGGTGGGATCTTCCTGGATCAGGGATCGAACCCATGTGCCCTGCGTTGGCAAGTGGATTCTTTATCACTGAGTCACCAGAGAAGCCCCAGTTCTAACCAGTTTTTATCACGTCATATGGTTATGTCATTCTTTTAAATGTTGTACCCTGTGCTCTTCCCTCCTATTTCACTCCTACTATCAGATATCCAGCGTTGATACACTCTGGCATCCAGTGTCAATGTCTGCTGCAGAGTTCTCTCTTTTGTTGATTGAGTATATGTCAATAACACACTATCTTATTTATTATAGCTTTATAATAGATGTTGGTATTCCAAAACAACTCCTTTTTATTCTTCAAAAGAACCTTGGCTCTCTTTGGCTTTTTGTATATCCCTAAATTTGAACTGAACTGAACTGAACTGAAAAATGTTAAGCTTGTAAGTGCCACAAAATTTTTAAGAGTGTTGACTAGGGTTGCATTGAATCTATAAATTGCTTTAGGGAGAATTGACATTGTTACTAAATAATGAACTCTAAACCAGGAACTTGACATAGTTCTCTATTTATTTAGATTTTTTTTCAACACCTCTCTCTTTTATACTTTTTCCCATAGAAGTCTTACATATCTTTTATATCTAGAAGATTGTGTGGTGTATAAGAGGTACTTCATAAATGTTTGTTGAATAAATGAATAGGTAGATGGATAGAGACCACAGGTAGATTAGTAGTTGCCAGGGGCTGGAGGGAAGAAGAATGAGAGTGACCAATACTGGACACAGAGTTTCTGTGTAATGGAAATGTTCAGGATTTGGATAGTGGTGATGATTGCACAACCCTGTGACTATACTAAAACTCATTGAATTATACATTGTACAAGGGTGAATTTTGTATATAAATTATATCTAGAATTTTTAAAAAGGGGTCACAAAGGAGAGTAAGAGGAAACAGCTTCAGTGGAAACATGAGACATCAACGGTAATGTAAGGGGTATAAAGATGTTTGAGCTCTTTGATTCTGTAATCCTACTTTTAAAAATCAACTCTAAAAATTAAAAATGAAGTGTATACACATATGTTAACCACAGTGTTATTTGAACAGTGAAAAAATTTAGAAATAGCCTAGGGATTATGGGGCTGAAACAGTTTACCTTATTGGGCTTGAACCCATGTTCTGGGACTTGAATCCAGACAAAAGTCAGACTGGGACTTGAACCCATGTGCCTGGAACTCAGACTTAGCCAAAATCCTGCTTGTGACTCAATCCACAACCTTTTAATTAGAATAACTCACCTGATGTCTGGACTTCCTAATGGCCTGGGACATATCTTGGGCTTTTACTTATAGCTGTATAGTTAAGCAAGCCTACTTCATTCCAGGACATTCCAGTAGCTTTCTTGAGCTATCATTAACTTACAGTGGTCTCCCAAAGTTTCCTAGGTTTCCCTCTCTATCCGTAGTCCTCTACTGGGACTTCTACAACTACCTGTATAACTGTGCTATTCTATCCTTATCCAAAAGAGTTAAATAAATTATGATAAACCTACATGATGGAGAAGGCAATGGCAACCCACACCAGTACTCTTTCCTGGAAAATCCCATGGATGGAGGAGCCTGGTAGGCTGTAGTTCATGGGGTCAGGAAGAGTCGGACATGACTAAGTGACTTCACTTTCATGCATTGGAGAAGGAAATGGCAACCCACTCCAGTATTCTTGCCTGGAGAATCCCAGGGACGGGGGAGCCTGGTGGGCTGCTGTCTGTGGGGTCGCACAGAGTTGGACACAACTGAAGTAACTTAGCAACAGCAGCAGTAAACCTATATGATACATCATTAAAATATTTTTGAAGAATTTTTAATAATGTGGAAAAATACATATACTACATTATGTTTTAGAAAGCAATGATCAGAATTATAAATCAAATTGTTTTTAAAAATCTATAGTAGAGATTCCCTGGTGACTCAGTGGTAAAGGATCTGCCTGTCAGTGCAGGAGACCTGGGTTCGATCCCTGGTCCAGGAAGATCCCACATGCCTCAGAACAGCTAAGCCAGTGTGCCACAACTATTGAGCCTGTGCTCTAGACTCCAGGAACTGCAACTACTGAGCCCATGTACCACAACTGCTGAAGCCTGTGCACCCAAGAGCCCATGCTCTGCAACAAGAGAAGCCACTGCAATGAGAAGCCAGCACACTGTGACCATAGAGTAGCCCCTGCTTGCCACAACTAGAGAAAAAGCCAGCACAACATCAAAGACCCAGAACAGTTCAGTTCAGTCTTTCAGTTGTGTCTGACTCTGCGACCCCATGGACTGCAGCTTGCCAGGGTTCCCTCTCCTTCACCAAATCCCAGAGCTTGCTCAAACTCATGTCCATTGAGTCAGTGATGCCATCCAACCTCTGTCGCCCCCTTCTCCTCCTGCCTTCAGTCTTTCCCAGCATCATGGTCTTTTCCAGTGAGTCAGTTCTTCACATCAGGTGGCCAAAGTATTGGAGCTTCAGCACAGCCAAAAGTAAATAAATGAAATTATTTTTAAAAATCTATTGTAAAACAAGATAGGAAGAAGATGCACCCAAATACTATCAGTGGTCATCTCTGCATTGTAAGATTGCGGGTTTTTTGGGGGGAGAGTGTTGTGCATTGTGGCCTCTGAGATCCTAGTTCCTTGGCCAGGGACTGAACCTGTGAGCTTAGAGCTGAAGCTTGGAACCACCTGTAACTACTGAACCAGGAAATCCCATGATTTTAAGGTCTTTATCTAATTTTCTGTAACAAACACATAGTAATACTTTTTGAACCTGCAAAAGAGCAATGTGTACTGAAAAAAAAATCATGTATCTTGAAGGTAGATAGTGTTAAAAGCTGGAAGGAAGGGTACAATGTCAAATATGTGTTCTTAGTTCCCCACTTGATTCCATTCCAAGGAGTTCTTAAGTCATTGTTGAGTATGTGCCGGAGAGGGCTCTGGCTTGGAATTGCCGCTGTTGTCTTCTACATTTAGGATGTTTGTGATGGCTGAGTTGCTAATGTTTTTCAGGCTGGTATGTCTCATTTATCTGGGTTGATAGAACTGAGGTAGTTCTTGAGTGGGAGTGGTATAGTCTTACAGCATTTTTTCTAAAAAGTGATTTCCCTGAAGAAGAGAGAGAGCTGATAACTCCTACTCATCCTTCAACTCTTGCTCAGGTATTCTGTCCTTCAGGAAAACTCTGTCCCACCACCCACCCCAGACTGAGTTAGGTATGTCACTTAGCTCCCCATGCTTACCACTATCTTTGTATCCATTGCATTGAGTCATAATGATTGATTGGTTATGGAGTCTGTCTTTATCAAGCTATACTTTTTAAGGGAGAACCAAGCTTTGCTCAACTTCATACCCAGTCATCATGTACATGGTTAGTATTTGGTATGTTTGATGAATAAATGGGGATTGAATGCATGAATAATGAAGAGTCTGTACGAGATGGCAGGCTGGTGAGAGTGGAACAGGATGTGACAGGATATTCAGAGAGGGGATTTGGCAGGTGGTCACACTGGGGAGTTAAGGGAATGTGTATCAGATTTTAGAGGTGAGACTCTCGGACAGACCAAATGGCACACTGGGAAAGCCTCCCCTGTGTTGATACCTGCCAAGCGGGAATGACAGGGATTTCTATGGTGGAAAGATAGTTTCTCAAGCCAGTGTTTTCACAGTCACAGGGCTGCCACCATCACAACCACCGTGCGCTGATTTATAATAGAGATTTCTGGGCCTCCTCTCAAGCCCTTCTAGTTTCTGGTACTGGGTTCAAGGACGCTGCCTTTGAATAGCTCCCCAGGTGGTGTCCTAAAGTGTGGGTCATCTGGAATAGGTGACTGAGTGATAGAATCTGAACCCGCTGTAATAATTTGTTGTGCAAAACTGTGTAAAGCTCCTACCCATACAACAAACACTGGGACTTTACCCTCTCAGTGCTCAGGAAGTTTAGGATGAATATTGTCACCTTGCTTATTTAACTTATATGCAGAGTACATCATGAGGAACGCTGGGCTGGAAGAAGCACAAGCTAGAATCAAGATTGCCGGGAGAAATATCAATAACCTCAGATATGCAGATGACACTACCCTTATGGCAGAAAGTGAAGAGGAACTCGAAAGCCTCTTGATGAAAGTGAAAGAAGAGATGAAAAGGTTGGCTTGAAGCTCAACGTTCATAAAACAAAGATCATGGCATCTGGTCCCATCCTGAGAATACATGTACTTAAAAAGTAGGTGTAAGCCCAGCAAGCATAGGATCTATTTGGACATACCTAAGTGTCCAGTTTGACTGGGACTGAGAATTTTTTTCTCCAGCGATTGATGAAAATCGTCTTAGAAATCTCCAATTTGTTATATATTTTGGCCACTCTGTGCAGTGTGCTGAGTATTGTGAGAAATTAGACATAAGCTTTTATGTTTAACAGTCCTAGAGTTAGAAAAAAATGATGTGTGAAAATAATTGTTGCAGTGGCACAGCTCTCATATTCACCTGCTGGGACCTTCTAATAAGGACCTTAGAATAGGGGAGATCAGGATCGAGCAGTGGGTGCTTGATGAAGCACCATCATTGAGTCCAAAGAACATAATTTGGGGGTTGGTTTCTGAAGGTCCCAAAGTGAGGGGTCAGGACATGGTTGCAGGATTTCTCATCAGTGTCAGGCAGGAGGTGGATGGACCCCACCCCCACCCCAAAGCGATTGGAGACTCGCAGGACAGATAAGACAGGAGGCTGAGCTCTGCACAAACCACATATTTCTCATTCTCAAAGTCAGGAGACCTCCCCAACCACACACGTGCAGAAAGGCTCCTTAGAGGTCAAAGGAGAGTGATGCTAAGGCATGCTCTATCGATAGGCCTTTTCAGTAGAATCCATCTTGGCTAAGAGATGTGCATGCACACTTGGGAGGATCCAGATATATACCAAATATGGACTCTGAACCAGGCAAATCAAATTGATTGGCCAAGGAGACCCAAAAGAAATGCCCCATAAAAGTAATTCAAATTGCCACGTGGGCACAATTCAGGGGTTCTCCCTCTGAGTCTGCCCTTGTGTCTATCTACACATGATGCTTAGTCATTTCAGTTCAGTCACTCAGTTGTGTCCGACTCTTTGTGACCCCATGAATCACAGCACGCCAGGCTTCCCTGTCCATCACCAACTCCCGGAGCTCACTCAAACTCATGTCCATCAAGTCGGTGATGCCATCCAGCCATCTCATTCTCTGTCGTCCCTGTCTCCTCCTGCCCCCAGTCCCTCCCAGCATCAACATCTTTTCCAGTGATTGCAGCCATGAAATTAAAAGACGCTTACTCCTTGGAAGGAAAGTTATGACCAACCTAGATAGCATATTAAAAAGCAGAGACATTACTTTGCCAACAAAGGTCCATCTAGTCAAGGCCATGGTTTTTCCCATGGTCATGTATGGATGCTTAGTCACTAAGTCATGTCTAACTCTTTTGCAACCCCATGGACTGTAGCCTGCCAGGTTCCTCAGTCTATGGGGATTCTCCAGGCAAGAATACTGGAGTGGGTTGCCATACCCTCCTCCAGAGAATCTTGCCAACCCAGGGACTGAACCCTGGCCTTCTTCATTGGCAGGCAGATTCTTTATCACTGAGCTAACGTAAGTAGCCATAGGTGTAAGGTCGGACCCCGGTGGCCTTCTTGGCTTCCCCTTGCCGGTCCCTATCTTGGCTCCTTCTTCCCCTCTCCATCCCCCGCCGGAGGGAAAAAGTCCCGCCAAACCACTGAGGAATTTCTGACGTAATAACCCTCTGCCGAGATCTATCCCCCCCTTCCTGACCTCCAGAGTGACCAACCCGGTCTAGCTGATCACTCACAATCTCACATTCCCGAGCTTTACCTTATCTTAGGCCTGTCCAGGTTTTATGATACCACTTCCTGCCCTGAAGGCATAAAAATTGCACCCTGCCTTTGTTCCGGGCAAAACTCCTCGTGGCCATTCTTGCAGTCAGTGGGTTCTGCCCAGGAGCGCACTGCCAATAAAGCCTGTTACTCTCCCTTGGTGTCTGGGTTATTTCCTTACAGCTTGAGACGCCCGTTTCCGCGACCTTACAATAGGTAAATACAAACTTCTAATATTCACTCCCTCTGTTGGAGATTTGCTTAACATAGTGATAAATTATGCTTTCCTGTTACCTTTAGTTTCATCCTGGAATCTTGGCTCATTTTATCCTCTCTTGCAGTTGGCACATCATCAGTGCCAATTAGCTTGGCCTTGTATTTCACACCATCACCTTTGAATCTGGCCCAAAGATACTCATCTGTCTTTTTGGTGCCTTTCTTCTTTTCCTTCCCCTTTTCTTTATCCACACATACTATTTTTCCTCCTAATAAATACTTTGTTTCACTACTTTCTGTCTTTGTGGAAATTCTTTTCTGCAAAGCTGAAGGGCCAGGGCCTTGTCACTGACCACTGGTCTAGTGACTAGGATCTGGTGCTTTCACCACTTCAGTCCAGCCTCAATCTCTGGCCAGAAACCAAAAACCTGTTTCAGGCTGCTGAAGGCTGAGGCCACCTGAGATCAAGTGCAGATTTGAATCAGTGTAAGCAATACTGCAAGAAAGGGTGGTTTGAAACTGTGTAAGGGGTCAGAGCTTTCGCTGAGAAATAGGCTCCAGGGGCAGGCTGTAATCCTGGAAGGAAACTGGAGTGAGAACCAAAAACCTAGGGAGAAGTCTTTGTCTGGATTGCCCTTGGCGGGGTAAACAAGAAGACTCAATTCAGTGTTCCTGCAGACATCCAAGACTGTTCACGCCAGGCTGAGGCCAGAAGACACATCCTCATTAGAAGAAAAGAAACAGAAATCGTGCCAGGCAAGATCTTCATTGGAGCTGATGGGACAACATCTGCAAGAGCAGGCTCTCAGTGCCTACAGATGTCTGAGACAGGGGCTGGAACAAGCAGGAAGCAGTTCATGAAAGAGTACAATTTCTGCATCAGACAGGTATAGATCCAATTGGATGAATTAACAAGAGAGAAAGGGGAAACAAAAGTTTCATGGAGGAGTGAGAATTTGAAAAGAATTTGAGAAATCAATGCGAAGTATGAGAAATGAAACTTACTGGTCTAAGTTAACAAGGTCACATCTGGATCCCTTCTCATGATTCAAATTATGTAAGCAATTCATCAAAATTGTAGCCTAGTGACAGTTATTTTCACTATTTGTATGCAGTTGAATCCTAGATTTTTTTCAAAAACCTGAAACCAAGCTGGAACCTTTGAGGGGCCCTGGGTACATATCCTCTCTATGTTCCCCATTTCTTGTTTGTAGGGAATAGGCTTCAGCCCCCTAGACCTTCCCTGAGTTCCAGAGGGCAAATTCAAACAGTTGCTAATCAGGGAAGTGAAGGAATGCCGAAACAAAGGAGGAGCAGTCAAGAAACAATGTGTGCTCAGTGGCTAAATCCTGTCCAACTCTTTGTGACCCCAGGGACTGTTACCAACAAGGTTCAGACTCTGTCCATGGGATTTCCTAGGCAAGAATACTGGAGTGGGTTGCCATTTCCTTCCCCATGGGCTCTTCCTGACCCAGGGATGGAACCCATGTCTCCTTCATTGGCAGGTGTATTCTTTACCACTGAGCCACCTGGGAACTCCAAGAGTTCATACAGGGAATCGAAAGAGGGTGAAAATCCTTTTGGGTTTGCAGTAGCTGGAACATTAACAGAACAGGCTGAGATTTCAGCAACATAATTTGCCCCCCTTCCCCCTTGGTACTTTATCTAGGTCATCACAACAGTCTTCTGTTAATTCTAATATGCTGCTTCATAACTGCAAGCTGCACAGCCCGAAGTCCTGTAATTCTTGTCATTGCATATGGGACAAGTCCTGTAAGAGTCAGTAGGCTTAAAAAAAAAAAAGAAGAGAGATGACAGAAAGGACAAACTCCCACCCACTTTACTGGGAGAAATGGGGAAAATGTCAAGTGATATTATATGTCACTACTGTCAATGAACATGGTCATTTGTGCCCACACTTTCTCTTATTCATATTAGTATTGGCCTTTAGGCAGGCATATGTCCCAAAGTGATTCTTGGCTTTGCTTTTACTACAAATATTTTCAAGTATTTACTCAATTAGTGATCCTTCTAGGTGTGTTTACTTCATATATCTTAATTCTCTTAATGGAACACAGAAGAACACAAAATAAGTCAGTGACTTACCAGGTAAGAAGACTCGGCAAGTTTTACTTGTTTCTTCTTCTGGAGAAGTTATGTTAAAATTTAAGCAACCACAAAACTGGAAAAGGACTTCTATCTAGGATATATAAGGAATTCTCAAACTCAATAGCATAAATCAACTATACTTCAATTTAGGGCAAGGTCCTGTTTCCTCAGGAAAGAATATACATAATAATATGTTTGAGTTTTTCAGGAGCTGAGGCCCCCATCCAGGTGGAGGATGATAACACCACCCTGTTACGTCACCTCTAACCAATCAGAAGAAAACCACGTAGACACACCCTGCAGCCCTCAAATTTTGCCCATAAAAACTCTTGCCTGAAAATCATTGAGGAGTTTGCGTTTTTTGAACCTGATCACCCATTCTCCTTGCTTGGTCCTGCAATAAAATTTTCTCTGCTCCAGATTCTTTGAAATGTTTATTTGGCTTCACTGTGTGACACAAACTTGTGTTCGACAACAATTTTTGAATATATACCATTTTATTTTAGTGACTTTTTTTCCTGGTATAGAGACAGGAAAGAAGGGAGCAGGGCACAACAGTTAAAAGAATGACACAGCTATTGAGGATATGACAAAAATTGGTTAGCACCAACTAGGCCCAAGATGGCAGAAGATTCGACTTCCAGTGGCCCTTGAGCCTCATTATATCCTATTGCAATATATTAGCATGCTAAATGACTCACCCAAAGGTGCCATGACAGTTTCAAGGCTGTCCATAAAAGGCCAAAAATGTAGGTGGTACCCAATTCCTAGAAATTACCATCCCTTCCCTGAAAATAGTTGGAATAATCCTCCCACGCATTACTGTAGAAATTACCCAGCCCATAAGAACTAACAACCCCAAATGCCAAGGCTTGCTCTGTCTAAGAGAGATTGCATTCTGCCTACAGAATGTGTATCTCTCTAAATAAATTTGCTTTCACTTTACTCTGGCTTGCTTGAATTCTTTCCTACATGAAGTCAAGGACCCTCACTTGGCAGCCCATCCCAGGAACTAATCCCAGACCTGGGAAGTGACCATCATCTTGTTACCCCTTCTCCTGTAACATAATCTTACTATACGTACACAAATAGCTCAGTTGGTAAAGAATCTGCTTGCAATTCAGGAGACCCCAGTTTGATTCCTGGGTCAGGATGATCCCCTGGAGAAGGGATAGGCTTCCCACTCCAGTGTCCTTGGGCTTCCCTTGTGGCTCAGCTGGTAAAGAATCTGCCCACAGTGCGGAAGACCTGGGTTCAATCCCTGGGTTGGGAAGATTCCCCTGGAGAAGGGAAAGGCTACCCACTCCAGTATTCTGGCATGGAGAATTCCATGGACAGTCTATGGGGTTGCAAAGAGTGGGACACAACTGAATGACTTTCACACTCACACTACATCCACACCCAGATTCTACAATTGTCACCTTATTTTTTGATGGTTTTCAGAGGAAGTTAAACACAACAGAACACTTCACCCCAAACACTTAAACACCCGTAATATTAAATGTGCCTGACTCCATATTAGGTGCTAGGGGTAAAGAGCATGCCTGCCAATGCAGGAGACTTCAGGGATGCAGGTTTGACCCCTGGATGGGGAAGATCCCCTGGAAGAGGGCATAGCAACCCACTCTAGTATTCTTGCTTGGAGAATCCCATGGACAGAAGAGCCTGGTGGCCTACAGCCCATGGAGTCTCAAAGAATCAGATATGACTGAAGTGACTTAGCACACACATAATCATCCTATTAACCACCCTGTAGCATCCTAACAAGTCTTCTAACGCCACCATTCCAGTAGGAATTTTCTCTCCTCCATCCTCTGGAAGCAACATCTGTTCTTTTTCTGTCATAGTTAGTTTTGCCTATCCTGGAAACTCACGTAAGCATATCATACAGCATGTACTCTTTTCTGTAATGCCTCTTTCATCTAGTGTAATGTTTTTGAGATTTATCCATGTCGTCCCATATAATTTGGTCTTTTTTGTTGAAGAATAGCATTTCATTCTATGTTTATACAATAGCTTATTTTTCTTTGGTTTGAATGTTTTTTATTCAATTATACATAATGTCAGATGATAGAAAAGTTACAAGAAGAGCTCAAAGAATTCTAGATATTCTTCATTCGGCTTCTCCAAATGTTAGCATTTCCCTACACTTATTTTATCATCTCTTTCACTCTCTCTACTTCTTTTCTCAATCATGTTGAGTCGCAGACATGACATCCCTTTACTCTGGAATACTTCAGTGTATATCACCTAATAACAAAAAAGAAATTCTCTCATGTAACCAGAGTACATTTAACAAAATCAGGAGATGAGAGTGATATAGCACTATTTTATAAGCTAAAGACTGTGTTCAAATTTTGCCACTGTTTCAATAATATCCTAGCATGAGAAAATCTAAAAATGTCCATTGCATTCACTGTCATGTCTTTTTAGTCTTCTTTATTCTGGAACAATTCCCAAATCTTTCTTCATATTTCATGACAATGACATTTTGAAGAATATAGGCAAGTTATTTTTAAATTGGGTTTTTATTTTGAGATAATTCTAGAGTTGCATGCACTTGTAAAGCATAATGCAAAGAGATCTCATATATCCTTCACCCATCTTCTCCAATGGTAACATCTTGCCAAACTACAGCACAATAACAGAACCAATACATTGACACTGATAAGTCAAGATTCATAACATTTCCATCTCCAGAAGGATCCCTCATGTTGCTCTTTTTGAGCCTCCCCCTTTTTTTCCCATCCCTAGTCAAGGCTATGGTTTTTTCAGTGGTCACGTATGGATGTGAGAGTTGGACTGTGAAGAAAGCTGATCACCGAAGAATTGATGCTTTTGAACTGTGGTGTTGGAGAAGACTCTTGAGAGTCCCTTGGACTACAAGGAGATCCAACCAGTTCATTCTAAAGGAGATCAATCCTGGGTGTTCATTGGAGGGACTGATGCTAAAGCTGAAACTCCAATACTTTGGCCACATCATGCGAAGAGTTGACTCACTGGAAAAGACTCTGATGCTGGGAAAGATTGGGGGCGGGAGGAGAAGGGGACGACAGAGAGTGAGATGGCTGGATGGCATCACCGACTCGATGGACATGAGTTTGAGTGAACCCCGGGATTTGGCGATGGACAGGGAGGCCTGGCGTGCTGTGATTCATGGGGTCGCAAAGAGTCGGACACGACTGAGCAACTGAACTGAACTGAACTGAACCCTCCTTAACCCTGATAAGTAGTAATCTGTTCTCCATTTCCATAATTTCATCATTTCAATGACGTTCGATAAAAAGAACTATGTACTATGCAACCTTTCGAATGGGCTTTTTTCTTTCACCATAGTTCTCTGGAGAGTCATCCATGGTGTGGATATACTATGGTGTGTTCAATCATTTACCTGTTGACAGACATCTGGGCTGTTTCCAGTTTTTTCACTATTATGAATAAAGGTGCTCTAAACATTCCTGTTCAGGTTTTTACATGAATGTAAGTCTTTATTTCTCTGGGATAAATGCCCAGGAGAGAAACTGCTGGGTCACATGGCAATTACATATTTAGTTTTTGAAGAACTACCAGATTGTTTTCTACAGTGGCTGTACAATTTTGCATTCCAGCAGCAATGCATGAGTAATCCAAATCACCAATAACACTTTGTACATACTGTCTGTATTTTTTTATTTTAGGAGTGTGAGTAGGGTGAGGTGGTACTTCATTGTGATTTTATTTTGCACTTCCCTAATGGCTAATGCGGAGAAGGCAATGGCAAGCCACTCCAGTACTCTTGCCTAGAAAATCCCATGGATGGAGGAGCCTGGTGGGCTGCAGTCCGTGGGGTCACTAAGGGTCGGATACGACTGAGCGACTTCACTTTCACTTTTCACTTTCACACATTGGAGAAGGAAATGGCAACCCACTCCAGTGTTCTTGCCTGGTGGGCTTCCGTCAATGGGGTCACACAGAGTCAGACACGACTGAAGTGACTTAGCAGCAGCAGCAGCAGCAATGGCTAATGATGTTGAACATCGTTTCATATGTTCATTTGCCATTTGTATATCTTCTTGGTTGAAATGTCTCATCATGTCTTTTGTCCATGGATTGTTTGCTTTCGGATTGTTTCCTTTTTACTGTGGAGTTTGCTTTTGTTGGAGGAAGAGCTAGCATTGTTTTCTTTTGACTGGTAGATGTTTAGGATGATCCAGTCAAGGAAGAGCCCTTATTACAATGTGAATGAAACCCAAATCCTTTGCATACTGATGCAGACACTGATGGCATGCACATATTTCTGGATCAAGCCTGTAGGTTTAGGGAGCGTGGGCAGCAAGAGTGAGAACCTTGACTGAATTTTCATGTGTGACTTCAGTAGAACTGCTGCCAACACATCTTGTTTTCATGGATGCAACAAGGCAAAAGGCTATTGGTCAGTTTTGAGAATTTTTTATATGTTCTAGATACTTGTATTTGTTGGATATGTGGTTTGTAAGTATTTTCTTCCAGTGAAGCATGCCTTTTCATCCTCCTGACATGGTCTTTCATAAAGCAAAACTTTTTTCATTCTGATGAAGTAAAATTTATCAGTTTATTTTAGGGATAACATTTTTTTTTAATTTTAGGGATAACAATTTTAAAGTCTAAAAACTTTGTTTTATTTTATATCCCAAAGATTGTCTGCTATATTTTTCCTAAAAGTTGTTTAGTTTTATAGTTTACATTTGTGTCCATGATGGATGGACTTTATGTTAATTCTTCATGTGACATGAAACTTAGGTCAAGGCTTGTTTTTCTACCTGTGGATATCTAGTTAACTGTAACACCATTTGTTGAAAAGGTTTCTTCTTCCATTGATTTACTTTTGCAATTCAGATGGAGTCTGTGATCTTGAATTAGGCAATGCTTGCCCAGGTATCACTCCAAAAGCACAAGCAACAAAAGAAAAAATGTGTAGTAATTGAACTTTATAAAAATTAATATCTTTTGTGCATCATAGGATACAATGCTAGATTTACACCCAAGTATTTCTTTCTCTTTTTTTTTTTTTGAGTGACTTAAATGGTGTTGTATTTTAATGTCAGTGTCCACATGTTTATTGCTAGTATATAAAAATACAATTGATTTGTTTATGGTTATCTGGAGACCTTGATGACCTCACATGTTGGTTCTTAGATTTCTTTCTTTTTCTTTTTTTTTAGTAAATTCTTTGGTTTTTCTTTGTAGATAGTCATGTCATCTCCAAATGGGACAATTTTATGTCTTCCTTTCCAGTTGGAATAACTTTTATTTTCTCGCCTTATTGCATTTCTTGAACTTCTAGCACTCTGTTGTTTCTCGTATTTCCTCTTTATATATTTAGAACATCAGACAGTGATTGTCTTAGCACATTTGTGCTTCCATAACAAAATACCATAGACTGAGTGGCTTATAAACTATAAACAACAGAAATTTATTTCTCACAGTTCTGGAAGCAGAAAGTCCAAGATCAGGGTTTCTCTGTTTGAGTTTCTCTGATACTCTTTCATGATTAGATTAGGGTTACACTACTTTATCCATAGTTCCACAGAAGTGCATCATAGCAGAAGGCACATGCTTTCAATTAGTATTATTACCACTGATGTTAACTTTGTTAGCTTTGATCAGTTGGTTAAGGTGATATTTCCCAGGCTTTTCTACTATGAAGTTACTTTTTTACTTTTTATAGTTAATAAGTATTTTGTAGGAAGATATTTTAAGACTGTGTAAAGAGTCTGACTAGTCAAGGCAATGGTTTTTCCCGTGGTCATGTATGGATGTGAGAGTTGGACTGTGAAGAAGGCTGACCGCCGAAGAATCGATGCTTTTGAACTGTGGTGCTGGAAAAGACTCTTGAGAGTCCCTTATACTGCAAGGAGATCCAACCAGTCCATTCTAGAGGAGATCAATCCTGGGTGTTCATTGGAGGGACTGATGTTAAAGCTGAAACTGCAATACTTTGGCCACATCATGCGACGAGTTGACTCACTGGAAAAGACTCTGATGCTGGGAAAGGTTGGGGGTGGGAGGAGAAGGGGACGACAGAGAATGAGATGGCTGGATGGCATCACCGACTCTGTGGACATGAGTTTGAGTGTACTCCGGGAGTTGGTGATGGATAGGGAGGCCTGGCGTGCTGTGATTCATGGGGTCGCGGAGAGTCGGACACGACTGAGCGACTGAACTGAACTGAACTGAAAGAGTCTGACTTAGCAACTGAACAACAACAAAATATCTTCTTATTCTTCAAACTTTCACCAGCCAGTTTGAGCATCATATATTGCCTGAATCAATTATGATGACTTAAAAATTTTTTTATTAAAATAGTTGATTTAAAATGTGTTCATTTCCAAAAAATACATTAGTTTCAGGTATACAGTAAAGTGATTTAGTTATACATATATACGAATATATAAATATACATATATTCTTTTTTACATTTTTTTTCCTTTATAGGTTATTACAAGATACTGATTATAGTTCCCTGTACTCTACAGCAGGTCCTTGTTGGTTGTCTATTTTATGTACAGTAGCTTGTAATTATAGGTTTCAAGTGATGCTTTTCCTGTATTTAACCAGTATTTCCCATACTGACCTTAAGTTACCTCCTATTTCCCTGTGATATATCTTTATTCAAAGACAACATGACTGTCTATGTAGAAAATCCCAAAGAATCTACCAAAAAGCTACAGATCTGTAAGTGAATATTACAGTGTTGTAGGAAGACAAGATTTCTGTATAAAAATCTATCATATTTCTATAAAATAGCAACAAGCAAACAGAAATTAAAATGCTAAAAATATCATTTACAAGAGCAAAAAACCCATGAAATACTTAGGGGTGAAACTAAGTAATATGTACAAGATTGGTATTAATATTTTGAAATTACAATTGATGACATAAAGAAGACAAATAAATGGACAGACATACTTTGCTTATGTATTGGAAGAGTGAATATTGTTAAGCTATTAATTCTTCTCAAGTTTATCTGTGAATTCAACATAAATACTATCAGGGTTCCAGTAGCCTTTTTGGATAGAAATTGGTAAGCTGATTCTAAAATTTACATGAAAAAACAAAGGATCTAGAATATTGTACAAACAATTGGAAATCCATATGTTAAAAAAAATGAACCTTGACGCTTGCCTTGTAACAGATCAAAACAAACAATCTGATATTAAAAATGGGCAGAGGAGCTGAATAGACATTATTCCAAAGAAGACATACAAATGATCAATAGGTTCATGAAAAGGTGCTCATCATCAGTAATCATCAGGAAAATATAAATCAAAATCTTGTTTTATATGTTAAAATGATTATTATAAAACAGACAAGAGCTAACAAGTCCTGGTGAAGATGTGGAGAAAAGGGAATATTTATGCACTATTGGTGGGATTAGAAATTGGTACTGCCACTATGAAGGAGCTTCAAACACTTCAAAGCAGAATTACTATATTATCAGTAATCACACTTCTGAGTATTCCCAAAGAAAATGAAAACGAGATCTTGAAGAGATACCTGCATTCCCATGTTCATTGTGGCATTATTCATAATAGTTAAGATATGGAAACAACCTAATTTTGTTTGTCTGATACTTCCTCTTAGTTAGCTTAATAGTCAAGTTATGAGCAGGGAAAACTTTAAATGCCTTGAACCTATAATTCAGACTTTTTCAAAGGGCTGTGTGTGTGTTTGAGGGGCATGCCTTCAGTGTTATAGATTGCTTTTTTGGTCTTAAATACTGTCACTGGCAAACCCGATTAACAATTCCGAGGGAATAAAAATAGAATCTGGATAATAAAATAAATTTTTTTTTCCTCTTTGTGCTTAGTCTAGTCTTGCTCATTGGTTGCCACATGCCTTCATAAATGGAACATATACCTGGATGAGCCCTCCTTTTCCACTGGAGACCTACCTCAAAGGAAGTCCTGCCAGGTTGTTGGATATTGGTTGGAAATTAGTCACACAAATACCATAAGATTCAACCCAAATAAGATTTCTGGTTCAGGAAATTTGGAATCAGTGCCGAACTGTTAATGGATTCCTTGAAAGACAAAATTGGCGGCATCCAATGGGGCAGACTGTGATGTGACTGGGGGTCCCCCTTGAATTTATAATAGCCTGTGCTTAAGATAGTCCTTCCCCAGTCAGAATATCCCACAGGTTAGACAGGACTGCCTCAAGAGCCAGAGTCGTTTAGGCATGTTAGTTCTTAACCTACTTGGTCTATTAGGAAGTGGCACAGCTATCTGAGTCAAGGGTCTTCTCTTTTCTCCTTTCAACCAAAAAGAAGGAGTTTTAGACTTCACACCATGTGAGTGCTAAAAGCACGAGGGAGTTCCATGGGGTGCTCAGCAGGTCACTAAAGCATCTGGTATTCTGTGCTGATACCAGGAGGAGAACTTGTGGAACCTCAGTTGATAATCACCCAAGATTCGCCTGCCAAGCAGAGGGGCCATGTAGGCAGTGAGTGTTTCTTGTCTGGCCAGCAGCTCACAGGTCTTCCAGGTACTGGAGTTCTTGGTCTTACAAAAGGCTCCCAGGGCTCCCCTGCCTACTTCAGAGAAACTCACACCATGCAGCAGGGATTAAAAAAAAAAAAATCTCAATCATAATAAGATAAAGGAAATCATTAGAAGCCAACAAAACCTTTCATCATTCCTAGAGTGCCCCAGGGAATATCACCAAATCTGTACTACTACTGGTCCTGGGTGATTAGAAAGGAATGCAATCCTGGTCCTGTTTAATTTCCCAAAGTGACCTAGACATGAAGTGAAAACTTCAGAAAGTGGAAGCAGAACCAGATAGCCCTCCCTGCCTCTCCCCTCAGCAAGGTTACCTACCAGGTGTTTAATAACCAAGTTATAGAGGAGGAAATGTCAGAGGATAAAAGGGCCTGGGGGTATCAGCAAAGGCCTCAGTTCAGTTCAGTTTAGTTCAGTCGCTCAGTCGTGTCCGACTCTTTGCGACTCCATGAATCACAGCACGCCAGGCCTCCCTGTCCATCACCAACTCCCGAAGTTCACTCAAACCCATGTCCATCAAGTTGGTGATGCCATCCAGCCATCTCATTCTCTGTTGCCCCCGTCTCCTCCTGCCCCCAGTCCCTCCCAGCATCAGAGTCTTTTCCAGTGAGTCAACTCGTCACATGAGGTGGCCAAAGTATTGGAGTTTCAGCTTTAGCATCAGTCCCTCCAATGAACACCCAGGATTGATCTCCTTTAGAATGAACTGGTTGGATCTCCTTGTAGTCCAAGGGACTCTCAAGAGTCTTCTCCAACACCACAGTTCAAAAGCATCAATTCTTCGGTGATCAGCTTTCTTCACAGTCCAACTCTCTCATCCATACATGACCACTGGAAAAACCATAGCCTTGACTAGATGGACCTTTGTTGACAAAGTAATGTCTCTGCTTTTTAATATACTATCTAGGTTGGTCATAACTTTCTTTCCAAGGAGTAAGCGTCTTTTAATTTTATGGCTGCAATCAGCATCCGCAGTGATTTTGGAGCCCCCAAAAATAAAGTCTGACACTGTTTCCACTGTTTCCCCATCTTTTTCCCATGAAGTTATAGAATGGGCATTCACAGAACCATTAGAATATAAACTGCATGCACAGATTCTCACCCATTCCTTTCTATATGTTCCTGAATGCCCTGTACCCCTGTATATCATACAAACATTCAGGCTACTATCCACCTAATGGGAGACAAGCTGGAGATTAGTGTTTCCCTAGACCAAGGCACAAAGAGATAATGGTAATTGCTGAGGAAAACCTTACCTAGGCAGAACAAGTGGACCTCCTAGGAGTAAATCCCGAGGTTTGCGCCCACGGATAGGGGTGTGGGTAGGCTAGTTGTAGGAGCCAGTCCTGTGATTGTCCATCTAAAACCTGGATATACATTGTCCCAGATTTAGCTCAAATATCACAAACTAGGGTGACCTATCTAGGCTTCATTCTCACAGGTCAGAGAAGCCTACTCCAGAAAAGAAGTCATTTGCAGCCTCACCTACCCTAAAACTGGAAGATAGCTTAGGAGTTTCCTTAGGATGGCTGGGTTTTGCCACATCTGGATCCCTAAATATGGTCTAATATCTAGGCCTCTATATGAAAAGTTGAAAGGAAAGAATGATCCCTTTGAATGGGATTGAAACTGTGTAACTCAGACTGGGATTCGAACCTTAATTCCCTTGAATGGAACAACTCAAGTATGCTCTCCAGGTAGAAGAAACCATGAAAGCTCTCATGGAATATAGTAACCAAGAACTGTTCCTTCCCACCAGCACCTAGGTGTATCTAAAAACCCTCAAGATCAGCTCCCTCCTAAGTAGAATGGACCCCACTTGGTGATTCTGAGAGAGGAGGGAAAGTGGCTGGATACAACTGCTAGATAAATGAAGAATGGGTGCAGCCGTTAGGATGCAATAAAAACTGGCTGGAACCAAAGTGACTTCGAGAATATTTCTGTCATTGATCTTTAGCTCATTATGCCTTCATTGTAATACTAAAAATCACTCCCCCTTTTATTCCTTGACAGTTTCAAGGTAGACCATAAAAGGCCAAAAGTGGATAGTGGCCCAGTCTGCTAGACAGCCCATTGTGTGTGTGTGTTCTGCTGCTCATTCGTGTCCAACTCTTTGTGACCCTATGGATTGTAGCCCACCAGGTTTCTCTCTCCATGGAATTCTCCAGGCAAGAATACTGGAGTCGGTTGCTATGCTCTCCTCCAGGGGATCTTGCCAGTCCAGGGATTGAACCCACATCTCTTGCATTGGCAAGTAAATTTCTTTACCACTGAACCACCTGGGAAGTCCTAGATAGCCCATCACTGGCATGAATTCAGTGTCTCCTTGGGCCTCACATTCCAGACTTGGTTCTCATTGACTGACTCCTTCTTCTCACTAACTTTCTCTCAAATTTACAAGTTGGATCTTGAAGAAAGAAAACAAAAAACCACAGACATTAGGGAAAAGATGGAACACATAAATGCTCCCTTCTGGTTAATGTCCCCATCCTCTTTGAACTCTGCTCCAATTTGTTTTTACGATCCCAGAGATGGAGTTTGGTAGGGCAAAGGGTACTGTGGAAAGTGTGTTGTTGATGAAATGCAACGTAGTGTCGCCTTGAGGTGAGGTGAGACTGATCACTCTGGTGAGAGAAGAGCCTGAAACCCAAAGAGGACTTCTAAGAGTTGACTGTGATGGAGAGGATGCTGGAAAATTGCCTGAATGTTTCATGCTTTTCATAGGATGAGTGAACCTGTGAAGAACCAGCTGGATTTGCCCTTCTGGGAGTAAGGGGTTTGCTTTCTCTGAGACTTGCTTTGAGCACATGTCAAAGGGAAATAAGTACGTGGAAATTCTTCTAAACCCTGCCCAATATGCTTCTGACATGGAGAAAGAAAATAGGCTGGTTGTAGAAACAACCTAGCTGCCCTGGTTGCTCAGCGGTAAGGAATTTGCTTGCCAATGCAAGAGAGGTTTGATGCCTGGGTAAGGAAGATCCCCTGGAGAAGGAAATGGCAACCCTCTCCAGTATTCTTGCCTGGAAAATCCCATGGACAGAAGAGCCTGGTGAGCTACAGTCCATGGTGTCTCAAAGAGTCGGACACAACTTAGCAACTAAACAACTGCAGCAACAACAGAAACAACCTAGAACTTGTAATTGGGTTTGTCTCTTGCTTGAAATCTTGAGAGTACAAATGAAATTATAGAACAGAAGCAGAGTCACAGATGTAGAAAACAAACCTATGGTTACCAGGGGATAAGAGGTGGGGGGAAGGATAAATTGGGAGATTAGGACTGACATGTACACGCTGCTGCTGCTGCTGCTAAGTCACTTCAGTTGTGTCCGACTCTGTGTGACCCCATAGACGGCAGCTCACCAGGCTCCTCCATCCCTGGGATTCTCCAGGCAAGAATAGTGGAGTGGGTTGCCATTTCCATCTCCAATGCATGAAAGTGAAAAGTTAAAGTGAAGTCGCTCAGTTGTGTCCGACCCTCAGCAACCCCATGGACTGCAGCCTTCCAGGCTCCTCCATCCATGGGATTTTCCAGGCAAGAGTACTGGAGTGGGGTGCCATTGCCTTCTCCGATGTACACGCTACTACATATAAAATGATAACTATACCTGCTGTATAGCCCAGGGAGCTCTACTCAATACTCTGTAATGGCCTACATGGGGAAAAAAATCCTAAAAAAACAACCAAAAAATGAGCAGAGAGTAGATGTATATACACGTGTAACTGATTCACTTTGCTGTACAGCTAAAACTAACACAACGTTGTCAATCAACTATATTCCAGTAAAAAAAACAAAAAAGCAAAAACCCAAGAGTCCTCTCTTCTCCTTCAGAGTCCATTGTGCATGCATGGTTCAGCTCCAGCCTTCTTTGTCATGTCACTTCTAGTGCTGGCATGAAGTCAAACTGGTTTCTCCCTTTTTTTCGATCTGACACACAACAGTCCCCAGGCATTCATTGCCTGCACTGGCAAAGAGAAGAGATGATGAGTAACTATTCATTCTATCCCTGACATCTGTCTGGATATGGTCTAGACTTATGGGGTATGAATTAGATTAGGATAGGTGTGGAACATGTACAGGTACTCAGGATTGCTAGGGACCAACTAAGGAATACTCTTCTGGTCTCACAGGACCTTTAGATTTGGGTTAGAACCAGAATGGCCTCTGGGCTGTCCTATTATACAAATCATAACCATGCTGGGATTATTCTGAACAGTTAAAATATGGACACATCCACTATCAGACTAATTTAAGAACACCTCTAGTTGTTTTACTTATTTTTTAACTGAAGGATAATTGCTTTACAGAATTTTGTTTTCTGTCAAACATCAAAATGAATCAGCCATAGTTATACATATATCCCCTCCCTCTTGAACCTCTCTCCCATCTCCCTCCCCGTCCCACCCCTCTAGGTCGACACAGAGCCCTGTTTGAGTTCCCTGAGACATACAGCAAATGCCCATTGGCCGTCTATTTCACATATGGTGATGTAAGTTTCCATACAGCTCACCCTCTCCTTCCCTCTCTCCGTGTCCATAAGTCTGTTCTCTATGTCTGTCTCTCCACTGCTGCCTTGAGGGTAAATTCATCAGTACCATCTTTCTAGATTCCACATATGTGTGTTAGTACACGATATTTATCTTTCTCTTTCTGAGTCACTTCACTCTATATAATAGGTTCTAGGTTCATTCACCTCATTAGAACTGACTCAAAGGTGTTTCTTTTTATGGTCGAATAATATTCACCGGGAGTTGGTGATGGACAGGGAGGCCTGGCGTGCTGTGATTCATGGGGTCGCGGAGAGTCGGACACGACTGAGCAACTGAACTGAACTGAACTGAACTGAATATTCCATTGTGTGTATGTACCACAACTTCTTTATCCGTTCATCTGTCGATGGACATCTGGGTTGCTTCCATGTTCTAGCTATTGTAAACAGTGCCATAACGAACACTGGGGTACACGTGTCTCTTTCAGTTTTGGTCTTCTCAGGGTGTGTGCCTAGGAGTGGGATTGCTGGGTCATATGGAGGACACCTCTAGCTTTTTGTTGTTGTTGTTGTTCTGCATTAAGCGTTGTCCAGGAAAAAAAAGAGGGCCTTTGAGGATGTTGCTGGGGAGATCTGGTCTCTAAGTTCTTCATGCTGCTCCTTTTCTGTTTTACAGCTTTCTTGAGATATGTTCACATACTCATCAATTTAAAGTGTGCAATTTAGCAGTTTTAATATATTCACAGCTATATGCAATTACCACCACAATCTATTTTATTTATTTATTTATGGCTGTGCAGCATGGTCTGCAGGATCTTCATTCCCCAACCAGAGACTGAACCTCTGCAGGGGAAGTGCAGAGTCTTAACCACTGGACTGCCAGGGAAATCCCTACAATCAATTTTAGAATATTTTTATCACCTCAAAAAAGAAACCCCATACACTTTAGCTATTATTGTCTCTTCCTACAACCTCCCCTGCCCTAAGCAACCACTGATCTACATTCTGTCTCTTGAGCTTTGCCTATTCTGGACATTTCACATGCATAGAATCATGTAATATGTGGCTTTTTGTGACTGACTTCTTTTACTCAGTGTAATGCTTTCAAGGTTCATCCATGTTGCAGCATGCATCAGTACTTCATTCCTTTTTATTACTGAATAATATTGCATTGTGTGAATATCCATTTGTATACCCCTTCATTGGTTAATAGGCATTTAGGTACACTTTGACTGTTAGGAATAATGTTGCTATGAACATTTGTATACAAGTTTTGATATGTTTTCATACGTGTCTATACCTAGCAGTGGAATGCTGGATCAAATGGTAGTAATGTACTTAACTTTTTGAAGAACTGCCAGACTGTTTCTACAGTGGCTACACCATTTCACACTGTTTTTGTCCTTTATTTCTAGTGTTCCACTTACCTACCCACATGGTGGTTTTCATAGTCTTCTGACTTCAAGGTAGAAACTGAGACTATCAAATCAGATAAGATATTTGAAAGCACAAGCCACCTGAAATATATTACTGGCATCAGAACTATCCACTGCACCTACCTTTAAGGCACTATTAAAAATTATCTTTCTATAGATATTTAAATATATCCTCATAATAATCTAATTCTCCCTGTTACATCTTTCCTATTATAAAATAACTACAAAGGAGAAAAGACGCTAAACATATAAAGCTATTTATAAAATTTTCTATAGGCCATGTTTTATCACTCTTGGCTAAATTTATTTATTCCTTTTTACATCCTCCTTCTTGCCAGGCTTCTGACTCTAGCACCAACTTAAAAGGGATCTGTTGTCATTATCATTAAATATATTGAATTTGTTTGGTACTTTGACTGTTTTACATATATCTTAAAATTCCAGCGTGCCCTAAGGAGATAAAAATCTATGCATTGTACCTCAGAGCTTTTCACCACAATGCTCTGGATTTCTTTCACATGTCTTGAGTCAAATCCTGGATTTACTAATTGACTAGATTTGTGATTTCAGACAATCTCTTTTAAGTTCTTTTTTTCATACTATCACCTTTACAGTATCATATGAGATCATGAATGTGAATGGAATATATAACATTAGTACCAGATATATGTGGAGGTTTTCTTAATCAGTTTAGCTATGCATGTCTTATCTGTAGATATTAAATGCTGAGAAACTTGCTGTGAAAGATACTATTTACAGTTAGAAGTTATTTGCTGTTTCCCTCAACTTGGCCAGATTGCCTTTCTAGAAAGAAAGTATCTTTAGTAACAAGCTTCTCTAATTAATTCTTTATACTTCTCAAAGATCCTCCAACAACTGCTTTGTTTTCCTTCTCAGAGGACTTGAGTTTCCTGCTGACATTCATTCTACAACTGTCAGGACATTTCATTCTCCATTCTGAACAAGACTCTCATCCAGTATGATTTTGGCTGCTCCATGCTTACCATGTGATAAAACTCATTTCACTATTTCATTTGGGATAGTTCCTGCATCAAATATTTCTAAGTGTTCACTACCAATCATCACAGATAGTGACTGCAGCCATGAAATTAAAAGATGCTTGCTCCTTGGAAGAAAAGCTATGACAAACCAGTTATGGCCAATAACCATCAGTTTCTGGCCCTTGCTTTAATGTTTCAAGTGTGTACATTACAGATACCAGGCAGGATGCCCTTGTTCTTCACTTTACTGTTTTCCCTGGAATTCTTGTTAGCAGTCAGGATGGTGGGAAGTATCCCTTTTCTGGATGGAGCTGATGGTTGGTGGGGGCAGTTTCATGGTTATTATTGCTCATATGGTTGCCTTTCTTTTTCTGCTACATCTGAGAAGTGGTTGAGTTTAGACTTCCAGCTCTTCCCAAGTGAAGTCCCTCTGTGTCTCCTGTGATTTCAAGTTAGGTAATGAATTTGAAAAGAGTATGTCTGTTTGTAAAAATTAATTAATTTTTGGCTGCACTGGGTCTTCATTGCTGCAAGTGGACTTTGTTAGTTTTGGAGAGTGGGGGGTTACTCTCTCGAGTTGTCCTGTGCGGGCTTCTCATTGCGGTGGCTTCTCTTATTGCGGAGCACAGGCTCTAGAGCACAGGGTTCAGTAGTTGTGGCCTAAGGGCTTAGATGCCCCATGGCATGTGGAATCTTATCAGACCAGGGATTGAACCCCTGTCTCCTGCATTGGCAGGTGGATTCTTAACCACTGGACTACAGTCCAGAGTGTGTCTTAAAATAGTTTTGTACTCTCATGTAAGTTCCTGCATATCCCTAATTTTGTCACGATCGGAATCTATGAACTAGTGGACTAATTGCTGTGGTTATAAAAAAAATTCTCCAAAGTGAAAAAGAAAACCAGAACATTGTGATTCCAAAGTCAATGGAAGACTCTTTCAATAATGGAGATGAATATAGTTGAAAAGGTAAATGGAATTAAAAAGTATTTAACTTTTAATTTGAACTGTTAGGCTTATAGAGAATGTGGAAAAAAGATTTTCTGTATCAAGATTGCCAGGAGAAATATCAATAACCTGAGATATGCAAATGACACTACCCTTATGGCAGAAAGCGAAGAACTAAAGAGCCACTTGATGAAAGTGAAAGAGGAGAGTGAAAAAGTTGGCTTAAAGCTCAACATTCAGAAAATGAAGATCATGGCATCCAGTCCCATCACTTCATGGCAGATAGATTGGGAAACAGTGACAGACTATTTTTTTTGGTTCCAAAATCACTGCAGATGGTGACTGCAGCCCTGAAATTAAAAGACCCTAACCCCTTGGAAGAAAAGTTATGACCAACCTAGATAGCATATTAAAAAGCAGAGACATTACTTTGCCAACAAAGGTCCATCTAGTTAAGGCTATGGTTTTTCCAGTGGTCGTGTATGGATGTGAGAGTTGGACTATAAAGAAAGCTGAGAGCCAAAGAATTGATGCTTTTAAACTGTGGTGTTGGAGAAGACTCTTGAGAGTCCCTTGGACTACAAGGAGATCCAACCAGTCCATCCTAAAGGAAATCAGCCCTGATACACATTGGAAGGACTGATGTTAAAGCTGAAACTCCAATACTTTGGCCACCTGATGTGAAGAACTGACTCATTTGAAAAGACCCTGATGCTCGGAAAGATTGAAGGCGGGAGGAGAAGGGGACTACAGAGGATGAGATGGTTGGATGGCATCACCAACTCAATGGACATGAGTTTGAGTAAACTCCGGGAGTTAGTGATGGACAGGGAGGCCTGGTGTGCTGCAGTCCATGGGGTTGCAAAGAGCTGGACATGACTGAGCAACTGAACTGAACATTAGCACAGTAATCAAAACAAGGGAATGAACATTAGTACAACATTAGGAACTAAATTAGAGACCTTATACACGTGTCAACAGTTTTCCCACCAATGTCCCTTTTTCTTTACAGGATACCATATTACATTTAGTTGTTATTTCTTCCTATTCCCTAGCAGTCTATAATTGCCCTGAGATCTTTCCTTGTCTTTCATGATCTTGACAGTTTCAAAGAGTATTGAGGAATTATTTTTTGGAACATCCCCCAATTTCAATTTGTCTAATGTTGTTTTCATGATTGAATGAGATTATACATTTTCAGCAAGAATACCAAAGAAATGATCAATGATCAGGACTTAGCACTTCCATTGCAGGGGCCAGAGTTTAATCTCTGGTCAGGAACTAGGATCCCAGAAGTTGTCCAGTGAGGCCAGAAAAAAAAAGAATCCAAGACTACTTGATTGGAAAAAACTGAACTTTAATGTGAAAGTCATAGATGAAAGATTAGAGTTGTATATCAAAAGTTCTAGGACAGAATGGGGAGGGCGGGTAGAATAATGCTATCCCCCCAAGGATATCCACCAAACATGTGAATAAATTAAATAGAATGTGATCAACTATGAGCATGCATGCTCAGTCATGTCTGGCTCTTTGTGACCCCATGGACTGTAGTCTGCCAGGCTCCACTGTCCATGGGATTCTCCAGGCAAGAATACTGGAATGGGTTGCCATTTCCTTCTCCAGGGGATCTTCCCCACCCAGGGATCGAACCCACGTCTCTTGCATCTACTGCATTGTCAGGCGGGTCCTTTACCACTACTGCCACCTGAATATATTAGGTTATAGATAAAGGGGAATTAAGGTTGCAGGTGAGCTAAAGGTTGCTAATCAGTTGATTTTAAAATAGGAAGATTGGAGAAGGAAATGGCAACCCACTCCAGTGTTCTTGCCTGGAGAATCCCAGGGATGGTGGAGCCTGGTGGGCTGCCGTCTATGGGGTCGCACAGAGTCGGACACAACTGAAGTGACTAGCCAGTAGAAGTACCATTTTCTAGATTCCACATATATGCATTAATACACAATACTTCTTTTCCTTTTTCTGACTTACTTCACTCTGTATGACAGATTCAAGATCCAGTTTATACCCCATTTGATGGTGGGGTATATCAAAACCAGAAGACCTTGGCTGGTGAACTTTTTAAGCTTAAGAATAGAAAAACTTAAGAATTACTACCAAAAAATGAATCAGTATCAATTTTTTAAAGTAAGAGTGTAGAGCAGTGATATTTTCTTCAGCATATGATCCTAATATACTTGAAACTGAAGAGAAACTTCATATCCTATGCCTTTATTTGTTTAGATCTTATAATTCATCAAGTGGGTTTTTAATGTTTTTAATTTTCGACATTAAGTCTCAAAAATCATATTGAAATTTTTAGAGATATTTTCACGAACACTCCATCTTTTCCTCAAGTCATTACTTCAAGTTTTAAAATAAAATCCTTCTAGGTAAAAGAAAAAAAAATAAAATAAAATAGGAAGATTATCCTAGATTATCCGAGTGACTCTGTTGTAATCACAGGGATCCTTAAAGGGTTAACACTTGGTCTGATGTGACACGAGAAGGACCCAAACTGTCATTTCTGCCTTGAGATAAAAAGAAGGGCGGCAGAACCCAAGGAATGAAAGTAGCCTCTGGAAGTTGGAAAAGGAAACAAATTCTTTTCAGGAGCTTCCAGAAAGTAAGGCAGCCCAGCCAACACCTCGATTTTGGTCCAGTTTGAGACTGTCAGACTTCTGACTTACAGAATGTAGGCTAATAAATTTGTGTTAAGCCACTATTCGGAAAAGGCAATGGCAACCCACTCCAGTACTCTTGCCTGGGAAATCCCATGGACGGAGGAGCCTAGTGAGCTACAGTCCATGTGGTCCCGAGGAGTCGGACACCACTGAGCGACTTCACTTTCACTTTTCACTTTCATGCACTGGAGAAGGAAATGGCAACCCACGCCAGTATTCTTGCCTGGAGAATCCCAGGGACGGCAGAGCCTAGTGGACTGCCGTCTATGGGGTTGCACAATCGGACACAACTGAGGTGACTTGGCAGCAGCAGCAGCAAGCCACTATTCTGTAGTAATTTGTTAGCTCAGACAAAACAAACTGACTACTTACATCTGAACTTTAAGGGACTCTATATCTTGGTCCCTCCCTAGTTTACTGACTTCCCCCCCTTTATTCTTTTCCTTTTGATTTTGGCTCCAGTCAGCTGGTTGTTACTTAAATATTATCCCAGTCGATTTTAGGTGTTTATGTTTCTGGGTATGTGAAACATAGGGTTCTAAATAAATTTTGTTCTTATACAAAATTGCCACTCCCCTGTTAATCCTGAAACCTTGTTCCCATTCTCCCCTTCTCCCCACCCTTCTCATACAGGATATAATTCACTTTAACTTCTGGTGTATTCCCGGGATCCTCCCCCTGACAAATGAGCAAGTGTTGACTCCTCTCTCTGACAAATGAGTATTTGTGTGTGTTCTTACATCCCCTTGTCTCTTTCACAAAGGGTGTACTTTTTAAAAAATATTTATTAATCTGCATCTTGTCTTAGTTGCATACATGGGATCTTCGTTGCTCCACTACATGCAGGATTTTAGCTTCCCCAAAAGGGACTGAATCCTTCTGCATTGCAAGGATTCTTAACCAGTGGACCACCAGGAAAGTCCCCAGAAAGTGTGTACTTTTTCCTTTAAGCAAATTTAACTTTTCAAAGTCCAGCGAATTTGGCACAAGAAGGCTACCTATGACTTTAAGCAAATGTTTTGTTTAAATGCTAAGGGCCAGAATTAAATGAATTAAAACGAGACATGAGGGAAATGAAACAGAATAGTTTACTTTCAGTAAATTCTTCTAATCCTTACCTGCAATTAGACTGTACACTAGGTACTTCTCATCACAGATGCTGGTAACCGAGTTGCATTAATTTTAGTAAATGTGGGCAGCAGAGAGTGCCAACTGTTGAATTGGCACAGACAGGTCAATTACTCCCTTTCCGGAGGCTCATTGGGTAGGTGTTAGAATACTGAGACATTTCTGATGACGGGTCTGTGTATTCCCAGATGCTTGAATCCTAAAGCCTTCACTTAGGTACCTTGCCCAACTGTGCCACAGCATCGCAGTTTTGGTCGCTGAGCCCAAACTGGAGCCCCAAACTGTGTTAAGAGTGGTCCTACAGAGCAGGGCCTTCCCCACAATATACAACCCTGCCCAAAGGGGCCAAAAACAATGTAAAATATCACACCTGAACCTATACCTTTCCTCAAGTGAACTGAGAAGTGTTTGGTAGCCATTAACAAACTAATCACAAATACCCTCCCACTTCCATCTGCAGCAACAAACATTCCCAGGATCCCGGGCCGTTTGGACTGACGTTACTTCCGGGAAAAGTAACCTTTCTTTGGCGGTTGCAGATCAGAGAGGTCTCGCGACATTTGCTCCCGCGAGATCTGCTTGCTCACTCTAGCGATGACATCCTCCTCCTCCTCCCCGCCGCCTTTCGGCAATCTTCGCCAGTCCCAGCCCCGACCAATCTGCCCTCAGATGGCATGGATCAGGGTCTTCCCCCGAACCCCGGTCCGCGCGGGGCGTCAGGCGGCAGCGGCGGGGTGCGAGCTGCACGAGGCCGACAGCAGCGGCACTGCGGACGGCCACGGGCTGGCGACGAGCAGTGAGCGTGGGCGGGGCGGGGGTAAGACTACTGAGTAGCGGCTCGATTGTTCTGGCCTGGCTATGGCGCCTCTCCTCCCCCCCGCCATGGCTCCCCGTGTCCCTGCTCCGCTCCTCTCAGTGAGTGAAAGTGGCCGCCGCCGCCGCCGGCCCAGCGCCCGCAGCCGCCTCAGCGCCGCCGCCATCTTGGGGTCCCAGGAGCCGCCGAAGGAGCGAGCTAGGAGCGTCCACGCCCAACGTAGTCACCGTCCCACGGCCTCAGAGAGCGAACCGCGGCTCCACCGTCGGCGGGGCGACCCCCCCCTCCGGACCCCGCCCGCACCCCGCCCCCCCTCCGCCGCCGCCGCGGCGGCGGGGCCCGGCGGCCCGAGGTGAGGCGACTAGACGTGGGCGGACGAACGGAGGGGGGGTTGTGTAGGCCCCGTTGCGCCCCTCTCTGTGGGCGACGACTGGGCCGCGTCTTAAAGGGGCCGTCGCCCCCGGCCCTGGGATTTGTTGGGGTTAGTAGGGAGGATGGGTGTGGACACTCCTCGCAGGGTTGGGACCTCAGGGATCTGGGCCTTGTTCTTACTCTCTCCTACCTCGGGAGACCCGGGGTCACGCGGTGACCTCGGCCAGCCGAGAAAGCCCGTGGGGCGCCCACACGTGAGGAGTGTGTTAGACCAGGTGCACGTGGGACCCGGTGGGGCGGTGTCGGCTAACACGTGTGTGGGTTTGGGGGTGGGGTGGGGCAGGGCGGGGGCTGGTTGGGCTCGAGTGGGAACCCGGTGTGGACTGCTCTATTTGTCCTTTTAAACACATGAGCTCTAAGGGCTTGATAGTGTGTCAGTTTATGGAAGCGAGTTGGGATCTGGGTGAATGGTCCGTTTTGCTTGTTGGTGTTGGCTGGGTGCAGCCTAACACGTGCGCACACTTAGGAGTGTGTAGGTGTCACCCCTTCTAGGCTTTTTGGCCTTTGTAGGGCGTCTAGGCAAGTGTCATCCAATTTGACGTTCCTTCTTGAGGTCGCTGTTGAAAACTCCTACTTCCGTAATCAGCGAGGGTGGAAGCCCCCTACAGTTTAGGAGTGAGAGGTTCTAGGAAGGCACTCACTATTTTAGTTTTAACAGCCAGCTCTGCCGAATTCTTTGATTCAAACCCTGTCTAGTTGTATGTTCGTGTACTTAACTTGTTGGTAGAATGGAAGAAGACGTGAGGTGGTTGACTTTGCTAAGATCTCAGGTACCCAGCTTACTTTTCCAGTCAATGACTTTCAAGATTTCCTTTCCCAAAGGGAATTTTCATTGTGGTTTACAAGTGGCGGCTTTTTGTTAATCATTTTTAAGGTAACACCTTTAGTGAGATATAGTTCACAGACCAAAAAGCTCCGCCTTTTAAAGTGTACAATTCCATGATTTTTAGCATACGAATTGAATTGTATAGCTAGCACAGTGAGTGCACTGCCTAACTGATCACTCCAAAAAGAAGCCCCCTTAACAGTTACTCCCTTCTCTTCACCCAGCCCCTAGCAGTCACTAATCTCTTTTCTGTTTTTGTAGATTTGCCTACTCTGGATATTTTATATAAACAGAATCATACAATATGTGTCCTTTTGTGGCTGTCTTCTTTCACTTAACCATGTTTTCAAGGCTCTTTCATGTTATAGCATGTATCAGGACTTTGTTTCTTCTTGTTGCCAATTAGCGTTCCAATTCTGGTTGTGTTTTATTCTTGAAATTCTCAAGCTCTTCCTATAATACATTTTACTTAGTTATTATATATGGTAAAAGTCGCATACTTAACTAGATTCTAAAATAATTTTTAAGAGTTAAATTCCATTGTTTTAGTTTACTATGTTTTATTCCTCTACAATTTGTTTCAGAAGAATCCAAATCAATTTTTAAAGGTCTGTTTTTTAATAGGAAAAAACTAATGTAAAGAACACAAATATGATTAGAAATTTTATGACTAATAAAAACATTTTGAGTACATCAAGGTACAAATGTGATTCAGTCTCAGCTACAGACCCTAAAACTGTGGTGTTATAATTTCACTTAGTGAAAGTTTGTCATGATACTACCAAGGGAAGGTATCATTAAACAGTTTTTGACTGCCGTTAACTTGTGTAGACATAGGACTAGGGAAGGACTAATAGGCATCTTTTCTGCCCACAAGGTTAAAACTGGCTTGGGGATAACATAAAGTTCATACAAAATACAAATGCTGGGATACATTGAGTTTTAGAGTGGGTAAGATTTAGATAAGATTGGTAGGAATTGGATAAGATTAATAGGAAACTCTGAATTTGTGTAGGAAAATAAGTGAAGTTGGTGACAGGTTTGCTTCTTAAGCACAAGGATTTTGATACACTAGGTCGTAGCCCGTACAAGACTGAGAAGAGCATAGTTGTTAATACTTACCAAATACCTTATATGGGCACTGATCTAATCAGCAGGGCTCCTGTTCTACCTCATACCGTCACCTTGGCAGTTAGGATTTCAGCATATGAGTTGGGAGAGTGAAGGGACCTAAATCTTTGAACCATGGCTGTGCTTTAAATGAGAAATTTCAGTTGTAGAAGCACTGGCTTCGCTTGCTAATTGTAGTTCAGTAGGTTTGCTTAGAGTTGAAAAGTTGGTCACAAAGAAGTTTAATGCCTGGGTTTTTAAGTACATCAGAGAGATTTCCATATGTGTTAGGTCAGAAGTAGGGTATCAGTAATAGCCAACGTCATTGACAAATTAGATGTGGAAAAAATCACTAGGACTAAATGCTGTCCTTTTTTTTCTTTAAAATTTGGCACACATCTTGTGGTATTTTAGTTCCCCAGCCAGGAACTGAACCTGAGCCCTTGGCTGTGAAAGCAGAGTCCTAACCACTGGACCGCTAGGGAATTCCCCATATTTTAAACTGTCTAAAAGACAATGAATAAACTGTGTGACATGCCTTTGTAAACCTTCATTACCAAGGTTTGGTAACTGTGTGATGGTGTCGGAACAGTATCCTTACATTATTTATGTGCTTTGAACCCCTTTTTAGTCTAAAGAAACCGGTGAACCCCTTCTCAGAATTTGATTTTTCAAATGTATAAAATATAGTTCACGTTATAACAATTAGTGATTGTCCTGCTCATACCGCTGTGGTATGCTTCAGGAACTACATTCAGAATTGAAGAAGATGTTAGTTTCAGTTATAGGTTAGTGAAAATAAGGATGTACCTTTTTTTCCATCCAACTTCTTGGACCCTAGTTTAAAGAACCTTTGCTCTAGAGAGTCCAACATGTAGCTAAGTCTTTTTATATGCATCAAACCAGTGTTTTTTTTTTTTTTTTTTAAGAAGTAGAAGGATTGTTGGCTCAAATTTGCATTCACATGAACAGGACTTTTGAGGGGAAAAGCGAGTGATAATTTAGCTGAAGAGAAACCTGGCTGTATAATAGAAAGACACTGGTTTTGAACTTAAAAAGACTTGGGTTTGAGTCCCACTTAGCACTGAATAAGTCAGCGAACTTTTTGTTTCAGTTCTCCATATTTGTAAAACAGGTACAATAATTTTCACTTCTGAGATTAAATGACATATCAACTATAAGACAGCATATCGAGAAATGTTAGTTTAGTTTCACCTTTGAAGAACATATCAAAAACTTTAACATACGTTTAGTTTTGATTTGGAAGAGGAAACTTATGCAGTAGGAAAGAACATGTATGGCATACAGGGTTTTCTCAGGGTATTCATGTTTAGTGTTCACCTTTTTGTACTGGTATTAAAATGATTCATATTTCTTATAAATATAAACAGATAAGCTGCCTTTGCGTTTGCATGTGACAGCTACCTTTTCTGGCAAGAAGTTAGTTAACTGAGGAGGATAAACTGGGTAAATCTTTGATTCCTTGTTCATGATCAGAAAAATGGCTAGTGAACATCAATATGGTAAAAAGAATGCTAGGCCAAGTGGTCAGTTTTATCTCTGAGATTGTTGTCTAAATATTACCAGAAAGGCTGTCAACGAATTTGTCACTCCTGGAACTTTGTTGTTGATCCGGTGGTTTAAGACTTCATGCTTCACTGCAGGAGGCACAGGTTCAATTCTTGGGGAGCTAAGATCCCACATGTCTTATGGTGTGTCTAATAAATAAATAAATAAATGTTTTAAAAAGTCACTCCTCAGGTATGAAAAATAAAATTTAGAAACGGACTGTATTTGTATTATCTTGGTAGAAAACCACAGTGTATTCACTCTTAAATTATTACACCTCAAAGGAGAACAAATTAAGCAGGAGGGAAGTTTCCAGTATAAATATTGAAGGCAACAGTGAGGCTTTCATATAAAGATAAATTTGATTTCACAATGGAGTGATGAAGACTGAGGTGGACTGTCATTAAATTGTTAATCTGGAAAATTAGAACTAGCTTGAAAGATGAATATTGTTAGATAGGTGTATAATGAGTGGTTTGTTTATGAAACTTAATAACACAGAAAGTGGTTAAAACTCATGAACAGACCAGACCCAATTTGAATATTACAAAGCCGGAGAGTTTTCCATCTCTAGTTCATTTCAGGTCAACAACTATTTAATGATACTTGAACCTAATGGTTTATGAAACTCCTTATTTTGTTCATTCATTCACTCAATATTTATTTATTGAACACATACTGAATGTGCTTTGATCCGCCCAACAGTGATTTGTTGAGCATCTGCCACACTCAGGGACAGTGGTAAGACTCTGTTGGGCATGTACAAATTAATTAATCCAATTGTATGTATATATATTGGAGAAGGAAATGGCAACTCACTCCAGTCTTCTTGCCTGGGAAATCCCATGGACGGAGGATCCTGGTGGGCTACAGTCCATGGGGTCGCAAAAGAATTGTACTTGACTTAGTTTCTGAACAACAACATGTTTATGTATGGAGAGTACAGAGAGGCTCTGCAAAGAGAAACAGAATTGTGCACACTCTTAGAATGCCATTTTTTGTTTGTTGTTTAGTCACTAAGCCATGTCTGACTCTTTTGCAACCCTGTGGACTATAGCCTTCCAGGCTCCTCTGTCCCTGGGATTTCCCAAGTAAGAATACTGGAGTGGGTTGCTATTTCCTTCTCCAGAGGATCTTCTTGACCCAGGGATTGAACTCACATCTTCTGCATTGGCAGGTGGATTCTTTACCACTAGTCACCAGGGAAGCCCTAGGGTGCCATGGATAAGTGTAAAAGTATAAACCTAAATGTTTCTCTTGAGGTGCTGATATAAATTACTAGTACTTAGGTTTTTTTGTTTGTTTTAATATAGTGAAACATTCTTTTCATTTGTTTAAAGGTCCTAATCTGCCTTGTTAACAGAAGCATTGTCATCCAGTGGCCTTGTAGTATAGCCAGACCCCTTTTAGATGCTAGAGCCAGATGACCTGGGTTCAAATTTTAGCTCTCTTATTAACTGTGTTGCCTCTGGAAAGCGGTTTAAGCCTCAGTTTATTCATCTTTTAAATTAAGATAATGGAAATACCTACTTCACTCACTCACTTGCTCACAGAGACCTAAAAATTCTTACAGTGGAATCTGACAAAGGGTGCGCTCAACAAGCGTTAGCTATAATTGTAAGTACCATTTTGTTTTGACAGTTTAATCTAGAGTTTGTTTTAGTTTGTAAAGTATTGAAGTCAGAAACTTGTATTATGAATAGAAAATATCTCAAGTCTTTTTTTAGGTAACAGGTAAAAATACATCAGTAAAGAAAATCATTAAAATGCATTAACCTTGTGTTTATGTAATGAATACCAGTAGATAGAAATATCTTTCTATTTAAAATCATAGCTCAAAGAGATGATGTTTTACAACATTAGACTTTTTAGTTCAGGGTCTAAAATATTTCTGTCCAGGTTGTCATTCTAACGTTAGTAATAATTTGCCTTTTTTTAGAATCATTCTTAGAAAATAATTAAGCCAGACTCTACAGTAGGGATTGGGAAAAGTTTTCTGTAAAGGGTCAAATAATAAATCTTAGGCTTTGCTGGTCATGTTTTCTCTGTCTCAGCTACTCTTGTCTGCTATTGTATTGTGAAAGCAGTCATAGTCACTATGTAAATGACTGAGTGGGACTATTTTCCAGTAAAACTTTATGGGCACTGAAATTGTAATTTCATATAATTTTCATGTGTCCTGAATTTTCCCCAGTTACTTCAAGACTTAAAAACCATTCTTATCTGTCAGGATTTATAAAAATGGTCAGCAGGCTGAGTTTGACATGCAGGGCATGCCAACTCCTGTTCTAGAGTCTTGGCTGTGTAACTCTCTGGCTAAGTGATCTTGTGCTAGTTAATATTAAGCCTTTAATTCCATCATTTCAATAGGGATAATACATAAAAGTATTTACTTTATATATAGAGTTGTTAGAAATAAATGAAATGATCCATATGAAATGCTTAGCATCATCCCTGACACAAAGTGTTTAATAAATGCTATAAATTATTGTCATCTAGTTGAAACTCCCTCATTTTACACTGAGACTCTTGGGACCCCTAAAGGATAGCTATTACTGTTAAAGTCTGTATGGCTTGTCAGTAGCATTAAACTTAAAAAACTTGACTTCACCTTCTCTTTCTGCTGAACCATGCTGCTTCCATAGAGGATTGTAATATCATTTGATTCATTTAAAATACTGCCTGATAAAATTATTCTGTTGGCTATAGTAGTGGTGGATGCATGACTTTATGCATTTGCCAAACTCGCAGGGCCTTTATAGCACAGAGTAAACTTCAATATGTCCAAATTAAGCGAAAATCATTTTGGAGGTTGAAGAATTCCAGGAAGGAATGCAGATTGTGAAAAGAGAATGTAATAATAATATAAATGTATGAAACCACTTTATTAAAATTAGGAGGAGGGACATGCTAACCTAAGTAACCTTGAAAATGAGTGGACTCTTAAGACAAGGAACTGCATATGAGCACTGTAATCTAATTGTTACAGTTATGTTCTGTGAGATTACCACTTAATTGTGGTACTGAAATTGAGGCTGCAATTGAACAATTAAGTAAATGGATGGTGGGAGACAGACTACTTACTGTCGAGTAAGAATTTACAGATAATCAAGGGGAGGAGGCTAGAATAATCCTTGTGGTGATGGATTAAAGTTGGAGTCATCAGTATGAATCCGTTTAGCTTGATACAGATACAGGTGGTTGCATATACAAATTTTTAGAGGCACATACATAACATGGGTTTATATACACACAGGTATATTTCTGTGCTCTGTGCAGAGAAGGTTAAAAACCTAGGAGCACACCTAGTACCCACATCTTGTTTTCTTAAACCATTATGTAGTAAAAGGAACTGGAGCTCCTTGGAGAAATAGCTAACTCTAGGTTTGATACAGGAAATCTACAAGATGAGCCTGGAGCATCTTGTGCCAGAAGGTAAGGAAGTACTACAGCTCCCACCACCACCATTGCACCTTGATGAGGATATGTCAGAGGAGCACAGGGACCAGTGGCCAAAACTCAACGATTTGAGCAGCAAAATAAAGCAGCATTGGATTATAACCCATAACATAAAATCAATATTGATGACTCTCTATTGATCTAAATAAATGATTGAATAAATGAATATACTGCTTGGAATACTTCATGAGCATGGCTTTATGCCCTTGGAGCCTCTGCTTGTTGGAGGTCTTCTGACAATATTGGAATAGTTAAATATGTGGGAGTTTGGAGTCAGACTTGTTGGATTCCAGTCCTAGCTCTGTTACTTTTGGCTCTGTGACCTTAGGGGAGACCTTAAGCTTAACTTTTTTTTTTGTCTGTAAAATAAGGGTTATAGTGTTGTCTGTGTCATAAAAGAATTAAATATGTGAATGTATATATGAAGTGCATATGCAAATAAAATGGCATCTGGTTCTCAATAGATTGTGTGTACATAGTCTTATTGCATTTGATGCAACAAAATAAAAAATTTGAATTCTCAGTTGGAATCCCTTGTGATGAAGTTCCCTCACCCCCAGGCTTCTTGAATAGTTAAAAAAGTGTTTATTGGACACCTAGTTTGGTGTAAACATACTTGCCTTGTTTATAATATCTGTGTATATTATAAAATGAAGATAATGTAAGTAATTATATTTGGTGTTAATAAAAATATCGCGTCTTAAGTGACTGAAATACAGTTGAAAAGCAAAAGCTGTTTAGTATACAGTTCACCTCATGCTTGTTTACAGATGGTTCACTGCCAGGATGAATTACCTGAACTTTGATTTCTCAGACTTCCTTTGGTGAAGACAGTTTTACACAGCTTCTCTGTTACCACCCACATGCTTACTGTGTTCACCCCCAAAATGAAAACTGACTTTTAGTATAGGAAAACTGATAGAAAAGTCAATTTTACAATATTGGCTGGTTATGAATGTCTCTTACCTTTTTTCTCAATAATAAACTCTGACCATTACTTTTGTAATAATGGACAGTTAACTATATGGAACGGATAACTAAGTTATCGCAGCTCTTTGTGAGAATATCTGTTTTTCGCAAATATCTATCAAGTAAGCTAATGTTAACTTTCTTTTGAAAAGAAATAAACTGAATTGCTCAAGATTTTGGGCCTGTGGATTCAGTTCTTTAATTTCCCTTTTACTGTTACATATATTTCTCAGCTGTCTCACTCCCTGAAAAAGGTAAGTGTTTTCATGAATTTACCTGTGAAAGTTGTTAAAGTCACTAATTCTTCAGTAAGAGGAATCTTTTAGCTTTGTTTTCAAAGTTTTAATTTGATAAATTGTCATTAATTTAGATTGGGTTCTTTTCACCAGAAGACTTGTGAAATATACTAGGGACCTCTAACATAGCCTAACATAGAACAGTTTTTTTTTAAATTACCATGTGAAAGGTCCACAGGCTACCGCAGGAAGCATTTCCTCCCTTTTGGATTTTTTTGATTTAGATTCTAATTAATTCTTAATCAATGGGGATTAAACTTGTTTGACCAGATGTCATGTCTGTAGTGTATACTACAGAACTCCCTATAGGCAGTTGTGCTAGCAATTTATTTCTTTTATTATTTTGATAAAATGCAGTTTGTTCCCTGTCTTGATGAAGATGCTATTCTAGGAAGCTGAAATGATTCTTTACCTAGAAGAAAGCAAACGCATTGTAATTGACGTCATCCTTGGAAACATACTTCATTTTGGTATATATTCTGATTTTATTGGGGAAGAAAAGTAGGGAAAGGTAAACATGGAAAGTACCTTTTCTTTCTCACAATATTCCTATAAGATAAACAAAATATTTTCTCTTTGCTATTTTAGAACTGTCTGGAAGGGCCATACTTTTTTAGCCAGGAGTTCTTCATTCCATTTAAAGTGCAGATGTAGGGAGTTCTCTGGTGATCCATTGGTTAGGAGGTTAGGACTCTGCGTTTTCATTGTGGTGGCCCAAGGATGATTCCTCGTTGAGGAACTCAGATTCCGCAAGACAAGTAGCAAGAACCATCCCCTCTGCAGTCCCCCCCCCCCAAAAAAAAAACAACAAATCCATGCAGGTGTAATTTTTGACTCTCAAACTTTGATTTGGGGAAACCCTAGGTTTATTATCTCTATGCTCGTATAGTACAAACTGTTCCTTTGGTTGAGCAGGTGCTTTCTGGCCTTCCTGTCAGCCTATGTAGAGGGCTCTGTCAGCCTGTGCTCTTTGAGGACAAGGTTTTTCCCTCCTGTTCAATTCTGGGACATAGTGGCTTCTTTAACTTTTTAGTGCATGTTCAGTGGTTTGAATGGAAAGTTTAGGTTCAACTAGAATATTTAAAGAGTACCTAATGATTTATTTTCCTCTTAACTTGCCATGTGTAAAGTGACCAAATACTGTTCAAATGTGGGTACTTTTGGAAGTGAGGAGAGAATGTTGGTAATTATGTTTCAGACAACAGGCATAAAATTGAACTGTCATGGGCAGACCCACTCATAGGCTCACTCTTGTCTCTCTGTTTTATCATGGCAGAGTCTGTGGTAAAGAATTGGGTGGTGAAGAATTGGGGTTTTTGAGTCACTGGTGATACATCTGAGTTCTAATTCTAGCTCGGGCAAGTTATTAAACCTAACTAAAATGAGAATACAGCTTAAATTACCATGAGGATTAAATGAGCTAGTATTATTAAAGCACCTGGGACAGAAAAGCCCGTCACGCCAGTGTGCTCTTGTTCAGTGATAGGTCCCTTGTCCTCCTCTCATCACCTCAGAACAAGAGTTGTACTTCCAACTGAGGCTGGCTTTGAAAGTTTTTTTAATGGTTAAGGTTATGTGAAACATTTCAGTGAATGCAGAAATGTTTTTTGGCTGAGCCATTGAGTTTATTTTTTGTTACAGTTGTATAATTATGGTGGGCAGGAAATAAATGCCGGAGAGTCGGACACGACTGAGTGACTGAACTGAACTGAGAACCTAATTACTCTTACTCTTTCAAAGCATTCATGAGAAAAAATTTTACCCCGATTATTTTTTGTATAATTCTTAATGATATTTTAATAGATTTTAATAGTTTATAAAATATAAACTATATAATATTTAATAGTAATGGAAACAAGGTGCTGGTAATCTTTATTTCAGCTAAATGGAATGATACAAAGACATTTTATTGGTTAGGGAAAAGGTGATTTAAATGAGAATTTTATTAAATTTCTTGTCAGTATATTGTACAGATTATGTATTTTGGAATTTGGTTTATTTTCCCATATTTTTTATATTCTGCAAATTTAATCCATTTTAATTGTTTGTGAATTTTTAAAAAGGAAACTAAAGAAAAGCAGTTTTTGTTGTACTTTGTGCATTAGTACAAGGATCTACACTGTAAACCAAAGAGGGGAGTATTCAGGTACTAAACTTCCAACTATTTCTGATATTGCATATGATTTCTTACTTAGTAAACAACAGATAATAAGGTAATACAGAAAGACCTAGGGTAAAGAACAATCACAATGATAGCATATCCAACTAAGAGAATCCAACTAAGAGAAATGGCAGTTACTTAGTTGGCCGATTTACGTATACAGTGAATTGTTGCTGCCTGTAAAATATTGGAGAGTTAGGGAAGATATTTGGAGAAGGCAATGGCAAGCCACTCCAGTACTCTTGCCTGGAAAATCCCATGGGTGGAGGAGCCTGGTAAGCTGCAGTCCGTGGGGTCGCTAGGGGTCGGACACGACTGAGCGACTTCACTTTCACTTTTCCCTTTCACACATTGGAGAAGGAAATGGCAGCCCACTCCAGTGTTCTTGCCTGGAGAATCCCAGGGACGGGGTAGCCTGGTCGGCTTCCGTCTATGGGGTCACACAGAGTCCGACACGACTGAAGTGACTTAGCAGCAGCAGCAGGGAACATATTTTAACAGTAGGGAATACTGGTTAAGCATAGCAAATGTTAATGGGAACTTTTAGTATCTGTGTTACCTGGTACTGGAGAAATACAAAAAGTACTTTAAGGGCAGTGGCTAGAAATTGAATCCTAATCTGAAGAGCAAAAGGGAAAGTGTAATGAGGATCTTCTGGAGTAATTCTGAGTGGCCTTGGAACCCAGCAGACTTATATGAGAATCCTGGTAAGACTTGTGTTAGAGGGAATTTGCACCTTTATTTGGTGTGGATATGGCAAAGAGGGCCTCTGCGACTTATTACATATAGTTTGCAGTAATACCTTTTCTCTGCAGACTGATTTTTTTTTTTAATACTGTTACAAACTGATAAAGAATGAAACCAAGCAAAGAAGGACTAACTAGTTTTTTTAAATGCAGAAGTTTTTAATTTTGATGAAGTCAGTTTATCAATATTTTCTTTTCCTGTGTGCCCTATCTGTTAAATTTTTACCTACTCCAAAATCACAAGGATATGTTTTTATGTTTTTTTAGAAGCTTTACCATTTTAACTTTTAAGTCTGACTTGTCTCTCACATCACTTTTGTGTATGATGTGAAGTGTAGGTGTTGGAAGTTCAGTATCTCCTCTATATAGATCTCCAGTTGTTCCAGTACCATTTGTCAAAAAAAGCCTTCCTTTCCCTATTGAATTGTTTAGTGCCTTTGTCAAGAACAGTGTGACTGTGTAAGTATGGATCTCTTTCTGAACTCTATTCTGTACCGTTGATTTGTCTATCCTCTGCCAATGCAGCACCATCTGATTACACTGATTTCAAGACTCACTGAAAGTTTCAGTGAACTCCCAACTTTAGCCATCTTTTCTAAACTTGTTTGGACTATTCTGCATCCTTTATATTTCCATGTAAAGTTTAGACTGAGCTTGTCAGTGTCTTCAAAAACTGGGATTTGATTGAGAAATCTATAGATGAATTAGAGAATGTACATGCAGGATGTTATAGTAATACATATATCTGACAAAAGAATTATATCTGTGATATATCAAGGACTTATATAACTCAGTGATAAAAAGACTGAAATTTTCTGAAATGTGGTTGAAAAACTTGAACAGACATTTCACAAAGGAATTTATACAAATGGCCATTAAGTGTATGAAAAGGTACTCAACTTTATCAGTCATTAGGGATGTACAAATTAAAACCACAGTGAGATGATATTATAATACAAAGTGTTGACAAAGATGGGAAGCACCTAGAACTTACTCATTGTTGGGGGGTGGGGAGTATAAAATAGTAGAACAACTTTGAAAAGTTGTGTGGTGGTTTCTTTTAAGAATAAACATACCTACCTATAACCTAGCAATTCCATTCCTCAAAATTTACCCCAAGAGAAATGAAAACCCAAATATCCATCAACAAGTGAATAGATAAATTGTGAGTATATTCATTTTTGTAATGGAGTCTGATTCAGCAACAAAAAGGAATTGTATGTAGTAACTGTATGTAGTAACATGGATGAATCTCAAAAACATACTCAACCTCAAAGAATTCAGATACAAAAGTATATATACAGTATTTGTTATTGTCCGACTCTTTGTGACCCCATGCAGTCTGATTCACTTTATATAATAAATTTCTAGTCTTACAGTGGTTCAAGGTGAGGACTTAGGCGTCAGATTGTTTGGCTTCAAATCCACATTCACTATTAAAAGTGGTATGAACTTGAGCAAGTTACTTAACGTGTAAGCCTTTGGTTCCTTATCTGTAAGTGGGATAATGATAGTAATAATCTTTTTAAACAGAATTGTCCGGTAGGTTCTGTGTGCTCGAGGTATTATACTACTGTTAGAATTTTGTAAGACCCCTCCATATGATATTTAAATGTGTATAGTGTTGCAAATAATTTTTGCTTATTTTTAAACTTTTTTTATGTGCAAAATTGGCACATTGTAACATTGAGATATAATTTCTGGTTGATAAAAGTCACCATTATATGTAGTTTTAGTGTATTCATTGGTTTTAATATATTCACAGAGTTGGCAGTAGTCACCTCAGTGTCAGAACCTTTTCATCAGCCCCCAAAGAAACCTCTGTTTATTAGCAGTCACATTCCATTTCCCACTTGTTTTTTAGTCACTTGGTAGTATCTGACTCTTTTGAGACCCCATGGACTGTATCCCGTCAGGCTGCTCTATCCATGGAAAAAGGCAGGCAAGAATACTGGAGCGCGTTGCCATTTCCTTCTCCAGGGCATCTTCCCGAGCCAGGGATTGAACTTGTGTCTCTTGTGCCTGCTGCTTTGGCTGTGAATTCTTTACCACTGAGCCACCAGAGAAGCCCCTACTTAACCCTGTCCCACACAACCACTGATCATTTTTTGTTTCCTGTAGAGCTGCCGTTCTGGATACCTCGTAAATTAATCAAACAATATAAGGGCTTTGTTGACCTGCTTGTTTACTTAGTATAATGTTTTTAAAGTTCATGTGTGTTAAAATGTCTGTTAGTAATTATTCCAACTCTTTCTAATGCCAAAAAATATTCCATTGCATGGATATACCACATTATATTTATCCATTCATCAGTTGATGGACATTAGTGTTGTTTCCACCTTTTGGCTGTTGTGAATATTACTATGAAGGTTCAAGTCTTAACTTTTTTTGCAGACGTATATTTTCGTTTCTCTTGGGTATACCTAGAAGTGGATTTGCTGGGACAAAGGTAAACATGTTCAACTACTTGAAAAACTATTAGACATTTCCTAAATGGCTGCACCATTTTACATTCCCACCAGCAGTGTACGAAGGTTCCAGTTTCTGTATATCTTTGCCAACACTTGTTACTGTCTTTTCTATTATAATCATCCTAGTGGGTTTTATTGTGGATTTACCTTGTATTTTCCTGATCTCTAATGATGTTGAATCATCTTTTCATGTACTTTTAGCCATTGAAATATCCCCTTGGGAGGAATATTTATTCACATCCTTTTCCCATTTTTAATTAATTTAAAAAAATTGTTTTGGGGTTTGCCAAACAGCATGGGGGATATTACTAGTTTCCTGACCAGGCATGGAACCTGCCTTCGCTGCACTGGAAGCGCAGAGTCTTAACCACTGGACTGCCAGGAAAGTCCCCTTTATCCATTTTTAATTTGAGTACCTTTTTATTACTGTGTTTTAAGAGCTTTGTAAACTATTCTGGATGTCAGTCAGTTCCTTTGTAAACTATTCTGGATGTCAATCAGTTCCATGATTTGTAAGTTTCTTCTCCTATTAGTGAATTTTCAGTTTCTCGATAGTGTCCTTGAAAGCACTAAAGATGCTAAGTCCACTTTATCTGTTTTTCCTTTTGTTACTGTCGCTCTTGGTATATTATCTAAGAAACTGTTACCTCATCCAAGGTCATGAGGACTTTTTCGAACTTTTTCTTCTAAGAGTTTTATACTTTTAGCTCTTAAATTCAGGTTTGTAATCTCTCTTAATTTTTTGTGTGTAGTGTAAGGAGGAGCCCCAACTTCATTCTTTTGTATGTTGCTGTACAGTTGTCATTGCGCCGTTTGTTCAAAAGGCTGGTCTTTCCCCCACTGGATTATCTTGACACCCTTGTTGGACATCAGTTGACTCTTAAGTGTAAGGGTTTATTTCTGGACTCTCAGTTGTTCCATTGATCTATGTTTCTGACCTTATGTCAGCACCATATACCTTAATAACTACTTCAGCTGTGTGGATAATTTTAAAATCAAAATGTGAATTCTCCAACTTTGTCATTTTAAAGATTATTTTGGCTGTCCTAGGTCCCTTACATTTCCATTTGAATTTTATTTTATTTTTTATTTACTTTTTTGGCTACACTGTGGCTTACAGGATCTTAGTTCCCTGACCAGCAATGAAACCTGGACCACAGCAGTGGTCCTAACCATAGCAGTGTTGAGTCCTAACCACTGGATTACTAGGGAATTCCCTGAATTTTAGAATCAGCTTGTCTGTTTCTTCAAAAAAGGCAGCTTGGATTTTTTATAGGAATTAAATTTAATCTGTGGATTGTTGAGATGTTAAAAATGTTAAATCATTTGATCCATGAACTGTGGGATATTGTCTTTTTTTTAGTTCTTTTAATTTCTTTCAACAGTGTCTTGCAGTTCTTTGGTTAAGTGTTTGTTCTTTTTGATGATAATGTAAGTGCCTTTTTCTTGGTTTTTCTTTCAGATTGTTTGTTGCCAGTATATAAAAATATAATTGATTTTTGTATATTGATCTTGTATCCTACAAGATAACTGAGCTTGTTTATTAGTTCTGATAATTTTTTAGAGCATTCCTTAGTGTTATCTATTCTATGTACAAGATCATGTCATCTGTAAATATAGTTTTACTTCTTTCTTTTCAATCTGGGTGCCTGCCATCACTCTCTCCCTTCCTTCCTTCCTTTTCCTAATTGCCCTAGCTAGAATTTTCAGTCCAGTTTTGAATAGAGGTTGTGAAAGCAGACAACCATGTCTTGTTCCTGATCTTAAGGGGAAGCATTGTCTTTCACTATTTGGTATGGTGTTAGCTCTGTTTCGTGTTAGTGTCCTTTGTCAGGTTGAGGGAGTCCCCCCGCGTTTTTTTTTTAAAGTTTTTTATATTTTGGCAGCACTGTGTGACCTGTGGGATCTCAGTTTTCCAGTCAGTGATGGAACCTCTGCCCCCTGCAGTGGAAGCATGGAGTCTTAAACACGGCTGCCAGTAGTTAAGACTGTTCCTAGTTTGTTGACTGTTTTATTTTGAAATGGTGTTGGATTTTGTCAAATCAGTTTTCTGTTTCTGTTGAGATGATCAAATCGGTTTTGTGCTTTAATGAGGTGTAACACATTGATTTGCAGGTATGACACCAACTTTGCATTCCTAGGATAAATTCTACTTTAGTAATAGTGTGCAATTCTTTTTATATGTTGTTGGATTTCGTGTATGATGCAGTTAACCCTTGAAAAACATGGGTTTGAAGTGCATGGACTCGCTTATATATGGATTGTTTTCAATAACTGCATACTGCACCATCTGTGGTTGGTTGAATCCATAGATGCAGAACTGTGGATATGGAACTTTAGGTACAGAACTGCATGATATGTGAATTTTCAACTGCAAGGAGGGTCAGTGCCCCCAAATCCCCATGTTGTTGAGTATTCAGCTGTATTTTGTGGAGGATTTTGTATCTATATTAAAAGGGTTATTAGTCTATATAGTCTTTCCTTGGTATCCATGGGGGATTGATCCCAGGATGGCCCCTACAAATACCAGAATTTGTGGAAGTTAAGGTCGCTTCTATAAAATGATATAGACAGCCCTCCATATCCGTGGGCTCTGTATCTGGAATATAGAGGGCTGACTGTAGTTTTCTTGTTATATCTTTGCCTGGTTTTAAAATCAAGGTAATGCAGATGTCATAGAGTTTCGTTTCTGTTATCTGGAAGAGTTTGTGAAAGACTGGTATTAATTCTACTTTAAATGTTTCGTAAAATTCACTGGTGGGGCCATTTGGCCTGGGTTTTTCTTTGTGGTTGGAAGCATTAAATTTTAGGTGATTGTATTCATCACACTTTTCGTTTTTTATTCATTAGATCATACAGAAGGATCCATATCCTGAACCCTGCTGTTTCCTCATTCAGAGTTATCAGTTCAGTTCAGTAAAGAAAACTGTCTGACTCTTTGCGACCCCATGGACTGCAGCATGCCAGGCCTCCCTGTCCATCACCAACTCACAGAGTTTACTCAAACTCATGTCCATCGAGTCGGTGATGCCATCCAACCATCTCATCCTCTGTCATCCCCTTCCCCTCCCGCCTTCAATCTTTCCCAGCATCAGGGTCTTTTCCAGTGAGTCAGCTCTTTACATCAGGTGGCCAAAATATTGGAGTTTCAGCTTTAGCATCTGTCCTTCCAGTGAACACTCAGGACTGATTTCCTTTAGGATGGACTGGTTGGATCTCCTTGTAGTCCAAGGGACTCTCAAGAGTCTTCTCCAACACCACAGTTCAAAAGCATCAATTATTTGGCACTCAGCTTTCTTTATAGTCCAACTTTCATATCCATACATGACTACTGGAAAAACCATAACCTTGACTAGATGGACCTTTGTCAGCAAAGTAATGTCTCTGCTTTTTAATATGCTGTCTAGGTTTGTCATAACTTTCCTTCCAAGAAGTAAGCATCTTTTAATTTCATGGCAGCAGTTACCATCTGCAGTGATTTTGGAGCCCCCAAAAGTAAAATCTGCCACTGTTTCCCCACCTATTTGGCATGAAGTGAGGGGACCGGATGCCATGATCTTAGTTTTGTGAATGTTGAGCTTTAAGCCAACTTTTTCACTCTCCTCTTTCACTTTCATCAAGAAGCTCTTTAGTTCTTCTTCACTTTCTGCCATAAGGGTGGTGTCATCTGCATATTTGAGGTTATTGATATTTCTTCCAGCAATCTTGATTCCAGCTTGTGCTTCTTCCAGCCCAGCGTTCCTCATGATGTACTCTGCATATAAGTTAAATAAACAGGGTGACAACGTGCAGCTTTGACGTACTCCTTTTCCTAGTTGGAACCAGTCTGTTGTTCCATGTCCACTTCTAACTGTTGCTTCCTGACCTGCATACAGATTTCTCAAGAGGCAGGTCAGGTGGTCTGGTATTCCCATCTCTTTCAGAATTTTCCACAGTTTATTGTGATCCACACAGTCAAAGGCTTTGGCATAGTCAGTAAAGCAGAAATTGATGTTTTTCTATTGCCTTTTCGATGATCCAGCGGATGTTGGCAATTTGATCTCTGGTGCCTCTGCTTTTTCTAAAACCAGCTTGAACATCTGGGAGTTCACGGTTCATGTATTGCTGAAGCCTGACTTGGAGAATTTTGAGCATCACTTTATTAGGGTGTGAGAAGAGTGCAGTTGTGCAGTAGTTTGAGCATTCTTTGGCATTGCCTTTCTTTGGGACTGGAATGAAAACTGACCTTTCCCAGTCCTGTGGCCACTGTTGAGTTTTCCAAATTTGCTGGTATATTGAGTGCAGCACTTTCACAGCATCATCTTTTAGGATTTGAAATAGCCCGAATGGAATTATATCACCTCCACTAGCTTTGTTCATAGTGATGCTTCTTAAGGCCCACTTGACTTCCCATTCCAGAACGTCTGGCTGTAGATTGGGGATCACACCATTGTGATTATTTGGGTCGTGAAGATCTTTTTTGTACAGTTCTTCTGTGTATTCTTGCCCCCTCTTCTTAATATCTTCTGCTTCTGTTAGGTCCATACCATTTCTGTCCTTTATTGATCCCATCTTTGCATGTAATGTTCCCTTGGTATCTCTGATTTTCTTGAAGAGACCTCTAGTCTTTCCCATTCTATTTTCCTCTATTTCTTTGCACTGATCACCGAGCAAGGCTTTCTTATCTCTCCTTGCTATTCTTTGGAACTCTTCATTCAAATGAGTATATCTTTCCTTTTCTCCTTTTGCTTTTCACTTCTCTTCTTTTCACAGCTCTTTCTAAGGCCTCCTCAGAGAGCAGTTTTGCTTTTTTGCATTTTTTTTTCTTGGGGATGGTCTTGATCCCTGTCTCCTGTACAGTGTCACGAACTTCCATCTATAGTTCATCAGCCTCTCTATCAGATCTAGTCCCTTGAATCTATTGGTCACTTCCACTGTATAATCGTAAAGGATTTGATTTAGGTCATACCTGAATGGTTTAGTGGTCTTCCCTGCTTTCTTCAGTGTAAGTCTGAATTTGGCAATAAGGAGTTCATGATCTGAGCCACAGTCAGCTCCTGGTCTTGTTTTTCTGACTCTATAGAGCTTCTCCATCTTTGTCTGCAAAGAATATAATCAATCTAATTTCGGTGTTGACCATCTGGTGATGTCCATGTGTAGAGTCTTCTCTTGTGTTGTTGTATTTCAGAGTTAGAGATATTTGTAAATCATGTGCAGATTCCTTGTTTAGCATTTAACATAGTCTGATACTCATAAGTCCATTGCAGTTTATCTGTACATCTCTTAAATAACTTCCCATGTGTGCTTTTTATTGTGGTTATTTATATTCTAGCTTTACATTCTCTGTTAGACTAAATTCTCTGAAGGAAATATCTTTTTCTACACTGAATTCAGCAATTGAATAGCTGAGTGAGTGAAATGTGACTTTAATATTCATGTGAAAATAACATCTCCATTCTTTTTTGGTCTATTTCTATCTTTAAAAATATTACGAAGTTTATTTATTTGGCCTGATCCTGCTATTTGTGCCATAGCCCTGCAGATTATTCATGTAGCCTGTGGCTCTGAACTCAGTAAATCACATTCAGTCATAATAGGTTTGGGTTACAGATAGCCTGAGTTATGGAGGAGTGCAGGTGGGAAATCCAGTTGTTCTGTTACCTTAATATTTGGCCTTTTAGAGCTTTAACCTATAACCTGCTATAAACTGTCTTCATTACTTAAAATGCTTTAAAACTATAGTTTTCACAAGAGCTGTACTTTAATTCAGCCTTTTCTGTACTAATACAGATAAATTTAGGAATTATTTCTTTTTAAAAATTTATTTATTTTTAACTGGAGGAGGATTGCTTTATAGTATTGTGTTGGTTTCTGCCATATATCAACATGAATCAGCCGTAGGTATATGTACGTTCCCCTCCCTCTTGAGCCTCCCTCCCACCAGGAATTACTTCTTAAAGGCAGTTATGATTGAACTGTCTTTAGATATCTGACTAAATCAGTGATTCTCAATCTGGTCTTCTTTTAAATATTTTGATGAGTGATTTTGCCATAAAATTGTGAAATAAATTGAGAATTCCTCTTGGAAAGAGACTAAGCACATTAGCATATTGGAAATGTGAAGAATCTTAAGTCTGACTTTAATGCATTAATATTCTTAGTGAAAGTGAAAGTCGCTCATTCCTGTCCAACTCTTTGCGACCCCATGGACTACACAGTCCATGGAATTCTCCAGGCCAGAATACTGGAGTTGGGCAGCCGTTCCCTTCTCCAGGGGATCTTCCCAACCCATGGATTGAACCCAGGTCTTCCACATTGCAGGTGGATTTTTTTACCAGCTGAGCCACCAGGGAAACCCAGGAATGCTGGAGTGGGTAGCCTATCCCTTCTCCAGCAGATCTTCCTGACCTAGGAATCGAACCAGGGTCTTCTGCATTGCAGGAGGATTCTTTACCAGCTGAGCTACCAGGGAAACCCGAAATTTTTAATATCTGTGGTCATTTATTAATATCGAGCTAGTACTCAGAGAAGCGAACTTTGGGCAATGATTCTCTAAATGACTGGTGTGAAACTAACTTGGGTCAATATTTATAAAGAGAAATCAGGGGTGGAGGATATTATGGAAGGTCTAAATGTTTAGGTCTTATGACAAATACTTAATAGCCAGAATTGTAATTGTAGTATTTTATGAGGTGGTTGTGATATCACTGGAAAAGACTCTGATGCTGGGAAAGGTTGGGGGCGGGAGGAGAAGGGGACGACGGAGAATGAGATGGCTGGATGGCATCACCGACTCTGTGGACATGAGTTTGAGTGTACTCCGGGAGTTGGTGATGGACAGGGAGGCCTGGCATGCTGTGGTTCATGGGGTCGCGGAGAGTCGGACACGACTGAGTGACTGAACTGAACTGAACTGAACTGTGATATAGGATGTTATTACCATTGCTGTTAAGAAATAAAGATTAGAACTCACCCCTTTCCCTTAAAAAAACAAAATTTAAACTAAAAACTTTTTCTTAGATTAGGCTACCATTGAACAGAGCCTGTTAGCTCACCCCTATTCAGAAATAGGATGGCTTTCCCTGTTAGGTCTTTCATTTGGGGGAGGATGGAAATTCTCAGCTAAGAATTGGCAGTTGGTGCAGGTATCCTTCAGCTTCTTGTCTAGAAGTAAGGCCTTGATTTCTTCTATCCCCATATTTATCTAAGCTTGCCTGAGAGACAAATTTTATGGAAGATTCCCTGAAGGGTATTCAGTTCATGCATTCTCCTGTTGTTGTTCAACAAATAATGAATGATTGAATCCATTCTGCTTAAGTTTCTGTTACCTGACTTTTTTAATCTTTTGATGTATTCTTTAAACTTTTATCCGCAAGTCTTGTGTCCAGGATGGATGTGGAGGCCTATGGTCATTGACTACAGATTGTCTTTATATAGAAAGTAACATTAGAACTAGAGTTTTGTAGCCTTGAGATTTAAGACTGTGTTTTGACAAGCAAATTGATATGGTCATTTTTAAATATCAGAACCAAGTAGATTCATTAGATAGGGATTCTTTGCCCAAATAGTTTAGCAAGTTTATTTAGTAAGGGAGCTAAGGCATACATGTGTATGTACAGTTAGTCAACTGTAAGATCATGTAAGTGCCATCCTTTCTGTAAATAACCATATAGATGTTCAAAGAAGAGGAAAGTTTTAGCTAAGAATAATCTGTAAGTGTTTCCTGGAATAGGGTATCTCATTTTGTCTTTGAGAGATTTCATCTCAACTTGGTGAGACTTATTTTACAGAGATGTTATTTATAGGATAAGGGCAAGGCAGTATCCATAAAGGCATAGCAATGATTAGAGAATGCAAAGCAGTCAGCCTAGGACCATACATGAACATAGGTAGGTAAGTCTGATGTATGTGGGTTTGATGTGAAGGCGGATACTTTACCATGGGTATCAAGCTTTATTTGAGAACTAAAGGGTGATCACAGTCCAAGTTGCAGGGTAATCAGGATTAAAGAGCCGGAGTTCACGGTATGGACCAGGTCACTCAGTGGTGAATTGCTCTGACATCATGTATTAATAGTTCTTTCATCCTTTGAAATTGCAGTGAGAGCCTGTGGTTACGTGAATCTTAAAAGGCGCTCTTCACATGAAGATGGGGATGGATCTGACAGGAAGTTTAGAAGCATTTTCAGGGTGTTCTTCATTTGTATATGCTACTGCATTTTCTACTTAACAGTGATTAAAACGGTAAATTTTGTGTATATTTTATGACAAAATCTAATCAAGCACTTTAAAAATATTAATTTATCATCATAAAACTTCTTGTGAAGAACTTCATACACCTCCTCCTTCAGTCTTGTGGAAATAAGAGAGTGCTATTTCACGTTTGCTGTTTCAGCTGTCAGTGGTGATACGCTATAAAGGTGATTCTGGGAGAATCAGATGGTAGGATTGGGGTGTCCCAAGGGGGCACGTTGAGCATTGTAAGACCATAAAAATAACTGATCTTTCCTGTACTTAAGGTTTTGAGTTCATGTTTACTATTCAGCCTAGATACTAAGGAATTATTTAAGAAATAGTTCCTTTTGAATCACCTAGTATTTCTTTGTAGTCATACCTTCACAGTCCCTTAATTAAGATCATTTTTTATTATCAGGCAAATTAAGTAAAGCATAATATCAATTATTTTGTAATAAAACCTTAGGAGGGAACCAAGCAGCAATTTTTTCTTTTTATATGGAACTATAAGCAGAAGATATTAAGAAGAGGTGGCAAGAATACACAGAAGAACTGTACAGAAAAGATCTTCAGGACCAAGATAGTCGTGATGGTGTGATCACTCACCTAGAGCCAGACATTTGGAATGTGAAGTCAAGTGGGCCTTAGGAAGCATCACTACGAACAAAGCTAGTGGAGGTGATGGAATTCCAGTTGAGCTATTTCAAATCCTGAAAGAGGATGCTGTGAAAGTGCTATACTCAATATGCCAGCAAATTTGGAAAACTCAGCAGTGGCCACAGGACTGGAAAAGGTCAGTCTTCATTCCAATCCCAAAGAAAGGCAATGCCAAAGAATGCTCAAACTCCTGCACATTTGCATTCATCTCACCCTAGTAAAGTCATGCTCAAAATTCTCCAAGCCAGGCTTCAGCAATACGTGAACCGTGAACTTCCAGATGTTCAAGCAGGTTAGAAAAGGCAGAGGCACCAGAGATCAAATTGCCAACATCCGCTGGATCATGGAGAAAGCCAGAGAGTTCCAGAAAAACATCAATTTCTGCTTCATTGACTATGCCAAAGCCTTTGACTGTGTGGATCACAATAAACTGTGGAACATTCTTAAAAAGATGGGAATATCAGACCACCTGATCTGCCTTTTGCGAAATCTGTTTGCAGGTCAGGAAGCAACAGTTAGAACTGGACATGGAACAACAGACTGGTTCCAAATAGGAAAAGGAGTACGTCAAGGTTGTATATTGTCACCCTGCTTATTTAACTTATACACAGAGTACATCATGAGGAATGCTGGGCTGGAAGAAGCACAAGCTGGAATCAGGATTGCTGGGAGAAATATCAATAACCTCAGATATGCAGATGACACCACCCTTATTGCAGAAAGTGAAGAGGAACTCAAAAGCCTCTTGATGAAAGTGAAAGAGGAGAGTGAAAAAGTTGGCTTGAAGCTCAACATTCAGAAAACTAAGATCATGGCATCTGGTCCCATCACTTCATGGGAAATAGATGGGGAAACAGTGGAAATAGTGTCAGACTTTATTTTTTGGGTTCCAAAATTACTGCGGATACTGATTACAGCCATGAAATTAAAAGATGCTTACTCCTTGGAAGGAAAGTTATGACCAACCTAGACAGCATATTAAAAAGCAGAGACATTACTTTGCCAACCAAGGTCCGTCTAATCAAGGCTATAGTTTTTCCAGTGGCCATGTATGGATGTGAGAGTTGGACTGTGAAGAAAGCTGATCGCCGAATAATTGATGCTTTTGAACTGTGGTGCTGGAGAAGACTCTTGAGAGTCCCTTGGACTGCAAGGAGATCCAACCAGTCCATTCTAAAGGAGATCAATCCTGGGTGTTCATTGGAAGGACTGATGCTAAAGCTGAAACTCCAATACTTTGGCCACCTCATGCGAAGAGTTGACTCACTGGAAAAGACCCTGATGCTGGGAGGGATTGGGGGCGGGAGGAGAAGGGAACGACAGAGAACGAGATGGCTGGATGGCATCACCGACTTGACGGACATGAGTTTGAGTGAACTGCGGGAGTTGGTGATGGACAGGGAGGCCTGGCGTGCTGTGATTCATGGGGTCACAAAGAGTCGGATATGACTGAGCGACTGAACTGAACTGATAGATGATTAATCATACTGTGTTAGTTTCAGGTGTACAGAAAAATGGTTCAGTAACACAATAAATCCTTTTGTTTATTTTAATGCAGTGATGTGTATCTTTTTTTCAGTACTTCTAACTTATTACCCTCCCTCTTTCCCCTTTGGTAACCATAAGTTTGTTTTCTCTGTCTGTGAGTCTGTTCCTGTTTTGTAAATAAGTTCATTTGTATTATTTTTTAAATTCCATGTATGTGATGTCATAATGTTACTTGTCTTTCTCTGTTTGCCTTCACTTAGTATGATACTCTCTAGGTCCATCCATGTTGCTGCAATGTATATACCACATCATCTTTATCCATTCATCTGTTGCTTTCATGTCTTGGCTGTTATGAATAGTGCTATGAACATTGGAGTGCATTTATCTTATTGAATTAGAATTTTCATCTCTTTTGGGTATATACCCAAGAGTGGTATTGCTGGATCATATGGTAACTGCATGTTGTTTTCCATAGCAGATAAACCAGTTTATTATATTCCTACCAGCAGAGTAGAAGTATTCCCTTTCCTCCATACCCTCTTCAGCATTTATTACTTGTGGACTTTTTGAGAGTGACCGTTCTTATGGGTGTGAGGTGATACCTCATTGTAGTTTTGATTTGCATTTCCCTGATAGTTAGCATTGTTGAGCATATTTTCACATGCCTGTTGGCCATCTATATGTCTTCTTTGGAAAAATGACTGTCTAGGTCTTCCAAGTAGCAGCTTGATGTGCTTTAATTTATATGTATATTAAATGTGTTTTATTATTATCTAAAACGGGATGACAGAGAATGAGATGGCTGGATGGCATCACTGACTCGATGGACATGAGTTTGAGTGAACTCCGGGAGTTGGTGATGGACAGGGAGGCCTGGCGTGCTGTGATTCATGGGGTCGCAAAGAGTCGGACACGACTGGGTGACTGAACTGAACTGAAGATAGTTTTGCTTTATTTTTTTAAATAGTTTTTTTTGTTGTTCTTGTTACTTTTTTAATTTGGCTATGCTGGATCTTAGTCACAGCATGTGGGATCTAGTTTCCTCATCCGGGTTTGAACCTGGACCCCCTGCACTGGGAATGCAGAATCTTAGCCATTAGACAGCTGAGGAAATCCCTTGCTTTATTTTGTTTATTTGTTTTTATTTTTAGTTGCACTGCATCCTTGTTACTGTACACAGGCTTTCTCTAATTGTGGCGAGAGGGGGCTACTTTTTGTTGCAGTACACAGGCTTCTCATTGCAGAGGCTTCTCTTTTGTTGTAGAACATGGGCTTCAGTAGTTGCAGCATGTGGGCTCAATAGTTGTGGCCCATGGGCTTAGTTGCTCTGCAGCATATAGAATCTTCCCCCAGGCCAGGAATAAAATGCCTGTCCTCTGCATTGGCAGGTGAATTCTTATCTACTGTACCGCCAGGGAAGTCCCTTTGCTTATAAACACCAAGTTTCTTTGAAATCATTTGGAATTGGTACATGTTAGGCCTCATTTGAAAAGTAGAATGTATTGAAATCTTTTATTTTAAAAAAAGAATTTTTATTTAAAAGTTTTTTATAAAGACTTTGATATAAAGTATTTTAAGGATTTTTAACATTGTTTACTTTGTTACTAAGGCTGATATTTTATATACCTTGAAATTCACCTTGTTTAAGTTACAATTCAATGATTTTTAGCAAAATTATAGAATTGTGCAACCATCACTACAGTGTTGGTTTAAAACATTTCCAACTTGCCTGAAAAAAGATCTCTAGTATCCATTTGTAGTCACTCCCCTTTTACACCTCCAGCAAACCACTGTCCTACCTTGTGTATCTATAGATTTGTTTTTCTGGGTATTTTATATAAATGGAATCTTACAGTGTGTGGTCTTTGGTGTCTCCCTTTTATTTAACGAAATTTTGAGGCTCCTTCATGTTATTGCACATATGAATTGTTTATTCCTTTTTATTGCTGATTAGTATTCCATTGTCCAGGCCACATTTTGTTTATCCATTTGCTATCTGATAGACATTTAGATTATTTCAGTTTTTGACTATTATAAATAATGTTGCTGTGAACATGCACATAAAAGGCTTTGAATGGTGGATGTGTGTTCTTATTTCTTTTGAATAGATAGCAAAGAGTGGAATTGCTAGATCACCTGGTAGCTCTGTATTCATATTTTCAAGCAACTGCCTAACTTTTCAGTAGTGGCTATAATATTTTACATTTTCACCAGCAATGTATGAGGGTTTCAGTTTCTCCACATCTTCCCTAGCAGTTATTATCCTTTTACCAGAATCGTTCTAGTGGGTGTAAATGGTATCCCTCTGTAATTTTAATTTGCCGTTTTTGAGGTTGAGCATCTCCATGTTCTGTTAATCATTTGTAAAATATCTGTTCATATTTTTTACTTAGCTTATTTAGTTGCCAGAGTTCTTTATAAAGACATATCTGAAATTATGAGTTTTTTTTTTTTTTTGTAGAACGAAGTTTTATTGTTTGAGGTTTTACACCTGGATCTCTGAACCATTTTGAATTTGTTTTTTGCATGGTATGAGGTAAATGGTTTAAATTCAGTTTTTTGTATGTGTTACATATTCAGTTGTCCAGCACAGTTTGTTGAAAGGACTATCCTTTCCCCCGTTGAAATTGCCTTGGCACCTTCATTGAAAATTAATTGTCGTAAATATGAGGTTTATTTCTGGATTTTTCAGATCTATTTCATTGGTCTGTGTGGTTATCCTTATACCAATATCACACTGTCCTAATGACTGTAGCTTTCTTTTTTTTTTTTGACTGTAGCTTTCTTATAAATACATTTAAAATCAGGCAGTATAAATCACTCAGTCCTGTTCTTTTTCAGAATTATTTTGACTATTCTAGGTTCTTTGAGTTTCTGTATCAATTTAAGAAGCAGCTTGTCAATTTCTGGGGGTGGGGGGCGGGGAGGAGAAAAGACTGCTGGGATTTTGATAGGGATGCGGAGAGTTGACTCACTGGAAAAGACTCTGATGTTGGGAGGGACTGGGGGCAGGAGAAGGGGATGACAGGGAATGAGATGGCTGGATGACATCACCGACTTGATGGACATGAGTTTGGGTGAACTCCGGGAGTTGGTAATGGACAGGGAGGCCTGGCGTACTGTGATTCATGGAGTCTCTAAGAGTCGGACACGACTGAGCGACTGAACTGAACTGAACTGATGTTAAATCTGTAGCACGATCGGGAGAATTTTTAACATTCTCTTAGAAAATGAAGGGAGTATGAGACAAAGATTATATTAGGAAAAATTTTAAAATCTATAATAAAAATAAAAAGGCCCCTTCTCTGGTGGCTAAGTGGTAAAAAATTTGCCTTCAATGCAGGAGACCTGGCTTCGATCCCTGGGTTGGGAAGATCTCCTGGAGAAGGGAATGGTAACCCACTCCAATATTCTTTTCTGGAGAATCACATCGACAGAGGAGCCTGGCAGGCTACAGTCCATGGGGTCACAAAGAGTCCGACATGACTGAGTGACTAATGCTTCATAATAAAAAGGGAAGACAACTCAAGATAAAGATATTTTGGTTTCCTTTAAAGATTATACCTGAATTTATTGGATTATCAACTTTACAAAATAATTTACTGTTAATATTTGTTGAGTACTCACTGTGTAGCAGATGGTGGGCTAATTGCTCTGTATTGTCCCATTATTTAATCCTGGCTCAACCCCATAACTCTTTAAGGAGACCCAGTTATAAGGTAGAAGGTGTTACATGAAAGCCAGTTGGGGGAAAGTTGTCATGTTGATTCTCTAATGAAATGTCCTGATTCTAACATTCTCCTTAACAGCATAAGGTAGCAAAGAAAATGCTCGGGTTTCTCACTCTCGCTTTTATTCTCTTTGTTCCAGTTTTTAAAATTATCTCTATATATTTAATGGCATATTTATAAGAGAGTGTATAATACTTTGCCAGTGAATCTAATCCCTTGTAAATGGATTACAATTACTACCTCACATATATGTATGAATGTAAATACAAAATGAAAAAAGGAAGTAGCTGTTGGGAATTGTGATGCTAACAAGTGCTCCTCTATGAGATGTACAACAGTGAATTTATGGTACAGATTTGGATAGTTGTGAGTAGTTATTAATTGTAGGGTGAAAGAGAATTGAGTGTAAATTTAAGGCACTGCTTCAGAAAAGTATCATGAATTTTCGTTATGACAGATGACAGTATTTCTGTATTTTGATTTTTTTTCATCCTTTTAACTTCTGCCTTTGTATTAGGAGGCAGTGCCTTATCATCTGTAGACTTATATTCTGGTTTCTCTTCACATTGATAGCAAGCAGGCAAAATAAAGGGAGAGGGAATAGCATTTCATCTTTTTACTACTTATCTCCTTTCTGCAGCCGTGCAGTCGGAAACCCTTGTGCATGAAGACAGATTTGTTCTATGGCCTCGGAGTTGGGTGCCGGGGACGATGGCGGCTGCACTGAGCTGGCAAAGCCCCTCTACCTTCAATACCTGGAGAGGGCCCTCCGATTGGACCATTTTCTGCGACAAACATCAGCTATCTTCAACAGGAATATTTCTAGGTATGGTATTCCATCTTCCCAATGTCATGTTTTACCACATTTCTGATTCCCGTTATTCCTGTAGATTTCAGGGTTAAAATAGCTTCCTGGTTTTAGAATGTTTGATTTTTTTTTTCCTTCTTTCTTTCAAATAAAATACAGTAACCTTAACCAAAGGATCAATTTCTTCTGTAAAGTGTTTAGTCTACTCACCATAAATTATAATATTTTGCTGGGTCAGTTTTTATTGTGGATTCATCATTCTTTAATTTGTAGTGATGAAAGTGAAGATGGACTGGATGACAGTAATCCTCTATTGCCCCAGTCTGGGGATCCCTTGATACAAGTTAAGGAAGAACCTCCAAATTCATTGCTTGGTGAGACTTCTGGAGCAAGCAATTCTGAAATGTTAAACACATACTCATTGAATGGAGTTCTACAGTCAGGTCAGTGTGGTATGAGATCCCTTTTGAACTATCAGTTCTCTTGGGGCAGTTGTCCTTTCTTTTTTTTTTATTCTTTGTGTTTCTTTACACAGAATCAAAATTTGACAAAGGGAATTTATATAACTTCTCTAAGTTGAAGAAAAGCAGAAAGTGGCTAAAGGTAAGAGAGAAGGTAGAACATTTATAATTTAAATAACCAAATAAAATTACAAATAGAAAAGTAACTGATTAATTTCGGTACACTGGCAGAGATTTTCCTAGACATGAGTCTTTTATTCTGGGTGGTGGTTTAAGAGATTATAAAGAAAAGTCTAGAGGACTCAGCAAAGTTCATTTTAACAAAGGGCTGTGCTAAGCATGGCAGTAGAGAAATAGATAAGATCCTTGCCTTTACTGGCTTGTAACCACAATTTATTTTTTATTAGTACCTGAGTAGTTAGTTCATTCAGCAGATGTTGATTGAGGCATCCTGCCTTGGGCAACATTATTGTACATAGATACATAGAGTTCCTACCCTGAGTAGCTTACATTCTAATGGAGGGAGTAAGCCTGTACATCAGTAAATAGTTTCTTTAAAGAGGTAACATTTTAGTTGAATGATCAGAGAGAACTCTGTAAAGGTTTAAGATAAAAGCATTTCAGTAAGAAGGAACACTGGCAGAAGTCCTGAAAGAGGAAGCAAGTTGGTATGTTTGGGGAAGTAAAGAAGGCTGATACAGCTGGAGCACAGTAAGAGGATAGTAGAAGCTGAGGTTAGATTCTCATGTTGGGCCTTGTACACTGTGTTGAGGAATTTGTATCTTAACTCTTGTTACAGTGGTAAGCAATTGGAGTATTTGTAAGCAAGGGAGTGACATAATCTCATTTACAGTCTTACAAGATTACTGTCATTAGCTCGATTCAATTAAGGATAGCCTTTCTTCTAATGAAACTAATTATTTCTCTGTTTTATACTTTTCTTGTGAAGAGTTCAATGAAGTTTAAAGTTATCCTTTCATTTTTATCACCAGGGCATTTAAAAGACTCAGTAAAGTCCTAATTTGCTTCATATCAGTGAGGTTTTAAACTGTTGGGAGTACAGTAACCTCTATGCTTCGCCGTCACATTTTTAAAAATCAAGATGTAATTCACATGCCATTAAATATTCCCATTTATAATTTAATAATTTTGAGTACATTCATAAAGTTATTGCAGCCATCACCACTGTCTAATTCAAGAGCATTTCATCACTCCAGAAAGAAATTCTGCTCATTAGCAGTTAGTTACTCATTCTCTACTTTCCCCAGCCCTTCACAACCATTAATCTGTTTTCTGTCTCTTTGGATTTGCCTATTCTAGACATTTCATATAAACAGAAACATTAAATGTGGCCTTTTTTGTCTGGCTTCTTTTACTTAGCATACTGTTTTCAAGGTTCCTTCATGTTGTGGCACATGTCAGTACTCCTTTCTTCATTTCAGTTGCCAAATAATACTTTGTTATATGGATAATACCACGTTTTGTTTATCCATTCTTCAGTTAATGGATTTTGGGGTTGTTTCTTCTTTATCAGCCATCACAACTAGCATTCTCTATTCCCTTTTATGCTATACTAGTGTTGTAGCTTTTGTTCAGTTTTTTTGTCTTGGAATTTGACATCTAATTAAAGTATCTTATGTGTAGTTTATGTACTAAGTGAAATTTAGCCTTGTTGCTTTTGATAGCATTTCTCATGTTTTAGTGCCTTTTACTTGGGGATCAGTAGGTTTAATTGATATCTTTTTGTTTTTCAGTTGAATTGGTAAAGAATAGTATAAGGGAAACTAGAATGATTATCCTCCAGCTGTTTTTGTCATTTTGAAAACTGGAAAAAAAAATCCTTAGATTATGAAAGTAATTGTTTCATATCAGAGATTCCATTTCCATTTCCGCCCTTTTTCAGAGCATTCTGCTGAGTGATGAATCCAGTGAGGCAGATTCTCATAGTGAAGACAATGATGAAGGAGAAGAAGAAGAAGATGATGACGAAGAGGAAGAACTCAGTCTCAGCAGAGAAGATCTTCATAATATGTTGCGACTGCACAAATATAAGAAACTTCACCAGAATAAGTATAGTAAAGAGAAGGAGGTAAAGAGTTCCAGGAGAAATCTCAGGTTTTCATGCTGGGCTTTTACTCTCTGGTTTATATTAATTGTAACTGTATCTTTGTAACTTTATATTTAGATGGTGCTTTAGTTGTTCTAATAATTGAAAAACATTTCACATGCCAAAAAAGTTCAGTCTTTTAATGTACACTGTTCAGTTGTTCTTGGTATATTCTAGAATTTGTAACTGTCATCTCTATCTAATTTCAGAGTATTTTCTCCAGAAAGAAGTCTCATTCCCCTTAGTTCTTGCTCCTTATTCTGGTTTTTTTTTTTTTTTTTTTTTAATAGTTTTGGCTGTACCTTGTAGCTTAAGGAATCTCAGTTCCCTGAAAAGAGATTGACCTGGATCACAGAATGAAAGCCTGGAATCTTAACCACTTGGCCACTAGGGAGCTCCCCTCTCATTCTCTTCATTCCGCTCTGCTTCAGGCAGCTATCAATCCACCATTTCTCTATAAATTGCCTAGCCTAGACATTTTGTACAAATGGTACATGTAGTGCTTTATGTCCAGCTTCTCTCACTTAGCATAATGTTTTCAGAGTTCATTCATGTTGTAGCATGTATTATTAGTACTTCATTCCTTTTTATTACCAAATAATATTCTATTGTATGGACATACTATATTTTATTTATCCATGCATCATTTGATGAACTAATTGGATTGCTTCTACTTTTTGAGCTTTATGGACCATAGCTATGAATATTGAGTTGTTTTACTTTTTGGCTCTTATGAGTAATACTGCCATGAAGATTTGTGTATAGGTTTTCTGTGTGAGCATATGTTTTATTTCTCTTGAGCATATGCCAAGGAAAAGAATCACTGGGTCATATGGTAACACTGTGCTTTTGGGGCAACTGTCAGGCTGTTTTCCAAGGCAGCTGCACCATTTAAAATTCTTATGGTTGCTTTTTTAGTGCAGTTGTTTTTTTGAAGGTGTTTCTATCTTGGAAAAACTCCCTTTCTTCACATAATAGCATTAGATTGATGATTTAAGTGGCAACTATTTGAATGCTGTTATCATGCCTTCTGATTTTTGTCAGAAGTCTTAACACTTTGTACATAATGAGCCAAAGTTAGTTTAGAAAGCTTTGAATAATATGTTAAAAGTTATAAACCTGTAGAAGTGACAGATAGTAAGATATATGACTTCTGACTTAGACAAGGAGTTCCCTCTTAAAGTACAGTGCTAAGGCAGTTGGTATTCAAAATATTGGAGAAGGAAATGGCAACCCACTCCAGTATTCTTACCTAGAGAATCCTGTGGACAGAGGAGCCTGGGGGCTACTGTCCATAGGGTTGCACAGAGTTGGACACGACTGAAGCGACTTAACATGCATGCATACATTGGAGAAGGAAATGGCAACCCACTCCAGTGTTCTTGCCTGGAGAATCCCAGGGACAGAGGAGCCTGGTGGGCTGCCGTCTATGGGGTCGCACAGAGTCGGACACGACTAAAACAACTTAGCAGCAGCAGCAGCATTCAAAATATTTGTTTTGTTTTGTTTTTTTTTAATTGAAGTAAAATGCACATGTGAAAAAGTTCAGATTTTAAGTTTACAGTTCGATGAGTTGTTTTAATAGACCTTGTAGTAGTTCTTCACGACACTCTTCTATGCCAGGTTCAGTCCTTGAACAATTCATTTGGCTATCATTCAGGAAAGAGATTCAACAATAGACTACCTAATTTTATTTATTTATCTTCATATTTACCCATTGAGCTTTGGAGGTCAATTTAAATGAAATGTTTGAAAAGATTAATTACTCTTTGGAGAGAAGAAAGTAGATTATTTGTATGTTTGAATTCTGGTAACAAAAACACTATGTATAATGTTGTCAGACTCTTAGTGAGAAATGAAGAGAGAAGACTTCAAACAATGAAGAATTGGATGACTGGGGACTATTCAAACCAAATATAAAACTAAGAGCTGGGAAAGCAGGTGTTAGGAATCTTAGTAAATCTAAGGACCTATTGGTAATAGAAATATGTTTGTTTCTTGTTGATGAATTCAAGAGGAGACCTTTCTGCAATGACAGATATATGTCAGGACGAAGTAAATACTCTGGTGGAGACTCAGAATTATGAAGAATTTTTGTTTGTTTTTTAAGTTATTTCAACAACTTGCTGTGTGCATAGCCAGTGAAACCATTTTGTTTTGAAGTTAAGGAAATAATTCCCTTTGATGTATTAGATCTTCATTGGTCTCTTTGTGGGAAGAATACTATGGTTTTTCCTCTGGAACGGCTTTTTTTTAATAGAGATGATTTGAAGACTGAGCTATAAGAGAGACGGGCCCTTCTAAGCATCATTTCTTTGCCTGTTTTAGTTGCAGCAATACCAATACTACAGTGCAGGGCTGCTCTCCACCTATGACCCTTTCTATGAGCAGCAGCGGCACCTTCTAGGACCCAAAAAAAAGAAATTCAAGGAAGAAAAAAAACTTAAAGGTAAGCATATTGACTTGCCTTCTACCTTTACTCATTCTTTGTTTCAGGTACATTTGGACTTTGAACATAATCCATGTAGTAGAAATTTGCTTCATCTGAAAAACCTTAGCCTCCTTTATCTCATTACTGGTTTTAAGTATTACAAAACTTATTTTGTATTTGGTTTGTGGTCTTTTCTAGAATTATGAAGACAGGAGAACTATAGATTCTTTGCCAGAGGTTTAAGCTGATTAATTTATTCCTTTCTTTTCTTCTACATATTCTCTAGTGAAAATATTCTGGGAGAGGAAGAAGTTGGTTACACAGGGAGGTATGAGGAGTAACCGGAAGTATTTGAAATAAGTTATAATCGTTGCTGTATGTAGTGATTTAAAATAGATCACCTCCTGATCTTCAGAAGTGTTTGTTAGCATGTTTGCCAGGAAATTTCTTTTCCTCTCTTGAGTTCCAAGCATCTGGAAATCAGGAAGCATATAGGAAAGGAAAGTTTTAGACTCTCTGTACTATGCAGGTTTTATTCCCCTAAAACGCTATTCAGAAAAACTCTTCTTAGTCTTCTTCCCTTGTTTCTTCCACATCTTCCTTGTTTTCCTCTCTGTAGTCTCTCATCCTTCTTCCCTTCCCTTTCAAGCTAGGTTTTTCTTTCATGTATAACTTTCTTCTCACAGATCTTAGTGTCATATCAGCAAATGCATTATTTCTTTCTCTGTTATTTTTTTTTAGTCACCTCACATTGCCACCAAATAGAAATGTTTCCTTCCTTCTGATATTACTTGAGCTCATGATAATTCATAAGCCTCCCTTCCTATTGTTGGGTTCAAAAGAATTCAGTTCTGAACATTCTCTTATTTCTCATTCATGTAAACAGAGGGAGTATCCAGTGTTCTTTTCCAAGGTATTGTGATCTTCTTCTTGGAATATTCATGGGCCTGGATAGATGAAGGGATAAACATTGCCAGTCTAAGTGGAATGAGAAAAGAACCTTGATTTTTCTTAAAGTGATATGGTGGTTTTATGTTCTCCTGTGGAAGAGAAAAAAAGCAACCGAGAGTCTGTTCCTTTGCAGCTAAGTTGAAAAAAGTGAAGAAGAAAAGGCGAAGAGATGAAGAACTTTCCTCTGAAGAATCCCCTCGTCGCCACCACCACCAGACCAAAGTCTTTGCCAAGTTCTCTCATGATGCACCTCCTCCTGGCACCAAGAAGAAGCACTTATCCATTGAGCAGCTTAATGCCCGTCGCAGGAAAGTGTGGCTCAGCATTGTGAAAAAGGAACTACCAAAGGTAAGTCAGTGCCTCCAGGTAGGATTTTCTCTGCCTGCCCTCCAAAAAGAAGCTGGGAGAGCTGGAATCTTTCACAGGTTCAGGAAGAAACTATTGGAATCAGGAGAATCCTGGATAGTTCTCTCTTTGGTTAATTGATTTTCTAGAATTTGATCAGGATTCACAAGAAACTGTTGTGTTATGCTCTTTTGCCAAAAAAATGGAGAGAGACCTCTTTGAGGAAGGAATGCAGTTTTCTTACATAAAACAATAGAGATTTGACAGCAAATTTTAAAGTGATAATACAGGAGATTAAAACAAAATGATGGAGATGTGTTTTCTAGACACCGTAAACATTTGGATGTTACTGAATAATCACAGGTATTAGAAAAAAATGTGAATGATTAGGAAAAACAAGTATAAGCATTCATTTTGCTCTTTTAATTTGTTTAAATGTTTTAGTTTGATTTACTAATTTCAAACTTAAAAGTTGCAGAAATAATGCAAGGAATGTCTCTATTCCTTTACTTAGATTCACCAGTGGTTTGCATTTTATTCAGTTAATTGCTTCATTATAAATTGAGTACAATCTTAATTGAAATATTAACAGGATATTTCATGAGTTTAGAAGCTGATTCTAAACTCTATGGAAAAAGTCAGTATGCAAGAATTGCTAGAGAAACAGTAAAAAACCTTTCCAGGCGTTGAAACATACTATAAAATCTCTGCAATTAAAATAGAGTGATATTGACACATGAATAGGCAGATAGACTAGTGGTACATTTAATAAGTGGTGCTGGACAACTAGATAGCCATTTCAAAAAAAAGGTAAAATTAGGTCTGTCTCACACATATACTCTAAATGGTTTTGGGATGTCAGTGTAAAAAAATGAAATCATACAAATATTAGAATAAAATGATTGCATTTCTGTCTAATTTTTGTGTAGGAAAGAGTTTATAATTCAACATCCAGAGATAATATAAGAAAATACTCTTAAATTTGACCACATAAAAATAAGCTTTTGCCTGACAAAAGACAGCTGACAAATTGTGAGACATTATTTACATTGAATACTATAGTTACAAGGCTATTGTCTCTAACACAGAAAGAACTTAAAAATTGAGGGGGAAAATTACCACAGATTCAGTTCAAAGTATCTCATAATTGGGGTAATACAAATGAAAAACCACTTAGATACCCTAGACAGAAATAAAACTATTTGTCACCTATCACACTGGCAAAAATTTTAAAATACAACAATTCATTCTATTAAGGAGCCTCTGGGCAAATAGTTGCTCTCATGCATTACTGCTAGGAATACAAATTAGAACTGTATTAGGGGGAAAGTTGGCAACACCTACTAATCTACAGATGCATTTACCTTTCAAATCAGTACTTCCACTTCTAGGAATCTACCTTAAAGTAACCACACAAAAATACATGTAAACGAGGTTATTCATTGTAGCATTATTTGTAATTGCAAAATAATGAAAACAGTCTAAATGTCCATATATGGGCTTGAATTAAACGATGACAGGTCTACTCAGTGGATTATCATACTGCTGTTAAAAATAAAGAATGAGGAAGACCTCTCTGAGCTGATGTAAAGTAATTTCTAGGGCATACAGTTAAATGAAAGAGGCAAAACATAAAAAGGTAAATACACCCTTCATGTGAGAACACGGGGAATGTAAGAAAATGCACAAATACCTGTTCAAAAGAAATTCAAGGATGAACCAGAAATTAAAGTGATTGACTCCTTATAAAGGGCAGGTGGGAAAAGGATAGAAAGAACGGAAGGAATGGGAACAGGGTAGCAGGGATGAGGAGGAAGAAATCTTTGAGCATATCTTGTACAAGGCTGATTTTCAGAACCATACTAATGTTTTACATGTCTCTGACATACTTCAAAATAAAATATCAAACCAGTCAGGATGTGGCAGGAGACAGAGGTTAGGGGGATGTGTGGGCAAAATGGAATAAAAATAGGAAAAATATGCTTAACTGTATTAGAAATGAGTAATACAATCAAGTTACAGGGAGTGTGGAATAAGCAACTCATATAAGTAACTGAGGGAAGTAGTATTTTGATCAGATATGAAAGGGTAAGGACTGAAGGAACTATCCGTAAATGCCATGATTGACATAGAAAAAGTGTTTCTCCCAGAGGTCTAGGTTAACAGTTTTGAAACTACTTTATGTGTATATTAGCATTGAACAAATAAGTAAATATATTGTAGGTGAGAGCCAGTTTTTCATTGCTGGAGAAATAAATTAAAAGTAAGGAAGAAGGGGAAAGTTAAAATGAAACCCATGAAATTTGATTGGAATCAGAGGTGTCAGTATAAATTCATGGTTTTATACACATAGCCAGATACAGAGATATACTTGGGTGTGTATGTATGTTTTTTTTTTCTGCCTCTAGTAGCAGTGACACCCTAGTAACAATGAGGATACCTGGCAACCAGGTCTTGGTTTCTAAACAACTTTTATTCTCTAGTAAAAGGAGTCAGGGCTCCTTAAAGAAGTACCATATTCCAGAACTCAGCAGGGAGAATACAAAATGAACCTAGGGAATTTTTTCTGGTCCAGCGGTTAGAACTTGGTGCGTCAATCCCTGGTTGGGATACTAAGTTTCCACAAGCCACACAGCACAGCCTTTCCCCCCGCACCCCCCACCAAAAAAAAACAACTAGCATAATGAACCTTAAAACACTTTTAAGTTCCGCTAGAAAGTAAGGAAGTTCTGAAAAAAGCTGGAGGGGAAGGAGGGGTTTGTCAAAAGAACACAGGAACAAACTTGAGGGACCACTTCATGGCCAAAGTTAGAATAATTTGAGCAACAAAATAATAATGATACTGAATTTTAATCCATAGAATAAAAGAAATATTTATCAGCCCATACTTCATAAATACCTGAGTAGACAGAGGTGTAGATGGAGCATCTCTACCTTTCAGTATGAAATTCAGTTAATAAATATAGAAGAAAAGAAGAAAATAAAATTATCCTTACACAGATACCACAGTAATACTTGTTGTAGACTAGATGCATTTATGAATGCTAAAATTAGAGGGCAGAAGAGAAGAAAGAATTCATATAGCCTAAAACTGGCAGAGTGCACCTTATCAAAATGACCAAAGTAAATATCACGAGTAATATAAATTTTCATACCATGAACTCCTTGATGTGGTGCACTGGGAGGAATACATTATCAATGCCTCATTTCTCTGCTTTTCTTGCTGAAGTGCATAATGTCATTCCAGTCGTGAGGAAACACCAGAAAACCACACACTTTGCAGAATAACTGTGCTTTTCAAAAGTGTCAAGGACATGAAAGAGAAAGATTGAGGAAATGTTACATCCAGGAACAGATTAAGTAGAAGAGCAACTAAATGAATGCATTGTGGGATCCTGTTCTAGGATCTTGAAACAGAAAGGTGATATTAGTGCAGAAATTCTTGGCATTCAGATAAGACCTGCAATTTAGTCAATACTTGGCTGGTGTTTATTTCCTTAATAATTGTACTATGATTATATAAGTTGCTAAAATTAGGGAAAGCGGGGGTGGGGAGTAGTAAGGGAACTCTATTTTTTTGCACCTTTTCCATAACTCTAAAGTTAGTTCAGTTCCCTCACACTGTTTACAAAAATAAACTCGAATTAAAGACCTGAGAAGATCTGATAAGATATGAAACTATGAAACTCCTAGAAGAAAACATAGGCAGAACAACCTTTGACATAAATTGTAGCAATATTTTTTTGGATCTGTCTCTTAAGGCAAAAGAAATAAAAGCAAAAATAAACAAATGGGACCTAATTAAACTTAAAAGCATTTGCACAGCAAAAGAAACCATTGACAGAATGAAAAGAAAACCTACAAAATGGGAGAAAATATTTACAAATGATGACTGGCAGAAGGTTAATATCCAAACTATATTCACAACTCAGTATAAAAACATAGTAGTTTGAACCTGTTAATCGCATATCACTATCTTGTTCCCTCTCTTCGCTCTTCTTACTAGTAACCACTAGTTTGTTCTCTACATCTACGACACTGTTTTTGTTTTACTGTATTCATTTGTTTATATTTTAGATTCCACATAAAAGTAGAATTTATTCCGCATAGAGTAATTGTCTTGCTCTATTTCACTAAGCATAATACTGTCTAGGTCCATGCATGTTGTTGCAAGTGGCGCACGTTCATCTGTTGTTGGACACTTAGGTTGCTTCCATATCTTGGCTATTGTAAATAGTTCTGCTATGAACATTGGGGTGCATGTATCTTTTTGAATCAGTTAATATTTTTATTAAATAATTGATGTATTTGTTTTCCCTGGATATGTACCCAGGAGAGGGATTGCTGGATGATGTGCTAGCTCTGTTTTTAGTTTTTGAGAAATCTCCATGCTGTTTTTCATTGCAACTCTACCAGTTTATATTCCCACCAACAGTGTGCCTTTTCTCCACATTCTTTCCAACATTTGTTATTTGTGGTCCTCTTGATAGTGACCATTCTGACAGGTGTGAGATGCTATTTCCTTTTTGTTTTGATTTGCATTTCTCTGATGACTATTGATGTTGAGCATCTTTTCATGTGCCCTATTGACTTGGTATGAACATTCTTAACGGGAAAAGTTTAGAAAAACTTATTTCATGTATTTCATACCTGGTAAAGAGCTTTCAGATGATAAGGAATTCAGTGAGTATTTTAGGTTTTTATCTTTAGAATGGCAATAGCTGCTTTAGAGAAAGTTTTTGATAAAAGCCCTAAAAAATTCTTTAATCAGACAGTCTGAGGTGGGATTATTATAGAAATGACTTTCAGGCCCTTTGTGTAACTTTAAGCCTATTGTTTCTTTATAGTTAGGAGGAGAGTTCTTTAATAATCAGAGAGCTGCTAGGCTCTGTCTCTTCTTTTCACATCAAATAAATGGGCTGTCATGGGAAATCAGGTTTCTTTATTGCAGATGGTTGTTTGTTTTTTTTTAGTTGAAGTGGAAGATATAATAAGCAGCTTGAGACTTGGTTGTGGGCTGCTGAGTCATCTTGTATTAGGTCTACCTTGGAATTTATGTTGAAGAAGATGAGGTCAAGTGGTGGTGGAAATTAAGGTGTAGTGGCAGTGGGTGTTCCTTGGCTGGAGGTGGGACTGGAGTCACAACTGAGAGGCTAGTTCACCGTTCTCCTAGTGATTTCTGTATGTGAGTGCCCTGCTGTCTCAGCTTCTTTGCAGATGGGCCTTAGAAAGCAATGTCCTAATCAGGGTGGTGCTAGAGTTAGTATATATTGTTACATTTTCCTAGTTCAAGCCTTAAATATAACTTAAATTCTTCCCAGAAACAGTATACAGAAGATTCAATCTAAGGCAGACGGGACCAGCTTATTCTTTTTAACACTGCTTTAGGACTTTATGTGTGGTTCTGAGTTGGTATGTTTGGATAACTCTTGGAAGTGATGTGTCTTTTTTAACTGAAAAAGTAATGTACTTTGAATATGCTTGGTTTGACCTTTTTTAAATCTTCATGGAGATCAATAAATGACAGTGCCGGTCTATACAATCTTTTTTTCAAAAAGGAATCCTAATTGAAATATTATTTTAAATATTTTAGGCCAACAAGCAGAAAGCTTCAGCTCGTAACCTGTTTCTCACCAATAGCCGCAAGGTAAGATTATAGTTTTATATTTCCCATTTTATGTTTTGCTGAAATGTGTTCTTGTTATTTAGATCTGTGTTTGCTATTCTTGTCTCTTGTGACCTGTTGATAATTAATAGTACTTGAGAGAGTTTCTAAATGTTTTCAGTCTATTTTAGAAATAAAATTGCTCTTCCTTGCCTTTCTGGTTTTCGTAACTTTTTGGGTAAGACCATAGGCCACTCTTAAGTCCTTGGTCAAACCATGGCATCATCCTGTGCTCAGACTCTTCATCTAAGAAATGGTGGTATTAATACTTTGCCATAGACGGAATTAATACAATTTTGTCACTGACTCAATTGACATGAGTTTGAGCAAACTCTGGGAAATAGTGAAGGACAGGGAAGCCTGGCATGCTGCAGTCCATGGGGTCGCAAAGAGTTGGACTGAACTGAGCAACAGCAACAACAGCACAACTTTGTTTGAGTGTTGTGAGAATTAGATGAGGTAACCTTACTAGTTGTGTGTCCCTGGGCTACTCACTCATCCTCATTTTCTCATCTATATATATAAAATACCAACTTCATAGGGTTTTTATGGAGAATGAATTAGTTACATTAAACTTAGAATGGTGCCTGCTGCTGCTGTTGCTTCTAGCATATAATAAATATTGACAGCTCTTTTTCTTTTTTTTTAAGTTTTTTGGCCACACCATGTAGCTTGTGGGATTTTGGTTCCCCGAGCAGGAATTGAACCCCCAGTGCCCTTGACAGTGAGAGCTTGGAGTCCTAACCACTGGGATGTCAGGGAATTCCCAACAGCTCTTATTAGTAATGTGTTTAATAATACTTCAAAACTTCCTAGAACATTGTAGGTTACTATATATTTTTTTCGTCTTCTAAGGTCTGTAGATTTCTCACAGACCTGGGACTAGCTCACACTCCTATGCAGGGACGTTAATCAGATTGGAGGAGAAAAAGATACAGCCATGGGAGGACGATATATGCACTGGGCAGGTTGAGGGATGCTGTGGTTTAGAGTCCAGGGAGAACTAGCCCCAGTGTTGGGTCCTCCTCCATTGTGATAATATGTTGTCATCTGCAGCTCGCCCACCAATGCATGAAGGAGGTGCGTCGAGCTGCCTTGCAGGCCCAAAAAAACTGTAAGGAGACTTTACCTCGTGCCCGCCGCCTCACCAAGGAAATGCTTCTATACTGGAAGAAGTATGAGAAAGTGGAGAAGGAACACCGCAAACGTGCAGAGAAGGAAGCCTTGGAGCAGCGGAAGTTGGATGAAGAAATGCGGGAGGTAGGGCAATAGCATGAAAGTTTGAAAACCGTAATTGCTGCAGCCATATTGAGAGATTGTTTTACATTTTGTAAGTTATAAATCTAACCAATGAAACCATCCAAAAAATATTTTAAGACGTAACTTTGAGGATAGTGATTTTAGTCCAGTAAATCAGTTGTTTTTATTTTTTAGTAAGGTCTTCTCCCTGGCCTTCACCTCTCTTTTGTGTTAATTTCCTATATTCTTTGTAGCCTTATTCTTTTATTTCTGGAGGACATGTGCCCCCCCCCCCCAAATTAAAGGAAGGAATGAAAGCAAAAGAGAACAGCTTATAGTTTAGCTTGGCTTGGTTTCAGGTGCTAGCTGTAATTTCAATTTGTTGGAAGATCAGGACTGATTGCAGTTTTCTGAGACCCATTCTCCTACCTGCTTTTCTGTTTTAACTTGCAGTCAGTTCTCTTGCTAAGCTTGATATCAAGTGAGCATATTATTTAGGTAAGCAAGAGGAGAGATTAAGAAGACAAAGCCTTTGTGATGCCATTGGTAAACCCATTGGGATGAGTGGAAGGACAGTTGAGGTCTGGAGAAGGAAAGGAATTGGAGGATTGGATATTTTCTTTCAGGTGTAAGTAGTACTCCTGTCAAAACAGCTGTGGAGGCCCTTTTGAGTTTTGCGTCTTCCCTCCTGTCTCATGCCTTTGATGGGCAATATAGATTTTGCCCAGTTTTCTTAAGTCCCTGGGCAATGTGTATTTTTACTTGAAAGGCAAACATGTTTTGAGTTAGTAAACTTTTGATGCTGTCGGAAATACTTGCTCACTGAGTTTAGAGGCATTTGAGTTAGTCATAGATCTTGAAATTTTGAAAGTGACTTGGCTTATAATCTAGGTTTGTGAGACATTGTCTCAACATGTTGGTAACTAACTGATGAAAGTTTCATCTGATTATATTGACTTCCATCTTTTTCTCTGAGTTTCTGAATTAAGACATTTTTTGATGGATCCTTATTCCCTTAATTTGCCTTCTTTATTTAAACACATAGTATTTTACTTCCTTTCAGTACAAGGGAATGTTGCTTTTTTGTTTTAATTTAGAAAGGTTTTCTTGACAGTAGTTTAGCTTTAGAACATGAAAATCCATATACTTTATGAAAAGAAATCTTTTTTCTCTCAAATTTTTTTCCCTAATCTGAATCTGGCTAAAGTGTTTAAAAAAACAACCCTAAGGAGGTCTGGTTTTATGTCGCATACTTTGGGACTTATTTCCTTCCTTGGCCATGTTCCTTATTTTAGTAGTTTTTCTTTTGTACAGGTGGATCAAAGATAACTCAAGTATACTTCATAGGAATTTTACTATAAAATAGTTCATGCAAAATAATGACCCTTTGATGTAATTCAGTCTTTTGGATCATTTGCTTACTCATTTTACTGTTTATCTTGAAGAATGATTTTTACTGACGTAATGATTATTTTTCTTACTAGGTAATTTCAGAGGCACTTTGAATTTATCCTTCTCATTTTTTTTTAATTATGTGTTTGAGATATTGTATTTAGTCTATATTCATGTTTTGTAGCTATCGTTATCACAGACGAACAATGGGTTGTTTTGGGCAGTGTTTTCTTTTTTTCATAGGCTTCTTAGTCTCAGATACTGCCTGCAGAATAATTTATAGCTCTTGGTCACTTTTTTTGACTTTCGATGTTAAGAGTCTTGGACACACATGTTTTTAAAAATAAAGCTGTACACGTGTATTTGTCACCAAAGTTATTAGATAACATGTCGTTTGAATTTAGTTGGTATCGTAGTGCTGTTAAAGAAAAGTAAAGGAATAAAGAATTAAGCATTTTAGACAGCAGCTTAGTGGAAAAAAAGATTTCATTTTGTGAAGGAGAGCAAAACATAGGTTATTTTTAGGCTATAAGTGAAGATTATTCCTGGCTTTTAGTGCCACTGTCTTGATTATAAATAAAATTTTTTCATTAACAATTTTTCCCTTTCTAAAGGTAAAATATTTTTAAAGGGGTTGTTTGCAGATTATGTATAGCTTTAGTGAATGCTGTCGACTACCCTTGTATGTGATTGATGATCTGACTCTTTTCACTTTAAACTTTTTTCCTTTTAGGCTAAGAGGCAACAGCGAAAACTGAACTTCCTGATCACTCAGACAGAGTTGTATGCCCATTTCATGAGTCGTAAACGAGACATGGGTCATGATGGGATCCAGGAAGAAATCTTAAGGAAACTGGAAGATAGTTCTGCACAGAGACAAATTGACATTGGCGGAGGGGTGGTAGTTAACATCACACAGGAGGATTATGGTGAGTCCTGATCAGAAATTAGAGAAAGGAGATACCCCACATTTTTTCATATCTCAGGTTATATTCATTATTAATTCTTGTAGGTTTTGTCTTGTTCAATAAGTAGTTTGATCAAAAGGGAACTTTATTTTAATTGGAGTAGGGAAAGTATGAATGTTTCTATAAAATAAGCATATAAAAAACCTTTATTGAAGAATTTAAAGAGGAAAAATTGTGGTTATTTGATCTTGCAAATTTGGGAAGATTTTGTGTTTTGATTTGTTAATAGAAATAAAAGATATTTTATCAGAAGAATGCCATGTCTTTGTCTCTCACATAGCAGGATTCTTGGTGATATAAGTAAAACATGAAAAGAGACTATTTCGATACTTTTGTGACCACACAGAGAGGGAGGAATTGGTATAAAGTTTGAGAGGAATTTCACAGAGAATAGTGCTCAAGATCATGTTGAGTAAGAGAAAATGAGAGTGCTTCAGATTATCTTGGGATTTAAACATTCTCTATTATTTTCTTTTAGAATAATTTCACCCAGTATAAATATATTACAATTTTGAATCCTCATTGTCTTGCTTTTCCTGACTTTAGCATTGCTTCGTGCATGAAATGCAGGATTGGGAAACTGGAGCTCAGTCTCCTGGTGGCTTTTGTGAGCTGACTTTGGCTCCTGGAGACCATGGGAGCCCCCTGCCTCCATTACCACTTCCAGGTCCTTACCTCAAGTAACTAGATCCTTTTCTTCTCCCTCACCTTCTTTGAATTTAGGGATAAGCGAAATGTGGAGTCAGGGATCCACATATGGTAGTGTAAATTGCATCCTTGAAAGAGGTCATTAATGAGGTGTTATAATCAAAGTTTTTCCCGTTTCAGATAGTAACCATTTCAAAGCCCAAGCCCTGAAGAATGCTGAAAATGCTTATCATATTCATCAGGCTCGGGTGAGTCTTAGAAATGAATTGTTGGGTCCTGGAAATACCCTTACAGCTTTTCACTTAGGTAGTCTTCCTTTAAGCTTAATCATATTTTCGATTAAAAACGTTGTTGAATGTGTGTGTATGTATAAGACTGTATTGGATGGTGATTGTAGCTCTATTTACTTTAGAATAATAGTAGGAATACTTGAGGGAAGATGGGAAACAAGCTTTCACTTTTCTAAGCTTTAAAAATGTGTTGACTAAAGCTAAGAGAGTTTTTCTGTTTTTTTTCCTATTGTCCTCTCCAGTAAGTATGTATAATACCAAGTGAAGTGCATGAGTATTTTAGTGAAAAATACCGCATTCTTGATTGTTAAGAAAGCTATATCATGCCTTAAAAATGCTAAGTTAGCACATTCTTTCACTTTGGTAATAACTTGCTTATTCATGATACAGTGACATGAAATCAGAAAGAAACTACAGTTAAATTAAGTAAACATTAATTAAACACAATTAAGTAAACACCATTTAATACACTGCATAGGAGCCCCTGTGTCACTTTGACAGAATCCAAGTCAAGGATAGAGACAAACTCAGGCTATTCCTCACAAACCCTGACCAATCAAATAGATTTATATCACATTTTTAATAAATTCATTGATGAAGCAAGTAATTACGTAATATGGCTTAGTGCCTGTCTATCAAAAGCGTATTCCTAGTACAACTGTTAAATTAATTTTGAAATAGTAGTAATATACTTTAATGTACGGTTGACCATTAAGTAACCGGGAGTTCGTGGTGCCAACACACCGTGAAGTCAAAAATCTTTGTGTGACTTTACAGTCAGCCTGCCGTGTCTATTGATCCACATCCACAGATTTAACCAATGGCAGGATCATGTAGTACTCTTGTACATATTTAGTGGAAAAAGTGTTCATGTCAGTTGACCTACATAGTTCAAACCCTTGTTGTTCAAGAGTCAGTTATATCATGCTTTATATATAATATGATATATTACATTATATTATCAGAAAGTTTGTTCCAGCCAGCACAAGATAGATACATTGGCATTATGAATTTCATTTTATTTTCTTCTTATATTTTTCTTCTAATATACTTTTATTTTCCAGACAAGGTCATTCGATGAAGATGCAAAAGAAAGTCGAGCAGCTGCCCTGCGGGCAGCAAACAAGTCTGGCACTGGGTTTGGGGAGAGTTATAGCCTGGCAAACCCATCTATCCGGGCTGGTGAGGATATTCCACAGCCTACAATTTTTAATGGCAAATTAAAAGGTTATCAGCTGAAAGGCATGAATTGGTTGGCAAATCTCTATGAACAGGTGAATTTTAGAATTATGTGCTACCCCCTCTGTTTTGTTTGTAAATTATATATTGTGAAACGAGCACAGGATGATGTTTTAGATTTCATCCTTTAAAAAAAAAAAAGCTTTGTCTTTTGGCAGGAATCAGAAAGATGTCTCTATTTCTAACCTGGAAACTTTATTGGGAAATGTTTGTATCTTGCATAAAATTTGTCTTAAGTGGTCTTAATAAACCTGATTGCCTTTGTACCTGGATTAGATTAGCTGAAAAACTGGGTTTGCCCCATTTGTCTCATGTATCATGATTCAGAGTTGTAGCTTGGAACTGACAAAAGGAATCATTACAGTAGTGAGTAATAGTGCTGAAACTGGGTATCTCTAGTCACTTTTGTTTGAACAGGTCTGACATTTGGGTAGTTCTTTTTGGCAGTAATGCAGCGTGAGAAAAAACTCTGTTTTTTTTTTCCAGGGTATTAATGGCATTCTTGCAGATGAAATGGGCCTTGGTAAAACAGTACAGAGCATTGCCCTCCTGGCCCATCTGGCTGAGGTGGGTAGATGCATGCAGTCTTTTCATCTTCCTCTCTCTCAGTCCTAGGGCTATTTTCTACTGAGCCATTATCAAGCACTATGCTAGATTCTGTAGCATACCACGACATTAGGTCTTGGTCCTTGCCTCCAAAGCCTTTACACCATGATGCAGTGTGGCGAAGCTTTCTAGTTTTCAAGAATATTAGGACAGGTTTTGAGCATATGTGTTTTCACTCCCTATCTCCTGCTTCTGTTGAGAACCACCAGTTTAGTGACAAAAACACTGTAGTTAGTTAGATCAGAAGACCTGGTTTCACATCTAGGCTCTATGCTTACTAGCAGTGTTAATTTGGACAGTTCACTTAGTTTCATTTGACTTCCCTTTAACTCTCTGAGGTTTAGTTTCCATTTCTGCAAAGTGGGGCTCATACCTACCTTACAGGAATTCTGTAAGAATTAAATGAGAAAAAAATGTGTGAAGTCATTTTGAAAAAAGCAAAATGCTCTATTCCAATTATAGTAATATTGTTGTGATCATCTAGTATGAGGAAAAGCAACACTTAAAAGTTAGTATGTCATAAGTGCTTTGTGAATGATACAAATTAGGTCCTGTAAGAGGTGGGAGGAGTGGGAGTAATTGCTTGCTATTTTTTTCTCAAGATGTTACTAGCAACTTCCTTGTTTGTGTTACTGTAAAATAGAATATTATTTTTCTTAACATATGATATTATCATTATTATTGAGTGTACAGGTATGAGAAATGGGAACCATTTCTCTTGTTACAATGCATTGCCTATTACACTATTCTTGTTGTTAATTATAATTTTGAGTTAAATTTCTTCAGTTTTCCTACAATTAGCTGACACAGATTTTCTCTTTCAGAGAGAGAACATTTGGGGACCTTTCTTAATAATTTCGCCTGCATCCACACTTAACAATTGGCACCAGGAGTTTACTAGATTTGTTCCTAAATTTAAGGTAAAAATCAATAATAATTTTCTTTTTAAAATAAACATTCTGACTCCATATTTGCTGCCTTCCTTAGTTACTCATAATATCTTTTAATTCTTGCATTTTTTTCAAATAACCTTGCATACACTTCATATTGAAGTTACTGATGGGAACGATTAGAGACCATGTTGCATTCTTCTTTTTTATGAGAAAGATGAAGTCTAGTTTGAGTGATTTTGCTGCATTGGCCACATGAATTGTAGCTCCTAGCTATACTGCCATAATAGAAAGTATCTATGTTGCTGACTTAATGTAGGTTTTGATAAATCATAATCAATTCTCTTGACACTCCAAAGCCACCTCTTTGGTATTGGTCCAGGTTATAATGCCTAGTGTAACAATGTGAAAGTTGATTTTAACTAATGTAGAGGTAAAGAATTGAGATTGATATAGAAAGTGATCAGCAAGGAAATATGTTACATCAAATATGGACAAGATTTAATTATGCAAGGTTGTTGGGATGTAAGAAAGAATGGATAGGATTTATTATCTTATTTGCAAGTAAAAAGAAGGAAAAGTTAAATACTTGTTTTATCTCTAAAGGAATATAATGATAATGAAGTTGCATGTTAAGGAGGATTTTATGGAGATTATGTATCAAGAGATATTGACATGATCTCTGATCTTGGGTCTCCATAATAAACAGGGGTTCCATGCAATTTAAGAGGGCATGGGAGCTGTTTTTCTGGCTTATGCTTTGTGAGGAATAGGGACATGTCTGAGATATTCTACTTTGGGGCACCTTTGTGTCTGTGGCCCCACCTTTGTGGCTGAATTAATAGACCTAAGAACTGGTTTTTTTTTTGTACAGTTCTTCTGTGTATTCTTGCCACCTCTTCTTAATATCTTCTGCTTCTGTTAGGTCCATACCATTTCTGTCCTTTATCGAGCCCATCTTTGCATGAAATGTTCCCTTGGAATCTCTAATTTTCTTGAAGAGATCTCTTGTTTTTCCTATTCTGTTGTTTTCCTCTATTTCATTGCATTGATCACTGAGGAAGGCTTTCTTATCTCTCCTTGCTATTCTTTGGAACTCTGCATTCAGATGCTTATATCTTTCCTTTTCTCCTTTGCTTTTCGCTTCTCTTCTTTTCACAGCTATTTGTAAGGTCTCCTCAGACAGCCATTTTGCTTTTTTGCATTTCTTTTCCATGGGGATGGTCTTGGTTCCTCTCTCCTGTACAATGTCACGAACCTCCATCCAGAGTTCATCAGGCACTCTATCTATCAGATCTAGTCCCTTAAATCTATTTCTCACTTCCACTGTATAATCATAAGGGATTTGATTTAGGTCATATCTGAATGGTCTAGTGGTTTTCCCTACTTTCTTCAATTTAAGTCTGAATTTGGCAATAAGGAGTTCATGATCTGAGCCACAGTCAGCTCCTGGTCTTGTTTTTGCTAACTGTATAGAGCTTCTCCATCTTTGGCTGCAAAGAATATAATCAATCTGATTTTGGTGTTGACCATCTGGTAATGTCCATGTGTAGAGTCTTCTCTTGTGTTGTTGGAAGAGGGTGTTTGCTATGACCAGTGCATTCTCTTGGCAAAACTCTATTAGCCTTTGCCCTGCTTCATTTCGTGCTCCAAGGCCAAATTTGCCTGTTACTCCAGGTGTTTCTTGACTTCCTACTTTTGCATTCCAGTCCCCTGGAATGAAAAGGACATCTTTTTTGGGTGTTAGTTCTAAAAGGACTGTGAAGAAAGCTGATCGCCGAAGAATTGATGCTTTTGAACTGTGGTGTTGGAGAAGACTCTTGAGAGTCCCTTGTACTGTAAGGAGATCCAACCAGTCCATTCTAAAGGAGATCAATCCTGGGTGTTCATTGGAAGGACTGATGCTAAAGCTGAAACTCCAATACTTTGGCCACCTCATGCGACCAGTTGACTCACTGGAAAAGACTCTGATGCTACGAAAGGTTGGGGGCGGGAGGAGAAAGGGACGACAGAAAATGAGATGGCTGGATGGCATCACCAACTCTGTGGACATGAGTTTGAGAACTCCGGGAGTTGGTGATGGACAGGGAGGCCTGGCATGCTGTGATTGATGGGGTCGCGGAGAGTCGGACACGACTGAGCAACTGAACTGAACTGAAGTACAAGGCATATTATGTATATGGTTTTTAGCTTGGCCAACTCATTCTAAGGAGGTGAGGTCATTCTAAGGTAATTTGTTGAGTATTTTCTCTATAGAGTGTTTTCACATTGAATATGGAGCGCCTCATGTTTTTTTCTGCTCTTTTGTTGTTGCATGGTAAACAGTTAGGAGGTCAAAAAGTTAAGTCTTAAAATTTTCTTCGAAACCACCTTCAATATTTCCTTCACAGGCCAATAGATGGCGGCAATGTAGTACTCCTTAACGTAATTGGTACCTCTCCTTTGACTTTATACCAGTGCCTGAAATTGAGTTTTCATTTGCATGTTGAGCTTCCTTTTGAAGCTCTGGTTTAGGGGTCAGTAAAATAGGACTTCTGGGCCAGCTGAAAGTGTGCAGTTGAGTAGTATTAAGTACATTTGTTGTGATAATCACTGCTGTCTGGTTGCAGAATTTTATCATCCCAAACAGAAATCTCTTTCCCTATTTCCCTTTCCCTCTAGTCCCTGTCTACCACACATTTTCTTATGTCTCTGAATTTGCTTATTCTGAATATTTTGTATACCTGGAATGTGGCCTTTTATGTGGCTTCTTTTCACTCGGCAGTTTTTTCAAGGTGTTCGTCATGTTGTGCACTTCATTCCTTTTTCTGATTGAATAATATTTAGTCATAATATATATTATAGTGAGTATAATACAGTGAATTTCTGGGTATACTGTATTTTGTTTATCCATTCATCTGTTGATGGATATTTTGATTGTTTCTTTTTGGCTATTGTTAATAATACTGCTGTAAACATTCATGTACAGGTTTCTGTTTGAACAGTTGTCCTCTTTTCAGTTCTTTTGGGTATAACCTAGGGGTGGGAATGCTATCACTTTTTATTTAATTTATTGAGGAATTCACCTCCTGTTCTTTGGTACAGCTTACGAGCTAAGAATAGTTTTTTTTACTTTTTAAAATTGTTGCTTATAAAAGAACAATATTTCATTGCAAATGAAAAATGAAATTAAAGTGCACATATATTATGTTTGATACATATATTACATAAATATTAAATTTGATTATTTGTGGCAGCATTGACATCACAACGGCAGAGTTGAGTAGTTGTGGCAGAGACTGGCATACAAAGCTAAAATTACTATCTGGCTATTTATAGAAAAAGTTTGATGACATTTGGTCTATTAATTCATCGTTTCTATTGCCATTATTCCTTTAAATTGTTAGAAGTAGACATTACTCAAGTTTAAGGTCTGGTTACATTCAAAATATACTTATATCTATTATGATAACATCTAAAAGTGCTGGAGAAGATTCTTGAGAGTCTCTTGGACTGCAAGGAGATCCAACCAGTCCATTCTAAAGGAGATCAATCCTGGGTGTTCATTGGAAGGACTGATGCTAAAGCTGAAACTCCAATACTTTGGCCACCTCATGCGACGAGTTGACTCACTGGAAAAGAGTCTGATGCTAGGAGGGATTGGGGGTGGGAGGAGAAGGGGACGACAGAGAATGAGATGGCTGGATGGCATCAGCGACTCGATGGACATGAGTTTGAGTGAACTCCGGGAGTTGGTGATGGACAGGGAGGCCTGGCGTGCTGTGATTCATGGGGTCGCAAAGAGTCGGACACGACTGAGCGACTGAACTGAACTGAAAAGTTCATTTTATTTGGCAACTGTCTAAGTAACACTGGTTTTGTGGTTCTAGTATGATTAGTGCCTGTGACCTCCCTCCTTTTCCTCACAAAGTAGGATTTACACTTTTTTTCTTGACTAATGTACCACTTTTCATTCCTAAAATTGATTATTCAATATGTTTTCTATTACATTTATTTCTACTCTTTTTTATTCTTTTCTTACTTTTTTGGGTAAACTTCTTTATCTTTCTGTCATTTTGAGATGGAGCTTAAATGGTTTATTTTCAGCTTTTTCTAATGTTTATTCAAGGATATTGTTTTCTTAGCATGACCATAGCCATCCAAAGGTTTGAGGTGTCACGTTTTTATTATCTTAACATTCAAAATACTTTCCAGTTTCTCCTTCAAGTTCTTATTTGATTCATGAGTTACTTAAAAGTGTTTTACTTATTTTCTTAACAAAGGATGATTTTCTAGATATCTTTTTGTTATTTATAGCTTAAATCCACTGATGAGAAAATATGCTTTCTATTATTAATTTAACCCTTTGAAATTTGTTGAGCTTTGCTTTTATGGCTCAGCACATGGGCAGTTTTTATAAATGTTCCTATGTGTATTTGAAAATAGTTTTTCTGCACTTGTTAAGTACATTGCTGTATATATGTTAATTAGGTCAAGTTTGTTAACTTGTTGTTTACTGTTACATCTTTACTGATTTTTTTTTTATCTGCCTGTCCTATTACTGACTGAAAGAGGTGTATTAATATTGACAGCAGTTATGGATTTATACATTTTTGTTTTCTTTGTCTGTTTTTGCTTTGAGGCAATGAGATGTACACAGATTTACAATTTTATCTTCCTGGTGAATGAACTTTTTATTAATATGAAATTCTTCCTTTAAGAAGGAAAATCTTAAAATCTACTTTCTTTGATATTCACTAACCAAACACTTTTTTGGTTAGTGTTTGCCTGCCCTCTTTTTTCTTTTAACTATTCTGAATCTTTATATTTAACATGTATTTCTTTTATTTGGAATATCTGTGCTTACTTTTAATGTAATTATTGATATGCTGCATTTAAATCTGTTGCCTCTTTGCTTTCTTCTTTCACCCGTTTAACTTTCCTTTTTTCCCTTTGAGTCCTTTTGAATTGATTGTATTTTATCCTTTTTTTCTTTCCTTTATTTATTATTTTAAAATATTATTTATTGGGACTTCCTTAGTGGTCCAGTGGTTGAGACTCTGCCTGACAATGAAGGGGACATGGGTTCAATCCTTTATGTAGGAAGATTCCACATGCTCCAGGGCAACTGAGCCCTGAGAAGCCCGTGAACCACAACTGGAGAAAGCCCATCTGTAGTAAGGAAGACCTTGCACAGCCAAAAATAAATAATATTTTAAAAATAATAAAGTATTATTTATTTGGCTGCATTGAGTCTTAGTTGCAGACCGAGGGATCTTTGTTGGATCATGCAGGATCTTTTGTTGTGGCGCATGGACTCTCTAGCTGTGGTCTGCAGGCTCAGTAGTTGTGGAGCACAGGCCTCTTGGCTCCACAGTGTGTGGGATTTTAGTTTCCCAACCAGGGACTGAACCAAGTTCCCTGCATTGCAAGGTGGATTCTTAGCCACTGGACTACTGGGGAAGTAGTAGTATTTCTTCTCCCTTTTAAACTTGCTGATTATATATTCATTCTGTTATTCAGTAGATTCCCAGGAAAATACAACATGCATGCTTAACTTTCTCAAAAAAAAAAAAAAAATACAAGTTAATACTGTTAATACTTTTCAGATAGTAGAAAGACCTTAGTATAGTACTGTAACTATACTCCCCTTCTGTAGACTTAACACAGTTGTTTTTGTATATATTTTATATTTTAAACGCCAGAAGACATTTTACTATTACTTATACTTTTGAAATGATTTAGAATTATTCATATTATTCACATTCATTTCTCATTGATCTTCATCCCTTCCTGCATATTTGTCCTTCCATCTCTGAGATTTTTCAAAAGAACAAAACATACCAAGCTATGGATTAAAGAAGCACTTTGAATCCCATAACAATAAAAAGAATGAGAGTTACATCTAGGTACATCACAGAAGTGCTGAGTTTTGCATTCTTTTGTTTCTCTGTGCTTTGGTCTGGATGTTGCCTTCTGACGTCTCTTGTAGCTCACTAATTTTCTCTTCAACTGATTCAGTCTATTGAACTCATCATTTAATTCTTAATTCTAGTTATTTTTTCAGTTCTAGAAATTCCCTTTGGTTCTTTTGTAATTTCTAGTGTAACACTGAAGTTCTAAATCTCTTCTTAATTCTGTGAACAAACAAGCATTTGTTTAAAAGTTTGTTTCTAAAATTTTTGTTTTGGTTTTGTTTTAATGCCAAATATATAGGAAAAATTTTGGAGATAATTGTAGGCTCTGGATGTTATTTTCTTCTTCCAGAGAGAGGATTAATGTGTATTTGGGGTTTTGTTGTGGATTTTTTTGCCTACAGTAATTTTTTTCTGGGACACTAATAATCCAAAGCCCCATTAATCTAAGTCAGGAGTTGGGATGAATTGAAGCCAGGTTTCAAAATCTGATAAAGCAGGTGTATGTATAGTTTACCTTCACTACCAGTGTGTATATATCTTTTCATCCCAACTTAAGGCCAGGGAGGTGGGTAGTTATCAGAAACCTTCCTCCTTGAACTACAGTTCTTTGTTTGTGGGTCCTGTGTCCCTTTAAAAAAAGAAAAACAACTTCTCAGTTTCTTAGTGTCTCAACTAGAACTTTTGGGAAGGATCAGCACTCTCTGGGGGAACATGTACAATGCCAGGCTTTCCTGTCTTTTCTAGATCTGGGCTCTATAATTCTTCACTGCCTAAGTAGCTCTCTGGTGCTGTCAAATAGTTGTTTTGTATTTGTGTTTTAACTGGGTCAGTAGAAAGAGTGCTAGTCCAACTCCTAGTGCAGTAATGTCAGAAGAGGAATTCCTATATTCATTCTGTTAAGTTTTTTAAAAAAGCCTTTCTGAATAATGTATTGGTGATGATGAAAGTGAAAGTGTTAGTCACTCAGTCATGTCCAACTCTGCAACCTCATGGACTGTAGCCCCCCCTGCCAGGCTCCTCTGTCCATGGAATTCTCCAGGCAAGAATACTGGAAAGGGTAGCCATTCTGTTCTCCAGGGGATCCTCCTGACCCAGAGATTGAACCTAGGTCTCCTGAATTATAGGCAGCTTCTTTACCATCTGAGCCACCAAAGAAGCCTATATTTGTGATGATACTTCTAAGATTATCAGTAGAAACTAATATACATATTGGTCCTTTTTCCAGGTGCTACCATATTGGGGAAATCCTCATGACAGAAAAGTGATCAGGAGGTTCTGGAGTCAGGTAACTTTCAGCTTACTGTAAGCATACGCACATACACATATACATATTCACACATATATGCAGTCATTATTTCTCCAGTTGATTTGAATAATTTCTCTTACATAAAATCTTACATGTTTCTATGCAGATGTAATTTTTTTTCTTTTACAATGTTTTTCCTGTTATAAACATTCTGCCAGGATTAAGAACTTTTCTCTTTAATAAGCTGAAAACTACTTTTTAACAAGGTTTGTGATTAAGGTGACTACTTTAAAAACAATTATGGTTTAATTCACTACACATCTCCTACATGGGAGAAATATATCTTTAGGGCTATCTTAAACTTCTTGGCCTTAGGAAATACAGTCCATTCCTCATTGTCTTATTATGAATTGTTTAGGTTTCTCTTTTCACCCTTGCCCTCTTATATTTACAGAAGACCCTCTACACTCAGGATGCCCCCTTCCATGTGGTTATCACCAGTTACCAGCTGGTAGTACAGGATGTAAAGTATTTCCAGCGAGTCAAGTGGCAGTACATGGTATTGGATGAGGCTCAGGCACTCAAGAGTAGTTCCAGGTAATGCAAGTAATAGAAATAAAGTCTGTGGACTGAGGACATACAGATACGTGTGTGATATACGCACATAAGAATGAAGATCAGAGAGAATTCAAAATGTGGTATCTCCATAAACCATGTATTTGACCAGAAGGCATACATTCTTATTTTGCATGGAATATAAATATTAATGTTTAGAGTGTGAGGATTTTTCTCAGCTTCTTCCTCCCCACTCAATAATTATGGCATTTTAACTGATTTTTGTTCTTTAAGAAAATTTTCTGTGGAGGAAGGGGTATCTGCCCTTTGCTTGAGGGATTACTTTACAGATCTTAGTAGGAAGCAGAATGTTAAATTCGGTGGATTATAGCTTCTTCTATTTTGTGCAGGTTATCCTAGTCCCTGGATGGTTATTAGACTCCCAAGAATCCTTTAATTGGAAGTTACATGTTTAAAATGTTCTAATACGTTTAAGCTCCCAAACTGAATAGTAAATGAGTGCTTGGCTGTGAAGTGTTACTCAGTGGTATTAGACCTTGAGTTTGATGGATTTTATTAACTCTTGGTGAATTCGTAGGACTTTCTTAGAAGTCCATGTTAACTGGCAGAATAGTATTTTCCATGGACCTTTCCATTCTCTGAAGAGCATAATTTCCTGTTGCACACTTTTGAAGTAGGGCATGTTTGTGACCAGGAGCAATAGATTCACTTTGTATTTTCTTCTCACATCCTTTCTCATTTTCCATTGTTCCCTCCAAACTCACACTAGAAGCATATAGAATAATAATTTCAAAACTTTCTACTATGCGTGTTCAGTCGCTTAGTTGTGTCTGACTCTTTGCAACCCCATAAATTTTAGCCCACCAGGCTCCTCTGTGCATGGGATTTCCCAGGCAGGAATACAGAAATGGGTTGCCATTTCCTCCTTTAGGGGATCTTCCCAACCCAAGGATCGAACCTGTGACTCCTGGGTCTCCTCCATTGGCAGGCAGATTCTTTACCACTAGTGCCACCAGTTATATGGTTTGTATCAACAAAACTGACTAAAGATAGTGAAGGACTTTATCAAGCCTGAACGGATCCTACTCTGCCTATTTGGGCTTCCCTGCTGGCTCAGATCATAAAGAATCTGCCCGCAGTGTAGAAGACCTGGGTTCGATCCCTGGGTTGGGAAGATCCCCTGGAGAAGGGAATGGCTACTCACTCCAGTATTCTTGCCTGGAGAATTCCATGGACAGAGAAGCTTGCCAGGCTATAGTCTATGGGGTTGCAAACAATTGAACGACTAACACTTTCACTTTCACTGCCTATTTGAGGATGTTTTAAAATTTTAATACCTTAATATCATGTTTTCAGTATAGAGAAGTCAATTCCTTTGAAATTTCCTATCTTCAGCTTTGTTGAATGATATTTTTCAGTTGTGTTTATTGTTGATAGCTTGATTCTGAATGTTTGTTATTTTTTGAAAAGCATTTCTAGAAATAAGGGTTCTCAGCAGGGCGAATAAAGATTTCCTGCTAACTTGGAATTTACTGCTCATTTTATTGGACAGTGTTCGTTGGAAGATACTCTTGCAGTTTCAGTGTCGGAATCGGCTTTTGTTAACTGGGACCCCCATTCAGAACACCATGGCAGAGGTAGGCACTAGTAACAGATTGGAATTCTTTACCCAGGCCCACCCAGAGTGTTACAGCTATATACAACTTATAATCCCCATGTAAAAGGAAGAGTTTGCCCTATGTGGTTTTTTATGGGGCGGTGCAGAGGAGGCATCATTACTGTTTTCTTATTTTCTGGCGCAAGGCAAGTAAATTTCTTTATTCTTTGGTACTTAATATAATAGATAATGATCACATTAAGAATGCTACTCATCTAATGCAGAGATATTTTTATACTAGAATGAAAAGGTAATATTCTTTAACACTGAGAGGAGCTAAAATTCTTTCTTGTCATCTAAAATAGGAATCAGAAAACTTTCTATAAAGAATCTATTAGTAAATATTTAGACTTTATGGGCCATATAGTCACCACACAGTTATTCAGCCTTCCATTGTAATGTGAAAGCAGTCATAGATGATACATAAAAGAATAGGTATGACTATGTTCCACTATAAAGTTTAATTTATAAAAGTAGATGGCAGATCAGACTTGGCACCACAAGTCATAATTTACCGATCCCTGATCTAGAGTTATTATTAGCAAGTTTTGCTACCTCAGACTGTGTTCAGTTGTGGAATGGATCTTTGTATAAATTTTAAAACTGTCTCACTGCAAAATCTGAGCAGGACTTTGAGACTTTGAGTGTGAAATTAATTGAAAAATACCACATTTTGCTACGGTGCCTTGTTAAAGTTGGTTGATGAGACATGTGCTTATACACTTTCACTTAGTCACACATACACATGCACCTAGACACAGATAGACAAATCTGCAAGCTCACTTTCTCTCTCTCTCTCAACTCATTATGTCTTCACATCCTGTCATTTCGTTGCTCTGTAGCTGTTTTACTTTTCATTTGTTTCCAGCTCTGGGCTCTGTTGCATTTCATTATGCCAACGTTATTTGATTCACATGAGGAATTTAATGAATGGTTTTCCAAGGACATTGAGAGCCATGCCGAAAACAAATCTGCCATAGATGAGAGTGAGTACTTTTATGAAAAGTCCTTAAGTAATTTCTTATACTACATGTTGTTAATATGCCGACACACTTTGAAAAATGATTTTGAGGCAACACTGGGAGTCCCATATAGCTTGCATTCAGTTCAGTTCAGTTGCTCAGTCGTGTCCGACTCTCCGCGACCCCATGAATCACAGCACGCCAGGCCTCCCTATCCATCACCAACCTCCTGAGTTCACTCAAACTCATGTCCACAGAGTCGGTGATACCATCCAGCCATCTCATTCTCGGTCGTCCCCTTCTCCTCCCGCCCCCAACCTTTCCCAGCTTAGAACCCTATTGTTGATAAAATGTTCTTAAAACATTTTGAAGGTGAATTCTGATAAAAATAGAGTCATCCTTATTGGTCTGAGTAAATGATAGGAAAACACATTTGCCCAATTGACTACAGGAAGATGCCAGAGGTGTTTAGTGAGAGGTGATCATGATATTTCTTTTGTTTGTGTTAAATTGATATAATGTATTATTTGCTTGGGGGTCTCCTGCCATTTCAGATCAACTCTCTCGCTTACACATGATATTGAAGCCATTTATGCTGAGGAGAATCAAGAAAGATGTGGAAAATGAATTGTCTGACAAGGTAAGGAAAGTTGATCTTGTGAGTTTAGGACTTATTAAACACCAACTTAAGATTCCAAGGTAAAAAAAATTCCTTGGTAAATGTTTAGTTGTGTAATTAGTTTGAGAGAAAACCTTTAAACTTGGGAGGGTCAACAGAGACTTAAGATGAGTCAAATAATCAAGGCAAGTAATAGTTTTTTTCTTTTTTGTTTTATACTATTTATTATGGAGAATTTGAAATATTATAAAAGAATAGTATGATGAATCCTCCATATAACCTAAATGATCAACCCATGACCATTCTTCACCCCTTTAGATTATTCTGAAGCAGATCTTGAATGTCTTTTGTTTCATTTATAAATATTTTCATATGTATCTCTAAAAGATTTGGTGTTTTTTAAAATACATAATCACATATCATTATCATCTCTACAAAGAAAGAAGTTACTTCACTGTAGTGTCACCTTCCCAGTCAGTGCTCAGATATCCCCAGTTGTCTTTGTGTATGCTTTTTTCTTTCTTTCTTTCTCTTTTAAAGTGTTCACTTTTTGAGGTCAGGATCCAAACAAGGTCCATATATAGTGTTTGGGTGATATGTCCCTTAGATATCTTTTAGTCCCACCCTTCTTTTTTCCCTTTTGCAATTCTTTGTTAGAGAAACTGTCCCGAGTTTTCCACAAACTGAATTTTGCTAAATGCATCGTTGTGGTATTCTCTGACATGTTCCTTCCTCTGTCTCCTGTATTTCTGCAGACTGAGAGGTAGGTTTAGAAGTTTAATGTGCTTTGAGTTGTATTACTTATTCTCATAAAGTCTATAATTATGGTTCATAAGTATCTTTTTTGAATTTTTACCCGACCTCTGTAATTTTCTGTTATCGCTTGTGAATCCTCCCAATATTCTCCTTTCGTCTTTTTTTTTTTCTCCCAGTTCTTACTCCTTTAGAGTATTTTCCTGCCTCACATAGATTACACCTATTTCTCACAGTTCTCCTGTCTGTATAAAAGGCATCTTTCCAGGTTCTTGATAACATCAGGTGGTTCTCACTGTCCCTGCCAGAGGCTGGATCAGTTTGAAATTTAGTAACTTATAGGATTGTGGTGGTGACATACACCTTCAAAGAGAGGGAAAGAAGTGTATCTTTGTTTTATTCCTTTAAAGAAATGGCCATTTTGTGAAACTGGCTGATTTTGCCTAAATAGAAGTATCATGCAGATGTACCTGATAGAAAATACTTCATTAAAAAATAATAGATCTTTGAGGCTTTTATATCAGAAAAAGCTTAAAAATAAAGCAGCATCATAATGTCTCTTATTTAGTGGTTATTAATGAGGTGATCAGAAGATGTGTGGTTCTTAGCTACTGCATGTATTATAACTTTCTTAAACATTAGCAATGTTTCTAATTTGTGAAACTGCAATACTTTGGCCACCTCATGCAACGAGTTGACTCACTGGAAAAGACTCTGATGCTGGGAAAGGTTGGGGGCGGGTGGAGAAGGGGACGACGGAGAATGAGATGGCTGGATGGCATCACCGACTCTGTGGACATGAGTTTGAGTGTACTCCGGGAGTTGGTGATGGACAGGGAGGCCTGGCGTGCTGTGATTCATGGGGTCGCGGAGAGTCGGACACGACTGAGCGACTGAACTGAACTGAACTGAACTGATGTTATTGAACTATTACTGTCTGTGAGCAACTGATAATGTAGAGATGCAGCTTCTAGGTTCTATTCAGATTTCCAAGGGAGATGAATATATAAATAGCTGGTACTGTATCATAGGATATACAGTGATGATCTATGTGAAGTATAATGGGAACACAGAAAGGGGATAGTTCTGTTAGGGAAGGTTAGAGAAGGCATCAAAGCAGAGATGACATGTGAGCTAGATCTGGAATGAGTTGGCTTTTACTAGGAAATATGGTGGGAAGTGGATGCTAAGCAACAAGAATGAACACAAAGGTAGGTCAGTATTCAAATAGGCAGCATGTGTGGCAAACATTATTCAGACTGTTGTTGCTAAGAAATACAGGAGAACACGATGAGATTGGGACAATACAGTGAGTTAGACTATGGGAGGCCTCTGCCTACAGTAGAATTTTTAATATTTTACCATAGGCAGTAACTTACATTGAAGGTTTTCCAGCACTTGGGTACTTTAAAGATTTGCATGGAAGGTTTCTTGGAACCAGGAGAGACTAGAGGCAGGAAGCTCCCATAGTTATAGCAGTCTAAGTTAGATATGGTGAGATTCTGTGGTATGTCAGGGTGGTTAGAGAATAATTTCCAGGTTGAGTTGAGGGACTTAGAAAATGATAGAACCTGGGGTATGAAAGAGAAGAGATCAGAGCTCACTTTTTGAGGTTTCTTTTTGCGCAGCTTAGTAAATGACAATGCTGTTAATCAAGTAAATTGTGAATGAGAAATTTTTTTCCTGATACGTCACAAATGCAATTGCCGCAGACTGTTTGAGTGATACTATTTTAGTAGGTAGTTGGAAATATGGGGCTTAGGGGTGTTTGGAAATAAATTTTTGCAAGTTACTGTGATTGATGGTAGTTGGTACTATTAGAAATGGAAGAGGTTGCCCATGGACAGCATGTAGAGAGAGTGACAAGGGAAGAGGATCAAGAAAAGCTCATATTTTGGATAGTTAGGCACATCATAGGTTTATAGAGATACTGAGTTTCTTGAGATATGGATACTGTTTTCTTGCCAATCATAATCTGCCTTGCATGAGTTTCCAAGTTTATGGTAATACTGAACTTTCTTATAAACTGTTCTTCAAAATATAAATGTCCTTATTGATTTTTAGATTGAGATTCTGATGTATTGCCAACTGACCAGCCGACAGAAACTGTTGTATCAGGCACTGAAGAACAAAATTTCCATTGAGGATTTATTGCAGTCTTCTATGGGCTCTACCCAGCAAGCACAGACAACCACCAGCAGCCTCATGAATCTGGTCATGCAGTTTAGGAAGGTAAGAGCTTAGGTCAGCCGCCCTAGAGTTGTCTTTATTAACCCACTTCAAGGAAGAGGCACTATCTAGCCTTGATGCCAAATAAACAAAGGCTGTTAAAGAATGAAAATGGGAATGTATATATTCATAAAAGTAAACATGCAGGGTTTAGGATTCCCCCGTTGCTTCATAGTGATGTCTGCTCATAACATTATTTTCTTTATCATTTCCCTCTCTCTTAGGTATGTAATCACCCAGAATTATTTGAACGACAAGAAACTTGGTCTCCATTTCATATTTCCCTAAAGCCATACCAGATTTCAAAGTTTATCTACCGTCATGGACAGATCAGGGTCTTCAACCATTCACGAGACAGGTGAGCACATATCAATATCTTTTTGCTCTAAGAGTGCTTTTGTAATTTGGGGTTTTGTGGCTTAATAAACTTAATTGAGAGTGAGTTCCACAACAGTGATGGATTTAAGCAATGGATGGACTACTGTTTGTTGAGGGGTCTTGTGATAGGGTCTGTGTACTATCAAGAGTTTAACTGGATGACCTGAAAGGCCCTAACTACTTGCAGTTCCCTTTCTGAATGAGGAATGTTCACCTGTGTGCAAATATGTACTTGTCCCAACAGAGATCAACAAATATCTGCCTAAGTATTGAAATTGCTTTGTAGTGTCTTGTTTCACACTTGGAATAGCACTTGTGGAAAAACTGATTCTATTTCAAATTAACCAAATTTACCTTTTTCCCAGAATCAGCAATGACAGATTTGGTGTTTTTTTTTAAAAAAAAAAAAATGAAGTGTTGTTAATGGTAATATGCTGGAAACCACTTCCATTCAGAAAATAGGTGTATAGGTCCATTCTGCACCTCTGCATGCAGAATCACTCAGAAAATAATAATTTTATTTTGAAAATTTAACAATTGCTTTTGAATTTTTTAAACAAATTCCCAAAAGAGCCTTGTGTACACCTGCACTTAAGAACCATAGATTTAGAAAGCTCCTTCTGTATAGAAACTATATAAACAATATTATCAAAATAATCAACAACATCTAGCCTAACACTACTGAAACGGAGACAGATTTCTTGGGTTTAATTTTAGAATTCTTTGTCTGTGATAGCTCCAGGCTAATACTTTACATGGGCAAGGGGATTAACAGAACAGAGTTGTCGTGGTTTTGTTTAATATAGTGTATGGCAACTTGCAGTGCTGGAACTGTGTTTCTGGAAATGTGAAATAAAATGAGACCGCTTTGAACCTGTATTATCATCTACTACCTTTAGTAAATATTTAGTATTTTATATGGTATCATTTTTGCCTGGCAACAAAATCCTCAAAAGTAGAAACAGTTTTAAACCTTCAAAGATTCTTTTAGTTTGGAACCTCCAGTTTAGTTAACTTCCTGATATTTATATTTGGGTTTGGATTTATTTTATTTTACTTACTTTACAGGTGGTTAAGGGTTCTTCTTTCTCCATTTGCACCAGACTATATCCAACAGTCTCTCTTTCACAGAAAAGGTAGGTGTTTTGGTCTTTGAGAAGGAAAGCATGCCAAGGATTTATTAGGATGTTCTTTGTTTTGCTGAGTTGGAACTAATAGTGGCTTTGCCTGAATGCTAGGGTTTTGTTTATAATCTTGATAAGATTTAAGTAAGTTAGTTGTCTTCATCTGTAGATGCTAGTAGGCTTTGTGGTTAAAACAGAAAGCATAAAAAAAATTTTTTTTTAATTTCTTTCCTTTTGAATTGACCTTCCATCTTTATTTTATATCTGTCTCTTAAAAATTTCTTACACCCTTGAATAAAGGTGTGATAGAGACAGTGCAGGCTCTTGTTAGTTTGATTCTTTAGGTCCCTCCTGCTTAGTCCAAGGAAAGGAGGCTGCTCAACTTTGAGCATTGTCCACAGTATTGAGGCAGAAGTTCAGAATTTTTCACCTCTGTGCTTTCCTTTTTTTCTCCTTTTCCTGGCACAATAAAAAGAGAAAGGCAGTTAGCCAAGGATCCGAAACCCCAGAGCTAACTGATGAGCCAACTCCACTCTGGCCCATATATGTCATATCTCATACATGCCTCTTTTACTTGTGATTGTGGTACAAAAATATGACACTCTGTCTTCTGTCAAAGTGGCTGTGTTGGAACCTTTAGAATAGTTTTAAATTCTTAAGTCAAAATTCAGCAGTTCAGCAGGTTTTAGTTGAGTGTTGTCTCTTGGTTTTCTGTTGGGTTTCACTTTGTTCTTTGATATTCCAGGTGTTAATGAAGAAAGCTGTTTCTCTTTCCTTCGCTTTATTGATGTATCTCCAGCTGAAATGGCAAACCTCATGCTTCAGGGACTTTTAGCCAGGTGAGAAGTTTGTTCATTGTTTGATGAGAGAACAATTGAGAATAAATAGGGGCAAATGTTGAATACTGTGAAATTAAATATTTAGTATTATAAGATCTTACAGAGCCTTTCATTCTTTTTGTATTAAGAATTAAAGTTTTATAAGGAAATCATAACTCTCTTTTGAGAATTTAATAATTGTACAATGCTTCATGCTATACCTTAAATAAAAACTGTTTAGGTTCTTCTCCCAAATGCTACCAGAAGGTCTTCAAGTCTTAATTTCTAGGTGGAAATTTGTTTTATTTGTTTCTTCAGGGCAAATGATGGCTGATGATTCCTTTTCTTAGTAGGGATTGTTGTATAACCTGCCTTATGTGTTCTGGAAAACTTAGTTCTCTGTTCTTATTCTTTGGAATAATGGCTTTTACTTAATGTACTGCTTTGTATTATATTTGTATAAAAAATAATGACCTCATTAGGAGAGGCTTATCACCTTTATAACAGGATGTTTTTATGAGAGGTTTTGCAATAAGAGTTGAATATTCCTTAACGCTAAGAGGAGCTTTACGGAGGGTTTTCATTTTCATAGTAGCAAACCCAATTCATGCCAAAGATAGAATTCATAGAACGAAAGTATGAAGCGACTTTGAAAGAACTGTGTCTAAAATGCCCAAGATTGACAGAAGAGACAGTTAATGAGAGACAAGGTTCCTCGCTGCTATGAACTACCCTCAAACCTCCATGGAGCACTGAATAAGCATGTCTGCTGTGGTTTGTTTCAGATGGTTAGCTCTTTTCCTGTCTCTGAAAGCCTCCTACAGGCTCCATCAGCTGCGCTCCTGGGGAGACCCGGAAGGGGAGAGCCAGGAGAAATATCTGAGAAACAAGGATTTCCTTCTTGGGGTTAATTTTCCACTCTCCTTTCCCAACCTTTCCAGCTGCCCTTTGTTAAAGGTAAGCAATTATTTCAGCATCAGTTATCTGTGTAGTACTCCCCTTTTCTTTCAGTCAATAAAAGTAATGAGGTAAAAGATGACCTGAGGCATCCAAAAAAGTTCCCAGAGGAGTGAAAGCAGTGTATTGTTACAACTTATTACATATAACTTAATAGGTATTTTATGTGTGTGTACAGTATATGTGTATTTATATTTTAATATATAGTTTATACATAATTTTACTGGGAAGTACACATATTTTAAAGTACACATTTAAAATATGTGTGAATTTACACTTGTGTATTCATTTGTGTAACAACTACCTAGGTTAAGGTATAGAATATTCCCAGCACCCAGAAGTCTCTCTCATACTTCCTCCCATTTGAAACCTCAAATTCAGAACAGACCACCAAAAAGAAGATATTCTTTTTTAATGCTGTGAAGTGGTCCATTGCCTGTTTCTGAGCACAGTTCATTAGTCTAATGCTGGTGGATATTTAGGTTGGTTCCAGTTTGGGGTTATTATGAATAAAAGTGCTGTACATATTCATTTTGATGAATGCAAGCACTAATTTCCTTGGCGTTTATATCCAGGAGTGGGATTGTTGTATCATCACACATGTGTATGTTTAGATTTAGTACCCATTGCCAATGAAGGTGAAAGAGGAAAGTGGAAAAACTGGCTTAAAACTCAACATTCAAAACACTAGGATCATGCCTCCATCACTTCATGGCAAATAAGTGGAAGCGGTGACAAAATTTATTTTCTTAGGCTCCAGAATCACTGCAGATGATGATTGCAGCCATGAAATTAAAACACTTGCTCCTTGGAAAGAAAGCTGTGACAAACCTAGACAGTATATTAAAAAGCAAAGATATCACTTTGCCGGCAAAGGTTCTTACAGTCAGAGCTCTGGCTTTTCCACTAGTCTTGTGAGAGTTGGACCATAAAGAAGGCTGAGCACCAAAGAATTGATGCTTTTGAAATATGGTACTGGAGAAGACTCTTGAATCTTGGATTGCAAGGAGATGAAACCAGTCGTTCCTAAAGGAAATCAACTCTGAATATTCATTGGAAGGACTGATGTTGAAGCTGAAGCTCCAGTTTTTTACCACCTGATGCAAAGATATGATTGATTGGAAAAGACCCTGAAGCTGGGAAAGATTGAAGGCAAAAGGAGAAGAGGGTGGCAGATGATGAGATGGATGGATAGCATCACTGACTCAGTGGGTGTGAATTTGAGCAAACTCAAGGAGATAGTGAAGGACAGGGAAGCGTGGCATACTGGAGTCCATGGGGTCGCGAAGAGCGAGACACAACTTAGTGACTGAACAACAATCCACTGCCAAATATTTTTCCAAAATGGTATTACAAAGTTAAACTCCCACCAGCAGTGTGAGAGATTTACTGTTCATCTTCCTTGCCTACTCCTGGTACTGTCAGTTCATTTTTTGAATTTGTGATTTTCAGTTTCATCTCCATGGAAAATGATGTTGAACACTTTTTCATATAATTGTTCACCTTTATATAGTAGGTAAGGGGGAAAGTGATAGGTGATAGGTGCAGGTTCAGATCATGTGGGACCTTATAAGTTAATGCTGAGGATCTGTGTTTTATTCTGAATGAAGTGGATAACGCTGGAGAATTTTGAGAAGCGATTTGTATGTTTATATTTTATAGTTCTTCAACAAGATTAAAAGTTAGAAAGGTAGAAATTTTCTTGTATCCTCTAGAAAATGTAAGGGGTCGTCAGTCACACAGGCGACTGCTACAGAATGTAGGATGTTCTTTGGCTGCATCTAGTATTTGCCCCCTGTCCACTGAAGAACCCATGTGGTTTCTTTTTCTTCTGTTTCCCAGTTTCTTTCTCAAGTGTTTGCTCCATGTACCTTTTTGGACTCAAGATAAGATCAGTAATGCAGAAGGAAACTAAAATTGGGTTCCAATTCTGTTTGGAATAATATAGTCAGTGGTATCAGGGTGACTTCCTTCTAGTAAATACAGCTATGTTTGGTAGACAGTTGCTTAACCTCTTATAGACTGATTTCCTTACATTTGATACTATGTATTGCTACAGATACAATTTTTTACTCGTTTTATTTTTGATACAGAAAGCACTATTGCCTCTGGGAGTTTGTTGTGCCCTATTATGTCAATGCTTCAATCTTACCTAACACTGAAAGAGATGCATCAGTTATTTGTGTTGTTTGCTTTCTGAAAATAGAGTAATGTGTTCAGAGTACCTGTTCCGTGCTGTCCTTCAATCAGTTAATTTCTTGAGAAATTTGGATATGGGCAGAATGCTTTATGTGAAATTGGTTTTTCCAAAGTTAGATTTACTTTTATTTCGTGTTGTAGGTAGACATGTGCTTTTGTTGTAGCTTAGCATGTAGAACCGAGTTACTGAGCCACAGGTAGCTGAAAGCTAATCATGGATGTGTAGAAATGCTCTTCTCCTTTGGCTCTCATCATCCTTATCTCCAACATACGTATGTTGAAATATCAACCAGGCCGTGTATCTTGCCAGAGTTGGTTGATGTATCTTTTCTAAGAAATACTTGCTTTCAACTAAGTAGAATGATCTTTACATGATATCTAGCCTTAAAGGTTAGACTGGGTTCTGATTGCAGAATCATTTTGTTGAAGCTCCATGTGTAACAATGAATAAAGCCCATTATAACTGTGGCTTTTTCAGTCTGGCCGTGACTCACAAGAATATTTTATACCACTTGTAGTTACGTAAGAATCAAGACTAGATGAACAGAATCACCATGTAGAAAGATTCTGAATCATTCTGTGTAATAGTAAGGAAAGAAACTGACATTTTGGGGCTAAGGAAGGGTCTTACTTTCTGAATGTGAAAGAGACCATCAGAAATTACTCAGAGAGCAGTACGCATATTTCATTGCAGAGTTACTCTGACATGTAGTTTATGATCAGCTACTACTGATGACTGTCTTGGTATATTTTGGCATGTACCTGTTATATTCCTCCTATTCAAAAATCATATAAATAAAGTTAAGTAATTTTGCAAAAAAGCCAAAAAACCTGATTCAAACCTGAGCAGATAGTTTATTATGGAAACTCTCCCCCAAGAGTGGCTTTGTTAGAATATGCCTCTCGCCACTGTCATACTGCTTCTCACACTGATTTCTCCAAACCAAGTTTTTCTTATTCAAGAAATATTTTTTTAGAGAACATGACATTGCCTGCTTTGCAAGAAGAGTAGAGAAGGAAATTTTGAATACTTAATTCTTTAAAACAGATTTCTAGAGTTTATTAGTTAAGAGTATAGAGTAAAAGCTAAAACTTAAGATGCATGACATTTTAGCATACATACATACATATATGAAAAACACACTTCCTCTAATCCTGCCAATTTACAGTTTTTTTTACAAAAAATGAGTCTTTTTTTGGAGTGGGGGGAAGGTAACTTGTCAAGTATGGACAACAGTAGTAAGACTTCAGTGTAATAATTATCTGTCTTGATAATGTTTGGATTTGTTGATAGGATTTAAATACAAGGTCTTGGATTCTTTTTATTTATTTGTGGATGCATCAGGTCTTAGTTGTCATATGTGGGATCTATCGTTGTGGTGCATGGACTTCTCCCTAGTTGTGGCACGAGGGCTTAGTTGCCCCACAGCATGTGAGATCTTAGTTCCCCAACCAGCGATCAAGCCCATGTCCCCTACATTGAAAGGGGATTCTTAACCACCACAGGGAAGTCCCCTGTCTTGAATTCTTTTTGTCTGTTGTTTGTGTGTGATAAATTCATCATGTATGTGCTTTTGTGCCTTTTGTCATTGAGATCTACGAAAAAATTCTGGCATTATTAATACAATTTACAGATCCTCTGAAAGATCCCTTTGCTTATACAGGGATGCTATTACTGTGGAATCAGAGAGAAAAATTTTATTTCCACAGGAAGCAAATTTATAACTGCTTACTAGTTTCAATATATGTCCTGAAAATATGACTTGAAAGGTATTTGCTGTCATTCCTGTGGTGAATTAGAACTTCAGGAAGGACAAGAAAAGTCTTGAAAGGTTAGAAAAAGACTGACATATAATTGTGGGTCATTAAAGCTTGAGAGGGGAGGAAATACCCTAGTCAATGATTAGAGAGTTAAAATTTTTTTTCTAATGATATTAATTAATAACCATTTGAATTCATGAATCTAAGAAGTAGCTAAGTTGATTCTGAAAATATGACTGTTTGCTTTCCATTAGTAGATAACAGGCCCAGGTGATTAGAAAAACAGGAAGAAATAATAGGTATAATATATTAAAAATTTTAACCTTTCTCTTGTTGCCTTGGCTATCCTAGAGATATTAACATACATATGGGAAAGTGCACAAGTTGTGTGACATTGTCTTGTGTGCTCATTCTAGTCCATCTATGTTATAGTCTCTCACTGTGGCTTGAAATTACATTTCCCTTGTGAATAATGATATTGAATACCTTTTCTAATGCTCATTGGCCATTTGGATAGCCTCCTTGGTGAAATGCTTCTTAAGACACTTGCTTATTTTTCTTTGTACTACCTATTACTTACTTTTTCACTCTCAGTACTGTCTTCTGTTGAATTGTTAGCATTTTTTGTATCTCGTGCAAGAAATCTTTGTCTTTATTGAGGTCATGAAGATTATTCTGTTTTTCTCCAAAAATTTTTTTGATTTACCATTCAAATCTGCAAGAAAGTGTGTTTTTAGTGTATGTTATGGGTTGTCATTTCTTTTTACTTATAGCTATCTATATCCACTTGACCCAGCTTCTTTTGTTGAAAAGACCATCCTTGTTGCACTACAGCTTCACTTTTGTCAGACAGGTGGCTGTATATGTGTAGGCCTGTTTCTCATCATGTTCTATTCTGTTAGTCCTTTAGTCTATCCTTGACCAGTACCAGTTATCTTAATAATTCTAGCTCCATGATAAGACTTGAAACTGGTAGCACAGGTCCTCTTTTTTTTTCTTCAGTATTGCCTTTACCGTTTTTGGCCCTTTGCATTTTCATGTAAATTTAGAATCAGCTCATCTGTTTAAGTTTAAACTCTTTCCAGCAACACTACTAGCCTCATGTGTCTTGATTATGCCCCCCTGTTATTAAAACATTTTTATCCATTTTGCCAGTACCTGTGTATTATTTCATTTAAAATGATATACAAATAACATATTAATATTATTTACATTGTGAAGCTTGCTGTAATTTCTCTGGAGACCACTGACCTAGACAGCAAAAGATGCCTAATTGAGTAAGAAATGTTAATAGAGGAGAGAACTGTTTACAGGAGAAAGTATTCCTTTTTTTGTTCCCCACACACTCTTTACCCTTTCTCTCCTGCTGTTTTCACTTGCTTGATCCCAAGGGCCAATGAGATTGAACATTCAAATGTGTCCATTATTTGTATGTGTTATCAGAAGAGCTTGTTGATTGAAAGAATCTCCAGGGGTGGAGTGTGATCTTAGCTTAAGGTTGGGTTTTTCTGATGCTCCTTCAGTGTAAGCCTTCCCCCAATGGCAGTCTACTCCTCCAAAGAGAAAGTACTGTAATTCATGTGGTTTTTGAACCTGTCACGCTTCAGTGCCTATTGTGTGTGGGGTGTGTTAACAATCATAGTCTCTTATTATCTAGCCTGAAAAATCATTCATGCATATAGTAAAAAGACATGCACAAAATTAAAAGGACTTTAGAAATAAAAAATGAGTCAAGATCAGCGTTGAAGACATAATTACACTGCCAAAATAATAGTAGATGACTAGTGGTAAAGTTCAGGATGGAAGATCACTTTAGGTTAAAACAGACAAAAAAAAACTCTTTTATAGCAATAGTATTGTTTAAAATTAGATCTTGAATGGTAGAGACCTAGATAGGAGGAAGAATATTCCAAGTTAAAGATTTGAGCCAAAATAAAGAGCAGTGGTGAGAAAAAAGGCTGGATAAGTGAGTCACCTTTCTTCCAAAGAAATCTTTGAATGCCAGTCTGTTGGGATGTAGATGTTAAACCAGGAGTTTCAACCTTTTTTGGCTCACCTTCTCCAGTAGATGCTACAGTTGTAATCCTGGGGGGATAAAGTTTTGGTGGCTACTATCAAGCTTTGGGAAGGAATAATCTGGTAGTTGGTTTTAGGAAGGCTGTTAAATCACTCATCATTACAGCTCATCAGTGGTGATCTCTGCCACTGGTATTTGATGACTAATCTTAAGATTATGACAACAGGAAAGATTGGACATGGGGATCTGTGATGAGGAGAGTATTAAAGTAAAGTTCCAGGTGAACACTTAAGAGTGAGATTAGGAACTCTTTGATGTTATGAGTGCAGGTAGAATAGAGAAGGCCCAGGTGCAGGGATTTCCAAGGAGAGAGATTCTGATTAGGAAGTGGGTAATGAAGGATGACAATTAAAAAGAATAGGAAGACCTTTCAGGAGAGACCGTTGGGTTAAAGCTGAGGTTTATAAGAGAAAGGAGACTCAGATTTGAAGACGAAAAAGGAAGAAGGCAGTTAAAAGGGAAATCAAACATGATTGATCAAAGATGATTGATAAAGGATGCAAAAGTGATTAATTGTCCTTTTAAATGGTAGAGATCCATTGTTCAGGTAGGTGCTCTTTAATTAATAGAAAGCTACTTCTCAAACACAAAGAATATTTTACAAGATCCAGAAAGACTGAAACCAAGCTGAACATTAAAAAAAAAATGCTATTAAATAATTTTGCCATTTTTGGTGGACTTCCCTGTTGGTCCAGTGGTTATGTCTCCATCTTCCAATGGAGGGGGTGAATCCCTGGTTGGAGAACTAAGGTCCACATGCCAAGTGGCATAGCCAAAGGAAAAAATCCCTCAATTTTGTCTTTTTTTTTTTAAATTTATTTGGCTGTGCTCGGTCATAGTTGCAGCACTTGGGATCTTCGATCTTTGTTGCAAGTGTGGGAGCCTTAGCTGCAGCATGTGAACTTTTTGCTGTGGCATGTGGGATCTAGTTCCCCGACCAGAGATTGAACTCAGGCCCCCTGCATTGGGAGCTCAGAGTCTTAGCCAGTGGACCACGAGGATGTTTTTTTTTTCCCCTTTGGAATTGTGTATGTTTTCTTATCTGAGGGAATGTCCTCCAACTTAAAATTAGAAGTATAATCTTCCTCTCTATTTAAAATAAAATTTTCTGAAGAGTTCTAACTTTCCTTGGGAAATATGGGTGGCATTGGTAACTTGTTTGGTCATGCATTGAGTTTATTGTACATTGGTTATTTTTGCCATGCATTTGAGCTGAGATCTAGAGGCATTTCTTGGGAGTAAGAAATATACCAGCAGCTGCTGCTGTTACTAAGTCACTTCAGTCATGTCCGACTCTGTGTGACCCCATAGACAGCAGCCCACCAGGCTCCCTGTCCCTGGGATCTCCAGGCAAGAATACTGGAGTGGGTTGCCATTTCCTTCTCCAATGCATGAAAGTGAAAAGTGAAAGTGAAGTTGCTCAATCGTGTCCAACTTGTAGTGACCCCATGGACTGCAGCCTACCAGGCTCCTCCGTCCTTGGGATTTTCCAGGCAAGAGTACTGGAGTGAGGTGCCTTTGCCTTCTCCATATACCAGCAAAAAGAAGCTAATTTTTAGACATCTCAAAGAGTAATTGCAAAAAGGGTGTCAATTATGGATATTACCCCAGTAGTATTAATAGTTATCTATACCTATAAAACAAATTACCCAAAAACCTAGCAGCATAAAACAGTGAACATTTTTAATATCTCATAGTTTCTGTTGGTCGTAAACTTGGGAGCAGCTTAGGTAGGTGGTTCCGACTCAGAAAATTTTATGAAGTTGCACTCATTATATCAGCTACGGTTGTAGTTACCTGAAAGATTGACTGGAGCCATAGTACCAGCTCACTTATATGCCTGGTATTTTGGTGCCCACTTTGGCTGGAGGACTCGTTCCGTTCCGTTCAGTCACTCAGTCGTGTCCGACTCTTTGCGACCCTGTGGACTGTAGCCTACCAGGCTTCTCCGTCCATGGGATTCTCCAGGCAAGAATACTGGAGTGGGTTACCATTTCCTTCTCCAGGGGATCTTCCCGACCCAGGGATCAAACCCCGGTCTCCCGCATTGGAGGCAGACGCTTTAACCTCTGAGCCACCAGGGAAGCCCCCTAGAGTGAGTGATTCAGGAGAGAGTATGAAGGAGCCTCAGTGCCTTTTATATTGGTTACTTCAATACCAAGTTTGTTTTGGTATTCTCTATTGGGAGATTTTGGCTTAGGCGATAGATGAGTTCTGACTGTGATACTATGAAAGTTCTTAAATTGGAAGGGATGCTGGCATCATCACTCCCTGCTCTCTATGTTACCTGTCTGTTCACAGTTTTGTTAGCCACAGCAAATGTCAGCTGGGGAACCGTTAATACAGTACAATATATGCCATTTACCTTCAGCCCAAAATTCATTGCTCATAAGCCCTAACTCTTTGTGAACAATTTTTTTTCATTGCAGGCTCTGTTCTTTTATCTTGCATTTTCATTTGATTTGCCTACTTAGTTCTGATTATGAACTTTGATTATTTGGAAACATAATGCTGTAGAGATGCTATTTCTCCAGCTCCTTTGTTTTGCTTTCTTTTGTGATACTATGAAGTAGGGTGGCCTTGTTTTATATGCATAGTAAATGCAAATTTGTTTCAGTGTTTTGATGGGAAAACATGAATCCTGATTCCATGTTCAAAATGAGTCGTAAAAGTAAAGTTGGGGATTATTCTCAAGCAAACAAACCTGAGAGAAGAGACAAAGGGAAATGCTAAAATTGAAAGTGAGTGCCAGGATACTTTATCTTAAACTATTCCAATAATAACTTTTTTATAATTTTTATTTTTGGCTGTACTGGGTCTTCATTGCTGTGCAGACTTTTCTCTAGTTGCAGAGAGTGGGGACTGCTCTCTAGTTGAGGTGCATAGACTTCTTATCACAGTAGCTTCTCTTGTTGCAGAGCACGGGCTCTAGGATGTCTGGACTTCAGTAGTTGTGGCTTCTAGGCTCTAGAGCACAGGCTCAGTAATTGTGGTGCACAGGCTTAGTAGCACCATGGCACATGGGATCCTCCTGGATCAGGGCTCAAACCCCTGTCTCCTGTATTAGCAGGCGGACTCTCCACCACTGAGCCACCAAGGAAGCCTTCAAGTAATAATTTTGAATAAAATTCCTTTGGAGCTATCAGATTAATTTTGAATTAATTTTTTCCATATTCACTTTTATCCTCTTATTGCAGAAAACCCTTGATTTTTTTCTCTTCTGTGCCTTCATGTATTTTATGTTATGAATAGTAGTAGGTATTGTTCCAGCCGCCTGTCTCCTAAATATAGCTTCCTATCATCGGATCAAGGTGAACACTTTTTTCTTATTCCTCTGAGGATGAAGTTAATGAATGTTAACTTACCTACATGTTGTCATCTTTTTCTTGGTAGTCTATCTTTAAATCACATATTACCTAAGTTATATTCAGCAGTATAATCCAATTCTCCCATCTTTCTTGCCACTTGTGGATGTGACTGAATCTTAACAGTTGGAAGCTCTTTTTTCCCCACTGAATATACCTATAAAACTCTTCTTCTTACCCAGCAGTGAATGTTAAATTTGAATCCTGTGTTATAGAGTTCAAAGAAGTACCATTCTCATAATACTGGCTTTGGGGGCGGTATACAAAAACATCAAGGAACTAAAAACTAGGCTAAGGACACGAATCAGATGACACTTTAGGAGTATTTCGAACAATGTTAGGGCCTTTTAAAATCTCTTACTTGATGTAAGTGCTTTTCTGATTATCCTTTTCTTGTGATGCTTGTGATACAGAAGCCACTAACCCTCATTGTTCTCTACCCTGCTTTACTGGTGATGAGATCAAGAAGGAATAGTATTTAGCTCAAAACTTCTGTGAGTTCATTCTCACATACCTCCCTCCCCATTGTGGGCTCTCACCGGAGCTCCTTTCTTGTACGGTTTTGTAAGGGTTAGAGTGCAAGTCTCATACACATGAATCTTTTTTTTTTTTTCTTTTTAATCTTATTTTGCTTTGAAGACTAAAGACAAAAACCAGAATCTGTAGGAGAAATACCATTGAGCCATCTTTCAGGGAGGCGGAACAGATTGTATACTATATCCAGTTAAATAATATGTTAAAAATGGAAATTGGCAGAAAGGGTACAGTGTCGATTTCATTTCCCATCCCAGTCTCTGTGAAACTGTTGTCATGGTAATGGTCTGCTTAGGTATTACATGAGTTAACTGGCTCACTACAGCTCTAGTGAGCCAGCTAACTCATAGAAATTGAGGGCATTTCAGATTTTGCAGTTTAAAATATACAAAAGAATCTAAACGTAAAGAGTTGTTTTCGAAAAAGTGATTTTTTTTTTAAGTTTTAAACATTGTGCTCTATTAAATGCTTAGAGAGCTTTTGAATGGCTGTTGATGAAGAATCTCCCAAACAGGAAGTTTCCAAAAACTCCTCCGCTAGATGTTATTTTGCAACTGCAGTATCTATATCATTTCCTGAAATCATGAGAGCTGCCAGCACCCCTTGTGGAAAGCTCTGGAAAACCATTGTTTTCAGAGTTTTTCTGTATTTCCATCTGTGAAAATAGAATCCATGTAATCTTAGCAATTGGTCTATAAACACTGTGCCCTTTGATTTTAAGTGAGAAATTTCTCTATATATGAGTTTGATTTGTTCTTTAAGAGCAAAAGCAGAAAATTAATTTCTAAGTAATGAAGACCTAACATTAGCGTAAGTACTCTTTAATTCTAAATAAGACATGGAAAACAAATATGGCCCCTTGTTCAGTGGGCAAGTCTGTATCAGAGGGGGAAATGCAGATAATGGTGTGTTCTCTGCTACACTGTGGCATGAAGCGTGCCACTGTGGGGCCCGTCATACTGCTCTGTGATTTTCGCTTGAGACTTGCTTGGCGCCAGAAGACTAACGAAGCCTGCCTTCACTTGTGTGCATGTTATGGTGCTGGCAGCAAGACACACAATTCCCAGTGCCCACGGAGTAATGAGATAGTCCAGGACATGAGGAAGGGACAACAGAAGAGCAAAACCTGTGACCATTTTATTGCCAAGTCACATCTCATTGTGTGGCATTCTTTTTTTCTAATCTGTTTCAGGCCAAAATAGACTAAAAAAAGTAATAAACCTTTTTTTCTGTACCACCCACCCACCCATATCCCACAAAGTAGTGTCTAAAGTATCCTTTATGTTCTTCTGTATTAAGCACTAAATTTTTCTGTGTCTAGCGGTACCTAGCCCTTCATGTCATTGTGTGAAGGAAATGAGGCAGTATGGTACCAAGGACCACCTGTACTGGGGAAGTTGTAATAAAGTCAGATTAAGAGAAAATAATCTAGAAAAATATAGATGCGTGAAATGTACTTGGAGTAGTCAGGGTTTCTCAAAAGCTAAGGCTTGTGTATGTTGAGCATTTTAAACTAGTGAATTATTTTTTAAATCTGGGATTGGCTGTAGATCACCTTGATTTAGTGACGCCAAATGAGAATCCCATCTTAACCTAGCTAAGACAAATGAACACATCCTAATTTAGGAATGACCACCCCAGAAATAAATTATCATTAGACTTTTTTCTAGAAAGGTATCACAAGCAAAATAGTGTGTTTAAAAGACTCCCTGTAGTGACTGTTGTATCCCTTTCTTATTAATAGGTACAGTGCTGAAGAGAAAATAATTGAAGGAAATAGTCATTCATCTCTTACCTGTTGGATTTTGCCATTTAAGAATACTGAAAATGAGGTTGACTGAGATTCTTGACTGAGATACTGTTTAGATGCTGGTCTTTACAAGTTAGTAAAGAATTCAAAAGTCTTTAGGCCCGCCACTGCTGCCATCTCAGCCACCTGGGTGGTAGTGGACACCGCAGCTAGCAGCCTTGAAATACTACAGATGAGCAGCAGTTGCTAGGCTTGTGTTATCTTCACCCCCAGAGGGGCAAAAAATGTTAACTAATAATCAGAAGTGAACTTCCAAAAAACAAGAAAATTGGCTATATATACGTGTGTGTGTGTGTATTCTTTTTTTAAAAAAAAACTTCAACTATGTGTCAGCAATAGGGTTTTTGTTTTTTTGTTTTTTGTAATTGATCCTAGCTTGTTAGTGTTCAGTATTGAAAGAGCAGAGTGACACCTGGTCTATTAATCTTCATAATGATCCTCAGGCATTCAGATGATAATGGAGATAAATAAGTAGAAAGGTGGATAAATCCTCAGTGCAGATGCAAGCTAAATAAAGACAATACAAATATTATTGAAAAATGATATCAGAAGATTAACATTATTTCCTGGTTAATGATTGGACCTCAACATCTGGAGAAAATTACCAAACCTGTCAAAGCTACATGAGTCCAGCATCATAATAAAGGGTTGTAAAGACTTACGAACTGTGTGATTAGAAGTCACTAAAGGCATCCCAACCCTGCAAGAAGCAGTTAAAGCCTTTCAGTTTGTTCATGACTGTTATTTAGAAAATGCTGATTGCTTCTTTAAGGTAGGTTATGATGCACCTGTCTTACTAGACACTTGAGATGGCATCTTTCAGACTGTGATCCTGAAGAACCCATGTACTTTAGGAGAAGATAGGTACAAAGAGGCTTTGAGGAGATTTGGTACTGGACACTTGGTACTGGGATTATAACTGTTATTCTCCGGCAGTGGGTCCTGGTTACTGTTCTTCTTGCAGTTTTTTGTATTATCTTCATTCATAAGGTTATTTGTATACTAACTTGCCTTGAGAAACCAGTAAGACAGATAAATAATCAAGAACAAAGATCCAAAGATAAAGTGTCTAACATTGAACTGAAGAAAGAACTGCATCTACAGTATACTGTAACCCCACTGACTGCTTCTTTGTATGTGAATATTCCATACTTAAAAATCTTTCATATGAATGACTGCAAACTGAAGCTTTAACATGAGCTTTAAGTCTCTTAAAATGAGTTCATTCAGTAATGTAAGTAAAGGATTTAATTTTTTAAATGGTAGTTAGAGAAACTAAAGAGATACTGTTCCTTGTTCCTGACCACTTGTATTGATGTCTCCAAATAAATAGAACATCTAACCTTGCTAGAACTATACAGCATTGTTGGTACACGCATGAAATACTAAACTCATCTGCCTAAAAGAATTTGGGAGGAAATATTGTTGGTCATCATTTTTAACTCAAAATATGGGTGTGTATTGACAGTTTAGCAATGAACCAATTTTCCCCTGAGATACACAAAATGTTGTTTTGTCTAATGAAAACTTTGCTGTAACTATTTATAATAAACACTATTCACTTCCAGAAAAAGGTAGAATTAGAGATGGCATTTACTTAAAGTACACTGATAAAAGCACATTTTGAAATTAGCATGAACCTTGACTGTGACTTTTTTTCATTTTTGGTTACATTAAACAATTGTCAATAGCACTAATTTGCATCTTTGTTTTGTAGTCTCTGGTTTTCAGCAGCCACTGTCAAGCAGTGAGTGGCTACTCAGACCAGGTCATCCATCAGCGGAGATCAGCTACCTCCTCGCTTCGTTGCTGCCTGCTCACTGAGCTGCCATCTTTTTTGTGTGTGGCCAGTCCACGAGTAAGTGCCACAGTAGAGAAGCAATAAAATAGGTGGTGTTTAAAGAAATAAACCAGTTTTCAGGGGGTCCACATCTTAACAAGAATGCTCAGTATTTAGAAAGAGGATCTGTGGTCCCAGCTTTCCTAAGACAGTGTCCCTCACTTTGCATTGTGTTGGTTTGAGAACCGCTGTACGGCAGCTAGAAGTGGCTTCTCTCTCTGATGTCGTCTGTGCAGTTCCTCTTGTTTAGTCCAGGCTTCTAAACTACCATGGGAGCAGGCCATCTGTCAGGGGGACCGCCACCCAGTAGCAGGGACAGGGACCGTGGAATATTTGAAAAGGAGAGGGAGCCATTTGTCACCTGTGTGAAGGTTTTTGAAGGTTTTTCAGAGGCTGGGGCCAGATTGGGAGGGAGATTTGATCTGGCTTTATCGCCTTGGTATAGACTCCATATAACAAAGGGAAACCTAACACTCCAGCATCAAGAAACTTCTTAGCTTTCTTCAGCAGCCCTGCCTGGACTGTGCTTCATAAGTATGTTCCCTCTGAAAAGTGACTTGTGCCATGTCTTCCATTCAGTAGTTGTAGTCTTAACTTGTAGATTGGGAGTAATTTCTATTGTGGCTTCAACTTTAAACAGCTGTTAGATCCTTCTAATACCCTGTTTATCAAAACAGGGCCCTCTGGTGATAGCTGACAGTGCCCCTGCAAAGGCTCTCCTAGAACACTGCAGCTGTGTACTTTGCTTACATCTTCCACTCTTTCATGTCTTCCTGATCAGAGCCAGGCAGAAGCTCTCTTACAACCACAAAGAAATACATGAAGGGAGAGGGGCAAAGTACAGATGTGGCCAGACTGCTGTTAGAGCAAAAACTAGCTTCTGTCTTTCCAGCTTGTTTCCATTTGCTTTAAGGGGCAGCTTTCAGTTAGCCCAGGACACACTAAGAGGTTGACTTTTCTTACCCTTCTGTGTTTTTATCTTGTTTTCACCACTTGTCCTAGCAAGACTACTGTTTTCACAGTTCCATTCAAAGAAGAAGAAGACTTTAAATCTTCTTTGTGATGTTTCTCTACAACTGTTTATATAAGCTTACATCCTTACTTTATTAAGTTATCAAAGGTCAGAATCTGGCATAGGGTCCAAAGAAAGATGACAGGTAGAAATGAGATGATAGTACTGAGGCCCTTTGATTCCTGCCTGCCTGAATTTCTTTGCTGATCCTGTGCTACACAAACGTGATTCTCTTCCTATGATCAGTTTTGTGTGATTTATATTGATATCCAGAAAGTATTTGGGTTTTGTATGTACCCACTTCTTCCAAAACATTCTTGGTATTTGAAGCTTAAGTTGATGTAGGGAAAAGCACTTTTTCTAGGCAACATTTAAAGCCAAGTGCTTCCATAGAAAGCAGCCTTCAGGCTTCATAGTTGTGTAGTTGTTTCCTTTTTTCCCTTCTAATCTGTAATGTATACAGAGAGACCTATAAGAGGAAGTCTGGATTTTTGAGAGAGAATTGTCAGGACATTTTTACTTCTCTTATTCCCCATGTTTTATGGAGCCAATAAAGAGTGAACTGCCCTGGACTGTAATTGCATTTATGAACATAAAATTTTTGGAGCTCTGTAGCCAACCACTCTGAAGAATAACCCCACTTTCCTGACATATTTACACATAAAAATTCCCACTGTTCTACTTAAGTATCATTTCTGAGGAGGCTGAAGTCTGAACTATCATGTCTGTTACTGATATTTCCCTAAAAAGCAGTAGTACCTTGAAGAAGACTATAATCATGTAAAGGTGTGGGGGCAAGCAGGAAGCAAGAGAAAGCTTCTCTCATCTAGCTGAAGGGTTCCTCTCCAGCACCCTTTCCTTTTCTGCCCTTCTCCCCATCCTTGTTAGTAGAGTTTCTTCAGGAGCTTCTGCTAATCTGAAATGGGAGTAATCACACCATAATTACAAGGACGGGAAGAAAAGTTTTTAACATGTCTGAATGTTTTATACGTGTCTTCAGATCAGGCCCGGGGTGTGAGTAAGGCGATATTTCATGAGATACTTTAATTATATGATTTCTAACCTATCTCTCGGAGAAGGCAATGGCAAGCCACTCCAGTACTCTTGCCTAGAAAATCCCATGGATGGAGGAGCCTGGTAGGCTGCAGTCCGTGGGGTCGCTAGGGGTCGGACACGACTGAGCGACTTTACTTTCACTTTTCCCTTTCACACATTGGAGAAGGAAATGGCAACCCACTCCAGTGTTCTTGCCTAGAGAATCCCAGGGACGGGGGAGCCTGGTGGGCTTCCGTCTATGGGGTCACACAGAGTCGGACACGACTGAAGTGACTTAGCAGCAGCAGCAGCAACCTATCTCTGGTGGAGAGAAACTGATTTCCTTTGAAGCCTCAACCCTGGCCTTGAGTTAAGACAAATTAATTTCCATGGCACATGCTATGAAAACTTTAGGGTCAGTTCAGGAAGAACTGTGTCACTAAGGAAGGAATTATCATTAGCTGAGGAAATCATTCTGCAAGGTTAATAAACTAAGACCCTGGGAATTCATCATACCAAAAAACTAAAGTGCTTGGAGCGGTCACGCTTCTTAGAGCTAGAGCAGGAATCTACATGTCCTCAGGAAGGACGCGCTGAATGCTTGAGGAGGCAGCCCCTAAAGATACTAGAGTTTAGGAAGTTAATGAAGCAAGCAACAGGGGTCAGCTCATGTGAGACGAAAGGGAGTGTGCATTTCCATTTGTGGGGAGGCAGGAATGGTATGTCATACTTCAACTACCCTGCTTCTGAGCAGTCGGGATGGCTGTTTGGGGTGGGCAGAATCTGTGGAGGTGGGCTGTTTAGGATAGAGCTGACTTGGAAGGCATGATTTAAGTAAAAATGGACATGTTTGCCTCCTTTTGGACCTTGTGGGTTCACTGCTTTGTACCTAAAGCATGACATTCTGTGATTCTGTATATGTCTTGATTCAGGGCTCCTTCCAAGTAAGCTTAACAAAACATTAAAAAATATTTCACTACAAGCTGTGCGTTCAGAACCTCCTAGTTTTTAATCCTGAATTTGGAAGGCTATCAGCAAAATGAAATTGGAAAATAGGCGAACATTTATAGTTAAAAAAGTTGTTTTCTTTTTAAACTGTAAAAGAGTGACTAGAAATGAGTCCAGACGGGAAAAACATTCTTTCCTGTGTCACTGTTTTCACCTTGTTGCTTCATGATTTTCTAGCTTTTGATTTTTCATCTCAAGAACATGGGCCCAAAGTTTTTATATAATTCCAATGTATGTTCTGCTTTTCTTAAAAAAAGATAGTGAGGGAGAAGGGGGAGGAAGGAAAGGATTGGGAGTTTGGGATTAGCAGATGCAAATTATTTTATACATAGGATGGATAAAATACAGCAAGGGCCAACTGTATAGCACAGGAGCTGTATTCAGTATCCTGTGATAAACCATAATGGAAAAGAATATATATATGTATAACTGAATCACTTTGCTATATAGCAGAAATTAATAAAACATTATAAATCAACTATACTTCAGTGAAATTTAAAGAAAATTAAAGTGGTCATCTTTGAGTGTAAAATTTTTAATCATCTGCTTTGTGTTTTCAGTCTTTATTTGCCTATGTTCAACTTTCAGTGGGAAAAAATGAGTAACTTGAAAGCAAGAGAACAAACTCCTTTTGGAGTGGGTAAATGTGATATAAAATTACCAAAACGTATTCTTAGCACTGTCTAGGTAAATTGATTTATGCCTGCTGCGCCTTTTTAGGTTTTAGGGGCTTCCCTGGTAGCTCAGCCAGCTGGTAAAGAATCTGCCTGCTTTGTGGGAGACCTGGGTTCGATCCCTGGTTTGGGAAGATCCCCTGGAGAAGGGAATGGCTACCCTTCCACTCCAGTATTCTGGCCTGAAGAATTCCATGGATTGTATAGTCCATGGGATTGTAAAGAATTGGACACAACCAGGCGACTTTCGCTTCATACTTTGAGGTTTTGGAGCACAGTCTTAGCTGGCTACCCACTGTAGTTTTGCATCTGGACCATAGATGGCACTGCTTCCTAGCAAACTCAGTTTAGCTTCATCTGCAAGCCAGAGTAGTGTACTCTTTGGTAAATTGGTAAATGATGTTCTTTCTCCAGTTTTGGTATCCTCTGGTTTCCACCAGGGCTTCCCTGGTGGCTCATATGGTAAAGAATCTGCCGGCAGTGTGAGAGACATGGGTTCGATCCCTGGGTCAGGAAGATCCCCTGGAGAAGGGCATGGCAGCCCACTCTAGTATTCTTGCTTGGAGAATCCCATGGACAGAGGAGCCTGGCGGTCTACGGTCCATAGGGTCGCAAAAAGTCGGCCACGACTGAACGACTAACACTAGTATTACTAGTTTCCAGCAGAGTTAGTGGCCCCATAGTTAAGCTATCTGTTTATCTGCTCCAGGGCAGTATTTCTCAAGGTTTGGCTTTGTTGTTGTTCAGTTGCTAAGTCGTGCCTCTTTGCGACCCTATAAACTGCAGCATGCCAGGCTTCCCTGTCCTTCACCATCTCCTGGAGTTTGCTCAAACGCATGTCCATTGAGTCGGTGAATGCTGTCCAACCATTTTTTCTGTTGCCCCCTTCTCCTCCTGCCACGAACAATATGAGATGCTTGGGTGCGTGTCAAAAACCTAGAACTAGTGACTCCTTCCTTAAACCTGGATCAAAATCTGCAGATTAGATAAGCTCCCAAGAAGGTTCTTTAGACAACCATTGCCCTAAATATTGATGAGCATAAAAATAGAAAAGTTAGTAGCAAGGTAGATTTTCATAAATGTCTAACTTCTAAAAAATAATGGAAACAATAAGACTTTATAACTAGATATAGTACATTATGTTCTGATTTCTCCCATCTTTCTGCCCTTGTTCCTTCTAGCCACATTCTTCCTATCTCTTGGTCTAGCTCCATGACTCTTCTGAGCAATTTTCTGCTAATAATGAGACTTTAGCCTTTTTATCAACCTGGGCTTACACATAATCAAAACCTCCAAATTTTAACAAAAGGTAACCTTAGACTTCTTATGATGATTCACAGACAATTGAATGCATAGTTGCTTATTAGAGTGGGAATAGACTCAGGTCATTAAAAAAGAATTAAAGTCGAAGTTTTTAAATTGACAGACTTCTTTTCAGCATTTGAATATAGGTGCATCTTGTGGTGAGATAAAAATTTTTGCAAAGCCTCTGCCCTAGCCCAGAAATGAGTTCACTACTCTCTGGCAACTGCTTTCTCCATTCCCTACCACCTAGTGCTCCCCACAGCTTATCTCCTGAAAGAAAGAGTCTGTTATCTTCCATTGGGTTTGTCAGTCAGCAGCCTGGTCAGGGAAGAGGAAAAACAAATGTTGATAAACTTGGGCGTTGTGCCACAGAAGCGTTGAAGACAGCTTCCGATGCGCCAGGGGGATACTCTTCAGTTCTTTAATGATGGCTGTCTCACACTCCCTTTGTGGCCTCACCACACTGTGTATGACTTATAGAACTTTGCCAGAAGCACTGTCTGGCAGTGAAGGGAGATGGCAGAGTGACTCTCTCTGTAGAATTACTCCTGACCTAGTATCCCAATTATCTGCAAACTCCAGCAATCTCTGGATCCTTAGTTTGTTGCAGGTTCATGTTATGGAGATTGGCCTTTTACCTGGGGAATCTCACTAAGTCAGTTATTAAGTTTTTCAGAGCAGGGAAGTTAAAACCACTACCTAAGAATTATCCACATAAGTCTAATTTCAAAGTCAAAGTTCCCAAAGGGCTTAGTGCGTGTGGAAAATGTGAAAGAACCATCTCACGTCAATCTTTCCCTGCAGGTCACCGCAGTGCCATTGGATTCTTACTGCAATGACCGAAGTGCAGAATATGAGCGGCGAGTGCTGAAGGAAGGAGGGAGTCTGGCTGCCAAGCAGTGTTTGTTGAATGGGGCCCCTGAACTGGCGGCAGACTGGCTGAATCGACGGTCCCAGTTCTTTCCAGAACCAGCTGGAGGACTATGGAGCATTAGGCCTCAGAATGGCTGGTCTTTTATCAGAATTCCAGGTGAGTTCTCCTTTCTCTTGGCATATGTTCATGGCTTTGGCAAGGGAAGAACCAGGGTGTTAACTTCATGCAGTGCTTTCAAATATTTGGAATTCAAGAGTTCTTGGTGTTTCTGTTTCCTCTTTTACCCTTAGTGACTATAGGTAAGAATACTTAAGTAATTGAGTAATTGACTTGACTGGAAAGAGAAATCTATTTTAGATTTCTGCCTAAATACTCTCTTTTGACAAGAGAAAGGAATACCACTCTTTGGTGGCCAGGAGCCGGGGTTGGGGTGGGGATGGGGCTGCGGTGCAGGGAGTGTAGGAAAATAAATTTGTTTGGTAAGAAAGGCTTTAGGTCGAGTGAGTACAGTTGTCTTGTGCCCTTGCCAGTGGAATGAATGAGAATGTCGTCACTCGCAGAAAGCCTAGTTTAAGTAGCATAAACAGTGTTCTGCACGAAGCACTAGAGATCTGAATGATAACCAGAAGAAAAACAGTGTTTTGTGCCAAAGTGCTAGCGGATTCCCAGACCTCCTAGGGTCAAGGTCGAGGGTTGAAAGGAAACTAGGTTTTCATCTTCGCTTTAGTGAGACTACTTTTAAGGAAACTGAATACAGGATTCATAGGCTTATGTTCTTTGTTACACCTGCTGGCACACTGAAGTAGTAGCTTAAAGCTTCCACGTTTGTTTCAGTTGTCCAACTTCTCTGCCACTTTTGATTGTGTTCGTCTTACAGGCATATGAAGGAAGTAAACTAGAGTTAAGTGTTCAAAAGAGAGGTTCTGCTGTTTCTAATAGGTAACTGGGTTCTAGGCTTTAAGGCCTGGCTTTTCCATTTAATGTTAACTTTGTCAAGTGTTGAGGGACTTCGGGTCAACCTGTTAGTTGCTTTGGGGGTGCTTTGAACTGGAAGATACCATTTTGTGTATACAAGAGCAATATTTATATGACTTCATATCTGACTTAAATTAGATGAAAGCAGTGGGTGCAGGTCTATTGTTGGAAAATAAGGGGAAGCTCAGGTGTAAAGCAGGCCTGGATGGTAGTAGGAATAGAGGAATAGAATCCAGCAGGTTTGGAAACCACAGAGTCCCAGGCAGAAGATGGGCACAGGTGTTGAAAGAAACAAGATAACACCTTATTTCTTCTTTCTCCCTTCTTCATTCTGACTCCCAAGTTCCCAGTACACAAGGAGAAGGCTTATTGCTGGCGCTGTGGGAATCTCTTGTGGCTTTTCCTGTTCTTTGAAAGAAAAATGGACCTTGTTTAAATAGCAGGAAGTGTCTGAGTTCTTTTCGCATCGATAAAAAGCACCAGCCTCACTGGCTGTTTACTGTGAGAACCAACCAGCTCCTCACTGACCCCATTGTGCTCAGTAGACTTGCTGGGCAGGGCAGTGAGGGGTGGAGGGGGTCACTGGAACCTGTATTTTATCTCTCCTTCCTCTATACTTTTACATTTTCTGTTTCCCTGGGAAGGGTTGGTTTCATTATATTCCTTGCAAGACTGATCAAAAATCTCCTGGATTTCACACCTTGAATGTGTCTCTGTGTTTCACGAAGAGAAATGTGTACAGTCCCTTCAAAAGTCTCCTCTCCTTGGAGAGAGGAGATTGTCTTTTATCTATTATTCTAATTTTACTGCCATTGGATACATTCATTTTGTCGGTGACCCAACATGTTATACTGTGGTCAGTAAGAGCTTGTGTTTAAGTGAAAATACTGTAAGGTTGCATTGCAGGATTGTAGGAAGGATTGCAAGATGGTAGCGTAGGTCTGTTCATCTCACCATTTTTTTGAGCTTCGGTTTTAAAGAAGGGGCTGGGCCCAGGTTTGACTTGACAGAATCAGCCTAATTTCTTGGGAATTGTGCTCTTCTTGACTCTATGCCCTGCTTAGCTACAGGTGGTATTCTTGTCCAGGGCAACTTTGGTAGCTCCTGAAAATTGAGTAATGGATGTCAGGCCCAGGAGGCACTGGTATGTGCCATGGAAGGAAACTTTTTCTGCTTAAGTGTTTTAAGGGTGTTGCTGGTCACTTTCTTTTTAGATCTTTTCCTTCAGGCAAGTCCAAAGAAATCAATCCATCCACTTCCATCTCCCCTGCCTAAGCAGTAATAAGCTAACAATAGGTACAGCTTTTTGCTTCTTTTAGGTTCATCAGAGTTCTCTTCTAAGTGTATGTACATCTTCATCTTTGAGTTTTCCTAATCCTAGCATTGGTGCGTTCTGCTTAGCAAAGTAAATTAGATGTGAGAAGCAGGAATGTGTGAAAATCATCGAATCGTGATTTTGAGATTAATTGAAACTTCTCAAAATTCACACACAAGACAGATTTGTATATGCTTAAATATTTGTCTTGAGGGAGTATATGCGAGTGGAAAGAGGAGATAAGCAAGCTGCAGAAATCTGATGCTCTTAGCTTGCCCGCTCTTACTCAGTGACTGAAAAATATATGGGTTTCTTTTTATTCCCCTTCCTGTGCTTTTAATGAGAAACAAGGAAACTTATTGTCTGAAGCTGATTGGTACCTCTGTGGGGAATGTTTAGGAGCTATCAAAATTGAGGGACCCCAGGGAACCCAATTAAAAGAGAAGGGTAATTGTGACAAGGAGAAACCCTTGGAGTTGTTATGAAAGCATTGCCTGCCTGATCAGACTGGGATTTTATACAGGCCTCCTTGTCTGGTGCCAGCAAGAGGGCTTAGCAGTCGGTTCTGTCCCAGCTGCAGTCATTTGATTGTGTTGGTCAGGAGACCAACAAAAAGGAGAGCATTTCAATAATCTAAACAGGACCAAACAAAGAGACTGAACAAAGGTGTGTGCCACAACGTCAGGGAGTGGGGGTAGGGAGAGAAATGTGGCCTGGCAATGTTCCGAAGGTGGGAAAAGGCAGGCTGTAGTGCAGAGGAGTAAACATCCAGGAACTGTGGCTTTGTAGCAGAAACAGAGTGGCTGATGATTTGTTGTGATGCTGTCAGCACATCCGTTCTCATTGAGTTTATACAATCAGTTGTGCACTTGGCAGATAGTGGCGAGAACAGAGAAATGACCATTGAAAACTTTTGGATTGCTCTCAACAGTGAGCTTCTGTAGTGCAGAGGAAAAAAACCATGGGTTCAAACCTAGAAACTAAAAGTAGACAGTATGTTTTTCTTAACAATTTTCTTGCTTTACTTTTAGTAGTTGTATATGTGATGTTTCTAGCCTTTCTGTCTCCCTTCTTATGTCCCACAACCACTTCCAAATATACTCTTACCTCTCTCATCCCCCTGTTTCATCTCTTCCCCTCCTAATATCAGCAATTGTTAGGGCATGTTTATGGACCAGTCTGCAAACAGGAAACTCTACTTCCTGAAATGTGATGGGAGTTGAATGATACTGAATGGATAAGATGAAAATTTCTGAGTTAAGTGTTCTCTAAAGATCTCTGACTGAAATGCCTTTTTTTTTTTAATGGAAGGAGGAAGGAGAAAGGCACTAATATGAGAGAAGCTTCCATTTCACAGAAACCCAGAGTCTTTCTGAAGAAGCTGAATAAGCCCTAGTGCCTTTATTAAATTATAGCTTAGGATAATGGTATTTACCAGCCAACCTATTTTAAATCATCTGAAAGAGAGTGTTTTTTATATTTTTGTTTTGCTTTTTAGTGTATTTCTTGGTGTTTAAGTGTCTTTAGGGGCAGGTAAGAACTTTATTTTCTTGGACCCCAAAATCACTGCAGATGGTGACTGCAGCCATGAGATTAAAAGACGCTTGCTCCTTGGAATACAAGCTATGACCTAGACAGCATAGGCATTACTTTGCTGACAAAGGTCCATCTAGTCAAAGCTATGATTTTTCCAGTAGTCACATATGGATGTGAGAGTTGGACCATAAAGAATGCTGAGTGACAAAGAATTGATGCTTTTGAACTGTGGTGTTGGAGAAGACTCTTGAGAGTCCCTTGGACTGCAGAGAGATCCAACCAGTCCATCCTAAAGGAAATCAGTCCTGAGTGCTCATTGGAAGGTCTGATGCTGAAGCTGAAACTCCAGTACTTTGGCTACCTGATACAAAGAGCCAACTCATTGGAAAAGACTCTGATGCTGGGCAAGATTGAAGGCAGGAGGAGAAGGGGACGACAGAGGATGAGGTGGTTGGATGGCATGAGTTTGAGCAAGCTCCAGGACTTGGTGATGGACAGGGCAACCTGGCATGCTATAGTCCATGGGGTCGCAAAAAGTCAGACTGAACTGAACTGAACTGAACTGAAGAGCAGCCCTTGTTTCTCTACATTCTCATGCCTTCAGGAGGTAAACTTTAATTTAGCCATAGAACTGGCAGAAAGAGATACCTAGAGATAGGATGAACAAAGGAAAAACAAATTCCTCAGGTCACTTACAGCACGTATGGCATGGATGTTACTCTTAGATGTCCACATGACCTGCTGTCTCTTGAATAAGAATGTGGAACAGGGAAATTTTCAGGTACCTTAGCTGCTTAGCAGATGTCTTACTGGGAACTGTCCGTTGGGAAGGGGCCTCCCTCCCTCCTTCAGGATGTTTCTTCCCAGAACACTACTGGGTATGATTTTAAAGCACTTTACATTCTTCTCTAGAGTACTTTCCTGCTCTCCTGATGGACAAGCATCCTGGTTGTAGTAATTTTGGCTGCATACAGCTTTGCAGTGAGTGATTTTGCTGCTTCAATTAAATACAGTTTTCCACTTCCCCCTTTTCTTCTCCCTAGGCAAGGAGAGCCTCATCACTGACAGTGGAAAGCTGTATGCCCTTGATGTCCTGCTGACTCGGCTCAAGTCTCAAGGACATAGGGTCCTTATCTACTCCCAGATGACCAGGATGATAGACCTGCTGGAGGTAGGAGAAAGAATTGTGGGGACTAGGACACTTTGGCATTTAACTTGCAAGAATCAGACGTGCATGACTAACGTCAGTGCTGCTTAATGGAAACACCAAACTTGTCTTCATGCTTTTACCATCTGTAAAGGCAGAGGAAGCAACTCCTGGCGGAGATGAAAGTGTGTAAAGGACTTCTTCCTCCTTCTTTATAGAGATGAAGTAGAATCCCCTCTTTCCTCCCTTTACTAGGGAAGAAATTCCCTAATTTTCAAGTAGATCAGAGCCTAGGAATTTCTTGAAAAGTCCTCTGAAATTCCATATGGAAAACAAGATTTGGAATTAGTTCTCTATTAGAGAGCAGCTCTTCTACCTGAGTTAGTGTTGTAGTTCTCAACCTGATGATATTTTGCAGTCTTCTGGGGGAACTTTAACAAATATGAATGTCTGGTCCCATCCTCAGAGATTCTTATATAAAAAGTTGGGAACAAAGCCTAGGCATCAGGATATTTAAAAGCTCCCAGGGTGCTTCTAATATATAACCGAAGTTGGCAACCATTGGATTATGGTGAGAGAGATAGCTCTGTCTTATTTTGCAGGACAGATTTTGTTTCGTTACCTCTGGCTTGACATTTGCTCTGCGTTCTTATTGCTGAAGTAGTGGCTTATTATTTGAGGGAGAGAAAGTCATGGACATATAAACAGAGGAGTGAAAATGAGATATTGATCACAGACCACTAGAGTTAGTCTTTAGTGCAAAAAAATTCGGAAAATCATCCGTCAAGAGACTAAAGCACCTGGATGTCAATAGTATATGTTCTCATGTTTTTTTCATGTGTTTTAACTATCTAAGGCTTTAAATTTTAACCCTGCTACTCCAGAGACCAGTTGGTAGTAAATAAGTAGAAACTGGACCATGATTATCCCTATCTAGAAATAAGAGAGTTAGAGCTTCTATCAATATAGAAGGAAAGAAGGGTAGCAGCAATAGGAAGAATTTTAGGTTCTTCAGAAGCCAAGGCAGGCTCGCTGAATTTTACAGTGAGTTTATCTGAATTCAATGGCAGGCTCTTACATAAGCAGGCAACTTCTTTTAGCAAGAGACATAACAAATGATATTCAAGGTCAATTTAATCACTGAGTTTTATGTTTAATAAAAAGTATTTAGCCTCTAGAATGCTGTCAACAAGCAAAAGTTTCTGGTTTGTATTGTCAGTAGGTCATCTATTTCTTTGTTTTTATTATTAATTTTTATTGGAGTATAGTTACTTTACAATGTTGTGATAGTTTCTGCTATACAACAAAATGAGTCAGTCGTACATATGCATATATATGCATATATGCCCTCCCTTTTGGACTTCCACCACAGTGCTTTAAGTAGAGTTCCCTGTGCTGTACAGTATGTTCTCAGGAGTTATCTATTTTGTATATAGTATCAATAGTGTATATGTGTCAATCCCAGTCTCCCAGTTCCTCCCACTCCCCTCCCTTTCCCCCTTGGTATCCATACATTTGTTCTGAAAGTCTGTGCCTGAATCCTTAATATTCTGCTCAAACTAAATGATGCCAAAACAATATGAGTAACTTTCCTTTGGTGGGACTTTTTTTAGATATAATGTTCTTGCCTTTTCCTGAAGGGTCAGGAAAGTATAGATGAAGTAGTAATATTTCACTGATTGGAATTATAGAAAAAAGCAACATGCGAAGGATTTTGTGAGGGAGTCATTGATCTTGTTTCCCCAAGGCTATATCAATATAAAGTCTTAAAAGCTGGTTCACATTAAAGGGAAGTTCTAGGAAAAAGGGAGTGCCACCAAAAAGTAAGCTAACTCTGGTAGATGAAGGTGAGTGTGGGTAGGTTAAGTTTGACAGAGTGCTGCATTTTAGTCCCTTACTCTGTATATTGCACATTTCTAGGTATTCATAAATATTACTTATTACTAAGATAAGTAATTCAAAGTATATTAAGATGAGTTTTGTTCAGGATGAGTGCTCTAAACCCTATTCACCAGGGTCCCTCTGTCTCTATGATCCAGCAGGATTTTTAGAGGGGATGGACTATATGGGTAGGCTTAGCAAATACTGGCAGCTTGAGAACCTTCTCTAAATGTAGTTGCATCATTCTGTGGGGAATTATAAATTAGGGAAAAGCCAATTCAAAGCCTGAATTTCACAACTGCTAACATTCTTTAGCCATGTGTATAACATGCATCTAGGATGCTAAAGCCAGCAAGTTTTGCAGCTGTTTGTACTGAAACATTAAAGTGGAACTGTTGTCTAGTTTCCTTACCACTGTACTATTCCTATTACTACTGTACTATTTTCCTTCAACATTAAATTTAAAAGTTTCTCTTTTTTTTCAGTCTATTTGTTTTAATACTGTTTACTCAAATGAATCACATTTTGTATGCCAAGAGGTTAGTCCTCCAAATCTATTTTATGGGCATAGAATTACAGTGCCCACAGTGTTTAATACATGTCTAATCATTCATAGTCGGATGGCATCACCGACTCGATGGACATGAGTTTGGGTAAACTCCAGGAGTTGGTGATGGACAGGGAGGACTGGCTGTGATTCATGGGGTCGCGAAGAGTCAGACACGACTGAGCGACTGAACTGAACTGAACTGAATCATTCATAGAAGTGTAAATGTGCTGTGGATCTTGGGACAGTGCAAGATTAGGTTTATTTTTCATTCTTTTCAGAGTATTATGGGTTTTTCAGTCACTTTCATGATGAAAGCTTTCACTGTAAACTTTCATTAGAGCCATGTTCCATTTTAAAACATGACCGAGTATTAAAAAGAAAAAGCACCTTCACCTTGGCCTTGAGTCTTCATTCTCATGGTGTTGTGGGTTTTTTTTACTTGTTTGTACTTTTTAGAGTAAAAAAAAGTTTTCAGGATTATATTTTTCCCTGGACATCTTGCATCTTATATATCAAAGAGGGAAGAAAAACTTAAAGTAGAGTAGAAATTAGAGCTCACATGGGGCTGTTGACGCTCTGCTGTGTAGCTGTGGAGTATGTTAGCATGTCTTTTACCCAGAAGCCTTTTTGGGTTTTTTGTTCTGTCCTTTAACCATGGCTTTGTGTTTGTTTCTGGGATTCAGAAGAACTGAAAGATAGTAAAAATTCACATACTTTTATATGGCCAGGTTTCCATTTTGTGAAAAATACTAGATCAAGGCACTTTGTATTTGCTCAGTATTTTCTAAAGTGATTGATAGCCTCCTCTTGGGCAAAAATCTGATTTTAATTTAAATTTCTAGTAAATGTATCAGATCTTCCAAATAGAATTCTGTTTTCAGAAATATTTTATCTTTTCCCATGGTATCCAAATAGTATTTCTGGATAAGGGATTTAAAAAGGAAAGTAATTTCCAGGGCCAAGAACTTTTAGTGTGCCATGGGTAGAAGTTAAGGACATAAATAGAGGAAGGTATGGCAGGTCCCTAAATGTTATGTTATTAGTTTATTTTGTATTTACTGAGTCACATATAGGATCTTGACTGACGCGGCTACTATGGACACAGGCATAGCCCTTGTCCAGTTGGGATGGTGGCGTCCAGCTGGATGTCAGAACTTTCCCCACCACCACCATTTTACCCTGGTCTGCGACACTCCCCTTCACTCCCCATGGTTTAGTACTTGCAGAGAGCTTTAACTCACTACAGATGACTCTCGTTATCTCTGCATCATCTGAGATTCATTCCTATTGCATCAAGCAGCTGAGTCTGTAGTTTAAGGAAATAAGTCTCAATATTTTCTATGCAATACAGGAGTACTTGGAAAGGGTCAGCCAACTGGTGCTGTGTGTGTTGTGATTATTAAGTACTGAAACCCAGACAAATCTTGCACTGCACCAATATATGAAAATAATACAACACAGAATTAAATCCAGATAATCCATAGCTAATGATGATATTTGAGACACTGGGGTCGTATAAGTTGCCTAGTCAGCAAGTACCTCACTGGGGAAGGATTCATCCCAAACAGACATTCTGTCATTTATGTGCTGATTTTCTTAGAACTCCAAATAACCTTTGGGAACTATGGTTCTGAACATACAGAGGAACTGAATATTTTATAACTGCTCCATGGAATGAAAAGCAAATTGAGGTCACTGTGAACTCGCATTTTCATTAGGTCTTAGAAATGATAGGAAGAAATTTGTGTTTGCAACCACACTATATTTTTCCTGTTTAGTTCATTTCTTTTTCATGCCATTTCTTTTTATGAGGGAGGTATTGTGCCAGACAGAGGTAAACACCAGTTAAATGCGGTCTTTGACTTCAAGAGATGTGTCGAGTGAAGAATTTATATATATGTACATCACACAAATAGCTGTCAGGTGTATCCTGATCCTAATGCCAAAAATAAAGCATGACCAGAGACTCACTGGAAAAGACTCTGATGCTGGGAGGAGAAGGGGACGACAGAGAATGAGATGGCTGGATGGCATCACTGACTCGATGGACATGAGTTTGGGTGAACTCCGGGAGTTGGTGATGGACAGGGAGGCCTGGCGTGCTGTGATTCATGGGGTCGTGGAGAGTCGGATATGACTGAGCGACTGAACGGAAACTGAGAGCTGAAGATAGCAGAAGGGGTACATTTATTTCTAATTTGGTCACTTCAGGAAGGCTTCCCATACAATGACATAAAACTGAACTTAAATAGAATTTCAACCGTGAGAAAGAAGGGCATTTTCAGAGTAAGGAAGCCACATGTAAAAAGGCATGGAGGTTGGAGGGTACATGACATTGTGTGGGTTGGGAAAGGGGGGGTTAGTTCAGTGTAAGTGGAGCATATCATATAGAAGAAAGGGGAATAACAAGTAAGGTGAATGCAGATTATGGTGGGTCCTTCAGTGCCTTGTGATCAGGTCTTGGTCCATAGGGCTTTGTATTAGATAAGGATAACTGCTATATTTCACTCACTTGGTACGATTTGCTTGGACAAAAGAGAAATTGTAGACGTTGAGAGAAGTCTCACTTTTTGCTGGTGATAAACCTCAAGGATGGGAGGGGGCATGTCTAGAAAAATAAAGTTATACTAGGTCTGCAGGTTTGTGGGTCATACTGACTTTCCTTCAGATTGTTTTATGACAGTGAAATTGGGTTAAAATGAACACCAGAGACAACTTTGAAATAAAAAAGAAGTCTCAGAATGGAAAGTTTGTTGTAGGGATATGTATACATTTGCCTTTATTTTTTCAAGTGCCCAGTTAACTCTTTCTTTATGTTGATGATGGATGAGAGTTATACAGAGCGTTATGGGGCTTCTCCCGCCCCTTTTTTCCTCTAGTGGTAATGAACTTCTCTTCTGTCTGGAAGCAGTAGGTAGAAGGATTAAGCTAAAGGCTCTGGATCCAATCTATTTGAATTCTCATCTTAGCTCCATTACCTACTGCCTGTGTCACTTTAGAGATCTTACTTAACATCTGTTAAATATAGGATTGACAATAATAACACCTATCTGAAACAGCCTTTCTAGATAAGCAAAACCAGGTAAAATACCCAGAATAGTGATTGTTATTTAGTAAATGTTCAGTAAATGCAAACCATCATCGTTATCACTACTACTTCAAGGTGAACCTAGACCCTTTGTATTACATCGCTGGTGTGAATGTTTGCTTTTATTTAGTGTACTTTAAAGGATTGAGAGGCATTTCTGAAACTATTTTGAGTTTTGCTAATACCTCTGTTCACATGCTCCTGCTTAAAAAGTAGGACTTAGGAATGTGTTCCAGAACTGACCTTTCCTCTCAATTTGTATTCTAAGAAAGTGGTTTTCCAACAGATGGGGTTGGGTACAGGAAAGGACACTTAAAGTGTAGACATTAAATAGTGGGGCCCTGGACTCCATACCCTTCTTTGTTAACTAATAAAATTTTTTTTAATCTATTTTATATTAGAGGAGTTCCATATAAGATTTTTCTTGAAAAAAGTGTTCCAGTGCCTTAGAAATAGCATAAGGGAACAGTGTGGATGTACTTACAAGTCACACCTGTTAAATGCAAATTCTGATTTATTGGCTATATGGGGCATGGCCCTCAGTTCCGCATTTCTAACACACTTCATGTGTTGCTCATCTGAGGGGCATGCTGAGATAATGATTCTGAGGGACCCTGCTCTGCCTTTGTCCTGGAGTGGTGGTTCTCAGCTCTGGATATAACATCTTTGGATGTTTTATATCAGCAGGCATCTTTGGAACTTTTAAAAAATAAACCAGTCTAGGCCCTAATTCAAACCTACAGAGTCAAAATTCCTGGAGTGGGACACAGGAGTTTTAATCCTGGTTGAACGTCAGTCCTCAGATGGCAGGAGTAACTCTTGTCCATAACCCCTTTGGTTTCTTCAGTAATTTTTTAAAATAGTATCTACGAGAACTATATAGGTCTAAAGACTTCCTAAATGTTAAAGCCATAATTTATATTTTATTAATTCAAGGAGAATTTGAGCTTACTTGTGTTCATATTTGTTTAATTAGGGGAGAGTACTAAATTATGAGACTTTTGGGAGAGGAAGCTCTACATTTGGTTTCTGTCTTCTGTTTGCTGCTTTTGGTCGGGAGGGGCGGAGGACAGCATGTGGGATCTTAGTTCTCTGATCATGGATTGAACCCTCACCCCCTACATGGAAAGCACAGAGTCTTAATCACTGGACTTCCAGAGAAGTGCCTCTTTTTGCTGCTTTAAGTGGAGCAAAAGGAATTCTTGGTTTACAAGTTTCCAAGAAATTCAGTCATACTGATGGATCATTTTTTTAGCCTTTCCTAAATAACCCAAGTAGACTTGAGTAAGAGAATGCCCTTGGTTTCTCCACATTGCCAAAGGTCAGGAAGAAGTGGGTAGTGGTCGTCCTGTCACGTAAGTTCTTAGCGTTGGACTGCTAACATGACTTGGTTCCTACACAACACAGTAAAGTCATCCAGCAAGCGGAAGTCATCCAGCTGTGGTCCTCAGGCATGGGAGTGAATTACAGAGATTTGAGGGGTGAATGGGAATCCTGTGCCATCCTTAAAAGATATTTAACTGCAAAACTCAGAAAATAGTTACTAATTAATCAACTCTTAGCTGCTGGCTTTGAAAAGAATATATTAAGCAAAGCACTTAAGATGGATCTTTTTTTTTTTTTTTTTAAAGATGGATCTTAGGAGACCTTTTGATACAGAGATTGTTAAGTGGGGATAGATTTTTTTAAATTTATTTTTAATTGGCAAATAATTGCTTTACAATACTCTGGGGTTTTTTTAAAATAGATTTTTAAATTAAATTTTCAAAAGTTCTGTGACTTCTATCAAATCATTTGTTAGAATTCATCTTGAATATTTGATTAAATTAAGTATCTTTTTCCAGCAGCCTAGAGTTCTAGAGAGATGTCTAAGGTAGCTTTGGGGCTGCCTAGCTCACAAACTAGGTAGTTTGGGGGTTTCTAGCTCACAAGCCAAAATTTGTGAATGAAAGAAATATTGAGTTACTTTTTTTTAGCTCAGTCTTTTAGATGTTTTTCTGTAGTGTGAGAATATAGCTATTCCTCTATTCTGCTTTTAACTGCTGTTTCCATGTCTATGTACTTGTTTTGAAGCTATTTACTGAAATAGGAGCTAGACTCATCTAAGCCTTCTGAAATGCCAGTATTCCCCTGGGTTAGAGAGCAGAGGCTTAAAGCAGCAAATGGGAAAGATTCACTTCCGTTGCCTCACTTCCGTTGCCTCAGTAACAAGCTGTCTGTGATCAGTGTTGGTTTGGTTATGGTCTAGGATTAATATCTCTGGTGGTGTTCTGACCTTGATATATAAATGATGTGTACAGCAAGATCTTCAGGAAGATTCATTCATCACTGCTGTTATTAAAGTTTAGAAGTTCTGGTTCAAAAAGCAAAAGAGTGCCTGTGCAGGAAGTCCACTTTTTGGTTAAAATTCAAATCTGTGGGCTCTCTCTCTATAATCTAGATATTTTGTTGTTCTGGATGGCCACATCTGATGGAATAGCTGCCCAGGTATAGTGAACCTCTAAAGACCATTGTCATGTGCTGTTATTTTTCATCTTCTTTCCTGAATTCCTCCTTATCCAAAACATCCCCTACTACTCTTTTGCCATTAACCCATTCCCATCATAGGACTATGCCACTAAATGTGAAACTTCCTTTGACTGAATATTTTCTGCCCCTCTTTGATTACCAAAGTCCTTAAAGAATCCCCTGGCAACAGAAACAAATAGTGAAAAAAAGAAGAATAAAAAATACATACATATCAGCTTGCTCTAAGAGTGCTGCTGCATTACACTACATCATCCATACCAGACTATAACAACCTTGCATACTGAAGTACCCAGCCAGGTATAAGAGCTGCATAATGAGAGTATTACAATAAAAGAGCATTTGGCCACAGAAAGTTATTTAGCATATATAGCTCCCAAATGGAGAAACGATTAGTCTTTTTCAATAGGAAAAAAATTTTTTTGAACTGAAAAAAAACTGTTTCATGGTGTTTCTTATAAATCAGCAGTTATATTAGCTTTTGATACTAGTCCCTCAGTGAGTGTACTTCTTGAAATGCAATCCATATGATTGGATAAAGAAAGAGGAAATCATTACATCATCTGTAAGAAGAATTGCAGCTTCCAAGAATGAATATATATTTTCCCTCCATTGCATCTCTTGAAATACCTTCTCCGTTCTTAAAAGTTGTAATTCTTCTTCCAGATGACACCAAGAACATTCTCAGCCATGGAAAGTTACCTTGTTGCTTCAGTTCAGTTCAGTTGCTCAGTCGTGTCCGATTCTTTGTGGCCCCATGAATTGCAGCACGCCAGGCTTCCCTGTCCATCACCAACTCCCGGAGTTCACCAAAACTCATGTGCATCGAGTCGGTGATGCCATCCAACCATCTCATCCTCTGTCATTCCCCTTCTCCTGCCCCCAATCCCTCCTAGCATCAGGGTCTTTTCCAGTGAGCCAACTCGTCACATGAGGTGGCCAAAGTATTGGAGTTTCAGCCTCGGCATCAGTCCTTCCAGTGAACACCCAGGACTGGTCTCCTTTAGGATGGACTGGTTGGATCTCCTTGCAGTCCAAGGAACTCTCAAGAGTCTTCTCCAACACCTTAGGTCTCCCTTAACAGTAATGCATGCTGTGCTGAGAGAAGAGAGCTTAGGTTGTAAATTCAAGGATTTTGGTCAGCAAGAATTTGCTGGAGAGAAACCCATTGGGGTGAGTGCTACTTCCTGAAAGAAAACCAGATATTCCATAGCCGTGAGAGGCAGCTGGTTGGTGACTGAAAAGCCATTTTGGTTTAGAGATTTTATTTTGTTTCGCTTATTTGTTTTTTCACAGAATCTGCAAAAGTCTGCAGGAATAAGATTAGTCTAAGTTGAAATTGAGAGTGGTTGTAATCTTCAGGGTACCCTCTGTTTTTACACACTGATAGTAAGCTTTTTTACAAATCAGATTCCTGTACTTTTGAGATTGCTTTGTCTTCATTCTGGATAGAATGACTTACCCCCCATGGATAAGGTAGGTAGATGCTTGTGAGAATTAGAATGCAGTAATTTGCATCAAGCTTATTATATCTTTTTGCTCTGATTGGCAGGAATATATGGTTTATAGGAAGCATACCTACATGAGGCTTGATGGCTCATCTAAGATCTCAGAGAGACGGGACATGGTTGCTGATTTTCAAACCAGGTAATGTTAATAGAAATTACAAAAACTGTCATTTGATTTTTCCTCTAGTCGAAATGGTAACTTTCAAAGAAATACCAGTACATCTCAGATTGTTAAGCAATCATGATACAGTTCCTGCCATTTTAAGAGGTAGCTCCATCTCCTTATAATGGTTCAGATCTGGGTGGCTGTGAGAGAGGAAATGAATGGTTGGTAATTTCGGTATTCTAAATATTCTTTCTTACTGAATCAGCACCTGTTTCTTTGGGCAATAAAAGAAATAATTTCTGAGTATGAACCAGGATCCTTCTTATGTGAATAATATGTATGTTTTAAAAAAAAGTCCACAAGGCTATATTCATAAATGTTGACAGTGGCTATCTTTGGGTATTGACTTATAGTTGATTTTCATTTTGTTTTGCTTACCTGTTTCATTTTGTGTAAGTTTAAAGAAAAATACCTTCTTTTTTTCCTGCTTTGCCCCTAATATTTTAGTGGTACAGTGCACTCTGGCAAATTGCAATAGTGTGCAGTCTGTTCATCTGACAGCTCTCAGTTACAATACCTATCCTACCCAATAATAAGCCTGTGAAATTTCAAATACTGCCTGCTGGATGCTGATGGCATACAGAGCCATAATTATCCTAAGTGCAGGTTCTCATTGTAATAAGCAGAGTCTTGTTACTGCTCTCTCCAAGGAGAAAGCCAGGCTGTACTAGTGACAGGTCTCCTGCACTCAACCCTTAATTTTCCTTGAGAACTAAGGAATAGACTAGGTCTTAATGTTCTGTAAGTCAGAACCATTCTGAATTTTTGGCCTTTAATTGTGTAGTCTGTTACTATTTAGCTTTTGAATTCTTGGTAAGAAAATTAAGCACATAGCCACTTGTATTTAGGTTATAATTTTTAAATTTCTTTTATTTCAGTTTTAAAACATGTTTTACTTCAACATAAAACAAATCTGTAATTCAACATAGCATGCATGCCCTCTGAGAATTTTTGCTATTGCACAATCCTTTGTAATATAGCATGGGTAAGGAGGTGCATCCTGATGTTTTAGTTTACAGTGCATACTCAGACCAATAACTACTGAGTTGAAACTGCTTCTGAATTCAGGTGTCTGTTTGACCAACACTGGAGGGGAAGAACTTCTTTGGACCTGTTTTAGTTTGTTACCTAACAGAAGCTTTTGGCCAGTTTGTAAATTGATTATTTAAGTGAGACATGTATAAGCATAGTAATGCTTCCTAGCACTGCATATTGTTTTGTGCCTCCCCTCACCTCAGAAAAAGTTTACCAGCTGATCTTTATCTTTTCTTGATTTTGAAATAAAATGAAACACATTTCACTATGTCCTTATCTAGTCCAACGTTCAGAGCTCCAACTGATGAGAATCTTACATATGAGATCTATAGACTGTTTTCCCTGGGGTGCCTATATTCTCTCCAGGCGTATTTGTTAGTAGAAAAGTCATTAAGTAATTCGTCTTTCACCTACTACTGTTTGTGGTATTTTCCCTGACTAATATGTTTGATATTGTACATTTGAGAATCTCCTTTATAGAAAAGCTTTTTTTATTTTCAAGTGTAACAGTTGTGGCCATTGTGTATTATATGAAATGCTTATTGAGGAAAATTTGAGATTATTTGATAAAGTAAAAATCACCCACAGTCTCATCACTGTTAACATTTTGGTTTATCCCTCTAGTCTTTGTTATGTGTGTGTAATTATATTTACATGTTGATACCATGTTGTACAGATGATTGTGTGTCCTCATTTCTTCCACTTAACAATATTTCATAAAGATCTTCATATATCATCAAAAAAGTCATTATAGTCATTATTTTTAATGACCTATATTCCATTACATTGGATGTACCATCTTTCTGTTGTTAAAATGTTGAATATGTTTGTTTATAAAGCTTTGTCATCATTTTAGATTATTGTCTTAGTATGGATTCAAACAAGAGAGATTACTGAGTGAAGGGATATGAGTGTAAGACTGTACATATTTTCATATTACTTTGTAGAAAATTCTGCTGATGTCGATAACCAGCCAGAGCTGTAATGTGTTGACCTGTAAACAATTTGGGCTGCTGAGTTGTAGAGCTACAACTTTTCTTCTAGCTGATCCAGTTCCCTAAGTGGGGGGTTTCATGAGGGAAAAATCAGTAGATGTGTCTATTTTACTACTTTTAAAGTCTCTTACTTGTGATTACTTGGGCAATCCCAGTAGCTTAGCTTTAAAAGAAGGGTATTTTCACCATTAAATTATACTAGATCTACTTAGTAAATACTTTGTTTTTTAAACTTTCCTGGAAAGCTGTACTTGAGTGTCCAAATTCTGCAACTAAGAATTACTTATGGAGCAATGAGTTTTATTTAGACTCAACATGAGTAACAATCATTTTAACACTTGCATCTAATAGGCAAAATGAAAAAACAGACTTCGGTCTTCTTCCCTTCCTACGTGATGAGCTAGATGATTAGGATTGTGGCTAGGAAATAATCTCTCTCTCATGTATAGAATCTGAACTGAATAGATTCTGAATCAGAATCTATGCTGATCAGAAGCCTGTGAGACAGATCCCTCCAAATGGGATCTCAACTTAGAAAAGTTCTCAACTTATAAATTTGAAAGGATAGAGAAAAAAAACAGGTGTTTTTGAAAACAAAAAAGCATCCTTGCCAAATATTTTCATTGTTATTAATGAAAAGACATCAAAAGAAAAAATTGTAGTTTTCAACTGGAAAGCCCTGTGGCTCAGAGGTCAGCCAGAGTAAACAAGAACTCCTATAAAAAGCCATTTACATTCCCTTCATACAAGATTGATTTATGAGGGGTCCTTCCAGGAAAGAGTCTGACTGAGACTAAAGACTGTTTGGCCAGGATGTCCTGACTGGACAACATTCAGAGCATGTGACTAGTACGTGATCCTAGACTAAGCCATTCACAAGGGCCTTGCTCCGGGGTGCCTTGGCCTTTTGCTTCCCTTCCTCCTACCGCATGACATTTCCCAAATGGACTGGAAAATATGAGAAAAAGTAAGAGCGTAGTGTGGATTTTTTCCTTCTTGGTGAGAATATAAATAAAGCTCCAGGGTCTTTAATTCTAACTCTTTTCCAGTCATCATCAAGTCTTTCCCAAAGTCAGCTAGATACCCAGCACTATTTCAGTATTTTGGTGCAAAGTGGCCTTAACTAAAGAAGAATTAGAGTGAGATTTAGGCATGTCTTTGCTACATGATTTCATAGGCTCCTTCACAGACCACCCTGAAGCCTGGTCTCCAAGGTCCATTTCAATAGAGACCCTGAGTTGAGATTCCTTTTTAGCCCCATAGAGGGCACCTGAACTATCATGTTGCCTTCTGGGATTTTATTTTCTTCCTTTTAGTCAGCTTCCAAAACATTAATTTACATTATCAACGCTAGATTTATTAAGTAGAAATGAACTTCTCAGCAGTTCAATTTAGATGTTTTGGTTTACATATGATCCAGCAGTGTGATCCAGGATGGACACTAATTTCTTTGACTTTTAATAATCTAAGAATCCCATAATCCTTATTTTTCCATTAGAGTATGATGAAATTACATTGAGTACAGCTAAACATTGCTGCTTACCATCTCCTCATCACTAAAAGGTATCTTCTAGATACATAGGTAACATCCTCAGTAAAGCATTTTCCACCATTAATATCTCTAAATTTTGTTACTAATTTATTTTTAACTAGATTCCTTTCTCTAGTGTGTTTTCTGTATATAGTCCCTTTTTGTGAAGAATTGCCACATCTGGGGACTTATGTCTCTGGCTGTGCAGGCTATGGAAATGACCCATCTTTCTGCCTCTATTCTTTTTTATAGATCTCAGCTGCCTTCTATCTCTATCCTTGTCACATCCCATTCCCCCATCCCCACATCAACAAAAAGTCCTGGCTGTCAGGTGATTCCATCAGCTCTAACACAGATATCAGAGGGAAGCTTCTCACTCCTGCCTCTGTACCCGCCAGAGCAGGAGAGAGAGATGCATGGGATTGAGCAGTCTTCTTAAGGCCAAAGTGGAGTAGATTCTCCTGTAGAGATTAGCATGGCCCTGGAAAGCTACATCAGTGTTTATTTGAAGCATTATTGTGGTTAAATATTCTCCTATGGGCTAGGAGGTATCAAGCTTGCATTTACATCATCCCGTATCTAGGAGGGAATGTGTTTGTAAACTGGCAGATGCCTTTTAACTTTTTGGTTTGCCCTTTATGATTTAACTGTGAAAGATGACATCATATAAATTAAATTATGAAATATTAGACTTTATGATAAAATTCAAGGATAAATGAGCACAACTTCCAGTACTTTTGGAATCATGCCCTACAAGAGACCTCCAAACATGATCTGTTATCCATGCCTGCCTCTAGGAAAGCTGTGTTTAATTGAATGCAAATTAATGGACAGATTTCTACTAGGACGTACCCAGCCTAGGGATTTACCAGGATACTTATTTCAGAGTAGTTCCTTCACTGGTATTCATGTTTGCCATTGATAGGTCATCATTTAGTCACTTCAGCTATATTCAGAGCATCCTCATTTTACAGTGCAGGAAACAGACCTTTAGCAGTCAAGTGACTTTACCAAGGAATGAGAGCATCCTGATGTCAGTTTGTTTTTCCTCTTAAACTGGAACCCACAGAATAAAATTCATCTTACATTGAGATTTAATACATATCTACCATGTCAGAAAATCAGAAACAATACTTATCCTTATGACCTGTGATATAATATTTTCTAATCTGTTCTTTTTATTTCTGTAATTTATGTGTACCAGACCCACCAAACTGATTTCATGACCAATGATAGGTATGACCTGCAATTTGAATAACACTGGTAATGAATTTCTAGTTTTATTCCTCATTATAGTCATGAAGAAAAGGGATCAGCAGCTTGATTTAGAGGGCTGTAAAGTTTGTTCACCAGTATTATGCAATCCCTTTCCTGTAGAAATGTTCTGGAAAATAACCTCAGGTGACAGAAACATGAAAATGCAAGATAGTCTTAAATATATTCATGTTATCTGCAAGAACTGGGCTTGAACTGAGCCCCTAATTGCATATGTGTACTCAGATAAATCTTCTAGTCAAAGTCTGTCCTTTCTGATCTGGCATGGCCTTTGTTCCTAAAAGATATTCAGTGAATATTTACTGCCTGAAAGAGTGACAGGCTTGCCACGTGCCAGGTTTCTTTTTCAGCTTTTCCTCTTAAAATATCTCTCCCTCCCTGTCTTCTGCAGGAATGACATTTTTGTGTTTCTACTAAGTACACGAGCTGGAGGACTGGGTATCAATCTAACTGCCGCAGATACCGTAAGTAACAAGCTAAAAATATACTAGATATGTAGTTTTTCTACTGTAAATATGTTGTTTGGTTGATACTATCCTTTATTTATCACAGACTTTTTGTTTGCCTCTTGTTGTGTTAAAAGGAAGTAGTTGCATTTGGCCTGGAACATTTTAGCTTTCCTTTTTAGACATTTTTTCTATTCTCTTATTCGAAGTTTCTTACACATTCATTCAACACAGACTTAGTAAAAGTATTCTGTGTGTCTGATACTATTCTAAACACTTGGACTGTGTTAGGGAACTCAACCAACAAGATTTGTTTGTTTTAGGAGCTATAACTGAACAAATCAGAAAGGGTTGTTTTATGACACTTACGTATTATTCCATCATAGGAAAAACTCGTATTTTTATATCCTAAACTTCTAAACATGGTTGGAGAACAATGAAATTGGTGATTTAAAAAGTAAAAACAATTTCAGTAACCTTGAGACATAAAAATGCATAATTGGGAAATTGTTTTGTAGACGGCATGACTCTACAAATACCATTTAATGTGGTCTTTGTGGTACCTCTGTGAAATACAGAGCATCAGAATCCCCACAAATAGGAGGAAGATGCAAACTCTGGAGGGTCATGGAGAAATGAAGTCCACAGGTGAAGAAGCTTGGATAAGTTCACAGCAGTAGATCTGAACTAGACCCCCTGTTTCCCAGGTTCCACTTCTAGACTGTCCATTCTTTCTCCTTGTTAACTGCTGCACTATAGAATTGCTTGCCTTCAAGAACGAAAACCAGAATCCATAACATCACCGAGTAGAGTATCAGCCACAGGACTCGGCTGTACTTTCCTCAGCATCTAAAATTCAGCCGGTTAACCTTGTTGGAACTGGGTTCCAGGGCCTCGGGCCTGCTGGAGGCGCAACTGGGTCAGTTCTGTAACTTACCTGTACATCATCAGCCTCAGCCACCTGAGAGAAGGTGGTCAGTGGTGGTGGTGTTGTTCTGGGGAGTCCTCTGATGAGGTAGCTCACTTGGTGCCGTGTTAGCAGAAATTTGCCTTTCCCTTTGCCCCTTAGGTCTCTGCTCTAGTTTTTACATCTACTGGCTCAATTAATCGTAGTCTTTTTTTTTTTCTGATTAATTACTTTGGTTGTAAATTTGTCGGTGTTAGAGGGCAGGTTCCGTAAATTCTGGATTCCTTCAAATTAGAGAAATGAGACGTGGGTTTGAATCCCAGCTCTGCTATTCACTATGTGAACGTGAAGCAGTTGCTTGACTGCTCTAAGCCATAGTTTCCTCCTCAATAGAATGAATATAATAATCCTTCCTTCTCCTGTAGTTGTGAAGTGTTGCCTAGAAAGCATGTGTGCCCAGTGCCTGCACATTAATAGCCCTCAGGGATCCTGTGGCCCTTGTAGCTCCTAATGAGAGAGCCAGGTCCAGGACTTTGTTATTTATACTGGGCTGCAAATAGCCTTCCTTTCCCTTAGGTCTTGTCTGCCTGGCTCTGTGCTCAGCTCTGCTACTGTGGGAAAGCTGGGTATGGGAGTCCAGGGAAGGCTTTGGATTCCCAGGGTGGGTAAAAAAAATTCACACATGATGTGGATTGAAGGGCCAGAGCTGGGGCCTGGGAGCCTCCGAGGAGGAAGAGAGATGAATGGGGAGGTTGTACTCCAGAACCCTGCACTGGTTCAGCATTGCTGTGTCCTGGAGGCGTGGCTGGAAGAGGGTGGAAACTCTTAGAGTCTTCCCAGGGGCAGGAGCTTCTTCTCCGGCACCTTTGTCCCCTCCAGGGTTGGTAGGTAAGCCTCTCCTGGAAGAGTGCTCTGTCACTGCACAGCCCCCCAAAAACTGAGCCTGAGTTTATCTCTGGGTCTCCCGCTTCCCCCTTCCTGCCCTGGGGAAGCCTTGATCTCCACATCCCAACTGCAGTTATCCTCAGAGAGTCACAGGTACTTGGGTGAGAATGCCAAAGCATGTCTCTCTTGCCACACTAGGTTCTTCCCTCATACCAAGAAGTGCCTAATGGGGCAGGCCAGGTGCAGATTGGAGGATTTGGAGACGAGTAACTTGGTTCTTGATCACTGATCACTGAGGAAGGCTTTCTTATCTCTCCTTGCTACTCTTTGGAACTCTGCATTCAGATGCTTATATCTTTCCTTTTCTCCTTTGCTTTTCGCTCCTCTTCTTTTCACAGCTATTTGTAAGGCCTCCTCAGACAGCCATTTTGCTTTTTTGCATTTCTTTTCCATGGGGATGGTCTTGGTCCCTGTCTCCTGTACAATGTCATGAACCTCCGTCCAGAATTCATCAGGCACTCTATCAGATCTAGACCCTTAAATCTATTTCTTCCACTGTATAATCATAAGGGATTTGATTGAGGTCATATCTGAATGGTCTCGTGGTTTTTCCTACTTTCTTCAATTTCAGTCTGAATTTGGCAGTAAGGAGTTCATGATCTGAGCCACAGTCAGCTCCTGGTCTTGTTTTTGCTAACTGTATAGAGCTTCTCCATCTTTGGCTGCAAAGAATATAATCAATCTGATTTCGGTGTTGACCATCTGGTGATGTCCATGTGTAGAGTCTTCTCTTGTGTTGTTGGAAGAGGGTGTTTGCTATGACCAGTGCGTTCTCTTGGCAAAACTCTATTAGCCTTTGCCCTGCTTCATTTCGTGCTCCAAGGCCAAATTTGCCTGTTACTCCAGGTGTTTCCTGACTTCCTACTTTTGCATTCCAGTCCCCTATAATGAAAAGGACATCTTTTTTGGGTGTTAGTTCTAAAAGGTCTTGTAGGTCTTCATAGAACCATTCAACTTCGGCTTCTTCAGCATTACTGGTTGGGGCATAGACTTGAATTACTGTAATATTGAATGGTTTGGCTTGGAAACGAACAGAAATCATTCTGTCGTTATTAAGATTGCATCCAAGTACTGCATTTCGGATTCTTTTGTTGACCATGATGGCTACTCCATTTCTTCTAAGGGATTCCTGCCCACAGTAGTAGATATAATGGTCATCTGAGTTAAATTCACCCATTCCAGTCCATTTTAGTTCACTGATTCCTAGAATGTCGACGTTCACTCTTGCCATCTCCTGTTTGACCACTTCCAATTTGCCTTGATTCATGGATCTAACATTCCAGGTTCCTATGCAATATTGCTCTTTACAGCATCAGACCTTGCTTCTATCACCAGTCACATCCACAACTGGGTATTTGTTTCGCTTTGGCTCCATCCCTTCATTCTTTCTGGAGTTATTTCTCCACTGATCTCCAGCAGCATACTGGGCACCTACCGACCTGGGGAATGCCTCATTCAGTATCCTATCATGGAAAACAACAGAATAGGAAAAACAAGAGATCTTTTCAAGAAAATTAGAGATATCAAGGGAACATTTCATGCAAAGATGGGCTCGATCAAGGACAGAAATGGTATGGACCTAACAGAAGAAGAAGATATTAAGAAGAGGTGGCAAGAATACACAGAAGAACTGTATGAAAAAGAGCTTCATGACGAAGATAATCACAGTGGCGTGATCACTCACCTGGAGCCAAACATCTTGGAATATGAAGTCAAGTGGGCCTTAGAGAGCATCACTACAAACAAAGCTAGTGGAGGTGATGGAATTACAATTGAGCTATTTCAAATCCTGAAAGATGATGCTGTGAAAGTGCTGCACTCAATATGCCAGCAAATTTGGAAAACTCAGCAATGGCCACAGAACTGGAAAAGGTCAGTCTTCATTCCAATCCCAAAGAAAGGGAATGCCAAAGAATGCTCAAACTACCACACAATTGCACTCATCTCACACGCTAGCAAAGTCATGCTCAAAATTCTCCAAGCCAGGCTTCAGCAATATGTGAACCGTGAACTTCCAGATGTTCAAGCAGGTTTTAGAAAGGGCAGAGGAACCAGAGATCAAATTGCCAACATCCGCTGGATCATGGAGAAAGCCAGAGAGTTCCAGAAGAACATCTATTTCTGCTTCATTGACTATGCCAAAGCCTTTGACTGTGTGGATCACAATAAACTGTGGAACATTCTGAAAGAGATGGGAATACCAGACCACCTGACCTGCCTCTTGAGAAACCTGTATGCAGGTCAGGAAGCAATAGTTAGAACTGGACATGGAACAACAGACTGGTTCCAAATAGGAAAAGGAGTACGTCAAGGTTGTATATTGTCACCTTGCTTATTTAATTTATATGCAGAGTACATCATGAGGAACGCTGGGCTGGAAGAAGCACAAGCTGGAATCAAGATTGCTGGGAGAAATATCAATAACCTCAGACATGTGGATGACACCACCCTTTAGCAGAAAGTGAAGAGGAACTCAAAAGCCTTTTGATGAAAGTGAAAGAGGAGAGTGAAAAGGTTGGCTTGAAGCTCAACATTCAGAAAACAAAGATCATGGCATCTGGTCCCATCACTTCATGGGAAATAGATGGGGAAACAGTGGAAACAGTGTCAGACTTTATTTTTTTGGACTCCAAAATCACTGCAGATGCTGATTGCGGCCAGGAAATTACTCCTTGGAAGGAAAGTTATGACCAACCTAGATAGCATATTAAAAAGCAGAGACATTACTTTGCCAACCAAGGTCCGTCTAGTCAAGGCTATGGTTTTTCCCGTGGTCATGTATGGATGTGAGAGTTGGACTGTGAAGAAAGCTGATCGCCGAAGAATTGATGCTTTGAACTGTGGTGCTGGAGAAGACTCTTGAGAGTCCCTTGGACTGCAAGGAGATCCAACCAGTCCATTCTAAAGGAGATCAATCCAGGGTGTTCATTGGAAGGACTGATACTAAAGCTGAAACTCCAATACTTTGGCCACCTCATGCGTTGAGTTGACTCACTGGAAAAGAGTCTGATGCTGGGAAGGATTGAGGGTGGGAGGAGATGGGGACGACCGAGAATGAGATGGCTGGATGGCATCACCGACTCGATGGACATGAGTTTGAGTGAACTCCGGGAGTTGGTGATGGACAGGGAGGCCTGGCGTGCTATGATTCATGAGGTCGCAAAGAGTCGGACACGACTGAGCAACTGAACTGAACTGAACTGAACTTGGTTCTTGGATGGGTGTTGAGACACTGTTTAGTGTGTGGGTGGATCCCAGTTATTACATTTTTCTAATCCCCATGCTCCTCTACCCTCTCCCCTCCACATCCCAGGCTATTCTCCAACTGGCCAAAGCCAATGCATATTTGAAATAGAGGATTGAGCTCGTAGGAACTGATCCAGACACAGATTCAGTTCAGCGAAGTGTTAAGTTCTCTCCCAGGTTAAAGGGGATCCTCTGACCATGGCCTAGGAGTTGACAGCAGTGGGCCCAATTAGTCTTACTCTTAATGTGAGTACAAGATTGATCACTTTCTCCTAGCTGATCTTTTGGACACCAGTCTCAGCCCCCTAGCCCCATACCTCCTCAATTTGTTTATACCCTTCTTTATCAACCATGCTAATCCCTTGCTTAAAACTCTTCAGGGAGTCTTTGTCATCTACAAGATAAAGTGTAAGCTCTTTTACACATACAAGGCCCTTCACTTTGTGGCCTTTATCTCCCTTTCCAGCCTAATTGCCGGACTACTGCTCTTTCCATAATTTATATTCCAGAAACAATGATTGACTTGATTCCTGAACCTCCCATACTGTATCATGTGCGTGCCCAATCACTTCAGTTACATCCGACTCTGTGCAACCCCATGGACTCACTGGAAAAGTCCGCCAGACTCCTCTCTCCATAGGATTCTCCAGGCAAGAGTACTAGAGTGGGTTGCCATGCCCTTCTCCAGGGGATCTTCCCAACCCAGGGATTGACCTGTGTCTCCTTCATTGGCAGGCGGGTTCTTTACCACTAGCGCCGCCTAACAGCGGAGCCTAAACAGCTCCCTCATCATAGCTCTTTCTTCTTGGCACACCTCTTTTTCCGCCTGGTGAACTTCTGATTGTTTTCAAAACCCCATTCATGATCAGGGGTTGCTGTTTTATATGGACTGATAAATCTCTGATATGGTGACATTTGCACCAAGATCTGAAGAAAGTGAGAAAAGCAAGCCAGTTATGAATGTGGCCTAAAACAAGAGCATTCCAGGGAAAGGAGATAAGTGCAAAGTCCTGAGGTGAGAACACGCTTGGCATAATCGAAATGAAGCGAAGACCTTTGTAGGGGGAACAGAATGAAGGTGGGCAGTGGTGTCAAATGAGTGACAGAAGCAGATTGTGTGGGACTTCATGGGCCATGGTTAGGATTTTGAGGTGAGAGGCTACTGGAAGGATTTCAACAGAGAAAATGTGTCCTTCTGGCTTCAGGGGTTGTGGAGTAGGGAAGCCCATAGGGAGAAAGGTGGAAGCAGGAAGTTCAGTTAGGAATTAGACATAAGGCAGTGGTGACTTGGGCAAGGATTGAAGTAGTGGAGGTGATGAGAGATATTTGGAATCTGCGTGTATCAATATTTTGAAGGCACAGCCAGTGAGATTGGATGTGGATCACGTGGGTCAAGGAGAAGTCCAAGGCGTTCAGTGTGAGGAGCTAGGTGATGGAGGTACCAGCTACTGGTTAAGGGAAAGTGCAGAGAGGAATGGGTTTGAGAAAGGAACTCAAGAGTTTGATTTGGGGTGCATTAAGTTCAAGGTTCTTAGCAGACACTAAGTAGCAGTGTCATGCAGGCAGTAGAGTGTGTTTTTTAGGAAAAAGATTGAGGCTCAAGATATATTTTGGAGTCACCAGGTCATAGGTAATGTTTAAGGCCATGAGGCTGGATGAGGTCATCTGGGGAGACCTAGCATTGGTTCATTTGATTAAACTATCTTTCCCTTCTCAGCCTGCCTATCTCAGGTTTGATATATGGTTTCTTAAGGAATGGTTCACCTAGTCAGTCATTGGAATAACCAAAAAATAAGCAGGTTTGAGGGGGCAGAGCTGCATCATGCTTCTGGTGTTGTGGGTTTTTTGTGCAGGCTTCCCTTGTTGTGGACCACGGACTCTAGGCAGAGATTCAGTAGTTGGGGCTTGTGGACTCTTGAGCATGTGGCCTCAGTAATTGTGGTGCATGGGCTTAGTTGCTCCATGGCATGTGGAATCTTCCCGGACCAGGAATCGAACCTGTATCCCCTGCATTGGCAGGCAGATTCCCATCCACTGAGCCACCAGGGAAGCCCCATGCTTCTAGTTTTCACAGCTTGTCTTACACAAGTGAACTACTCCTACCAGTCAGGAAGAACCAAACCTAACCCTAATCCCACAACCAGAGGAGTAGAAATAGGTATTCTCTTTACATTCTGGGACATAGAGGCTCTGAATATTCTGAGTCTCCAACTCTGAAATAGTTAACACTTAATTTTGAGGGGAAGGCTAAGGGGACTCACAAATTAGAACCTCTTAGAATACTCAGTGGAGAAGGAAATGACAACCCACTCCAGTGTTCTTGCCTGGAGAATCCCAGGGACGGGAGAGCTGTGAGGGCTGCCGTCTATGGGGTCGCACAGAGTCGGACACGACTGAAGCAACTTAGCAGCAGCAGCAGCAGAATACTCAGGGGAAAAATAAATGGAACCACACGATTGAAATGAGTTGCTAGGTAATGGTTTGTGTGGAGTCAGGTTATTCTCACTGTGTGTATTATTAGAGAAACAATAAGTTTAACTGCTTGCCTGGCATTTTTACTTTGCCCTGAGATTATTTAGCTTCGGAAGATCCCCAGAACCATTTATGGACAAGGAAAGGTTAGTCACCCTAAAATGTCAGGAAAAACTTAATGTTTTATGATTGAGAATGCATATATAAACATGTATTTGTAAACAGTGAGACTCTGACTCACTGTGTTGATAAAAACATGATTTTAGCATGAAATTAATGGCAGCTGTCCCTTACTGTCTGCCTTGTTCTTTGTGTATTCTTCCTAAAGTAGGAATGTCTTTGCATTTGACATTGTTTAGTAAGGGATTGTTATAAACTGCACTGTTGGTTTTGTTTTTGTGTCGGACTGTTTTAAATGTTTGTGTAGAAGGAGATTGAGGAGCTTTTGTCCCATAGCAGCAAGCAGTGTGAGAAGTCTTATGTCCCATGAGACACCATGGGACAGCTTTCCGCCCTCCCAAGGAACTGAACTTCTAACGCGTTCTCCACCCATTCCCTCCAAGTGTTGGTCCAGCTGTTTCCAGTTGTTCCTCTCAATTTTTCCGTTTTCAGTCCCTCAGACCCTGAAACTCTCTGTCTTTGACTTAGAAAGCCAAGAGCATCCCACCCATCTCGGCTCTCACCTTCTTCCTTTGCTTCCCCTTCCCAGTGCCTTCCCAGCTTGCAGTTTACAACTTCATAAAAGTGCTGACAATTAGTATATTTCCCCTTAGTCATTGCTGGGCCACGCATTGTGGATTGATTGGCTCTGATCTTTCCTAGTTAAGTCAGTTGTTGTATTCTTAATTGTTGCTTGTTTCGCTCTAGAATGTCACTGAGCTCCATAAAGACGGGTGTCATAACTGTCCTACTCAGATGGACATCGTGTCCCCTGAGTTTATGTCATGGTTGATTTAGTGTTTATTTTTTATTGCTGAGGTAGATAATAACCATACATCTCATCTGGTGTTTATATCTCTTATTCTTGTCTTAACTTGCTAGCTTATATGTGTTTCATATTATTTTTCTGTCTTTTTCTAGATAGAATTATTTTTTTCTTTTTAAACATCAACAGCTTATTAGATAGGGCTAAGTAGAATCTTATTTTATTCTCTCTTCCTCACCAGTTCTTTACCTCTTAATCCATTTGAATGATAAAAGCCACTAAATTGGGGAAAGAGGAGACTTGAAAGTTAAATTGCAAACCTATCTCCTTAGGCTCCAATCTTCTTACTGTTGATGACCTCAAAAGAACCCAAGTTGAGTCAGGTTTGGTTGCCACTGAGACTTCTAGGAAAAATGTAAATATGGAGGAAACACTTATGAAATGATTCATAATACAGGGTTTCCCATTATGAGTTCATGCTGAACTATTCATTGCCTTAGGCTTGGACTACTGAAGGTACTGTCTTTTGGGTGTGGCATCAACTCTCATTTTCCACATATGCAGTCATGTTAGGTATGTTGGGCAAACAGTTGCCCCCACCCCAGTTCAGCTGGAGGTCTCACTTTCATTAACTCTGTCCTCTCTTCCTTTGTTCTCCCTGAAAGTTTAAACTGAATTTTGTAGAATTTTGCCTATCCTGTTGAAGTTCCAAAATGTCTTGTGGTCAGGTTTTCTGTATTTCTCTAACAAGTGACAAACGTTGTATACTTCCAAATCCTAGATCTGTGGACACTGGCTTAACAATAAGCTTTCATAATGATTTTCTTTCTTTGGCAGGCAGTTTGTCATTTCTTTTTCCTCAAGGATTCTAACTTGCACTAAAAGTTGAGGGGTTATACCTCATATGAGAGCAAGACAAAAGGAACGCCATAAGAAAGAGCCAGTGGGGGTTCTTATTATGAGAGGCAAGAACATTAAAAATGCTGATGCCTTTTATCCATCTTCACATCAAGTGAGTTCTGCAGAAAATGGCAGAAGAATTGCTTCCATTATTAAATGAGAAAATAAATTACTTAGGACTAGTGTTAAGCAATGGAAAAAGCATCTAGAGGAACAGTGTCAAGAGACATGAATTACTCTTTTTGCTTACATTTTAGCGCTTTTTCTAGTTTTGATCACATCTTAGAGATTCTAGTATCAATTGACTAGTATTTGTAGCATTCTGCTTTGTTCTGGTGGATGGTGTCTGTCCTCAAATAACACTAGGCAGGAAAATTTGTATAATACATAATACATATGAAATTATTGAATACCTTTAGAAAGTAGTGACTACGTCGGAGCTTGGACCAGGATAGGCAATGCAACATTTTGCTAATAGTGCAGGTTGTCAAAGGAGACTGTTAAGACTATGAGCTCAGACTGCTGCTGCTGCTGCTAAGTCACTTCAGTCGTGTCCGACTCTGTGTGACCCCATAGACGGAGGCCCACCAGGCTCCCCTGTCCCTGGGATTCTCCAGGCAAGAACACTGGAGTGGGTTGCCATTTCCTTCAGACTAGTCTTCCTAATTTATGAGATGAAGGAAATACATCAGGTTTTTATGAAAATTTAGTGAGCTATGTATGCACATCTGTTTTAAGTGCTTAACAGGTTTCGACCATTGTAATTTCTAATAGGAATTCATAAGTAATAGGAAGAAGAAACATTGTTACAGGCAAGAGAAATCAGGGAGGTCTAAGTCAGAAAATCAGCTTGAGCAAGAAGTGGTACAGTCAAAATAATATAAGTGAAGGATACTAGAGAGAACTATCTGATGAAAGGAAAGGGGTGTGTTTATATTAGGAAAGAATAAAAGTGAAGTTGTCTTAGTATATAGCAGGACCTGATTATTGAGGGGAGTTTGGACTTGGTGTGTTACAGCATCATTGACAGAGGGATGGAGTGGCCTCCAGTGATACCCAAAGTAAACTGAAGAAAGAGACTGTGATCTCAGAAGCCTGCTGATCTTGAAGCATCAGTGAGCCAGATGTGTAGGTGGTGAGGGCCTGGCCCAGGAGAAGGGCAGTGGGAGAGTAAGAATGGGTTTGTTTCTGAAGAAGTCCTGGCTAGATTTGGTGACTTGGTTGAATGTAGAGGAGGATGTATGAGAGATGAGGGTCACTTTCAACTGGCTTTCTTTTAAGAGATCCACTGTATTGATAGTAGCTTCAGGACTGAAGGTCCAAGATTCTGTTGGTTTTAGGATCACCTGTGGGTCAGGGGAGTAGGGAGTACATTTTGTTCTTTGTGTTTGTGGTTTAGCAAACTAGAAGTAGCTTCCAGAGAACCCTTTAAACATTTCTTGCCTGAAATTCAAGAGACAGGAAATGACCCTGTTAGTGGGAACCTGAGAATGCCAGGAAAGCCATGCCTGTCTCTTACCAAGATAGGCTTAGGGTTAAAAAAAACTTCACATCCCAGGCCCACTGCTTATTTAGTCTGTGTGATCTTGGATAAAGTCTCTAAGTTCCCTGAGTCTCAATTTCCTCATCTATTTATATAAAATAGTGACTAAATCATAGTGGTAGTGGAATTTAAGTGAGTTAATACACATAAAACATCTAGTACAGTGATTGACAAATAGTTAGCCCTGGATGTTGTGTTAATATTGTTGCCACTCCCTCTTTTTAAATGAAAACCCTGAAAAAAGTCTTTGCCTAGAGAGGTGAAGGAATGGCTTGGTTTTATGAGTAGATATCTGTTCATCTTTATATCACAGAAAAAAATCTGGTATCAAACTATTGAAATAGATGAATGGCTGGGTTGCTGTCAGAATTTCTGGTGTTGCCCTGAGAGTGCCTCAGTCTTTGCTGTATTCTTGTCCTGCCTACACAGGTGATTTTTTATGATAGCGATTGGAACCCCACTGTGGACCAGCAGGCCATGGACAGGGCCCACCGCTTAGGGCAGACAAAACAGGTTACTGTCTACCGACTCATCTGTAAGGGCACCATTGAAGAACGCATTCTGCAGCGAGCCAAGGAGAAGAGTGAGGTAAGCAGAAGGCAAAGGAAGTACTGTGGTGGTAGAGAAAACAGTTCAGCCACAGTGACTGACCGAGACGAAGACTCTCGGCTTTCGTTGGTCATGAAAGCCCTGAAATTTATTGTGGCTAGAAGATAAAATGAAGTCCTGTACAAAAGCAGCGTGTACTGGCCTGGCCACTCCTCACTCCTTGTCTTCTGGAATGGCGTCTACACACTGTATTCACCCGTCATTCATTTGATGAAGACCCCAGTTGTGGCCCTCGTGTTTGACATAGTTTCACGTTCATGGGAAGGAAAAATGGCCTTTGCGCCTGTCCTAGTATTCTCGGTGTGATCGGCCTCTGAGCTGTATGCTTAATTTGCTAGTTTCTAAAGAAATTATCATTTTTGGTTCTTTTCCTTCTTGATTCAATATTATTGGATCTTACAGCTATCAACAGTTTCAAGCAAAGAAGTTCTCATTGTCCTTTCTGTTGGCACAAATGACCTGAATGAGCCAGTCACATGAATGGAAAAAAAAAAAAAGGAAATCCAGGGGCCTCACCAGAATTACAGATTGAGAAACATGTTTCTTTTTTTTTTGGATATTTTTCATAAGGGAACAGATAACTATCAGTGATTTTTTTTTTTTTTTTTTGCTTTGGATTAGATTCAACGGATGGTGATTTCTGGTGGGAACTTCAAACCAGATACCTTGAAACCCAAAGAGGTGGTTAGTCTTCTTCTAGACGATGAAGAGTTGGAAAAGAAATGTACGTGCTCTAGACCTCTTATTAATGTGCTCTCCTTACAGAGATGATTCCTCTGGTTCCACATATCTGAAAATGAAAGGGCCCTTGACTGTGTCCCAAGGGTAGGCAAAGCCAGACTGTGTTTGGGGAGAAACACTTTTTTGGTTAATAATTTATTTTAAAGCTCATACAAGGATGTGTTGTGGAGTATAAGGAAATAATTGTATTTTTAGAGTAATATGACTTCAAATAAATGTGTACAGGAAGGCTATCTCCTAGATTTCCTCAGCAGTAATGAATTTACTCTCTTCTGTCCAGAAAAATATTTTTGTGAAATTATGGAAAAGTTGGAAAAGCACACTGCCATATGTAATATTCAGACCCTTCTTCCAGTATTTCTGGCTTTTGAGAAGCCAGAAAGTGGGTTTCAGACTTAACCTTGTAAACTTCTGCAGGCATGGACAGCATCACATCAGATAATGTGATGAAGCACCTTTCTTAGGTGCTCACGTGTGCCACTGCCTTCTGAAAACGTTGCAGTACTCTGTAACCATACTCGATCTGTGCACTGCACAGATATTAAAAGGCTGAAAAGAAAAGGAAAAAGGAAAGGCATGGCAAGACCCATGACAATGAGACTGAATCATGGTTTGAACCCCAAAACTGTTTAGAATCCAAGGAACTCTATTTGTTCTCCAAGTTAGGAAACCACCAGTTATCTGCCTGCCTTAGATGAATAGAAGTCATACCTTGAATCATAAATATCAGAGAATAAGGCCACCTTAGTTTCAGAGAATAAGGATCAGGATTGCCACAGGTGCTTCATTAGGTCTTAAAATTTTCTTGATAGTGAGACTCCGGCAAGAAGAGAAACGGCAACAGGAGGAAACCAACCGAGTTAAAGAACGCAAGCGCAAGCGGGAAAAGTATGCAGAAAAGGTATGTCAAGTTGGGTTGGTAGACTGGGGCTGATGGGGGTGCTGAGTGGTCCCTCCAGAAAATGTATACCTCCAAAGCATGTAGAATTCATGCTTGTCATCTTGGTTGCTGCTTGGTATCCAGCTACATCTGTGTGTGTTATGCAACAGTTCTATCCTGACTGACAATCAAGCAGGAGAAATGCAGCCTTGGTAGGGTTGTACTCCCCACACAGACATAATTATGTTATGTGGGTCTGTGGTCACATGTAATTGTAGGAACTTTTTGTTGGGACTTTTTTTAAAAGCTTAAGTCCAAATGTGAGTAAGATGAATGTTAGATTATTAGATTCTGCAGAATCTTAAAAAGGGCCTAAGAGATCATTCGATCCAGTCCTTCTGCCGTAATTCTTCTAGTATTATCTACTACTGGAAAATTAAATCACTGTCTGTCTATTCATCTCTTTCTCCAATTCATGCCAGGGATTTGGGCTGAGCTGTTTTGTTTTTTTTTTTGTATCCCTCCTGACATTTCCTTCTTGAGCCCACCAGGCTAGCTGCCACATGGGCTGTAGTTCCCCTCCATTTCTTCCTGTCTTGCTGTTTCTGTACATGTGCCAGTAATCCTTATCATAACCTAGTCTTTGTTGTTGTTTACTCCCTAAGTCATGTCCGACTCTGCAAACCCATGGACTGTAGCCCAGCAGGCTCCTTTGTCCATGGGATTTCCCAGGCAAGAATACTGGAGTAGGTTGCCATTTTCTTCTCCAGGGGGTCTTCCCGATGCAAGGATTGAACCCAGGTCTCCTACATTGCAGGCAGATTCTCTTTACCGTCTGATCCACCAGGGAAGCCCCAAAGACGTACCATATTAACCCTAATATAGGTCTAGATACAAATGCTGTTAGGTGCAGTGGATGAATGTGATTCCCAGAATTTTCTAAGCATACTCTGATGCCACATCTCTAACCTGTGACAAAGCCCTACTGAACTTGGCTCTAGCACTGTTTGGTGTAACCCAGTCACTCAGTGCTTAAGCATTTTCATGTAAATTGAGGAGATAATGAAAAACCACTTCAATATTCCTTGTGTATGAGAAGAACCTTCATTCCCTTTATGCATATTTAAAAACAAGGCAGAGTAAAAACAGATGTGCAAAAATAAACTAAGAGCAGGGGCCCTCCTGCTTGTGGGGCTGCATTAGTTCTGCCTGATAAGTGCTGCAAGGCTGTGCTGGAAGCTGACCGACCCTCGCCCTGTTCAGATTCTGTTTGGCACAGCTCCATTCAGTGTGACTGGCCTTTCAACTCTGTATTATTGTGGTAGAATATGCATAAACTTGTACTAAGTGATTCCTTTCCTCCTTCCTTAGGATTTTTTTTTCTTTTTTAATATTATGCTAATTGAATAAAGTGAAACTTAGACGTTTACAGAGAGTCAAATATCTGTCATCACTTTCTTCTCCAACCCCACTTTTCCCTCAGTGCTTAGCCTCATGTTTTTTTCTGTATTTCTTGATTTGTGTGTTCCCAGAAGAAAAAAGAAGATGAATTGGATGGCAAAAGGAGAAAGGAGGGTATGAACCTGGTGATCCCATTTGTTCCTTCAGCTGATAACTCCAACCTCTCTGCGGATGGGGATGACTCCTTCATCAGCGTGGACTCAGCCATGCCCAGCCCTTTCAGTGAGGTGAGGCTCCTTTTATTAGTGATGCCTTCATCGCAGCAATGGGGGCTGTGTCCTTACTGGGTAGTTTTTGCTTTTTGGGGGATTTGCCTGCCTTGCAAAGGGGGTTTCACAAGGAATCCATCAGGAGAAAAGCAAATGAAGGTGAACTGCCTTCTCCAGAGCCACAGTAGGAGGTCTGAATCTCAGGAGTGATGCCAGGGAGGAGAGGGAATGGTTGGGAGGCCTGGGAAGCACGTGCTTACTTAGGCACGGGAGCCGAAGGCACTGAGAGGAGTGGTGATCATGACCCTTCCGTCTCTAGATCTCCATCAGCAGTGAGCTGCACACTGGCTCCATTCCCCCCGACGAGAGCAGCAGTGACATGCTGGTCATTGTGGACGACCCCGCTTCCTCAGCCCCTCAGTCCCGAGCCACCAACTCTCCTGCTTCCATAACAGGCTCTGTCTCAGACACTGTGAACGGTGAGTGGTGCAGCTGTTCCTACCACTTGGGCGAGGTCCTGGTTCCTTCTCAGATAATGGCATTTTCTGCCTTCTTTAAAGAAGAGTGGAGTAGAGCAGAAAGCATTTGAAGTCTCATTGTTTTACTAGCCTATTCAAGGGAAAGGGAGAATGAGAAGGCTTAGGGAAAGCACAATAAGAACTTCATAAAGATTTCGAACTTCTTTGTTTTCTAGTTATTCCTGTCCTTCATATTTCACCCTTATTTTTGCTAGTTTTTTTACAGTTAGCTTTTCTGGGCCTTTCCTCACTTCATTCTATGGGGCCCAGTGTTGTTGCTATTTTTTGAGTCTCTCTAGGTTTGCAACTTGAGAGTAAAAGTCAATTCCCCAGGCAGGAGAACATTGGAATGTGCAGGTGAATCACAGGTAGCACATCCCTGGAGTTCATTTAGTAGTGATCTAGTTTAAAGAAAAATCAGGAGTAACGGCACCACTCATAGAGAATGAAAAGCAACTTGAGGTGTCAGGCCGTTGTAGCTACTCAAAGTTCTTACTAATGCTGTGTGACAGTGTGGCTCAGCCATTAAATTGGGACATAGACCTCCCTAGGAGTCCTGAAACAAACACCCCGAAAGCCATCTTCTGTGTCCAGGAGAAGATTCTCATCACATATAAGAAATTGACTTTTTTTTCCCCTCTTGGCCAATTTGTTCCCACAGGGATTTCCATTCAGGAAATGCCAGCCGCAGGACGTGGCCATTCAGCCCGAAGCCGAGGCCGCCCTAAAGGTTCGGGAAGCACAGCCAAAGGAGCCGCGAAGGGCCGGAGCCGGAAGTCCACTGCAGGCAGTGCTGCCGCCATGGCAGGAGCCAAAGCAGGGGCTGCTGCAGCCTCCGCCGCTGCCTATGCTGCATACGGGTACAACGTGTCTAAAGGTGCGGGGGCCTCAGGGACTAAGGGGCCATTCTGGCTGGGGCTAGTCTGGTGGGCTGCTGAGCATTCTGCCAGGTAGAGCAGGCAGAACACCCCTGGGCCCCAAGCCCTTTCCCAGAGCCCATGTTGGAGTCCGCCTCAGCACCAAGTGGTCCTGACACTCCCTGTGCTCTTGTGACTTAGTGTAGGGCTGCCTTCAGAGTGGAAGTAACTGAAAACAAAAAGGTGAATTTCTTGACCATGTTGCTTTAAACATTTCTTCTGCTTTGAGAACTGATTTTTTCCCCCAGACTCACATTTTAATAATTACATTTCTGTAGTGCAGACTAGCATAGTTAACAGTTAGCCAGTAGCTCAGTTGGTAAAGAATCCACCTGCAATGCAGGAGACCCCAGTTTGTTTCCTGGGTCAGGAATATCTGCTGGAGAAGGGATAGGCTACCCACTCCAATATTCTTGGGCTTCCCTTTTGGCTCAGCTGGTAAAGAATCCCCCTGTAATGTGGGAGATCTGGGTTGGGAAGATCCCCTAGAGAAGGGAAAGGCTACCCATTCCAGTATTCTGGCCTGAAGAATTTCATGGACTATAGTCCACAGGGTTGCAAAGAGTTGGACACAACTGAGCAACTTTCAGTTTTGTGAGTCACCACCTTAGGATTAAACACCTGCTGTAGGGACTTCCCTAGTGGTCCAGTGGTTAGGTCTCTGCTCTCACTGCTGAGAGCCTGGGTTCAGATCCCACCAAGAGCTCACAGACCACGCTGTGCCAAACACACACACACAAAACCCAACACCTGTGTGCATGGGAGTATAACACATGGACCCCGCACCTGAATATATAATAAAAATGAGACAAGGAAGCCATACATGGAGTGTGTTTAGCAGCAATACAAGGCAGTATGTTAGCATTGAGTGAAAGAAGAGGAAAGGCCTTAATTGTGGTTGTAGATCAGAAGGAGGAAGAACTGTGGACTTGATGACTAAGTTTCCAGACTCAGAAGGAAAGAGAAGGTTGATGAAGGATTTATACTGGTGACAGAGGGTTTAACAACCTAGGCATATTGAAGGTCACCAAGCAGGTAAGTCAGACTGTGCTGAAAAGGACCTGTAGGAGTCAAGATTGGAAAGACCTGATGGGCAGAAGCTTATCAGACGTGTGACCACGGGCTCTCAGTGGTGAGAAGGGCAGCACTTGGCATTCAGGCATTGCCAGAACACGTGCTTAAAATTTAGGGTGTTGCAGCAAGTAAGAGCATTATTGAATAGAAGTTCTCAATAAGTGTTCGTTTACCTCCCCTTTCTCCTCCTTTCTCCTTTGTTCAACAACTGTGAAGTATAATAGCCTAGCCCTGTGTTTCTTAAATTTTTGCCAGCTCATCACATCCTTGGAAAACAGCAGTCCTGGCAGCAGTTAAGGCTGTCATGGCAGAGTTTCACCCCCACGTGGGGCAAAACATGAAACTCATCAGGCTTTCTTCTAGAGGCAACGGGGGCAGAGTGTCACAAGAAACATTGATAGTGCTTGGTGACTGGGCATGGAAAGCAAGGGATTCGGTCATTGACTGCAGCCCCACTGTGGGTGAGAGTATTCACGAGTCTGCTTACCAAGCACTTAGAATTCTTTTTTAGGAATGTTAGAAAGAGTTGCTGTGCAGGAGATTTGAACCAGCTCCTTGAAAGCAGTGGGGCTTAGAGAGCAGGGTGGCTGTATGCAACGCAAGAACTGTGTGTGTGGACATAGGACAGAGTGGGCAGCCATGTGCCCTCAGCTCAGATGGACTGGGGAGTAGAGGACATCTTCCGAAATTCAGAAGGAAGCAGCTCCCAAGTGCTGCCCCAGGAAGGAAGCAGGAATGCATAAGAAAACACATCAGTGCCTGTAAGTCACAGCTCTTCCTGTAGCCGTGGCTTCCCAAAGGGTAGTGTGTGCTCCGTTCTCGAGTGCCTGGGTGACATCTGCTCCCTGTAGATGCAGTAATGTGGAGAGGGCTGGGCAGGTATTGGTTTTCTCTTACAGGAAAAACAGTTGACAGTAAGAAGAAGTGGTAAGGGGTTCCCCACAACCTCACCTCCAGACCTGACTCCAGGAACCAGGGTCAGGCACTGAGGCAGCTCAGGTGGGACGGGTGCTTACACTCCTCTTGCCTCTCTTTCTCTCCCCGCAGGAATCTCCGCCAGCAGTCCTCTGCAGACGTCCCTCGTTCGGCCTGCTGGCCTTGCTGACTTTGGACCTTCAAGCGCCTCTTCTCCCTTAAGCTCCCCTTTAGGCAAAGGAAATAATGTTCCTGGGACTCCCAAGAGCCTCCACTTGACCAGCAGCCTAGCCCCAGACTCCCTGGTCCGGAAACAGGGCAAAGGCACCAACCCCTCGGGAGGACGGTAACCACCTGGCCTTCCAGCTTCCTTCAACCACACCGGGGGCTCACGTCCTGGCCTGCAGGTGGTCTTTGGATAGCTTGCCCAGTGCAGCATCTTCCATCCCAAGCCACGGGGCAGCAAGGACAATTGCAACAAGGGAAAGACCAGCAAGCAGCTGGTGTGAGCACTTGGATCATCCATGTCTCAAGAGGAATGCTCTGGGGTTGCCTGTAGGAAAAAGGCCCAGGGACAGGGATCAGACCCACAGCCTCTCAAAGGACCTTATAGGCAAGTCTTAAACCTCACACTGGGGAAGGGCTGACAGAGACCCCATTTCGATGCTCAGGCGCATAGTCTCGATCCCCATTCCACTCTTCAGCTCTGGCCATGTCCCTTGCAAAGGCTCTACAAGTGCTGTGAAGAGCCTTCCACGGTGGAGACTTCTCTTAGGGCTGTGATTTCCTGGGGGGCTCGGAAGGGAGGAAATCATGTAGTCTGACGTTCTCAGTCATTGAACAACCCAAGTCTCCAAACCCATTCACCAGAGTGTTACGGCTGAGGAGAGCCACAAGTGCAGGACAAGGTGGTGGCTGTGAGGATGACACACGGCTAGAGGCAGGATGCGTGGGGGCAGTTGTTTCCCAGCATTTCCGCTCCTGCCCTGCATGGTTCGCATTAGAGAACCTTCAGGTCCCACCAGCAACAGTAGCCGCAGCTCCCACCCCAGGACTCCCAGAAGCCAGTAAGAGACCAGGAGCCACCTCAATCAGCAGGACAGCCTCACTGCCCCTTTGCAGGCTCCCTTTGCCCCTCCTGAATGCACAGTCTCCCCACCCTTGCCCTTCAGCCCCCTGCTTGGCTGTATGCACTGTCTGTATTGCACTGAGAAAGGAAGGGACGGTGGAGTGAGATGGAGAGGATGGAGCAAGGGCAGGCTCAGCACCCACCTCCCAGCCCGACCCCGCCAGCCCAAGCTCGCTTCCCTTCAGGAGCGGCAAAGGGGTGGTGTTCACATGGGAGGTGTTTCTGCCTACCCACAGCCTGATGTCCCTGGTGGAGCAGGTGCTTCTGGGCGGGTCCGCCTCTAATTTGCACACCTGAAAATCGCGGAATTGAGTTTAGATAGATTGATTTTTTAAACTTTTTTTTTTTTTTGAGTAGGGGTGGTAGGGGAATCATTTAATTTAAATCATTAAGATTCCCCTGCCCAAACCCAGACTCCTGTGTACAGATGCTATTTAGAGGGAATCAGAAAAATGCCAAGCCTTTTTTCTCTTTGAATGTGCTGTCTATTTTTATAACTGAACCTGTACATATGTATAAAGAGAGACACATCTTTCTTTTACTAACTGGAGAAAAATCTTAAATAAAATGGAGTGAGATAATTTTATGTAAATTGAGGTGTCTGTGGTCTTTGCAGCTGCCTCTCCTTGGGTCCATCGTAGGGCTCCTGCGGGGGAGTGGCAGGATGAAGAGGAAGCAGAACCCCAACATCATGATTGTTCTTGTCAGAGAGGTGGTCAGTGGGATGAGGAGTGCCCTGTAGGCATTGATGGGCATAGGAATGTGCCTCCAGCCATCAGAGCGGTGACTTGACCAAGTGCCTGACAGGCCAGGGCCCTCAGGGTATGGACTCCTTATGACTAGACCTCGCCTCCAGGACTTCAATGTAGGCGGCTTGACCTGGTCCACCATTAGGCATTTACACAGTGGCAATCTGAAAACTGACAGATTCTTTCTTCAAAAACAACAAGTAAGAGGTTGTCCTGGCAGTGTATTATACGTAAAATCCCCAACTAATAGGAACTTGATGGTCCCAGTTTCTAGAAATTTGTATACAAATATGTGTATATAAACCCCAGAAATCTGCCCCATATGCAGTTCCAGTACCCACTATCAGTTAAGCTGGAAGAAATACTGAGGAACTGTGAAATGAACGCAGTGTTCTCAGAGTTAGCTGTCGTAAGAATCATGAAAGAAGTAAAATATGTTACTAGGGATTCCAGAGACATCCAGGCTTTGAAAACTTAGCTCTGATCAGTTGGGAAGAGTGAGCCTCCAGCCTGTGCTAGCAGTGTTTCTCTGATGAGCTAAATAAAACACTGATATACTCTTGCGTCACATCAAGCAGGGCTTGTGCTGTTCCGAGTGTGCTGGCTGTGTTCCGAGTGAGCCTTGGCTTACCCTGCACACCCTTGATAGGGGCAGGCTGGCTCCTGAGCATCTGCTGCTCCCTGGTCACAAGGGTAAGCCTTTTCCTTCTTTTGTTGATCTTAAGTAGCACTATCATATATGCTTTGTCTTGTTTTTGTTGCTGGTAAACTTGACCATGGCCTTGCACAGAGCAGACCAGTGTCAGTTTTCCAATTAGCCATACCCTATTGTCGTCACCACTGTAGCTTCTGGTCAACAAGCCCACTAGGGTGGATCCTCTCCAGTTCTCATTACCTAGCCTGCCCCTCAGTGACAAGACTGTTCAAACTGCACCAAGGTCAACGGTGGTCACTTCTCTAGAGACCTGACAACTCAGATCCTTGCATAGCTTCACCCAGATGTGGATAGGCTAGATAATGTCTCCTGAAAAGCTCTGGACCAGAGCTCTCCAGTCTTCTCTTTCTCCAGACACACTGCCATGCTCCCCTGTTAACGTATTTTCAATCCAGTCCCTGAAGCAGCAGCTAACATGTCATATTGAAGGATGCTCATGGCCTTGATGTTTCTCTCCCCTATCCCTCCCTCACCTGAGGGTTCATAGATGGAGCTTGAATCTTAAAAGTGAAGGCTTCAAACTCATTAACAACTTGAGTCCGTCCCCAACTTACCTACTTTCTAAACACTTGTCCGCCTCCCACGTTAGAGCCCAGCTCTCACCTATGAACCCAAAGAACCAGTCCCTAAACACAGAAGAGGGCTGGTGAGGTATCCTACCTGCTAGAGGCATCCCTCCGGAAGGCCTGGAACACAGGCCATCCTTTCCACTGGAGTCCTCTCTCCACGTGAGCCAGTTGTGGGGCCTTAGGTAAGTGGATTTTAAGATTGTGAGTCCCTATGAACAGCCCTGGAATTGTGGAGTCTGCGCTGGGCTTTCTAGCACAGTCTCCATGCAGGAGTCTCTGGAAACCCCCTGGACCTAGAGTTTTAGAGATCCTCAGATGTGCCTCAAGGGCTTTTGTGAGTGATGGGCTAAAAGGGATGTGGGCCCTCCGAATTAAACAGCAGCTCTTCTTTTACTCCCAGGTTAAGATTTTGTGTGGCGTTAAAGGGAAAAAAAAGCTTGGTTTTTTGTTTTTTTTTTTTAAACCCCTGGAACATTAATAAGTGATAATTATTTAAGTAATACTTATCAAACTTTAATATACATATGAATCACCTTTCATCCTCATGAAATGCATATTTAATTTCAAAAGGTCTGAGATGAGACCTGAAACTGAATCTCTAACATACCTCAGGTGATGGCTGCTTTGCCTTGGACCACACCTGGAATAACAAGGCCTTGGCCCCCCTCCAGCCCTGTCAGAATAAACTCTGATCTCTGCTTGTACGCCCCACCCCAGCCAGGAAGCCCTGTGCAGGAAATACACCTTATATTTTATATTACTCAATCCACCTGAGAAAATGAAAAACTAGCATTTCCAGGAAAATTAGGTCCCATACCTGTTTTCTCACTTTTTTTGCCTTTAAATCTATCAATTCATGATTTTCTCCATGGCCTTTCTGTCCTGGGTAGACCTCTGTTAAACACGTTAGGTATGAGGGAAGGTCCCTGATCTGCTGCTGCCCTTTCCTGTGTAGTCATCACCAAGCTGTAGCTTTTTTCGTTGCTGGAAAGTCTGTGATCCCTGGGCCCACTCTTTTCAGCCACATCCAGTTAGCTTTCTCAGCTAATTCCTAAGCCATTCTCAGGGGCATGGAGAAATTTGCCAGGTCTCTCCTGCTTCTCTGAGTCTGCCAGAGTGTGGTGAAGCCGTGCAGTTTGGGAGGCAGCCCTGGTCGGTGCTGGCTGCCCCAGCCAGCCACCTTCATGGTGCTTTCAGACTACTTGGCTATGGAGAGCTAGCAGAACACAGGGCTTCTCATTGTCTTAAAACCGTGCACCCTGGGGCTTGCTGTATGGTAGCAAATGGTGCTGCTAGAGAGGCATCTACCTGGAGGGGAGGTCCCTGCATGGAAGTTCCTAAGGACTCTAGGGTGGCAGGAGCTTGAGCTATGTCAGCCCTCAAAAGAATAACCCCTTCTGTCATCCTGGAAGTGTCCGGGGCAAACAGTGCCATGGATTACAGAGATCCCAGCCCCAGGGGACAGTCCCAGGGCTGGGTGTAGGGGGAGGTAGAAGGAAAGGAAAAGAGGAGGGATGACGTGCCTGAGACCCACTTCCTGGGTGCTTGTGGAAGCTGGGTGCCTCCCTTATCACCAGGCCCCTGAACTCTTCCTGTGCTCCTGTTTCGTCCTTGCTTCAGGTCCTGGGGCTCAGTCACTGCCCATTCTCATTCCAGTTTCCCTCCTTGACCACCAGCTGCAGGGGGTGCCCTCTTGGTTCTCTCCTGTTGTGTGCACGCGTGCTAAATCACTTCAGTCGTGTCCAACTCTTTGCAACCCCATGGACTGTAGCCCACCAGGCTGCTCTGTCCTTGGGATTTCCCAGGCAAGAATACAGGAGTAGGTTGCCTTGCTGCCAAAAATGAGCATCTTGCTTCCTTTTATAGTAAAGTTTTTCTTGCTCATCAAAACAAAGACAGCAGGTAAAAGCAGAACCAGACATTGGGAATTACAAAGCTCAGGATACATTTCACGGTTCTAAGTCCCTGGTCTTCAGTTCTTGGCACCTTGGCTGAGAGAAACATAGATTCCTGAGCATGAGACTCTCTCTTAGAGAGGGAAGAGTGTCTCCCCAAAGGCCCAGGAACGGGCTCTAGGGAGCACCCCTGCAGGGCCTGTGCCTCTCTACTCTCCTGCCCCTTGGGATTTTGAGGTCCTGGGACCCAAGGGCCAAGAATGAATGCCTGGGCCAAGGGATGAGGTGACCTCTCTGGGTCTAGTCTGGACTGGAAGTTAGACTGCACAGCCTCTGAAGGGAAAAGGAAGCAGGGGCATAGAGGGTGACAGCTGCAGGAGATGATGGGGAGCTTTCTAAGCCCCCATCCCCACCCCACCCCCTACCACCAGCCCAGCTGTTGGTCCTGAGAGCCGCGCTCTGGGGGAACGTCCAGGGACACTCAACACCTCACACCCTGCACCAGCACCACACCACCCTAAATCCCATCCTGAATCAGGCTTACCTGTGGGCTGTTCCTTCACATTTCCCCGGTGAGAGGGCCTAGAAGACGCCAGGCAGCTTCATACCTTGCAACCATGAAAGTCACTTGCCCAGGAAAGTCTGAGGAGGGAGGGCAGTGGAGGCTGTGAGGGACTGAGGGGTGATCCAATCAATGGATTAGAAGGGCCATGCGGTTTCAGAGGTCGCAGTTTGTCCTCAGCCCGTGGATGTGGAAAAGGCAGCAGGATCCTTGTAATGCAGAACCTGAATAGCTTGGTCTTTCAGAAAGCTGATGTGTAACCGTTTAAAGCACCAGAATTTATCTTGTTTAGGGCTTCCCAGATGGCTCAGTGGTAAAGAATCTGCCTGCAGTGTAGGAGCCGCGGGGAGGCTAGGGTTCAATCCCTGGGTTGGAAAGATCCTCTGGAGGAGGCCATGGCAACCCCTTCCATTATTCTTGCCTGGAGAATCCCATAGAGGAGTCTGGTGGGCTACAGTCTAGGGGGTCTCAAAAGGTCAGACATAACTGGAGAAACTTAGCATGCACGCACAGGACTCTTTTTAAGAGATTTTATGAATACCACAGCTTAACTTTTCTGAACATATCTTAACCCTTCCTGAAGACCTGGGTCACAGAAGCATCTGGTGCCCTTCACTGTGACTGCTGTGTGCCCGACACTAAACCACGCTGGCAGCTACACTGGTATGCTGTTCAAGTCTGCTTTGAACAGGACCTGTGCCCCTTAAGTGTCTTTGTGCCAATATCTAACTTACCTCCCTTTTCAGAGTTACCTTTTCCAAATTGAAGGCTAGAAGCCATTTAACCTAGCTCAGAACTTCTGAACCAGGGAAAAGTAAGTACCCTGAAGGAGGAACTGCCCAGTTTCCTGGGGATAAAGACATTGAGTTTCAGTGCATGCCCGTGGCTTCTGCTGGGCTCTAGTACATTAGTTCTGGATAAACCCAGTATTCTAGGTTGGCTATTCTGGTTTGAATCAGTTTGTTAAAGGTTGTAGATTTTTTTATCTCTCTTTTAAAAAACCAAAACAAAAAAAAGCTGATTAACTTAAATACCTAGGACAGCTCTGCCAAGGAAGAGCTAGAGGTAATGCAAACAAATGTAGTCTATCATTAGGTTCAGTCAGAGCAAGAAAAATTACCTGGGTGATCTCAAAGGCCAGTGTAATTGAACCTGATCTCCTGATCTCCATTCCCCCATGCTTCATCTTTATGGGAAAAGTCTGGTCATCCCTAGGGACTGTTCAATTACAGCTCTCCATGGGTTGGGCCATAAATTCTCTGAGCAAATAAGGTCATCGTTTATATTGGTTAAGACAGCATACCATCTATAAGAAAGATCCAGAAATGCAATTCCTAAATAAGATATAAATCCATATCAGTTCAGTTCAGTTCTTTCACTCAGTCCTATCTGACTCTTTGCAACCCCATGGACTGAAGCACGCCAGGCTTTCCTGTCCATCACCGAGTCCCGGAGCTGGCTCAGACTCATGTCCATCGAGTTGGTAATGCCAACCATCTCATCATCTATCATCCCCTTCTGCCTTCAATCTTTTCCAGCACCAGGGTCTTTTCTAATGAGTTGGTTCTGCACACCAGGGGGCCAAAGTATTGGCGCTTCAGTTTCAGTCCTTCCAATGAATATTCAGGACTGATTTCCTTTAGGATTGTCTTGTTTGATCTTGAATCCACAAGATGGCAGAGTAGAAGGACGTGCGGTCATCTTCTCCTGTGAGAACTCCAAAATTGCAACTAACCACTGAACAACCATCAACAGGAGAATGTTGGGTACCCCACTTCCAAGGGCAAAGGAGAAACCCCAACAAGATGGTAGGAAGGATGAAATCGCATTTAGAATCAAACCCCATACCCACCAGAGATGCTCGGAGGGCTCAAACAAAGTCTTATGTGCACCAGGATCCACAGACCCCACAAGAGACTGAGCCAGACTTGCCTTTAAGTGTCTAGGAGTCTCCGGCAGAAGCACGGGTCTACAGTGGTCTGCCGTGGTGTCAGAGGCACTGAATACAACAGTCCTGGCATCAATCCTTTTGAAAGAGGTCACCATTACTGCCATCACTCCTAACATTGTTTTGCCTCAGGCCAAACTACATGGAAGGAACACAGCCCCACCTATCAACACAAAATTGGATTAAAGATTTACTGAGCATGGCCCTGCCCATCAGAGCAAGACCCAGATTCCCCCACTGTCAGTAGGAAGCTTCCACAAGTCTCTTATCCTTATCCATCAGAGAGCAAACAGAGTGGAAACCACAATTACAGAAGATTAACCAAACTGATCACTTGGATCAGAGGCTTGTCTAACTCAGTGAAACTATGAGCCACGCCGTGTAGGGCCACCCATATGGACGGGTCATGGTGGAGAGTTCTGACAAAATGTGGTCCACTGGAGAAGGGAATGACAAACCACTTCAATATTCTTGCCTTGAGAACTCCATGAACAGTATGAAAAGGTAAATCCGTATATCTCTCCCTTAAGAATTTGAGTATATTCTACACATTTCAGGACTTCCTTCAGGGGTCAGATGGTAAAAAATTTGCCTGCAATGCAGGAGACCCAGGTTTGATCCCTGAGTTGGGAAGATCCTCTGGAGAAGAGCATAGCAACCCAGTATTCTTGCCTGAGAATCCCATGGACAGAGGAGCCTGATGGGCTTCTGTCCATGGGGTCGCACAGAGTCGGATGTAACCGAGTGACTAATACTTTCACTACACATTTAAGGTCCCAGTTTCTCTTCATCCTTTTTCTCTGCCATCTCCATGCTCTGTCCTCATCCACATGGTTAGTGCTGGTTTGCAGAAATATAGGAAGAGGAAAGTCTTGGGACGAGGTGCCCCTACTGTCTTAAAAGTTAGATACTTAATTGAACTTCTCCTGTGATCCTTAATTGCACTTGGTGGCCCAATCGTTAAGAATCTGCCTGCTAACACAGGGGACTCCAGCTTGATCCCTGGTCTGGGACGACTCCATATGCTGTGCAGCAACTAAGCCTGTGCATTACAGCTGCTGAGACCCTGCTCTAGAGCCCTGAGCCACGACTACTGAGCCCTCAAGCTGCTACTTACTGAAGCCCTCAAACCCTAGAGCCTACACTCTGCACTACAACTAAAGGGTGGCCCCCACTCGCTGCAACTTCATGCGCAGCAACCAAGTCCTAGTGTAGCCAAAAGTAAAATAAATAAAATTTAAAAATATATAGAGAGTTTACAGTGTAAACACATTTCATAGACTTTCCAAATAAAAAAAAGAAGATGGAGCCAAAAACATAAGAGGAAAAATTTTAGGCTGAAAAGCACGAAACTGCTTTTTAATCTACAAATATGGTAATTTCATATGTTTCAACCTATTTATATATAATAATGTTATTTTATGATTTTTGAGGTATTTTTCTTTTTCTGTTCTAAATATTCACTTATGTGCTTAATTTTGTATACTTTTTCTTAAAAGGGGCTTTCCCAAATTGTATAAGCTTTAGGCTTCACATACCCAGTTCCAGGGTAGGAATGAAAAGGGATAGGGCCTTGTGTAGGACAGTTTGACAATTTGTGTCAGGAATTTTAGAAATAGCCATGCCTTTGGCCCAGCCATTCTACTTTTAGGGGTCTATTTTCAGAAATAATCAAGTGTGATGTAGGGCAGAGCTTTGAACCTTAGGGAAATGGAGCAGGAACCCAGAGAATTTGTCAAAATTTCCCTTCCTCACAACTTTTGAGTTTCACCAATAACTCCTTGGCTTAAGACCATTCTGTATGCAATTAAAACAAAGGGCTTGTGGCAGCATAATAGAATTTAGCAAAAAAATTGGAAACCACCCAAATGGAAATGACATAGAATTGGTTAAATAAATTTTGTACATCACTATGTTGAACTAGGTGACCATTAAAAATCATATCTTCTAGGATATCTGATGACATAGGAAAAACTCTTACAATTCAATCTTAGGTTGAAAAAATAGGACACAAAATAGATGAAGTTTAGGTTTTTATGTATATATGTAAGTTTTTTAATAGAGGAGGAAGAAGAACTAGAAGAAAATAAACTTTCTTGGATGGTGGAATTATGAATGAATTTTAACTCTTCATACCATTCTGTATTTTCCAAACCTCCTAATATGAGTATGTGTTATTTTTTATACAGTTATTATAAGTGCTTTAATAAAAGAAGTAGGTTTTTAAGGGAAACTTAGAAAAAACTCAAAAGCCAAATGAAAGTAAGATATTTCCCATAGTGAAAATTTTCTTACAGTGTGTCTTCCAATTTCAGTTCAGTTCTCCTGATAAAATGGTAACAAGGTAAACACACCTTAGTGTTTTCAAGGGGACTTCAGAGAAGCTGAATTTCAGGGAAAAGCATGGACTAGACATTCAGATATTGGAGAAGGACATGGCAACCCACTCCAGTGTTCTTGCCTGGAGAATCCCAGGGATGGAGGAGCCTGGTGGGCTGCCGTCTATGGGGTCGCACAGAGTCGGACACGACTGAAGCGACTTAGCAGCAGCAGCAGCAGCAGCAGACATTCAGACACCATGGGGAGATATTTTCAGGCAGGTATGGCTTTTCATATCTCTCATATTAGATTCTGCGTATCAATATCTGCTCTGGGTTTACAAAACAGGTGTTCTGGTTTACCTGGGTGTGGGACCAGCTTTTCCTCTGGGGTAGAAAAGGGAGCTCTCTGCATCGCCCATCACCCAAATCAGTGCTCTTAACCTCTGAGAGGATATCCAGGGCCTCTGTGCTCAGGACTTCTTTTACAGCTCTGCATTTTATTATATACTTATTTATGGATAAGTAATTATTTGTACAGTTCAAAATCAAAAACATACAAAAGGGCATAAGAATAAAAAGTCTCCCTTCCATCCCATCCCCTGGCCCCCAGCTTCCCTCCTGGGAGGCAAACTGTGTTGACAGTTCCTGGTGATTCCTTCCAGACATATTTCTATGCTTTTTAAATACATGATTGTATTCATACTATGTATCTCTTTTTTTCCACTTAACTTTATACAGCAATGTTAAGAAAGTACTGCAAAAAGAGTAAAATGTTTTCTGAACAGTAATAAATATTCTTCCTAAACATTCATAATGACTGCAAATACGCCATGGAAGGGAGATGGGCCATTTGGTTGTCTTACTGCTGGAAAATTTGGATTTTCTCCCCATTAGTCCCAGAGGGACCATCCAAATGAAACCATCTTCCTGGGTTCAGCCAGCAATTGCATTTGGTTTGGGCCCTGATTAGCCTTTGGCTCTCTGGGGACACAGAATTCTGGGGTCAGGAGGAAGCCCAGGGCCCAACCCAGAGGGACAAGCGGGTGGTCCCTGGCCTTCAGGGGCTGGCTGTGTGGTCCAGGCCAGCAGAGGAGATATGTTTAGCTGGGCCAGATGCTGCTGGCTGTGTCATGACCCAGGAGGACTGAGCTATTGGTAAACAAACCACCACAGCCCAGCCCTCCTCTCCCCTCCCCTTCCCCACTTGCTGGCAGTGCCATGAGAGGTGGAGGCGGGCCCTCACCAGGGAGACGGCGCACACAGAGGGGCCACTGCAAGACACCCGGCGGAATTGTATGGCCTTGTCTCACGGCCCCAAGTTTGTTTTCTCCCTCATTTCCCCTCCTGCCTTTCTTCCCGCACCCTCCCCAACACAGCAAAGTGGGGCAGCCCAGGGAACACCCCCCTTCTTCCTATGCCTCCAAACCCTTTTCCCTCTGCCCGTCAACCTGACTTGTCCTCAGTGCTCTGCTAGGAACAGGGAGGTGCCAGCTCTGGCCCTTGTGGAGCTGACACTCTAGTGAGTAACTAATTAGGTGTTGGTGGAAAATGACAATGTTAAATAATAACCAACATTCACAAGTTGTTTTAAAGTGTGTAAGGGTCTTCCACCTGATATCACATCTAATCCCAAGAAGCCGAGAGATATGATTATCATTCCTGCTTTAAAGAAACTGCAACTCAGAGATGCTAAATAACCTGGCCCAGGACCCACAGGGTACATGGAGCCTGGTTCTTGAACTCAGTCCCTCCTCCTGCAAGCCCATGTCTTTCCTGTAAAAGAGGAGACCCTGGAGCGGGGTGGGAGCCGGTTTCTCATGCAGCTCTTCATTTTACATTTGAGGAAACGAAGACCCAGAGAGAAGAAAAGTGCCTGGTCTAAGGCACAAGGCTTAAAACAGGACTGGAAACTCTGGACCCCAGCCCAGTTCTCTTCCTTTACATCTAAACAGCGATTCAATGTCCTGACCAGGGTATAAGGCCCTGGCATATCTGGGGTCGAGGATAATCACTGCAGGTCTGTCTCCTCCTGTCCCCTGCACCCCCACTGGCCCAGCTGTATCTGCTGCATTGTTCCTTTTGTGAAGATAGAGCCCAGAACGGCCTCCCCAGACCCCATCCTTCCCTTGCCAGGGTGTGCTTCTTACTGAGGGCGTGGACTTTCATTCAGCAAACAAGGTGAGCACCTACTCTGTGCAGGCTCTGGGAAGCACGTCAAGGGCACACAGTCCACTGGGGAGGCCTACAAGGAGCACAGTGCCATCAAATGTGCAACATAAAAAGCACAGGTATCAGATGCGCGTCAGGGCCCCAAAGCCAGGCCACGATGGACAGGTAGAGAAGGTTCAGAGAAGGCTTCCCAGAGAAGGGACATCTCAGTTGAGTCCTCAGGTCTGAGTGATGAGTGAGCCAGGCCAGAGCCGGCAGGGATGAGGCTTTAATGGAGAGTGGATTGCAGAGTGAGAAGGCAGCCTGTGCCTTGCAGGCGTGTGGCAGGCATGTCAGGTCTATTCAGTGTGTGTCACACCTCTCAGGGCAGCAAGCAACCTGTGAGCAGGAAGTGGGTCTCCCTTCCCGCGGAAACCCCCATGAATGAGGACCTGCTCCCGTGGATGGATGACTCAAGCACCCCGCATGAGCAGCTTTCACACCACGGATTCCACATCCTTCCAGCCAGAGCCACCCTGCTGACCTGGCATGGACATGATGGCCTGCCTGGCAGGAGTCTTTGACCGTGGGGGTAGGGGGGTGGGGGAGGAGACAGGTGGGTACATTACTACTGTTCCCTCCTCCCTGAGTCACCAACACCCTCAGGTCGTTCCCAGGAGGGCCCAGCTCCCCCCCTGTGGGGACAGGAAGCACCAACCCAGGAGACAAGGACAAACAGCCCTCCAGCTTGGGGCCCAGAGCAGAAAGGACGGCAAGAGCTCGGACCCTGCCCTTGACCTGCTTGCAAAGGGCGGCCCTTCCCCTGGTGTGTGTTTAGGGCCTGACCTCTCTCCGACTGACTGAAGGGGAGAGAGGGGCGGCCCAGGGTGGGTCAGTGCTGCCCCAATCAAGCACACGCTGGTCTGCTCAAGCCGAGCAGAGCTGGTGCGCCCTGGCCCCAGCAGCTCCCTGTCCCACACTCCTGGGCCATGTACAAAAACATTCACTTTGAATACTAGTCCTAGGAGGCAGCTTGGCCCTCACCGTGGTGTTCACGGGGCCTTTCCCTCCAAGGGGAAGCGTGACACTGTGCTCAGAAGGGGTGTCTCATTAAACCCCACTCCCCATAGGTCCCCTGAGTTTCCGTGGGGCCCAGAGCTGTGCTACATGCAGAGTGACATTCAGCTCCCGCCCTGGGGAAGGGGGATGGGCGGGGCCTAGTGGGGACATCTCTGCAAGCAGATCACCTCCCTGTGGGTGAGGTCCTGGGCACGAGGTGGGGCCCCAGCCAGCCCCAGCCCAGGTCAGCAGCAGCTTCTGCAGGCACGATGCTGGCGCTGAGTTCCGAAGGCTGTGAGAAGGTTGGGCAAAGTGTCGCATGGGCAAAGTAGTAGAAGCAAAGGCATGGTGACCAGAAATAGCACAAGGTGGGAGGAGACAGCAAGCAGGAGCAGGATGGAGGGCCGGGGTGGGGACGCTTACCCCGAGGGACACAACGCGCTATGGGAATTCATCCATGGGCAGAGTGGTAGTCAGAGTTACATTTGAAATCGTGTAGAAGATGAATATCCAGGAGGGCACCGAACTGGGGACATGGATCAGTTTGGAGGGCATGACAGTCGTCTGGGGAAAGAGGCAAGTGTTAGGGCGGGAGTGGGAGGGCTGGGAGGGCGGGACAGGGCACCCTTAGGTGGGTGAGGACAGCAGCAGGTTTGAGAAAGGAGACTGGGCCCACGCTTAAGGGTGACAGAGGGGGGTGCTCACCCCGGATCTCTACCTTCCTGGGGGGGTGGTAGTGGGGGAGGAGGGTCGACCCTGAGGAGTGTTTGCAGGGCAGGGACCCTGATCAAGTGGGAGGGTGTGGGTGCCCCCGGTGCCCTCTCCTTCCTGGAGGGGCAGGGCTGGTGACAGTGACACAGGCCTTCAGGGTGTGTCAGCTCTCCCTCACGCCCACGGAATGCCCCGGGCGACCCTGAACCAGGAAGCACAGGCCTGGCGGGACTCTCCAAGGGCACCCGGAAAGGGCAGAGAAAAGTAGTGCCCTCACGCCCCTGGGCAGGGGCCAAGGATCCAGGGACAGGGCGAGGAGGCAGGGGACAGGGGTGGTCAGGGGCTTTGGTCAACTGCCTCTGACAGGCGCCAGATAAAGCAGCCCTGCTCAAGGACATCCCTGGAGGGTCAGGGGTTAAGGCTGGGTGCTTCCATTGCGGGGGACATGGGCTCAGGCCCTGGTGGGGAATTAAGATCCTGCATGGCTAAAAATCAGAACTAAACAAAACAAAAAAACCCCACAACGACAGCAAAAAAACTGCTGGGTCCCAGTTCCCACAGCCACCATGCAATTTAAACTACCCAAACCTGGACGTTCCTGAGAGGGAAATTAATAACTACCTCGGGACAACAGGAGCAAACTAGGCCTGTTGACTGTCTACCGGGCACTCTGGGATGTGTGGTCATCCCAGAGGTGGGGCAGGAGGCTGGCGTTCATGCTCCCACCCAGGCCCACAGTGACACTCTCCTTGTGACCTGTCCCCCCAACCTGGCCCCAGAGCTCCCTGACCCTCAGACCCGGGCCCGGGGGAAGACAAGGTGTCCCCCATTTGAGGTCCAGCTCTTTTTGCATCTCTGCCATCACTGTCTTCAGAGGAATGACAGCCCTAAGAGGAACAATCTCCCTCCTGGGACCCAGTGAGGGGGCCACCTGGAGAACCCTCAGAGCCTATCAGCCCTAGAAGGGTGCCTGTAGGCTGGAGTTGTGTTTGTTCACGTGCCCTTGTATTGCCCAGAAAAGCCCTGGGATCCCGTCTCCTCCTTCCTGCTTATCCCCCGTTTCAACTGGCTGCCAGGAGGTGTCCCCACATTCCCTGCTCCTGGATTTAGTTCAGCCCTCCCCAGCCCCTGCCCGCCTCACGGCCTTCCCCTGCCACAAGCACAAGCCTCCTTAAGCCCAGACCTGAACACAACACTTGTCTGCTTGACAAGCAGACAAAACAAAAAGAACAAAAACAAACAAAGACCTTTCTGTGGGAGGAAAAACAAAAACATCACCACAGAGCTCTACTTTCCTTCAAGATAAAGTCCAACACTTCCTCCAAGGATGGACTCTAAGGTAGCTTGCCACCTTGTCCCCAACACCCACAGGCTTCCTCCTCGCGGTTCCTCCCTCGTTTGCTGATGCCATCCCCACAAACCTGGAGTGGATTCCAGCAGCTTCCTTAAGGCCCTCCCTGACCCGGCGGCCTCTGCCCCATTCCCTGAGCTCGGAGTTGCCCCAGCCTAGGTGTAGGGAGACTCTGCTATTCTGTCTCCCGCAGCTGGAGGTCCAGGGCCCCTCAGCCTGCTGTAGACAAGATAAAGTGCGAGTGAACTGACTGATCCTTCCTACTCATCCCCTGTTCTCCAGAAGGATGCCCTTGAGGGATGATGGACAAAATGATTATTTCTCTGTGTGTGCATTCAGTCGCTGAGTCGTGTCGGACTCTTTGAGACCCTATGGGACTCTTTGCGATCCTATGGACTATAGCCTGCCAGGCTCCTCTGTCCATGGGATTCTCCAGGTAAGAATACTGGAGTGGGTTGCCATTTCCTTCTCCAGGGGATCTTCCAAGGGATGGAACCCATGTCTCCTAAGTCTCCTGCACTGCAGGCATATTCTTTGCCACTGAGCCCTGATTTCCGAGATCCCTGCTAACTCCTGAATCTCAGAATGCCAGCGGTCTATGGTTGGGCACCCATCCCGCTTAAATCCCTTCAATTAAAAAAGAAAATAAAAAGATAAATAAAAATGGCCCACGGATTCCTGGGAGTTCTCAAAACCCTCTCAGGAGGTCTGTGAGGTCAAAACGATTTTCACAACACTGCTGCTGCTGCTGCTAAGTCACTTCAGTCGTGTCCGACTCTGTGTGACCCCATAGACGGAAGCCCACCAGGCTCCCCCGTCCCTGGGATTCTCCAGGCAAGAACACTGGAGTGGGTTGCCATTTCCTTCTCCAATGTGTGAAAGTGAAAAGTGAAAGTGAAGTTGCTCAGTCGTGTCCGACCCTCAGCGACCCCACGGACTGCAGCCCACCAGGCTCCTCCATCCATGGGATTTTCCAGACAAGAGCACTGGAGTGGCTTGCCATTGCCTTCTCCTCCTAATACACTAAACGTTGTCAATTGCTATATCGCACATCAACAGAAGCTCTTGGGGTCCTCAGACTTCCATGCCTTCTCCATACTCTCAGTCACCCTCATCTTCTCTCTTAAGAGCCAACTTTCTGGGGTGCTGTCTACTTCCCTCCTACTGGCTTCTCAGCCCCACCTTGGGTTCCCCACCACTGACACCACCGAGAACCCCCTGGCATTTCACCCAGTGGGCATTCCTCTGGTCTCATTTCCCTTGACATCGCAGCAGTGTGACCCTGGCTCTCCTCCTGCCTCTCCAGCTGCTTGCTCCCAACCCTTCTTGCTTTGCTCACCCTACCAGGGCCAGAGGCCTCAGGGTTGGCCTGGGGCTTGTTCTCTCTTCTCTCTGCTCCCATGGCTTCAAGCACTGTCTTGATGGGTGGAGCTCCCAAATCTCTACCTCCAACCCATGTGACTTTCCTGAGTCCCAGCCCCACATATCCAGCTGCCAGGGGAACACCCATGTGCATACCACTGCCCCACAGGTGCCCCCAAGGCAAACATCCGGGCAGATCTCCACCCTCAGCCTTTCCAAGACTGCCACTGCACCGAGAACCCTGGCCCTCTACTCTCTCATCAACCAGCCACATGCAGTCCTGCTGGCCTATCTAAATGGCTCTTGAATCTGTCCTCCTGTCTTTTCCCACTGCACCCCACAGCTCCAGCCACCTTCCTCCTCCAGTCTGACACAGCAGCCAGTGTTCCTTTTTAAGTAGCCTCTTCCCCACTCAGAACCCACAGGGGGCCCCCACTAACCCAGGAGGAATTCCGCCTCCACAGCACAGCTCACCAGAGCAGCCAGTGAAATGAGGTCTTGCCACCCATCCTGCCCCATGCCCTCTTCCCCACCGCACTGCCCCAGCAGGGCTGATCTTGCACCCCTCTGGTACAAGCTGTTCCGTGCCTCTGTTTGCTAGAGACTCCTTCTCAACCTCATAATTTCTCCTCCAGAAAGCCTTCCCTGACCTCCCCTCGACCTCAGGGTCAAGAGCCCTTTCTACACCAAGTGCCCTGTCCCATCATGACACATTTCAGGCTGGTCACCATTCAGAGGTCTTTGAGGAGTAGGATTTCTTCTCTGTTTTATCTCCAGTGTCTAAATTGGTGCATGGCATGTAGCAGCACCTTAGTAAATACTTGATGAATGAATGACTTGAAGTATATGAGACCATGTGCAGCAGGCAAGTGACCTTCCCCACCCCTACACCCATTCATATAGAGCACGCTCTGATGTGAGTGTCCAGACTGGCTGTCTGGCCCTGCCCTGCCACGAGGCAGCTGCCCAGGGTTCCCTGCCTCCTGTCACCTCCTCCTTTTGTGCTGTCCTGACCGAGCTCCCAGAAGAACCTGGCTGGACTCCACACTTTTCCCATCAATGGCCAAGACACGAGGCTGCCAAGACATGGGCAACCTTCCCAGGCACAACGGCTGCCCAGCTTGGTTGGAGCTGACCCTGCTGGGGACACCGAGACCAAACCAGGGCACCAGCCGTAACAAGAGTGGCGGCAACACCCACCACACAGCATCCCGGGGTAAACAGAGGCTTAGAGGTAGATGCTTTTCTGGAGGTCACTGAGCAAGTGATGGAAAGGCTGGGTTACAGCCAGGCTCTTCTGCTGCAAAAGCCGTATCTGGCCCCTGCACCCATTCTACAGGTCCAGGAGTAAAGGGTGAATCCACTGAGGGGCCATTCGCAGCTGAGGAGCCCAGGGCCAGGCTGAGATCTTGGGGTCTGGGACTTGCACCTGGGGGTGGGGGTGAGGGGAGGGCTGGGGAGGAGGGCTGGGGGAGGGAAGAGTAGCCAGAGGCAGGCAGATGGCAAACAAACAGTAGACCAGGGGGTGCCCTGCCACTCCTCCCTTTTGGATTTGAGTCCTGGCAGGTCAGGGTGACAGGGAAGGCACAGCCCACACCAAGGCCCAGGAGGCAAGAACAAGCTCCTGGACCTCAGAAGTCAAGGGCCACCAGGTCCTCCAGGCCTGCACTGTCAGCACCGTCTCACAAGTTGTCATCACCTTGCCCTTTAGGCCCTTTAAACCCACATGTCTCCTTCAGCAGGAAGCCAGAGGCCTAGCCTCCCTGTCAAGAAGAGGCAGCAGCTGACCCTGCAACTGGAGAAAGACCTGATGTGAACCTGTCCACCTCTTCAGAGCAGCTGGGGGGAGATGCAGGCTACCAGGCCACTGGCAAGGACTACGCACAGGGCTGCCAAGTGGAATGGCCTAGGCAGAATCTGCATGCCTTGGGGGGCATTCTTTGTGTGCACTAAGAACCCCGCAGTCCTGCCTGCTCAGCAGTCCCTCTCTGGGACAGCCATGGGGGATGAAGAGGGAGCCCTTCCCCCTCTAATGAGTCTTTTGGGGCCACACCCCACCCACTCATCCCAAACCCCCATCTGAAGAAAGAGCCATATTCGAGCACAGCACAGATAATGAGGTCAGTTTATGGATTACAGTATGGGACAGACTGGGAAGGGACCGAGGCCTACCTACAGTGATAAGCTTCCCAGGAACAGACCGACAGACAGAAGTAGCCCAGACAGACAGACAGAGGAACAGGGAAACAAAGCCAAATGGGGAAGAGGACTTGGCTCAGCCTCAGCAGCTGTGTCTGGGCTCCAGAGCCAGCCTGCCCTGGGGCCCTGGAGGATGAACAGGCTGCAGGGCCTCAGATCCTATAGGGCTCCCTCTCCTCACTCCCTTCTACACCCTCACCAGCAGGCTGGGACCCTTGGCAGGTGGTGTTTCTGGGCTGGGGAATGATTGGTCTGGAGGGGGCAGGCAGACAGTCAAGGCTCTTGGAGGCTCCCTGGGAAGATGGAGGCCTGGGTAGTATAGGGACAGTAGCAGCACTGGGGGGATTCCAGCCAGGCACCAGGCACCTGGGGTGGGGCACTGCTCAGCAGTTCCCCTGTATCTAGGGCAGGCCCCCCACCCTGCCCACCACACCAACATGGTGCAATAAATAAAGTTTCAAGTAGTAAGTCGGTGTCAAGCAGGACATCTGGGGGCTGGTGGACAGGCAGGGGCTTAAGAGAGGCCCCTGTCGGCCCACCAAGTCCTCTCAGTGAGCTCCAGCTGTATCAAGTCTGTCTGTGTGCATTGGAGTGGGGACCTGGCCCCCGTGTCCACGTAGGCACTCCCTGCAGGGGCTCAGCCCCTCAGACCAGTGCCAGAGCCTGCTCAGTGGGACAGAAGCAGGGCAGCATGGTGCCTACAGCGTCCACGATGGCGGCCAGGTGCTCGTCCTGAGCCTGGGGCCCACAGAGCTGCATGAAGTCCGCCAGGCGCAGCAAGTACTCAAGGTTGTGCCCAGAGAAGCCTCGGCAGGCCAAGATCTGTGTAGCGATGGCCTCCTCGGGGGCAGGACCCAGGTAGCCAGGGTTCTGCGGGGTGGCCACATAGGCCAATGCCTTGAGTGGTTGGTCAGGGGTATCTTGAGGGTAGAAGGTGACCTCCTTCGTATCATAGCCGCCGAGCACCGCCTCCCGCACGTTCAGGTACTTCAGGGCCTCGTTCACCTGCTCGCCTTGCACCTGGTATGCCACACCCCAAGTGCAGCCCTGGGAGAAAATATGGGTACCGAAGTCAGTCACGAAGCTCCTTCTGATCCCACCCAGGACTGTGCAGACTGCTGATGAGCCCTCTAGCATCAATACAGCAAACCCTCACCCTCCCGTAATCAGGGTTGAGAAGGCAGACTAGCCCCAGGGAGAACAAAAATTCGACTCAGAGTTCAGTCTGAGAAACAATGGCATCACCTGTAGGCTTGTTAGGAATGCGTTTCAGGCCATTCTAAATCTTACATTAAAATCCATGTTTTAACAAGATCCTCAGGTGATTCTTGTGAGAAGCACTTATCAAGACTTAACCTTCCTCTCAGCCAGAGGGGTATCTATCTAATTTCGCCTGCGGCGAAGGGTCCATGAACTCTGCCTGTCTGCACCCCTCCATGCTGGATCTCTTTCTTGACTCTGGCACTTACCTCACGATCTTCAAGGAGAGTCACCACACGACCAGGCTAGGGACGGAAGAGAGATTTTGAAAAAGAAAACAAGTTAGAAATGAGTTCGGCCATCACGGGTAGAGAAAATCCTTAGTAACCCTTCTATCCCAGGCCTCAGATAGCCCCACTCTTGGGGAGTGGGGGCGGGGGGGCGCGGGAGTGGAGGGAGTGATGCATGTATGTAAGAGAAGTAAACACAGGCAGTGGCCCATATTGGTCATCAGAAATACTCATCAACACAGTGATCCACAGGATCAGACTAGAGGCATCACACTGACCCACTAGGCACACAAATTTAAGTCACAACGCCCTGCAAGGTTCTCCCATTTCCCCCATCAGGACGGAGTCACTGTCAGCCCAGATAGGCCTGGATACTCCAGGGCACCAGCGCAGCGCCCACTATCCTGCCCCAACCCCCGTCATTCACCCAGGCAGGGTCGGATGCTCACCATCTTGTCACTGCCGCGATGGAAGGTGTCTCCCTGCCAGAAGCGGCGGCTGTAGCCGCGCACGAAGCCCACACGGCTGTCGCTGTAGGCGAAGTCGGGCCTCCACACCAGGGAGCCGTACCCAAAAATCCACAACGCTTGGGCATCGTCGTCTTCGGAGAGGGGTTGTGAGGAGGTCGGAGAGGCGGGAGGAGAGTTCTGGGCTGCAGGCTCCTGCTTCATGGTGCCGGGCACAGGGACGGGCCCGGGCGGCCTCCGGGGCTGGTCTCCGGCGCGGGCACGGAACGACCGACCGACGCGCACACCTGGCCTGGCACCGCTTGGTCGCTCCAGCTGCGTGGCCCCGTCCCAGGCGCTCTTTAAACCCTCCGGCCGGGAAGCCCCACCCCTCGCAGCCAGGTTTAGCGTTTATTGGGGCGGGGCAAATTCCCTTTTGGCCAATCACCTTCTTATTTTCCCGTCCAGTTAACCGCGCCGCCCTCTGAGTGGATAACTACGTGGCCTGCCCCGGGCCTAGAGCGCCCGCTGATTGGTTCGACTCCACCTCTGTAGCAAACCTGGCAGGAGTGATGCAACGGCGGAGGAGGTTTTCCCAGATCAGGCATGCAGCAAGGGCGCTTCAGATTGCGTCAGGCGGCCGGCAGTGGGCACGGACGCAGGCACTGGTTGTCTCCCTGGCAGCCCCTTTATGCCTTGGCCCCTTCAAGAACCATGGTGGGCGGGTCCCGGGAGGATGCCTCTCAAGTACTCCTGCAGTGCACCTGGCCGAGTCACTGCCACCCCAGGCAGCACGGATTCATTACCAGGGTCAGTGCAGGACACGTCCAGAACGAGAGCTCTGGGCGGCGTGAACGCGCATCTCTGGGGCTTCGCCTGGGAGCACGTACTCTAGAGGAGAAGCTATCGGAGGCACCTCCGCATTCCGCATAAGTGCCTCATGCTACTGGCGCGCGTGAGCAAATGGAGAAACTGAGTCACGGGACTGACAAGGGGTTCTGCAGAAGCTGCGAGACTGAGTCAGACCGGGCGGCCAGGGCTTGCGGGCATCACGTGGGGGCTACGCCCCTGGCCAGGTGTGAGACGCTCCAAGCCCAAAATAAGGTCTGTGAAAAGCCGGTCAGAGCGCTTGGAACGGCAGTCAGGCGGTGGTGGCCGGACCTGCGGAGAGAAGCCATAAAGCCAGCAAAGCCAGGCCAATCCTGTCCCAAGGCGATGGGTTTAGTTTTGTTCGGACAGGAGATTTTTGGCAACAGTGGTTGGGTTAATTTTAGGCACGGAGGTTCTGGAAGATGAAGACAAGGAGGGCCCAGGTGAAGTCCCCAGAGGACCGTAAGCAGCTACCAGCCTTCGCCCTTGGCTACTGGCTTCACGACCTAGGGAATGTCTGCAGGCGGCCTGGGGTTGACCCCCTAAGCAGCGGCCAGGGTCAAAGGGAAACAGAGAAACAGAAGGTCTGCACTTGGCAGAACTGGCTGCAAAGGACTGCTGCCGAGGTCGGGGAACTGCTGATGATGGGCAGGGTGAGTCCTCTGGCAGGCAAAGGGGGCAAAGCAATTAGATGGTTAAACTAAAAATGATCTGCACACCGAAGGTGCCTAAGATAAAATCTCCAGTAGGAATGTACTGTGGTGTGTATAGTATGAAGCTAGATCTTTAAAAACAAAATATACATTAATATTAGTAAAAGAAATAATATGGAATAATATATTTAAATGGTTAGCGGAGACTGTCACCAGAGGAGGATATTCATATTAAATGTAAATATTTATGGAAAAGTTTGGATTTTCGAGGAACGTGAATTACTTTTCCAACTGGGGAAAAAAATACAGACGAATGGTTGTTTCTGGTGTTTCCTTTCTCCTTCCCTCCATTTCCCATGTACACCCTCCTCTTCTCTCTATCCTGTCTTCTCTGGTCCATATGAGCACCACCTTTGCTGCTCAGGGAATATCCCCACTCCATCTATCTCCTTTGGTAGTTGGGTGGAAGGTGAAAATCTGATACTAATACATTGCTGAAAGTATCTAAATTGATACAAACAACCGTTTGAAAGCAGCTTCATGATACAAATCAAGAATCGTAAAATAGCCTGCCCTTTGACCCATTACTTCAACTCCAGGAAATTATTAAAAATATGGGGAAACCCATATTCCTCAAGGTTTTTCAATGCATTGTTCCTTATTATAGCAAAAGCAAAAGAAGTAAAGCTACTTAAATAGCTAAATGTTCAAGTAAATTATGGTCAATCCATAGGTGGAGACATGCACACACAGAAAATGACTTAAAATCCTGCAATAGATGATTAGTTACATAAATTTGATATAGACATGAAATTAAATCTGTGCGGTCATTGGGAACAATTATGTATGACTACACTTATGTAATTAAGTGAAAAGCAGGTTATAAAATAACCTAAAATAACTTTCTTAACTTAAAAAGTCTATATGTGTTCATTTCCGTAGGAAAAAATCTAGAAGAACATAAAAATGCTCAGTAATTATCTCTTAGTAGTAGGACTACTGAGATTTGCACTTCCCTTTTTATACCAATTGAGGTTGAGAATTTCTCAAGAGAACATAAATTACTTATGTTTAGAAAAAGAAGTTTAAAATAGGAAAACAATGTAGTAAAAATTCTTATGATTGCATAGTAAGGCAAAAATAGGAACTATTACATACACTATAATTAAAACTATTAAAACAACAAAAACAAGATTCATGAGGAAAAAGATGGGGACACCATATACTAATGTTGGATGGATTGGGGTATTAAGAGTATAGGTGTTTCTGTTCTCTATTTTGCAAGGCTTATGAAATGTAACTTTTAACAATGCAAAGTTACTTTTAAAGAGTAGTTAATGGTTCTCTGATATCGCATATCAGAATCACGTGGGCAATATCATCATGATGCCCACTCTCCTAAACTCTCCATGACTTCCTCCTAAAAGCCCCAGGCTTTAATAACTCCTTTGAAGAGTTCATCAGTGACCAGCTCTTGCTCCACACAGAGTTAGTCACTACCTCCTCTGTGCTCCCAGACCCCTTACCTCAGTTCTGTCCCTTCCACTTCATGCTTATAACAGAAACATGTGTCAAGTGCTTATCTTGAGCTAGGCAGTTTGCTAAGTGATTTTGTTCTGCCGCTTTGTGAGGCAAATATCATTTCACAGATGAGCAGTCTGGAACATAGGAAAGTTAGGTAACCTGCTACAGTGACACAGCAGCAAGTCGTATAGCCTGGGGCCCAAGGCAGGCAGTCCAACCCCAGAGCCTCCTTGTTAATGAGCTTTTGACACCCTGCCTCCTACGAACTTGAGAGCTCCCAGAGAGCAGACGTCATTTTTGAAGGTCCAGGAGAACCAGCACAGTCCTGGCTCATGGAAGGTTCTCCCCACACAAAAGTTGGCCCAGAGGTCTTGACCACCTTCCCAGGAAATTGTCTCGCCTGTTTCTATTCCTTGCTTATCCTTGCCAATATCTGTCTCTTTCCCTCCCAGTGGGACACTCCCAGGCAGTAAACTGCCCACCTCATCCAGTTCCTCTCCAACACTGGCAGCAACCGTCCCATCTTTCCTCCTAAAATCCCCTCAGGGTGGGGCTACAGACGTCATAGCCACAGAGATGCCAGCTCACAACAGCTGATGAGAGAGTATTGCCTCCACCTTGCAGAGTCGCACATGATTGGCACATGATGCATACATGGTGGCTTCCTTCTCTGAACCTTTCCCAAATTAATCCTTCCTTATTGTTCCTTCAAGCGGTCACTTCTAATTTCCTTCTCCTCATTCCAGTCACTGTAATCAACACCTGGTGTTAGTGGGCACCATTATCTGAAACAAGGGAAGGCTGTACCTTAGGAGCCCGGGGATTGTGCAAATTTATTATGCTAAATGATGAAGTTGCTTTATGAAGCTGCTGATTCCAGAGGAATGAAAAGTCTTCCCATACATGAGCTCTAATACTAGCTTATCCAGATTTGAGCCTAATTCCACCATTTGCCATCTGGGTGACCACAGGCACTATATATATATGCCATGAAATTAGAAAACACTCCTTGGAAGAAAAGTTATGACCAACCTAGACTGCATATTAAAAAGCAGAGACATTACTTTGCCAACAAAGATTCATCTAGTCAAAGCTATGGTTTTTCCAGTAGTCACGTATGGATGTGAGAGCTGGACTATAAAGATCTGAGCACCGAAGAACTGATGCTTTTGAACTGTGGTGTTGGAGAAGACTCTTGAGGGTCTTTTGGACAGCTAGGAGATCCAATCAGTCCATCCTAAAGGAAATCAGTCCTGATATTTATCAGAAGGACTGATGCTAAAGCTGAAACTCCAATACTTTGGCCACCTGATGTGAAGAACTGACTCATTTGAAAAGACCCTGATGCTGGGAAAGATTGAAGGTGGGAGAAGGGGACGACAGAGGATGAAATGGTTGGATGGCATCACCAACTCAATGAACATGAGTTTGAGTAAACTCCAGGAGTTGGTGATGGACAGAGAGGCCTGGTGTGCTGCAGTCCCCAGGGTCGCAAAGAGTCAGACACGACTGAGTGACTGAACTGAACTGAACTGATATATATATCACACATCTTCTTAAACTAGCCATCTGTTGATCAGCAATTGGGTTGTTTCCATGTCTTGGCTATTGTATATAGTGCTACTATTTACATGGGGGTGCATGTATCCTTTCAAAAGAGAGTTTTTGTTTTTTCCAGATATATGCCTGGGAATGAGATGGCTGGATCATATGGTAGCTCTAATTTTAGTTTTGTAAGGAACCTCCGTATTGTTTTCCATCGTGCCTGCACCAATTTACTTCCCCATCAATAGTGTAAAAGTGTTCCTTTTACTCCACACCCTCTCCAGCCTTTATTATTTATAGACTTTTTGATGATGGCCATTCTGACCAGCATGAGATGACACCTTATTGTAGTTTTGCTTTGCATTTCTCTAACAATTAGTGATGTTGAGCATCTTCTTGTGTGCTGGTTGGCCATTTGTGTATCTTCTTTGGAGAAAGATATATTTAGATCTTCTGCCCTTTTATTGATTAAGTTCTCTTTTCATTTTGTTGATGTTTTCCCTTGCTATGCAAATGCTTTTAAGTTTGCTTGCTGCTGCTGCTGCTAAGTTGCTTCAGTCATATCCAACTCTGTGTGACCCCATAGACGGAAGCCCACCAGGCTCCCCCGTCCCTGGGATTCTCCAGGCAAGAACACTGGAGTGGGTTGCCATTTCCTTCTCCAATGCATGAAAGTTAAAAGTGAAAGAGAAGTTGCTCAGTCGTGTCCGACTCTTCGCGACCCCATGGACTGCAGCCTACCAGGCTCCTCCGCCCATGGGATTTTCCAGGCAAGAGTACTGGAGTGGGGTGCCATTGCCTTCTCCATAAGTTTCCTTAGGACCCATTTATGTTTGCTTTTATTTCTTTTAGCCTTGGGAAAATATTCCTATGATTTATGTCCAAAATGCTTTGCCTGTGTTCTCTTCTAGGAGTTTTATGATGTCTTGTTTTATATTTAAGTCTTTAAACCATTTAGAGGTTATTCATGTGTATGGTGTGAGGGAGTGTTCTAATTTCCTTGGTTGTTGTTGTACAGCATTTCCAACACCACTCACTGAAAAGACTGTCTTTTCTCCATTGTATATTCTTGCCTCTTTTGTCATACATTAATTTATTGTAGGTATATGGCTTTATTTCTGACCTTTCTTTTCTGTTCCATTGATCTTCATATCTGTTTTTGTGCCAGTTCTATGCTGTTTTGATTACTGTAGCTTTGTAGTATTTTCTGAAGCCTGGGAGGGTTATGCATCCCGCTGTGTTCTTTTTCCTCAGGATTGCTTTAGCAGTTGCTTTGTGGTTCCATATAGATTTTAGGATTATTAATTCTAGTTCTGTGAAAAATATCATGGGTATTTTGATTAGGATTGCATTAAATCTGTATATTTCTATAAGTAGTATGGCCATTTTAACAATATTAATTCTTCCAATCCAAGCACATGGGATATCTTTCCATTTCTTTGAACCATCTTTAATTTCCTTTATCAATGTTTTAAAGTTTTCAGCATTTAGGTCTTTAACCTCCTTGATTAAGTTTATCCCTAGGTATTTCTTTTGGACACAATTTTACACAAGATTTTTTTTTTTTTTTTGCTTTCTCTTTCTGATATTTCATCGTTAGTGTAAATAAATCCAAGCATGCTATTAACAGAATAGTTTCTTGAGTGAACAGGGAGATTATCTTTGTGTGCTTGGGGGAGGCGGGGTAATGCTTAAATAAATGAATGAATGAATGAATAAATAATCCACATTCTACTAGGGGCTGTGTCTCCTGCAAACCAATGAGAGAAAAATGTATCCTCAGGTCCTTGGCCTGCGTGCTCCCAACAACTCTCAGGCAGGGTGGGGAGGAGGAGCTGAAATCCTAGACACAGTCCACCTCAGAAGAGGGAGAGAAGTGGAGGAGACAGCTGTTCTGCTGGTTATACCAACTGAATCCAAAGCCAAGGGAAGCAAGGCCATTGGTGCCCAGCCCACAAAATCAGGGACTATAAGGGGTCATTCATGCCCTGGCAGAGGGGTGCATGGGTAAGTGGGAAAACCTGGCTCTCTGCCCATTTCTAGTTGCCAAGGAGGGGGGAAGACACAGCTGATAGGATACCCTGGGAGATTCAGACGTGGGGCTTAGTCCTGGAAGGGGAGGGGCCAGGGCTCCAGCAGAGGACTGGGATGGTGGGGTCTCTCTTCCAAGGAAAAAGAAAGGTGTAGTTTGTGGGGGCAGGAAGCGATTGGCTCCAGGGCTGAGGAGAACAACAGTGGGGACCACTTCAGTGGAGTGACAGTGCTGCAAAGAGGGGAGACCATGGGGTCAGAAGCAAACATCAGAAATGCTGGGGTGTGGCGGCACCAGGCTTTAGAAGTGAACCTAGAAAAGCAGCCCTATGCAAAATGGGCCTGACTGTGAAAGCAGACTCTGAGAGCCAAGGAAGTAAAGCCTTAAATGACAGCAGCTGGGACAACAACCTGAGGGGCCTACTGCAAGGGGGCAGGAGATCCCAGGACATTTTGGTTCTCTTTTATCAGAGAGCTAGCAGAGGAAGCACTGAGGGAAGGGAGTCACTGATGGAAGTGAAACTGAACATCCTACAGTAGTAGGATGGGCCTAGCCCAAATATCTGCCGCTACGGGAAAGGGAAAGCAGTCCTAGGACAGGTCAAGGGCACACACCTTTTGCTAACCACCAGACCTGCTTTGCCTCCAGCATGAGTCAGGAGGAGGGATCACTGGAAACAGACAGTTCGCCCTGCCTGGCAGGGTTTTGGCTCTGCCCTGCAGGGGGTGCCATGACACAGGACAGCCATGGCCCAGGGCTAAATCCAGACTCCTGAGATGCTAGTTACCCTGGCTCTGATTGTAGCTGCAGTTGGCTTTTTCTGGACCCTGCGTCATGGCCTGAAAGGGTCTTTGGGGATGAAGGGAACATGCTGAGCCCACTCTTGGCCAGAATACTAGCAAGTGCAGAGCTAAAAGCCACTTGTGGTAGATCTCCAAGGGGAACAGGACTCTAGAGGACTTGGGGTCCTGCCGTCACTTCCCACAGCCCAGGTCTCTCTTCCGTTACTCCCCACGTCAGAGGAGGTTGACCTAGACTAGTGATGCTCCTTAAAGACAGGGACACAAAGAGAAGAAATGGTGGAGGCAACCTGGCATCTCAGCTGCCTCCTTGGTCCAGGGCTACTGCTGGGATTATCCAACCAGATTCCAATCTCCTCTCTAGCACCTCTCCTCCATCCTGTGGACTGGGATGGTGAAAGCTCCCAAAGTGGTTTGCTGGCATAAATTTTAAAAAGATTAACCTACCTGGGAGAAATATCAATAAGCTCAGATATGCAGATGACACCACCCTTATGGCAGAAAGCAAAGAAGAACTCAAGAGCCTCTTGATGAAAGTGAAAGAGGAGAGTGAAAAAGTTGGCTTGAAGCTCAACATTCAGAAAACTAAGATCATGGCATCTGGTCCCATCACTTCATGGGAAATAGATGGGGAAACAGTGTCAGACTTTATTTTGGGGGGCTCCAAAATCACTGCAGATGGTGATTGCAGCCATGTAATTAAAAGACATTTACTCCTTGGAAGGAAAGTTATGACCAACATAGACAGCATATTAAAAAGCAGAGACATTACTTTGCCAACAAAGGTCCATCTAGTCAAGGCTATGGTTTTTCCAGTGGTCATGTATGGATGTGAGACTTGGACTGTGAATAAAGCTGAGTGACGAAGAATTGATGCTTTTGAACTGTGGTGTTGGAAAAGACTCTTGAGAGTCCCTTGGACTGCAAGGAGATCCAACCAGTCCATTCTAAAGGAGATCAGTCCTGGGTGTTCATTGGAAGGACTGATGCTGAAGCTGAAACTCCAATACTTTGGCCACCTCATGTGAAGAGCTGACTCATTGGAAAAGACCCTGATGCTGGGAGGGATTGGGGGCAGGAGGAGAAGGGGACGACAGAGAATGAGATGGCTGGATGGTGTCACCAACTCGATGGACATGAGTTTGGGTAGACTCCAGGAGTTGGTGATGGACAGGGAGGCCTGGCGTGCTGTGATTCATAGGGTCACAAAGAGTTGGACAGGACTGAGCAACTGAACTGAACTGAACCTACCTGGGGCGGTGGGGGAGGGGGGAACGGACTTGTTGCTCACAAATATTTTCATACACTAACTCATTTCAGTGGAAGTGAGAAATAGATTTAAGGGACTAGATCTGATAGATAGAGTGCCTGGTGAACTCTGGACGGAGGTTCATGACATTGTACAGGAGACAGGGACCAAGACCATCCCCATGGAAAAGAAATGCAAAAAAGCAAAATGGTTGTCTGAGGAGGCCTTACAAATAGCTGTGAAAAGAAGAGAAGCAAAAAGCAAAGGAGAAAAGGAAAGATATAAGCATCTGAATGCAGAGTTCCAAAGAATAGCAAGGAGAGATAAGAAAGCCTTCCTCAGTGATCAATGCAAAGAAATAGAGGAAAACAACAGAATAGGAAAAACAAGAGATCTCTTCAAGAAAATTAGAGATTCCAAGGGAACATTTCATGGAAAGATGGGCTCGATAAAGGACAGAAATGGTATGGACCTAACAGAAGCAGAAGATATTAAGAAGAGGTGGCAAGAATACACAGAAGAACTGTAAAAAAAAGATCTTCACGACCAGGATAGTCACAATAATGTGATCACTGACCTAGAGCCAGACATCTTGGAATGTGAAGTCAAGTGGGCCTTAGAAAGCATCACTACGAACAAAGCTAGTGGAGGTGATGGAATTCCAGTTGAGCTATTTCAAATCTTGAAAGATGATGCTGTGAAAGTGCTGCACTCAATATGCCAGCAAATTTGGAAAACTCAGCAGTGGCCACAGGACTGGAAAAGGTCAGTCTTCATTCCAATCCCAAAGAAAGGCAATGCCAAAGAATGCTCAAACTACTGCACAATTGCACTCATCTCACACGCAGTACTCTTGCCTAGAAAATCCCATGGATGGAGGAGCCTGGTAGGCTTCAGTCCGTGGGGTCACTAAGAGTTGGACACGACTTCACTTTCACTTTTCACTTTCATGCATTGGAGAAGGAAATGGCAACCCACTCCAGTGTTCTTGCTTGGAGAATCCCGGGGACGGGGGAGCCTGGTGGGCTTCCGTCTATGGGGTCACACAGAGTCGGACACGACTGAAGTGACTTAGCAGCAGCAGCAGCACATGCTAGTAAAGTCATGCTCAAAATTCTCCAAGCCAGGCTTCAGCAGTATGTGAACCGTGAACTCCCAGATGTTCAAGCAGGTTTTAGAAAAGGCAAAGGCACCAGAGATCAAATTGCTAACATCCGCTGGATCATGGAGAAAGCAAGAGAGTTCCAGAAAAATATCTATTTCTGCTTCACTGACTATGCCAAAGCCTTTGACTGTGGAATAAACTGTGGAAAATTCTGAAAGAGATGGGAATACCAGACCACCAGACCTGACTCTTGAGAAACCTGTATTCAGGTCAGGAAGCAACAGTCAGAACTGTACATGGAACAACAGCCTGGTTCCAAATAGGAAAAGGAGTATGTCAAGGCTGTATATTGTCACCTTGCTTATTTAACTTATATGCAGAGTACATCATGAGGAACACTGGGCTGGAAGAAGCACAAACTGGAATCAAGATTGCTGGGAGAAATATCAATAACCTCAGATATGCAGATGACACTACCCTTATGGCAGAAAGTGAAGAGGAACTCAAAAGCCTCTTGATGAAAGTAAAAGAGGAGAGTGAAAAGGTTGGCTTGAAGCTCAACATTCAGAAAACAAAGATCATGGCATCTGGTCCCATCACTTCATGGGAAATAGATGGAAAAACAGTGGAAACAGTGTCAAACTTTATTTTTTTGGGCTCCAAAATCACTGCAGATGCTGACTGTAGCCATGAAATTAAAAGACGCTTGCTCCTTGGAAGGAAAGTTATGACCAACCTTGATAGTATATTAAAAAGCAGAGACATTACTTTGCCAACCAAGGTCCGTCTAGTCAAGGCAATGGTTTTTCCCGTGGTCATGGACGGATGTGAGAGTTGGACTGTGAAGAAAGCTGATCGCCGAAGAATTGATGCTTTTGAACTGTGGTGTTGGAGAAGACTCTTGAGAGTCCCTTGTACTGCGGGGAGATCCAACCAGTCCATTCTAAAGGAGATCAATCCTGGGTGTTCATTGGAAGAACTGATGCTAAAGCTGAAACTGCAATACTTTGGCCACCTCATGCGACGAGTTGACTCACTGGAGAAGACTCTGGGAGTCTTTTCTGATGCTGGGAAAGGTTGGGGGTGGGAGGAGAAGAGGACGACCGAGAATGAGATGGCTGGATGGCATCACCGACTCTGTGGACATGAGTTTGAGTGAACTCCGGGAGTTGGTGATGGACAGGGAGGCCTGGCATACTGTGATTCATGGGGTCGCGGAGAGTCGGACACGACTGAGTGAACTGAACTGAACTCATTTCAACCTCATAATAATGTACACAAGGTATTGCGATTCTCTGAGGGTTAAAAATAATTAACTAGACGCCTAACTTCCTAGGTACAGACCATGTTTTATCGCCAATGCCTGGCATATAAAAGGTACTCAATTAGTGTGGAAGGAATGAAGAAATGCATGGATTGTCCCAGGTCACCTGACAATGACAGGTGGTCCTGGAAGGAGCTTCAACCTCCCAGTTCAAACCTGGTGTCCTTTCTGGCCGGTCCCGTTTCCTTCCACTGAAGATGCGGGCAGGGATGGGCCAGAGGGCAGTAAGGAGGGGAGGGCGCTGGTTGCGAAAACAACTCAAGAGTTTGGGGATGGGCTCGCTTCTCAGCACAGCTGAAGCATAGTTAGGGGACAGCATCGCGCTGAGTTTTCTCCAGTCTACTCTCTCTGCTTAGGGGGCTGAGGCCTGGAGGGAGCTCTGCGCGACAAAGACGACACAAACTCGCTTCGGGCTGCCCCCTCCTCCGGCTCGTCCTGGTGACCTCCAGGACTGACCCTGAGCCTTGCGAAGCGACCGCGGGCCCGGTCCAGGTGCGGCCCTGCGGCCGCTCAGCGCCCCCTGCTGTCGGGCAACGGGGCCCAGGCAGTCCCGCCCGATGGCCCGCCGGCGACACCGGCTTCCCGCGGCCGCGGCCCGGCGCGGGCTCCCTGGCCGGGGGCGGGACTCGGGGCTGCAGGAGGCGGAGCCGAGCGGGCGGGGAGTCTCCGAGAAACTCGCGGCCTTCGGCGGCTTCCCGGCCCGGGAAGTGAGCCGGGGTCGGGAGGCCGCAAACAGGAAGTCGGGCTGTAACAAAGAGCTCGAGGGAGCGGGGGGCGCGAAGCCGCAGGACCTCCAGGGCGCCCGGGGCGGCAGGTGCGCCCGCGCCGCACCTGCCCCTTCCGCCGCCGCTCGCGCTCCGGGCCGGCCGGGCTCCAGCAGTGCCGCGCGCCCTGAGCGCGAGGGAGGGCGCGGCCGCTTGGGGTAGGCCACTGGGACCTCCCAGGCGCATCCTCTCCCCGGGAAGGGACACTCACAGTTCCCTGAGTGAATCACTTCCATCCCTTCCCGGAATGCAGCTGGCCACGTGGGGCGGAGGGCTGGGTCGTCATCCTTTGGCCCGCCGGAGAGAGTGGCAAGGAGGAGGACCCCTGTGGGTCCTCGTAAGGAGTGGAGCAGCCGCACAACCTGAGTTGTCTAGTGGCCTCATCTAGCCGGGGACGGGGCGGGGGAGAGGGGAAAGGAGGGCGAGGTAAGAGCCACTGTCCTTTTTTTCTATCCCCTGACCAATCTGGCTCTGAGGCAGGAGAGGGAACCCTAGCTGAACCACCCTTCTTCACAGCCTCTCCCTACCTCACCTTCCACGGTGATATCCAGGTGGTTACTAGCCAGTAAGCCCTGGAAAAGCCACTGTCCTCAGAACTGGAAGTCACCGTGGGTTAGGCTTTCCTTTAGACGGGGCACTGCCTCCAGGCTAAGGAACTGCTATGCTGTGAATTCTCTTGCGAAATTCCAGTACAGATTAAGCATGGGTGTTTTGATAAGCCAAGAAGAACACCTCACAGTGAGTCCACAGCTATCATCTGGCTTTGTGTCCGCCAAGCCTGGGGCCTCTCCTGAACACTCCATCAGGAAAAAACGTGGGTACCTTACCTATGAGAAGGGGCCAAACCCTCAGGGAGTGACCTGGACATCCCAGAGAAAGAAGGGCTTCCACTGTGGCCTGTTCACACCCCAAGTGCCTGGCGCATGTCAGTAGAGGTGGAGCCTGGCACAAGCTACGGGGTGAAGCTGCCCAGACTAAGTGCATGAAGAGATCCTCTTTCCCCAGAAAGCTGGCTCGGTATCAGATCGGGTGAGTGGGTTTGACCAGCCAGCTCCCCTTCAGGACTCTCTTCTCTGAGGACCTGGCAGCCCGTGCAGCCCAGCACAACACCGTGGTGTGGACGTGCAAGCCCGCGGGTGTCCTACCTGTCCCCCACATGGGAGCCTCGTCATCTCGCCTTCGTGTCCCAGCCCAGTTCCCCCCGCCCCCCCAGGGCCCGGGAGCTGCTTTCCTGTTTCATTTTGGGCAGGAAGAGTGAGGTCGTGTTGTTCTTCCCCCTGCTGCCGGCTCAGGCTGTGGGAACGGTTCCCTGAATGCTTTCCTGTTTGATACCCTGTGTGTGCAGTGAGGGGAACAGAGAGAGGTGGTGAGGCGTGGAGCGTGTGCACTAGGGTGAGTGTGGACGATCTTGCTCCCTTGCGTCAGGCATAAGTACCCAGATTAGGGGTGAGTATGCTGTGTCAGGGAGAAGGAGGACAAGGGAAGCAAGAAGCGCTGCATGTACTTGGTCTCCACTGGGAGCATCTGCTGGGTCTATTCTGCTTTACTGGACAGACTGAGAGCCAGGAGCATCTGCTCAGCTTTTTGTCAGTGGCTCATTTTTCATCACTTGCTCTCCAAGGGATATGTTTGTGGCTGTAGAGAGAAGACTGTGGCACCCTAGGGACCATCTTGAGCCTTAGAGGAAGCTAGCCATGAAGTCAAGACTGAAAGTCCGTCGAAAAAAATAGTGCCTCAGCCAGAGAAACCCAGACTCAGGGAAGCCTCCCTCCTCTTCCTCATCCCCTCTACAGCCTTCAGGAAACTCTAGCAGCTCCGGGCAGAACAGGCACAGTGCACCAGCTCTCTTGCCCAGCTGCAAGGACAGACCCAAGGCAAATCCCCTGGCACAAAGACCAGTGCCTGGCCAAGGCTTAAAAAAAGAGCAGGGTGCCAGTCCATCTAAAACCCTGCAGCAGCAGGAAGAAGGGCCCAGACATTATCGTGGTTCAGAGACCCCGTGCTCTGACAAGAGACTCCTTTTGAAAAGAGGAAGACTGGCTGGATTGTCTCCTTCCCCTGAATTCCTGTATCTCCCAGGCTGACTAGGGTGTCCATAAGCCTTTTCAGACTAAGAGAGAAAAGAGGGGTACAATCAGTTCAGGGGGCATATCCCCCAAGGAATGGTACGAGCAAGAGGGGGTTGCAACCAACCTCAAGCCATCAGGCAGAGAAGGCTAGCCCAGGCTGGGGACTAGATGGGTGAAGCCAGGTTCCCCAAGGACTAGAAGAGGACGAGGGCCCGGGGCACAGCAGGCCAATCCCAAGTGCATGCACAGGTCCCAGGAGTTCTGTGGGGGAGGTGGGGGGAAGCCGGCAGAAATATGAGAAGGGGAGTCAGAAGGATTCCCACTCTGTCATCACAAAGACAGGACCCAAGAAGTAATAAACTCCTGTACACATCTGTTCCATATTATAAATACACATTATATACAAAATAATGTTATAAAATGTAGAAAGGTCAGTGCTTCTGATTCTTAAATTATTGAAATACTAGACTCCAAAATAAACTACAAAAAAAAAATAAAAACTCATATTATTGATTTCTGAAGATCGGCTTCAAGGGTAGTCCGGCGGCAGTAGTAGGTGTGGGCAGAGCCCAGGCTCGGGGCCGTTGGAATGGGCTTCAAGGAGGGAAGGATCTGGGTGTCCACAGCACCCAATTTCTCCCTCACCAGAATTTCCATCATCTCTGCCTGGAGCTCCCCAGTTAGGCCTGGTGCCCCTGGCTGGGAAGAGGGGCAGGCCCTCCCCCATCAGCTCACAGGAGCCTGAGGCATCCGGGGCCAGAGGCCGTGGAAGCCAGGGAAGGCTTACCAATATCCTTACCCAGAGAGCCCGGGCCAGGGAGAGGATGGGGTGGTGTCAGGAGCAAGGCCCACATGCAGTCGTTGGAAGCATGGGGCAGAAAGTGCTCCTCCTCTCTGCTCTGGGAGCTCACCTCACCTGCAGGGACACTCCTGCCAAGAGCTGCACCAGGTGGCTTCCTGGCTGGCGGATGGCCCTGCCCTTACTGGCCTCCTCTCTCCTCTCTGATTTGGACCCAGCTGTTGCCATGAAGCCTGGGCCAAGGCACTTTTGGAAACACAGATGCCAGTGGAAGCCAGAGCATCTCCAGGCCCCATGGGACCACTGCCCCTCCCTCTGGAAAATAGGCTGGAGCCCCAAGGAGCCCTTGAAGGCCGCTGCTGGCAGGGCGGATCCAAGTGGCACCTCTCCTCTCCTCTGTTCCCCTGGCTGGTGCGGCTGCCAATCTGATGCCAGACAGACACCCAAAGATGTGGAAGGGTACTGCATCTCTCGGCAGGTTCACAGTCTGTCCAGTTCAGGCCATTCCCTCTTCCTCCTGAGAGCAGCACGTTGCATACTAAAAATGTCCCATCCAGGATGCAATGTAAACAATGCAGAAGGAAGGTCCAGCTGCTGGGGTGGAGCTGGGATGTCCTGGGGAGGCTCCTGCCTTATACCTGGGGGGCATGTGGAAAGGAGGAAAGTGGGTTACCCTGGGGTGCCAGCACTCCCTCCATTGCTGCCCTGGGCCTCCCTGGGAGAAGCCAGTGAGGCAGGTGGGGTAAAGTGGAGGTGGGGGACAGCCCTCCTGGTCTTCCGGCCCAACACACACCCATGGCTGGAAGTCTGTGCCCATGAGGGGGCCAGTGAAGGAAGCCAGTGAGGAGGGGCAGGAGGGGCCCAAGGCAACCACCCTCACCCACCAGCAGCTGGGAAGCAGCTCCCGGGAACTGGCCAGGTGCCACGGCTGCCCAGCCCAGCACTAACACAGCAGGAAGAGACCAGGCTGGCTCACCACTGCGGCTCCTATTTCACACCCTCTGTGGCAACGAGGCCAACAGAGATCCAAGAGCCACTGATCCAGGCCTGCCAAGGAGGGGTTCTGACCCACTCTTCAGGAGCGGCCCCTGGGGTCAAGAGTAACTGGGCCACTTTCTCATTCCCTAGAGGCGGGAGGCCACATGCTAGAAGAGAAGGCGGGCCCATCACTCACCTCTGTGGCAATGACACATTCATTCCTCTCTTCTGATATCAAACACACAGACTGGTACATGGAGTCCCTGGGGGAGCATATGGCTGATATCCGACACTCTGGCTTTTCACTGAGGGAACACAAGACAGGCCGGTGAGGGAGAGATGAGCAGAGGGCTGGAGGAGGTGAGGCGCTAAGCTGGACCCTGGAGAGCCAAAGGGAACTGGCCAAGGTGGCTCTGGGAGAAGACACAGGGATTAGGGATACCCAGTGCTAGCCTGGTAGGCAGTTGGGAACAGGCCTTGAGAGAGCCACAGAGGTCTCAGGCCCGGAAAAGGCCAGTGTGCCACTGGAGGCAAGCCATGCTGGGGGAAACTTGGAGTTGCAAGTGACATAGTGTGGACTTTTGACATTTGTGAATGAATGAATTAGTGAATGGGAAGGAGGGATAAAAGGAGCCTGGAAGAAATCCTATTGGATTTGTCACCTATCAGCAGCAAGAGCCCCTATTTGCTTAAAAACAGTCAAGGGCCTGGGGCCAGCCTCCCACCTGTCCTGGGGGAGCCCAGGCAGGACCGTAGGTGTTTCCCCAGGAAGCCCCTGGGCCTCCAGGTACTGCTTACCTGTGTAACCGCAGTGGCGCCTTCTCCCCTAAGCTCTTGTCACTGTGGGAATACTTCCCGGGCAGGAACCCCCGCCCCAGGAGCCCTGGGGCCAGATTATAGTCCAACGTGTGGTTCTGCTGTTTGCCACAGTTGGACTTGTCCAGGCCACAGTCTACTTCCAGCTCCTTCTTCTGGTTTGTGTTCTTGAGCTGGGCGGTAGGGATCAGGTTGTCCTTTTGGAAGTCCGACAAATTGTTCATAGCCTCCCTGCTGCCGCCGTCGGGCCGCCTCAGCCGCAGCTGCCGCACCGCCACTGCCACCATGCACAGCAACACCAGCACCACCACCAGCCCCACGCCCAGGGACACAGCCACCCAGGGGAAGCTGGGGGGCATGCTCATGGGGAACTCGCAGCGGCTGCCCACGAAGCCATAGGGGCAGTTGCAGACGAAGTTGTCAGGAGGGAGGCCAGGGTAGCACGTGGCGCCATTGAAGCAGGGTCCCGAGGCACAGGCTTCGGCAGGCATCCGCACCTCGCAGCGCCGGCCAGAGAAGCCGGCTGGACAGGTGCACACGAACCCATTCTCCAGGTCGTGGCACGTGCCACCATGGACACAAGGGCTGCGGGCACAGTCGCTGATGTTGATCTCACAGTGGGCGCCAGTGAATCCAGGACGGCAGCGGCACATGCGGTTCGGACCTCGGTTCAGGCACTGGCCCCCTATGGGTACACACAGGCTACAAGTCAGCCATCTCCAGGGAACCCCCCTGGAGCAGAGGGTGCCCCATCCCAGGAACCAGCTCCCAGCTCAGGTCCTCCTGCCTCCAGAGCACAGCCAGCATGTACAGATCCTGCTATAGAGTTCTTTGCAGGAAGAGTCAGGAGACCCCGAGTTAAGGATGACCCTGGTCCTCTACGCCTCAGCAGGCTCATGTATAAAAACCACTGGCTGCTTATAGAGCTTTACAGTAGAATCAAGCAGATACGCTTGGGTTTGAATCTCAGCAGTCTCTCTCTAACTAAGGATCTGGCACCTGTTCCTTTATTTTATTTCTAAGCCTCAGTTTCCTCATACGTTAAATTGGAGAAGAATGCTATAGGCTGTCTTTTGAAGGTTAGGTAAAATAATGCATGAAGACACAAGCCCGTGCCTGGTGTATAGTAAATGCTCAAATAAATTATTGTTTCACTTAAGCATCACAACCACATCAAAGACAGAGGGCAGGTAGTACATTTTCCCACTTGGTGATGAAGAAACTGTGGCTCCAGGGAGTTAACTAGTGACTAGTCAGAGAGGAGATTCCATCTCAACCCTTCCGGTCCCTCTCCAGCCTTCTCCCCAGCACAGTGCTGTCTGTCTGTCTCCCAGATGGTCACCAGCGGACCGAGGAGACAAAGACCAAAGACGACATACTTGGTGCCCCCCAAAATGCTGAACATTCCAGACACCTTAAGGTTCTGGGTTCCCCATAGCCATGGGGCAAGATGAGGCCTCCATGTGCCGATCCCTCACCTGCTAGCCACCTTCAAAGAGGGACATGAGGACTTCAAAGTCCCTTTCTCTAGCCAGGACTTCTTGGGGAGGGTCAGAAGCCACCCCAGCCAGGTCAGGACATGGGAATAGGAATGGAAGCCAGGCAATGTGCATATTGCTTCCTCTCCAATGGCCTGCACCCACTGCTAACCTGCTCTTCTTCCAAAGCCACCCAGATGATCAAACAAGTTCTTCAGCATCCAGAGCAGATGCAGATCCATCTCAGCCTGCCCGGAGTGACACACAAGGCCTCTCTCCTCCTCTTGTGACCCTCCCTCACCAGAAAGTTCTCTCGGCCCTAGGGCCGATCCATCAGGTTAGCAAGGCAACAGGACGCACCATTGGCACATGGGTTGCTGGTACACCTGTCCACTTTCTTCTCACAGTTGGAGCCAGTAAAGTTGGGGGGGCATTCACAGGCATAGCTGGTCCCCTGGTTGCGCTCCCGACAGGAGCCCCCATTGAAGCAAGGGGAGTCAGCACAACTCAAGGTGCTGTGTTCGCAGTGCAGGCCATAGTAGCCCGGGGGACACAGGCAGTGGTAGCCGTCCTCCTGGTCCTGGAATGAGAACAGAAAGGGGCCAAAGTCAAACCCTGGGGAGCAGGGATTCATGGCTGGGACCTAGCTCCCACCTGCCCATAGTGCCTGCCCATGGCTGCACACTCACTGGCCGCCTGGGGTGGGGATGCCCGGGTACCACCTGGCCAGAGCTCTGCTTTCTGGGCTGGCCTAGGCCTCACCTTACAGCTGCCTCCGTTGCGACAGGGGTTGCTATCACACTCGCTGAGCTCCAGCTCGCAGTCTACGCCAGTGTAGCCTGGGCGACAGGTGCAGGTATAGCTCCGCTGCCCACTGTTGGAGCATGTTGCCCCATTCTTGCACGGGGAATGGTGGGTGCAGTAGTTGAGATCTGTGGAGACAGGAACCAACTGAGCAGAGCCAAAAAATGGTCTCCACCTCCAGGCTCCATGGAGTACAAGTTCACTGTCTTCAACCCAAGTCTTCCTTTGGGTTGAATACCCTTCTTCTTCCCCCAGTGAAATCATGTATATCGAAGCACCTAGAACAACATCTGAGGAGTACAATCAATCAAAGTTGAAAAAACACAGTTGGACACCTGCCTGCAGGGAAGCTCACAAACACATAAAGGTAAGGAAGAGGAGGGGACAGCAAGGCCACATATTGAGGAGGAAGTCAGAAAAGGCTTCATGGAAGAGGGGCAGCAGAGGCAAGCCTGGAAGAGGGCTGCAATTTTAACAGGTGGAAAGAGTAGAGGGAAGGCTAGAGCCACCATAGGTGGTTACCAGGCATTTTTAAAAGTGGAATGTGTTACGGGGGTATTTTGAAATATAAGTCTTTGTTTTCTTATTCGGGGAGGACGGGGAGGGAGAACCAGACAGTGCAAATACAGGGACTATAAGGGCTATGTTTGAATAAGACGAGTATATGGCTGTGTCACCTGGGAGCAAATGTGGGAGAGGAAAGAGACAAGGCAGGAACCAGGTGTGTGTGTGTGTGTGTGTTCGAGGGGCGTGGAGGGGGGACAGAGTGACACACACAGGCACAGAGAATACAGGGGCTGAATTCCAAGCCCCTTGTTGCAGCGAGTCAGGGCCCAGGCAAGTTCTTCCTATCCTGGCACGCGTCCTGCCCACCCTACCCAGGCCTGTGCTGGTGTCTCCATGGCAGCAGCCACCCCATTTGACCCTGAAAATGGGAGGAACGCGCTGCAGCTGGCTATAAGGATGAAGGAGAAAAGGCTCCCTCCCCCACCACCGAGGCTGGCAGACCCCCGTACAGCCAGAAGAGTGACCGGCCCCCCAAACACCAGGAAGACTGTGGGCTCAGGCAGCTGCCTGGCAAGTGCTACTGGGGAGAACAAGGGAGGCTGTTTCTGCCCCATCGAGAAGGCGGTTAGATGTCACTCCGCCCAGAGGTCCCCCGCACCCACAGCCTCGGGGCAGCCCGTGGGCACACCCCACCAGACAGCTGTTTAGGGGAGAGCTGCTCAAACAGCCCTGGCAGGTAAGCAAACACTTAGGGGGTTAATAGGTAACTACAAGGTAGAAAGAGGAACTGACCCTGGCACCCCCCTCTCTGGCCTTGTTGGAATTTATGAGGCCACCTTCAGGCTGCCAACTTGTCACCCTCCTGGCTTCTCCAGCCACCCTCTTTCCCTAGCACCCGAGGAAGAAGGACCCACCAGCTCATGTTAAGCCAGTTGTTAAGATCCTTCCAAGTCCCAAGTTCCTTGAAGGATAATGAGAAAGTTCATCAGTCATCAAGTAGGAAAGGTCCAGGTGACAGCTCTGGTTTCCACCCCCAGCCCATCCCCTCTTTCTGCCCTGCCCTGACTCACCTTGGTCACAGAACAGGCCTCCCCAGCCCTCATCACAAGTGCATTGCCAGGGGGTGCTGCAGGTGCCATGGCGACAGCCATTGTGGGGGATGCATTCATTGCACAGGCGGCCCTGCCAGCCCGGGCGGCAGCTGTAGAACAAAAGACAAGCTGGGGGTGAGGTGAGGGCCTGGCCAGGGGGCGGCTCCCCGCTCACAGCTTCCGGTCCCCTACTCACATGCACTCTGCAGGCTTGCTGCAGTAGCCATTCTGTTCATGACAGCCAGAAAGACAGATAGCTGAGGAAAGAAAACAGGGCTGGGTGAGGGCGGGATGCCAATGACTCTGAAGTGCTATTCTCCCTCTCCTGCCCTGGGGGTGCCCCCAGCTCTCCTGGGCTTACTTCCCACTCCTGGCCTCCCAAGGGAGCCATGGATGACTTAAAGAGAAATAATGGCACAGGGAAGGAGAATCCAGTGCAATAACGGGGTCTTTGTGGACTTAGCATGATGGGGAGGAATGCTAAGAAGAGAGAGGGCAGAGTCCAAGCCCGTCCTAAGCATCCCCAGCTGTTCCTGAGGCCCAGTTAGTGGACAGCCCAGACCGCTCTCCAAGGGAGGCAGACTGCAGAAGAAAAGATGCCACTGTGTTTGTTCCGGGGACCCCCCTCCAGGCAGGTGGGAGCTTGGCTGCTTACGCTGTTCGCAGTACTCCCCTGTCCAGCCGGGCAGGCAAGACAGGCTGCCATCTGGCTGACACACGTAGTGGCCGAAGTGGTCATTGCGCTTCTTGCATAGACGTGAGCAGCTGTCCCCATAGTAGTTGTCACTGCAGATGACCCGGTAAGAGTAGCGCAGCCTTGTGAGAGGGCTGGTCTGCTCATCCAGTAACCAGTTCTGGCCCACAGCTAGGGAGCCCTGGATGGCGATCTTGCTGATGAGTGCGTCTGGTGGCAAGGCCTCTGAAGGGGCAGAGGGCCGGGTCAAGGAAGGGAAGCCAGTCCCCAAGAGTGCCAGCAACTGCTGGATCAAACCAGTTATCCAGATGACCCCCACCTGCCAGCAAGCCCAAGCCAGAGGAACCCAAGGGTCCCACTGCTCAGCTGCTCTGTATGTGCACGTGCAGAGGGCCTGATACCATTCAAAAAGGGGACAATAGAAGGATGTTAAGATATCCCAGTGTTCTGGAGGCAGATAGGCAGGGGAAAGAGGAAAAGAGGTCAAAATGAGGGGATAAAAGAAAAAAAAAAGAAAAGTTCTCCAGGCCTTTGAGGACCCTGGGAGCAAAGGGTCCTCTGGTGCCCATTCAGGGGTTCTGCCCTCAAAGATGGGTAATGCTTTTCTTTTTCCTTTTCAAAGTGAGAATTGTTGTGCTGCTGAAATATCCTTTTCCTCTGTGTCAGAACAACATCCCAAAGCCATTATTCCCTTTCCAAAGGAGCGGAATTCGCGAAAGGTGTAAAATACAGGAAGGGGCCCGTCAGCGGCGCTGGCAGCTTCGGCCTTTCTCACCGCCGTGCTCCCCGCGTTCCCACGCCAAAAATAACCCGCAGGAAACGCAATTGTGCTCAGAGTCCAGGCAGCGGGCGGAATCCGAGCGTCCAGCGCGGGGCGCAGCTCCCGGCCTGGCTGAGCGTCCTGCCCCCCACCCCCAACCCTGCACTTCCCCCGCCTATTACAGATTAACTCTTTCCGCGCTGCGCCGTGTCGCCCCCCTGTGGCCGCGAAGCGAGCTACTCACCTGGCCGCAGGTCATCTCCTGGTGCGTGCCAAGCTTCAATAATGAGTGAGAAGGTACCCTGGGAACAGAAAGGAGGGGCGGGGGAAGACAGAGCGATGGCGAGATGAACAGGGGATGGTGGGGGTGCCTTTCGGCAGCCGGTTTAATTAATCTAATTGCAGGATACAGTTACAGCACCCGGGTCAACATAACGGGTCTGTGCTCGGCAGCGCGCGCGAGCCCGGAAGGCGAGAGAATCCCAGGTAGGAGGAGAGTTGAAGGAAGGGGGAATGTACGGGGGAGTCTTTCGGAGGTGAGGAATAGCCGGGGTGGCAGGTGATGAAAATCGCATCCCAAGATCTAGGAGAAGATCGGAGTAGAACTGGGAAGAGATAGACTGGTGAGAGCCTACAGGAGGGTGAGGTCCCAGTAAAGAGTCGGAAAGAAGGATCAGAAAAGAGTGCCCCCCCCGTTTTTTGGGAGGGAGTGAGGAAATCTAGAGAGGGTTTGTTCCCAGGGAGCCCCCTTCTCTCGTGACCTCCCAGTGCGCCCAACGCTGTACTCACCGGCCAGGTGAAATTGAAGGGGAGTTGGAGAGGGTTGCGTCCCCCGCCGCTACTGTCGTCTCCGACGGCGAAGGAGTTGGTGCCCAGCACAGGCGTGGAGACGCTGCCGAAAGTGCAGGGCCCGGGAGAGACGACCGCCTGGAAATGCTTAAGGCAGACGCGGAAGAAGGTTCGGCAGCCGGGTTCGCACGGCCGCCCGCTGGCTAGTACGCCTCGCTCGTTGGCAAACTCCTGCAGCTGCAACTGGAAGACTCCGGAGCCGGCCGCGGGCTATTGCACAGGGACCAAGAGAAGGAAGAAGAGGAGCGGTCAGCTCGGTGGACGCCCGGGGCTCAGGCCCCGGGCGCGGTGGGAGGGAGTGGTGGGGACGTTACCTGCTGCCAAAGTGCCACCAGCAGCAGTAGCGCCCAGCCCGAGGCGCGACGGGACGCGACTGCCATCCCCTGGGGCGTCGCTCTCTCCACCCGCGGGCCAGGAAGCTTTCCCGCGCGTCCCACTGCCGGAGGGGTCCCTGAAAAGCCAGGCTCCGCTCGGGGCTTTCCTTCCGCCTCTCCTTCGCGCTAACTGCGCTCCAACTGTCGCGGTAGGTAATCCAGGTGAGGGCGGCTGGGTGGCAGCCGCTCTGAGGACGTGTCCTCGGCTTAATCCTGGTGCTGTAAGCAGGCTAGTGTCCGGGTACGCGGCACCGAGGCGGCTTGAGCTGCGGCTCTTGGCCTCGCGTTCACTGACCGCGCTCAGCGCCGCTACTGAAACCTGCGCTCTCCCGAGCTTTCCTTATATATATTGGCTCCTCTCTTCACCCGCCTGTCACTCAGACTCGTGGTCACTCTCCCCTCCCCTCCGGCCTCTAGCCGCTACAGTCCCAGCGCCGCCTGGAGGGGCCTCCGCCCCCGCCTTCCCCCCTCCCCGCCAGCCAGTCAGGCACAGGTCCCCGCCCCTCTGGGCCGCTCTCACTCAGCCCCTGGGTCCCCCAGCTCAGAGCCTGCCGAGGTGACCAGTTCTCCGCAACTGCGGGATTACAGGAGGAGACACTGGCCTCGGGAGGACTAGGAGAAGGAAAAGGGGAATGGGGCGAAAGATGAGCTAGTGGTTCCCGGATGGTAGTGGGGGCGGAGACACTGGGGAGTCCCCGTGGGCGGTGTGTCCACGGCTGGCGTTAGTTACCTGCAGCCCTCGAGCAGGTAAATGGAACTTAAGCTCAGAAAGCGAAACCAGCGCTGAAGGACTCGGATCTCCTTTACCCTCCCGGCGCTTCGGGAGCCCTGACGTCGTCGGCCTCCAACCTGTGAGCGTCCATCGGCCCCCCGCACCCTACCACCACCCTGCGCTGCAGGGAAGCCGGCGGACTCATTAACATCTCTGTGGCCAATGCAGACTAGGCGAGCGTCCAAGGCTCGGGGGCTCGGTTCCTCCACCTGGTGGGCATCTCCCTCCCCAGTTGCAGGGGGCGTGTCCAGCGCGTGCCTCCTCCCTTCTGCTTCCCGCCTGGGCTCGGCGCGTGCCAGTCCCAAGACGCGTGGTCCCCGTGCTGGGGGTAAGGGGGCGTGGCCCCCAACACAGAGGAAGGGGGGCGCGTCCTCAGCTGTATGGTAATAAGGGTCTGGTTCCGCCTTCAGCGCCTCTTCTCACCTGGGTTTAGCTTCAGATCCAGAGCCTACCTTCTCCCCCCACCCCAACAGCCTCAAGCCCCGGCCCCCGCGTCCTGTCGCTCCGTTGGGGCAGGGAGGAACTCTCCTGGCTCCAGAGTTGGTTCAAGCCACCAGAGTCCAGGTGAGGGGCCTAGGTCCGGCAGACCCGGGTCCTCTCCTCTTTGGGTGACATGTAGGTTGGAACTGGAAGCGCTCGGACTCGTTTGAGTTTCAGGCGACTTCCCCCGTGTTGCCTTAGCGTCTTCCCTGAGTGGCCCCACTTCTCAGAGCGGCGGCAGTGCAGCTGCTTTCCCGGAACCGGCTTGATCCCCGGAGGCTTTAGACCCCGGAGGGCCGGCTTCTTCCAGTGTCGGGGGGTGCAGGAGAGCTCTCCCTCTGCGACGCTGAGGGCGGCGGGGCCCTGCGGCTTCAGCTGTCAGCGCGCCCGCGCAGCTATGGCTGTAGTCGGGCGATAAGATCGATGCGGGGGGAGCAGGGACGCGGCGCGGGCCCGGGGGAGTCTTGGGGGGGCACGGCGCAGAGCCCAACAGCTGCCTAGATCGAGTATGATCTGATTTTTTTTTTTTTAACTTGAGGGTGGTAGTCAGGATTGGGGGACAAGGATGAGAAACAAGAGGTTGGGAGCGTGGGTTGGGGGAGGGGCGAGGTGAGGAGACGGGCTCCGGGGTCCCCCACGCACGGCCACCCCTCCCAGCCACCATCTGGCGCGAGCGGGTTGGCGTGGGGAACCGAGGTGGGGCGGGGGCGGCAGATGGGCCCAGGCTGCGCTCCAGAGTTAATGTAGGTTATGGACAGGCGGAGTCCCCAGGCCCGAGGGAGGGGGAGCCCGGGGTTGGCCTCCCAGCGATCTTGACAAGTGGGTTCTCCGCCCATACCCTACGGGTCCCTTAGTCCTGCCTAGGGTGCCAAAGAGTGCCCTTCACTTTCCTCTGAGGTGGTATCCAGCCCTGTCTAGTTCTATCCTTTTCAACCCAAAAATCCTGGCGCGAGAGTTCATTAATAAGAAAAACAAACAAACAAAATCAAAAACCTGGCTCCTTTTCTGGCTCTGGCTCTAGCCTGACACTCAAGGGAAATATCCAGTCCCACTGGAGACATCTTGCTCAGTATTGGAAGAACTGAAACATTCTCCATCCCTCTACACATCCGGAATAATGTGCCTAAAAGCACTTTGCAAACAGTCAAGGACCAAACACAAACATCATCATTATCCTCAGAGTCAAGAATTCTTGCAAGGGATCCAAGAAATAGAAATCCCCTGACCTGTAGAGGAAAGGGTTAAATTATTTGCCCCATCAAAAGGCATTCAGGAAGCACCTATTTGCTAAAGGGTGCTGTCCCAGAAGTTCATTTACTCCCCTAGGACTCTAGGATGTGGTCTTTGGCCCTAAATACCCACTCCAGTTTGCTGGGGTCCAGCTTTGCTCACATTTGCTGAGCAGGAGAGGGTCGCTTTGTGGGCCAGAAATAGAAATGTGAAGACTTCACAACTGGAGCTCCTCCACTTTCCTCCCACTTGTGACTTGTGGCCCAAAACGTGTCCTAGGGGCTCCCAGGAGCTAAGGGCTGTGAAGTGTCAGAGGATGAAAATCACAGTGGGGTGGGACCCACGAGGACGTGTGTGGACGCTGCTCCTGTGCAGAGGCTGGGCCACGCTCTGGAGAGGGGGCATGGAAGCAAGGTCCCAGGGACCTGGGCTTCCTCGAACTGACTGGGGGCCTTCGAGGGTCCACAGCTCCTCATCCCCACCAGCATCCACAACACTGCCCAACGTCTGGAGCCCAAGGAGGGTCGAGGCCTGGCTTCAGGCAAGGCCACAGCCTCCACTCCAGGAAACTTTAGCTTCTGCTGTCCTCTCCATTTGGCCGCTGTACACAGTGACCCCAACAGGCAAGACCCGCACCTGGGGCCCAGAGGAGACAAAGTTGTCTTGAAGCCCTGCCCCCAAGCTGACCCCCAGTGATTAGGGTGCGACTGGGACCGAGTAGAGCCTCAGGCCCCCTCCCCTACTCGGTAGCCTTCGCGCCCCCACCCGGTGGGAGGCGGCGGAGCGTTGTCCCGGCTTTCAGCGCCGGCTTGCACACACACCCCCGGGATAGCCTTCTCTGCTGGAAGACCTGCGCTCAGGTAGGAGCGCGATAGGGGGACAGCGCCCGCCGAGGGGGTCCAGGGGAGCTAGTCTGGCTTGGGCGGGGCGCTTAAGCCTTGAGGGGCGCCGCTGCGGTCGCTGCGGAGAAGGGGCCACGTGCAGGGAGCGGCGGCCGGGGAGCTGCACAGAAGGCGGGGAGATTTGCAAACTGTTGCTGCCACATGGCTGCTCCATTCGATCCATTCACATTGAAATGAGGCCGGCGCGTGCCTCATCTGCCGCAGGGCGCTGCCACGCGTCAGCCCGGCCCGCCGCGTGCCAACTGGGGCAGTGGGGCTGGCAGGGCCTGGCAGCCGTGGGGGCGCAGCCCGAGCCCCGAGGCCAGGCGGCGGGTGGGGGAGGGGGGCCGAGCTACCCTAGCCGCTCAGGCGCCGCAGTTTCGCGGACCTTGGCCCTGCAGTTGGGAGCGAGCCGACGTGAAAAGACCAGGACCGACGGGTTTCAGAGGGGGGCCGGGATCGATGCCGCCGCTCCCCGCAGATGCGCCCCAGCAGCGCTACTCTCCATCTGCCGCTGCTCGCACCTGCCGGTCAATAAATCGATTTTACAATTTAATGCAGCAGCTTCCCGCCCGCCTGGGACAGATGCCGCCGCAGAACCACCTCCGCCCTCGCCCCTCCCCTCGAGGGGCGCCAGCGGTTAGGGCCGGGATTCCCGCTCGGCAGGCGGCGCCCCGCCGGGCCTCGGTCACCTCTCTCCGGAGTCCCTACAAGGAACTGCCTGCTCTGGGTCTTTCCCGCGGGACAGAGCGGGTTTCCCATAGGACAGGCCTGAAGCTGGTGGAGGAGAGAGAAAGATGATGACTTGGTGGTGGCCTTCAAGACTCATCTGGGGGCTTCTCAGGGGGGAAGACAATGCAGTGGCTGATGAGAAGATGTGAGAGCCCCTGTGAGGAGGAGGAAGGGGCAGCACTTGGGACTCCTGTGCTGAGAGCCACTGGGCTCTGAAGAATCTCCATGACAGAGCCCAGGAGGGGTGAGGTGGAGTGGGGCCTCTCCTCGACCTCGGCCTGAGTAGGGTGAATAAGCCTGACAGGGACCTGACTTTTGGCACTTCTCAACCACACGGTCTTGGGCTTGTAATTTAACTATGGCTCTACACCTTAGTTTTCCTATTTGTGCAATGGGATTAAAGGATGGGAGGGCAACTGATTATGCATTTGCAAATGAGTTCCAGGAGAAAAGAACAGAAAAAAAGAGAGAGCTGAAGGCAGTTATAAAGGATGAGACAAAGGAGCAGAGGGTGGAAACAAAGAGAGGAAAGCTACGTGGGGCATGGAAAGGAGACTGCACAACCTCCACTGGAAAAGGCCCTGTGCAGGTCTTTTCTGAGAAGAGGATGAGAAGGTTCTCAACTGAAAGGAGAAGTCTGGAGCTTAGAGAATGGGTTTAGATAGAGACGGTTTGGAAGAACCAATTGCCCATGACCACATGACCCTCCAGCCAGGGCCCAACAGAGGTCTCAAGCTCGCACCCTTCCTCCTTCACAGTGGGGTTTCAGAGGAGAGGCATTAGGAGGAGAAGTCAACTTCTGAACAGCCCTGGTTATTGAGGGGTCTCAGCCCTCCATGCATCAGCAAGAGGGCACACAGACCGGGCTGGGCTGTCCACTGGTTTATGGCTCATGACTGATGACCCAGTTGTCCCAGGAAAAGGATGTCCAAGTGGGTGAGGCCATTACACATGAGTCAGAGTGCCCGCTCTGGCTCCCCATAAGATCAGGAGGGCTTCCCACCTTCTCTCTGCCAGGCTCCCAGAAGCCTGCAGGCCCGGGCTAGCCCCATTCTCTGTCTCTTTTACCTTCTTGGAAGACTGGGGCAGATGGTGCCTAGGGCTGGGGCAACTGGTCTGGACTGAGCCCTCTCCTCAACAAGAACAGCTTTGGCCTGAAGAGACAATGGGCCCAAGAGGGAAGCAGCTGAGGGTCTGTCCCTGACCTGGGAAGCCTCTTCTGACTATGTAGGAAGGAAGCATTCCCTAGGCCTCCTGTGTGCTAGTTAGAAGGAAAGAGGGAGAGAGAGGAAGGCAGGTTAGAGACCTGCTGGCTGGAAGCAAGGGCCTTCATTGGTGGTGACCTGGCAGCTGCCCCAGCTTCATTTGCCAAACCCAGGGGAAGCCTGGAGAGCTAGGGCCAGGAGCCATGCTGCGGGTATTTCCAGCCACAGAGGAGCCGTGGGTTTATGGCAGCCTCCACGGCAACTTTCCCAGAGCCCCTGGCTTCCCCTTCCCTAGCTCCTTCCTGTCCCCACCCTACAAATTAGGAGGGAGGCCCCGAGGAAGAGAGGGAAGGCTCAGGAGGCTGCTTCGTGGAGACCCTCAGGCTGCAAGCCTTGCCCAGCCTGCCCTTGCCTCCTGCTGGGTCTCTCAGGACAGAGGGGACTCTGAGAGGGGTCACAGGGCTAGAGAACAGAGGGCACGGGGCAAAGGCATTGCTGAGAACAGGGAACCTTCTGCCAACATGCTGAAGGACAGGGTGGGATGGGGAGCAGAGCCTGAGTTGAAGGTAAAGGTTCAGGAGCCCCCTCAGCCCTTTATCTGGGACCAGTTTCTCTGCCCCAAGGATTTTCTTCCCTCTCACTCACTAGCTTCCGCCCTGACTGTGCTAGCCTCCACTGTCCTCTGCTCTCGTCCCCTCCCCAGCATACAGCTCACCTGTCCCTGAAACCTCTCTTTTCAGTAAACGTTGACAGGTGGGAAGCTCTCACCAGCCCCACCCGCCTGCTCAGCCCTCACTCTCCTCTCCTGGCTCTGGCCTCCCTTTAGCATCAAGGCCCAACGTTGCACCTGACCCCTCCGTGTCCTTGCGTGCACTTCACCTTGCTCTGCTGAGCAACAACTCATCTCCTGGAAGAAACTCTGACCTCTCTTCATTTCTCCACATGACCTCTGATCTCTGGTCCCAGCCTCCACCCAGGACTTGAAACAAGGAAGAGGTAGGTGCTGGGGTCACAGCTCTCCCTCTCTGCAGCCCCAGAGCCTGGGAGTGGGGACTCCTCAGATGGGCCAGGGTCCCCTCCAGCCTCCCTGGGGGGGAAGGTCGGGCTAGAACCAGGAAGTGCTGTGCTTCACATACTCTCACGCACAGAAAAAGAAGCCAGGGACAGGTGCCAGCTCCGTGAACATCGGCCTGAGCAGGTCCCTGAGGAACAGCTCCCTGAGGAAGGCAATCTGACTGCCATGGTCAAGTAGGTGATGGGTCTTAAGCAGAGAATGGTGAACAACTGACTCCGTCTCCCACCACAGTCAGAATGAGAGGAAATGGGCTTCAATTGTGGCAGGAAGGATTTAGGTTAGACATATGGGAGAACTTCCTGTGACAATGTCTACACTATGTATCCCAGTCATTAATCCATGCGGAACTCTCCCCTGGAGTTGATGAGAAATGCATGTTGATGCTGCTAATGAGTAACTTGTCCTGCCTGTGATTAGTAAAGAACCTCCAACCCAGAGGATTTTCCTTATGTCCAGGAAGAAGTCCAGGGAGGCCTGAGAGGCAGTAGGACCTGGGCCTTCTCTCAGCCCTGAGGGGTTTTTGGACAGTGTTAGGCCACTGTGAGTCAATGTCCTTTGCCTCTCCTGCCCCCGGTCTTCTGGCTGCTGCTGCTGTCAGATCCAGCCCTGTGGAGCTGTCCAGCCACCTGAACTTTGCAGCAAAGGGGCAGGCTTACTTTAAGGTCTGGGAACTCACAGAGAATTTCCAGAGCAATGGTGAATACCTAGGCTCTCCAGCACCAGGGGCTTCAGCACCAGCCTTAGCTATTTCTGTAAGTTTAGAAATAGACAGGATTTAGCTTGGTTCTGTGCCCATTCACCCAACTCTCATGAGTCCCGCTCAGGTGGCATGAACATTTCCACTGCTGGAGTCATTCTGCACTGAGATCCCTGTGTGTGTCGCCCCGTGGCTATGGTTGACCCCCTTGTCTCTTGCTTCCCTTCCTCTCCTAAGAGGCTTGATCCCCTATCCCCATTACCGCCACCCTTCTCCAGGTAAGGAGGAAGCTGGGAAGACCAGGGATGGGTCTATCAAGTGGCCATCGAAAGAATGCAGGCAAAAGACCTGTTCCATTTGCGGCATGGCTCTGTGCACCCCCATAATGAGTTTTCCCAGGTCAGGGCCTATGCATGTGCATACATGTACACTCAGAGTTTGGTCCATCAGTCAACCAGTTGTGAGTGAGGTTGACAGTGTGCCTAGCACTGCGCTATGGTCAGTGAGGCTAAAAGGAACATCAGGTTCAGCTGCTAATGCCCATGGGACATGCAGATAATATTGAGGGTCCTGAAAAGGAATGTAATATCCTGAAGAACCAGGGTTCAAGGAGGCATGGGGGATCCCAAGATCAAGGGAGGCTTTCTGGGTGGATGAGGGGAACACACTGAACCTGGAAAAAAGAGCTGGACATAGAAAAGGAGAAGAGAGTGTATTCCTGCCAAGGAGAGCAGAGGGAGGAAAAGGATCAGGGTGGAAACGAAGTAGGTATAGCTGGAGTGGACTTTGTATGTGGAGGGTTGGATGTGACGTTAGACGGAATATGGAGATCTGTCAGACAGATTAATTCAGCCTTGATCGATGGGCTTTCGAATTGTGGTGCTGGAGAAGACTTGAGAGTCCCTTGGAGAGCAAGAGATCAAACCAGTCAACACTAAAGGAAGTGAACCCTGAATATTTATTGGAAAGACTGATGCTGACGCTGAGGCTCCAATACTTTGGCCACCTGATGTGAAGAACCAACTCATTAGAAAAGCCCCTGATGCTATGAAACATTGAAGGCAGGAGGAGAAGAGACGACAGAGGATGAGATGGTTGGATGGCATTACTAACTCAGTGGACGTTGGAGTTTGAGCAAGCTCCAGGAGATAGTGAAGGACAGGGAAGCCTGCTGAACTGAATAAAACGTGCTGCAGTTCATGGGGTTGCAAACAGCCGGACGCGACTTAGCAACTGAACAACAACGACAGGGAACCTTTGGGTTCTTGAGCCAAGGAGGGTATTCAGCCACTATCTGGCAGTGGTGCGCAGGTGGTCTGGAATAGGGAGGTGCAGAGGGAGGGCCAGAGACAGCTACGAGCCTTTCTGCATCTGTGACTGGTGGCCAGGTGGACACCAATGCCTGGGTCCTGTCCTTGAGATGTCTGGGCACCTGAGGTTGCCAGACTCCTGATGACCTACTGGGAGAGGCCCCACACTTTCCTCGCCAGCAGCTGCTCTCTCCTTCCACCCAACCTTAGACAGAGCCCTGTAAACATGAGCAGCCTCAGGGCATCCCTGACTCCTGTACTGAGCATGGGCACCGCTTTACCTATGCCACCTCTCGCACCCATCCCTCCCCCTTTCCTCCTTTTCCCCTCAGAAGCCTGAGGCCCTTCCTGGAAGTCTGCCTGAAAGAGGGTAAAGGGTTGGGTCAAGCCTGGGTTCATCCATCTTCAGGCCTGAAACCCACTGAAGGAATCTACAGGTGTCTCAAGGGAATGAGCTATCTAGAAACTCAGGATGAGGTGAGCTCTCAAGGGCACCTAGGTCCCCTCATACTCTACACTCCTGTGCTTGAATACCTCTAGAGACAGGACCCTCACCAGGCTGATCCTGCTCCTTAGGAGGTTCTGGTTATAGAAAGTACATCCTCTGGTTGATCCAAAAGTCCTGCTGTGATCAGAGACTGGTGGTGTGGGAGAGCTCTGTTTGGGCCTTGTTGAGGGGCTTCTGGAGTGGCACTGCAAATGGGAGGGTCCACCAGCCTCTTGGGTCTAAGGTGGCTCTGCTGGGTCTTGAGGGCCCCTCTCTGCGCCTGCCTGGTGCCCTGGGCTGGGGCAGTTTAACCGTGAGAAGTGCCAGTCAATTCCCAGCTCAGCTCCGGAGGTGGGGCAGCAAGGGTGAGGCCAGGCCAGCCCCGTCAGCCTTGTCAGCCTCACCGGGAGGCCAGGCTAGGGTCAGGCTGTCGCAAAGGCCGGCCCTCCCCAGGCTGAGATCATCACCCTCCGGCCTCCATGGCAGCCCCCACCCCCAGCTGAGCTCACTGCCCTGGCCCGCTGGGGGACATTGTTGTCTCCTGGGCCCCTCCCCCGGGCTCAATGAGCTGTTTGTTGGCATGTCCGGCACGGGCAAGGGGAGGGCGGGCACGGGGAGCCCGCACACAATGGGGATTCCGTCCATTCTGAGGTGGCTGCGGGAACCAGGCTGGCTTTGTCCCTGGGACCCTCATTCCCACCATTTAGTGGAGCCGGAACTCCAGGCGGAAGGCCCCGTATAAGAACAACAATGTCGTCACCCCGTCTGTGGGAGAGGGCACTGGGGGCCAGGCCTCTTGGGGCCCACGGGACCCACAGTTCAGGGCAGCCTGAGGAGCACTCGGGACAGGTCTCAGGGCTGAGGTTGTGCCTCAAATCTGAGGGAGACTCAGGAGGCGAGTGACCCCCTACCGCCACCACACGCCCTGCTGGTACATCTGCAGCCCACAAGCGTGCAAGGGGCTTCCTTGGCACCTCTAGCTGTCTGCAGCTCCTCCCTGTGCAAAGATGAGTGCTAAGTGCAGAAGGGGGCGAATGCACCCTGTACGCCCCATTTGGGTGATGTGCTGTAGAGGTGCTGAGCTCAAGGCAGCCTGACCCACAGGCCTTTCTGCATGCAACTTGGGCAAAGACCTTTGCTCAAAGCTGGGCTCAGGCCCATTTCCGAGCCTCTAACTCGGCGGCCCTGGCCCTTCGGAAGCGGCGCTGGCTGTTCAGACAACAAGTGTTTATTTTCCAGGGTGAGGGGAACAGGACGTCACCGCGTTTCCCTCCTGCCTGGTGCTGCAGTGGTTCTCACAGTCTGGGCACTGGTGACATCACCAGCCTTTCCTCCTTGGTCCTGGCCTCCTTGCCTCTCCCTCCCCCCACCGCATGCTCTGGCCAGGCTACACCGTTCTGAAGCTCCTGCTTCCGGCGAGGGCACTTCTGAGCAGGTCCTCATGGAAGGCATGAAGGTGGCCGGAAAATTACTGGGTCAGCCCCTCTCACTGCTCTTGGCATTCAGGCCAAGCCTGGGGATAGCCCCTTCTTGCTCACCCTCACCAGAGCACTTGGTGTCCCACCGGGCACACTCCTAGAGTGATGCTGGCCCTTTAAGGGTCTTGGGAAGCCAGAACAACAGGAAATCCAAACGGCCTCATTAGGCAGCTCAGAGCTCAGCACAGTAATTAGTGCCCTGAAAACAAAACAAGGAAAAGCAGGTGGTGCTGCCTCCCCCCCAATCTCGGCTGCCCCCGGCGTGGCCTGTTAGTACCCAAAGCTAGGCAGCTGGGACTGGAGCCCCTCCCTTCCAAGCCCCCTCACCCCACGCTCCTGAAGCCTGCTGCGTGCTGCCCAGGCCAAGGGTCAGAGCCTTAGCTTCTGGGGAGCAGGCAGTGGCTTCTTGGCCAATCATTTCCCCCTGGGGGAGGATGAAGCCCCAGGGACCTGCACTGGGGCTTCCCCTTTCCTGAGGCCAGGTGGCCACTTGTCCACAGCATTTTCCACCTGTTTGGAAAGAGCTGTGATGAAGGTTAGGAGCCAGGGTGGTCTTCTCCAGGAGGAAAAGGGAGACCCCTGGGAATCCCAGGCCAAGAAAGGAGAATCCTGGTCTGTGGTCCAGCCTTTCAAGATCTCTGGTGATTCTGCAGGTGGGCAAGACAGCTTGGACAGAGGGAATGGTAACCTACTGGCCCTGTGGACAGACCTTGAGGACCTGTAAGCCCCTCACCTGGTAAAAGGCTGGTCAGAAGCAAAAAAAGACCCTAGTGAATTCTCTTCAGTCAGGCCCCAGGCCCCAGCTCATTCTACCCTCCATTCTCCCCCATCTGATGCCACTGGAACCCCACCTTGTCCCAGACCCCTGAGATATCTTGTTTTATGTGTACTGCTAGGGGAGGTTAGCAGCAGCAGCAGCAGCTTGGGGAGGTACATACTGTGCTCCACTTAAGAAACAAATAGTCATTCAACAAACATTTCTGGAGTGTTCAAAATGCTCCATGCACTGTGCTGGTGGGGAATTCACGAGAAGGTTTCAAGGAATTTAGATGGTAGTTACCTTGTGGTAGCTCATTACAGTCCCTCCCTCTGTTTTGAGAAAGCCTTTGAGAGGAGGGGCTGTGGTTCTCTGTGTGTACACATCCCCTTGTAGACGAAGCTCTTAGGAGACTGGGACATGCTTATGAACATTTAAAAATGAACCAAGAAAATAAATAAAACAAAAATCAGAAATAGTCTGACTTTAGAGTAAGTTCAGTATTTGGCATGGCACAGCAGCAGCACTCTGGCAGGGCCCCCCAGTTGCTGGGGAAAGTCACAAAGGCTCAGAGCAGAGATCTCCCTGAGGACCCCAATTTTTGTGCAGAGCAAGGGCTAAGGGCATTGTGGGGGAAGGAACCTCCGGTCATCCTGAGAACAAAACTGGAGATGACCCTGGGAGGTAGAGAGGAGCTGTGCTGGGCTTGCCTGAGCTGCAGGCTGTAGGGGGTGGGGTAGGGGTGGGGGATGCTGGGTGGGAGAGCTGGGCAGGTTGAGTATGGACCGTGGCCAGCCTATGGCCACTGAATAGGGCTGTAATTAAGCTGTGGGTAGGTTTCTGGTCACACTCCTGTTGGCTGAGAACAAAGGCCCCAGGCGTCATTGCCCAGGGGGAAGGAGAAGGAGCAGAGGGAGGGGGCGGGGTAATCCAGAACCTGCTATTGGGTTGGGCAGCTGGCCTCCAGCTGGTCAGGGAACTCTGTGGGCACCTCTGGAGCCACCGGCAAGGTGGTAAATTCGGAGGGGCTTGAATCCTGTGAGGCCAGTGCTGATGCTAGAGGTGAAGGGGATCAGCCAGCAAGTGACCAAAGGGTCACAGGTTCATGGAGCAGGGGTTCTCACCCCTGACTGTACATAAGAATCACCTGAGCTGCTCCCTAGAGGTTCTGATGTAATTGATCTGGGACGAGGCCTAGGAGGCACTGGTATTTTCCAAAAGATTCCTAAGTGACCCAGAGTGCAGCCAGAGTTGAGAACTATCACTTGTTGGGAGCACAGGGCCCTGTTTTAAATCCTAGGGCTTCACCTCCCCCTCCCTCGAGCCCATAGCGATCAGAGGTCTTGCCTACTGGACCAAACAGTGCAGGTGCCCTGGGCCGAGAGGGAAATGGACAACAGAGTCTCCTAGGCCTGGCGGTGGGGCCTTTGGGAAAGTCCTCCTCTTCTTGAAACCCCCTCCCCCAGTGGAAAGTTACCCAGGGAAGCGGCTCTGGGCAGACAAGGCAAGATGGCTGGGGAGGTGCACTCGGGGGGTTCCCATGGCCTCTTCGGGCCCCCAGGAAAGGACCCTCCTACCTCACCCCCAGCCCCCCAGACAACACCAGGAGAACAGGCAGGGGAGCAGGAGGGAAGAGAGATAGACTCAGAGCACCTGAGCTGATGGAGCCCGACCCGGTTCAGGGACGTGCGCTGGTCCTGAATCATTTCCCGGATATAGCTCAACAGACCAGACTTAAAGGTTTTGGGGGGAAATCTTTTTTCCAAGTTCCTCGATCTGTCATCCTACTCCCCAACCCCCCCTGCCCCCCCTCCTCGCCCCGCTGGCCGGATAGGCCTGGACCAGTGTCCTCTCTCAGTTCCCCCTCAGCCTGCCAGCTCGGGCTTCTCCACTGAGCTCCCTGGACATTGTTTCCCACCTCAGGAAGTCTCTGATGCCCTGCGCTGGATTTTGTTTTCCTTGTTATCGGGACAACTAATATTTTTTCCTGTGCGGAAAAAAAAAAGAGATTTTCCCAAGCAGATTACAGCTGTCAGTGGCGGGGGGAGGGTGCTGGAGGTTGAGCCCTCCCTTCACCCTCCCTCTCTGCCACCCTTCCAGGGCAGGGCTTTTGAACCGAGGAGGAAGTGCTGGCCCAAGAGCCGGCCAGGCCAGCTGGAGCCAGTGACAACTCTCGCCTTGGGAGAAAAGTCGGGCCTCTATCTTCTGCCTGAGGGGCCCCTGCTCCCTGCTAAGAGGGCTGATCCATGGTCTGGGTCACATGCCCAAGGGCAGGGAGAGGGTCTGGGGCCTGCCTTGCCTCTAGTGGGTCAGGAAGAGCAGGCCACCCCGCAGTGCCCAGGGGGCAAGTTCTGTCTGAATGAATGGCACATCCTAGGCACGCAGTCATATGTGTGGATATACAACACACACACACATCCTGGGCTTCTGTATTCTTCCTAAGTAAATGCTCACTTTCTACATGAGGTGCTATGGTTCTCGGGAGAGGCCGTCTGGGCTTTTGGGGCTGGGAGCCTTAGCATAACCAGGATTGCAGCAATAAGGCCTTACCTAAGATGACAAAGTTTCTTTTAAGGTTCACAACAACAAACAGAAGGGCTTTAGATGTAGGTTACTCTATTGTTTGTGGTTTGCAAATGTAATAAGAAAACACCGCCCCCACCCAGCCCTGCACACTCCCGCAAGGTGGATGGTCAGCTCTGAAAGGGACCCTTCTATCTCTGTGTGATAGGCTCCACAGTGGGCTGTGTGCAGGGGTGAGCAAGGCTCTCTGTCCAGGGGGTAGAGGAAATAGGAGAATTTCTATTGAGATTAATTGTTTATCTAAAAAATAAGTTGAACTTTAATAATATTTAAAATGTGTTTTGACTGTACTATATAACCTATACAGAGATATTCATAATCTATTTGGAGACCACCACTCTGGGAGATCAGTGAGAGCTTTCAGACTGGGTGGGGGAAGGGAACTGTGGAGGAGGGGCTGGTGAGCTCTGGGTGCAGAACCATTTGGGCCAGGTCGGATGCCCAGACGTCACCAGCATTGTGGACTTTCCGGGCCATCACTGCCCGCTGTGGCCTCCCCTCTCCCTGCCCAACCTTTCAGGCCCCCTGTGTTCCCACTGGGTTCTAGGACCTTTGGCTGCCACACTTCCCACCAGGGAGAAAGTGGTCATGTGTGATGGTCCCTACACCCCAGGCTGGCTGAAGTGCTTCTGGGGTCCCTCTAGCTGCCCTGTATGCTGTGTCACCCCAAGAGAAAAGTCCCTGGCGGGAGGCGGCCCTCTGCCGGGAGGCTGTTTCCTCAACTGGCCAAGGTAAGAAGTGGGGGATTTCCAGCCCTGTCCATGGGCTGACTTAGTGCTGGGGGCTCCTCTCCTTTCTCATGCAGCCCAGGCCCCGGTGAAGACAGAAACCCCAGAGTTGGGCCCAGTTGTAGGCCAAGGGGTGTGGGAGCAGCAGAGTCTAAGCCCGCAAGTCTGCCCAGCTGCGACTCCCTGTTCCATAATGAGCCAAGTCCAAGGCAGAACCCCAGGGCCACACCTGGGGCCAACAGGGACCTAGTCCTGGAAGACCCCGGCAGGCCTCTTGGTGGGGAGTAGGACCTGGAAATCCAGAGCCACACTTACTCATGGTCCTGTGGGAAATGACTCAAATCAATGAATGCCCCTGCCTAACCCCAGCCTGCCCTGGTTCTGGTGGTCAGGGGAGTGGCAGGTCTGTATTTTTCCCTTTTCGGCTCTACTAACTGGCTGGTCCTTCCAAGGACGCTGGAGAATCAAAGGAGCCAATGTGAGCCCCTTGGGAGCTGGGAACCAGGACCCTCACATCCCAGACATCTTGCCCCAAAAGCTTGACCCCAGGAAAGGGGAGCCATACCCTAACAGCGTCCCCTGTCTTCCTGCACTGTGGTCATCTGAGTGGGGAGAGTGAGTGTGATCCTGGGAGCTGATGGGAGAGAGAATTAGGCAGATTTGGTGACCTGGTGATGGTGGTACACACAGATGCCCCAGCTCCAACGTCAGGTCACTTAGGCCCAAGTAATGGCTTAGGAAACAGCTCGACTCTTCCTCCACTTTCACGAAGATTCTCTCCTGCCGCAGACACTTGTGAGTTTCACTTCACTGCCTGGCTTGTATGTGTTTGCTGCATGTATTCATACCCAAGCTTGCAGGTTACTGTGACTAAGGCATGTGAGGTGGCGGAAGAGACAGGGACTCGTGCAAGGTCCCTGAGCATGAGAGCATCTGAGAGGTGAAATAATAAATCCAGATATCATCAATGCGGGCTGGCAACACACCATGATAATGTACATGCATTATCACCAATCTAAACACCAACCAATCCTCTGAGGAAGGTATCATAAGCTCCATTTTACAAATCAATAAACTGAGTGGAATTGAGAGAAGCTAAATGATCAGGTCACACGGTAAGCAAATTTAGGCGAGGATTTGAACCCAGGTCAGTCCAAGGCTAAGCCAGAGGTCTCTGTCAGGCTCTCTCAACATGGTTCTCTTCAGTTATGCTCCATCTGCTCCTTGTCTCTGAGGCTCTGGCTGCCCTAGTCTGAGGTGACCCACTCTCCCCCTCCCTCCCTCCCCTTTGGTCAAGGTGGCCAAGCAGAGCCTGTTCAAGGCTGTGTGGAGCCCAGATGCTGAGCCCAGACCTTCATACGTCTAGCCTGTGCCCATTTCAGAGAGGGTCTGGCTGGCCCTGGGCGGGATCAGTTAGGGCAGAGCTGGGGCAGCTGTTTACAGTAAACAGAAAGCTCCCGAGGAAGGAAGGAGGGGAGGAGCTGGGGTCGTCATGGAGACGGGGAAGAGCAGCAGGGCCTTGCCGGGATCCACAGTTACTGGTAACGCATCCCTGCCCCTTCTAGAGCTGAGAGGGCCCATGGAAGGTCCAGACGGGCAGCCTAGGCAGGAGAAGCAGGGGCAGGTTGGGCCTCAGAGCCGTGCCTGCTGAGAACACACTCTCACCTCATTACATATTTCTACTTATTGCTAACAATAACAACCACTGTTTATTGAGCTTTTTTTAACAGCAGGCCTGACGCTAGGTCCTTGAGAGTATGTTTTCATATTTAAGCCTAAAAACAACCAGGAGACAGGCAGAATAACACTCTCTAATTGACAGAAGAGGAAATTGAGGTTCAGAAAGATGAAGCTGTTTGTCAAGATCACACAGCTTGTGACAGAGCAAAAATTTTTGGATCAAGAACTCTTTACCAAGGCAGATAGGAGATGAGCTAGCAAGCGAAGCTCTGAGACTCTCAGCTGGTGGGGAAACTGAGTCCCTTGGGTACCAAGGGGACTTTCCCAGGCTTCTGGCATTAGTCAAAGAGATGGCTGGGGACAGAACTAGTGTGTTCCAGCCCTAACCACTAGACCACACGGCTTCTCCATGCCTGAGCTGGGAAGGTCCAAAGAGAAACTCCCTTTCCAGCCCCAGCCCAGACTGTACATTCTCCCCCAGCTATCAGGCTGCCCCTGTGGAGGCCAGGGCTAGCCAGGGTGCTGTGGGGGATGCTGGGGGGTTTCTGCCCACACATATGGTTTCCAGATTCCAGGGGATGAAAAGGAGGCCCTTGGGGGCGGAAATGGGGGATGTGTGATGACAAATTTAGACTGATTGCTTTAAAAAAAAAAAAAAAAGAGGCCGAGAAACCCTAAAAAATAAAAGCAAAAAGTCCGCTAGAAAAACCAAAGGGAATTATTTGATTGCAGAGCCAAGTGCCGTGAGGTAGAACATGGTTTAAAGTGGAACAGTACCAAGTCTCCTGACTGTGCTCAGAGGGTGACAGGGAGGAAGAGGAGTTCTGTCTGCTGTTTCTGGCTTCACCCCCTGGACTTTGGGACAAGACTAAAGTCGGGCCTGGCTAAAGTCGGATGTCTGGAGTTCAGGAGCACTTGTTGGGGGGGCTCCCCTGTAAAGATTGGGCCTTTCCAATGCCAAGGATCCTGGCTTGTGGCCAGGGGTCCCCACTGGCTCACAGAGCGAGTTGCCCTAGGGGAGGCTCCAGCTGGTCTGTACTGAGAGCATGTAAAAAGATGAACTGTAAGGTGGGGGTCTGGGGTGTCTCTGAGTCCCAGCCTTAAAGGGAAATCGCCAGGAACAGAAGGTAAAGAGAAGACAGCTGCCTGGAATTCTGGCCTGCAGCAGGCCCCAAAGGTCAAAGGTCAAGGGGGGACAAGGGGGACTTCCTGAGGCTCTCTGGGGAGTGCCAGCCAGCCAGGCTGTTGTGCAAGCTCTGGGCTGGACCAGAAGGGCAAGCTGGCAGAAGAGCCGTGCCTGCCCTAGTCCTCTCAGCCTCTCCTATCTGTTCCCTGGAGCTGGAGTAGTGCCCTCTCTCCTCCAGATCAGACCCCGCCCCCCAACAGCACCCCGTCCCACCTCACTGGCCACACTCTATATGCTTGAGGGCGTCCCCTCTCATACTCATCCTGAATCTCTCCTCCCCAGAACCACCATCTTTTGAGAAGCAGAAAAATCTCAAGTAAGCGTCTTTCTTCCAATTCCACTCCGATTTCTGACATGATCAGAAGGGTTTGTGAGGGGAGAGCCATGAGAGGGGGGTCACAGGCTCTCAGCTCTAGAGGAACAGGCACAGAGGAGAGTGGAGGTGAAGCAAGCGTCAGGGGTGTGTGGGCGCCGGGCCCTGGGTTAACCACAGATGTGCTGCCCTGCTCTCCCTAGGCTCACGTGAGCCTCTCAAGGTCTCTTATGTTTGAGTTTAGCAGGTGAAGAAATTGAGATTCTGAGGGTGTGATTAAACTGACAGCTGGTAAATAGCAGAGCAGAGACTTGCACTTGCTCTTTCCAGATCGCCTCTTTGTCTCTCAGCTCAGCCCACCTGACTGGAGATGGAGAGCGAGCACAATAAAGGGTCTAGGACCGTATCTTGCCTGGAGAATCCCAGGGACGGCAGAGCCTGGTCGGCTGCCGTCTATGGGGTCGCACAGAGTTGGACACGACTGAAGTGACGCAGCAGCAGCAGGACCATATCTGGCTCCCAGAAGGTGTGGGATCGTTACTGACTGATGCTGAATCTCCTGGAGAAGGGACTGGATCCTGGATGGAGCCTGGTGTATCACAGATTTCTCCTCTTAGATTCAGCATCTGCAAGAACAGGAGGTGGGGTTGCCAGCTCAGTGGTTTTCCAACTTGCATTCTGGGCATCCTGGCATCTCATAGAAATTGGGATGGGGGAGAAAGGACAGTGAGTAAAGATGTTCCCTGCCTTCTTCCAGCCCAGCTCCCATCAGGGAAGCTCAGCATATCAATATAAGGTAGTGGACATCCATAAGGGACACTTTTATTTGAATAAGGGTCCCACAGCACTCTGTGACCTCTACCTGAGGTCTCTGCAACTCTGACCTTCTGGGAGCCGTGATCAAGGCAGTTTCAGGTCCTGGGCTGGGGAGAGAAGCCAGAGGATCTAGTGAGGGAAATGCAGGAAACCATGTCTGGGCTCCTAGCCCTATGGCAGGAAGCAGGTTAAGGTCAGAGCCATGAGATCAGGCCTCAGCAGAGGAGGTGAGCTAGAGATACATGGCACTTGCCTCTCCACCCGGGAAACACAAATAGACCTTTGGCCACAGCAGCCTGGAAACCAGAAGTAGCACCCATCTTCCTGGGGGCCAAACCTATGTCCCTTTCTCCTTTTCTTCCAGGCCTGCTTGGGCTTGTTCTCAGTGGACATCAATTGTGGTCGCCAGCCTAGGGCCACCCTAACCTCCCATGACCTCTTGGCTCCTGCTGCTCAGTTCACAGGCTACTTCAAGGTGAAAGCTGAGAAAAGGCAAAGCTGCTCACGGAGAGGAAAGCCCCTAATAGAGGGCATTCAGTGGGCAAGGCTAATCACCTTGAAAGAAGGACCCTACTTGGTGCTCCTTTATGAGCCAGCCCTAGACAAAGCTGTCCCTGTGCCTCCGTTTTCCATTTTGGAAGCTGGGCATAAGAATGGTATCCCTCTCCTGGTGGCTTCAGCATGTATAGCTCCCAGCATGTACAGTCTCCATGCTCTAGGTGAAGGAGGACGCAGAGGGTGGCCCTAGAACTAGAACTATCTAGCATCCTCCTTCTGTCCCACTGCTCATCCTGGGCCTGCCTCTGACCACCATTCACCATCAACCTGCTGCAGGGCCCAGCCTCTCTCCATGTAAGCAAAGCTTGCCAGCAGGGTCCTTTGTGGGGTTGCTCCCCTGTGGCACTGCCTAGGGGCCCCACCATGGGGCAACAGATGGACCTATGGTCTCTACAGAACAATGGTGGGGGAGGGGCCCTGGCATCGCCTGCCCCAAACAGGAAGCGCTGCATGAGCTTCAAAGAACTGGCAGGGCCAAGGGGCTGAGTGGCTGGAGCCGGTGCCAGGACCGGCGGCTGCCTGAAGAGATGCCTGCCAGGCTCGGGATGCCCAGCCTGCAGTGGGGGTGGGGCTGCAGTGGCAAGGGCAGGCAGCTGGGTCTTGGCCGAGGACGCTTTGCACCCTCCGTGCAGCAGCCTCTGACCTGGAAGCAAGCTGAGGGAAGGGCGCTCGCACTCAAGGCTGTTTCCCGGCTCTGCTGCCACCCGCCCGCGGGACTGCAGGTTCTTTCCCAGACCACAGTGGGTCTGGCCCTCCAGCAAGTAACCGTGAGGGGCAGGGCTGGCACTAAGCCTGCCGCCCACTCCCTGCCTCCTGCTCCCAGCTGCACTGCTCAGAGCCTTTTCCTCTCCACTTCCTGTTCACACAGGGGGGGGCGGGAAGTGGAGGGAGGAAGCTGGGGGGAGGCGTGTAGGGGGGACCCATTGAATAAAAGGAATTAACCGTTTCCCTCCTCTGACCTCTGGGAATTTCCGCCTGTGAAAGTGTCTCGAAGAATCTGCAGAGTTGAGGGAGCAGGGAGGAGGTGTGCCCCTCTTGGCCCCCTCCCCCGGTGTCAGTGGTGGGGCCAGATAACTCCCTCTGGGCCCCCTAACCTTTTGTTTCCCTGGCGCCAGGGGGGCAGCGCCAAGGGCAGCCTGGAGCCTGGTGGCCCCCTCCCAACTAATAGGGTTAGTGTGTCCGGCCTGCGACGCGAGCTGGGCGCAGCGGGGCAGGAGGGGGCTGAGCAGGAACTGCTGGGAGTCGGTGGTCCCTGGGGAATGAGCTCACACCCGGGCTGTCCGGGCTCTGAGCCCTGTGCCCTCCCTGCCAGGGTTGGCTTTGGCCAGGAGAAGGGCGGTGGGCAGTCGGCCGAGCATCAGACGTGGGGCGGGCACACCCTCGGGGGCCACTCCCCCTGGGGCAGAGGAAAGGAGCTGGTGGGTTAGGGAAGCCAGTAGACAGCGCCCCCTAGTGCCCGCTGCTGACTCGGCCAGGCGCCCCCCCCCACCCCCCGCCAGCGCCCCACAAGGGCCCTCTCAAGGGCGGGCCTCAGGAAGCACCTGCTCCCCAGGACCAGTGGCCGCCCTGCATCTCCCCCAGGTGGCTTCCTTGTTTACAGGCCTCCTGCCCTGATCCCAGCGTCACTGCCTGTGGCCACTCCTCCTATTTCCAGTGACCGCTCCAGAAGCAGCTCATTCATCTTGGCCCCTGCCCACGCAGCTGCTCCCTCACCCCACCCCACCCCCTCCTGGTCCTCCCCCCAGGCTTAAGGCCAAGGCCCTGAGGGCCTGCTCTCTTCCCTCCACTCCAGGCCTTGCTTGGTTTCCAGGGATCTAAGAGCTGTGGCTTCCCGTTGCCCTGACTCAACGGAACCCCATTCTGTCGGTGCCAGAGAAGATTGGGGCCTTTTTCCAGGAAAGAGGAAGCAGCCTAGGACCAGATGGGCAGGCTTAAGAGAGGACAGAAGGGGCAGGGGTGTCCCAGGCTGTCTTAGCCAAGTCTTCTGAGAGGAGGGAACAGTAGGGCAGCGTTTGCTCAACTAACATGTTATTAGGCACCCATTATGTGCAAAGACAGAAGCCCCAAGCTGTTCCAAGTAAGCAAGAGACCAGGCCAGTGGCAGGCCAAGATTTACCTAGTATTGACAGCGGGGAGCAATACCCTGAGCCCTGGACTGGGCATGTCTAGGTGTGAGGGGAACCTTAGGCCACATGGAGAGGAAGGGAGCAGGAGGCCCCCCAAATCTTCCGGGGACACCGGACAGGGAACAGGATTAGGATGGGACCCTACACCCATTTGTTTCCTCTTTTGCTCAGGGGGAAGATGGGGAGGCTCATCAATGGACAGCTTCTGGCCCTATCCCTTGGCAGGGGCCATGAACAAACCCTGTCGTTCTAGTGGTTGGGGAAGAATCAGCAGGACAAGATTCTCCAAGGACTGCACAGGATAAAAATTTTGGGAGTGGATTAGGCTCCTCGGAAGAGAGAAGCCTGCCATCACTAGCCAGGCGACTTGACCCCAGCCTGATTCCAGGAACACTCACTAGTTATTTTGTCTCAGTCTGGGCAGCTGACCGACCACACCCATAAAGCTGGGCAGTGGACTGTGAACAACAGTCCATGGAGCAAAGGGTGCTCAGCTGATGTCACAGGAAGGCCCTGCTTCAGGACGTCCTGGGGCTTAGCCTCAAGCTACAACTAAAGCAGCATAAGTTGGGGGGATGGGTAGGTCATAGGAGCTAGACGGAGAGAAAACATCTGCCAAATGTTATGGATGGCAGCAACGGCAGTCTCACCTCCATGGTGGACCTCTGCATTACAGTTAAGGGACTTCCCTGGTGGTCCGGTGGTTAAGACTCCATGAAAAAGTGAAACAAACAACAACGAAAAACCAGTGTTATGATTAAATGCCAAATAGCGGTAGGGCAGTATTAAAATTGGGCAGAAGTTGAGAAGGCAGGGTTCCAGGCTGGTGAAGAGACAGGCAAGCAAAATCTAGCATGTGTAAGAGTCAGTGGAGGGAGGAACAATGAGGGGCTTAGATTTATGATTAGGCATTGAGATTAGCAGAAAAATCCTGGGACAACCAGGGAGGGAACAGACCAAGCAAGCACTAGTGAAGAAAGTGACTTGAGAAGTCAGCGCCCCCAGGTACCTGAGTGTGGAGAGTTCTGTGGGGAGCAGCACCATCTGCTGGCCAAAAGGAAGAACAGACCCTGCTCCTAGACTGGAGAGTGCTGTGCTTAGTTGCTCAGTTGAGACTCTCTGCAAACTCATGGAGTGTAGTCCGCCAGGCTCCTCTGTCCATGGGATTCTCCAGGCAAGAATACTGGAGTGGGTTGCCATGCCCTCCTCCAGGGGATCTTCCAGACCCAGGGATCGAACCCAGGTCTCCTGCATCGCAGGCAGATTCTTTACCATCTGAGCCAGCAGGGAACCCCATGAATACTAGAGTGGGTAGACTATCCTTTCTCCAGGAGATCTTCCTGACCTAGGAATCGAACTGGGGCCTCTTGCATTGCAGGCAGATTCTTTACCAGCTGAGTTACCAGGGAAGCCCAGACTTGGGAGGGTAGGCCTTAGAGCCCAACCCAAGTTTGGAGTCAGAAAGAACAGAGTGAAGGCAAAGAATCAAAAAATCATCCTGTCACATCTCCAGGAGGAGCAAGGGCCAAGGCTTGAAAGTGTGCAGGGCCTTGGCAGCTTCCTGTGGCACCCCAGCCCTTCTTGCAGATCACTCACACGCCGCTCTACCCAGCATCAACACAAAGGCACCAACTCCAGAGTACCAGGGCAATGCAGACAGTTTAATGCTCTCCACCATCTCCCACTGTCCTCCAGGAGGCTCTCTGACCCAGGGCAACCCTCACACTGGAGCCCCAGACAGTGTGTGCACAAGAGTAGGCCCACTGTCAGCCCCACATCTCACCCCAACCCATGCCCAGGGCTTGGGGGGCTTGTCTTTTCACCTGTGGGACCAAGAAGCAGACAGAAGAGTGCTTCTGAGAGAGACAAGCCATAGCGAAAAGGAAGGTCAGGAGGTAATGCTCCAGAAGAACAGGTGTGTGGAGGCTGAAAAGAGCTGCTAGACGCAGGGGGACAGTGATGGGGTCAGAACTCTGACTTCTCCAGGCCATGGCCCTCTACTGGGAAGCAGGCTTACGGCCTGGGCCAAACAGCAGCTCTAAGGCAGCTCTGAAGACCAGCACAGGCAGCCGGCAGAAAGCATCACAGCTGACACCTGAGGGCAACAGGGATAGCTGCACTCCCCCCACCACCGTCCCAGCCCAGCAGCCTCCAGGAGACTGAGCACAGATGATGCTGTGGCTTTCCCAAGAAGGGACAGACCCCCGACCGCCTGCCCGCCTATCGGGGTTGACATCTTCCTACAACCAGCTGAGGTGCTCCTCCTCGTAGCGCTGGGGGTCAATGAAGGGCCGGTCAATAGAGCGGATCATCAGCTCTCCACAGTACACGCACTCAGCGGCCACGAGTTCATCCAGGTCAGCCTTGAGCTGTTCCCGACTGGGCCCCCCGGCAGCAGTGCCCCCCTCAGCCTCCTTAGCCCGGGCAGAGCCCTTGGCAGGGGGTGGAGCAGCTCCCAGCTTTCGTTGTAGCTCCTCGAGCCGGGCCTGCTTGTAGGCCGGCAGGCCGGGCCGCACAGCCTGCAGCAGGCAGTCTGCATGGAACATGTGGCCGCAGAGGAAGAGGTAAAAGGGGCGGTTGAGCAGGGGGAAGTCGCAGGTGGCACATTTGTCCTGGGGCTCTACGGTGCCATAGCGGCCCCGCAGCTCCTGCAGGTCTCTCCGGATGCGCTGGGCACTGGCTGTGGCCTCTTCCATCTCTCGCTGTAGCTCTTGGATGTGGTGATTGTAGGCCTTCAGTGAGCTGCAGATGGCCTCCTTGAAGTGGTCAATGGTGACGAAGTCAGGAAAGAAAGGCAGCACGTCTTCAATCTTGAGCAGGGGGCAGCTGGCCAGGCAGGCCATGGCCGTCTGCACGTCTTCCTCCTCCTGCACCACGTGCCGCGCAATCTTCAGCCACAGCTTCTTGCGCAGCTCCTCGTCTTCCTCAGGAAGGTCAGCACACTGCTTGGCCAGGTCCACGTCCACCTGTAAGGAAGCTGAGACTGTTAGGGTCAAGTCCCCTCCCCACCCAGGACAGAGCCTGTGGGAAAGACAGATGCCCGAGAGAACGGATGCCCAGCACTCCTGGCAACAAGAAAGATTGGGCTTCTGGGGGCTGAGAGAGGGGCTACTGAAACAGGAAGGAACCTGAAACAGGAAGGCCCGTCAGTAACGGGCCTGTCCCTGTCAGAGCTACGCAAATGCTACTTATTGATGGTGGGCCTGCAGTATTAGTGAAGTTAAAAATCACCTGGGGAAATACCTAAAATACAAATTTTTGGGCCCTCACCCAGACATTCTGATTCAGTAAGTCTTGGATTCAAACCCAGGAATTTGATTTTTTTTTCTTTTTCTTTTGACTGCAATGCATGGCTGGCAGGATCTTAGTTCCCTGACCAGGGATTGAATCCGCGCCCTCGGCAGTGAAAAGGCACAGTACTAACCACTGCACAACCAGGAAATTCCCTCAAATTTTAAATAGCACTTTATACAATCCAAAGTAGGTGATAATTCATGATCTGTGCAATGCAACTCAGCACCTTCCCATTCTGCAACTGTGGCTAGCATGTATGCAGAACTTACCTGCGAGGGAAGTGCTTATTATATTATCCCTATTTTGCAGCTGAATAACCTGACGCAAAAAGAGGTTCAGAAACCAGTCTGAGGTTACACAGCTTAGTACAAGGCAGAACCAGAATTCAAACCCTAACTTCTGAGTTGTGTTCTTCACCTCTATACAACAGCTCCTCTGTGGGAGAGGCCAGCACCCCTTAGCCACGGTCCCACCCCCCAACTTTCAGCATGTCATGCTTTCTAGTCTTCTCTCCCAGATGGGGTCAAGGATCACCAGCTCACCTGCAGGGCCAGGTCCACAGCCTCCTCATACAGCTCCAGGACCTTGTAGACGTGGACACAAGCACGGTGGTGGCCGTGCTCAGCGCAGAGCCGTAGCGCATACTTGAGATCATAATGCACGCGGTGCGGGCTGGCCCCGGCCTGCTCCAGGTAGGCCAGCAGTGAGGCTGGTTGGCCCCGGGCATAGAGCGACAGCAGGTAATTGTGAATGGCCTGCTCGGTCTCGCCCAGCACGTTCACGCAGAATTCCATGTAGCGGATGGCTTGGCTCACCTGCTGGGCCTCACCACCTTGGCTATAGTTCACCAGGGCAGGAATGAGCTGCCGGGCATCCAGCCGGCTGCCCATCTCAATCCAGGCGTCCACCAGCTGGCGAGGGATGTGACGGATGAGGATGGGTGAGAACTTGTAGAAGAGCTGGGGGTCACGGTGGCGGGCCAGCACGGCCAAGGCCTCCTCGTAGGCCTCATGCTGGCAGTGGTAGGCAACGACGCGCTCGTAATCCTGCATGATCACAGCGAAGTACACCATGTGCTCCGTGTCCCCGTGGCTGGCCAACAGCTCGTGGATGGAGGCCCGGCTGGCGAAGAGCCACTCCTTGTGGCGAGGGCTACTGAGGAAGGAGCGGAAGCGCTCTCGGGTTTCCCGGTAGAGGTTCAGGGCGTCGGGGTCACCCTGCAGGGCCCCGAGCCGGCTCAAGTAGAGCTCCGTCAGCCAGGCGGTCAGCAGGGTTGCCTGGGTTCGCTCAGAAGGCTTCAAACTGGCCAGTTTTCGCTGCAGGAACTCGGCCAGCGCCTCCTCCTGTCGGGCCTCCAAGAACTTAAGGGCGATCTCTTCAAAGTAGCTCTGAGTCAGGGCATAGCAGCGGGCGCTCTCCAGGTAGCGACGCTGGCGGAAGCAGAAGTCAGCCTCCCGGGCCAGGACTGTGTCCAGGCAGTCAGGCCGCTCTCGACAATACTCCTTGGCCAGGTCGAAGCGGTTCATGTCTAGGTAGGTGCGCCAGACATCCCGTGCCTCCCGCTGTACGTGGTAGCGGAAGACAGCCCGCTCGGTGTGGGCCCACAGGTGGCCCGTGGAAGAGTCCTTCACCATGTGCTTCAGCGGCCCGAACTTCTCCAGGAAGTGGTCCCGCAGCACCACCTGCCCCGTCAGCGTGCACACCGCCTCCACCCGGTCTGCCAGCAGCAGCAGGAAGTGGAACTGGGTCAGGACGATGGCCAGGGGTGGGCTGGCCCCAGGACCCACGCCCTCTGGGTACTCCCAGACCCGCTCCTCGCTCAGCAGCGAGTCCGGACGTCCGCAGTCCAACGATCCATACAACACGCCATCTCCCATCATCCAGGCGAAGGCCCGGGGCGCAGAGCGCAACTTGGGGGTGTAGAAGGCCAGCTCGCTGTAGCCCAGACTGCTGGGGAACTCACGGAATGGGGGTGGGTGGTCAGCGTAGGCAGCAAAAAGCCCCGAGAAACCCTGGGCTTCAGCTCCCTCCGCCACTCGGCCTATAAACTGGAAGAGGCGCTGCCGAGTGGTGGCGATGACAAAACCGCGCCCTTCAGGGCCCCGCTCAGCCTCAAGGGAGCACACAGGTGCTGGGCCCCCTTCTTCATTTAGAACGTACAATGGACGGAAGTAGAGATCCGGGGCAGGGCCAAAAAGCCCACCCTCGCTGGCCGAAAGCTCTGCTTCGAAGATCTGCCCTTGGGCGGTGCCGACCAGGATGGGGCCCGTGCTGCTCTCGGTGCCCAGGGCCTTATTCCAGCCCACACTCTCCACCAGCTGCCCCTTCCAGCGTGCCAGGGGCCGAACCTTCTGTCCATTACGATTCACATAGAGGACCTCAGTGCTGCTCAGAGCAATCAGCAGATGAGAGCCTGGAGGGGGGCAAAGCATGGCACCCTAGAGGATGCTGCCTACCCGCCCTCAGGTACCACCCACCCTGGCAGTGACCCACCCTCAACAGTCCCCTCCCCCACCTCAGAACTCTATCGCCACTCACCAGTAGGGTCCAGGAACATCTTGTGAACTTTGGCATCATCCTTGCGCCCCAGCTCCACATGGTTGGGTTCATTGGCTTTGCCCAAGTCAATGCTGTCGAGACAAGAGTCAGAGCATGACTCCAGAGGAGAGCAGAGCCTTTTTATGAATCACAGACCTCTTTATAATCAGATGAAAGGCACAACCTTTCCTCCCTGAAATCTACACAGACACATAAAATTCTGAATACAATCCCAAGGGAACTCTGAAACACATATGGGGTCCTCCTTCAGAACCCTCAGCTCTGAGAATCTACTTCATTTTGAGAAGTCACTAAGCAGAAGTCTTTTGTTTCTGCTCAACACACCCCCAGTGCCTCCAGGAAGATGGGCAGGGACATCCCAGAATTCTGGGGTAAAAAGGGAACCACCAATAGTAGCTAATGGTTATTGAGCACTTTCTAGATACCCAGCACCATGCTAAGAGCTTGAGCTAGTATGACCTCAATTAATCTTCACAATAATCTTGAGGGGTATTCCCTTAAGGTTATTCCCTATTTTAAGGTATTTCCCTTATTAAAACCTTTTCAAATGATACACTCATTCTAATCAAAGAATCAATGCAAAATTGTATGAAGGGGAACTTCCCTGGCGGTCCAGTGGTTAAGAATCCGCCCTGCAAAGCAGGGAATGAGGGTTTGATACTCTTGCCTAGAAAATCCCATGGACGGAGGAGCCTGGTAGGCTGCAGTCCATGGGGTTGCTAGGAGTCAGACATGACTGAGTGACTTCACTTTCACACACTGGAGAAGGAAATGGCAGCCCACTCCAGTGTTCTTGCCTGGAGAATCCCAGGGATGGCGGAGCCTGGTCGGCTGCCGTCTATGGGGTCGCACAGTCGGACACGACTGAAGTGACTTAGCAGCAGCAGCAGGGAACTAAGATCCCACAAACCTCAGGGCAACTGAGCCTAAGACCCGCATTGAATATCCCATGTGCCACAACTAAGACCCCACACAATCAAATTTAAAAACAAAAAGTAAGTATGTATGAAGAAAAAGTTAATGACTTTCCTTCTAAATTCCTGTTATTCCCAGCAGAAAAAACTGATATTAATATCTGTCTCCATGTTCACAACATAAAGTTATTTTATCACTGTTTTTATAATTTATACCTTACTTTTCTCAATGATATTTCATGAACATTCCACCGGGTCAATAGATACAGCTTTCATTGTTTTAATAACTGCATAATATTTCCTTTTATGGCTGAATCATAACTTAATCGTTTTCCTACTGATGGGCATTCAGTTTGGGTCTAGTTTTTCCTACCAGTAACATGGTTGCAATCAACATCCTTATATATATACCTTTCAAACTGCTAGTTTTCTTTCTATGATTTGAATTCCCCAAAGTGGGACTGTCAGGAAAGTCACAGATACTTTAAAGTTTAACAGACATTTCTTTTCCAAAAGGTGGTGGCAATTTATACTCTTTTCAGTAATATACGAGTCCATCTCTGTATATCTTCACCAGCATCATACATTGACATTTTAAACTCTTGCTAATCTTATGAGTTAAAAATAATAGTATCTTAGTTGTTTTATTTTTTTCAATTTTTTTGCCATACCGCACAACATGAGGGATTTTAGTTCCCCAATCAGGGATTGAACCTACGTCCCCTGAATTGGAAGCACAGAGCCTTAGTCACCAGACCACCAGGGAAGTCCCTTACTGTTATTTTAATTAGCATTTCCCACAGGTTTAAAATATTTTCAGATGTTTACTGGAAATCTGGAGTTCCTCTTCTGCGAACTGCTTGTTTATATTGTTTACCTTTCCTTTTCTACTGAACTGTCTTTTTCTTATTAATTTGAAAGGGTTTTTTAAGGAACAGGAATTTAAATCTTTAGTCATATATGGAAAAACATTATTTTCCCACCATCTTTTGTCCTGACCTGCTTCATGTGCTTTTCTATTTTTACTTTGTCATAACAGCAATTACTACATAGTCAAATCTATCTTTTCCTTTGTGGATTCTGGATTTTCTAGCTTGAGTAAGAAGGTCTCCCTTAAGCCCAAGAACTTAGAAATTTATTAAATATTCTTTAATATTCACACTGCTTATTTTTTATATTTAAATAATTATTCTACTTAGAATTCATTTTTGTGATACAGAGATTTAGCTCTGTTTCATCTCAGACGGTTATTCTGAATAGAACCTTTTGTCATGTATTATTTTCATTTACTTGAGATATTTCCAGTTTTATTGAGATATTTTATTTCTGCTGCTACTGCTAAGTCACTTCAGTCGTGTCCGACTCTGTGCGACCCCATAGACGGAAGCCCACCAGGCTCCCCCGTCCCTGGGATTCTCCAGGCAAGAACACTGGAGTGGGTTGCCATTTCCTTCTCCGATGTGTGAAAGTGAAAAGTGAAAGTGAAGTCGCTCAGTCATGTCTGACCCCTAGCGACCCCACGGACTACAGCCAACCAGGCTCCTCCATCCGTGGGATTTTCTAGGCAAGAGTACTGGAGTGGCTTGCCATTGCCTTCTCCGATTTTATTTCTACTTATAGTGAATTTATTTCAGAACTCTAGACAGTTCCACTTATCTACATGACTAACTTTGTGGGTTGGTACTGTTTATAACGGGCTTCCTTGGTGGCTCAGTGGTAAAGAATTTGCCCGCAATACAGGAGACCCTGGAGAAGGAAATAGCAACCTACTCTAGTATTTTTGCCTGGGAAATCTCATGGACAGAGAAGCCTGGTGGGCTACAGTCCATGGGGTCACAAAGAGTTGGACATGACTTGGTGACTAAACACACACACACACAGTCTGTAACAGATCAAGGGACATGTTCAGAGAGACCAGGTGACTTGCTCAAGATTCCATTGCTGTAAGTGGCAGAGCTGAGCTCTGAGTCCAGGTTTACTACACTATATCAGTTCTCTCTGTGAAAGGATAGGCTATTTCCCAAAAATTCCAAATCACTGTTTCACCTGCCCATGGAAGAAAGACCTGGTCAGTCAACAGTTCCAAAATACCACCAATCCATTTCCTACATTCCTAAACCTTCTGGGTCTTCATTTACCGGAGTAGTGTATCCTTGCCGAGGCTCATGCAGAGCTGATTGCAAGAGACGACAAGACTGGTGATGCGCTCGGAAGGGGTAAAGTCAATGCGCTGCTTCGTGAAGATGGGTGCTTCCTTCTCTAGCTGAGCATTCACATATCCTAGGCAAGGAGCAAAGGAAAGGTTAACTATGAAACAGAGGAAGGGCAAGAAGAGGCAGATTGCTCCTCTCCACCTTCCCAACATATTCCTACCCCAGGATGTTGGTTCAGTTCAGTCACTTTAAATACCAATATATCAAGCACTTTACTAATCACCTCTACATTAGTCCTAGGCTACATTATAGGTTCTGGGCTCTTCCCACACCTCTGAAAGTATTAAGGGACTGATTCTTTGAACACTTGCTGCTGCTAAGTCACTTCAGTTGTGTCCAACTCTGTGCGACCCCAGAGATGGCAGCCCACCAGGCTCCCCCGTCCCTGGGATTCTCCAGGCAAGAGTACTGGAGTGGGTTGCCAATGCCTTCTCCCCTTTGAACCCTTAGGATGCTATTAAACCACTATGTACCTGCTCCTGGTGGTAATGAGGGAAAGTTTGAGTGTTCTCCCGTATCAGTCTTTGGCCAAGCAATCCCAGCTCAACTAAAGTTGTCTAGTTCCACTTTCTTCTCTCCTCCCTGCCCACGCAATAATGCTCTCAATGAGTCTCCAGAAGAATGAGGACAGAGGGATCCCTGAGAAACCCTTCCAATCAGTTGGTTAACAAACTGCTGGCACTTTCTCTCTAGCCTTTACTTTCATTTCTCTATCACCACTCAAAATATTCCTTCACTTCAGATGCCTCTGCCAACTCTGTACTACTTTCTACAAAAACTTCCCCTCACCATCCAGCTGCAAACAGCTCTACCAAAAGCTTAAGATACTTCATTTCCCCCTGTTCAGTGACAGAGTTCCCTCTAGGCTCATCCCTCCTTCCCCTACAGCACTCCCCTTTCACCAGTTCTTTACTCTTTCTCTTACCTCCAGAAGGGCACTGATGGGAAAAACACTGAATCAGATGAAGCCTATTCTCATCTGAACCTATTCTCAGTTTTCCCAACTGCTGCCCTCTAAGCAAGTCACTTCCTTATCTGAGTCCCAGTTCCCTCTTAGAAGGACTCTAGTGGCATGGCCTAGATCACGCGGCTGTGCTTGCTGCTCTTTCAAACTTCGACCATCCACCGCCTGGAGGCCATGAGAAACTGAGGAGAACCAAGGGCCTAGATCCAGACTGCAGGTCCAGGAGGTGAACCCGAGCTCCTGGAGCCACCCCCTCCGCTCCTCCCATGCAGATGCCAGGAGAGCCGAGAGGTGCAGCGGCGCCCTCACTTCCCTTACCCGAGTGGGGAATGCCCACGCTGGGGCAGCCAGGCTGCAAGACGGTCGAGCGGGACAAGGAGTCCTCGTATTCATCCAGGATAGACGCCATGGTGCCCGGCCTCTGGGTCCTCCGTCCCAGGGATTACAACAGGGCTCCCCCCAGGGATCCCCGTCTCCCCGGATTGGAAGCTGCGACTCCCCAACCTCGACAGGAATCTGACAGATCCTGGCAATCCGCCACCGCCAACTCCTTCTCTTTAAAATCCTGAGAATCTTTTCACTCTCTCCTTATAGAGCGAGAAGATCGGAGAGCCCGCCTCCTTGAATTTGGCGCAGTCCTGCACCCAACTCACGCCCCCAAGAGAGCACCGGTTCCCCTTAGCCGATCTCAGGTGATCCCAACCTCGCCCGAGCACCTCAGCTGACTCCCGCCCCTGGGACGCACGCCTATAACGTAACTTCCGGGTTCTCAGAGGCCCACGTTTGCTGGCGCAGGAACGTCGCGGAGCCGGCCCTTGGGAGGTGGGGCGAGGGTTGCGGTGGGCGGGGCGGGGTGGCGGTAGGGGCGGGGTCGGCTGGCGGGAGGGCGGGGCTATGGCCTAGCTGGCTCTCCAGCGGAGTGCTCCGATCTCTGCTGGGGAGAGTCCGAGCTGGTGGTGGTGGTTTAGTCACTAAACCATGTTCGACTCTTGCGACCCCATGGACTGTATGTAGCCCGCCAGACTCCTCTGTCCATGGGATTCTCCAGGCAAGGATACTAGAGTGGGTTGCCATTTCCTTCTCCAGGTGATCTTCCTGACCCAGGGATTGAACCTAGGTCTCCTGCACTGCAGGCAGTTTCTTTACCGACTGAGCTACTCAGGAAGCCCCTAGGTGGGGGACGGACCCCGCTGAACACAAGCCCCACCCTCCTGAACTCTGCTGCAGTTCTAGACTTTGACACCAGGAGGCAATCCTGGCTTTCTCAATCGCCTTCCCAGACCCGCCCAGCGCAATCCAGCCTCAGCCTCTGAGAAGGTCCCCAGCATTTTTGACGCCCAGGCTTCCCTCCCGCAGATCACTCAGCCTCTCTGGTCAGCTCCCGCTCGCACGTTTAAAAATAGTCCATTGCCCTAGGTCCCCAGTGAAGGAAAAGGCAACCCACTCCAGTACTTTTGCCTGGAGAATTCCATGGACAGAGGAGCCTAGAGGGCTGCAGTCCATGAGGTCGCAGAGTCGGACACGACTAAGCGACTAACACACACACTAGGTCCCAGGAGAACATTCCTTTCTTCAATCTAAATGCCACCTAAATCCTGCCTTCACATGGCACAGGCAAGCAGTCCTGGCCTCTCTTCTCCCACATCCAGGGACCCACCAGTTTCCAGAAAGTGGCAGAGATGGTGGCTCGGCCAGTAGGAAGCTATGTGCTACTCAGTCTCTTCTCTAGTTCTTAGTGGCTCCTCCGTGTTGAGCACTTACTCTCTGCCTGGCCTTGAGTTAGGTGCTGGGGTCACAGAGATAAGTACAACAACTGTCATGGAAGAGCATAATCCAGAGGGGCGATTGGCCCATAAATAGGTAGTTAATGCTGATTGTGAGGTGAAAGTCGCTCTTGTCCTACTCTTTGTGACCCCATGGACTGTAGCCTGTCAGTCTCCTCTGTCCAGGGAATTCTCCAGGCCAGAATACTTGAGTGGTTATAGCTGTTCCTTTCTCCAGGGGGTCTTCCCAACCCAGGTATTAAACCCAGGTCTCCCGCATTGCAGGCGGATTCTTTACAGTCTGAGCCACCAGGGAAGCCCTAGTTAATGCTAGAAAAACAATTTATGATTTGTTCAGCAGCGCACTCATTCCACAAATAAGCAGTCAAGCGCGCGCATGTACACACACACACACACACACACACACATACACTGTTCCTGGCTCTGGGGACACCACACAGAACAGAAAAAAGTCTGCCCTCCAGATGTGTACAAGGGACATGGCTACAGCGCTGTTGAAGCACAAATGCCTGAAAAGCCTGGCTGGAACAAGGGATGAGGGATGTTGGAGGCGGACAGGGAGTTCAGAGCAATGAAACAGCGAGGGTTTGGGTGTAAAACTCTTGGTTTCCTTCTTCCACCTGCCTGGGCAACCCAGAAAGAATCTGTTCCTTTCTTTGGGCTCACGGGCTATGCTACCTTGCTAAAGTGGAAGACTATCTAGGCAGGGTTACCAATGCCCTAGCTTTAACCTACAGACCCCGATTAATGACCAAGAACCCCCTGTTTATTCTCAAAAACGTCCAGATATGCACCGTACATGGTGCGGTTATTCTTCTCTTGCTAAACTTTCCTGGTGGGCGCAGAGGACTGGACCCTCATCAGCCCTCACCGAAGGTTCTGTGGGCCTGGAGTGTCCCTGACTGGTTCACGGCCCAACATATTAAATAACTTCCCGGAGATCCCGGGCCGGCCTCTCCCACCTGAAACCTGCGGCCGCGACGCCAAGGGCGCTGAGCAGCAGGTTAGGTCCCAGGAGGGAAGGTACCCAAGCTACGGCTTAGGGAGGTTTCCGCCCGGAGAAAAGTGATCCCAGTGTGTAAGGCTCCACCCTAGATCACCTGCCGGCTGCATTTTGGGAAACACAGATAGGTCCAGACGAAGGTCAAATAACCAGAAAAGGTACATTTCCTGAGTACCTACAGATGCGCCAAAAGCCACACTAAGTTCCTAATATTCAGTGTTATTTCATCTTACCTCACACTAATGCTATAAAATAGTCACTGCTCTTTTCCCCACGTTAGGAAAGCGGAAACTGAAATTCAGCATGGTGAAGCATTTTGTCCAAGGTCATGTGGCCAGCAAGTGAGGAAACCAGGAAGCAATATTCAAATGCAAGCAAATACTTAAGAGTTTACCACCACACCGTCCATGACCCCAGAACAAGCTGAGGGAAGGGTGACACAGCTGAATCCTCAGGTCTGAACTGTGCAGAGAGAGTGTGCCCCCTGCATGGAGCTGGTGTCTCAAAGAAACAGAGTTTTTCCAGCCACCTCACTGTCCCCAGAGCCTCCCTCTCAGTTCCACTGCTCTCTGGGATGTATGGGGTGGAGCCTAAGTGGGCCTACACACTCAATACGACTCCCTGTTGAGCTGATTACCACAGTTTTCCCCCGTGTACTGGGTCTTCAACCTTAGGCTGGACTTTTTGAGTAAGAGTCAGAGACCAGCCTTCTTATTCACTCGGTAGCTGTGACACTGTGTACATCTGATGCTCTTAGCATTGATCTTCGCATCTACAGAAATAGGTATAATGATACCTAGTAGGTCTGTGTGGAAGAGTAAATGAGGTGATCTAGGTGAAAGCTCATTGTGATAACACAATGTTCAACGTAGAGTACGTGCTCAATAAACTCTAAATGTGGCTTTAACCTGAGAGTCTCTCAAGTCCACCTCCTCCAAGAAGTCTCCCTCAGAACTACTATGGATTTCCTTGTATTGACCTCTACTGGCACCTATTTATGAAGCATGGGCATTTGGCTTTGATGTAACGGATGCTGATTGTGGCTGCTGCTGCTGCTGCTGCTAAGTCGCTTCAGCCGTGTCCGACTCTGTGCGACCCCATAGACGGCAGCCCACCAGGCTCCCCCGTCCCTGGGATTCTCCAGGCAAGAACACTGGAGTGGGTTGCCATTTCCTTCTCCAATGCATGAAAGTGAAAAGTGAAAGTGAAGTCACTCAGTCATGTCGGACTCTTCGCGACCCCATGGACTGCAGCCTACCAGGCTCCTCCATCCATGGGATTGTGGGGAATGCCTCAAATATTCCTGAGTACCTGAATACAGAAATGCCTTAGGGAACTTACAGCTGGAGATGCAGATCCACTCATTCCTACCCAAAAAACCGCTGTGGGAAACTTCCCTGGTGGTCCAGTGGCTAAGACACAGAGCTTCCAATGCAAGGGGCCCAGGTTCGATCCCTGGGCAGGGAAGTAGATCCCACATTCTACAGCTAAGAGTTCTTGTGGCTCAACTAAAAGATCCTGCATGCTGCAACTAAGACATGGTGCAACCAAATAAATAAATACTAAGAAAAGAAATATGGTAGTTGCCATGAAACAGGTAAGGGCTGACTGCTGGGCCAAGGATAGAGAGGATTGGTGTATGAAAACCAGTGAATCTGAGCTAAGACTTGAAGTGCATGTGTGATTTCCAAGGGCCAAAAAGGGAAAGCAGCAGGTGGATCTGCAAAGACCTGCAAATAGTGTGATGCTGGCAGGGAGGTGGGGGAGGTAGGGGGTGGCTGAGGAGCACTGGGAGTAGGGCAGTGGGTGAAATGGGACTGGTGGTGGCCAGATTGTGAAAGCTATTGAATGGGCCATCAGAAGGTTTTGGCTGGGGATGAAACCACCTGATGTGGGTTCTGGAAAGATGGGTGGTGGCTTGGGTAGAGTCCACATCAGAGAGGATGAGCTCTGAGGCAGAAACAGAGGAGAAGTGGAGAGGGCCCAGCCTGGAAAAGAGAGAGTAGACTGGGAAGACGTTTCTGAGGAAGGGGCACTGGGCTTAGTGTCAGGTTAGGCACTGGGGGGAGGGGAGCCAGCAAGGAAGAGTGCAGGACTGCTGCTGGGAGACCTAGCAGATGGTCCAGTGACAACTTTGTCTGGGAGGAGGACGAGCTGGGTTGGGGTGGGGCAGAGGTCACATGATTGAGCTCAATCTGGATGACTGCATTTGAGGCCCCTGCAGGGCATTTACTCCAAGAGACCCAGCACCTGTGGGACATTCCCTTACTCACTAATAAATATTTATTAAACAATTGCATGAATGAGTTTTCTCATGCTTTAGTTTCTACGTTTGTTAAAGGAGAAAAATCTACCTTGCAGTGTTTTGTGTTAAAATTAGTGAACCAATATTGATATATTATTATTCATTGACATCCATACTTTATTCAGATTTCCTTAATTTTTAACCAAATAACCTTTCTGTTCCAGTACCCCCATTCAGCAGATGACCTTGCATTTCTTTTATAATGACTTTTTAATGTTTATTTTTATTTATTTGGGTGTGCTGGGTCTTTTTTTTTCACTAGGGTCATTTTTCAGCTCTAAAATTATCTGATTTTATTTCTAAGAATATGTTTCAGTTATATCTAATTGTCTTTAAGATTCCAGGCACTTTTCATGTTTGAACTGTGGACCTGTTTGCTTCTCTATCTTCAATCTTTATGAATTATCTGACTTTAAAATTGCTGCCCACTTCTGTCCTGTTTAGTCTGAACCCCAATGGACAGCCCCCTCTTCTCCACAGTGTTCAGATGCGCAGCCAGGAGATGACTCTTGACTCCTCCATGGGCAGGCTCTCAGTCCTGCCCCAGGATTCTGTGGCATTTCCCTACTCTAATCTTTCACCTACTTTCTTAGGTAATTTCACATCTTTCTGTCTTCCTTGACACCATTCAAACCTTTCCCCTCCTCCTAACTCTCAGCTAATAAATCTGTGTCCTATCTTCCTGAGAAGAAAGAAGCAGGAGAGGATTTATATAAGATCCATTGCCTCGTCTACCCACTTATCTGCTCCTTTGCCTTTGTTTTTTTTAAGTTGGAGGATAATTGCTTTACAATATTGTGCTGGTTTCTGCCATACATCAGCATGAATCGGCCATAGGTATGCCTATGTCCCCTCCCTCTTGAACCTCCCACCCACCTCCCTGTGTCGGGTCTTACTTGCTGCACGCGGGATCTTCAATCTTTGTTGCATCATGCAGGATCTTTTAGTTGTGGCTTGTGGGATCTAGTTCCCCAACCAGGGATCAAACCCAGGTCCCCAGCATTGGGAGCACAGAGTCTTAGCCAGTGGACCACTAGGAAAGTCCCTGACCTTGTATTTAGTTATCATTTCTCCTTAGGCTCCTCTTGACTGTGGCAGTTTTTTCAGACTTTCCTTGTTTTAGGTGACCTTGACAATTTTGAGGAACACTGGGCAGGTAGAATGCTCTCTATTGGAATTTGTCTGTTATCTTTTTTTCATGATTAGACTGGGGTTGTTGGGTTTTAAGAGGTAAAGGAACATTATCATCACCTCATATCAAGGGTGCATACCATCAACACTGCTTATCACTGTTGATGTTGATCCCTGACTGAGATTTGTCAGGTTTCTCCACTGTGCAGTTGCTTTTATCCTCCTTTCTAGACTGTACCCTTTGGATGGAAGTCACTATACACAGCCTACACCTAATGAGTGGAGATTTTTGCTTCCTTGGGGGTTAAGTATTTATATAAATGGTTTGGAATTCTTCTACATGGAAAATTTAGGAATTTATTTATAAATTTAACTTTTATTTTAATAATATATTTGAATTGTTGTACATTTTTTCCCAACTGTCTAAGTGGGAAATTAAGGCATCCTAGGTCAGCGGTCCTCAAACTGGGGTTCACAGGTCCTTATGGGGTATGGAAGTCTCTCCCAAGGAGACCACACCAAGTAGTTTTATGAGAATCAGTGCCCAGAGCATCTGTGGCTAAAAGTGACCAGCAGGAGAGAAGGTGCCTGGGAGCAAGGTCACGTCCCCTTCCACCTCTGCTGCTCCTGACTCTTCAGAAGAAAAGCGCACCACACAACCACCTGGGTGGTGAAACAGAAACCCCATCCCTTGGTACATTGCTTCAGAGCTTAAAAAATCTGCAGGGAGCCCAGAAGACAGAACTCTGGAATTGTTGGTTCTTCCACAAAGAGAATAAAGATAAGAAAACTTTGAATAGGACTTTCCTGGTGGTCCTATGGTTAAGAATCTGCCTTCTAATGCCGTGGACATGGGTTCAATCCTGGGTCAGGGACCTAACCTCTGACATGCTGTGAGGCAGCTAAGCCCCTGTGCCTCAACTAGTGAGGCCAGGCACCTGGAGAGAAGAGCGTGCACCTCTATGAAGAGCCCACGTGCTGCAACTAAGACCCGACACAGCCAAAAATAATAAATAACTATTGTGAAAGGAGATGTGTGTAAACAAGGTTTCCCTGCATTTACATTAAACAAAACAAAACAGTAAGAGAACTGATGATGAATTTTGTCACGTTCAAGCATTCTATCCATGAATACATAAACTAATTGAAAGCAACCCCCCAAAAAGCCTGATGCATTTCATCAAAGATGTATTCCTAGTATAATTTTACTTTTCATGTATAACTTTATCAAAATGTGTAATATATTTGTGCTTTGATGTTGAATGATTGTAATGATAATCTAATTCAAATTTAAAAGAAAACAAGTAAAGACTTAGAGCCTCACAGTCACAAGATATATAACATAATGTTAAAAAACATATATATACTAATTACACCCAGTTAGGATACAATACCAATAAAACTTCCAATCATAGCATACATGAGGGGAAGACTGAAATATTGAAAGAGAAAATGAATAACATAGATTTTCCAACTGTTAAAGTAGAGCTTGTTTACATTATTCTTTGTGTGTGTAGGGCTTCCCTGGTGGCTCAGAGGTTAAAGCATCTGCCCCCAATGTGGGAGACCCGGGTTCGATCCCTGGGTCGGGAAGATCCCCTGGAGAAGGCAATGGCAGCCCACTCCAGTATTCTAGCCTGGAGAATCCCAGGGACAGAGAAGCCTGGAAGGCTACAGTCCACAGGGTCGCAAAGAGTCAGATACAACTGAGCGACTTCACTTTTCTTGTGTGTGTGTGTGTGTGTGTGTGTGTAGCATGCTGCTGCTACTGCTGCTGCTAAGTCACTTCAGTCGTGTCCGACTCTGTGTGACCCCATAGACGGAAGCCCACCAGGCTCCCCCATCCCTGGGATTCTCCAGGCAAGAACACTGGAGTGGGTTGCCATTTCCTTCTCCAATGTGTGAAAGTGAAAAGTGAAAGTGAAGTCGCTCAGTCGTGTCCGACCCTTAGCGACCCCACAGACTGCAGCCTACCAGGCTCCTCCATCCATGGGATTTTCTAGGCAAGAGTACTGGAGTGGCTTGCCATTGTGTGTCACATAGTTTTATTAAAGTGAAAAAGGGACAGAGAAAGCTTCTGACATAGACATCAGAAGGGGGATGGAGAGTGCCCCCCACATTATTTTAAATGGATGTGGTAGGATATTAAACGAGTTTGGTATTTTAGTTTCCAATGTGTGTATGTAAAAGAGTGAGGTCATAGTTTTATTTAAATGTCTATATTCACAGTGTACTAGAAGTGGCATTCTCTGCAGCTTCTTGGTCTTAAGGTGAAAAGTTTTGGTTGTCAGTACCTTGATTTTGGGGGCTTCCCAGGTGGCACTAGTAGTAAAGAACCTGCCTGCCAATGCAGGAGACATAACAGATAGGGGTTTGATCCCTGGCTCAGGAAGATCCCTTGAAAGAGGACACGGCAACCCACTTCAGTATTCTTGCCTGGAGAGTCAGAGGACAGAGGAGCCTGGTAGGCTGCAGCCCATAAGGTCGCAAAGAGTCAGACACTACTGAAGCGACTTAACACGCAGGCACCTATAGTTTTATTCATTTTTAGGGAGTTTGGGAGTCTTAGAGGGGAGGTAGATGCTTTGTCCCAGCACCACCTTGCCAGATGCCACTCCCAGGCTGGCTGTTTCTCTCCCTACCATCACCCTCCCTCACTGTTTCTCCAGAAGCTCTTCTTCTCACTATGTGGAACCTAACTCAGTCAGATGCTGCTGACGAGTCGCTTGGCCCCTCTGAACGCCTCTCATTTCCTCAACTGTAAGTGGTGAAGGTAGAACTAGACTGTCTCTTAACAGTCTGTGGTTCTCTGAAAGCCAAACCCTTCTCACAAGTCCGTTTGGAGACACTTGGGGACAGCTCCCAGGGAATAATGGTTTTCACAGCACTGCCTCCAAGCCGGTTTCTATGCTTCTTATCTATCCCTTAGTCTAGGATACATTTTAAAAGATTCCTCAGCCAGGAAGCCTTCTCTGATTATGTGAAACCAAATAAAATCTAACAACCAGTCCTCATCCTGCCTCCAATCTTTTAGGTTATAAGACCTGACACACTGTAAGTACTTGGGAAGTGCCTGCTGTATTAATGCATGACTTCACACATTAATGTGTATTTACATGCATACCATCACACTACACATGTCTATGTATTCACCCACATGTCCTCTTGCAGAAACTGTTTTCAAACTTAAAAATAATGAGATCTTTGTATTAAGAATAAAAATAATAACACAACAAAAACAGTAAAATCCAAATTCAAAAAGACCACTAATATGAAATGTTGTGAGACTGTGAAGCAACTGGAACTCATTGCTGGTGGGAATATAAAATGGTGCGACTGTTCATAGTCACTTAACATGCACTGACTTTATGACTCAGCAGTTCCATACCTGGGTATTTACCTGAGAGAAAGAAAAGATGTACCCACTTAAAAATTTGGACCAAATGTTTATAGCAGCTTTATTCATAATAGCCCCAAACTGGAAACAACTCAAATGTCTATCAATAAGAGAGTACACAAATAGTAGTACATCCATTCAATACTATTCAGAATTAAAAAAGAAAAAATTATCCTTACACAGGGGGCTTCCCTAGTAGCTTGGTGGTAAAGAATCAGCCTGCAGTTCAGGAGATGCGTGTTCCATCCCTGGGTCAGGAAGATCCCCTGGAGAAAGAAATGGCAACCCACTTTAGTATTCTTGCCTGGAAAATCCCATGGACAGAGGAACCTGGCAGGCTACAGTCCATGGAATCTCAAAAGAATCATACACGACTTAGTGACTAAATGACAATAACCCTTACATACAACAGCATGAATGAATCTCAAAAGCATGCTGAGTTTTAAGAGGTGAGACATAAGAGAGTAGACAGAGCCTGATTCTGTTTATTTAAAATTATAATAGGAAAAATAAAACTATCAACAGAAAACTGTTCAGTGTTTGCTTGGGAACTGGCATGGGGCGGAGGATTGACTCGAAAGAAGCAAGAAGGAACTTTACAGGGGAAATGGGAATGTTTTGTATCTTGATTGTGGTGGTGGTGAATACATTGGTTGAAACTCCTTAAACTATACAGTTAAAATGAGTGTATCTTAGATGTAAATGATATCTCAATAGAGTTGATTGTTATACCAAATGTTATTTTATTTTTTAATAATTTTATATATTTTTATTACTTATTTTGGGCTGTGCAGGATCTTTGTTGCCATGTGAGCTTTTCTCTAGCTGCAGAGAGTGTGGGCTACTCTTCATTGCAATGCTATTCTCCGTTGTGATGCACAGACTTCTCATTGTGGTGGCTTCTTGTGTTGTGGAGCATGGGCACTATGCGAGCTTCATGGTTGTGGCTTGTGGGCTCAGGAGATGTGGCTCCTGGACTCTAGAGCACAGGCTCAATAGTTGTGGAGCTCAGGCTAAGTTGCTCCTCAGCATGTGGGATTTTCTTGGATTAGGGATCAAACCCGTGTCTCCTGCATTGGCAGGCAGATTCTTTACCACTGAGCCACCAGGGAAGCCCTGCAATAGGAAATTTTAAAAAGATCTCTGCCCAAATGTCAGAATGGATATTAGAGTTTATAAGACAAAAGCTAACATGTGTTGTAGCCCAATCTTATTTTTCTTTACATTTAAAAAAAAACTGAATTATAGTTGGTTTACAATATTGTGTTAGTTTTAGGTGGATAGCAAAGTGATTCAGTTATATATTTTTTCATATATTTCTGAAGGTAATCTTCAGATTATCTTCCATTATAGGTTACTGCAAGATATTCAATATATTTCCCTATGTTATACAAGTCTTTGTTGCTTATCTATTTTAGGCATAGTAGTTTGTATCTGTTAATACCATATTCCTAATTTATCCCTCCCCGCACCTTCCCTTTTCATAATTGTAAGCCTGTTTTCTGTATCTGTGTCTGTTTAGTATATAGATTCATTTGTACTATTTTTTAGATTCTGCGTATAAGTGATACCATATAATATTTGTCTGACTTGCTTCACCAAGTATAATATTCTCTAGGTCCATCGATGCTGCTGCAAATGGCAATGTTTCATTTTTTATGGCTGAGTAATATTCCATTCTGTGTGTGATGACTATATCTATATATTGTGTTTTCCTAAACCGTGTCTCTTGATGGGATAGCCCATCATCCTTAAGGTGTGGACTGAAAAGTAGGTGGTGGTGGAGCAACAAATGGGGCTCTGCAATCCTGGCTGTATCTTAGCTGTGAGGCCTTGGGCAAGTCATGTAACTTCTATGAAGACTCAGTTTCCCCACCTGTAAAGTAAAGATAATAACAATATCAGTATATTAGAATGATGACTTTTTGTGTTCCCTCTCTGGGTCACAGAAGACAAAATTCTGAACCTATCTGTTTTTAAAATGAATTAATATTTATTATATATTTTTGGCTGTGCCAGTTCTTCACTGCTGCTGCCTGAGGGCTTTCTCTGGCTGAGGTGAGCTGAGCTTCTCTAGTTGCGGTGTTCAAGCTTCTCATTACAGTGGCTTCTCTTGTTCCAGAGCACAGGCTTCAGTAGCTGGGGTACGTGGGCTCTAGAGCCTGGGCTCAGTCATTGTGGCCCAGGGCCTTAGTGGTTCCCAGGCACGTGGGATCTTCCCATACCAGGGATTTAAACTGTGTTCTCTGCATTGACAGGTGGATTCTTAACCACTGGACCACCCGGGAAGTCCCCGAACCTATCTAATCTGACAAATGTGTATTGTTCACTCTTAGGCAGGGCTGTGACTTCATCTGAAAAAAACTTGACCTGACCCAAGGGAAGAGAATTATAATACTAGTTCACCCTTGTAGGGTACTCTCTCTGACAACACTATTCCAAGCATTCTCTATAATTCATTTAATCTCCACAACATTCTATGAGGCAGGCACTATCTTAATCCCATTTTACAGACAAGCAAACTGAGGCCCAGAAAAAAAGGCAACAGCTAGTAAGGGATACAACCTGGATACCAATCCAAGTGCTTTGACCCAGAATCTGTGCTCTTAACTGTCAAGTTAACTTATCTCTTGTTGACAAAAGCATAATTTGTGATAAAGGCAGGGAAAAGACCTTGATTTAGAAAATGCTAATTTTATGTTGGTGTGGAAAATTCTGCTCTGTTTCTAGTTTCAATTGCTGTGGTTTAGCTAAAGAGCAGTCTACCTTACTAACAGGGTTAGGGAGACCAACCCTCATGGTTTTAGAGCTGAAAGTTCTGTATCCTGGGGAGGTATCCCTAGGTCTAGCTGTTCCCTGGTGAAATAACCCTGAAGGAAAAGAAAAGCTGTGATGTGACCTGGATTGGGCTCTCGCCTCCCTTCCCAACTCATTTCTCACCTCTCACTTCCTTGGTGAGCTGAGCTAGTTTTAGTTACAAAATGGACCAGAGTCTTTCCCTTCTGGGCCGGATTCCTGCTATTCCTTCAGGCTGTTTCCAAGCCCTCTTTGCTTGGTTCACACTCAATCCAAACCCAACCAGACTAATGAAATTTGGCAGGTACACACCTATGTGGTCACGCCAGTGGTTAAAATATCTACTTCCCTGAGTGTGTCTCTCACCATCACTCCTTCCCAGGAGCCAGCCATTAAAGATTTAATCTCCGGCACACTAGAGATTTTCTAAAAAGCTGCTCCAGCCCAAGGACCAGCATCTCTCTGTGGGCCAAACCAGTTGTTAAATAAGGTAAATGCCATCCTTGGTTCAAACTATATAAAATGCAGTTTATATAAGCAATGCCAAGGAGAGGATTTGGATATCATTATTAACTGAATGCTTCTTTATTGGGTCCTCTTTTTTGTAAAGCTGCTAATATTCATCTTGATCATCAAAGGAAAACACATGCTCTAGGGTTAACCCCAGAAAGTTGAGCGGACCTTGGTGGTCTCAGGCCCCAATTTCTATCCAAGGAGACTTTGGGCCAGCAGAGCTAGTCTTTGAGGAGAAGCAAGTCAGGATTGGCTGAGCCATCTGGACAAGTGCTTGTGACATCAAGGAACATGGGGCTAGTCTCTATCATTTGGCAAATCATGCCTCACCATTCATTTATTCATCCCACAAAGAGTTAACAAGCTCCTCTTAAATGGGATGCCACTGTGCTAGGGCAATGAGAGCCAGAAGTTGGATGAGACCCTCCTTGTCCCCGATCCTGTGTATAAGACATGCACACAGGAAACACGGAGTGTTCTCAAAATGAGTGAGACAGACCTTGAGTTCAGAGAAGGAGGGTTGACATAGGATAAAGCAAGGTGGAGGAACACATGAACCCTGACTTGCTCATCGCTGTGCACTGAGCACTTTCCACAGTGCTTACCCCACAGTGGGTTTGAAAAGAACCTCGTGGAATGAAGGGATGAATGAGAACATACTCATAATTCATGATCCTGACATTCCGACATTGTTGACATGTTGGTGTGTTTCCTTTTTTTCTAAATATACAATGAATGTGTATTTTTTAAAATATTTATTTGGCTCTTCTCAGTTTTAGTTGTGGCATGTGAGATCTAGTTCACTGACCAGGGATCAAACCTGGGCCCTATGTGTTGGGAACTTGGATTCTTAGCCACTGGACCACCAGGGAAGTCCCTGAATGTGTATTTTTTAATTTCAGGTTTTTTTTTGCATAAAATGACATGTTCATTGTAGAAAAGGGAGATAAAATGATGATAAAGCAACATAATATTAATAGCTAACTTGTGCTTAGTGTTCATTACATATCAGGCAAAATCAGCTTCCCAGACAGTGGCAACTGCTCTCTACATTTTGGTCTATGTCCTTCTTATAGGACTTTTTAATTCTAACTGTACACCTAAAAAAAACACTTGGCTAAAACTGTTTATGTAATTCTGTATCATTTTACATTATTTTTAAAAACACTTTCCTACATCATTGGAAGTTCTCTTAAGGATTATTTTAGTGGCTGTTTATCCCATCCTGGGAGTGTACTGTAATCAGAAGCTGTGGATGACAGCAGAGATTCATATACTATCTGTCAGTGAATAGGGATTCACTGTAGCGTTTTGAGTGGGAGAGTAACAGAATGAACTTGTTGTCTTAGGAAGCTTAAGTGCACTAGAAATGAGCAAAATAAAGTCAGGGAGACAGGCAGGAGATGATTCTTTGGGCCAGGGATGCCAAAAGGAAGAGGAGTGTCAAGTACTTCACAAAAAGGACTGAAGATGGAGAGGAAAGAGTCCAAGCACATTGTGAGGTTTGAAGACTAGTTGGCTCCAACTCTTTCCAATTCATTGAGAGAATTGCGTTAGCGTTTTCAGAAATGAGGAAGTTAGGAGGAGAGCTCTATTAATGAAATGAGAGAAGAGTACTTTTATATGAACGTTTTTAGCTGGAACTCCTGCAGGAGGTTAAAAACAAACGAACAAAAATACTGGGCAGGGCTTGAGTGCAAAGTCTAGGCATAAGTGAGAGGTTTGAGGAGGTAGAAGCAGTGGGATCGAGTGGGTAGAGATGAGGCGGAGAGAAAGGCAGGGAGAATAGACTAAGGCTGGATGTTGGGAGAAGGGCAGGGCTGGGCAGAAGCCAAGGAGGTAGCCAGATCCTTGGGACGGATGGCATGGAGAGGCTGGAGGGTAGATGAACAAAATCTGTTCCCCTGGTACCAGGAGACTAACTCAGCCCAGGCCACTGAATTTTGCTCCTGACCCCTCCCAGGATGCAGCACAGGGAGTAGAGAAAAATCCAATTATTGTCTTATCATCAGTATGTTGGTAAATAAGTAGTTTTTCCCAGGTTTATTAAGTGTTGGATATAAAATTCTTTTTCTTGCATCCTCTTTTTATTTCAAAGCTTTCTGACCTACTCATTGAGTCTCTGGACTCCTTCTGAGCAGCAGGCCTGATTCAGAAGTCTCAGAGTGGAGTATGCAGAGGATATAGAAAAAGATTACAAGAGGCACGTTTCACTGACAAAGGGCCTCAGCACTGAACTTTTTGGGTAAATTCTTCTTTTTTTGCTAATCGTTTTTTCAACAATAGGAGAATCCTGGTGGTGGGTATGGGTAGATTTCTTTTGGTTTATTGAGTTGAGGTTTTGCTGGAGGTATTCCAATGTATGCAGTAATTTTAAATAAGATCAGGGCTTAACAGAAATGCCTAGGAATTTGACCATACCTGCTGCTGCTGCTGCTAAGTCGCTTCAGTCGTGTCCAACTCTGTGTGACCCCATAGACGGCAGCCCACCAGGCTCTCCCATCCCTGGGATTCTCCAGGCAGGAATACTGGAGCAGGTTGCCATTTCCATCTTCAATGCACAAAAGTGAAAAGTGAAAGTGAAGTCACTCAGTCGTGTCTGACTCTTAGCGACCCCATGGACTGAAACCTGCCAGGCTCCTCTGTCCATGCGATTTTCCAGGCAAAGAATACCGAAGTGGGGTGCCATTGCCTTCTGGTGAATCTATTGATTGCTAGTTTGGGGATGGTCTGCCACTTAAGAGCCTCTTTGATCTTGAGGCTAATTTCCTAACTTTGCTGGGTCCCTGTATACTCCCCCCACATCCCTCAAACCGCTCAGCAATCGCACTTGGATATCTTATGAGACAGAGCAAACTAAAGAAGCTTCACAAGTCTAAAGCTCCATACACCTTGTATTGGACACTTTGGAAACAAAACGTTATGACTGCCATGATTCAATGTCAGGACCGCGTTTCAGTTTCTTTGTTTTTCCACTAAATAAAACTATTTTATTAATCTTACACTCTGCCTGCTGCTGCTGCTAAGTCGCTTCAGTCGTATCTGACTCTGTGTGACCCCATAGATAGCAGTCCACCAGGCTCCTCTGTCCCTGGGATTCTCCAGGCAAGAACAGTGGAGTGGGTTCCCATTTCCTGCTCCAATGCATGAAAGTGAAAAGTGAAAGTGAAGTTGCTCAGTCGTGTCGGACTCTTCACGACCCCATGGACTTCAGCCCACCAGGCTCCTCAGTCCATGGGATTTTCCAGGCAAGAGTACTGGAGTGGGCTGCCATTGCCTTCTCCACATTCTGCCTAAGCTAGCTAATTTTTTTTTTTTAACTTAAGGCTTAGGTTTTTTTTTTTTTAATGTAGTTGACTTAAAATATTAAATTAGTTTCAGATGTACTGCATGGTGATTTGACATTTGCATACATTATGAGATGATCACCATAAGTCTGGTAACCATCTGTCACCACACAAAGTTATTACAATATTATTGACCATACACCTTATGCTGTGCTGTATATTACATCCTCATGGTTTATTTTATAACTTGTGGTTTGTACCTCTTAATCTCCTAAGTATTTCACCCCCATCCTCCTTCCTTCTGGCACCTACCTGTTTGTTCTCTGTAGAACTCATAGATGAGTCTGTTTTTATTTTTATTTTTTTTTGTCTTTTAAACATTTTAATTAAATTTTTTTAGGCTGTGCCACACAGCATCTGAGATCTTAGTCCCAAACCCCCTGCAGTGGAAAGGTAGAGTCTTAACCACTGAATTGCCTGAGAAGTCTCTAATTGTTTTGTTTTTTAGAGTCTACACGTAAGTCAGGTCATAGAGTATTTGTCTTTGTCAGATTTAGTGAACTAGATCCATCCATGTTGTAACAAATGGCAGCATTTCACTTTTTATGGCTGAGTAATATTCCTTGGTACATGTATACAACATCTTTTTCCATTCATCTATTGATGGACACTTAGTTGTTTCTTGGCTATTGTAAATAATGTTACAGTGAATACTGGAGTACATATATCTTTTTGAATTACTGTTTTTTGTTTTCTTCAGATAAATACCCAGAAGTGAAATTGCTGGATCATATGGTAGCTCTTCTTTACTGTCTGAGCCACCAGGGAAGCAGAAATGCAGGAGACCTGAGTTTGATCCCTGGGCCAGGAAGATTCCCTGGAGAAGGGAATAGCTACCTGCTCCAGTATTCTCGCCTGGAGCATTCCATGGACAGGGGAGCCTGGCAGTTTACAGTCCATGAGGTCGCAAAGAGTTGGATATGACCGAGTGGCTAACACCTGGTAGTTCTATTTTTAATTTTTTGAGGAAACTTCATACTCTTTTCCATAGTGACTGCATCAATTTACAGTCCCACCAATAATGTGCAAGTGTTCTCTTTTCTCCACATTCTCACCAACACATTGTTCTTTTTGATGATAGCCATTCTCACAGTTGTGCTTTTAATTTGCATTTCCCTGATGATGACTGATACTGAGCATCTTTTCATGTGCCTGTTGGCCATCTGTGTGTCTTGATTAGAAAAACATCTATCCAGGTCCTCTGCCCAATTTTAAATCAGGTGTTTTGTTGTTGTTGTTGAACTGTATGAGTTCTTTGTGTATTTTGGATATAGTTTCAATATAGTCCCTTTATTGAATATATTGCTTGCAAATATCTTCCCCATTCAGTAGGCTGTCTTTTTGTTTTGTTGATAGTTTCTTTCAACGTGCAAAATCTTTTTAGTTTGATGTAGTCCTATTTTCTTATTTTTGCTTTTATTTCCCTTTCTAGGAGACAGATCCCCCCAAAAAATATTGCTAAGATCGATGTCAGAGAGCATACTGCTTACGTATTCTTCTAGTTTTATGGTTTCAGGCCTTACATTTAAGTCTTAATTCATTTTGAGTTTATTTTGGGATATGGTGTGAGAAAGTAGTCCAGGTTTGATTCTTTTGCATGTAGCTGTCCAGTGTCACCAACAGCATTTGTTGAAGAGACTGTCTTTCCCCCATTCTATATTCTTGCCTCCTTTATTGTAGATTAATTGATCATATTAGCGTGGGTTTATTTCTGGGTTCTATATTCTGTTCCATTGATCTGTGTGTCTTTTTTTGTGCCAATACCATAGTTTTAAAATTAGGGGGTTTTGTTTTGTTTTTTTTTTAGTAAACTTTAGAACAGTTTAGACTTATAGAAAGATCAAGAAGGTAACACAGAGTTTCCCTGTCTTTCACACTCAGGTTCCCCTATTATAAATATTTTACATTATATTGTACATATTTTCCAGTAGTCATGTATGGATGTGAGAGTTGGACTATAAAGAAAGCTGAGCACCGAAGAATTGATACTGTGGTGTTGGAGAAGACTTTTGAGAGTCCCTTAGACTGCAAGGAGTTCCAGCTAGTCCATCCTAAAGGAGATCAGTCCTGAGTATTCATGGGAAGGACCATGTTGAAGCTGAAACTTCAATACTTTGGCCACCTGAGGTGAAGAACTGACTCATTTGAAAAGACCCTGATGCTGGGAAAGATTGAAGGCGGGAGGAGAAGGGGATGACAGAGGATGAGATGGTTGGATGGCATCACCGACTCAATGGACATGAGTCTGAGTAAATTCTGGGAGTTGGTGATGGACAGGGAGGCCTGGAGTGCTGCAGTCCATGGGGTCTCAGTCGAACACAACTGAGTGACTGAACTGAACTGATTGTACATTTGTCACAATTAATGAACCAGAATTAGTCCATTATTATTAACTCAGGTTTACATTTTATTCAGAATTCCTTAGTTTTAACCTAATGTCCTCTTTCTCTTCCAAACTCCCACCCAGAATACCACATTACATTTAGTTGTCATGTCTCCTTGGGCTCCTCTTGTCTGGGGCTGTTTTCCAGACTTTTCTTGTTTGATGACCTTGACAGTTTTGAGAAGCACTGGACCACCTTTTGGTAGAGTGTCTCTCAGTTGGAACTTTTCCTATGTTTTTCTCATGGTTAGACTGGAATTCTTGAGAGGAAGGCCACAGAGGTAAAATGTCATTCTCTTTGCATCACATCAAAGTTACATACCATCAACTTGACTTATCAATGTTGATCTTAATCTTGGTCACCTGCTTCAGGTAGTGTTTGCCTGGATTTTCCACTGTAAAGTTGTTTTCTCCCCTACCCATTTCAGTCTTTGCAAGGAAGTCACTATGCATGGCCCACAAGAGTGGTGGTTTACTCTCTTCTTTAAGGGTAGAGTATCTACATACAGTATTTGGGATCATTCACGAGAAATTTGTATATCATCCCCCATTTATATCAGAATAGATATGCTATTTATTTTATATTTTGGGTTATAATCCAATACTTGTTTATTTCGTTGCTCAGACTGTCCCAGATTTGGCCTGTGGAAGCTCTTTCAGTTGGCTCCTGTGTCCTCTAACGTATCTCCAGCTTCCTGCTGCTTTGTTTGTTTGGCACTTCCTTACTTTCTGTACTACAAAATGTTCCAGGCTCATCTTGTATATTTCCTGCTCCAGTCCTAAATTCGATTATCCCTCCAAGGAGAAAGTCAAGGCAACGTTTTAATCTTAGCAAAAGTGTATCTGACTGGAAGTTGGGACAATTTCTCAGGTAGACAGGAATAAGACTCAGGTCACCCTCAGGAGGGGACTTTCCCAGCAGCAGCAACCAGAATTGCAAGTCTTTAGTGAGAAATAGATGACTCACCAGCTCCCCAGGTTGTCTCCTCCTTCCCCCTCTTGCTGACAAGACTGTCCCTAAACCAGCTCAGACAGAGAGACCCAGGTTAGAAAGTGTCCCCACCCACAGGACCAGCAAAGAATAGCCTGTTGCAGGCCAAGTGGGGTTTAACCATGACCAGCTGATACCTCCCCCATTTGTATTATTTATATTCCCTTCTACCTGCAGAAAGAATTAAACATGATTACTCTCAAATTTACAGCTACAATAAAACTATTTTAAATAATAGTTTGAGTAAAAGGATAAGAGCATTGTAAAGAAGAGTGTGTGTGTAGTAATTTTGTCCCAGACACCCAGACTAGGACAATTTCCCTAGGTTCCCTGAATCACAGATTGCTAGCACCAGAAATAAATATTTAAAAAATAAATATGAAATAAAGAAGCTTCATCTAGCTTGTTATAGCTGAGATGGAGCAAGTGATTTCTCAGGAATTACACAGCTAATGAGTTGAAGAAGTAGGAATACGGGGGCAGGACTCTTTATGTCTAAGTCTTTTCAAATCCCCATTCTTGCCTCCCTTTCCAGGAGAGCAAAAAGAATAGCTTTCAGACCTTCTGGGTGACATAGTGTGAAGGCAGCACTTTCAGGCTTCTTTCACTTGCCTGATGTCTTATGTGGATGTGTCTGAGAAGTCATAGGGGCTATAATTAGGAGTTATTCGCATCCACAGATACTTGGAGGTAAGGAATGTAGGATGCAGACACTGGTATATAGAAGTGAATCCTGGGGATCCTACCATTTCCTCACAGTCAACTTTTTAATGGTTAAATTGTCAACTTTCTAGTTGTTGTCCTCAATATTTGATCAACAGTTGGTGGGTGGGGTAAGGAATAAAAATCAGAAATCTTTAAACTTTTTTCAAGAGAGTTTGAGATTTGGACTTAGGGATTTTTATACTACTGACTGCTTGAAAAATACAATTCTTTCTTTTCTTCAGTTTTCACTGACCTACTCCCAACACTCTCCCTTCAACAACTCGTGAAGGAGGTGTTTTTAATGATCTTTATATAGGCTGAGATCTTTGTACAGGCTTGGAATTCAGAGAAAGGATTCTGGGTCTGGTGTCACTTGGTGTGGCTGCAATAAAGAGATGAAATTAGCATCAGGCTATTCTTCACTTGCTCTCTTGGTGACCTTCCTAGGGCTACATGAGATATCATGTCTCTATCTATAAACACCTTCTAGGGCAAGGACAATGGGTGGCCCAGGACAGAATCAGCAAACAGGTAATTATTATGTGCTTTTGATGATGATGAAGATAATATTAGAGACTTTGGGGATTTAGAGAATATTCAATTGGAGAATTGTCGTTGAAGATCCTCCCCAGCTAGCTTCTCCAGCATCCCGAGATCCTTTAAAGGAGCAGAGTGAAGGTGTTTAAAGCCTGCATTCAGGCTGAATCTACAGGAAGCTTTTCCATGGAAGAGGTACAATACATTCTTGCCTGCCGTGTTCCCTCTTGAGTTTATCTTCTGCCTCTTCATGATCTCTTTATTTTTAAAAAGTAATTCATTAATAAAATTATTATCCAGACTTTTTAATACTCAAACATGTCTTTTTTTTGTTTGTTTTAATTTGAATAAATGTTTAATTTGAACATGTTGCATTATGTGTTCTGCAATTTGCGTATTCTTCCTAACAATAAATCCTGGATATCTGTCTGCCAGGATACCGAGATCTGCCTCATACGGGCAATTGTTTGTTCTCGAACTTGGGTGATTCCCTGAGCGTCAGTTCTCGGCCTGCGTCTCTACCTCCTGGTGTTAGAGACTGCCTGGCCTCTTGGGGCGTGCTGTAGAGCCAGGTCCTGGAGGAGGCTCGGAGGGTGGGCGGGGCCCGAGGCCGCCTGTGGTATGCAGATGAGGTGGGCGGGGTGCACATATACCCACGGGTAGCGGTTGAGCTGAGGCTCCGCGGATTCAGTCAGAGGTAACCTACGGAACGTGCTTGACCGATCACAGCGGAGCCTGGTCCCCGGCTGTCCCCGGAGCGGGCCATGCCCCCGCGGGAGCTGAGCGAAGCCGAGTCGTCCCCGCTCCGATCCCCGACCCCTCCCCCGGGACGGGGCAGCGCGTCCCCCGAGCTGGGCATAAAGTGCGTGCTAGTGGGCGACGGCGCGGTGGGCAAGAGCAGCCTCATCGTCAGCTACACCTGCAATGGGTACCCCGCGCGCTACCGGCCCACAGCGCTGGACACCTTCTCCGGTACGTTCAAACGGCCGCGGCGGCCGCATGGCTGGGGCTGAGGTTGTGCACTCGGGGGCTGCGGCTGGAGCCGAGGAACGAGTGCCCCGAAGCCCCCGGGGAGGCTGGCGGGAGCAGGCCCCGAGGTGGCGCTGCTGAGGCTTGGTGGGATCCAGGACGCTCTTTCTTTTTCATTTATCTTCGGCTGTGCTGGGTCTTCGTTGCTGCGCGAGTTTTTCTCTAGTTGCGGCGAGCGGGGACTACTGTTGCTTGTAGTTCGCTGCTTCTCACTGCGGGCGGCTTCACTTGTTGCGGAGCACCGGCTCTAGAGCGTCCCGGCTTCAGTAGTTACTGCATGTTTAGTTTCGGTTCCCGGGCTCAATAGTTGTGGTCATGGGCTCAGTTGCTCTGAGGCAAGTGGGATCTTCCTGGACCAGGGCTCGAACCCGTGTCTCCTGCATTGGCAGGTGGATTCTTTACCACTGAGCCACCAGGGAAGCCTCTTTTTCTTTTCTTTATTAGAGTATAATTTCTTTACAATGTTGTGTTTCTGCTCTGCAAGGAAGTGAATCAGCTATATGTTTACCTATGCCTCCCTCTTGAACACTCCCCTCCCGGCATACCACCCATCACAGAGCACAGAGCTGAGCTCTCTGGGCTGTATTGTAGGTTCCCACTAGCTATCTGTTTTATACCCCGTAGTGGGTTTACATCAAACCTAATCTCAAAACGCTCTTTCTAACTCAGTCTTTCCCCTGCCTCTCCCCTGCAGTTCAAGTCCTGGTTGATGGAGCCCCGGTGCGCATTGAGCTCTGGGACACAGCGGGACAGGTGAGAAGTAGGAGCATCCTCTACTGGTCTGGGGTGAGGTGGGTTGGAGGCTGGGAGGATCCCGGGTCCATCAGGAATGGAGAAGACCTTGGGCCCTTAGTTATGAGTCTCAGTCTCTAAACCCAGGTGACAAGGGATTCCCTGTGTCCTGTGGCAGGGAATAATGGCCTGGACTTTCCATCCTAGGAAGACTTTGACCGCCTTCGCTCCCTCTGCTACCCGGATACAGATGTCTTCCTGGCCTGCTTCAGTGTGGTACAGCCCAGCTCCTTCCAAAACATCACAGAGAAATGGCTGCCGGAGATTCGTACTCACAATCCCCAGGCACCCGTGCTGCTGGTGGGTACCCAGGCCGACCTGAGGGATGATGTCAATGTACTGATTCAGCTGGACCAGGGGGGCCGGGAGGGCCCGGTGCCTCAACCCCAGGCTCAGGGTCTGGCCGAGAAGATCCGGGCCTGCTGCTACCTGGAGTGCTCTGCCTTGACGCAGAAGAACTTGAAGGAGGTGTTTGACTCGGCCATTCTTAGTGCCATTGAGCACAAAGCCCGGCTGGAGAAGAAACTGAATGCCAAAGGTGTACGCACCCTCTCCCGCTGCCGCTGGAAGAAGTTCTTCTGTTTTGTTTGAACAGCTGTGGCAGCAAAATGATCAGTAGGCCAATGGCCACAGACTTCTAGAACCTGAGACATGGGGCCTTTGAGGGGCTCTGCTGGCAGGGCCAGGCCACCCCCATGGGACTCAGTTCCCGTCTGAATGCTGTGGAGCTATGGGCCTTTAACTGCCCGCTCTTATATGCCAGGGTAAGCCTAGGGCCTGGAGAAGGGAAGGCTCTGACTTGGATTTCTGTGGTCAAGGCTGGCAGAGAAATCCTAGTACTTTGATTTTCGTGGGATGATCCTGACAGCGTCAGCTGCCTCCAAGCAGTTTGGGATCCAATTCCCAGTTTCTTATTATGGGCCCTCAAGCCAGCCTGGCTGAATTAGTACCCCTTGTGGTGGTCCCCACCCCTTCCTTGGCCCAGGGGTGAGGAAGAGCCTGAGGAACAGCTGGGCATCTCGGAAGGCTGGAAGGTGTCCAGCCCTGATTCGGAGAGTTTAGAATGAATTGAGTAAGACAGAGGTCTGTGGGAGATTGAGAAGGAGCAGAAAGTACAGCCTTGGAGCCTTAGGACTAGAGACAGGCTGGGAAGAAGACCGATCAGAGGGCTCCTCTTGGAATGAAGAAGAGAAAGGAGAGAAGTGGGGCAACTGAGGAGCAAGGCTGACACTTGGGCTGTCCTCAAAGCCTCAAGGCCAGGGAGGGCGGGGCTGGTGCCTTAGAAGAACTGGGTCTCAGGGCTCCCTAGGCACTGCCCAAACTGGCTGGACCAGGAGTGGGGCAGGAAGTGAGAGGCAAGGCCCAGCAAGAGGAGGGGGAGGAGCTGCAAATCGGAGCCTAAAGGAAGAAGGGGCTTTCTCCAAAGTCATAGCCTAGAAGACAGGGCAATGTGGAATCTGCAAATAAAGCCTTAAGTTACTGAAGCTGCTGTCTCTGTGTCTTTTTCTGGAGAGGTCAGCATGTTGGTCCCTCAAGACCCAACAGTTTGGATAGAGACAGCTTGGGTACCAAAAGACTGAGGCTAGGTTGAAAGGTGAGGGCTGGTCTAGATGGGACAGTGATGGGAACTGGCCTGCGGGGAGGGGTTTGGGGCACCCCGTTTGGGGCTTAGCTGGTTCCCAGGAGAGCTAGCGTGGGAAGCAGCCTGGAAACGGGTTTCCCCAGGTGTCAGCGCCAGAGCTGCTTTCCCATGACCTCACCGGGCGGGTGGTGCCCCTCCCTACTGGAGCACAGTGCTCAGCCCCGGGCTCTGGGGCAATCCTGAGCCCTCTAACCTTCCTGCTCTGATCCTTCCAACAGTCTACCGTGCCCCAGGATTTCAGATTGGGGAGGGCTCTCTGGTTCAGACTCCAAACACAAAGGGACCCCCATACAACTTAAACCTCAACCACTGGCCAAACTTCTTGGACTTGTGTTGGTTGAACTCAGTCTTCAGACTTAGCAGTCAAAGGTTACATAAGGACCTAGTGAAGGTCAGGATGCCAGTGTCAACAATTTATATTGCTGTTGTTTTCTTTTTTTGGCCTCTTCTGTGCAGGTTGTGGGATCTTAGTTCCCCAACCAGGGATTGAACCTGCCCTCTGCAGTGAGAGTGAAGTGTCCTAACCAGTGGGCCACAAGGGAACTCTGGTCAACAATTTAAATAGAAGTTTGGTCCCAGAAATCCTTTGAGAGTGAAGGTTCATTGATTGAGGACTTGGAGAGGAGCAGGGATTCAGAGAACATTCCCTGGACTTGAAGCTGGAAGGACATTTAACAGGTGAATTTGGAGTGGGAGGGGCACCACTTTACCTGTAAGGAAAAGGAGGCTCAGAGAAAAAAGGTAATACCCCAAGTAATATACTATTAAAGTGGCCATAAGAGCACTTTGCAAACTCTAGAGTTGGTACATGGTAAGTGTTGTTCGTGTGGAGAGGTATTTCTAAGGCACACCTGGGACACTTGCTAGGCAACTAATGGGCCAGGTGAGCCCTCTGTCCCAGCCCGGCTCCCTCTACGGGAAGTTGTGTGTGTGTGAGAAAGAACGTGGCTGTGGGACAAAAATCCTAGCCAAGTGAAACCTCAGATAATCCCCAAGTTTAGTTTTGGCCAAGACTGTTCACCTTCTGCCCCACCTGGGTTCTTCCCCCAGAGCTCCAGCCACCTGTCTCCCTTTGCCCCTTGCCCCGTTAGGTGGATGGAGTCTTACCCCCCTGCTCCATGGCCAGCTGTTACCTCAACCCAGCCTGACACACTCCCTTTCCTGGGGGCAGAGACCCCGATTCAAGTTCAGGGACTGGCATCAATCATGACCTTAGTCGATTTTTTTTCTCCTTCTCTGTGCCTCAGTTTCCTCATTTGCAAAATGAAACACTCAAGTCTCTGGATTAGAGATTTTCAAACCGCTCCAAGGTGACTTAAAGTGCTATGGGTTGGGGGAGGAAGCCTAATCAAGTGATCTTTGGGGTCTCTCCCACCTCTAGCTTCTTCCCTAATACTCTGATGGTACTAGTATACCCGTGTCACTTTGTCTTCTCTCCTGCTGGGTCACTGAGCTTTGTCTGCCTCGAACCTGCATCTCTGCCACTGCTGCTTCCCTGCCACTGCTGCTTCCCACCCCGGTCCCTCTAATGCTGCTTCCTTTCTCCTGGCACTTCCCTGACTCAAGACTCTTACTAGATCTCAGTGCCTGCAATGAACTCCCAGCTTCTCATTTCAGCACTCAAGACCACAAATCTGACACCAATCTGGACAAGTCCAGATTGTCCCAGTGATCCCCACTCCCTGATCCCCAATCATGTTTTACTTCCGACTCCAAGTCTTTGCTTTTGCCAAACCCTCTAGAAAGTGCCCCCCAGATGTCCAGTTTCTCCTTTAACCATCTTCAATACTCATTTCTCCAGGACCTGTATCATTAATGTCTGTGCTGCTGTCTTGGCCCATTGAGGAGACACTAAATTGAGTCCTTTGCTCAGGCTACACCACCGCCCCCCACCCACCATCACCAGCTAAATGGAGAGGGAACAAGTCCCATCCATGCCCCTGTGTTCCCACAGCATCCTGGGCCCAGGCAACATTTGCTGCTGGGGCTTCCCTTGTGACTCCGATGGTAAAGAATCTGTCTGCAATGTGAGAGACTTGGGTTTGATCCTTGGGTTGGGAAGATCCCCTAGAGAAGGGAAAGGCTACCCACTCCAGTATTTTGGCCTGGAGAATTCCATGGGCTGTATAGTCCATGAGGTTGCAAAGAGTTGGATACAACTGAGCGACTTTCACTTTCAGTTTCATTAAGTGCTTGAGTTAAAAAGCCAAGCAGTGAGCCCTGCAGGAGATGCCCAGGATAAAGTTCATCTCTAGGTCTGTGTCCAGGGGCCTTCAGTTCAGTTCAGTTCAGTTGCTCAGTCGTGTCTGACTCTTTGCGACCCCATGAATCACAGCACGCCAGGCCTCCCTGTCCATCACCAACTCCCGGAGTTCACTCAAACTCATGTCCATCGAGTCGGTGATGCCATCCAGCCATCTCATTCTCTGTCGTCCCCGTCTCCTTCCACCCCCAATTCTTCCTAGCATCAGACTCTTTTCCAGGGACCTTACCACAGGCCTAAAAAGTAATGGAATGGCTTGGGATTTCCCTGGTGGTCCAGTGGTTAAGGCTCCTTGATGCCACTGCTGGGGGCCTGGGTTTGATCCCTCGTCAGGGGACTAGATCTCACATGCTACAGCTAGGAGATGATCCTGCATGCTACAATGAAGATCTTGCATGATGCAGCTAAGACCTGAATACAGTAGAGATAAATATTTTTTTAAAAGAGCGATGGCTTGCTGGAAAGGCCCTCTGAGGCGCTGGGGCCCATGCCTGTACAGAGCAAAGGGGATTTACCTCTTGTTCCAAACCCACCGTCTCACTCGCTATGTCTCTACAGTGTGATCTCTCTCTACTTTTCTGGGACTGTGTTTATCTCTTTATCTCTCTTTCATTTGCCCCTTTCCCCCTATTTTCTCTGCTCTTGAATCTAAAGGAACGTTGACTATATTAACTGGAAAGAAGTGTATGTTTCTTACATATACAGTCTTAAATTAGTGCTTATTGATGTAAAATTATTTTTAATATCTGTGGAACCAACCCTTAGTTGATGTTTTTAAATATCTATTTTATTTTTTCACAATAAATGCTTCGCTTACAGAAAAACTAGAAAATCCAAAGAACTAAAAGATTGAAATGTACTAATAGTCTTAATTCCCAAAGATAATCCGTAGTAACATTTTGATGTTACTTCCTTTTGGTTTTCTCTGTATATTTTTGAAATATTTCTTGTGATTATGCTAGATATAATTTTGTATTTTCTGTTTAAAATTTTTCTATGTTCTTATAAACTCTGATTAGAATCTGTAACCATTTATGTATGTTTCTTTACTATTTCACTCTGATAATAATTTCTTCAACTAGATCCCCATTTGGGTGCATTCAGGTTGTTTTCCTTTAAATATTTTTTTTCTCTTATAAATGAGATTAAACCCACAGTTGATTATTTTTTTCCACCATGGATTGGTGACCATCTGCAGAAAAAACATCCTTCATCTTTGGCTTGGAGACTGGGCCACCATATGATCATGAATAGGGCCTATGAGGGAGCTTGGGTTTCTTTGCCTGTTGACTTGTCAGAGGCTCTTTCTGTTGAAGCATGACTAGCAGATTGTGGGTGTTCAATAAATACTACATGATGACAAGGTATGTATATATGACATATTGGTGTTCATGTACATCCCTCTGCGTCCCTGTTTTTGCTCTTGTGTATTTCAAGTGGATATTACCTTTGTGCAGACCTCTGAACCCTTCCATGCATGTGCAAGTCTGTGTATCTACATGTGTAAATGTGGATGTCTGTCTTCATGTGAGATGTGTGTAGCTCCGCATGTGTACGTTTGTGTATCCACTTAATACCTGCCCTTAGGAGTGTGTATTATATACAATTCTATGTGTGTATCTGGCTGTATGTTGGGCTTCCCAGTTGATTCAGTAGTAAAGAATCCTCCTGCTGACTTGGACACCTGGGTTCAGTTCCTGGTTTGGGAGAATCCCCTGGAGGAGGGTATAGTAACCCTTGAGAATCCCCATGGACAGAAGAACCTGGTCAGCTACAGTCCAGGGGATTGCAAAGAGTCAGACATGACTGAATGATTTAGCACAGGTGCATGGGTGTGTTGGATGTGTGTTGGTCTCTGTGCCTGTGTGTACATCTATATTTGGGTCTTGTTTCTTCGGTCCTGTATGTCTATGTGTCTGTGTGTGCCCAGGCTCAATTCTGAGTGGGTCTCTGTGTGTGTGTGGGGGGGGTTCCTCCACGAGCATCTTTGTGCTGGGTGTGTGTGCTGGGCTGGTGTGTGAGTGCACACTTGAGGGATCTGGACCTTTCTCGCTTTCCCCCGGGTAGCAGAGCGCTGCCCAGGGCAGAGGTGACACACCCTCCGATCTCCTCATTCTCCTGGGAACCAGCTTGGGAGAGTGAGTGAGACCGAGAGCAGACTGCGTCAGGAGTACCGGCCCCTTTTGCAACCAGCCCAGGCCCCAGGCGGTAACCAGGCTCTCACAGGTCAGACCTGCCCACTGTGCCTGGCTGCCAGGAAACCCCGCTCCCAGCAGGGCTGCGCTGTCAGCGACCTCCCTGGGCCTGGGCCAATTCCTCTGGCGAGCGGAACTCAGTCAGCCAAGAGGACACATTAGTCACGCTGTGGCAACAGTAGGGAGTGACTTCCCAGGCCTGGGCAGTGCTGATTGTCCCAGGAAACCACTGTTTTCTGTCCCTGGCCTCAGCGATGCTTAGGCAGCCTGGTCTGCTCCAATATTGCCTTCCATTCTTACAACTGAACTTCCAGATGGGCTAGAGGGCTCTTATTAGCTCCGATTTTCAGACGAGACTGAAGCACAGAGCCACAGGGCCAAGATGGCGCTTGGACCTGGGCCCTGACCCTGCGCCCAGGCTTCTTTCTAGTGTGCTGCCTGGAGGCTCTGCCCCCTAGAAATAGACCTCTCAAAGGGCAGGGCTGGGAGGCATGGTTGATGCGACAGACAGATTAGGTTGTCCCAGGCTCAGAGTGGGACAGAGGGAGACAGGCTTGGACTGGAATGTGAGAAGGGATGTTGGCACTGAACCAGGCCTGCCCTCCTACTGGAATGTTCTCAATGCTTCCTCCACTGAACAGATTTGTCCCCTAACTGGAATGACTGTGGAATTCACTGTCAGACTCAGGATATTTCTGAGATTGAATGGGAACTCTATTAATAACCTGGGTGTATGGTCACCCTACTCATACCCTCTGGAAGGCAGAGTCAGTCACCAGTCTCCTTGCCTGATCAGCTTCTTGGCTTCCTTGATGCTTGCCTGTACCAGTCTGTACCAAACTCTCTGGCCCCTGGGCGGTGAGGGACAGCAGGGGGGCCTTTGGGCCAGGTGGGGCACAGTGATTCCCTGGGGCCCCTTGAAACTGGCAGAAAAGCGAGGAGCCCAGCCCCCAACCAGGGAAGCCTGATCCATTGTGTATTCGCTGTGGTCATGTTCCACTGCTTCTGCCCATCTTCTCTCCCTCCCCAGTATCCCATATCTGCTGGAGATGGCGAGATCATCCCCCTGGTGAGACAGGGACCCTCTATTCCCCAAGATATGTGTGTTTTTCTACCTATGGCACTGTTCCACCCCTGCCAACAAGCCACGTGTCCCACCAACCACGCCATCTCCCATGGGTTCTCCGGTTTCAGTTCTATCCCCAACTCGCTGGGCGACTTTGGCCAAATTACTGCCTTCTTCCTTGTCTGAGTTTCTCCCAGTTGTGAAGCAGGGTTAGTACTCTCTGCCCCTCACTGGCTCCCAGGGGACCTTCAGGGAGAAGCACGATAAGAGTGGGGAACTGATTTGGAAGAAGCTTTCCAGTGTGTGAAGCAGCAGTTCTGGCCTGTGTTTACATGGGTGTGTGTGGGCCTTGGGATCCTCCTGAGGCTTGGGAACAGCCCTGACTGCTCCTTGGCCTGGCTTCTTTTTCCCACTTCCAGAGAAATGACAGACACTTAGCTCAGGAGCCTGGGCATCTGTAGAAGATGAGACCTCAGAGCAAAAAGTTTGGGGCTCAGACTTCCTGGCCTATTCTGTCCCCAGACGCTGGCTATGTGACCATGGGCAAGTCACTGCCCATCTCTGGGCCTCAACAACTTGGCTCTGACAGCCTCCATCAGTCGTGTATTCAGGGGGCCCTAGAATCTGTAACCTGTAACCATAGTTTAGGGATTAGAAAGGATTTTGCCACCTAGTCCAAGTCCTTCACTTTTCATAGAGCACTATGGATTTTCTGGGGGCCACAGACTAGTCCTGGTTAACCTAAGATCATAAACTGGTTGCAAAGAGGATCGAACAGGAGAGGGTAAGTGGATCAGAGAAAATCTACTGGCAAGACAACTCCAAGTGGGTTGGTGAGTCAACAATGTAATCTTTTGTACTCCATCAGTGTTCGATCGTCCCCTGTCCTCTCAGCCTCTCTGTCCATGCCTGAAATCCAGCCTGGGCCTCTCCTCCCCTTCCCCACAATTTCATTCCAACTCTGCTCTCTGCCGCCTGCTAGGAGTCCACCTGGCTCCTCAACCATTCATGATGATCAGCTGGCAACTCATTTCCAGCATCCTCCTTTCCTGACCCTGGCAGGCTTTGAAACTCCTCACCTTTGGGCCTCTTTCTTCCTGGGTCTCCTGCTGCCCCTCCGACTGCTTCTCCTCAGCTTCCTTTTCCTCCAAGAGGCTCTGTCCTCACTTACTGCTCTCCCCTCTAGGTTTACTCTCTCTCCGTAAGTAGTCTCCTCCTTCCTCCCCTTCACCTTCACATGGCTTATTCTCTCCACCAGGCTCACACACTCACATCCAGGGTGCTGGGGGGCCTCACCAGGAGGCACCCACAGCTGGGACACAGAGCTAAGTGCATGGCCCAAAGACTACAAGACTCGTGTGTTTTTGCCTTATTCCTAGCCCTATCTTATGTTCCTTCTTAGGTTTCTTTTTTAATCTTGTTCCTTTGTACTCATCTCATGGTTTATAGACCCTTTTAAGTTGTCTTTAAATCTTTCCCCAGTAAGGCTAGGCAAAAGCAAACAAAAACTGAGATCAACAATAAGAGCCACAAAGACCCACAATAAGATCAACAAAACCGGTTTCCATCTGGTCCCTGACAGCCCCTCAGCTTCTGCCTGGTTCTCCTGAAGCTGCCTTCCTCCCCTGGGCCCTGTTTCTATTGGTGGCACTGCCAGATTCCTGGCACAGAAAACCTGAAGGCCCCGCTGACTCAGCTTCTCTGTCTGCATGAGCCAGTCAGTCACCAAGTCTCGGAGCTTCTCTCTCCTTTACCAGCCCCTCAGTCTCTATCCCATCTCGGAGACTGCTGATCTAATGATTTGTTTCTTGCTGAAACAGACCTCAATACCTCTTCAGAAACCATTGTTTTCTTAGTACAAAAGCAATAGATATTCATTGTAGAAAATTTTCAAAAACGCAAGTCAACAAAAAGAATGTGAAAACCACCTATAATTTTATCAACAAGAAAACACTGTAAGCATTTGGGTAAAAATCTTTTTCAGTTTTATGTAAACGAGTTTTTGGGGTTTTTTCAAGCTCTTCTCAGTTTCTTTCCCAGTGTATTTTCTTGGTCTTCCTGGTTCTGGGCTCAGCTGATGGAACCCCAGGAACTACTGCAGGTAGGGGAGGAGAGTACTGTGGGGGAGTTTCGGCCACCCCCGGGGCTGAAGTCAGCTTCTGGGTTTGCGGTTTCCAGGTGACACTCTTGACCGTGGGGGTGGGGGGTGGGGGTGGGCTGAGAAGTGCCTTCCCAGGCTTCAGTCTAGCTGAAGCCTGGGAAGGTGGGGAAGGGAGTGGTCTTGTGCAATAGGACAAACCACTCCTCATTCAGGGCTGTTTGTTTAAAGGGGCAGGGATGGGTTCCAGAGAAACAACCCTGGTTTGTTTTCTTTTTAAAAATTTATTTACTTATTGGCTGTGCTGGGTCTTCATTGTTGTGCAAGAACAACACACTAGTTGCCCTGAGTGGGGGCTCCTTTCCTGCAGTGTGTGGGCTCTTTCATTGCAGGGGCTCCTCTCGTTGCAGCGCACCCGTTCTAGAGAGCGGGCTCAGTAGCTGTGGCGCACGTGCTTAGTCGCCCCGTGGCACGGGGACTCTTCCCAGACCGGGGATCTAACCTGGGCCCCCTGCATTGGCAGATGGATTCCTAACCACTGGACCACCAGGAAAGTCCCCAGGAGCAGTACAGCTTTAGTCAGTGTTTATTTGGCTTCTCTGATAGCTCAGTTTTCAAAGAATCCACCTGCAATGCAGGAGACCCCAGTTTGATTCCTGGGTCGGGAAGATCCCCTGGAGGAGGGATAGGCTACCCACTCCAATATTCTTGTGCTTCCCTTGTGGCTCAGCTGGTAAAGAATCTGCCTGCAATGCTGAAGACCTGGGTTCAATCCCTGGGTTGGGAAGAGCCCCTGGAGAAGGGAAAGGCTGCCCACTCCAGTATTCTGGCGTAGAGAATTCCATGGACTGTATAGTCACAAAGATATGACTGAGTGACTTTCACCGCACCTCATGTGAGCTGCTAGGACCAGTAGGTTCTAGAGAAAACACGCCCATATGAGGGAAGGAGGATGGGTTATTAGGGATAAGACGCCCAAAGTTGAATGCCTGGAGGGTGGATGGGGGATGGGGGCAGTGAGTGTCTGAGGGTATCAAGAGGACCTGATACAGGTCCTAAATACAGGTGCCTAAATCACTGCAGGAATGTGGACCTCGATTGCCAGTGTCCTAAGTTTTCACAAGCTAGATACGTGTGCGTGTTTTCTAAATAAAGTTTTCCAATTCTTTACATGTAATAACTAATTAAAGAAATTAAACCACTGTTTGGGTCATAGCCCAACTGACTGCCAGCATGCAACCTTCCCAACTAGGCTTTTACTGCCTGTCTACCATGTACTTCACAAAGGTCACTCTGCCTAACTTACTTGGTGTGGCTTCCTCCTCCCTTCCCTCTCTCTGGGTTTCTACCTCTAATGATCAGTTCAGTTCAGTTCAGTTCAGTCGCTCAGTCGTGTCCGACTCTCCGCGACCCCATGAATCACAGCACGCCAGGCCTCCCTGTCCATCACCAACTCCCGGAGTTCACTCAAACTCATGTCCACAGAGTCGGTGATGCCATCCAGCCATCTCATTCTCTGTCGTCCCCTTCTCCTCCTGCCCCCAACCTTTCCCAGCATCAGAGTCTTTTCCAGTGAGTCAACTCGTCGCATGAGGTGGCCAAAGTATTGCAGTTTCAGCTTTAGCATCAGTCCCTCCAATGAACACCCAGGATTGATCTCCTTTAGAATGGACTGGTTGGATCTCCTTGCAGTATAAGGGACTCTCAAGAGTCTTCTCCAACACCACAGTTCAAAAGCATCGATTTTTCAGCGATCAGCCTTCTTCACAGTCCAACTCTCATATCCATACATGACCACGGGAAAAACCATTGCCTTGACTAGACGGACCTTGGTTGGCAAAGTAATGTCTCTGCTTTTTAATATACTATCAAGGTTGGTCATAACTTTCCTTCCAAGGAGCAAGCGTCTTTTAATTTCATGGCTGCAATCAGCATCTGCAGTGATTTTGGAGCCCAAAAAAACAAAGTCTGACACTGTTTCCACTGTTTTTCCATCTATTTCCCATGAAATGGTATTACCTCTAATGATATAGCCTGCTTATATGTCCACTTCTTTAAGTTCAGTTTGGGTTTCCCTTCCCTTGTCCCTCTGCTCAAATTCCCAAGTGCTCACCAATGTGATCTCTACCTACCAGCCTCCCAGCTTTTCCTCTTAGTGCTTGAGCCAAACTGAGCAGCTGGCTGGACCCCCGTCAGAACAAGAACCATGATCTCTGCTGCCCAGCTTTTGCTCACTTTGATATTGTTATGTCTGCAGCATGTACAGCCACCTGTTCATCTCGTTTTATACCTCCTTCATGAAGCTGTCTCCAAGATGGCAGACTAGAAGGACATGCGCTCATCTTCTCCTGTGAGAATTCCAAAATTACAACACACTGCTGAACAACCATTGACAGGAGACTGTTGGGTCCCACCCAAAAAAAGATACCCCATGTCCAAGGGCAAAGGAGAAGCCCCAGCAAGATGGCAGGAGGGGAGAAATCGCATTTAGAATCAAACCCCATACCTGCCAGAGATGCTTGGAGGGCTCAAACAAACCTTGTGCACACCAGGACCGAGACCCCACAGAGACTGAGCCAGAACTGTGTGTGAGTGTCTCCTGTGGAGACACAGGTCAGCAGTGGACTGCCACAGGGACAGGAGCTCTGGGTGCAGCCGACCTGGGTATGGCATAAGCCCTCTTGGAGGAGGTCACATTTAACTCCACCATAGAGCCGCCAGAATTTACACAGGAATGGGGAAACACACTCGTGGAGGGCACAAACAAAACCTTGTGCGCACCAAGATCTAGGAGAAAGGGGCAGTGACCCCACAAGAGACTGACCCGGACTTACCTGTTAAGGTCCAGGAGTCTCTGGTGCAGGCGTGGGTCAGTGGTGGCCTGCTGCAGGGCTGGGGGCACTGAGTGCAGCAGTGCCTGCACTTTTAAAGGAGGTTGTCATTATCTTACCTCCACCATAGTTTGGCCTCACATCAAACAAAGGGAAAACAGCCCCGCCCATCAATAGAAAATTGGATTAAAGATTTACTGAACATGGCCCCGCCCATCAAAACAAGACCCAGTTTCCCCCTGTCAGTCTCTCCCATCAGGAAGCTTCCATAAGCCTCTTATCCTTCTCCATTAGAGGGCAGACAGACTGAAAACCACAATCACAGAAAACTAACCAATCTGATCACATGGATCACAGCCTTGTCTAACTCAATGAAACTATGAGCCATGCCATGTAGGGCCACCCAAGATGGATGGGTCATGGTGGAGAGTTCTGACAAAACATGGTCCACTGGAAAAGGAAATGGCAAACCACTTCAGTATTCGTGCCTTGAGAACCCCATGAACAGTATGAAAATGCAAAAAGATAGGACACTGAAAAATGAACTCCCCAGGTCAGTAGGTGGCCAATATGCTACTGGAGATCAGTGAAGAACTAACTCCAGAAAGAATGAAGAGACGGAGCCAAAGCAACAACACCACCCAGTTGTGGATGTGCCTGGGGATGGAAGTAAAGTCCAACGCTATAAAGAGCTATATTGCATAGGAATCTGGAATGTTAGGTCCATGAATCAAGGCAAATTAGAAGCAGTCAAACAAGAGATGCCAAGAATGAACATCAACATTTTAGGAATCAGTGAACTAAAATGGACTGGAATGGGTGAATTTAACTCAGTGGGCAAGAATCCCTTAGAAGAAATGGACTAACCCTCATAGTCAACAAATGAGTCCAAAATGCAGTACTTGGATGCAATCTCAAAAATGACAGAATGATCTCTGTTCATTTCCAAGGCAAACCATTCAAAATCACAGTAATCCAAGCCTATGCCCCAACCAGTAATGCTGAAGAAGCTGAAGTTGAATGGTTCTATGAAGATCTACAAGATCTTCTAGAACTAACACCCAAAAAAGAAGTTGTTTTCATTATAGGGGACTGGAATGCAAAAATAGGAAGTCAAGAGATACTGGAGTAAGAGGCAAATTTGGCCTTGTAGTAAAAAACAAATCAGGTCAAAGACTAACAGAGTTTTGCCAAGAGATGCACTGGTCATAGCCAACATCCTTTTCCAACAACACAAGAGAAGACTTTACACATGGACATCACCAAATGGTCAATCCGAAATCAGATTGATTATATTCTTTGCAGCCAAAGATGGAGAAGCTCTATACAGTCAGCAAAAACAAGACCAGGAGATGACTGTGGCTCAGATCATGAACTCCTTATTGCCAAATTCAGATTTAAATTGAAGAAAGTGGGGAAAACCACTAGATAATTCAGGTATGACCTAAATCAAATCCCTTATGATTATACCATGAAAATAACAAATAGATTCAAGGGATTAGATCTGATAGAGTGCCTGAAGAGCTATGGATGGAGGTTTGTGACATTGTACAGGGGGCAGTGATCAAGACCACCCCCAAGAAAATGAAATGCAAAAAGGCAAAACGGTTGTTTGAGAAGACCTTACAAATAGCTAAGAAAAGATGAGAAGCGAAAGGCAAAGCAGAAAAGGAAAGATATATCCATTTGAACGCAGAGTTCCAAAGAATAGCAAAGAGAGATAAGAAAGCCTTCTCAGTGATCAGTGCAAAGAAACAGAGAAAAAGAATAGAATGGGAAAGACTAGAGATCTCTTCAAGAAAATCAGAGATACCAAGGGAACATTTCATGCAAGATGGGCACAATAAAGGACAGAGATGGTGGGACCTAACAGAAGCAGAAGATATTAAGAAGAGGTGGCAAGAATACACAGAACTATACAAAAAATATCTTCATGACCCAGATAACCATGATGGTGTGATCACTCACTTAGAGCCAGACATCCTGGAATGTGAAGTCAAGTGGGCCTTAGGAAGTATCGCTACGAACAAAGCGAGTGGAGGTGATGAAACTCCAGTTGAGTTATTTCAAGTCCTAAAAGATGATGCTGTGAAAGTGCTGCACTCAATATGCCAGCAAATTTGGAAAACTCAGCAGTGGCCACAGGACTGGAAGAGGTCAGTTTTCATTCCAATCCCAAAGAATGGCAATACCAAAGAATGTTCAAACTACCGCACAATTGCACTCATCTCACATGCTAGCAAAGTAATGCTCAAAATTCTCCAAGCTGAGCTTCAACAATACGTGAACCATGAACTTCCAGATGTTCAAGCTAGATTTAGAAAAGGCAGAGGAACCAGAGATCAAATTGCCAACATCCGTTGAATCATCGAAAAAGCAAGAGTTCCAGAAAAACACCTACTTCTGCTTTATTGACTACACCAAAGCCTTTGATTGTATGGATCACAATAAACTGTGGAAAATTCTTAAAGAGATGGGAATACCAGACCACCTGACCTGCCTCCTGAGAAATCTGTATGCAGGTCAAGAAGCAACAGTTAGAACTGGATATGGAACAACAGACTGGTTCCAAATTGGGAAAGGAGTACATCAAGGCTACATATTGTCACCCTGCTTATTTAACTTATATGCAGAGTACATCATGAGAAATGCTAGACTGGATGAAGCACAAAATGGAATCAAGATTGCCAGGAGAAATATCAATAACCTCAGATATGCAGATGATACCACCCTTATGGTAGAAAGTGAAGAAAACCTAAATAGCCTCTTGATGAAAGTGAAAGAGGAGAGTGAAAAAGCTGGCTTAAAACTCAACATTCAGAAAACTAAGATCATGGCATCCAGTCCCATCACTTCATGGCAAATAGAGGGGAAACAGTGGAAACAGTGACAGACTTCATTTTTTTGGGCTCCAAAATCACTGCAGATGGTGACTGCCGCCATGAAATTAAAAGATGCTTGCTCTTTGGAAGAAAAGTTATGACCAACCTAGACAGCATATTAAAAAGCAGAGACATTACTTTGCCAACAAAGGTCCGTCTAGTCAAAGCTATGGTTTTTCCAGTAGTCAGGTATGGATGTGAGAGTTGGACTGTGAAGAAAGCTGAGCACCAAAGAGTTCATGCCTTTGAACTGTGGTGTTGCAGAAGGCTTGTACTGCAAGGAGATCCAACTAGTCCATCCTAAAAGAAAGCAGTCCTGAATATTTATTGGAAGGATTGATGCTGAAGCTGAAATTCCAATACTTTGGCCACCTGAGGCAAAGAACTGACACATTTGAAAAGACACTGATCTGGGAAAGATTGAAGGCGGGAGGAGAAGGGGAAGACAGAGGATACATCACTGACTCAATGGACATGAGTTTGAGTAAACTCCGGGACTTGGTGATGGACAGGATAGCCTGGTGTGCTGCAGTCCGTGGAGTCTCAAAGAGTCGGACACAACTGAGCAACCGAACTGAACTGAACTGATGAAGCCATTTCCCAACCTCTTTCTTAATCTCTGCGGCTTGACCAGCCTCTGTTTCATTCAACAGCCGTTTGTGGGATACCCTGTATCCAAGGGGATCCTGGCACAGTAGATACTGAGGTAAATAAGGCCCAGCCTCCATCCCGGCCTGGAGGAGCCTTGTCCCACTGATGCTAACACCCGGTCATGTGTGTGCAGGGCAGTTATGAGAGTGTGGCTTTTTCAGCTGGATCATGAAGTAGAAGCTTTCCAGAGGCAAAGAGACATTCAAGGTGGAGGCAACTGCCTATACAAAGAAAGGGAGATGTGAAAGTTCGGAGAAAAGGAGTCATTTGGCTGGGGACAGAGCAGAGAACAGTTGGGAATGTCTCAGCAGTTCGGGGACCAAATTGTTTAGGTACAGTATTTGCATTCCTTCCGCCTGCACTGCAGTGTGTAAGCTCCAGAAAAGCAGGTGCTGCGTGTCAACTTTTATTGCTCCGCACCTGACACCTGTCTGGGACTGTGTACTCTGGGTCCAACTCTAGACACAAAGACAGCTCCTGGCAGTGATATGAGCACCCCCTAGTGGCTGCTCTGTGCTCCCACCTCCTGTCACCCAGCTGACTAAGCAGCTTGCCTGCCTCCCAGCAGCTCTTCCTAGGGAAGGCACTTGGTCTGCCGTCGTCTCACTTCACCTCCACCCTCCCTAAGAGGAGGATGCTCCCTTCGGCCCAACAAACACTTATTAAGCTCTTATTCTGTGTTGATTACTCTTCTAGGCATTGAGATACAGAATTGACATCAGCCTGGAAGTGCTCATAGAGAACCAAGGGATAATGAAGTTTCCTGGTGCTGTGGGGACCAGAGGAGGAATCAAGCCCATTTTGAAACTTGAAGGATACATGAGTGGCTGGCAAGGTAGGAAGCAAAATTGAAATGCCCTTTGAAATGGAAACACAGTAAAGGCCCCACCCCTGCCATCTACTCATGTTTATTGAACCACTACCATTTACTAAGGTCAGAGGGGGTGTGGTGAGCTGCAGACTCAGAGGTGATTTAAGATGCCATCTGTGTCCGCAGCACTGTGGGAAGACAGATAACTAAATGGAAAAGGGGGTGTTCGGTGATGAGGGTCCTGTTAGCAGACACAGGGATGTAGAGCAGGGAGTATCCCCGAGAGGATCTCAGGAATGAGAACTCACGAGAAGGGTGAAGATGGGCCAGTTCAGTACCACAGGTGCAAGGGCCCTGAGAAAGCCGTCAAAAAGAGGCCTGTCCTGGGCTGCTCATGTTTTGCTTCTTTAAAAAAAAAAAAATTACTTATTTGGTTGCACCAAATCTTCCCAACCCAGGGATCGAACCTGCCTCTCTTAAGTCTCCTGCATTGGCAGGCGGGTTCTTTACCACCAATGCCACCCCTGGCCAGGGATCAAAACCGGGCCCCCTGCACTGGGAGCACCACTGGACTACCTGGGAAGTCCCAAGGTTCTGCTTCTTGATCTGGGTGCTTGGCTCCTGGGTGTGTGCAGCTATGGAAATTTATTGAGCTGTACACTTAGGACTCAAATGTGGACATTAACCTCAGCTGCTCTTCAACCCTTTAAAAGTAGTCCCCAGCCTCTCACACTGCTATTTGGTTTTTCTGTGTGGCACTTTCCACAATTTAAAAGTCTCTCTTTTGTAATGTAAAGGTTTAAATCAATACTCCGGTACCAGTTCTAAGACCTTAGGAAATGATCTTTGCTGAGTCGGTTTCCTCGCCTGTAAAATGAGGATAACGATAATACCTTCATCCCGGGATTGTGTGCTGAGGCAATCACTTGAGATATGTAAAGCACTTACACAGTGCTTCCTAAATGCTTAAAAATACCAAATTTCTAAGGATTGGTGGTGCCTGGTACATAGCTCAATAATTGGTTGAATAAATGAATGAATTAAAGGAATGATTTTTTTGCACAAGCAGGTAGGTAGCTCAAACAGAGGGGTGTGGATTGGAGGCGAGCACCTGAACTAAAGGCAGGAGCTCAGAGCCTTCGGAGCAGCGACACTCCTGTGAGAAGCAAAGGCATCTGTGGGTGACCAGACGGGTCCCTCGTCCCAAGCCCCTAAACCAAAGGGAGTAGAGATAACAACCAGGGTTCAGGGAAATTCCCTGGCAGTGCAATGGCTCCAATGCTTCCACTGCAGGGGCCCACGTTCAATCCCTGGTCAGGGAACTAAGATCCTGAAAGCCTCGACCACAAAACGAAAAAACCAAACCAAGGTTCAAGCCTATGTACCCCCTACCCTCCTAGTCCTCGACTACACACTGCAGGCCCAAACCAGGAAGAAACAGAGCTCCATGGCCTCCCTAGGTCCCTACTCCCAGGGCTCTTTCTCCCCTCCCCCCCTGGTGGTCAGACTTGGCAAGTCTCTCCACCCTCAGGGGCTGGGGCTAGGACAGTTTCGGGAAGGGTGGGAAAACCTGCTGAACAGGATGACCAAAGCCTGAACCGGTTGGACAGGACGGTCCCATCTCCCCCCAGCAGCCTGTCCCTTTCCTGGCCCACAGAGCAGAGGCAGGAGACTCACAGAATAAATCACTTTATTCCACTGAGTGGACTCTGGCCTGTGGAAGCAAGGGAGCCCCAGTGGGTGCAGAGGATCTGGCTCCGTGTGCGGGCAGGGCTGGCTTGGGGCTTACTGTGGGGGGCAGGGGAAGAGGTGGGGCCAGAGAGCCACCTCCCACTCCTCTCACCCACCCCCCACAGCATTAAATAAACAAAAAGCAACTCTGTACAACACAAAATATACAGGGAAGTCCTTCCTCTCAGGCTCCCCACGACCAGAGCCCTGGACTTTGCAGAGTGGGAGGGGCAGCTGTGGAGGAAAGGGTTGGGGCCTCCAGCCTCTGATGCTGTCCCAGGCCCCTTCCCAAGGTCATGGGATGGGGGCAGGCAGCTTGGAACAGGAAGCAAAACTCCAACTTCCTCTGAAATCCTATGTGGAGAGGCCCATTTCTTTGGGACTCCTGGCTCAAAGGTTTTCTGCTCCTTGCAGACCCATGAGCTTTCTCAGGAACAAGTAGCCTGGACTTAGCTGAGACCCCTCCAAGAAGGGCCGGAGCCCTGGCCTTGGAGGCAGAACAGGCCTGGCAAACAGGCTGGAGAAGTCTGGTCCCGAAGTCTTTGCCCAGCCCAGGCCTCCGTCTTGGCTAGGAAGCAGGGCCAGGTGAGAGATGGCGAGAGCCCTGGAGAAGCCCTAGGCTCAGAGGGGTCTAGTTGTTTGGTAATAGACCAGGTGTTCCATGTCATCAGTGGTGGAGACCTTGGAGCTGCTGGGGGTGGAAGGTGGAGGGTGGCGGTGTCTGTGGAAGCCCTTTCTCTGGTTCTTGAAGAAGCAGTAACCCAGAATGGCGATCACCACCACGATGCAGGTACCCAGGAGCACTGCAATGGCCACCTCCACAGAGCCTGGGGAAGAAGGGCCGGATGAAGCACTCCCAGAGCCTGCTGGCTTCTGACGCCCACCCCTACTCTGTACCAAAGGGACTTCGGCAATGGATGCGGGGGGTGGTGTGGTAGTGGTGGTGGAATAAGGACCTTGGGCATATGAGCGGCTGGAACTACTCTGTTGGGCGCTTGGTGGGAGGGATGCTGATGGGTCTTGGCTCCAGGTCACTCTGCTTGCAGGTAATGTGGGGAGGACACTGATGGCCCGCAGACTTGGCATGTATTTCTATCCTTCTCCCCTTTACCCCAGCAGGTACCACCACTGTCCCTCTAGCCAACCTCAGGATCCTCTCAACACAGCCTTAGGCTTTCACAACCACTTGAGTGGAGTCGATCTTTGAGTTGATACCTACTCAGTGGTGACAGGCAGATGGGGCACTTACCTGTGTTGGGAACGGGGCTTTCCCGCCGCAGACCAAACACATCCTTCTCTACAAAACAATGGAGGCGGGGGAGATAAGTCAATATGAAGGGTTCGAAGACTCAGTTGCTCACCAGTAGTGCCCCAGACACCCCACTGGCATCCTCTCCCACCCTTAGCTCCGATGCTCTGAGGGCACGGCGTGACCAGTCCCCGCCTTGGGACAGAGCTGAATGCTCTAGCTCGGCCTTTCTCCTCCCCAGCTTCCAGCCCCGCTCTGTGCCACTCACTGGAGATGCCACGGCAGGACTCAAGGCACTGCTCCTCCTCCTCAAAGTTGTTCTTGTTGCCATAACAACCACCGTAGGTAAAGCGGGCGCAGTGTTCGGTGAAGGGGTTGTAGTACCAGCGAGGGATGCTCTCTGAGCAAAGTCCCGTGTCTGGCAGGTCTACACAGTGCCCTGCAGGGTAAGGAGCAGACGAAGGTGTGAATGTCCGTGGGACCTCCCCGCCACCACTAGGCTCCACATGGCTGCTGCCCGCCACCCCCTGACCCTCCTCAGGCTGGGGACGGCTGTGGTTCAGTGAGGGCCCCGGGGGCCCCAGAAATATCTGGGCCATTTGCAGTGTTGCTAGAAGCAAGGAAGATAAATGCAGGAGAGTAAGTTTGGGTCCAGAATTACCCTAGGCGGACTCCTATAACTATTTCTTAATTTTCTTTCAGCATTCCCGACTGTATCAAGGTCTCGGTTTCTCCCCAGCACTTGATGGTCTGCCTTTTAACAAACAAGACTCAGAGTCTGAACCTTGGCAGCCAACAGCGTCCAGCTAAAATTTGTTACCATGTTTTATTATACTTATTTTAAAAGCAAATCTCAAATTGTGGCGTATAATAGTGGCTTTTCATTTACAGTACTGACGTGAAAGTTCCTTTGTTTTTTTTTTAATCTCCAATTTCAGTTATTTATTTTTGGCTGTGCTGCGTAGCATGCAGGATCTTAGTTCCCTGACCAGGGATTAAACCCATACCCTCTGCATTGGAAGTGTGGAGTCTTAACCACTGGATTGCCAGGGAAGTCCCTGAAATTTCCTTTGTAATATGTTAAGTTAAATCAATAACATCTCAGTGATATGTACGCATGGTTAAATTTCTGAAGGTGTTGGAACTCTCCTGGCAATTCAGTGGTTAAGACCCTGAGTTCCCACTGCAAGGGGCATGAGTTCAACCCCTGGTTAGAGAACTAAGATTCCATATGCCATGCGGCACGGCCTAAAAAAATATAAGAATTTCTGAAGGTGTTAAGAGGATGTCTGATGCTTAGGAAACACAGAAAGAAAAGCGCAGGACACCCCTGCCCCCAGCTTTCTGCCCACAGCCTGGTACCCACAGCAGGCCCCTTCAGCACACTCACCTTTGTCTCTGGGGAAATGGATCCTCTGGAGTTTATCGAAGTCTCTGGTGTCTGCAAAGATGAAAGATCAGAGGTGCAGACCTGACAAGGGCCTCGCAGAGGTGTGGGGTGAGTGGTCTGGATCTGCCCTGCCCGGCCCGCCGCCCTCCATCCCCAGGCCTCACATTTCTCACAGGTGGCCTCGTCAGAGGCATCAGGGCAGTCGGGAGTGTCGTCACACTCCAGGAAGCTGTCAATGCAGCAGCCATCACCGCAGCGGAACTTGCTGGAGTGGCAGCTGCCAGAACACACTGGGTAGGGGTGAGGCCAGGGGGAGGGTGAGGTCAGGTGGGGGTGCAGAGGCCAGCAAATATCGTGAGTCAAACATCTACCTGGCCCTCTCTACCCCCAGGCGGCATCATGACACAGCCCCTGTTCCCTCTCCACCCCTGCCCCTCAAACCCTCCTACACACAAAATAGGCAAAGGCTGATGGGAGGATCCTGCAGCAGGTAAGGCACTTGTGGGCCTTCGTTCTGAGGGCAGGAATGAGTTGTGGAGCCAGGGCGGTGTGGGCAGGGGCCTGGACTTGATACTGGCTGGAGAGCTGGCAGGGGTGAGGGGAACAGGGAAAGGAGCAAAGCCCACCTGGATGATGCCTTTCTGCTGAGGGACCTAGGAGAGAAAAACAGAGAAGTGAGAGGAGGCAGGGCCAGGCCCCAGCAGGGATGAGCTGATGGGGGGCCTAGGGATGGGGGCATTCCCACGCCCACCTCCCTGATCTGTGAAGAGAGAACAGCTACCCTGGGGGAATGTCACCTGAGCCCCAACACTGCTTTGCAAAGGCCCACCTTGCACATCGCGGCAGGCGAGCTTGCACTCTTCTTCCCGAAGGTAGTTGTTCTTGTTGCCCAGGCAACCGCCATAAACGAAACTCTTGCAGATCTGTTCTGTGGGGTCGTAGTACCAGCGGGGGAAGGAACCACGGCAGCGGCCCACCTTCCTGGATGCAAGGCAGTATTCTGGCAGGGAGGGAAGCTGGTCAGGGGGGTCTGAAGGGCCAGTCCACTGGGGCGGGGGGTGGCTCCCAGGGTGGCCTCCTCACTCCGCTTCCTCACCTTCCGTCTGCTCAGGGGACAGCACAGTGACTGTGACGTTGGACGTGCTCTCTGGCTGGTCTGAACCAGCCGCCGTCAGCTGGAACAGGTAGCTGCCTTCTTTGAGTCCCCACAGCTCCACCTGGTCTGGATCATTCCTCTAAGCACAGGAATGGCCATCAGGCAGGGACTGCTTGATGCCCCTGGGCTTCTCCAGGCCTTCCCAAAAAGCCACTCCCCACCCGCCCCACCCCCACCACCCCCCGTCACTGGGGAGAGCAGAGGGTCTTGGTATTGAATGGATCCTCGGCTTTTATCCACCCCATCCCACCTGGAGCCACAGTTGGGCCTATGGCCCCAGAAAGGAGCCCTGGCGAGCTGAGGTGGGTCCGGGAGCCAGCCGAGTGCCTCACCTCTACCCTGATGTCTGTGTCACCCCGCAGTAGATGCCAGTCTGTGTTCTCCACACCCTTCAGCACTAGGGGTTCCTGGGGCTGTACCTTCAAGTCTGTACCGTCCCAGGCCTTGGGGATCCGGGACCCTGGGAGGAAGGTGAGGTAAGGTGAACTCTCCTGAATGGGCAGGATCCCTCCTCAAGTGAGGGACTGGTGCCTTATGGGTGGCAACTGGACCAACCTAGGACTCAGCAGTCTGGTGAGACACAGATCCAATTTCACAATGAAACCATCTTCTTGTCCTCCATTTAGATATGTCACACTTAAGACATTCTAATGTTGTAAAGCCACTTTCTGAGGCAAATAACTGAGCGCATTGCCATCTGATCCCATTTAGGAAAAAAAAAAACAAGATATATGTGTATATATACATATACACACATCTATTTGGAAGGAGGAATTCTCCTATTTTCTACAATAAGCAGGTACTTGTGCTAATTGCTTTCAAAGTCAGGGGACTTCTGTTGTGGTGCAGGTGGTTAAGACTTGGCACTCCCAACACAGGGAGCCTGGGTCTGATCCCTGTTCAGGGAACTAGATCCCACATGCTTCAGCTAAGTTTTATGCCACAACTGCAGAAAGAACCCACATGCTGCAAGGAAGATCAAAGAACCCACGTGCCACCACTGAGACACGGTGCAACCAAAAAAAAAAACCAATAAAAATAAAAATTAAAAAATAAACATTTTTTTTTAAAGTTAGAGTAACAACACTTTTGAAAAGTCAGATAAGTTAATGTGTAATTAACACCATCACCCCTCTCTCTGCAGCCCAGATCACTGCTGAGAAGCCCATCCGGACAGAGGCCTTAAGCACAGAGTTCCCGGGCAGCACTGTGTCAAGCCTTGGTGTCCCATGATGACTGGGCATGAAGAGGGTGCCTCCTCCAGTTACAAGGGGACACAAAATACCCTCCTTCAGCCAGGGTCTTCAGAGACAGCGTGGCCCTGTGGACACCTTGATTTTGGACGTCTGGCCTCCGGAACTGAGACAATACATTCTTATTGTTTTCAGCCACCCACTTTGCAGTACTTTGGCATAGCAGCCCTAGGAAACTGACACACTGCCCTTGAGGGTGTTATGGTCCAGTTAGGGAGGTTAAGACCCAGCCACAAGAAGCAAAATGAGAGAAAAGACCCACCAAGATGAAGGGGTTTGTGGTACATGTACAAGACAAGGAAGTGGATGTTTAAAGAAAGGAAAGACCACAGCAAGTTAGAGGGAAAAGGCAAGGCTTTGTGAAGAAGGGACAAAGGATTTCTTTTTCTTTTTTTTTTTTTTTGAGACAAAGGATTTTTAAAATTCTTCTATTTTTATTTGTTTGGTTGTGGGGAAGAATGTTCTGTGTCGCTGATGACAGCAGAAAACATGATGAGCCAAAACAAGGAGTTGAGAATTTGCAAGGCTGGCTTGGTGGACATTAAGCAGACCAGCTGGGCTGGGGCAGACAGATCTCCAAGGGCCCTGGACACTGGGTCAGGGCATGTGGACACAGCAGGATTGACATTCAAATACTTAACAACTGGTGGTACAGAAAGGGGACAGACACTGGCCATGAATAGTGGCACAGAGTCCTGGAGGCCCAGTCTGCACTAGACATTGACCTCCCTAAAAGCCTGATCAAGGTCTAGAAGTATTAAGGGAAGGCCAAGGGCCAGGGTAGCAGGGGAATTCCTAAGCTCCTGGCAGCAGCTGTTTACCCATCTGTCTGGAATAGAATTATTTCTACGGAACAAGGAGGCCAGCAAGTGGACCAGTGCAGTAGTTCAAGGCAGATGCAACAGAAGCAGTCTGAATTAAGGGATAGCTTAGGGATGGATCCTAATGCTGGAAAAGACTGAGGCAAGGAGGAGAATGGGGCAACAGAGGATGAGATGGTTGGATAGCATCACTGACTCGATGGACATGAGTGTGAGCAAACTCTGGGAGACAGTGAAGGACAGGGAAGCTTGGTATGCTGCAGTCCATGGGGCCACCAAGAGCTGGACACAACTCAGCGACTGAATGATGACAGAGAAGAAAGGAGGGTGTAAGAAACAGTGCTGGGGAGACGCTTCAGGCTGCTGTGCCTGACAGGCTCTGGGGAACTGGCAACGGAGAGCCCGGGCACGGGCAGAAGGGAAACCAGATCTAGCAGGAACATGTGGCTTTGGCCATAACGAAGTTGAGTTTGAGGGAGGGAGCAGTGCAGTGGGAGCTCCAGGGAAGCCAGAGGTGGAGAAAGACCTAGAGTCACACTAACAAAGCTGCTGGTGGTGGAAAGTGTGCCCAGAGGACTTCCCTGGTGGTCCCGTGGCTGAGAATCTGCCTGCCAGTGCAGGGGACAGGTTCAGTCCTTGGTCTGGGAAGATCCCACATGCCGTGGGGCAACTAAGCCCCTGGACCGCAACTACTGAGTCTGGACTCTAGACCTCACACTTCACAACAAGAGAAGCGGTCACACTGCAACTAGACAGTAGTTCCCATTTGGGAACTAGAGAAAGCCTATGCACAGGAATGAAGATCCAGCACAGCCAAAAATAAAATAATTAAATAAATAAAAATTAAAAGAAAAAAAAATGTGTCTGGCACACACCAGATACTTCATCTGTAGTATCTTATCAGAGCTGGCAAATTATGGCCTGCAGGCCACATTTAGCCCAACCTGTCATATTTTTTAACGGTTGAAAAGAATTCTTAAACAATACTTCATGACATATGAAAAGCACATAAAATTCAAATTTGTGTCTATAAATTAAGATACAGCCTTACCACATTGTTTACAAATTGTGGATGGCTGCTTTCATGTTACAACAGCAGCTGAACAGTTGTAACCAACACCAAATCTAAAGTATTTACTATATGAATATTCACAGGAGGTTTGCTGACCCCATCTATATCGCCTACCTTCCTAACCATCCTGCCACAACTGCATTCTTGCTCCTCTTTCCAGGTGAGAAAACTGATACCAGAGAGGTTAAATGACTTGTCTAGGGTTGCTCAGTTTCTAAACAGCAGAGCTGGGATTTGAACCCTGGTCTGATTCATACTCTCTCCAAAACACCAAAACACCATGCTGCAGGTCATACCTGCTTAGAAGGATGACTTTTTTTTTATTATTACTTTTATAATCTTCAATTTTGTTTTTAGCTTAGGTAATACATGGCAACCCACTCCAGTATTCTTGCCTGGAGAATCCCATGGATGGAGGAGCCTAGTGGGCTACAGTCCACGGGGTCGCAAAGAGTCGGACACGACTGAGCGACTTCACTCACTCCCTTCACTCACTCAATACATGGACCTAGAGAAGGAAATGGCAACCAACTCTAGTATTCTTGCCCAGAAAATCCTATAGACAGAAAAGTCTGATCGGCTATAGTCCATGGGGTCGCAGAGCTGGACATGACTGAGCATAAGGACACGAACAAACCTTCTCTCCAGAGGTATTCTCAGTTACTAGTTTGGGGGCGTGTGTATGTGTGACTATCGGGAGGGAGAGTATTGAATTCATAAGCATGCAAGTTCTTCATCTTGCTTTTCCCTTAATATATGCTGGAAATCATTCATAGTAATACATACTTTTGGTTGCATAGCACTTTTAACACATTTAACCAGTCCTTCAATCCCTCTTGATTTAGGTCCTTCTTCCCTACCTTCCTCCCTCCCTACTAAAAACTAACCGATGCTGCCTCAGGGTTTATTATTAATATTACGATTAAAACAGCACCACAGTATCCAATTATAGGATGTGTTAACAGACACTGAGATTGTTTCCAATTCTTTGCTACTATAAACAATGGTGCAGTGAGTGGCTGGCTGGTAAGTTGTTTTACACATGTTTAAGCATAGCCACAAGATGAGTTTCTGCAAGTGGAATTGTGATGAGGGTTATGTGCATTTACACTTTTGGTGGATCCTGCCAACCTGCCCTTCACAGAGGCACCATAGAAGGTTAGTGAAATCTAAGAGTTCAAAGGAAGGAGAGAAGGTAAAAAGATAAGAACAACTGATAGAAGGCTGAATCATAGGGCTGCGTCTCCGCCTCTCTTTGATGAGGCAGAGAAAGCAGAGCCAACAGGGGAGTCACAGAGGGTGGACCAGAGGTGAAAAGACCAGGACACACAGTGACAGCAAAGGGATGGGAGGGGAGAACTTTCACAGAGAAACAAGCCAAGCGGTGCAGAGGCTACAGGAATGAGAAAAGGAAACCTCCATTATAAGACCAGGAAAGCAGGGCCAGGAACCAAGCCCCAACCTGGTGGCTTGAAGGCTCATTGAGAGCTAGCCCAGGCCCTGAGGTGAGAGGCCAAGCCAAGCGGGCAGTGAACTGGGAGGAGCCTTTCCCTCCCTCCTTACATTTTCCAGAAAGTAATCAGCAGTCCACAAGGGGAAACAAGACAGACTACTTGGCAGTCTACCTAGCAGAAAGATAGGCTAGCCCCACTGGCCTCAGGGTAGAAGTCACAAACAGAGTGACATATCAGACCTCGGGCTAAATCAGCAATGTCTACCCACACACGCAAGGCTGGTCCTCTCCAAGCAAGGAGCAGATGTCTGGACAGATACCGCTCCTTATTTCCCACCCAGAGAGAGCAAAGGGCCAGAGAAGCAATAAAGCCGGCCCCTCCCCGAGCCGTCAGGCCTCAGGACTCTCCAGTGAAACACAGTCTCCATCTTCCAAGACACTCTTCCAATGCAAGAATGGGGAAGATAGGGGAAGCGGAGAGGAGGAAAGAGCAGGGTGTTTAGCAGGCCCCAGTAATCTGGACTGGACTGACCTGGGCACAGGCAGGGAAAGGGGAACAGGTTAACCCACCCTGGGAAGGGCTCTTCCCAGTACAAGAACCAAAGGTTCAGAAGTCCTGAGCTCTTGCCCACTTTGCCTACCCTAGCCCAGCTTCCAGAAGGCCATAATGGCTTGACCCTCTTTGTACTTTCAGCCTCTCTAGTGCGACTCAGGTGAGATGGACTCCTGGACACATGCACACAGCATCCCCCATTCCCCCAAACACTGTGGTGCCCGGAAACGGCCTGAGGGCCAGACTATGTCCAAGTTCTACTCAGCACCCCATGGGACAGGAAATCCCCACTCCATCCTGTCTTGTGCCAGCCAGGCAAGTCAGGAGGTGGGGAGGTTCCCAGATGAGGAAGGCTCTGTCGAGCTCAGCTTCCTGACCAGACCCCAGAGTTTCAGGCGTCGGCCCTGCAGTGCTGGCTCTCCGATGGGTTCTGTCAGATCTGGGAGGGCAGGCAGCTCGGATCACTTAGGTCATCACCACCTACACTCCCTGCTGCTTCCTTGTGAAACAGGCTTAGGCCCTGGCCCACTGGGACTCAGTAGCCCAGCCTAGCCTGGAGACAGTGTCCCCCTCCTGGAATCTCCACCCCACCTCTTCTCAGAGATCCAGAGCTTCTGAAAGGATAGGGAGAAGAGGAAAGGCTGGAGAGGAAAACTCCTTTCTCTACTTCCGAGAACTGAGACCGACCAGGCCCAGCCTGACCCCTGGGCTCCCTAGTCTCTGGTTCTGTTGTCCACTGGGCTGTCTTGGATCAGAGACAGGTTTCTACCAGAAAGATGGTCTTGTGTGAGAAATAGAGCAGCCCTGTAGGAGGTCCTGCCTGGGGTTGAGTCCCATTTGTGGATGGTATATATTTAAGATGGAAGTCAGTTTCCTAATCTAAAAAGTGGAATGACTACTAATAGCACCCTTTTCAGAGGTGATTGTCATGATGCCTAAGTGAGAGGCTGAGTGGCATAGCAGTCAGCAAACAGTAAAGTACTAACAGAGGTTATCAGTAGGACCCATCCCTGCCCTGGAGACCCACCTGGCCAGAACAACAGGTAGAGAGAATGGGGAACGAAGGTCTCTAGAGGGACCCCAATCCCAGCTAACTGCTCAGTCCCAGGAGGAAAGAGGAGGAGCCGTGGCCCCACTTTGCCCTTATCCTGGAAGTAAACAAGGTGAGCAGACAGCTTGGCTACTAGATCTTAAGCAGGAAGAGCTCTGCCAGGCTTATGAGAACACACGAGTATACACACACGCACACACACACCCTTGCCTGGACAGCTGACTTCCTTCCCCTACCAGGTATACATACCAGTGGACTGACTCATCCAGCAACCCTCCTTACCTGGACCCCAGGGCCTTTAGGCTACTGTGTTCACAATACCACCTCCTCCCCAGTTGGGTCACCCCCAACTGGGCTTGTTCTTTAGACTCTGGGGGTCTGGCAGTTTTTCCCCAGACCACTAAAGACCAGAACCTGGGGAGAGGAGTACAAGAAATGCTAGACCCAATCCCAGACCCAGCCTGAGGAGCCCAGCCTTCACCAGGTCCACTTGACAGAGCCGCAAGTACCTAGCATAGTGCTCGGCCTGGAGTATCTATCTATCTAGTCACCAGCTGGCCTCCAGACAGCTCATTCCCTGATTTGGCCCATTGGGGTCAAAGTAGGAATCCCGAGGAGCTTGCTTCCACTCACACATCCCAGAGCACCCGCCCACTCAACATCCTGAATTCAGGAGCCAGCCTGTTCTTAATTTACTGTTTATACCATGCCTACTTCTAAGGATGAGTTAGGATCGAATGGGTGTCTCTCCTCCAAACTCCTTTCTGATGCTTCGCGCAGGACCCTATAACCAGTCCCTTTTGCGAGTCTCCCCAGATCCTGGCACCCTCGTCCTTACCTCTGAAGCCCTGGGTCCTCAGCTCGCGGTAGGAGCGGTAAACCTCCCGCGTGAGGTAGTTGATGAAACCCTCCCTGGGAGCGAACTTGCACACGAAGTTCTGCTCGTAGAGGCAGTTGATGAGGAAGCAGGAGACGATGGCGTCCTCCCCGCCGTCGGGCTGCAATTCCACCAGCGCCAGATTGCAGTCGCTGGAGCTGCAGCAGGCGTGCACGCAGTCCCGGCCGCGACGCGCGGTGAGGGAGCGCAGGAAGGTGGCCCCGTTTCGGACGGAGGCGTCCGTGTCGAGCACGAAATCAGGCACCCCGGGGGTAAAGCGGTTCAGGCAGCCGTCGGCCGTGAGCAGACCGGGGGTCACCGGCGGCGGCCCGGCCTCGGCGCCCCGGAGGACGAGGGCGCAGAGAAGCCACACGGCGACCGCTGGGATGCGGGCCTGGGAGAGGCGGCCCCCGGCCATCGTCCTCCCCACCGGGGTCACCTTCACAGAGCGGGCCTCTGGGCTCCGAGGGTGCTAGCGACCTGCGAGAGGGAGGGGACGGAGGAGGAGACATCGGATCAGCCAGAGACTTCCAGGGAGGAGGGCCGGCCGGGAGGAAGTGAAGGGGAGGACCGAGGAGCACGAACACCCCTGGAGAGAAGACGGGCAGGCGGGCCCGGTCCTCCCACGCACACTTCGGTGACCCCGCAGCCGGTCGGACGGCTAAAGAGCTCACGTACCCGGACACACGCACCGGCGCAGAACAAAGGGCCAGACATGCTCCGAACCCGCTCCGCCTCCTCCTGGCTCTCCTCGGCCCGCGTTACCTGCGCAGGTGAGTGGGGTGGGGCCGGGCCTGCCGAGGTTCCGGTCCAGGTTTCCTGCGCCGCTCGTACCGCCGTTTCCGCCCAGCTGTCGGGTGCGCTGAGGTTCCGGCACCTCCACCCCTCTAGTTTCTGGTGAAACTGAGTCAGTGCGGCCGGGGCGGGGCGAACATTAACCCCGGCGTCGCCGGCCCCGCCCACGCCCGGTGCGCCCCTGCAGCCCGGGCTTCCGGGCCGCCTACCCCCAAACCCTGCCATCTTCCACCCTGCTTCTGCAACCTGGTGCCCAAACAGGCTCAGAGGCCGGCGCGCCCCGCCCCGGTCCCCACTTCGCGGGGCTCCTTGCGCCCCAGAAGTACACCCCTATCCCTGGAGGCCCAGACACTTCGGGAAGCGCCGACGATGTCTGGCACCTGAAGGTGGGTCAGATGCTCAGAGGCGGCCGACTCCCCTTCCGGTCCGGGCTAGCATTCCCAGACCCAGGCCCGAGGCGCTAGGGAAGGGGCTGGGGGAGAAGAAACGGGGGAATGCCCGATGCCAGTGATCTCGCTGTCGTAGTCAGCCTTCGGAAAGTCATTTCCATCTTGTGGCGGGAAGAGATCCCAGGAACTGTGTGGCTGCACCTTTGATAACTGGAATCCCGGATGCCTGCTGGCTTATTACCACCTTTGTCAGCTCTGGAAACCCTCCTTTCTGATACAGTTGACAAACAAGAGGTTTCCCCGGGCCATGTTTCCCTGCTTGATCCTCAGTGGTTCCTTTTGTTTTGAGGCACTTCCTCATTTTGTACTAACGTTTCCGTTCGGTTCGTTGTTGGAGCTGAGTTAGCTTCATTGGTCAGCAGATCCCCTTCTCTGGAGCACAGAATTTCTCTCCTCTCTCACCAGGTGGGGTGCTGCTCCTGGTCAGGAGCTGATTCTTTCTTTCAGTAAAATAACATCCTTGGAAGCTAGAGGTTCCAGATCACCAAAGTACCTGAGCCTTCACTGAGCCCTGGACTCCTTGAAACCAGGCTCATTGCTTTTCCTGAGTGAAGAACTCCTCTTAAAGGCTATTCTTTACAGAGCAATATTGGTCCTGATAATGTTCTCCTCGAAAGAGATTCCATACCGGACTTCCCTGGTAGTACGGTGAATAGAAATCCACCTGCCAATGCAGAGGTCACAGATTCAAGTCCTGATCCAGGAAGACTCCATATGCCAGGAACAGCTTAAAGCCCATGAGCGGCAATTACTGAACCCACGAGCTGCAACTAGTGAAGCCTGTTCACCCAGAGTCTGAGCCCTGCAATGAAAGAAATCGCAGCAATGGGAAACCCTTGCACTACAACAGAGTGGCCGGCAGCAATGAAAACCCAGCGCAACCAAAAAAAGTTAATAAATAATTTTTTTAAAAAAGAGAGATTCCACACCTTCATGATGACTTAACAAACCCCAGCCCAATGGGAACGGTCTTCTTACCCACTAGATCCTGTAGCCGACCCTCAGTATTTTTCCTAGCTTAACTGCAACATTCCATAGTTGCACACATTTTGGGTATGGGTATCGAGTGTGGGAATCTGTAGTCTGTCTCCCCTCTGAATTTTCTGGGTTTTTTCCACTGCCCCAGGCACGGTGGGGAACACAGATGGTATGCTGGGGAATGAAGCATATGATTGTGTAGTTACTGGAAAGAAAGAATTTTGAGATTTGATTCCTGCTTCCTTGAATACCTATACATACAAAAATCCTAACACAGAAGACTTACCCTATGGTAATATTCCTGCTGCTGCTGCTAAGTCGCTTCAGTCATGTCCAACTCTGTGCAACCCCACAGACGGCAGCCCACCAGGCTCCGCCATCCCTGGGATTCTCCAGGCAAGAACACTGGAGTGGGTTGCCATTTCCTTCTCCAATGTGTGAAAGTGAAAAGTGAAAGTGAAGTCACTCAGTCTTGTCCGACTAGTAGCGACCCCGTGGACTGTAGCCTACCAGGCTCCTCTGTCCATGGGATTTTCTAGGCAAGAGTACTGGAGTGGCTTGCCATTACCTTCTCTGATAGTAATATTACTACAGGTTAATCATTACTTCCATCATATATACCATTACACAAACCTACATCTGATAATGCCCAAAACCTGTTCCCAAGTATTTCACACACATTGCCCCATTCAGTCAAAACAAACCAAGAAAGTAGGTACTAATTTTATCCCCATTTTACAAATGAGCAAGTAGGCTCAGACAGCTGGACAAACTTGTTAGGTCACGTGACAGGTGGCAGATCCGGGATTGGAGTTCAGGCAGGATAAGGCAGGATAAGTCGACTGCTTTAGCACCTAACACTGGGCTTTTACTGCACTTTCAATTCTGACTTCAGCTGGAAATTCCACACAGCTCAGATCAACTTGCCTTGAAAAATCAACAGATTTTCAAGTGGTGGTCCAGCCACAGTTTGAGATGCCTGCTGGGTTCCAGATGTGTGACATCTGTGACCTCTGTTGCTCACAACAGCTCTGAGAATAGTTTCTACTTTGCAGGGAGGCTCACTAAACTCCACCAAGGTAAGGTAGTGAAGAGTCGGAGGCAAGACGCTATAGGGGTTCAGCTTGTGGGCTTCAGACTCAGATTACAGGGTTTAACTCTTTCATCTGCCACTTAACTGTAGTGTGGCCTTTGGCAACTTATTTATCTCCTCTGTGCCTTAGCCTTCTTGTATACAACATGGAACTTCTAGGGTTAGTATGAAAATTGAATGAGTTAATACAGAGAAAACATTTGACTCTGAGTGCTCAATAAATGTTACCTGAAAAAAGTGACAGAGTCAGAATTTTATCTCAACTATCTCAGACATCAAAAACTACACTTTGGGAACTTCCTGGTGGTCCAGTGGCCAAGACTTCATGCTCCTAGTGCAGGAAGCTCAGGTTCGATGCCAGGTCAGGGAAAATAGATTCCACATGCTGCAAGGAAGATCAAAGATCCTGTGTGCCGCAAGACCTGGCACAGTCAAATAAATATATTGAAAAAAAAAACCGTACACTTTTCACACTACCTTATGCTGGTTGTTACATCCTAAAGAGGAAAACTACACATGAAGGGAAAAAGACTAAGTTCACCAAAGCGGTAAAGGTGATGGCATTTGAATGATGAAAATATAGGGTAACATTTTCTTTTTTCTAGTTTAGAAATTATTACCAAGTTTCCTTAGGTGAGCATGGAGTGTTTCCATGAGAACAAGAAAAATACATCATGACAGCTTTCACATTCATCATATTTAGCCCCGCATTTCTTCTTTTTCCACATTCTCTCCTCATCTCACTGACCCAGCCACTTTGTCCCAGTATCTCTGTGCCCCCTGCCTTTCCTTGGGCTTCCCTTGAAAATATCCAGCCAGCCCTGGGTGGCGGCAATCTTCAGTAACTGCTCACATCCATCCCGTCTTGTCTGTTGCCACTGCTACCGTAGTTTTGGGCTCTGTACCAGCTTGCAGATGTACTCCAGGCCACCCTGCACATGGCATGTGGTTCCCTCCTCCAGCCCTGCTCTTCAGGTCCTCAGTGACTCCCAAGAGCCTCTCTAGCAGTATGTACAGAGCCAGCTATCCTCTGGGTGGGTTCATAAAGTTTGGTTTATGGAGAGGCAGAAAGCGTCAGAGCTACTGGGAGTCTCAGTTAAAGCCCTTCCCCTTACATATAGAAAGCTGTATGTCCTATATATAGGCCCAGAGGTCGGTCGTTGTTTTGTTCAGAGATAAACAGAGCTAATATGTAGCAGAGACCATCTCTACACTTCAGGTCTCTTGACTACCAATATTGGGCCCTTTCTGTGATTCTGACTTATCTTCCTACAAAGCATTTCCAGATGATATTGTTTTCTTTTCTCTCTCTCTCCTTTTTTGGCCATGTTGTGTGGCTTATAGGATCTCAGTTCTCCAACCAGGGGTTGAACCTGGGCCACAGCAGTGAAAGGCCAGAACACTAACCACTAAGCAACCAGGGAATTCCCGCAGATGATATTGTTTTCTGATTGTACATTGCAGGTCCAAGGATGCTGTCCAGGTGAGTTAGCTCTTTTGTTAGGCCATGTGGTTCACACTCCCTATATGAACTTGGGGAAGAAAAAGCCAGGGTTTATGCTATGGGCTTCCTTCATATTTGCAATACCACCAGTACCAACCACTGATGTTAGGAGTGGGTGGTTTGGTGAGAACAAGCATTCCTTAACACCACACTAGAAAAGGAACACTGAATGCCTTATCTTGGATGGTGGTCTGGTGGTTTCTATAAGTAGGTTTAATGAACTAGCTACAAAGACCGCTATCAACGATGGTGGACAGGACCTCACCTTCCTTGTAAATGCATGCTGCTCCTCCCACCAAGAGCTGGTGTCTACCTTTCCCTTCACTTTGAATTTGTAACTTGCTTTGACCATAGGACAGAGTAGAAGTGATGCCACATGGCTTTCAAACCTCAGCCTTGTGGCTTGCATTTTCCCTCTTAGAACCAGTTGTCAGGTAAAGAAGTTTGACAATCCTGAGGGAGAGAAAGGCCACCGGAGGAGAGCAAGACCGGAGGATGAGAGGTTGTGATGGGAGAAAGAGGTGTCTGGCTATCTCACAGCCACCCCAGCTGAGTAGCTTCATTAAACCATTGTTCACCCTTAGGCCCAGTTGACTCGCTCCAACAGAGATTAGCTACACCTCCAAAGCCCTGCCCATGTTGCAGAATCATGAGCAAATGTGTTCATTTTAAGCCTTTAAATTTTGGGGTGATATCTGAGCAGATATCTTAGCTTATCTAAGCAGCTAAGTTAGGGAGTCCCTGAAGAAAGAGAATCAAGAATGGCATTCTCGACATAAGAGAAGCCATTGGGGGGAATTCAATGGTGGTCCAGTGGTTAGGATTCCTGGCTTTCACAGCCAGGGGCCCAAATTTAATCTCTACACAGGGAACTAAGATCCCACAAGCTATGCAGAGCAGCCGAAGGAAAAAGAGAGAAGCCATTTTGGCTGAAGTTATTTTGTGTTCCTTGATAGCTCAGTTTGTAAAGAATCTGCCTGCAATACAGGAGACCCCAGTTTGATTCCTGGGTTGGGAAGATCCCCTGGAGAAGGGAAAGGCTACCCACTCCAGTATTCTGGCCTGGAGAATTCCTGGGTTGCAAAGAGTCAGACACGACTGAGCGACTTTCATTTTCATTTCGTGACCGAAGCCTGGACACAGTGCTTGCCCTTGAACAGGTTTAGGTAAGAAGGGAAAGAAAGAACAGAGAAGACAGTCAAACAATAGTCCTGTGATAAAGCAGAGTCCTAGTTCCTCCTCAAGGAATATACATAATAATATACCTTTGACTCCAGTTGGAGCTAAGGCCCCCACCCTGGTGGAGGATAGAATAATGATCCTGACCCTCCGGATTTCAATCCACCAAGACTTGGACTCCTAAAACTTTGACCTAATTCTATGCAGAATTTTCTGCTCAAGCCTCTTCATGAATATGCATATCAGTTCAGTTCAGTTTGGACTCCCCTTGTGGCTCAGCTGGTAAAGAATCCGCCTACAATGCAGGAGACCTGGGTTCGATCCCTGGGTGGAGAAGATCCCCTGGAGTAGTGAAAGGCTACTCACTCCAGTATTCTGGCCTGGAGAATTCCATGGACAGAGGAGCCTGGCAGGCTACAGTCCACTGGGTCGCAAAGAATAGCACACGGCTCAGCGACCAACACTTTCAGTTCAGTTCAGTCGCTCAGTCATGTCTGACTCTTTGAGCCCCCATGGCCACAGTACTTGCCCTTGAACAGGTGTAGGTAACAAGGATCCTGAGTGGACAAAGAAATGTCAGAACAGTGAAGACAGTCCAACAGCAGTCCTGTGATAAAGCATATACATATACCTTTAGCTCAAAACTTCCCTAATTTTGCTGTTAAGGGAGAGGTAGCTTTGAGAAAGTTCCCTGGTCTCCTCCTAACTTGCTACTATTGCTGTTGTTTAGTCGCTAAGTCATGTCTGACTCTTTCGTGACCCTATGGACTGTAGCCCACCAGACTCCGCTGTCCATGGGATTTCCCAGGCAAGAGTACCGGAGTGGGTTGCCATTTCCTTCTCCAGGGGATCTTCCTGACCCAGGGATCGAACTCACATCTCTTACGTCTCTCACTCAGGTGGGTTCTTTACCAGCAGCGCCACCTGGGAATCCCCAAGGCAAGTACTAATTTGACTTGCTGCAAATAATAATAAATCCTTCCTTCTTCCAATCTTTGGCTTGATTGTGTCTGTTGGCTTGACACCCACTGAGAGGCAAACCCATTGCTCCAATAACAGTTCGTTTTGTGGCAATAACTGAAACAGGGGGACAATATATTTACAGAACAATTTTTAGTACTAATTTTCTGATTATCTGGAGAAGTAAATGGCTACCCACTCTAGTATTCTTGCCTGGTGAATCCTATGGACAGAGAAACCTGGTGGGCTACAGTCCACAGGGGAGCAAAGAGTCAGACATGACCGAGCGACTGAGCACTAGTATATCTAATGATTATAGCTAAATAAGTTGTATTTTAATGACCTAAAGCCCAATAATTCCCTTGATAATGCAGGGCCAAGGATTTTTGAGGAAAGTAATAGAATACTTGTCAAGGTGAGGCTACTGTCATTGGTTTAATCTTCATTTAAAAGAGACAAGTCCCTTCAGATACTGCTGCAATCCTCAAAGGGCTTTATTTATTTGGCCGTGGTGCACAGCTTGTGGGATCTTAGTTCTCCAACCAGGGGCTGAACCCCAGCTCTCAGTAGTAAAAGTGTGGAGTCCTAACCACTGGACCACCAGGGAATTTCCTAAAAGGGGCATTTTTGAAGAATTCTGCTAATGTTGAAAACGTTCACAATAGTTCAGTGTGGTAGATAACGTCCAAATGATCGCCAGTGATCCATACCGACCAGTATTCATGCTCGTGTGTGTAATCCCCTCCCTTCAGTGTCGCTGGACTTAGTGATTGGCCTCTGATGAACAGAATGCAGCAGAGCAAGTCATGGGATATCACTTCCTAGATTAGGTCACAAAAAGCCTGTGACTTCCGTCCTAGCTGTCCCCTTCCCTCTCTCAGTGCCCTCTTTCTGTTGGAAACCAGCTGCCATGTGGTGAGTAGCCCGCTAGAGAGGTCCACATGGCAGGGAACAGATGTCTGACCAAAACACTGGCCTGTGCTGGCTTGCACCCTTCTGAGAACCCCTGAACCAGAGGAGTCAGCTAAACCACCTACTGAAACTGATATAATAAATGCCCATTGTTTTAAGCAGGCTTTGCTGGTGGCTCAGCGGTAAAGAATTGCCTGCCAATGCAGAAGACATGGGTTCGACCCCTGAGTTGGGAGAGAAGGAAATGGCAACCCACTTTCCTGGGAAATCGCTTAGACAGGGGAGCCTGGCAGGCTACAGTCCTGGGGTAACAAAATAGTTTGACATGACTGAGCGTCTCAACAATTGTTTTAAGCTGCTAAATTTGGGGGTAATTTGTTATGTAATATTATACTGTTGTGTGCTCAGTTGCTTCAGTTGTGTCCGACTCTTTGTGACCCTAAGGACTGTAGCTCGCCAGGCTCCTCTGTTCACGGGATTCTCCAGGCAAAAATACTGGAGTGGATTGCCATGCCTTCCTCCAGGGGATCTTGCCAACCCAGGGACTGAACCTGAGTCTCCTGTGTCTCCTGCATTGTAGGTGGAATTTTTACCCACTGAGCCACCTGGGAAGCCCTAACATATTCATTAATTGAAAAGATTAGGATATCAAACTATAAGCAGTTTATTTGGTACAACCTTTCAAGAAGTCTCTAGAATTTCCCTAAAAGGGGGGGGGGGGAACACAGGGTGCTAAAAAAAAGGAATAGTTACAAAGATGTTCAAAGTAGTGATATTTATAATGGCACACAAAAAAACTGATAGCAATCCCTGATTTTAATAGCAGAGGACTGAGTAACTAGATCATGGAATTGCCTTTAACAGAACAGGTTGGAATCCATTAGTGAGTCTTGAAAACAAAGTGACTCGCCATGAGCATTTGAAAAAAATAAAATAAAAATAAGTTTTGTTTCATAAGATACTTTCATTTCATGTTTGTATGTGTGTCTGTCATGAAGTTAAATTAATTTCTTACGTTGAGTCATAGTCTAAATTTTCAAAAATGCTGCAGTGTTGAAAAAGATATGTACAATACAAAAACTATTCAAATTAAGTTGTTTTAAAATAGTATGCATATATTACAAAATGATCTAATTTCATGAAAATCCAAAATAAGTAAATGCATATAAGAAATGGAAAATATACCAGATAACTTACGCTTCTTGTATCTATATTTCAGAATTTTCTACAATGAATGTGTCTTTTTTAAACTTGTTTTTTTATTGAAGTATAGTTGATAGTTAATTTATAATGTTGTGTTAATTTCTGCTCTATAGCAAAGTGACTGAGTTATACACATATATGCCTTCTTTTTTATATTCTTTTCTATTATGGTTTATCCCAGGATATTGTATATAGTTTTCTGTGCTGTACAGTGGGACCTAGATGTTTATCCATTCTAAATGTAATTGTTTGCATCTACTATCCCCAGACTCCCAGTCCAACCCTCTCCTACCCTTTTCCCCTTGGCAGTCGCAAGTCTGTCATCTATATCTGTGAGTGTTTCTGCTAAATTTATTTCTTGAATAATAGTTTTTAAAGTTTTCTAAATAATTATATATTATATGTAGCATTTTCTCAACTATGTTAGATATATGTGCATAGAAAATGACTGGAAGAAAACTTGCCAGAATGCTAGCAGTGGTGGTTTTTGTGTGGCAGGATTACAGGAATTTTTTAATGTTTTAGAAAATTTAGAAATGTTTCAAAAATGAATGTGTGGTTTTTTTCTTTTTTCTCTTAATTTATTTTTAATTGAAGAATAATTGCAGTGTTGTGCTAGTTTCTGCCATACATCAACATGGATCAGCCATAGGTGTACATATGTCCCCTCCCTGCTGAACCTCCCTCCTGTTATTATTTTTTTTTGATGATCAAAAAGGTTTATTGTATCAAGAAAATTTGATTATACATAATATAATTTTATATACTCATGGACAATTTCAAATGTATTCTTGTTAACAAAGCAAAAGTAAGAGAGGCATATATCTCTTCTCCGTTGATGGTACATCTTTCAATTTGCTCATAAAAAGTACAGAGGTGGATTCCAGTTAGTGATTTGCTTAGTACAATAATTGCTTTTTGTAGACTCTCTTATCACTGTGGTGACCTGTGAAATATAATTGGCATTACTGGGTATGTGTTTGGTAAGACACTTTGAAATCTCTGGGTCAGCTAGCACATGTGCCCTTTTCCTTTGAACCCATTCTTCTTTTTGGACACACAAACTTGAAGCTGGAAACCCAGCATCTACTCTGCTCAAAGAGGTAACCCTGAGGATGTCCTAAAGAAGGCAGAAAACAAAGCTAACATTTGTTCTAGGCAGTCTAACTAGCCTGGTCTTTGTTTGCATGATAAATAATTAGTTCTTTCCCTTGTTTATACCTTTTTTGCTACTGCTAAGTCACTTCAGTTGTGTCCGACTCTGTGTCACCCCATAGACGGAAGCCCACCAGGCTCCCCCGTCCCTGGTATTCTCCAGGCAAGAACACTGGAGTGGGTTGTATTTTTCTTTTTTATAAAGTATTTTAGGGACTTCCCTGGTGATCCAGGGGGCATTCCACTGCAGGTGGTAAGGGTTCCTTCCCCGGTTGAGGAACTAAGAACCAAGAAGCATGGTCAAAAAAAATTTTTTTTTAAATAATAGAGAACATCTAGTTCTGATGGGGCCTGCTTGCTGCTTATTTTATTCCACCACTGGACCCAGGCCTGGCTGGGACAGCAGGGCAGACACCCTCGCCTCTGCCCAAGCTGCACCCTCTTTATTTTCCCACCCTGATATGAACCTGTGGTCCCGGTGGTTTTTCTTATCTTGAAACTTGAGTTCCCTTATCTTGGGCAAACTTACTGATGAGTGGTGACACGCATAGGTCAATGCTGAGATGAAAGAATGTAAATAAGGAGACTTATACATAAAGAATGGGCATTACTCTTTGTGTGCCATCGAGCATCTCGGGCTGTGTTGTGTGCTCCTGCAGAGTCTTACCAACGCCCAGCTTATAGATGAGGAAATATGCTCAGAGAGGTCCCATGTATGAACCTGTGTTCCTGTATTGGCATTCATGAAATTTGCATGTTCCAATCCATCACCAAGTTCTGTTAAATATTACCCCCTAAATAGCTCTCCAATCCTCAACTTCTCACTGTCACCAGCAATACCTCCCCCAGTCAAGCCCTACAGCAGTGGTCTCCCCACTGACCTTCAGGACTTCTGCACCCTCTGATCCCCTCTCTATTCAAAATCTGAACATGTTAGTCTGCCCAACCACCCTTGCTTAAGATTTTGCCGTGACTCTCAATGCTCTTAGGATAGAGACAAAACTTCTCGCCATGGTTCACAGGGACCTAAGTGGATAGATCCACCCTGTCTGCCTCAAGACTCACTTCTGCCTCCCTTATCTCTTTAAAAATGTTTATTTATTGGCTGCACTGCAGTTGGTGGTATCTTAGTTCCCTGACCAGGAATTGAACCTGGGTCCACAGCAGTGAAAGCACTGAGTTTTAACCACTGGACTACCAGCAGATTTCTGCTCTGTCCTCTCTTTGTTCCAGCTCTACTGACCTTCTCCAGTCCCTGGTGCTTACTCTCTTCCTCCTGCCACAGGGCCTTTGCATATGCTGTGCCTTCTGCCAGTTCCCTCCTCTCCTCTGTACCTAGTTAACTCCTACTTATCGTTCAGAACTCAATCCAAATGTTACCACTTGTTAGGTCATACCCTCAATAGACATTCGATATCACCCCTTACCTTTTCTTCAGAAAAGAAATATAGTTGCAGTTTTACATTTATTTGATTAGTTGATTGATGTTTATTTTTACACTAGACTGTAAGTTCCATGAAGGCTGAGACTGTGTCTTTTTTGAATCACCAGTCTCCAGTGTTGAGCATAATGTTTGCCTACCAGAGGAGTTCATAAAGTCTTTGTTAAATGAATGAGTTAACGAATGAACAAAACCATGGCCTCTTTTGATCTGGTTCCTTTTCCTGAAAGGGCTCTTGAACCCTTCAGGAGACAGAAACAGAATGGGGAGGGAACTATCATAATAATGCCTGTCACACTGTGTAACATGTCATCAAGGTAACAACCGAGTCTACAGGCTGTATTTTTGAGGCCTCCCTACCCCCTTCTTATTGCCACCTTCTTCCAGAGAGGGTCAGGAAGGAAGCCACTGCAGAGAAATTCCAGAGCCAGCCTTTGATGGACAGAGCCTCATGGGGAAAGCAGGGAGGATGAGAAGGCAAAGAAAGGAAGAGAAAGGATGTCTGTTGAGAAAGGACTCTGTATTGAACATCATGCTAAATGTTTACACACACCATCTCATTTAATATTTACATATATATTTATTTGACTGCCTTGGGTCTTAGTGGCAGTACGTGGAATCTTTGCGGAGCGCAGACTATCTGTCCTGGTACTCCGGCTTTAGCAGTTGCGGGCTTCAGTAGTTTCAGCGCACGCTTAATTGCTCCGCAGCATGTGGGATTTATAGTTCCCCGAGAGGGGTTGAACTCATGCCTCCTGAATTACAAGGTGAATTCTTAACCAGTGGACCACCAGGAAAGTTCCCATCATCTCATTTAATCCTCTTCAAACTCCATTTTGCAGATGAGAAAGCAGACTCGGGTTGTGAAACTGGAGGGTTATTAGACCAAGGCGGGGCAAAGCTGAATTTGAACTGGGATCTGTCAGCCTTCCTCTGAAGCCTGGGTGTTTCTAGGCTACCATTCTGGCTTCCAACCCTCAAACACCTCCCCAAACCGGTTAACTTAGGGCCTAAAATATCACCATTAAAGATTCATCAATCGGTTTTTGTCTAAAACTCTCTTGTAGTTTTTTGTCTACAACTCTTTTTTGTCTAAGACTCTCTTGTATGACAGTTAAAACTGATAGGTTGGAAATAGAAACTCAGCATCACAAAGGCAACCACTCTAAGACCTAAAAAGAAATTCATGAAAAAGAAATACATAAAAATAGGAATGTAGGAAGTAAAGGGGATGAGGGAGTATGAGTGAGGGAGCTAATTTCTCATCATTCATATTAGGAGACAAGAGATACTATCTAAAATGGACAAATTGGCAGTCTAGTGGTTAAGACTCTGGTCAGAAAACCAAGATCTCACATGCCACGTGGCACGGTGAAGAAGATAAAAAATAAAATGGACACATTTGTGTTATTACACAAAGAGATAATGGTGATCACAGGAGAACTAAGAACAGAAACTGTCGGTAGGCTGCCTCTAGGGAGTGGAGCTGGGAAGAACAGAAAAACTTTCATTCTTTATTTGTCCTTCTTAGCTCTTCATTACATATATATATATATATATATTCTTCTGTCGTGTAACTTTTCTAAAACGTTTGGAAATTTTTGTTACAAAAGACTGAAGAAACAAAAACACCCTTCCTTTAGAATGCAAGTCTGTCTTGAAGTAATAGTCCTTGCTGCTGCTGCTGCTAAGTCACTTCAGTCGTGTCCGACTCTGTGTGACCCCACAGACGGAAGCCCACCAGGCTCCCCCGTCCCCGGGATTCTCCTGGCAAGAACACTGGAGTGGGTTGCCATTTCCTTCTCCAATGTGTGAAAGTGAAAAGTGAAAGTGAAGTCTCTCAGTCGTGTCCGACCCTTAGCGACCCCATGGACTGCAGCCTACCAGGCTCCTCCATCCATGGGGTTTTCTAGGCAAGAGCACTGGAGTGGCTTGCCATTGCCTTCTCCTGACACCTGGGTAAATGTTAGGTCTGCAGAGTTCCTCAGTGGACCTCAGTCAGGGGAGGGTCATGTGGTGATAAACATGGCTTCCTAAGCAGTTGCCTCTGGGGAATGGGCTTGGGAGACAAGTTCACCTTTGCAAACACACAGGGCCAGGGGAGTAGCTGTTCCCTCACAGTCCTAAAGGCAGCTCACACTCAGACACAAGAGGGTGCTGCCCTCTTGAGGGTCAGAGATCACCACCCCTCTAATTATCACTGATGCAACTATGCCCTCAGCAGCACCACCCTCTGAGCAGGAGCCCTTGCCAGCCAGGGACCCCATGCCTGCAGGATCCCTGTGAGCGTAGCTTCTGAAGGCCAATGGATCTAGTCCCAGGAAAGCGCGGTGCTAAGGTCTCTCTGGTGAGTGTGACTCGGGTTAGAGTCCCCCACCCCTCAGGACCCAAGGGCCTCTTCCACCTCCGAGGCATGGCACCCTTTTGACCTTTGTTCATGTGCAGTTTATATCCCTGTTTTGCAGCAGCTACAGAAAGGGAGGCCAGGGCACAGCTCGGGAGTGCCACTTACTGGCAGCCTGGAGCCAGGAGCCTGGCATTCCTGGCACCAGACAAAGGCCAGTTGATCTTTGACCCCCGCCCCCCCAGAAGCCTAGGCCCTGCCTCCACCCGCCTTTCTTTCTTCCCTGCTGGCCTCTCCCTCTGCTTTCACTCCTCATTCCCTGGCTTTCCTGCTCTGACTGGTAATTTTTCCCAACTCTTTGCCCAATCCAGTCCTTCCATGCTGTCTTCAAGCCCTGCTTCCTGCACATCTCCCAACCCGGACAAGGAGAAGCCAAGTAAGAAGGTCCAGTGGGCTTCTGGGAGGAGGAGGACATCATCCACGGACTCCGAGTCAAAGTCCCAGTCTGACCCCTTGCGACCCCGGTCCCGGAAACCCAGCCGGCTGACGGTGAAGTATGACCGGGGGCAGCTCCAGCGCTGGGTGGAGATGGAGCAGTGGGTGGACACCCAGGTTCAGGAGCTCTTCCAGGTGGGTAGGACCTGGCGGGCCTGGGGACTGGAGGGCACAAGAGAAGTGCTCTATGGAGAGGAAACTTTTCCCACAGGTGAGGCATGGGTTTGCAGTCCTGAAACTGGCCTCCCATTGGTCTGGGCTCTGCTTCCCACTCTGTATAATCTGGAGCAGGTCTTTTAACATCTCTGAGACTAAGTTTTCTATCTATAAAGTGGGGCTGTCAATGCCTTTGTACCCCTTTTGTAGAACTTTTTAGGCTCAGGTGAGATGGTGGGGGAACTGTTTTGATTTTAGGTCTGTATTTCCTTTCATCCTCAACACACATACCTGTCTAGTGCAACATTGTTCACTCCTGTGGCTATCAGCCGTGTGTAACTATTTAAACTGATGAAAATGAAATAAAATGAAAAGTTCTGTCCTTCAGTCACATTAGCTACATTTCAAGTGCCCCATACCTCCAGGTGGCTAGTGGCTACCAAGTTGCCAGGACAGATTCAAAACCTTTCCATCATCTCAGAACAGATAGTGCTGGAGTAGAATGTCTAGAGTGACCAGTAATGACCGCTGATATCAGCGTCTGACCTAGCCTTGGCCCTGGCTCTGACTGATTCCCCTCAACCACATCCTGGGAGAGCAGTATTTTATTTTTTACCTAGATACCTCCAAATCGAGATCCTAGTATAGTAACAAAGGTTGCTCCAACAACAAGAATAACATAACCATACCCTAGGCACAGTGTCCAGCACCTACCTTACGTTATTTCATTCAGCCCTCCCCACAAGTCCATTAAGTAGATTCTGTTTTGTTGTTGTTTAGTCACAAAGTCCTTTCTGACTCTTTTGGAGCCTGCTAGGCTCCTCTGTCCATGTGATTTCCCAGGCAAGAATACTGGGGAGACCTCCTCCAGGGCATCTTCCCAACCAGGGATCCAACCCAAGTCTCCTGCTTGGCAGGCATATTCTTTACCACTGAGCCACCTGGGAAGCCCAGATACTGTTTTACTGTGGAGGAAATGAGGAGAAGGCAGTGGCACCCCACTCCAGTACTCTTGCCTGGAAAATCCCATGGACAGAGGAGCCTGGTAGGCTGCAGTCCGTGGGGTCGCTGGGAGTCAGACATGACTGAGCGACTTCACTTTTCCTTTTTACTTTCATGCATTGGAGAAGGAAATGGCAACCCACTCCAGTGTTCTTGCTTGGAGAATCCCAGGGACGGGGGAGCCTGGTAGGCTGCCGTCTATGGGGTCGCACAGAGTTGGACATGACTGAAGCGACGTAGTAGCAGCAGTGGAGGAAATGGAGGCTTAGAGATGTTGAATAAGAAGCCCAGGGTCACATCACTAGAGATTCCTGGGACCAGGAGCTGAGCTGGGGCTCTGCCTGTGGCGCCTGAATGTTTATTCAAGTAGTTTTGTGGTCCCCCGAAGTTCTTCAGAAATAATCCAGTGCCCCTGTTGCACTTCAGCTGAATTTCAGTCTACTAGGGTGGGGCCCAGGCACTGGTCTTTTTCATAAGCTTCACTGCTAATCCTAGTGTGTGGCCAGCAAGAACCTCTGCACCAAGCCAGAGACCAGAGTCCTCCTTGTCCACATGCCATGGTCCTTGTTTCTCTCCTTGCTTACTCAGGCCCTGTCTTTTTCTTGGGGGACAGCAAGGGTCTGTGACTCTCCCAGGAAAGAGCTGTGTCAGTGGTCCTGCAGTGGGGATGGGAAGAGTGATATATGTGGCCCAGGCTGTCTTGTCAGGCTCACTGTGTCACATCAGTTTGGTCCAGGTTTTGACAGTGTCCCTGGCAGCACTTGTGGAGGGGAGGGAGATGGCTAAGAGCTGGGAGCAGGAGTGCCTGTGTCTACTCTGACTTTGTAGGACATTGCCCTGCCCTTCATTCCTGCCAGCACCCTCCCTCTCTGGACCTGTTTCAATTTCAGATTGTTATACCTTTGGATAAAAAGTGTCATATTTCAGACCCCTCAGGGCAAATCCTTCCAGGCATTAGAGAGAGACAATAGCCAAAGAATCTTGTTTTGCAAGATCAAGGCAGGGGAAAAGCTGTAGAATTATGAGCTCGTAATGTTAGAAAACAGGACATGTGGGAAGACCGCTCCCAGGAAATGACAGGAATAAAATACCTGACCTGCGGTTGCCATGGCAGTTGTCCAAAGGTGCCAGGTGGGAGTTCCTGTCTTAATCTCTACTCTTTTCAGCAGGAAGCAGGCAAGTGGGTGGGAAGCACTAAGTAGAGGCTGGTCACCTTGGGCAGAGATTGAGGCAACTCAGTCTCCAGCTTACCCTGCTTCAGTTCTACCTTCATAGAGTCCCTCTCTACCAGCTGCCCCCTACCCCCGGCCACATGCCCACCTTGGATAGTACTGCTGGGATTGGTTCCAGGAGTAGGTGGCATCACTGTATTTAGTTTAGTTTAATGGGACCCAACCTTCCTTTGTTGGAGGGCCCCACCTCTTCTCACTGGGTGTGCAGCCTGTTTTAGGGTCTTGAGAAGAGCCCAGTCTGGATTCAACAAGGCAAACTGACTTGGGGCCCTGGAGCTCCTATTGTCCAGAAATGGTTGTGTAGATTCGGCTTCTGAGCAGGGACTTAAACACTCGTGAGCTTCTTCTATTCTAAGGAGACTCCTGTTTAACACTATGCCCCGCTTTGGTTACCATCCCCTACTTCCTGTCTCCTTTACAAGGCTCCTTAATGGATTTGCACTCAGAGCCTTTACTAACTTTCCCCCTTCCCTTCCTATCACTATTCAAACCACTGTAATCTACAAATCACTGCAACCTGACTTCTGTTTCCACCACTCTCTATTGAGACCTCTTGGCAAAGTTGAGCATCACTACCTGGGGGGCTAAATCTAGTGTACATATCAGCAGGGGGCACTGCTGACCACCCCAGAGTTTTAAAACATTCCTGTAGTTTCCATGACACCATGCATTTTGAAGCAGCTCTTTTGATGCGATGACATTTTAAAAAAACAATCTATTCAACTTACAACTATAAAAATGTATTGCCTAGGGCCCTCCCGAGGTCGCTCTTGAATTCCTGGGTGATCAGGGATGACCGTCCACTCTGGCTGAGTGGAACTTGATTTGTCTATCCGTCCTCTGTGAGGTCAGGAGCTGTTCATTTCTGTGCCTGCAGTGTCTCATAGTATCTGGCCTCGTGAAGTTTTACCCTCTGAATGTGTACTTTGTGTTCAGCAAAAGCTCAGGAGAACCCTCATGCAGGTTTTTGGAGGTCTCTTTCTTCATAACTCCCGCCTTTCTAGAACTTGTCAATTTACAGCCATCTCAACCCCAAACTCTGATCTCTGTCATATCAATTTAGTATGACCACTGCGCTCTGCTTGGGATCTAACTCTCTGCTCTGTGGTCTGGAAATTGCCTTCAGGATGAAACCCAGGACAGTTGTCGAGTTTATCTCTTTCATTTCCCTTCTTTCCCAGGTAGTGCTGAGTTACCTGTTGTCTAAAGTCTGAGAACACTGTTCATATATTTTTGTCTAGTCTTCTAATTTTATGACTGGTTACTTATGTTGAGAGAATAAATCTGGTCCCTGTTACCCCATCATCAGAAGTATAAACATCTTGTTAACTCCTACTCAGCCTTTAGGTCTCAGATTAGAGGTCATTTCTTCCTGGAAGCCTTTCTAAACCCCAGTCTTGGCTAGGTTCCCCTTTCATGTGCTTCTGTAGTATCTCATCAGAGTGCTTATCACCCTGTATTATAACTACCATTTTGCTTGTCTGTATCCCTCAGGAGAATATAAGCTTTTCAAGAGCAAGATCATATCTGCCTGTCTTGCTGTTATGGTCCCAGGACTCATCACAATGCTTGGTGTACAACATGCTCTCAATCAGGATGCATTTAATGAATGAATGCTAAATCAGATGAGCTAGAAACCAAGGAAGCAAAGGAGAAAGTCTAGAGCTTAGGGTGAAAGAACTAACTTAGAATCTTAGTGCTAATTTACTTTTGAAAGGGTATAGAAGGACCACAACTGGTAATAGTGATTAACCATTGGCAGTGGAAGGAATGAGAGGGTAATTGAGGCATTTTTTTGCCTTCTTTTCTAAATCAACTTTATTGAAGCATAATTGGCAGACAATAAAATTTGCCTATTTTTAAAGTAGGGGGTAACCATTACCCCATCAAGATATGGAACACTTCCACCATCCAAAACGTTCCCCCCAATAGCACTTACTTTTAAACAATTTATACAACTAAATTACTTAATGCATCTGTTTTTATTATGTCTCCTAAACTGCCTCTAAGGTAGGTTCTTTGAGAGCAGGATCTTTGTTTTGTTTACTGAAATTCCCAAGGTCAGAGTGCCAGGTTAATAGTAGCCACTGGACACATTTGTTGAATGAATAGATTCCAGAGAATTAAGTAATCAAATAGAAAAGGTGAAATTATCAAATATCTAGAAAAATGTAAGGTGAATATCAGATATTTACCCAAATCAGTATGGGAAGAACCTGTTAAGCATAGAAATTTTTTTTTAAAAAAGGAAGCAAAACTCAAACTGGTGAAAAACATTACTTCCAATTATATAATACACCTATTTCTCCAATGCCTCCCCAAAACAATATATTGGATGGACACATGGATAACACATGGAATTCTAGGGATAATCTGAATCAAAACAAACAAATAAGCTTCTTAAATCAGTTAAAAAAAACCCTCAACAACCCAATAGAAAAATGGAGAAGGCAGCAGTTTTGCAGTGTGTGCAGATGACACCACCCTTATGGCAGAAAGTGAAGAGGAACTCAAAGGCCTCTTGATGAAAGTGAAAGAGGAGAGTGAAAAGTTTGGCTTGAAGCTCAACATTCAGAAAACGAAGATCATGGCATCAGGTCCCATCACTTCATGGGAAATAGATGGGGAAACAGTGGAAACAATGTCAGACTTTATTTTTTGGGGCTCCAAAATCACTGCGGATGCTGATTGCAGCCAGGAAATTAAAAGACGCTTACTCTTTGGAAGGAAAGTTATGACCAACCTAGACAGCATATTAAAAAGCAGAGACATTACTTTGCCAACCAAGGTCCGTCTAGTCAAGGCTATGGTTTTTCCCGTGGTCATGTACGTATGTGAGAGTTGGACTATGAAGAAGGCTGATCGCCGAAGAATTGATGCTTTTGAACTATGGTGCTGGAGAAGACTCTTGAGAGTCCCTTGGACTTCAAGGAGGTCAAACCAGTCCATTCTAAAGGAGATCAATCCTGGGTGTTCATTGGAAGGACTGATGCTAAAGCTGAAACTCCAATACTTTGGCCACCTCATGCGACGAGTTGACTCACTGGAAAAGACTCTGATGCTCGGAGGGATTGGGGGTGGGAGGAGACGGGGACGACAGAGAATGAGATGGCTGGATGGCATCACCGACTCGATGGACATGAGTTTGAGTGAACTCCGGGAGTTGGTGATGGACAGGGAGGCCTGGCGTGCTGTGATTCATGGGGTCGCAAAGAGTCGGACACGACTGAGCAACTGAACTGAACTGATGGTGACACCAGCGGTTCCCAAGACCTTTTCAGCAGGTCCACAGTTATTTTCATAAATAATGCAAGAAGTTGTTTGCCTTTTCAACTATATTCATATATGCACTGATGATGCAAAGGCAGTGGTGGACCTTGCTGTGAATCAAGAAAATTGCACTAACCTATTCTAGGAGTCATGATCTTCCCCATCAGCATCTTTCACTTAAGAAAGTCCCTGATGAAGCACTACAAAACCTTGTGTTTACATCTTATATTTTTAAAAAACATTTTTATTAAGGTGTAATCAACATTCGTTTCAGCTGTTCAATGTAATGATTTTAGATTTGTGTATATTGCAACATGATTACCATAATAAGCCTAGTTAACAGCTGTCTTCATACATAGTTTCAATTTTTTTTTCTTTTTTAAAAAATAATTTTATTTATCTATGACTGTGCTGGGTCTTCATTGCCATGCGAGCCTCTCTCTAACTGTGGTGCGAGGGCTTCTCATTGCAGTGGCTTCTTGTCGCAGAGCACAGGCTCTAGGGCATCTGGGCTTCAGTAGTTGCAGTGTGCGGGCTCAGCAGTTGTGGTTCCCAGGCTCTAGAGTTTTGGTGCAATAGTTGTGGTGCACGGGCTTAGTTGCTCTGACGCATGTGGGATCTTCCCGGACCAGGAATGGAACCCTTGCCTCCTTCATTGGCAGTTGGATTCTTTTTTTTTGACTGTGTTGGGTTTTAGTTGCGGCTCATGGGCTTCTCTCTAGTTGTGGTAACTGCGACACGTGGGATCTTAGTCCCCTTATCAGAGATCAAACCTGAACCTGTGTCCTCTGCTTCTGAAGGTAGGAAGGCAGATTCTCAACCACTGAACCACCAGGAGAGTCCCTGGCAGGCAGATTCTTTACCACTGAGCCATCAAATTTTTTTTCTTGACAGGAAGACTTTTTTTTTTTCTTTTTTCAAACCCATGCTCCCTGCAGTGGAAGATTCTTAACCATCAGACCACCAGGGAAGTCCCAAGGAGGACTTTTAAGATTTATTCTTTCAGCAACTTTCAAATAGGCAGTACAAAATTATTAATTCTAGTCACCATGCTGTACATTAGATCCCCATGACTTATTTGTTTTACTACTGGAAGTTTGTTCCTTTTGATTTGCTTCACCCATTTTGCCTTTCCCCAGCCCCACCTCAGCAACCACCAATCTGTTCTTTTATTGATGAGTTTTTTTAAATGCCACATATAAGTGAGATCATACAGTGTTTGATTTATTTCACTCAACGAAATGCTGTCAAAGTCCATTCACGTTGTTGCACATGGCAGGATTTCTTTTTTTTTATGGCTGAATAGTTTTCCAGTGCATATATATACACCACAGTTTCTTTATTCACCCATTGATGGACGCCTAGGTGGTTTACATATCTTGGCTATTGCAAATTAATACTTCAGTGAACATGAGAGTTCATATACATTTTTGAATTATTGTTTTCATTTTCTTTGGATTAACATCCAGAAATGAAATTGCTGGGTTATACGATAGTTTTATTTTTCAGTTTTTGAGGGACCACCATACCATTTTTCCATAGAACCTGCACCAATTTACATTTCTACCAACAGGGTACAGAGGTTCCCTTTTCTCACATCCTCACCAACACTTGTTATTTATTTTTTGCTATTTTTATTTTTAAAATACATGCACATGGTAAAATTTTTAAAAAATAAAAAGTGGTACACAAAGATGTAAAATGAAAAATATGTCTTTACTAACTTATAGAAACACTTGTTATTGTCCTTTTGATAATAGCTATTCTAACAGGTGTGAGCTAATATCTCATTGTGGTTTTGATTTTCATTTCCCTAATGATGAGTGATTTTGAACATCTTTTAATTTACCTGTTGGCCATCTGTATGTCTTCTCTGAAAAAGTCTATTTAGATACTCTGCCCATTTTTAAAAATTAGATTTTTTTGCTAGTGAATTGGCTGAATTCTTTGTATATTTTAGATATTAACCCCTTATGATTTGCAAACATTTTATTCTATTCAGTAGGTTGCCTTTTCATTTTGTTGATGGTTTCTTTTGCCGTGCAGCTTTTCTCTTGTAATGACTTTATTTTTTAGAGCAGTTTTAGGTTCACAGCAAAATGAAGCAGAAGGTGCTGGGAATTTCCATAGTCTCCCTCCCCACACATGCATAGCCTTCCCACTATCACCTAGAGTACTAGTGCTGATGAGTTTATATTGATATATCATAACTACCCCAAATTCAGAGTTTATATTGGGATTCACTCTTGGTGCTATACAGTCTAAGGGTTTTCACAAATGTATAATGACGTGTGTCCACCCTCCTGGTATCACATAGAGTAGTTTCGCTACCCTAAGAATCCTCTGTGTTCCACCCATTCACCACTCTTCCACTGTAACCCCTGGCAGCCACCGGTCTTTTTATTGTCTCTGTAATTTTCCAGAATGTCATATAGTTGGAATTGTACAGTATGTAGACTTTTCAGATTGGTTTCTTTTGCTTAGTAATATGCATTTAAGCTTCTTCCATGTCTTTTTATGGTTTTATAGTTCATTTTGTTTTAGCACTGAATAATATTCCATTGTCTGGGTGCACCACCATTTAGTCATTCACTTACCTCCTGAAGGACATCTTGGTTGCATCCAAGTTTTGGCAATTATGAATAAAACTTCTATAGACATTCATGTGCAGGTTTCTGTGCAGATATATTTTCAATTCATTTGGATAAATATCAAGGAACACAAGTGCTGTTTTGTATGACAGGAGTATGTTTTGTGTTGTAAGAAAGTACCAAACTGTCTTCCAAAGTGGCTATGCCATTTTGCATTCCCACCAGCAATGAACAGGTATTCCTCTCACTCCACAGCCTCATCAGCATTTGGTATTTTAGGTTTGTTTTTGTTTGCCATTTTAATAGGTATGTAATGGTATCTCATTGTTATTTGAATTTGCAATTCCCTAATGACATGTTATGTTAGCATCATATGCTATTTGCTATCTTCATATCTTCTTTGGTGAGGCAGATATTCAAAATTTCCCCGTTTTTAAATTGCATTATTCGTTCTTATTGTTGGTTTTGAGAGTTCTTTGTATATTTTAGATAACATCCTTTATCAGATATATCTTTTACAAATATGTTCTCCCAGTCAATGGTTTGGTTTCTTACTCTCTTTACCTTCTTTCATTTTTAATTTTATAAACTATGTATTGTTTAAATTTTTGCAATGACTATAATAACTTTTAAAGTTAGCTTTATTGAGATATGATTCACATACCATACAATTCCCACTTAAAGTGTAAAATCCAAATAGTTTTAACTATCTTCATAGGTTGTACAACCATCAGTATGGTCTAATTTTGGAACATTTTACTATCCATAAAAGAAACCCTGTACCAGTTAGTAGTCACACCCTATTCCTTACCACCACCACTCCCAGCCTTAGGCAACCACCAATCTACTTGGTGTCTCTATAGATTGACCTATTCTGGATGTTTCATACAAATCGAATCATATAATATGAAGCCTTTGTAACTGGCTGCTTTCACTGACATTTTTCAAAGTTAATCCCTGTTGTAGCATGAACCGGTCCTTTATTTCTCCTTATTGTTGAAAAATACTGTATGGCTACATAATATTTTATTTATCCATTCACCAGTGGATGGTCATTTTAATATGAATAATGCTATTAACTGCATTCATATGTGATTTTTACATGAATGTATATTTTCACTTATCTTAGGAATAGACCTAGGAGTGGAATTGTTGGGCCAAATGATAACTCTATATTTAACATATTAAGGAGCTGCCAAATTGTTTTCCAAAGCAGCTGCACCATTTTATATCCCTACTAACAATGTTTATAACTCTTGAAATTAAAGATACTCTTTTTAAAGAACCCTAGACTTTCAGGTAGAACATAGTAGGTGTTTGGTAACTGTTGAATGGAAGGATGAATGGGTGGTTTGAGTATGGAGAAGAACTGAACATGGAAAATAGAGTGGGAGATGGGTGAACCCGACAGTGCCTTTCACTCCAGCACCAGCTAGCTGGGCTCCACTGAACCCCATGTGATTCCCAAACAGGATCAACCAACTTCTTCAGAGCCTGAGATCGACCTGGAGGCTCTCATGGAACTATCCACAGAGGAGCAGAAGACTCAGTTGGAGGTAGAATGGGTGACCGGGCCCCAGACCCCAGGTTGGGGGATGGAAGCTGGGCTTGGACCAAGGGGAACCCAAGAACCCAGGTTCTGCTTCCCCATCCAGTGTGGGGAGAACCAGTTCAGAGGGGAAAATTCCTGGGAGACTGGGGATTCGTGAAAAAGTGCTGTGGCTCAGGGACCCACTCTTTGCTTTCTTCCACCAGGCTATTCTCCAAAACTGCCCCCGCCCCACAGAGGTAAGGGATGCTCTGCTGGTCTGGGGCTAAGAGGAGGCCCAGTGGGCCGGCAGCTAGTGAAGAGGAAGGTTTGGTCCTGGGTCCTTCTCCCCCTCCCTGACTCTGAGGCATGGGGTCGGGTGGAGACAAGGGAGAGCTGGGTGGGGTAGGTGTGACCCTATAACTTGATCTCATCCCTGCTTCTGCTCCTCTGTTTGTTTCTCAGCCTTTTATCTCTGAGCTGCTCAGTCAACTCAAGAAACTTCAGAGACTCAGTCGACCTCAGAAATAAGCCTTGTGAGACTAGCTTCATCAGCTTCAGCACTGCCCAGTCTGCCCTGAACCCCTGGATCCTCGGCTGTGTGGAAAACAGCTCCTTGGGGCCCAGACGAAGAACGTGGAGAATGAGGAGGGACATTTGAACACCACTGTCTGTGTGCAGTCACAGTTGTTTCCTGTCAGCTGCACTGTCTGGGAGTCAGTCATGGCTGTCACCCAGGGCTTTCCCATCAGCCAAATGGATAAAACCTTCAGGAGCCCCAGTTTCATGGAGTGTGGAGCATATCTGTGCTGCCGGATGGGGGAGGGAGAGGGTGAAGTCTTATACCAGAGGGCCGGCATCCAAGTCACTAGGCTCTATCCATATACCTCACCCGTCCACGTCTACCCAGCCATCCACACAGGCCTTGAGAATTCAAAGATACAGGGCACAGTTCTGTGTCAGAGAAATCACCGTCATGCAAGGTCCCAGAGGCCAAGCAGAAGGCACCTGGCTAAGACACACAGCACCCTGGCACCACCAACAGGAGCCTAAGTGGCAAAGACCAATAGGAGAGTTAACTGGAAAAACCTAGTTGGGTCTGGGGGCATCAGAAGCTAAACCTTCCTCCCCCACTAACTGATCCAGGAGGCCTCAGGCTGAGGACTCTTTCTTGAGCCAGCTCCAACCCAGAGGCCAAAAGAGAAAAAACAGGGACTAAGCAGAGGGGTGTAAAGGGTATAGGCTGAGAGCCCAGTAATCAGGTAAGGAGGGAGCTGGTGGAAACTGACAATGGGTCTGAATGGCAGGCAGGTGGGGACAGGAGCCCTGAAGGTGGCACCCTTTGGGAGGAAGGCCAGAAGCAGGGTGTGCATTCACTGTTTGTGTAGGCAGTGTCTGAGTACTAGAAAGGTTGTGTAATCCAAGATGGTGGGGCCTGGGGGCATGCCTACTGCATGTGAGGCCACCAGGAGGGGTAAAACTGTTCCTGCCTGGAGAAACTTTTTCCTTCTTCCTCACTTCACAGGACTCTGGTCCTGTACCTCTCCGAGGGCCCAGGCTCAGGATCCACAGGATTCTATAGACAAAAGATGCTGGTCCAATGAATCACACCCTTTATTAAATCCTCCAAGTGCCAGCGGAGGGCCCTGGGCTCTTGAGCAAGTTTCAAGGCTCCTCCTTAGATTCAGACTGGTCTTGCCCTGTCTCTCACTTCCAATCCAGACTCCAGTGCTGGAAGGCTCCTGACCTCTGCCTTCCCTCTGGCTCCTCCAGTCATTGTCTCCAATGGAGAATCCTTCCTCCTTCCAGGAACAGAGGCTTAGGAAAGGGCACATTCATAAGCAGTCCAGCCTGACATGTCCTCCCATCAGATGCCCTGGAGGGAGCCCCAGCCTGTGTGCTTGCCTGTAGGACGACCTTCCCGGGAGGACCAGGGCTCCCTCAGTGCCGTCTCCCTTTATTCAGGGGCTGGTAGGCAGATGTCTGGTGCTCTTTAAGCTCAAAGGCCTCATGGCCTTCCCTGCGGAGCATAGATACAGGTCAGAGATCACAGGTGGCCCTGGAACTCTCCCAGCCCCAAAGAACAATCTACCTGCACCCACCGGAAGCAGCGGACACAGTAAAGGTCTCCGTCGCAGCCAGCACAGCGAAGGGTGGCATCCTCATTGCAGATGCAGCACCAAGGGAGCTCCTCTTCCTCTTCCTCAGGCCTGGTGGCCATAGCTTGGGCCTTTAAAGACCAGGGAAGGATGGGGGACATCAGGTACTTGATGGAGGTGGGAGGGAGGCTATGAGGGCAGCCTGGGTGTGTGTGTCTGTGGTTCTTCTCACCTTAGGCTCTGCCCTGCAGGACTGGCCTTGGGGTTGGGGAGTTGGCTCCACAGGGATGTTAAAGCCACTCGCCTCATCCAGGGCAGCTTCTTCGGTGAGCTGTGGACAGAGTGAAGAGGTACAGCTCCTAGCTCCGGGCACCCCGCCAATGCACAGTATTTCTGTGCTTTGTGGCCTAAGCTCTCAACCCGTCTTCCTTGATCTGTTGTCTGTGGCTGCTGATGTTCCATCTCAAGGGCCTGGGGGCAGGTGTGGGTCACGAGGGCAGAGGAACCCCAGCTAGAACAGGAACTGCAGAGTGACAGGCCACCGAACCCCAGAGTAGGGGGGGCGCAGAGTGAATGGGCCAGCGGGGTGGTGGGGCAGCACAGCAGAGACTGGACAAGGGGTGGTCAGGTGGGTAAGGTAGGGCCAACCTGCTGCAGGACTCTCTGGATGGTCGTCTCTTCCTCCTCTTCATCATCGCTGTCTGGAAAGTGGTAGTCCTGGAGGGTCACTTGAAGATGGAGGGCGGGGAGCAGGGGAAGAGGAGTGAGGTGGAGAGCTCATGGAAGTGGCTGTACTGCTGCCCCCAGGAGTGGTGTGGTTTCCAGCGGCACTTGTTCCATAGTTAAGCCGCCTCCACAGCCACTCTTATCACAGTGGCTCTGAACTCCCTCTGCTCTGATCCCCACTCTGCCCCTCTGCTGGGCTGGACAGCATGGACAGAAGGCTCTGCACCTGAAGGGACTGGGGCCCCTGCCCCCTGATGGCTGCCCCTTGTTCCTCATCCACTGTTTTGCCCTGGCACTTATCTCATGGTTCCAGGCAGTGCTCGATAGACTCGGCCTGGCAGACAGTACAGCCACTGTGCAGAGCTTGGCCTGGGGTGGGAGGTGGGGGGCCCGCCCAGGGGACATGAGTGAGCGGCTGTTTAACCAGCCTCTACCTCTGTCAGGGTCCCGTCCCTGCAGCACAGCCAGGCGCTTGGCGAGGGCCAGGATGCGCTCCTGCCGCGTGTTCTCCTCCTGAAGCTCGACCGCTGCCTCAGCCAGCAACCTGCTCTTCTCCTCCTCCAGGGACCAGGTGGCTTGCTCCCTGGAACTCGTGCTCTGGGCCTCTGGGCCCCCCTGGTTGAGGTCGTTCTGGATAGAGGTGGCTAGAAAGGGTGATGCATTCAGGGAGGGAGACATTTCGAGATCTCTCATCAGAAACCACTGAGCCCATTTCTTAACTTTAAAAAAAACCCCACAACTTATCAGCTTTTTATTCCACAATAGTTCCTGTGGCTTATATCGCAAATAAAATTAGTTATTTTATTCCTTTTCCCAAATATAAAAAACTAGTAATCTTAGACATTTTTTTTCAATTAAATTCATCCCCACCCACCTGATACTTTAACATGTTGCCCGTAGGGTGGATGCCCCATGGTATGAGAATCACTGCCCGAAAGGAGCAGAAGATGGGGAGGCCAGGGTCTAGCCAGGCCCTCTGCCTTATAGGCTAGAATCAGCATTTCCGGGAGCAGCACAGAGAGGACACGAGGGAAGCTGAGGTCTTGAAAATCACTAGGGGGAAGAATTTCACCAGAGTGGGTGTGGCTCTGACCTGGTCCCCTTTAGCTCAGAGTTTTAGAACAAGACATTTGAAGTCAGCTTTGGGCTGAAGTCCCAGCTTCACTACATAATAGCTGTGTGACCTTGGTCAAGTTCCTTGAGCTCACCAGGCCTCAATTTCCTCGTTTATAAAATATGGATAATAATAGTAATCATAGGATTACTGAGGACATTCAATGAGATTGTTTCTCTAAAGCAGGGTTTCTTTTTTTCTTTTTTGGCTACACAACATGGCATGCAGGATCTTAGTTCCCCAGTTAGGGATCAAACCTACGCCCCCATCAGTGGAAGTGCAGAGTCCTAACCACTAGACTACCAGGGAATTCCCCTAAAGCAGGGTTTTGTGTTTTTTTTTTCAGGTTTTTAAACTTTTTATTTTGTATTGGGGTATGCACGCATTTCGGAGAAGGCAATGGCAAGCCACTCCAGTACTCTTGCCTAGAAAATCACATGGACAGAGGAGCCTGGTGGGCTGCAGTCCATGGGGTCGCTACTAGTCGGACACGACTGAGCGACTTCACTTTCACTTTTCACTTTCACACATTGGAGAAGGAAATGGCAACCCACTCCAATGTTCTTGCCTGGAGAATCCCACGGATGGCGGAGCCTGGTCGGCTGCCGTCTATGGGGTTGCACAGAGTTGGACACGACTGAAGCGACTTAGCAGCAGCAGCAGCAGCATGCACGCATTTGTGATAGTTTCAGGTAAACAGCAAAGGGATACAGCCATACATATACATGTATCCATTCTCCCCTAAATTCCCCTCCCATCCAGGCTGCCATATAACATTGAGCAGAGTTCCATGTTAAAGCAAGCTTTCTTAATCTTGGTTCTATTGACATATTGGACAGGATATAGGCATACCTTGTTTTATTGTGCTTCACAGATAATTGCTTTTTCTTTTTTTTCTTACAAATTGAAAGTTTGTGGCAACTCTATGTTGTCAGATGGTAGTTAACAATTTTTAGCAATAAAATATTTTAAAATTAGGTACGTACATTTTTTAAACATAATGCTATTGCACACTTAATAGACTATAGTATAGTGAACATAATTTTTATATGCACCCGGAAACCAAAAAATTCACGTGCCTCACTTTATTACAGTGAACTTGAACTGAACCCATAATGTCTCTGAGGTATGCCTGTAATTCTTTGTGGTGGGGGCTGTCCTGTGTATTGTATGATGTTCAGCAGCTTCCTTAGCCTCTGCTCACTAGATGCCGGTGGTACCCTCTGAGTTGCAACACTCAAAATGTCTCCAGACGTTGCCAGTTGGGCCCTGGAGGGAAAATCATCACCATAGTTGAGAACCACTGCTCTGACGCTTTTGAACAGCTCTGTCTAAAAGGATTTTTTATGATGATGGGAACATTCAATACAGTCACATCACGCTCTGTATTTGTGCTGTCCAAATAGTCACTTGTGACTATTGAGCATTTGAAATGTGGCTGGCACCACTGAGGAACTCAATCTTAAATTTAATTTTAAGTAAATAGCCTCTTCCTCCTTATCATCATCATCACAGAGAACATTCACTTACTATGTGCCAGACAAGGTCCTAAGTACTCCTGGATTAGCCCATTTACTCCTAATGACTTCTCCATAAGGTAGGTCTTAGACTACACATCCTTCCATTTTACAGATGAGGAAAGTGAGACTTCAGTCAAGTAACATGCTGAGGGTCACACAGCTACTAAGTGGTAGAACAGGGAATCACTGAGCCTAAAGCCTACACACGAATCCACTAGGCTTACACTGGCTCCCACTGGAGTAAACATTCAATAAATGACAACCCTTAAATGTTGATATTCTCTAATTTATATTCACCTCCCACAGTGTCAGCATCGGAGCCTCTCCCATCTGGGGAAAGAGTAGGGGGGTGGGTCCCTGGGGGAGCCAGGTGGAGAATATACCTGGGCCTTCTCGTTCCCAGCTCTCATCAATAGCCACCTCCGCTGTTAGCTGTGTCAGCAGATCCTGTGCCTGCTGCACCTGGGTCCTGGGGTCCGGTGGTTGATGTGCCTGCTCAGAGGAGGGAACCTCAGTGGGGAGCAGAGTAGTGGGGAAGTCACATCATAAGGCTCTGAGCAGTTCAGGTCAGGGCTGGGTGCTGCTGCTGCTGCTAAGTCGCCTCAGTCGTGTCCGACTCTGGAGGAGTTCCCAAAACTCAGGAAAGGGGACTAACCAAGAGCCCACATAATCAGGTAGGTCAGGCAGTCCCCAAGAGAACCTAGGGACCACTCTTTGCTGCCCCACCTAATCCTGCTGTTTGTCCCTGGTTCCTTGGCCTGGCAGCAGGCCTCAGGAGCAGGAGGTACTCCTGCGAAGTATCTAAGCATACATGTATCTGGGCTTCTGCTGGGTCTTTGTCCCAGGACCTCCATCCCTCCAAAGTCACAGCACTCACCAGTTGGGGGGCCTGAGAAGATGGAACTCTGCCTTGCAGCACAGCAAGCCGCACCTCCATCTCCTGGGTGGAAGGGATGGGACCCTGGGGTGCATCCCTCAGTGCAGCTAGCCTGGCTTCTATCTCCGCCTGTGAGGGCACTGACTCTGCAAGTGACATAGAGAAGCCTTGTAAGATCCAGAGGGATCCTACTCCCAGGAGCCCTGGATAGTGTCTTTTTCACCCTGTCTGGGCCTGCTCACTGGGCTTGTTCTCCTGGCGGAGCCGTGCTAGGCGCTCAGCAATGACTTGATCTTGCTGGGTCAGTCCATGGCTCCGGGGAGTGCTGGACTTCTGCTTGGCTTCCAACGCTGCCACACGCCTGGTAGGATATGAGATAGAGACTCTTGATGAATGCAGAAGGGAGGGGTGAAGGCACCCTCTCACTGTTTCCCATTCAAATCATTTCTAGGCAGCTAGGGAGGCCTCCAACGGACAATCTTCTGAGGCCATTGCTCATGTCACCCTGCACCCCAACCCAGCCAACTGGCAGGAGGGTTCAGCTGAGAGGGTGAGGTCTACCAAGAACTTTTTCTGGGGAACGGACTGATGAGCTGCTCTCTGAGCCCAGGAGGGCAGTCAGGAGCCGGAGGCAGCTATCCTCCTGATCCTGGGCTCATTTAAGCTACAGGCTGGGAAGAGTCTCCTATCCTATGGCTCCTGCGTCCTTTCCCCTCCCCATTTGTCTCTGTCCCTTCAGCACTTACTTCTTATAGTTCTGAGGTGGTGACCACTTGGAGGCGCTGGCAGGAGAAGATCCTCTACAGAGAAGAAATCTGGTGTCAGAAGTCACCCACCATCTGCCTATCAGTGCCCTCCACCCCAAACAATTCCCGAGTCGACCTCTAGGCACAGAGCACAAGGCTGAGAGGCCTCGCCAGCTGCCAGCTGCCATGTTTGGCTGAACCGTCAACCATGTTGGCTTCTCACCTGGTCAGAACCTCATGGCACTGCTTGCAGACTTTCTGTTGAGTGTTTCCAGTTCGGGGAACTGCTGCACTGAAGCTAAGGCAGCCAGAACAGAAGGCCCGGCCACAGTTCTTACAGCCATACTACAAAAAACATGAAGCAAGGAGTCTACCTCTCACCCACCCCTGAAGGCTCCTCATGGGGACTCTTCGAACACACACACACAGAGCAGACACTAAGCTGTGACCAGCTGCTGGCAGGAGGATGGGGAATGGGGCCCCTAAGGCCTGGGGAGAGATGAGGGGTAGAGGGCAAAGAGATTCCTGTCTCCAGTCTTCTATTCAAATCTCATAAAGCTTCATGCAAAATTCGCATGCTTTCTACTTGGTCTTCAATTCCCTGACACAGGAGTGTAAACCACAAATAGGCAAAGTCCCATGCTTCAGGTCACTGACTCTTCAACAGAGGAGAAAGAGAATGCAGGGCCCATGCCTTCTCTGTTCTAGCAGAGATGGAAGGAGGCTTGACTCAGGATGGGATGGAAACAATAGCCTCCATTTATTAAGCATTTACTGTATGAGTGAAAAGTGAAAGTCGCTCAGTCATGTTGGACACTTTGCGACCCCATGGACTGTAGCCTGCCAGGCTCCTTCGTCCATGGAATAATCCAGGCAAGAATACTGGAGTAGGTAGCTTCTCCCTTCTCCAGGGGATTTTACCAACCCAGGGATTGAATTCACATCTCCCACATTGCAGGCAGATTCCTTACTGTCTGAGCCAGGCACTAAATTCAGTACTTAACATTCATCACTTGATTTAATCCTCAATTTATACACACTATCATACTTAATGCTGATGACAACCATTATCATTCTTATTTTAAACAGGATCAGAGAGGTTACTAGGCTTGCCCAAACCAAGGTCACTCCTGTGAATGATAGCAGAGCCCCAATTTGAATTCTGATCACTTTGACTACAAAACCCAGGTTTCTGAGGGCTCCATGATCTGCTTCTCTATCAGCTATTTATCCCATCTATCTGGTTCCTATCTCCTGGTCACACTGAGGCAGAGGAAGTGCTGTTTACCATGGGAACTTGGCAGGTTTGTGCTGAGGACAAGTGAGACTTTGCTGTGTTGCCCTGGAGACAGGAGAAAGGGCAGGCTGCTTGACGGTGAGGGCTTCAGAGAAGAAGAAGGGGCATGGTGTGGTCAGAGTATTACCTAAGACAGGGCTGCGGAGGAGCAGGGTGGAGGGAAAGAAACAGCCAGATCCTACACTTGGCAGACAGAAAAGCTTAGCTTTCCGAAAATGACAGGAGCCTGATTTACAGTTTACAGGGAATTCACATCCAGCACCTCAACCCCGAAAGCAAGGGAGTGTTAGCCCCGTTTTATAGAAATGTTAACTGAGGCTCTGTGGCTTCATCAAAACCACACGTCTGGAGAGGGCCATAAAACCAAGCCTAGGACTGCAAGTCCCGTGTATTTCCCTCCACTTCGCGTCCTCCCTCCAGCCCGTGTAGAGAGACTCGCCTCCTTCTTGAAGAGAGTGAACTTGACAGCGCATCCGTAGCACCTACTCTCCATCCTGTTTCCCGGTGCAGCGCGGCGGGATCCGCAGAGCAGACCTCTTGCGGCTCAGATACGGGCCCCTTGCACCTTCACCCAACCCCGCCCCTACCTACCACGCCCACTCGCGCGGGCCAGCCAAGGCCTCGGACGGGAGATTCACGACAGTCACCCCAGCCGGAGAACCGCAGCGGCTGGCGCAAGGGCTGCCGGGAGTCGTAGTTCGTTCGCCATTCGGCTGGCTTGGAGCCGACTTTCCCCGGGAAGCCCCACACGCTTAGACTTTTGGGAGTTGTAGTACTAGTCCAATGAGAGTTGGAACCATGGCGGTGAGCAAGGAGCTCTTACAAATGGACTTGTACGCGCTATTAGGTATTGAGGAGAAGGCGGAGGACAAAGAGGTGAGAACGGGGGTGAGGAAAGTCGATCCTGAGCGACCTGGCGGCCCTCCCAGCCTCGGCGCCTCGCCTGAGGCTGGCACCACCATTTTTCCAGGTTCGGCCGTGCCCTGAGTGGGGAACGAGAGGCAGCCCAGTGGCCTCAGAAGGGGGGTTCCCAGACCTTCCTCAGACCTCAATGGTTTGAGGGCCTCACAAAGAAGAGGGGCACGAGCGAGAGGTTACTCCGCGGGGCACTGTACTGTGCTCTCCTGTGGCCCTTGTGTAGCTGAGGCCGCCGGGTGAGCCTGGGAGGCAACCCTACCCTACTTCTTGCGCCTGCGCAGTGTCGGCCTCTGATGCCCCTTCTGTCTAGACTGCGGCTAGAGGTGCTTCATTCTGTCTCTCTTGCTGGCTGATTTAACTATGTTAAGAGCCCAGGGTGGAAGAAAGGCCAGGTCTCAAGACTCCTACATTCCTTTTTCATACCTTCCGTGGCAGTGTGACTGTGACTTTGCCATCTCTGTTTTCTTTTACACCCCAGCCCATTGACTCTTTTCTAGTAGCAGATGCTCAGGTGTTGCCTTCTCAACATATGCTAGTGGCCAGAAGCAGGAGGGTCAGAAGGGTAGGCAGATGACCTGGAATTGGAGTTTCACAGGAAACTCCAGGTTGCTAAATGTGCCAGGGAGTGGTACACTGATCAAGCTGTAACTAAGATTTCTGTTACTTCTCCTAGGATTATGGTGGTAGCTGTAGCAGTGTAGGAAGTGGAGGCAAATAAGTTATCAAATGAAAATTAGTGCCTACAGATGCCCCTGTACTTCCAGGCTGCTCTGCTCATTGTCAGAGTGAGCTTGTGGAAAGAGGAAGCTCTGGGACAGAAAAGCAGGGAGACCACAGGGCCCTTGAGGAGTGATACAGTCAGTCAGTACAGAACTGTTCCTGCAGCTGCAGCTGAAATCAGAAGTGGGCTGTGGGGTTGTACACAGAGCACCAGAAGCATCTATTCCTCCTATCTCATAAGTCTTGAATTTTCACTGTTTGTTATGTGTAACACCGATATAAGGGCTTCCCTGGTGGCTCAGTGGTAAAGAATTCACCTGCTAATTCAGAAGATGCAGGAGATGCAGGTTGGATCTTTTGGTTGGGAATATCCCCTGGAGGAGAAAATGGTAACCCACTTCCGTGTTCTTGCCTGGAGAATCTCATGGACAGAGGAGCCTAGTGGACTGCAGTCCATAACGTCAAAAAGAGTCAGTCACGACTCAGCACAACACAGCACCACCTATATAATATTATGTGCTGGACACTATTTTAAGTGTTCTATATTTATAAATTATTTAATTAGTACTTCATTATTAGTGGACATTTCACACTGGATCTAGCCAGTGTATTGGAACCTTAACGTTGAGAACTCCTGAGGAAGGCAATTATGAGCCATTGATGTATATATTAATCAGAGAAGTGACATAATCGGATTTTAAAGAAAATATTCAAAGTCAGTTTGCAGAAAGGACACAGTACGCGATGGGTAGAGGAGCTGCCACGGGGGGATAAGGTGAGACTGTTGTCTAGGCAAGAGCCTGAAGTCTAAGCAGGACAATGAGGTTGGGATTCAGTTTTCACTCAGGTGAAGTAAGGGGTAGGTGAGAAGACTCTGCATTGGCTGTACTGAATCTTTGTTGCAGCACATAGGATCTTCATTGCATCATGTGGGATCTTTCGTTGTGGCACACGGACTCTAATTGCAGCATGCAGAGTGCGGGCACATGGGTTATTGTTACCGCATGTGGGCTTATAGTTCTTCATGGCATGTGGGATCTTCGTTTCCTGACCAGGAATCAAACCTGTGCGCCCTGCAATGGAAGCACAGAGTCTTAACCACCGGACTGCCAAGAAAGTCCTTCCATCTGTGTTTTAGAAGAGGGCAGAAACTTTTCCCCAAAACACCATTTGATTCCACAAACTTTTATTGAGTGTCTACAAGTGAAGAGAGCAGTCCCTGGAGGGTTACCTCATCATGTCTGTTTCCAGCTTCTCTGTCTCTTGCTTTTGTAGTTCATCGTTTAGAAATGCAGAAATGAAAAGTTGATAATTCTAGAAGGTAATGCTTTCTAATCAGATGGTGGTTTCCTAGAGAGTGTAACTTGTGTAGAAAATGACAGCATTTATAACTAATCTTAACAAGTGAGGCCAAGAATTGTTGCTTGTTACATCCCTGTATTGAGAATGGATGGAAATCATAATACAGCATTGAGCAATGTTGGGATTGTAAATGTGCCTTTATAATCATCTTTGTACTAATCACCGCAGGCAGTTAAGAGAGAGAACTTTGGAGTCAGACTGTATGCATATTGGTTCCATTACATACTTAGTTCGTGACTTTGAGCAAACATTTAAATTCTCTGTGCTTTGGCTTCCCCATCTGCAAAATGGGAGTGATGGCAATCCCTCCTCACCGGCCTTGTTGTCTGGCTCAGTCCAGGCAAAGCACTTAGAAGGCACTTATCACAGACTCACTGCAAGTTCATTCATGCTGTTATCATTGTAGCCTCACCTTCCTACACTGTAAGCACTAATGTCCAATGCAGTCTCCCACAGCTCCTGTCTAAGGTTGCCCTTCACTCCTCACCCCTTCTTATTCGTTGAAGTCCCTGATTCACTTCACACTACACCAGTGATTCTCAACCAAGGCAGTGGTCAGAGTAGAAGGGAGGTGGGGCATCAGGGAGGTAGAACAAGATTGAGGATCATCAGAGTTCACAAATGTTTGGGCATGGTGGGACTTCAGAGCTGAAGAAGATATTGCTTCTGCTTTCTGACAGCTCACACAATATAGTAAACAATGAATTCTGAGGTAGAGTGAAAGAGGTTGAATAAAAGCATATAAGGAGGGCTTCCCTGATGGCTCAGTGGTAAAGAATCTGCCTGCCAATGCAGGAGACAGGGGTTTGATCCCTAGTCCGGGAAGATCCCACATGCCGTGGAGCAACCAAGCCCATGCACCACAACTACTGAGCCTGTGCTCTAGAGCCCAGGAATCGCAACTGCTGAAGCCTGCATGCCCTAGCGCCCATGTTCTGCAACAAGAGAAGCTACCGCAGTGAGAAGCCCGCATGCCACAACTAGAGAAAAGCCTGTGCAGCAATGAAGACCCAGAGCAGCCAAAAATAAATAAATATGTATTTTTTAAAAAAGCATATAAGGAAAATGCTGTCAGAATAAAGAGGAAGGCATGATTCATGTGATTGGTAGGATCAAGGAAGACTTCCCCTGAGGAGGTGTTTTTATGCAAGACCTTGAGGGGAGAAAGGAATATTTCGCAGCAGGGTTAAAAAAGATCATCATGGTCATTTACTCTCTTCATTTTATAGACAGGAGGATGGAGGTCCAGGGAGGTTATGGAACTTGCTGAGATCACCCAGTGAGTGAGTGTTGGGCCAGATTGGAGCCCCAATTTAGTGTTCCTACCACCGCCCTGCACATATCAGTGGAAGCTGACACGTGAATTTCTGTCCTGTTTATAGCAGCCTTGCTTTTCATTTGAAGCCTTTTGCAGGGTACGTAACTCACTGTATCTTGGCAGGTATTACTTGGTAAAGCTAGGGGCTTGAAAATGCATTTTGATCAACCCTTTGAAGACTCAAGTTACTGCAATACTTTGGCCACCTCATGCGACGAGTTGACTCACTGGAAAAGACTCTGATGCTAGGAAAGGTTGGGGGCGGGAGGAGAAGGGGACGACGGAGAATGAGATGGCTGGATGGCATCACCGACTCTGTGGACATGAGTTTGAGTGAACTCCGGGAGTTGGTGATGGACAGGGAGGCCTGGCGTGCTGTGATTCATGGGGTCACGGAGAGTCGGACACGACTGAGCGACTGAACTGAACTGACCATGAAAACTACCATGGAAACTTACTATTGACCTTTTCAGGTTATATTTTATTATTGCTGTAAGGAAAAGGCTATTTTACCTGTTTGCTAGCTAATACTATTATTTAAATCACTTGTTTCAGTTATACCCTAGAATGTGATGCACTGACATACATTGTTTCTTTCCGATTTAAGAAAAGTAAGACAGAGAAGGACTTGAAGGAATGGTATGAGGTTAAAGTGCTTGGCATGACAAGGATTGGGGCATTGCCTAGTATTTGTTGAGGATGTGGTAGGAGATGAATCTGAAAAATGTGGTATCTCTGGGCCTCTAGGCCCTTGGGTGGGTATATTTGATTTTGTGGGTGTCAGGGGGCCATTTCTGGATTTGAGGCGTGCCGGACTTAGTTCACTGCCTCCAAATGGGAGCCTTTCCTAAAGCCTCTTGCCTCCAGACCAGGCACTGAGGCACTAAGGTTGGGCACTGAGCCTGGTTTCACTTGACGATTGTCATTCGTTCATTCACTAAGGGGCTGACCAGCACTCGGTGGGACCAGGAGCCCGACCTCCAAGTCTGCTTGGTATCTCTCTGGTAGTTAACTCATTCCTGGGTTCGGCTGTCTGGCTGAAGCTCTGAAGTTTTGAAGTTACTTGGCTACCTGTTAAGTCAAAAGGAATGATTCATTTGTGTTTGTAAGCTATTCATTAGTGTTCAAGATAATACCTCACATTTATATGACACTAAAGTGCTTTCACATAAATTATCTCATTTGATGTGATCTTCAAAACAAGCCTGTGAGATATGCAAGGACTATTAGCTCCAATTTATAGATGAGAAGACTGAGACCTGCAGAGTTTAATTGATTTGGCCAGCATAAAGTGGCTAGTAAATGCAGAGCACCTGCCCAGACCTGCATTTTGTACGCCTCTTTCAGAGCTGTTTTCCATGACCCATAACTTAGGAGCAATTAGGGCAACAAGAGATGGCCCCAGAAAGCCTCTCGCTCCCATCCTTGACACAGATAGAGATTTGACGCTGTGAGTAAAGCTGCCCGACCTGGGTTAACTTGAAGGATATTAAGCCAACCTGGACAACTTGAGGAAGTGTATTAAAATTTGTGTTAAAACTACCATAGTGGAGTTTTCATCTCAGTGAAGGTAGAATTAAAAAGATTCTCTATTTGCATAACTGCTTTCCCTATTTTTGCTGCTCCTAAATACTTGTATTTGGGTTATTGTTATTTTTCTTTAAGTCAACTCTCTTCTTTTTACTAATATAATTTTGTTTATGAAGGAAACCAGTGCATTAAGGGGAAAAAAGAATGAGATGTAGGAAGTACCAGGGCCCAGAGAGAAAAAATTCTGTGCCTAGGCAGAGAGAATGACTTTGGGGGTAGGGACCAAGGACACCAGGGGTTGAGTGACAGCAGGCCGTGGGAGTGAGGTGAGGAGCCGCCAGACCCAGGGTGTCTGTCAGATCTGAGGGGTGGGAATCTCCAAGCTGAGAGAAGAAGGCAGGTGAGGATTTTAGAGTCTGAGCATGATGTAAGCCTGCTTAGGGTAAGGGTGGGAGGGAGAGGCAGGCCTGAGAGAAGAGGGCATCTGAAGAGCTGGAGGTGGAACAGGAGACGGCTCCAGATGTAGACCAGTCTGGTTTGGGGCCGTGGGCTGAGACGGAGGGCAGCGCTGGGGTTGAGGGCCAGGAATGGATACTGGGAGCGCTAGAGGGAGACCCAGAGGTGAGAGCCTGAGGGGACGGAGGACCAGAGGAGTGACCTCAGGGATGGACTAGGGACCCGGATCCTTTAAGGTGCATGGGGGCAACATATGGGCAGAAGCAGCCCAGGCCCTGTGCGTGGTCTCGGTTGGTTCAGGCTGCACAGGTCACTGTCCTGAGTCTGAACCATGGACCATGGTTAGCAGACTATGAGAGATGGCGTGAGGTCCAGGTGCCCCCAGAACCATCTAACAGTACTACTGGCAGGCCCACATCTGGACATGTTGAGCTGAGAGTACTGGTCTAGGCAGTGGCTGGCACCCTTTTTGCTCAAGAGCCTTAGGAGCAGTCCTGTTTCCATAGAAATTTGGAAATTTCTCTGTAGTGCTGTTGCAGTGTAGATCATAGGCTGTAAGAAATGAAAATGACCAATCTTTTAGGCAGAGGGGACTTCCAGGTAAGTGCCTCGAGCTCTGTTGTTTACTTCCTGCCTATGACATCAGGCGGTCACATAACCTCTGGGGTTGTGGCTAGTGCAGGGTTGATGAGATGTCTGTTTCCCGCAGGCTTGGAGAGAAAATGCTGCCCAGGCCGACATTACTAACTATTCCTCCTTCTGGGACTGGGTCTGTAATGACTTCCTAGCTGATTCACCAGCATGATTTGTTCATCCCGTATCTGTTGTCACATGGAGTGGCCTCCCTGTGTGTCCTCTGTATCTGAGTCTAACCTGTGAGTTGGGCTTTTGAAAACTGGACTTAATTACTTGTACTATTAATACTTACTTGACTCCAAGTTTTATTATATGAAAGAATAACAGCCTTCTAAAAAATAATGATCTCTTCTTTGCAGTGTTCCTTTCTTTAAGTTAATGATGGCTATTTTATATTTATTGGGCCTCTTGCTGCTGCTGCTACTGCTGCTAAGTTGCTTCAGTCGTGTCCGACTCTGCAACCCCATAGACGGCAGCCCACCAGGCTCCCCCGTCCCTGGGATTCTCCAGGCAAGAACACTGGAGTGGGTTGCCATTTCCTTCTCCAATGCATAAAAGTGAAAAGTGAAAGTGAAGTCGCTTCAGTTGTGTCCAACTCTGTGCGACCCCATAGACGGCAGCCCACCAGGCTCCTCCGTCCATGGCATTTTCCAGGCAAGAGTACTGGAGTGGGGTGCCATTGCCTTCTCCGATTGGGCCCCTTAGCGCCTGGCTTTATTGTCTAAGTTGGGAATTCATTCCTTTCAGGAGGTGAAACTGAAGGCAGGTGGATTGTCAGAGGCCTTCCTGTGTGCCTGGCACCAAGCCTTGTGGAGATGGCGGGAGACCCGGCTCCAAGCTCCTTTTCCTGCTCTGGGCCTAGGTTGCTGCAGGCGGCCACACCAGCTGTGGAGCCCCCGGGAAGGCTGGGCTAACACAGCTCACTCTTCCCCTCTGACGCGGGGGATCACGTTTAGCTCCCCCTGTGGTTCTTTTATCAGTCTGTTATAGTGGTTTCCTCTTAAGAGGAAGTGTTAGCAGGTAGAAGGAGAAATTATGAAATAGTGTGGGAGGATCTCCAAGGCTTGGAACAGCACCCACTTCCTTCTGCTCTTCAACAGGCCAGACGCAACTGACATAGTTGAGTTTCCCTAATTGTGTTTGGTTGCGAACAAATGGATGTTTCCCCTTTCATTCAAAGGATATTTATTGTGTGCCTACTGAGTGCCAGGTGCTGCCTATTCACTGTTCTGGGCCCTGGGGATAAGCAAAACTCCCTGTCCCCTAAAGCGCGTTCCCTTTATTTCTAAGAACCCCCATAATTTCCTATACCTGTGTGCTCTCATTTGAAGTACAATCAAAACCAGTGTGTCTGTTTTTCCAGGCCATACCAAAAAAGAAACAGCAGATTTATAAGCACTTCCAAAGATATGCTGGTATCTGGCACAGTCTAGTAGGGAAGAGATATTTCTATAAAAGAGTAGAATTTAAGGGACTTCCATGTTGGTCCAGAGGCTATGACTCTGTGCTCCCAATGCAGGGGGCCCTTGTTTCATCCCTGGTCAAGGAACTAGATCCTGCATGCCACAACTCAGTCAAGACCCAGCTCAGTCAAATATACTTTTTTTTAAGTAGAATCTAAGATCATCACCACCTGAGGAAGCATAGGAAAAACCTGATTTTGCCCTCAGTAACATCTGAACATTTTGTACTGTTCAGTAGTTTATGTTCTGAGTGATGATCCTGCCTGATAGAAGACTGATCAAACTCAAGCAGTGTCCTAGGATGGAGAAGGGAAGGGAGTAACCTGTGGTATCTTTGAAAGGCATCAGGAGAAAAGCCCACACTTTTGCAAATTGGAGTTTAAAGTCCTCATAGAGTTTAGGTTCATCTGAGATCTCTGTCATTCCGGGGCTGGGTCTTAGAGACAGCCTGGTTCTTGGAAAAATCATGGTCTGGGCAGGGGCTTTGGGTGAGAAGCCCCTTAATTGTCACCGAGGTTCTTTCTGTGAAGTCTCAGGAAATGTAGACGACTATTTCCAAGTACTAGGGAGACCTGAATTTTTAGGAGAAACCTATAGGTAAAGAAGGACAATTCCAAGTGTTGAGATAATTCAGTAGCTTTTGGCAACTTTCAGTGGCTGCTTCAACCCTCCCTGGGTGTCCGAGCACCTGCAGACTCCGTTTCATAAAGGAGCTGCCAACCCTGGGATTAAATAGTCCTGTCTTTCTCACATAATAACAAAGAAGTCATTCTGTTTCTTTATTCTTCTGAAAGTTTCTCTTCCTTCTCAACTTATCATAGTTAAGAAAAATATTTTTGCATCTTTTTGCCCTCTTGAGCTGCTAGTAAGGTGGAATTATTTCATAATAAACAATATTGACGCAGGAACTTTTCAGAGGCATGTTGTAGGAGAGTTGTGTTTATGTGATGAGAAATTTTTCAGGTACTACTCACTCCAGGAGGGCTGGGCGGAGCTGGGAATCCTGTTTGTAGCACCAAATACCAAACTGCAGGCCAACTGATTCAAAGTCAGAACTGGCCTTCCAGGCTAAAACCCAGCAATGGGCCTTGCCCAGGGCAGGCTTAGCAGCTAAAGATTGTAATAACTAGTTAATCAGGACAGAAAGATTGTAATAACGAGTTAATCAGGACAGACACACTTGACCAGCATTCTTAGGCCAACTGGGTTTTTGTTCATGGCCACTCTGGAGGATCTCAGGCTACCTACCTATGCTCCCTACACTTTGAATGAGGGTAGTTCAGAGCCCTTGGGGGCTGACCAAGTATAGAATTTGAGAACAGCCCCCAGCGTTCCTGAAACCAGCCTTGTACACCTTGAGAATTCATACTGGATTGACCTGGGTCCTTTCCTGAAATTTCTGAAGTCAGGTTGGCATCATCCTGGGCTGGTGTCACAATTTACGTCCCTCCTCGGAGTGGATAAACAAGAGGCTTGGACCTTATATTGAGTACCTGGTTTTATTAGGTACTTCACATGGATTATTTTCTTTAATCTTCACAATGACTCTATGTGTAGGGGCTACTTCCCACACTTTGTAGCTGAAGAACCTAAGGCTGAGTGAGATTTGGTAATTTGCCCCAGATTGTGCTAATAGCATGCAGAAGATTCAAAATTTTAAAACATTATCTGTTAGACTCCAGAACCTTCTTTCTTTCAGTGAACCATGTTGCTTTCTAGCTTAGAATAGTTGTAAGAAGCTAAACATCCCTGGTTTTTTGCTTTTTGTGTTTTTTTTAAAATATATAATTAACATGTAACATCGTATTAGTTTAGGTGTACAGCATAATGATTTGATATACTTGAGATATATATTGTGAAATCACCAAAATAAGTCTAATTAAATTACATCCATCATTGTACATAGTTACAATTTTTTTTTTTCCTTGTGATAAGAATTTTAAGATCTACTCTCTTAGTAACTTTCAAATATACAGCATGGGACTTCCCTGGTGGCTCAACAGTGAAGAATCCACCTGCCAAAGCAAGAGACTCGGGTTCTATCCCTGGGTCAGGAAGATTCCCTGGAGAAGGAAATGGCAACCCATTCTAGTATTCTTGCCTGGAAATCCCATGGACAGAGGAGCCTGGTGGGCTACAGTCCAAGCAGAAGCAAAGAGTTGGAAACAGCTTAGCAAGTAAACAACAACAACTAACTATAGTTGCCATGCTAAACATTTTATCCCCATGGCTATTTGTTTTATAACTGGAAATTTATACCTTTTGATCCCCTTCACCCATTTCGCTACCCCATTCCGCCAACTGCCTGCCTCTGGGGCAACCTGTTCTCTATGAGTTGTTTCTTGTTTGTTTTTTAGATTCCACAGGTAAATGAGATTATATGGTATTTTTCTGTGACTCCGTGACACTCAGCATATGCCGTCAAAGTCCATCCATATTGTCACCAATGGCAAGATTTCCATTTTTATAGCTGAGTAATATTTCATTGAGTATATCTATCTCTGTGTGTGTGTGTATGTGTGTGTGTATGGGTATGTATATGTATAAGTTTCATGAAATTAAAAGACACTTACTCCTTGGAAGGAAAGTTATGACCAACCTAGACAGCATATTAAAAAGCAGAGACATTACTTTGTCAACAAAGGTCCGTCCAGTCAAGGTTATAGTTTTTCCAGTGGTCATGTATGGATGTGAGAGTTGGACTATAAAGAAAGCTGAGTGCTGAAGAATTGATGCTTTTGAACTGTGGTGTTGGAGAAGACTCTTGAGAGTCCCTTGGACTGCAAGGAGATCCAACCAGTCCATCCTAAAGGAGATCAGTTCTGGGTGTTCATTGGAAGGGCTGATGTTGAAGTTGAAACTCCAATACTTTGGCCACCTGATGCAAAGAGCTGACTCACTGGAAAAGACCCTGATGCTGGGAAAGACTGAGGGCAGGAGGAGAAGGGGATGACAGAGGATGAGATGGTTGGATGGCATCACCGACACAATGGACATGAGTTTGGGTGAACTCTGGGAGCTGGTGATGGACAGGGAGGCCTGGCGTGCTGCGGTTCATGGGGTCGCGGAGAGTTGGACACGACTGAGTGACTGAACTGAACTGAATGTATAATCTCACATCTTCTTTATCCATTCATGTCTTAGGTTGCTTTCATGTCTTGGCTACTGTGAATAATGCTGCAGTGAACATGAGGGTGCACTATATTTTCAAGTTAGTGTTTTCATTTCTTTTGGATAAATACTCAGAAGTGGAATTGCTGGATCATTTGATAGTTCTGTTTTTATTTTTTTAATATTTATTTGGGCCACGCCACACAGCTTGTGGGATCTTTGTTCCCCGACCAGGGATCGATCCCTGGCCCTTGGCAGTGAAAGTGTGGAGTTCTAACCACTGGACTGCCAGGGAATTCCTGGTAGTTCTATTTTTAATTTTTTGAGGACTCTCTATACAACTTTTTATAGTGACTGCACCAGTAGTATACCTGGGATCACTTTCTCCACATCCTCACATTCTGTTTTTTGATAATAGCTATACTAACAGGTATAAGGTTTTAATAGTATCTTATTGTAATTTTGATTTGCATTTGCCTGATGGTTAGTCATGTTGAACATCTTTTCATGTACCCGTTGGCCATCTGTATATCTTCCTTGGAAAAAAAATGTCTATTCAGATTCTCTGCCTATCGATTAATGAGATTGGTTTTTTTGTTGTTTATTTTGGGTCTTTTTATTAACCCCTTATCAGATATATGATTTGCAAATATTTTCTCTGATTCCATAGTTTGCCTTTTTATTTTGTTGATTTGTTGTTGCAAAAGCTTTTTAGTTTAGTTTTAGTCCCACTTGTTTAGTTTTTGCTTTTGTTTTTTGCTTTTGCTTTTGCTCTCAAATCCAGAAAAAACAAGAAATCATTGTCAGGACCAGTGTTAAGGAGCCTGATTTCCATGTGTTCTGCTTGAAGTTTTATAATTTCATGTCTTACATTCAAGTCTTTAATCCATTTTGAGTTAATTTTTGTGTATGTGTAAGATAGTGGTCCAGTTTAATTCTTTTGCATGTGACTACCTAGTTTCCCCAACAGTATTTTTTATTTTTTTAAATTTTATTGAAGAAAAATTTTATTGGCACATACTTGATTTAAATGTTGTGTTAGTTTCAGGTGGAGAGCAAAGTGATTCAATTTTCCATATACATATATTTCTCTTTTTCAGATTCTTTACCCATGTAGGTTATTATAGAATAAGTTCCCTGTGCTCTATAGTAGCTCCTTGTTGGTTTTTTTATGTACAGTAGTGTGTGTATGTTAATCCCAAGCTCCTAGTTTATTCCTCCCCACTCCAAAACTATTTATTAAGGAGACTCTTCTTTCCCCATAGCACAGTCTTGGCTCCTGTGTTGTAAATTAAATTGACCATATATGTGTTGGTTTATTTCTCGGCTGTCTATTGTGTTCCATTGAGTGAGGTGTCTGTTTTTATGCCAATACCATACAGTTTTGATTACTGTAGCTTTGTAATATAGTTTGAAATCAGGACGTATGATGCTTCTAGCTTTGTTCTTCTTTCTCAAGATTACTTTGCCTATTTGGGGTGTTTTGTGGCTCCATAAACATTTTAGCATTTTTAAAAATTTTTCAGTGAAAATGCTCTTGGAATTTTGATATGGATTGCATTGAATCCACAGATTGCTTAGGTAGTAAAGACATTTTAATAATATTAATTCTTCCAAACCATGAGCTTGGAATATCTTTCCTCTTACTTGGTCTTCTTCAACGTATTTAATCAGTGTCTTATAGTTTTCGGTGTACAGGTTTTTCACCTTCTTGGCTAGAATTATTTCTGGATATTTATTCTTTTGGATGAAATTGTAAATGGAATTGTTTTCTTAATTTCTCTTTTCTGATAGTTCATTATTAGTGCATAGAAGAGCAACAGACCTTTGTGTATTGATTTTCTATCCTGCAAACTTTACTGAATTCTTTTATTCTAACAGTTTTTGGTGAACTATTTAGGGTTTTCTCTATATAATATGTCATCTGCAAGTAATGACAGTTTTACTTCTTTCTTTTTGATTTGGATACATTTTGTTTCTTTCTTTTTAAAACATCTTATTTGTTTTGGGTCTCAGTTGTGGCAAGTGGGATCTTTGTTGTGTCACACAAGGATCTTCCATGATCTTGCATGAGTTCAGCAGTTGTGGTGCACAGGCTTAGTTGCCCCACAGCATGCGGGGTCTTAGTTCCCTGACTAGGGATCAGTCCCATGTCCCCTGCATTGCAAGGTGGATTCTTATCCACTGGACCACCATGAAGTCCTGGGTGCCTTTTATTTCTTTACCTTGTCGGCTAATTATGTTTGTTTGTTTGTTTGTTTTTAACAATTATTTTTTCTTGATGTGATGAGTAATATAAGCTCACTGTGAAAAGTAAATGTCAATTATAATGCTCTCTTTCAGAAATATTTTTATATTTTCATCTAGTGAGTGTGAACTCCCTTCTTGGCCTTCTCTGACACCACTCTGGCAAAAGGTTTGGGGTGCTTTGTTACAGCTGGTGAGGGTGGAAGTCTAGACTCGCAGTTCCTTCTTTGATGGCAGGGGATGATTGGGAGCCATAGTTTTTCCTATGGTATGTGGCTGGAATAGAACAGTTATTGTCTGAAATAATTATTGCATAGTTTTTCATTGAATGGATTTTCAGTATCATAATGATTGTTTCATTATGTCACAGTTTTCTCATTTGTAAAATGAGGATAATAATTTCTACCTCATAGGGACGTGTTAAGAGTTATGTAAGTTACTGGAACTTACTGGTGGTCCAGTGGCTAAGACTCTGTGTTCCCAATGCAGGGGCCCCAGGTTTGATCTCTGGTCAGGGAACTGGATCTCTCATGCCACAGCTAAAGTTTGCTTGCTCCAGCTAAGATTTCACATGCCACAACTAAGAGATCCCATATGCTGCAACTAAGATCTGACAAAGCTAAATAAATAAAATAGATTTTTTTTTTTAAGAAAGGAGAGAAATCCTATTAAAAAAAAATAGAGTTAAGTTACTGTATATAAAGCACTTCAAAAAGAGCTTGCTACATGGTAGGTGCTAGCAACCATTTTGGAATGTAGATTATTTTTCTTTTATAAATATGTTATAATGAACAGCAATGTTTATAAATACTGTATAAACTTCTAAGTATTTCTTTAGAAGAGGCCTTGCTGGATCAAAGGGTCTGCACTTTTCAAAGCTTCCTGATATATACTGCTAGATTACTTTCAAGAATCATTGTGTAAGAAATTCCTTGGCAGTCCAGTGGTAGGGTTCTGCTCTTCTACTGCAGGAGGTAGGGAGCAGGGGTTTGATCTCTAGTCAGGGAACTAAGATCCCGCAAGCCACGGGGGGCAGACAAAGAAAACCCAAACAGACCAGAATCGTTGTGTTAATTTACATATTCACCACAAAGCCACCAACATTAAATACCATCCTTTGTTTTCCTTGTTGTCAACTGAGAGGTGAAAAAGCCTTAATTTTTATGTGTGAGGCTGAACATTTTTCATGTCAGCCATTTATATTCTATGATTCTCTATTCGTGTTCTCTATTTTCTTGTAGTTTGTCTTTTTCTTGTGTTGTTTTTTTTCTGCGTGGCTTCTTTGTAAAGACTGTTGTCTGTCGTGTTTCATGCACATACTTCTCTCAGTTATCATTTCCCTTGTCCTTTTTTTTAAACTTGTTTCTTTTTTATATTTAATTGGAGGATAATTGCTTTACAATGTTATGTTGATTTCTACTGTACATCAGTGTGAAACAGCTGTAAGTGTATATATATCCCTTCCCTCTTGAGCCTCCCTTCCACCCCCTCATCTTTTAATTTTGTCTATGATTTTTTGCTTAGATAAAAGTTTTTCATTGTAAATCCATTCATTTTGTGTACATATATGTGTGTGCATGTATGTGTGATTCCTTCCCTTGCTTTAATGCTTAGGAATTTTTTCCCCATACTAAAAGTAGATTAATATTCTCATCATTTTCTTTCTTTGGGTTCTTTTAGTTTCATTTTTTTGTATTTAGGTTTTTGTTTTTTTTTAATCTATCTGGAATTATTTTGGTATATGGCTTGAAATCAAGAACTAACTTTTTTCATTCATTATGTTGGATTTTAGTAATACTTTTTACCATACTTTGAATTTTTACATTTATTACTGTTTGTTTCTTGGCCATGCTTATATGTTCCATTAATCTTGTCTTTGTGCTTCACGACAATCTTTCTTTAGCTCAAAGAGAACTTTGGGGTTCAAGTTCTTTGGGCTTGGAGACCCCAAAAGCCTGATTCATTACTTTTGATCTTGGAACGCTTTCCATATCTGGCCCTGCTCATACGCTCTGTGGGGCTTTTCCTTCTGATTGGTCTGCTCTGTGTTTTATGAATCACACACACCTTATGGATCATGTTAAGTTTCTTGTGTTCTCAGTGTCACACCTGAGTTAACTGTAACTATTTTCTCTACTCTGGCTAGTTTTGCATTTCTTTGCCTTCATGTGTGCCCTCACTCCCTAGCATTTCTTCATCCCAAGTTTGTGTTTTTAAAACTTGTTTGTGTGAATTTTATTCTTTTCCTGGTTTTCTTCTTTTACTTTTCTTTGGTTAAAGATTTTTTTTTTAATTAATCAAAATATTCTTTGACAAAAACATTATTTTTACTTCCATGTTTAATTACAACCACGTCTCTGCTTTTTCATGTCCTTTTCTGTTCTCAGTACCTTTTCCTCATTAAAAGAAAACATATTTCTCCTCTGAGCTGGTCTGGGGCTTGAAGGGAAGTCAGGTTCTTCCACACCCTCTGTTTCTGGCTCTGCTTGGAGAACTATTACTCACCTTTCAGATCCAGCTCAGATGTTATCTCCTGTGTGAGGCCTTTAAGGCTAAAATTAACTTCTCTCTCTTTTTTTTTTCCATTCTTAGGGACCTCACTTACAGGCATCTTACAACTGTAGTATAATTCATTGTTTTCACAGCCATTTTCCTTGCTAAGCAGTGTCCTTCCTCTTAAGTGTCAGGGAAATTCCCGATTATTCTCTGTATCCCCAGCTTCAGCTCAGTCCTTCTCTATCCTCGATGCTCCAGGAGGTGGGGTAGATTTGGTGCTGTGCCAAAGGGCTCTCAGAGAGCTCCCCTCCTATCTGTAGACACTCCTCTCTAAGAATGAATACCAGCGTGACCTTGACTTTCTGACCTCACCTCTCCCCTTACTCAGCAAGCCACTGCATGAGAGTGGTAATTTTTTCCGATAAGATTTCGAAACACAGAATGTTCAACTCCTCACACCTTTAAGGGGTGATTTGGAAATGGAGGCCCAGGCTAGGCCTTGAGGGGATAGGGGTCCAGGATACATCAAGTTGATTAGGGCAGTTGTGTTTGGTTATAGATGTAGAGTGTGTGGGAGGCTGGACGGTTGGGAGTAAGATGGGGCTCCACCCAGAAGGGGAGTGAGGTGACCTTGGTCTGTTGCTTCCAGTGAAGTCTGATGAGACTGTTAAAGACATTTGTCGAAGGAACATATTCTGGAAAGAGAATTGATGAGAAAACAAACTAATATATGTAGATTAATTTCCCATTATGATGTAATTAGTTTTTCTGTTTGAACAATTTTCCTGTTTAAGTTAAAAAAAACCAACTTTCTGATATAGAGCATTAAAATAAAATATAAAACAGAAAGCTATTTAATATCATTCCTTAGAATAAAAAACCATAAAGCATTCTCTAAAGAAAGAAAAGAAAATGAAGAGTGTTCTACCACCTAGCCCCCTCTTGGCTCTTATTTTGCTTTCCTACTATTCCTTCTTACTCCTTCCCTCCCTCTTATCGTCCTTTTTCACATTTACAAAAAAGAACACGTAGCACTTTAAAAGAGCTCCATGATACAAAAGAAACCGTCTTCCACAAAATTCAGCCTCTGTAGGGCATGCCTGCTAATCCTGGTCCTGAGGGCAGTGTTGCAAATTGAGGCAAAAGACACCCTGTTCTCCTTTCCTCTTCCTCTCAACCAGTTCAGACACAGCTCCTGGGATCAGAGAGAGAGGAGAGGTGGGGACAGAGAGGCAGAAGCAAGACCCCAAAGACTTCTGTTTGTTGGAGTGATCAGGGGGAAGGACTTTGCAAAGAGGGCTGGGGACGTAGGGAAAGAACATTAGCTTTTTAGTTCTCTATATATTTTTGTATTGTTTTGCTTATTGAAAAAACAAGACGCTTAGTCTCCTACATTGGCAGGCGGATTTTTTTTAACTACTGAGCCATGGGGGAAGCCTGCAAATATAAAGAATGTGTAATAAAGGCTTGGTTTAAAGTAAAAAAGAAATAAGGCCCTAGGCATAAATGGAGAAGGGAAAAGAAAGGCTAAAGGGAGGGATGACAAATGATAAGTTGCCTCAAGAGTAAAGGATGACATTTCAAATGTAAGACTGTATATGAAACTGTCACCTCCTCTTCCCTTATTATTATTTTTTAATGAGGAGAAGGGGGAGACAGGATGAGATGGTTGGATGGCATCATAGAGTCAATGGATATGGGTTTGAGACAGTGAAGGACAGAGAAGCCTGGCGAGCTGCAGTCCATGGGGTGGCACGACTGAGTGACTGAACAACAAATAGTGAAAAAAAAAGCTGGATTTTGTTATTGTTGTCATTACTCATTATTGGTGAAGACCTGGGTTGGGGTGAGGAGGTGAACATAGGTGGCAGTTGGGAAGGTTGGGAGGCAGGGAGGAACTTTTACACTCTGTCTGCCCAAAGCCTGTGCTGGGAGTGGTTCCTGCTTTCTCAGGCTCAGCCAGGAGAGCTATTAATAGATGGGCTTGCTTGCCCAGGCAAGTGAAGGTGTGGTTCCAGCTCTGGCCCAGCAGGTGGCAGCACACCCCAGAGGTCCTGGGCTAGGTGTAGCTGAAGGTGCAGGTGGCACTGGGCTGCAGACCCTCCCCTTGCCTCTGAAGGCCCTTTTTTAGCACACTTTGGATTGAAATGTTTATTGGTTCCCTGTAGGAAGCCTGGAGAGCCAGTCTGATAAGCTACTGGTAGAGATTCTGGGCTAGAGGCTTCTCATCCCAAGAGATTTGAGCAGTAAGTAACGTGTACAGGCAGAGTGAAGGCAAGGCCTCAGAAAGCAGAGGATTTCTGGGTTTTGTGCTCTGTCTTCCCTTATGAGTGGGGAATATACAAAAGAGAACCTTGGTAGCTATGTTTATTTATTTTTACTAATATAAAAAATAATACTTATTTTCTTTTTAATAAAGAGGTGCAAAGATGAAAACTAAAAATAGACCATAGCTTCCCCACCAAGATAACCCCTGTTATCAATAAAAATAATAATAATAATAAAGACTAGTTTAAGGTTTGAAAAATAGAACTACAGAAAAGTATACAATGAGAAGTGAATGTTTCTTTCCCCTCCACTTTCAGCTTCTCTCCAAAAGAAACCACTGTTTTTTGTGATTGCTGTGAGGGAGAAAAGGAAAACAAATGCTTGCACATGCTCGAGTGTTTCTAACTATTTACATTTCTTTTATTTTTGATTTATTTTTAACCCCCAAATTATCATGTTATTATATACTGTTCTAAGCCTTGTTTTTTTTTTTCATGCATTGTACCTTGAAGATACTTCTTTCTTTTTTTTTTTAAGTTGAGGTATGATTGACACATCACATTGGATTAGTTTCAGGTGTAGAACATAATGATTTGCTGTTTGTCATCATACTTAGTTTTTTTTCTTGTAATGAGGACTTGAAGATATTTCTGGACAGCCCATATAGACTTTTGTCTATGATAATTTCTTAAATGAGTCTCCCTGTTGTTGGAGATTTTGGTTGGCTTTACTTACGGGCTTATATAAACTATATTTTAGTGGGCATCCTTGTATATCTATTTTGGCATGCTTCTGCAAGTCCAAATTCCGTAATAAGTCAAAGAGAAAGTACATTTAAAATGTTGATGGCTACGTTTCCCTGTGGAAATGTTGCCCTGGTGTACATTTCTGTTCCGTTCCGATGCTCAGTCGTGTCCGACTCTATGCGACCCCGTGGACTGTAGCCTACCAGGCTTCTCCGTCCATGGGATTCTCCAGGCAAGAATACTGGAGTGGGTTACCGTTTCCTTCTCCAGGGGATCTTCCCGACCCAGGGATCGAACCCGGGTCTCCCGCATTGGAGGCAGACGCTTTAACCTCTGAGCCACCAGGGAAGTCCTGGTGTACATTACATTACACTAAGACTGTGTGAGTGCCTGTTTCTGGGTGACTAGAGGGACTCTGCCCCTGCCAGGAGCCTCTGACATCCACAGGGGTGAGACTGGGCACTCGGCAGGAAGCAGGCCCAACCTTGCTGCTGGGCAGCCTTCAGCTCCCTCCATAGCCTTTGCTTCCACTGAAGATCTCCACTGTGGTTGTGAGATGACTATTTCAGTGTGGCAAACTTCCTGTAGCGATGCGAAGCCCTCCCTGGATTTCCCTTATCCCGTTAGCAGTGTTTTCCTGTCTGTCTTGGGGTGAGAGAATGAATAACCCAATCTTCTCTCTTCCAGGTGAAGAAGGCATATAGACAGAAGGCCCTCTCCTGCCACCCAGACAAAAACCCGGATAATCCGAGAGCAGGTGAGCCTCTCCTAGGCATGGGGAGGAGCCCAACCCACCTGGGTGTGGTGTGAGTGCCGTGGAGGTCAACGCACGCAGCCTGACTTTGGGCACTGGGCCCGTGGCTGCACTTCACACGTTAAGGGCATCTGATCAGTTGCTGATATACTCACCCTTCTTTGTTGTTTGGGCATCTGTTGATGTCTTCCTTTCAGCAGCCTGTGGCTTCTTTGAGGTGCTTTTCTGAGGGAGCACACCGTCACCAAGTCTAACTTTACTTTTCTCCTCTCTCTCTTTTGATCTCTGTGTTTAGCTGAACTCTTCCACCAGCTTTCTCAGGCCTTGGAGGTACTGACGGATGCTGCCGCCAGGGTAAGCACATCTTCCTCTGTCTGAATTGTCCCCTACATTTAGAGAGCACTGTGTGGTCATCCTCTGTACTCGGCCATACTGTCCTTGCCTGGAGACTGTCACCAGACTGCCTCACGAGCCCTAGGGCTAGCGGCGGGGCCAGGGAGGAAGCCTGGCGCTACGGGTGTTACTTCATTGACTGCTCCTCTGTGTTCCTTCCTTCTGCCAGGCTGCGTATGACAAAGTCAGGAAAGCCAAGAAGCAGGCAGCAGAGAGGACCCAGAAACTTGATGAGAGAAGGAAGAAAGTAAAGCTCGGTAGGTGGCATCAAGCTGCTGGTGCCCTGCGGTTTCCCTGGGTTGTTTTTTTGCAGCTCCCCCTTTGCTCCTGTAGCTTCAGTTCCAGCCACTCAGAGCTTTGGGCCCCAGTCCCAGGCAGAGCCCTGTTCTCGGGGGTGGCTCCTGAAGGACAGTCTTGGGAATAATAGCAATGACTAGGTGTGCTGTTAGCTAAGCATTGTGACAGATGTTTTACTGCCTCCTTTAATTATCACGGCTATCCAAAGAGCTGGGTGTTACGAAACCTAGTTTTATAAACAAAAGAGGCTACGGCATCAAAAAGATAAGAACTTGCTGGAACCAGGATTTGAACCCACGCAGCATGAGTACAATCAGTGTCCTTGTTGGCCATGCTGTCATTTATCTGTTTCATTTGTTCGAGTTCTGCACAGAGCTCTCACTCTGAAATCCCCTCAAAAGGATCCAAAGAGAGCCAGACATTCGCCTTTTGAAAAACAGCTTTATCGACATTATTTTGTATATCCTATTGTCCACCCATTTCAAGTAAACAACTCAGTGATTTTTAGTAAATTTAACAAATGGTGCCTCTACGACTCTAAATCAATTTTAGAACATTTTCATTACCCCCACAAGATTGGTTCAGGCATTCTTCACTCAATGTCTCTCCCCTTCATCTTGCCTGTTTCACTTCCATATTTTTATTATGTACATTTACCATCCCAGTACCTCCATCAAAAACAAACAAACCTGGAGTTTAGGTAAGTAAAGTGAACAGAAAAGAAAGCAGCAAGTCCCAGACCTGAGAGAGGCATTTGCCACAGCAGCTGGCCTGGGCCAGAGCCACAGGCAGGTTTCTCTTGGAAGGTGGGAAGGGCTCCAGGCCCTGGGGTGACGTCCTTGCACGGAGGCTGCTGTCCCTGTAGCTGGGTCTGCAGTGAGGTTTGGTAAATGGGAGTTGAGGGGCAGGTACAGGCGACAGTGGAAACTGTGGTGGGAGAGAGCATCGCAGCCGAGGCGAGGTCGCAGGCTGTGGCACCAGGCCGCGGGAACAGAGGCCTCAGCCCTGACCCATGGCCCTGGGCTGCTGACGTCAGCACCCTCCCACACCTTGCTCACTGTTCAGAGAACCAGCTTGGTCAGTGGGAGCTGCTGGAACTCTTCCAGACCCCAGTCACTCAGCTGGAGCCTGTACTCCTCCTTGTGACAACTGTTCTCAATGGAAATTAATCTGGGAGCGCATCGTTATGGAGGGAGGGGGCAGAATTACTGGATGGGCTCATGCTGCTTGAGACTTTGGGGTAGCAGCCAGAGCCAGGTGGGCTGGGGCCACGTGGAAACTGCTTAGACCAGACATTGGGTCACTCAACCCTTGTGCCTAGACCTGGAGGCCCGGGAGCGGCAGGCCCAGGCCCTCGGCAGCGAGGAGGAGGAGGAAAGCGGGAGCGCCAGGACGCTAGAGCAGGAGGTGAGCGTCCAGGCCCTGCGACCATCCGCAAGAGGAAGAGGCCGGTGGAACTAGAGGCTGCTGTGGCTGGGGTGGGCGTGCCCTTCCCACCTTCCCCTGTGGGATATGGGTCGTCTATCCCACCCGCAGGTTGCTGAGCCTAGCTTGCAGGTGGAACGTCCCAGGGACCTTTGCAAGGTGAGCCAACCTGGAATTGGATCTGCACAGAATTGTCACCCTCCCCAACCCCCGCTCTGCAGATCGAACGCCTGCGAGAAGAGGGTTCCCGGCAGCTGGAGGAACAGCAGAGGCTGATCCGGGAGCAGATGCGTCAGGAACAGGAGCAGAGGTTGAGAGGTGAGCGTCCGGCCCCCACACTGGCCTCCCACTTGAGGTGGTTCACAGTGGCTACACTGGCTGCTCAGTGAAGTTGATCTGGAAGCTTCTACCTGCTGGAACCCTCCGGGTACCCTACTTGGACACACGCCACCTTTCTTATAGTTCTCTGGGGCTTATTGGCTTTCACTCTGCCTGAGATCTCCTGGCCCCATTTATGTTGGCTCTGTTTTTGGAGCAGATCACCAGGGCAGGGCAGGGAAGGCTCTGGGACACTTTGTTTCAGTAGAACTGTCAGGTCTGTACCTCTGTCTCTTGCCTGCAGAAGGTATTCACAGCCCCTTGCTGGCAGAGTGCTGATCATGACCTCCAGTAGGCAGCTGGGCTGCTACCCTAAGGTGGTGGCTCCTAGGGGTGAGGGTGGGATTGTTTCTACTTGCCCTACCAGGCTCCACAGCAGGGTGGGGCAAGTACTGCCCTTGGACAGGAGTGATCTTTTCTAGGTCCTTGTGGCCCTAGACTGTGTCTCCCCTGGGGGAACCTCTCCATTACATTCTACCTTGCTAATTTTCCTAAATTTTTTTAGGAATGGCAGAAAATTCTGAAAACAAAGAAACCCCCAAGCTAAAGGTGAGCCCTGCAGGGTCCACAGGCCACCTCACACTGCCTGCTCTCAGCAAGAACAGATGCTTCTGGGGACACCGGGGCTTGTGGTGGGGACACTGGATCTCTGGGAGCCACACCACTGCCCACATGCCATCCTTCCATCTTCCCATGGCCTGGGCGTCAGGGTGACCCATCAGAGCTGGCCGTGAAAGGGTGCTCTTAGCCCTGAAGGCTGCAGGTCAGCCCTCCCTGAGGCCCCTTGAAGGAGAGCATCTTGTAGGCTCTATAAGAGCCCTGAGACTGTGGCTGAGCAGGCCTCCTGCCTGTCCAGTTTTCAAGGGGAATGCATTTTTGGGGGGGTGCTCCCTAGATTACCACTGCCTTGAAGACCAGAGGGGTGTCTGCTCAGTTTGTAAAGCTCAGGTGCAGGGTCTGGTCCTATTGAGAAGTCAGTGTTTAATGGTGGCCCCCACTGCTGTCTTTTCAGCTCAAGTGGAAGAGCAAGAAGGAAGCTGAGTCACAAGGCGGCTATTCCAGAGATGTCCTCCTGCGGCTTTTTCAGAAGGTCTGCTCTGCTGACTTCCCTCTTACCTATCTTCTCAGTCCCCACGTCAGCCCAAACCTCAGGATCTCCAGGCCTAACCTTCCTTCACATCTCTACTTGCCTTTTTTTTACTCTGTGCCATAAACTGTGTGCTAAGTCATTTCAGTTGGTTCTCTTTGCGACCCTATTTACTGTAGCCTGCCAGTCTTCTCTGTCTGTGGGGATTTTCTAGGCGAGAATACTGGAGTGGGTTGCCTTGCCCTCCTCCAGGGAATCTTCCCCACCCAGGGATTGCACCCTTGTCTCCTGTGGCTCCTGCGTTGCAGGCGGATTTTTTACCACTCAGCTACCAGGGAAGCCACAGACCATAGGATAGACTAAAGACTTCTACTCGAGCCATGGCCCTCCAGTCACTCACACGAGTGCCATGTGCCTCCTCCAGCCAGATCTAGCCGTTGTCATCCTTAGAAGTAAGGGGCTTGGCTGGGCATATGGGGAGAGAGGAGGTAGGTGCCTGGCACTAAAGCTCCGTCTTCTCCATCTCCCTCAATCATGGAGGCAGCTGTGTGTCTGCTGGTCCGAATCCCCACGTCTGCCCAGCTCTCCTGTGCTGTCTCCTGCATTCCTAGAAAAAAAAACACCACCACACAAAAACCTTTCTTTCCCATCTCTGATATCCCCTCTCTGGGAACCTAGCAACAAGAGGTTATCCCCAACCCAAAATGACTTGGTTGCCTCTGGGCAGCCTAGGCTTACTCCAGTGTGAGCTGGGCCGTCCTGAAGGCTGCGCCATGCTAACCGGGACCCCTTATCTTCACAGTATGGAGAGGTGCTCAACCTGGTACTTTCCAGTAAGAAGGCAGGCACCGCTGTGGTAGAGTTTGCAACCGTCAAGGCTGCGGTGAGTGCCCTATGGGGCTTTGGGGGCCACAGCAGCCCTGCCATTCCAGGGGAGGAACTCAATTCTGTGGGCCCTCTGAGCTTAGGCATCCCCACTCCTTGGGCCGGCTCAGAGCCAAGATTTCCCCTTGGCCCACAGGTCCTGGGAGAGGAGACACAGAGAGTGAAGGAATGGATGGGAGAATGTTCCAGGGATGGTGTCATTTCCTACTGCCTGGCTCCACACCCCTCACCTTCCCCTGGAAGCCAGTGTGCCTCCAGGTTGGGACCCTCACAGAGCCTTCTCCCCTCCCCCACGGCCCGGTCAGAAGACTCACATTTCCCATGAGGAGGGTCAGAGCTTCAGCACACCATCGCATGAAGGCTGCTCCACTTTGCTTGGAGGATGAGAGTGCTGGTTCTGGTTCTTTCTGTAGGGGTAGAGAGAGCCACTATGTAGCTGACTAGAATGATGGGACTGGGACTGGCTGTTGTATTTGACAGGAGCTGGCTGTCCAGAATGAAGTGGGCCTGGTCGATAACCCTCTGAAGATTTCCTGGTTGGAGGGACGGCCCCAGAGCATGATGGGCCACAACCACCCAGGACTGTCCCAGGTAAGGAGCTGGGCCTCACCCTCCTGGGCCTACTCAAGCTTCGGGGTGCTTCTTCCTATTTGGGCTCTTCTCAGGACCCTTTCCACACAAACCCCAGTCATCGGGACTTCGGAGAGATTGGCAGGTCTGCCCACCCAAGCAGGAGGACTGTGATTCCTTGCTGCCTCTTTCCAGGCTGGCTTACCCTACCCACTACTCTTAGACCTTACTTTCTGCGTTCTGGTCTCCCTTGGGAGCTCTCATCATCATCCAAAGGTGTTGCCCTGGCCTGTGGCTCGCTTGGTTGCTCTGTGAAGCACTTGGTGCTGAGATGACCCGGCGCTTCAGGGAATGGCTGGTGAGGAGGGTGGCTGCCTCCTTCCCCAACTTCCTTCCAGGTGTGTCTGTGGCTGTCCCAGACAGGGACCTACTGTCAAGAGGCAACATCTCCTCTTTAGAAATAATACTGGCTACCCTGCCAACACTGAGGTGCTACCTGGTGCCCGACTCTTGAGGGGAAGCACAGACTTGAGCTGACACACGCCACATACCAGCTCTTAGTCCCCACGGCCCCACGAAGGCTTGTGTTCACTTCCCCCCCATACACATGTATATACACATTCCTGGCCCAGGACACAGCTGCCCCCACTTTGGTGGGACACAAGCTCTCCCTTCTCTGAAGCGTCTGGGGGTCTGTGCCTCAGGCTGATATGTTCCAGTCCCTCTGTGGGGAAGAGTGCCTCTCAAGAGGTCAGCATGGGCTCTGCTCCCACTGCCTCTGGCATGTCCCCCTGCTGTCTGACATGGCCTTCACCCGTGAGGATGGGTTGCTCTCTGGAGGGTGTCCCAGACCCTGGACAGAGGAGGAAAAGGAACTGCTCTGAGCCCGACCTGGGACTCTTCTTTAGAGACTGTTTCTCTCCCCCCTCACCCCTGTTAAGTCCCAGCATTTCACAGCCCCAGATTACACTCCATAGGCTGTGTGATAAAGAACTTTATTTATCATCTGCACCCACAGGGGAGCTTTCCGCTCGGCACATGCACACAAGAGTAGAAAGGGGGAAGCCGTAAGGCTTGCATCGTGGAGGCAGTGTGTGTCAGAACCACATGCCGCCAGCCAGGCTTCGGCTCCAGGTCTTCTGGCCAGGGGTCAGGGTAGCGCCGCAACCTGCATCATCAGAGGCTTTGAGCAAAGCTCCTCGGCCCTGGTGGGGATTCTGGAGACCAGCTGTGCCTCTTCACTGTAACAGCCTTGAGCTTTGTGTTCCTCCCCTGATCAGACCTCCCATATTCTCATGGGTGCAGGAAGGAGGGGAAACTGCACTATATATCGTAGAATTTCCCCAGGGCTCCCATCACTAATATTTCTGAGAATTCCCCAGAGCCTCTCTTCAGAAGCTGTCTGTGCCTGACATCCCCTCGAGTTCCTTTCTTGGGTTCCAGGGAGTGCTCCGGGCAGCTGTGTTGGCATTTTGAGTCTCTCACGCCCCCCTTTCCTGCTAGTGATTTCTTTGGACTTTTTCCTGAGTTATACTCTGTATCTCTGCCGGCCTCACTCTTCCTACCCCGCAAGCCCCTCCCTTCCCTGGCAGGTCCCATCTGCTTCCCTTCCCCCCACCAGGCTATGGTCTAGGCCTGTGTGGCCCAATAGAACTTTCTCCAGTGACGTTAACGTTCACTGTTTGCTGTTCATTGTGGTAACCCTTAGTCATATGTGGCTGCTGAGCACTTGAAATGTGGCTAGTGTGACTGGGATGAATTTCTTATTGTATTTGGTTTTAATTAGTGTGACTTTAAGCAGCCACATGTAGGAGCTGGCACAGCACACCCATCTTTGAGCCCAGTCTGTATTCTCCACTCCCAGACTTGCCCCTGAAGCTGCCGTCCCTCTGCCGCCACCCAGGCCTCTGTGGTTGCAGGCGTGGCCTCCCTTCCCAGCCTAGCTAGCTGTCTTCAGGGCTCCTGCCAGCAGGTGCCCCCCTCACATTTCTGGCTTGCCTCTGTACCTCTGTCCCTCCACCCTGGGGTGACTCAGAGAACTGTTCAGGACCCCAGGGGGCAGGCAGGGACCTGGATTTCTATCCCTAACTTAATCCTTGACCGTCCCCTCCTTCTCTGGGTCCCCAGGCTCCCACCTTGTTCAGTCACCCCACCTCTGCCCATCCTCCCCCCATTTAGAAGCTGAGCTCACTGGGAAATTGCTCTCTCAGCATCTGCAAAACTTCCTCAAGAAGTGAAATCCCCAGGTCCACTTTGAAGGAGAAGAAGGGATCGCTGAGGTCCGGAGCAGGTGTCCTCTGGAAGGGGGGCGTGCCCGTAAGGTCCTCGTCGGAGGATCGGTGGAGGGTGTCTGCCACGGAGAGCGCGGAGGGCAGGGTGGCAGAGTAGGCGGCAGTGTACTCTGCGGAGGGGGCCTCTAGGATGTTGGGGCAGCTGAAACTTTCCCGGTGGAGACGCGGGGGTTTAGGCGGGGCCAGCAGGGTGGCCCGCGGCTGCTCGTCCCCCCACAGTGGCAGGCGCCGGCCATCTGGTCTCCCCCGCAGCTCCCGGATGACCTCTCGGTTGCTGTACTCTTCATGGTCCCCCCCAGCCGTGCTGGCCTGGCTGAGCACGCTGCCCTGCCGCCGGAGTCTCCGCGGCCGCCCCAGGCTCAGCCGCTTGAAGAAGGAGGGGCTGCGAAAGGACCCTCTGCGCCAGGTCTCCATGGGGCCCTGGGGAGCCCACAGACCAGCCTGGTACCTCAGAAGCCCGGTCAAGGGGAGCTGGGGACCATCGGGTCCCGCTGGAGCAGTGAACAGCGAGAGTCAGGCAGCCCTCGCGGGCAGAAGCAGAGGCCTCCGGGTTTCTGCTCAGCACGGAGCATGGGCGAGCATCCTGGGTGATGAGAGGGCTTGCAGGGCAGTCTAGGAGAGCCGAGAGCTGGCAGTGCCTGGCGATAGGAGTTTCCCAGAGGGGCAGGAGTGGCCCGGTTACTCGGCAGGGTAGTGGAAAAACCCCAGGAGGAGGAAACGGCACTTACGGAGCTGGAGTTCGGGCCGCTGCGGTAGATGAGAGCTGCACTGTCTTCCCCTGGGCCCGGCTTCTCCCCGGCTCAGCTGGCTTCTCCCTGGCCCCGACAGGGGACCGGCCTCTCCGCTGGGAGCTCCCAGACTGTGATTAGTGGCTTGGCTGTTTGTGACCGCGTGTGGCGGTGGAGATGTTTTGTTGTCTTCAGTTGACTCAGTCAGGTGGGAAGTCGCGTTTCACGCTCTGAGGTAATTGCAGCATCTGCAGGCTGGGGTTCGGGCTGCGCGGCCAACACCCTGGGGCACCGGGAGCTCAGGATTCCTCTGGGGATTGTCCGGGGGCAGCCCTGCTCTGTGTGTCACCACGCTGCCTCTTCTTCCTCCACAGCCGCAGTGCGCTGGGCCCTGCCTGGCTCTCCAGCTCCTGTGTGTCTGGAGTGAGGAACTTAGAGGTGGGAGTTAATTGAAAGACAGGAGTGTGGAATGACTGTTGGGGAAGGAAGGGGCCTGTCACTGGTGTGGGTGACTCAGACCTGGGGCCCAGTGACAGGCCGTCATTAGCAGAACCCGCAGGGATGGGGAGGAGGAAAGAGGCAGAGGGTGTGTTAAGGGTGAGCAGCCCTGCACCTGTAAAGCGCTGGCTCCTCCCAGGGGCGTGCCAAGGGTGACTTCAGGTTTTCTCAGCAGAGCAGCATTACCTTGGGGAAGGGAGAACTGACCTCCCCTTGGCCTGACATCAAACCTGGCTACTGTTTCCTCACCCTTCCTTGATTTACCCAGATGGCCTCAGGGCAGGAAAGGACAGTTGAGGGCCAGGGTCCTACCTTCCTGTCAGGCTGTGTGGACCTCATCTGGGGACGGGGCTCTGGGGAAGGGGCTGGGCCAAGCCTAAGAGGTGGGCCTGGCAGGGAGGGCAACTCTCCTTGAAGTTGCTCCAGCTTGGGAGAGAGGAGGCGGCGTGGGGTTGTTGGGAGGAACAGGGGGATCTGGGCTGAGTAACACTTCCTGGTTCCGTACATCCCCGACTCCAAACCAGTTGGCCAGGGCCTAGCATCTTAACCTCAGCCACTCCCTTCTAATTCCCTGGGTCATTGACCACCAAACTTTCTTCCTGGCTTGTACCGCGAAGGTGCACCAGCTTGGGGTACTACGAAAAGCTCTCTGCTCTGCAGCCCCCTCTGGCCTGGCTCGCTTCTGTGCCACCTCTGGTGGGCTTCACCCATATTCACGCAGCTTCAGCTGCACGGAGGGAGGAAGTGGATCTAAGACCCACTGCAGACCTTATCAGGGCATGAGGTCAGTGGCTCGGGGCTCGCCTCTCCAGCCCACAGCCTTGGCCTGCTGAGGTGGTTGTTTATTATTCTTTTGATTATTAAAATACTGCACTCTTTAATCCCTCACCCTGTGCTGGCAAGATCATAAAAGAAGAAGCCAGGGCCCTGCCCTCCGGGAGCCCTGGTGTGTATTTTTAGGAGGCAGGCTGGCCTCTTGTTTCCCTCTCCTCCTAGGGTGGGGCTCCCTCTGTGTCCTGAGCAGGAGCCAGACCACAGGAAGGGTGGGCAGCTGGGAGGGGGCAGTGCTCTCACCTCCTCCTGGCAGAGCCGGTCTATTTCTGCACCTTCAACAAGCCCTCTTCCCTGGGAACTTGTGAAAAGCAGAAACTGTGGGGTGGAAGACATGAAGGGAGATGAGGGCCTGGCCCGAGTCTGAGCAAGTGATTCACTGAGCTGACTGCAGATGTGAAGGGCCTGGGAAAGGGGGAGGTGCGGTGGGGTGACAGCTGCTTGATGGGCTGAAGGGAGGCAGCCGAGCAGCTGGCCTGGGGCCAAAGGCCTGCTTGCTGTGAGGGAATATGGGTGACTTGGGATTGCAGGATGTTCCAGGGTCCTTCCTTTCCCGGGCAGCCTCCCTCCTTGACCGTTGGTGGCGGCTCTGCCTAGGCCCTGTCCTCCAAGTCTGGAATCTGTGGGACACTGCCCTGCCACCCCGATCCCTCCCTGTCTCCCTCTGTCCCCAGGGCTCGGTGGTGTCCGAGAGGGACTACGAGAGCCTCGTGATGATGCGCATGCGCCAGGCAGCTGAGCGGCAGCAGCTGATCGCCCAGATGCAGCAGGAGGACCAGGCGGGGCAGCCCACGTAACCTCCTGCCTCCAGCCCTCCCCTCCCACAGCCCTTTTCTTAAACATCACCAATAAACTTTCTGTTTTTTAAGAGTCTACCTCTATTGCATACATAGATATAGGGTGTGGGCCTACCCAAGCGTGGCCCTGGTTTCTGGGCTCTTCCCAGGCTTGGCTTTCCCTCCCAGGAAGTGAGCAGACCCCAGGGAGGCACTCCACTTGGTCAGAGTCAGTGGCCAGCAGAGGAGAGGAGCAACCTCTCATCACAGCCCTTTATTGGCTTGGACTAGCTACGCAGGCCCCACCCACCCAGTCCTGGAGCCATGCTCCACAGGGGCACTCAGCTCCCTGCCAGGGGCAGCCTGGCTTATCAGCCCCTCAGTTTTTGACACAACAGGGCCTCATCCAGGGCCAGGCCAGAAGCTAGAGGGGCAGCTGAGGGCACCAGGGCCAGGGGCCCGACCCTTCCACATTTTCTGAGACAGGTTTCAGAAAAGGCCATTCACTGCCCAGTGGTGCTGGGCCAAGGAGAAGGATGATTTGGGAAGAAGGGGCAGGGTGGTGAGCAAGGCAGGGTCTTGGGGTCGGGGCCCATGGCAGCCACTCCAAAGAAGGGGTGACTGGCACTTCTCAGTGTGGGAGGGTCACTCCTTGTGCAGGCACCACACCAGCGTCTGGCCCACCCCTGTCATGCTCAGCACACGGAAGCCCCTGCGCTCCAGCTTGTCCAGGACTATTCGAGGAGGGTCATTCACGTAGTACTCACAGCTGCGAAGAGAAGGAGAGTGGCATGAGAGGGTACACAGCACAGCCCCGTGTGCAAACCTAGTATCTGCTCCAGACTTGGCCTGGTCACAAGTACTCCTAACAGGACTGCTGTTTGCAGGTTGCCTTCTGCAAGTGTTCCCTGCCCTGTCAGCTGCTTAGCTCTTTGCATCATCTCATTTATTCCTCTCAACAACCTAAGAGAGGTACTGTTATTCCCATTTTATTTATAAGAAAGAAAATCAAGAGGAGTAAAGCAGCTTTTCTGATGTCATCCAGATAGTAACACCCCTATTCATCTGAAAATAGTCCACATGCCCTGGGTCACTGCCAATTTGGAGGGAGCAGCCTCCTTTCCCCAGGCCCATCCCTCAGGCCTCTGTCCTCTTGCCTGACTGTCCTGCAGTCCTGGAGCAATAAGGTTGGCCTTCAAGAGCTCCTGGCTGTGGGTGCTGCCCCCTAGGATGGAGAATGCTTGGTTTCTCTTCTTTTAGGATTAATTGATTCTGAAGGGCCATCAGACAGATAAAGAGCTCAAGCCCCAGGCTGGGCATCTCAGAGACAAAAGCCTCATGCAAAGGGATGGGGTTGGCTTCTGCCCTCCAACCCTGACCAAGGGGCTAGGGCCAGCTCACCTCCTCTCTCCCTTCTTTTAACTGGGGTATACTCTGGTGACCTTTTTTAGGAGTTCCAGCCTGTGTGGACAGGGTTCTCCCTGTCCACTGGGTAGGAAGGAATGAGGGGCATAAGAGGAAGTAATGATCACTGTTTAGACTTGGAGATGGGGTGAAGGATGCCGAGGGAAGTGGTTAAGTCCCCAGGCAGCAGCTGAACTGGAAGCAGGACACAGATATCCTGTTCCTAGGGCTGAGCTTTGTTACTCATTCAGCTCTTCAAGCCACAGCCTTTCTCTGTGCCTGTCTTGGCCTTGATGGGATTCAGCTTAGAGATGAAAGGGTAAGGGAAGAAGCAGTCTACTTGCAGAAGTCTAAACTCAGGGGACTGGACTCTGTCCTGGTACTTTGTCCAGGGGCTCCCTTGTGAAGGGAGGGCCAATGGAAAAGCTCTCAGAGCAAGCCTGGGGGGTTGTGGTGAGGCAGCAGATGGGACCCACCCTACAGAGGACAGATCCCCAGGATGCAGGCAGAGGGGTCCTGAGGCTGGGCAAGGGCATTGTCTTGTGTAAATGGAACAAAGACAGGCCTCGGGGCTGGCGGGGAGAAGAGTCTTAGGAATGCTACTACTTACAAGTTGTTTCCCAGGACACTTCTTTTTGAGGCCCCCAGATGCTGCATCAGTTCTGGATCTGAGTGCTCATCACCCACCATGGTGGGGCCCACCTCCTGCAAGGTAAGCCACAGAGTCTGCTTGGCTGTCTGCCAGGTTGAGGTGTGCAGTTAGCCTGTATCTGAACCCACTTCAGTTAAAGGCTGGAGGGAGAGGGAAGGAATCTTGGGGGCTAAACACAAGCTGGGAAGGGGTGGAGTCCATCAGTCATCAGATTGAGCAATGTGGGGCCTCCTTGGCCCTTCTAGGCTGGACCAGGCAGTGCCCAACACTGGCACCTTCATGCCAGGCACCACTGCATGTATCTAGTATCAGAATCACCCAGAGAACAGAGAAATGCAAATGTATGTCCACATAAAAACTTGCACACACAGTAGCATTGTTCATAGTAGCCAAAAAGTAGAAACAACCAAAACGTTTGTCACCTGATGAGCGGATAAATGAAATGTGATACAGCCTTTCAGTGGAATTTTATTTGACAATAAACAGGGATGAGTACTGATGCACGCTACAATACGGATGAACCTTGAAAACATCATATAAGTGAAAGAGGCCAAAGACCACATATTATGATGAAAAGTAGGTGAGTGGCTACCTAGGGCTGAGGGGCCCAGGGGAAATGAGTGACTGCTAAGGTTCAGGGTTTGGGCATAGGGTTTCTATTTAAGGTGACGAAAATTGTTCTACATGTTCTAAAATTGCTTATGGTGATGGTTGAACAATTCTGAATAAGCCAAAACAAACCAAAACCCACTGCCGTTGAACTGTACACTTTAAATTGGTGAATTCTGTGGTTATATGTATCATATACTAATGAAACTGCTAGTTTAAAAAATTGCTTCCGGAGCACTGAATTCCCAAACTCCAGGCTTACAGAGTGCTTCTGGAGATCTGGGAAGGGACACAGGAATCTACATTTTACCATCTGCACAGCTGACTGGCTCTTAAACCACTGCCAAGATTTCTCCCATCCAGTGGAGAGCTCATCTGCTATTTCCTGCATCTCTAGGGAACCGTGTACCTCCTGATGGATCACCGGAACACTGGAGAGGTAAGGGGTGGACGAGCATCCTGCTGCCCAGGTTGGGGACCCAGTCATATTCTGAGCAGTCAGCACCTTCTTTTTGCAGAGGAAACTGTGCCCAGGGAAAGGGGAGTGGCTTGACTGTTGAATGGATGTTCTCACACCTCTAACCCTCCTGGACGTCTCTGGGTTCTTTCTTCTCTTTCTTTTCTAAGGTTTCAGAAGAGCTCTTCCTGGAAGTGCCTAAGGGCGCAGCTCGTAGCTGTAGTTGGGCCACTTGGCACAGGGCTCTCAGTGTGGTAGCACATCCTTTTCTTTTTCAAACCTCTCTTCCTTAGGTTAGTCCACTCCTCCCACCCCTCACTGCCTGGCGGAGCGGCTCTGTGTAGGGCAGTGGTTGCTGCACTTGTGAGAGCAGGACTTTCTGGTTCCCTCTCAGAGGCTTCGACCTCCCGCAGGCAGGTAGGACCCGAGCCGCAGGCGCCCGGAATTCCTGGGTGGCGGGGACTCACGCACGTAGCCCCCCTTCCCGGGCGCTGGAGGGGCCCGGCCGCCGGAGCTCCCTAGTCCCTGGATCCAGGCAGGGTCCGAGTTCCAACCTCCCTCCTCGCCGCCCGCGGGGGGCGTGTCCCAGGCGGCTTCCGCGTCCGGGCACCGGGAGGCGTCGCCCGGGAGGGAGGCGCCAAGGTGCGGCCGGCAGCGTCCCCCAGCCCGGGGCCCAACGCCAACTCCCAGGGACGGGCAGCGGGTACTCACCATGCGTATCTGGGTGCTGATGAGCAGGTAGGGCATGGTGCGCGCGTCCCGGCCAGGCTCCTTCCCTGGACTTTGGGTCGGGCGCCGACGCCAGCCCCTCAGCTCCGGGACTGCGACCGGCAGCCTAGAGCCCAGTTACTCCGACTCTGGCCTCGGGTTGCGCCAATCCCTGAGCGCCTGGTCCGTAAGCCCCTCGACCGGCCAATCAGGAGCGGGCGCCCTTGACGCGCCCGGAGCTCGGTGATTCGAGACCCGCCCCCAGCCCTGGGGCCGCTCACTGGGACCCTGTGTTGTCACCCGCCGCTTCCGAGGGTCGTCCGGCGGCGTGGAGGGACCTCTGTTGGGTAGTGGGGGAATCGCTCCCGCACCGGCGCGCCGGAGATGGGAGCGGCCCCCGAGCTCTGCTGGCTGCGTTGGGCCGTGGCGCCCAGCGCGCGTGTTGACCTTGCACCCATTTACTGCAACATCTCCAGTAACAGGTTCCAAAGTCCCGCTCCCCGTCCCTGCCCCTGTGAAGCCCAACAGGGAGCAAAGGGCGACCCCACTGAGGTCTCCCAAGCTCCTGTCCACATCACCCAAAGACTCCTTTAAAACGTTTATCGGGTCCCTACTTCCCGACCCAAGACACGTTCTCCGGAGATTCCTTAAACGCACGGAAGACAGGCAGGAGACCCCCCGGTGCACTGCGCATTCCTGCCTCCGCGACTCTAGTTCCTAGTACAGCGGCGGAACCTTGCATTTCTGTGGCCTTGTAGGTAAGTATGTAAGAGAACTGAGCACTTCGCTGAATGCCAGGCCTAGAGAGACTGATACCAACGGAATCTGGCAGTTCAGAGAGCTTTCCGTGAAGCTGGAGAGACACGGCACACGTGCAGGAGACCACAAGGCAACACCTGGGACAAAAGAAACTTCCCCGAACCACCCACCAAAGACAGCGGCGAGTTCACCTCCACGAGTTCACGCCCTCATCTGGATGCATCAAAATCTGACAGCATTCTTCATCTGCTTTGCTGTGACATCTGCCTTGTTGTGATTGGTTTTTAAAAAAAGAAAAGCAAAACAAAGGCAGCCTGTAACCTTCCCTCCCAGGCTGTTGAAAAATCTTCACTTCATAGAAGGGCACTTACAGGGCTCTCTCTGTACCTCCAGCACTTTGACCGATGAGGAGAGAAACACAAGGATAAAATGGCAACCCACTCCAGTGTTCTTGCCTGGAGAATCCCAGGGACAGGGGAGACTGGTGGGCTTCCGTCTATGGGGTCACACAGAGTCGGACACGACTGAAGTGACTTAGCAGCAGCAGCAGCAACCCTAAAGAAGGAGCTTCCCTGATAGCTCAGAGAAGTGGTAAGGAATCTGCCTGCCAATGCAGGAGGCTCGGATTCAACCCCTGGGTTGAGAATTTCCCCTGGAGAAGGAAATGGCAACCCACTCCAGTATTCTTTCCTGGGAAATCCCATGGAGAGAAGAACCTGGCGGGACACACCCGTGGGGTCACAAAAGAGTCAGACACAACTTAGCAACTAAACAACAACCCTAAAGGATCCTTCCTGGTGATCTATTTCTCTGTACTCTCTTTCACTATTCTCTACCTCCAGGACTAGAAGTTTAGCTGGAGAGATAAGACGTATTTATGCTTAACAAAGAACTTGTTAAACTAAAAATTAATGCCCAGGATATATAAAGAAATCTTACAAATTAGGAAGAAAAAGAAGAAAAATGGGCAAATGACTCGATTAGGCACTTTTCAAAAGAGACAGTGGAAATAGGCAATAAACATAAAACATGATGTTCAATATCATTAAAAATTCAGAAATACATATTAAACCACAATGAGATAATGCTTTACAGATTTGAAAAAAAATCAGAATGTGTAAGCATCATGTATTGGTGCGGATGTCTAACAGTTGAAACATGAAACATTACTGTTGGGATTACAAATTGTTATGATAGATACAATCACCTTGGAAAACAATTTGGCATCATCCAGTAAAGCTTAAGATGTTCATTACTGTGACCCACCAACCTCTTGTCGATAAACCTGGGAAAACTCATTGACTGCATCAAGAATATTAAAAAAGAATATTCATAACAGCACTGTTCAGTCGCTCAGTTGTGTCTGACTCTTTGTGACCCTATGAATCACAGCACACCAGGCCTCCCTGTCCATCACCAACTCCCGGAGTTCACTCAAACTCATGTCCATCGAGTAGGTGATGTCATCCAGCCATCTCATTCTCTGTCGGCCCCTTCTCCTCCCACCCCAATCCCTCCCAGCATCAGAGTCTTTTCCAGTGAGTCAACTCTTTGCATGAGGTGGCCAAAGTATTGGAGTTTCAGCATTAGCATCAGTCCTTCCAATGAACACCCAGGACTGATCTCCTTGAGAATGGACTGGTTGGATCTCCTTGCAGTCCACGGGACTCTCAAGAGTCTTCTCCAGCACCACAGTTCAAAAGCATCAATTCTTCGGCGATCAGCTTTCTTCACAGTCCAACTCTCACATCCATACATGACCACAGGAAAAACCATAGCCTTGACTAGACAGACCTTTGTTGGCAAAGTAATGTCTCTGCTTTTTAATATGCTGTCTAGGTTGGTCATAACGTTCCTTCCAAGGAGTAAGCGTCTTTTAATTTCCTGGCTGCAATCAGCATCCGCAGTGATTTTGGAGCCCCAAAAAATAAAGTCTGACACTGCTTCCACTGTTTCCCCATCTATTTCCCATGAAGTGATGGGACCAGATGCCATGATCTTTGTTTTCTGAATGTTGAGCTTCAAGCCAACCTTTTCACTCTCCTCTTTCACTTTCATCAAGAGGTTTTTGAGTTCCTCTTCACTATCTGCCATAAGGGTGGTGTCATCTGCATATCTGAGGTTATTGATATTTCTCCCAGCAATCTTGATTCCAGCTTGTGCTTCTTCCAGCCCAGTGTTCCTCATGATGTACTCTGCATATAAGTTAAATAAGCAGGGTGACAATATACAACCTTGACGTACTCCTTTTCCTATTTGGAACCAGTCTGTTATTCCATGTCCAGTTCTAACTGTTGCTTCCTGACCTGCATACAGGTTTCTCAAAAGGCAGGTCAGGTGGTCTGGTATTCCCATCTCTTTCAGAATTTTCCACAGTTTATTGTGATCCACACAGTCAAACAGCACTGTTAGTAATTAGCAAAAAACTGGAAACAGTCTTAATTGCCATCTGAAGCAGAGCAAGTTTTTGCTTGATTCATACAATGGAAACTATAGCAATAAAAATGAATAAAAAAGCAAATATTGGGAAAAATACAGACTAATTCTATTTACCTATATCTCACAAACATGCAAAATTAAACAATTTGAAGGAAATGATAAATGTAATATTCAGGGTAGTGGTTACAACTCTGAGAGAAGAGAAAGGGATGGAGCAGAGACAGAAATGCAGGGTTCTTAAAAGACAAAAGTGATGTTCTCCTTCTTACACTAGGATGTGGGTGCAGAGGATTATAAATGTACTCAGTTTTTGTACATATATTATAAGTATTATTTTGTAGCCATTAAATATTTTGTAAGAACAATCTTTTTTAAATGTCAAGTGTCTTAGAGGTAAGGCCACCATCCCAAGGCATGTATCACCTCTCTTGAAAGAGCCAGGTACATCAGGCTCTCATGTTCTGGGCAGAGATCAGGACAGGGGTTTGGGGTGTGCTCTACTCTCTCAGGCTGGACTGTGGAGGGGTGGGGAGGAGGCAGGAGGATAGTGCCTATTTCAGACTGCCAGGGCTTTATTAAATTTGCAAAACTGGTCTGAAGATGCAGCATAAGATAGAGTGCTCCATTCAGAATCACCTACCCCACTGCTGACTGCCCTGGCAGAGGCATGCACACCAGACAACATCTTTAATATCCAGGAGGAAATGAATGCCCCTACTTGGTTTTCCCGTCTGGCTTCACCTCTTGCCACAATCAGTTTATCTGGCAGATCTTCCTCCCCTATAAAAGGAGGAGAAATTGTTCTTCTACAACTCAGCTTTTCATTATGAAAATCAACCTGTGTCCACAGGGTTAACAGAGGCTTATGACTAGCAAATTATTACCTTGTTTTACAGAACAATAGATAAGAAACAGCTTGTTAAAAACCCCCTCTGTTTGTAAACTCCCTTCACTGATTAAACTAGCTTTTTTTTTAAAGCTAGCTTTAATTTGTGTGTTTTTTCTTCTCTCTCTCTCTTTAATTTCATATCCTTCAAGCATCATACAGCCTGGGTAATATATCACAAGACTCCTTAACCACCCCTACAGATAACACCTTTGAAGTGTGGGTTGCTATAGCAACGGGAGCTCAAGTTGTTTCTTAGGAACTTGGAATCAGTTAATGTTCTGTTCAAGCTGGCTAAGCCTGGTTGGGTCCACTGACCCTAAAACTGGGCCCACACAGGTGTCCAGTGAACAGCCTTTTGACATAAGAGGGTCAAAACTCCACCATCAGATCATGCTAAGCGCACGCATTTTTTAACATACATCCCATGAAGAAGCGTATAACCCAGATATGGCCACACAGAACACCATTTACTTTATCTTTTCCTGTCTATAATCACCTTCCCTCATGCCTAAGATCACCCTGTTTCTTTTATTTTTTATTTTTTAACTTTGGCTATGCTAGCTCTTGTTGTGGCAGGTGGGATTCTCCAGTTGTAATTAGAGGGGCTTAGTTGCTCCCTGGCATGTGGAATCTTAGTTCACCGACCAATGATTAAATCCATGTCCCCAGCATTGGAAGGTAAGTCCTCCACCCTGCTTCTTTATGTCTCAAGCCTTCAGAGAGGCGGATCTAAGATTTGTTCTCCTGTCTCCTGGCTTGGCTGCCTTGTTAATGAATTCTTTTTCTGCTGCAAACCTCTGTGTCTTAGCATTTGACTTGCCATGCTTTGGGCAAACAAATCTGGTTTGGTAACAAAAGCATTATCAATGTGGCAGGGGCTGGATATTGGTCATTCCTTATTTCCTTCCTTCCTCCAGGCAGCTTTTATGGATGGTCTTTGCATTAGAGCTGTGCTAGGCATAGGGAATGGATCAGGCATGAACTCCATCCTGGAAGAGTAAGCAGTCCAGTGGGTAGAGAGTCTAGAAAGCAAATATTTATGGAACCAACTGTAATAGAGGTAACCAAACCTCAAAGGCAAAGAAAGAAAAGATTAATTCCACTAAGGAATTAGTTAATTAAACAGGTTTTTATTCCCTCCAAAGTAAAAATACTAAGTTTTTTTATTACAAAAGAAATACATTCTTATTTCAGAAAAATGAGGAAAAACATGGAAAAGATATTAAAAGCATTCCTTTCTCACTACCAAGACAACATACTTAATCTCTTAGTGTATCTCAAGAGGTACTAATACTAATGAAACTGAATCCTTAAAAATGAGTAGCTGGAAAAAAAAATCAGTAGCAGATATTGGTGAAGTTTTTTATTTAAAGGCCTTCACCATAGCCTCTGGAATTTTTAAAAAAATTATTAATTTTATTTAGTTTTGGCTGCTCTGGGTCTTCATTGCTTTGTGAGGGCTTTGGCTAGTTGTGGTGAGCAGGAGCTGTTCTCTAGTGCGGGCTCAGTAGTTGCTGCACAGGGCTTGGCTGCTCTGCAGAATGTGAAATCTTCCTGGACCAGGAATTGAACCCATGCCTCCTGCACTGGCAGGCAGATTCTTAACCACTGGCCCACTTAAGGAAGTCCCAAATGTACTGCTATATGTGTAAAATATATCACAATTAAAAAGTAAATAAATATAATATCTAGTCAAGGATTTGGGAGGACTGGTTTAGATATTTTGACTCCCATTAAACTAAAATTTAACTTTTAAGAAATGCTGACAAAATTAGAACCATAATCCATAAAAAATCTTGTCTCTAATTTTTTTCAAATATTTATTTATTATTTTTGGCTGTATCTTGTCTTAACTGGGAATCTTTCCTTAAGATGCATGGGCTCTGTAGTTTTGGTGTGCAGGCTTAGTTGCCCCGAAGGCATGTGGGATCTTAAGATGTTCCCTGGCCAGGGACAGAATCTATGTCTCCTGCACTGGAAGGCAGATTCTTAATCACTGGACCACCAGGGAAGTCCCTATGTGTTGTCTGCTTTTTAAGTAATTAATTTTTGACCTATACTGAAGGGCTTGTGGGATCTTAGTTCCCCGTCCAAGGGTAGAACCTGAGCCCCCAGCAGTGGAAGCACAGAGTCCTGACAACTGGACTGCAGGTGATTCTCTACTTTTTAGTTTCTAAAACTACAAGTTGCATAAAATCACAGGAGTAAAATTTATAAAAGTACAGGTCACAGGTGGTAGAAAAAAAGATTAAAACAAAATCTGAAATGCTATCAACCAATTTAAGCAATCAGAGATCAACCCTAGTTTCAGCCTCATACAAACATTTAAAATGTTATCATTAGAGGAATGAATTTAATGAATTTAATTTTCATTCTGGATATTAAAAAGTTTTTATAAGCCTGTCCCTGTTTAATGTTACGGCAATTTAAGGTTTAAGATTTTTTTTCAAATGATGGGGTGTGCATCTACAGTGTAAGTTTTTCAGATGTCAACTGGCAGAAGCTGGCCCTGGGGACTCAGGGCCTGTTGTGGATAACCAACAACTTATCTGTTTTAACTTGAATTGCCAAAGGCACTACTGTGTTGAGCTTAGTGAATGATTTGAGTAAAAATACGTAAACAAATTGGGCTGAAATCAAAGTCTGAGTTTTGACTGAGGGTTAAGGAAAGGTGGCGATGGGTGGCGTTTTCCAGTCAAGGGTTCAAGACAGAAAGAGCAATAGTGGAAAAGGCAGAAACGTTGAGTATGCGGAGCATATTCCGGGAACACTAAGTAACCTGGTGTGATTGAGGGGAAGTGGAACCTCAGCTGTAACCTGGTGTGATTGGAGGGAAACGGAACCTCAGCTGGCCAGACCACGGAGTTACTGCTTTGAGCATCCACTCCACGGAGTCTCTCAGCTTTCCCCTGTTTGTGCGTGCTAAGTCGCTCAGCCGTGTTCGATTCTGTGCGACACTATGGGCTGTAGCCCGCCAGGCTCCTCTGTCCATGGGTTTCTCCAGGCAAGAATACTGGAGTGGATTGCCGTGCCCTCCTCCAGGGGATCTTCCTGACCCAGGGATCGAACCCGTGTCTCTTACATCTCCTGCATTGGCAGGCAGGTTTTTTACCACTAGCGGCGCCAGCTGGGAAGCCCTGTCCGCCTTTCAGTTCAGTTCAGTTGCTGTCGTGTCCGACTCTTTGCGACCCCGTGAATCACAGCACGCCAGGCCTCCTTGTCCATCACCAACTCCTGGAGTTCACTCAAACTCATGTCCATCGAGTCGGTGATGCCATCCAGCCATCTCACTCTGTCGTCCCCTTCTCCTGTCCGCCTTTACTCGGCCTCTAACCCTTCTCGGTTCGCCTTTCCGATCTCTGCTGGCTCCGCCCCTCTGGTAGTGCCTGTGGCCCCGCCCCCTAGGGAAAACCCTGGCCACGAGGTGGCGTCTCAAAGGTCTGCGCTGCTCACGCCCGCCTTCTTATAGGCGCGCGAGGCTGCTAGTTGGCGCCGTCTGATGACGTCACGGCCATTGACAGAGAAGCCGTGGCCTTCGCCACAGTAGCTAGCCGCAGGGTAAGAGTCTGAGTTGAGGTCCAGACAGGCTGGGGCGCCTTCAGAGGGCGCGGCGGGAAGGCCAGGGGTTTGTAGCCAGGGCAGCGGTTTTGTGGTCTGCAGTGTCGTGAGGCTGGGGGAGGAGTTTGGAAGCCCGTCGACCTGACTCCGGTATCAGGGTTAGGGGGCGTGTTGGAGGGGAGGCTGCGAAGGGCCGGGTGGGCGGCGTGGTAGTCAGGTCTGGGGGCTAGCAGAAACCTCAAGGTCGGGACTAGGGTGAGGGTGGCGAATGCCTGGGGTCTGGGCAGGGAGATTATCTTCAGGGTTCGGCTTTGGCGATGGGTGGACCACACTCACGAATCTCCCTCCCTTCCTTCGCCCGCTTGCTCTGGGTGGCTCACGCGGGCTGCAGGTGTAGCATGTCTAGTCTGGGGACCTTGGGTGGCGCCCGCGCCGGGCTAGGACTGTTGCTGGGCACCGCCGCGGGCCTTGGATTCCTGTGTGCCCTTTACAGCCAGCGGTGGAAACGGACCCAGCGCCGCGGCCAGAGCCAGAGTCGGTCCAACTCTCTGGACTACACGCAGACTTCAGAGCCTGGACGCCAAGGTAGGAGCGGGGCTATTGAGGCCTCAGTGACTGTTGAGGGGTGGGCTTGGGGTCGGGGCTGCTTGTAGCAGAACCTGCGGGACAGGACAACAGAGGAAAAATTAGGGGGGTGGGTGCGGGGCCTGAGAGTTTCAAGTTTGGGGAAAGTTTATCGAAAAGGAAAAGCAGCCTTCCTCTTCTGTCGTCTTTTTCCTGTAATCCCAAGAAAGTATATAGTGAAAAGGCTTAGCTTTCACTTTTAGTTCTGGCCGCAGAAGTGCTGTGTATGTATTAAAATTACTTGCTTAGTGTGGTTGAGGTGTTTGATAAGTAGAGGAAAGGTCCAAAAGAAAGTAAAAAGAGGAATTAAAATTTTTTGAGGCTGATGTATTAAATTAGGTTAGTACTAACATTCGAAGGCACCTTGGAGACTATATAGTTCAAGTTTTGCTTTTTTATTTTAATCCTTCTTATGAGTAAGTTGAGATTGAAAAAAGTTGTGTAACTTTCCTGAGGCTATCACAGAGCAAGTAAGTAGCAGGATTGAGCCTGGTCACCTGGTCCTGTGGACTTCCCACAGCATGGGGCCGGGAGTGCACTTACTGCAGTTGAAGCTGAATATGGCTGGGAGCCAGCCACAGATGGTTAGTACTTTCAGTTTTGGAAAACTTTAATGTTAACCCATTAGAGCAAAGCATCTAGGGCTCGTCCAAACCACTCCCCTCATGTGTGTGTGATAGAAGAGCATTCAAGTAATCTTGCCTCATGTTCATTGGGAACACGTGTTTCCTCTGATGACCAAATGCCAGATGGTTCAGAAAAGTTAGTTTTTGAAGTCTTAAGAGTTTTCACCTTAGATTGCAATTATTTGTCAGCATTTTATAAGCTGGTAGTAACCTAGCACTGCAAGTGTGCTTGCCTTTCCTTTCTTTTCCTTGTATTTTATTTGTTGGTTTGTAATTTCTTAGCTGTAGTCTTCTACTGAGGTTGGGAAGTGGTAACCATATTCCCAGGGATCTTTCTTGCTTTGCATACTGGAACATTGTTGGATCTGTACAGTAATCCAGCCTTTATTGTTACTAGATTTCCTTTAACAGCTTTATGCTTGCTTGGACTGTGGGTCCTGCCTTTCTGGTTTCTTTCCAGAAAGCAATGTTTTTACATTTCCCATCCACTTGTCTTAGGTATCCATTGTCTAGCGTTCACTTTGAGAATTTACTTAGAGCGCGATTCAGGGCTTGGCGGTGATGTTTCTTCCAGTGGGGTCTGGGTGGGCTTTTCCCGGTGAGCCTTTCCTCTCAGTAACTGCGCCTGTTTGCCTTGCCACTCTCTGGTAATACAAGTGAGGCTCTTGAGAGGAAAGAGTGTTCTTTGCTATTTTTTGTGAAGTGCGAGATCAGAATTTGAGTGAGCTCAATTTCAGTTTTGCTGTGTGCTAAGTATTGACTGCCTGGGATTTGGGCAGCAGGGCAGCCATCCTGCCTTTTAGATATCGCAGTCTTGCGCGCATTCTACATTATCTGCTGAGGTGTACAGTGCTCATGAAGGGCCCTGGGTGCAAGGTTTTTGCAACAGAGGGCTCTTGTGGACTTTTTCTTTTTTTTCCCCCTTTGGCCGTGCTTTCAAGATCTCAGTCCCTCAGCCAGGACCCTTGGTAGTGAAAGCACGGAGTCTTGAGTCTTAGCCACTAAACCACCAGAGAATTCCCTGGAGAGCTCTCGTTTAAAGATTGGGACCTTGATTTTTTTTTTTCTTTTTTCCTGCTTTGTTACCTGGGACTTGTGAATATCTGAGCCTCAAAGATCTTTGTAATTTGAACTCCAGTGAGAAGTAAGAGTTCTTGAATTCTGGGTGCAGGATCTTCTCGTCCCTCTACCCCACGGGCATCACTGTCTCCTGTCCTCCTTCCTCCAGTCAGGCCGTTGCGGGCGGTCCCGGGTGAGGCTGGCGATGCTGCAGTGCTGCCAAGCCTTCCACGAGGACAGGAGGAGGTACTGGACCGCTTGGAGTTCGTGCTGACCAGCCTGGTGGCCCTGCGGCGGGAGGTAGAAGAGCTGAGGAGCAGCCTGCAGGGGCTTGCTGGGCAGATTGTGGGGGAGGTCCGGTGAGTATTACAGCCTTGCTTCCTGCCTTGGCCCCTGCACCCTGGCTTTTCCCTGCCCCGACAGCTTTCTCAGCCTTTGCTGTCTGATTGCCACAGACAGCCAGTTTTCTGGCTTCTCACCTCACTGGCAGGGAAGCCGTGTGCTTGATTCCTTGCCTTGCCTGAATTCTTGCTGCCTTTGGGCCCTCGGGGTCTGTTGCAGCAGCTGAAATACTTTGTCCTGTTTAACCTGGTCTGCTCTGTAGGCTGGGTCCTGCCAGCTGCTCTTCTTGCTCTCCTGAGGGCAGAGACCCCAGAGTTTCTCTGCTTTTGGCCCTTTAATGAGCAGCAGTAGTAAGAGGCTCCCTCACGGTGAGGGAAAAGGCAGGGTGGAAGGGCCTAATGGCACCCTCTGGAAAGGAGCTTGCTTTTCAGATCGCATATGGAAGAGAACCAAAAAGTGGCTCGGCGGCGAAGGTTCCCATTTGCCCGGGAGAGGAGTGACTCTACCGGCTCCAGCTCTGTCTACTTCACGGCCACCTCGGGAGCCACGTTCACAGACGCCGAGAGTGAAGGCGGGTGAGTCGTCTCTCCTGGAGACAGCTGTGGCTTCAGCCAGGTTACACTGTGTAAAAGTAATGTTTAGAATGAAAAATTCACCCCAAGCTGCTGTACGTAATTTTTAGAACAAGGTAAGGATATAAATGAAATACAAAACAGTTGAAATAAGAAAAGCCATCCACCATATGTCATCCTGACAAATGGAAATGTTAACAGCAGTTAGTGTTTGCATCTGTTATTTTTCTCCAAGTAGGTTTGCTTTTTACCTAGTTATTAGATCCTTTATTTTTATTTTACTGTAACGTCGGTTGGGTGGTTTCCTGTTATCACAAGGACTTTGTAAGCTTTGTCTTAACGACTGTATTTCCTTCACTGAGTGACTGGGCCAGGTCTGCAGAGCTGTCTAAGATCTAAGCATGCTCCCTCCCTCAGGAAGTTCTCTTCCCACGGGGGAGATCTGCTTGTGCTCCCTTGCCCTCTTCACAGGTGGGCGGTGACTCACCTGAGTAATTGGTGGGTCAGCAGGTCTGGCCATAGGCCTTACTGTGAGACAGGGCTGCAGGCAGGAGTCCTGCAGCCTGGTGGAACACCCAGGTTGGTCAGGCTGAGGGCCTTTTGGTTTTAAACCACTGGTGCCATTTTGAAACTTCTGTCCCATGGATAGAGTCTGAATGAACATCTTGGTTGCAGTGCTGTTAATAGCAGCGTCTGCCCTTGTCTGCTTCGAGGGCCAGTCATCCAGGTGGCCCATGGCGGGTCTAGAGGCTGGTCTCTCTTTGTGACCCTTGCTGACCCTTTTTGCTCTTCAAGGAAGAGGCTGGTGAAGTGAGCAGTCAGGCCTGTCCTGTCAGGGCAGAGTGACTGGTGTAGCTACAAACATGCACACGGAAACTAGAAGCTAAACCAGTCATTCACAATGGTCTTTGCAGCATGTCCCTCTTCAGCTGAAACACTTCATAATGTTAACTACGGTTTATTCCTCCTTTGTGACAGACACGGTGGGAAGCACTTCAGAGGTATTTCCTCAGTCTCACAAAGCTCTAGGAAGTAGGTGATATTCTTCGCCCTGCTTCTCAGATGGAGACTTGAGGCCTAACGAGGTTTGATGCATGTGGGCCCAGGGTTGCAGAGCTCCTACGTGTAGGCTCAGCCAGGCTCATCTGCCTTCTGAGGCCTGGTTTGGTCATCAGAGCACAGAAGGGCCTTCACGGGAAGACATGTCACCCACAGCCCGGGACAATTCTTCCCATTGACTGAGACCTGCCCAGAGCAGTGTGGTCTGTTCAGTATATCTTCTTCAGAAGTGTCAGCCTTTTTTTCTGTGCTTAGTTCCCCAACCGGTAATGGAACCATGCCCCTGCTGGAAACTTGAAGTCTTAACCACTAAACTGCCAGGGAAGTCCCTCAGCTTTGCATTCTTGTTTAAACGATATATTCTCCTACCTTTCTTCATTTGCTTTTCTAAGAAAAGTAAGAGATGTATTACTCCTTTTCCATGTCAGTGCCATTGGGCATCTGTGCTGAATTTGATTATTGCTGAGGTGCCTTCTGAAACAGTGATGTCTTAGGGAAGAGCTTTGGTCCTATTGCCTGGATGGTCTGACCCCTATTATCTCAAGGGCTCACAGAAGTGGCTGTTTTCTGTTCGATTTACCTCATACCTCTGGGCTGAGACATGCTTCCAGAGGGCTGTGTTAGAGCGGGCAAAAAGGAAATTAATGTTTGACACATCTGGATTAAAAAGAAAGGATGAAATAGTCGATAGTGGGCCCTGAGACTTAAGGAGCATCTCTAAGCAACCCAAGGAAGCCAGTTACTTGACATTTGAACTTTGTAAGAGTGTGGAACATAAGGACAGGCCACAGCTCTGCCCAAGACTAGGATAATAGAACTCAAACCCCTTCATGATAATTTTAAGAAATTGTACAAGCTTCTGGGGGCAACACAAGCCAGGGTGATTAGCCAGGGGAGTTTATGGGTGCTTCGTAGCTTGGGGTGCTCACTGGGGCCCCCAAAACCATACAGGGCAGGACAGGGCTGCCAGCTGCCTGCAGCAGCTGGAAAGGGTGGCTTCCTTAATAACAGCTCCAGCAGGCTCAGCCTTGTGACCGAACCTGTGGCATGTGGAAGCCGATGGTCGTGCATGGTGCAAGACTTTGGGTTAGCCGACTCCTGTCTGGAGCAATGGCCGTGGTGAATCATTTGTTTGGTCATGGTCAAGGGAGAAGAGACCAAGTCTTGAAAATGGCTTTAAACATGTGGGCCCTGGGGAAGGAGAGCATCTGAGGGAATGAAAGAATACAACTATTTGATGGGCAGCTCTGCTCCACTGAAAGCTGTGTTCTCTTTCTTCCAAATAAAACAGCTCCCAGGGGATCAGCTGAATGTGCCAGAGTCTGAATCACTGGGTGGGTCGGTTAGCGTGTTCCCAGAGCCTTGTTCCAAACGCAGCTTTACTTCCCTCCTTGCAAAACCCAACTCACCCTAATACCAGCTCCCCTGGCAAACCTGGCATTCCAGCCAGGAGCCACTGCCGGCAGCCTCATTGCCACTCCTCCTTGGGCGTTCGCTTATCACTTCGTTCCTCTTGGTCTTATCTTCCCCACCACTGTGGGGTCAGGGCCCAGGCCTGCTTGTCTTTGCCTCAGCTCAGCACCTCTTATAGGGCTTAGCAGTTGGAGGAAAGAAATGTAATTGCCGGGAGGGCTGTGTGTGTAAGAGTCCTTGATCCCTGACCTGGGGACTCTCCTTAAGGAGCAGAGTTGGCCTCCTTGCCTCAAGGGAGCCTTGAGTCCTTGCTCCACAGTGGGAACAGTGTGTCTAGCCTGAGTGCACAGGACCAAAGGACGTTTCCAGAGGTCTGTACTCATCTCAAAAGCTGCTGGGCATGTTGAACAAAAGGGCCACCCCTTTTTCTCTGGTGGATTTCATCAGCAACTGGGTATGTGGTCCAAGAAATGTGGCAGAATGCTGCGACACCAGCTCTCACTGGGTGGCAGCAAGGTCCCCCTGACCTCTCCTTTCCCTTGCCCGTGTGAGCTCCCTGGCCTTTAAGGCCCAGAGGGATCATAGCGCTGAAGGACCTTCCTCGCGGCTCCATTCCCTGGACACTGTGCTCAGGCAGGGTGAGAGCAGGGGTCTCTCCCCATGTGCTGAGGCAGCCTTCAGCTGAGCAAGGAATGAGCGGGGTCTCCTCTTCTTTTTGCAGTGTGAAGTGATGAGACTCAAGCTTGCACCCGCCAAAAATCCATTTACTCATTTTGCCTCTGGGTTGGGCTGAGTAGGGGCACTGGTAGCCACTGATTTGACTTTCTGGATGGGGCAGGTTATTGTCTAAGCCTAGGAGAGTTTCTCGAGGCTGCCCCTGTGTGGTCTTGCTCATCACCACCCAGGTTGGTTGTGAAATCTCATACCACTTTTCCTTGTCCCTTTAATTTCTAAAGTTTTTACTGCAAATTGCTTGATGGGGGAGATACTTGTATGACCTCTTTAAAAAGCAGGGTTAGGAAGGTTTCAAATACTTTCCAGTTTCTTGTAATAGATGTTTCCGGAGCCCCTTTGTTAAATGCATCTGAAGGCTCCTCTATAAAGAAACAGGACGGATGGGTTGGACCCCAGGTCTGGCTACTCACTGCTCCCTTGTCCTCTCTGGCTTTCCAGATGAGGAGGACAGCACTTGGGCCTGCAGTAGTCAGCCCCACTGACCTTAGGCTATCTTGTTGTGACTTTGTTTGTGTCTCTCCTTCAGGTCTGATCTGCTCCAGCCACAGGAATCCTACCTCTCTTTAATTTCAGGACGGAGGAAGGTTTATCCTTAAGTGACTCAAGGATCTTCCCTGTGTTTTGGAACCAGCTAGCTCAGACAGAACCTGCTTTTCCTTCACTCAGCCTGGGGGCTCTTTGGTGTCTGGTTGTGACCCCTGGAAGCCTTATCTTCTGCTCTGCTCAGTTTTTGTCTGACTCAGTTGGGGAAAACAACTGCTGGTAGAGGCAAAGATCCAAGAGAAACAGTGGGTGCAATCAGTTAGGCTCCCCAGGAGACACCTGGATGGCAGCCCCACAGACACCTTCCTAAGGGATTGTTTGCATCTTCTACCTTTCTGCTTCCAGCTGCAGCCCTCCCCGGCTTCGCACACCAGTTACCAAGGTTTCCAAGGGCTACTCCTGTTGTGGTTGAGGTTTGGTTACTGACTTGGGACAGAGGTATACATTGAATTGAGAAAGAAAATATGTATATCTGTGGCCACCCACAGCCACAGAGGCTGGCATCCACCCATGTTAGTTCTGGCAGGTGCATTTGGCTGATAAAGCAAAAATGATTGACAAACCCTTCCCCTTGTGAGCCATCGGGCTCCACCTACATCTTAAGGTTTTTATCTTAAACTTTTATTACTTATAAGAAGAATTTATGCTCCCTAAAGCAATCCCATCTAATACTAAAATCTAGGGGGGATATTAATTCCTCTGTCCTGAGAGGGCCACTAACATTTTGTTGATACCTTTCTAGGCTTTCTCTGTTTTCTGGCAGACGTGGTGGTAGCTAAGCAGGGCATTCTCATATGGGCCTCTGACTGTCACAGGGCTCCGAGTTGGTCACTCTTCCCCTCACAGATCACCTTCCCATGGTTCCCTAGGAAGCATTCTCTCAGGACTGAGTCCCCCTCAGTGAGGGGCATGGCTCATGGTCAGTGCTGCTGACCGCAGTGCGTGGAGAGCCCCTCTTTGTGGAGGGGGCTGGAGCCCTTGACCTTGTCACTTTGTTTCCCTGCCACAGTTACACAACAGCCAATGCTGAGTCTGACTATGAGCGGGACTCTGAAAGGGAGAGTGACGGTGACGGTGAAGATGAAGTGAGCTGCGAGACCGTGAAGATGGGGAGAAAGGACTCCTTGGACCTGGAGGTGGAGGTGGCTTTGGGTCCGGAGCCTGAAGCCCTGGAGGCTGGAGGCTCCCCTGGCCAGGAAGATGTGCTGCCGCTCCTGCAGCAGGCAGACGAGCTGCACCAGAGCAGTGAGCAGGGCAAGCGGGAGGGCTTCCAGCTGCTGCTCAACAACAAGCTGGCGGTGAGGCTCCAACGGCCTGTCTACCCTCCTGCCCCCTGTTCGCTCCCACGAATGTCAGTGACCCTGCCAGGTGACACGGGAAGGGAAGTGAGGGTGACATGGCGTTTCTGCATCTACCCTCAGGGTCGTACACCCTTTTCCAGGCCAAGTGCTGCCCCTAGGGGCCTGTGTACTCCCTGCCCCAGCGCTTCCTCCCCCATCACCCCCTGGGTAGTTGGCTCTGGTAGGACAACTGCAAGAGCTCCTCTCAGCATAGGGAGACATGTGGAAAGAACTGGAACTTTTCCTCTTTTATTTCCCTTGAGGCAAACCCACAGCTGCCTGCCCCATTTGAAGTTTTCATCACCAGTGACAAGTGTGGGTGTCACTCAGTCACAGTTCCCTTCTCAAGTTCACTGCCAGAATTTATGCGGACAGACTGAAGGCGGGAGAAGGGGACGACAGAGGATGAGACGGTTTGGTTGGGTGGCATCACCGACTTGATGGACACGAGTTTGAGTAGGCTCCGGGAGTTGGTGATGGACAGGGAAGCCTGGCGTGCTGCAGTCCATGGGGTCGCAGAGCTGGACACGACTGAGCGACTGAAGTGAACTGAGCTATAAATGCCCTGTTAGAATTTCCCTTTTCTTGGGCATTTCCACACTCTCTTGCTGTCACCCATTACATGTTGGAGTTGACCTTTCCTCCTCACAGCATTAGGAGGCCAGGATGCCCTCACTCTGTGGGTTGTGCAATCTACTGACTAGACATGTCACCAGCTAACTGCAGGTGAGAGGTCCTGTGGGATGGCCTGATATCAGTGTTTACAACACACTCAAAGGTAGAGTGTGGGGAGGAGGTCAGGGCTCCAGTTCTCTGCGGCTGAGAGAAGGGGGCCTCATCCCTCTCTTTGGGTTGCAGCATGGAAGCCGGCAGGACTTTCTCTGGCGCCTGGCCCGGGCCTACAGTGACATGTGTGAGCTTGCTGAGGAGGCGAGTGAGAAGCGGTCCTATGCCCTAAGCGGTAAGTGCTGCCAGCCTTCTGGTGTAACTGGCTGATTCTGGGGGTGGAGCTGCCCAGCGGCTTGGGGCCCAGGGCACCCACCAAGTCACAGGCTGTGAGGGCGGCTGGGGCTCAGGTACTCACCAGGGACAGACTGGCTCCCAGAGACCCATTTCCTCCTGGAGACAGAGAGCAGTCTCTGCTTTTCTGCACGTTGTGGGGCTTGTCACACAGCCGTATGTGACTGTAGTACAGCTGGCCTTGAACATCAGTGATTTGAGCAGCGCAAGCACACACACAGTCTATGGGTGCTTGGGCCTGAGGATTTGTTGTTGCTTAGTTGCTAAGTTTTGTCTGACTCTGCAACTCCTGCCAGGGTCCTGTCCATGGGATTTCCCAGGCAAGAACATTGGAGTTGCCATTTTCTTCTCCAGGGGATCTTTCCAACCCAGGGATTGAACCCTCATCTCCTGCATTGGTAGGCAGATTCTCTACTGGTGAGCCAGAGGGCTGACTATAAGTTACACGTGGATTTTTGACTGGTAACCCCTGCGTTGCTCAGGGTCAATTGTAGTTGTTTCATTAGCTCTGTTCTTTGTCCTAATTCCTTAAGTACAAAGGGCAAAACCTTTCTTAACCTGAGGAGGATTTTTTTTTTTCTGTTGTTTAAGAATCTAGTTTCAGTTATGGAGCCTGTGGGGCAGGTGTTTAATAATATAATGAGTGGAGTACGTTTGGTGAGTGCCGGGAAGGAGTAGTTTGGGAGAATACCACTAGCTTAGAAGTCCCTGGGGTCTACTTAGCAACTCTGTTGTCAAAATCTGTACCCAGGGCCATGTAGAGTGCATCTAACTTGTGCCAGGTTCATGGCCTGTCCTCTACTGTGAAGTTGGTAAGACTCCTGAGATTTTAAAGAGACTGGTTTTACGGGGAAGGTGATGTGTCGTGCCTAGCTACACACCCTCTGAGTCAGGCACCGTCAGTGGACTTCCACATCTCATAGTTCCGTTACCCAGTTAACTGAACTATCTGCCTCCCCGCTTTTATAAGGTCAGCGTTGCAGACACTGAATTTTCGATAATGTAGAGTCTGACAGTGCCTCAAGGTCGTTATTCTATGACGTGTTGTAGAATTCTGCCAACATGGAAGGGTCAGTTGAGGTGAATGTTTGATTTTTCTTCAGAAAAATCCCTGGAAGTTGTAACTGAAGGCTCTTAATTACTGTCTGCTTCTTTTCAAAACAGTTTCTGCTGCCTTTCCTGTGTTTCAGGTGAGGATTCTGACCAGCATTTGGGGCTGGTGTCTGGACTTTTGGTGGCAACAACCACCTTTCTTTTTCCTTTTGATCATCTCTTAGTATTAACAGCCAACGTGAACCCTGAAGGTGGAGATGGAGCAGTGGTTAGAGAAGCAGCTATGCCCATACTGGTCTGGCTCCCTGTAGCACCCCCAGACAAATCTGTTCTTTCTGGAGGTCAGAGGACTATGGAGAGACTTTAAAGGCTCTGCTCTGTGATTCTAGCTTTTTAGGACCATTGTTGGTGGATCTAAAGTTCATTTCGTGTTGCCTCTAGAAGCTGGACCATCAGGAGGCTGCAGGAACTGGTTGCCTAGTTCTTCACCATTATTTCCCTAGAGAGTGCTTTGAAGCAGGCAGAGTGAAGTCCCCTAAGAGACAGTGTCCCTCAGTGCTAGAGCCGTATGGTTCTTCTGCTTGGATAGGGGAATTGTAGGGTTCTCACCTGTTCTCTTTAAATTTATTTGTTGCGTATACAAAGTTATACCATGATCACTCTCACTTATACAGGAGGAAACATTTCAGATTAGCCAGCCTATCACCTCAACACAGTACTTTTGTTCCATTCTCTGTACCCTTTCAAGCACTCACCATTGAAAAATTTTTTTTATTATTTCAAATTTTTATTATATAGTTGACTTAACAATGTTTCAGAGGAATAACAAAGTTATTCAGTATATCTATCTATACACAGATATACCTTGCAGATTCTTTTCCATTATAGGTTACTACAAGATAGTCAACACAGTTCTCTGTGCCATACAGTAGGTCCTTATTGTTTATGTATTTAATATATAGTAGTTCATATCTGTTAATCTCGAATTCCAAACTTATCCCTCCCCCTACCTTTCCCCTTTGGTGACCAGTTTGAGTCTGTTTTGTAAGTAAGTTCATTTGTATCATTTTTAAAAATATATTTCACACATAAGTGATGTATGATATTTGTCTTTCTCCATCTTATTTCACTTAGCATGATAATCTCTAGGTCTGTCCATGTTGCTAAGAATGGCATTATTTCATTCTTTTATGGAAGCCCTCTTGATTCTAGTCAGATGGCCCATTTTGCAGTGTTGTTTTCTCCAGTGTATAGGTGTAATGGTTCTCATCTGGAGGGCTCCAGCTCCTTGACCTTCTAGGGGACCCTTGTCAAGAGCCTGCATGTGTTTAGGTCTTGATTTCTGTTAGTTTTGGTGCCTGGAAAACTTGGGTAAGGACTACATGAAAGTCATCTTTGGTCAGATGCCAGGTCATTTGGCTCTAGTGAGTTCTGGCCCAGAGCCATGATTACTGTTCCTAGATCATGGTCCTCTTGAGAATTCAATCAAAGCTGTGGACCCTCTCAAGAAAATGGACATATGCCTAATATTTCAGTGGGATTTCATGGACACCCTAAAGCCTGTCCTGACCCCAAATCAAAAACTCTCCAAGTAATGATCTACTGGCGACACTGTGATTGCTTTCGAGTCCTTTTATATTTGCAATGCTTTGAGCACGTTGGGTGGGTGTTATATAGCTGGGACAGCTGATGACAGAGATAGGGAAAGCAAGGCAAAGCGGAAGTTATCCTTGAAAAGCTATTTGCAGCTCTTCACTCTGATCAAGAACATTACTATTTATAAGTCCTGCTTGGGTGGGAACTGTGAGAGCTAGAACAGTCCATCCTCCCACAGCCTTTCCCGTGGAAGGGTCATGGGAGCCCATGATCCAACTCCAGATCACCTCTGTCTTACAGGAAAAGAAGAAGCCGAAGTCGCTCTGGAGAAGGGGAATGAGAACGCAGAGTGTCATCAGTGGTAATAACACCCTGCAGGGGCCCAGAAAGAGCCAGCATGGGTTAGAGTGGAGCAGAGCCCTTTCTTTTCTCTGCCCTGGCCAAACAGGCATTTGCCAGAGGCACCAGGAGAGGAAGTTCTGGCCTTTATTTTCATATGTCCCATCCTTCGCCAAGCCAGGGACCCAGGGGAGTTTCCTTTGGGAAGTGCCTTGGGAGTGAGGCAAGGGAGAGTAGTACAGCTTCCCACTGAAACTTGGAGAAATAAGTAGCTTTGTTACAAGTCATCCCTGGCTTCAAATTTGAGGCTTCTGGCTCCTCAGGGAGGTTGGGACATTGGCAGTTCCCCTCTCCCATACAAGCTCTTCATTCCCCTAGCTGCGATCCCTGGCTGGTGGTGGACTTTGGCTTCTTCGCTTTGCTGGCATGAGGAAACATAGATGTGAGCTCACCCCCAGGAAGTTCGGCAGTCAGTCCACAAAAGCATCAGCCCTGTTTGTGATCTCATGTGGGCAAAGTCCTGCCACCTTGTGTGGGTCAGAGCCAACCTGTGGCCTGGAGGCCTGGTTCTAGCACCTCGGTTTTAGTCAAAGTGTTCCTTTCCACCTCCCTGCTGCTTTCTGTAACTCTGCCCTCAGATCGTGAGCTGGAGGGGCCTTGTTTCCCCATCTGTTGCTGAAACTTTGCAGTGCCTTTTGATGCCAGATCCCTGTTTCTTAGGCGTTACAGGTGTTGCTTCCCTGTGTGCACTCTTGGGGCTTCTGGGGTCCCAAGGATGGAAACTGACCTCATAATTTCTTAGCTTTTCTTGGAAACAGTTATTTGGACTAAACTGGAAATAAGCCTCTGGAAGTATCTGATACAAATACCCCTCAATATTTAGTGAGTACACAAAAAGCAATTGGGGCCTTTAGAGACTCCCTTGTTAACTGTGCTTCCAGAAACAGCAATAGGGGGCTGGGGTCATAAGACCTTTGTTTTTGAAGACAGAAAATGGGAAGCTGGATGGCTTTGTTCCCCTGGGAGGGTGTGGAGAGGGCTGAAATCGGAGGCCTTTTCTTCCTTTGCTTCTGTTGGTAAATCGAGAGTATCTCCTTCCCAAACAGCTTCCCAGTGACATACCAGTATACTTGCCAGGCTAAGCAGATACAGTATATTCATTCTTACACATTGATACTGATTTTTGGAGACTGCTTAAGTTTTTAGGACAGCTGTGGCTATACTGATCACAAGGGGACATTTGGATTGAGGCCTTGTCTAAATTTTAAGTATGAAAGAGCCCACCTTTTTTGTACCCAGTGTACTTTGGGGAACTGTGAACCTACCACTGTATTTGCTAAAGAATATGAATTGGGACCACAGGTCTGTGAAAAGAGGAATTATGTGCAGATGAAGTACTGGGCGGTGCCATTGGCCATGGGTGGGAAGCCCCTTCCACAGGGATGGTCCTCAGCCCTGTGCCTGAGCCTGCTGCTGCTTTCCCCCTAGGTATGCAGTGCTTTGTGGTCAGCTGGCTGAGCATGAGGGCATCCAGAGGCGCATCCAGAGTGGCTTTAGCTTCAAGGTGAGAAAGGCTTCTCTTCCTTCCCTGGTGCTGGTCTAGTGCAGATTACCTGCTCCAACCTAGCTCTTTGCAAAGGTGTCCCTTCCCTACAGCTCTGTGACTTGCCTGTCTTCCCTTAGTAGCTCTGCTCTCTGATGTTAACTTGTTTATATTTCCGCTCTAGGAGCATGTGGACAAAGCCATTGCTCTCAAGCCAGAAAACCCCATGGCTCACTTTCTCCTTGGCAGGTGGTGCTACCAGGTGAGCTAAATTTCAGGGCTTGACACAAGAGCCCAAACTATCCTGAGACACTGATCACCTTGCAGGGAAGATCAGGGTCCTCAACATGGTCTGGCTTATGTGTCATTCCATCCAAACAGTCATGGTAGTGGTGACTGGATGCAGTCCTATTTTGCCCCTTTTCCTTTCAGTACAGAACATTCATTGTTCTTAAAGATATTTCAGTTTTTAGTTACACCTTGATCTTTTGGTGGCAGGTCTCTCACCTGAGCTGGCTAGAAAAAAAAACTGCGACAGCCTTGAGTGAAAGCCCCCTTGGTGCTACTGTGCAGGATGCCCTCTTAAGCTTCCTAAAGGTATCAGGGAGGGAAGGGAAGGGTGGACAGCAGCCAGAAAGGCCAGGGTGACCTTGTTTTCCCTAAGGACGTTAGTGTATTGGGAGGGGTTTCTGGTAGAGGGCTGTTTTATGTTTGCCTGTCTGTGGAAAATTAGAAACCACTGGAAGGGCTTATTGAAAAAATGTAGGCTCACTGAATCAATCTCCAGGTTGGATACTGGAACTCTAATAAACTTTAGCCTGACTTGGATTCCGGAACCTCTTACTGAAATGCACTCTCCCTTCTCTAGGCTGAAGAACTACAGCCAGGATTTTCCAAAGCAGGAAGGATATATATTTGTAAGGTAAACTCATCTGCCCATTTCAACATAGATGAAATATCTGTATGTTGATTTTTTTTCTTGAAAGCATACACTCATTCCCTTCTAGTCTCCTGGTGGTATTTCTCCCAGGTTTTTACTGTTGTCTCTTCTCAGTGCTATAAAGAACTAGGGAAAAACCCTGAAGCTAAACAGTGGATGAAGCTGGCTCTGGAGCTGCCAAATGTCACTAAAGAGGTAATACTTAAGAGCTTTTCTAACACAGGGTTCTTTCACTGAGTCATTATGTGACTTTTCAGGAAAGAATATCTTCCCGTGGTTCTTATTTCCCTCCAAAAAAGAGTCTGCACTTTGCATGTGGGCTTTTTCCTATACATCTCACCTGGGGAGGAGACAGAGTTCGTAGGTTCCAGGTTGTCCTGGGAAAGTGGGAAAATGACTGGTAATAGCAAGGAACCAAAGGGCCCATTCTCAGGTACCAGTGGTTTAGGAAATGTTGGCTTGGATTTAAAGTCCTAGTCTTATTCTCTTGTCTTCCTAGGATTCAGCTTTCCAGAAGGACCTGGAAGAATTGGAAGTAATTTTAGGAGAATAATCACATTTCAATGGACTTCATGACTCGAGAAAGGAAAAAAATTAAGTCTTTTCCCCTTAGGTCCTGCTTAGATCAGGAAACTGAGCAAGGCTGCTTAAGGGAGTGTCTTGACTCCTAGGTCTGACTGCTGCTTGCTACAATTCCCCAGTTTCTTCCTACTGGTTAATTTATTCTAATCCCTTACCTAATCTGAAATTGGGGAAGTACTTGAGACCTGGGTTTCTATTACTTTTTCCATAAAGTGAGTTCTCAAAAAAAAATCAAGACTAGTACACACCTGCCCTAGGGTAGAGTGTGGATAGAACACTGAAGGCTGCCTTTCAACTGCTGGTGAGGTGGATGAACTCCAAAGAGCTATAGGAACAAAACACAGAATGTGTACTCTCTAATCTTTTTCACTGATTAATATTCAGACCCAAAGTATATAGTCCTAAGATCACACCCCAACCTGCCAGGGTAGCAGGTGGGGAGTCCATGGGTGTTGCCTCTGCTCAGTCTATCATGTGGATCTAACTGTACTCCTGGGCAGAGGGCTGGACCACCTGACTTCCAGAGTCCTGGCAGCGTTTGGAACAGCAGTGAATAAGGCTTATGACTGAAAATGATGATCTGAAGAGTTGCCTGGAATATATTTTGGTACAAACTTGAAATAAATCCAAAATTTAAATTTAACTAGAAGTGATTATAATCCCCCTATGTTTGTTTTCATCTCCTTATTCTTTCTTGGCACTTAAATAATTGTTTCCTACTGTGAGGCTATTGCAGACAAGTAGAAAAATAGTACCAAATAGTTTAGAATAAGCTCTTTGGTTAAAGAGAAATTGAGACAAGTTTTTAGGTCAAGGTCACTTAAAATACTTTATAGGTCTAAAAGATTGAGATGCTTGTATATAAGAACTAAGCTTTCATTCCAGAGTCTGTCACTGTAGGCTTATTACATCATTCCAGGTTTGTTTTGTGATGAAAAAAAATGGAAGACTTAGGAGGCACTCTGGTCTATAGTCAGGGAACAGGTGTTTTTAAAACAAAGTTGCATTAAATTTTGTCCTCCTATCTTCTTACATATAGTAGGCTCAACACAGGCAACAGCCGAGATTTGCACTGCCTCTCCACCCAATTCTAACCAAGAGGCCCTCTGAAAGTGGAAGAGTTGCTTAAAACTCACACAGTAGAAGTGAAGGGGAAGGAGTATCTCAAACCCTTAAAAAGCAGAGTAATCTGGGCAAGTACCAGATTTATACAATACAAACCTTAATAGAAACAAAGGCCACAGGAATGCTATGGAGTAGCTATCTTGTGATATTTTCTATGAGTTTAAAGGAGAATAAAGGGAATCACCTGAAGGTGGGACTTCCCCTTTACAGTTTTAAAGTAATAGAAACGGATCATTCCTTCCAGAGCCAAAATAGTATTATGAAGGCCCTATGTTGAAATATTCAGCTTGTACCAGGATAACTCCTATAAACAGCACATTCCCTACAAATAACTACTTTATTAGCAGCCCCACACTGAATCTACTTAAAGAGCTTCTGAAATGAGTATCTTGAATTGCTCTTAATATTAACACAAAATTCTTACATAAGCTAATTCAGACACACAAACTTAAAAACCTGCTTCTGATTTAACAGTTTTTACTGATGGAGGGAAAAGAACCTGTGAGGCGACCCACTCCGTTTGTTCTGTAGCTCAGGAATTTTTTCCCAACATTAAGACAGAGAAGTCAGGTCTCTCCAGCTTTAGTTAGTTCTCTTGGAGACATAAGAGTGGCCAATAGCAGTTAGTCCTGAGTCAATCCCAAGGCACTATGATGTCAAAGGTACTTCACACCTACCCCCAAAACCAAAGAATTCACATAGAGATTAATATACTCTAGAAGGAATCAACATTTCAGGTCAGCGTGTGACTACCTACTGACCTGTTTTGTGTTTACACCATAAGAAAAGCTGATATAATAGCTGTTTTCCTGAAAGCCTTTTTCTGGCAGTCACAACAGGAAGAAGCCTGTGAAAAACTCCAGGGAGCAGTCCTTTCCATCTTTCCATTAGTCTGCAGCACTTAGGGTTTATCACAGGAAAAAAAAACCCAACAATTCAGTCTTTGGCATCTCCCACTCCATCTGCATTGATGGCAAACATAGCTTCAGCTTCAGGAAGACAAGGAGAGTCATAGATTTTGCAGATTCTGGTTTCCCCTCTTCCTTTTCTCAGGTAAAGTCTGAGGCAAAGACACAGACCGAAGCACCAAAATTGTTATAATTAAAACATTACATTCTGATCTATTTATGGTAGATCTAAAAGGTTTTTAGACTTATATGCTTCCTAGAAGGATTTTTGGGGATCTTTCTGTATTCCTTAGGGCACTTCCAATCCAGAAAAATCCATTTCTGCTCACCCCCTGCCCCCAGTGGATTTCCTATATTGAAACCTTTTTTAAAAAAATGAGACATTATCAATTCTTCAAATGTATTCTTCCACACTTGAGCTTTTAATTCCTTTAAGAACTAAAAGCAAACATTTGTTTTAACCAGAGCGTGACAATTAGGTTAAGCAAAGGTTCCTGTGTCTAATTACAGACTAGCAGCTTTAACAGGTTTAAATGGAAATGTTATTTTCATGTCTGCCTCACAGTTAATATGACATTCCACAATGAAGGACCCATCCCATCACTTTACCTTGTTGTTGAGGCATGAGCAATGATATTTCCTCCAATAGGTTTTTTAGGATCTGCAGCAAACATGGCTGCTCCATCCACTTGGGCTACCACCTGGTTGGTGATTACCACTGCTACACCAAACTGACAGGGAAAGGGTAAATGTCATTTGTGGTCAGACATTCCCAGAACCTTACTGCTGCCACCCCATTCCCCACAAAGCAATGAATGACTGAAGTCTCTATATCTAACTGATATCTTGATGATACCATACCCCAGTATCCTGGCCTCCTGGCAAGGCTACTAGAATTCATAGCTCCTGAAATTAGGCATTCTCTGTCCCTACCCCAAAACTTACCTCATCAGCAAGTCGCAAAAGCATCCGCAGAAACCTGGCCAAGTGCATCTGCCTGGCTGAAAGCTCACCTCGACCCGAATAGTCCGTTCTGTAGAGGGCGGTGGCACTGTCTACAATTAGCAGTGCATACCTACAGGGAACACAGATTCTCTGAAGCCTGTTTCTAGACGCCTGTGTCAGATTTTGCTCCCTTTCCCACTACCCTAACATTTTATATTTATAGCTATACTTATTTATTTATGCAACATGCACTTGAGTTATCCTATAACAAAATTTCCAACAACTTCAGGTGAATTACAGTTTCATATTTTAACTGTGACTTGACCTAAATCACAAAGCAAGGGTGTCAAAACAGGAACTACAACTTGAATCTCCCCATTTCTAATTCAAGCTACTATCAAATTGGCCACAGCCTGTACAAGATTCAAGCCGAGGGCTCTGGGAAAGCATGTTCAGTATCTTCTACTATCCACATACCTGGACTCTACCATCATGGCTGATGCCTGATAAAGGAGCTGGGTCTGGTGGTCTGTGTTGAACCCTCGAGCATACGCTACATTATCCAGGACATCACTGCCAGAGAGGCCATATCTAGAAGAGAGAACATTTTAAGGCTGCATACAAAACTAAGGCAATGAAATTACCCGAATGGGTAGATAAGAAGTGATAGTAAGAAGGCTAAAGAATATAATTCCCTTTCTATTAGGAAGCCCAGGGAAACTACAGAGAAAGAGAACAGCAACTGCATTAGAGTAGATCTACCTGGCAGGACTTCAGAATAAATCAAATCTATTCTTTGAGGACTCCTGAACTAGAATGAGAAATTTCCAAATATAAGCAAACAATCAATGTTCTCCTGGAAAAACAAGGGCAGCATGACAGATTTAGGACTGAAACAAAAACAATGAATCACTCAAAGATCAATTAAAATCATATAAACTATTGTATAGAATAAATCCTCCTAAACTCAAAAAACCTAAGGACTCAAAACTGTAAGAGTCCTATACTTAAGAGAAATAAGTATACTCCATCTATTCTCCCCTTTTTCTTGCTAGTAACAACTTACAGTTATAGAATCTGTGACACGGATCTAATATGGTTAAATAAGTAACACCTTAATTCATCTTCTTAATTCAACCCAGGTTCGATCCCTGGGTTGGGAAGATCCTCTGGGTTGAGAACCCTGGGTTGAGAAGGAAATGGCAACCCACTCTAGTACTCTTGCCTGGAAAATCGCATGGATGGAGGATCATGGTAGGCTACAGTCCATTGGGTTGCAAAGAGTCGGACACGACTGAGCGACTTACTTTCACTTTAATTCATCTTATATTTCAGTAATGACTTTTCACCTTTGCATTAAAAAAACATAGCTTTCTTAGAACAATTTATATTTTCTCACTTTTGTAACTGCTAAGACTGAACTTAACTGAAGACATAAATACTCAAGACAGTTTAGACAACTTCTCATTAAATGTATCCTAATAGGATCCCATTTCTTCAAAAGTGGTTTGATTTATTCATCTGTCAAGACTCAGCTAAATGCCGGTACTTTTATAAAAGCTTCCCTGCATCTCTTGAATAGATGTGATTCCCCCTCTTCTGCACTTCGAGAAAACTTGATTTAGGCCTTTTTATGGCACTTGTGAGGAGCTACCTGCCATTCTTTTACTAGACTACAAATTCCTTGAGGGAAAAGACTATGCCTTTCCAACTAGCACATTTTTTTTATACCTAGTAAATTCTGAATAAATATTTCTGAATATGAAGTTTTTAACCATAATCCAAACAAAAAGAGAATATGTCATCACTAACTCAAGTAATATTTTCATATTAATGTTACCTAAAATCATTATAGTTCAAAAGTATAATACTGACTCCCTTATGTAACAGTTCAAAAGATAGTCTGTTGAAATAAAATCTATGTGCTATAATTTCTTGATATCCAGAAGTTTCTATGCTTAAGAGTTTATCTTTTAAGAGAAGCAATCTATTCTATGTACAGATTCTGATCATTACAAAAGCATACACTGTGTCAAACCTACTCTTCCGAGACTCAGCTTTAGTAGTTTTCCTACCCAAAAGAATAGAAAAACAAAAGAGTGTTCTAGCACTTGAAATAATCCTGCAATAAGCTGAGCCTCGACATCGGGAGATCCCACTCCACTCAACTGAATTTTACACATCTTACAATGGATGCATCATATTTGGCAAACCCAGTCTTTGCACTTTCCTGGACAGTTCACCAGTTATTCTTTGCCATTATCAATACTAATGGAAGTTTAGCTGTTTTTTTTGTTTTTCTTTTTTAAAGTGGATTGATGACGATAAATTTTGTTGAGTCTAGGCATGGAGACAAGAAAATGAAGCGAAGACAGTTTTACTTCACCAAATGGGAATAAAAAGATAAAATTTTCTGTATTTAAATCATAACTATAAGAGAAAAAAGACTGAAGAGGCCTAAGTACTACACTACATAAACCTTCTAGTCTTGCCTCAAGAAACATTGATATAATCTACTATCAGGAATGGAGACTACCTTCTGCTGTCAGAATGCAGATGTTACTAGAAAAACAGTCATCCTGGCCTTTCTTTCAGCAGAGTTCATAAAGATGATTATAGGGATCTCTGTGCTTAAGTAGTAGAGAATTTTCAATTCCTACAACTTGGAAAAAGCTGGCTGGAAATAAGCAACTTCTCTTAGTTTTTCCTGAACCTCCATAAGGATAAGAATAATCTGGAACACCTGTTAAAAACTAAATTCCCAGGCCTAAACCAGACTTTGAATCAGAATGTTCACGGAATAGTCATGGTAATTTCTGTATTTAACAAATACCTGGCACATGAAAAGATGATCAGTATCACTAATCACTAGGGAAATACAAATCAAAACCACAATGAGTTTATCACCTGACACCTGTCAGAATGGCTATTCTCCAAAAGAAAATAAATGCTGCCAAGGATGTGGAGAAAAGTGAACCCTCGTGCACTGCTCGTGGGAATATATATTGGTACAGTCACTAGGGAGAATAGTGTGGCGTATTCTTCAGGAAACTATATTATCATATGATCTAGTAATTTCACTGCTGGGTATACATCTAAAGAAAAAAGACTAAGTCAAAAAGATATATGCATCCAAATGTTCACAGCATTATTCACAGCAGCCAAGATAAGGAAGCAACCTAACCCGCCAACAACAGAGGAATGGATAAAGATGTGGTATATATATTCTATAGAATATTACTCAGCCATAACAAAGAATGAAATCTTGTCATTTGTAACAACGTGGAGACCTGGAGGGCATCATGCTTAGTGAAATAAGTTAGACAAAGAAAGACAAATACTGTATGTGATCACTTATATGTGGGATTTAATTAATAAATAAAACAGAAACAGACTCAAAGATATAGGGAGCAAGTAGTTACCAGCAGGGAGAAGAATGGGGGAGGGACAAAATAGGGGTAAAGGATTAAGAGGCACAAACTATTATATATATTAACAAATAAGCCACAAAGATATATTGTACAGCACAGGTAATATAGACAATATTTTGTAAGAACTTTAAATGGAGTATAATCTATAAACATATTCAATCAGTATGTTATACACCTGGAACTAATATTGTAAATCAACTACATGTGGGACTTCCCTGGAGGTCCAGTGGTTAAGAATCCACCTTCCAATGCAGGGCACACGAGTTCAGTCCCTGGTTGAAGAATTAAGATCCCACATGCCTCAGGGCTACTGAGCCCCTGTGCCACAACTGAGACCAGACGCAGGGACCTCTGGAGGTCCAGCGGCTAAGATTCCGATCTCTCAATGTGTGGGGCTTGGGTTTGATCCCTGGTCAGGGGACTAAATCCCACACGCTGCAACTAAGACCTGGCACAGCCACATAATGAAATGTTTTAAAAATAGTAAATAAAATGAATTCCATCAAAAAGCAAAAAAGACCAGATGCAACCAAATATAAAAATATCAACTATACATCAAGTATTCTATACACACATAAAAACTTATGTATAGTGCTGTATGTCAATTATATCTCAGTAAAGCTGGAAGAAAAAATTGGAATTTTCATATAAAAACAAAAAACCTCAGGTGATTAACATGTAAGTTTGAAAAACTCAGCTGTATTGCCGCAAGCGAGTTCTGTCATTCCTTCATAGTATTTTAAATACATTCCAAAAACGTAGGGACACTAGCAAACAATTGTGGCCATGGTTCTCCAACTTCAGCAAGCATCCCAATCACCTGGGGAGCTTGTCACACCACTGCTGGACCCTATCCTCAGTCTTTTGATCATCTCTATTTCCGTAGATCTGTAGTGGAATCAGAGGATCTGCATTTCAATTTCCCAGGTGATGCTAATGCAGTTATAGGGAGGACTAGAGTCTTAGAAACCTCTGAGCTAGTCACCTGAATGTGGGTTAATATTCTTCAACAGAGCATGGCAAAAATTTATCAATAAGGGTTGTTCTCTTGTGGAAGGAAATTAGGTATTAATTATCTTAGGAGGCCCTGTCCTGTAACTTTCTCAGAAATATATATTTAAATGCAATATACATAAATATAAACTCAATTATAAAAATTTTCCTGATAGAAGTGACTAAAATGAATTAAAGAAATTTCTAAACATTTTTCTTTTAGTTGACAAAACAGCCATAAACATGGCTCTAATAAATATTAGTTCATCAACAAACATCGAATGCTTTGTTCTAGGGCTTAGGGATACAGTGAATGGTCAAAACAAAGTCCCAGTCCCCCTAACATTCTGCTATTTCATATATCCTATCTGAACACTCATTTATATTACTGGACAAATCTTAGTGACTTTATCCAAAAGAACTCTTCAACTAATAAAACAACATACTTAAACATGTTTTCTGTAGAACACCAAAATCAACTTTGGGAAAGAATATACATTTCTATATATTCATCTCTAGTAAACTAAAATCAGGTTGCAAGAAAGTAATTCTTTTCTCCTGACGGATTTTGTAAGCAGCAGCAAAGGGCTACAATTATTGTTCCAACCTAATTTTATGCCTCAAGGGTGTACATCTGATGACTTGGATTCCTCCAAATGTAAAATGGGAAAGAGAATTCTGTTGTAATTATAAAACTAGAGACTTCTCCTTAACTTAGCAAGGCAGGTTCCAATGTGAATCTAACATCTCAACATGCAATTAAATTCCATTTAATCACCAGGTTTCAGTAAAATGTGTGGTAGGGATCAAATTATCATATTTGACCCTGGACAAGGGAAAATTAAGGAAAACAATTTTGAGTTTATTTGAAAGCTGTATTAGGGGATGTAAGAAAATTACAAATTCTTTTTTTAAATTAAAATAAATTATTACTTATTTGGCTGCATTAGGTCTTAGTTGCAGAATGTGGGATCTATTAACAGTTCCCTGACAAGGGATTGAACCCAGTCCCCCTTGCATTGGGAGTGCAGAGTCTTAGTCCCTGGACCACTAGGGAGGTCCCGAAAAAATGTACAAATTCTTTACCAGCTTTTCTGAGGTATAATTTATATACCATAAAATTGATGTGTTTTAAGTGTAAAATCCAATGATTTTAATAATTCAATTTCAGAACATTTCCACTGCTCAGAAAGATTTCTCCAATCTATCTGCAGTTACTTTCTGTTCCTACTTCCTGCCCCAGGCAACCATGAATCTACTGTCTCTACAGATTTTCCTTCCGGAAATTTCATATAAATGGAATTATATTTGGTCTTTTCTGTCTAGCTTCTGTCATTTAGCATGCTGTTGGGGTTTATCCATGTTATAACATGTATCATTACTTCATTCCTTTTAGCTGTTTAATAGTATTCCACTTGGAGAAGGAAATGGCAACCCACTCCAGTGTTCTTGTCTGGAGAACCCCAGGGACGGGGGAGGCTGGTGGGCTTCCGTCTGTGGGGTCACACAGAGTCGGACACGACTGAAGTGACTTAGCAGCAGCAGCAGCAGCAGTATTCCATTGTATGGATTATACCACATTTTATTTATTCATTCATCATCAGTGGATGAACAATTGGGTTGTTTCCAGGTTTTGGCTATTTAATAATATTTATAAACATCCACAAACAAGGCTCTGTGTGGATATGTTTACATACCTCTTGGGTACATAACCAGAGTGTAATTGCTGGGTTATATGGCAAATTTATCTTTAAATGTCCCAATGTTTTTATTGTCAACTCTTGATTCTATTCCATTGATCCATATGTCTATCCTTAAGGCAGCACCACACTATCTTGATTACTATTGTTTATAGTAAGTTTTATAACTGGGAAAACTGAGACCTCCAATTTTGTTATTTTTTTCTCCTCCAAGAATGTTTTGGCTATTCTGGGTCCTTGATATTTCCATATTAATTTTATAATCAGCTTGTCAGTATCTGGAAAAAAGGTTGGTGGAATTTCAATAGGCATTGTACTGAATTTGTAGATCAATTTGAGGGATAATTACCATTTTAATAATATCACATCTTCTAATCCATGAATGTGAAATGTTTCTCTGTGTAGATCTTCTTCAGTTTCTTTCAGCAATGTTAGCTATCAGTGTACAAGTCTTGGACTTCTGTTAAATTTATTACTATTCCATTCTTTTTGATACTACTGTGAATGGAATTATTTTCCTAATTTTTGAGTTGTTCATTGCTAGTATACAGAAAGACAATGGATTTTTGCACATTGAGATCGCATCCTTTGAACTTGTTTAGTTCTAGTAGTTTTTTGCGTATGTAGCTTCTTAGTGTTTTTCTACATATAGGATCATGTCATTGATTAATGAAGATAGTTTATATTTTCTATTCCAATCTGGATGCTTTTTATTTCATTTTCTTGCCTGAATGCACTGGCTGGGACCTTCAGTACAATGTGAAATATAAGTGGTGAGTGTGGAGATCCTTGCCTTATTCCCAATATTGAGAAAACATTCAGATTTTCACCATTAAAAATGATGCCAGCTGTAGGTTTTTGTAGATGCTCTTTATCAGGGCATCTGATAAATGCTGTATCCATTATTGAGAGTGAGGTATTCAGTTCAGTTCAGTTGCTTAGTCATGTCTGACTCTGCGACCCCATGAATCACAGCACGCCAGGCCTCCCTGTCCATCACCAACTCCCGGAGTTCACTCAGACTCATGTCCATCGAGTCGGTGATGCCATCCAGCCATCTCATTCTCTGTCGTCCCCTTCTCCTCCTGCCCCCAATCCCTCCCAGCATCAGAGTCTTTCCCAGTGAGTCAACTCTTCGCATGAGGTGGCCAAAGTATTGGAGCTTCAGCTTCAGCATCAGTCCTTCCAATGAACACCCAGGACTGATCTCCTTTAGAATGGACTGGTTGGATCTCCTTGCAGTCCCAGGGACTCTCAAGAGTCTTCTCCAGCACCACAGTTCAAAAGCATCAATTCTTCGGCGATCAGCTTTCTTCACAGTCCAACTCTCACATCCATACATGACCACTGGAAAAACCTTAGCCTTGACTAGACGGACCTTGGTTGGCAAAGTAAATGTCTCTGCTTTTTATTATGCTATCTAGGTTGGTCATAACTTTCCTTCCAAGGAGTAAACGTCTCATTAGTCCCCAACAATTATGCACATATTTGGGGGCTCTATTCAGTTCAGTTCAGTCGCTCAGTTGTGTCCGACTCTTTGCGACCTCATGAATCACAGCACACCAGGCCTCCCTGTCCATCACCAACTCCCGGAGTTCACTCAGACTCATGTCCATTGAGTCGGTGATGCCATCCAGCCATCTCATTCTCTGTTGTCCCCGTCTCCTCCCATCCCCAATCCCTCCCAGCATCAGACTCTTCCAGTGAGTCAACTCGTCGTATTAAGTGTGTATATATTTGTTATACTGTCTGGATGAATGACCTTTTAGTTATAAGATGTTCCTCTCTGCCTCAATTAGTACTTTTTTTGGTCTTAAAGTCTGTTTTGTTTAGTATCAGTGTAGCTACTCCAGCCGTCTATGGTTAGTATTTGCATGCAATATCTTTTTCCATCTTTTTAGTTTCAGTCTATTTGTGTCTTTGAATCTAAACTGGTTCTCTGGAAGGCAGTATTTAGTTGATGATGTTTTATATCCATTTTGACGGCAACTCACAGGTTTTTTGACTAAAGAAGCATGTTTTTCTCTAAGGAAGGTTATTCTTTCAAAACACACATACAACTTTGGGATACGGAGCAATAAGAGAGCAGAAAAGACACCCTTCAGCCAGACTAACCCTGGCAATCACTACAGAGACAGATGGAGCCATATTTCTCTTGTCTGATCCAGTAACCTACCTCTCAGCCACTGCTAGCAGCCGTTCTGGCCTAAAGGTACCTTCGGTGTCAATGTACATGGCCTTTCCTTCACCTCCACCTCGGTCAATTGGAAGCTAGAGAGAAAAAGAACATGACACTGTACTTCTAATATAACTGAACAACTTCCTCCTGATGGTCCTATAATTGCTTCCGCTCCCAGTAAAGCAAAAGGAAAAATACTTTAAAGTGACAATAAGATCTAGGGAGGAGACACTCACTTCTGAGAGAAGTACATCTAGTAGTAGGTATGGAGGTCATTGTGAGGCTAGAGACTGGCCAGAGTTGAAGAGTGCTTGGAAATATATACCAAAGTAGGTGATAAAATTCTTTTTTTTAAACACATACACCTCTTCCAATTAAAAACAAATTTCTATCATTGTATACCAGCAAAAGACTGATCAAGTCTCTCAAGGCAATTTGGAAGATCATTTACTTAGCTTTAATAAGCAAGAGACTCTGATCCAATACCCAATTCATTTTATCATATCCAGACCACACTTAAATGAGCAGAGCTCATATTTACTGAGCAGAGTTCATTCCTTTGGGTTGCTGAAGGAAACTGGCAAATACCCCAGGGGCATCCCTAGCACATTTAATAGGTGCTTGCTCCAATAGTACACATAGATATTGAAAATAAACAAATGTAGAAAAGGAAAAATAATCAGAATTTTTTTAAAAAAGAAAGAAAGTGGAGGAATGCCAGGAAAACTGTCTCATGAGCTGTTCAGGGAAATCTGTTTTAGGCTACCTATCCCATACCAGATATTGAGTTCTACAAATTTTAAGTGAATGTTGCTAAATGGTAGTTTCCACCCTTGAAATCTACTTTGGAACCTTTAAATTCTGAGGAAAATCCCTTACAAAGGTTTACATTAAGTGCCTGGTAGTGCCAAAATTTTGTCTTTTCCGATTTCTGAGAAAAAGGATTTTTTTCAAAATTACAAAAGTACTACATGCTTGTATTAAAAATTCAAGCAATATAGAAATAAGTAGAGTGGAAAAAAAAAAAACCACAAAAATTTTTTCTTTAAAAACTCCCATCTCCCAGGAGTCATCTCCTAGATCATTTTCTGTGCATTTTCATGTAAACACTTTTAATATATGTGATTCTGCCACTTGCTATGTGACCCTGAGAATATTAATTCCCAGTTTTTACATTTTGTGTAAAATGTAATAAAACCTACCCATGGCACTGTTTTGAAGATTAGATAATTCATGCTAAGTGTTTAGCACAGTGCCTGACATATAGAAGGCATCTGGAAGACTCAAGCTATCCTCTACCTCTAGGGCACTGACTTTAGCATATACTCAATTACAGAAGGCTTCCTTAATTTGGAAAGGGGAAAATGATTATGTTGTCATTTGGTAGGCTGGCAGATAGAATTTTTCAAACCATAGGAATTCGTGGAAATAGCAAAAGATATATATACAACAGAAAAATGTCTTCAGAAAGCAGAAACTGCCTTGGTTTTTGGGGAGGAGAAAATCTTGACATTCAGGGGGTTAAGTCCATAGGAACTCAAATGAATGAGGTTCTCCCTTCTCTCTTGCATCTTTAGTACTAGCACCAGGAGTTCTCTTCCAGCTAAATAGACCTCCGTGGGCAGAAGGGAGGCCATGAGTGTCTGGACAGGGCATTGGTAGGCAGACTGATAGCAGAGAAGTGGACTGCTGGCCCGGTCACAGGGGGATGGACTATGTGTTGTATGCCCCTGGTCATTGTCTCCTCTGCCATCTCGTGTTGCTGGGCTGACCACCAAGGTAGCTATTTGTAATAATTGCTTAGTACCATAAGCAGAGACATCACTTTGCCGACAGAGGTTCATATAGTCAAAGCTACGGTTTTTCCATTAGTCATGTATGGATGTGAGAGTGGGACCATAAAGAAGGCTCAGTGCTGAAGAACTGATGCTTTTGAACTGTGGTGTTGGAGAAGACTTTTGATAGTCCCTTGGACTGCAAGGAGATCCAACCAGTCCATCCTAAAGGAAATCGGCCCTGAATATTCACTGAAAGGACTGATGCTGAAGCTGAAACTCCAATACTTTGGCCACCTGATGCGAAGAGCTGACTCATTGGAAAAGACTCTGATGCTGGGAAAGATTGGAGGCAGGGAAGGGGATATCAGAGGATGAGATGGTTGGATGGCATCACCGACTCGATGAACATGAGTTTGAGTAGTTTCCGGGAGTTGGTGATGGACAGGGAGACCTGGCGTGCTGCAGTCCCTGGGTCACAAAGAGTCGGACATGACTGAGTGACTCAACTGAACTGACATGTGAAACTTTCAACTTCTGATGGGTTTATCAGGATGTTACCCCATGACATATCAAGGAAGATCTGTAATGCCATTTTGTTCAAAATACCTAAAACTATAATAAAACCTCAAAAGATTAAAACAAGAGTTGGCCCATGGGAATGGGTCAGGTTCTAGTGTACTTTGTGGGCCAGCCACTCACTGGCTTTGAGGGTAAGCAGCCTGCCCTTGAGGTGAGGAAACATTGGGACCCACCTGAAAGGGGAAAAAGTGCTTCTCCAAACAGGGCTTGGAGGTGGAAAACAGTGAAAAGTTTACTCTTCTCTCTCTCTCACAGATCTTTTATTTTCAGAGATCCAGTGTTACTTCTCTGTAGACAACTTAGTTCCACATCTCTAAATACTGCTAGAAAATTTCACTTGGTCATCTCATCATCTCAAACCTACCATATACCTAATTTTGAAACTCATCTTTCCATAAAAACTCTCTCTCTCTCCCAAATACTTTTTTAGAGTTTGCCAAAGTAATATGTTGGGCTGAAGGGTATTTTTTATTGTCAATCATTAAGTGCTACACTTTATATCTTCTGTCTATATTCCTTCAGTGTCATTATTTTAGTTTAGTCCCGATCAGCTAGTGCTTATAATAATTATACCTCAGCTATCCTTAGCTCCTGCCTCTCCTTTCAGTTCATCAAACAAGTTGCTACCAGACTATTTCTGAAAATTTGCTCATGCTTCTTTTCCGTTGAAAAATGCTGAATGATCCCCACTCTCTATAGAATCAAGTCTACACTTCTTATACTTTGGTCAAGACCTCGTAAAATGGTCTTGATGTGTCCTTTTCAAAGGTTTGTCTCTTAGAACTTGTCCAAATACAACTTCTGAGCTAGGTAAATGGGGTTATTTTGTCTTATTATGTTATGCTCCCCTGTCTCTGCTCTGTTCGTACCATTCCATATAGTTAAATGCTTTTTAGTTTATTTACCTGGTCAAATTTATTTATTTATTTATTTAGGTAAAGAAGTGGATTTATTTAGAGAGAAACACACTCCACAGAGGGTGGCCTCGAGATGTGGTGTGGTTAGCTTTTTTTTTTTTAAATTTTTTATTGGAGGCTAATTATTTTACAATATTATATTGGTTGGTTTTGCCATACATTGACATGAATCCGCCCCGGGTGTACATGAGTTCCCCCTCCTGAACCTCCCTCCCACCTCCCTCCTCCCTTTATCCTCCCTCTGGGTCATCCCCGCACACCAGCCCTGAGCATCCTGTAACATGCATCAACCCTGAACTGGCGATTCGTTTCACATATGATAATATACATGTTTCAATGCCATTCTCCCAAATCATCCCACCCTCACCCTCTCCCACAGAGTCCCAAAGACTGTTCTATACATCTGTGTCTCTTTTGCTGTCTCGTATACAGGGTTATCATTTGCATCTTTCCAAATTCCATATATATGCATTAGTATACTGTATTGGTGTTTTTCTTTCTGGCTTACTTCACTCTACCTGGTCAAATTTAGCATTCTGCAGGATCCTGGTCTCACCTCTTTTTCCCATAAAGTATTCAGTGATTACTCTAGTGTGATGTAATCCTGTTTCTTCCTTACATACTTATGCTACTTCCCCTATATTTTTAATTTTATAATATATCAGCATGCCTTAGGACATGTAATTCAATCATCTCCATTCATCCCAGTATTTACTGAGCACTGACTCAGGCACTAGCAGTACAGTAGAGAACAAGTCAGTAACTACAAGCCAGGTACTACTTTAATGAGTTTTAAGAGCATGGGCTCTGAAGTTGGGTTTGATTCCTGTAGCTACTACTTAAATGTGATATGATCTTCAGTTCAGTCAGTTCAGTTCAGTCGCTCAGTCGTGTCCGACTCTCCGCGACCCCATGAATCACAGCACGCCAGGCCTCCCTGTCCATCACCAACTCCCGGAGTACACTCAAATTCATGTCCACAGAGTCGGGGATGCCATCCAGCCATCTCATTCTCTGTCGTCCCCTTCTCCTCCCGCCCCCAACCTTTCCCAGCATCAGAGTCTTTTCCAGTGAGTCAACTCGTCGCATGAGGTGGCCAAAGTATTGCAGTTTCAGCTTTAGCATCAGTCCCTCCAATGAACATCCAGGATTGATCTCCTTTAGAATGGACTGGTTGGATCTCCTTGCAGTATAAGGGACTCTCATCTTAGGAATTGTTTAACTCACTGTGTCTGTTTCCAAATCCATCCTAGCAAAGCATACAAAGAAGAAACAGAAGGCGTCTAGGGAAGTTTTTTCCCTAATGTAGGAGATACTAGGCATGCTTGTATAACAATGAAAATAACTTAATAGAGAGGTAGACCAGAAAATAGAAGGAGCAGAGTCCTTGGAAAAGTGGCAAGGCATGGTAACCAGATCACATTGGTAGGACCTTTGAGAGGAAAAGAGACACTCTCTATTTAAACCCAAGATAAGAAAAGGTGGCTATAGACAGATGGATTTACCTCACACCAGTCAGAATGGCCCTCATTAAACAGCCTACAAATAACAAATGCTGGGGAAGGTGTGGAGAAAAGGGAACCCTCCTACACTGTTGGTAGGAATGTAAATTGGTATAGCCACTATGGAAAACAGTATGGAGGTTCCTCAAAACACTAAAAATAGAGTTATCATATGCTCCAGCAATCCTACTCTTGGGCATATACCCACACAAAACTTTAGTTCTAAAAGATACATGCAACCCTATGTTCACAGCAGCACTATCATAACAGCTAAGACATGGAAATAACCTAAATGTCCACTGACAGATGAATGGATAAAAAAGCTGTGTATATATACAATGGAATACTACTTCATGGATTAGTATACGTATATACAATGGAATACTACTCAGCCATAAAAATGAATGAAATACTGCCATTTGCAGCAACATAGATGGACCTAGAGATTATCATACTAAATGAACTAAGTCTGAAAGAGAAAGACAAATACCATATGATATCACTTACAAGTAGAATCTAAAATGACACAAATGGACTTATCTACAAAACAGACACAGAGAACACGGGAGGGGGATGCTGGGGATGGAAAGATTGGGACTTTGGGATTAGCAGTTGCAAAGTATTATACAGAATGGACAAACAAGGTCCTACTATACAGTACAAGGAACTACATTCAATGTTCTGTTACAAGAGACTTCCCTGGGGATCCAGTGGCTAAGAACCACCATGCAATGCAAAGGGCATGGGTTCGATCCTTCACTGGAGAACTAAGATCCCACATGCTGTGAGGCAATTAAGCCTATGAGCCACAACTAGAGCCCGCATGCTCTGGAACCTGCGCAATGCAACTACCTAGCCTGCGTGCCAGAACTAGAGAGTCTGTGCGCCACAATGAAAGATCCTACCTGATGTAACAAACAAGATCCCGCATGCTGCAACTAAGACGTAATGCAGCCAGATAAATAAATAAAATCCTGTGACAAACCACAATGGAAAAGAATATGAAAAAGAATGTATATATTAGTATAACTGAATCATTTCACTAGATAGCAGAAATTAACATAACATCGTAAATCAACTATACTTCATAAAATTTTTATAAAAGCTATGTGAGTTTATAGTTTTGATGTGAAGAACAGTTTAGATTAATTTGGCTAAGAGTGAGGCTGCAGAGAAGCAAGAAAGTTTGAGGAAAAAGGACAAATTACGAGATTCTTACTGAGTGGGGGAAAACATTGCCTAAATGAAAAATGTTCAGTAGATCTGCCAAGCAGCATTGAATGTTAAAGTCTGTCATCTTAAATTTAAAGTGAGGTCAATCAGCTTTGTGCTCAGATTTTTCTCTAGTATGATCAGCTATTGGGGAAATCAGGTACTGAAAACATAGATAGGGTTCATCTAAGAATGGCATCTCTTCAGATAGGGAATGTAAATCTCAGGGTATCTGTAAAGGAATGACTTTAATGAAGAATCATAAATCTAAACTAGTGAAGAGGGCAGAAAAAGCCAGGAGAGGCCTAGTGGACAGCAAGAAAATATGTGGAATTAATAATCTGATAAGCGTCCAAGCTGTCTGGAAGTCTTACAGCAGCGATCTGTCTTCTAACTAGTTACAGCGTTCTTTTTCTTTTTCGGCTGAGTCATGCAGCATGCACAGGTTCAATACCCAACCAGGAATCGAAACTGTGCCCCCTGCAGAGGAAGTTCAGAGTCTTAACCACTGGACCTGCCAGGAAAGTACCCCCAGCATTTTTGAAGACAAAGAAAGTGCTTTTTTTGTCCATGCTAACAGATGCTTGCCAGCAGCAGGAATCAACTCATTCTTGCAGAGCCCCAATAGCTCACCTGGCATGTTACAGCCAATGTATGACAAATCTGGGTCTTCCCAGTTCGGAATTCTCCAAACATCTCTGTGATGGATCCAGTCTCAATTCCTCCTAAAAAAAGAAACATCTCTTAGCACAATACAAATGTTAGAAACATAACCATAGAAACGTCCCAGTAGCTCATCAGAAATATGTTTACATAATTTAGAGACCCAGTCTTCAATAAGCAGTAATTTTAAAAATACTTCATTTGAAAATAATTCTAGACTCATAGACAACTGCGAAGAAATATAGAGGTTCCATTCATTCTTCATCCAGCCTCCCCTAATGTTAATGTTTTATATAATTATAATATAGTATAAATATCAGAAAATTGACACCCATGCAATCCACAGAACTTGTTCCGATTTCTCCAGCTATACATGCACTCATTTGTGTGCGTGTGTGTAGTTCTATGCAATTTATCACATTTGTAGCTTCATGTAAGTAGAACCACAACCAATATACAGAATAATACCATCACAAGTCAATAAGCAGTCATTTAAAAAATAAATTATAGATAATATCTAACATTTACAAATATCTTCTGTGTATCTGACATTGTGCTATCGATTCATTTAATTCCAATAACTTATAAGGTAGGAAGCTTTTTTTGACCTCAATATGAGGTCAAAGATAAGACCTTACCTTCTTCAATAAGATAAGAACATTGAGGCATAGAATATAATAAGTAATCTGCACCATGTAATATGGCCAGTAAATGCTAAGAGGGGGAACAGGAGGGAAAGCAAACGCTCAAATCTGAGCGTGATTCCTGAATTCACGCTATTTTGTGCCTGAAAAAAAAAGAAACTTAAATGATCAAATATCTGGGGAAGCAATAAGAACCAAATCTAACACTAAAATTTAGGACAGCTATGCTTTCAAAAGTTCAAAAACTTTACAGCTTTTCATCGAGTCCTGAAAATTAGTGTGCACCACAATGTACTGATACTACAATGTAGTATTTTAACCAGCCAGCAGGTTTTCTACCTTGTGGTAGAGTAAAAGGTTATATTATTTCTTTAGGCAGAGGGAGATGACTCTCAAGAATGCAATTATTAACTGGAGATTAAATTATTGAATTGGCAGATAATTTTAGTATTTTTAAAGTCAAGCCTCACCCTTCAGTCTTACTGAATACTTTCCTTCATTTCTTAATTCTATCTAACACATAAACATGAACCAAATATTTTAGTTATGTTCTATAACCTGGATGCTTTGCTAACCGTAGTTCATGACATAGGATAAAATATTACGATACCTTGAAGCAGTTTGTCAAGTTCTTTGGAGCCAGTAGTAATCTGTATGATCTCAGATCGCCTTTGGTGGAACTCAGTTGCAGTGGTGAAACCCATTGGAACTAATTTAGCTGCCTCAGTCTGGGGAAAAATAAGAAATGTCAAACTGATAAAATACACTCAGTAAAATAAGAATCAGGCAAGTAGTGGGAAGAGATAACATCTAACAAAATTTCCAGAACGATTTCTCTTTAAAAAGTTATCAAAACACTCGTAAGTTCTAGTTCTAGGATTATTTTCTCTCTGGCAAATAAAGGATAAACTAATTTAGAGACTCGAAGAAGACTGGCAATTGTTTAACTGTCAATTCAAATAATACACCCATGTAGTTAAAAACAACAAACTGACAGACCAACACACACATAGTCTGCCTGACAATATGGTACAAAGTTCAATGTATTTAAACCTTTGTTTCCTGTTCAACCACAGAATGTATCTCTTAACTTTCTACTTTGTTAAATGAGGACATTTGTCCTTTGATCTTTGCTCCCTCATCTACTTTTCCATCTCTGTCAACTGTACATTTTCTTTTACCCTGTCAGGTTTAGAACATTTAATCCGACTTTGTAGTCACTGATAAGCCATTAATGATCAGTCTATAGGTTGATTCCAAAATTTAAAAATAAAAGCTTTCAGATACATAGAGATTAAACATTATATTCCTAAATAAGCAATGACCCAAAGAAGAAATCATGATGGAATTTAGAAGATTCACTGAAATAAATGAAATTAACACAAAACACACCAAAACTTATGGGATGTAGCAAAAGCAGTACTTAAAGGGAGATTTATAGCTGTAAACACCTATATTAGAAAGATCTTGAATCAATAGCCTAATCTTCCCACCTTAAGTTACTGAAAAAAGAGCAAACTAAACATAAAGCAAGCAGAAGGAAGAATATAAAACTTGAGTGGAAACTAGTGAAATAGAGAATAGAAATACAATAGAGAAACATATTAAAACAAGAAGTTGCTTCTTTGAAAAAAATCAACAAAATTGATTTAAAAAGAATCAAATCACTAAAATCAGAAATGACAGAGGGGACATTACTACAACCCTGACAAAAATAAATCTATGCCAATAGATTAAATAATTTACAAGAAACACAGAAATCCCTAGACAGACATAAACTATCAAAACTCACTGAAGTAGAAAAAGAATCCAAGTCCAGGCCCCAACTAATGAGCCAAACTTGAATCTAAATTCAGTAAAATAAACTGAATCTAATGAAAGAGAGAAAGAACAGAGGGAGAGAGGAAGGAAGGAAGGAAATTAAAAGAAAGAGAAACAGGAAGAGAAAGAGAAAGTGGGAGAAGAGAGAAAAAGAGAGAGGGAGGGAAGAGAAAATCTGGATAAATCTACAGCAAGGAGAGATTAAACTTGTAATTTAAAAACTTTCCACAAAGGGAAAAAACTACTGAAAAGGTGAATAGTGGACTTGCTTTATTCTCTAAACTTCTCTATATGTTTAATACTTCACTTAAAAATTGATTATAACGTTTGTATTATAGTTATTGCAGAACCAAATCGTGTGCTAGAAATACAATTCTTTCACTAAGGTTCCAATGTTAACAAATGATGTCTCTCAAAGTTATCTGTCAAGTTCAAATAAATTTTTTTAAATGCCACTAGTTTCAAAATCATGCTCCATTTTCCCTTGCTTTTATATCTGAGCCATCTCTTTCTCTAGTATTCTCTGACTTTATCACTTCACAAAATCTCCACTCTCAGTCTTACTATGTATTCTACTGACGTCTTTCCCCTAAAGACATCCTTTCCTTCTTTCTCCAAATGGGGCTGTCTGCTCTTTCACTGGCTACCTGACATAGAGCCACTCCAACCTAGATCCTATGTTTTCTACCCTGATTTTAGTAAAGCATATCTTCAAGTATTGATAACTTCCTAAGAAAGAATAGATAAGAGCAAAATGTTCTGAATTCTTGTATTTCTGAAAATGCTGTATTCTGCCCTAACACTGAGTGAGTAATATTGTTACCAACAGAATTATAGGTTTAAAACCATTTATCCTCAGAATTTTGAAGGGATTGCTCTACTAGCTTCTACCACCTGGATTTCTAATAAGAAACGTGCTATCTTTCTAATTTTTGTTCCTTTAGAGGTCACTTACTTTTTTTTCTCTGAAATCTTTCAGTCTTCTCTTTATAACTGGTATACTGAAAATTTCACACTCTGGAGTCCAGGTGTGGGTCTTTGACATTTTGTGGGGCCTTAAGACTTCTGTTTGCCTTTAGCTCTGGGAAAGCTTATATTATTTTTTTAAGAATTTCTTTCCTTCATTTTCCCCATAACTTCTACCAATCTTTAGGATAAATGAAGATCAATGAAAATTATAAAATAAGAATACTAAAGAAAGGGTAGAAGAAACTGTAAGCCAATATAGAACTGTAGTTTAATAAATGCTAAAATATTTAGAGGGAAATGTACTGCAACTTTCCTTAAAAAGCACAAAAAGAGCCAAGATGTACTGATGGCTAGAGAAATAAACAGATAGATGATAAAGCAAGTATACTAAAATGTTAATAGTAGTGTCCAGGTGGTGGGTAAATGAGTGTTCACTGCAAAATTCTTTCAACTTTACAGTAAGTTCAAAACTTTACTTAAAAATGTGGAAGGAAAATATTAAACTCATAAAAGGAGATGTTATCACTTCTTGTCATTTAACCCCTACACTTTCTAGTCTATGAGCTCTTCAGTTCAGTTCAGTCGTTCAGTCGTGTCTGACTCTTTGCGACTCCATGAATCGCAACATGCCAGGCCTCCCTGTCCATCCAACTCCTGGAGGCCACCCAAAGCCATGTCCATTGAGTCAGTGATGCCATCCAACCATCTCATCCTCTGTTGTCCCCTTCTCCTCCTGCCCTCAATCTTTCCCAGCATCAGACTCTTTTCCAGTGAGTCAACTCTTCCTATCAGGTGGCCAAAGTATTGGAGTTTCAGCTTCAACATCAGTCCTTCCAACGAACACCCAGGGCTGATCTCCTTTAGGATGGACTGGTTGGATCTTCTTGCAGTCCAAGGGACTCGCAAGAGTCCTCTCCAAAACCACAGTTCAAAAGCATCAATTCTTCAGCGATCAGCTTTCTTCACAGTCCAACTCTCACATCCATACATGACCACTGGAAAAACCATAGCCTTGACTAGACGGACCTTGGTTGGCAAAGTAATGTCTCTGCTTTTTAATATGCTGCCTAGGTTGGTCATAACTTTCCTTCCAAGGAGTAAGCATCTTTTAATTTCATGGCTGCAATCACCACCTGCAGTGATTTTGGAGCCCAGAAAAATAAAGTCAGCCACTGTTTCCACTGTTTCCCCATCTATTTGCCATGAAGTGATGGGAATGGATGCCATGATCTTAGTTTTCTGAATGTTGAGCTTTAAAGGAACATATTATAACCAATATGAAATTGGAAGTAAAAACCATGCCAACTGCATAGTCTGGCAGAACTTTACTTCTTTTGTTTATATAATAAGCTTGCTTTCATCTGTCTTATATCCGTAGGAATTTTCAATGTCTGACAAAGAGTTTTTTTTTAATGTCTGACAAGGCATAAGCAAAGGTCAGTATTCAGTGAGTCACAAAAACTGATACCCAGAAAGAAACAACAAACAGACTTTAGGGACACGTACTGGCTTAACAGTATCACAATCTTTCAAAGAGGTATTCAGTTCAGTCGCTCAGTCGTGTCCGACTCTTTGCGACCCCATGAATCACAGCACGCCAGGCCTCCCTGTCCATCACCAACTCCCGGAGTTCACTCAAACTCACGTCCATCGAGTCGGTGATGCCATCCAGCCATCTCATTCTCTGTCGTCCCCTTCTCCTCCTGCCCCCAATCCCTCTCAGCATCAGATCAGGTATTCAGAATTCTTACTTATTCAATTAAGTCACCACTTCAATAAGATTTATTTATTTGAGCAACCCAATAAATGACAACTTCATACTTCCATAGATGGCAACATCTTTACTCTAAGGATTTAAATTAAGAATTACTTATGATATTTGCATCCTGAATGAATTAATACTATAAAATAACAGCCTTGTTGCTGCTGCTGCTGCTAAGTCGCTTCAGTCGTGTCCGACTCTTTGTGACCCTATAAACGGCAGCCCACCAGGCTCCCTTGTCCCTGGTATTCTCCAGGCAAGAACACTGGAGTGGGTTGCCATTTCCCTCTCCAATGCGTGAAAGTGAAAAGTGAAAGTGAAGTCACTCAGTCATGTCCGACTCTTAGCAACCCCATGGACTGCAGCCTACGAGGCTCCTCCATTCATGGGATTTTCCAGGCAAGAGTACTGGAGTGGGGTGCCATTGCCTTCTCCTAGCACTTAAAAATTCAAAGCTCTTAGTATAATACCTGATAAAACAGAATTTACTGGGTTGTATATATAATATATGAGATATTAAAATAAATCTCAGATATTGTCCATCAGACTAGGTTATGCGGTAGAACTACATGCACTGAAGCTGCAGGAAGCATTTTTTGAAGATTCTTTAGCTTTTGAAGTTGATTTTTTTCAGAGAAAGTTTCTGTGAAACTATAACAGCCATCAACATGAAACTATAAAATATAATTTTATAAATTAAACACTTGCTTTACATTACAGCAAAGCTAATCAAACTCTGTAACTACATAATGGTGATCTGTGGTCAGCAATCTTTGATGTTACTATAATTGTCTTGGGGTGCCACAAACTACACCTATAGAAGACAGTGAACTTAACTGATAAACGTGTGTGTTTTGACTGCTCTACCTACTGACCATATCCCCATCTCTCTTCCCCTCTCAGGTCTCCCTGTTCCTTAAGACATAACCATATTGAAATCAGGTTAATTAATAACCCTACAATGGGCTTCTCTGGTGGCGCAGATGGTAAAGAATCCACCTGCAATGCAGGAGACCTGGGTTCGACCCCTGGGTTGGGAAGATCCCCTGGAGGAGAGCATGGCAATCCACTCCTATATTCTTGCCTGGAGAATCCCCATGAACAGAGGAGTCTGGCAGGGTACAGTCTAAGGGGTTGCAAGAGTTGAACAAGACTCAGCAACTAAGCACAGCACAGCACAATGGCCTTCAGGTGTTCAAGAGAAAGGAGTGAACCTGTACATCTGTCACTTTAAAGAAAAAAACTAGAAATGACTTGGTTTAGTGAGGAAGGCATGTCAAAAGCTGAAATAGGCTGAAAGCTAGGCCTCTTGTGCCAAACCGTTAACCAAGTTGTGAAAGCAAAGGAACTTCTTGAAGGAAATTAAAAGCACTACCCCAGTGAATACATGAATAGTAAGAAATAGCCTTATTGCTAATATGAAGAAAATTTTAGTGGTTTGGGTAGAAGATCAAAGTAGCCATAATATTCCCTTTGGCCAAAGCCTAGTCCAGAGCAAAGTCCTACTCTCTTAATTCAGGGAAGGCTAAGGGAGATGAGAAAGCTGCAGAAGAAAAGTCTGGAGCTAGCAGAGGTTGGTTCATGAGGTTTAAGGAAAAAAGCCATCTCCATAACATTTAAGAGCAAGGTGAAGCAGCAAGGGCTAATGTAGCAGCTGCATCAAATTATCCAGAAGATCTAGCTAAGATAAAGAATGAAGGTGGCTACACTAAACAGATTTTCAGTGTAGACAAAATAACGTTATACTGGAAGAAGATGCCATCGAGGACTTTCATAGGTACAGAAGAGAAGTCAATGCCTGGCTTCAACAATTTTCAAAGAATCAGCTGGCTCTCTTTTTAGCAGCTAATGCCACTGGTGACTTTAAGTTGAAGCCAGTGTTCACTTACCATCCTAAAAGTCCTAGAGCCCTTAAGAATTATGCTACATCTATTCTGCTTGTGCTCTATAAATGCAACAAGTCTGGAGGATGGCACACCTGTTTAAAACATAGTTTACTGAATATCTGAAACCCACTGTTGAGACCAATTGCTTAGGAAAGATCCTTTCAAACTATTATTGCTCACTGACAACATACCTGGTTACTCAAGAGCTTTGGCTATGCACACGAGATTTAATGTTGTTTTCATGCCTGCTAACACAATATCCATTCTGCACCCTGTGAATCAAGGAGTAATTCTGCCTTTCAAATGTTATTATTTAAGAAACGCATCTTGTAAGACCACAGTTGTCATAGACAGTGATTCCTCTGATGCATCTGGGCAAAATGAGTTGAAAATCTTTTGGAAAGGACTCACCATCCTAGATGCCATTAAGTACATTTGTTAAAAAAAGAAAGTACTAGAGAAAAAATAAAAGTAAATTAGTGGTTCATGGGAAAAGGTCAAACTGTCATTTAACAGTAGCCTGAAAGAAGTTGATTTTCACTCTCATGGATGACTCTGACAGGTTCAAGACTTCAGCTGCTGCTGCTGCTAAGGTGCTTCAGTCGTGTCCAACCCTGTGTGACCCCATAGACGGCAGTCCACCAGGCTCCCCCGTCCCTGGGATTCTCCAGGCAAGAACACTAGAGTGGGTTGCCATTTCCTTCTCCAACTCTCGAAAGTGAAAAGTGAAAGTGAAGTTGCTCAATCATGTCCGACTCTTACCGACCCTATGGACTGCGGCCCACCAGGCTCCTCCATCCATGGGATTTTCCAGGCAAGAGTACTGGAGTGGGGTGCCATTGCCTTCTCCAAAGACTTCAGCAGAGGAAGTAAAAACAGGTGTGGTGGAAATAGCAAAAGAACTAAAAGTGGAGCCTGAAGTTGTGGCTGAAACACTGCAGTATCATGATGAAACTTTCATGGATAAGGAGCTTCTTCTTATGGATAAGCAAAGGGTGGTTTCTTGAAATGGAATCTACTGGCAAAGATACTGTGAAGATTGGTGACATGACAACACAAGATTTAGAATATGATATAAACTTGGTTGATAAAGCAGTGGCAGTGCTTGAGAAGGCTGATGCCAATCTAGACAAATTTCTGCTGGGGATAAAATGCTATAAAATAGGACTCCCCCCCTCCCCCCCCAAAAAAAATAGGACTTCCCTGGTGGTCCAGTGGTTAAGAATCCATCTGCCAATGCAGAGGACACGGGTTTAATCCCTGGTCTGGGACCATTCTACATGCCATGGGGCAACTAAGCCCACGCACTTAGGGCCCATGTTCTGCAACAAGAGAAGCCAATGAAAAGTCCATGCACTGCAACTACAATAGCCCTCATGCAGCAACAAATGCCCAGTGCAGCCAAAGCATTAAACAAATAAAAATTTTACAATGCTATCAAATAGCATTGCACATTACAGAGAAATCATTCATGAAAGAAAGGAAGATTCAATCTATGTGGCAAACTTCACTGTGGTCTCATTTTAAGAAATTGCTGCAGCCACCCCAACCTTCAGCAACCACCACCCTGATCAGTCAGCAGTCATAAATGTCAAGGAAAGACTCTAACCAACAAAAAGAATATAAATTGCCGAAGGCTCAGATGATGCTTAGCACTTTTTAATAATGAAGTATTTTTAAATTAAGGTATACACATTGTTTTTGTAGATCTAATACTATTGTATAGTTAACAGACTACAAAATAGTGTAAACATAATTTTTATAGACAATGGGAAACCAAAAAATTTGTGTGACTTGCTTTACTGTGATATTTGCTCTGTTGTGGTGGTCTGGAACCTAACCTGCAATTATCTCCAAGGTATAGCCTGTAAATTCCAAAGGATAAAATACATAAAATAAAATGTAATCACAGGGTACTATGAGTGTTAAAGGAATATATGAAGCAATAAAAATGAATAGTAGCTGCAAGACATTGGAGGGAAATAAGAAAGTATCACAGTATATCAGGATGAAAATAACTGGATTCTAGTCTTAGTTCTGCAATCAACTGCATAACGTTGGATAAATAACTGAACCACTGTGCCTAAGTTTCCTTATCTGTAAGGCAGAGATAACACTGGTCCTACCTCTCTCTCCCAGTGTCGGTACAAAGGGCAAGTGAGAATACTGTGTATACAAAAGGGATGGGATTTCAAAGTTAAAGTGCTATAAGGGAACTCTGCTCAATATTCTATAATAACCTGTACTGGAAAAGAATCTGAAAAAGAATGGATACTGTATACGTACTTACATATGAATCACTTAGTTATATACCTGAAACACAACAAGGTAAACCAACTATAGTCTAATATAAAATTTCAATTAAAAAAGTTAAATTGCAATATAATATAAAGGATTATCACTACCTTATTTTGGTTAAGCCTGTAAAATCACTTTTACATCATTTACTAAAGTTAAAAATAACTAAGCATTAATGATTTGTAATCACACTTTCTTATTATTTAAGAATCTTGCTTATGGCTAGTTAATTAATAGACTGTACACGCTAGCATCCTAACATGACTGTAATATTCAAGCAATAAAAACAACTTTTCTATTTAAAGTAATACATGTTTAGGGGACTTTCCTAGTGGTCCAGTGGCTAAGAGTCCACCCTCCCAATGCAAGGCGCCTGGTTGTGATCCCTAACTAGATCACACATGCTGCAACTAAGACCCAACGCACACAAATTAAATAAATATTTTTTAAAAATAAAGTAATACAAGTCTATTATAGAAACTGCAGAAAGTTCAGAAAATTGAGGCAAAAACTGTTCACATTCTCACCATCCAAAAACAAGTGTTAATATTTTACTGTAGTTACCCCCAGTGTATATGCTGTATGTATATAAATACACACATTTAAAAAGATAAAGACATAAACACACAAACACATTTTTTAACCTGCTTTCTTATATCAGGAACATTTTCATATGCCAATGAATGTTCTTCAAAACTATTTTCAGTGGCTACATACTAATGAGTATATTTCTAAGGTGTGAAATTATAACATCCAGAAATGATAAGGCACACGTCACTCACGGCTGGTAGGAGTGCAAACTGGTAGTCAACTTGGCAGTATTTATGTCATACCCCCATGATATTGCAGTTCCCTAGGAAAAATCCCAGTTTATGCAAGGAGACATACAAAGATAATTAGCTGGTAATACAGTCACTTCTGGAAAAGCAAAGAGGGTGACACAACTGGGATGGAAGAAGGAAGACTGCCGTCTTCCACTGTAGACTCTTCCACACCACTCCCACTGCTGCCTCTCTTGGGCACACAAGCAGTACTTACCAGAATTTTATCAGCTTTGGCTTCACTAATCCCCTTAATATTTATTAGCTCCTTCTTTGGTGCATAGGCAACAGCCTCTACAGTATGAAATCCAGCTTCTTCCAATTTCTTCACATCATTGGCATTTATACCACATTGCTGCAAGTGAAGAAAACTACGGATAAATGTAAGCTTTGGTTCCCTCATCCGTTGAATGTGGATATTGGCCCTACTTATTTCACAGGGTTGCTTTTAACTGTGATATTATATGCAAAAGCTTTTAAAAGTATGCCCTACATATGATGCATTTCATAACAAATTACCAATCTATTATCAAAGGTATTCTCTTGGTGGCTCAGATGGTAGAGTCTGCTGTAACGTGGGAGATTTGGGTTTGATCCCTGGGTAGGGAAGATCCCCTGGATAAGGAAACGGCAACCCACTCCAGTATTCTTGACTGGAGAATCCCAAGGACGGAGGAGCCTGGAAGGCTACAGTCCACTGGATCACAGAGTCAGACATGATTGAGCGACTGCACTTTTTTTCACTTTTAACTCATTATCAAAACCAGTAGTTTTAAACTAGCACTATGTATATTAAAAGACTATTGTCATGAATTGGGATTAAACCTGTAACTAAACCTTTTGACTGGAACTCTAAATGAACTTTGAGACCTGGGCCCTAAAAGGTCACTTTAAACTGGTGCTTCCCAAAGTTTTCTACATCAAGCACACTTAAAGAATAATAAGTTTATAATAATAAACTTATATAATAATAACCTGGGTAAACAGATAAGACTGTCCCAGAGCTAAGGGGAGCATATCTTAGCATACCTTCTTTGTTGCCCAATAACTGGAAAGCTCTGCTTTAACAACTGATACTAAGAATGAGGAAAACTACTTTTGGTAGATTTACATGCCACTTCTCAAAAACAAATCACCCAAAGGCACTTCCTTCTCCCTATAAACAAAGTCAGCCTTGGTTTTATTAGCCACCGAAACCATGACTTTGGGGAAAGCATGCATTATTTAGCGGGAAAAGTATGTATCTGGGGTCAGGGAAGGTTTGGGAGAGGGAAGAGAAATAGTACATACCCCTAGAAACTGGATCTGTTATAAAGATTTAAGCAATAAGCAATACACATGTGTGGTTATAAGGATGTTCACTGAAACCAAAAGTTATGAGTCTGAATTCTCCAATGTGTTTAACAAACCTGTTTAAGTATCTTCTGAAGAACTGAAGCTTAGGTGGGGGATGGGAGGAATAGGCTTAAAGAGACAAGAATGAAGGTTTTCTCAGTAAACTCTCCTGATTCTTTCAGCCCAAGTCAATGGCACTCATTCTGGGGACCTCTGTACAATGTGCAGAAATAGTGCAAGGCCCCAGATTTGGTGCCTGATGTTCTTGTACAGAGTCTTGAACTCTCACACCTTAACCCCAAGCCAGTCTGTCTATGACAGCTGTCTTCTTAGTAACTTCACAGATCCAAGTTGGTAGAGAGAAGTTGTTCCTCTCCACTTCGTGCATAGCTGTCCCAGGCCACTGGAATTCCCTGGAATGGTAATTTCATACTTAGTACGAACAGCACAGGTTCTACCATGGGATCCTAGGGCTTCTTAGTTTCTGACAGCCAGTTCTAAGAAAGAAAAATGAAGTAGGTGAAGAATTCTTGACAAAAAAGGGACCTGGCAGATATGTTTAGCAACTGTCTTAAGTCCTTCCACAGGATCCTTGACAACTCTCCTGAAAACTCTAATCTGGATTTTAGTTTATGTAAAGGTTGTGATTCCTCCCAGTAGGTAGAACAATCTTATCCAGCATTATAATTCTAAAATTAGCAACCAAGCACATACCTCTAATCGAGAAACAGGTTGTGGACCAAAGTTTTCTTCTTCCACTGAAGTATCTGCGTTTGCTTCAAGCTGCATCTGCATAGCCATTACTCAGTGTTCAATACTGAAAAACACAGATGGCCATCAGAAAGAACACTAGAGAAAGTACAGACGTGCAAACATAGTTTTACAGTAAATCTCTTAAAGAATTACTTCCTAGGCTTTTCCTCTGGATATATAAATATATATATAGTATGTATAATATATTTTCTGAAAGAGACGGGAATACCAGACCACCTGACCTGCCTCTTGAGAAACCTATATGCAGGTCAGGAAGCAACAGTTAGAACTGGACATGGAACAACAGACTGGTTCCAAATAAGTAAAGGAGTATGTCAAGGCTGTATATTGTCACCCTGCTTATTTAACTTATATGCAGAGTACATCATGAGAAACGCTGGGCTGGAAGAAGCACTAGCTGGAATCAAGACTGCTGGGAGAAATATCAAAAATCTCAGATATGCAGATGCTGCTGCTAAGTCACTTCAGTCGTGTCCGACTCTGTGTGACCCCATAGACGGCAGCCCACCAGGCTCCCCTGTCCCTGGGATTCTCCAGGCAAGAACACTGGAGTGGGTTGCCATTTCCTTCTCCAATGTGTGAAAGTGAAGTCGCTCAGTCATGTCTGACTCGTAGTGACCCCATGGACTGCAGCCTACCAGGCTCCTCCATCCATGGGATTTTCTAGGCAAGAGTACTGGAGTGGCTTGCCATTGCCTTCTCCGGGACACCACCTTTATGGCAGAAAGTGAAGAGGAACTAAAAAGCCTCTTGATGAAAGTGAAAGAGGAGAGTGAAAAGGTTGGCTTAAAGCTCAACATTCAGAAAACGAAGATCACGGCATCTGCTCCCATCACTTCATGGCAAATAGATGGGGAAACAGTGGAAGCAGTGTCAGACTTTATTTTCTTGGGCTCCAAAATCACTGCGGATGCTGACTGCAGCCATGAAATTAAAAGACGCTTACTCCTTGGAAGGAAAGTTATGACCAACCTAGACAGCATATTAAAAAGCAGAGATATTACTTTGCCAACAAAGGTCTGTCTCGTCAAGAGCGGTTTTTCCAGTGGTCATTTATGGATGTGAGAGTTGGATTGTGAAGAAAGCTGAGCACCGAAGAATTGATGCTGTTGAACTGTGGTGTTGGAGAAGACTCTTAAGAGTCCCTTGGAGTGCAAGGAGAGCCAACCAGTCCATCCTAAAGGAGACCAGTCATGGGTGTTCATTGGAAGGACTGATGCTGAAACTCCAATACTCTGGACACCTGATGCAAAGAGTTGACTCACTGGAAAAGACCCCGATGCTGGGAGGGATTGGGGGTAGGAGGAGAAGGGGATGACAGAGGATAAGATGGCTGGATGGCATCACTGACTCGATGGACATGAATTTGGGTAAACTCTGGGAGTTTGTGATGGACAGGGAGGCCTGGTTTGCGATTCATGGGGTCTCAAAGAGTCGGACACTACTGAATGACTGAACTAACTAATAATATATTTTAGAAAACTTATGAATTTATGCCTAGCTAAAAAATTTATGGCATTTTGATTCTACTTGTTTGACTTAGTATGAACAGAATGCTAGATTTCTAATTAAAAAAAAAAGATATGCAATAAGTAACAAAAGTTTACTGTATAGCACAGGGAACTATAGTCAATATCTTGTAATAAATTACAATGGGAAATAAAGTGAAAAATAATATATGTATATATGTCTAACTGAATCACCTTTCTGTGCACTTGAAACATTGTAAGTCAACTATAGTTCAATAAAATATATATATTAAGAAAGAAAAATGACTACTAGGATTTTGGTTCAATCTCTGACCTTCCCATGGCAGGAAAAAGAAGAAATCCCTCATCAGCTTTCCCTTCCACCTAGACAGCTTAACTAGATGGACTATGTCCCCCAGTTCTCCTGCTTCATATTTCTTATAGGTAAGGGCCAAGTCTTATTTGTGTATAACTCATGACACATTATAAATGTTAGGTGTTTGTTAAATATTTGGCAACTGAATGCAGATTTTCCAGAACTCTACTTAAAAAAACCCCAAAACTGATTTAGGGTTAAACCGTTTCAGTTACACTGTTCCCTTCCAAGCAAGGAGGGTTTGGGGGTGATGAGAAAGGAGTGAAATGAACATACTGAATCACTGCCATAAATCTCCACTCCCGATACAGCAACAGTGGACTGAGATGAGATTTCTCCCCAACATAGGCAAGGATCATAGTTTGTAGTCCCACATTTTGCTTCCATTGTTATAAAAGTGTATGATATTTAAAGATCACCATTTTAACCAATTCCAGACTTCACTGAATGCACAAATGAATAAGTAACATGGAAGTACCCTGCTCAGTTTGAAATCTTCCACATAAGGCCAATACCAAAAGTCAGATTATTTTAATAGTTAAGACTGCACTGACTCAAAGAATGGAGAACAAAAAATTTTAATTATCTTCATGAGGTATTAGTAAAAGCAAACAAGTCTCGATGTCTACAAGGATAAATATACTTCAGTTCAGTTCAGTTCAGTCGCTCAGTCGTGTCTGACTCTTAAAGATAATGGCATCTGGTCCCATCACTTCATGGGAAATAGATGGGAAACAGTGGAAACAGTGTCAGACTTTATTTTTTTGGGCTCCAAAATCACTGTGGATGCTGATTGCAGCCAGGAAATTAAAAGACGCTTACTCCTCGGAAGGAAAGTTATGACCAACCTAGATAGTATATTAAAAAGCAGAGACATTACTTTGACAACAAAGGTCCGTCTAGTCAAGGCTATGGTTTTTCCAGTGGTCATGCATGGATGTGAGAGTTGGACTGTAAAGAAGGCTGATTGCCGAAGAAATGATGCTTTTGAACTATGGTGCTGGAGAAAAGACTCTTGAGAGTCTCTTGGACTGCAAGGAGATCCAACCTGGGTGTTCACTGGAAGGACTGATGCTAAAGCTGAAACTGCAATACTTTGGTCACCTCATGCGACGAGTTGACTCACTGGAAAAAATACTTAAGTCACACCAAAATAATCTGGACAATTTAACAATCAAGATAAATTTAATTCAAAAAATAACAGGTAAGGAATCTCCAGTCTTAGAGGCTTGACAGAAGGTGACCATTTGTTCTTGACTGGTTCAGGTGTAGTTCTCTTCGATGGCATGCTTAGCATAATGTGAGTTAATAATTCCAAATATCAGAATCATCTGAAGGCAACTTAAAGTGTCTTCCTTCATAATTTATGAAAAAGATGGCTTGAATTGTACACATAAGCAATAACCAAAAAGCAATAGGCTGAAAAACTGGACTATACTTAAATTTAGAAATTTTATCCATTAAAAGGCTATGGCTGGGACTTCTCTGGTCGTCAAGTGGCTAAGACTCCAAGCTCCCAATGCAGGGGGCCAGTGGTCGATCCCTGTTCAGGGAGCTAGATCCCACATACAGGAACTAATACCCAGTGCAGCCAAATAATTAAATAATTAAAAAAAAAAAAGGCTATGGCTTCCCAGGTGGTACAGTGGTAAAGAATCCACCTGCCAATGCAGGAGATGCAAGAGAAGTGGGTTCAATCCCTGGATTGGGAAGATCCCTTGGAGTAGGAAATGCGCCTGGAAAATTCCATGGACAGAAGAGACTGGAGGGCTACAGTCCACGGCAGTGGAAAATGTCAGAGGACTGGGACTTCCCTGGTGGTCCAGAGGCTAAGACTCTGCACACTCCCAGTGCAGAAGGCCCAGGTTTGATCCCTGGTTGGCGAACTACATTCCACATGCTGCAACTGAGACCAAGTGCAGCCAAATAAACAAACAAACAAAAAAAGCCAGATGACTGAGCGACTGAGCACATCTAATCAAAAGACACCACCGAAAGAAGGAAAGTAACACAGCAGTTGCGGGGGGGTGATATTTACCACAAATATAACTCAGGGCTGATAACGAGAATATATAAAGAATTCTTGCAAATCAGCAAGAAAGACAACCCAATAAAAAATAGACAAGAGATTTGAACAAGCACTTCACAAGATAAGATACTCAAATGGTTAATAAACGTATCAACAAATGCTCAACTTCATTAATAATCAGGAAAATTAAAATCACAAGATAATAGCTAAAATTTTAAAAGATCAACAACATTAACTATTAGCAAACGTATGGAACAACTGAACACTCATTCACCGCTGATTCGAGTGTACTGGTACTGTATTAAACATGGAAGGTGAAAACAGACAAATGCTTTGACCCAGGAATTTTCTCAGCCACCTTTGTCCTGAAAGCTAAAAACTAGAAATAATCCAGATATCTATCATAGGTATAATGAATAGGAATAAAACATAGCAACGAGAAAGTATTGCTAAATGCAGACACTTACGAACCTACAGAGACAACGTTGAGCAAAGCCAGACACAAAAATAGTCTTTCTTTATATAAAATTAAGAAACTGGCAAAATTAATCAATGGTTTTAGTAGTCAACACAGTGGTTACCTCTGACGAGAAGGGAGAGTATTAGAGAAGGGGGCACAAGGGAGGCTTCCGGGGGATGACAGCATTCTTTCTTGACCTGAGTGGTATGGTATATTCATTTTGTAATGACTCATGGAGCTGTACACACTTTTGATCTGTGCATTTTTCTATCTGTATACTACACTTGGCTTACAGGTTTAAGAAAAACAGGCATATGTCACTAGAGATCATTACCTGGACATCACGTAAACGGTCTTCGGCATTAGAAAAAGCAAATTATCTTACTGGCAACTGGTGCGTACTGTGGTAAGCAAAATTTCGTGTAATGGAAAGGGCACTGACCAGAAACCTGGAAACCGTGGTTCTGGCTTTAGAGCTGTGACTCTGTCACTACACGTCTCTGGATCTTGGATTCCGAAATGAAGGCCTCCCAAGGTTCCTCCCAGCTCTAAACACTAGAGTGCGCTTCTATTTTCCCCTCAGCGAACTGCGACGGTCGAAGCAGCCCGGACACGTCCCGGCTCCGCCCCGCCATTTCCGAATTTCTCACTGGGAGAAACGGAAGGGCCCCTAAGCCTGCTGCGGAGCTGGGGCCCAAATCTGGGCCTAAGCCTGGGTCTTGCTTATGCCGGGACGAACCTGGCGGTGGGAAGGAGCCGGTCTGCGCCTCATACTCACCTGGGCCTGCCGTGCTTTGCTATTCGCTAAGGCAGGCTGCACACTCCGACTGCCGTCTGCTGGACCCGCCCGCGCCCGATCCCGGACGGACTGTAGATCCCCTCGCTTGTGCCCCGCTTCTCTACTCCTTCGCTTCAGCCTTCTGCACAGAACCCAGACGAGTTTCAGCTTCCAACGGCGCTCCTGCGGCGCGTCTTGCCTCCTCTAAGGCCTCGGTCTCCAGCCGCAGCGCGCGCTCTGCCTACAGCTTTCGGAAATCCCGCCAAATCCTATTGGGCAAGGCCACGCCCGCGTCAACGTAACGTCTCCCCACCCTTCTCGGGCCCGCCTTCCAGCCTCTGAGACCACTCGTGAGACCGAGAGTTGGGCTCAAGGAACTTGAGCTTGCGGGATGCTGTGGGTTCCCGTCTTCTCTTTCTCCCTTAGGGCTAACCCTAAACTTGAGAGTTGCGTTTTTCTCACCCTTTACCAGATCGAGGACTACAACTCCCAAGAGGTTGTGGGCCTCCCGAGACCACATATCCCAGTATGCACCGCGGGCGGGCGACTCAGCTGTAGCTCCCTAGCCCTTCTCCTAAATAACCAGGCTCTTGGGAACTGATGGCTTAGACAGAAAAGAATTCGCCTACTATGCTGGAGACCTGGGTTCGATCCCTGGGTCGGGAAGATCACCTGGTGGAGGGCATGGCAACCCACTCCAGTAATCTTGCCTGGAGAATCTCCATGGACAAAGGAGAGTGGCGGGCTACGGCCCATGGGGTGACAAAGAGTCGGATACGACTCAACGACTAAGCACAGCACTGGGAGCTCTTAATTTGTTTCTTTTTTCTTTTTTTAGGTAATTAATTTATTTTTTATTGGAGGCAAATTATTTTACAATATTATATTGGTTGGTTTTGCCATACATTGATATGAATTTGCCCCGGGTTTACATAAGTTCCCCCTCCTGAACCGCCCTCCCACCTCCCTCCTCCCTTTATCCTCCCTCTGGGTCATCCCCGCATGCCAGCCCCGAGCATCCTATAACATGCATTGACCCTGAACTAGTGATTCTTTTCACATATGACAACATACGTGTTTCAATGCCCTTCTCCGAAATCATCCCACCCTCACCCTCTCCCACAGAGTCCCGAAGACTGTTCTATACATCTGTGTCTCTTTTGCTGTCTCGTATACAGGGTTATCATTTGCATCTTTCTAAATTCCATATATATGTGTTAGTATACTATATTGGTGTTTTTCTTTCTGGCTTACTTCACTCTGTATAATAGGCTCCAGTTTCATCCACCTCATTAGAACTGATTCAAATGTATTCTTTTTAATGGCTGAATAATACTCCATTGTGTATATGTACCAAAGCTTTCTTATCCATTCATCTGCAGATGGACATCTAGGTTGCTTCCATGTCCTGGCTATTATAAACAGTGCTGCAATGAACATTGGAGTACACGTGTCTCTTTCAATTCTGGTTTCCTCGGTGTGCATGCCCAGGAGTGCGATTGCTGGATCATATGGCAGTTCTATTTCCAATTTTTTGAGGAATCTCCACACTGTTCTCCATAGTGGCTGTACTAGTTTGCATTCCCACCAACAGTGTAAGAGGGTTCCTTTCTCTCCACATCCTCTCCAGCATTTATTGCATGTAGACTTTTGGATAGCAGCCATTCTGACTGGTGTGAAATGGTATCTCATTGTGGTTTTGATTTGCATCTCTCTTATTATGAGGGATGTTGAGCATTTTTTCATGTGTTTGTTAGCCATCTTTATGTCTTCTTTGGAGAAATGTCTGTTTAGTTCTTTGGCCCATTTTTTGATTGGGTCATTTATTTTTCTGGAATTGAGCTGCAGGAGCTGCTTGTATAATTTGGAGATTAATCCTTTATTTAATTTGTTTCTTAAGGGTCTAACCTGGGGCATTTGGCCCTTCAGGTTGCGCTGAGCCTCTCAGACCAATTACGGAGTTCAGGCGCTTTCTAGGCTCTTGTAGATGGTGGAGCTGATGACGCTGAAGTACATGGGTGAAACGAACAGTTAATGGAGAGAAAGAAAGGACTGAAATATTAGTCAAGCTGTGGTACTTTACTGGAGATTTGCAGGACTCCGGGTTTTGAGAATGTAAATCTTTTCGTAGTGTATTAAAAGTTGATTCCAGTTTTAAAGTGTGATTAGTGTTTACTGGGCGCAGATGAGATGGAAGGCATTATAAGCACATAGCGCAGTGTGCGTATGGAAATTAACAGTGTGGTTAAGGAATAGTGTCTGATGAGGGAGGAAAAGTGTCTTACCAGGTGCTGAGAGTTTACGTTTATGTCATTTCTATGAAGAGACATAGGGAGAAGGAAATGGCAACCCACTCCAGTGTTCTTGCCTGGAGAATCCCAGGGACAGGGGAGCCTGGTGGGCTGCCATCTATGGGGTCGCACAGAGTCAGACACGACTGAAGCGACTTAGCAGCAGCAGCATGAAGAGACATATAAGACCATTATAGAACTTTGATCTTTATTCTTTAGGTAATGGGTACTTCTGAAAGTTTTTAATCCGATGAATCTCTTGCTTTAGACCTGTTTTTTGTTCCGCACCACTTTATATTTGTGGAGTGCTTTAAACTTCATGAAGTTTTTATTTAATCCTCACATGGTTACCCTGTGGCATTGAAGGACAGATTTCGGGATAGAGTAAAAACAACAGAAACTGTTATGAAGTGCTTGAAATATTTCAGGCAAGAGATTGTCGATTTTAAAAAACAGTCACAACCTAAAGGTTGACTTTTATTTGGTGGGAATTTTTAGGACTTAACCCCAGGAGGCAGCATCTCAAGTAGCCTTGAGGGAACTGCTCAGAGGAGGCAAGGGGAGGAGCCAGGTTATATAGAAGTTCTACTACAAAGGACAGGCAGGCTGAATATCAGAGATTATTGTTAAAGGAAACCAGATATCCTAAGTTAAGAAATTTGGTGATTTTCCATGTCAGGGAAGATGCCAGAGTCTGGTGAGATCTTTGTTAATTGATATGGCAGGAAATAACTCCATTTCTCAAGATGAAGGTTTGCATTAGAACAGTGACAGAACTGATTCAGGAAGCATTCTGAAGGTAGAATTAACCTAACTAGTGATTCTAGATAGTAATTGGGGATAACAGTGAACTGCCATCCATACCAGAGATACACACCTTCATGCCTATTCTTCACATACTCTCCTTAGAACACCTGCAAACCCACAGCCCCTCTTGGCTGTGAGATGATACATGACTTTGACCTTTCATTAAAATAGAATTTCTGTGGCTGTGTGGATATCAAACCAGAGAAAACCCATTTGCAGAAAGGTTAAGAAATTGAGAGATAAGAAAGTGGGAGAGAGTCAAACAGAAACTGTTTTGAAATCTGACTGCTTCCCAGATCTTTTCAATTTCTCAGGGGCCCAGCAGCACTTAATGATCCTGTGGTCCATGAGATAGCTCTACATTCCAATTATCTTTTTTTTTTTCAGCTTAAATATGAGTAGTTTTATGTTCCTTTCCTCCAAGACAACCAACTAAGCTGGAAGTGAGACAAAGTATATTTCTTACTAACAGTTCAATTAGCAATTCATGAGAATATCTATAAATGTGTAATTGAAGTTTTGAATATATATATCCTAAATTACAAGGTAAGTGACCAATCTGGAATCTCAAGGAGGCAACTTCTAATAAAACCAAAACTTAATCAGCAGAAATCTGATCATTTGTTCAAGAATATCATCTCATCAGCATAATCAACCTGGAGCACAAAAAAGGAAATCCCATGTCACATCCAAATGATCTATTTGAGTAGTGCAAGAATGATGCAATATTAGAAAAAGTCAGTTATAATTAGCTATATTAATAAGTCAAGGAGAAAAATCAAATGACTAATTTTATCACATTGGAAAGTATTTGTCAGGAAGAAATTTTCCTCTACCCTCATAGGTTTTTCTGGCTGATCTGAGAAACTGACATTAAGACAAAAGGAGAAAAATCAAAAGTTTAGTAACAGGTACACCTGGGAGTGACCCATGAAATCTGAGCATCTCTGCAAAAGAGCAGAAACCCTCACCTTAAAAACCATCTTTAGCTAAAGACAAAACAGGATGTTGGGGATAGTGGCTTAGGACTTTAAAGGAGAGGAAGGCAGATGGAAAGGCAAATGTTTGGCAAATAAATATTTGTTGGGTCATGCAGAGACAATGGAACACAGAGTAGACTTGTACCTGGAACAAACCCTCTGAATTTTTTTTTAGGCAATCAGGGGAAAGGTCAAAGTTACTTTCTGATCTTGATCGGGTCTTGACTGTTTTCAATTTGAAATAACCCACAAACCAGAAATATTTTGGAGTGCTAAGTTCTGTTCTACATATCTAATAAAATTAAACATCAGTTCAGTTCAGTCACTCAATCATGTCTGACTCTTTGAGACCCCATGGACTGCAGCACACAAGGCCTCCCTGTCCATCACCAACTCCCGGAGTTTACTCAAATTCATGTCCATCGAGTCGGTGATGCCATCCAACCATCTCATCCTCTGTCGTCCCCTTTTCCTCCCGCCTTCAATCTTTCCCAGCATCAGGATCTTTTCAAATGAGTCAGCTCTTCACATCAGGTGGCCAAAGTATTGGAGTTTCAGCTTCAGCATCAGTCCTTCCAATGAATATTCAGGACTGATTTCCTTTAGGATGGACTGGTTGGATCTCCTTGCAGTATAAGGGACTCTCAAGAGTATTCTCCAATACCACAGTTCAAAAGCATCAATTCTTCGGTGCTCAGCTTTCTTTATAGTCCAACTCTCACATCCATACATGACCACTGGAAAAACCATAGCCTTGACTAGACGGACCTTGGTTGGCAAAGTAATGTCTCTGCTTTTTAATATACTGTCTAGGTTGGTCATAACTTTTCTTCCAAGGAGTAAAAGTCTTTTTATTTCATGGCTGCAGTCACCATCTGCAGTGATTTTGGAGCCCCCCCAAAATAAAGTCTGCCACTGTTTATCTATTTCCCATGAAGTGATGGGACCAGATGCCATGATCTTAGATTTCTGAATGTTGAGCTTTAAGCCAACTTTTTCACTCCCATCTTTCACTTTCATCAAGAGGCTCTTTAGTTCTTCACTTTCTGCCATAAGGGTGGTATCATCTGGATATCTGAGGTTATTGATATTTCTCCCGGCAATCTTGACTCCAGCTTGTGCTTCTTCCAGCCCAGTGTTTCTCATGATGTACTCTGCATATAAGTTAAATAAGCAGGGTGACAATATACAGCCTTGATGTACTCCTTTTCCTATTTGGAAACATTCTGTTGTTCCATGTCCAGTTCTAACTGTTGTTTCCTGACCTGCATACAGATTTCTCAAGAGGCAGGTTAGGTGGTCTGGTATTCCCATCTCTGTCAACATAATCCCTCATTAAGGGGAGAAAAAGGTAAAACGGTATTAGGTGTTTGCTTAACATGATCAATAATACATAGATATAGATATCCCAGAGTGCTGCCATCATCTCGTTGCTAATGAAACATTAGAAATACTTTCATTAAAATCAAGAATAAGGGAATTCCTTGGCGATCTATTGGAGTCCTAAGCTCCATGCTTTCACCACCGAGGGCCCAAGTTCGATCCCTGGTTGGGGAACTAAGATTCCACCAAAAAAACAAAAATCAAGTACAAAGTTATCTATTGCCACTATTACTTACTATTGTGCAGAAAGTGCTACTAAGTGTAGTAACAAAAGAATGAAATAATAAAAGATGTAAATGTTGGGAAAGATTTATAGATATGATTATATACCTGAATGTTTTAAGGGACAATAAGAGAATATAGTAGTATAATCACAAAATATAAAAAGATCAGAGCTTTATTAAGTGCTAACATTTCTGCTTCATTGACTATGCCAAAGCCTTTGACTGTGTGGATCACAATAAACTATGGAACATTCTGAAAGAGATGGGAATCCCAGACCACCTGACCTGCCTCTTGAGAAACCTGTATGCAGGTCAGGAAGCAACAGTTAGAACTGGACATGGAACAACAGACTGGTTCCAAATAGGAAAAGGAGTATGTCAAGGCTGTATATTGTCACCCTGCTTACTTAGCTTATATGCAAAGTACATCATGAGAAAAGCTGGGCTGGAAGAAGCACAAGCTGGAATCAAGATTGCCGGGAGAAATATCAATAACCTCAGATATCCAGATGATACCACCCTTATGGCAGAAAGTGAAGAACTAAAGAGCCTCTTGATGAAAGTGAAAGAAGGGAGTGAAAAAGTTGGCTTAAAGCTCAACATTCAGAAATCTAAGATCATGGCATCTGGTCCCATCACTTCATGGGAAATAGATAAACAGTGGCAGACTTTATTTTGGGGGGGCTCCAAAATCACTGCAGATGGTGACTGCAGCCATGAAATAAAAAGACTTTTACTCCTTGGAAGAAAAGTTATGACCAACCTAGACAGTATATTAAAAAGCAGAGACATTACTTTGCCAACCAAGGTCCGTCTAGTCAAGGCAATGGTTTTTCCCGTGGTCATGTATGGATGTGAGAGTTGGACTGTGAAGAAGGCTGATCGCCGAAGAATCGATGCTTTTGAACTGTGGTGTTGGAGAAGACTCTTGAGAGTCCCTTATACTGCAAGGAGATCCAACCAGTCCATTCTAAGGGAGATCAATCCTGGATGTTCATTGGAGGGACTGATGCTAAAGCTGAAACTGCAATACTTTGGCCACCTCATGCGACGAGTTGACTCACTGGAAAAGACTCTGATGCTGGGAAAGGTTGGAGGCGGGAGGAGAAGGGGACGATGGAGAATGAGATGGCTGGATGACATCACCGACTCTGTGGACATGAGTTTGAGTGAACTCCGGGAGTTGGTGATGGACAGGGAGGCCTGGCGTGCTGTGATTCATGGGGTCGCGGAGAGTCGGACCCGACTGAGCGACTGAACTGAACTGAACTGAACAATATCTAACTTCTGCTGCTGCTAAGTCACTTCAGTCATGTCCGACTCTGTGTGACCCCATAGATGGAAGCCCACCAGGCTCCCCTGTCCCTGGGATTCTCCAGGTAAGAACACTGGAGTGGGTTGCCATTTCCTTCTCCAATGCATGAAAGTGAAAAGTGAAAGTGAAGTCACTCAGTTATGTCCGACTCTTAGCAACCCCACGGACTACAGCCTACCAGGCTCCTCCGTCCATGGGATTTTCTAGGCAAGAGTACTGGAGTGGCTTGGCATTGCCTTCTCCGGAACAGATTCTGTAAGATGGTCTAAATTTGTGTAGGACTTTTGTTTCCTAGAAAAAGCAGCAATTTAATCTCCAAGATCTGAGCTTTATTAAGTGCTAACAATATCTAACTAGATAATGTAATAGGAAAAAAGATCCCATTCACAGTAGCAACAAAACCCATAAATATCTAAGAATGAACTTTAAGAAATGTTCAGGACCTTATGGAGAAATCTTTATGTTCCCAGAAGAGCTCAATATTATTCAGTTGAAAATTCTCCAAACTCAGTGAATTTCTAATTGTTGTTGTTCAGTTGCTCAGTCGTGTCCGACTCTTTGCCATGGACTGCAGCATGCCAGGCTTCCCTGTCCTTCACCATCTCATGGGGCGTTCTCAAACTCATGTCCATTGAGTTGATGATGCCATCCAAACATCTTGTCCTCTGTTGTCCCCTTCTCCCACCTTCAATCTTTCCCAGGATCAGGGTCTTTCCCAATGAATCAGTTCTTTGCCTCAGGTGGCCAAATATTGGAGTTTCAGCTTCAGCATCAGTCCTTCCAATGAATATTCAGGATTGATCTCCTTTAGAATGGACTGGTTGGATCTCCTTGCAGTTCAAGGGACTCTCAAGAGTATTCTCCAACACCACAGTTCAAAAGCATCAATTCTTCGGCGCTCAGCTTTCTTTATGGTCCAACTCTCACATCCATACGCGACTACTGGAAAAATCATAGCTTTGACTAGATGGACCTTTGTTGGCAAAATAATGTCTTTGCTTTTTAATATGCTGTCTAGGTTTGTCAAAAGTTTTTCTTCCAAGGAGCAAGTGTCTTTTAATTTCATGACTGCAATCACCATCTGCAGTGATTTTGGAGCCCAAGAAAATAAAGTTTGTCACTGTTTCCATTGTTTCCCCATCTATTTGCCATGAAGTGATGGGAGCAGATGCCATGATCTTTGTTTTTTGAATGTTGAGTTTTAAGTTAGCTTTTCCACTCTCCTGTTTCACCTTTATCAAGAGGCTCTTTAGTTCTTCTTTGCTTTCTGCCATAAGGGTGGTGTCATCTGCATATCTGAGATTATTGATATTTCTCCCAGCAATCTTGATTCCAGCTTGTGCTTCATCCAGCCTGGCATTTCGCATGATGTACTCTGCATATAAGTACATTCATTTCTCACGCTAGCAAAGTAACACTCAAAATTCTCCAAGCTAAGTTTCAATAGTATGTGAACCAAGAACTAGGTTTCAACAGTACATGAACATTTTGAATTTCCAGATGTTCAAGCTGGATTAGAGAAGGCAGAGGAACCAGAGATCAAATTGCAAACATCCACTGTAGAGAAAAAGCTAGTGAATTCCAGAAAAACATCTACTGCTTCATTGACTATGTTAAAGCCTTCGACCTTGTGGATCACAACAAATTGTGGAAAATTCTTAAAGAGATGGGATTACCAGAACACCTTATCTGCCTCCTGAGAAACCTTTATGCAGGTTAGGAAGCAAGTTAGAACCAGACATGGAACAACGGACTGGTTCCAAATCGGGAAAGGAATACATCAAGGCTCTATATTTTCACCCTACTTATTCAACTTACATGCAGAGTACATCATGCGAAATGCCAGGCTGGATGAAGCACAAGCTGGAATCAAGACTGTTGGGGAGAAATATCAGTAATCTCAGATATGCAGATGACACCATGTTTATGGCAGAATTTTCAATAGAAATCCCAGTGCGATTTGTGTCAATCACTGGCAGTTGCCCTTCTTTATGGCTAAAAAAACCTAGTATGTGGAAGGATGCTCTCTAGTAAGATATGAATGAGTTTGTCTTCATCCATATTCTTTTGTGTACGGTTTGAATTTTTTTGTACAAATTTGAATTTACAATGATCGTTTTAAATTGTAACAAAATATAAAATGTCTTGGAATAAATTTAACAAGAAAAGTATACATTAAAAGGAACTTTAAGATAATAAAGGATACAAAACAGAAAAGCATACTACTTGTAATGGAAGATTCAGCATCTTTAAGATAGCAGTCCTCCATTAGTTGATCTTTTAAATTTAATACAACATGATCTCAATAAAAATGTCAACAAGGATTTTTTGGAACTGAACAAGCTAATTCTCACCTTTATATGGTAAAATAAAAAGCAGGAAGAGCCAGGGACAACCTGAAATAAAAGGGTCTGAACCAACCAGCCAGTAAACGAAATTATAAAACTATAATAATTAAAATGTACTTGTACATAAAAGTAGGTCAACGGCACAGACTAGTTATCCCAGTGTTGTAGTTCCCTAGTGCTGCTGGTAACAAATTACCACAAATTTAGTGGCTTAAAACAACAGAGATGTATTGTCTTACAATTCTTGAAGTCAGAATTCCTAAATTCTGGGTTTCAATGAACTAAAATCAAGGTGTTGGTAGGATTGTGTTTCTTCTGGAGGTCCTAGAAGAGAGTCTGTTTCCTTGCATTTTCCAATTTTCAGAGGCATTTGCCTTCTCTGGTTTGAGGTCCCTTCCTCCATCTTCAAAGCCAACAATCATTCTGATCTCAGCTTCCATCATCACATCTCCTTCTCTGACTCTTGACATCCTAACTCCCTCTCATAAGGACCCTTGTGATTACATTGGACCCACCCAGCTAATCCAGGATAGTTTCACATGTCAACAAAGTCCCTACTGTGATGTAAGGTTACATTCATAGATTTCAGGAATTAAGATGTGGACAACTCTGGGGGGCTATTATTCTGTCTACATGCTCAGCTATAGATATGAATATATAGAGAAATTTAGTATATAAGAAGAGAGAAATTATGAATCACTGGGGAAAACGGGTGTTCATTAAATGGTGCTGAGATAACCACACAGCCATCTGAGAAAAATTAATTTTGATCCTTATCTCATACTCTGTGTTAGGATAAATTTCTAAATGGATCAAAGATATAAATGTAAAGTGTTAAACCATTAAAGTTCTAAGAGAAACCATGGGCTTTACAGGTTCCAAGGAAATAAAGGAGGAAGCCAGGTATATACGTGACTTTTGACGAAGGGGTATGTGCAACCAAGCACACATCTTGGTAGGTGACCACTATTCAAAAAGAATAGATATCTTAGTTAATGGTGTTAGTACTTTTCTAAGTATGGGAAGATGCAAGAAACTGGGTTCATAAAATTTTCTCCAGAAAATATCTGAGGGCCAGTTCTGCCAGAGCATGAAATGCCGCATCCTGCTCTTCGCCCTGAATTCCTTTCTAGGATATACTGTATGTCATCTTACACTGCTAATGACTCGAATCTTATAGAACTGGATGGTGGCCAACATTTTTTCTTTTACAAAACCCTCCTTTTGTGTCTTAATTTTGACAAAGATTTGGGAGGCGTTTCATGACCAATTTGTCCCATAGCATTAGGAATACTCATTCCCAGGTCAGGCGAGGATTTCATTGATATGCTACTCGCTGTGCTATTACTGGACTCGGGCCTATTAACAGTTGCCCAAAGCCTCTGGATTGCCTGTCTTACTTGTCTCTTATGGTCCAGGAAATGGCTTATTCCCATACCTACACTATTATAAACATTGATCTTATCAAACTATACATTTGGTCAATCATTTCAAGTCCCCTGAAAAGTGAAAGTGTTAGTTGCTCAGTCATGTCCAACTCTCTGTGACTCCATGGGTTGTAGACTGCCAGGCTCCTCTGTCTATGGAATTCTCCAGGCAAGAATACTAGAATGGGTTGCCACTCCCTTCTCCAGGGGATCTTCCCATCCCAGGTATCAAACCTGGGCTTCCTGCATTACAGGCAGATTCTTTACTGTCTGAGCCACCAACTATATATTTGGTCAATCATTTCAAGTTCCCTAGTCATTCTTATTTTACTGGAGGCTCAGTCACACATTCACACATTTTGTAAGGTAAAACATACACACACACAACAAACCAACTAAACAACCCAGTAATCTTATGAAATAGGCAGAATACAAGTAATATGGCTAGTAACATTAATAGAAAGAAAAAAAGTGAAAGCAAAGTCGCTCAGTCATGTCTGACTCTTTGCGACTCCATGGACTGTAGCCCACCAGGCTCCTCCATCCATGGGATTTTCCAGGCAAGAATACTGGAGTGGGTTGCCATTTCCTTCTCCAGGGGATCTTCCCGACCCAGGGATCGAAGCCAGTCTCCTGCATTGCAGGTAAACGCTTTAACCTCTGAGCCATAGAGTTGTTAAATAGTTAAGAACTTTCTTCCATTAGGTGTTGTCCAGGGTTCACCTGACCCAGTCTGTTTTGAACCAGTCATACCAGTCATAATCTTTATACGAAAGTTCACCAAAGATGTCCACATATACAAGGTACGTGGTGGTTCATTGAGACCTCTTACAGGACTGAGAAAAGAATGTTTTTTTCTAATGACTACATGGCTAGTGCCAGATGAAAAACTGGTCTCTATGTTTGAACAGGTATTTCCGCTGTTGGGGAGGTTTGGTTAATGCATAATGCAGATGCACAATGCACAATGCAGATGCACAATGCACACTAGAGGGAAGGGAGGAGGCCTGAAAGGGCAGTGAAAATTTTTTCTTGTCTTGCCTTAAAATGTTCATTTTATTTCATCATTATATATCTTTAAGATTCTAAATGGCAAAACCCATCATAAATAATGTCAAGTAAACCAACAAATGGGAGAAATTTGGCAACCTAGATCAAAAAGAGTTCTTTTATAAACACATTCTACAAGTCAATGAGAAAGAGAACTCAGAAAAATGGGCAAAGATTATCAACAGACAGTTCACAGAAAAGGACATACACATTGCTCTAAAGACCATGTAAAGAAGCACAGCCTCACACATGAGAGAAATATAAATCGAAACCATACTGAGAGAACCATCAAAAAGCTGGGGACACACTCTATTAGCAAGTTTGTGGTACTCATTCCTAGTAGGATTGATTTGACTATTTTAAAGGGCAGTTTGCTGACATCTATTAAAGTTACAAATGCAACTAGCCTTTGACTTAACAGCTCCATTTCTAGGAATCTATCCTATAGATAAACATACACATATGCAAAATTTCAGCATAATTTACAGTAGCAGAAGGTGATAAACAACCTACATGCTTATCAATAGATATAGTACATCCATCCAGTGGTCTACGATTTAACTAAAAGCAAAAATATGTGTTGGAAGTTCTTTCTGTATTGATCTGAACCTATCAAGATATGTCCTTAAGTGACAAATATAAAGTGAAGGACAGTGTGTTATTGATGGGCTATTTGTGTAAAAAAGGAGAGAAGAAATATATACACACTCATACCTACTTGCATACGTATTTACTTTTGTATACAGACAGGTTTGGAAGAACAGGTAAGAAACAGGTAATATTGGTTATCTCTAAAAAGGGAGGCTGTGTGTGGGTGGGAGGGGTGTTGTCTGCTGGCCTTCCATCCATCTCTCAGGCAGGCAATTAAGCTTCCTGCTCTTTGTCTTCAGTTCCAGCACCTTTTTTGCTAAGTATTCTGCAACCTTCTGGAATGCAGTAAGCTTGTGGCTCCCGGCGGCGCAGACGCGAGAGACGCCCGGCTCCCGGCGGCGCAGACGCGAGAGACGCCCGGCTCCCGGCGCAACCGACCACGTGCAGAATCGTGGCTGAGAGGAGCTGCCCCGCGCCCAGGGTTAGGGCGGTGGCCGAGAGGAGCTGTACCACGTCCAGGAGGCGGTGGCTGCTTGGGCACCGGAGGGCCGGGAGGAGCTGATCCACATTCAAAGCAGGAGGGGCGGCCTTGAGGAGATACCCCTCGTCCAAGGTAAGGTGCAGCGGCTGCGCCTTGCTGGAGCAGCTGGGAAGAGATACTCCACGACCAAGTGGAATATAAGAATCCAGTGTTCTGGGGAGGAAGGAACAAGACAGCGAGACCACTTTCTTCCCCACAAATTCATCAGAAGAACATTTGAACGTGGAGTAAAGTCCACAAAACAACTTCTGAATACTGGCAGAGGACATCAGGCTCCCAGAAAAGTAGCCCATTGTCTTCTAAAGGAGAGAGAAGAAATCCAGCTCCACCCACCAGAACACTGACACATGCTTCCCTAACCAGGGAACCCGGACAAGTCACCTGTCCAACCCCACACACAGCGAAGAAACTACATAATAAAGAGAACTCCACAAACTGCAAGAAGAGGGAAAGGACACCCCAAGCAAAGCAATATAAGCAAGATGAAGAGGCAGAGAAATACCCAGCAAGTAAAGGAACAAGATAATTGCCCACCAACACAAACAAAAGAAGAAGATATAGGGAATCTACCTGATAAAGAATTTCGAATTTTGATGGTGAAAATGATTCAAAATCTTGAAAGCAAAATGGAGTTACAGATAAATAACCTGGAGAAAAGGATTGAGAAGATGGAAGAAAGATTTAATAAGGACTTAGAAGAAATAAAAAAGAGTCAATATACAATGAATAATGCAATAGATGAGATCAGAAACACTCTGGAGGGAACAAACAGTAGAATAACAGAGGCAGAAGACAGGATAAGCGAACTAGAAGATAGAATTGTAGAAATAAATGAAACAGAGAGGAAAAAAGAAAAACGAATTAAAAGAAATGAGGACAATATTAGAGACCTCTGGGACAATGTTAAACGCTCCAACATTCGAATCATAGGAGTCCCAGAAGAAGAAGACAAAAAGAAAGACCATGAGAGAATACTTGAGGAGATAATAGTTGAAAACTTCCCTAAGATAGGGAAAGAAATAATCACCCAAGTCCAAGAAATCCAGAGAGTCCCCAACAGGATAAACCCAAGGCGAAATACTCCAAGACACATATTAATCAAATTAACAAAGATCAAACACAAAGAACAAATATTAAAAGCAGCAAGGGAAAAGCAGCAAATAACACTCAAGGGGATTCCCATAAGGATAACAGCTGATCTTTCAACAGAAACTCTTCAGGCCAGAAGGGAGTGGCAAGACATACTTAAAGTGATGAAAGAAAATACCCTACAGCCCAGATTACTATACCCAGCAAGGATCTCATTCAAATATGAAGGAGAAATCAAAAGCTTTACAGACAAGCAAAAGCTGAGGGAATTCAGCATCACCAAACCAGCTCTCCAACAAATGCTAAAGGATCTTCTATAGACAGGAAACACAGAAAGAGTGTATAAACTTGAACCCAAAGCAATAAAGAAAATGGCTACGGGATCGTACTTATCAATAATTACCTTAAACGTAAATGGGTTGAAATTTTCAAAAAGGCTAGGAAACAATTCTCATAGCCATCAATAGTTCAGTGTTGAGTTCATGAATAGTTTTTAAAGTTTGGGACAAACTGTAGTATTTGCTATTTGAAGTACTATTTGTAATTGGCATATTACGATGTAACATTGGTCTTCATTTCCAACTTAAAACGCCTAAAAATGCCTAACAGGTTTTTAGATTTGTGAACTTTAGTTGAAATGTATTTTACGATGTTACTAAACCTGCAGAAATATTGAAATATTTCAGAGAACTCATTCACTGTACATTTATTTTATTTATAAAAGTTATGAACTGTAGAAAGTTTTACTTGTTGGGTCAAATGCTTGTTGCTTCAAATGCTTGTTGCATTTGAAGTGCTAGTTACAAGAAAATCAAATACCTTCAATGTATAAATGCTATTAAGTTTTTAAAGGACTCTGGAGTATAAGTAAGTTTGTTTAAAGAAATTTAGTCTGTTCTACTTGAAAAAAAATAAATAAAATTGGAAATAAATAAATAAATAAAAAAATCAAGGGGATTCCCATAAGGATAACAGCTGATCTTTCAACAGAAACTCTTCAGGCCAGAAGGGAGTGGCAAGACATACTTAAAGTGATGAAAGAAAATACCCTACAGCCCAGATTACTATACCCAGCAAGGATCTCATTCAAATATGAAGGAGAAATCAAAAGCTTTACAGACAAGCAAAAGCTGAGGGAATTCAGCATCACCAAACCAGCTCTCCAACAAATGCTAAAGGATCTTCTATAGACAGGAATCACAGAAAGAGTGTATAAACTTGAACCCAAAGCAATAAAGAAAATGGCTACGGGATCGTACTTTTCAATAATTACCTTAAACGTAAATGGGTTGAATGCCCCAACCAAAAGACAAAGGCTGGCTGAATGGATACAAAAACAAAACCCCCATATATGTTGTCTACAAGAGACCCACCTCAAAACGAGGGACGCATACAGACTGAAAGTGAAGGGCTGGAAAAAGACAGTCCATGCAAATAGAGACCAAAAGAAAGCAGGAGTAGCAATACTCATATCAGATAAAATAGACTTTAAAACAAAGGCTGTGAAACGAGACAAAGAAGGAAACTACATAATGATCAAAGGATCAATCCAAGAAGAAGATATAACAATTATAAATATTTATGCACCTAACATAGGAGCACCGCAATATGTAAGACAATTACTAACAAGTATGAAAGGGGAAATTAACAATAACACAATAATAGTGGGAGATTTTAACACCCCACTTACATCTATGGATAGATCAACTAAACAGAAAATTAACAAGGAAACACAATCTTTAAATGATATATTAGAAGAGTTAGACCTAATAGATATCTATAGGACATTTCACCCCAAAACAATGAATTTCACCTTTTTCTCAAGCGCACATGGAACCTTTTCCAGGATAGATCACATCCTGGAACATAAATCTAGCCTTGGTAAATTCAAAAAAATTGAAATCATTCCAAGCATCTTTTCTGACCACAATGCAGTAAGATTAGATCTCAATTACAGGAGAATAACTGTTAAAAGTGCCAACATATGGAGACTGAACAACACGCTGCTGAATAATGAACAAATCATAGAAGAAATCAAAAGAGAAATCAAAATATGCATAGAAATGAATGAAAATGAAAACACAACAACCCAAAACCCCTGGGACACTGTAAAAGCAGTGCTAAGGGGGAAGTTCATAACAATACAGGCACACCTCAAGAAACAAGAAAAAAGTCAACTAAATAACCTAACTCTACATCTAAAGCAACTAGAAAAGGAAGAAATGAAGAACCCCAGGGTCAGTAGAAGGAAAGAAATCATAAAAATTAGGGCAGAGATAAATGCAAAAGAAACAAAAGAGACCATAGCAAAAATCAACAAAGCCAAAAGCTGGTTCTTTGAGAAGGTGAATAAAATTGACAAACCACTAGCCAGACTCATCAAGAAACAAAGGGAGAAGAACCAAATCAATAAAATTAGAAATGAAAATGGAGAGATCACAACTGACAACACAGAAATACAAAGGATTATTAAAGAATACTATCAGCAATTATATGGCAATAAAATGAATAACCTGGAAGAAATGGACAAATTCCTAGAAAAGTACAACTTTCCAAAACTGAACCAGGAAGAAACAGAAAATCTGAACAAACCCATCACAAGCACGGAAATTGAAACTGTAATCAAAAATCTCCCAGCAAACAAAAGCCCAGGTCCAGACGGCTTCACAGCTGAATTCTACCAAAAATTTAGAGAAGAGCTAACACCTATTCTACTCAAACTCTTCCAGAAAATAGCTGAGGAAGGGAAACTTCCAAACTCATTCTATGAGGCCACCATCACCCTAATCCCAAAACCTGGTAAAGACCCCACAAAAAAAGAAAACTATAGGCCAATATCACTGATGAACATAGATGCAAAAATCCTTAACAAAATTCTAGCAATCAGAATCCAACAACACATTAAGAAGATCATACATCATGACCAAGTGGGCTTTATCCCAGGAATGCAAGGATTCTTCAATATCCGCAAATCAATCAACGTAATACACCACATTAACAAACTGAAAAATAAAAATCATATGATTATCTCAATAGATGCAGAGAAAGCCTTCGACAAAATTCAACATCCATTTTTGATAAAAACCCTCCAGAAAGTGGGAATTGAAGGGACATACCTCAACATAATAAAAGCTATATATGACAAACCCACAGCAAACATTATCCTCAATGGTGAAAAACTGAAAGCATTTCCCCTAAAGTCAGGAACAAGACAAGGGTGCCCACTCTCACCACTACTATTCAACATAGTTCTGGAAGTTCTGGCCACAGCAATCAGAGCAGAAAAAGACATAAAAGGAATACAAATTGGAAAAGAAGAAGTAAAGCTTTCACTGTTCGCTGATGACATGATCCTCTACACAGAAAACCCTAAAGACTCTACCAGAAAACTACTAGAGCTAATCAATGATTACAGTAAAGTTGCAGGATATAAAATCAACACACAGAAATCCCTTGCATTCCTATACAGTAATAATGAGAAAATAGAAAGAGAAATTAAGGAAACTATTCCATTCACTGTTGCAATGAAAACAATTAAATACTTAGGAATATATCTACCTAAGGAAACAAAAGACTCGTACATAGAAAACTATAAAACACTAGTGAAAGTAATCAAAGAGGACACGAATAGATGGAGAAATATACCGTGTTCGTGGATTGGAAGAATAAATATTGTAAAAATGAGTATACTACCCAAAGTAATTTATACATTCAATGCAATCCCTATCAAGCTACCAACAATATTTTTCACAGAACTAGAACAAATAATCTCACAATTTGTATGGAAATACAAAAAACCTCGAATAGCCAAAGCAATCTTGAGGAAGAAGAATGGAACTGGGGGAATTAACCTGCCGGACTTCAGGCTCTATTACAAAGCCACAGTCATCAAGACAGTATGGTACTGGCATAAAGACAGAAATATAGATCAATGGAACAAAATAGAAAGCCCAGAGATAAACCCACGCTCCTATGGACACCTTATCTTCGACAAAGGAGGCAAGAATATAAAATGGAGAAAAGACAGTCTCTTTAACAAGTGGTGCTGGGAAAACTGGTCAGCCACTTGTAAAAGAATGAAACTAGAACACTTCCTAACACCATACACCAAAATAAACTCAAAATGGATTAAAGATCTAAATGTAAGACCAGAAACTATAAAACTCCTAGAGGAGAACGTAGGCAAAACACTCTCCGACATAAATCACAGCAGGATCCTCCAAGACCCACCTCCCAGAATATTGGAAATAAAAGCAAAAATAAACAAATGGGACCTAATTAAAATCAAAAGCTTCTGCACAGCAAAGGAAACTCTAAGCAAGGTGAGAAGACAGCCTTCAGAATGGGAGAAAATAATAGCAAATGAAGCAACTGATAAAGGATTAATCTCCAAATTATACAAGCAGCTCCTGCAGCTTAATTCCGGAAAACTAAGTGACCCAATCAAAAAATGGGCCAAAGAACTAAACAGACATTTCTCCAAAGAAGACATAAAGATGGCTAATAAACACATGAAAAAATGCTCAACATCCCTCATCATCAGAGAAATGCAAATCAAAACCACAATGAGATACCATTTCACACCAGTCAGAATGGCTGCTATCCACAAGTCTACATGCAATAAGTGCTGGAGAGGGTGTGGAGAGAAGGGAACCCTCTTACACTGTTGGTGGGAATGCAAACTAGTACAGCCACTATGGAGAATAGTGTGGAGATTCCTCAGAAAACTGGAAATAGAACTGCCATATGATCCAGCGATCACACTCCTGGGCATACACACCGAGGAAACCAGAATTGAAAGAGACACATGTACTCCAATGTTCATTGCAGCACTGTTTATAATAGCCAGGACATGGAAGCAACCTAGATGTCCATCTGCAGATGAATGGATAAGAAAGCTTTGGTACATATACACAATGGAGTATTTCTCAGCCATCAAAAAGAATGTATTTGAATCAGTTTTAATGAGGTGGATGAAATTGGAGCCAATTATACAGAGTGAAGTAAGCCAGAAAGAAGAACATCAATACTGTATATTAACGCATATATATGGAATTTAGAAAAATGGTAACCTGAACCCTGTATAAGAGACTGCAAAAGAGACACAGGCATTTAGAACAGTCTTTGGGACTCTGTGGGAGAAGGTGAAGGTGGAATGATTGGGGAGAATGGAATTGTAGCATGTATATTATCATAAGTGACCAGTCCAGGTTCGACGCATAAATTTTCCTCTGTTCATTTCTTTGCATTTGTGCTTTTTTAATAAAATTCTTTTTTAGAAATAAAAAATAAAAAATAAAAAAAAAAGGGAAACTGAGTGTCTAAGGGCAGAATAAAAGAGAAATGTTTACTTTCCTTGTGATTTTGGCACAATTTTTTAAAAAGAACACAATACAATTTTTCATTTTGGAAAATTTTTAAAGGATGGGAAAACATCACCAGAAAGAATTTGGCATAGTCTAGGAAAGAAAGAAATAAAATTTGGCATCAGAAACAGCTGCAAGAAGATATACTTCCTTATGGAACGAAAGCAATTCATCAGTCTTTCCTAGAGCCTCAATGAAATCTTAGAATTGTACTACCTCTCATGCCTGGCCACCAAGAAAACCTTTTTTTTCTTCTCTCTCTCTTTTTTTTTGGCTATGCTGTGCAGCATTTGGGATCTTAGTTTCCTGACTAGGGATAGAACCTGTGCCCCCTTCATTGGGAATGCAGAGTCTTAACCACTGGACCGCCAGGGAAGTCCGCAAGCAAAGCTCTCTTCATCTCTAATTTTTCATTTTGAAAAAGTTGAAGCCAAAAGAAATGTTGAAAGAACAGTGCATGTAAACAGCTATGGACATGTTGTTGTATTCGTTTTCTCTCATTTTTTATGCATCTCTTACACACACGCATACATGCACATACCCACATACTTTTAAAAAAACATTTGAGGGTTTTCCTGGTGGCTCAGTGGTAAAGAATCCTCTTGCCAATGGAGGAGACATGCATTCGATCCCTGATCTGGGAAGATCCCATGTGCCATGGAACAACTAAGCCCATGTACCACAGCTACTGAGCCTGTGTTCTAGAACCCTGAGCCACAACTACTGGGCCTATACACTGCAACTACTGAAGCCCAAACGCCCTAGAGCTGTGCTGCACAACAAGAGAAGCCACCACAATGAGAAGCCAATGCACTGCAACTACAGTAGCCTCCACTTGCTGCAACTAGAGAAAAGCCTGTTCAGCAACGAAGACCCAGCACAGCCAAAAATAAATAAATTTTATATATATATATAAACCATTTGAAAGTAAATTGCAGACATGTGTTTCCTAATAAGAGCATTCTCCTACATACCATTATCACACAAGAAATTTAATACTTATACAAAACTATCATCTAATGTATAGTTTAATATTAAAATTTCCACATCCCAAAAATATCCTTTATGAATGTTTTTAATACAAGGTTCAATCAAGGATCAAGCATTGGCTTTCAAAAGTTCTTTAGTCTCCTGTAATCTAGGAGCGTTCCCCTGCCTTTCTGTTTTGTTTTGATTTCATGATATTTAAAAAAATTAATAATCAAAAACCTTGATTAAATAGAGGAAGAAGAGCAGAAAGGGGAATTCTCATGGCCTGCATTGTTGGCAGAGTCCAACTAAAAATAGAAAGACTCCTTTTCTGGGAAGGGTTCAGCCAATGAAAAGCCTTTGTTTACTGTAGCCACCTAGTTTTCCTTTCCTCTCTATAAGTGTTTTCCTTTCCTTGTAGATTGGGAAATTGCATGTGGCCCACCATGGTTGCAGACCATGAATTGCAGTTTTTTCTGATCCCGAATCCATTTTTGTTGGAGAATTATCTGGCAGTCTGGACTTTATTTAGGTCAACAACATGGATACTTTTGAAGAGCTAAGGCAGGCTGTCTAGAACAGGGGTCCCCAACCCCTAGGCCACAGACTGGTATCAGTCTGCAGCATGTTAGGAACTAGGTGGCACAGCAGGAGGTGAGTGGTGGGCAAGCTTCATCTGCTGCTCCCCACAGCTCACATTACTGCCTGAACCATACCTCTCCCCTGGCCCCTGATCTGTCGAAAAATTTTCTTCCTTGAAACTTTTTGGTCCCTGGTGCTAAAAAGGTTGGGGACTGCTGGTCTAGGGACTATACTTTGAGAACCACTACATTAATTCTTAAGAAATTATAGTTTCCTAAGGGACTTCAAAATAGTTTTCTTTTACTGTGCCTTAGAGACAAAGGGATAACTACGGTTTGTACCCAGTTCTTTTATTAAGGTCCTGACATACTTTAATCTTAACTGAGTTTTCAAATAGGTCAGTATTCCTAAAGTGAGCTTGCTTAGGCATTATCTTCAAGGATATATTGGATACAGGGTAAAAAAAAAAAAACTTCATAAAGAGATACCACTTTAAAAATATTTTACATAATAAACTTACTTTAATAGTGCAAGAAATAATCTGCTTCCAATCACTAGTGAAGAAACTTCCAAAGAATTTTATAAAAATAGCCAATACTTTGCACAAATAGAAAAGCAAATAACTAGATAAATAATACAATTATGTACTCCAAACCCAAGAAAGCAGAGATTATCATTACAAGCCAAATCATTTTTGGAACTGGTCATTCCAGGTTGCCAAAATGCATAAAACAAAACTTCTACATTTTTAGGTTTACAGAAAGAAAGAAAACAACTCCAGTAAGAAAACAAATTTCAAAAAAAAAAAAGAAAAAGAAAACAAATTTCATGGGAAGTTTCAGGGAAACATATCATATTGATGACCTTAAAATTTTTTCAAGTTTACAGAAACAGGGAACATTTAAATATTGATTTTTATGGCAAATGAGTTTTATGTTGACTTTTGAAGCTTAAAAGACCATTTACTATTTTGACTAGTAGTAAAAGCCAATCAAGAGGGCAGATAACATTCATTGGACCCATAGAACTTTAACCAAAATATAAAGCAAAATATTAAGACAAATTAAAAATATATAAGGGAAACAAAAATTATCATGATTAGGATTTGACTAAAGATTGGATGAAGTTTTTTCACATTTGTCTATCTTACAGATAATACTAATTATTCAATTATCAATGGACATGCCTATTTTTGTGTATAAGAAAGTGTTTGGCTATAGAAACCAATACTTAAAAGTTCATTACCATTACCAAAACTTGACAAACCTGTGTTTTGGGTGTGATATTGTTTGAAGCTGTTATTAAATGAAGGAGACTGAGAATCTTGTTGTAAAGCATCCTTCAGAAAGATGTTTCGAAACTGCCCAGGTAGAGGGATGTTTCTCTATACAGCTCTATGTATTTCTATATACATCTCTTTACTATATCACAAACACAAAAACAGTATTAATATATTTACATATATGTATCAGACTAAAAGTTAATTTTCCCCTACAAAATTATATTTATTAGGAAAATACTAATAGACACTACATAAAAGAACACAAGCTGTTTAAGAGAAGATGGCAACCACTCCAATAGCTGAGTGCTATTGCTTTCTCTTAATAACATGTCTGGAATGGAGAAAAAGGATGACTGGTTTGTAGACAGACATGACTACCCTGGAAATATCTGGTAGGTAGAAGCCAGAATCCTAAAAATCACAGCCCTAGATATGGGAAAATGGCTAATATTTTTGTCTGTGGTGACCCTTCCTCTTATACTTAAAAGTTAATTCTTAAAGGGTTTGTACTAAAGCAGAGAGCACAACTTTAGTGGGAGAAATTTCCATCAGAAGAAACTTTACTAGGCTTCTATGACCTAAAGATGAATATTAAACAGTAACTGAAACGCTGACATAGTATTATTTATTAAGTGTACTCTGCTTGACTGTTATAACTGCAATCCATGATTCGAGTGGTAGAAATGGCAGTCAGTCCTGAAGCAGATCTCGGTAAATTTGTTTGACTACATTCTTTAGGTAGTTGTCGTTCAGTGGCACTTTAGATAGAATGGCAGTGACTTCATCTTGGCTGGAAAGAACAAAAGGCTAATCAATTTTTCTGGAAACTTGTCTTCAATTCAATGAAATTCATATTTTTGAGTAGGGTTTCTGAACTACTAGGAAGCACAAACAGGCATTTCTGGAAATAATTAGACTATCCAATCTGAACTGAGATTCTAAAAATAAGGTCAAAGAACCAATTATGTATGTAATTGTGAGGTATCATGACTTAGCTGCTTTCTCTGGCTATAAAAATTTAAACTATTGGTGTTTGCTGATGGATTTGGGGTGGGCATATTCTATACTCTATCACCTTGCAATCTGTCAGCAGTGTATACAAAAAGTCACAAAACATACAGTAGAAATGAAGTACTTTTAAGTTTCTCAATTAATAAACTAATTGAGAAAAGCACTATGACTACACAATTCTTAAAGTGATTACTCTGTTTTTAAGGCCATAAAAGTTGTTCAGATGTGATCTGGGCTAAACTTAAGCAGGACTTTTTTTCTTCTCGATTCCTGTTTTAGGAAGGAGTGACCATAAAATGGAGCAAATATAAAAAAACAGACCAATGGTCTCCAGTATTCATTGGAGATAGCAATGAAGGTCACTGACTTTAAAAGAACAAATTCTTCAAAATGAAATCAGAGAGAGAGGTGACTTCTGGGTTTCACTATGGTCTATTCATTTTCTGACCACTTTGAGAAATCTTTCGAAAGAAAGAATAAAGGTAAAAAAGTAGTTGGGAGCCCCTTTACTCACCCAATGTTTCCAAGGTGATTTTGAACAGAGAAAGGTAATGGGACTGATGGATAGTGGGCTGAGAGAGACAAAGTTATCTCAAACTTTGCAAATGCTGCTGAGCTGGAGAATAAAAGCTTCAATCTGTAAAAGACAAGATCCTCAATTAAAAATACAAAACAAAAATAGAATGAAACACATTTTCTTTTTATACTGAAACTATGGTATACATAATTGTTTATCAAATGAACAGAGGGCAAAACATCTAGAACAAAGCATGCTTATGGTTGTATTTTCATCATTAGTCATGAAACTATTAATTAAATTATTTTAATAAGTTTTTGACTAACTACTTACTGTCATGGGTTGTGTCCCCTAAAATTCATGTATTAAAGCCCTAACCCCAGTACATCAGAATGTGACCTAATTTGTAAAGAGGATCATTGCAGAATTAATTAGTTAAGATGAGATCATTCCAGAGTAGGGTGGGCCCCTAATCCAAAATGACTGGTGTCCTAACAAAGAGGGAACATTTGGACACAGACATACACACAGGAAGAATGTCATGTGAAGATAAAAGAAGCTACTGGGATTACAAGGAATGCCAAAAGACTGCCAGCAAATCACCAGAAATTAGAAGAGAGGCATGGAATAGATTCTCTTTCATAGCCATCAGAAGGAATTGACCCTGCTGACACTCTGACCTCAGACTTCCAGCCTCCAGAACTGTGAGACTATGAATTTCTGTTGTGTAAGCCACCCAATTTGTAGTACTCTGTCATGGCAGCTCTACAGAAACTAAAACACTTACTCAGTATTATTCACATCTATGCTTATTAGGTTATAATTTGGTCCCCATCGCTTTAAAAACTCAATCTCCTCTCCAAGGAGTTTGCAATGGCTCACTACCAGTGAGATTTCTTGAAGCATCTGGGAAAAACAGAAAAAGAAAAGATGGAAGTATAAAAACATTTCAGGGTTTAGTGACTCTTTTATAAAGAATCCCCCAAAGCTAAACAGTTTAGTATATCTTAGTATATTTATCATTTCAAGATTCACTATTACATATATAAAATTTCAGTTCTGCTTTTTGGGACAGTTGACATAATTTTCCTTTAAATATTTCAGTGGCAATTTACCTTGGGTACCTGATGCTGTGTTGTGCATGTCTTCTTCCAGGATTCTTGTTGCTCAATGTACTGGAAAATAAGGTTATGAACTAAAAGGGAGGAAGGAGGAGCTTTATCTTCTGAGGAAGCAAAAAAAAAAAAAAAAAATCAAAAGCAGGGTATTACTTATCATTCATGTATTATACACACACACACACACACACACACACACTAGAAATATTAACTAGAAATAACTTCAAACAACTAGGTATCTAACTATCATCTCCATTTTATTTTCAAACACATAAATCATCATATATAGTGAACATAAGACATTGTGATATAAACTCAAGCCTTTATCACATACAGAATAAAACTGAGATAAATGTGTAGGTTTAAATGTAACATAACCCTGAGTTTAAATTCTGGCTTTCCTTACTACCTGAGTGATCCTAAGCACAATACTTATTGCTTTTGAGCTATAGTTCTCTAATTGCAAAATGGAGAATAGTGTTGATGTAAGTAATACACGTCTGATACAGAGTAAGTACCCATAGTGGTAATTTTTAAATTATGGAAATAGCTATTGCTCATGATTTAGTAATAATTTTTTAAAATTTCTTTTAAAGCCCACACAATATTTGGAACAATTCTCAAGCAGTTTTTGGTCTAATACACATTTCTAATTGTTGTTTATATTTAATTTAGTATGTAAAAGAGTTCTCAAGGAGCAATTTATACTTATTAAATAATTTAGTTAATATTAAATAAATTTCCAACAAAGTTTTGGTGGATTAAATGTTCTGAACTTACCATCTAACAGAGATTGAAAATTCAGATCAACAATCTTCCTATAAGCCTTGCCCAGGAAAGGGAGACCAACTAGGAAAAACCAGCACAAAAACAGTATTTCTTTTTATCATCTAATTTAAAGCCACATACAACTCAGTACTTTAGAATCCTATTCTTTCTTGGTAGCAGGGATTTTTCATAGACAGTTGCTTTATCCCTGAATCATACTATTCTCTGTGTATGTAAAGTTACCCCTGAGAACACTGAACTATATTAACTGGCAGGACTTTAAGGAAATTTAAGGTGTGGGACATTTTTGTAAATTTATCAGGGCCTCCTCCTTTGAACCCTAACTTCTGTGCAAAAATAATATTCTTTTTAGGAATCATATAAAGAAGATGACTACAACCTCCCCACACCTATTTTCTTTGTATAAATACAGTGAAAACAATTTATGCTTTTAGCATCACAGTAATCTACTCCAGTATTCTTGCCTGGGAAATCCCATAGACAAAGGAGTCTGCCAGACTATAGTGAATAGGGTCACATAAGAGTTGAATATGACGTAGCGACTAAATAACAGCAATGAATTTTAGGTAGCTAGGAGAGCTGAGTGTTCTTCCATACACCAGAGTTATTTCTTGTCTCTAAGATTCTGATTCTTTTCACTCTATTGAATATTTTCTACATGTTAGGAACTGAGGATATGCTAGTGAGACAAACAAACATGATCAACCTATGCTCTAAAGAATTACAGCTCAGGAGGACACACAGATAATTGCACTAATAAACCCACCAAGAACTACAAACTGTAATAAGCACAATTAAGAAAACTGCATGAAGCAATGAGAACATATACCAGGAGGGCAAATAGCAGAGGGAGTCAAGGAAAACTTTCCTGAGAAAGTGTTAATTTAGTTGAGCTCTTAAGGACTATCAGCAGACATTTACTTAGTGACGAGGAGGTGCTATGGTCTGAAAATTCATATGCTGAAAACCTATGCCCACTGTGATAGTTGTAGGAGGTGGGATCTTTGGGAGGTGCTTAGATCATAAGGATGGAGCCCTTATGAATGGGATTAGTGCTCTTAAAACAGAGACCTTGAGGAGCTAGCTAGTTATGGGAGGATACAATGAAGAGTCTGCAGCCTGGAAGAGGGCCCTTGCCTGACCATACTGGCACCCATGTCTTGAGCTTTCAGCCTCCAGAACTGTGAGAAATGAATTTCTGTTGTTTATAAGCTACTCAAATTGCCAACATCCGCTGGATCATGGAGAAAGCAAGAGAGTTCCAGAAAAACATCTATTTCTGCTTCATTGACTATGCCAAAGCCTTTGACTGTGTGGATCACAATAAACTGTGGAAAATTCTTAAAGAGATGGGAATACCAGACCACCTGACCTGCCTCTTGAGGAACCTGTATGCAGGTCAGGAAGCAACAGTTAGAACTGGACATGGAACAATAGACTGGTTCCAAATAGGAAAAGGAGTACGTCAAGGTTGTATATTATCACCCTGCTTATTCAACTTATATGCAGAGTACATCATGAGGAACACTGGGCTGGAAGAAGCACAAGCTGGAATCAAGATTGCTGGGAGAAATATCAATAACCTCAGATATGCAGATGACACCACCCTTATGGCAGAAAGTGAAGAGGAACTCAAAGGCCTCTTGATGAAAGTGAAAGAGGAGAGTGAAAAGGTTGCCTTGAAGCTCAACATTCAGAAAACGAAGATCATGGCATCTGGTCCCATCACTTCATGGGAAATAGATGGGAAAACAGTGGAAACAGTGTCAGACTTTTTTTTTTGGGCTCCAAAATCACTGCAGATGCTGATTGTAGCAAGGAAATTAAAAGACGCTTACTCCTTGGAAGGAAAGTTACGACCAACCTAGATAGCATATTAAAAAGCAGAGACATTACTTTGCCAACCAAGGTCCGTCTAGTCAAGGCTATGGTTTTTCCCATGGTCATGTATGGATGTGAGAGTTGGACTGTGAAGAAAGCTGATCACTGAAGAATCGATGCTTTTGAACTGCGATGCTGGAGAAGACTCTTGAGAGTCCCTTGGACTGCAAGGAGAACCAACCAGTCCATTCTAAAGGAGATCAATCCTGGGTGTTCATTGGAAGGATTGATGCTAAAGCTGAAACTCCAATACTTTGGCCACCTCATGCGACGAGTTGACTCACTGGAAAAGAGTCTGATGCTGGGAGGGATTGGGGGTGGGAGGAGACGGGGCTGACAGAGAATGAGATGGCTGGATGGCATCACCAACTCTGTGGACATGAGTCTGAGTGAACTCCAGGAGTTGGTGATGGACAGGGAGGCCTGGCGTGCTGTGATTCATGGGGTCGCAAAGAGTCGGACACAACTGAGCGACTGAACTGAACTGAACTGAATGTACAGCAAATACCCAGTCAAGAATTATCAGCATTAGAGAAAATCCTCTATCACAACAGACAGACTGATGGAAAAAAAGAAATCAGAGTAAATAGATGTGAAGAGCATGTTGATCCATTTTTCTGGATAGGCAAAATTTCTATTATCTAATGTAATTCAACAAAGGGCAACTTTCACTAGCTGAATTTTTTTACTTTTTATTTAATAAAATAAAATTCTGTTATCACTAATTAAAGTGATTGCCTCTTTTAAGATTTTCAGCAGTACTTTCATCATGTCAATACATGTTAATCTTGTATTAAAACAAAGATATGAATCTTTAGTAAGTTTAACCATACATTTATCTGCAGAGGAATTATCTTAATATTGCTACTTACCTACTGGCTCTCCAAAGGTAATGATGAGTTCTATTGTGTCATAAAGAAAGGTGAATACAGCTTGATCATCACTCCACTCAATGACATCCCATTCAGACAAGCTGAAGAAAAAGAAAAGACAAAAAAACATTTTTTAAGATAAAAGAAGAGAGTTAACTTCTTCTACCATCTGAATAGTACCATCAGCAGCTACTGGAGTTTTCTACTGGCTTGGGAGACAGTCATTATTTTAATTCCAAAACTGTGAATGTACAAACTTATGCTTTTGAAAGAAATTAAGAACTGACTCAATTTTGAGTTATATAGCAGAGAAAAGCCAAGTCTAGGCAATATAAAATATTACTTTAACATTACAAATTTCACAGCTCTGCCACCTTGTATATTTTCAGCTTACTGTTGAATATATTAATTCTTCCTTTTGAGAATACATTGCATTATAGGTTAAAAACAGTGCTACACATTACAAACACATGTCAACTGCACCAGTAGACTGAGACAACCACAAAGGTACAGATAAAGCACAAATTAATTCTACCTGTTTCCCTTACCTCAACTGATCCAGTAGCTCTTCAGTTCTCTTTGTTTGTTTTTGCACCAAGTCTAATTGAGCAAGGATCTGCTCTTTCTGTATCTCCAGCTCTAAGAAATTTCTGCAAATCAAACCAGGCATTCACAGAAAGATAAGGTCACGGCTAGAGATTTCAGACATCATTAAAAGTTTATGACAAAAAGCCATGGGCTAAATGGCTCCCCAGTGAGGTGAATGACGTATATTTTTGCATTTTTAGTTTTTTTTTAATAAACATTAAACTAGAAGTGTGGGTCTATTATTATTAAAATTTACATTTTCTCCCCACCCCATCCCACACTCTAGGTGGTTACAAAACACTGAGTTCCCTGTGTTACACAGCAACTTCCCATCACCGATCTATTTTACATATGATAATGTATATGTTTCAATGCTAGTCTCACAGTTCATCCTATCCTCTCCTTCGTCTGCTGTGTCTAAAGTCCGTTCTCTATGTCTATGTCTCTGTTCCCGCACTACAAATAGGTTCGTCATTACCATTTTTCTAGATCCCATATACTGCATTAATATTCAGTATTTGTTTTTCTCTTTCTGACTTAATTCACTCTTTCTAACAAGCTCTAGGTTCCTCTTCCTCCCTAGAACATGTATCTTTACGGCTGATTCACTTTGTATGGCAGAAGCTAACACAATATTGTAAAGCAATTATCCTCCAATTAAAAATAAATTAACAAAAATTAACCTCAAAAAATTTTATTTTAAATAAATGTAAGCATAATGTAGACTATAAGAATGCCCACCTTAAAAATGAAACATGCCATAATTTTGGTGCATGCACTTGGTTTTGTTTAGCTTATTAGAGCTAAACAGAATTTATATTTTGTTAGTCATTTTGCTAGCATCAATTTAATTTTAGCCAAATTATTATCACCTATCAAGTTAATGTTTCCAGTTGGAATTTTACTGGCTTTGTCATTATTTGTATTTCTTTGAGTCTTGTAGTAAAATAAGATCCAGAGTATAAGAAACACATACCTCATTTTATATTTGTTTACACTTAAGTGTCATATAAAAGCAGTTTAAAGCTAGATTTTCTTTAACAGGATCCTGATATTACACAAGCTTGAGAACTACTGCCTTGGATTAATGCTTTGTAAGCAATAAATGCTTAGAGTATACTGCTAAGATGGACTCCAAGGTCAAGTTCAAAGTGGAGTAGAAGCCCTGGTTCAACCTTAGTCAATATTCATGTTCTCAATCTTGTCAGTTTCTGGAGGTAGGAAATCACTTAACCATGTGGAGGTTAGCATATTTTCTAACACTCAAACTGAAGGCTAACCTTTGAAGCTTTTCTTCCTCAGTTTTCAGCTGTTCCAGTTCTTTGAAAAGAAAAACAAAAATCTATCAGAATGTACACATTACAATACTGGTTTAAAAATCATCTGTTTTATTGAAAAGTCTATCTCATTAATCTCATTAAATAAAAAACTCAGAACAGAGGATTTTTTTCCCCATTTATCTCCCTAATTAAATCAGTTACCTTTCTCTGCAGCTCTCACTTCAGAATTCAGTTCTACAGGACTGTCTTTCTGTTCATCCTCCAAATTCTTAGTTTCTAAAGTAGACCATGGATTAAAATAACTCAGTCAAAAATAATTAAACAACCAGAGATGAAAAGAAGAGACGGTTCCAAAATGTCGTGTAAAGAATATTTCACAAGCATTTATCTTAACCCACCTTTTCCTTGACAAAGAAGCATTGAGATACAATAATAATTTCATCAGAAGACTTGCTTCTAGTGGCAGATGGAAATTGTTTACATATAATTTGCATACATCAAAATTATTGTTAGGCAGCCCCATGGACTAAGCAGGAACACATACACATATATAAATGCACACACACATATTTAAATTTATTTCTGATACCTTGGAATCATCCTTAAAAGCCTTCTCTCTTCCCACATCCAAACCAAGTTTAGACTTTTATCTGAGAAATATTTTCTGAATCTACTTTTTTCCTTCACCACTACCAAGTTCCCTTTGTATAAGCTACTGTCCTTTATTAACCATACTATCCAATAACTGCTCAACTACCTAATTTACAGCCAATGCTTAACACCCTTCAAATGGCTATTCACCGGTCTCAGAAAAAGTCAAAACTCCTTAAGAGGCCCTCCTTTACCTGGTCCCTAAAGCTGGCAGCTCCAGCTTTATCTTGGACTATGTTCCCTTTTGTTCTCTCTATTTTAGCCACATTTGCCTTATTTCAGATCCTTTTACTTGGTACATTCTTTTCCATAGAAATGCTTCTGCCTGTGTTATTCATATTGAGCAGTCTGCTTTTCCCTCCCTTCTCACTTCAGCCCCAACTTATTCTTCAGACCTTGGCTTAAATGCCACTTCCTCAAAAGGAAGCCTCTCCTGACCTGACAGTTAGATTTCTACTTCAGGAACTTATGGCACCATGGAACCACTCTTCCATAGCAGTTACCATAAAACTATTTAATGTTTATAATCTTTCCTCAATATTGTAAAAGCAAATTGTCAAATCCAAACATATCTGAATGTGATTTCCTATAATTTGAAACTGAAATAGTATTGGCACTCTGTATAGTACTGTAAAAAAGTATGGAAGCCTTTCTTAATGTATGAATGTTTGAGTTAAAAGATAGTAATGGGAGAACTGACAAATAAAAAAAGTACTCCACAAGGGCATAGTTTTGTTTTTAATCACTACAGTAGTCTTAGCACCAAGCACTATACAAGGCACATGATAGGTACTTCATAATTTGCTCAAGGAATAATGAAGAAAGAAGACAGAAACAGACAGCCATTCAGTGGCAGCTAGAGAAAGAGTGTGATTGTTGGTACTTTTTAACGGTGAGAAGTGAATATATTCAGTGGAGGAGGCAGCGAGGTTGTAAATACAAGAGATAAAGGAAAGTCAGTGCAAAAAGATTCCTGAGAAGACAAGAGAAGCTGCAATTCAAAGTTTAGGTGGAGAGAGTGATCTTAGGGAAAAGAAAGGAAGGATGAAAGAATGGATACAGATATATAAAAGTTTGGTTTGTTTTGTAGCAGGAAGTTTAGAAATTCTGGTCTTAATGGCTTCTATTTTTTTTTCATGAAGTGAAAAAGCAAGGTAATGAACAAAGGGGTGTGATAGTTTAAGACTATGGACTTCATATATTTATTACCAGTTCAATGCAGAAAATATGCGCCAGGCACTTTTGCTGTGCAAAGCATAGTGCTAAGAACTTTGAAGGATATGGAGAAAAATAAAAGCTGATCTTTGTCCCCATGGAGCTTATAGATTAGTTAGGAAAGTAAACTATATAGAACTATAATTACAATTAGACATGATAGGTACAATAAAATAGCCATAGCAGCTCAAGAGAGAGAACACTATCCCTTGGTAAAAAATATAAGGAGAATGTATTAGGCAAACACAAAGTGGCAGAACTGCATAGAAATGACAAGATTTGGTTGGAATTTAGAATGTGTAAGGGAATAATCATGTAAGAAGGGAATATCTGAAAATGATGGTTGAGGACGCTAAATGTCAAGTTCAGGAGTTTAGACTTTATTTTGTAATAAATGGAAAGGCAGAAGTTTTTCAGGGTAGTAACATAAAAGACGAGTTGACTCACTGGAAGAGTTTGAGGCTGGGAGGGATTGGGGGTAGGAGGAGACGGGGACGACAGAGAATGAGATGGCTGGATGGCATCACCGACTCGATGGACATGAGTTTGAGTGAACTCCGGGAGTTGGTGATGGACAGGGAGGCCTGGCGTGCTGTGATTCATGGGGTCGCTAAGAGTCGGACACGACTGAGCGACTGAACTGAACTGAACATAAAAGAAAAGGTGGCAAGAATTCATGGAAGAACTATACAGAACAGATCTTCATGACCCAGATAACCACGATGGTGCGATCACTCACCTAGAGCCAGACACCCTGAGTCTGAAGTCAAGTGGGCCTAAGGAAGCATCACTACGAACAAAGCCAGTGGAGGTGACGGAATTCCAGGTGAGCTATTTCAAGACCTAGAAGATGATACTGTTAAAGTTCTGCACTCAATATGCCAGCAAATTTGGAAAACTCAGCAGTGGCCACAGGACTGGAAAAGGTCAGTTTTCATTCCAATCACAAAGAAAGGCAATGCCACAGAATGTTCAAACTACTGCACAATTGCACTCATCTCACACGCTAGCAAAGTAATGCTCAAAATTCTCCAAATGAGGCTTCAACAGTATGTGAACGAGAACTTCCACAAGTTCAAGCTGGATTTAGAAAAGGCAGAGGAACCAGAGATCAAACTGCCAACATCTGTTGGATCATAGAAAAAGAGAGTTCCAAGAAAGCATCTACTTCTGCTTTATTGACTACACCAAAGCCTCTGACTGTGTGGATCACAACAAACTGTGGAAAATCCTTAAAGAGATGGAAATATCAGACTACCTGACCTGCCTCCTGAGAAATCTGTATGCAAGTCAAGAAGCAACAGTTAAAACTGGTCATGGAACAACAGACTGGCTCCAAATTGAGAAACGAGTACATCAAGGCTGTATATTGTTACCCTACTTATTTAACTTATATGCAGAGTACATTATGCGAAATGCCAGGCTAGATGAAGCACAAGTTGGAATCAAGATTGCTGGGAAAAATACCAATAACCTCAGATATGCATATAATACCACCCTTATGGCAGAAATTGAAGAGGAACTGAGGAGCCTCTTGATGAAAGTGAAAGAGGAGTGAAAAAGCTGGCTTCGAACTCAATAGTCAGAAAATGAAGATCATGGCATCCGGTCCCATCATGGGTCCTATCCAGTCCTATCACCTCATGGCAAATAGATGGGGAAACAATGGAAACAGTGACAGACTTTGTTTTTGGGGGCTCCAAAATCACTGCAGATGATGACTGCAGGCATGAAATTAAAAGATGCTTGCTCCTTGGAAGAAAAGCTACAATCAACCTAGACAGCATATTTAAAAGCAGAGACATTACTTTGCCGACAAAGATCTGTCTAGTCAAAGCTATGGTTTTTCCAGTAGTCATGTATGGATGTGAGAGTTGGACCATAAAGAAAGCTTGAGTGCCAAAGACTTGATGCTTTTGAACCGTGGTGTTCGAGAAGACTCTTGAGAGTCCCTTGGACTGCAAGGAGATCAAAGCAGTCAATCCTAAAGGAAATCAGTCCTGAATATTCACTGGAAGGACTGATGCTGAAACTCCAATACTTTGGCCACCTGATTAGAAGAACTGACACATTGGAAAAGACCCTGATGCTGGGAAAGACTGAAGGCAGGAGGAAAAGGGGATGACATAGGAGATGTTTAGATGGCATCACCAACTCAATGGACATGAATTTGAGCAGGCTCCAGGAGCTGGGGATAGACAGGGAAACCTGGTGTGCTGTAGTCCCTGGGTCGCAAAGAAGTTGGACACAACAGTGACTGAACTGAACATAATGAATACTATCCTTTATAATTATTAATCCTGCAGCAATTAATCCTGGAAAGACATAGAATGAAATTAAGAATGCAGAAAGATTAGTTAGAAGATCTGAAATAGCACATGTCAGAATTAATGATAGTGTTAATGGGAATGGGGAAGAATACAGAAGATACTGAAGTGGATATAACAGGATTTGATAAGAGAAACTCAAAGACAATAAAAGTTATGAGCCTTTTACAATTTATAAGAATGGTGACACTGTTAATACAAACGAGAAGTATCATAGACAACAAATTTTCAGATATTATTTCGAAAATGGAAGACAATAACTTCCATTTTTTCACATAACATTTAAGGTGCTTAAAGGATACTTTTGTTGAAAGGTTCAGCAAGAAGCTGAAATGTTAAGTCTGGAACTCAAGAGAAAGAGAAAGATGCCCTCATGCAAAATGATTACAAGTCACTTGAAGGCAAAAGTCTGGGACATCCCGGGTGGTCCAGTGGATGACTCCAAGCTTCCAATGTACGGGGTTCGGGTTCCATCCCTGGTTGGGGAACTAAGATGGCACATACCGTAACTAAGCCCACATGCCACAACTAGAGAAGCCTGAACACTGCAGTGAAGACCCACAGCAGCCTAAATAAATAAACATTTAAAAATGGGCAAAAATCTGTGTATATATTTTTTCTGACACTAAGCGCAATATCTGGCAGGTAGTAGGTGCTGAACAAATGCTGGATGAATTTAACTGAATTTGGGAATCGTTCATATAAACATAATTGTTAAGGCAGATGAAAGTATTAGGGGAGAAAATACAGAAATGAATAGATGAATGCTACACAAGGTGTTCATTAGCTAAGGAACAACAGAGGAGCTAAAAGGAACAGTCAGGACAAAAGAACAGTATCAAGATAGAGCAATATCATAGAGTTCAGGGAGAAGAACGCTTCAGGAAGAAAAGTATAATCAGCAATGTCAAATACTGAAAGAGATCTAGATGGCTAAGGACTGAGAGCGACCAAATTTTATGATTACGTGAAATTCTGTGATCTTCGAAAAAGCAGTTTCAAGACAAAACTAACAAGTCGGGATAATGAGAGAACAAACCGAAAGGATAAATAAGTTCATTTATTAAAAAACAACACAAGATTACGGTCTACGTTATGAAGAGTTTTCCAAAGAAACGTATTATTTTGGGTATTTCTTGATTATGTTATGAATGACCACAGTAAAGGAGTTGCTCTAATTTAATGTCTCAAGCTGTTAAATACCAGGCTTCAGCATAGTGCTACTAGCAAAGTAGGGAAGGATTTAGATACAATTAAATTTTCTTTTGGAAAAGTATTCAAGATATTTTACCTATTTCCACCTCGGTGAGACAGCTATCAATCTTCTTAAGTATGTTGTCCATCTCATTTATCCTTTTATGAAGTTTCTCTCTCTCACTCTAAACACACAATATCATAGACTGTCAAGTTAAACCTCAAAACAAAACATTATAACATTATAAATGGTTCAAACTGCTAACATAACTGCTATGTCTAATTTATGATCAAGCAAATCTTTTTTGTTGTTGTTATTTTTGTTTTGGCTGTGCAGTGCAGCATGCAGGATCTTGGTTTCTGACCATGGATTGAACCATGCCCCATGCAGTGGAAGTGCAGAGTCAACCACTGGACCACCAGGGAAGTCCCATGAACAGGCAAATCAAGAAGATCAAAGCTTCAAGTCTTGTCTTAAAAAAAGTTTTTTTAAGCATACATAACAGATTAATATTAATTCATATTTTATACTTTATTTTAGATTTCTATGTAATATAAGATGTTAATATATATAACAGTTTATAAAAATGATCTATGGTCAAATAAATTTGGGAAACACTGATCAAACAGAATTACAGCATTTTTTCTTTTTAGACAAAAAAAAAAAAAGATTTCTGACCTTAGACTTTAATATGTTAGCTATTATATTTCTCCAAAAGGGGGACACTGTATGTAACACTTCCCAGACTTATTTGCCAATGAAAAGTTTTTTTATGTAGGACCTTTCTTCACAGATGAAAACGCTATTTTTTAAAAATATATGCGTACACATACATAGCTGAGTATGGACTATGAGGAAGATAATACCAGAGCATAGTCCTTAGCAAAGGAGGATCATAATTCTATATTGTTTTATTTCAGTATGTATAATTTGAGATGAGACATACACCCATATTAGTAAATATATTCTAGAATTACTCAAGATGCCAGGATTTACTACTTTTGTTAAACTGAACCTCACTTCTTATGAACAATTTTAAGTTTTTGCCCAACTCTCATTCACATGTCTCCTAAAGAACATTCTTCATATTCCACAGTCACTGTAATTTTAATAGATCTTTCTAAGCTCTTAACGGTCTCGAATTACCTGAGCTGACTGCACCAGCTTGCTGTATAGAGCCACTTTTCCTTGGTGAGTGAAGACTTTAGTCATCTTGGTAAAACGTGATTTTATTTTATTCAAGTAAATTCCAAAGGCCTTCAGCTGTAAAGTCAAAGATTACACTGCATTAAAACAAAAAAGTTAGAAAAGGCAAATGGTCTGTGAAGGCTGGTTTAGCTGCTATGTGCTAAGATTTGCCCATCCTAGACTATGATTCCTAAAGTTTCTTATTTGCAAATCTAATTTCACTTAATAGCTTAAGTCCAGAACCAAAGATTTCAACTTTGATTCCAGTTTTATAATTCCAGTACAAAATTCATTTATATTACAAATTAGAAAATGACAGGTTTTTAGTTAATAAAACTTCAATCAGGGCAAATATAAAATGAGTTGCTTATTTAATCAATTAAAGTCTATCTCTTCCCTATCTAAATCTAAGTGAAAAGCAAACAAGAAGGGAACTCTAAATTTCAAATGTATTTCATATATTAAATTGATCATGTAAGAAATGTAAGATTCTATACTAACAATCATTCATATATAATAAAATCTTACTGACATATTATACCTGAGAAGTAAACTAAAGAACTCACCACTAATTATCAAGTGTGAGTGTGTGTATGTATGTGTGGGAGTGCTTAGTCGCTCAGTTGTGTCCTACTCTTTGTGACCCCATGGACTGTAGCCCTCCAGGCTCCTCTGCACATGGAGATTCTCCAGGCAAGAATACTAGAATGGGTTGCCATGCCCTCCTCCAGGGGATCTTCCCAACACAGGAACTGAAGCAAGGTCTCCTGCATTGCAGATGGATTCTTTACCAGCTGAGCTACCAGTACCAGTGAAGTCCAATTATCAAGTAACAGGTACTAATTTCACAATAAATACTGTAATGTCTATACTGATTCCTATTCAGAAAATGAGACAAAAGTACCTCCTCATCAGAGCAGTGTTTCATTTTTTCCCACAGGTTCCTATTTATATCAGTCAACAGTTTATCTTGGTTCAGTACAGAAAGCTTTAATCTGAATAGAGAAAAGTTAATTAGCACAGAGTTCAGAAGTCAACCCGAATGATTCAATTTAGATCTACAGGCATACTTAATTTTTCTTAGTTCTTTTCTACATAAAGAGGGGAATTCACTCAGGAATAGTGGCCAGTAGACCACTTCAACACTTGTAGAACAGTTCAAGAAAGCTATGATTCAAAAAAATTTCCCTCCCAAATAGAATTCTCAACTTAATGCATTAACTTGTTCCAAAATGAAAATACTGTTTTGGTCAAGAAGCTTATTTGGTTAATAAATACACTGTTCAATCAAGTTCTTGGTGAAATGAAAAATATGTCTTTTATTTTTACTTAAAACCAAACAAACTTTTTGGTCAACTCAATATGTTGCTTATAAAGAATCCTTTAAGGGCTTGTGAATGCATAATTGTTGGAAAGTTGTAGCTATTAAGTTAAAGCTTCCAATTCAGTTCAGTTTTACCTCACCTTTATAGAATAGCATTAATAAAAATAGCAAAGTTACCTTGTTAGTAAGTATAGGGAATAAATTTTTGTCAGAGTTAGAAGATATTATAAACAGGCACATAGGTACAAAATCAAACAGTAGAGCACATCTAAACAAACTTTTCATTCTATGCAATGAATCTACTTTATTCAAAATAAAACATTCTTAGACAAATCCTGAGACACCCAACTCTTTTAAATAACATGAAGGTAAGAAACTTTTCTTGTTCTGGGACGAAGCCCAGGATTTAGTACTGCGCCTGGCACTCAGTAGGTGTTCAATACATGTTTGTTCAATGAACAAGCCAGAAACAGGCAAATCTGCAGTACTAGAATTTAACAGCATCTTAACTTTCTAGTTTTAAAAATATGAAAAGTGAAAGTGAAAGTCACTCAGTCGTGTCCAACTCTTAGCAACCCCATGGAGTATACAGTCCATGGAATTCTCCAGGCCAGAATACTGGAGTGGGTAGCCTTTCCCTTCCTTCTCCAGGGGATCTTCCCAACCCAGGGATCGAACCCAGGTCTCCTGCATTGCAGGTGGATTCTTTACCAGCTGAGCCACAAGGGAAGCCCTTTAAAACTATAATTCCCTTTATTTTTATTTATTGAGGTAACATTGGTTTAAGACACTGGTTTAAAACACTGGTTATATGTTTCATGTGTACATTATATTTTGACATCTATGTACACTACAGTGTGCTTACCACCAAAAGTTTTAAAACTACATGATTCTTAAAAGTTTATTTCATTTCCTTTCTGTTTGTTAGATTGGTGCAAATTCAGTTTGACAGTTCTAGATAAGCATGATATAAACACTGCCTTGAGTTGCAAATTTTGGTTTACCTGTGAAAATCTAGATATACCTAATTTGTAAATTAGTCTGCTGTATCTACTTATACCAAACCACTGAGCTACAGTCTTGATTAAAACCATGTTCTTTTATAAATGCAAATTAAGAGCAAATGTGATAAAACTATAAACCCAAAGGCAATCTTACTTTTAGGCACTATATAAATCTCTAAAGGGTACTTTTAAACATGTTCTTTTGGAATTTATGATATCATAATCTAATAATTATTGCTTATAAGGACCTTTGTTGTTGTTTAGTCACCAAGTCATGTTCAACTCTTTTGTGACCCCATGGACTATAGCCTGCCAGGCTCCTTTGTTCATGGAATTCTCCAGGAAAGAATACTGGAGCGGGTTGCTATTTCCTTCTCCAGGGGATCTTCCCCACCCAGGGATTAAACCTGCATCTCCTGCTTGGTAGGTGGATTCTTTACCACTGAGCCACTGGGAATAAGGACATACTCTTTGCTAAGAATGGCATGCAAACTTCCTATATATACTATTTTTACTGCTCATTATATACACTACTTCTACACTACTAAGTAGGTATTATTATCCTCAATTGATGAATGTGAAAATGAATGTTAAATAACTTACATAAGTAGCCAAGAGTTGAACCTCCATCTGACTACAAACCCGAAATTCTTTCCCATATACTATATTACACTGCCAATTAATGCGCTCAGCTTTTCCTATGCCAGTGTTATTCTAATCAAAATCTTGTCACACAGATTATTCACCCATCCAACAAAACACACAAAAAATGGAAACTTTCATACTCTTCAATCTTCCGGCGAAGAGCTTCACAATCTTCTTTATAAATCTGTATCTTGGGTCGGTAAACATATTGACTTAACATCAGATCTTCCAGAACAGGTGATGTATTTACAGTAAACTGAAAAGAAAAAAAAAAAATCCCTTAAAACTGGTATTTTGAGGACCAAACCATGTGCAAGGACTGTTAACAGTCTCAAACAGTGCTTGAGACGTGAGTGCTTACTTTTACAAGTTCTACAAAGGAAAAATGGAAAACTTTAAATTCATATACCTAGTAAGCTACAGTTGGAATTTGAAATAAAGTCTCTGACATCAAAGTCCATTTCCCACAGATGTTTAGAGGAACTGTGGAAGTTCCACACATAGGCTTAAAAATGATTTGAAAATGTTTATGCATTATTTGCATAAACACCTCAGTAAACCTGGGTGGGAGAGAGAAATGGTTATACATTGCTTTTTTTAATTCACTTTTTTATTGAAGGATAATTGCTTTGTAGAATTTTGTTGTTTTTTGTCAAACCTCAACATGAATCGGCCATAGGTATACATATATCCCCTCGCTTTTGAACCTCTCTTCCATCTCCCACCCTATCCCACCCCTTTAGATTGATACAGAGCCCCTGTTTGAGTTTTACACATTGTTTTAAAACTATAAATATCTGAAAATTCAAACTTATAAGAAACCTCTTTATTGAAAGAAAAAAAAAAGATGCCAATTTCCAAGATTATTCTTTTCTATTATCATTCACCAGCCCTGATCCTTACTTCTATCCCAGGTTTAGACTTTTCTGGCATACATAAATGAAGCAGTAAAAATCTGGTTATTTTTTAAAATGTCTTATAATGTCTTCTGGACATTTTAAAAATGTCTTATAGCTCTAACCCAATGACTTTCTGATGTCCCTAATGCAGTGTTGGAAAAACCAAGTTAGCCTATTACACATAAAATCCAAAGAAAACCCTACAAACGTCCATTATTCATAGGCATTGTGGCACAGAATAAGTCATTTTAGCTTTCTAAGTTTTGACCTCATCTATAAAATGGGCACAATATTGACCAACCTCTTAAGATCAAAGTAAAATTTTTTAAAAAGGTATGAAAGCTCAGGGCCTGCTAAATAATCTAACAAACTTTAGTTTCCTCTCATTCTCTCCTTTCAGTTGATAAAAGGAAATACAAATGAGGTTTTAATTTCATTTCTCTATCTGTAACTAATTTTCTAACATGTTGTCAAAGTGTAAAAAGGTGCTAAAGGCAATGATTACTGATGATGACTCTCTTTCTTAAAAAGTAGTTTTAAGGCTAAATTTAAAAAGAAAAATCAAAGCTCTATACTTCTCAAAGAAATCAGGCCTCCTTGGGAAAATGGCTGACTGTCTTTCATATAAGAGCCAAATACTTGATAAAGGAATTTTTTTTAACATAAGTATTTGGACGTAATATGAAAAAATGAAGAAAATTACGATATCACTACAACTCCTAATAAATTGCTAGATCTAGATAACGATAACTTAATGGTGATGATCACCAGACGTTAACTCCTGATGGAAGGACAAGTATAAAGTAAACTTGGAAAACAAAAACATGTCATCTGATAAAGCCTCTGCCGATTTACAGAAAATACAAAGGACAGATGGACATGTTAAAATGAAAGTTAGGGTATTCATAATGGGCAAAACACATACTTAGCAGAGTATGGAAAAACCTGGTTTCCTCAAAAAAAAAAAAAGAGGGAGAGAGAAGGGAGATGGGGGGAGAGAGGGTTATGGAAGGGGACCTTATACTTTAAAAGATAATTAAGAAAGAGCTATCAATTTCATTTGGGTTGCAGTTTAACAAACTGGAAAATAATGCAGACAATCAGGGAAATAAAATACTGACTGAATAATTAATCACTTAAAGATAAGATTATCATATTTGGATATAGTTTAAAGAGTCCTCATCTTTTTAGGGATACATACTGAAATACAGATAAATTAATGACACCTGGGATTTCCTTCAAAATAACAGGATGGGGAGGTAGGGAAACACAGAGACAAGGGTTGATAAATTTTTTCAAGTGTTTATTGAATTTGTTACAACATTGCTTTTGTTTTATGTTTTGTTTTTCTGGCCCTGAGGCATGTGGGATCTTAGCTACCCAACCAGGGAACAAACTTGTACTCCCTGCATTGGAAGGCTAAGTCTTAACCATTGGACTGCCAGGGAAGTCCCAGAAGTTGATAATTTTTGAAGTTTGGTGATAGATACATGAGAAGTTCATTAAACTATTATCTACTTTTGTATATGTTTGAAAATTCCTATAACAGCTAAGTTTTTTTTCTTTAAAGAGTAAGGTTTCTCTTGAACCTTAATAACCACAAAGTGAAACACAGGACTATGTTCCCAGAGATTCACAGGAATGCCAAATGAAAAGGATATCAGGCTTATGCACTGTGGATACAACTGAATGCCACTGCCTATGCTATAATGCAATACATGGGTTAAACTGCTGCTCCTTGTGTCCAGGACTACATGCACAAGTCACCCCCTTCCCTTGCCTTATCCATTTTGATTAAGTGCCCAATTTATGTACTATCAGCTCTTAGATATTTCAGGCCTGGTAAGGGTACCTGCAATAGTTCCACAACTGCACTGAAAGGGAGTATTTTGGTATGAAACGCTCCTTGCCCATGCAGGAGGTCATGGGGCACTAACATAGAACCTTTTCTCTCAGTTTTATTGAAATATAACTGACATATAGCACTGTGTAAGTTTAAGATTTACAGTATAATGATTTGACTTACATACAACATGAAATGATTATCACAAGTTTAATGAATATCTATCACATGGAACAATAGACATGGGACCATCCAAATCGGGAACTAGTACATCAAGGCTGTATACTGTCACCCAGCTTATTTAACTTATAGGTAGAGTACATCATGCGAAATGCCAGGCTGGATGAAGCACAAGCTGAAATTAAGATTGCAGGGAGAAATATCAATAACCTCAGATATGCAGATGACCACCCTTATGGCAGAAAGTGAAGAACTAAAGAGCCTCTTGATGAAGGTGAAAGACGAGACTGAAAAAGCTGGCTTAGAACTCAACATTCAGAAAACTAAGATCATGGCATCTGGGCCCATCACTTCATGGCAAATAGATGGGGAAATAATGGAAACAGTGAGAGATTTTTTTTGGGAGCTACAGCCACGAAATTAAAAGACGCTTGCTTCTTGGAAGAAAAGCTATGGTCAACCTGCTGCTGCTGCTGCTGCTAAGTCGCTTCAGTCATGTCCGGCTCTGTGCTACCCCATAGATGGCAGCCCACTAGGCTCCTCTGTCCCTGGGATTCTCCAAGCAAGAATATTGGAGTAAGTTGTCATTTCCTTCTCCAATGCATGAAAGTGAAAAGTGAAAGTGAAGTTGCTCAGTCGTGCCCGACTCTTAGCGACCCCATGGACTGCAGCCCAACAGGCTCCTCTGTCCATGGGATTTTCCAGGCAAGAGTACTGGACTGGGGTGCCATTGCCTTCTCCAACCTAGACAGCATATTAAAAAGCAAAGACATTACTTTGCCAACAAAAGTCTGTCTAGTCAAAAATATGGTTTTTCCAGTAGTCATGTATGGATGTGAGAGTTGGACTTTAAAGAAAGCTGAACGCAGAAGAATTGATGCTTTTGAACTATGGTGTTGGAGAAGACTCCTGAGAGTCCCTTGGACTGTAAGCAGATCCAACCAGTCCATCCTAAAGGAAATCAGTCCTGAATATTCATTGAAAGGACTGATGCTGAAGCTGAAACTCCAATACTTTGGCCACCTGAGGCAAAGAACTGACTCATTGGAAAAGACCCTGATGCTGTGAAAGACTGAAGATGGGAGGAGAAGGGGACGACAGAGGATAAGATAGTTGAATGGCATCACCAACTGAATGGACATGAGTTTGAGTAAGCTCCGGGAGTTGGTGATGGACAGGGAAGTCTGGTGTGCTGCAGTCCCTGGGTTGCAAAGAGTCGGACATGATTGAGTGAGTGAACTGACTGAATGATCACTTCATACAGATACAAAATTAAAGAAATAGAAAAACAATTTTCCTTGTGATGAGAACTCTTAGGATTTGCTCTCTTAACAACTTTCATATACAACATACAACTGTGTTAATTATATTTATCATGCTGTACTTTACATCCCTAGTGCTTATTTACCTTATAATTTGAAGTTTGTACCTTTTGACTGCCTTGATCCAATTCCCCCTCTCCTCATCCCCACCTCTGGTAAACCACAAATCTGATCTCATTTTTTATGAGTTTGTTTGTTTTTGAAATATAACTGATCTACAATACTGTTATTAGTTCTTCTTACACAATATAGCAATATGGTATCTCTACACAGTATCTTTAGCTGGTGCTACCAGCTGAACTCCTGCAACTGCACACACACATGGGTGCCAAACATACACCTCCCTGTCTGCCTCAAGAATGCCTCCCCAATTCTACCCTAAGGGATACTCATGGTCATCTAAATCCTGTAACAGATGCCCATAGTTGTGAACCTCCTTTTCCACAGCCCATACATTACCCATTTCTTTGGCCCTTCTCTACTTTGGGATTTTTTTTTTTTTAATACTTTTTTTGGCTGCACCACATAGCATGTGTGATCTTAGTTCCCCAACCAGAGATGGAACCTGTGCCTCCTGCACTGGAAGCATGGAGTCTTAAATACTGGACTGCCAGGGAAGTCCCTACTTTGGGATTTTTTTCCTACGATAGCATGAACTATCCCTACCATCTTTTTTTTTTTTTAATTTTACTGAAGTATCGTTGATTTGTCTTACCCTCTTGATGGTTTTTTCCCAGATATACTTCCCTAACACTGCCTTTCCTGACCTCTACAAAGCCTGAGACCAAAGGGGAAGAATCATACTAATTCATACTAATATTCCCTTGATTCATCCCTCAAAGATTAGCTTCCCAGATATCCTCCACTCTTCTACACTGCCAGCAACCTTTCTGTTCCTACGCTTCCCCTTTGCTTTCTCTGGCCCCTGGCACTGTTTCTGCATTTCCCAAGACTCTAGATACATACCTAGACACGTTTCTATTTCCCATCTGCAGCTGAGGTGACGGGATTCTACAGGGAAGGGACACTATTATGGTGATGAGAATAATGAGGTTGGGGACCCAAAAGATGCATGAGTATCTTTCTCCTTTCTATCTTTGATTTACTTTTCACCTTTAGATATCAATCCTCCTGTAATTGATTTCTTTCTAAACAGCTTTATTGAGATTTAATTTACACACCATATAATTCACTAAGTATGCGATTAAATGATTTTTAAAATATATTCACAAGGTTGTGCAACATCATCACCAGCTAATTTTAGAGCACTTTCATTCCTCTAAAAGAAACCCTGTACCCATTGACTGTCATTCCTTTCTCCTCCACCCCTATCTTAGCCTCAAGTAACCACTAATCAGTTCACTTTTTGGCTATTATGAATAATGTTCATGTACCAGTTTTTGTGTAGAGGTATATATTAGATTCTCTTAAGTAAATACCTAGAATTGGAATTGGTGGATCATATAATAGTTCTGTTTAACTTTTTGAGGAAATATCCAGCTCTTTCAAAGTGGCTACACCATTTTACAAGTCTACCAACAATGTATGAAAATTCCAGCCTCTTCATATCCTTGCCAGCACTTGTTATTTTGTCTTTTTGGCTACAGGCATCCTAGTGGGTGTGAAGTGGTAACTTATTTTAATTTATACTTCCTTTATCGCTATTTTGCTAATTGGCCATTCACATATCTTCTCTGGAGAAATGTCTATTCTGATCCTTTGATATTTTTTACTTGGGTTATCTTTCTTTTAAAAAAAATATTTTTATTTATTTGGCTGCACTGGGTCTTAATTGCAGCACATGGGTTTTAGTTCCCTGACATGGGATTTAACCCAGGCCCCCTGAGTTTGGAGTGCTGAGCCTTAGCCACTGGACCACCAGGCAAGTCCCTAATTGGGTTATTTTTTTGAGTTGTAAGAGTTCTTTAAATATTCGGGATATAAGGCTAAGATGTATGATTTGCAAATGCTTTCTCCTGTTCTGTGGGTTGTGTTTGCCCTTTCTTGATGGTATCGTTTGCAGCACACAAGTTTCAAATTTTGATGAAGTTCAATTTTTAAGTTTGGCACTTGTGCTTTGGTGTTGTATAGGATTGATTTTTTTATGTATAATGTGAAGTATGGATCAAGGTTCCCTTTTTTTCCTATAGATAGCCAACTGATTCAACACCATTTATAGAAAAGGCCACTATTCTACAGGGGCATCTTTGTCATAAACCAAATAGTCATAAATGTGTGGGTCTATTCTTTAAAAGTTAGAAGTCATCTGGGCCTAGTGACAATTTTAATAGTAAAGTGCAAACTAAAAATTTCAATGTTGGGAATTTCCTGGTGGTCCAGTGGTTAGGACTCCTCACTTTCATGGCAAAGGGTATGAATTCAATCCCTGGTCAGGGAACTAAGATCCTGCAAACCAAAACAAATATTCAACTCTCATTAACTAATGAGAGTTATCCAGTTCTTGGGTTAATTTCGGTAATTTGTATTTTTCTAAAAAATCACCTAGGTCTTAAAAGTTGTCATCACAGTTGAAGGATTAAAAAAAATTATTTTAATCTTTCCTTTAATCTGTGGACGCGTCTTTCTCAATCATATGTATTTTAGCTTTCTATCTCACCCGTTTTCTTAGATTTATTTTTGGCTGTGTTGTGTTTTTGCTGCTGCACACAGGCTTTCTCCAGTTGTCGAGTATGGACTTCTCATTGCAGTGGCTTCCTTCTCTTGTTGGGGAGCAAGGGCTCAAGGTTAATGGGCTTCAGTAGTTTTAGCACATGGGCTCAGCAGTTATGGTTCATGGGCTCTAGAAAGTGAAAGGAAAGTGAAGTCGCTCAGTCGTGTCCGACTCTTTGCGACCCCATGGACTGTAGCCCACCAGGCTCCTCCATCCATGGGATTCTCCAGGCAAGAATACTGGAGTGGGTTGCCATTTCCTTCTCCAGGGGATCTTCCTGACCCAGGGATCGAACCCAGGTCTCCCACATTGCGGGCAAACGCTTTAACCTCTGAGCCACCAGGGAAGACCTAAAGTAGTGCTTCTCAAGAGTAGTTCCATCGCAGGGGCTCCGATGCCCTGAGGCACATGGGATCTTTCCAGACCAGGGATTGAACGGGTGTCCATTACATTGCAAGGGGGATTCTTATACACTGGACCACAGGGAGAAGTCTTCCTTTGACTTAATTAAGCTCTTTAAGAGTTTTTTAAATTGTCTTTTCAAAGTACCAGTTTTTATTTTATTAGCTGCATTACACTAATAAATGAAGCACTAAATGCTTCATTTTAGCTCTCTGACAAGAGATGGAACCCAAACCCTTGGCAGAGAGCACACAAGAGTCCTAACCACTGGACTACCAGGGAATTCCCCCAAAGTACCAATTTTCAGATCTGTTATCTTTTCTACTAGTATTTGTTTTCTATTTTATTAATTTACTATTTACCTGAATTCTGTCTTCCTACCTTTTTTATGGACATCATTTTATTGTTAATTTTCCAATTTCTTAAAGTATTAAAAAGTCCTTTATTTTTAGATTCTCTTCTATAACAATGATATCTGAGTCTTTTAATTTCCTGCTAAGTGTGTGTTCTGTTGTATATCCCATAGACTGTTCTCCTTTGCTTTCTAAATAGTTTTGTTTTCCTCTTTGATATGAATAATCTAGAAATGTGTTTCTTAATTTCCAAGATGTTTGTGTTTTTAATAGTTCTAATTTTATTGGATTAAGATCAGATGATGTCTATGAAATCTCCATTTTTCAATTTCTCATGTTTTTCTTTGTGATCAAGAACATACCTAATTTTTGTAAATGTTCAACAGACTTAAGTTAAAAAAAATACTATGTAATTTTTTATGGAAATGAGTTTTCTATTAATCTTTTAAACTAAGTTTCTTGGTTGCATTATTTAAGTATTCTATGATTTTAAATATTTTTGATATTGAGAAATGTTTATTAAAACATCAGCTATACTTGGGTTTTTATAATAATAGGGGAAAACATATGTTCAGGGAAAAGTATAAAAAACAAAACAGATGGCAAGAAATGAAAAAAAAAAACTCCACCTTTTCAAAATTTGTATTTTTTAAAAACTCAATTTTTATGCTAACCCCAAATGTACCTTCTATAGCAAAATTTTCTGTAGGAAAATTTGCTTCCTTAGATTCTTTTTTTGTTTTTTAATAAACACTTGCTTTGATACAGTTTAGTAAACAATCATAATATATTTTAACTGAGATGACTATTTTGCCAGGAAATTGTACTTACTTTGGCTGGAAGATTGCTCTGTCGGGGTTTCTGTATCAGAATATGGACCTGAAGAAGTATGAAGAACTCCTTTATTGTTATTCTTCCATCTTTGAGTTTCTGAGGAAAGAAAAAAGTCTGCATGACCATTCAAGGTAAAACTTGACCACTGCTCAAACTTTGACCACTACTCAAAGTTTGTACGAGCAATTTTGACTAGAACCACCTCCTTTGTTTCTACATAGCTTAAAGTACTTTGCATATTTGTGTAAATATTATTCTGATTTAGGCTATACACAAGCAGATTTCATCTAATATTATTTCTTAAGTTTATTCAGTAATAGTAAAATTGGGGGGGGAAGCAACAAAACGTAGGTCTTCCAATTGTGATTCTACTCCACATAATTGCCATGTCCTGTCCTTAACAAAAAAAAAAAGAAAACTATTCTTCTGTATATTTGAAATATTTCATAATTCAAAAAATTAAACAAGAGAAAACAAAATAAGGAAATCAGTTGCATTTGAGAAATAGGGGCTTCCCTGGTGGCTCAGTGGTAAAGAATCCTCCTACTAACGCAGGAGACACAGGTTAGATCCCCGATCCGAGACGATCCCACATGCTGCAAAGCAACTATGCCCACGTGCCACAACTAATTAGCCTGTGCTCTACAGCCCACAAACTGCAACTACTGAGTCCACGTGCCACAACTACTGAAGCCTGCACGTCCTAGAGCCTGTGCTCCTCAACAAGAGAGACCACCACAGTGAGAAGCCCATGCACCACAACCAGAGTAGCCCCTGCTTGCCACAACTAGAAAAAAGCCCACACAAAGATGACCCAGCACAGTCAAAAAAATAAATAAATAAAATTATTAAAAAGAAATGAGAAATACTTTCATACCTCCTTCAAGTTCTCTTCACAAACGGTATCTCTGAGAAACTGTGATTCTATTTGACTACCAAGCTGTGCTAAAAGTAAAGCAAATTCAAGTGATGAACAAGTTAAATTAAATTGTAAACTTAATTTTAAATTATTGTTCAGGTTTATGTGTGGTTCATGCTCTGGAAGATATCTGCTAGGATCCCTCTGGGAAAACAGTCATTTGTAGGGTAAAGTATATTAGTTTTAAGGCTCCATATATGTTTTTCTACTAATTTTAAGCTTCTGAAGAAAATCACTCTTGTAATATAACACTTCTCAATTTATTAAAACAACTAAGAATTAAAAATAAACTAAATATTATTTTACTTATCAACTATTTATAACTCCCAAAAAGCTTATACAAATTTCAAATGCCTCCTGAACTGAAATACATGTATTATTAGTCAAGTAACAGATGATTTCTCTTATTTAGCCATCATTAAAATCTTACTGCTTAAGTCCAGAGAGGTCCCATCAGCCTTGATTGAATCCAGAGAACTGCTACAACTAGATGGGGTTCTGCTCAGGCTTTTTATCAATACACTGTTAGCATTTTTATCCATATCTCCTTCAGCGTGGAGATCAGAAATCTGAAATCATCAATACAGGAACATCATAAGAGTAAAGTTATGACACTATTAATTATAATGACTAAATGCTGAATGCTAAGAGAAATACTTCTAACATAAAATTTATCTGTAATCATATAAAATACTTTATTAAAGAATTAGAATAAGTAACAAGCAGCTTAGTAGGATTTTAAAGTTCAAAGTAATTTTATTTAAAAATATAATGCAATAACATTATGCATTATACTATACAAGAAAATTGTTTCTCAGCGGTATCCAGGTTATAACCAGATCCTGCTGCTGCTGCTGCTAAGTCGCTTCAGTCATGTCCGACTCTGTGCGACCCCATAGACAGCAGCCCAGATCCTATGAGCTACCAAATGTTGACCTATCCAGTTATTCATCTACTAGACACCAGGGTCAGGGCTACCACACTATAGAAAACAGAAGAGAATACTGACTATACAAGATAGTCCTGTTTAGAGTACAGAGAAAAAATTTATTTCTACGCTTTAGTATTTCCTTCCCCAGATGACCAAGACTCCTTTGGTTGAAGTCAAATAAGTCACATGGTCCTGGTTTTACCATTTTAACTATTTTACTTTACAGGCTTAACTGTCATTTTCATCTATCTGAAACCATCTTCTATCTGCCATTTTCATCTAACTGAAATAATCTTCTATGCTTACTTACAAACTTTTTAACAGAATTTAAACTTTGTTTCTATGAACCTATGATACTTTCTAATCTTTATTTCTTCACTTATAAAACTCAGTTTAAATGACAAGTCCATGAATACTGGAGTAGGTAGTCTATCCCTCCTCCAGGGAATATTCCTGACTCAGGAATCGAATCAAATAGGGGTCTCCTGCATTGCAGAAGGATTCTTTACCAGCTGAGCTACCAGGGAAGCCTGTATTCTCCCCAAGTTATCCAAATCAGTGTTTTTTAAATAAACACAAAATCTTACTTCACTTTGAGGTACTTGGTTTGATCTAGGCATTCTCCCATCCTCGAAAGAAATGGACTCTCAGCTTCTATGTATTTTCATTAGTCAAGAAAATTCAGTCTATCTTTTCTTTATGCAGTCTGCATAATAAATCTTTTTACCCTCCAAACATTTTAACACTGAGATGACTTATCAAACTCCATGTACCCTGCCTAGAGATTTTCATATGCAAAGTCACAATGACAAATCACTAGAAGTGACAGAATATTTAGAATTACACAATATTAATTTTTTCTACTTCCCATTTCATTTTTTGTGACCATTTATTTGTCACTTCAAACTGTGTTTAAGTCTACCTGCTAGTCAATTAATTTCTTTAAGATTTTATACAGGAATATTTCTCCAGGCCTATAACTGGAAATAATCAATTCCTGCTTACCTAACACTAAAATTAAAATTCAAGAATACTCATAATTTAAAAGAAGACAATCAAGAACATTTCTTAGTTCAAGACAGGGCTTACCTCCTGATCTTGTGCAGTATCACTAAACCCAATTTCATTTTTTCTGATTTTTTTCTCATTCTGAATATCATCATCATCTTCTTGTACCCAGGTTCTTTTTTGGCTATTGCAGGTTTCTTCCATTTTATTTTCAGAGGGTGAAGTCTCTTTTTGGTATGTCTCAGTCAAAGCCTTTTCCTCAGTATCTATACTGATAGAGTCTGAGGAATTAATCTCACCAGGATATACAGGGAGATTTTCCTCATTTATATATTGAGATGGACTTAAGTTCAGTTTAGCTGTAACAATTCCAATGCCTGAATCCTTACTGGAAACCGGCTGAGTTTCTAAGTGATTTAAATCAGTTGTGTCTGCTGGAACCTGCTTCAGGTCATCAATACCAGTGACACTACAATTTCTTTTGTTTGGTAATCTGGGTAAAAATATTCCCAAAGGACATCTCTTCATTTTATCTTTTACAGTTGTCATTAATGGTACAGAGGTGGTTTCAGCTCCATTACGTGGAATTTTATTTTCTTCATCTCTATCATCTTTAACATTGCTAGACACTGTGTTAGCATTATGTATTTCTGTAGCTTGCACTATACTCACATCACTGTGTGCCTTATTTACTAATTCAAGTAACTGTTCTGGAGAAGGTGGTAAATGAACTGGTTGGAAATCTAAAAATTCTTCAGTTTTTTCATTTAAGTTATTCAGATTTTGTTTGACGCTACTACAAGTTGCAACACTGGATGCAATTACAGGATCTGATGCTTCTCGAGGATTGATAAGTGTTTGAATAACTTGCTTAGTCAAAGCTGAGTTACTGTGGAAATCTATAGCTGTATTACATTTAGTTGTTTGACTATTTTTCTTTGGTTCTTTTTCACATGCCGCAGTAAACTGTTCCCCATTATAGAGCATTGTCGAATCGTTTTCACATGTGGGTTCAGAGGAATTTCCTCCAACAATATTTAAATTATTTCCAGCTTTAGACAATATTGCTTCATTTTTATTGACAATATTCTGTCCTTGTTGAGGTAATGGAGGTAGTTGGGTTAATAGATGATGCTGAGAAGCAACACAATCATCAACAACAAAGGTCTTCTTTAAACTGTGTTCTGCCTTATCAACAGAGGGCTCCACTTGATCCCTTGGAAGCTTAAAAGACACTGGCTTTGAGTTAAGTTTAGTCATCTCCCCCAAATCTTCACCATATACTAAAGTTTCATTTGATATTAGATTTGGGGGCTCCCTAATCAGATCTTGATCTTTTAGCACTTTTGAGACACACTGTAACTGTCCTTGGGTATTGGTTTGAACAACTTTCTCCTCTAACAAGCAATGAGCAGAAAGAGGCAGTCCCTCAGATTTCAAATAATCATTACTGGCTGAATTGTTTGCATAAGGAAGATCATTTTGCACCGGGCAATGACTGGCTTTTAAATCTTCATCTTTATCACATAAGGACATGACATTCTTCTCCAAATTACCAAAAAAGGAGGTAACATTAGGTAAACAGGAATAATTATCACCAGATCCACAAATAGCAGTTGCAGGACTGCCTGTAAAACCCACATTTCTTCTATCTGTACTATTTAACTGACAGCTTTCAATTTTGGCTTTTTCCAATGTATAGGCCTGGCCTACAACTTTCAAGACTTCTTCATCCACGCAAGTGCTATGGAATTTGACATCTGTCTTACTTTGACCTCCAGACAACGTATTAGTAGGAACAAAGGGTATCTCATTATGCTTTTGCTCACTGTGAAGAAAGATTTTGTTTTCTACAGCCAGTGCTTGTTTTTTAGTGACTTCTTGAATAGAATTACCATCCTGTGGAAAAGAAACACCCAAGGTTTTTCCTTTTGCTATTCCAAATGCAGGGCACGCTTGTATTTTCTCCGTGGCTTGACAATCAATGAATACAGTGTGGGACTTAGTAACTTCCAGATCGCCGTGATTATCTACAAACATAAGAGTTTTGTCTGTAGTCCTAGTGGTTATTTTATCTGGTGAGAGAGGTTTATATTCCAAGGCAGTCGTGTGACTTCTGGTGATCTCCATGTCATCCTGTCCACATGTATACAGAACAGTATTAGTAGTTCCTTCCAAAGGCACCAAATGGGAGTCCTCTCTATCTTCCAGGACACTTTTGTTATTTATTTCTACTGTACAACACTGGGTGACATCCATATCATTTTTATCATTCTTTGAAAATGCAATGGTCGTGTCATTTTTGAGTCTAAGGCTTTTCCTTCTCTGATTTTTGCCTGATAGAGGTTCATTCAGAAATACAGGCTTTTGTACATTTCTGTCATTTTTCCAAATGGTTGACTTAGACACTTCCATCTTATCATCAGCTATAAATGCTTCAGCTTTCTCTAAAGGACCATGATTAGACCACTTCCCTGGTAGTGTTAGCTGGCTGACTTTTACGACTGAATGATCCCTTTTGACATTTTGTGGGGAAAAAACACTCTCCTCAGTAGAAGTAGGGGTCACTTTTGATTTTTCTATGCTTTTTCTTTTGGATAGTTCAAAGTTAGGTCTGTCTGGAAGCACAGATCTCTCCTTTGCTTGGCAGTCAATGAAAATAGTGTGGGACTTTGTCATTTCTAGTTCATCATGATTATCTACAAACATTACAGTTTTGTCCACAGGCCTAGTAGCTGTTTTATCTGGTGAGACAGTTTTACATTCTATAGCAGTCGTGTGACTTCTGGTGACCTCCATGTCATCTTGCCCACATGCATACAAAACAGTGCTAGAATTTCCTGCCAAAGGCACCAAATGGGAATCATGTTCATCTAGTAAAGGTCTATGATTTATTTCCACTGTACAACTCTTGGTGATATCCATATCATTCTCATTTCCCTCTGAAAATACAACAGTCTTATCAACTTTTAGTCTGCCAAGACTTTTTCTTCCACAAATTTTGACGTCTTGTTTTCCATTCAGAATTCCAGATTTCTGTACATTTTTGTCCTCCAACACATCCATGATACTATTAGAAATAAACACTCCTATTTTTTCTATAGGACTTTCATTACAGTTTTCAACTCTTAGAGCTTTCTGTCTGTTTACTGCTGATAACCGGCTATTAGTGTTTTCTAAATTAGTCTTACTTAGTTCTAGTACTTCAGAAGGACCAAATCCAGTAATGACAGTGTGACTCTTGCTTAGATCCATATTTTCTTCCTTCTCTGAACAAATAACTGTCTTGTCAGAACAGTCAGGAATGGGATTACCTAAACTTTTCCTTAGTGACTCAGGCAGTTTAGAATTCTGGCCTAGTACAGATTTTACTGTTTGACTGTTAACAACATTATGATTTCTCATGGCAGGCTGTCCTCTTGATGAAAATAATGGCTTTGTAGTAGGAAACAAAGCTTGCTCACATGAAATTGTGTTTCTGTTATTTCCCAGTGGTACTGGTTTGTCAAGATCTTCACTGGAGTATACTATATTATGTTTTGTTGCTATGTCCTGGTTAATATCAGGTGACTGAGGAGAATCTTTATCAAGATAGGGTGAAATCTTCAAAACTTGACTTTTTTCTTTGTCCCAGGTATTAGCTGGGAGGTTCTTAGATATTATGTTTTGTTGTTGGGATAGGTCAATATGATCTTTGGTCATTTTTTCCCATTCATTTGAAAGGTTTTTGTTGTGAGAGTAAGATTTACTGGTATTCTCAGATGTCAGATTGTAAGATGCAAGAGGAAACTGACTTCCTAAATTAACTGTGTGACTTTTGGTCAAATCCATATCTTCATCTGTGAAGACTTCAGTCCTTTTGTCAGTTAATGAAATAAATAAAGGATTTTCCGGGCTCTGCTGTAATCTTTCCTTAGATACAAGAGGAACAGAGCAACAATTTACATTTATGTCCAAATCCTCTGACACAATTATGTGATTTTGGATCATCATTTCTTTTTCAGACACTGGTACAGTTGCTTTCTGTACATTTGTCTGAACTTGTTTAAAAATTTGATTATCTATTTTAACTGTGTGACTCTTGGTAATGTCCATGCTATCTTCTCCTGAATAAACAGTTTTCTCTCTGAGAAGAGAGTTGCCATCTGGATTGGGATACATTTTAGAATAATTACTGTCATGCTTTACCAAATTTTTCTCCTCTCTCATACTTGAGTGACACTTGGTCAGTTCCATGGCATCATTACAACTAGAATAGAAAAATGTCTTATCACCTTGAATAGTTGGACCAGAACATTTAGATTCTGGGATCATGGCCAATGGTCTGATATTCTGGTTGGTAGCCTGGGTGACTGTTTTACTTTCTGCCCCTGTAATATGATTTCTGGTCACATGTGTGTTACCCTCAGGGTGTAAGGAAAGGTCTTGGAAAGCATCATTCGGTTTATCCTCAAAGACGGTCTTCTGTTCTAGTGCTTTAGTTTCATGACATGTTGAAACATCCATCATGACAGCCTGAGTTTGATTTTCCATTTCAGACAGATTATCTGCCGAAGGTAACTTCTGTACAGTGTGGCTAATTGTCAAGTCCATGAAGTCATTGCCATAAACTGTAATATCATCACCTTTAAATTCCCTTAAGCTGGCCTCTCTGGATGTGGGAACAAAAGTCTGAATACTGGTTGTATGACACTGGGTAAAATTCATTCCATCATCTTGTTCTCTAAAGAGTCTAGTAATATTACTGGTATCTTCATCTACACCAAGAGATACATGCATTTGATGTACAGAAGTGGTCTTATTTGCTTCTTTGCAATGAATAGGCATCTTGGAATTTTCTTTATCAGGTCCTGTAAAAGGAGAAGCATTTGATTTTCCTATTTTCAATCTTTTTATGAAGTCATTGAAATTTATCTTCTTTTCTGAAGAAGTGTTTTGATCTACGGAAAAATGTAATTCTTTCTTCATTCTTGAATCTTCAGTGTGGAGTTTTAAGTTAGCCAGAAATGATGTAGTATCTATCTTGGTGGACTTTTCACTTTTGGTACAATCTAAAAGGCCTTTGGTAATCATCACAGTGTGACTTGCTGTCAGGTCCATCTGGTTTTCATCTGAAAAGATGACTGTTTGGTCATTTGCATGTTTCCTTTCATGGCTGTATTCTGTAATTGAAATCTACAGCAAAAGCAAAATATAAGAGATCAGATAAAGTGAAAACTTCTAAAAGGGTATTTTATAACATTCTATAACTATATAGAAAGATTATATAAGCAATCCTAAATGATGGTTTCATGATATTGGTTTGTGTGAATCAATGGTGTGGTGAGTAGCATGTAATTTATTATTAAAATTTTTTTTCTAAAGTCTATGAACACTTGCAGCTTTTGAAGGTTAATTATAATTAACCATTAATTTTAAGGTTAATTATACACCCTCTAGAATGACTAAAAAATAAAAAGACTGACAATACCAAATGTAACTGAAATGAAAATTATATTAGATAGGTCATTCACATTCTAAGTAAAAAAAACTTAGAAGGAATAAGCGCATGATGGCTAAATTATAGTACACTCTAAGTTCTTGGGGGTTGAGTTTTCCTTGAATGCAGTGGTTTTACTTGAAAAGACATGGTCTAACTCTGCTACTCAAAATATGGTCTGTGGACCAGTGCATTACTATCACCTGGGAGAGAAGTACAGAAGTTCAGGACCTATCCCAGATCTAGGGGATAAGAATCTATATTTTAGCCAAATTCTAGGATTATTCACATGCCTCATTAAGTTTGAGAATTCCTGATATAATTAACATATTTCTGTATTATTTAAACTGGAAGTGATTTAACTATACTTAGTTAACTGGGAGATAGTGAAGGACAGGGAAGCCTGGTGTGCTGTAGTTCATGGGGTCACAGAGTGTTGGACACGACTTAGCGACTGAACAACAAGTTAACTGGAGGTAGGTAGCTTTTCCAGTCTATGTTGGTCCATTCTGGTCAGTAATTTCTAAATCATGTCATTAACATTAAACTTTTTGTGTTTTAAAAGTCAACTATCAAACAAAATTAAAATATGAAGGCATTTGAATGAACTCATACCTCTCTCTGGGGCATCTGGGTCTGAATGGGAGCACAAAGCAAAGTGTTCATTCCTATTGAGTAAAAAGAAAAACTATAGTCATGACAAAAGTATATATCACCAAGAGCCTGATTTTTCTATTCGTAGGAGTTTCATCAGTTACAAGTATTTACTAAAGTTTTTTCAGTTACTAAGTCTTTCCTGAAAGATGATGCTGTGAAAGTGCTGCACTCAATATGCCAGCAAATTTGGAAAACTCAGCAGTGGCCACCGGAGAAGGCAATGGCAAGCCACTCCAGTACTCTTGCCTAGAAAATTGCATGGACAGAGGAGCCTGGTTGGCTGCAGTCCGTGGGGTCGCTACTAGTCGGACACGACTGAGCGACTTCACTTTCACTTTTCACTTTCACACATTGGAGAAGGAAATGGCAACCCACTCCAGTGTTCTTGCCTGGAGAATCCCAGGGATGGCGGAGCCTGGTCGGCTGCCGTCTATGAGGTCACACAGAGTCGGACACGACTGAAGCGACTTAGCAGCAGCAGCAGCAGCAGTGGCCACAGGACTGGAAAAGGTCAGTTTTCATTTCAATCCCAAAGGCAATGCCAAAGAATGCTCAAACTACCGCACAATTGCACTCATCTCACACGCTAGTAAAGTAATGCTCAAAATTCTCCAAGCCAGGCTTCAGCAATAGGTGAACCGTGAACTTCCAGACATTCAAGCTGGTTTTAGAAAAGGCAGAGGAACCAGAGATCAAATTGCCAACATCCGCTGGATCATGGAGAAAGCAAGAGAGTTCCAGAAAAACATCTTTTTCTGCTTTATTGACTATACCCAAGCCTTTGACTGTGTGGATCACAATAAACTGTGGAAAATTCTGAAAGAGATGGAAATACCAGACCACCTGACCTGCCTCTTGAGAAACCTGTATGCAGATCAGGAAGCAACAGTTAGAACTGGACATGGAACAACACACTGGTTCCAAACAGGAAAAGGACGTATATTTTGGAACAATATACGTCAAGGTTGTATATTGTCACCCTGCTTATTTAACTTATATGCAGAGTACATCATGAGGAACGCTGGGCTGGAAGAAGCACAAGCTGGAATCAAGACTGCTGGGAGAAATATCAATAACCTCAGATGTGCAGATGACACCACCCTTATGGCAGAAAGTGAAGAGAAACTAAAAAGCCTCTTGATGAAAGTGAAAGAGGACAGTGAAAAAGTTGGCTTGAAGCTCAACATTCAGAAAATTAAGATCATGGCATCTGGTCCCATCACTTCATGGGAAATAGATGGGGAAACAGTGGAAACAGTGGCTGACTTTATTTTTTTGGGCTCCAAAATCACTGCAGATGCTGACTGCAGCCATGAAATTAAAAGACGCTTACTCCTTGGAAGGAAAGTTATGACCAACCTAGATAGCATTTTAAAATGCAGAGACATTACTTTGCCAACCAAGGTCCATCTAGTCAAGGCTATGGTTTTTCCAGTGGTCATGTATGGATGTGAGAGCTGGACTGTGAAGAAAGCTGAGCGCCCAAGAATTGATGCTTTTGAACTGTGGTGCTGGAGAAGATTCTTGAGAGTCCCTTGGACTGCAAGGAGATCCAACCAGTCCATCCTAAAGGATATCAGTCCTGGGTGTTCATTAGAAGGACTGAAGTTGAAGCTGAAACTCCAATACTTTGGTCACCTCATGCGACGAGTTGACTCGATAGAAAAGACTCTGATGCTGGGAGGGACTGGGGGCAGGAGCAGAAGGGGATGACAGAGAATGAGATGGCTGGATGGACATAAGTTTGAGTGAACTCCAGGAGTTGGTGATGGACAGGGAGGCCTGGCATGCTTGATTTATGGGGTCGCAAAGAGTCAGACACAACTGAGCAACTGAACTGAACTGAAGTCCTTCCTAAAGACCTAGGTATTAAATTTCACTGAGACTTTCAAATTGTCCCACTTTAGAAACAGACAGATCAGTGATTACTGTATTCTCTGCATACTGAAATACTTTTAGAATGTGGTAGAAATTTTTAAAGGTGGAATTCTAAAGATGGAAAGTATAGATTAATTTTTTTCTTCCTTCACGTCTCCATTTTTATTTCTTGGATAGTAGAAGTTACACACTAAAGAGTACCAACTGCTAAGACTGAAATGTTAGGGTAAGATTTTTATTTTAAAAAAATGTATGTATTTGGCTCCACTGGGTCTTAGTTATGGAACACATGATCTTTTTTGCAGTATGTGGGACCTAATTTTCTGACTAGAGATCAAACCTGGGCCTCCTGCACTGGGAACATGGAGTACCAAGGAAGTCCCTGTTAGGGTAAGATTTTGAGCATCTTTTATTCTATGCTAAGGAATCTAGATGTTCCCAGATGAGATGTGCATTTTATAAAAATAATTCAAGAGAAGAAAATAGATTCAAGAGAAGATGAACCAATGAGGAAGCTACTCTAATAGTTCAGATATAACACTGTAGGGAGTTAAACTTGTATTAGGGCAACAGACAGTAAGAACAGAAATAAGAGATTAGATTCAAGACACTTTAGAACTGAAATATAAAGTTCTGGGGAACAAATTGGACTTTGGAAACAAGGAAGTGACTGAAGATGCTATAATAAAACAAGAAATATATATCTCAAAATACGTTTAAGAAAAATCTTTAGAATATTTTCAATAGTTTAAGGTAATCATGACTGAATATAATGAAGTAATTATGGGATTTCTATTAAAATCTTATTTACATATCAAGCTTGCATTCTTGTCATTTATTTAACAAATATTGATTCAGAACATATATGTGCCCCAAAACTCAACTACATGCCAAAGCACAAAAAAACAAGACAAAGTTTCTAAACTCAAAGAATTTCTAGATTAATAAAAGAGCCAAAAGTAAATACCTAAAATACAATATGATAAATTCTACAATAGACTGAAAAATAAAAAGGGTATTTTGAGAGCACACATCAGACTAACTAACTGCTTGGTTTTGACAGAGAAGGCTCAATTTAAGCCAGTACCACTTAATGTATGGTGTCAGTCTGTGAACTGCTTAATATCAATTAATTTAATATAAGGAGCTTGCAGCCACTGTAAAATTCCTTTCATCAGTAAAGCTTTACTAAGAAAAAAAAAAGTCACTAACTAAACAGTAGCTTACTACCATAGTGCAAGTTCCTTTCTTATCATGGACTGTAACAGTTTGTGGACTGGCTACTCTGAATGGCACTGAAGCTAAGGGAAAAGCTAAATTAAGTGAAAGATGAGACAACTGTTAGACAAATTGCATTAGGAAGATCTCTTTAGGTAAAGGAAACAGCATTTACAAACGGACACCGTCAGAAAAAAGACCATAAGGGAAAATGCAAGAGCAAAATATGCCTGTAAAGGGCTGAAGATAAAGTTGGAGAAAAAGACAAGTGAAATTATAAAAGGCTTTCTAAGTTTATGCTAAGGAGTATGGGTTTTATCCGGTAAGCAAAATAGTGTCTTTTGAACAATTTTAGGATGGGAGGTAATACAATAAGATTTCAAAATACACAGAATGAATTAGAAGTATAAGAAACTAAATACAATAGTCCAAGAAAGAATTCAAGTGAGGATTTGAATTCAAATACTGGCAGAAGTACAGAGAATAAGTAACAGATAGGCAAGATATTTCAAAGACAGAACTGAAAGAGAATAGGGACAAAAGGATATATGGAAAGAAGGAAAAGTTAAAAAATGACTCAATTCCTGACTTGAGTGAGTGACAATGAGTGGGAGTTCAACATAGAAACGAGGAATAGCAGGTTTGAGAGAAAGGTCCATCTAGTCAAGGCTATGGTTTTTCCAGTGGTCATGTATGGGTGTGAGAGTTGGACTGTGAAGAAAGCTGATCGCCGAAGAATTGATGCTTTTGAACTGTGGTGCTGGAGAAGACTCTTGAAAGTCCCTTGGACTGCAAGGAGATCCAACCAGTCCATTCTAGAGGAGATCAATCCTGGGTGTTCATTGGAAGGACTGATGCTAAAGCTGAAACTCCAATACTTTGGCCACCTCATGCGAAGAGTTGACTCATTGGAAAAGACTCTGATGCTGGGAGGGATTGGAGGTGGGAGGAGAAGGGGCCGACAGAGAATGAGATGGCTGGATGGCATCACCGACTCGATGGACATGAGTTTGAGTGAACTCCGGGAGTTGGTGATGGACAGGGAGGCCTGGCGTGCTGTGATTCAAGGGGTCGCAAAGAGTCAGACACGACTGAGCGACTGAACTGAACTGAACTGAACTGTTAAATTTTAAATTAAAGAGCTTGTGTAAAGATCAACACTTCCTCTATATTTTTTGTTCATGGTACTTTTAAATATTACTTTTTAAGGAATCTAGATGAAGAGAAAAACACATGATAAGAAAAAAAGTATTCTGATCATACTCACCAGTTATCTCACAGTAGTTATCTTCTGGATTCTTATTCCTAAAAATTAATAAGAAAAAATCTTTACTCCAGACAATTACCAAGAATCCCGACAGTTGAAAGAGGAGGGAAGGTGAAATGTTTTCATAGGATGACTGGCAGAAAACTCCAAAGACATCTTTTAAAAAAGACTCATCTAATAAGTGGGCTTCCCAGGTAGATCAGTGGTAAAGAATACGCCTGCCAAGGCAGGAGACGCCCCTGGAGATGTGGGTTTGATCCCTGGGTCAGGAAGTTCCCCTGAAGAAGGAAATGGCAACCCACTTCAGTATTCTTGCCTGAAAACTCCTATTGACAGAAAAGCCTGGCAGGCTACAGTCCACAGGGACTCAAAGAATTGGACATGACGTAGAAACTAAGCACATCTAATCTGGCAGAAAGAATTACAAGGCAATTAAAGGAACTTACCATTAAATTTTTTCATAAATTTAAATATCAAGAACACTATAAAAATATGCTTAACATGCACTGCTTGCTTTTTCTTTCCTTTTTTTTTCGGCTGTGTCTTGTGGCTTGCAGGATCTTAGGTCCTTAACCAAGGATTGAACTCATGCCCCCTGCAGTGGAAGCACGGAGTCCTAACCACTGAACATCAGGGAATTCCCCATTTTGGGGGGAAAGAATGACCTTTAAAGCAGCTCATTTTCTAGGAAAAAAAGGTAATTAAAATGAAACAACCCAAATATCCATCAAAGGGGAGCTGACTAAACATTTGTGCTGACATATAGCATATTATAATAGACTGAGGTAGATCTGTGTGTAACAACATGGAAAGTGCTACAAGACACTAAGTGATAGCATTTTTGTCTTATTTTTTTTTTTTAAAAAGCTAAAGACTAACATGTAGTTAGATATATATATAAAATTTCTGCAAGGACATCCAAAATTATCAATAGTGTTTATCTGTGAGAAGCCTGAGTAATATGGCCTAGAGATTTTTCTGTATAAGTATATACAGAGAATCTTTTCCTTCCATTTCAGCTCTATAATCAATTACATGGTAAAACTGATATTTATTTAACCAACCTCTTAGTGATAGACCTTTAGAATCTTTCGCATCTTACATGAAATCTCTGTGCCAAAGAGCATGTGAAGTTAAAATTTGGAATGACATTGCCAATTGTCTTCTACAGTATATGCTCAGATGCTCAGTCATGTCTGATTCTGTGACTCCACGGGCTGTAGTCCAACAGGGATTCTACAGACAAGAATACTGAAGTGGAGTACCATTTCATCCTCCAGAGGATCTTCCCAACCCAGGGATCAAACTCAAGTCTCTTGTGTCTCCTGCATTGGTAAGCAGATTCTTTACCAGTAGTGCCACCTGGGAAGCCCTCTATAATATCTACCTACTAGAAATGAGTGACTTTTTACCTAGATTCTTAATTGATTAAACATTATATCTCAATATAGCCTAAGTTATATTTCTCTTATGAGGAAGATAAGCATCTTTCCATCTGTTCAAGCTCTATGGCTATTTAATTTTTGAATTAATATTATAATAAGAAAAACATTTAATGAAAAAAATCTGAAGACCCGGTATTTATTGTTTTCCACTAGCGGATGTATTTTAAGGATTTATATGTGAAAGTAGAATGTTTCATCCCTCTTAAGAGGATAAGCCATACTCAACAGCCATAGCAGCATATTAAATTATTATGAAAATATTCTGTTTTAAGAATTAATCCTAAGTATTACACAAAAGGGAATTAAAAAACAAAAAGAATATTAATTTTAAAAACACTTTTAAATAATAGGAATAAACAACATTTAAAGTATAATTTGCATCACACTTTTCCTACTTACTGTATAAATAGGACATTTTCTCCTGCTTCTGTTTCTATAAATAGAGAAAAGGTTATTAAAGTTTTTCAAATATACAGTAATAAAGTATTAGAAAAATTACATAAGGACATTAACAATATAAAAATACTAATGCCACACCTTACATTCTGCTCCTCACAGCTCAAGTTACACTTTTTAAGCAATAAGATACATATTAAGTTATACCAGTTATCTGGTTAGATAACCACAGCATAATCAAATAGAAAACAGATTTAGTAGGGGTTACAGAACAAATTTACCTGAAATTTCTGACTTTTTCACTATTTTCATATGAGACTCTGTCTGGAATACTCTAGAAAAGAAAATAAAGATTACTGAAAATCTGCAAGTTTTTTTTTTTTTTTGACTGAACTGCATGGCTTGTGGGATCTCAATTCAGCCACCAGGGGTTGAACTCAGGCCACAGCAGTGACAGCCTGGAATCCTAATCCCTAGGCAACCAGGGAACTCCCCCAAATCTTCCAAGTTTTAATTAGAATACTATGATGTTAATTTACAATCTGTTTTGAGATAAGTAAGATAAGCTTTCTGATTGATTTATAAAACTTCATAGAAAGTAATAATACCACATAACAAAATCTATAGGCCAATCTCATATATGAATATTAGTGCAGAAAACCCAAAATATTAGCAAACTAATGCTAGCAAAGTTATTTTATGATTAAACTGGATTTATCTCAGGAATTCAGAGATAATGCAACATCCAAAAATTTATTTTATCATATTAAAGATTAAACTACTAAAAACTTAGTTATTTTAACAATTGCTTTAAAAGCATTTACAATATCCATTCTTATTTAAAAACAAAACGCTCAACATTGTGAATCAACTATATTCCAATAAAAATTAAAAAACAAAACCAAAAATCTGCAACAATAAAGTTAAATTTACCCAATAATACAGAGAGAATAGGCGTACTGATTTTGACAAATGTAAACAGGTTGAACCATCCTATTAAAAATGGCTATTAACTAAATTTTAAAAAATTTTAAACTCAATCTACAACCTACAAGTTAAAATATTCCACAGCTAAAAAATTATCTTGGACAAACAACAGAAAAGTGAAGATAACTATGAAGTAATTCAACACATTAAGTTTCATAGCAAAATAGTATTAGAACTAAACAAGGTTGCTATTATACACTAAGAGGAAAGTTATCAATGAAAACTAACAACGAATAACCCAATTTACATGTAAAAAGTCAGAGGAAAAAAAAAATGAAAGCAATACAAACAAGAAAGTGCCAAAATATATTTAGATGCCTCATGATCCAAATTTTTATTTTTATTTTGACTGAAGTACAGTTGATTTACAATGCTGTGTTAGTTTCAGGTGCACGGCAAAGTGAATCAATATATATATGTGTGTATATATATCTACTTCTTTGTTGTAAGATTCTTTTCCCATATAGGCCATTATAGAGTACTGAGTAGAGTTCCTTGTGCTATACAGCACGTTATTATCAGTTATCTATTTTATATATAAGGTCCAAATTTTGGAACACCACATATTAAGTAGGCAAAGATAAGTCGGAAATGTATAAAACATATTTGCTAAAGCATATTTAGCAAACATATGGAGACACTTAACTGAAATAGCAAAATAGTTCTTTCCTCCATTTTCCTGTAAATTTATCTTAATTATGTTATCCCTTGCTATCTCATTTTTTTTCAACCTATATTGTATCTATGATATAGGGAAAGCTTTCAAAGGTACAATCTGTTGCAAAAATTATTTATGAACCAAGAAAGACACATACTTCAATAACAAAGAGTTCAATCACACAAAAACTTTAAAATATTTTCTTTAATATTGTCTAGGTAGATAAGGAAATGAAAAATAAAACATTTCAAAATGAAAAGAAAAAAGCACATATGAACAAAATATAGAAAAAATAGTAATGACAAATAAAATCCAAATTAAAATAACTAAGATGATAAAATCAATCAAATCAGCTTAAATTAAGTGTTAAAATATAATCTTTATAGTGCCTGAGGAAAAACAGGTACATTACTAAAGTTACTAAAACCAGTAACAAAAATGTAATAATGACTATGTAACTGCTGCTTCTTTTAAACCGGGGAATTCTACTTTGAGGAATGTAATCCCAAGGAAGTAACTCAAAAGAAAAAAGGTTAATTTACACAAAAATATCTAACACAGTACAAATGCTTCACAGAAATCTTAAAATAGTTATTTTTAAACTAATATTCAGTGCTAGTGGTAAAGAACCCTCCTGCGAATTCAAGAGACTTTAAAAGATGAGGTTTTGATCTCTGAGTCAGGAAGATCCCCTGGAGAAGGACATGGCAACCCACTCCAGTATTCCTGCCTGGAGAATCCCATGGACAGGGGAGCCTGGCGAGCTATAGTCCATAGGGTTGCAAAAAGCTGGACACGACTGAAGTGACTTAGCCCGCAATTAAGTAAAATTACCCGTGTCCGATCTCTCCTCAGAGAACTAAGATCTTGCAAGCCGACAAAACAACAACAACAACAGCAGCAACAACATGTGAAGGAAAAGTCAGTCTGAAACAAAGTGGAAAAAATGAGTTATTAAATCAAACCTAGGCCACAGTTATTCAAGGAGTATACAGGGAGTATACAAATAGAATCTTTTAAGACATGCAATAATAGGTGTGTATGTATCTACTGTGGAGGTAGATTCATTAGGTTTCATAGCCTGGTGCCTTTAAACATTCTGAATCATAACTAATGGTTCAGATTCCATGATCAGCAAGCCATATTTACAGTATAATTTACTTTCTTAGGTAGAATGCCTTTGAGGAATGCATTGATGTACTCATATAAGGGTTCTGGTTCATTTGATTTGTTTCTCATGATATATTTAGTAATGAAGTGAAGAAATGGTTAGTCACTCACTCATGTCCGACTCTTCGCAGTCCCATGGACTGTAGCCTGCCAGGCTTGCTTCTCTATTCATGGAATTCTCCAGGCAAGAATACTGGAGTGGGTAGCCATTCCCTTCTCCAGGGGATGTTCCTGACCCAGGGATTGAACCCAGGTCTCCTGTAATGCAGGCAGATTCTTTACCATCTGAGTCACCAGGGAAGCCCATATTTAGTAGTAGCATTCTTATTTATAAACAAATCTCTAGTGCATCTGTTTAATACAAGCCCATTTCTAAAAGATCCACCCAGTTTTGGTACAGGGGAAAAAAAAACCGGAGTCTGCAAAACCAAGTGCAGGACCTAGGAAGACAGCAGCAACTTCACCAAGAAATAGACCACCAAGGGAAGCCTACTGGCAGGCAATACCTAGCCTTCCCTGGTAATACCGAATCTTATAATGTCTTTCAAACCCCCCACCCTTGGAATTCAATACATATAAAACACTGAAAACTCATGTTTATCCAGAAAGGCATTAATTGACTTACAGATAAAGGATGAACAGAAAAGAACAATAAAACAATTAAAATTACTATCAGTCAACAACAACAAATGTATATTTCAGAAGGTACCTACTGTTTGGAACTACTTAGTTAACAGAAAGATGTCACACAGTGTCTGCTTAGAGGGAACTCCCTACTTTACCCCTTACTAACATCTACTTACTCTTCCTCTAAGGAAAAGAAGAAAACATTTTCTCAACAGCCCCACAACTGAAATCCTGGGCATCCGAGTGCAAAATCATGTTTTATGTGGCAACTGCAGAACTGAATTTCTTTAATCTGTCTGATCCTAAAGGTTTGTTAAGGTAAAGAATTCGGAGGAGATAGAGGAACAAATGAGGAATGGGAAACAATGCAGATTAAAGCCCAGGACTTTCCTAGAAGATTTCTGGACATGAAACAATCAAGTCTCACCCAAAACTGTTTAAATCCAAGGTTAAATTAATCTAGGAGCTCATCTCATTATAGGCCAAGTTAAAGCAGTCTAAGTTATACAGAAAATAAAATTTGAAGGTGGTGATATTAAATAGACAGTCTGTCTTTACCATAGCTAAAAAGAGAGCCTATTTATAGAAAAACAGCTACCCTGGAATACCACCACATCCCCTCCTCCTCCACAGAAATGTCTTGAAAATAACTGGTTCAGGAACACCCAACATATTCAATGATGAAGAAAAATCATACAATCCATAAAGACACCAAAGATTAAAATAAAGCAAAGCATAATATACTTTATTAACATAAAAGATACTTAGAAAAATGTCCCAAGATGATGAAAACTGTATGGACAGTTTGCTATGGATTTAAAAAGCATAACAAAGTAATCATCTCTCTGAAAGGCAAAAATGCAAGAACTCAAGGAAAAGATAAGAAGATAGAAAATGACACACAAATAGATGAAATTAATGAAAGAAGCAGAATAAAAAAATATAATCATCAACAGAAAGAAGGTGAAACTGGAAGAGACAGAGTGAGTAAGTACTTCAGAAAATATGATAAAGGACAGAAAAATTTAACTAAACAAAGTAAAAGAAAATAAAAGGAATTGAGAGGCTATAACACAAAAGAAAATCAAAGATTATAAACAATTTGTATTTATAAATTATTAAGTCCCTAGTGAAAAGGCAAAAAGATATGACACTGAAAGATGAACTCCCCAGGTTGAATGGTGCCCAATATGCTACTGAAGAAGAATGGAGAAATCACCCCAGAAAGAAAGAAGAGATGGAGCCAAAGCAAAAACAATGCCCAATTGTGGATGTGACTGGTGATGGAAGTCAAGTCCGATGCTGTAAAGAACAATATTGCATGGGAACCTGGAATGTTAGGTCCATGAATCAAGGTAAACTGGAAGTGATCAAACAGGAGATGGCAACAGTGAACATCGACATTTTAGGAAATCAGTGAACTAAAATTCACCGGAAGGGGCGAGTTTAATTCAGATGACCAATATATTTACTACTGTGGGCAAGTATCCCTTAGAAGAAATGAAGGAGCTCTCAGAGTCAACAAGAGTCCAAAATATAGTACTTGGATGCAATCTCAAAAATGATAGAATCATCTCTGTTTGAAGGCAAACCATTCAATATCACAGTAATCTAAGTCTATGCCCCAACCACTAATGTTGAAGAAGCTGAAGATTTCTACAATGACCTACAAGACCTTCTAGAACTAACACCAAAAAAAGATGAGCTTTTCATCATAGGGGACTGGAATGTAAAAGTAGGAATTCAAGAGATACCTGGAGTAATAAGAAAGTTTGGGCTTGCAGTACAAAATGCAGCAGGGCAAAGGCTAACAGAGTTTTGCCAAGAGAATGCACTGGTCATAGCAAACACGCTCTTCCAACAACACAAGAGAAGACTCTACACATGGACATCACCAGATGGTCAATACCAAAATCAGACTGATTATATTATTTGCGGCAGAAGATTGAGAAGCTCTATACAGTCAACAAAAACAAGACCGGGAGCTGACTGTGGCTCAGATCATGAACTCCTTCTTGCAAAATTCAGACTTAAATTGAAGGAAGTAGGGAAAACCACTAGGCTATTCAGGTATGACCTAAATCAAATCCTTTATGAATATACAGTGCAAATGACAAACAGATTCAAGGAATTAGATTTGATAGAGTACCTGAAGAACTATGGATGGAAGTTCGTGACATTGTACAGAAGGTAATGATCAAGACCATCCCCAAGAAAAAGAAATGCAAAAAGGCAAAATGGTTATCTGAGGCAGCCTTACAAATAGCTGAGAAAAGAAGAGAAGTGAAAGGCAAGGAGAAAAGGAAAGATATACCCATCTGAATGCAGAGTTTCAAAGAACAGAAAAGAGAGATAAGAAAGCATTGATTGAGCATCATTGATCCTCAGTGATCAATGCAACGAAATAGAGGAAAACAAAGAAAGGGAAAGACTAAAGATCTCTTCAAGAAAATTAGAGATACCAAGGGAACATTTCATGCAAAGATGGGCTCAATAAAGGACAGAAATGGTATGGACCCAACAGAAGCAGAAGATCTTAAGAAGAGGTGGCAAGAATACACAGAAGAACTGTACAACAAAGATCTTCATGACCAAGATAACCACGATGGTGTGATCACTCACCTAGAGCCAGACATCTTGAAATGCAAAGTCAAGTGGGCTTTCGGAACATCACTACGAACAAAGCTAGTAGAGGTGATGGAATTCCAGGTGAGCTATTTCAAGTCGTAAAAGATGATGTTGTGAAAGTGCTGCATTCAATGTGCCCGCAAATTTGGAAAACTCAGCAGTGACCACAGGACTGGAAAAGGTCAGTTTTCATTCCAATCCCAAAGAAAGGCAATGCCAAAGAATGTTCAAACTACTGCACAACTGCATTTGTGTCACATGCTAACAAAGTAATGCTCAAAATTCTCCAAGCGAGGCTTCAACAGTATGTGAACGAGAACTTCCAGATGTTTAAGGTGGATTTTAAAAAGGCAGAGAAACCAGAGATCAAATTGCCAACATCCGTTAAATCATAGAAAAAGCAAGAGAGTTCTAGGAAAACATCTACTTCTGCTTTATTGACTACACCAAAGTGTTTGACTGTGTAGACCACCACAAACCATGGAAAATTCTTAAAGAGATGGAAATACCAGACCATCTTATCTGCCTCCTGAGCAGTCTGTATGCAGGTCAAGAAGCAACAGTTAGAACTGGTAATGGAACAACAGACTGGTTCCAAATTGGGAAAGGGGTACATCAAGGCTGTATATTGTCACCCTACTTATTTAACTTATATGCAGAATACATCATGAGAAATGCCAGGTTGGATGAAGCACAAGCTGGAATCAAAACTGCAGGGAGAAACATCAATAACTGCAGATATACAGATGACACCACCCTTATGGCAGAAAGTGAAGAAGAACTAAAGAGCCTCTTGATGAAAGTGAAAGAGGAGAGTGAAAAAGTTGGCTGAAAACTCAACATTCAGAAAATGAAGATCATGGCATCTGGTCCCATCACTTCATGGCAAATAGATAGGGAAACAATGGAAACAGTGACAGACTTTATTTTGGGGGGCTCCAAAATCACTGCAGATGATGACTGCAGCCATGAAATTAAAAGACGATTACTCCTTGGAAGGAAAGTTATGACCAACCTAGACAGTATATTAAAAAGTAGAGACATTACATTGTCAACAAAGGTCTGTCTAGTCAAAGCTATAGTTTTTCCAGTAGTCATGTATGGATGTGAGAGTTGGACTATAAAGAAAGCTGAGCACCGAAGAATTGATGTTTTTGAACCATGGTGTTGGAGAAGACTCTTGAGAGCCCCTTGGACTGCAAGGAGATCCAACCAGTCCATCCTAAAGGAAATCAGTCCTGAATATTCAATGAAATGACTGATGCTGGCCACCTGATGCGAAGAACTGACTCATTTGAAAAGAGCCTGATGCTGGGAAAGATTGAAGGCAAAAGGAGAAGGGGACAACAGAGGATGAGATGGTTGTATGGCATCACCAACTGGATGGACATGAGTATGAGCAAGCTCCAGGAGTTGGTGATGGACAGGGAGGCATGGCGTGCTGCAGTCCATGGGGTCACAAAGGGTCGTACACGACTGAGTGACTGAAGTGAACTGAATAAAATTTACATAATGAAACAGAAAAATATTAAAAGGTTGATTCAAGATTCAAGACCCAAAGCAGTCAAAATGAAGATGCATTCTAGTAAAGTCAATAAACTTACAAGATAAGAAAAGGCTCTCCTCTGACTTGTTCATAGAAACATTCAATGGTAAAAGAATAGAACCACATCAACAAGTTCTTTAAAGAGAAAGTGAATTGAAGATTTTATATTCAGCTAAATCATCAATTATAAAGTCTGTAACTAACAGTCTGAGTACCCAAAAACTCAGAGAATATTGTTCCAATGAGCCCTCAAATATAAGGGAAAAAACTTCAACCAACCAAGAGATAATTAGGGCAACTACAGTGACAGAACTGATATGAACAATTAAATATATATAATAGAACTGATACGCAAATGTGACAGATTCCCTAACATCAAATACCCAGAGAGAGAGACAGAGAGGGAAAAAGAGACATGATAAACATTTCAGACGAGATCGGGCGCGTTCAGGGTGGTATGGCCGTAGACGGATAAACATTTCAAAAAAAAAATTAAGAAAGGAATGAGGATGGGGGAAAAATGAGAGGAAGAAGTAGGCTAACTACCTCATCCTTTATAAATGCCAAAGGATATCATATAAAACAATGAAGTTTTAACTGAAGTTTAAGAATATTAAATAGTACAAGGAAGGGAGGGAACAGATAACTACAATTGCTCATACATGGTCAAACAATACAAAAAGGTGTACCACAAATATGAAAGCAAAAATCTAGCAGAGACGGAAATCTTAACAGCAGACTAGGTAGATTTGAATCAAAAGCAATAAACAAAGCAAAGATGATTAGTTTGTAATGCCAGAAAGTACACTCTTGAATAAAGATTGACAATGATAATATGCACCAATGAACATAGAATAAACATTCACAGAGAAAAACTACAGGATAAAGAAAGTTCGAGTGGGATGCACTATCAATTAGAGACTAATTTACCTCTCATAAATCATGGAAATTAGAGTGACTGAAACTATATAGGATTACAGAAGACCCAAATAATAAAAGGCATAAAATGAATAGAATTGATATGCCAAATTCTACACCCTAATATTCAAAATATTATATTCTTTTCCAAGTACTTATGGACCATTCACAAAAATTGATCATATATAAGATCACAAAGAAAATGTCAGTAAGAATCAAAATAATACAGATTAGCATTTTCTCACTACAACTAAAAATGAGATGAATTTTTTTTACTAGATATGAATTTTAAAATTCTCAAATAACTTTTCAGTGAGGAAATACAAATACATTGATGAGTATAAAGAAAATAATCATAAAAATACTACATATAAGAATGAAATTAATAACCTAGGGAGAAGTGACATCTCTTTGATACTAAATCTTTTTACTTAGGTATTTGTCTTCATTTGTACAATTCTTCTTTTTTTTTTTTTTGGCCACACCAGGGATTTCCCTGTACAATTCTTAACTTAGTATCCTTCAGTAATGTTTTATTCTTTATATGCTATTATTATTAAATTTACAGTAACAAAATATAATATAAAGAAAAAAGACATTAATCTTCTGATTATTATTATGCAGGAAATATATTAAAATTTGTATAACTTCTCTTTTTTCTCTATTTTTGTTGTTTAGCACCTCAAAAAAAAAGTTAAATAACAGCAGTAAAACGTAGTTGTTTTTCTTCTGGACTTTGGAGGGGATGCTTTCAGTGTTTCTTTTAAGCATGCTGTTGCTGCTGCTGCTGCTAAGTCACTTCAGTCGTGTCCCACTCTGTGCGACCCCATAGACGGCAGCCCACCAGTCTCCCCCGTCCCTTGGATTCTCCAGGCAAGAACACTGGAGTAGGCTGCCATTTCCTTCTCCAATGTGTCAAAGTGAAAAGTGAAAGTGAGGTCACTCAGTCGTGTCCGACTCTTCACGATCCCATGGACTGCAGCCTACCAGGCTCCACGGTCCATGGGATTTTCTAGGCAAGAGTACTGGAGTGGGGTGCCATCGCCTTCTCCGTCTTCTAAACATAACAGACTTTTAAATAACAATTTTCTAACATTTATCTAATTGACACACCAATTATCCAAATCAGTTAGTACCAACATATTTGGTGTAACACGCAAAAAAGTATTACCTGTAACATTTATTTTTTTCAACTTACTTGATAGTATCTGCAAAGCTGACTCGACGAGAGTTTTTCTTATTTCTCAAAGCATTGGATTCCTAAGGGCAGAGAATATATGGTAAGATTCTTAATGAAACCACTAAGAAGTATGTCTCCAAGAGTATGATAAGACAAACACCAGGTATTATTTTAAATTAATGTGATATTAATTTTGATAATTTGATCCTTCAAAAAATTCCAATATAGAAGCAGTTAACATGAATATGATTTTCAATGTGAATGATGATAATAAGCTCACTGACACAAACAACATATATTTAAGGAAGGTGATTACTGTCCTTAACCTTTTCTCTTTCCTTTAAATAAATGGTATTTTGCTATCCAGTAGAAGAAAGACTGGAAACAAAACAAGTGATATATTGCCTATTATGGTAACTTTACTATACTATTTTTTAAGATGAAAAGAATTTTTTAAATAGTGGCAAAATACAATTAACATAAAATCACTTTAAAATTTTTTATTTTATTATGGTAAGAACACTTGATGGGATCTACTCTCTTAACAGATTTTTAAGTGTATAATACAACGTTGTTAACTATAGACATAGTGTTATACAGTGAATCTCTAGAATTCATTCATCATGTATAACCGAAACTTTATACCCATTGATTGGCAACTCTCCATTTCCCTCTCCTTTCAGTCCCTGACATCCACTCCCCTCCTCTCTGATTCTATGAATTTGACTATTTTGGACATTGCATATAAGTGGAATCGTGGAGTTTTTATCCTTCTGTGACTATTTTACTTAACATACTCAAGCCTCTTTTAACTGTTTTTAAGTATACGCTTCAGTACTGTTACACACATCTATATAGTTGTGTAACCAATCCTCAGAAATCTTTTCATCTTGCAAAACTGAAACTATACTCATCAAAAAACTCTCTCATATGCCCCAACCTCCCCACAACCACAATTTTACTTTCTGTTTCTATGAATCTGACTACTCCAGGTAATTCATAAAAGTATTTGTCTTTTGTGGCTTATTTTTTTTCTTTTAACATCATGTTCTCAAGGTTCATCCACATTGTCGTATGTATTGGAATTACCTTAAGGCTGAATAATATTCCAATAATACAACCTTCTGTTTATCTATTCATCTGTCAATGGATTCTAGGATGCTTCTACCTTTTGGCTACTGTGAATAACACTGCTATGAACAGTGGTGTAAATCTCTTCAAGACTCTGATTTTAATTCTTTGGTGTATATACCCAGAAGTGGAATTGCTGGATCATATGGTAAATCTATTTTAGTTTTTGGAGGAAGCATTATTTTCTATAGCAGCTGCACCATTTTACATTCCCACCAACAGTACACAAGGGTTCTACATCCTAGCCAACTGTTGTTATTTTTTGTTTTTTTAATAGTAGCCATCCTAACAGATATGAATTGATATCTTACTGTGGTTTTGACTTGCATTTCCCTAATGATTAGTGATGCTGAACATATTTTCATTATATTCTTTTTATTTTCCTTCATCTTCCTTAACAAGGACGAACATTTTTACTCATATAGATACCAAACACAAAAGCAAATGAAATCCACGGAGAATTTTACTTTCCTAATTCTGGATACCTGAGCATAAATTTTGTTACAAGAACCAGGAATTTTCATCCTCTCTGTTAAGATCCTAGCAGACACTACAGGTGGCCTTGAGCTTAATAATGACAATAATAAGAACATAATAAATACTAATATATTTCTTACCTTTTAAAAAACCCTGAAATTTGTGTGGTATATTAGGAAGAGCACTAAGGAGATTACAGCTCCAATTTGAAGTCTGCCACTAACTGTGTGGGGTTAGACAAAACATTTAACCTCTCTGGACCTCCTATTTCTTATTTATAAAATTAAGGAATAAGATTCAAGATTACTATTGAGGTCCTGTTGGTTTTAAAGCTCTATGAATCTATGAATCCGTTATTTACTCATTCAAACATTCATTAAACTAAAAAAAAAAAAGGAACACCACACATACCAAATCCCATGCTGAGTGACAGCAAAAGAATGGTAAAGGAAACAATACAGTCCCTACTCCATTGGGGATTAATGGTAACACAGACATTAAAACAAAAATCTACACAAATATAAAATTCAAAATGTAATAAGTGATATGAAGAAAAACTACATTAAAAAATAATAATTTAGCCTGAGAATTATGGAAGATTTCTGTGAGGAAGTACATTTAAGTTGAGATCTGAAGGATTAGTTAGTGGTCAGATGAAGAGTTGAACAGAAGGAAAGCATTTGATTCAGATCACGTGCAAAGGCTTGATGTATTTGAGAAATAGAAAAATTTACTTATAGAGGCTAAAGTAGGGTAAGCACTCAGAATTAAATGGTCTCCAAAGCTATACACATTTCATCATTCAACAAAATGTACTGAAAGTTAATTATATACCACATATACTAAAAAAAAACACAACAAAGTTAATCTCAAGAGAGTTCTTAATTTATAATGAACATTAGTAAACAACTACAACAGAATATGTTAAGGGATGATTTTCTGAGAGAAGTGACATCAAAGCTGATTCTTAGAGATCAAATGGGAATCATGGGGTAAAAAGGACTAAAATATACGATACACCAAGTATGATAAAATATTAATTGTAGAATCTAGGTAATGACTATATGAACATTCACTACAAAATTCTTTCAGTGTGTTTGGAAAAATTTTTAATAAAATACTGGCAGGTAAATGAAGGATGAGGGACTAGCCATCTTAAGAGAGGTAATATCACATATAAATACCCGCAGCCTTGACAGTGAACTGCAAAATAATGTCTGTTTGGGGAATGGTGAGCATTCTAAATGGTGAGATACATGTATGAGAGTGGCAAGAAGTCTGGAAAAGTAAATAGGAGTTAAAAATCAAGAGTGCCAGCTTGCTCAAATGTTTGGATTATAACCTGAGGGCCATGGAATGCTTACTTGTACATATTCAACTGAGAATCATTTATGGTGTGCTCCCTTCAATAGCTAGCAAATTTTCTCCTTATTGAAAGTATCACTGAAAATAGTCAACTATGACGCATTTGCACCAGAGACTTACCTGAATAGTTTCATTCCCATTTCCACCTCTGAGGTCCTGAAGAGGACTTCTTGGGGGTTTCAAAATCTAGAAGAGAAATATTCAAGAAAGTGTGCTATTATCTATTATTATTTCATGACCTAACTTGAAATCACTTCAAGTTATATCATGAGCAGAAAGGTAGAGATGCTCAAATTCCTGTAGAAACCTCTAAAACACCACAAATTCATACTGCTTTGTACTTTGTGGCTGTTTTAAATATTTGGCTCCATTCCCTTCTCCTTGCCTACATTTCCCAGTTATTTTGCTTACTCTCATCCCATGTGGTCTGGGTAAAACTCTACTTCAGCTCTAGGGTTCAACAGGTAACCCTGGGCCAAGATCAATCTGCACAAACTTTCTCTCATCAATAGTGACTGGTTTGGGAATGAGGATGTGACCCATATCAAAATAATAGAGCCAACATGATTCAACCCTTAGTATTCTGGGTTTATTTATTTTTTAAGCCTGGGGAAACAGACACTATTTTTTATGTAGAACTGGAACCTGGAAGTTGGGAGAGCTAGCTGTACTGTGGTAATAATAGAGAGAGAGAGTTGTTCATTACCCTGAGGAAGAGATTAGAGTAGAAAAATGAAAGGAAATCAAGTACTAATTGGGTCCAGTACTTTCACCAAAAGTGTCCTTGCACAGACATCTGTCCTACAAATACTTTTGCTGCATAACTAATTGACCAGAAGGCAATTTTGCTATAAAAGATAAAAGAAGGACATTAAAAAGGACACAATGAAACATGAAAAATGAACAACAAAATTAAAGACTTTATTGCAAAATACAGAATACTTGAATACATTTAAAATATATGTAAATCCATGGCAATACTGCATAAATAACTGATTTTATTTTGTGGATTGTACCTAAGCACTTGCCTTTTATCTTTTGCTCATAGTATATTTAATACATTTTTTAAAAAATTTATTGACTCACTGTTACCATTTGGCATCGTAGTTTTTCACTAAAATTTCTTCTACTAAGAGATGCTGGGAAAGGTTGGGGGCGGGAGAAGAAGGGGACAACCAAGAATGAGATGGCTGGATGGCATCACCGACTCTGTGGACATGAGTTTGAGTGAGCTCCAGGAGTTGGTGATGGACAGGGAGGCCTGGCGTGCTGTGATTCATGGGGTCGCGGAGAGTCGGACACGACTGAGCGACTGAACTGAACTGAACTGAAGATAGGTTATCAGTTTTCAAACACTAGGGTACATATTTGTAACTGAGCTTTGCATTACGTTATAAAACCCTTCCACAATGATAATACTGCTGCCAATTAATAATGCGGCAAAAGTGCTTGCGCCAAAGATAGGCAAAAGTACCATAGAACCACTGGTGCTACTGTTGGAACCCCTTGTCAGTTAACTTGTGCCTAATATCATCCTTATCTTTGGATTTTTTTCAATTTCATATCTCAAAAAGTTTTGTGCTTAAATGGATTTGAGCTGGATTATTTTGTGTTTTGCTGAAGCTCTGTATAGTAGTTTTTATATATTTTTTAAACAGCTTTATTAAAGAATAATTTACATACAACACAACGTATTAAATTACCATGAAATCCATAAAATAGGAATTTTAGTATATCTACAGAATTGTGTAATCAGGTTAAATATTTGAGTCTTTATCCAGAAGGTAACAGAAGACAGCAGGGTTGGGATGATGATGCCAGTCAAAATTACTGTGGTATATAGTTATCAATCAATAAAAGGTAACAATAGCTCAAATAAGTGTTTCTTACTGAAGAATGTCGTCTTCCAACAGGTCTCTCCACATTGCCACTGAAAAAGGGAAAATAATTTACATACACAGTGGTACAGACTGAATTCTAAAACCCATCATTATAATATCCCTTCCATGCTTATAAATTAGTCATCACTTTCACTTAATAAAATTTATATTACAAGACTTAAATTCAGTATTTAGGAAGTAGCATTTTAAAATACATATGGTATATCATATAACTATTTCCTGAAGAACAATCTGCACAACATAGTTTACCATATTGATATAAGTATGATTATAAGATAAATGGACTAAAAAAAAAAAATAAGAAAGACAATTCTCTGGTGGTCCAGTGTTCATTGCTCTGAGCTTCCACTGCAGGGGGCATGGGTTCAATCCCTGGTCAGGGAACTAAGATTCTATAAGCAGCAGTATGGGCTAAAAAAAAAACCAAAAGATAAACAGATCATAAATCAAAAGGCTCTAGCTCTGGTTTTACTACTGTGTGATTTTTAGACCAGGTTTTGAATACTGAAAAAGCCAAACAGATAATTTAGCAGATGTTAAGAAAAATAAGTGGTGTTGAAACTATTGAGAATTCCTTCCTGCCTGGTTTGATCATTACAGCTACTATGCATTCCACTAGGTTAGTTGTTGCCAAGCAAGAATATGAGCCCAATGTCGTAACACTTGATTTTTCAGAAAAAAACTGAAAATCTGTTGCATGAAATTTTGGCAACTAATTCAAAAATTAAAAAACAAAGTTTAAGCTATTTTTCTTTGTCATATATACACATGCCTATAGGCTGTAAACAGCTGCTAGTTTGTGATGCCAACTTTAGACAAATCATTTCCTTGGGCCTCAATTTTCTCATCCTTAAATTGAAGAGATGGGAGGTAGTTTCTAAATCCATCTCAATTTTGACTCTAGATGAGTTTATACAAAGATATGAAAAGAAGTGCTGTGATTCTGTAACATTTACTTCTTTTCCCTGGAACAGACTGGGAAAACATTTCAGAAGTTATCAATATGTCTTAACAATTGGAAAAATATCTTTCTCTGATAAGGAGTTAATGTTTTTAGCTGTATTTCAAGAACTTACTTTTCTTCATTAGCCTCTGAAGACATCCCATCCATTTTTGAAGAAAAACTTTTCTGTAACAAATACACAATAAGAGAAAAGGTGAGAAAAAAGGAAGAGAAACTGTAATGAATGAAGAGATTAAGAACAGAATTGTGATTTTAGGATTACTTTCTGTGAGAGGGCCAAAAAAAGAAGGAAGGAAGGAAGGAAAAATTTTCATTATAGGAATATGAAATATGAAAAATTTTGAGGACTTTACCCTACTCTGCTATAACTACCACTCTTGGAAAATTCCCATATTCGAGATGAACTCAGTGACTAATACTGATTTGGATGATATGGACTTTAATGCTTCAAATAAAAAATCTGTCCTAGTTTATAGGAGTTTATGGATTACATAATAATTCAATCTCAAAACGTAGTCAATCAGCCATCAAAATACAGCTTAATAAAATCTGCACAAAATGCATATTTATCTTATGAAAATTTAACTTTACTCAGCAAAAAAAAAAAAGATACAAAAATAACACTGTAAACACTGTAATTGGGACTTCCCTGGTAGTGGGTGAATAACATCTGCCTGCCAATGCAAGGGTCACAGGTTTAATCTCTGGTCCAGGAAAACTGCACATGCCACTGAGCAACTAAGCCCATGCGCCACAACCACTGAGGCCCAGGCACTCTAGGGCCTGCAAGTTGCAACTAGTGGAGCTTGTGAGCGCAGAGCCTGTGCTCTGCAACAAGAGAAGACAGAGCAATGGGAAGCCCATGCACCGTAATGAAGAAAAGCTCCCATTCACCTCCCAAAGCAACTAAGACCAGTGCACCCAAAAAATCGATCGATAAAATTATATTAAAAAAAATAAAGTGTATTTGATTATGCTTACAATCCCACTCAGTGAGTATCTATCTGTCTTGGAAAGAGTGTGCAAAAGAAGCATAACCTGAAGTTTCTTTAATTGGTCTTAGTTCCTACCTTATCCACAACTATATTATCACTTTATGCATTTTAACTTTAGAACTGTACTCCTGGGTAAGAAAAAATTCCATTGCAGATTTCAAAAAACAGAGTATCTAGAGATTCTGATTAAAAAATATTAGCATTTAAGCCATGAATTCCAGAAAAACACCTACTTCTGCTTCACTGACTACATTAAAGCCTTTGACTGTATAGATTACAATAAACTGTGGAAAATTCTGAAAGAGATGGGACTACCAAACCGTCTTATCTGTCTCCTAAGAAACCTGTATGTGGGTCAATGAGCAACAGAACCAACCATGGAACAACTGACTGGTTCAAAATTGAGAAAAGAGTACAACAAGGCTATATATTATCACCCTGCTTATTTAACTTCTATGTAGAGTAATTCATGAAAAACCCTAGGCTGGATGAATCACAAGTTGGAATTAAGACTTCTGGGAGAAATAACAACCTCAGATATGCAGATGATACCACTCTAATGGCAGAAAGAGGAACTAAACAGCCTCTTGATGAAAGTGAAAGAGGAGAGTGAAAAGACTGGCTTAAAACTCAACATTCAAAAAACAAAGATCATGGCTTCCAGTCCCATCACTTCATGGCAAATAGAAGGGGAAAAAATAAAAACAGTGACAGATTTTATTTTCTTGGGCTCCAAAATCACTGCACATGGTGACTGCAGCCACGAAATTAAAAGATGCTTGCTTCTTGGAAGAAAAGCCATGACAAACCTAGACAGCATATTAAAAAGCAGAGACATCACTTTGCTGACAAAGGTTCATACAGTCAAAGCTATAATTTTTCCATTAGTCATGAACCGATGTGAAAGGTGGACCATAAAGAAAGCTGAGTGCTGAAGAGCTGATGCTTCTGAATGGAGCTGCTGGAGAAGACCCTGGAGAGTCCCTTGGAAAGCAAGGATATCAAATGAGCCAATCCTAAAGGAAATCAATCTTGAATATTCACTCGAAGGACTGATGCTGAAGCTGAAGTTTGGCCACCAGATGCGAATAGTTGACTCATTGGAAAATATCCTGCGGTTGGGAAAGACTGAAGGCAAAAGGAAGAGGGGGTGACGAAGGATGATATGGTCAGATAGCATCACCTATTCAATGGACATGAATTTGAGCAAACTCTGGGAGATAGTGGAGGACGGAAGAGCCTGGTGTGCTGCAGTCCATGGGGTAGAAAAGAGTTGGACGTGACTTGGCGACTGAACAGCAACAACAACCATAATACTAAATTAATATCATATACATAAACTTTCAGAATCAATGTTTGTACACTTTTGGCAATACATAAAAAATTGAAACAAACAAACAAAAACCCAAACAGATGCTTAAAAGATATCTTATTTTACACGCTTTCATCATATATCAGTACAGTTCAGTCGCTCAGTCGTGTCTGACTCTTTGCGACCCCGTGAATCACAGCACGCCAGGCCTCCCTGTCTATCACCAACTCCCGGAGTTCACTCAAACTCATGTCCACAGAGTCGGTGATGCCATCCAGCCATCTCATTCTCAGTCGTCCCCGTCTCCTCCCACCCCCAATCCCTCCCAGCATCAGACTCTTTTCCAGTGAGTCAACTCTTTGCATGAGGTGGCCAAAGTATTGCAGTTTCAGCTTTAGCATCAGTCCTTCCAATGAACACCCAGGATTAATCTCCTCTAGAATGGACTGGTTGGATCTCCTTGCAGTCCAAGGGACTCTCAAGAGTCTTCTCCAGCACCACAGTTCAAAAGCATCAATTCTTTGGCGATCAGCTTTCTTCACAGTCCAACTCTCACATCCATACATGACCACGGGAAAAACCATAGCCTTGACTAGACGGACCTTGGTTGGCAAAGTAATGTCTCTGCTTTTTAATATGCTATCTAGGTTGGTCATAACTTTCCTTCCAAGGAGTAAGCGTCTTTTAATTTCATGGCTGCAATCAGCATCTGCAGTGATTTTGGAGCCCAAAAAAATAAAGTCTGACACTGTTTCCACATCTATTTCCCATGAAGTGATGGGACCAGATACCATGATCTTCGTTTTCTGAATGTTGAGCTTCAAGCCAAACTTTTCACTCTCCTCTTTCACTTTCATCAAGAGGCTCTTTGGTTCCTCTTCACTTTCTGCCATAAGGGTGGTGTCATCTGCATATCTGAGGTTATTGATATTTCTCCCGGCAATCTTGATTCCAGCTTGTGCTTCTTCCAGCCCAGCATTCCTCATGATGTACTCTGCATATAAGTTAAATAAGCAGGGTGACAATATACATCTTTGTTGTACTCCTTTTCCTATTTGGAACCAGTCTGTTGTTCCATGTCCAGTTCTAACTGTTGCTTCCTGACCTGCATTCAGGTTTCTCAAGAGGCAGGTCAGGTGGTCTGGTATTCCCATCTCTTTCAGAATGTTCCACAGAGAAGACTCTACACGTGGACATCACCAGATGGTCAACACCGAAATCACATTGATTATATTCTTTGCAGCCAAAGATGGAGAAGCTCTATTCAGTTAGCAAAAACAAGACCAGGAGCTGACTGTGACTCAGATCATGAACTCCTTACTGCCAAATTCAGACTGAAATTGAAGAAAGTAGGGAAAACCACTAGACCATTCAGATATGACCTAAACCAAATTCCTTATGATTATACAGTGGAAGTAAGAAATAGATTTAAGGAACTAGATCTGATAGATAGAGTGCCTGATGAACTCTGGACGGAGGTTCATGACATTGTACAGGAGACAGGGACCAAGACCATCCCCATGGAAAAGAAATGCAAAAAAGCAAAACGGCTGTCTGAGGAGGCCTTACAAATAGCTGTGAAAAGAAGAGAAGCGAAAAGCAAAGGAGAAAAGGAAAGATGTAAGCATCTGAATGCAGAGTTCCAAAGAATAGCAAGGAGAGATAAGAAAGCCTTCCTCAGCGATCAATGCAAAGAAATAGAGGAAAACAACAGAATAGGAAAAACAAGAGATCTCTTCAAGAAAATTAGAGATAGCAAGGGAACATTTCATGCAAAGATGGGCTCGATAAAGGACAGAAAGGTATGGACCTAACAGAAGCAGAAGATATTAAGAGGTGGCAAGAATACACAGAAGAACTGTACAAAAGAGATCTTCACGACGAAGATAATCACGATGGCATGATCACTCACCTAGAACCAGACATCTTGGAATGTGAAGTCAAGTGGGCCTTAGAGAGCATCACTACGAACAAAGCTAGTGGAGGTGATGGAATTCCAATTGAGCTATTTCAAATCCTGAAAGATGATGCTGTGAAAGTGCTGCACTCAATATGCCAGCAGATTTGGAAAACTCAGCAGTGGCCACAGGACTGGAAAAGGTCAGTCTTCATTCCAATCCCAAAGAAAGGCAATGCCAAAGAATGCTCAAATTACCGCACAATTGCACTCATCTCACACACTAGTAAAGTCATGCTCAAAATTCTCCAAGCCAGGCTTCAGCAATATGTGATCCGTGAACTTCCAGATATTCAAGCAGGTTTTAGAAAAGGCAGAGGAACCAGAGATCAAATTGCCAACATCCGCTGGATCATGGAGAAAGCAAGAGAGTTCCAGAACAACATCTATTTCTGCTTCATTGACTATGCCAAAGCCTTTGACTGTGTGGATCACAATAAACTGTGGAACATTCATCATATATAACAGAAGCCAAATTAAAGAACAATACTCCATCATGAATCTGAACCTGAAGTAAAAGTCTGCTTATTTTTCAGTATCAATTTACTTAATTAGCTGTTAATATAGATATATAAGGCAATGGGAATCACCTAGGATTTGATCTCTGACTCTCTCCTTTTGTCCATCACTTTCTCAGCCTGTTTATCCATTTTTCTGGTTTTACTTATCTCTTGTTCACAGATTATACCCATATCTACTTAAAATAATATTTTTAATTTAAAGTTTTAGATAGTACATACTATCCTCTTTCCCTAAAGCAACTACCTCCACTACTTTAATTATTTTGTTTTAAAGAAAACTCTCTTACCTGCAACCATCTCCATCTCATACACAGACACTCTATATCCAGATATATATAGTACAACAAAGTAAAGATTAAATGCTAATTTTACTACAATAAATGTAAGATCCTAAAAAAAAAAAAAATAGCAAAAAGGAGCAATTTGTGAAAAGAAGAATGTAGCATGGTCACGTTGGTTATATTCCAGAAATGAAGAATTGGTTCAACATTAGAAAATCAATTTTACAATTTACTATCCTAACAGATTAAAAGGGAAAAATCATAAATGATCTCAACAGATTAAAAAAAGTTTGATGATTTTTAACATCCTTTCAAGTTAAAAAAAATTAGCAAACTAGGAATAGAAAGTAAATTGCTTAATCTAACAAACAGTATCTATTTTAAAAGCAGCAAACATCAACTTCACAGTAAAACTGAAAGTTTTTCAAGATCAACCAAGTATGATAGCTGTTTCCACTTCTATTCAATCTAGCACTAAGTCTTAGTGATTCTATTTCCAATTTATATCCCAAATTCATTCCCTTCTATCTTCAGTGCCACCACCATAATTCAAGGTGTCCTCAATCTCTCAAGTAGAATATTATAATTTCCATCTCATTGGTCTCCCTACTTCTACTCTTATCCCCCTGAAGTCCTTTCTCCACATAGTAGGCAGTTATTTTCTTAAACACAAATCACCTTTAAGACATTCCCTATGTAAAACCCCTTAAAAGCTTATCATTGTACTGAAAATAAACTCTTTACCAGGACCTACAAAGTTTTACAAGATCTGGATCCTGCTTGCCTCTCAGACTTCATACTTAATCTCATACCACTGTCTCTCTCTCTGTGCTAGACACACTGGCATTTCTATTCCTGCACAAACAAAGCTCTTCCCCAAGTCATCAAAATTTTATTTGCTATTATTTCTTGGCAAGAAAGCCAAGAAAAGTACTCTCTGTATCACTGTATATGTCTCCTGTGTAGCATTACCACAACTGTAATTTAAAAGTTTGTTATGTAAATTAATTATTCCTTTTATCTTCCCAAACTAACTGATGGAAGAAATTTTCACATATTTAAGTATGGTGAAGCCATTGTAATCAAGCCAGATTACACATGATTTGGCTTGAACTTTATTCTAATTAGAACAGCCAGTGTTATAGCTTATCTAACATACACTATACATGTGCTTTAGCCATTAAAGAAGAGGGTACACTGTCCAGAAATAAAGAATGTCTGTTTTGAAGATAGACATAAAAGCCTCCCTGTCTAGGACATCAATGCTAGTACTCCTTTGATAATAAGCCTCCCTTCCTAGGCTCCAAGAACATATTGACCGGCTGTGTATGTGTTAATCCTTCTTTAAGAAACACTGAAGGAAGGTACCCTTGTTATATTTGATGTTCTTTGTTCTGACAAGATATAAAACTGCACTGATAATCATGCTTCTCCAGAACAGTTCCTCAGAACTGAAAGACTGTCTCCCAGGCTATACTTCTTAGTTTGACTCAAATAAAATTCTCTTCTGTTCTTATTTATAGATTGACTATTATTTGCATCAACATATCCTTGCTTGAACAGTAAACTCCATGAGAATAGGGCTGGTGTCTCTTATGTTTACTGTCACATTTTGAGAATTTGGCACAGTGCTTAGTACATAATTTGAGCTCAATAAATTCAATGCCTTCCATATTTTTTTCTCCTTTTTGAAATATTTTCAAGTCCATATTCAAAATTCACAGATAAAACTTATAGTACTATCAAATTCTTGTTGCTCAGTCACCAAGTTGTATCCAACTCTTCACAACACCATGGACTGCAGCACACAAGGCTTCCCTGTCCCTCACCACCTCCTGGAGTTTGCCCAAGTTCATGTCCAGTGAATTGGTGATGACATTCAACCATCTCATCCTCTGTCAGCCTCTTCCCCTTCTGCCTTCAATCTTCCTCAGCATCAGGGTCTTTTCCAATGAATCACCTCTTTGCATCAGGTAGTCAAAGTATCAGAGCTTTAGCATCAGTCCTTCTGAAGAGTATTCAGGGCTGATTTCCTTAAAGATCGACTGGTTTGATCTCCTTGCTTTCCAAGGGACTGTCAAGAGTGCCACGGTTCAAAAGCATCAATTATTTGGCACTCTGCCTTCTTTATTGTGCAGTTCTACATCTGTACATGACTCCTGGAAAAACCATAGCCTTGAGTCATCTAAACATCTTAGTTGTTTGAAACAGTTATTGTGCATAATCCCTGTCTCTCTGCCAGACTTAGTGAGCACTTAAATGATAAGAGTCAAAGCTTACTGATGTCCTCTTTTAAAAATACTCTATTTATTACATATCTGTAATTTCCACTTCCAACAGAAATAGGAGACTCCAGACTCTCACATTAAACTTCATGTGTAAAATGCTGTTATGGTTGGACTTTTGATCATCTTCATATTTATTGATAATTAGTTGGTTCCAAAGCTGTGCATCCAGCACGTAAGGAGGGGTGCTGCGCATACTCACAAAGGGGTTCTGGAATAGTTTACATTTCTGAGGGAAACAATTCTCAACATCGATCGACTGCTAGTTCAAAAGAGTACCCATTGACCTTACACTAGTTTTGGTTACATATTATTGCAAAGCTGGATTTGTGGCAGTTGCTGTGATATAAAGCAAGTACTTTTGATCAATGTGGCCCTGGAAACGAGCATGGCAGTGTCCGATTCTAAGATGTGAAAGTTGTGTAGTGTTCAACATGAAATGGAGACAGACACTATGGACCTTGTTCCCCATGTTCTCCACCTGCCTTTTGTCTATGGAAAAAGTTTACCCAAAGAATAAGCATAATCTGGAACAACAGACTGGTTCCAAATAGGAAAAGGAATACGTCAAGGTTGTATATTGTCACCTTGCTTATTTAACTTATATGCAGAGTACATCATGAGGAACGCTGGGCTGGAAGAAGCACAAGCTGGAATCAAGATTGCTGGGAGAAATATCAATAATCTCAGATATGCAGATGACACTACCCTTATGGCAGAAAGTGAAGAGGAACTCAAAAGCCTCTTGATGAAAGTGAAAGAGGAGAGTGAAAAGGTTGGCTTGAAGCTCAACATTCAGAAAACAAAGATCATGGCATCTGGTCCCATCACTTCATGGGAAATAGATGGAAAAACAGTGGAAACCGTGTCAGACTTTAATTTTTGGGGCTCCAAAATCACTGCAGATGCTGATTGCAGCCATGAAATTAAAAGACGCTTGCTCCTTGGAAGGAAAGTTATGACCAACCTTGATAGTATATTAAAAAGCAGAGACATTACTTTGCCAACCAAGGTCCATCTAGTCAAGGCAATGGTTTTTCCAGTGGTCATGTATGGATGTGAGAGTTGGACTGTGAAGAAGGCTGATCGCCGAAGAATAGATGCTTTTGAACTGTGGTGTTGGAGAAGACTCTTGAGAGTCCCTTATACTGCAAGGAGATCCAACCAGTCCATTCTAAAGGAGATCAACCCTGGATGTTCATTGGAGGGACTGATGCTAAAGCTGAAACTGCAATACTTTGGCCGCCTCAGGCGACGAGTTGACTCACTGGAAAAGACTGTGATGCTGGGAAAGGTTGGGGGCGGGAGGAGACGGGGACGACGGAGAATGAGATGGCTGGATGGCATCACCGACTCTGTGGACATGAGTTTGAGTGTACTCCAGGGGTTGGTGATGGACAGGGAGGCCTGGCGTGCTGTGATTCATGGGGTCGCGGAGAGTCGGACACGACTGAGCGACTGAACTGAACTGAGAAGTGAGAAAATGCAGAAACAAAGGAAAACAGCAAAAGAGACTACATAATAACAGTTTAGTCATCAAGCATAGTAAAGGACCTTTAGTTCCTTCTCAAGGGCTATAGATACTATTCTGAGCCATATCCTGTGAGCTCGTAAAGATACTGAAACCCCCACCAGGTGGAAGAAGTGAACTACATGATGACTAGACTGTAGTCATGACATAAGCTGCCACTGTTCACAGAATTAGTCCCAAAGAAATGGGAACAAGCCCATCCTAGAACTGAAGATCAACTGTATTTAAAACAATCAAGATAATGTTGGTCAGACCACCGCACGATCAATTTCAAGATGACTGTCAGAGATGACTGTGCTGTTTCTGCACGTAGCCTCTCCCTATATCTGTAAAAGCTGTTGCCCACTGATCATCAGTGGGGGAGAGCTGGGCTTTGAACAGAAGTCTGCCCTCCTTGCCCGTTGCCAGCATCCAAAAAGAAGCAAACTTTCCTTCCCACCAACCTTGCCTCTTTATTGACTTTTGAGCGGTAAGCAGTCGGACCCCATTTTCAGTTATAAACAGGTACACAAATCCAATCAAATAATTGCGATTATTTAAGAACAAAATAAAATATCTTTTCATTCAATTTATGTATATGTCAATAATCTCAGATATTCAGATGACACCACCCTTATGGCAGAAAGTGAAGAGGAGCTAAAGAGCCTCTGGATGAAAGTGAAAGAGGAGAGTGAAAAAGCTGGCTTAAAACTCAACATCCATAAAACTAAGATTATGGCATCTGGTCCCATCACTTCGTGGCAAATAGATGGGGAAACAATGGAAACAGTGACAGATTTTATTTCCCTGGGTTCCAAAATCACTGTGGACAGTGACTGCAGCCATGAAATTAAGATGCTTGCTCCTTGGAAGAAAAGCTATGACAAACCTGCTGCTACTGCTGCTGCTAAGTCGCTTCAGTCGTGTCCGACTCTGTGTGACCCCATAGACGGCAGCCGACCAGGCTCCGCCGTCCCTGGGATTCTCCAGGCAAGAACACTGGAGTGGGTTGCCATTTCCTTCTCCAATGTGTGAAAGTGAAAAGTGAAAGTGAAGTCGCTCAGTCGTGTCCGACTAGTAGCGACCCCATGGACTGCAGCCTACCACGCTCCTCTGTCCATGCGATTTTCTAGGCAAGAGTACTGGAGTGGCTTGCCATTGCCTTCTCCGATGACAAACCTAGACAGTGTAATAAAAAGCAGAGACATTACTTTGCCGACAAAGGTTCATATAGTCAAAGCTATGGTTTTTCCAGTAGTCATGAATTAGTGAGATGTGAGAGTTGGACTATAAAGAAAGCTGAGAGCCGAAGAATTGATGCTTTTGAACTGTGGTGTTGGAGAAGACTCTTGAGAGTCCTTTGGAAAGCAAAGAGATCAAACCAGTCAATCCTAAAGGAAATCAACCTTGAATATTCACTGGAAGGTCTGGTGCTGAGGCTGAAGTTCCAATACTTTGGCCACCTGATGCAAGAGTCCACTCATTGAAAAAGACCCTGAGGCTGAGAAAGATGATTGGATGGCATCACCGATTCAATGGACAAGACTCTGAGCAAGCTCCGGGAGATGGTGAAAGACAGGGAAGCCTGGCTTGCTGCAGTCCATGGGGTCTCAAAGAGTCAGACACGACTGAGCCACTGAACAACAGTTAATATATTTCACAGTGTCCAATGATACAGACTCTAGACCTGTACTATATCAGATAGTACAGATCTACAGTCTATATCATTTAAATTTAATTAAAATGCAATAAAATTTAAAATACCGTTCTTGTCACAATTAGCCACACCGTACGTGCTCAATAGTGATATGAGATTAATGAGTACGGTGCTGGGCAATGCAGAAATTAAACATTACCATTAACACTGGAAGTTTTACTGGACAGCACTGTCCTACTACCAATATCTAAGGCATCTTTTACTTTCTCTTACTTAGCATCAAACACATCATTAATATTACCACTCCCAAGTATTTTTCACCCAGTTTACACCTTGTAAACATTTCCAGCCATTCACATTGTCAAGAAAAATCATACCACTTGGAACCCAACCTTTACAGTACTTTAACTTCTCATCTCAAATCATTCTTTCCTTCAACTTCCACCTCAAATACCACTTTCTCCAAGAAGCCTCCTCTAGTCTCCATTGACGAAAAGCATCAAATAAGCTGGTCTGTGTTTCCACATTCCTTTAGAATGTTCTGTAATCCTTTACAGTGTCTTGCTTTATAGTTATCTGTGTATATTAATTCCTTCTCGTTCTGGACTGTAAATTCTAGATGAGGGACTGAATCATCTGCTCCCTGCCCGAGTACAAGACAAGAAATCCAATACATATCAGAGGAATTCGACTGATCCAATTCAATTGAAAACTTCAACCTTAATACCTAAAGTAAGCTCTGCTTTGGTCTTCTCTGTCATATCTCTATAAACCTATCTTTAAGATTCCAATCGACAAAACATATTTTTAGAACTTTTTTCTTAAACTCTACTATTGAGACAAACAGCAAGAAAAGACTCCTTAACTCTAGCTTAATAATGCACCGAGGATTTTTTAAAAACTTATTTGTGGCGTACTAATACTGGCTTTATTTATGTTATTACATCCGCAGAAAACTCAAAACCTGCTCAGTGCCGCTAGCACTCAGATCAGACACTGTAAATAAACCATAAACAGAGTTCAAAATCACAGTTCTGTCACTTCATTTATAGCTAAGAAAAGACTGAGTAAAAAATGCAAACACCCGTGAGGTCCCCAAAGAAGGGAGAAGGAGGTAGGTGCTAGGGACAGTCCTGAAGCCCTGACAGAAGATGGCGGGGCGGGACGCGGAGAGAGCCGCGGGCCGGCGACCCAGGGCCGCTCGGGGGGCCCAGGTGTGGATGGAGACTGCAAGCGGGGCGAGAGGCGGCACAAGTGTAGGCCGAGGTGAGAAGAGAGCGAGTCCCGCACCGGGGGAGAAGCGTCCGTACCTGAGCCCGGAGAGTTCTGAGGCGGTCCGGCTGTAGGCGCGTCCCTCTCCTCCCAGCGTGCGGCCTTGAGTCCGCTCTAACAAAACCTAAATCCCGCGCGCGAAGACCGGGAAGAAAGTTACCGGCCACGGCCCAACGGCTTCACAAATTCTCCTCAGACTTGTTTGTGGGCTTCACGCTCCTCAGGTAGCTCACCCCCAGCCCTTCACGTCTCCTCATAACGCCCAGAGGCTCTCTGTAAAGCATTCAAATCTAACCGCCTCGCTGACGCGCAGGCGCAAAGCCGCTCAACGCGTCGGCCCCGCCCCTTCGGCTGAGGGCCCTCCCTAAGATTTCTTCAATCAGAGTTTTTCCCCAGTTTGTATGCCAATTTTATTTCTTTCAAGGTTATCTCATTTTCCACGGAATTTTCCTTTATTCCTCCCCATTGCAGATTCCTCACTGCATGGGAGCGGCCATCTTCTTTTTATTTCTTGCTGTAAAAGAGATCGGAGCTTTGCTTCCGTACAAAATGGCGGCCTCCATTCCATTGCGTCACATCCCCCTAGTTTTACTCCCTATAGCTACCAGGAAGGAGTAAGTTTCGGGGACGAGGTGGCCGAGTGGTTAAGGCGATGGACTGCTAATCCATTGTGCTCTGCACGCGTGGGTTCGAATCCCATCCTCGTCGGGTGTAGAATTTTTTTTTTCTTTTTTTTTTGCCTCTGATTTGAACCGATGACGGCAAATTTCCTTGCGGAATGGAAAGAGTTGCTTATTCATTGCAAGTATGATTTACTAGTCGACTTTGAAACCTCCGGTTTGACTCTTGAAAGACGGATTTTGGAGAATTCTGCCCTCGTGTATAAAGAAAAAGGAGGGAAAGAGGCATTTTCTGGGAATCAGATTATCGCTATTTACATGTGTTCTCGTGGTGGTCTAATCAGTATTAATTAACTCAGCTCCTGACTGAGGAACTTCGGTTACTGTGGACTCTAACCCCAGCGTTTTTCATACCTGTTGTTACTATGAAATATCAGATCTTACTTCAAAAGCTACCGTGAGACTCTGTTCAGGGTTCTCTTCCAGTCCCTAGCAGGCTGCAGGTGCTCAAGAAAAGTACTCAACGTTAAAAAAAACATGTTGACAGCACTTGGAAACTTGGTAGTTATCTAGAAGTCAGAGAGGTGAAAACATAGCTGCCTTCCCAGAGGAGAAAGTTTTAATTCTTCTCTTGAATTTAAGCGGAGAGGGAGTAGAAAAAGAACAGAGATTCTCCTCCTGAAAGGTCATCAGGCAGAGTCTTTCAACTCACATTTAACCACTGTCATTTATCCAGTATTCGTCTACAGGCACCACAATGAATTACAGCACTTTAATTCACAATAACCCTGTGATCACGATAGACATGTTTATTACTCCATTTTACAGATGAGGACTCTGAAAGATAAACTTGTCCAAGGTTATACAGCTTTTGTAATTCCAGAAAAGGCATTTAACTTAAGTCTATCAAACTCTGGTGGCCCTTCACCACCACCCTATATGGTGCTGAAAATTAGTAAAAAGCGCTCATCAATCCTTTGCGGTCATGGTTTACACATTCTCTCTGCACTGAATGGTACCCCAGAACCTGACACTGGGCGGATATCTTCAGCCCTGAGAGTAGAAATCAGGCTCCAGTGACTCCTCCCACATCAATCCAAATCCCTTAGGAATGTAGATACCTCCCAGAGCTGAGGGCTGAGGGTCACCCAAGCACTTTGCTTTCTAATCCATTCACCACCCTGTTGCTTGAAAGGGTTTCAACCTGGGTTTCACACACTCCCAAGGGGTTCGTGGATAGAAATTAATTGGTTATTTGGCTGGGAGAAAAAAAATTGTAGCTTCATCTTCATTAGTCTCTAATTGAAAGCACTTCCTTCTATTAATAAAGGTAAGCAACAAAATACAGTAATATTAACCTTACCTGTGATTTTTGTCACCAACCGAAATAACAGATATTGTATCATATTAGCGATATGCAATACTGCTATTGTTTTATGCTCATTACAGATACAGTACTTCAAGATACTGGTAGTTATTGGAACTACCATTAGATCTTGTAAACTTAAGCATTCATAAGGAAGTATATGCATTGTATTATTAGGTCACCAATTTTTTAATTTTTAATTTTATTACAGTTGATTTATAATTTATTAATTTCTGCTGTACAGCAAAATAATTCAGATATATATATATATATATACACACATACTTTTTCATATTATTTTCTAGTATGGTTTATTATAGGATATTGACGTAGTTCCCTGTGCTGTACAGTCGGACATTGTTGTTTATCCATTCTGTATATAATAGTTTGCATTTGCTAATCCCAAACTCTCAATCCAGCCTTCCCCTCCTCTCCTGCCTCTTGGCAACCACAACTCTGTTCTCTATGTCTGTGAGCCTGTTTGTTTTGTAGATAAATTCATTTGTGTCATAGATTCCACACATATGTTAGATTCCACATGTAAGTCATATCATATGGTATTTCTCTCTTTATGACTTCATTTGGAATTAAATCACAGATTTTAAAACTATTTTGATATCTGTATTCCAACATAATTCCATTCCGTTCCGTTCAGTCGCTCAGTCGTGTCCGACTCTTTGCGACCCCGTGGACTGTAGCCTACCAGGCTTCTCCGTCCATGGGATTCTCCAGGCAAGAATACTGGAGTGGGTTACCATTCCTTCTCCAGCCAACATAATTAGTTGACTTTATATATAACAAACTTAATTTTATGCATGTAAAACCAATATTCTGAGAAGGGACCCATAGGCTTCACCAGACTGCCCAAGATCTGTATCTCAAGAAAAGATTAAGAGCTCCTGAGGGATTTTCTGAAGTGTCCTCAACACATCAGTCTTAAAACCCCTCCCCTGAATTAGGCCTTGTTCTGTCTCCCTGACCCCTTTGCGGATGCTTTACTTACTCCTCTCCCTGGATCATGCTCCTGCTCCCCAACACCTCCTTCCTATCAACCCCTTCCTGGCTGGCTCCTGCTCCTCCTTCAGATCTCAGCTTCGATATCATCCCCATCAGGACGACTTTCCTAGCCCTGCAACCTGCAGCTCCTTCTTAGATTTCTCTCACCTCGTCCCATGCTCTTCTGCTTCTGGGTCTTTGTACCCCTCCTGGATGTTCCTGTAGCTCCGTGTGTCTTCCTCAGCATTTGCCAGATGGTATTTAAACTGTCCACTGGTGCTTCGACCTCTCCAACGAGTGGCAAGTCTGCATCATTTTTCTGAGTTTTGCCTGCTTCTCACAGTGATGACTTCCTATGGAAACTTGATAAGGTGTATCAATGTGTCTGCTGCTGCTGCTGCTAAGTCACTTCAGTCGTGTCTCTATAAATAAAAAGTGAGTGGGTTGTTTTCTCAAAGGAAGATCTTCAGCTGTAAAAATTCTGAAACTATAAAGCACTGGAAGTGTCTTGAGATTAAAAAGAAAAAATCATGAGTGGAAGCTCACTTTTCTATTCCTCATTTCTTTACCTGTTTTCATGCTTAGTTCATTTGTGGTTTCTTTCATATGAAATTGCAGTAAGTCTTGCTATGATGGTCCCAGTTTTTTTGCATTTCTGTGATCTTTTGATGTATGAGTTGTGCTTATTTTACCTCTTTCTCGAGACTTAAAAGGATTAAGGCTAACACAGAAAGGTAGAGTAAGTCTCTAAAATCCAGAGAAAAGATTGTAAATCTCCTCTTGGATTCTGTCTGAAGTCACAGCTGGAAAAAAAAAGGATTAACAACATGCCATATTATTTAAAAGCCCAGGGGTGGTGGTGTGGGGACTTGGATTCAGTTCAGTTCAGTTCAGTCGCTCAGTCGTGTCCGACTCTCTGTGACCCCATGAATCACAGCACGCCAGGCCTCCCTGTCCATCACCAACTCCCGGAGTTCAATCAAACTCATGTCCACAGAGTCGGTGATGCCATCCAGCCATCTCATTCTCGGTCGTCCCCTTCTCCTCCCGCCCCCAACCTTTCCCAGCATCAGAGTCTTTTCCAGTGAGTCAACTCGTCGCATGAGGTGGCCAAAGTATTGCAGTTTCAGCTTTAGCATCAGTCCTTCCAATGAACACCCAGGATCGATCTCCCTTAGAATGGATGGATCTCCTTGCGGTACAAGGGACTGTCAAGAGTCTTCTCCAACACCACAGTTCAAAAGCATCGATTCTTCGGCGATCAGCTTTCTTCACAGTCCAACTCTCACATCCATACATGACCACGGGAAAAACCACTGCCTTGACAAGACGGACCTTTGTTGGCAAAGTAATGTCTCTGCTTTTTAATATACTATCAAGGTTGGTCATAACTTTCCATCCAAGGAGTAAGCGTCTTTTAATTTCATGGCTGCAATCAGCATCTGCAGTGATTTTGGAGCCCCAAAAAATAAAGTCTGACACGGTTTCCACTGTTTTTCCATCTATTTCCCATGAAGTGATGGGACCAGATGCCATGATCTTTGTTTTCTGAATGTTGAGCTTCAAGCCAACCTTTTCACTCTCCTCTTTCACTTTCATCAAGAGGCTTTTCAGTTCCTCTTCACTTTCTGCCATAAGGGTGGTGTCATCTGCATATCTGAGGTTATTGATATTTCTCCCAGCAATCTTGATTCCAGCTTGTGCTTCTTCCAGCCCAGCGTTCCTCATGATGTACTCTGCATATCACTGCAGATGCTGATTGCAGCCATGAAATTAAAAGACGCTTGCTCCTTGGAAGGAAAGTTATGACCAACCTTGATAGTATATTAAAAAGCAGAGACATTACTTTGCCAACCAAGGTCCGTCTAGTCAAGGCAATGGTTTTTCCTGTGGTCATGTATGGATGTGAGAGTTGGACTGTGAAGAAGGCTGATCGCCGAAGAATCGATGCTTTTGAACTGTGGTGTTGGAGAAGACTCTTGAGAGTCCCTTACACTGCAAGGAGATCCAACCAGTCCATTCTAAAGGAGATCAATCCTGGGTGTTCATTGGAAGGACTGATGCTAAAGCTGAAACTGCAATACTTTGGCCACCTCATGCGACAAGTTGACTCACTGGAAAAGACTCTGATGCTGGGAAAGGTTGGGGGCGGGAGGAGAAGGGGACGACGGAGAATGAGATGGCTGGATGGCATCACCGACTCTGTGGACATGAATTTGATTGAACTCCGGGAGTTGGTGATGGACAGGGAGGCCTGGCGTGCTGTGAATCATGGGGTCGCGGAGAGTCGGACACGACTGAGCGACTGAACTGAACTGAACTCTGCATATAAGTTAAATAAGCAAGGTGACAATATACAGCCTTGACGCACTCCCTTTCCTATTTGGAACCAGTCTGTTGTTCCATGTAAACTTGGATTAGTAATGGAAAAATAAATTTATAATAAATGAAGGCTGTAAGAGTTAGAGGCGCCATCTACTGGAGGAGCTGCAGCAGAAGACTTGGACAAGATAGTTCTGCCTGATCTGCTAATACATTTTGAAAGATTCCCATTACCCCCCCAAATTTGTCACAAGCCACAGACCAAGGAAATCATTCTCCATCAACACCAGTTCTTCATAAGTCCTATCCTGAACTGTTGCAGGACCCCTCAACCTCTGGAAGACCAGAAAAGAAAGAACTATTGTACAGCCAAATTGCATTACCAAGATATTCCAGATCTCTTTATTTCAGTGCCAGGGAATGAATCTTCATTCTGAGTCCAGCTTCAAGAAGACCCATTCTCGATGGAGAATGAGGTGCTCTGGAAAAAATTGTCCAGTGTTTAGCTGGTGATGGTCTGCTGCCTGGGCAGGCCCTTATGTGTCAGCCTTCCTCACAGACAAAGCTCTGAAGTGAAATGTGTACGTGTGTGTGTGCGCGCACACGCGCCTCCAGTTCGTTTCTTAAACTCTTACAAGAAAAACCCAGACCAAGGGGTGTAAGACTTGCAAAGGTTGGTTTTGAGAGGTAGGCAATGATATAAGTTAAATCCTTCTATTCCTTACCATTAGGAAGTGTAATCCCACTGGGAATCATCTCTGGGAAGACAATCGTGACAAGGTCTGTGACGTGATGCGTTAGTTGCTCAGTCGAGCCCGACTCTTCACAACCTCATGGACTGTAGCCCACCAGGCTCCTCTGTCCATGGAATTTTCTGGCAAGGATACTGGAGAGGGTTGTCATTTCCTTCTCCAAGGGAATCTTCCCAATCCAGGGATCGAACCTGGGTCTCCTGAACTGCAGGCAGATTCTTTACTGACTGAGCTATGAGGGAAGCTCCAACAAGGCCTGAAGAGGTTCAGGAATGAATCCAGGAATTCTCTGAGTCTGAAACACCAACTCAAAACTTTTTTCTCAAATCATTTCCTTAGCTTCATGCTATCACATGAAAACATCTACCTTGCCAAAATAACTTCTGGGAATGTCTAGTAAGCTGAAAACTAAACAATATATCATATTGAAGATCAATAGAACAAAAATTGAAATCTAGCTTATACTTGCTTGGAGAAGACAAAATGAATAAATGCCAATAGAACTGGGGAAATGGGGAACAACACTTACTATAGCCCGTGCTTTGTAACTTCTGCAAAGATAGCTATGAATAGACAGCTAGCAACAGTTACACTTTTCCTCATCATAGTGAGAATGAGCAATGCCCGAGATTCCAAATTTCAAAATTTTCATTTGAGATCTTCAGAATGAAGTAAAACTGGGTCAAACTCAACTTCAACAGGGTGAAATTAATGGATGATGGCGAGACCTAAGAACACGACTGGTGATGCAGAGTTAGAAACAGAAGCAGTAATTCCTTTTCTGATTGTGGTACTGTGGAGTAGAAAGTTTTTCATATTTCTCTTTGGGCTAAATAAAAGGTCATTGGCCCTGAAAACCCCTAATGACTAGGTTCAGAGAGCTTCTGAGTTAGTGAACAAGAAGGCATCCACATGCCGGAGAGTGACCCACCTGAATTCTATGGAGTCAGAAGCTCCTGTGCTCAGACTCTTCCAAACCTTGCCCTACATATCTCTTCATCTTGCTGGTCTTTCCTAGCCTCTAATATCCTTTGTTCAGTTCAGTTCAGTTCAGTTGCTCAGTCGTGTCCGACTCTCCACAACCCCATGAATCACAGCACGCCAGGCCTCCCTGTCCATCACCAACTCCCGTGGAAACTGTTTTCCTGAATTCTGTGAGTTATTCTAATAAATGGTTGAACCCGAGGAGGGGGTTGTGGGAAACTTTGATTCACAAGTAACAGTTTGGACCTGCCATTGTCATTTGAAGTGGAGACAAGTTTTGTGGGACTGAGTCCTTAATTTGTGGGATCTGACCCTATCTCTGGGAAGATGGTGTCAGAGGTGAGTCAGATGGTAGGATACCCAGCCTGTGTCAGAGAATTGCTTGATGTGGGGAAACCACCACATATTTTAAAAGTACAGAGTATTCTGTGAATAAAGAAAAGTGAGTTTTTCTTTTCCAGTATTTAAAATAAACACAGAAGCAGAGAGGTAGGGAGAAATAAGGAACTGCTATTCAACAAGTGTAAGGTTCCAGTTATGCATGATGATTAAGTTCCAGAGATACTGTACTGTGCCTATAGTTAACAGGATCATGTTGTACACACTGATTTGTTACGGGGCTGATCTCACATTAAGTGTTTTCACCACAATAAAAAAAATAAAACTTTTGTGAGTCATAGGACACTGCCAATAAAGTGAAAAGACAACCTACAGAATGGGAGAAACTATTTGCAAATTATATATCTCTTAAGGGTCTTATATGCAGAATATATAAATATTCTTATAATTCAACAAGCCAATCCAAATTAAAAACGGGCAAAAAATTTGAATAGACATTTCTCCAAAGAAGGTACACAAACGTCCAACAAGCATATGAAAAGATGTTTAACATTATTAGTCCCAAGAGAAATGCAAATCAAAACCACAATACTACTTCAATCCCACTAAGATGACTATAATCAAAACAACGGAAAATAACAAGTGTAGGTGAGGATAGAGGGAAATTGGAACCCTTGTGCATTTCCTATAGGAATGTAAAATGGTTCAGCTACTGTGGAAAAGTTTAGTGATTCCCCTAAAAATTAAACAAAGAATTACCATATGACTCAGCAATTCCACTCCTTGGTATATACTTGAAAGAACAGAAAACATGTATTCAAACAAAAATCTGTACACAAATGTGCATAGCAGCACTATTTACAATAGCCAAAAAGTGGGAACAACCCAAATGCCCAATGAATGGGTATAACAAAATGTGGTATATCCATGCAATGAAATATTATTCAGCCATAAACAGGAATGAAGTACTGATGCATGCTATAAACTGGATGAAGCCTGAAAACATTATGCTAAACAAAAGACAACAGACACAAAAGGTCACATGTTGTATGATTCCATTTGTATGAAATGTCCAGAATAGGCAAAACCATAAAGACAGAAGATTGGCTAATGGAATCAGGAGCTAGGTGGAAGAGGAAATGGGGATTGCCTGTTTAATGATTATGGGTTTCCTTTTGAGTGATGAAATATTTTGGGACTAATTAAGAAGTGAGGGCTGGCTGCACATCATTGTGAATGTAAGAACCGCCACTAAATTGTATGTTTTAGAATGGCAATTGTGCTGTGAATTTTACTTCAATTAAAAAAAGAGAAAAAGAAACAAGTAATGAGAAAACTACACACACAAGGTATTAGAAAAAGAGCTCTATTTACAAACCAGAAAGTCCCCAAACTCTAGCTGGAGGGAGAGGAAGGAAGAAGGTAGCAAGTATGAGCAGGTCCTTTAAGAGCCCAACTTCACCCCCGAGAAACTCTTAAGTACCAGCCCACGTGATCCTACTTCATGGCCCATTCCTGTTCCAATCCAATAAATAATCCCTCCATTGGCCATAGCCCTCAGTGTTCTTGCCAGTCATCTCGTGCCCAGGCAGGCATTGGTGAATGGTACTCAAAGTCTGGCCCTTTATAGCGCAGGGCATGCAGAAACATCACAAGGTCCTGGGGCGAGGGATCCTGTGGCACTCTCCGGCACTCTGAACAGAGTGGGTCTGTCTCTTGATTCACAACATCCATTTTGGTTGCTTTCCCTGATGCCACAGGCACTCCATCCAGATCCCGAGGGGCTGCCTCAACTGCTCCATCCATCTTCTGGGTAGATGCAGCCATCTCTTCTAGGCAGTCCTTGCTGAGCTCTGAGGAAGGTGCTGTAGAGTCTGGGGGTCCTGAGCACAGGTCACCTCCACAGAGATCAAGCACATCCAGACTCTGTTTGGCCTGGTGCTCTGCTACAAGGTCCCGCAGTAGTTCCTCATCTGTCTTTGGAATGTGGCCGCCTCGGCCTCGTGAGGGGCCCCAGGCAGCTGAATTGTAGATGGGGTCATTGAGGATGGGGTGGCCCAGGAACTGGAGGTGGACTCGGATCTGGTGGGTGCGGCCTGTAAGTGGCCGGCACCGTACCACACTGGAGTGGCCATTGTAGCTCAGTCTCTGGAACACTGACTCACAGGGCTTGCCCTGAGGATCTACACGGCACACCCCCACCTTGTAAGACACCACCAAGATAGGTTCCTTGCAGGTTACTTCTTCGGCAGGGAACTCCCCTGCCACCCGGCACACGTACTCCTTCTCCAGCTACACAGGAGGGAAGAGGGAGAAAGTCAGTGCATGAAGCCCAGACCCTTTTCAGTGATGACAAATGCACCCTATCAGACAGAAGGGGGTTCAAACCCCAGCTCCACCATTTGCCAGCTGCACAATCCTAGGCACATTACAGTACTCAGAAACCCATTAACTTGTCTAGAAAATGTTTGCTTAGAAAAGCATTTATTTCAACAGGGCTATTCCAAGGATTTAGTTAGCTGGGCTCTAACAAGGAGATCAATCCTGGGTGTTCATTGGAAGGACTGAGGCTAAAGCTGAAACTCCAACACTTTGGCCACCTCATGCGACGAGTTGACTCACTGGAAAAGACTCTGATGCTGGGAGGGATTGGAGGCGGGAGAAGGGGATGACAGAGAATGAGATGGCTGGATGGCATCACCGACTCGATGGACATTAGTTTGAGTGAACTCCGGGAGTTGGTGATGAACAGGGAGGCCTGGAGTGCTGTGATTCATGGGGTCGCAAAGAGTCGGACACGACTGAGTGACTGAACTGAACTGAACATACTTGGTATTGAGCCTGGTAACAGGTAAACAGTAAACAATAAATGTAATCAGATCCAGAATTACAAGTCTCAAGACTACAATCACCACTATTTAACTCAAACTATTTAACTATTTCTCTGGAGAAGGAAATGGCAACCCACTCTAGTACTCTTGCCTGGAAAATCCCATGGACAGAGGAGCATGGTAACCCAAACCTCTTCCAACTCTATCCAGAATCTTTCCACCAAGTAGACTCTCTCCACAGTCTTAAAAACCTTGCTCAGCCTGTCAGTATTTAAAATTTTCAAAACAGCAAATTACAAGAGAGGCAGTATATGTTATCTCTAAAAACCTTTTGAAACTTAAGAGATAATAACTTGTCTCTGGCACTTCAGGTGCTGACCTTCCTGAAGATGGGAAGCTTGAGCAGATAAATACAAAGGCTCACTTCAGATCTAGAACTCAGTGACACCCTTTCGATGCAGAGCATTTGTGAGCCCAGAAGTGGCCTGCAAGAGGCAAACTCAGCCTGGCTCACCTGCCGGTCCCGAACCTGTTCATGAATTCTCTCTGAGACGGCTGCTGTTTTGGCAAACATGAGGACCCCGGAGGTAAGGCGATCAAGCCGATGCAATGGGTGTAACTCCTTTAGCTGGTGCTCCTTGCCCAGGATGAAGATGACCGTGTTGTGTCGGAAGCGGCCACAGGGGTGGACAGGAATGGAAGAAGGCTTGTCTACGACCACCACATCTTCGTTCTCTGCTAGCAGGCGGATGGGTTCTGCTGTAACTGGTGGCTCATGCCTGTGCACTGTGTTCCGTAAGAAGTCATTGTCCTGCCAATGACACAGGCAACTGGTCAGCCCAGGGTCCAGCCACCTATGATCAGTCAACTTCACACACAACTTCCCCCCATCTTCCTTACTGGATGAAAGAATGGTCACAGTACATCCTTAAGCAGAAAAAGCAGTATACACAGTGTATTCTTATTTTGTAAACACACAGACACACAGGCAGAAGCAGGCATTGAAAAAGAGCTAGGATATACCCAAAATGTTACATATCTCTGGATGGCGTGATGATGGATTTTGCTGTTCTGATTATTTGTATTTTCTCTACAATCAAGTTATATTTCACAATATGGTTTTCTAAAATTAAGGGAAAAATCCTCCATAAACTATCACTTATTGTGACCTTGAACACCACCAAGCTGTAAGTCCAGAGATTTGGGCTCTAGACCTGGATTTGCTACAGACTTACTGCATGCTCTTAGGGAAGTCACTTAACTTCTCTAGGCCTCAGTTCCCTTATCTGTAAAATGTGAGCATCAGTCCTGACCTGTGCTTCAAAACTGTCACTGATTCAAACCACTCATTCTCCAAATGCCTTGCATCCCCTCACAACCATGGTGAGGTGGTGTTAATGACAGTGTCTGGTACCTCTCAGCTGTGATGGAAATTTAAAGAAGGGTCAAAGCACTGGGCTACACAATTCTAGTCTCAATCTCTTTCATTTCACAGTTCTATCCTATCAGGCTCTAGGATAAATAATTTACGTGGAAGTTATAAGAACACAGGCTTCCCTTGTGGCTCAGCTGGTAAAGAATCCCCGTGCAATGTGGGAGACCTGGGTTTGATCCCTGGGTTGGGAAGATCCCCTGGGGAAGGGAAAGGATATCTACTCCAGTATTCTGGCCTGGAGAATTCCATGGGCTGTATAGTCCATGGGGTTGAAAAGAGTCAGACATGACTGACTGACTGTCACTTCACTTCACTTATAAGAACACAGGTGTTGGAGGTGGCACTGTGCCTTACCTCTGTGAGGTTGATCTTAGTTTCCTCGACTTCCTCACAGGCAAAATGAGGTGACAGAATCTACTCCACAGGGTTGTCATTGGAATTAAATGTTAAAGTACATAAAATGCTTAATGTTGTGCCCTGCACACAGTCAAGAGATATAAATGATGGTCTCGGTTATTACTATTTGTACAAAGATCTACAATGCAAGGCAGAAAGTCATCAGTGCCACAAGACTGCATAAAAGGAACTGTAGGAATTCCCCGGTGCTTCCCTGGTGGCTCAAACGGTAAAGAATCTGCCTGCAATGCAGAAGACCAGGGCTCGATCCCTGAGTTGGGAAGATCCCCTGGAGAAGGAATTGGCAACCTACTCCAGTACTCTTGCCTGGAGAAGTCCATGGACAGAGAAGCCTGGTAGTTCATGGGATCGCAAAGAGTCAGACACGACTGAGCGACTAACTTTCACTTTCACAAGAATTCCAACTTCTATGTCTTGGAAACACCAAAGTCGCTTTGATGGAGGGGATAAGGGGGCTGAGGTCTGAAACATAGGGGCAGTCTACCTGCGGGAATGGAGCGGTAAAAGTGTTACAAGTTAAAACGAGAACGCTTCAGAATGACCCCGAATTTACTCCGGTACCTATGCCTTAGTAACCGAAAAAAAACCATGCCCCCTTTCGGGCAGGCCCCATCAGGACTCCACCTTGAGCACAATGCTGAGGTCCTGTACCGGCTCCTCGTTGAGGTGCAGGCGTCCCGCCCGGACAGCGGCCTCATAGTAGGCCAGGGGCTGGGCTCTGAACTCCGTGCCGAAGACGTGCAGCAAGCTGTGGCCCACCCAGCGGCCTTTGCAGTAAGTCCGGAAGTCAAAGTAATAGGGCCGCACTTTGCGCAAGCCGCCTTCAAAGTAGTAGCTGGTCTCAGCGAAGTGCTCATCGCCGAAGCTAACCCCTGCCCGCCGCTTCTTCGGGGGCGGCACAACGCGCTCTCCAACCGCGCCCCGCCGCTTCTTCCGTTTGCCAGGGCCCGGGGCTGCAGCCGGAGCCCGCTCTCCGTTTCCTGAGGGCCGCTTCGCGTCCCCCGAGACCGGCTCCGCTGCTGAACCCGCCGGCTCCGGGTGCCCAGGGGGCTGCTCACCCCTCGCGTCGCCGCCCGCATCTCCGTTTTGCTGAGCTGGAGCCCCCAGCCCGCTCGCTGCCTCAGGCCCGGTCGAGAGTCTCTCCGCCATGGGTCCCCTACAGGCACCCCAAGTCCTGGCAATTGCCAGGCACCGGAGATTGGAGCACGCTTGCCCAAGCAGCGGGAGCCACAACCGGCCTCCCGGCCACATGACCCAGCGGCGGCGGCCTCTGGGTCGCGATCTGAGGGCGTCACTCGGCACCAACCAATCAGTGAGACCTGGTGCCGAGGCGGGACCGCGCCGAGAACAAGCGTGGGGCGGGAAGGAGTTGAAAGCTGCAAAAATGACTCATTAAAAGTGTAGATTCCATGTAGATATGCTCGAAGTTCCTTTACTCTGGAAAAACTCTTGAAAGAGTTATTACTATTTCAAAACAAAACAAAATGAAGATTGCTAAACTCTGAATGTACTGCGTTGCATACTTTAAAGGGTGAGCATATTTTGTGACTTAAAACTCAATAAGCGCTTCACTGGTGGTTCAAGCGGTAAAGAATCTGTCTGCAATGCAGGAGACCCAGGTTCAATCCCTGGGTTGGGAAGATACCCTGGAGAGGGAATTGGCAACTGACTCCAGTACTCTTACCTGGAGAGTTCCATGGACAGAGAAGCCTGGCAGGCTACAGTTCACGGGATCGCAAAGAGTCGGACACTACTGAGCGACTAACTTTCACTTCTGGTAACTCAATAAAGCTGTCATATATGTAATTAAGCACACACACCCCACAAAAAAATATTTTTACACTTGTCTTTCTCCTTAACAGCATGAGGACTAGAGAGCTCCCATGTGCCTTCCATATGCTCCCGTCCTGAGATTAAAACTCCAAGTGGATCAGAAGATATATTTGTCAGAATTCCTAAATGCAAAATACTGAAACCAACTCCAATTAACTTCATAAGAGACGGAATTATTGCAAGGATATTAGGGCCTCATAGGATTCATAAGAGAGCTGGAGAACAGGCTCAGAAACAGCCAAATCAAGATAAGCCAAGACCTCTGAGAAGCAGCCACATGACAAAAGGGTGAATTTTATGGAGTGTGAATTATATTTCAATAAAGTTTTTTGTGTTTTTTTGTAGAGTGTTTTTCAGAATGTGTCTGAAACACAGACAAGGAGAAAGCTATAAGAGAGGTCTAGAGAGGGAGTCCTTGTGGATGTGTCTGTGGATTAGTAACGTGGGAAACATCCAGCAACTTGTTGGAACTGCAGAATCTTTTTCCTCTTCCCTTCAGACCCCCTGAGTGAGAATCTCCATTTTAACAAGATCCTCAGATGATCTGACTGCATATTAAAGTTTGGAAAGCACTGACATAAACCATGCAAAGTAGACTGTTCTCATACCCTTTGGACATCCAGCATCTTCTCAACACTCTTTTTTGTGTGGGGAATTTCCCACATTAAGTACTGTTTCCAAGAGGTAGGATCTAGAAACTGGCCTTCCCAGACTCCCTAGCAACTTGGGCATCCATCACTTGGGCTCGTTTGATCAGGCAGAGCCTTTGATTCAGAGGCATAATAGCAGAGGAAGCAGGCAGTGTGGAATTCATGTCTGACAAGATAGCATTGGAGGGATTTGTATATTGATATATGGAGTTATATTGGGGACTAAGATGAGGGAAGTTCTTGTGTCCAGTGCCCAGCTGCAGTATCCACATTGAGTGGCACTGGGGTGCTCCCTGAGAAGTCCTTCACTGAGGTTTAGAAACTCATGGCTATATAGACCCCAAGTCTGACTCTGGCCCATCTTGAGATTCTGTGAACTGTTTAATATACTTTAATCCTGTGGTCAACAGAATAGTCATTAGCCATACGTGGCTATTTAAATTAATTAAAACAGAAGAAAATTTAAAATTCAGTTATTCAGTTACAGAAGCTGCATCTCATGTGCTCAAGAATCACATAAAACTAGTGGATACCTTATTGGACAACTCAGATACAGAACATTTCTATCATTACAGAAATGTTATTGTACAGAGCTGCTTTAATCAATCCCTTTTAGTGATTAAACTGGCTAGAATGAGCTCTATTGTTTGAACTAAGAACTCTATCTAACTTACTATGATAAGAATTTAAGCCTTTAAGAGCAATGGGCATTATCAAAGAGTTTCTGGTGTGTGTGTTTGTGTTTGTTTGTGTGTGTGATGATCCAATTTGTGTGTGTGTGTGTGATGATCCAATTTTCATTCCAAAAAGATTACCCTGGTTGCCACTTGGAGAAGAGACTGAAGAGTGAATCACAAGGTCTAGCTCCAGTTCAGTGTAGTCTTTGACCAAAAGGTTTCTAATTTAAACAACATTCAGACACCAAATAAATTTTTAACATTTGCCAAGCATCACTTGGCTTCAGAGATACAAAGGTAAGAAAGACATAGTTCCTGACCTCAGTGCCTAGGCTGGTTGAGAATACAAATAAAAAACATATTTGTACTAATCACACTGTGGGAAAATAGAGTCTAGGACAGAAGGATGTTGACTGCTGTCATGTGGCTTCCAAGTGTGAGCAGTCCTTGGGAAGAGGGAGATCATCAGGGCTTATCGTTTCAGTTTTGCAAGTCCAGGATCTGGTTTGGATTTATTCAGCACACACATTAATTAAACTCAAACAACATAGATGAATCAGTAAGGGTGTGCTGTGCTCAGTGATGTCCAACTCTTTGCAACCCCATGGACTGTACACTGCCTGGTTCCTCTGTCGATGGAGTTTTCCAGGCAAGAATACTGGAGTGGGTTACCATTTCCTTCTCCAGGGGATATTCCCAAGCCAGAGATTGAAACTGCGTCTCCTGCATTGGCAGGTAGACTGTTTACCACTGCAACACCTGGGCAGCCCTATCAGAAAAGGTGACCATTTGTTAATTTACAACTGTCACTTTAAGTTGAAAGGTGTATTCAATTTTACATCAGCCACTATTTGTGCCTACTGTTAAAGGAACCCTCATTCTGGTATCAAGATATGTAAGATATGGGTGGCCAAATTTGAAATCAAGAGGGTATTTTTTGGTGAGCGGGAAATTAGAGAAAACTTCATAAGTGAGTTGAAAGGCTATGGAGCAGTTCAATGAAGCACCCATAAATCTATGACAGTCATCCTTCCTATGCATCAGATGCTACAAGATTCATGTCACCAGGTCAGGCCGCAGTTGGAGGACTCTGGGAAACCACCCATCCTCATATATTCTCTATGAATAAGCACTGGCAAAATCTTGCCTATTATTTTCTCCTTTGTTTTCTAACTTTCTTGCTTTCCACTTCCTTCTGTTTGCATATTCTAAGAATGGTCATAAATGTAAGTAAAAGAGTGCCTTGTAGTTCCCTTTCACATGGTGGTAGTTATCACCACCATAGCCACACTGAGAAGCTTCAGACACGTCTAGAGACTATACCCTCAGCCAAGCTACGTCTACAGATGGGTGGCTACTGTCTTTTCTCACATGTATCTTTGTGAGAGAGTAATCGGCCCTGGAAATTGGAGATCAGGTTGGGAGGGTTATGTCTCAGCAAACCCCTGAAGGATACCAAAGGTCATCTTCTTTAAAAAAAAAAAAAAAAGCCTTTCTAACACACACCTCCCATGACCACTGGCTCCTTTATGTACTCTGGCCACATTTCCGTCATATCTCTGTAACTCTTTGCTGTGATTTGTAAACGTGTCTGTCTCCATGGCGCTTCCTCCTTAAGCCATAAAGCTGGGACCCATACCAAGTCTTATCTGTCTTGAATTCCCGCTTAACACAATGCCTGGAACACAGCAGGAGCTTGATGCCTATTGACTAAATTAATGTGGGAAAGCGTCATAACTGGTGAAAAGGACGTGGATCTCCTGTGGGAGTAAAGAAAGTAATCGCCTCTGTCCCCCATTCAAGGTACATAAATTCTCTAATTTGCGTGTCGAAGGTCTGAAATTTTCGGGGAGCAATATCAGTCCAGAGAACTGCTGAGACTAACTTGCTCCGGGAACCAAGAAAAGTCAAGGCCTTGGAAACTGGGCTTGCCTAACCGAGCAGGAAACACTTGGAAAGCGGTGTCCGCGCGGCTGGAACGCACTGATATAGGTGGAATCAACCTGGCCCCCTGGAAAACAGGGGCGGAGGGTGTGCGCTCTACCGTATCCAGGCAACAACAGACCCGCCCATCGTTGCCGAAGCGCTATGCGGCTCACTTCCTTACCCAGATGAGCTCCTCTCGGCCAATCGACACACAGAACATCGCTAGGTCGGGCGGTGGTTGGAGGACTCCCGGGATCCGTCACCTGGAGACTCCGTCTCCTTATTTCTTCCCCGCTGCCTGCAAAGAAACTGAGCCGAGCGTTTGCGGGCTGCTTGCGGGCGGTTGTGGTAAGGCGAAGAGGCGCAGGGTTGCGCAGCGTTTTCTATCCCTGGCTCCGGCCGCATTCCGAGATACCACAGAGGTGCCTCGGGGCCTGAGTCGTCCTGCCTAGCCGGTCCTTGAGGCTGGAGCGATTGAGGCCCCGGATCTGGACTCGAGGGTTCTTTCTCCGCTCTGGACGGTACTTCCTAGTGGGGACCGGGGGACCGGGGCTCTGATGCTAGCAAAGTTTTGGTGTGGGTGGGTTCAGACGACTTCGGGATGGGAGTGGAGCCTCATTGTGATCCTTGACATCATTTCATACTGGGCCTCCGTCACATCTGGCCTTTTACTTCCGGGCCCTGCGCTTCCTGGGCTCTCGCTCCTGAAATTATTCAGATCTTTTCCTAAGCAGCCTTCCTAATCTCAAAGGTCCCTCCTGAGATTCAGTTCATCCTACTAGACTAGATAGTTATGAAAGCCCCCAGGTTTTGTGGGTAGCTGTTCCCTCTTAGCTCTGCTCATGCTATTTTCAGTATAGTCACAAACAGGCTGAGTTTTATTGGGTAAAAACATGGCTTTTGGAGCGGCGGGGGTCTGGTTTCCAATCAAGGATTCACTATACCAGCAATGTGTCTTTGACAGGTTATGCTTCTGATCCTCAGTTTTTTCATCTGTGAAATGATTAAAATGTCTATCTTTCTGGTTTATTTTTTTAAAAATAAGAAATGAGGCATATAGCTCAGCTTCTCCATGTAATGAGCCCATGGGCCAGTACTCCGACAGACAGTTTTCACCAAGCAGCATTTTTATTGTACTGTATATGGAACTGTGCAGGACCTTTAGTCTGTGTCCTATTAGAAACAGAATTTAATTGGTTGAGGACAGAGTGGTTGCATCTTGGAGATCTTTGGAGGAAAGTGCAGGACGGTTGTCCTCACTGGAATGTCCTAGAAATACCTCTATGTGTGTGCTGGCATATGTGTAAAACATCCATAATGTACATTTAGCATTTTAACCATTTTTAGATGTATCGTTCAGTGGCATTAACATTATCATACAACCATCACCACCATCCATTTCTAGAACTTCCAAAACTAAAACTCTATAGCCATTAAACAATAACTCCCATTACCATCCCCATCCCAACCACCATTTTATTTTCTGTCTCTGAGTTTGACTGCAGAAACCTCATGAAAATGGAATCGTTCAATCATTCAGTCTTTTGTGTCTGGCTAATAGAAATTCTATTTTAAAAGACAAACTTCATTGTGAAAACAACCCAAGTGCAAAGCCAGAAGAGAAAATTACTCTTTTGTCATCTTTTTATCTATAACATAAGAATGTAATAGAAGACATTTTGAATTTTGTTAGGAGAAATTAATTAAAAGGCTATAACCTTCCTTCCCAAGTCAGTTCTTATTCACTTGAGGTTCTGTTTTTCAGCTCAGATTCCAAATGAAAATGTTTGAAAGCATTGACTCTACAACCACAAGATCTGGCCCAGATCTTTGGGCTGAAATCTGTTCCTGCCTGCCACATCCTGACCAAGAGGACAGTGCCAGCAATGCATTCTCAGACTCCTTTATGGATTCTTACCCTGCAGGCACAGGCAAGAGGGTGGCCCCACACTTTGCTGCACAGCCAGCTGTAAAGCCTTGGGCTCCCTTGCAGGATTCAGAAGTGTATTTAGCATCTTTAGGTAAGTTAGATGGCTTTTTTGTTTGTTTGTTTAAATCCAAAGCTGGAGGTTTTAAGGAAGCATGTTGAAGTTCTGTTACATCAAATCTGGTTTTCTATTCTTAATTTTTCTTTTTGTTCTCACCACATGTATCTGTCAGATGTAATTCTACGGGGGGTTTCAGGTTGGTTGTTGGGAAGGAGCCCCCTTTTCTCAGTACGTCCCTTGAAACAGTCTTTGTCATCTCTGGCCTCTGTTTCATCTAAATTTTGCTTTATTTGTTGGCATTCTACAGAACACTCTTACATACTCTTAGTGGCTCATGTATTCAGGTTACCTAAAAGTGTCAAAGCTTATGCCTTCCTGAAAGAAAAAGGTCATGGCCCCAGAGCTCCATTTGGATTTCTGATGCTACAGTTTAAGAAACTGTTATATTTAACAGAATGATTGTTGGGATGGGAGTATATTGATAACATGGGCTTCCCTGGTGGCTCAGTGGTAAAGAATCCACCTACCAATGCAGGAGACTCAGGTTTGATCCCTGAATCGGGAACATCCCCTGGAGAAGAAAATGACAACCCACTCTAGTATTCTGGCCTGGGAAATCCCATGGACAGAGGAGCCTGGTGGGCTACAGTTCATGGGGTTGCAAGAGTTGGATACAACTTCCCGACTAAACAACAACATACTGACATAAAGTTCATTCTTCCTCTTGTTAGCCATTTCACTTTTAAAATATTTCCTGAACACGTCTTAACTTATCTTTATGGCCTTAAGTATTTAGAGAGACTCCTAACTCAGGAAAGAGATTCAGATTGTCCCTTGATAGGGGAAAGACAAATACCAGTCTTGGACAGGATTGCCAAACTTCAGAATCGTGTTATCCTGTTTTATTAAACATCCATGAAACTCATCAACGTGTCACAAAGCCAAACCTGGGAATAATTATTTGAAGAAGGAAAGACAATTTTGGAAGAAGCTTTTGAGGAAGGACAGAAAGAAGAGTCAGAATAGAGTTTACATATTGCTAAGAAATGTCTTGGAAAAACAAAAAGCATTTGGTTAATGATGTGTAAGAAAAAAAAGATACGAGAAAAACACATGTGGAATGATGGCTAATGAAAAAGATGAGGGTGTAATGTGAAATTTGTTGGGAAGCCACCGGAAATAGGATAGTCATCCATGCAGCAATGGCCAAGAAGGTTAACAGTTCTGTTGTGGCAGTCAGAATCTGTCTTCAGCAATGGTAAGGAGAAAAAGCAACAGTCTGAGGAAGCTGGAGAACCAGATCCTCTGGCTTGTTGGTGCTCTGTGTCTTGGGAAAAGAAGAATCTTTCATGGAATCAGTCGTGTCTTTGATTGGTGAAGACTGGTTCAGAAAGTTAAAATTCCACTCATCTTTTCTAAAATCAGTTAACATGATGATTAAAATGTCCTTCCCTGAAGAAAGTAAGAGGCATTTCTGTTGCCTGTGGCAGAGTCTGATGACAATGGCAGGCAGGTTTGAAGGATGCAAGGGCGCCTGTTTCTACCTGATCACACCTAACTAGGGACTCAGCACACAGAGAGGGGAAGACTTTTTCCAGCCCCAAAGACTACTTCCCACCTTGACAAGGTCTGACAATATAAAGATTGTTTTATTGCCAAATAAACTTATATCAGAGAATCCACTAAGAGCAACAATTAAAAACTTTTAACCAGTTCAGTATGAGATATACATAATCCTTTTCACATCCTCCTGGAAAGAAAAAACTCCTCAAATATTTAACATTTATCATCTGTAGGGTGTTTTTTTTTTTTTCACATGGTGAGCTTTTGGCAGTAACTTGTAGCACCAAAAGGTGATTATTTTGATAAGTGGGTTCTAGTTGATGTGGCTTGCTTAGAAATGAAAACCAGATTGAGAATCATAAAGTTTCTGTTGGTCCTGGGCTTGATGTCCACCTATCCCCTCCAAAAAGCCATCATTTACCCATTTATTATAGTTGGAGGCAAGACTAAATTAAGGCAGAAGACAAATGGTGATACCCTTTCTTGGATTCTTTATTCTTAAATATTTATTTGACTGCACCAGGTCTAAGTGAGGCACCCAGGATCTTTGATCTTAGTTGCACCATGTAGAATCTAGTTCTCTGACTAAAGATTCAGCCTCGGCTGCCTACATTGGGAGCTTGGATCCTTAGCCACTGGATCACCAGAGAAGTCCCTCTTTCTTGTGTTCTTACTTAAACTGCAAAGCATAACTAAACATGTATCATCAGGAAGCCATATGGACCCCTCGCACAGGGATTATAAGATGTTTGTTTTTATTAAGGCTCCAACATTCAGGCCACAGGTAGAATGACTTTCAGAAAAAACTGTTAGGAGATTCCTTTTCTTTAATCAAGAATTTAATCACACATCATGATCTTAAAGGTCTCTTATTATTGTGTTCTCATCAAGTTAATTTTAGTGTCTAATGAACCACTGAATCTCTCTCCATTTTCTCTGATTCTTTCTCATGAGGTTTGAAAACCACTTTATGACACTGTTACCAAAACAAACCTAACCATTTACTCCTCAGAGAAACTATTTTCAGAAGTTGGAAAAAGACAACAGTATACACATCACATGCCAGGGAAAACAAGCTTTCCTTAGAGAGATACCTGCTGGGCTTCTGTGATTTCAAAGAAAATATGCCATCAGTTTATTTATGAGCAGCTATGGTTTTCCATTTTTTGGAGTTAAGCACTTGTTTGATACAATGTAGAGTGAAGATGTTGTGAAGGGAAAAGAAAAATGTACATTTGTCCTTAAAAAAATGAGAGAAATGTGTTTGTACTCATCAATAAGAAGTTTTCAGTTGGCATTTTGCGTTTCAGATTACTTTTGTTTCATATTCAATTTTCCTTGTTAAGCTCAACTTCCTCTCTCTTCAGAGAAGAAACTGAGAAGAATCAAAGGTTTAAATCAGGAAGTGACTTCCAAGGACATGCTTCGAACCCTGGCCCAAGCAAAGAAGGAATGCTGGGACCGGTTCCTGCAGGAGAAGTTAGCATCTGAGTTCTTTGTGGATGGCCTTGATTCTGATGAGAGGTAACTGATGCCTTGTCCTGCGCCGGGTGATAGTCTGTTTCACCAGAAGCATTTCTCTTCCTCTAAAGAAGTCAGGGAGAGTGACATCTGAGTCCAGATATAAGTTGATATCAACAACAGCTTTTCTGAGCTAAAAATGGTCCTTTTTAAGGTTGCTTTATTTGCTCTTAGTCCAGTGGCAAATTTTTGAGAAAGGATATTTTTGCCACAAAGCAAATTCCCTACCTACATCTTGATCACAGGTTGAACAGAGTTGGGAATGAACCATCGTCTTCATTTTTAAGTACACACTGCAGCTGAGAAACTAGTCATCAACCAACAACTGGAACCAAGTCTTCTTACCTGTGAATCTCCACTGCCTTACAGAGTTTCTGTCATATTGTAGACACTCAAATTTGTGTAGCACAAATGAATGAATTTCTTAAGCATCTCTGGTGTGAAGGCACTGTGCTTGATGTCATGGGCATGAAGGGTAAGACGTAACGACGTTCTAGACCCTTCTTTTGGTCCTCAGAACTAGTTTGGGGAGAGAAGAATATATATGAAGACATACCTAACAAAACGAGGCAGCGTCAGAGCCAGATGAGCAGAAGTGACAATGTGCTTTAAGAGTTGAAAGACCATTGAGTTCCCTCTGGGCTCTAGTTTTGTACCAAAGGGAAAGAGTGTCTGCAGGTGGGCCAGATGCAGAAAGGAGGAGAGGGCATTCTGTCACAAAGATCAGGATGATGCTTGACACTGGGCACAGGAGCTCTTCCACTTACCGGGTGAGTAACCCATGTGTGCCTCAGCTTCCTGCTCTGTGAAGCAGGAGTAGTAGCTCTTACCGCCTCAGGTTTTTATGAGCCTTAAATGAGTTACTGTGTATGAAGCACTTAGAACTTGTGCCTGGCACAGGGTCAGTACAAAGTGTTAACTATTCCTAATATTATTCTTCCTAACAGAATTTTAGAATTCACTTAAGAAATTATTCAAAATGAAAATCAATGAGGGAAATGAAAACCTGAATTTTAACACAAGGTTTTAGGGGACTATGATTTAACCTAAGTTTACAACCTGTCATTAACATTGATTTTCAGAGTCCCATGGTATTAGATGAATACTGCTGCTGAAATCATGGACAGTATGTAAACAGAACTTCATAGTTACATTTTGTTTTTTAACTTACAAAGTATTTTCACTTACATTATCTCAAATATTCAAGGTGGCCCCAGATCCTTCAGAAATCAGGATGGCATCTAAGGTTAGGCCAGCCACCCTCCAAGGGTTCAGAAAATAATATAAAATTTACTCTTTTCCCAGTAAACTGACCCAAACACAAAAGATGAAGACGCACCAATTCCTGAGCCACTAATAATTTGGTATTATATTCTCTCCCCTCTAGTATTAATATTTCCTTCCTTTCCAGTTCTGAGAAACAAAGACAACTTTCTTTTGCATGATTCTCAAATAGGAATTCTTTTTCTCTGAAATCAGATCAGCACCAAGACTCAAGTTCATGTTTCTGTGTATTTATTAACACCTAAAATAATGTGGTTTTCCCTTCCTTGTAGAAATAACTGGAACCATTTTGTGAAACGTGTGGCAGATGAAGATTAAATACCCATAGTGTTGCCCTGAGCCTACATCTGTGGGAATGCTTCTTTCTGTTCAGAACAAGCACAGGAAACAGATATGCATTTGGTTTTAAACCTAAAAGTGTATGTTTTAAGCACAGGCTATTTTGTAATGGAATTGTGTGTTTCTTCACGTGTGTGAAGACCAGATAGGTGACCCCTCCTCATCGAATGCTTTTGGCAAGGGAGCAACGGGCTGGGAAATCATACTGTCCACAACATGACTCTCCCATTGTAGGTGTCTGAAATCTGCTGGTTACAGCCTTATTTCTTGGCTTATGTCTTTTTGCTGTTGAAGAGCATAGAATGAGCTTTCCACTATTTCTAGTCATTTGTATTTTACTGTGAATGTCTAATACCTTTGGGGGAGGATCCTGGATGCTCAAGGAAGGTAGGTGGGGATACTTCCCCCTCGCCACTGTGCTGTGCTTGGTCGCTCAATCATGTCTGACTCTTTGCGACCCCATGAACTGTAGCCTGGCAGGCTCCTCTGTCCATGGGATTGATTCTCCAGGCAAGAATACTGGAGTGGGTTACCATGCCCTCCTTGAAGGCATCTTCGCAACCCAGGGATCAAACCTAGGTCTCCTGCATTGCAGGTGGATATTTACCATCCACCAGATGAGCTACCAGAGAAGCCCAAGAATACTGGAGTGGATAGACTACCCCTTCTCCAGGGGATCTTCCCAACCCAGGAGTCGAACCAGGGTCTCCCACATTACAGGTGGATTCTTTACCAGCTGAGCTACCAGGGAAGCCCTCCTCCTTCCCACAGATCCAAACAAAAAAGAGCTCCCTGGCATAGTGGCCATTCCTTTCTGGGGGACATTGCCACTCAGATGTTTCCATCTTGGCATCTTGCTATAGAATGAACTAAATAAACAAAAACACCCAAAAAACCATACTTGGTGCAACTAAGTGCTTTAAGTATAATTGAGCCTCAGACTACTTCAGGTATCAGAGATACCAGGATGCTCAGGTTTCTGCCTTACCAGTATAGAAGACATAAGAAACATGGGTTCAGTCCCTGGGTTGGGAAGATGCCCTGGAGAAGGGCATGGCAACCCACTCTAGTATTCTTGCCTGGAAAATCCCCATGGACAGGAGCCTGGCGGGCTACAGTCCATGGGGTCACAAGAGTTGAACACAACTGAAGCAACTTAATATGCAGTAATTTGGTATTTATTTGAAATGTTTCCTCCTCTTGAAAATTTCTCTTCTCTCCACTTTGGAGGAAAAAAGACCAGATAGGTGTAGGCTCTTCAGCTGTTCTCATCAAGTCTTCAGAAACTGCATTTGAAGGGGGCCTAGTGCTGCTTATTGCCCAAGTGCCCACTAGGGGGTAAATTATACCTTGGAGCTGCCAGGATGCACAGCTGTCAGAGGAGTATTTGTGCCCCCCACCCGGTGTTAGCAGTGAAAAACAGCTGTAGGAAGAAATTGGTGGTGGGTGGGAAGGCAGTCTTGGAGTATCTGAGATAATCATTAAGTAATTAGTCAGTGAAGTCTGATGCAGTTACACTTTCCTCCTCTTCTTTCCTAGCACCTTGGAACATTTCAAGAGGTGGCTCCAGCCAGATAAGGTAGCCATCAGTACAGAGGAGGTCCAGTATCTGATTCCTCCAGAGTCACAGGTTGAGAAGCCAGCGCCGGGGGACGAGCCAACAGCAGCAGAACAATAAATTACACATAGACACACCCAGCAGCTGTCTTGGGTCCAGAGGGAACAACGGAGCAACATTGGCGCTGATGATGGCAGCAAGGAGGTATCTAGGGAGGGAAAAAGCCCAACCTTCCACTCCACCAAGCATGAAGCCACTGCCCCCCGAGGATTTGCCAGGGCCTGGCATGTGTGAGACTGTCTTGAGTAAAGTGACTGAGCCAGTGCGCACTGGATCAAAGTACCACCTTACTCTGTGTCTCACAGCTTGTCTGAGCTCTGTTGCTGCTGGTGAGAAGTCTAAGAACCTAGTAAAGGATGAAGTGTGAAGGTATTTGGAAATACTGATGCCCTTATGTATAATGCATAAGTTAAATGAGCTGTACTTTCTCTTGCCTCTTCTGAACGTTCCTGCCATGTTCCAAGTGTTCCATTGGTAAACTGTCAGAGGTGTGTAGGGTCAAAGAGAGTGAAGTCTGCCTCCTTGAATCCAAGCCCCAGTTGGGGCTTCTCTGCCAACTCCATAATAAATATAAGGATTTTAGGAAAAAGAGGCTGGGCTTTTCCTTCGTCTGACTTGTTTCCTATGGGGAAAATGAACGAAAGAAGTGTGAAAATGTTGGTGTCTCTGTGTATATATGTATATATATTTTTAATCTCATGCAGTTTCTCCCCTAACTTCCTCTGATGCTTAAAAAGAGCCAGGTTCCAAATTAGACATGTAAATATGGTGTTGGTATTTGAAATCGCTCCTGAATTAATTCCACGCCTGTTCCTTGTGGCCGCTTTCCTGGCTGAGCCTGTGCTTCCTTCCTTGTTTATAGTGTTCTTGTTCAGTTTGTATTGCCCACATAAAACTCTTCTCATCAAACTAGCTGTGTGTGTGGTGTTATTAACCCGATTCCTCCCAGAGAGGTGCTTCCAGGCAGTGAGGAGTTAAAGACAAACACACGTCAGTGCAGGAGAGCTGATAACCTCTGCCAGATTACTGTTTTTTTAAAAAATATATTTATTTATTTATGGCTGTGCTGGGTCTTCGTTGCTGTGAGCAGGCTTTCTCTGGTTGCAGAGAAGAGGTCTACTCTCTAATTTCAGTGTGTGGGCTTCTCTTTGCAGTGGCTTCTCTTGTGGGGCACAGGCTCTAGGTCACGTGGGCTTCAGTAGTTGTGGCACATGGGCTTAGTTGCCCCTCGACATGTAGGATTTCCCACAGTGGGGATCGAACTGGTGTCCCCTGTATTGGCAGGCAGATTCTCAACCACTGGACCACCAGTGAAGATCCCTTTTTTAACATGTGCCCTCTGACAAGCCAAACTTCAGTGCTATGAGGGTAGGAGCTCTGGGGTTATGGCTCCAGTGGAGCTTCTTTTTGGGTAATAGGTTCCAAATCCCTAATGATAAACAGGTGGCCATAAAAATCTCCAGCAAACATTTGCTCATTTCTAAATCAAGTAGATTTAGAAATTTTGCTTTGTCCAAAAGGATGGGAACCAACCAGGTTATATGAATATTTTTGTCATAATTTCCTGACTTATTTTCCTTTTTTACCACTGACTATGGTGTTAACTTTATTCCTACTCCCTTTTATTAGTAGGATATCTTTGACAAAGTGAGTGACCCTCTGTTCCCCAGACACTTGGAGGAAGCCAGACACTGACAATCATCTGGTCCTGGACTAAGCTTGCAAAGGATTCTGCCTGGTTCAGTTGCCAGCCCTCACTCTTCCTACAGAGCCATATGATGGCTTTCAGATGAATGGATAGGTTTAAAAAGGAAAGGGGAAAAAAAAAAGATTTTCCTTTTCCTTGCATGATAAACAAAGTTATTTTTTCTCAGTAACAATTTAAGAAGAAAAGCAGTGAGGTCTGAAATATTCTCCCAAAGAGCAGCTGCTCATTGTTGGTTAGAGAATGCTTCTGAACCAGAAAACAGTGTTACTCTCATTCAGGCAGGATTCCAACTTTGCCTTTTCCCTTCCTCCCATTTTCGACCTAAGTGACAAGAATCTTAGTGTGAAAAAAGGTGGAGTTGATTTAGAGGAACTGAGAAGGGACTGTCGGACTGAAAGGCGTTTAGCTCAGGGTGACAACTGGGGGCTGGTGTGAGGGGAAGGCCCTGGATCTCTGGCTGCCCTTTCGCTTCACTCTTCAGCAGAGACAGGCTTCCACAGAGGGAGTCCAGTGGTTTGTAACTGTGGTTTCTTAACTGGTTTAGAGCTGACAGCTTAAGTGATCAGTCTAAAAACAAGGTGAAACTATTTACCAAAAAAAAATTTGATATTAGTTTCCAAATCTAGCTTTTTAATATAAATTTAACTTAGGCAATGGATGTATCAGTCCTAAATTTGAAACCAAGAGTCTTGGGTGCAATCTTTATCCATGCTGTGGCTTACTGTGGGATTGTAAAGTAGTCAAATGACCTCGTAGTATTCCAGTTCCCTTTCAGAAATGAGACTAACCATAGGAAAAATTCTATTGGCCAAAAATGCTGATCTGTTTCCTTTGACCCTGGGAACTCCCAAGGAACTCCAGTTAAGACTTCCTCAAATCAGTAAAATTTATGAGTTGAGAGAGCCTTTCTTATCACCCTTGACTTTCTTCCTTCCTCTTGTCCTTAATGAAACAGAACGAGCACATGGAGCAATATTTACTGCTAAACCTTAGCAGCAGAGAAGGGCAATTCCCAGCAGGACAGAAAGGTCATGACTGGGTACATCCAAAGAAGGTTGGGTTGGAGCCAGGGAGATAAGGTAAGTGATTGCCACCGTCTCTCCTGGCTCAGGGCTTGGCAAGATCAGTGCTGGAATGGCACAGGCTTGTGTCCAGTACCTGCTCCAGAAATAGGCTCTGGATGGAGCACAGCAAGTAAACAAACATCCTACCAGCTGTTGCCGAGGTGTGTCCCTGTCAGGCAGGCCTGCCCACCAGGACTGTTGGGGGAAGAGGAAAGATGTCCTGGAGCTACTCCCTGGCCTTGCCTTGGAATGAGTCCCCCAAAGCTAGGAACAGCTCCAACCACATAAAATAGCTGATATTTTCCTGAAAATTCCAAACTCTCCCAACCAGCTTTGGCCCTACCTCGGTTATAACATTCAAGACAGGACCCTGCCGTAGCTATCTCAGGCTTGTGGGAGGGCTGTTTACTTGAACCTAGTGGGCTATTTAAGGCTCAGATTCATTTCTCTACCAATGTTTGTTGAGCCCCTGCCAAGCTTCAAGCACTGCACACAGTGGGGAATAAAATAAAACTCTCTTCCCACGTGGGTCGATGGAGGAGGTGGTGCAGCCTGGTTAACCGGTACTGGGGGCACAGGGATGGAGTGCTTTGAGAGCATATGGGAAGGAGAGATGAGAGCCCTAGGCCAGTTAGGTGGCGGGTAGGAGGAAGATCGAGTCAGGGAAGCGGAGTCCAGAAAAAAGAGTAGCAGCTGGAGGGATGAGAGGCCTAAGAGCCTGGTGGCAGAGAAGAGTCCCAGAAGAGGAAAACAGCAAGTACAGAAGGCCAAAGAAAGTTTGGATACTGGCAAGTGGTTCAAGGTAGCTAGCGCATAAGGGACAAGGGAGGCAGCATCGAAGGTGAGGTTGGAAATTAATAAACAAGGCCAAGTGTGAAGGGCTTATAAGCCATGTTCAGGAGTTTGGAATTTATCTGGGGAGCAACAGGGAGCTAAAGGGTCATTTTAAGAGGGGCAGTGACAGGATCAGAATTGCATCTAGAAAGATGATTATAGCTGCCATGGGTTTGACATGTTTAAATTGATGAGGGGAACATAAATTCACACTTGGCAATGATCTGTCGACATGAAATAACGCAATCAGATGGCTTTGTGGGTTTTCTGTGTTTTTATTTTCTAGCTTGATTTCTTTGAAGTTATTTTTTCTCTACTATAGAACAAATAGAATCATGTACTGCAGCTTGTATTTTCCAATGATGGCCATTATCAGTATATCACATCCCACACGTTCATCTTACAGTGTGGTCTGGACACTCTTCCGCTGAGATGTGGGGTCAATATTCCCTCCCCTGGAGCCTGGTTAGACCTATGTAACTGCCCTGCTAATAGAGCACAGCACAAATAATGTGACTTCTGAGGCGAGGTCATAAAAACATTCCACCTGGGATCTCTGTCTTTCTCTCTCAAAATGTTCCTTGGTAGTTCTGAGCCAGCATGTGAGAAGTCTGGCAGCCTCGAAGCCTCCATACAAGAGAGGCCTGGCAGAGAGCCAGAGGGGCTCCCACAGGTTAGCCTCCAGTTGTTTGAGTCTTTTCACCCCAGTGATTCAAACAAGTTCAGGCTCAGCCTTCAAACCACCCCAGCTGACTCCAAGTGGAATAGAGACAAGCTGTCCCTGCAAACCCTATAGATTCATGAACAGAGTAAATGTCATGGTTTAAGCCACTATGGTTTGGGTTGGATTGTTACTCAGCAACAGATAACTGGTACATCATAACCTGGGCTTCTTTGGTGGCTCAGTGGTAAAGAATCTGCCTGCCAATGCAGGAGACACAGGAGATGCTTGTTTGATCCCTGGCTCGGGAAAATCCCCTGGAGGAGGAAATGGAAACCCACTTCAGTATTCTTTCTTGAAGAATCTGAAGGGCAGAGGAACCTGGCGGGCTACAGCACGTAGGGTCGCAAACAGTTGGACACGACAGTACGTGTGTACACTGTAACCTAGGTTTCAGATTATATAGCTAATTTGCAGCCCCTTTTAGTTTCTGATGGTTACAAAATTTTAGTACTTATGCTGGATGTAGCACGAAGGGGAACAAAATTGGGTGCAGGCACCAGCTGTGAGGTGGTTGCAGTTCCCTAAGAGGTGATAGTGACTTGAGGACTTGTATTTCTACTGAGGATGAACAATGCTGCAAGAAAACATCACTGCCACCTTAACAATGAGGAATAGCCAGATAATCTACAAAATCACAGCTTTTCTTGAGCCCTCAGAAAGCTGAGGTCACCAGGCAACCAAGTAAAGCCTCTTCAAGAGAGAGAGACACACACACAAGAACTGTTTCAACTTTAGCAGAGCACAGGAAACAGGGGTGGCTGTCATACAAGCAGGGAAGATGAAACCAACAAAAATTTTAACAATGTTTAAAAGGTAGGGTGTCATGGGCTAGCATGTCAGTTTACGGTAGCTGGAGACCGTTCCAGACACAGGGGAGTTTATATATTCACAGGCACACTTTATTTTACTGGCTCCCCCTGAGGTTCCTGAGAAAAAGTGAGAGCAGGGCAGGAAATGAGAGAGAGCTTTCCTCTTTGGTTGTGCAAGCATATATTGATTAAGTCAGCTGCTGGGGGAAGGAAAAAGGCCTCAGCTGCTCCCACAATTCTTTTCTCCAGTAATCAACAGCCTTAAGTTACTGAGGAAGGGGCAACAGAGTTTTGCTTGTTATTGTTTTCATTTAGTCGCTAAGTCATATCCAACTCTTTGCAACCCCATGGACTGTAGCCCGTCAAGCGCTCTGTCCATGGGATTTCCCAAGCAAGAATACTGGAGTGGGTTGCCATTTCCTCCTCCAGGGGATCTTCCTGACCCAGGGATCGAACCCGTGTCTCCTGCATTGGCAGGTGGATTCTTTACCAGTGAGCAACCAGGGAAGCCCTCATCTACTTCTAGGTGAGGGGTAAAAAACCTTGTCCTTCTTTGACACTTGAAAACCCATTGATTTTTTTGGGAAAACAGAAGCAAAAGCCCTCTACTTCAAGGGGAGAAGCAGGGAACTATCTCAGACTGAAAATTCAAGCCAAGGTCTGTTCTGTTGGGGGAAAGGGAAGAAAGATTGACCCAAAACCAACCACAGGTAGGAGGTGGAGTTTGGCCATCACTGGGAGCAGGAGCAGAAATACTGAGAAAGCCCCCTCTTGAAACTCACATAGGACCTGCCTAAGACTGAAGCGGAAGTCGGATGTCAGAGACCCCGCTCTAACCCCCATGAGCTTAGCACCAAGGAGCAAGGAATGGGCGTCTCCTCCAGGTAGAGGGGCTGGCATGCTGGGATGGCTGAAAAGGTAAGGGTGGAGCAGGAATATAGAAAAAACCCACTGACAGGTGGTCTCCACTCTAAGCAGCCATCACTAGAAGGATTTGTCTGTGATGCGCTGAGATAATGACAGCAACAACAAAATCCAAACCCTGCCTGACTTCTAACTAGATTAATTCCATCTTGCGCCCACCCCTCAGACCAACTTGCTGACAGAAGAGGCATGACCCTTTCCAGGCATAAATATCGTTTACCTCATTCTCTGCTGTTCTACACAGGATAGATAATAAGAATTTACAAAACATACAAAAAGTCAACAAAGAAAAAAATCCAATCCATTGTCAAAAGATACATCAACAGAGCTAGACTCGCAAATGACACAGATATTGAAACCATCAGACAGGAACTTTAAAAATAGAAACAACTTAGTATGTTAAACAGTCTGTTGGAAAAAAGTTGGCAGCTTACATGAACAAAGGGGGAATTTTGGCACAAACACAGAAACGATAAGAAAGCCAAATGGAGGGATTTCCCTGGCTGACTCCATGCTCCCAGTGCAGGGGGCCCGGGTTCAGTTTCTGGTCAGGGAACTAGATCCCACATGCTGCAACTAAAGATTCTGATGCCACAATGAATATCGAAGATTCTGTGTGCTACAACTAAGACCGGCGCAGCCAAATAAAATAAATAGAAAGCGGAAAGGAAATGCTAGAAATAAAACACACATGATATCAAAGATGAATTCCTTCAATGGGCTTGTCAATAGGTAGCACAGCTGAGGGAAAAATCCATGAATTTGAGAAAGGAATTAACAGAAGCTAGACTCAAACTAGATTAAACTATAAAGGGACACTGATGGGAAAGAACAGAAATGGAGCTGGCCTCAAGGCCGGCTAGATCTAAGGACTCAAACAGTATCTTCAGTCTTTTTTTCACTATAAACTTTGATGTGTATGTTGGTGTAGCACAGAGAGTTCTGCACATCATCCCAGTTTAGCAAATCCACAGGTAGAGCTCTCCCTTCTAGATCTATATAATAAATCCCAGGGAAGGAATCTGATTGGCCTGGCTTGGGTGATGAGCTCATTGAAACAATTACTGTGACCAGGGAAAGGATACTCATTTCTTGGCTGAGCCTTGGTCGTGGGTCCAAACCCATGGTAATAGGTACAGGGTTTGGGGGTTGGCAATTACACCAGACCCATTTGAGAATGGCAAGTGGGGGAAGAGTTGCTGTTACCCAGAAAAAAGAGCAAGAGGGGCTTCCCTGGTGATCCAGGGGTTAAAAAATCTGCCTACCAATGCAGGGGACATGAGTTCAATTCCTGGTCCGGGAAGATCCCACATGCTGCAGAGCAACTAGGCTTATGTGCCACAATTAACAAGCCAGCACTCTAGAGCTGCAAATACTGAAGTATGCGTGCCTAGAGCCTGTTCTCTGCAACAAGAGAAGCCACTACAATGAGAAGCCCACACATAGCAGTGAAGAGTAGCCCCTGCTCCTGCAACTAGAGAAAGCCCCTGCACATCAACAAAGATGCAGCACAGCCAAAAATAAATAAACAAATCTTAAAAAAAATCAAAAGCACAGATATTTAGTGTCTTCAGTTGAGTCAACAGTGTTGTATACCTGCCAAAAAATTATAATTCTAGAAATCAATAGTGGAAAAGTACTTAGGGTCATCGTAGTGAAAAATACATTCTGCGCTGCTCATACTACTCCGAAGCATCATTGGGGCACCACACTGAAAGAGGAATGTTGACAAATCACAATGTTCCCTGGTGGAGGGGTCCAGGATGAGGAGGCTCAGAAGATTGAGTCATTTGAAGAACTATAAGGCAATAAGAATTTTTGGCCTAGAGAAGAGATGATATAGTAGACATGGTTGGCCTTAGAATATCTGGAGCAACCATGGGTAGAAAGATGAGATATAGAAGTACAAAGGACAAACTAGGTCCAGTATGGAGAAGACTCAAGGAAGCCAATGACCATTTAGCATAAGAACTTTCTAATAGCTATCCAAGAATGGACAATTCTTACTTGTAAAGGTAGTGAGTTCCCTGTCACTAAAGGTGTTTAAGCAAGTGTCAGAGAGGTTGTAAAGGGAATTCCCAAATTGCTGGAAAGTTAGATCAGGTAACCCCTGAGCTTCCTTCCCAGTTACAACTGTTCATGACTGTCTGTTGGAGACCTACGTAAGCTTGCTGTTAACAAGTCCACCCTGGCCTCTCCAACATCTGGCAGGTAGAGCTGGTGGTTGCTTTTCCTTCCCTAGATGATAATGACCCCTTCCAACAAACACTTGATCACCTACCAACCAGCAGTCAGGAATAAAGCCTTCCAACACTTTTTTTTAAATTAATATTTATTTATTTGGCTGGCTGCACCAGGTCTTAGTTGTGGCACTCAGGATTTTTAGTTGCAATATGCAAATTCTTAGTTGCAGCATGTGGGATCTAGTTCCCTGACCAGGGATCAAACCCAGGGCCCCCGGCATTGGGAGTCTTAGCCACTGGACCACCAGGGAAGTCCCTTTCCAATACTTCTTATCTTAGCCCAGCCCTAAGGGGACTGACTTTGACTCTGGCTCTGAAGGTCACAGAAAGACAGCACTTGTGTTATTTATGCTCTCTGAATACATATCATGAGACAAGGACTTGGATGTAAGCATTATTTTAGGGGCTGAGTAAGAGTGAGGGAGCAATGAGAAGGGGAAATTGAATTGAGGGGCCCACTTCGGCTACTTACAGCTCAGTCCTCCTGGGACCACTCTGATGAGCCATACAGATCACCGATCAGAATTCCCCCCTGAGTGATAAAGTAATTCTGCCAGTGCCATCCCTTGTTGACTGAGGTTTGCCCTTTGGGAGAGTTAAGCTCCTGATACTTCCAGGCTGCCGGGCAGGGGCTGAGGAAATCCTCTGGCAGAAGAGAGGATGTGTCAGAACTGTCCACCGCAGCAGCAGCTGGACACAAAAGTGGGCTGGAAGGACACGGGGCACTAACAACAACATCTGCTACAGCCCCTTTCCCACCCAGGCCCAGACCTATCTTCCAGGGCAGCGTGGGACCTGTGATTTGCACATTCCAGCCTCCGTGGTGCACATTCCAGTGTAGGACCTTTGATGGCACATTCCAAGTTGGCTAGTTCAGCACAGCCCTGTCTGAATGTCCACCCACAGTTCTACTGGGCTCCAGTCTCCCTTCTGGGCCTGACTCCCTCACTGGGCTCTCTGGGCTGGGGGCACCAGGCTGGGTCCTCTAAGCTGGCACCTGCTCTCTTCTCCATCCACATGTGAGCTGGAAACATAGTGACATCAGGGACACTGGCTCCATTGTCCTATACTGTGTCCAAGGTCAGGGAAGGCTGAAGGCTAGATGGGCTCCAAGTTTCCTCTCACTGTATCTTCAAAAGAAAAGGCTAAGCACAACCAAGAATGCAAAGACCCCGAGAAACCTCACTCAAGGCCACGGAGACACTTCAAAGATGGGAAATCAGAGCACTAACATTGGAGGCAGGGTTCCTGGCCAGATCCAGAGGACCAATCCAAGTTGGCTCACCACTCCTCTAACTTCTCTGGCCTGCTTTGGTCAGAGCTTGAACACCTCTCTCTCTTCCTCCCTTGGTTCTTGGTTCCTCTTATCTTCTTATTCCCACACTCCTGTCTGGTACTTAGTCTTTCCAGACCATCTCTTCTTTAATCACCTTCCAGAGCTGCTTCATCATCTCTGATGTTCACGTCCACAAGTCATTAATTTTCCCTCTTTCTATCCCTGCTCAGTGTTCCAATGCCCATTTTACCACCTTGGAGAGGTGAGGCTGAGAGTGGGTACTTATGATGAGTTAGGGGTGAGATGGAACCAAGGACCTCCCTAGGGCAGGAAGAGGGGTGTGTGTGTGTGTGTGTGTGTGTGTGTTTATGTGCTGGTGTAGAGTGGGGTTCAAGTTTATCATTATTAGCTTAGGATAGGATCGCTCCCCTAAGGTGGCAAATGTTATCTAGCCAGAGGAAGAGCCTGGCCAGCAAATCCTCTCAGACGCCACCTGAGCCCTTGGAAAGGATGAGACAAAGAGAAATATTGGATCTGAGCCCTGCACATAACAAGGTACTTTACTGGGATGGGAGCAGGAGGGTGTGAAAACTGACTTCGCTCACACCTCTGCCCTCTTCCTCTTGCCTCCCTCCCTCAGACTCTCTCCTTTATCCTTTGAGCCTAGGGTTCTCTATGCTTATGTCATCAGGGGTCCCTGTGCCTCTCTTTCTTTTTCTTATTTCCATCTCTGATTCTGTTTCACTTTATTTTCCCCTCTGTCCTGCGTTGCCAGTGTTCTGTCACCATCTCTCTTGCATCTTCATAGTCTCTGGGTCCCTAAGTCTGCTTGCTTGCTTCTCTTTGTCTAGGTCAGAGTGTGTGCCTCTGACTTGGTCTGTTTTTCTGTCTGTCCATATTCCCGGAAGCCCTGTAACTCCGGAATGCCTGGCAGGAATGGCTTTTCTGAGAACGGAGCCTGGGATAGCCACCCAACGTGCTGAGCAGAGGTGGCTAAGGACATTTCCAGCCCAGCAGTCGTCATGGCAACAGCTGGGGCGGGCCAGGCAGGGATGAGCTGGACCACGTGGGCTTGACCTTTCTATGGGTGTCAGGTTTGAGCGGGAGCTGGGGAAAAACAGCAACAACTGCTTCCCTTCGGCCCAGCCCTCAGGCATCCGGGCAGGGCGGAAAGGAGAGAGGGAGAGACGGAGAACTGGGACAGCTGGCGACAGAGTGAGAGGGGGGACAAAAGGTTAGTCACAGCCATCTAGAGAAACCATGGGAGAGAGGCACCGGAGGACAGCACGAACACGCTCCCGTGGTGACTTGACCTGTGGAGGGCACCAGACAGCCTTCCTGGAGGCTCAGCTCACGCTTCTCAGCCCTGCTCTGGGTGCATGGCTACAAAAGGTCAGCTCCCTACACTCAGAGATCCCCTCCAGACTCCTTCAGATCAAATGTCACTTTTTCCACACTGCAAACGCCTTTATTGCTCCAAGAGACATACGCTGAAACATAAAGAAACGCCAAATGATTCTTTCAAAAATAGAAAAGAAAAAATGCAAACGTCCAAAGAAAGACACCCAATTAGAGGCATGTCTCTGTTTTCACATCAGCCTTCCCACTGGAGGACGTGGAGGGGGTCCGATCGATCCGGGGACTTTCAGAGGATAACTCCCTGAGTAATGGACACTGATGGTGGTCTTCACCCAGAGCTGCTTGGTCTGAGGTGTGAGCCAGAGAAGGTCCCAGGCTCCCCAGAGACAATGGTGTACCTGCGTGGCAATGAGTAGTGGGTAGTGTGTCATCCCTCTTCTTTCCTGCCAGATCTCAGCCCCACCCTGCTGCAGGCCCTGTAGTGCCAAGCTGGTTGCAAGACAGAGTAAACGTCACCTCTGACACACCTGCAGCCTGGCCCACTGGCAGCCCATGCGCTGGACAGCAACACCTGGCTGGCATCCGGGTGCCTTCCCTTCAGCCCTGAGCAGCTGTTTCCTATAGCTGTTCCCTCAACCTATGACTTTACGGCCTCCTCTTGATAGAGCCCCCGAGAGCGGGCTCGGAGTGGGAAGAGAGAGCTGGGGCCCCCTTCCTGTCTTCCTCCCTCTCCCGCCTCCTGGCTGGCTGCAGCTGTGTTGCCTGATGTGGAGCTGAGCACAGACTTAATTACCGCTCAGCCCTGCTCGTTAGTGCCTCTGAAAGCCAGAGAAGCCCCGAGTTATGAAGTCTCCAGCACAGTGCAGGCCCAGGCCCCAGGTTTCCTGGGTGATCGCTAGACCCACTTCTTGTGGATTGGGTCTGTCTGACTTGGGCTTCCTTTGGGGGCCTCCTGCGGAAGATGTTCCTCCTTGGGATGGGAGAAGGGTTGGCGCTGGAGGGAGGCGAGGGAAGGCTAGGTCCCCCTGTGGGCTCACTCGTGTATGCAGAGCATCGGGGGACAGCATACGGTGGAACGTGTGAAATGCCACTGCAAATGCGCTCAAATCCAGCACACTGCTGACTTACCTGCCTTGTTGGAGCGGTGTGTGTGGGGCAACGGGGCACTTAAGCCAGGAGCCTATGCATTGTTCAGTCACTCTTTTTTTTTGCAGTGAAATGGAATAAAGAACTATGGAGCACCTGAACACTGAACAAAAAAGGGAAGCTTGAAGGAAGGAGGAGAGGAGGGGTGGACCCTGGAAATTATAAACCCATAGACCTAGGTCTGTTACATGGGAAAACTTTACAAATATTAACTTGTAAACACCCTAGAAAATCAAATGAGATAATACATATGAAAGCACTTTAAAAAAAAAAAAGAAAACTTTAAAGGGCTATAGAAGTATAAGGTGTTATTATGAAATATTTCTGCTCAGGGCAGACTGTAAACCAGATGCTTGGGGAGGCTGGAGATTTATGATAATGGCTCATCACCCACAAGGTACTCACACATCTTAGGCTGTTTCATTTAATTAGTCGTTGCCTCTCATAGAGACTACTGCAGAAGCCTTCTAAGTGGCTTCCCCACTCCATCTTCTTGCTTGTTCTGTTCATCTTATAACCCACTGCTGGGTTAATTTTCCTGATGCAGAGCTCTAATCCAGTATTTACAATGCTTCCTCTGGCTGACAGTATAAGGCCTGGAGACCTTGGCTTAGCAGCCAGGATCCTCCATAATCTGGTTCTACCCAACTTTCCCAACCTGATTTCTCTCCTTCCACCCTGGAAGATGCAGGCTCAGGTCATTTACCCAAGACTACACTAGACTTCTAACACCAGACACCTGACTCCCAAACCAACACTCTTTCTTAGCCCATAACTTCTTCATTTGATGAATAGAACTGCAATGACAAGCTTTCTACACTGAGCTTTTTCTCTTCTTTCTTTCGAAAGAATTCTTCTTTCGAAAAATTTTCTCATACCAGGTCAAAAAACATTAATATTTTTATGGCTGCATAGATGGGAATCCCAGACCACCTGACCTGCCTCTTGAGAAACCTGTATGCAGGTCAGGAAGCAACAGTTAGAATTGGACATGGAACAACAGACTGGTTCCAAATAGGAAAAGGTGTACGTCAAGGTTGTATATTGTCACCTTGCTTATTTAACTTATATGCAGAGTACATCATGAGGAACGCTGGGCTGGAAGAAGCACAAGCTGGAATCAAGATTGCTGGGAGAAATATCAATAACCTCAGATATGCAGATGACACCACCCTTATGGCAGAAAATGAAGAGGAACTCAAAAGCCTCTTGATGAAAGTGAAAGAGGAGAGTGAAAAGGTTGGCTTGAAGCTCAACATTCAGAAAACAAAGATCATGGCATCTGGTCCCATCACTTCATGGGAAATAGATGGGAAAACAGTGGAAACAGTGTCAGACTTTATTTTTTTGGGCTCCAAAATCACTGCAGATGCTGATTGCAGCCATGAAATTAAAAGACGCTTGCTCCTTGGAAGGAAAGCTATGACCAACCTTGATAGTATTTTAAAAAGCAGAGACATTACTTTGCCAACCAAGGTCCGTCTAGTCAAGGCAATGGTTTTTCCCGTGGTCATGTATGGATGTGAGAGTTGGACTGTGAAGAAAGCTGATCGCCGAAGAATTGATGCTTTTGAACTGTGGTGTTGGAGAAGACTCTTGAGAGTCCCTTACACTGCAAGGAGATCCAACCAGTCCATTCTAGAGGAGATCGATCCTGGATGTTCATTGGAGGGACTGATGCTAAAGCTGAAGCTGCAATACTTTGGCCACCTCATGCGACAAGTTGACTCACTGGAAAAGACTGTGATGCTGGGAAAGGTTGGGGGCGGGAGGAGAAGGGGACGACGGAGAATGAGATGGCTGGATGGCATCACCGACTCTGTGAACATGAGTTTGGGTGTACTCCGGGAGTTGGTGATGGACAGGGAGGCCTGGCGTGCTGTGATTCATGGGGTCGCGGAGAGTCAGACACGACTGAGCGACTGAACTGAACTGAACTGAACTTGTAAAAGGGCTGAGCTGATTTATATTTTAGCCAGTGATATCAATATGTGCAGATTCTACCAGAGCCTTCTTTCCACTGGGGTAAACCTTTGAATAAACTGCTTATTGAATATGGTATTTCTTTCTTTTAGTTTGAATTTCTTTGATCCTTGAGATGGACTATTTTCCATGCTTAGGTTTACTACTTGTATTTTATCTTGTGCAAGTTGTGTGTTTCTATCTGTTGCTCATATAATTATTAAAGCCTTCATGTTTCAGAAGCTGCAATTTAAAAAAGAAAAGCCATCTTGAAGGGCAGATATGGTGGATGCTGTGAAATCAGAGCAGAGGCCCTTATCTGATAAAGGCATGGAAATAAGTTGTATTTTGAGTAAATTGTTAAATCAAAATTGAGATCAACTAGCTTAAAATACTAGTCTATATTTAAAGGGAGAATTAGGAAAAGACATTTCCTGGACTTAGACAATACTTTCCCTTACCTTGTCAATGTGTCATAACACTAACATTCATTATTTAATTTCTGAGTCATTTTGGTGACTATATAATTACCCTAGAACAGAAATGATTTTTTATGTTGTGTTTAAAACTATTTTAGTTTTTTACTAAATAATACATACACATGGTACTAAGGTCAAAGATATAAAAGGATATGGAGTTTAAAATTACCTCTGCCACTTGCCCCTGTTTTCTAATCACTCCGTTTCCTACCCTGGAGACAGATGCTATCCCCAATTCCTGGTGCATCCTTCCAGGGATATTCTATACAAATATGAAGCTGTATGTGTATATTTTTAATAGAAATATGGCATCAAATACATGCCAGTCTTTTGAGAACATTCCATATCAGTATATGAAAAGTTTAAGTCTTTTTTATAAACTATAATGTCAAATGGGTGTTCTCTATAAACAAAAATGTATATATACAGAGAAAATTTTCAGGAGGTACTTGCTTCACAAGTGAGCCTCTATTGTAAAGAAATTATCCATTAAGCCAGCTTCATGCATTTCAGCTATGATTCAGTTCAGTTCAGTTCAGTTCAGTCGCTCAGTCGTGTCCGACTCTCCGCGACCCCATGAATCACAGCACGCCAGGCCTCCCTGTCCATCACCAACTCCCGGAGTACTATGATTAGCTTCATCAAAATTAAGTTTATATATTTCTATAAAAGGTCTTCTCTGGTGGCTCAGTGATAATGAATCCACCTGCCAAGCAGGAGAAGCGACTTCAGTCCCTGGATCAAGAAGATCCCCTGGAGAAGGAAATGGCAACCTACTCCAGTATTCTTGCCTGGGAAATCCCATAGACAGAGGAGTCTGGGGGGCTATAGTCCATGGGGTTGCACAAGAGTCGGACATGACTTAGCAACTAAACAACTACAACAATTTCTAATAGAAACATTCTGTAAAGAACAAAAGCCATTTAATTTTGAAATTATTAAGCAGATCATTTGTTAAGGATTATACAAGGTGACATATCCTGACCTGGTCAGAAAGCATGATCATATGTTTGAAAAAATTGATGCTATGTAATTCCTATACTTTTAAAAAAGCCACAAATGTGATAATTCTGCCTGTCCAATTTGTAATTTGTTTGTAACAAACATCAAAGGTGTGAAGTGTAAAAGAAAGGACTTTCAATGTTTGTTGATGTAGGATACACAGTCCAGGGCTCAATCTACCAAGATTCTATGTTCTAACATGGCACGAGGCTAGACTTTTACCCAGGATCCCAACAAAGAGTTGGGGCATCAGTTCAGTTCAGTTCAGTCGCTCAGTCGTGTCCAACTCTTTGCGACCCCATGAACTGCAGCATGCCAGACCTCCCTGTCCATCACAAACTCCCAGAGTCCACCCAAACCCATGTCCATTGAGTCGGTGATGCCATCCAACCATCTCATCCTTTGTTGTCCCCTTCTCTTCCCGCCCCCCAATCTTTCACAGCGTCAGGGTCTTTTCAAATGAGTCAGCTCTTTGCAGCAGGTGGCCAAAGTATTGGAGTTTCAGCTTCAACATCAGTCCTTCCAATGAACACCCAGGACTGATCTCCTTTAGGATGGACTGGTTAGACCTCCTTGCAGTCGAAGGGACTCTCAAGAGTCTTCTCCAACACCACAGTTCAAAAGCATCAATTCTTCAGTGCTCAGCTTTCTTTATAGTACAACTCTCACATTGATACATGACCACTGGAAAAACCATAGCCTTGACTAGACAGACCTTTGTTGACAAAGTAATGTCTCTGCTGTTTAATATGCTGTCTAGGTTGGTCATAACTTTCCTTCCAAGGAGTAAGCGTTTTTTAATTTCATGGCTGCAATCACCATCTGCAGTGATTTTGGAGCCCCCAAAAATATAGTCAGCCACTGTTTCCCTTATTTCCTCATCTATTTCCCATGAAGTGATGGGAGCAGATGCCATGATCTTAATTTTCTGAATGTTGAGCTTCAAGCCAACTTTTTCACTCTCTTCTTCCACTTTCCTCAAGAGGCTCTTTAGTTCTTCTTCACTTTCTGCCATAAGGGTGGTTTCATCTGCATATCTGAGGTTATTGATATTTCTCCCGGCAATGTTGATTCCAGCTTTTGCTTCCTCCAGCCCAGCATTTCTCATGATATACTCCACATATAAGTTAAATAAGCAGGTTGACAATAGACAGCCTTGACATACTCCTTTTCCTATTTGGAACCAGTCTGTTTTTCCATGTCCAGTTCTAACTGTTGCTTCCTGACCTGCATACAGGTTTCTCAAGAGGCAGGTCAGGTGGTCTGGTATTCCCATCTCTTTCAGAATGTTCCACAGCTTATTGTGATCCACACAGTCAAAGGCTTTGGCATAGTCAATGAAGCAGAAATAGATGTTTTTCTGGAACTCTCTTGCTTTCTCCATGATCCAGCAAATGTTGGCAATTTAATCTCTGGTTCCTCTGTCTTTTCTAAAACCAGCTTGAACATCTGGAAGTTCACGGTTCACGTACTGTTGAAGCCTGGCTTGGAGAATTTTGAGCATGACTTTACTACCGTGTGATGTGAGTGCAATTGTGCGGTAGTTTGACCATTCTTTGGCATTGCCTTTCTTTGGGATTGGAATGAAAACTGACCTTTTCCAGTCCTGTGGCCACTGCTGAGTTTTCCAAATTTGCTGGCATATTGAGTACAGCACTTTCACAGCATCATCTTTCAGGATTTAAAATAGCTCAACTGGAATTCCATCACCTCCACTAGCTTTGTTCGTAGTGATGCTTCCTAATACCCACTTGACTTCACATTCCAGGATGTCTGGCTCCAGGTGAGTGATCACACCATCGTGATTATCTGGGTCGTGAAGATCTTTTCTGTATAGTTCTTCTGTGTATTCTTGCCACCTCTTCTTAATATCTTTTGCTTCTGTTAGGTCCATACCACTTCTGTCCTTTATTGAGCCCATCTTTGCATGAAATGTTCCCTTGGTTATCTCTAATTTTCTTGAAGGGATCTCTAGTCTTTCCATTCTATTGTTTTCCATACCCTGAAAATATCCCCAACTTCTTTCAGTCACTGACCTCAGGGCCCACACCTATTGGTTTAATGAAAACTGTCCTGTGCTTCCAGCCTATACCATTTTTAGGAAGTGAGTCTCACGTGTGTATTCCGTGGTATGGAAAGCAATTTTCTTTGCTCCAAAATTATTTTGAAGTAGCAAATTGGTGCTTTATTTGGGGGAATGAGTCATTGTCCACCCCATCTGTGCTTGGTATGATCTTTTAAACTTTGATCTTATCTCTCCTTGGAATGTATCTTTCCCAGTTTAGAGGCCTAGCCCTTCTAAGGCCTGCTTTCTAACTGCGTAGTTAGAATGTATTATGAGTCATTTTATTCATTCACTTGCTCATTCACGTGGTATACACGAGTCACTCTTATCTCCTCTAAGTCTTTGCAGAAATCTTCTCAATGTGGCCTACCCTGATCATTCTATTTAAAATTGAAGCACCCCCTCCTCCTTTATTCCCCTTGAAAAGTGAAAGTTAAAGTTAGTCCCACAGTTGTGTGCGACTCTTTGCGTTTCCATGGACTGCAGACTGTCTCGCTCTTCTGTCCATGGGATTCTCCAGGCAAGAGTACTGGAGTGGGTTGCCATTTCCTTCTCTAGGGGATCTTCCTGACCCAGGGATCGAACCCGGGTCTCCTGCACTTCAAATGGATTCTTTACCAGCTTATCCCTTTATTCTGTTCTATTTTCCCACATTACTTGGCACCTTCTACATTACTTTTCTTGTTTGTCATATATATTCTTTATTGTACATCTGCTTCCCCTAGAATGTAAGCTCCATTGTGTACTGAATTGCTGATACATCCCAAGAATCTGGAACACTATCCAGGGCATAGTGGGCCTTCCATTAAGACAGAATTTGTTGATATAATAAGCAATGTGAACTCCTGCTGTGTGTAAGATGCTGGACCAAGCTGTTGAGGTGAGTCTGTTCCAGAGATGACTCTGCTGTGACTCTACACTCAAAGAACTCATAGTCTAGCTTTGAGTTGAGACACAGAGCTAATCACAATACAAGACATAAACTGCAGTACAGAAAAAGAGCTGTGAAGTTAGAGGAGGAAGGAAAGAAAGCTTTCGGTCATGAAAAAAACAGAGTGATGGCATGAGCAGAGGCAGAGGATGGGCTGAAGGGTCAGAGAGATTGGAACTGAATCCTGAATCTGTCCTAGTGGAATAAGACCGGCTTGTTATAAGCTCCTCATCCACGCATTATGGGTAAAAAATATTTATCATAGTAGGATTGTGAGGGTCAAATAAGATAATGCATATATATAGGATGGATAAATAACAAGGTCCTACTGTATAGCACAGGGAACTATACTCAACATCCTGTGATAAACCACAATGGAAAAGAATATGAAAGAGAATATATATATGTGTGTGTGTATCACACAGTCACTTTGCTGTACAGCAGAAATTAACACAATATTGTAAATCAACTAGATTTCAAGAACATTTTTTTAAAAAGATAACGCCTAGCCTGTGGTGGATAGCACCTGGTACCTAGTCAGAGTGAACTGATACCAATCCTCTTCTTCCTCTTGCATGTCCATCAACAAGAGAGCGGAAGTTATGACATCTAATGGAATATCGTAAGTCATTAAAATGATGGTTGCCAAGAATGCGTTCAGTTCAGTTCAGTCGCTCAGTCGTGTCCGACTCTCCGCGACCCCATGAATCACAGCACGCCAGGCCTCCCTGTCCATCACCAACTCCCGGAGTACACTCAAACTCATGTCCACAGAGTCGGTGATGCCATCCAGCCATCTCATTCTCTGTTGTCCCCTTCTCCTCCCGCCCCCAACCTTTCCCAGCATCAGAGTCTTTTCCAGTGAGTCAACTCGTCTCATGAGGTGGCCAAAGTATTGGAGTTTCAGCTTTAGCATCAGTCCCTCCAATGAACATCCAGGATTGATCTCCTTTAGAATGGACTGGTTGGATCTCCTTGCAGTATAAGGGACTCTCAAGAGTCTTCTCCAACACCACAGTTCAAAAGCATCGATTCTTCGGCGATCAGCTTTCTTCACAGTCCAACTCTCACATCCATACATGACCACGGGAAAAACCATTGCCTTGACTAGACGGACCTTGGTCGGCAAAGTAATGTCTCTGCTTTTTAATATACTATCAAGGTTGGTCATAACTTTCCTTCCAAGGAGCAAGCGTCTTTTAATTTCATGGCTGCAATCAGCATCTGCAGTGATTTTGGAGCCCAAAAAAACAAAGTCTGACACTGTTTCCACTGTTTTTCCATCTATTTCCCATGAAGTGATGGGACCAGATGCCATGATCTTAATGCGTACCAGCATGTAAAACAGTTTATGACCTATGTTCACACACACAAAAAAGACTATAAAATTGTTCATGATTACAATTGGATAAAAATAATTCAAAATTTACACAAAATTAGGACTTTTCCTGGGCTAGTCAGGTATACACCTAAATATACACCTTTGATTTTTGTAATTCTATTTCTCTGTCACCATTTAATTTTGATGTCATTTCAAACTAACAGAAAAGTCGCACAGTACAAGGAATTTCCAAATACCTCTTACTCAGATTCACTAATTATTTGCATATTTGCTTTCTCCACTCCCTCCTTCCCTATATAAATCTAGAATTTTCTAAGAATAAAGACATTCCCTTGCATCACCACACCATGGATAATTTTCTACTAATTTTACAAATAAGAAAGTCGACTGTACCTTCCTGAGATCCTTGGCCGCATTCTCATTAGGACACAAGGCTCTTCTCTGTAGCCCTTGGGCCCCTCAGATCTGAAAACAGCAGAAAACTACCAGGTCAATCATGCTGCCAGTGGGCAGGGCCCCCTTAACACACCTGGAACAGGGGAAGGTATCTTGTGCCTTCCCCTAGGTTTTGGTACTGCCTCTGGGGAGGCTCCTGTTTTGAGACTGAAACTCTGCAGATATAGAGCCAAAGAAGTTTCTGGGATCCTGTGAGCTTGTTCACTGGAGCTGAGCTTCCCTGGGGAATGGACGGACTCTCAGGGGAAAGACACTAAGCTGTCTGCCAGAAACTTCTGAGAACTTTTCTTCACAGCATTGAGTTCTGGGGACCAATCTACAAGTGCTAGAATCAGAAATGGCCAAACAAGAGTCTGTCCTTGCAAGCCTAGGCTTACAGCCACAGTCATGCAAGGATTGTTTAAGGAGATACTTTTATTTGGAGGAAAGAGGTCTCTACATAGGGCTCTGGGCAGCAACTTAGCAGCAGCCAGCTGGGCAGAGGGGTGAGGTCTCCCATCAGCGTCTAGACAAGGCCTGCACACAGGTAATCAACTTGTACACACCTCCACCATCATCAGGGCAAGAGTCCTCCCCATTCCTCCCTTGGTCCTCCTGAGTTAGGAGACCCAGGGCCGCCTTCTCTCCATATTCACAGCCTCTGCCTCCTGCCCCACCAGGACAAACCCAGGCAGAACAGATCCCACATGCTGCAGCCTGGGAAATAATTTAGTCTCATTTCCAGCCCTCACCCCACTGGTCTGGCCTTTAGGCCCAAGCCTGGTCCCTGATAAGCCCCAGGGTTAATAATGGTCTTGCCCTTGCTACTCTTGCCTTCACCCACGGATGCTCCTTCCTCCCTGACTCTGTTACTTGTTAACTTTGTGGTTTTTAGGCATCAACCCCTCTGGACTTGTTTCTTCATCTATAAATGAGATAATGACATTTACCTTGGAGGGCAGCGGGAAGGGAAAAAAGAAATCTTGCTTGTGAAAGTGAATGACTAACCTGAGCCAGTGTTAGGCAAATCTGAAGTTCCCCCATGGGAGCATCCAGAGCTTGACCTCTCTTAATTTATAGTCTAGAAGTGCCCTGTGCTAAAGGTCATAAACTGCTCAGTTAATATTGATGGCTGAGGCTGATTCCCATTGAAAAGGTTTTGCCCAATGTCACCTTGCAGATTGACAAAATTACTCACAGACCACAGGGAGCAGGGTCCTCTCATACGTTAGTAGTAGGAGAATAAATGGGTACCATCTTGATACCTGGAAACAATTAGGAATATTCCGGACATTCCCTTTAACTAAGCAGTTCACCTCATAGAAGTATCAGAAATATTCATAAATGTGCACAATATCATATGATACAGGCACTCACTGAAGCCTTACTTGTAATAGAAAAATATATGGAGACAATCTGAATGTCTGCTGCTGCTAAGTCAGTTCAGTCGTGTCCGATTCTGTGTGACCCCATAGATGGCAGCCCACCAGGCTCCCCCGTCCCTGGGATTCTCCAGGCAAGAACACTGGAGTGGGTTGCCATTTCCTTCTCCAATGCATGCACGCATGCTAAGTCGCTTCAGTCGTGCCCGACTCTGTGCAATCCTATGGACAGCAGCCCACCAGGCTTCCCTGTCCATAGGATTCTCTAGGCAATAATACTGGACTGTTGCCATTTCCTTCTCCATCTGAATGTCTAAAATTAGGGAAACAGAAAGAAATTGTGGAATCGTGATGCTGCCATGTTGTGGGGAACCATGCAGCTGTCAAAAATGAAGACAGATCCCAAAGCAATCTAGAGATTCAGTGTAATCCCTATCAAAATTCAAATGGCATTTTTACAGAAATATAAAAAATACTTCTAAAATTTGTATGGAACTACAAAAGACCCCAAAGAGCCAAAGCAATCTTGAGAAAGAGCATAGCTGGAGGCATAAACTTGATTTCACATTTTGTTACAAAACTATAGTGATCAAAGCAGTTTGGGATTGGCATAAAAACATGCATATAGATCAGTGGAACAGAATAGAGAGCCCAGAGATAAACCCATGCATATATGGTCAACTGATTTATGACTTAAGAGCCAAGAATATAAAATGGGGAAAAGATAGCCTCTTCAATAAACGATGTTGGGGATGGAATGGGAGGAGGGAGGGAGGCTCACGACGGAGGGGATTATGGCTCATTTTCACTGTTGTATGGCAGAAACCAACATAAGATTGTAAAGCAATTATCCTCTGATTAAAAATTACATTTAAAAAAATTACATTTTAAAAACTTAAAAAAAAATAAACGGTGTTGGGAAAACTGGAGAGCCACATGCAAAAGAAACTGAGCCATTAACTAACACCACACATAAAATCCACTCAAAGTGAACTAAAACTTGAACGTAAGACCTGAAACCGTAAAACTTATAGAAGAAAAGCTCCTTGGCATTGAAAGAGGGGATTTCAAAAGGAACAAAAGCAAAGAACAAGCGGGACTACATCCAAAACTTCTGCACAGCAAAGAAAACCATCCACAAAATGAAACAGCAACCTATGTAATGGGAGAAAATATTTGCAAATCATATGTCTAATAAATATATCCAAAATATATTAAAAAATTCATACAATTCAATAGAAAAAAATCTGGTTTTAAAAATAGGTAGAGGATCTGAATAGAAGACATACAGAGAGCCAATAAGCACATGAAAAGATGCTCAACATCACTATCATCAAGGAAAGGCAAATCAAAACCACAATAAGATACCTTCTCATACATGTCAGCATGAGTATCATTAAAAAAACAAGAAATAAGTGTGGAAGAGGATGTGGAGAAAATAGAACCCTTGTGAACTGTTGGTGGGAATATAAATGGGTGTAGCCACTGTGGAAAACAGTTCCTGAAAAAATTAAAAATAGAACTACCATGTGATCCAGCAATTCCACTTCTGGATACACAGCCAAAGGAAATGAAATCACATCTCAGAAAGATGTCTAGACTCCCATGTTCACTGCAGCATTATTTACAATATTCAAGACATGGAAACAACATAAGTGTCCACTGATGGATGAGTGGACAAAGAAAATATGGTATAGATAAAGAAAACATGGTGCGTGTGTGTGTGATGGTATATTATTTAGCCACAAAAAAGAAGAAAATCCTGCCATTTGCAAAAACATGGATGGACCTTGAGGGCATTGTCCAAGCAAAATAAGTCAGAGAAAGACAAATGCTGTATCATTTCACTTACATCTTGAACCTAAAAAACCCAACTTGGACTTCCCTGGTAGTCCAGTGGTTAAGAATCTGTCTGCCAATATAGCAGACGTGGGTTCCAACCTGGTCCTAGAAGATCCCACATGCCACAGGGCAACTAAGCCTGTGCACGGTAACTATTGAGCCCACCCTCTAGGGCCTGTGAGCCACAACTACTGAAGCTCTTGTGCTCTAGAGCCTGTGCTCTTCAATAAGAGAAGCCACAGCACTGCAACTAGAGAGTAGCCCTCGCTTTCCGGAACTAAAGGAAGACCGTGCGCAGCAACAAAGACCCACCGCAGCCAAAACTAACTAAATAAAAACAAACAAAAAACTCAACTCATAGAAACAGAGAGTAGACTGGTGGTGGCCAGGGCCAGGGCGTAGAGGGTAGGATTGGGAGAAATGGGTGAGGATTGTCAAAAGGTACAAATTTCCAGTTATAAGATAACTGTTCTGGGGATGTTATGCACAGCATGGTGACTATATTAACAGAACTGAACTGTATATTTGAAAGTTGCTGAGAGTTGATTAATAACTCTCATCACAAGAAAAAAATTATAACTATATGAGATAATGGATTGTGGTGATCATTTCACCCATGCTATTGCCTGATTCCTTAATCTTAGGAAATCTGATCACTGCAACCCATCCAATGCTGGTGAGAGAAATAGCTACGGGCACCTCTACCAATTTCATATTTATCAGAGCATGAAATACATTGAAGTGATAAGTGTAGTGTTTTACAATAATGAAAAAATAATGAAAGATCATTATGCATTGGCATAAAAGACTTTTATACTTTTAAACAAAATCTGCAAGATGCAAAATTATTTTCAGTAATTCAGAAATGCCTAGCATATAGTTAGCAAATACTTGTTGAATTGAAAGACTATGATCCCAGTCTGTTTTGTTTTTTTTCCTTCAAATTACTACCCAACGCGCACTTATAAACAAGCCCATATATCTTCATGTGCCTAAAGAAAGTTCTGGAAGGACAGTGAACACTGTCAACCATGTTTACCCCTGGGGTATGAGCAACTTTAACTTTCCCTGGCTCTGGTCTACAGAGCCCACATCGTGGTAGGTGAGGCTGCAGTGGGCAGCCCACGCGTACACCAGCAGCTCAGAGGAGTCTTTGTTGGAGGGGTCTTCAGTCCTGCTCTCTTAGTGGGAAAGAATAGTAAAGCCCAACTACTTCCAACCACTACTCAGGGTAACTGGCAGGGTCAAGGAGAAAAAAGCCAAGGACAGGATGTTCAATTACTCAGGACATTGTTTTATTTATACCTAAGGCGAGACACCAGAGAGAGAACCCCCAGGGGCCTGGCTACTGGGTGGGCCCAGATGTCGTGGGCATGTGACCTGGAGGTGACTGTAAACAAGCCAAGACCCTGGCAGGGGACAGCCAGGGGGACTGCTCAGGCCTTTAGGTCAGGATTGTGAGGAGGCTGGAAAAGCTGAAAGTCTGCGGGGAATCTCTGATTTATGAGCCAAGACTTGCTTGTATAGCCCATCAAAGATGTATTTGCATGTTATCACATTTGATCCTCATGATAATACTGAGGGAGGCATTTATTTATTTACTCGTCTATTTATTTATTTACTTATTGGCTGTGCTGCATGACTTGTGGGATCTTAGTTCTCTGACCAGAGATGAACTCAGGCCCTTGGCAGTGAAAGCTCAGAGTTCTAAACACAGGACTGCCAAGGAATTCCTGAGGGAGGTATTTATTAATTTATAGATCACTAAGTATTTTCACCACAGGTCAAAAGCATCAATTCTTTGGCGATCAGCTTTCTTCACAGTCCAACTCTCACATCCATTCATGACCACTGGAAAAACCATAGCCTTGACTAGACGGACCTTTGTTGGCAAAGTAATGTCTCTGCTTTTTAATATGCTGTCTAGGTTGGTCATAATTTTCCTTCCAAGGAGTAAGCGTCTTTTAATTTCATGGCTGCAATCAGCATCCGCAGTGATTTTGGAGCAAAGTTGGCTTGAAGCTCAACATTCAGAAAACTAAGATCATGGCATCTGGTCCCATCACTTCATGGGAAATAGATGGGGAAACAGTGGAAACAGTGTCAGACTTTATTTTCTTGGGCTCCAAAATCACTGCAGATGCTGATTGCAGCCATGAAATTAAAAGACGCTTATTCCTTGGAAGGAAAGTTATGACCAACCTAGACAGCATGTTGAAAAGCAGAGACATTACTTTGCCAACAAAGGTCCGTCTAGTCAAGGCTATGGTTTTTCCAATGGTCATGTATGGATGGATGTGAGAGTTGGACTGTGAAGAAAGGTGATCACCAAAGAATTGATGCTTTTGAACTGTGGTGCTGGAGAAGACTCTTGAGAGTCCCTTGGACTGCAAGGAGATCCAACCAGTCCATTCTAAAGGAGATCAATCATGGGTGTTCATTGGAAGGACTGATGCTAAAGCTGAAACTCCAATACTTTGGCCACCTCATGTGAAGAGTTGACTCAATGGAAAAGACTCTGATGCTGGGATGGATTGTGGGCAGGAGGAGAAGGGGACGACAGAGAATGAGATGGCTGGATGGCATCACCGACTCGATGGACATGAGTTTGAGTGAACTCCGGGAGTTGGTGATGGACAGGGAGGCCTGGTGTGCTGTGATTCACGGGGTCGCAAAGAGTCGGACACAACTGAGCAACTGAACTGAACCGAACTGAAGTATGTTCACCAAGGAAAACCCATTTCTAACATTAATTCTGATAATTCATGAGCACCTGATACAGATAAGACAGAAAGATTGCTGGAGCACTTGTAATAGCTAACTCTGGAGCGTAGACTTATTTTCAAATCAACTTTTTTGAGGTATAATTTACATATAATAAAATGTACTCCATTTTAAGTATATTAATTTTATTTTATCAGAAATGTATCTATTTTAGGTACATTAATTTTAATGTACATCAAGTGCACAAAAAGCAGCTCGATGAGTTTTCACAAGGCTATAAACTCATATAACTACGCCTCCAATGAAGACAGAGCACTTACATCACCTCAGAAAGTTTCCTTAAACTTCTTTGCAGTCATTCTTCCCATCCAAATTGTCCACAGGAAACCACAGACCTGCTGTTACTATAGCCTAGTTTTGTCTGCTCCAGAATTTCATACAACTAAAATCTTTGTGCTTGGTTCTACATTCAGCATAGTATTTTTAAGGTTCATGCCTGTTGTGTGTATCCATAATTTGTTCTTTTAAATTACTGATTTGTCTTTGTTCTTAAGATTTTTAAAAATATGGACCATCTTTAAAGTCTTTACAATATTACAATATTGTTATAATATTACTTCTGTTGTTTTTATGTTTTGGTTTTTTGACCACAAGGCATGTAGGTTCTTAGCTCCCCAACCAGGGATTGAACCCTGAGTTGGAAGGCAAACTCTTAACCACTGGATCACCACAGGAAGTCTCTGACTTATCTTTAATTGTATTAAATATATCACAATTTATTTATCCATTCACCTGTCAATGGATATTGGATTGTTTCTGATTTTTGGTTACTATGAATAAAACTGCTCTGACTATTCATATACAAATCTTTCTATAGATATATATTTTCATTTCTCTTGGGTAAATATCACATCCTGTTATGTATATTAACATTACAGAAAACGGCCAATCTGTTTTCCAAAGTGGTCTTACCATTTAACACTCCCACCAACAGTGAATGAGAATCCCAATTGTTCTGTAATCTCACCAATAAATGGCCTTATTGGTCTTTTAAATTTTAGTCATTCTGGGGGTATGTATCTCAACACAGTCTTTATTCAAATGTTGGCTAAAGATACTGAGCATATTTTCATTTGTTTATTGGTCATTTGCATATCTTCTTTAATGAAATGTCTGTTCAAACTTTTGTCCATTGAATTTTAATAATTGAAAAAAATTTGTTTCGTACTTCCCTGGTGATCTGGTGCTTAACAATCTGCCTGTCGATGCAGGGGACATGGGTTCACTCCCTGGTCCAGAAAGATTCAACGTGCTCCAGGACAACTAAGCCCATGTGCCACAACTACTGAAGCCCACATGCCCTAGAGCCTGTGGTCCACGACAAGGGAAGCCACTGCAGTGAGAAGCCCGTGAACCGCAACTAGAGGGGAGCCCCCATTCACCACATCTAGAGAAAGCCTGAACGCTGCAGTGAAGACCCAGTGCAGCCAAGAATAAATAAATAAATGTTAAAAAGTTTTTTCATTGAGCAAAATTTTTACTGATGTGATTGAGGTAATCATGATTACCTTGCTTTTTTTACAGGCAAGGAAAGTAAGTCCAGAGGAGACTTACCCAAAGTTTTCCTATAATACAAAACCAACCGTTTGTGGCAGTATGTTTAAATTATTCTGAGCAACTGTCTGCAAAGAAGGGGCTGTTAATCTCAAAGCTGTTGTGAATGACACCTACCTGCTTAGTAGATTTTGTTCGAGATACCCAGATGTTTGAGAGCTAACCAGGACCTTCTGATAGTTTAGCTTCCTGCCTACTAAAAATAAAGTAAAATATCATATGTGCACCTAATTAACAGATATACTACATTCATGGATCAGAAGACTCAATATGGTTAAGGCCAATGCTCCTAAAATTGATCTACAGATTCAGCATAATTCACCTCAAAATCCTAACTGGAGTTTTAGTAGAAATTCACAAGCTGACTCAAGATTCATTTGGAGATCCCAGGGAACCAGAGTTACCAAAACATTCTTGAAAAAGAACAAAGTTGAAAGACTCATGGTTCCCAGTTTCAAAATTTAATACAAATTCACAGTAATCAAGACAGTGTGGTGCTGGTATAAGGATAGATATAGAGCAATAGGATATAATTAGGAGTCTAGAAATAAACCTTTACACTTATGATCAACTGATTTTCAATAAGAGTGCCAAGACAATTCAATGAAGGGGGAGAGAATAGTCTTTTCAACAAAGGGTGCTGGGACAACTGGCTATCCAAAGTTGGCCTCCTATCGGAGACCATAAGCACCATATATTTCTTAGAAGAAATACAGGAAGAAAATTCAAGCATACATCCTTGTAACCCTGGGCTGAGCAAAACACAAGTGACAGAAGAGAAAACAGATCAACTGAGCTTCATCAGAATTAAAAATTTTTGTGCTTCAGAGAATAAACACCATCAGGAAAGTAAAAAGACAAATCAGATAAAGTATTTGCAAAAATATTTGCAAATCAGATGTCTTATAAGGTGCTTGTATCTAGTGTATACAAAGAGCTCTTACATTAATAAAATGATAAATAATCCAACTAAAAAATGAGCAAAGGATCTGAACAGACTTTTCTCCAAAGAAGATATGCAAATAGCCAGTAGCCAACAGGGAAATGCAAATCAAAACCACAATGAGATACCACTTCATACCTACCAGGCTGCCTATGACAAAAAAGATAATAATCCTTGTCTAGGATGTGGAGAAATTGGAACCCACATACATTGCTATTGGAAAACACCCTGCTATTTCCTTAAAAGATGACACAGAGTTACCAAGGTATATACCCAGGAGAAATGAAAACATATATCCATACAAAATGTGTACATGAATGTTTATACAGCTTTATTCATAAGAACCAAAAAGTGAAAACAACTCAAATATCTATGAACTGATGAATGGATAAGTAAAATTCCATACAATGGTATATTATTTAGCAATAGAAAGAACTGATTACTGATACATGTGAAAACATACATGAATGTTGAAAACATGCCAAATCAGTCACAAAAGACCATATATGGCATGATTCTATTTGTATGAAATGTTCAGAACAGGCAAATATATAGAGACAGCAGATTAGTGCTGTTTAGGGAGGAAACTGGTGGGGAAGTGGGGAATGACTACTAGTGGATACAGACTTCTTTTGGGGATGATAAAAATATTCTAAAATTGATTGCAGTGATGAATGAAGAACTCTATGAATATACTAAAAAAACATTAAATTTTGCAATTTAGGCTTCCCAGGTGGCTCAGGGGTAAAGGATCCTCATATCATTAAAGGAGCTGCAAGAGCCATGGGTTCGATCCCTGAGTCAGGAAGGTCCCCTGGAGTAGGAAATGGCAACCCACTCCGGTACTGCTGCCAGGATAATCCAATGGACAGAGGAGCCTGGCAGGCTATAATCCATAGGGTCACAAAGAGATAGACATGACTGAATGAATGAGCTTTCATTCACACTCATTTTACACTTTAAACAATTAGGTGAGTTGTGTTTAGAAAACATTGTGTAAATGTCAACTTTTATAAATTATTAATTGGGAAATGATTTTGTATACTTATATTGTTGTTCTGTAGATAAAGTACTTTTGAGATAAGTTCACAGCTGCTGCTGCTTAATTGCTTAAGTCATGCCCGACTCTGTGCAACGATATGGACTATAGCCTGCCAGGCTCTTCTGTCCGTGGGATTCTTCGGGCAAAAGTATTGGAGTGTGTTGCCATGCTCTCCTCCAGAGCATCTTCCTGATCCAGGGATCAAACCTGGGTCTCTTGCATGGCAGGCAGATTCTTAACCAATGGACCAAGTTCACAGAGCATAATGCAAAATGATGCCATTACTCAATACATTGCATATTGGTTGTTAAGTTATTTGCTGAAATTATATTAGTATAGTAAAATGATCCTGCTCCAGAGGCAGGTATAGAAAAGATTTCCAATATGATGAACAACATGTGAACTGAAACAGAATAAAATATACATGGAATTGGGTACTAAATAAATGTGTTTTTGTCAACATTCTATCCATGTTGTTCTGAAATAAAGAACAGGTTCTTAAACATTAAAACATGCAAACAAGGAGAATGACACAATCAATGAAACATGCAGAACATATTCTTAAACACACACACACACTCAATCTGGCAGCTGCTGACACATCTAGAGATAACTAGACAAGCTCTAGTGGGGAAGGCTTTCCATTTTCCCCAAGGAAAGGAACATTTCCTTCACTCCCCCACACCATTTGCATCCCTAACCTAGGTGCGGAGAGGGGAGGAACCTCTGTGCTCACCAGTTTGTCTTTCCACTTTCAGGCGTGTTCCTGGGTTTTCAGGGTTAAGAGGCTGGCTCAGGGCAGAGGACACTCTGAGGGGTGTGGCGGGGTGCTCAAGGCAAGGAGGGTGGCCTCAGCAAGCAGCACTGCCACCTTGTGGCTGGGGATGGTTCCACTTCTGGATACGGCCCAGGGACCCTCAGTGGGGCTCCTTTAGACTCCTCAAAGGACCACATTCAGTAACTCAGCAGCATTCCTTCAAATTTCTTTTATTTCTTTTTTAGTATAAAAATAATTCACATTTGCCTTATAAATTTTAGAAAGTGGAAATAAAGTAAAATAATAAAAATTATCTGTAAGCCCAACACCCAGAGATAAGCAAGGTAAGGCCACTTGGGTGTATGCTGCTGCTGCTGCTGCTAAGTCACTTCAGTCGTGTCCGACTCTGTGTGATCCCATAGACGGAAGCCCACCAGGCTCCCCTGTCCCTGGGATTCTCCAGGCAAGAACACTGGAGTGGGTTGCCATTTTCTTCTCCAATGTGTGAAAGTGGAAAGTGAAAAGTGAAAGTGAAGTTGCTCAGTCGTGTCCGACCCTTAGCGACCCCACGGACTGCAGCCTACCAGGCTCCTCCATCCATGGGATTTTCTAGGCAAGAGTACTGGAGTGGCTTCTCCGACTTGGGTGTATATTTTTCATTTTTCTTCTTTTTTTTTTTAGCAAAAATGGCATTATACTGTACATACAGATTTGTTTTCATGAAGTAAATATATTGTCCAAATATCTTTCCACTCATTGTTAAATATTGTTCTGGAACATTTTTTTTTTCAATTAAGAAAAATTCCAAAACTGTAGGAAAGCAGAGAGCCTAGTATAATGGGCTTCTATATGCAAATTACTCAGCTTCAACTACTGTCAGCACATAGCTGACCCCACAATACTTTTGATGGCTGCATTATATTCCTTTCTTTGGCTGACTGGGCTATAGTTTATTTACAGTACAGTACAGTGTTAGTTGCTCAGTCGTGTCCAACTCTTTTTGATCCCATGGAATGTAGCCTACCTGTCCATGGAATTCTTCAGGCAAGAATACAGGAGTGGGTAGCCATTCCCTTTTTCAGGAGATCAAATCTGGGTCTCCCACATTGTGGCAGACTTTTTACCATCTGAGCCACCAGGGAAGCCCCTGTTTAAATAAATAATAATTTATTTAAACAACTTTTTATTGGTGAGCATTTAAATTATATCCAGTTTTACACTGACATACTGTTATACTGGGATGAACATCTTTATTGCTAAGTCTTTACAGAAATGCTTGGTTATTTTCTTGATTAAATCCCCAAGTCAAAGACGACATGAAGTTTTTAAGGTGTTTCTTATATTATCCAGATACTTTCCAGAGAGGCTGAATTGGGAGCCTTTTTAAATATAAAAAAATTGAGGACATTTCCCCTCATATGATAGTGAAGAGAAATTGGTAGAGAAAATTTACAATGATAAAAAAATCTACTATAAGTTCAGCAGTGTTTAAAAGGGAGTTTTATTTGTATTAATCACAATCACACCTACATATTTTTCCTTCAAATTTTTTATTTAAAAAAATCCAAAATCACAGAAAATGAAAAAATAGTACTATGAGCAGAGCACCCCTACACTTTCTACCAAGCTTTAACAAAGGTTAATATTTGATCATTTTGCTCTCTCTATATATACATAAACACATTTTTTGCTGAAACTTTTGAAAATAAATTGCAAACATCACACCACTTCACTCCTAAATACATTAGCATGCATCTCCTAAAATAAAGGCATTTCCTTTCATCACTACAAACCACTGTCACATTTAAGAAAACTAGGAATAATTCCATAATACAGCTAATACAAGTCTATATGGAAATTTCCCCAATTGTCCCCAATTAATAGCTTCAGGAAAAAAATCAGATTGAGTCAAAGCTTCTGAACTGTTGTATCATTTGATCTAGGTTAGCTACTCCTTTCTTTTCCAAGACATTGTCCTTTTGAAGACTGCAGGCCAGCTTTCTTACAGAATGTTCCACTCGCTGAATTTAATGATTGTTTCCTCTAGCTGTTGTTCAACTTGTTCCTCTACTCCCTGTGTTTTCCAGACCCCTCTACAAAAGAGGTGGACTATACTTGATTATATTATTTATTGGCTCTGACTGTATTCCATCCTTTCCTCTGAGGTGCCTGTTCTATATAGTACTCAAGTATTTGTTTGATAAATGAATGATTTTCTTGTATCCTTGTGCAGTGATTTTCGAGAGCCAGTATATGGATCGCTCATGATCTTGAAGATATTTTCACTAGACAAGAGCAAATGAGGAAACGAAGGACTCTAGAGAGATTTCCAAAAAGACAATTATATTTCATCTAAAAAAACTTGTTAATTCACCTTACAAATTACTTAACAATTCCAAAGGAGAAAAGAGTAATGTAACAGTGGAGAAACATAGTCGCCACCACTCTAACCATGTGATTAAAGTTAACATTTCTCAAAATAGGACAAACCAATGTCACGTACTTCCTGCTGTGATATATGGAGGAGGGACACATCATTTCTGTGGTATTTTTGGCAAAAATGCATTACCTGAATATAATCATGAGGAAACATCAGACAAATTCCAGCTGAGGGGCAGTCTACACAATGACTGGCCCATATTTAAAACAAAACAAAACAAAAGTGTCATGAAAGACAAAGAAAGGCTGAGGAGCTGTTCCAGACCATAGGAGACGGAACAGACATGACAACTAATTGCAACATGTGATCCTGGGCTGGATCCTGGACCAGAAAAAAACAATAGCTCTTAGGAGGAGGAGGAGGAGAGGAAGGATGAGACCGAGGGGGAGAGGAGGAGGAAGAGGAGGAGGAGAGGAAGGAGACAGAGGAAAGAAAGAGGAGGATGAGAAGGAGGAGGAGTGGGAGCTGCAGCAGTAGCAGGGAGGGGAGGAGACCTTACTGGGCCAACTGGCAAAAATTGAAGAAGGTATGTAGATTAGATAATAGCATTGTACCCAAGATGTCAAACTTCCTGATTTTGATAAGAGTATTGTGGTATTTCATGGTTAAGAGATACTATGTCTACAGTTTATTCTCAAACAGTTCAGTTAATAAATTTATGTATTAATAGCTACACTATTTTCTCTCTGTGTATGTGTGTCTATGTGTGTGTGTGCGTGTGTATAAAATGACAAACCAAATAGGGCAAAATATTTGGTAACTGGCAAATCTCAGTGAAAAGTTCATTGCACTCTTCTTGCAACTTTTTTGTAAGTTTGAAATCATTTCAAAACAAAAAGTAAAAAAAGAAAAATCTATTAGTAATCCTTCAATGATGTCATTCCCATATTTTTAGAATTAAAAAAAAGTTTGTTTATGAATGAACCGATAGTGATGGTAGATGGTAATTATTATCAGTGAACTTCTTGGAACACTAAAAAGTTAGCCACTTCCTGTTGACCCCTTCTCCAGTGTCTTTCCTGGTACAAAAAAAAACAAGGTCCTAAATTGTGAGAAGCACTATTTTAGTGTGTATCCCTGAAAGAATGAATTCCTGCCTTCATCCAGGGGCAGGATACCCTGTGTCTTCAGTATGAGCCAAGAAGAGCTCTGTGGAGGCCACATGGGGTGTAAGAGACCTACACACACATGTCTTGAGCACTCATCCACAGCACACATCCTGAGTGTCTCTGGAAATGGAAGTCCTGCTGCTCTTGGCGTGTCCCTGGGTGTCCAGCCTAAGGTGTGATGGGGTGCTCCAGAGTTGACCAAAGGGACAGAGTTAACACCACTGGCTTTTTCTGGAGACAGCAAAGACAGAGCGAGAAAAACATGGCAAGTTATAAGGGCTTGGACCTTGATGGAAAGGGTAGGATTTAGCTAAGTCAGGGGAGAGGGTGATGATCTTCCCTTACTACACTCAGTAGATGCTCAGAAAGTGGCTATGTTGCTAACATCAACTTCAGGAAACAGGGGCAGCTGAGACTCTGGATCAAGCCATACTTGCTTTCTTTACCAGTTCTCAGTGGAAATGTTTAGCTGACCAAAGAGGATCCCTGGATGTGCTGGGATGGTAAGCAAGCTCCACTCCACTTCCATCGAGATTCTTGAAGGATGCAGGACCCTCAATGGCAGGTGAGATTAAGAAACAGAGTTCCAAATTGTCGTTATATGCAGATATGATACTGTGTATAGAAAACCCTAAAGACTCCACATAAAAACTACCAGAACTGATAAACAAATTCATAAGGCAGCAGGATACAAGATTAACATACAGAAATCATTTGCAGTTCTTTACACCAACAATGAAGTATCAGAAAGGGAATGCAAACAGTCCCTTTTAAAATTGCAGCAAAAAATTAAGATACTTAGGAATAAACCTCACCAAGGATGTGAAAAGACTTATCTACTGAGAACTACAAAGCATTAATAAGTGAAATTGAAGATGACTCAAAGAAATGGAAAGATATTCCATGCTCTTAGATTGGAAGAATTAATATTGCTAAAATGGCCATACTACTCAAAGCAATTTAATGCAATCCCTATCAAATTACTCATGACATTTTTCACAGAATTAGAACAAATAATTCTAAAATTTATATGGATCCATAAAAGACCCAGAATTGACAAAGCAATCTTCAGGAAATAGAACAAAACAGGAGGCATAACCCTCCCAGATTTCAGAAAATACTACAAAACTACAGTAATCAAAACAGTGTGATGTTGGCACAAAAGCAGACATCTGAATCAACAGAATAGAATCCAGAGCCCAGAAATAAACCCACACACCTATGTACAACGAATATCCAACAAAGGAGGCAAGAATACACAATGGAGTAAAGACAGTCTCTTTACCAAGTGGTGTTGGGAAAGCTGGAGAGCCTCATGCAAATCAATGAAGTTAGAACACACAATCACACCATACACAAAAATAAACTCAAAATAGTTTAAAGACAAATACAAGACATGGCACTATAAAACTGCTAGACGAGAACATGGGCAGAACATTCTCTGACCTAAATCCTACCAATGTTTTCCTAGCTCAGTTCCTAAGGCAATAGAAATAAAAACAAAAATAAACAAATGGGACATAATTAAACTTACAAGTTTCTGTACAGCTAGGGAAACCATAAACAGAATTAAAAGACAACTTATGGACTGGGAGAAAATATTTGCAAATGATGCAACCAACAAGGGTCTAACTTTCAAAATATACAAACTACTCATAAACTCAATTACAGAAAAACAAACAGCCCAATCGAAAAATAGCAGACCTAAATAGACATTTCTCCAAAGAAGACATACAGATGGCCAGTAAGTACATAAAAAGATGCTCATTATTGCTAATTATGCTTAGCAGGTGGCGCTAGAGGTAAAGACACCACCTGCCAATGCAGGAGACGTAAGAGACCTGGATTTGATTCTGGGTTGGGAAGATCCCCTGGAGGAGGGCATGGCAACCTACCCCAGTGTTCTTGCCTGGAGAATCTATGAACAGAGGAGCTTGGTGAGCTATAGTCCATGGGGTCGCAAAGAGTCACGACTCAAGTGACTTAGCACTGGATTGCTAATTATTAGAGAAATGCAAATCAAAACTACAATGAGGTACCACCTCACACCAGTCAGAATGGTAATCGTTAAAAAGTCTACAAATGTATTTTCCCTGGCAGCCCAGTGGTTAATACTCTGCTTCTTATGCAGGGGGTGCAGATTTAATCCCTGGTTGAGGAACTAAGATCCCACACGCCACATGGTGCAACCAATAAAATAAATAAATAAATTTTTAGAAAGTATACAAATAATAAATGTTGGAGAGGGTGTGGAGAAAAAGGAACCCTCTTACACTGTTGGTGGGAATGTAAATTGGTGCAGCCATTATGGAAAACAGTATGGAGGTTCCTCAAAAAACTAAAAATAGAGTTGCTACATGATCCACTAATCCTACTCCTGAGCACACAACCAAACAAAATTATAAGTTTGTTTTATTTCAAAGAATACACTTACCTATGTTCATACACACAGCACTATTTACAATCATGGAAACAACCTTAATGTCCATCAACAGATGACTGGATAAAGAAGATGTGATATATATATATATATATATATGTATGTATATAAAATGGAATATTATCCAGCCATAAAAAAGAATGAAATAATGTCATTTGATTTGCAGGAACATGGATGACCAAGAGATTGTCATGCTAAGTGAAATAACTCGGACAAAGACACATACCATGTAATATCACTTATATGTGGAGTCTAAAATACAAAATAAAGGCTTCCCTCATAGCTCAGTTGGTAAAGACTCAGCTGCCAATGCAGGACACCTGGTTCAATTCCTGAATGAGGAAGATCCCCTGGAGAAGGAAATGGCAACCCACGCCAGTATTCTTGCCTGGAAAATCCCATGGACAGAGGAGCCTGATGGGCTACAGTCCATGGGGTCACAAGAGTTGGACACGACTTAGCGACTAAACCACCACCAAAATACAAAACAAATGAACACTTCTACAAAGTAGAAACAGACTCACAGACATAGAGAACAGATTTGTGCTTGCCAAGACGGATGACAGATAGGGGAGGGAAGGATTGGGAACTAGGGATTAACAGATGCAAACTAGTATGTATAGGAAGGATAAACAAGGTCCTCCTGTATAGCAGGGACTATGTTCAATATCATATTCAATATGTGATAAATAATGGAAAAGAATATAAAAAAGCATATATATATGTGTGTGTATATATATCTGAGTCACTTTGTTGTGACTTTGACTTTGTTGTGACAGCAGAAATTAACATTGTAAATTAACTATACTTAAAGAAAGAAAAAAAGAAAAGAAATGGGGTTTCAAACTTTTGGACAGGAAAAGCAGGATCCTGAATGTGCTCTGAGGACCCTAGCAGGCCTGTTGCACAAGAAGAGAGGATCCTGCCAGGTCTCTGGGCTCCACTGATAGCTCTGTGAGCATAAGTGAGGGTACAGCTGGGAGTGGAACCCAGGGCAGCACAGAGCTGATGTCTCCTGTGGGGACACCAATGTGTCACATACATTCCATCAAGCTGGGTCTTAAGTTCCTGTGCTGAACTTGGACAGTGATTCCAGATTCAAGGGAGATGTGGTGGAGGCCCGAGTCAGGGACCATGATGACAGCTGGGGGAGGGCACAGTTTGGGGCACATGTTAAGGATGGAGGTTAGTGAGGTGGGGGAATAGGGAGCCAGAAATAGCCACAGGGTTGTAAAAACTGGGAAACAGGGATGAGAATGGGGATGGGAGTTGACTACCTACCAGGGTTACTGCTGAAGCTGCTGAGTGACTGAGCTTGAGCTGTGATAAGGGTCAGGGGTGGGGCTGAGGAATGATCTTGGGCAAACTGGGTCACTGGGGAACACAAGGGGATGGGGGGGCAGGGCAGGGTTGGAGGACAAAGAGGGCAACCCAGGTCCCTACAGATGCACACTCCACAGGAGAGGGTGTCAGAGCCAGGAGAGTTCACGTGCTGTGCGTTGCTAAGCCGTTTCAGTCGTGTCCGACTCTTTGTGACCCCGTGGGCTCCTCTGTCCATGGGATTCTTCAGGCAAGAGTACTGGAGTAACCATGCTCTCCTCCAGGGGATTTTCTCCACCCAGGGATCGAACCCTTGTCTCTTACGCCTCCTGCATCGGCAGGCAGGTTCTTTACTTAGTCCCAAAATAGAGGTCTGGGGGTAGAGGGGTGGGGCCAAAGGCGGGTGGGGTGCGACCATGGGGAGAGGTCAAGAACGCCTGACCTCCTCGGTGGGTGGAGAGCTGCTTTCCTGGGGCCATCCAGCAAAAAGGCTTGCCTCTCGTCACCAGCTGAGCTCACTACGGCTGCTGACCCTGTTTTATACACTCCTGTCCAATCCAAGCAACAGTCGGAGCGTCGTCTCAAACCTCCGGTCTAAAACACTCTGTTCCAACCTGGCAAAGCGCAGGCCCCGAGGTAGACCCAGGTGGCCACCCAGCAGGGGGCCCCGCCGCTCCCGGCCTCGGGGTCCAGAGGGGCGCCCAGTCTCCGCCCTGTTGTCGGCGATGAAACCCGCAGTGCGAGATCCGCGCTGGAGCTGCCAGCAAGTTCCCGCCGGCTCAGCTCCAGAAGGCGGCGCTGCGAGCGGACAGGGCCGAGACCTTGACCCTGGCTCGGCCCCCGGGGAGAAGCGCGCGGGGCCGGGGAACGTGCCTGGGCGCGCTCTCGGCCTCGCCCGGTGCGGAGTCTGGGCGGCTGGCGGGCGTGAGGCCAGAGTCACGAGCAAGAGGCCGAAGCGCGGAAAGCTCGCGGAGCTCACAGGGTCTGGGCCACTCGCCAGATCCCAGAGCGGGACCTGGAGCTGCGCGGGGCCGGGGAGAACGCACGCGAGTCACACCAGGCCGCCGCGGGGCGCGACAGCTGGGAGCCTGCTCGGGGCTCATTGCCTAGCGCCTCCCACCAGCCTGAAGCTAAACAGGAGAGAGTAATCTGCACCCCAAAGAGGGAGGTTTTACTTGTCCCCTAGCCGAGCAAAACAGGTGCCCGCTCTAGCCAAATCCCCACATTTGCGCCCCCACCCAAAGGCTCAAGGACACCTTTATTGTTAACGGAAACTTTTAGGCTGGAGGACTTACGCGAGCCCACCGCGTGGAATCAGGCACGTTCTTCGCCAGATGAGTACACACGCACAAAACGTGTCGTTTTTTAACCGGGTAACCTGAACCCAGGACTGTGCAAAGCACATGGGTAACCCAGATTTGAGTATTTGCAGACTATCTTTCCTCACTGTGCCATCCTTGAAGCAGGACTTAGCAATTACTCACAGTTCTCTCAAAAAAGAAAGAAAAGAAATCCACTTACACAAGACCTTCAGTAAATCTTGTAGTGTTTTTCTGTTGTTGTTTGACGGTTTATATGGCAGACCAAGGAAAGAGGGGGTTTTACACATACAGCACAGGTGCAGAGCTTCATTGTTAGACATCTCTTCCCTTATTTGCCTTTTTGACTGTTCCTCATCAGTCCTGGGTGTTCATTGGAAGGACTGATGCTAAAGCTGAAACTCCAATACTTTGGCCACCTCATGCAAAGAGTTGACTCACTGGAAAAGACTCTGATGCTGGGAGGGATTGGGGGCGGGAGGAGAAGGGGACGACAGAGAATGAGATGGCTGGATGGCATCACCGACTCGATGGACATGAGTTTGAGTGAACTCCAGGAGTTGGTGATGGACAGGGAGGCCTGGTGTGCTGTGATTCATGGGGTCGCAAAGAGTCGGACACGACTGAGCAACTGAACTGACTGAACATCCACTTTTTCTCTGAGAGGCCTCTTAATCTTGCCCAGCCCCAGGCACTCCCTCCAGGGTCTTCCTCTGGGCTTCTGCATCTTTTCTCCTTCCTCAGGCAGAGAACAGCTGGGTCATGCCTTCCCTAAACTGCTCATGGGAACATATGCTCTCAACCAGACCAGGCAGCCTGCTCAACAAAGACCCTCTCATCACCAGCATTCATCCTCTGCAGAGATCAGCAACAATTTTTATTTCCAAAACATATGGCTTATTCATCCAAAAAATCCACATGGGGTTGATATTTTTCCCATTTTACAGATAAGGAAACCGAGGCTTAGGAAGATTAAGTAACTTCCTCAGTATCACACGTAATAGGAGCTGAGCCAGCATTCAAACCTAGGGAGTCAAGCTTCTTCTCTTGCCACAAGCAGCCTTTTAAAGGGGCAGTTTAAATAGCCACAGCTGATGTGACATCTTTTGGGGCCTCTATCTCAGGTGGCACTAGCGGTAAAGAACCTGCCTGCCAATGCAGATGTTAGACATGGGGATTTGATCCCTGGGTCAGGAAGATCCCCTGGAGGAGGGCATAACAACCCACTCTGGTATTCTTGCCTGGTGAATCCCATGGACAGAGGAGCCTGGTAGACTACGGTCCACAGAGTCAGACAGGACTGAAGTGACCTAGCATGCACACACACGAGTATTTGCTATGGAATTGTTGCATATGTGGTGTCCCTTCCATCATTCTGTGGTTCTTTGATATGAGGACTTGAAGCAACGTTCCTCAGATATAGAAATTATGTCAAAAAGTTCAATTGGATGACTTAACTATCCATATTTATATTATTATGAATCACATACAAATGTAGCTGGGCAACGCGGCCCATTTAATCCTCACAGCTCCCTACAAGGTAGGGACAGTGGTAAAGTGATTCTACCTCCTCCAGTGTGAATTCCTTTATAGTGAATTGTGTTGCCTCCAAATGCAGCAGTCTCTTCTGGTGCTAAGGATGAATACCTGAACGAACTAGATGTCTTATACAGTAGCCATTACCCACGTTTGGCTGTCCATCCCTTGTAACATGGCTGGTGTGACTGAAGAATCACATTTTAAATTCCATTTTATCTTATTCAATTTACAGGCAATGCAATTTGGATGCATTCCTTGGAAAACTGTTTTCAAAGAGTTTTTTTGTTTTATGTATAAATTTTTGCTGTTCTGGGTCTTCTTTGCTGCACCTGGGCTTTCTCTAGTTGCGGCGAGCAGGAGCTACTCTTTATTGCAGTACAAGGGCTTTTCATTGTGGTGGCTTGCAGAGAACGGGCTCTGGGCACTCAGGCTTCATTGGTTGTGGCTCGAAGGCTCTAGAACACCAGCTCAGTTAGTTGTGATGCATGGGTACGGTTGCTGTGTCACATGTGGGATCTTTCCAGACCAGGGATTGAACTGATGTCCCCTGCACCAGCAGGCAGATTCTTAACTACTTTACCACCTTGGAAGTCCCTCTTGGGAAACTTTAAAGCTTCTTTGGAGAAATTTAAACATGTGAATCCACCTTTTCAGCTGTACTTTTTTTCAAAATCTAAAAACAGGTCAAATATTTGTAATGAAAATTTATCATCCAAATTGAGATAATGTAATGGCAAAATACACAGAATTTAAGACATAAAAAAAGAATATAAAAAGCTCATCAATAAGTTAATATTGATTACATATTGATATGAAGATGTTTTGGATATGTTGGGTTAAATAAAAATATTAATAAAGGAAAAAAAGAAAATTCTGACATATAGTACCTTAATTTTTCAAATTGGAGGATAATTGCTTTATAATGTTGTGTTGATTTCTGTCCTATAACAAAGCGAATCAGTCAAAACTATATATATGTCCCCTCCCTCTTGAACTTCCCTCCCACCTCCAGCCCCCAATTCCACATCTGTAGGTCATCACAGAGTGCCAGGCTCGGCTCCCTGTGTTATATGACAGCTTCCCACTAGGTATCTATTTACACACGGTAGTATATATATGTTGGAGAAGGAAATGGCCACCCACTCCAGTGTTCTTGCCTGGAGAATCCCAGGGACGGGGGAGCCTGGTGGGCTTCCGTCTATGGGGTCACACAGAGTCGGACACGACTGAAGTGACTCAGCAGCAGCAGCAGTATATATATGACATATAGTACTTTAAAATGTCCTTCCCACAATGCCACAGATATCAGGTTAATTATAAATACTATTTGTTGTTCACTCAGTTGTGTCCAACTCTTTGTGACGCCATGGACTGAAGCACGCCAGGCTTCCCTGTCCATCATTATCTCCCGGAGTTTGCTCAAACTCATGTCCATTGAGTCGGTGATGCCATCCAACCATCTCATCCTCTGACGTCCCCTTCTCCTCCTGCCCTCAATCTTTCCAAGCATCAGGGTCTTTTCCAGTGAGTCAGTTCTTTGCATCAGGCGGTCACAGTAAATGTTATATAAACACTACATGTATATACTACTACAAATACTACATAAATACTCATATGGCAATATCTATATACCAGGCATTACTCTAAACACTTTACATACTCATTTAATAATTAAAACAATATTGTAAGGCAGGTCCTATTATTTTTTCAAAGATATTAAAATTGAAGTTTAATTTACATAAAATAAAACATACAAAATTAAAAGTACAATTATATGATTTTTGATTAATATATATACTCATGAAACCTTCACCTTAATCAAAATATAGAACATTTCCATCACTCCAGAAACTTTCTTCTGCCCTTCTCAGTCTTTACCATCCAAAGAAAACACTGTTCTTATTTCTCAGACCATAAATCCACTTTCGGAGAAGACAATGGCAAGCCACTCCAGTACTCTCGCCTAGAAAATCCCATGGATGGAGGAGCCTGGTAGGCTGCAGTCCGTGGGGTTGCTAAGGGTCAGACATGACTGAGCGACTTCACTTTCACTTTTCACTTTCGCACATTGGAGAAGGAGATGGCAACCTACTCCAGTGTTCTTGCCTGGAGAATCCCAGGGACGGGGGAGCCTGGTGGGCTTCCGTCTATGGGGTCACACAGAGTCGGACACGACTGAAGTGACTTAGCAGCAGCAGCAGCAGCAAATCCACTTTGTTTTTTCGAGAAACTTCCTATAAATGGAATCATAGAGTCTGGCTTATTTAGTATAACCCTTCTGAAATTCGCTCATGCTGAAGCATGTGTCAGGAGTTGTTCCTTTCATTGCTGAGTGGTATTCTATTTTATGAATACATTACAATGTGTTTTCAGTTTACTTGTCAGTGGCGATTCGAGTTGTTTCTAGTCTTTGGCTATTGTGAATTAAGCTGCTATGAATAATTGTAGACAAGCGTTTCACTGAATGCAGATTTTAGATTCTCTTGAGCAAATACTTAGGAGTCAAATACAGAGTGTATATTTAACTTTATAGGAAACTACCGAATAGTTTTCTAAAGGCTGTAAAGTTTGATATTACTATAAAAAGAGGAAACTGAGGCCCAGCCAGATTAATCAATTGTCCCGGAATATCTTGCCCAAGCATATTTGTTCAAGAGTTTCTCCTATGGGGAATGAATTGAAGAAAGGGAACGCTAAGGCTGGGAGGAAAGAGGATGCTAAACCCTGGGGATCCAGCCCAAGCCACTGTCTCTCTGCCCCAGTGGAGGGGCCCTGTGCAGTCAGGGGCAGTGCTGTCCAGGCTGGGCCCTGGGGGTCCAGACTGGGGGGTGTCAGATGACACCTTCCTCACCGCGCTTCTCAGCCCACTGGCCTGCCACTGCTTGGCCAGACTCCCCCATCAGGAAGCAGCAGGCAGGAAGGGCAGTAAACTGCTCTTTACATCTGGCTCTCTCAGCTCTTGGGAAGCATGAGGCTGTAATGCTTTGCTCAGGATGATTCTCTGGATCCTGTGGGTGGGACCCGGCTCCCAGGAGGCCCCTCAGCCGGTGGCGGGAGTCTTTCAAACTTGGTTTGCCCCTGCCGCTGCCAACCCCAGCAGTCAGCACAGCATGCTCTGGACTCTTCACGTCTTTTTCTCTTTGTTTCACTAAGTGATTTTTCAGGAAGCAGCTCACATGGAGAAGTGAGATCACATTTATATCGTAACAATCAAACATCTCAGCTGAATTATCTTCTGGCTGGAAAGACACCAACTTGCAGATTCTAACAATAGAGTTGTCGACATTGAAACAGGAGCGGAGGAAATAGACTTTTTATTATAGTGAGGAAATAAGATTTTTAAATGTTGGCATTTGATACAGACAGGCATTTGAACCAGAAAAATACCATCCAACATACAATAGGTAATTGACTGAATAGAAAGCAAACACATTTTCATCAGTGAGATGGAGACTGCCGTTTTTTAAACCTGAAGATACACTCTCAGGAGGCCTAATTTACCTGGCAACTTTCTACTCTACTTGTCCTTTTGCTCTAATATTTTGATTTACTTGAAAGGAAGAAATAGAGACACACAATAGATGCTCATGATGAAAAGAAATGAAAGACAGGGATCTAATCAACCGGTAAGTTTCCTCAGATCCTGAAGGGATACCTAGGTTAGATTCTGTAGATGATCAAGAATAGGTGAGGGCCATTAGTCTCAATGGGGAGACAAGACTTGAGCGGAAGAAGTCAGTGAGCCATACAAGACCATCTGTATCATACAGTTATGTCACTAGTCATGAAAATTCATATTTTCCTTAGACCACCGTCATCCCACCAAAGCTGAATTAAAAGTTCACTGAGATCTTTTACTTCTAAAAGTTTAACTTCTTGAATAGATAATACATTAACAAGGCTAAAACATCAGAAGATATCTGAAGCGTTTTCACAAAAGTCTCCCTTCTGTGGCTTCTCTTAATCTTTGGTTCCCATCCATTCTCCTCCACTGTTATTAGTCTGAGTTTCTTTATGTGTCAATAAGCATTCAGGAATAATCTCTCTTTGACACAGTGTAGCATACTGTTCATGCTGGTCTACATCTGACTTTTTCCTCTTCATATATAGCTTGAGGATCTTTCTGTATCTGCTCACAGAGAGCTTCCTCATTAAAAATTTTCTCCCAAAATATGATAGTGTTTCACTGTATGAATGAGCCATAAATTAATTATCCAGTCCTCTTATCTATGAATGTTTAGGTTGTTTCCAACACTTTTGCTATTACAAATAATAATGGAATGAATGCATAGTGACAGTATACATGTCACTATATGCATAAATGATATCTTTCAGGTAGACTTCTAGAAGTAGAACTGCCGGGTGGGAAGGTAAGTGCACTTTCAGTTTTGAGAGATATTGTCAAACTGCTCTCTGCCGATGTCCCATGTTATCCTCCTAATTTTCCCCAGGCCCTTGCCTACAGAGTGTGTTACTGTAAGTTGAAAAGTCTTAGTGAAATATGTTTTCAGTGTAGTTTTAATTTACACTTATGTTATGAATGAGGTTGAACATCTTTTCATATATTTAAGGCCCATTGTGTTTCTTTTCTCTGTGTGGTCTATTATATTCTTTGCTCATTTTTATATTGGGCTATTAGTGGATTTTGCTTTTTGTTTTTATTTTCGAGTTCTTTATATAATAGGAAGGTTATACAAGTTGCAAATGTTTCCTCAAAGTTTACATTGTCTTTCGACTTTGTTTATGGTATTTTTGCCATGTGGGAATATTTTCTTTTTAATGTTGCTAAATATATCAGTCTTTTTGGTATGTATGGCTGTTGGAATTTACTCATAGTTAAAAATATTTTCCCACTTTGAGAGAGGAGCTTATTAAAACAGCTCAACATATTATATTTTTATGATTATTTACAACAAGACATTTACTGCATAAATTGATCTTCTCCCTTGCCCCACATTAGTACAATAGATAAGCATGATATGATCAAAAGTGACTACTCTTTTTAAAAAATATTTATTTTTATTTACTTAATATATTTATTTGACTGTGCCAAGTCTTGGTTGCAGCATGTGGGATCTAGTTCTCTGACTGGGGATTGAACCCCGGGCACCCTGAATTGGGAGCATGGAGCCTTAGCACTAGACCACCAGGGAAGTCCTCTGACTACTCTTCTAAACAGAAAAATATCCATATTCAGATATTTTTAGACATTTTAATTTATTATATTCTAGTCATATATAGAACAGAAAACCTTAACTGTCACATTCAAAGCTTGATAGCAGGTTCAAAACTAAAGACATGAAAGTGAAAGTCACTCAGTTGTGTCCAGCTCTTTGCGACCCCAAGGACTATACAGTCCGTGGTTTTCTCCAGGCCAGAATATTGGAGTGGGTAGCCTTTCCCTTCTCCAGGGGATCTTCCTAACCCAGGGGTCAAACCCAGGTGGATTCTTTACCAACTAGCTCTCAGGGAAGCCCAAAGACATGAAAAGATCTCAATTTAGAGTATAGTCCCCCCCTCTAAAAATTAAATTAAAGCACAAATAATGGAATTCCCTCGGAGGAGGCAATGGCACCCCACTCCAGTACTCTTGCCTGGAAAATCCCATGGATGGAGGAGCCTGGTAGGCTACAGTCCATGGGGTCGCTAAGAGTTGGACACGACTGAGCGACTTCACTTTCACTTTTCACTTTCAAGCACTGGAAAAGGAAATGGTAAACCACTCCAGTGTTCTTGCCTGGAGAATCCTGGGAAAGGGGGAGCCTGGTGGGCTGCCGTCTATAGGGTCACACAGAGTCGGACACGACTGAAGTGATGTAGCAGCAGCAGCAGCAAGGGAATTTGCTAGTGGCCCAGTGGTTAGGACTCTGCACTCTCATTGCTGAGGGCCAAAGTTCAGTCTCTGGTCAGGGCATTAAGATCCCAAAAGCCACACATCGTGGCAAGGAAGAAAACAATTTTTAACGGGCTACATTTTCACATCAAAGAAAGAATTTCCATGAAGGGCATTGATGCCTATAATATATATATATATAAGTATTAAATATTTCAGAACTGAATACTCAGGTAAGGCAGTCATAACAAACTCTGGATCCACCTTAATCCATCAAAAATCAATACATATTTAGTAGGTGCCTGCTGTGGTATGGCACTGCTAGGCACTGTGGGGAATATAAAGAAATTGAGGGGTCATTGTTCATGTTTACTCTTCAACATTTCACATTATTTTCCACATATTTATGTGATCATTTAGGTATTAAGGTATATTTCTAAGGTATTTAGCTGGCAAGTCATCCAGAAACTTTGGCCAAGAGAGAGCAAATATGAGTAACCATGAGATTTTTGTTACTAAAATTATAGAAAGAAAACAGTTGACATTTCACTTCTTCACAGACTTGAAGGGCATAAGAAGGAGACCAACTGCAGCCTCCCTTAAATTGATTTACCTTGCGCTCTCTCTGCAACTGCTCCCACAGTGGGGTCAAGAGAGGTAAAGTTTGGTCATCTTGCCACTCCACGCCTAACTCTTTCCATCTTAAGAATACAGTTTTATGATCATTGCCTTTGGTGTACTAGTATATTAATAGCTACAAAATGTAAGTGGTTCTGCAGTCTTTTGTTATTTCTATTATTTTATGCCATGCATTTTAAGTGACATCTAATGTGTTTGGGGGACAGTGATAATACGTAAAGGTTTGTGAAGTCTGAAAATACATCTAGATTATTTTGCATGCATTTTTGCAGCCTTATGGAAGTAAGTACCATTCAGAAGATAGCAGAGATTGGGTACTTCCCTGGTGGTCCAGTGGTTAAGAGTCAGCCTTGCAATGCAGGGGACAAGGCTTGGATCCCCAGTTAGGGAACTAAGATCCCACATGCTGTGGAGAAACTAAGCCCGTGCACAGCAACTCTGAAGCCCACATGCCGCAACTAAAGAGTCCATGAGCCATGACGAAAGATCTTGCATGACTCAACAAATATCCCATGTGCCACAACTGTGACCTGATACAGCCAAATTAATAAATAAAAAGATAGGGAGCTGTAGACCCGACTTCATGATCCTCTTTCATAGTGTAATATATTTCCAGAAAGGGCCTTCCCATCCTGGATCTGTATTTCCAGCTACCCTTATGGGAGGGATCATGTGCTAAATTTGCATTGGTAGAATATGAACAGAAGCTGTGGTATACCACTTTCAGGTCAGGTTTAAGAAATGTGGGTGCCATCTCCAAGTGCCATCTCATCTTTGCTGATTGGCTGCAGAGAGTGACAAGGCCCTGGGAGATGGCAGAGCCATGGGAGGGGTGGAATCCCCTGGATCTGAATCACCAGAGGGAAGACAGATACCCACTGAGCAGGAACAGTAACACCAGGGTGTTATATGAGGAAGAAAAATACACTTCTATTGTCTTAAAATCTCTGAGATGTTGGGGTTTATGAGTTATAGCAGGCAGTGTTACCCTAATTTTAAAAAAATCAACCTTTCATTATGTTTCATTTTTTGGTAATATAATTCCAGTATGGAACGTAGCTCACTCCTCTGTTTCAGCTATGTAAGCTTGGTCCCTTGTCCTTATGGAGGTTATAATTTAGTGAACTGTTCTGTCTTTAGCCATGTTCTCATTTAGTGACCTGAATGAACAATAGAGCATGGAGAAAAAAAACTTGCAGACCAAGCTGAAAGGGGTAGCATGATGTTCTCTGAGAGACTCAAGATCCAGAATTTATCTAGATTGGTCAAAAGGAACAAGATGAAATGTAGGTATGCATTAAAATGATACACTTTCATAGACAGTGGTTTGAAACAATTGTAATGATTCAGACCTTACTATGAACTGGGATAGGCAGTGTTTGATTAGGGAAGAAGAAAGGGATGTGTCAGGAAAAAGCGATTCTTACGCTCTGAGTGATGCAGTTTACTCTCCAGTTATCTGAATAAAAAACCTGAGGCAGAATGTGTTGGATTGTCATCCATATACTTTAAGTGTATATGGCTCAGACAGAGAGTTCCCTTCACTTGGAAAACCTCGCTTATTTGAAAAACAGCAATAAAGCACACATCAGAAAGACTGGATTTAAAAGATTAAAACCCACAGTTTTAAAAATTCACTGTGGAGGTAGTTCAGTCTCTAAGTTGTGTCCAACTCTGACAGAGGTGTCTGTCAGGCTCCTCTGTCTATGGGATTCTCCAGGCAAGAATACTGGAGTGGGTTGCTATTTCCTTCTCCAGGGGATCTTCCTGATCTAGGAATCGAACCCAGGTCTCCTGCATTGCAGGCAGGTTTTTTACCAACTGAGCTAACAGTCCATGGAATTCCCTAGGTCAGAATATTGGAGTGGGTAGCCTTTCCCTTCTCCAGGGCATCTTCCCAACCCAAGGATCAAACCCAGGTCTCCCGCATTGCAGGCGGATTCTTTACTAGCTGAGCCACAAGGGAAGCCCAAAAATTCATTAGAACTCATGTTTACAGAAAAAAGGGGAACTCATTCTATGTCAGACTCTGTCTAGGTGCTGACCTCAGCGGGGAAATAGAGTTCTGTGTGAAATTACCATAACAATAATCACTCATCTTTATAGTGCTCTAGACCAGTTCTGTCCACTGGAAATATAATGTGAGTCACAGATGTACTTTTAAATTTTTAGCAGCCACATTAAAAAGGAAAAAGGAACAGATGAAATTAATTTTAGTAATATTATTTAACTGGTCATCTCAACATATATTCCATATGAAAAATTATTGATGAAATATTTTATCCTTTTTTCATACCAAATATTCAAAATCCAGTGTATATGTTACACTAGCAGCCCGTCTAAGTTCACCAGACACATTCCAAGAATTAGTAGCCCCACGCGGCTAGTGGTTCCTGCATGAGCACAGTTCTAAAGAGTTCATTGTCTCATTTAATCTTCATAGAAACCCTCTGCCAAAGGTATTAGTATTCACATTTTACAGATTTAAAACTTTCACAGAAATGAAGAAATTACTCCAAGACACCCAGACATAGTGGAAGAGTCAGGGCTGGAACCCACTTCTTGATGGGCAACGTATCTCGGGTTAAGTAGGCCGGTGTGGAGTCAAACCAACTGGCTTCAGATGCTGGCTCTGACATTTGCTCAGCTGTGTTACCTCAGGCACTTTTTTTTTCACTCTGATATTTTATTTCATTAGCTGAAACCTGGCGATAATAAGAACATTTATAGGCTATTGTGGGATTAAATAAGATGATGCCTGCAAAATGCTCAACGCAGCACCCACCCATGGCAAGGGCTCCATGGAAGCTCATGGTTATCACCTTGACAACAAGCCCAGTGCTCCTCTCTCCTTCCCACACTGCTTCCTGGAGCCTCACCTTCCATTCACCGAGGGTTCATTCTCAATGTGTGACTTCTACCAGGAACCAAGGAACAGGATGTTGGTTCCAACTCTACTACCAGCCTCATCTCAATACATCACAGCTGCTTTGCTGTCGTTTTTGCTGTTGTCATCTTCCAACAGCACAGGGTGAGATGGCTTAATAAACCCAGCAATGTTGGAAGCCAGCCACACCGTCTCATTCTGAGATCCCCTCCAAAAACCCCCTCATGACTGCAGGGATTGCAGGAGTACCTGTCTCTTGGTTTGGGACTGTCCCATCCCTTCTTCATGCCCTTTACAATCTGCACAGGTGAAGGCAGAAGGTAGAATGTCCCCAAGCAGAAGCTGAGGTGTTCACACAGTCGCCTCCCCACCTGGCACTGGTATCCCCACTTATCTGCAGTGTTGTAACATAACCCCTTCCCCCAGAGCCAGGTTTAACTGCCCACAAGCCAGTAACAGTGTTTCTTTTTACCACCCTGAACAAAATACTTTAATAAAGTATGAGGTTGGAGTATTGAACTAACAAGTAATAATATTGTGGTGCTCACACATGAAATGAATGCTGGTTAGTGACTGCCCCCCAAAGTGTTTTCTTGGTCATCAAAGAGAATGGCTTTACTGAACTCAGGCTCTCAAAAGATTGACACATAATGAAGTGAATCATAGTTCATTCACCCATTCAACAGATATTCACTGAGCCCCTACCATGGACCAGGTATTGTGCATAGCTGGGGAAGCTATGGTGGGCAGAAAAGAATTGCTGCCTTCGATGACCTTATCTTTAGAGGGGGATGTAGATAGAAATCAAATATAGAATTACCAACTGTAGTAAGAGCTACAGACGAGAGGGAGCAAACCACAGAGAGATCTGATCTGGTCTGCAGGTCAGAGGAGGCTGTCCTGAGAAAGTAAGGTCTGAGCTGAGGAGGCTTAGAGTAAGTGAGGGCCTGGAGGGATAGAGGAGGCGTCTTGGCAGAAGGGAAAGTGTAGCAAGAATTATACTGGGGTCGTCTCAGGTCTAGGATAACAGACTGGGTATCAAGACTCTCTATTATACAAAGATCCACCGTGTATCCTACAGGAATGGCAAAGGGATTTTGGGATTCAAGGTTGGGCTCTGGAGTTTCCAAAATCAACTCTCCAAGGGAATTCCTGGCAGTTCAGTTGCTGAACTCAGCACTTCCACTGTAGGGGATCCCATTTGATCCCTGGTCAGGGAATTAAGATCCTGCAAGCTGTTTATCGTGGCCAAGCAAAAAAAAAAAAAAAAAATCAACTCTCCTAAATAAGAAAGAGAAAAATGCTGTCCCAAACTTCTGAGAGAAGCAAGCTGGACGGGCAGGTAGGAGAGGGTTGGCCTACTTGGACACCATCTGGGGGCAGTAACTGGTGTCCTGCTCACTAGCCAGATCTTTCAGGTTTGTCCAGACTTGAGAAAACTGAACTTGGTAACAGTGGAGGAAGCATCTCCCCACCCTTGCATTGATGGCAGCAAGAGTTAAATGTCATGAGGGGCAGGGTGGTGGCTCTGGTCTCTTTTGTCAACAAGTGGCTGGAGCAATAAGGAAATAGCAGATACAGAAAGTGGTAGGGGTGGGAAAGGCAAGAACAGCAAGGGAGGCTTCCACTGGGTTTGAGGGAGTGGAGAGGGTGGACTGGGGTGCTGGGCTCTCACCCAGTGACTTCAATGTATGGGGGGCTTGTCACTAGAGATTACTGCATTTTTTAATGCCCATGTCTGGCCTTCAGGTTGTCAGGCTGTGAGACTATAAAGCTCAAAAAATGTCCAGATTTGGGATTTCTCTGGTGGCCCAGTGGTTGGGACTCCACAGTTCCACTGCAGAGTGTCCAGGTTCAAGCCCTGATCTGGGAACTAAGATCCCACAAGCCATTCTGCATGGCCCGCCACCCCCGCCCCGCCCCCGCCGTCAAAAGAACGTCTAGACTTGGGAGCTATGTCCCTCTTCTCCCCCCTTCTCTCTTCCTCTTCTCTTCCTTTGCCTTCCCTTCTCTTTTCTTCCCCCTCCTTCTTTTTCTTGGGGAAAAACCATGAGTTTTGGACACATCGAGTTGCAAGTGTCTTTGAAACATCCAAATGATGTTAATTAGTGGCTGGACAGGTAAATAGTTTGCACCTTAGAGGGGAAGACCTGGGTTAGAGATCTGTGTGTGAGCTCATCGACATACACAGAACTTGAAACACTGGGCATGAATGCAAGATTGGGGGAGAAAGCAAGAGAGAAAGGGGTCCAGGAAAGACCTTGAAGAGCCTCAACATGCAACAGCTGAATGAAAATGAGTCCACAAGACAGGCAGAGCAGTAGGGTCAGACAGTGAGGAGAGACACACGTAGAGAACGTTGTCCAGAAAGCTAAGGGAGGGTGTAGGAAAGAGTGTGGTTCCCTAGGGTTGAATGTTCCTAGTAAGTCAAAAACGGAGCCTGAAGATGCCCACTGGATCTAGTGGGTCACAGGTCATTTTTGATCTTGGCGGAAGATGTCTCTATGGATTGATGGGGGCTAGAGGTTGGAAATAAATAGTAAGTTGGGAAATGGAGACAACAGGTATAAACAACGCTTTCCAGAAGCTTGATTATTCTGTTAGAGCTTGCAAATGTGAACTTGAATCCTGTGCATCAGGACTCACTGAAGCGAGTATCGTATTTCAGTGGAAAGAGAGCCCTCGTTGGTCAATGGGAAATCCACACACTAACAGCACTAGTGCCCTCTTCAATGAATCTGCAGAGCATGGATTCTGGTGGGATTGCTCCATGTATCGTGGCATCAAGACAAATGTTTTCATTTGGGGTATGCACCTGTAAACCTCAACAGCATGATCTGTACAGGCAGATGGTTTTGTAAACAACTACTGATGGGGGGAGGCGTTTTTAGCCCATTGATCTACTAGGAACAGGAAGTGACAGGAAAAGAGACTAATCAGAGTGATGGACGTGAGCATCAGAATTCCTGACTCACAGCATGCATCAGCACCCAGGTCTCACCACCACTGCCTACGACACTTCAAACAGCAGTAAGGCCATCTTAAAGCCAAGGCGGGGGTGGGGGTCTGCTATGGAAACTCAGGCATGTGGCATTCATTTAACTCTGACGAATGTGAGCTACAAGGGCAAGCGAGAGTGTGGGACCAGATTTTTGGAAACTGAAACATTTACTAGTACCCATAGCTTTGATGCCTAAAGTCAAAGGCAGAGGATTATTTCAGTCATTTTGGATCCCAACGTTTCAGACATTTTGACTCATTTGAAGACACTGACAACACTAACTTGGTTCTAAATCAGCATTTTTTTTTTTTTATCTGTGTACATATGCCTCAAAACTCCTAACTCTAAATTCTGACACCAAAGTCTCTGATTTAGAGGCAGATACTTGTTTTTATATTTTATCCTTTGTACCTGGAAAGAAGCAGATTCTGGAAAGTTGAAATACATGTCAGGAAAAGAGAGAATGTTTGAGACTTTCAAATCGGTGTTCATTAAGGCAAGTATCTTGACAGCACATCATACTGACAGCAGACATACCATACAGTGAAAACGCTGGTACTCACTTAAAAACGACTTCAGGCACACTTGAAACGTATTTATTCATAAAGCATGCATAAATTAAAGGGAAGGGTTTTCAGAAAGTTATCTGACAGTGACAGTTATCTATGTTCAGACATCTGGTGCTTGTCTCAAGCCTGAGCTCCTCGTTGGGTTTAAGAAAGATGCCAACACTGCCAAAATATCTCTTGCATGCCACAATTCACTTTAATAAATACTGATGTCTCCAAGTCTTCGGAGGAGGAGAACGAGGCAGGTGGGTTGAGAACAGTGTGGGCAGTGTCAGAGGACCCCCGGGGTCTCCTTATAACCAGTGAGAGAAGAAAACCTCTTGCCTGGGGTGATTTTAGAGTGCCTGGAAAGGACCCTCAGAAAGGTGGGTGGGAACAATGATGAATTACAACCATATAACTCCCCCACTGTGTAAGTCAGGAATCCCTCTAACGGGAGCTAGAGACAAAATGTAAATGCTTATGGCTCTGCAGGAGATAATTCAGAGATTTTAATTCACCTTAGGTGGAAATGATGCTTCCAGAAAACCGGTTGATCCTGAAGGAAGGAGTGTGGGAGAAAGACCAGGCAGGAGGGCAAGGGCTGCTTCAAGGGCTGAGGTGTGAAGGAAGGCTGACAAGAGCCACATTCTGGTTCAGAACTGGGTCTGACTGGTAAAGAATCAGTCTGCAATGTGGGAGACCTGGGTTCGATCCCTGGGTTGGGAAGATCCCCTGGAGAAGGGAAAGGCTACCCACCCCAGTATTCTGGCCTGGAGAATTCCATGTATAGTCCATGGGGTCGCACAGAGTCAGACACGACTGAGTGAACTTCACTTTGGGTCTGACCGAGAGGGAGGCACGGAGAGAGAGAAAGTGGAGAGATGGGAGTGGGTTTTTGTACTCTTGGGAGCAGGATGGTGGGCTTGTCAGAGAGCGGGCATTTCACTTGATCTTAGCCAAAAGGCCGAGAAGCGATAGAGAGCAGGCATTTCAAAAAGATACCACCCTTTGGCTGCTTTCTCTGCAAGCCTCAGGCACTTCGTTCACAAGGATGCCTCCAATGTCTTTTCATCCATCTTGACAACTGCCACGTCGGCACAGGACCTTAAAATTTGTTACAAGACACCATTTTCGGATTCGCTTAGAAGAATCAATCCTGTCCATCACCTTCACTTTCTGCGAAAATCAAAGTGATAGTTGGTGGGGACCAAACCAGATTTAGGGGAAGGACCCTGCTGAATTCTTCTATCTCTAGCTTAATAATATGGTTTTAGCATTTGCACATATATTCTTAAATAACATTTGGATCTTAAGAGTTTGTATGTGTTTGGGTATACACAAACTTACCATGATTAGCTTAAAACTTTTATTTTTTTAAAAAAAACACAACACTTTTTTTTGTGTGTGAGAGACAATATAACCTAGTGTTTAAGGGAGTAGGTCCTGGAGCCAGATGGCCACAGTTTAAATTCCAGTTCACCGGTCTGCTAGCTGTGTGACCCTGAGAAAATTACTAAACTTCTCTGTGCCTTACTTTCCATATCTGTAAATTAGACATGACAATTGTACCTGCTTCCTAGGCTTGTTATGAAGATGAAGTGAAATCATACATGGAAAGTCAGGCCGATATCTGGCATGTAGTAGCACCTAATAAATGTCAGCCACTTCTGTTGGTGGTTTAGGGTTTTGCTTCCTATATCCTTCCAGTTCCCTAAGCCGTAGTTCAAGACGTTCCTCTGTCTTCTGTGCTTCCTGCAAATCGGCAGCTGGTAATCTAAGGTTTTGTGGTATTAGTGGCTGCTGTTGCTGAGTGCCTAGATTCTTTACTTCATTGGGGATTGCAAAATGGTGATATTCTATCACTTTTTTTATCTATTAATTAGGGTAATTTATCTTAAAAATGCTTCCCTTCGTTTACTACTTGGTTGTTGTTTAGTTGCTAAGTTGTGTCCGACTTTTGTAACCGCATGGACTATAGCTGATCTGGCTCCTCTGTTTATGGGATTTTCCAGACAAGAATACTGGAGTGGGTTGCCATTTCCTTCTCCATCGAGGCCCTCATTGCTTGGTTGCCAAGCGGTAAAAATCAATAGAAAGTCAAAATAGACGCTTGATTCTTTTTAATTGACTCGTTTTTAAAGAACTATCATTTTCTGATGATGACTTTTAAAACAGCAGTATGAACTCAAATTTGGACATAGCTGATTGTTTCCATTGATTACAATAATCTTTTCTGAAGTTACAATTGTCCCATCTTTGGCTGTGGGAGTCTTTCTAAGTTGACTTTCATGACGTCTTTGATCAGTCCCTTGCTATCCAATAAAACTTGATGTCCAGGCTGGTCTTTTATATCTCCTATTCCAGAACTGGAACCAACTGTTTCTCCAACAAACTCTATTTGTTGTTGTTGTTTTTATTTGTATTTTTAGTAGAAAATGGTATTTCAAGACTACAATCTGGGTACTATAGATATTTATTGCTCCTGGATGGGTCATTGTTCCTAGGCCTCTTCAGTTGGTAGAGTTAGGATGGATAGATCAAGTGATAGATCCATCGATAAATATAAACCATCTCATGAGTTCCTACTGATACTTCCCATTCAGACGCAGGACTAAAATATTTTCTGTTTGTTTGCTTTTGTTTGGGCTGTAGCTTGCAGGGTCTCAGTTCCCTGACCAGGGATTGAATCTGGGCCAAGCAGTGAAAGCCAAGAATCCTAACCACTAGGCAGCCAGAGAACTCCCCTGCTTTTTGTGTTTTTAATCTTAGGAAGTTTTATCAGTCATGTATACTTCAGTAAGAATTAGCTAGTGAAAGTGAAAATCTCTCAGTCATGTCTGACTCTTTGCAATCCCATGGACTAAATAGTCCATGGAATTCTCCAGGCCAGAATACTGAAGTGGATAGCCTTTCCCTTCTCCAGGGGATCTTCCCAACCCAGAGATCGAACCCGGATTTCCACACTGCAGGCAGATTCTTTACCAGCTGAGCAACAAGGGAAGACCAAAAAGACCAAAATACTGGAGTGGGTAGCCTATCCCTTTTTCAGGGGATCTTCCCAATCCAGGAATCAAACTGGGGTCTCCTGCATTGCAGGTGGATTCTTTACCAACTGAGCTATCAGGGAAGCCCCCAGGAATTAGCTAGACCCTTCCCAAACTGAAAGATGAGAGTTACGTTCTCAAGGAAGCTTAAGCAGAAAAGGGAAATTTAGTATAAGGATACACAGAGCTCAAAGACGCAAATGCCTCCAGGCCTCAAAAAGGTGGTGGAACCAGGGTCAAGAAAGCTTTCAGAGATCAGGGCAGCCCTTCTCTATGGGAAGCTTCTTGTTTTTCTTTCATCAGATCTACTTTCTTCACTTCATCATCCATGTGCCTGGTAAAATGTGTCCAAACACTTCTAGGCAGTGAGCATTTTCCTGTGCTACAAACATGGGTACTGGGGGTGGAGACTGGGGATGGAAAAGGAAGAGCCGTTCCCAGGCAAGAGGGAATCTCAGTCACATGGAGTCCATGTCATGAGGGGTATGAGAGCATAAAGGCTGTGGGTACAAGGGAAGGTGGCCGTAGCTTGTGAAAAGAATGCAGGACTACTGGGTTTTCACTTAACCTTTTCCGTATCACATCTGTATCTTATTCTTCTGCTCCAAGAAGCCTGGTTCTCAAGGACACAGAGCAGGATAAAATTAGAATATCACATAATTAATAATCTACTTTATCCCACTTCACACACACACAATAGTCTCAAAGTAACATTAATACTACCACTATCAATGTAATTACTAAGAACAGTTAAAACTGGGTTTTTACATATGTTCTCTGCATTGCCTTGTTGTTATAGTTGTCTATAGCTACACTGGGGCTTCCCTGGTGGCTCAGTGGTAGAGAATCCACCTGCCAATGCAGGAGACATAGGTTTGATCCCTGGGTCAGGAAGATCCCCCTGAGAAGGAAACGGCTACCCACTCCAGTATTCTTGCCTGGGAAATCCCATGTTCAGAGGAGCCTGGGAGGCTACAGTCCATGGGGTTGCAAAGAGTCTGACACAACTCACCAACCAAACAACAACACAGCTACATTGTACAAGCATACGGCCTTTGTGCCCTATATTTTGTTTTACCTCTCGCTCTGTCTTAGTTGGACACGACTGAAGCAGCTTAGCATGCACACATACAGTCTTAGTTCTACGAGTAACCCGACATTTAATGTTCACACCAGTCCTTATGTTGATATTTTTCTAGTCATTTTGATTATCTTAATTGTGAATTAAAAAAATTTTTTTTCTGCACCATGTAGCTTGCGGGGTATTAGTTCCCTGACCAGGGATCAAACCCACAACCTTGGCAATGAAAGTGTGGAATCCTAACCACTGGACCACCAGGAAATTCCCATAACTAATTTCCTTAACTGTGACTTTTTAAAAAAGTCTTTATTGAATTTGTTACAGTGTTACTGCTGTTTTATGTTCTGGCTTTCTGGCCATGGGGCATATGGGATCCTAGCTCCCCAACCAGGGACTGAACCTTCACCCCCTGCTTTGGAAGACGAAGTCTTAAACCACTGGACCACCAGGGAAATCCCCAGTTGTGATGTTTTTAAGAATATCCTTCAAAATTATATTAGTAGGATTCTCCAAAGAAACAAAACCAATAGACTATTGTGTATGTGTGTGCATGTTTATGTGCGTGTATGTGTATTTATTATAAGGAATTAATTCAGGCAATTATGAAAGCTGAAAGGTCCTCAGATCTGCAGTTAGCAAGCTGGAGACCTAGGAGAGCTGATGCTATTAATTCCAGTCCAAAGCCAGCAGGCTCAATTCTCAAGAAAAATCAATGTTTCTGTTTGAGTTTGAAGGTGGGGAAAAAACAATGTCCCAGCTTACTCCCAGGAGAGTCAGCCATTTTTTCATTCAGACCTTCAACTGATTGGATGTGGCCCACCCACATTAGGGACCACAATCTGCTTTAATCAGTCTACTGATTTAACTGTTAATCTCATGTCTGACCAAATATCTGTGGCCCATGTAAGCTGATATACAAAATTACCCATCACAGAAGCAGAGGGCAGGGATACTTTTTGTTCCCCCTAACATCAACAAGAAGTCATTCATTCTGCTGGCTCATTCACAAGGCCAGACCTAGTAATGGTGCTGGTATTATATGAAAGGCTGCAATTTAAAGAGCATTACACGTATTATCCCATCTCCACACAAACCACAGTCCATATATCCAGAAACTGAGGCTTTGAGAAGTAAGGCAATTTATCCAATGTCATAGAGGTTAGGAATAAGTGGGGATTTGAATAAAGATCTCCTTGATTTTTAACACTTTGCTCTTAACCACTATTCTAGATATCCTGGAGAAAATATGGGCTTGTAAGGATAGAAGGTGACGCTTTCTATCCTGTGGTACACAGTTCAACTAAGTGATAATTACATGTGCTCCAAGCCTCACAATCTCTTTATGTATTCTTTGAAAAAAAAACAGATTTAAAATAGTAGATAAGTGAGAAAAGAATAAACCTCTTCATCACCAAATTTTTTTTAGCCATGCTGTGCAGCTTGTTAGTTCTAAAAGGTCTTGCAGGTCTTCATAGAACCATTCAACTTCGGCTTCTTCAGCATTACTGGTTGGAGCATAGGCTTGGATTACTGTAATACTGAATGGTTTGCTTTGGAAACGAACAAAAATCATTCTGTTGTTTTTAAGATTGCATCCAAGTACTGCATTTCGGACTCTTTTGTTGACCATGATGGCTATTCCATTTCTTCTAAGGGATTCCTGCCCAGAGTAGTAGATATAATGGTCATCTGAGCTAAATTTACCCATTCCAGTCCATTTTAGTTCACTGATTCCTAGAATGTCTACGTTCACTCTTGTCATCTCCTGTTTGACCACTTCCAGTTTGCCTTGATTCATGGACCTAACATTCTAGGTTCCTATGCAATATTGCTCTTTACAGCATCGGACCTTGCCTCTATCACATTCACAGCTGGGTATTTGTTTTGCTTTGGCTCCATCCTTCATTCTTTCTGGAGTTATTTCTCCACTGATCTCCAGTAGCATACTGGGCACCTACCGACCTGGGGAATTCCTCATTCCGTATCCGATCATTTTGCCTTTTGATACTGTTCATGGGGTTCTCAAGGCAAGTATACTGAAGTGGTTTGCCATTCCCTTCTCCAGCGGACCACATTCTGTCAGACCTCTCCACCATGACCCGTCCATCTTGGGTGTCCCCACACGGCATGGCTTAGTTTCATTGAGTTAGACAGGGCTGTGGTCCATGTGATCAGATCAACTAGTTTTCTGTGATTACGACTTCAGTGCGTCTGCCCTCTGATGCCCCCTCGCAATACTGTCCTTTTCATTATAGGGGACTGGAATGCAAAAGTAGGAAGTCAAGAAACACCTGGAGTAACAGGCAAATTTGGCCTTGGAGCACAGAATGAAGCAGGGCAAAGGCTAATAGAGTTTGGCCAAGAGAACGCACTGGTCATAGCAAACACCCTCTTCCAACAACACAAGAGAAGACTTTACACATGGACATCACCAGATGGTCAACACCGAAATCAGATTGATTATATTCTTTGCAACCAAAGATGGAGAAGCTCTATACAGTTAGCAAAAACAAGACCAGGAGCTGACTGTGACTCAGATTATGAACTCCTTATTGCCAAATTCAGACTTAAATTGAAGAAAGTAGGGAAAACCACTAGACCATTCAGATATGACCTAAATCAAATCCCTTACAGTGGAAGTGAGAAATAGATTTAAGGGACTAGATCTGATAGATAGAGTGCCTGATGAACTCTGGACAGAGGTTCATGACATTGTACAGGAGACAGGGACCAAGACCATCCGCATGGAAAAGAAATGCAAAAAAGCAAAATGGCTGTCTGGGGAGGCCTTACAAATAGCTGTGAAAAGAAGAGAAGTGAAAAGCAAAGGAGAAAAGGAAAGATATAAGCATCTGAATGCAGAGTTCCAAAGAATAGCAAGGAGAAATAAGAAAGCCTTCCTCAGCGATCAATGCAAAAAAATAGAGGAAAACAACAGAATAGGAAAAACAAGAGATCTCTTCAAGAAAATTAGAGATATCAAGGGAACATTTCATGCAAAGATGGGCTCGATAAAGGACAGAAATGGTATGGACCCAACAGAAGCAGAAGATATTAAGATATTAAGAAGAGGTGGCAAGAATACACAGAAGAACTGTACAAAAAAGATCTTCATGACCAAGATAATCACGATGGCGTGATCACTCACCTGGAGCCAGACATCTTGGAATGTGAAGTCAAGTGGGCCTTAGAGAGCATCACTACGAACAAAGCTGGTGGAGGTGATGGAATTCCAATTGAGCTATTTCAAATCCTGAAAGATGATGCTGTGAAAGTGCTGCACTCAATATGCCAGCAAATTTGGAAAACTCAGCAGTGGCCACAGGACTGGAAAAGGTCAGTCTTCATTCCAATCCCAAATAAAAGGCAATGCCAAAGAATGCTCAAAGTCCTGCACAATTGCACTTACCTCACACGCTAGTAAAGTCATGCTCAAAATTCTCCAAGCCAGGCTTCAGCAATATGTGAACCGTGAACTTCCAGATGTTCAAGCAGGTTTTAGAAAAGGCAGAGGCACCAGAGATCAAATTGCCAACATCCGCTGGATCATGGAGAAAGCAAGAGAGTTCCAGAAAAACATCTATTTCTGTTTCATTGACTATGACAAAGCTTTTGACTGTGTGGATCACAATAAACTGTGGAACATTCTGAAAGAGATGGGAATACCAGACCACCTGACCTGCCTCTTGAGAAACCTGTATGCAGGTCAGGAAGCAACAGTCAGAACTGGACATGGAACAACAGACTGGTTCCAAATAGGAAAAGGAGTACGTCAAGGCTGTATATTGTCACCCTGCTTATTTAACTTATATGCAGAGTACATCATGAGGAACGCTGGGGTGGAAGAAGCACAAGCTGGAATCAAGATTGCCGGGAGAAATATCAATAACCTCAGATATGCAGATGACACCACCCTTATGGCAGAAAGTGAAGAGAAAGTAAAAAGCCTCTTGATGAAAGTGAAAAAAGAGAGTGAAAATGTTGGCTTGAAGCTCAACATTCAGAAAACAAAGATCATGGCATCTGGTCCCATCACTTCATGGGAAATAGATGGGGAAACAGTGGAAACAGTGTCAGACTTTATTTTTTTGGGCTCCAAAATCACTGTGGATGCTGATTGCAGCCAGGAAATTAAAAGACACTTACTCCTTGGAAGGAAAGTTTGACCAACCTAATTAGCATATTAAAAAGCAGAGACGTTACTTTGCCAACCAAGGTCCGTCTAGTCAAGGCAATGGTTTTTCCCGTGGTCATGTATGGATGTGAGAGTTGGACTGTGAAGAAAGCTGATCGCCGAAGAATTGATGCTTTTGAACTGTGGTGTTGGAGAAGACTCTTGAGAGTCCCTTGGACTGCAAGGAGATCCAACCAGTCCATTCTAAAGGAGATCAATCATGGGTGTTCATTGGAAGAACTGATGCTAAAGCTGAAACTCCAATCCTTTGGCCACCTCATGGGACGAGTTGACTCACTGGAAAAGAGTCTGATGCTGGGAGGGATTGGGGGTGGGAGGAGACGGGGATGACAGAGAATGAGATGGCTGGATGGCATCACCGACTCGATGGACATGAGTTTGAGTGAACTCCGGGAGTTGGTGATGGACAGGGAGGCCTGGCGTGCTGTGATTCATGGGGTCGCAAAGAGTCGGACACGACTGAGCAACTGAACTGAACTGAACTGAACTGTGCAGCTTGTGGGACCTTAGTTTCCCTACCAAGGATTGAACCCAGGCCCTTGGCAGTGAAAGTGCCAAGTCCTAACTGCTGGACCACCAGGGAGTTCCGCATGACCAATTTTTAGATTTGCTTACTGTAATGTGAAACTTCAGGAAGCTCATTTCTCCATTTCTAGAGTCCACAATTGGAGAAGGAAATGGCAGCCCACTCCATTATTCTTGCCTGGAAAATCCCAGGGACAGAGGAGCCTGGTGGGCTGCTGTCTATGGGGTTGCACAGAGTCGGACACGACTGCAGTGACTTAGCAGCAGCAGCAGCAGCAGTGTCCACAAATAGTGGTATGTGGGTTATGAAAGCTATGATACTTAGAATTGAAAGAGAAAAATAATTTTGGACAGAATATACATATAAAACAGCATACATAAAATATATGTACAGTTCAAAGAGTAATAAAATAAACACTCATGGACCCATCTTTCTACCTGAATTGTATCTACTAATTTCTACTACTTTTGGAAATTAGAAGTAGATGGAAACATTTTGTACATGTGCTTATCTATGAAAGTGAAAGTGAAGTAGCTCAGTTGTATCTGACTCTTTGCGATCCGATGGACTGTAGCCCCCTAGGCTCCTCCGTCCATGGAATTTTCCAGGCAAGAATACCAGAGTGGGTTGCCATTTCCTTCTCCAGGGGATCTTCCCAACCCAGGGATCGAACTTGGGACTCACACATTGCAGGCAGACTACCATCTGAGCCACCAGGGAATCTATAGGAGAGGGTCAAAAGTACAAAGCTGATTTGAGAGCGGGTTTGAACCTCTTAGAGTCTTGCCTTTTCCAAAATAGATTCAGAGGAACCCCAGACCTGTGAAAAAGGTGATTCTTTAGTCAAATAAGTTTGGAAGAACAGTGCATATTCCATCTCCACCTTCCACTCAAATCTGGAAGGGACATATTAACATATCAGGAATGTTTTAAATGCGTAAGAATCTTTTAAATTCTTGTAGTTCTTTTAAAATCTTGTAAATTCTGAGAAACTCTGGATTTCCCCAACATATTTGACCATCAAAAACTTTCACATGGCCTGTTTCAACCTGAATGCAACTTGTCTTCCTCTGGGGAAAGGCCAGCACAGGCGCCTGCTGGTGACTAGGGCATAAATAGAAGCTTTCCTGACCAGTGATGCTGATGGAACACAGTCTGAATGATCAAACCTCTAGACTCCTGAGGAAAGTAGAGGTTCAGGAGGTTGAGGGGAATGAGGACAGTCAGAGGAGTCTAGTCAAGGAGATGGGCGGAGGTGAGACCAACACAAAATTAGAAGTTTGCTTTGCTGGTCCAAGGCAATACTACCTTCCGCTGTGCAACTTGGGTGGTGGTTTCCAGGAGGAAACCATGAAAAATAAAGCATAAGAGGCTGTTACTTGACTTGTGTTTTAACCAGTTGGAGTCTCTTAGTTCAGGCTACTGTAATAGAAAGCCACAGACTGGAGGCCTAAACAACAAAATTTCATTGCTCACAGTTCTGGAGGCCAGGAAGTCCACGTCCTGGCAGATTTGGTGTCTGCTGAGGGCTCTTTTCCTTGCTTGCAGATGGCCACCTTCTCACTGTGCGCTCACATGAAGAGAAAGAGAAAACTCCAGTCTCCCCTTCTTCTTGGAAGGACACTAGTCACATCATAGGGGCTTCATTCTAATGAACTCATCTAAACCTAACTACCTCCCAAAGGCCCCACTTCCAAATACAATTACACTGGGGATTAGGGCTTCTACATATGAATTTTGAGGGGGCATGAATATTCATTTCACAGCAGTCTCATTAACAATGATTGCCTTAACAATTATTGTACAAAATTTTGTTGTCCTATTATGTTTAAGAATACAAGCTGCTAAGCAAAATGTGTCAATGCATTGTGAAGCTGCCCCCAACCAGCATCTGAACATGGACCCATTTCTTACACTGTCTACAAAAATTAACTCAAAATGGATTAAAGATCTAAATGTAAGACCTGAAACTATAAAATGACTTAGAAGAAAACATAGAGGAAACCTTCGTGATATTGGAATGGGCAATGATTTCTTGAATATGGTATCAAAAGTATAGGCAACAAAAGTGAAAGCAAAAATAGACAAACGGGACTACACCAAACTTAAAAACTTCTGTGCAGCAAAGAATGAAATCAGGAGAGTGAAAGGCAACATACAAAATGTGAGAAAATATTTACAAAGCATATATCTGATTAAGGATTAATATCTAGAATACATAAATAATTCATACAACTCAGTAACAACAACAAAAACACCCACAGAAGACCCAGTTTTAAAATGAGGAAAGGACTTTAATGGATATTTCTCCAAAGAAGATGCAAAAATGACCAAGAAAATATCAAAAGGTGCTCAACATCATTAATCATCAGAGAAAGCAAATAAAAATCACAATGAGATATCACCTCACACCCTTTAGGATGGCCACTATCAAAAAGAAAAGGCAAGCAAACAAACTGAAAATAGCAAGTGTTGGCAAGGATCTGGAGATATTAGAACGTTTGCACACTGTTGATGGGATTGTAAAATGGTGTAGCTGCACTAGGAAACAGTACAGAGTTTCCTCAAAAGAACAAAAATAGAACCACCACCTGATTAAGCAATCACACTTCTAGGTATATATCCAAAATAATTTAAAATCATCTTGAAGAGCTATTTGCACAGCCATGTCCAGGGCAAATTTGCATGCATCAACAGATGAATGGATGCATATACAATGGAATTCTATTCCATTTAAAAAAGAAGGAAGTCCTGTCATTCGCCAAAACACAGAAGAACCTTGAGGATATTATCCTATGTAAATAAGCCAACCACAAAACACAATGCTACATGATTCTACTTATGTGAGGTAGCTAACATAGTCAAATTCATAGAAACAGAAAGTAGAATGGTGGTTATCAGGGGCTGGGGGAAGGGAAACTGGGAGTGGTTTAATGAGCAGATTTCAGTCATGTAAGATGAAAAGCTGTAGAGATCACTGTACAACAATGTGCATTTAGTTGACACTATCATATTGTACACCTAAAAATTAAGAGGACAAGTTTATGTCACGTGTTTTTTACCACACACCAAAAAAAAAAAAAAAAAAGCCTTGTCCAGTAACCTCCTCAGATTCTGCTTTGAGTAATGTTCCTCAAGCAGTACCTTCCAGTTGGAGCCTGGGAGGCTTATTTTCCAAGTTCCTTCTAGAAAAGAAATATAAAACTGACTTTTCCAGGTACTTCAAAAGCTAGAATGATGGAAGAGAAACCATCCTGACCTCAAGGAGTCAGGCAGGGCAGTTCAGGGCAAATACAGGGAGCTGTATTTGCAAGTAAGGACATGACAGCCCAGAGTAACACTGGTGGGGTGGGGAGGAGGTGGTGCCAGAGGAAGCTGCCCTGAGGAGGGCAGAGCTGGGGCCAAGAGCCACTCTACAGGCTGGTGTGCAGCCTGGAGACAGAGGAAGGTCACCAGGACAACCAGAAAAGCCCCCATGGTGGTGGAAGGGCAACGTGAGCAGCTCGGACTCTCCGAGAGGGAGGCTTTAGTTCTGGGAATGACACTGCCAGAATGAATGAGACTCAGAACCCAACAAGGGCTACATAGTATTCCAAAAAGCCAACACTGGTAAACTGCTTGATATTTAATCCTCAAGAGGGTCAAAGTTAATCACCATTTTTTATTCCTTTGAGACAGACTTTAATGTTGAACTCATACTTTTTTAGGTTTTCAAGTTTTTAGGTCCTACTACAGAAAAAAATATATATATATTTTTATACTTTTATATATATATACTTTTTTCTGTAGCACACACACACACACACACACACACACACATATATATAAATCATGTATATTGTTGTTTAGTCGCTAAGTTGTGTCCAACTCTTGCAACTCCAAGGACTGTAGCCCGCCAGGCTCCTCTATGATGTGATCCTCCAGGCAAGAATATTGGAGGGGGTTGTCATTTCCTTCTCCAGGGGATCTTTCCAACCCGGGGATTGAACCAGTGTCTCCTGCTTGGCAGGTGGATTCTTTACCACTGAACCACCTGGGAAGACCAATTATATATATATAATTTTGAAACTAAGGAACTATAGAAAACATAACTTAAATGCCTTGCAAAGTAGATTAGGAAAGAAGGGATATTTCACATATACCGTATGCTTAGCCTGGCCTGTCTCCTTGACTTCATGACAGTAAGGCACCTCCCATGCTCTCCCTGCCCGCTACCCCCCGACACCCCCGCCACAGTGATTACTGCTCACATCACGAGGAAGCCATATCCTGGGAAAGTCAAAACAGGCCAAAGCATTCCCCGGAATAAATGCACCTATACACTTCAGTCCCCACAATGTAGTCCTTTTGGACGAATCAAGGAATCACACATTTGACATCTTCAGAAATTACTAGGCAATTTGCTGTTTAATCCTGTATCTTGGAAGCCTTTGAAATCGAGTCACTCTAATGCTTGAGATCCTAACTCAGTTATTCTTCAAAAGAAAAAGGGTTGAGTTAGAGAGGGAAATGTGAAGAGTTACCAGTAAGTGCCAGGGCCCAGTATTTTGCACTCTTGAGGAACATACACCCCATTAAAAGAGAAAAACAATTGCCCAGCTCTCTGGCATCCACTTGTTACTCAAGTAAGTATAAAACTAAGCAGATTTATGGAAATACTTATTATACTACTGTAAAAAAAATTACAGGTTCAAAGAAAATCACAGCTAAAAACCATTCAAATTAAAATCATTCATTTTATGTGATAAATGATGTTGCTGCACTGAATTCTGGACAGCAGAATTCCACCCAACTATGGTGCCAACTGCAAAGATGCAGGTTCTCTGAGTTCAGCTTGCTTCCTTCTATCAATTTCCACACCATTTTTTTTGCATGCCATTTTTTTGTATTATCATCAGGGAAGAGCTCTGGTAGAATTGCTTACACCACCTCTGTTGTAAATGCAAACTTGGAAGCTGAGATGACACAGAAGCCCTGGATTATAAGGTAGTGCTTCAAACCATCAGTAATATTATACGATAATTTGCTTAGGTCACCATCAAAGAACATTAAAAATTATAAGACTCCCCAGAATACGTCTTTAGGTCATAGTCTGACAAAAATTTCCAAAGCCCAAACCTGAGGTACCTTTTCTGTACCATAGCTCCCTTTGGTGGTCTGGTGAAGCTTCAGAATTGCATGTTGCATAAAAAAATCATAGGATTGCAGAGGAAACCAATTATATTGAAGTTTCTGTTCTGTTCTGTTCTGTTCAGTCGCTCAGTCGTGTCCGACTCTTTGCGACCCCGTGGACTGTAGCCTACCAGGCTTCTCCATCCATGGGATTCTCCAGGCAAGAATACTGGAGTGGGTTACCATTTCCTTCTCTAGGGGATCTTCCCGACCCAGGGACCGAACCTGGGTCTCCCACATTGGAGGCAGACGCGTTAACCTCTGTGCCCAGTTTAGCTATCAATATATTAAAAAATGAAAATGTGGTATTAATACATGCTTCTTTATGAATATATTATTCACAGGATCTAGTGGCAGGTCTGATAACATAATTTCTAAGTAGTAATGAGTATAATTGATAGTTTGCGATATCTTCAATGATGGTAAAGTGATATTAAAAATGTCTGTGATGTCTCTAAATGTCAAAGTCACCAATTTTACTAATATTTCATAAAACTATGAATTTATAATATCTCATATATTTCAGAAGAGGTGAGAGAAAGTAAAGATACAACTTTTCTCAAGATTACCAACCTCTTGAAATCTGTCCTCAGACCTCTAAGGGGTCCCAAGTACCCTAGACAAGGACCCTCGGTCTAAATCTTAACCAAATAAAATGGTTGAAATTATATACATGTATTCAAGATTAAAGGCAAGCTTGGATGACTAAGGAGCTGCCCTGGCCCGGACCCAAACTCAGCACACCTGGCCAGCAGATCTCTGAATCTCTGTGGCACATACCATGAAGAGCTGAACTGTCCTGGCATAAGAAGGCTCTTACTTCAATCTTCTCTTTTACCTTTTTCTCTTCAAAGATTCACTGCAGGGTGAGGTATGTATCCTCCCCTTAGCCTTCAGGAGTTCCTCCCTGGGAGGAGCCCTGCGTTTTACAATGGATCCCAAGTCAGGAAGAAAGGCCCTAAAGAGATTCTGCTTATTTCCTATGAGGGAGGGGGTAACTCCATAGAGTACAGGGACCTCCTGGTTGTTAGGCAACCGGTCAGGAGGAAATGGGGGCCAGAAGACCTCCAGAGCAAGGCACACCCAGTCAGTCACCTGATTGTCCTCTCTACCCACCCTGTGGCTGGGAAGGGCTGAAATGCCCTAGGATTGTTAGGCAACAGGATAGAATTCACTGATGATGGTACCCAGAAATCTGTTACACTCTTGGTAGTCTGGCATGTGGTGTGTGTGTATGATGTGACCCATCCCTTCCCTGGAGGTCTAGAAAGGGGCAGAAAAAGCCAAATTTCTCAAAGAACTTAAAGGGGAATTTGGGGTTCCAGCAAGGCTGACAATGAAGGCTAGGCTTCACCGTAGTATGTTGAAGGCACCCCTTCCCTCATCCCTTTGGGGTGTCCCGCTCCTTCCCACACTATTTTGACATCCTATCAAAATCTGCTCTCCATTCATGGTCAAGGTGCTGAAAGTGACTAGTAAATAAATCCCTTGTAAGAATCCAAGTGGTAAGACTTTCCAGCTGCTTCCAACAGTGTGGAGAACAAGCCCAGACTCAGAAACAAGCTCTCTGCGTCAGCCCCGGGTCAGCCTCTCAGTAACTGTGTGGCAGCCCTCTCTGACCCTCAGCCTCCATTCTGTAACATAAAGAGGCAAAATCCATCAGAGAGGCACCAGGGGCATCAGACCTGCCAACCTGAATCTAACCAGGAGGAGCCTATCCGAAAATCTAAATTGAGGGACATTCTGCAAACAACTGATTTGAATGCTTTAAAATGTCAACAGCATGAAAGACCAAAAAGGCGGGGGGTGGGGTGGGGGAGTGGGAGACTGTTTAAGATGAAAACATGCTAAGAAGTCATGACGTGACTAAATACAGGGTGTGAGCCTTGATTTAAGAAATAAAAAGTCAAAACACGTTATCCAGTCTAATGGGAAAATTTGAATACAGACTTAATACTGTTGTATAAATGTACAATGACCCAGGTTTGATTATAGTATGGCACTACCTAGCAGAATGTCCTTTTCCTCAGGAGATACATGTTGAAATACTTTGAGAGTGAAGCATTACGATGCCTGTGATCCATCCTGAAATGGTTCAGGAAAACATACAAAGATAAAATAAATGTGGCAAAATGTGAACTGATGAATCTAGGTCTATGGGTGTTAACTGTATTATTTTTACAACTTTTATGTAGGTTTGTACATTTTCAAAATAAAAGAAGAAGAGGTATACAGACATCTCTTCACACAGGGCCTGGCACAAGGAAGTAATTAACAAACTATGATTTACCTTTGCATCTACAAAGGGATGATTTCCTAAACCGAAAGAATGACCATAGAAAATGGAATGACAGGCTCTCGCGCTGGATGGTGGTGGGACTCGGAGTGCTGGGGCCTCCCCGCTGTACCGGCCCCCAAGGGGTGAGGTCAGTGTCTCTGACACAGGCGAGAGCTCCTTCTCTGACCTCCGGGAGGAGGACGTCCCAGCCAGCTCAAAAAAGGCCATTGGCCGTGTTCACAGTCTGGCCTTGAGACTTCTCCTCTAGGCAGGATAAGAGACTAGACCTGGAAATGACACTCTTAATCCCAGGCTTGATGGCTGTGGCCCTCTAGATGTGGAGCGGATGATACTTTTGTGAGAGTGAAAAACAGGTGCTTTTCCTCTGGGAGATCCAGCCTGCGTCCAGGCACCAGCCATTAATTGCACACAGTGGCCCTGATTAATTCCTTCTATATAACCCTGAATATTCATTGAAAAGACTGATGCTGAAGCTGAAGCTCCAACACTTTGGCCACCTGATGCAAAGAGCCTACTCATTGGAAAAGACCTCGATGCTGGGAAATATTGAGGGCAGGAGAAGGGGGTGACAGAGGATGAGATGGTTGGATGTCATCACTGACTCAATGGACATTGAGAAAACTCCAGGAGTTGGTGAAGGACAGGGAAGCCTGGCGTGTTGCAGCTCATGGGGTCGCAAAGAGTTGGACACGACTGAACGACTGAATAATGACAATGTAATGTTAGCTTTCATTTATTGAATGCCAGGCATGTTGTGAGACTTTTTTTTTAATTGGAGGCTAATTATTTTACAATATTATATTGGTTGGTTTTGCCATACATTGACATGAATCCGCCCCGGGTGTACATGTGTTCCCCCTGTGTGACTTATTTTGAAACCTCACAACAACTCTTCAGGACAGATATCATTTTGCTCATTTCACTTGTGGGGGAAACGGTTCAGAGGCTGGTTTGATTGACCTAGCTAGTGAGTGTCTGAGCAAGAGAGCAAGCATCTGAAGCCAGGACTACTTGACTCCTGAGCTCTCACCCCATGGATGGCCACTCTCCAGCCTTCTGTTGGTAGAGAGTTTTATGCAGCATCAAACTCCTTTCCTTGTGGGGTCTGCAAGTCCCCATAGCTCCACAAAGTAGAGAAGATGACAAGTGAGGAAAGTGCGCCTTAGAGAAGGGCTTGCTCCAGATCATCAGAGGCGTGTGGCGGAGTGCGGACTGGAATTCAGGAATCGGGTCACTCTGTGTACTTAATACCCTAACTCTGCTCGGGCATGCTCTGTCATGTCTGACTCTTTGCAACCCCATGGACTGTAGCTTGCCAGCCTCCTCTGTCCACGCAATTCCCAAGGCAAGAACACTGGAGTAGGTTGCCATTTCCTCCTCCAGGGGTACTCCAAGGGACTCCCTCCCTATTAATCCCTGGAGACTCCACCTCTTCTGGAAGCTTGGCTGGATTAGGAACAATGAACAGGGCCCCCTTTCACCTCTGCTTTAGGGAAGCCATTCGACTGTTGAAAGTTCCTCCCTTTGGGGAATTCACATGGTCAGGCTTCAACTCCCACGCTTCTCTCAGTTTTACTTTTCATGACATCTGTCTCTCATCTATTTTCCTGCCAATCCTGGTAGCACTACTTTCCATCCTGCATCTCAGCAAGCCTAGGGCTGAATCCTGGGCTGCTTGCTCCATCTCACAAACCTCTGCCATTGCTTCCTTAATGGAATATCTCTCCTTCCTTCTAGTTTTCTCCTTTTAAGAAGCAATATGCTAGCCACCAGGTAGATGTTCATTGTGATTCCTGATTTCTCTTCCTACAGAAATTCCTCTTCCTCTATTCTCCTTGCTGCTGCTTATCCATACATCCACCCACGTACCCGTCCATCCATTCACCCCGCCATCCATCCAATTACTTATCCATTTAGCCATTCATCCTCCCATGCATAATGTACACACATAAACCTATCCATCCATCCATCTCTCCATTCATCCATTTATTCATCCATCTATTCTGCTGACCTTCCACTTATTCAGCCTTTATTGAGCACCTACTATGTGCTACAAATACAAAGAGAAACAAAGTCTGACTCTTGCCTTTGAGAAACTCCCAGGCTATAGCACAGGGGCAGACAAGTAACACCATGGGTAGAAAGCTCTCCTAGAAGGATGTACTAGGGACCATGGGACTTCAGAGGAGGAAAGGGCTAACTAGTCAGTAGTAGAGAAAAGCTTCAGGGAGGGCCAGGCATCTGAGCTCTGACTCTGAGTCTTCTCCTTTGTTCTATCCCATCGTTCCCCCGTCCTCCATCCATCCATTCCGTTATCTGTGTGCTTGGGCTGAGGGCAGTCCCAGGGGACAGAAAGCAAAGACTCCTCCCCAAGAGTTGCACAGGGGCTGGGTTTTACCTCCTGGCTTTCTTGCTTTAGTTAGGCCAGCCTTCTCTTTCATCTATCAGAAGAGCTCTCTTTTGATCACTGGACACTTGCAAACACTTGCACTCAGGCAGCAGGAGTTACCCCTCACCTTCAGAGAACCAGCCTACCACTGCTGCCTTCCTGGCAGTTTCTGGGGAAGAGGTTCCTTATGGCTTCTCACTAGGCAGGTGGTGGGAGGGGGGACGTGTGTGATGGAGGCATGTCTGCGTTTCCAGGGATCAGCTGACCCCCAGTTTGTCTTAACTCCTCATCCAGAAACCTTTGCCCCATTCCCCTCAACTAGCCAAACCAACATTCTTGGGCCTGCCTCCAGTACGTTCCTCCAGGCAGCCCGTGGCCCTCAGCAGCAGTGTGCTTGGGGCCAGCCTGAAACTCGGCTCCCATGGGCTCCTCTGCCCTGATGGTCTCTCTGACCACAGTGCTTGGACTTTTGGGACTCTACTAGGGCTCTGGTGGGGGTTTCAGATGCAGCTCAGCTCTCCAGGGCTGAGGAGAGAGAAATGGTCCAGTGGAGGCTTCATGACTTCCTTCCTTCTAGGCTGCTGTGAGATGGATGGCTCCGTCCATCTGCAAATCGTCCCTGAGGTGGTGGCTCAGCAGATCTGATGGTGGACACTGCAGGGTCAGTGGAAGAAGTAACATAACAGGCACCTCCTTCCTAAGTTCCTCAAGCCCCTCATGTGTTTCTGTCTTCCAAGCCCAGCCCAAAGGCTGAGCCCGGCGAAGTTTTCCTGCTGGAGGGTTGAGGAGTGGAAGAAGACCAGGCCCAAACTTGGTCCTCCTGATCTCCCCATAAGGGCACCATCAGGACTAACACTGTGATTCTCTTTGTTTCCATGGGGACTTCTCTGCAGAGGGGTCTGGGCCCAGGCAGTACAAAGAGCTCAGTAGAGGAGTCTACAGAGTACCTGTTACTCCTGGGCATGCAGGTCCCTAGAAGCTCTCTTTAGGGGAATTTTGCTGCCCTCTCAGGCTGTCCTGTGGCTTAAGTCCATCTGGATGAGCCTATTGGGAGAAAGTCTAGACTGAATGCCCTGGGGATCCGGGGCTCCATCACCCAGACTCAATCTCTGGGTGATTCTGCTCTCAGCTGAAAGAGTGAGCCCATGAGACATGGTAGCTAAGCAAAGATAATCATCAATATCCACCCAATCAATGACAATAATGCAGATCAAAGATAACTAAAACCTGTAGTGAGTTGGATAAATTTCAGATAAAACGTCATGAAAATTACAGTACGGGCACTTGGGAACGGTGATTGTCTTCCAACACCTAGATGAAGAGCAGGGGCAGTAGTCCTGCTATAAAGCCAAGGAATGACCACGGGGAATAGTTTAGTTCAAGATGCCCCAGACACCTAGAGGCTCTTGCTAGGCCAACAGCTGTTTTCTATTTGTGAAAAAGGTCTTTATGTCAACAGAACCTATGCAGACCAGTGCCCACAGATTGGAGTAACCAGGTCTGTGTGGCAGCCGTGGAAGTGCCCGGCTCACATCTCCTTTCAAGAGAAGCTGCTATGAGAAGAGGAATTGACTGATAAGTCCCAGCTGCTGCAACTTTCAACCTGCTACGATGTTCATGTCCCCCCATTTCTGCTCAGTGGAGGACTCTTCCAAAAAGTCGTCTTGGCCTGGGACTCCCCACTAGCCTTGCTGAGACTTTCTTAGAGGGGCACTGTAATCTGAGACTCTTCCCACCCAATTTTTCCTTCCTGCTCTCCTTTCTCAAGGGTCAGGAGACATTGCCTGCCTATTTCTGTTCCTGTTTCTGCTCCCTTCCCCCTTCACAGCTGTTTTCTCCTATTAATCTCTTGCACATCTAATTCTGTCTTGGTATCTGCTTCTCAGAAGACCCAAACTGAAAGTCTACTACATTCACAGTCCAGATCTACTGGAAAGTAGATTCTCAGGGTGGGCAATTCTGGAGAATTTTATAATAGCTGGAAAGGCCTGCAAACAGAATTGCTTGGGGAGTGTTGGAAGGAGATTTGGAGGGAAAGGGCTCAAAAATTAGAGAAAATGAACCCGATGCTTTGCAGCAAGTTCAATGAGCTGGGTAACTTGTGAGGCATGTTCACCTATGGAGGACCAAACACTTGATGGAGCTGGGTTTTCATCTCAGCCCCTCCACCTCTTTGGGTAAGTCTTCTTCATCTATAAAATGGGAATACTTTTACTTACCTTGTTGGGTTGTTGTAAGAAGGGAGAGGATGATGAGTTAAAGTACTCCACTGCGCGACTGACACAGGTACTCTCAGTACAGAGTAGCCATTGTGAATTCTTATTTCCCTTTAGGAAGAGAAAGAATGTCTTTCCTCTTGTTTGAGGCCAGGCAGGGACTGGTTTAATAAATAAATAAAAGCACTGGATTCACCCTGGGAGGGGGCCAGCAGCCTTGCTCTCCTTTTGGCCCCTGGGAAAGGTGAGGGCTCTGTATCCACCCAGGGGGAGGGTCGGTGGTTCCACTTGGACTTTGGTGTTTCCTGCAGAGGGTCTGTGTGGTGGGTGGGACAGAGGTGGGAAGCGGAGGGGAAAGGACCTTAGAATTTAAGGTGACATGGTTTCTAGGCAGTAGCTTCAGACGGATGAAAGATGGATCAGAACGGGATCCTGGAGGTGAAGCCAGGCCCCTTTGGGTTCCTCCTCTTTCCTTTGTTCATAACCCTCAGCTGAGAGAAGTTAAGCTGCCGGCCTCATGCTCCTGTGCCCGAGAGGACTCAGTGGTAGGGATGCATTGAGTTTTAAAGGGGGTTTTTGTCTTCAGAGTCACCAGGTAGTGGCATAGGGCTTGGTTCCATGTGGGGATGAGGGTGGACCCAGTGAAAGGGGAATCCTGAGTAGACACAGCCTAGGTGTCTGGTCCCGAGAACGCCCTCGGCCCAACCCTGACGACCCACAGCTCACCACACACCTCCAGCTCTGGCCTGGGTACCCAGTATCAGGCAAGCCCCACTAGGACTAGCCGCACCCGCACAACTCTCTGCCACCTCCGTGGCAGCTGCTTTGAAGAAGTCCATTTTTTCTGAAAGAAAAAGTAGAGCCCCGATGAAGTTCCTCAGGGGCTGATTCTAGGGAGAAAAAGGATGGAAGGTGGCAGTTCATCTAAGCAGGCCCTCTTTTACCTCAAACCCTCCTCCCCACACCACAAGGTGTCTGGTTCTGGCTGTCAGGATGCTCTGTGGCCTGGCAGCCTTCTCTGCCTAGTGGAGAGTAGCTAGCAAGCTGACCACACCAAGGACGGCATCTCCTCCAGGGCAGGGACTGGCAAATGTCGGCTGGGCTGAATTGGGTTCTCTGCAAATGAAGGAATGAAAGAACCACATCCCCACCCCCAACCCTCCTTCATCTTCCTTAACCTTTCCATCCCCTCTTCTCTCTACAACCTCCCCTTCCACCATCTCTCCCTTTGTCACTCTGCACACCCACGCCCTTACAATTTGGGAGGTTCCTGGGAGGGACTTCACTCAGGATACTTAACTCTCTCTGTGTCAGGTTCTGCATCTGTAGAAGAGGCTAAAATCTGTAGCACCTGGCTGTTGTGGGGTTGAAAGGAGACGAGGCAAACACAGCAGCTAGGCTCTATGCTGCAGGGCCTTGGGAGGGAGACTGAGGCGCTGCCTTGGATCTGGGGCTGCAGTTCCCAGCCAAGGCGGAAGAGACTGGGGACAGAGTGGGGATGAGGGTGGGGGTAGGGGTGGGAGGTCCTGAAGGGCCGGAAGCTCAGAGATCTGACCGGTTGGCAGAGGAAGTGAAGGGCCAAAGGGCCCCGCCGAGAGGCAGGCCCTGATCTCCTGATCAGAGAGGGCTCTGATCTCCAGCGCTGAGTGAACACAGTGTCCTGGGTTCTCCCTGTCCCCATAGGCCTCCGAGGGATCAGGTGTTCAATTAGCATTTCAGAGAACATCTGTCGAACCAGGTGCTGGGTTGGGCCCTTTGACTCATTTTGTCTTCGTTACTCGTCACAGCGATCTACATGTAAGATAAGCATTATTATTCCCATGACACAGAGGAGCACATGGAGGCTCAGAGATGGTTGGGCGGCTGGTGAGGAGCAGAGGTGGGACTCGATCAGTCTAGATGACTCCAAGCACAGTACTCTCTGTCCTGCATCAAGATGTCCACCTTGGTTCTGCCAGGCCATCTACCTCCTGCCGGTCCCTTGGGCTAGGTCCTGGGAATGTCACGTGAACAGAACAGATTCAGTCTCACCTTCACGCAATTCACATTCTCGGTGGGAGAGACTGACAAGTAGCTGGGCAGATATGGCGAGCATGGTAGGAACTATCTGAGGTACAACGTCCAGGAGCTGAGGATCCCACACAGGGGCTCAGTTAAGGCCTCCTACTGAGTCATGGCAAAGAAACATGAGTGCCCAAAGAAGCCCCTTCCCCCAAGTGTGGTTAGTGTACTTCTCCAAAGTCAGGCCAGTAGCAAGGCCAGGTAAAAGTGACATCTGCAAGGAGGCCCTTCCCACCTCCCTCCCTCCCTCCCTCCCTCCCTCCCTCCCTCCCTCCCCACCTCCCTCCCTCCCTCCTCAGGCATCACCTCTCAGCACAGCCCCAGGTCTCTGAAGTACAGCAGCTCCCACGTGGGATGCATGAACTAGCACTAGAGCCAGCTCTCTCCCAGGGGCTTGGCAGGCCCTGCCTCCTGTTCTTCATCCCCTGGTGGGTCTGGGGGTCTCCGGAGAGCAGAAGCTGAGTGAGTCACACTGAGGCCTGTCCTCTACTATCCTGATCGTACTCCTCCCACATGGCTCACAACTTCCTCTGAATCTAAGTCAGCAAAAGCTGGCCCCTCCACTCAACCTCCTTGCCTTCCTTATAATTCTCAATGCCCCTCATGCAATGATCCCCCTTTTCAACTGAGGGCCCCCTCAGTCAAGAAGTATTCCTGCCTAAGAGGAGGAATATCTTTACTTACCTTCAGGGAATAATCGTGTAGATATGCTCTAGGCCTGGGGCCTTTCTTAATGGTGGCACCCCAGAAGCTGAGTCAGTGATTGGTATGGCTTATAGGAAGCTCTCAAAGGCTCCGTGGTATGACGATGGCCCACTGCACTAGCCCTAGCAAGTGACAAGTTTCTCTACCTGCAAGCTCCCTCCCCTGTCCTGGGGAGAGGGACATGAGGGGGACTTTGTGGACACACAGGAGCTCAGAGGGAGAATCAGAGATACTGACCTTGTATACAAAATGGCTTTATTTAAAAATTCAGCTATTAGGAAAACAAAGCCTTCTCAAAGGTTCTATCAAAAAGTACAAATTTTAAATAAATGTATCAGAAAAGTGGCAGCTAGATACACCAGCCACATTCACAACCCTGGGGAGTGGGAGAAAGTGCCCAGAGTCCCAAGAAGAGGCTGGGCACAGGGGTCTTTGGATGCTGTAGGGCCAGGTACTGGAGCTACCACGCAAGGGCCCTTTCAGTTTTCCTTTCCTTGGAAAAAAATGGAAAGAACCTGGCAAGTACAGGAAATTCTAAGTCTGAAGCAGAACGATACAGAAATCATTTATAAGGCACAACTGACTCCAGCCCTAAGGCACATGAAGTGGATGAACGGGAGATCAGAGCCCCATGGCCCCCAGCTCCGGTCATGCTCCTGGTTGGCACCACCTCTGGGTTTGGCTACAGGTTAAATTAAGGTTGATCAAGTGGACAGTAAAATCCCTGCAGGCAGGGCCGTGGAGCCGGTCTTGAGAAGAGATGTATTGCTTCACTAGAAAAACTGGTACCTTGCTCTGCCAGGGCAAGAAGGATCACACTGGCTCCCAAGAAACGCCCCTATGGAGAGCACCAGGCCATCTGTCCAACCTTGTCATCTGAGCCACCGTGGGCACCCGCCCTGGACAAGGGCAGTCCTTTCCAGCTAGGCATTTAGACAAAGAGAAGCGCTGGAGCCAGGGTTTCACTGTATGGCAACACAGAAGCTGGCATTGTCAAAACCAGTTCCCAACAACTGCTGGTCCACACCCATGGTCACTGGTGACAGGCCTCCCTGGTGACATTTGGCAGTGGGTAGGCGAAGAGGGAGAAGTCCAGGATATACTTGGGCAGGACGTCTTGCAGCAGGGCCCGTGGGGCACTGCACAGGTGGTAGTGCAGGCTTTCGGGGCTGGCTGGCCTGTACCAGGCCTGGCGAGCTGGGAATCGGACATGGGGCGGTGCCCGCACCCACTCCAGCACCTGGTTGGCGTCTGCCTCCAGCCGCTCATAGGAGCCCACAAAGTCATAGCGCACCGCACAAGGCTGGCACAGATGGTACACGGGCATCCAATGCTCGTTCATGCGCTCGGGGTCCTCATCCGCCAGGTATCTCAGGAACTCAGGGAAGGTGACATCGTCCCCGGCAGGGCTGGGCCCCGCTCCAGCCCTATACCGCCTCACGATCTCAACGCCGTAGCGCTGCTGGTACTCTCGGATCTCGCCAAACTTGTTGCGGTAAGCAGAGAGAAGGCGCTCCAAGGGGTCCCGCACAAACAGGAACTTAAAGTAGTGCTGGAGGCGGTAGCGAATCTCTTCAGGCCGCAGGTCGGCCAGGAACACCAAGTCGCTGCGGTGGTCCATCTTGAGGCGGACGTCCACGTTGTCCAGGACGCCCGCCAGCACCTTCAGAACCCGCTTCCAGTTGGAGCAGGCCACCTTGGGGACGTAGCAGTAGAGGAAGCGGTAGCGGTCACTCACGAGGATGTGGCGCAGCAGGGTGCGCCGCTGCCCCACCGGCAAGTCCCAGGGGTCCCGGGGCATGCTCGGTTGTCCGCACACTGCCCGCAAGGTCCGGTTCCGGACGTCCTGCCTCACCTGCAGGTCCGAGTCGCTCGCATCCAGGGACAGCCTCCCAGGCCTGGGGACCGTCCCGCGCCAGACCGCGTCCTCGCGATTGGGAGGGTGCAGAGGAAGGGGCTTCATCTCGGCCAGGATGCCCCGCTCGATCATGAGCAGCAGCCCGCTGGAAGCCACAATCACCGCGAACATCAGCATGGACGGCAGCAGCAGGGGCGGCCCGCCCAGCCCAGCCCGGGCCCTGCCCAGGGGCGCCCTCCTCAGCGCCCGGCCCAGGGGCTCGGCGCCATTTGGGGCCGCCAGCGGGGTCAGCGGGCGGGGGAACATCGTGCTCCCGGGGCGGGGGCCTGCGTGGGCCCGGCTGATCGGAGGGCTGTCCGGGAGGCGGGCTCGGGCTGGGGGCGGGCCCTAGGGCTTGGACCCGCGGAGCCCGGAAGGGATGGAGGCCCCCGGCGCGCGCGGGGTGGCCCACTCCCGGGATGCGGCGCCGAAGCGGTCGGCGGGCCGCGGGCAGCGCGCGGGCGCGGCGAGGGACCTGGGCCGGATGTCCCGCCCGGCCGCTCTCCTCCCCCGGCCCCGCGGTGACACAGGCGCGGGGGCGGGCCCAGGCCAGGGGCGGGGAGAGGGGCGGGCCCCCCTGCAGTGAGCGGGCTGGGAGGGCGCGTGCGGACCCCTACCCTGGAACAGGCGCCTGAGCCAGGGTCGCTCTGGTCCTCTGGCCTTCGGGCACAAAAGCTGCCGAGGCCCCAAAGGCAGAAAAGACCGAGGCCGCGGTTCCCTCTCCCTCTCAGCGCGTGCTCAGGAAGCTGGACGGACAGAACCTGCACGCAATGCCCGGGCGCCGCACCCTCTGACCGGGCAAAGCCCTTACTCCAACAGGTCTGGAGGCAAGGGGCCGCTGCACCCTTCTCCCAAATTTCTGGAGGTCCCAGTGTGCTCCCCCATCTGCTGTGTCCTGGCTGCTCCAATAAAAAGCAACTAGACTGTCAGGCAGTGACAATGGATCAGCTCTATGGTGACCCTTAAAATTTAAAACAGCACCTAGTGGTTACAGTGTTTATCCACTGGGTAATGCTTAGATGTTTTGAAATGTAATCTTCTTCTCTCCTGTCTTCCCTCCTCCAGGCCTGAAGAGCTGGGACACTCTCTGGTGAGGGGCGGGTGACAAGTTGGTACCTCATGACTACTGGTGTGATCAGCACACATTTGAAGGGTGAGGAGCTGGGGCCACTGAGTAGCAACTTACTTGCCTGGAGCCAAACTGTGTGTTCAACCCCACCAGGCTAGCCAACCCCACCAGGCTAGCCAACCCCACCAGGCTAGCCAACCCCACCAGGCTAGCCATGTAGACTAGAGGCAGAGACAGGGAAAGACCTGGACGTCAGCGGACAGTTTTTACTGATCTGAACTGTATCCACACTTCACCCTGTTACAAGAGGGCAGCCAATGAAGCTCTGAAACACAGTAGTGTCCACGGTTGTTGAGGCAGGTGTCATCAGTGTTTTGTATTCATCATGTCTAGCAGTCACAGCCACGCTGCGCATTCCCACTGAGCAGCTCAAGAAACAAGAGAGGCTTAGGGAAGCTGAGACCCCACATGGATTGGTCTGATTCTAAAACCTAAATTCCCAATCTCAATCCTTCTGAGATTCATGGAGCATGAATGTGGAGAGACAAAGCAGCTGACCCCAGAACACACTGTATGAGGGGGCAATGGCAAAGAAGATGCCAGAGGCTCTGAGTTTAGTGAGTGATGAGAGGGATTCAGAGAATGAGGAGTCCTCAGGAATGGGAAGCCTGGTGGCCTTCAGCTCCTCAGAGCAAACTCCCTACTCCCAGTCTGAATGCTAGAGTGCATCTCAGGATGCACCATTCACTGATTTAGAGGTTTGCATCAGGGTTCACTCCTCACTAAACTGCTCCTTGTTTCCAAGAGCACTGAAGGTAGATTTCTGGTAGTGGGATTATTTCTACTGAAATCTTTTTTTAAAAAAGAAGAAAACAATAAGTACATCTTTTATGGGCTTTCCAGGTGGTTCAGTGGTAAAGAATCCACCTGCCAATGCAGGAGACGCAGGTTCGATCCCTGGGTCAGGAAGATCCACTGGAGAAGGAAATGGCAACCCACTCCGGCAGTCTTGTCTAGGAAATCCCATGGAGAGAGGAGCCTGGCGGGCCACAGTCTACATGGTCGTAAAAGCCAGACACGACTAAAGTGACTGAACAACATCTTTTATAGCAGGAGAGGAAAAAACAACTTTGAGAAAGTTTTTGCTAAATGGGTCACACATGTTCATTTCTCTGAGCAGTCTTCTGTTAGCAGTCACAGTGAGGCAGTCTGAATACAGGAATAGCCACTTACTCTAAAGGAGTCCCTAGACAAAATACTTGTCTCCACACCAGTTTCCTGTTTGAAAATGATAGGATGCCGCCCATCTCACAGGACTCTTGTGGGCCGCACACTGAAGTCAGTGCTACAGTGTGTCCACGGTGGTGTTTGTGTCACCAATAGCCTCTACGGAAATGCACCTACCCAAACGTGCTTACAAAATGCAGGAGACAGCTGAGCAGCATTAACTGCCTCCAAGGAACCCCCTGCCAGCCTTAGAAGTTGTCCCACCTTGGACACAGTCAACACAGGCTTTGGGGCGAGGGCTGGATTGACTGAACCAATGGTCCAGGTTTGAGCCGTTGCCTCATGATGTGACCGTGACAGCTGCAAGATGCCAAGGCCCTCAAAGTTTCTGCTGACCAGTTCTCCAGGGGCATGACCGAAGGGGATGAGGTACTATCTTCACCATGCAACCACTTGGAGGCGAGTTCCCAGGTCACCAGCCAGGTGAGAACTGGTGACCCAAGGATTTCCCTCAGCCCAGGTAGGTGGCTCCAGCTACCACAATGCGAAGAAGTCAGCTCCAAGCTGCCATCCCCTCTGTGTCCTCCCCTCCTGCTGCTTTCCATGCCCACCCCCTTTCTGGTGCTCTTGGCTTATTGGCCTCAGTGAGTCCCCGCCCTGCAATGGTTAAGAAGGAGCCCCCCCCAAATAAAGAGGAGCCCACCCCTCTGTGTGAGCCCACACACAAAAAGATGACAGGACACGCAGAAAATGGTCCTTTTCTAAATCAATACAATTTCTCAAATTTATTTTTTTCTTAAAGAAGTACTTCTAATCTCTGTCAAAAGGGAGGTGAGGAAAGGTCCTCCCTCCCTTGTAAACACTGAAATACAGATCTGAGAAACCAGGGTCGACACACACAAAAAGTGCATTTTACAAAATATCAACTAAAATATATTTTACATGAATTATGCTTCCACTGAAATTCTACCAGCTGCATTTTCAGGTTCGAAAAAATATTTCCACATCTAAGAGATTTCAAAAGCATTTAAGTTCTGGGCAGTGGACCCCACCTCCCTGGAGGAGGCCTGACCTCCTCCTGCTGGGTGAGGCTGGGCTCCTTAGCAGCCCCCATTCTGCCACCCTCTCCTACTGCCCCACCCTTCTTGACTGATGTCTTCCTCCAAACAGCTTATTCAGTAAGGGACCCAGGTTTCTTCCCTTGGGGTTTGAGATTGGGCTTCCCATGTGTAAATTCACCTCTGAATGGTCCAGGCCTCACCTGAGCCCAGTGACTAATCAGGAGGAGCCGTCTGCTCAGGGACAGGGCAGGGCTGGGGGATTTCTGGGTGTGCCCTCAGGGTTTGCTTCCACCTCCCTCTCCAGCTCCTGACCAACTGTCCTCACCCAGTGCCACCTCCCCAGCCTGTGGGGTCCGTGTCTGCCCCTCTCTAGGGGAGGGGGACCCAGTGCTGCCCTCCTTGGCTCCTGTCCCCAAGGTGGTACCCTGCAGAACTGCTGAGCACGAGCCCAGCGCCAGGCCCAAGCCACACTCCCTCTCCCCGTCAGGCTCCTCTTTGGTACAAATAGGAAAGAACCAGGCTGCTCCAGCCCTCACAGAGTGCCCCAGGGCCAGGGCCTAGTCCTGGCAAGGACAGCAGGGGGCTGAGCCTCCTAATCTACTCTGGGGAGCAGCATGAGGTGAGAACAGGGCCCCTTGGCAACAGGAACAAACTAAAAATGCAGGTCCTTAGCTCCTAGAGTGAGTGGCTGCAGCTCAGCAGGTCTGTGGACTGATACAGTGTTGATTCTTGCTGGGATGTAAATTAGTGCAATCTACAAAAGACTAGGGAAAGGGGTTTGGGGGGGGGGCTGCAAAGGGAGCCACAGCACTCCTTTGGTTTGATTTCAGGTGGGTGTGGCTTGAAGAGTCATGTGTGAAGTTCTGCAAGAGGTTTCCTAGAACCTCCAAGTGTAAGGCAAGAGGAGAAGTCTTCAATAAATCAGGTAGCAATTTTCCTTGCCCCCTGCCCCCACCCCCTCCCAGCTCCCTTCTGCTCTCCCAGACATGACAAAGCCCATGTTAATCAGTTAACTTCTGGGAAGCCAGACCTGCTGGGTGGCCTTCACCAGGAGGTGGACAGGAAGCTGACTCCCACGAGGGGGCCACACCCATGACTGTGAGTGCTGGTAACTTGTCCCAGCACCAAGGGCTACTGCAAGGGCAAAGGAGGAATGCCAGAGAAAGGCCCCAAGTCCAGGAAGAGAAAGTCAACGTTCTGGGAGCCAGACACTGGCTCTCCAGGCCTCAAAGGAATGGGCTCGGAGCTGTGCTAGAATCTGGGAGAGCCTGGTCCCAGGCTAATGGGGAGGCAGCGGGTCACAGTGGGTGAGGTAAAGCTGGCTCCCATGCCCCCTTGAAGGGCCCAGGGGAGGATAAAGAACGGCATGGTTCCTGAAGGACCTTCCCTCAGTCCCTCCAGGGCCCATGCCCCTCAGGCTTGGCCCAGCCTCAGGGAAGACTGCTTCTTTAGGAGCCTCTGCCCATGGACCCCAGAGAGGCACCCTGGGCCAAGCTGAGGGTTCTGATGCTTTTCTTATACCCTGGCCTCCCCCTTCCCTCCCATGGGGCCCAATCCCACAGGGGCCCCTGCCCTCCCCCACAAGAGAACCACAGGCCAGCCACCTCGAACTCCTGTGGCCCCTTAACCAAGTGCTGTGCTTCAAGCAGTGCCCCCTGCCCTGAGCCCCATTTGCCCGTGGGCAGCCCCAGCATGGATGTGAGGAGGCTACTGGGGGTTCTTGAGGATGCGGCCATGACGGAAGTCATAAACATGGCGGCAAAGAAACACCAGCTCAGGGTCCGTGTCCTCCGGCACTGTGCGGTGTGGCGGGGTGGAGTAGTCCGCAGATGGGGGCACCAGTGCTGTCTTTCGGCTAGGGAGCCCCTCGCCCCGGCGCTTGGCCATGGCACAGAATCTGCAGTGACACACCATTCACAGCTGTCTTAGCAGGAAGACCACCAGTTCCTTCTCCACCCTGCCCAGAGAGCTGGACATCCCCTCCCACCTCTACAAGGGCAGGTGCTGCCTCCACTCCTGTCTTGGGGCTTATGCCCTCTTTGCCAACCACCACTTCATCTTCTTGGTCACTGGGGACCCACACCTACCGAACCTCCCTACCAAACACCTACCAATTCTCCTTGATTTCCTTCTGACAGCAGTACTGTAACCATCCCCACCCCTGAAACTCTGTCCCAATTCACTCTGCCTCAAAAGGGCAACAACTTTATTTTTTTTCCTATAAAAATCAGATGATGGAAGCAGACTGGAAAAAAGTTCTAGGAGGTCAGGTCCAATGAGTCAAATCCCCTTGGGGATCACAGGCAACCCATGAATAGTCTGGGGAGTCTGAGGGGAGAGGCAAGCCAGAGGTACAGGGCGCCACCCACCTGCAGTACTCGGCAAAGGTCAGCACATAGCACTTCTCTTCGATGCAGGCCACGCTGTTCTGGTCTTGATGTCGCGATGCAAAGACTTCATTCTGCAAAGGCTCAAGGGGAGACAGAAGGAGGTTGGCTACCAGGGTGGGAATCACCTAACTCCAAGAGCAAGATGGACATGAACTCTGCTGGGACTCCTGACCCGAAATAGATTAACTCCAGCTAGCGCCCAGGAAGCCAAGGAGCTTCCCTGGAATTTCAGCCTAACTGTTCTCATCAAACAGCCCAGGGCATTCCTCCTAGGTCCTATCCTCAGGAGTAGCCAGGTACCTGCTCCAGCCCCTGACTAACATCAGCCTCCTGACCCCCACCCCAGCCCAGGGGAGAAGAGAAGAACTGGTGCACATCCTCCTCGTTAGAGGAAAAAGGTCCCAACAAGGGGAAAAAGAGCAAAAGGGAGGCCAGTCTGGAGGTGGAGCAACCACATCCAGATGGCATCACCTCTCCAAGCACAGGGCTTGGGAAATACCCAGGTGTGTCAGGAGAGTCTTTCCTCCCCTCCCTCTCACACTGCAGACACTAAAAGTATGCATCCCCTTTCCTGTCACCAGGAGGATGTATATACTTGTTCCCATTCTGGCACCCCCTGCCTTAGGGGCCCCCTTTCTGCCCCGCCTTTCAGGACAAAAGACCCATTGAAACATGAACTGGGCAGTGTTAGGAAAAGAGGCTACAACTCAGGCCCTTCCCCGGGTTCTCTGGTGTCCAAGGTGACAAGTCCAGGGACCAGACCCGCCAGGCTGCTGCCCCATACCATGGTCTCCATGCCCCTGTCCCCCCGCCACCAGGCAGCTCACCTCGTGCATGCTGGGACTACGGCCACCCTGTAAGTGCTCTGGTCTGTAATACCACAAGAGGCTCATCATCAGCTCTCCTGAGGGAAACAGAAGCAATGAGGGCTTGAGCTGGCAACTCCAGAATGACTGAGATGGGCAGGCGGGCTGGCCACCTGCCCTGGAGGCTCATCCAACTTCAAAGCCTGGGCCAATCCTGTGAGCTCCGGCTACACCTATCCCCTGCCTTGGGCCAAGTCTGGTAACTCAGTGGCCGAGAACGCTGTTAGGCGTGGAGGAAGAAGGAGAAAAACGCACTGACAGGTAAGGCAGGATGACGGGTGCCCAGTCCCTGATGTCCAGAAATGTTAATGAGCTGATCCAAGCCAAGCCCAAGGCTGTCTGCAGCCCCGAGCAACAGACAGACGCTGGCTTATAGGGACGCAGACTCCGCTAAGAACACGGGACACTAGTGCCCGGCTGAACTCCAGGCAGGGGGTACCTGATTCGGGGTTCTCCCAGAGGGCAGAGATCTTGGCCACATAAGGTGTGGATGTCTTTCGAGGGCCTGACTTGAGCAGGACAGTGTCCCGGACTCGGATCGTCTCTCCATGCCGCTCCACTGCCTGGTAGCTCTTTCGAATGGCTGGTTCCGGTTCATCCTGAGCAACAAACCAGTGACACAAACAAGGCTTGTGGGGCCACACTTAGCATGGGGAGGGAGTGATGTTGTTTCCCTCTGTGATCTCTTTAGAGCAGTCAAACCACTGAGGACTGTAGACTACAAAAGCGGTAAGTGCTCTGCCCCTCCTCCCTGAGCCTGGCTTTCAGGGGCAGAGTGAGAGAAAGGACGATAAATGAAGCAGAGGTAAGAGAGTGACTTGAAACTTCTGGCGCTGTGTCTGAATACCTCACCCCTGACACCCGGCTTTCGTGCTCCAAGCCCCCAGCACCGGGAGGTCCTCAAGCTTCCTAATGGACAGTCTGAGTTTGACTCTTAAACCACCATGGTAAGTGGCGAAGCCTTAGGCAAATTACTTAATCTACTGCTAAGCCTGTCTTCTCATCTGTGAAATGAGGGTAGTTATAGGACCACAGGGTGCAGTGTACCTCACAAGGCAGTGGCAGTGGGGATGAAAGCGGATAATGCATGCAAAAACTTCACTCAGTTCTGGCCCCAGAAGTGCTCAATACATTTTAGCCGACATTCTTCTCATCATCCCAGACATTCCTGTGTCACTAATTTCCTATGCCTATCCCCATTTCCCCTGTACATACTTATCCAAAAAGTCTCCAGGAAAGTCCTCCACTTTACAATCCAGGACGAAAGGTGAAGACTCATCAGGAGGACTCTCTGAGAGTCAGTGATGGAGACGGCAGCCACAGCTGTGACTGACTGTGTATGCCCTGACTCCCCGAGGCACAGGGCACCGGATCGGGAGGGGTTGGGGGAGCAGGCTGGGCCAGCATGATCACGTCCCCAAGGTAAAACTGAGCTGGAACCCCTTGTCACTTTTCAGAGTGGCCAGGGACAGGGGTGCCTGGGATCCACCTCGCTGCAGGTCCTGTGTCCCTGCCACCACCCTCCCTTCTCCCCATCGGCTGGGAGCTGGCGCTCACCAAGACATAGACGGCCTTCTCACAGGCAGCCCCGACGGGCACCCAGCCATTAGTGCGGCGGCGGCGGCGGCGGCGGGGGCGTGGGCGCTGGACACGAGGCTGCTTGGGGTGGCTGGGCCTGCGGGCGGCCTTGCTCCGCGCAGTGTGCCTACAGCTGGAGCCCGTGCGCAGACCTGACTTGGAGCCACTAGGAGGCTTGGCGCTCTGAGGGCACGCGCGGGCTACTGTCTGGGGCTCCGAGGTGGGTGTCTGAAGATGGGGGACGGGCTCTGCTGCAGGTGGCACGCTGGGCACAGGGCACCCCAGGAGGGGGTGGGCAGGCGAGGCAGGGTGGCCGGCTGCCGGGAGAGGAAATTCCAGCTGGCCCAGGGATCTGCAGCCTTCTGGGAAAATGAGAGAGGGAATCAAGGCAGGTAAGGACAAGCAGTGAATCCCCAGCACCTCTGCTTTCAGAGCCTGAAAGTTGCTCAGTTGTGTCCGACTCTGCGACCCCATGGACTATACAGTCCGTGGAATTCTCCAGGCCAGGATACTGGAGTGGATAGCCTTTCCCTTCTCCAGGGTATCTTCCCAACCCAGGGACTGAACCCAGGTCTCCCGCATTGCGGGCGTATTCTTTACCAACTGAGCTATCAGGGAAGCATGCTTCCATCTTAATTCTAAGTGTGAACCCAAAGGCCAATGCAGTGGCAGGTGGGGTCAGAGGCCCTTAAGGTAGATGATCAGAGACTGCCAAGGGTTTTCCTTGACCTTGGGAGACTGGCCAATAGACATCTCCATCTCCTCTTCTAGCCTGAAAGAAGTAGAATGGGAACAGCACCTCTAGCTCTGACTTAATATTCCTGTTCTAAAGGCCTCCACAGTGCTGGGAGCAGGGGATCTGAAGGCAGATGAGGATGAGTCCCTGATCTGCCACTCGCCAGCTGTGTGACCTCAGGCAAGCCTCTTGACCTCTCAGTGCCTTGCCACAGAAGCAGCAGTTGAGTATCATGTAGTATGTCCTCAGAATTTTTCTATCAACTCATTTCATCCTTACAACAAGGCCATGAAGTGGGTACCACTACTCTCAGTTTACAATTAAGGAAACTGAGACACAGAGCGGTGACTGGTTTGTCACACGATCGATCACGCGGTCGGGGAGAACATTTCAGTCTGGCCACAGAGTCTGTGCTCAATTAACATGCCATATGGCCTCCCACATATAAAGCACCAAGAACAAGCACCTGGCATATGGTGCTTACTGGTGTCCCAGGGAAAAGGGCTATGGGTTAGGTGACTAAACTTAGGGAGTGGTACAGAAGAGAAATAAAAGCCTAAGAAGAAGCCTGTTCTCATTTCTCCAGAGCTCCTACTCACACCAAAACCTGAAACAACCAGTCTGGCCAGAGTCAAGCGGTCTATTAAGTTGTTTTATAGACCCCTTCAAGAAGGGCTGTGGAGGAGAAGGCAGAAAGCCCTGAGAGGGCATGGCCCCTAACTTCACTAGCAGCACAGCAGACGTGCTGGCCAGCATGGCTCTGGTCATGTCATTACCGCCGGGAAGGGAGCCTGGAGAGGCATGTGAAGACACTCCTGCCAGTTTGGGGGCAGAGAGATCACTTAGGGCTGTCTCATCAGCTACAGTATGAGACTCTCAGGTGTCTGATCTTGCCGAGAAGGTACACACCAAAGTCACAGGCCCTAACAGCAGCCTGTCTGTTCTTTGGGTTTGCCCACCTGGTCCACACCTAGCAAGGCGATGCTAAGTCTGAGCATTACTTTTCTTCAAGGCCTGTACGGCCAGGATGAAACTATCCTAAGACAGCTGGCACCACCTACCAGGCCTGGTATCCACCATCCCTCCCATGGATACTGCACTTGGTTGGCAAGCAGATGGTCTGGGTTCCTGGGAAGTAAGGAATTCTAGTTTTCCTCAAGGAAGGCAAAAGGGACATGGGAATAACCTGGCAAAAGTGCTAATTTCAACATCTAACTTGCTACTCAAAGTCTAAGAATGGGTACCCCAGTAGGGTGGCAGGAGAGACTGTCCTTGCCCTTTCTACTATTACAATGCTGCCAACTGCTGAGCCAAGAAACCTCTACAGACAGTGGGGACACAGCAGGGCTGCTGAGAACTAAACATGGACCTCTTTCCTGGGAATTTCCTAGGCTGGTTGCACAAAATCAGGGGAATCCGCCCTTCTTAAAACCACTTGCCTTCCCATGCAGTTCTAGATGCCAAGGCACCCCACCCCAGTCCACAGCCCACTCTCCTGGGACACCGCATCTCAGAGATGCCCTGGCATACCCCACCTCTAGGAAGGCATACCTGCTGCAAAAGGCATTTTGTAGGGGCAGCCGCCACAGGTAGTGCCGATGTGGGTAAGAGACGTGGACAACATTTCACAGATGCTGTAGCCATTCGCTCCAGTATCCTCGTCGGAGCAATAGCGAGAACCCCATGGAGGGTGCTGGAAAGGGGCGCCTGCAGGCACTGAGCTTGGAGCCAAGAGAAGCCCCTCGTTAGGTGCAGCCACTGGGGACAGCTTGCCCTCGGGGAGCATGGGGCAGGAAGAGTAGCCCCCACACTGCAGCCCGTCTTGGCTGCAGTACAGATATAAGTTGCCCAATGCGGTGAGCTCAGGTCGACCATACAGGCCATTGTAGTCAGCAGGGTTGCCAGGCATCGGGAGCGGGGAGAGTTGCGGTGTGGGGAACGACGGCTGGTGCAGTTCCTGCTTGGGGGCAGGTGACTCCTCGCCTGGGCGCCCAGGCTCCGGCTTCAGGGCTGCCTGGCCCCCCATCAGCAGGGGCAGGTGTGGGCGCAGCCCCAAGGGGCTCTCCAGAGCCTTGCTCAGGGGCTGGTAAGGTGGCTGGCTGGCTGGCCCACGAGGAGGGGCAGATGGCCAAGGCTCCTCGGGGCACCGTTGCCAGCTGGGTGGGCCTGCAACCTCCCCAGAGCCAGCCCCCTGTCGGGCCTTGGGATAGTTCTTGCCATTGACCTTGGCCCACTTAGGCCTCAGGCCCTTGGATGCTGGTGGCTCCGCAGAGTGCCCATCTGCTTCAGGGTGGGCACGAGGCGGCCGCAGGGGGAGCTCCCGCTCCTGGCTCAGCTTCAGGAAGGCAGCTGCATTCAGGCTGGCCAGTCTCTTGGGAGTCGGATCACCATCTCTGCGGGCCCCTTCATCCGGTGCTGGCTCTGGAGACAGGTCCCGACTTCCTTCTCCGAGGTTCCCAAGCCGGGGCCGCTTCTTAGAGGAGGCCCAGCCTCCAGCGGCCCGGTCCCGGTCCCGGCTGCGGTGGCTGTCTCCTCCTCGGCTGCGGCGGGTGCCCACCAGGCTGCCGGTCTCCTCCCGCTCCAGTAGCAGGTTATTGAGGGCCTCGGCATTGAGGGAGGCCAGGCGCCGCTTGCGGGGCTGTGAGAGGCCAGTGTCCTCACTGGATGGGGTTGGGCTAGGGGGCTTGGGCAGGTCGGGGGGCAGCTCATCAGCCTCATCTGCGCTCCGTGGACCGGCCACATTCTCCAGGCGGGTCAGCAGCACTTTGCAGGTCTTGGGCTTCTCGGGAACTAACGGGCGCTTCCGCAGTGGGTAGTTCTTGCGGCGCCCTGTAAGATGCTCTGGGCTCTCAGGAGGAGCTGGGTCCACGCCCTCTGCCCGCTCCTCCACATTGCTGCCTTCCATTTGCAGGGGCTCCTGGCGGCCTGTGGGGCCTGAACTCAGCATGGGAAGAGACTTCCTCCGAGTGTGTGTCATGGAGTATCTCCAACCTGCAGGACAGAAGCAGGCAATGAGAGAAGCCTGTCCTGGTCTGCTCTCTCCCCCACTGAAGCCCTTCGAGTACCCGCTGCAATAACTCTGGCCTACCCTCACTGTATTTCCAGCCTGGATTTTCTTAGGACTCCTCTTCCAGAGTGCAAAAGTCTAGTGGGGTCAGGCTACCAGCAGCTGTGCATGTACTGGCTACCTCACTCTCCCCTGAACCAAGCACCTGGGGAGCCTACGGCGCGATGCAAATCCAGAGTCAGAAGACACAAAAGGCTGGGGACAAAATTTGCAGCTGTTTCCACCTGTTTTTCTCCCACTGGATATTCATCACAGGACAGGAAGAGACTCTGAGGACACTGAGGCAGGATAGGGGCTTGGGTGGTGGGAGTCAATCTAGTCCCTCAAAGACATGATCAACCCCTCCCCCTTCTTGGGGCCTCTGAGACTGGCCAAGGAGGATAAGGAGATGGACAGTGAGAAGCTGAGATGAGGAACCTGCCTGCTGGGCTGTGGAAAAGGCCAAGTCTAGTCTATGAGGACACCTGCCTGGCAAGTACAGTGGACGGCCATAACCTGCAAAGCCCCCTGAAGGGTGAAGGCCTGGCTGTGAGGAGCCTGTGAGGGGAGGTATCACCCAGCCCCTGGAGCCAGCCCCACCTTAGTTCAGATTCCAAACAGCCCAGTTCCTGGGGGAGGGATGGCAGGAAGGCTGGGGCCAGCGTTCCCAGGTAGGAGGCCCAAGGACCACGCTCTAGACCTGTGGTGCAGCCTTAGAAGCCCGCCAGCCACCAAGAGCTGGGAAAGAAAGCTCCAAAGGGAAGAACTGATTCAGGGCACAAAGCCACTCAGCCATGTTAGTCCAGCCCTTTTATCAGGACTCCCTCCAGGTAGGCAAGATGCCAGAAAGGGGCAGGAGGGAGGAGAGTATCACAGGAAACCGAGAGCCCCAGAACAATGCCCATGACCAGGCATCACCCCCTAAATGTGCATGGCAGACATCCCTACCTCCAACATACCTGGGGCCCCCTGAGTCTCCTCCTAAGTGAAAAAGGCCAAAGTAGGCTGTGTGCAGGAAGCTGGCATGACATAGGCAATGAAGAACTGAGGGGCGGGGTGGGGGGCTGCCTCCCCAGCCTTTCCCCGGGGGGTGGTCTGTTCGTTCACTACCTATACTCCAACAAAGCAAGGTGATGCCAAGTAAGGTGTCAGACTGGGCTCTGCCCTCGCCAGCATTCTGCGACCCCCCTCCAGCTTTTCAGCTTAATTTCCCTACTGCTATTGTTATTCACTCTCACTCCACCAGAAGAGCAGCCCCTGCATGGCCAGGATTTAACCCTGAAGTCCCAAGCCTGAGGGCTCCCAGGGAATCCAGAGACCTTCCAGTAGCTCCTGTGGCCTTGGGCCAGTGTCTGGGATCACTGGGTCTCTTCTCTCCAGAGATAAGCCAGACTAGCTGAGAAACAGTGCTTCGAAAACCTGGCTGAGGGCAGCGTGGGTTTCCCTCACCCCTGAGAAAGAACTTGGAAAACTGGAAAAGGGAGGCAGCATGCCAGGCATTGCTTTGGCCACGTGCGGGGACCTGCATACCCAGAGACCAGGCCCCAGGCAGGACACAGCCACAGAAGGCAAATCCATTCATTCCTGAAGCACAGACTGCAGTGCTCCTGAAAAATTCCAGGCATCTGCTAGGCTCCCTAAGACTCTTTCTTGCTTCTCATCAGGGGGACCACCCATCCCTGATTGCTCAGCACGCTTATTAGCAATGCCTCATTTCACCTTCAAAAGCATCCGAGGTGCTTACAACCCCAGGTCCTTCCCTCACTGGCAGGGCACCCCTGTGCCGGAGGTGAAGGAGCAAGAACAAGGAGAAGGACATCTGTATTTCCTGGGGAAGTCCGCACCCAGGCCTCCTCCACTCCCAAAAGGCCTGGAGAACAGTGAACAGACCATACAGCTGAGCAGGGGCCAAAGCCCCTCAACAGGCCCCAAGTTACCAGAGCAATCAGCCTGGGAATGGCTGGTGGCCAAGGCTGAGGTCACCTGGCCTTTAAGGACATGGACACCAAGTGCAGAATAAGGAGGGTTAGATGGGAAAGGGAAAGCGAACAGAGGGAGGTGTTTTCAAGTCTGGTCAATGAAGAATTCTTAGCAGACTGAGGAAGGACTTGGTCTGTTCTCCACCCCTAGGTTGGCTGGTAGACCAGCCACATGCATGGACGGCCCAGGGATTCTGGGATACTTGGTCCCACTCAGTCGTTCCCTCTCAACATGAAAGATTAGGAGGGGAGCCTTCCACTTTCCGGAGCTGTCTGGAGAACCTGAGAACTTGTTTCCTGCAGAGGATCTCACTCTTCCATCTCCCTCTCAGCCCTCCAATCCCTCAGGGACACTCACTGTCCCTGAGGCTAACGCTCCAGGGAAGCCTCTAAATCACAGGGTGCAAGTCACATTTCTAAATCAAGCATAAAAGCCTCCTGCGAGCCTCCCCTGAATCTGCCAAATCTCTCACCCGTGGAACAACTCCCAGCTCTCCTGTGGTGCCTAAGGCAGCCATGGCACTCCCCCACAACCCCCCAGGAGAGGCTGGGGTCTCTGCTGCCTACCGCACTCACTCCAGGCTGAAGAGAGTGAGTCATGCTTTGAAGCCAGGTGGACATGTGAGAACTTTGGCAGCAGCTTTTCCCTGGGGTGGGGCTGGGTGGAGGGGGCACCCAGCCTGCCAGGGCCCCTCTAACCTGCCGGAGGGGGTGGCCCAGCTCAATGGGGGAAGATCCCATTGAACCAGGAAAGCTTGGTTTCCCTTCCAGCCCTGTCAAGCCCCCTGCCGTCTGTCTCTCCCATTTACAGACTAGCTCAACCAGGAACTTCCTACCACTGCCAACACACCACCGGGTGCCTAGGTTCTCAGACTACCTTCCTCTTCTTTGGGAAGCCCTGTCCTCCCAGGGACAGGTAGTCTGGGCCCCCTTGGGAGAAGGTTCCTAGGAGAGACTCCCCAAAGCATATTACAGCTTGCCGAGACCATGTCAAGCAAGCTCTCACTGAAGAAAACCAGTCTGACAGCTGCCATGAAGCACAGTGGTTGGCTGGTGGTCCTCAAAGCCAAAGACCCAATCACAAGTTGAATCCAAAATCACAAGTCTGCCTGGCTGGGTGAAGTCATCTCCACAGAAATAGAAAAAGGGGAGTTTGCCCTCAAACTGTAGCAGCACCTTATACCCAGCCTCCACAACCCACTAGGCCAGGTGGAGCACACCCCAAGGTACTGTGTGTGAGAACAGGTTAAGGGCCTGGAGGAGATGCGTCACGGCCAACCAGAGGGGAAAGGAGAAGGTGGGGCTGAATGAGCAGATCAAGTCCGGTTCTCTCCTGCAAGCAGAGGCTGCACTGGGGTGGAAAGTGGCCCTCAGCCCTGCCAGTGGGTCTCCCTAAATTACCTGGCTCTAGACCACACCCCCACCTCACCCTTAAGGGTTCAGGACCCATGCCCTCCTGATGCTCTTCCTGAAACTTCTCTTACCACTGCACTTTAAATTCTGGCTTTTGGGTCTTTTTGGTTTATTACTAATGGGAGGGAGTACTTGGAGGCAGGGGGTGGGGGTCTTAGTTAGGCAAGGGCTGACCAGGTGGCCCCTTGGGTGAGGGTCAAGAAAGGCCCTGCCCCAAGCCACCTCCCTACAATTACACCTAAAGCCATGCAGCTGGCACCGAGCTAAGCACTGCCCACCTCTGCAATCTCTTTTGGAATAATCCCCACCTCTCAAAGGAATAATACTTTTTCATGGACACTGAGTTTCTTGAAGCTTCTATCAGAGAAGAAAAGCAACAAGAGCACAAAGGCAAGCTACTGTTCTTTTAAACTGAGTTGATGTTACTTCATGGAAAAACAGAGAGGTGAAGCTGTCGAAATTCTTGTGATAAAGCCAGATAAAGATGCGGCTGGTATCTCTTGAATCCCCCAGAGCTGGTAAAATGGGAGAAAACAAAGCTTTAAGTCAGGCAGATCTGGATTTAAATGCCAAGTCTGTCCATCATGAATAACTTACTTAACTTTGCTGAACTTCAGATTCCTCATCCCAAAGAGACACATCAGAAGGAACCTTACTTAAGAGTGGTGGTGAGAATGATACTAGTCACCATGCAGGAGCCAAGCAGAGTAGGAATGGGGCAGGCCAACATCCCGGGGATCCCCCTCTTTCAGATCCACAGACAAGGGAGGGCAGCCCAGCTGTGGCCCTCAAATCCCCACACTGGGAGTCCAGAGCCAGCGGGGGTGGTGAGAAATCTGAAAACGCAGCCTGCATCTGACCCCTGCCCTGCACCTGTTCCACTGGAAACACCTGAGAGCCCACCCCAGGGAACACAGCAACGCCACTGCTTTCCCGAGAGGGACCAGTGTGAGGTGAACTGTGAGGGGCTCACTTTACAACGCAGCGAGAGGGCAGGGGCAGAAACTATATCCCACAGACCCTGAACAACAGCTTCAGGCCTCCAAGAAACAAGAAAGGCGAGATCTTCAGAGGCGAAAAACCCAGGGGATGGGGTCAGAGAGTATGCACCGCCTGCTGCCACCATGACTGTGATTTCAGCACAGGCACCCAGAGAGAGAAGTCTTGGCTCTGGCAGCTCAGAGCTCAAGCCCCAGGGTTCTGCCCCCAAGGAGAGAAGGCCTCCCTGGTGCCCATTCAGCCTCACTTGCTGTGGGTACTCAATTCACTCTGCAGTCAGGCTGGGCTCCTACAAACACCTGGGCAGGAAGCGCCGCGGCCGACCAAAGGGAACTGGCCTGACCCGTCTAAATGCGGCTGGTTTTATAGGCTGCCCCGGGGTCTGGTGGCCATCTGAAAAGCTAGGTTCGCCTGCCCTGGAGGCACCAAGCCTATCTCCGGTCTATCAGACCACCTGCTCCTCACACTTCACACTGGGGGGCTCCCAAAAGCCCAGAGAGGTGGGAGCAGTGGTACAGAGAAGGTCCACCCCTACCTGACACAGGGTCCAGTGTGGCAACCAGCCTAGTCCCACAGTCCCAGCGTTGGCTACTCCTGTCCACTCTGACCCTCCCTGTAGGAGCGCCCAGACACACAGGTGTCCAGAAGCTCCAAGAACTTCTGGTTCTGGACACAAAGTCAGATGTCAAGCTCCTGTGTGCTAAGTTGCTTCAGTCACATCCGACTGGTAAAGAACCCGCCTGTCAATGCAAGGTATGTAAGAGACTACGGTTCAATCCATGGGTTGGGAAGATTTCCCTGGAGGAGAGCATGGCAACCCATTCCAGTGTTCTTGCCTGGAGAATCCCATGGGCAGAGAAGCCTGGCAGGCTACAGTCCACAGGGTTGCAAGAGAGTCAGATATGACTGAGCGACTTAGCATGCACACACAGGAATAGGTGGAATCTCCTCTTTCTCACTGGAAACAGTCAGTTCCTAGTCCTTGGGCAAGGCCCCTCCTGCAGGGAGGGGGCTGAGAGTAAGGCAGAGAAGACCTACCCCTTGGATCTAGAAGTCAATCTGTACACACAGCCCCCTGAGCTGGGACAGTGGGCAGAGAGCACTGTATTTTAGTCACACCACAGTGCTCTGCTCTAAGAAACTCAAACCTGACAAATTAGAAGGTAATCACATGCAATACAAAACTAGTCTTTAGAGGCTTTCTTTTAAAGGCACAAGTTCTTGCCAAAGGCGACTTGCCTTCCCCTAGTTTCTTTCAGGTGCCCTGCTCCAGTGCGTACCAGGCAGACCTCTCAGGGCAGGTGTTGGTCTGGCTAAGCCAGAGCGCCCGCCACTCACCCCCGGGCACATGGCACCTCTTGTGACCTTTGCTCATTCGGCCAACATTTTGCTGGCCCCTTGCCACAACTCAGCGAGGTGAGACCCACACAGGGCTGGAAGCCGCTTTATGCTGCCACTAATCCCAAGTGGGCTTTATCAATGAACAGCTTGAACTTCTCGAACCTTGGTTTCCTTATCGATACAGCAGAGTTGTGAGCACCCGGTTAAATAAGAATGGTATACAGCAGGCGATCAACACAAGCTCATTCTTGCCTCCTACATGTCAAGTTATCAGGCTCAGAGCTGAAGAAAAATGCAAAACAGACTGAGAAACTGGAGCTTGCGCCGGTCAGAAGACAGGGGACAAGAGCGTGTGAGAGGGCTGTGGCTGAGTGCTCAGAGCCTGGTGGAGAAAGCTCAGCTCTGAGGCCGCTTCCCAGAGGGCACGCCCGAGCCAGGACTTCCAGCTTCTGCCTGAGGGTCTACTTCATGCCAGGTGTACCAAGCCCAGTGGGAAATGGGTAGCACTCTACAAAATTTGCTTCACAAACATCTGGAAAGGGCAGGAGACAAAGGCAACTTTCCCCAGACTGCCCACCACTGGCTCCATACAGGATTATTCCAGGCTGAGGGATAGTGGAGTTCCGGGCTAAGTCTTCCGCAGACCCTCCCCCCCTCAGACTCCACAGTGCCCAGGCCAGAAGCAAATCTCTCCCTGGGGCAGGACCTATTTGTTCCTGGCAGTGAAAGTGCGGAAAACAGGGCCACTGAGCCTCAAGGCTCAGCAAAAGGCCCACCAGGAGGAAGCCTCAAGGACTGATGCCCTGTTCTCCAAACAGCACAACAGCTAGCTCACCAGCCTGCTCCAGGCACTTGCCCAAGAATGGCAGAGGATATGTGGCTGGTTCAACCACCAGGACACTCCAGGAACCAATAACTTAGATGTCCAAGATGGCTTGCCAAGACCAGAGGTGCTATCTCGTGTCTTGAATGAAGAAACTGGCCAGCCAGGCCAACATGGGAGCTCTGCCCTCGGCCTTCCCAGCGAAGTGCTGACCTCCTGGGGAACAAGACCCAAGACCAGGCCTTTCCAACATTCCGCCAGAGCAAACAGAACCACAGGCAGCCCCTACTAGAGTTACAGGCACCTAACCTGAATATCTCACTAATTAACTAAGTGTTTAGTGCCACTCCCATTATGCAAGCTCTACCGGGACAGGCGGGGTCTGCCTTCCTTACTAGTAAATCTCATCCACAGGGCTTATTAAGAGCTTGTTGAACAAATGAAGATCTGGCTGCCCACCTGCTCCCTTTCATATAACATTTCTACCCTAGACTGATGGCACCACTTGAAGCCCAGGACAAGAAACCCTGACCTCAAAGCTCTCCCTCATCCCCAGGAGTCCACCATGCCTCTTGAGCGTAATCCACAGTTCAATGGGCTTCTTTAGGAATTCTCTCATGTTACACAGCACAGCCTTCCTCCACTACCATCCTTCTCTCTCCCAACCTGCCCAGCTATCTCGGGAGAAGATTTCTCTCATTCCACATCTGACAGTCACCATCGCTCTCATCCCTGCCACTCCCCACCCCCTGGGGGCTGTTATCATCTCATCCTAACAAGGAGAAAACAGAAGCACAGAGAGGTAAGAGAACTTGCCCACACTCACACTCCCGCACCACTGAGGGCAGAGGCAGGGCGGCTGGTGTCAGTCCCCAAGTCCACGCCCCGAACCGCAACACAGGATGGCTGCTGAGTCACAGGCCAACAATCCTGAATGTGCAATTTTGCTTTTCTGAGCTGTTTTAATTATTGGCATTAACACATTATTAGTTTTTCCTGATTTTTCACCACAAAGGAATTGAAAATGTACTACAATTAAATGGCATCCATGTACTGGCCGGGGAACATATACATAATTTTACAAACTTTCTACAGAAGAGTTTGCTCAAAGTTCCTAGTATGTTCTTAGATGCATTTCTAAAACAAACCCATTTTATATCCTTGAAAGGGGTAGGGTCTGCAAAGACAGGTTTTCTTGATTTTACAATAAATCTAGGAAAAGAATCTAGAGTCTCCCCACACATCTAACCACATCTCTTGAATCATATGAAATCTCCAGCACGAACTGCAATGAAGACTGAAATTTGGTCATTACACTCCAATCAGCCATCTTAATATTCAAAGACATATTACCTGACCTCTTGGCTACCTCTTTGGGCTGAATAAATTCAAGTCCTTCCAATTCTCCCTGATGATCATCTCTTACAGTCATTTCATCTATTTTACAATTTTTTCTACACTCTGTCCAAACTGTGTGAACCCCTCCAGGCAAAGAACAGCTCCGCCCCCAATACTGAGACAGGCTTGCCAAACCTGACTGCATCTTCCATTCTGACATACACATCACAATATCCTGGCATCAAGCAGCACCCTAATACCTTTCCTGTGATATCTACAAAGATCCTCTAAAAACTAATAATTCAACTCTAGGGCATTCCCTGGCGGTCCAGCAGTTAAGACGTGATGCTTTCACTGCTGGGCTGGGGTTCAAATCCTGGTTGGAGGACTAAAGTCACATGGCATGGCCAATAATAATACACCTTAGAGTAGGACACGACTGAGCGACTGAACTGAACTGAACTGAAACCATCTGACTAGATGAAAACGTGATTAACAAACTGAGTTTTCTCCAGATACTTTTAGACACGCAGCTGCAGTTGGAGAAGGGCTTAAGCGTGGGCCACCCCTCTCCTCTTCAGGCAGGAAACTGAAAGAGCTGCATCTAAGGAGGGTGAAGGCCTAAACAGTCATTGAAAATGGGAGGGAAATAAGGGTGGTCAGCACCACTCCAGAGGAGACTTGAGGGTCACAAGAGGCAGCAACACACCAAGAAATGTAGACCCTGAGTTTCTGCTTGGCTTGATCCTGTTAACTTAGACGAGTTACTTGTCCTTTTTTTGTCCAGGTAACTTGGTTATTATGGCGCCTCAGAATTAAGTTCCTGTTTCAAACCTCAGGGAGGCTAAGAGAAAAAGCCATTCTTTTACTCCTGATGCTTGCAGAGGATCTCAACGGTAGTATTATTTTTATTACTATTTGGTGGGAGGCTGAGTCAGGTTAATAACCACCCAACTTTGCAGATGTTTCTCACTGGGAAAAATGGAATCTGGATGAAAATCCTTCCTAGGACATGACACAAAGTCCTGGACATGACTTTGCCCTGAGGCCTGCTCACCAAACCCACAATCCTCAGACCCTCAGCTTCTAGACCAAGTTGCCTAGGGCAGGACAGCAATCCCTCCACTGGAACCCCAGGGCCAGGCTAGTGCTCAGCCACTCTGCAAAGCCAGCTCAGTGGAGCGAAGGGCACTTGTCTGGCCCTGAGCAGGCAGCCTGCAGCACCCCCGACTGCTGCTGCTCTTCCTCCCTTCTCCCTATTAGCTGGTTTACTGCTCATTAGTGGCAGAACCAGGAGGTGGGCAGGGGAAACATAAAGGAGTTGAAATTCAAACCAGTCTATTTTACTCCAGTTAGGTGCCTCCCATAAAACCGGGCAGGATTTCATCACCCAGGACCTCCCTGTCCCTTGTTCCGTGGAGGTCGAAGCAGCCTGAAAGTGAAGCGCTGCAGAATCGCAGGACCCCAGGCCCCGGGAGCCTACGCTTCTAATCACTACAGGCTCTTGACTCCATCTTCTCAGGGTGAGCTGGCCCATCAAGGCTGGGGACCCACAGAGCAGAGTGCTGGGGCTGCCCTCTGTGTCCAAGTGCACTCTTCTTGTCCCTCCAAAGTCCCCAGCACAATGGCAAGTTCATAAAGGAAGTGAGTCCTGCCAGACTATGCTAGCAAATTCCCATAAATGCTTGGGCCAGGGTAGTACTGCTTATGTAAAATGCTTCCCCATTGAGAGATGCTGCTTTATTTACATTCCTCACAACCCATTCATAAAACGGAGGCCCTTTAATGTTGGGGCTGTTCGTATAATGCTCCATAAACCCGGCAGCTTCAACTGGCAGCCTTAGTTTGACATAGGCTGCCTCTCAACTTTTTCCCCTTAAGATTTTTTTTCCTCTTTAATGACTCACCTTGCGACAGGGCGCTCAGGCCAGATGTTGCCGGAGCAAGGCCAAGAGGAGTAAGAACAGATAAAAATGAAAACACACAAGTCCTCCTGAGTGCTGGGACAGAGAGGTGGGGAGGAATGAAAATAAATAAATCGAAAATCCCCATAGAACTCCAATGTGAACTACTAATGTTGAAGGTTGAATCCCTTCCAGGTTTACTGAAACTTCCTTTAAGGATGTCAAAATGCTCCCGAACTTAAGCCTCTACAAACCAGAGATGGTGTGGAGGAATTGGTTTTTTTTAACCCCAAAGGAAAAGATAGAAGAAGGCTCTTTCTGGTTTTTAATTTGCATTGTGGATGAATAAAAAGGCAGAAAATTTCTCTGCTTCTTTGTGAAAGTGTTCCATGGGCTGCTGGATTTAACAGGGGCAAGATTTGCTCAGAGTGAAGAAACTCAGATGAACCTCATAAAAGAGGAAGGGCTGTGTTTTAGGACGCACAGAGAAAACAGCCTGAGCAGCTGAGAAGCGAGGCCAGGAGATTCATTCAGAGGTAGCCTGTCTCCTGCCTACTGTAGAAGCAAGGAGGAGAGAACTAGTACGGATTTTTTTTTTTTAATTGACGGGGGAGCGGTCTGCATTGCCATGGCAACTGTGAGGGGTGGCTTTCCCGCTTAGAAGGGAAATGCTGGTCCATTAATCATCAAACTGGGGCACAAAAGGGAGGTTTGGGGGAAAGGGGGTGGATGCAGAATTTATTTTTTTCACTGTTTAGACTCAAACCAGTCACCAGTCCTCTCTCCCATCTCCCCATGGTCCAGGGTTGGTAGTAAACAAAAAATGGAAGTTCTGAGAGAGCTGCGATCATAAGCTGTCCTTTCTGATGGGTCCAGTGTGGGGCTGATTATGCCTCCCATGTCAGCAATGCCCCTATAAACATCTCCTCCAACATCAGTCCCCAAAGCCCCATTCACAGGCCAGACCAGGAATCTTTCTCTTCTGCTCTCAGAACCACGTTTTCTCCCCTATTTACACCCAGGATTGAGAAGAGATAAAACATATGGATTCATTTAGCATGGACAACAAGGAAAATTGCATAAGAGCAGCAAAGCCGGGTGGGGAGAATGGTCTGGTGAGGTAGGAGGAAAACAGGATTACAGCCCTTTTCCAGTTCATGTCTATATGGTGTCATGTGAGCAATCCACAGGACAGACTCTTCACCAGTTGGAAAATCAGAAGCAATCATTTGCTCCCCATGCTAAAGCACCCAAACACGCCCTATGTATGTGCCTTAGGCAGAAAAGGTCGGAAACCACCGAGGACTCCATACTATCTGGAGTTCTGGGGAAACAGAAGGGAAGGTTTCCCCTCTGCTCCCACTCAACTAAGCAGTCAACTGCTTTTATTCATTCAATAAATACCACGTGCACAGCACTGTATCACAAATCCTGGAATACTCACACACACACACACAGGTTTAACACTCATACTATCCTTATCCTTAAGAACTTCCAACAGACAAAAGCACTCAAGAGGACGCCATGTTATAAAACCCAGGGTCACAATCTCAGAGGCAAGCAACATTGGCCTGGAGTGGTCTGAAATGAAGAATGAGTAGGGTTCAGGCAGGAGAAGAAGGCGGCAAGGGACTCTTAACTGGGGACAATTGGGGAAATCAAGAGGAGCAAAGATGCAGGGTGATAAACCTGCTCAGCACATCAGGGCTAGGGGAAAGCCTTAAGGGACACTGTCCAGGATGAGACTGCAGGAAACGGGGAGTCACTGTAAGTTTGTGGGTAGGGGAGTGACATAGGGGAAGGAGTGCTTTATGAAGAATGATCTAGAAGCTGTGTACGGAAAAGGATCAGAAGGGCCAGTGCAAACAGGAGGGAAAGGAGGGCCATGACAACATAGGCCTGACATGGGAACAGCAGGGCAACAGAAAGGAAGAAAGAAAGGGAGATAGAAAGGAGAGAAACTCTTCACTAGCTAAACTCCACACAGCAAACGCTTAACTACTTGATGTGACTTGCAAGAGTCTCCTGCCAGGTGAGAGCCAAAGTGGAAACCATTGTTTTGGTCATTCTCCTCTCTGTTCTGGTGGCCAGACCAGGTCATCCCCTTCTGATGCCCCCAAAAGATCACACACACACTAGGTAGCCCGGCAGAAGACACAAAGACCTTGAGATGCTTCATCATCCTCTGGATCTTAGACATACAATTAAATTCTCTCAGAAAAAACTTTAAGTCTCCTGCATGAGGTAATACCTCCCTTTCTTTCCCACAAGCCTCAACTCCACCCAGGCTGGGGTCTAGATCCTCCTGGGAAGAGGGACCTGGGAAGAGGGACCGAGGGTGGCCATGAATTAACTCCATGCTCAGACTAAGCAGGGGTGACAAGCTGCTTTCCCAAAGAGGGATTACACTCAACCACAGCTGGGAGCAGCTCATCATCAAAACCTTCCCAGGGTGGGACCCGGATTTTTAACAGAAGTCTACACTCTAAACACCCTGAGTCTGTTTTTGTGGTCCCAACTCTTCCATTAAGTATGGTATCATAGGAGAGAGCATGGGAGCTCTGAGTGGGTTTTTACAACTGAAAAAACAACACCTAGCTTGGTCACTGGTGGGGTAAGAGGGGCTCACGGCTTAAGCCAAGGTTCCCAAATGTCCTCTAGTTGGTCAAGGACAGTGGTGTTCCTCCAGAACACACGGTCTCTCTGGGGCCCTTTTCTCTCTTTTTCAGAAGGCACGGGGGTGGAAAGGGTGGGAGGAAAGTCTCTCAGGGGATAGGAAACCTTTTTAACTTAATCATTAAAAATTCTTGCCTCAACTCAGCTTCTCCTTTCTCTCTGTACCTTCTTTGGTTAAAGAAAAGTGCTGAAGACGGTTGTCCTGGAGCACTTCTGGGAGGTATCTCCTAGTCCCCAGTCCAACTGGTCTTCTGCCCTCTTAAGACTAGTGACAACAAGAGACTGGGAGATGTCCCAGGTGGGATTAACCTTTTGGGCAGACTCTTCTCGCTGAAACACCTCAATCCTGGCAGGCTCGAGAGCTCCTCACCGAACTGTCTCTTGGGCAAGTCCAGCAACCGGGTCGCCACTGGGCAAGCCCACTGCGTGCACACCCCCACCTCTGCCCCACTGGCTCGACCCCACTCTTTCCAGAACAGAAAGTCGATCCGAGACTGGAGTCGTGAGCCAGTGCCGCAGCTCCTCCCGGCGGTCGCCCCGGCCCCCGCAATCCCCGGGGGCAGAGTCCGGCCCGGTCGCCCGCCCCTCGGGGTGGGTGGCTCGGACCCGCTCCCCTCCCCGACGCCACCACCTGCGCCCGCTCCGGCGCCGCCTTTGTCCGGCGCTTCGCCGCCAAGCGGGCCCCTCGGGCCCGACCTGACCCGGCCCCCGGCCCCGGAGAAGAGGCGGCGAGGCGGGCAGGGCAGGGCCAGGCCCGGCCGCGAGCACTGGGTCCCGCTGTCACTTGGAGGCGGTCTGACAACTTCGATCCCCCCGCCCCACCTCGGACTCGGCCGCCGCTCCGCACGGTCCTCGCCGGGCCTCCCGCGGCCCACACTCGCCTCTCGAACCGGTTCCTTTCCTTCTTCGGCGCCTCCCTTCCTCCCAGTCCGATCAGGTCGAGACTATACCACCCCCCGCCCCGGCGTGGCCCCCATCCCCTGCCCCCCAGCCAGCAATAACCGGTCAGCTCCCAGTGCGGGAGGGCGCCCCCCACCCTGTGCGGGAGATCCCGCGGCGCCGCCCCCGGCCGCGGCCCCTTGCCTCGGGGACCGCGATGGGGGGAGGGGGCACGGGGGGGCGGGGGCCTCGCCGCCCGCGCACTCGGAGGCGAGCCGGTTCTGCCGAGGCCAAGAAACGACCGGCGTCCTCCCGCCCTCCGCGGCCCGGGACGCCCGCGCCGCCGCCACCCGGCCAAGCTGCCACCCGGCGGCCGCCACCCACCCCGCCCCCGGCCTGCGAAGCGGGCGGCCCCCGGGGGCTGTCACCTCGAGGCGCTCCGCGCTCCCCGATGGCGGGACCGCGGCGCCGGACCCGGGAGAGAGAGGCGGCGCGAGCAAGCGGGCGACCGCACCTGCTTCGCGTCGTCCGTCCGTCCGTCCCTTCCCGGGCTGGCGGGGGCGGCGGCGCGGCGCGCTCGGTGGGGCGCGCTGACGGGCGACCGGTCCTCTCCCCTTCACTCGTCTGCCTCCCTCGTTCGCTCCCGCCCGCCCGCTCGCCCCTTCCCCCCTCCTCGACCGAGGCCCCTAGCTCACCGGGACGGCGGCGCGGACGGCGCGGCTCTGGGCGCCCGCAGGCCCCGGCCGGGCTGGAATCCGGCGGCTGGAACCCCCCGGGGGCGCTCAATTCCCGGGCTCCACGCTGCTGCGTCAGCGCCTCCTCCTGGGGGCCGGGGCCGGGCGGGCGGAGCGGGGGCCGCAGCCGGGCGGGGCCGTCGGGGGGGGCGGGCGCGCCTGGCCGGGGCGGGCGGACGGCGGGGGCCGGACGGGCGGGGCAGGCAGCCGGACGGGCGGGCGGCGGGGGCCGGGCTCCGGGATCCGCTACGCCGCTCGCGGTTCCCCCACAAACTCCCCGAGAGCTGAGCCTCCGCCGCCCTCCTTCCTGCTTCCTCGTCCCCAGCCAATCAGCAGCGCGCCCCTCTGCCAGCTCCGCCAATCAGCCGCCCCGCCCTGCGCTGGCCCCGCCAGCCAATCCGGCCCTCGGCTCCCCCTCCCAGTCTCCAACCAATCAGAACCGTGGGTCGGTCGTCCCAACGCAGGGGGCAGCACGAGGCGGCCGGGGGAGGCGGTGCGGGGAGTGGTAGGGCCTGGGGGGAGGGGTACGGTGCCAAGGGTGGTGGAGGAAGGTGGTTTTCTTTGCCGGCTTCTTGGATTTTCTCATCTCCGGAACACGAGCCAGTATCCCATGGTGACCCGACCCTGGAGCCCCAATCCCCTAGCTGATACCCCCCACCCCGAAATCTAATCTCACCCCCGCCCTGGCCGTCACCTCTCTACATCCCTCGTCCCCCTTCTCCTCTCCAACACCCTCTGGAGAAAACTGCGGGCCGAGGACCACCCCCACGCTCGCCAGCGGCTGCTGCCCCCAGGGCAAAGCTTCGGGAAGACCGGCTGAAAATCAAACGAGGACAACCCCCCTTTCCTGCAGAAAGGGCCCCAGACTCCAACGAAAGGGCCCCGACTGCTGAGAAGCCCCTCCCGCCCTTGCCTCATCTTTCCGACTTCCCTGCCTGCCACGTCTCCTTTCCTTTCAAGCAAGGTCGGTCCTGGCTTGGTAACCCCTCACCCGCATCTCTTTTTCCTCTTTCTCCCCTTCACCTACCACCCCCCCACCCCAGCTCCTAATTCACCCTTCTCAGAAGCAGAGTGTGGAACCCTCATCCATTTGCAGCCGACAGCAGAGCCTGGTCTGTGAGTCCTTGACACCCACACACCCTCTTCCACCAACGCGGGGAACATCCGAGCTCTCCGGGGGAGGGAGGTGGGGGCGGTCAGCCTGACAGCCCAGGCTGGACTCCCTCCCTCGCGTCCCCAAGCGAGAATGGGACCAAGTGTGGACACTTACTTGGCTTCCCCCTAGTCACCGAATGCTGTGGCTCCGTCTCACACCCACAGACGTGCCTTTCCAAGCCCGAGCACGCTCCGCGGGGTCAGCGGGGTGGGTGGGCACCGCAGGCTGAGGTCACACGGAGGTGTGGGAGTCCCTGGGAGGTGCGGGAAGGGGCTGTGTCTTGGGCACCTTGTAGTGCCAGAGCCGGCAAAAGGCTTCACTTCAGCAAGCACTGGGTGCGCACATAGTAGGTTCTTGAGAAATGCTGAGTCCACCCAGAACAAAGCCTCATTCCCAATTCAGGCGGGGGAGGGGCGCTTTGGGAGGTAAAAGGAGGCGCAGCAAAAAGGGTAGTATCGAGTCACCAGAGCCTGGGAGTAGCCCAGGGAGAGGCTGGGTGGAGGAACACCTCTGACAGAGAGAAGGACCCCCAGTGCTGGGGCTCCTAGGCAAGAGGAGAAACCCAGCCTTGGCGTGTTTCTCCTCCTGCACCACACATTACGCCCAGCTTTCCCTAGACCTTGAAACTCAGCTCTCTATGAAGATCAGGGCGGCCAGCCCCTATGGCTGGGAAATAGAACTCTCAAGACGGTTCTGTCGTCTGTCTGTAGAGCTGTCAATGGGGCCCAGACTGTCTTTGCTGTGTTGGGGAACATGTTTTAAAGGAGGAGGCCACTGAACAGGGTGTGAATGGAAGCTGAAAGCTAAGACAGTGGCACAACCTCTTCTCAAAGGGTCAGGTCCTTCTCAGACAACAGTCCCCTACTTCTGCCTCACACCTTTATGGAAAGCAATGTCTCTAAACCTATAAAAGTAGAACAACACTAAGGGATTTTCCCCCTCTCTGAGCCTCCCAGGACAAAGATTCCTAGCGGTCCCCCCATTACCATCAGGCCAGCCCTACCCCCACATCACAAAATACCCCCTCCCCCTGTCACAGTCTGTCCCTTATAATGACACCCCCACCCCTCATCAGAGCCCGGTGGTAGAGGGTAACAGCAGAAGTGACCGCTGGAACTAAACCACGCCATTCTGGCAGCCTAGAGCCAAGGCAGAAGAGGAGAAGGGACCCCCGTCAGCAGCTCAGCCTATGGAGACCTTGGCTTCATGCCCACTAATGGGCAGAGATCGAGGCCAAGAGGTTCAGAAAAATGTACCTAGTCACAGGGAAGGAGACCCAAGTGGCAGGAAACCCGAGCTCGGCCTAGGAAGTAGTTGCAGGGTGAAGATGGAGGACTGGACTTTTCCCTAACATCTAGGAGTGAAGATCTAATGGCCCTGGGCTGGGGGAGTAGGGAAAGAGTTGTCTTTATTTGGGGCCCTGGTGGGAGGAATAAAAGGGACAAATGATTGGAGAGGAGGCAGAGTGGTCATGAGAGCCCATTCCAGCCTACCTAGCCTGCCCAGCCTGCCCAGCAGCTGGAGGAATTCTACTCTCAGAGCCTCCCCCATGTGGGTGGCTGTCTCCTTTGCCCCGGGAGGCTCTGAGTGAGCTATGGTTTGGAGATAGGCTGGCGAAAGGCATTTGATGTTCCTCCTATGCCAGCCCCCCAGTCTACCTCTGTTCCGCATCTCCTTTGTCAGTGCTTTTCAACAAGCCAGACAAGAAGCCGGGGGCTGCACAACATGCCTGTTCCCCAAGGGACCTTTTGGTCTTCCTTCTCCTTCACCCCACTTCCAGGGACCTCTTCACCTGGGCTTCCTTCCTTTCCAGTCCCAGGTGTGGAAGGGCTCCACCTCTTCCTCTAAACCTTTCCTGAATGAATGCTGCCCCCACCCCATTCCACCAAGGCTGTGTCAAAGCCAGGGGGAACCCTCACCTTTCCTCACCCTGGCACACCCAGCAGCCCAGGGGGTCCCCCACTGAAAAGGATTTGCTGCTTCTTCTGGAGAGAGGACTGGATTCATCAGGTCTCTGGAGCCTGGAGGCAGGGACTCTCCCGGCCCCTTCAGACCCATCACGAAGGGTTAACTGCCTCAGAGCGGGAGAGCAGTGAGAGGGAGATGCGGAGAGGGAAAACATCCAGGGCTGAGAGAAAACACGCTGCACACCCCTCCCCCACCACGTACGACCAGACTGACAGCCGGGACAGACTGGCTGCTCCGTCATCTCCAGTCCAGCCGCCAGGCACCTCCCCCACTGCCCGCCGCAGTCCCTGCAGACCGCCTGCCCTCGGTTCCAACCACCTGGCACCGGGCAAGGCACACCACCGGGGCAGCGTAGTCTTTGCAGTGGTGGCGGTAACCAGTTTCCCTCTCCATTCCACGCCCTGGTCCCATCTTTGCTGAGAGTGGGGCAGCAGCTCCCTTGCATTCCCCCTTCTCCTCCCTCCCCCCGCCCAAGAATGCCTGAACTCTAGGAGTCAGGATTACTAACTGAGCTACCTAGTCCCTCAGCCCCACTGGACAAACTGGAGGTCAAGGTGCCTTGGGGCAGGGATACCAGCACACCATTTAAAAGCGGCCGCAGCACTTGTCCCCCTCCCCCATCATGGGGGGGTGTTGGGAAATAAAGGAAGCTGGACTTTTATAGTCCTTTTTATCTGACCCACTCCCTCTTAAAGGGATCGAAACCCCCTCCTTAAAGGGATCTCCAGAAATTATTTGCCCCCAGGCAAATCCACGTGCTGCCGTCAGTTTGGTCTTTACCTGCTGGGGCCCCTTCCCCTAGGGATAGGGGAAACCGTAGTGCTCTCCCTGTGACTCTGAGCTGGAGGGGCAAAGCCTCCCCCGCGCCGCCAAAGAGCCAGGTGTTGAGTGCCTAGCTAGTTAGAGGACCTCTGTCTCCTCTAATGGCACCCACTGCCACAGGATGAGGGGAAGGTCAAGGTGAGGCAGCGGCCCGTGTGGGCCCAGTCTCTGCACAAGGAACAAGGCGGGGCGGGGGGGCTTCCTGCACCAGACCTTGGGGAACACGTCCATGGCGCGGTGTCCAAAACCCCCATCTGTCCAGTGCTAGTCTCCAGATTGCTGGCCAGGGGAAGTCTGCAGGCTGCCCTCCCGCCCCCCCAAAAGCTGTTTCTTCATTCTCCTTCCTTCTCACAGCTCCCGACTCCCACCCTCTTTAGGGCCCCAGGCCTTCTCTTTGGGGTGCCCTTTCTGCCCCTTATCCAAATTGCCTCCACCAAGGCCCCAACAATTGCAGAGCAACCCCCATTTCAGGTTCTTTCCTGTTCTTGTCGCCGTGTCACCCCCGTGCGCCCTCCAACCCCCCTCCCAGCCAAGGGGGTGGGGGATGGGCAGATCTCGGCTCTTCGGAGCCCAGCCGAGCGGCATCCTCTCCCCACTCCGCTTACTCGGCACCTAGTCCCACCTGGCCCTGGGGGTTCGAGAAGGGTGGATATGAAGGGGGGAGGGGGTTCCGAGGGCACTCCAGACCGAGAGGGAGAGTCGGAAGCAGGCTCCCAATGAAGCCACCCCTCTGCCCCTCCTCCCTTCGCCCGCGGAGGGTCGAGGCTGCCGCCTGAGGGCTCCTCGGGCTCTTAGGATCCGCCTAGGCCCCCACCCGTGCCACTCCCTGGAGGAGAGGCTCCCCCAAGGACCGGAGCTGCGAGCCCTACCCCCCGCACCTCCCGCAGCTGCTGCAGCCTCCGGCTGAGGTCAGGCTCCACCTCCTTTCTCCGGAGGGAGACCGCGAGGGTTGTTTGTTGTTGGGGTGTGAGAGGGAGAAGGTTCGAGATCACCTGGCGCAGTGGGCACCGGCCCCGGCAGCGGGAGAGGGAGCGGGGCTGGGTGGGCTGGGTTCTGCGGGCGCAGGCTGCGGAGGGTCAAGGACTCACCTCACCCACCCCCACCCCGCCGGTTCTGCAAAAGCGGCCCCATCCGTCGTTCTAGTTCTTCCATCTAGCCACCCACTCGCCCTTGCCTCCGCCCAGCTGTCCACCCCATGAGGGATTCTTGAGGGGCCAGATTGCCCCCACAAAGGGCTAGCCCTTGGGTTCCCACGAGTAACTAGACCGATTTTTTTTTCTTCCTGCTCTGGAGAAGCTTTCAGTCGGGGGCTGAAATGTGTTCGGGGTAGAAGGGCAAGTAGACAGAAAACAGCTTGACAATTTCTTGACTGGAACACGCAGTGGCTGCTGAGGAAGCCAAAAAAGAGGTGCCACGGTCTCCCCTGGTGTGGAGCTGGAGTGAGGTGCAAGAACGTTCGAGAAGGGGCTAAGCCGTGAGCAACGTCTTTATGAGGGAGCAGGCATTCTCCACGCAGACCTGCCTTCTGTAGGGGCAAAGTTAAGGACGCCCCAGGCAGGGGTTCTGGCTTGAGCAAAGGCTCAGAGCTGTGAAGTAGGCGGTGAGTCGGAAGTTGAGGCCAGAGAAGCGGCAAGAGCCACGCGGGTTTGTAAGCCCTGCCAGTGGGCTTCCTCCCAAAGCATCGCGCACCGGAGCCTTTTAAAGGGAAGGAAGGTCCTGGTTAGATCTGGGTATGCCAGAGATCTGGAGTAGCAGAGTGGGGTGGGGGTGGGAGTTGGGGTGGTGTGATGTTGTCCCTCTGTTCGCCGCCAGCGCTGGCTTCTCAGAGGGGTGTTTTACCTCGAATTTCCCCGCTCCCTTCCAGGAGCACTGGGAGGAAAAGGTCTGTCCTTGGGGAAGAGTCCTCTCTCAACGCGGCTCCCACCGCCCAGCGCGGGTTCTACCTTCGTCCCCTCCGAGAGGGATGGGGAGTGTCCAATGCCTCCATCTCCTCCCTCACCCCTTCAAAGCAGTCCTGCCATTTCCTGGAGCAGCGGCAGGAGAGAAGTTGGCAACAAGGGAGACCGCCTTTACCCTCCTGCTTGCCACTAGGGACTGGAACTCTCAGGCAGTGGACATTGATGATAAAAACCCTATTGAGCTGGTTTCATCCTCATCCCAATCCCAGGAGACAGGCATGATCTCTGGCACCATGTCACAGATTAGAAAATTGAGGCTTAGAGCAGTTAATGCCTGTCTCACGTAGCACAGGTGAGACTTATACCCCAGTTTACCCGACTTTCAGGTCAGGGTTGGATCCCCTGGCAGCAGACCACAGCACTGCTTTCTATGAGTCTGGAAAACCATGCTGGGCTGTGTGCCTCTTTGGACCAAGACCATTGCTGATTTTGCCAGATAGAGTAGGTCGGGGTGGGAGGTATCAGTGAAGCTTCATGCTATAGCCCTGCACTTTCTAGCCAGCCTTTCCCCATGACATCTGGAATCAAACTTTACAGGGCTTTTCTTTGGAATCTCCAGAAAAGTTTGTTCCTAGATGTCCCTGGGTTTTCTGCCTCTGGAATCCTTATCCTCAGAGTTTCAAGCCTGATTTCCTGGGAGTGTCTTCTGAAGCTCAGGTGAAGTTCTCCCAAAGCTTAGGAACACCTTGCTCCCTAATGTCCTGGACACCCAGGGGCCCCACATTGTCTCCTGCTATGCCTTCCTGACCATCTGCCTCTTTGCCTGGGTCTCAGTGTTGAGACTGTAAGCCTCTGGAAGGCAGGACTGTGGCTTTGACTTCCTCTTTATGGTATCCTGTGTGTCTTGCACACCCTTGGATTCAAGGAAGGATGGCATTCTAGGTTCCTTAGAACCTAGCTCCAGTACAGCCCTTCACCTCTCCCCTTGAACAGATCCACTCGGGGTCCCTGTTTGGCAACCTTTGAGCAGATTTTAGCAGGCAGGAAAGTTCCTTTTGACAAGTTTTTTCTTTCTCACAAGCCTTTCAAAAAAGATTAAAATTAGGAATCAATGCTGAAATGCTTGGAGATTTCAAATAAAAATCCAGATTTACTGTTCCTCTTGGAAAACCAGAAGATCTGGCTACCTTTGGCCCCTATTTCCACTTGCAACAATAGGCTGGTGCCAAGTAACAAATGCCATCTTTACAGGGCAGGTGTGCTCCAGTGTGCGATGGTTCCACCTTGCCCTCTTCTGGCATTTCTGTGTGGCTGCTCCTTGAAGGTTTGCAGGGTGTGATCCTTGCATTGTGACTACAGAGACACAGGCGGGTGTCATGGTCCAGGCCTTTGGGGTGTCTGCCTCCCTGGGCCCTGCTGGGAGAGCCTCATTACATCCCGACAGCCTGTTTCTCATAATACCTTTATTGTTGTTTACTGAGCACACTAAGACCCATGGACCCAGGCTGCAGATGAAAAGATAATTTCAATGTGGTCCAGAGTGTGTGGACTCCTCTGGTGACTACTTTGGAGAACATGGTGTAATGCTTGGCAAATAGTAGGTGCCTAATAATGTTTGATGAGTTATATAGTAAATGGCAACTGAATAAATTAATGGAATGGTTCCAAGAAACGAAATATCTGTGACTATCTGGGTCACTTGGGACCTCAGCTTCCTCAGGGTCACTGCTATCAGATCAGGACACTCGTCCACTCAGACGTCAAATGGGAGTATGTTAAGGGAACCCCACTTATGAGAAACCGGAAGACTGTGAACTGGAAATCCAGGGGTGTACCCACTGTGATCTCTTGAACTCAGACCTGCAGACTCCTGGGACCATGCGAAAACACAGATCTGGAATGGACCATGTCCTCCAAAGCCAGGAGACTTACTGAAGGCGTGGGTAGACACTCAGCATGCATTTCTTTCTTTAACCTTTTTGGTTAATATTATTCTCAACTTTACAAATGAATAAGGACACTGAGACCTGAAGAGTCTTAAGTAACAGCTCAAGAGCACACAGGCTTGGAGTGGTTCCAAACCTATGGTTTTTTAAGTATGGAACTTAGCATAAAGGGTTAACAGAGGTCTCACCCTTTGTGGGTCTAAAACCTTTGCTCTTTTCACATTTCACATAGTGTAGCAATCAAAGTATATGGACTTTTTAAGCCAGACTCCTTGAGTTGGAGTCCTGGCTCTATAGCTTTTTAAAACATGTGAAGTACTTAGAACAGTGCCTGACCCTCAGTGAATCCCCTCAAAGCACTAGCAGTTATGAATCGACTTCATTATTCCCCCATCCTGCCATCTGCCCTGTTTCTGTATTGGTATTGGAATGCAGTCCCGCAACCTCTGTTTGCTCCCCGCCCACCCCCAGCCTCACCCCCTCACCAGCCCCACATGGGGAGCCCCTGCTACATGGTGCCCATGGCTGTATTCTTTCTGCCCAACTGCAGCGTGTCCCACTCTGGCCTCAGGTGGCTGGGTGCCTTTCTGCTGCATCTGGGGGAGGAGCCAGCTGCTTTCCCCATGGCTTTCCCACTTCACCCTCCCAACACCAGAGAAGTCTCCATGATTACAGCCATCTTCTGCATTTGGAAAGATTTTCCATGGCATTGCTGATCACGTCCCCCAAGCCTCCTTCTCCTATAGGCTCCTAGCCACCGCCACGGACCCCTCCCCGCCAGTCTTCTGAAATCTAGAGCATAGGCAGAATCACTGGTGGCTAATTGCCATCTCCCTTTAACTTCAGTGAAGGCACGGGAGCCCAGATCAGCTCCTCCCAGCAGAGACATCTCCTGGAGAGGTCCCCGAACTAAAGTCTGGGCCACAAGGGCAGTGCTGACCAACCACAGCACCACTGATACTTGGCACCAGTGGACCTGGAACGTGATGGCAATTATATCGTGTCTGACTTGGGTAGCCTCCCCTCCACCCAGCAAAGAAGAGTCCCTCTGAAACTGAAGAATCCAGCTGAGTACATGACCCAAGCAAGACTGAGCCAGACAGTAAGTAGCGAGGCAGGTGACAGACTCAGGCATGAGGTCTGACAAGCACTTCCCCTGATTTGGGAATATTATCCTAATTTTTAAACATCTTATGAGGGGATTTGCAAAAATCATGATTGGTTATATGGGCAACTCTTCTTTACTGAAATGCATACGGGGAAGTCAGCAACTTTCCTTTTCATTTGTTTCTCCCTGTTGGAGGGTGTTCTGTAGTGACAGATAACATTTTCGGAGAGATTCCATGAGCTAAGTTCTTTATATACTCTCTTCCAATCTTCAGCTAGTCTTATGAAACAGGAAGATATTATTCCCATTTTACTGATGAAGAAACTGAGGCAGAGAGGTTTGCTAGCTTGCCCAGATTCACACAGTTAATAAGCAGCAGAGTCAGGAGTCTGACTTGCCTTGTCACTTTTAATTGTTCCTTCATCTCTTGTTCCTAAAAGCTTTTCCAAACAATTCCCTCTTCTTGTGTTTTCCAAATGTCTGCTAGCAACTAGTTTGAATTTTACACATGAAGCTGCTGTAAGCAACATTCATCTCACTATTAGACTGGGAGGCAAAATGTTGTGAGTGTATTAACATATTTCTTTATAAAAATAATATTCCTTTTGCAAAGCCTTATCAAAAATACCCTTTCCTTGCCCTCCGCACTCATTTTGACACTGAAATAATGTAGTCTTTCAAGGACATCAGATACACCTTAACCAGCTTCCAACTACAGGCAAACCCAGCACTCTCTCAGTGTTTCAGGAACCCGCGAGTCATCCTTGGCACCTCCCTCTCCCTCCTCAGCCACCATCCATATCTAATCCATCACCACAACCTGATTGTCATTTACCTCCACTCCTTGCACCTCCTCCCCACCCCAGCGACAGCAGCCATGGCATCTGCTCAGACCAACCCCATCCCCCCACCCAATCCTGCAGCCTGTTCTCCACGCAGCAGCTGGAGGGATCTTTCCAAACGGATCACATCGCCTCCTTCTCCTGCTTAAACCCTTCTATGGCTCCTGCTAGCTGTCAGGATAAAATCCGAATCTGGAACAGAAAAGTGAGGCTGCTCCAGCTGGGAAGCTCTCTGATCCCTACTCCCACACCTCTTCCAACTGCACCCCTGAACCGGCAATGCTCCCCCGCGCCCAAGCCTTGCAGGGCCACTGAGGGTAAGGCCTGGGGTAAAGACCGTGCCTGCACTGCGTCTTACTGTTTCCCCACGGCTTGGCAGGGTACCTGCACACACTAGTTCTCAGTAGCAGTTACTGAATGATGAATGAATAAATGAATGACTGGCAAAAAAAGCAAGCCTTTGCCTGCGCTGCAGCAGCAGCTCTGCGGTCTGCCTGCTTTGCCAGGTGGTCACAGTGCTGGACTTTCATATCAGCCTAGAAAACTCTCTCCTGTAGCCACACTGAGTGCCAGGCCCGGCTGCTGGCCTTACACTCTCTCCTCCCAGCCCGGTTTCCTGTATCCAGGAGTAACTGTGATGTTACCTTGGCCTCTAAGTTTCCAGCCTATGTGGGTTTTATGATTTGTGTATATTCTTCCTATAAAATTTTCTGATGATTAATTCAATGCTTGGATTACAATACCTGTGGGTTCCACAGGGAAGACTCTTTGAAATCTGGAGACAAAAACGTTACAGTGCTGGCTTTGGCAGTCCAGATAGCTTCGCAGAGAAGTTAGAATCGGTGGCGCCAGAATCCTGCTCTTTTAGCTGCTACTAAAAAGATTGGAGAACTCAGTTCTAGTCAAAGCATTGGGATTCCCCTGCCCTCTTCTGCTCCTCCCCCTGTAAGTCCACTCTGGATGTCTTAGTTAAATGTGACTTCATTTAAATGAGCTTGGTGGAGGTTGACAGGAAGAGAGGTGGTCCCCTCCTGCAGCCCCCCAAGGAAGGCATTCATTATGCAAGTATTTAATGGTGGGTACCTCTGTTAAGCCAGGCTCAATGCCGGGGATTCAGCAGCCAACCAGATACATAATATTTGGATGAGCAGTGCTCATGCTGCGTCTTAAGGAATGGATAACAGTAGAACCGATTGCGGGGGGCTTCCCTGGTGGTCCAGTGGTTAAGAGTCTGCCTGCCAGTCTGAGGGACACAGGTTTGATCCCTGGACTGGGACTGCCCCCCGTGCTGTGAAGCAGCTAAACCAGTGTGCTGTAACTACTGAAGCCAACGTGCCGAGAGCCTGTGCTTTGCAACAAGAGATGCCACTGCAATGAGAAACCTGAGCAGTGCAGCTAGGGAATAGCACCTGCTCGCCGCAACTGGAGAAAGCCCGCAAGCAGCAACGAAGAGTGCTGCCAAAAATAATAATAATAAAATAAAATATACTTTGAAAAAGAACTAATTGGGTTGATTAAGCGCTTATCAGTGTTTTCACATCTATCTCCCCAAGTAGACTGCAAACTCCTTTGGCCCCATAACTGTTCCTTGCCTTTGAATCCTGGCACCCCTAAATGAAGGTTGTTTTTCATTGACCTGGAGATTGGGGGGATGGAGAGGTGGATCACTCAAGTGTTCTGAGCCTGGGGTGCCAGGCTGGAGGGCAGGACGAGACTGGATAAGCTGGTCCATCCACCATCAGATGCTGGGACTGGGTAGTGGACCCCAGGAAACCTTTGCAAGACTTTGAGGCGCAGAGTGATGGAGTTTCCATGAGGTTGCAGGGAAATGAGTTGACTGACTTTTCCTGGTGATTGGGGCAGGCTGGGGTGGCAGGGAGTGGTGGGAAGGGGCAGATCAGAGAATCTAGTGGGGAAGAAAAATGGCTGAGCCACTTGGGGCTCCCATCCTCAGAGCAGAGGGGACATGGAAGTTTAAGGAATACAGAATATGGGATACTTTTAAAAAAATTATTATTTCTTTGGCTGTGCCTAGCCATAGTTCCAGCACATGGGATCTTTAGAGTTGCAGCATGCAAACTCTTGGTTGTGGCATGTGGGATCCAGTTCCCTGACCAGGGATTGAACTCAGGCCCTCTGCCTTGCAAGCACAGAGTCTTAGCCACTGAGCTAGCAGGGAAGTCCCAAATATGGGATACTCTGAGGCACTTCCAGGGCATTTTCAGGGCTCAGGAGTCCAGGATATGAGTCTCTAGTCCGCTTGGAAGTTTGGATGATCAGGTGGGGAGGGCCAACAAATTGCAGCATGAAACTCTGAAAGGACCCTAGGAATCAGTGAATGGAGCTTAGGGGTATGTGTGGCAGGGTTTCAAGCACCCGGGCATCCTGCATAGGAGAAGACAAGAGAGGTCCCAGTTGCTTTGCAGTAAGGACCTCATTTTCTTTCTCTCTCGAGCCAGGAAGCCTCCCAGGAAAGGAAGGTGTGCGGGCAGGTGGAGATCCCAACGGCCCTCTTCTCAGCCTTGCAGGACCTACCACAAGGTGTACTGTGCCCAGAGGCACCCAGGAGGTGGCGGCAGGGAGAGGTGTTGAGAGGGGCCAGCTCTTGCTGGATCTACATATCTAGGTGGTGATTCTTTAACTGAAACTGTTAACTGCTAGCTCTGGACCTTGGAAGTAGTCTCAGCATTGGAGAGCAGATCCCCGCTCTCCCCAGCCAGTACAGTCATACAAAATTCACATCCCTGCAGTCTTCATGAACAATCTTGCAATGGCCCCAACCCCACCCTTCCACTCTGGGCCAACAGCAGGAGTCTGGAAAGAAAGGGCTGGGTAGGCTGTAGGCCAGTTAGGAAGGATGTAAGGTCTCACATCCCTAGCCTCTTCTCATTTCAGATTCCTCCTCCCCTAATTTTAGATCTTAATTCATCTTACAATACATTGAAGTAAATCATTTTACTTTAGCAAGTAAAAGGACCTACCATATACCCAACCTTGCCCAACCTGGCAGCATCAGGCAAGGTACACAGGTATGGACAGAAACTTTGCTATTCTGTTCCCATAAATAGAACCAGCATTTGGGGTGGGTCCTCAGTTGCCCTGAAAATACTCAGCTTTGCAGAGGCTGCCTCATGAAACCCAGGCAGATACATCCCACAGACTCTCAAGGCAGGCCAGGCAGGGGGCCCCCATTGCAGGGCTTATCTCCCTTGGGCAGCTGCCAGCTCATGCTCCTTGCCTCCATTCCTGTGGCATGTCTAACAGCCTGTCTCTTGGTGAGTGCAGCCATGTGCATGTCTGTATTTGTGCATGCGTGTTTGCCCAGTGGGCACAGGGCATGGGTGTGTTTGGATGGAGATGGGCCTATCTCTGGGGCTCCCTGCATGGCCCTACTTTTCTCTCCTTTCGTCCCTCGGTCTACTGCTGGTGAGGGAAGCCCTCTGTACTTCTTCCATTGAGCCGCTGTCCTCAGCAGAGGGAAGATATTGCCTGTGCTGAGATATCCCTGAGCCCGGAATATCGTTCCTCTCTCCAAGACAACTCCCACTTACCTGTTTAGCCTGTACTCTTCCATGTCTTCCAGGGTAAAGCTGCATCAGGCTGCTTGGCAGAGTAAGTGGAAACAAAACTGTCCTTCTCTGAGGCTGGTCTGTGCTAATTCAGTGCTGGTCCAGGGCATGGTTCTCAGCTTGTCCATAAAGGTTTGTTGACTATGGCTTATAGGCCTGGGCAGGAAAGCTGTGATGCACACTCTTTTGTTATCTGACTATTCCTTTTGTTGAAAAGAAGCTCATGGTATTGGCCATGGGGCTGGTGTGCCACCTCTACCTTGGGTCACTTCTGGTGGCATCAGTGTAAAAAATATAGGCACACAACAGCTTTGGAAAACAATTTGGAATTACCTAATAAAGGTGATCACATATACCTACAACATAGAAATCCCATTCCTGGGAATGTACCTGGAGACTTGCACACGTAAACCGGGAGACACATACAGAATATTTTAGAATAGCCCCAAACTGGAACCCACCCAAATGTCCATCAACACAAGAATGGATAATTAAATTGTAGTATTTTCACACAATGGAATATGATACAGGGCAAAAGTGACCAAATTAAAGCTCCACTCATTAACGGGAATGAATCTTTAAAAACTACACAATGATGAGCCAGAGAAGCAAGACAGACGAATATATTTAGCATGAGTCCCATTGCACAAAGCTTAAACAGATGATCAAAATAATACTGTTAAGGGAGACACACAGAAGCAGGAAATCATAAAGAAAAGTGAGGCGAAGACTGTCACTAAATTCAGGATTGTGAGGCACACAGGCTCCTAAAATATTTGGAATGTTCTCTTCATTGGCCTGGGTGCTGGGTACAGAGGAGTTTATTGTTGTTTTTCACACTGCATACATACATGTCATATACTTTTTTCTCTATATATCCAATACTGTATGTTTTATTTAAGAAAATAAAAGGATGGTGTATGCCCTGACTCTGCCATCTTTTCATATCCAATCTCTACGCATGTCTTCAGCTGGCAGAGAGAGGGCCAGGGTCCCTCATCACAGTTCCTTTCTGTTTTTGGGGGGGTCAGAGGACTATGGGAGGTGAGGGCCTTCCCTCTGCAGCTGGGCCCTGCTACTCCAGAGTGGGAAGGCCTGGGGGAAGCAGGGCCAGGCAAGGCCGGCTGGCTCTGCTGTCTCTGCCAACTCTGGGGATTAGGCCAGGGCTCTGGCCCACCTGTTGTTTCACTCATTCAGCATGAACATAGCCTCTGAGCACTTACTGTGAGTCCTGGGTGCTGTTGGAAGGGTTCAGATAAGTGAGAAATGGTCTTCGACCTCAAAGATCTGTACTATATACAGAGGTAAACACATATACAAATAACTATGGTATCAATAAGCCACTCCAGTGTTCTTGCCTGGAGAATCCCAGGGACGGCAGGGCCTGGTGGGCTGCTGTCTATGGGGTCGCACAGAGTCGGACACGACTGACGCAACTTAGCAGCAGCAGCAGCATGGTATCAATCCAGGCAAAATGTGAGCTAAGTATCACATGATCGCTCATTTACACTTTCAATAAACGTTTGTTGAACACCTATTATGTGCCAGAAACTGTGCTGGATAGTGAACATAAAAAGGCAGTTCAGTCAAAACCCTGACCCTTAAGTTCTTAGTCTAACGCATGGGAACAGACACAGAGGAGATAAATACGACAGTGGGGAAAGCCCCTGATGTAGAGATTCCCAGGAGAAGCAGGAAGAGGACCCATTCAGGATGGGTGAGATGGGGACAGAGGACTGGGAAAGGTTGGAGAAGGGAGGATTTCCTGAAGGAGACAGTCCCTGAACTGAAGCTTCAGGGATAAGGAAACAAGACCAAGATGAAGGGCTAGGACATCCTCCGCAGAGGGATAAGCTGGAGCAAAGGTACAGGGTAACAGTGTCAGGAGGACTGTTTCCAACCAGAACACAAGTACTCAGCGAGGGTGGGAGAGGAGCAGCTGGAAGGGATGGCCAAGGCAGATCAGGGTCGCATTTGCCTTGCAAACCTTAGATCTTATAAGTGCTGGGAGCCACTGGAGGCTTTAGGGGGGCTTGATAGTTACCCTAGCCCAATACAGAGAAAGGGCTGACGTGTGTGGATTGGAAGAACATAGGCAAGTTGTCAGGTTGTTGCGGATCAAAGAACTATTCTGACAGGCTAGCTGTGTCTGAGAGTGGGTGGTGGGTGCAGGAGAGGCCATTTTCAGGAACAGCTCCTTGCCAGAGTGACCAGGTGCGTCACACAGGGTTCCCCTCTGGGACTACTGTGGGCAGAGGCAGGGACAGCCAGAAATGTGGATGGGGCTTTGAACCATCTGATCCCAGGGCCTCACATGCTGGCCTGTGGACATGAGACATGTAGTGAACTTCTTATAAATCAAACGTGTGCACTTTAAAGATCTATCTGCATTTAAACCAGTAAAGTAGCCATATCACTTAAAAGCATGAAGTGAATTACCAACCGAAAGCTCTTAAAGATTGAAAGGGAGTTTCACCGTGGAACTGGGTGGAGGGGAAGGTTTGCAGTTTATGTTTCTTTAAATTATCATAGTTCAGAAACCATTCACATAAAACAAATACCCCCAACCCCCGCCCAAACCGGCCTTTGTTCTGAATTTATGTTCTTTTTAAATTATTGATAAAAAGTGGGCTTTCTTGTATGAAGCAATACAAGATAGAGAATAGCCGGCTGTCATTGAGCCCTTATGCATCTTGAAGTACGAGTCTGGGAGCCGCCAGTCGCAAGCACCCTACAGTTGTGGCGGGCGGCCGACAGGGGTCAGAAGAGCTCCATGCAGGGCTGGCGGAGCCGCGCCCGAGCCCGAGCTCGCGAGCCCGAGCCGAGCTCCGCGGTGCGCGCGACGCCTCGGGGGAGACGGTCTGGCAGAGGGAGGTCCCTGGACCCTGGACCTGCCCTAGGCTGGGGTTCTCGACTGAGGGTCCCGGGTCTCGGTTCCGTCAGGCGGACGTGGACTGGGCGTCGTCCCAATTCAAAAAGAGGCGCTCCTTCTCAGTCCCCCACGCTTGGCTGACACCAGCCTTGGCTCCACTTCTGGGCGTAGCCGGTTCACCTACGATTTCTTCGCCTACTGGTGGGCAACTCACCCATCTTCCGGAAGCGGGCTCGGCGCCAGCTTTGTGTCTTGCACCGGGTTGTGATGATCAAGGAGTTAGTATGTCAAAATGAGACTTGAAATATTTATATAGGTGAAGAAGTGTCATTACCGGGTTATATGAGTTTGGGACTCAGACCGCTGGAGGCGTGTCCTCTAGGCCCCAGCTCAGCTGTTCTAAAAGGTTGCCTGTACCTCCTCATTATCCCTGGAGGTGTGATTAGGTCTGGGGCCCATATAGGAATCTGATTTTTTTTTTTTTTTTTACAGGTTGCCAAGTTCTGATAAAGGGTGTGCCCAGACCACACTTGGAAAACCATTCCCTTAACTTCTGTTGCCATCAGGACAGGCAAGTAGGAAAACCAAGAATGGGATGGTCATCAGCAGGGGAACTGGGCTGATAGTGACTTGCCTAAAACTGGAGTGGAAGGAGGCAGCCCCAGGAAGGAGTGGTGCTGGCAGCTGGCGCTGCAGAGTTGCACAATGCATGTAATCAACCCCACACTCCAAGAACCGCGTGGCCCCTGCTTTCCCATTGTTCACGACTCAGACTTCACTTTTTTGGCTTTATTTTAAAATATTTTTATTTCACATATAGCATCTGGAAAATCATTGTTCTCCCCACGCTGGAGGCAGAGCTACATTATCCTCACTGACTGGCTGAAATACCCCAATCTGATGTCTTTGGGCTTCCAGCTATACTTTGTTATTTTGAAAAATGTATTATTATTTTTTGTCTGCACCATGCGGCATGTGGGATCTTAATTCTCCAACCAGGGATCAAACTGCATTGCAAGCACACAGTCTTAACCATTGGATTGCCAGGGAAGTCCCCAGTTACATTTGAAGCCCAGCAAGACCACCGTTTTAGCCACATTCATCTCCAACACAGTAGGGAGCAGGGTGGGAAAGTAAAGGGACAGGGCCACAAGCCCCTCAACATAGGACTGGGCTGGGGTTGGCACGGAACTGATAGCACCTGTCACAAGCATCAGGCTGGGAACAGCTCCTGGCTACAGGCCAGGACCGAAAGTCAGAACAGGCGCCGCTGGGCTGCGGACCAAGAAAACCAGGTCTCTTTTAGGGAACTTAGATGGGGTGGGACAACCCAAAACTGTCACACCCTGACTGTGCTCCATCCAAGCAGCCATGCAGTGGGCCTCCAGGCTGGCATTCTCAGAACCCCTATTTCTGCTGATCTGGATTCTAGCTCCAGTTCTGATTTGGGGAAAACCAAATTGTCTTGATCTTTTTAAAAAAACATGAGGATGGTTTCCGGCAATTTATAAGTTTCCTTCTGGCTTCAAGACTCTTTCCACTCTGGGCTCCCTCCTTTCTTTAAAAATCACTGCAAGATCTGGAAAAGGGGGACTGAGTACTCCTCTCTCCTGTGGGTTGATTCCACCCCTGCATCTCCCATCACCAGTGAGCAGGCTGGAAGCAAGACCGGGATCAGCTGCACTCCAAGGACACAGGGCTGGAGCCAGACAGAAGGCAGGAACAAGTAGACTGCTTCTCCCCCAAAACACCAGTTTAGAAGCAGATGGGTTTGCTTCATGATATGTTTAATACAAAATGGCAGCAGCCACTGTGGAGTGGTAACAAATAGCCATAGGGTGTCCAGAGAAATGTGCGCAGGCAGCCTCAGCTGGAGTTGAGCCAGCCAACCCAGGCCTGCTGCCCAGTCAGCTGGGGACTGTCACATGGCCAGGAATGGACAGTGGCACTGGCAGGGGAGTGCTGGAGGCATCGAGCCCGGCCTTCACGAGCATGCAGACCTCTGCCCACTGTGGACTCTGGGTGGCACAGGTGTTCTGAAATGCCTGTTCCTAGAGCTCCTCCCCAGAGTGATGGAATTCCAGCTCTAAAAAACGGGGGACAGAGGAGGCTGCAATGGGAGTGCCCACTCACACACTGCTGAAAGCTAATGCCCCATAGAAACAGGCAGAAACAAAGGCTGGGTTTTGTGGGTACTTTTCCCCATAAAGAAAAGAGACTACCAAGTTCAAATTAATGAACTTGGTAATACTTCTGGTGTACTTGAGCAGAGGGTTCCCTGGCATAGGCTCATCCGAGGAAAAGGTGCCCCTTCTGGGAGAGGAAGCACCAGGCTCGGAAGTTAGAGAGCAAGGGCACAGTCACCAAAGACCCAGAGAAGCCAGCCTGTTTCCCGAGGAGTCCATGTTAAGTCACTGCACACTTCTCTTGGGCCGGTGGGTGGGGCCTGCTGGGAGGAGAGCTGCGGCAGCTGTCCTTCCAGAGAAAGGCCTCAAGGGAAGCGAGGTGAAGGGTCTCGGGGTTAGTGGAAGTCTGCATTGAAAGCTCTGCCGATGACGAGCCGCCTCACTTCACTGGTCCCAGCCCCGATCTCATACAGCTTGGCATCTCTCAGAAAGCGGCCCATGGGAAAGTCGTTGATGTAGCCATTGCCACCTGCAGCCATGGATAGGGCAGAGAAGAAAGACAATGGGAATAGTGATAGGCAGTGGGCAAAGCAAGGGAAGCAAACAAAATCAAGAATCTAGAAATGGGCCAGAAGAGAAATGACTGATCGAAGAGAAGCAGCAAAAGGTGGTGAGAGGGAGGGTGGATGGGGGTGGGGGGGTGGCCGGAAGGCCACTCAGAGTGCTGAGGACGTCAGGCAGAGGCAGGGGCACCACTGGCAAACGTGGAGAAGGGCGGGGGGCAGGAAACTACTGCATAGTACTTATTGGGTGCCAGGCCCAGAGAGGGGAAGTAATCTGCACAAGTCACAAAGCCAGTCAGTGGTAGAGCCAGGATTTGAACCCAGTCATCTGGCCCAAGCCTGCACTCTTAACCACTGTGCAGCAGTGAACTGAGGCTGTTCCACCTCCGAAGTGTCTCCTTTCCCCCATTTCCCAGTGACAGGACCAGGCTGGGGAGATGAGGAGGGCACTGCTGAAGACGATAGCAACTTGTGGCCTCTGGCGGTTTCCCATTTGCTTTTCCATATCCTCCCGGTAACTGTACTAAAAGTACAGTTCAGCTCCAGCACAGGGTGAGGAGTGGAGGGGAGCCTCTTCCTGGGAGAGGCCACAGGCTCTGGGAGTAGGGAGCACTCACCCAAACATTGGATGCCGTCCAGGGCTACCTGTGTGGCACACTCAGCTGAGTAAAGAATCACCCCTGCACAGTCCTGTGGGCGGAGGCTCTGGGTCAGCAGGGTCAGCCAGGACCGAGGAGAGGGGGCCCAACCCCACCCCTGCCCTGGGGCCGGCCCTCACCTTGGCAGTGCAGTGGCCCTCATCACAGGCCTTGGCAACATTGTAGACATACTGACGACAGGCCATGAGACGGGTGTACATATCTGCCATCTTCCCCTGCATCAGCTGTGCCCAAAAGGAGGCCACAGGTCAGTGTCCTGGAGACATGCTCCTCTCAGAATAGTTCCCTTGTCCGCAGTAGCAACCTGACAGCCAGGACTGGGGCCCTCAGGCACAGAGAGGCGATGGGACTTGCCTAGGAGGGCAGACATGGCAGCGGGCCTGGAGTTCAGGCCCGAGAGCTGCCACTGAATCACAGACCTGGTCGTCCACTCTCAGACCATAAAGCATGCATTGGAATGTTACTCCCTCCCCACAACCAACTGGGCTTCACCCTCCAACCCTCCTAGGTTATGCACCTCAAACAAGCAGGGAGGTGACAGGAGACGGATTGCCTGACAGCTTCCAAAGCCAGGTAGCAGGCTAAGGAAACCAGCGCCCCAAGTGTTCAAACTCATTTTTGTTTGTTTTTTTTTTTTGGCCACACCTCAAGGCTTGCCAGATCTTAGTTCCCTGATCCGGGATTGAACCTAGGTCCCCTGCAGTACAGTGCAGAGGACTCAGGGAATTCCCTCAAGCTCATTTTTGGACGAAGAAGAGTAAATGCCCACAGCACATGCCCCATTTGCTCATTTGTTAAAACCTGAAACCAGAGAATGAGTACATCTTCATAAAACCATCCCACTCACCTGGAAGTGGCCGATCTTCTGGCCAAAGGCCTCCCGCATGTGCAGGTAGGGAATAGTGTGGTCGAGGACGGCCTGCATGATCCTGTGAGAAGGAGAGAAACACTGAGGAGGGCTTCGCCGTCATCCCACTGCCGGTTGTGTGTGTGGGTGGGGAATGCTAGTGTGGAAAGGCCTGAGGCGGGTGAGACAAGGAGCTGGCATCCGAGGCAGCAGTAAGGAGCCTGAGGACGCTTGTCACCCCTGCTCAGTCACCGCACTGACTGCCCAGCACTTGTGTCCCTTCCCCGAGACCAGGTGGAGTTGTGGGACCCTGCAGAGATGTAAGCCAAGCATCTTGCTGCTTCAAGTTCTGAGCAACTAGTCAGGACAGCTCCTCAGGTTTTTTGTCTGTCACCTAATGGTATTTACCTTCAGTGTGAAGAAAGCAAATATGACAGGAAAGGTAACTTTTTTGTCTCTGGGAGAGGATGCGCAGCAGCTGGGAGGTGGCCCCCGTGGGCCCCCAAGGGGAAGCTGCAGTGGGGCCACCTATCAAGGAGCTGTGAGAGCCCCTGCCCACCCCTAAGCCTTGCACTCACCCAAGGGGCCCACCAGCCAGCACCAGCCGCTCCAGGTCTAGCCCACTCATCAGCACGTAGACGCCCTTACCTAGGTGGCCCAGGATGTTGGCAGCTGCAGGGAAAAGTGCCGGTCAGAGGGGAGCGGGCAATCCACAGCCTCTTCATTTTTAGAAAAGCTGCTGGGCTTAGTAACAGGGCTCTCTCACAAGCCAGTAGAAAAATATACCCCAGGTTATGTTGAGATGGCTCTGGTCAATACAATCCCCCTCCCTCCCCAGCGAGGTCCACGGACAAAGCTGTCCAGGAGATGGGTCATTTGGAGCTGGTGATGGAAACTGCTGAGCACATCCCTACCCTGGAGGCGAGGACACTGGGTGGCCTGGGGGTTTGTGGGCGGGAAGCTGAGTGAAAAGGGTTGATACCCCAGACCCGTCTTTAACACTAGCAGAGTTTTTTCTTGCCGACAGAGGAGAGTCTACACCGATCGCCCCTCCCTAGATGCACCTTATAACCAAAGTGCCTTCTCTCAGATGGTGGATTGCAGCGGGGAAGGGATGGTTTCTGGCTGAGGCAGAGCCAGCCTAACTGATCAATGATCAAGTCTGTGCACTCCATCTCCTCAGTGCATCGCGGGGCTGCTGGCTCCCCCACAGCATGGCACATTTTCACTTCAGGGCAGAAATACTTGTAGACTGAACTGCCTTTCCTTCACCAAGTCCAGTTCCACCCATTTATTCAGAGGGCTTTTCAGCATCGTTAATGATTACCTCACACTGTCTCCACAGGCAAGTGTACGTATGAGGCAGTCTGAAGGATGCGAGTAGGGGAGGGCAGAGCTTACCTTTCTACCCCAGAGACTGCAATGCCAGCCCCAGGCACGGTGTGTGTCCACACAGGAAACACCACCCACCCCTGCAGCCACAGTCGGGCAAACAGCTGCAGGGGCTCTGGCCGGGAAGGACAGCTGTCCAGCCTGAAACCCACACCTCTGGGCAAGCAGGCCAGGGCACAGTGGCAGGCCTACTGTCTGGCCACATGTGGTTGGTGAGCTAACACTGCTGAGGCTCTCTGACCTAGAGTCAGGCTTTCTCAGCGTGTGATGGGGTCAGGACAGGGCCTCCCTCATTTTCAGAGACTCACCAGGAACCTCGCAGTCTTCGAAGACCAGCTCACAGGTGTTGGAGCCCCTCATCCCTAGCTTGTCCAGCTTCTTGGAGGTGCTGAAGCCCGGCATCCCCTTTATGGGAATAAAAGAAGGTCCTAATTACAGAGCAGCCCCCCAGGGGGCCAAGGAAAGGGAAGACCCCTGGGAAGTATCCATCTTCCCATCCAGTCCCCATCCTTGCCTGATATACCAGTGTTCTACTCACCAGGCCCCTACTCTGTATGTGACTGCCCCATTCCTGGAGAAGCCAGCCCTAACAGCTTACCCCAGCCTCCCTGCTGTTGGCTGCATTTCCCCCAGTTCTCATAGGAGCAGTTTTTTTCCCAGTTAAATGCCTGATCCCCAGGGCCCTTCTGACTCTTCCTGGCTGTGGTTCCCTTCCTCTGGGGAAGTCACTTCTAAGACGCTGCCCCAGCCCACTCAGTTCCTTTGCCCGCCTTGTCCCTCTGCCCTTGCACCTCATAGAGTCCCACCTGGGATCAACTCAACCACCCGTGTGCTTTGCACGCATTAGATCCAGGTCAGGCAGGTGCCCAGCAGAGCGCCGCCCTCCAGAAGGGCACTTCCCTCTCCTCTAGGAGCCACGAGCACCCTGACTCTTCTTGTCTCGGCCACAGCCTTTGGGCTACTCACTTATCTTGTTCTCCAGTCCCTGTCGGACAATCTCCCCGCTCTCCCCACGCAGGGTACTGGAAACCTTTACAACACTCATTCTTGAAACTGTCCACTCACTTCTCCACCCTCCCTGGGGCCCTGGCCTCTTCCTTAGGAACCATTAGGAAGCCGGTTCCTCCACTAACACCGGCCCCCCCAGCCCGCCTTGCTGCTTCTCCCTCAGTTCACCACTGTGCTTTGCTTACTCGCTCTCACACATCTCACTTTCTCTCTCTCCTATTCTGCTTTTCTCTTTACTAAAAAAACGGCTCAGTTCTCTCTAAAAGCCAACTGAAACTGCCAACTTTTCACTCTAACTCCTGCCATCTCCCCTATGCCTCTACTGACAAGACTTGGAAGGTGCAGTCTCTGGTCCCCACCAACATCCTCCTGCCCTCACCCTGCAGGCGGCTCGCTCCAGGTCCACCCCTGACACCCTGATGGCCCTCATCTTTCAGGACATCCAGACAACCTGGCTCTGTGGATGGTTCTGCTGTCCTCGGATTTGACCTCTCCTCCCCGGGCTCCACTTTTCAGCTACCCTCCCTTCAGTCTCTTCTCTTGCCCCGGCCCCGTCCCAGGAGGGAGCCTTGGCAGAGCACACCACATTGATGGTCTATACGATCACTTGAAGGAGGTCATCTCTGGTGCCATCCTCAGCCTCCCACCATAACTCCCCCACATTCACCTTCTCCACAACGAAGGCTGTGATGCCCCGAGAAGCTGGTACAATAGTCACATCAGTCTTGGCGTAGACAACAAGGACATCTGCATCAGGACCATTGGTGATCCAGAACTTGTTGCCATTCAGGACATAATGATCTCCTAAGGAGATTGCGGGAGAAAAATCAATAACCTCAGATATGCAGATGACACCACCCTTATGGCAGAAAGCAAAGAACTAAAGAGCCTCTTGCTGAAAGTGAAAGAAGAGAGTGCAGAAGCTGGCTTAAAACTCAACATTCAAAAAACTAAGATCATGACATCGGGTCCCATCACTTCATGGCAAATAGATGGGGAAACAAATGGAAACAGTGAGAGACTTTATTTTGGGGGCTACAAAATCAGTGCAGATGGTGACTGCAGCCATGAAATTAAGGGACGCTTGCTCCTTGGAAGAAAAGCTATGACCAACTGAGCATATTAAAAAGCAGAGACATTACTTTGCCAACAAAGGTCCGTCTACTCAAAGCTATGGTTTTTCCAGCAGTCATGTATGGATGTGAGAGTTGGACTATAAAGAAAGCTGAGCACCAAAGAATTGATGCTTTTGAACTGGTGGTGTTGGAAAAGACTCTTGAGAATCCCTTGGACTGCAAGGAGATCAAACCAGTCAATCCTAAAGGAAATCAGTCCTGAATATTCATTGGAAGGACTGATGCTGAAGCTGAAACTCCAATACTTTGGTCACCTGAAGCGAAGAACTGACTCATTTGAAAAGACCCTGATTCTGGGAAAGATTGAGGGCAGGAGGAGAAGGGGACGACAGAGGATGAGATGGTTGGATGGCATCACCGACTTGATGGACATGAATTTAAGCAAGCTCCAGGAGTTGGTGATGAACAGGGAAGCATGGCATGCTGCAGTCCATAGGGTTGCAAAGAGTCAGACATAACTGAGCAACTGAACTGAACTGAAGGAGAGGAAGTGGGCTACTTGCACAAGCGGTGTGGGCCTGTCTCAGCCAATCAGTCCACCACCACTTCTGTTGACAAAAAAACTGTCCAGCTGGCAAATGCTTCTGGAAACCCAGCAGAGGCACCTCCAATCAACCTATAGGTCTGTCCCTCTGCCCATTTCAGCTCCCAAATCAAGAGCAGCCTCACCTTTCTTTTCTGCTTTCAACTTCATGGAGACAACATCAGAGCCAGCATTGGGTTCACTCATGGCCAGGGCTCCGATGTATTCACCACTTATCAACTGCAAGAAAAACCCCAAAGGGCCTCATTATGACCTGAAGTACCCAGTAGGGGCTCACTGGAACCACTTCTTGCCTGGTCATGTGACACCACTACAAGTCCTTTCAGATCCGGGTACAGAAGAAGCCCTGTATCCACAAGGCTGAAGCTCTCTTTCCTTTTCCCATCATTCCCTTTGCAAGGGAAGCTAGTCTGAGGTTTCTGTTTCTTAAAGTGCTCAAGTAAATGTTGTTCAGTGACGACTTGGGTGTTCTGGCCCTGTTTATTTTTTTTGACTGAAGCATTTTAAAGCAAATCTCTGACCCCTTCCTAGCCCTAGCAGATTCAGGGCAGCCCGCTACAGAAAGTAAGTCTGACCAGCCCTCCCCAGTGGGAGAGGAGCTTCATGCTGGTGTGTTCCTCCAGCCCCATTTCCTCACCTTGGGGAGGTACTTCTCCTTCTGGGTCTCGTTTCCATTCCGCACAATTTGGTTGATACAGAGGTTGGAGTGGGCTCCGTAACTGAGTCCCACTGCTCCAGACACTCGGGATATCTCCTCCATCACCAGCACGTGTTCCAGGAAGCCCAGGCCAGAACCCCCATACTGAACTGGGGGTGGGGGGTGGGGGGTGCAGGGGAGTGGAAAAGGCAGACAGGGTTAAATGAAGACACTGTCTTAAATGCTGTAGAGGAATACTGTGACAGCACCTATTCCAAGTTCCCTCTAGCAAAGTCCATAGGCTGATGGCTGTGGACCCTGCTTGCAACCTCACAGGACTAGTTTTAATTTTTTCTGCTGCCTCTGATCAACTGAGGTGTGGTTCAGAAAACAGTCACTGCAACTCCTGCTTTATCCCAAACAGAGCTCTTTTTAAAAATGATTTTATTTATTTATTTGGTCACTCCATGCAGTTTTTGGGAACTTAATTCCCCAACCAAGGATTGAACCCAGGCCCTTGGCAGTAAAAGCACCGAGTCCTAACCAGTGGATCACTGGGGAATTCCCTATTTCAGACAGACCTCTTAATGAAAACAAGAAGACCTGAGTATCCACTACTCAGAGAGCTTAAGAAGTACGTAAGTCTAAATTAATTTTCAAGTGGTTACATCATTATTCATGATGTAAAACTTCTACAATCAGCTTAAAATCCCAAGAACTGTCTCCAAGTGGTGAGGGGAGGGTGTAAGGAGAATACTGTGGTCCATCTTTACTCTAATGCCCTGTGAACACAGGCCAGAGCAGGGTGGGCCATCCAGGTTTTGGCTGGTGAAGCTGCAGGCTTATCTCTTTACTGGGCACTGTAAGCCAGGCTGGCCTTTGCATCAGAGGCTAACATCTGAAACAAAGCCTACCAGCTCCTTGCCTTCATCTCCTGGAAACAAGTAGTAAGGCCTATAGGGGACTCTGGACGGGCCAAGGGATAGTCTATTAAATATACCATCTGGCCACCTCACATGGAGGCTCAGATGGGTGTCCCTCTCCCCAGTCACACCCTAGTCTGCTTCCAAATGAGCTCTTGGGCCAAGCTGTGGGCAGAGGACACATAGGCATCCCCCACAGGGACACACTGCCCTGAGTGGTTCTGCCTTCACACTACTGGTAGGGCAGAACTTAGGGACTAGGGGAGGTAGTGCCTGAGGTATTAAGATCACTGCTCGATCTGGAGTTTTCTAAACTCCCCAGATCGTTTGGGGGAACTTCTTAAGTGTGCAGAGTTTAAGAGTCTGGGTGACTCAAGTGAACCATGCTGACCTAAATCCTCTATCTTCTTAACATCACTGCCTAAAGAAACAAGACAGCTTATTCTTCTCTGGGTGACTTAGTGGGTGCTTTCTCAGGTCCAAGAGGGAGGAGACTCTGGGTTACTTTGAGTAAGACCTCTCCTCTCCTTTCCTTTTTCTTTGGGGAATGTGTTAAAGGGCATGCCTCTATTGTTAAAGGGCAAGTTCTCTATTGGGAAAGAATCCACACTCACCAGGGGCTGTGATGCCCAAGACTCCCAGGTTCCCCAGCTGCTTCCAAAACTCCTGCCAACAGAACAGAGATGCACAGTGGGTTGTGAGAAGGCAGCCAGTCACAGGTGCTGGGCACCTCTGGAACAAGGAGATGCAAGGGCTTCCCAAAAAAAGGGGCTGCATTCTTAGGGGGCTTTTATTCACCAGAAGACTGTGTGAGTCTTGCCAGGCAACAGTGCAATTCCCAGCCTAGCCCGGCCCAGCTCCCAGACTGCCCCCAACCCTGTCCCTCTCAGTCTGGGCCTCACGACTTACTCGCAGGTTCTTGAACTCATTACTTTGGTCGATCTCCTGGGCCTGGGGGGCTAGATGCTCCTGAAGGAACTTAGCCACGGTCTGACGAAGCTAGAGGGAGAGAGGTGGACGGATGTTGCTAAAAGGGTACACAATTGCCGCTGAGGACAGTGTCTCCACTACTGAGGCCACCTTCAGGGAAACAGGATACAAATAGCCTCAGCAAACAGCTTCAAACTGAGAGGCCTCACTAGGTTAGGCTTCCTTAGAGGTGATCCTCACCTCTCTTTTTAAAGATTATTTTTTAAATGTCACTCCCCTATGTAGATCATTCCATGGGCTTCCATTGTCTTTAAAAGACAAACTCCTTATACATGTATATGTATAACTGAATCACTTTGCCGTACATCTGAAACTAACACAACGCTGTAAATTAACTATACTTCACTTTTTAATTGTTAAAAAAAAAAGACAAACTCCTTCCCCAGGACCAGAAGGCCCTGTGAGGTAAGCCCTGCAGCTCTTCCAGCCTTCCCCAGTACCCTGCTCATCTCCCACTCACTGTGCTCCAGACATGCTCCCTTCAGTTCTTGGCACATGTCAGGCTTTTTTTTTTTTGCCCATTAACTTTTGACTAAAAGGGATAATTCAAAAAGAGATTAGAGCTTGTTCCTTGGAAGGAAAGCTATGACAAACCTAGATAGCATATGTTCATTGGAAGGACTGATGCTGAAGCTGAAGCTCCAATACTTTGGCCACCTGATGCAAGGAACTGACTCATTGGAAAAGCCCCTGATGCTGGGAAAGATTGAAGGCGGGAGGAGAAGGGGACAACAGAGGATGAGATGGTTGGATGGCATCACCGACTCAGTGGACACTGACTCAGAGTAAACTCCAGGAGATGTTGAAGGACGGATAACAACAAAAGAGATTAGAAACTCCTTCCGGCAGGAAATCTTGAGAACTGGGATTGAACACTTCCCACCTGAGGTGATTCAAAGCTTGGTCTGATGCCTAATGCAACTGGATATTTGGCGTTCTTGGCAAGCTTAGGCACTTGCTGAGGACCACAGGAGAACCACATTTCTCGGAAATTCAAGCCAGTGTCCAAGTGAACAAACAGTCTCCTTCCACCAGGAATAACTCTGGTTCTGCTTCATTTGTAACAACTTCTTTCATGTTTTTTTCAGCTTTGTGCTTTGACCCCATAGGTTGAAGAATTATAGCCAGGCTCCCTTGTGCATTTCAACTCCACCCCCAACCCCAAGGTGTGTATTTGAAAAATATTTAATGGTGATGATTAACCAGGTTTGAGAACCACAGCCTTAGACAGTATTGAGGTGTAAGAGGACTTCAGAGAGATTGAGGGCCCTATTGGCAAACGAGGGTAATCCTTTGCCGATTCACCAAAACATCCCTTCATGCTCCCCCCACTCCTGTCTCCCGGGAGTTTTCCTGTTCTCGACTCCTCGCCTAACTTCCGTAACCAGGCCTTGATGCCTCCACAGACGGGAGGCTCGGGCCCGCGGCCGCCCCCGCGCTGGCGCGCTCAGAGCCCCCAGATCATTCATCGCTACTGGGTGAGCGCCAGGCAGAAGAGCACCGGGTGACCACCGACCACGGATAAGGGGTAGAAGGAGGGTGAGCCTCCCTACCTGCTTCTGCTCCTCGTTTAGCCCATTGATTGCATCATCCACGGGCAACAGCGAGTTGGCCCGCTGGGTAATCAGGCCAGCAAGCGACTGCAGCGGCGGCCGCATCCTCCAGCTCGCCACGCGCCGACCCAGTAACCAAGCTGCAGTCGCCATCTCTGCCTTGCCCCTGGAGCTGGAACCCAGGCAGCTGAGAGCCAGCCTGGAGAGCTCCACCAATCCCCGGCTTCGCTGCGGCCACCCAATCGGCGAGGGGGTGGGTCTCCAGCAGCCAATCATCCTCAGCTGCCTGCCGAAGGACAAACTATCAGGCACCAGCCAATCAGGAACAAACCCGGCGAGGTGTGCTTGGTGGGGAAGCCGGATCTGCCGGCTACTTGTCGGGGTTGCGGTTTTTGTTTTTTTTTAAAGTGGAAGAGCAGAAAGAGTCTTTTTGAGTAGAGGATGTAGTATCCCCGCAGCGTTAAAAATACTGCAAGGAGATCCAACCAGTCCATTCTAAAGGAGATCAATCCTGGATGTTCATTGGAGGGACTGATGCTTAAGCTGAAACTGCAGTACTTTGGCCACCTCATGCGACGAGTTGACTCACTGGAAAAGACTCTGATGCTGGGAAAGGTTGGGGGCGGGAGGAGAAGGGGACGAAGGAGAATGAGATGGCTGGATGGCATCACCGACTCTGTGGACATGAGTTTGAGTGAACTCCGGGAGTTGGTGATGGACAGGGAGGCCTGGCGTGCTGTGATTCATGGGGTCGCGGAGAGTCGGACACGACTGAGCGACTGAACTGAACTGAACTGAACTGTGGACATTGTGGGAAAGCAACTGTTAAAACCATAATCAGGAAATTCGCTGAACGTCCCTCAACGCTTCCACTCACCAAGGTTCGACTCCTCTTGGGAGAAATAGGATCTCGCTCGCCAGAGACCCGGGTTTGATCCCTGGGTGGGCAAGGTCCCCTGGAGTAGGGAATGGCAACCCACTCCAGTATTCTTGCCTGAGGAATCCCACGGGCAGAGGAGCCTGGCGGGCTACAGTTCATAGGGTCGCAAAGAGTCGGAGAAGACTGAGCGACTAACACTCACTTTCACTTTTGGCGCTGGTGGGGCCAAAACAGTTAGCCACAATTCAGTTCAGTCCCTCAGTCGTGTCCGACTCTTTGCGACCCCATGAACCGCAGCAAGTCAGGCCTCCCTGTCCGTCACCAACTCCCGGACCCAAACCCATGTCCATTGAATCGGTGATTCCATCCAACCATCTCATTCTCTGTCGTCCCCTTCTCCTCCTGCCCTCAATCTTTCCCAGCATCAGGGCCTTTTCAAATGAATCAGCTCTTCGCATCAGGTGGCAAAAGTATTGGAGTTTCAGTTTCAACATCAGTCCTACCAAGGAACACCCAGGACTGATCTCCTTTAGGATGGACTGGTTGGATCTCCTTGCAGTCCAAGGGACTCTCAAGAGTCTTCTCCAACACCACAGTTCAAAAGCATCAATTCTTGGGCCCTCAGCTTTCTTTATAGTCGAACTCTCACATCCATACACGACCATGGGAAAAACCATAGCCTTGACTACACGGACCTTTATTGGCAAAGTAATCTCTCTGCTTTTTAATATACTATCTAGGTTGGTCATAACTTTCCTTCCAAGGAGTAAGCGTCTTTTAATTTCATGGCTGCAGTCAGCATCTGCAGTGATTTTGGAACCCAGAAAAATAAAGTCAGCCACTGTTTCTCCATCTATTTGCCATAAAATGATGGGACCGGATGCCATGATCTTAGTTTTCTGAATGTTGAGCTTTAAGCCAACTTTTTCAATCTCCTCTTTCACTTTCATCAAGAGGTTCTTTAGTTCTTCTTCACTTTCTGCCCTAACAACCACAACAAAACTGCAAACGGAAAAACACAGAATGCCCGGTGCTTGGCAATACATTGTCAGAGCAAATCTAGGAGAGGAACCCTTGCTCTAGGGTGCACACTGGTTATAACTCAGGAAAATTTGCTTTATTATGTAGCAGAGTTTGACTTTGATAGAATTTTATGGGAAAGGGGTTGTTAAGAAGTTGCTGTCTTCCAAATTAATGTACCTAAGAACAGAAGTCCGGGCTTATTTTTAACAGGGGTAGGGTAGGGGTGGACCCAACTCAGGTTGGGCTGCTCCCCACTGGAAAGAGTTGTGTTGGTTGGAAAGGAAAGATTGCTTTATTCAGAGAGCAATGGGTTGAAGGCAGACTCTTGGCCAAGAACCAACTCTGTGAAGATTCTGTACTAACTGAACGCTTTTAAAGGGAGAGAGCGAGGAAGTTAACTACAGTTATCCATTTGGAACGGTGCCTAAGGTGATGGGGATCAGAGTCTTCCTGATCTTCCACTATGTGCAGACTTTCTTCTCAATGGTTGGTGGTGAGGTAACAGGGTTATTCCAGAAATCTGGTGTTCAGCCTAAAGTTACTATTCTCCACAGGGGTGGCCTTAGTTTCAGCAGAAGAACTCAAAGATATTGTAGGTATATTCCTTGAGGCGGAACCAGTCCCCTGCTTTGTTATTGTACTATAATTTCTTGACTGCTCCTTTGTTTCTGCCGTCCCTCATTTTTCTGTTTAGCAACTGTTTAAACCTGCCCTTTGGCACTCAGAGAAGGTCTAGGAGGCTGAAGCCTCTTTACTACAAACAAGAAACAGGGACACAGAAAGGATTTGTACCCATCACAGGGTCCTAATCTTGGCTTCCTGTCCACCAGTGCCAAATATATGGAGACAGAGTTTGGAGGAAACAGAGAAGAGAGGCTTGTGACTTTATTATTTTTGCCAGGCAAAAGGAAAACACAGCAGACTAGTGCCTCAAGAACTATACTCTCCTTTCTTGGGAATAAGGAGAGATTTTATATCCTCTTGGAGGTCTTGCTTTTTTTTTTTTTTTCTCTAGCAGAGTTTCAAAATGACCACAGCTGGCATCAGACAACTTAGCAACCGATCTTGTGTCCCTGAGATTATTAGCCCATGACCGGCCTGTTTGGCTGTTATGTGCCAAAGGCTGTTCACTCACCTCTGTTTTTGCTGCAACACCACTCCATTTCAGGGAGGCAGAAAGGAAGAATCATGTATGAGGGGAAAGAGGAGAGCAGATAGAGTTCAGTATCTGTCCCTTTGTGTGTGTGTTTAGGGGTGGGGGATGGTGTCAATGCTCCTGAACAATTCATCTCAGGTAGTTTAGTGCCCTGAGTCCAGGAACAGTGTTGCAATCCTGCTACCTAGATATGGAAATTTGACAAGTTTCTTGGCTCTTTTCAGACTTCATTATATATATACATATTTTGGCTGTGCCACATGGCTTCTGGAATCTTAGTTCACAGTTTAAGGGTTGAACCTGTGCCCTTGGCAGTGACAGTGCAGAATCCTAACCACTGGACTGCCAGGGAATTCCCTTTCATTGTCTTTATTTTTAAAATTTATTTATTTTCTATTTTTTCCCTATTTTTTGGCTGCAAGCAGCATGCAAGTTTTAGTTCCCCATCCAGGGAAGGAACCTGTGCCCCCTGCAGTGAAAGCCCAATATGTTAACCACTGGACTGCCAGGCAAGTCTCTCCTTTCATCATTTTTAAATGAAAATAATACCACCCATTGCAAAGAGGAATAAAGGAAATTACATATTTAATAACAATGCTTTTTGATCCTTCTTACAGTACCCCATTAGTCCAAGGTTTCAAACACAGCTAAGACAGAAGCCAGACTCTGTCAGCTTGTCCAGACCAAAATGCTTTTTTCTTCAGCTCACTGCCTTTCATATCAAGCACCATCCCCTACCACGCAGGTGGGGAAGATTTTCAGAATAACCTGATATAGATTGTGGTCAAGTTCTCTACATTTCTGGTGATCTACAGACTCATAATTGTGAAAATCTTCCATGGGTGCCTTCCAGTTTATCTCTTGGAGCCATTCCCTCACTTTACTTGCACTTTCAAGGACTAGTAAATGTACAAGCTGGTGTAAGTTTGAATATCCAGGCTTATAAATTCTTACAATAAGATGAAATTGTTTAGCAACACCCAAGGGATCCTGTGAACAACCTGGAAATTCCTTAGTTAAGGTCTTAAATTCTGTCCTAGTCCAAGGGTGTAAAGGTAAGAGCAGGTTCCCCTCTACATGTAGGTTTCTCCTTAAAGAGGGTGACTGTTACTTTAGGGGTATCTTTGCCCTTTCCCTTAGATTCCACAAGTTCTTCCTTTGAGATTAGAGGTGGAAGAGCAGAGAGATAAGGATAAAAGAGGACACAGAAAAAAAAGGATACAAAAGAACCTAAGAAGAAGAGAAAGGAGGAGAAGCAGTGATGATTTATGAGGTCCTTTCTAATCTAGTCACTGTTTCTGATAATTTCTGATTTGTCTCTCGTAATGAAGCCATTTTATCATTTCCTTCCTTTGAGGCTTCCAGGTGCCAATTGAAATGTCTCCATTCTAGCTGTCTGATCGTAAGCCTGCTTTTTCTAATTTAGTGTGCAAATAAACCAACTTAGGTAAATCAAAAGTGCCCCATTTTAGCCATCTCAGGAACAAATGATTTTTGGTCAGACCTTGCCATTAAGTTACATACTTGCAAGTGTCAGTTTCTTAGGTGTTATACATAAATCCAGCTGAAGTTCCTATAGGTGGCTGCTCATCCAAGAGTTGCTGGGCCCTTGAGGCACAGGTTCCCATTATTGATTTGGTAGTCTGGTTCCGGTGTGAGATACCCTCTGAACAATTTTCTGAGGACAGTGTGGTGGACTGGATGTGCACTAGTTTCCCCAGGAGTTACCCTTGGGTCAGTGCATCTCTGACGCATGTCTCAGTTTCTCCTGGTGACAGTCTTTAGACTGTCATGCATGTTTGGAGCGCTAAGTTATCAGCCTCTGTGGTGCCCCCAGAGGAGCAGTATTTACTTAATGGTCATAGCGGGTTCCTAGTGGGTTCCCATGTAGGACCACTGCACATGGTGAGGATTGGCACATCTGAGGGTAGCCTGTGGCTGATAGGAGCAAAATGTCCCTTTATTCTTCAGAGCTGAAAAACTCTCTCTCATTTCACTAACAAAAAATTTTGTTCAGACCATGTATCAATTTACCCCTTTTTTTCTTTAAGTTGAACTTAAATCAGCCACATATGCTTTCCCTGGATTTCCTCTGCAGATCCCCCTGGGACCCTGCCTAGGAAATGCATGGGTGCCCCTTAAGATGAATAAAAACCAGTCAAAATCAAACTTTCAGGATCATCAGGATACATACATGAGCTCTGGATGTATCAGGAGAACTCACCAGAACACCTGGTGAGAGATGCTGAGAAGCTAGTGAGGCTCAAAATACACATGCTGGTACTGAGTGCCAATTTGAGGTGTCTTCCAGGTATCTTTGATGGGTGTCTCTGGTATCCTGCCCACTACACCAAGTGTATTCAATGAAAAATTAATCAAGAGTCAATCTATGAAAGAAATTTGAGCCAAATTTGAGGACTGTAACACTCAAATTTGGGTTCTGAGAACTGTTCTGCCTGTGAGAAGTCAGTTACATAAACTTTTTGAGACAGAGGGGTCCCCATCCTCCAGGATCTAATGCCTGATGATCTGAGGTAGAGTTGATGTAATTACAATAGAAATAAAGTACATGATCAATGTAATGCACTTGAATCATCCCCAAACCACACCCACCCCGCCCTACTCTGTGAAAAATTGCCTTCCACAAAACTGGTCCCTGGTGCCAAAAACTTTGGGGATCATATCATTAGATGATGTGTTTACACAATCCAGTTTATGCAGTTTACACAATCCAGATCAGCCCACTGTCAGGAACGTTTTAAGCAGTTGTCTTGTTGATGCTGGAGTGTTGCTCTTTGAGGTTGAGCAGGAGTTACCCTTGGGTCAGTGCGGCTCTTCTGCGTGTCTCAGTTTCTCCTGGTGACAGTCTTTAGACTGTCTCGCGTGCTTGGAGCGCTAAGTTATCAGCCTCTGTGGTGCCCCATCCCTGCCAATGGGGAAGGTTTTGCTGATTCAAGATGCAGATACACAACGCACAATAGAGGGGAGAGAGGAAGCTAAAGGGCAGAGAACTTTTTTTTTATATTCAGTTTATTCTTATCTTGGAACTTCTCTGGCAGTCCAGTGGTTGACTCTGAGCTTCCAATGCAGGGGACACAGATTGCCCTGGCCCTGGGAAACTAAGATCCCACATGCTATGTGATTCGGCCAAATATACAATTTTCTTGTCTTGCCATAAAATTTTCTTTCATATAACCTTATCAAAAACTGCTTTGGTAGAGTAGAGACATGAAGCCAGATTACCCATAGGTTAAAGATGAAATCACAATGGAAATTAGAATATGCTTAAAGGAAAGACAAATAATGAAAATAGGACTTGGCAAAACTTGCAAGATTCAACTACCTGGACCTTAGAGGGAAGTTTATAGTTGTCAATGCATATACTGGTAAAGGTAAAAGTTGAAATGGATTTATCTATCCTTCTATTTTAAGAACCTAGAAAAAGAACAGTAAATTATAACCCCAAATATAGATAGAAATTAATAATAAACAATAGAAATTATGAAATAGAGGATAACCAAGAAAATCAACATAAAAATTATAAGCCCTAACAAGACTGATCAATAAAAAAGATAAATTGCAATTTACTAATATTGAGAATAAAAGGGCAGACTGCAGATCCTTTATAGATTCAAAAAACGATATTTTGAGCAATTTGTTCCATTCTATTTAACAGTGATGAAATGGACACATCAATTTATGTGAAGTTCGAGAAAAGAGTACTTATAGAGGGTGATTTCCTGTCAGATTAGTGCTCATCTCTGGAGGGGGCAGTAATTTATCAACCTGTATGCTTAAAGTTGGTACACTTTGTTGAGCCTCATTACATTTTATTTTAAAATTCTAGTGGTGGTGGTGCTTAGTCACTCAGTCATGTCTGACTCTTTGATCTATAGCTGGTGGGATTCTCCAGGCAAGAATCCTGGAGTGGGTAGCCATTCCTTTCTCCTGAGGATCTTCCTGATCCAGGGATCAAACCTGGGTCATCTGCACTGCAGGCAGGTTCTTTACCATCTGAGCCAGGGTAAAATATTCACAAAATTTGCCATATTTAAGTGTATGGTTCAGTGGCATTAAGTACATTCACAATATAGTGCAGCCATCACTACTATCCATTTCCAGAACTTTTTTATCATGCCAAACAAAAACTGTATATGTTAAAAATAACTCCCTCTTCATTTTTCCTCCCTGTCCCTGGTAACCTGTAACCTGAATTTGCCAACTTTAGATATCTTATAAAATCTTTTTTGCCTTTAAGCCAAATCGGAAGGCAAGAGAACAGTGAGTTGATATTTTTTGTTTGTTCGTTTGTTTTGGCTGCGTGGCACAGCTTGTGGGATCCTAGTTTCCGGATCAGGGATAGAACCTGGGCCTGCTGCAGTGGAAGAGCAGAATCTTAAACACTGGACCACCAGGGAATTCCCTTTATTTATTTTTAATGTGGAATATATTTTTTTAAAGTCTTTATTGAAATTATTATAATACTGTTTCTATTTTCTGTTTAGGTTTTTTTGGCCTCGAAGCAAGTGGGATGGAACCCAAATCCGCTGCACTGGAAGGCAAAGTCTTGCACTGGACTGCCAAGAAAGTCCTGGAATGATAAAAAAATTTATTTAATTAAAAAATATTCATTTATTTATTTTGAGACTTTTGACTGTTAATCGAGGGTAGGTAGTAGCTTGGAGGGAATGGAAGTGGGTTCTTTGTTTTTTAAGGTGGTTGTAATTTGAGCCCCAGTTAAAGTTGAGAGTTCCCAATTGAAAGGGAAATTGAGTATTGGAGGCTTGCCAAAACAAGGTAAAATCTGGGAACTAAGAAGAGAGAGCCAGAGACAGAGAAGAGAGAAAAGAGAGTAAGAGGGATATAGAGTACTTCCCTGGTGGCTCAGACGTTAAAGCATCTGCCTCCAATGCGGGAGACCCGGGTTCAATCCCTGGGTCGGGAAGATCTAGCCTGGAGAATCCCATGGGTGGAGAAGCCTGGTAGGCTACAGTCCACGGGATCGCAAAGAGTCGGACACGACTGAGCGACGGAACAGAACTGAGTGAAAGCTAAAGGGCAAGATTAAGATTATCATTTGCCAAGATACATTTTGAGCTTTATCAATAATCATCAGGATTTGAGTACCTCTGCCAGACTTTGGTGCTGGCCATAGTTCACTTTTACAGCAATCCATTGACAGATATTATCTCTACTTAACAGGTAAGGAATTAGACTGAGAGAATTTGCAAAAGACCAGTTTTTAGTGAGCAGGCTGGGATTCCAACCCAGATCTACCTGGCTGGGTATGGGCTGCAAGCTGGTTTTTACATCCTAATTTTATAACCAATTTTTATTCTGTCACTCTCGCTCAAAACCTTTATGTATGTAGATTCATTCCCCCCACACCCATATGCCATCAACTAATACCTGTAGTTTTCTTGTGTTTCAAATTTTTTAAATTAATTTTTATTGGAGCAAGGAGATCCAACCAGTCCGTTCTAAAGGAGATCAATCCTGGGTGTTCATTGGAAGGCCTTATGCTAAAGCTGAAACTCCAATACTTTGGCCACCTCATGTGAAGAGTTGACTCACTGGAAAAGACTCTGATGCTGGGAGGGATTGGAGGCGGGAGGAGAAGGGGACGACAGAGAATGAGATGGCTGGATGGCATCACCGACTCGATGGACATGAGTTTGAGTGAACTCCAGGAGTGGGTGATGGACAGGGAGGCCTGGTATGCAGTGATTCATGGGGTCGAAAAGAGTCGGATACGACTGAGCGACTGAACTGAACTGATAATTGATATACAATGTTGCTAGTTTCTGCTATATAGAAAAGTACATTAGTTATATATGTATATACATATATTCACTCTTTAGATTCTCTTCCCATGTAGGTCATTGCAGAGTACTGAGCAGAGTTCTCTGTGCTAAACAGTAGGTTATTAGTTATTTATTTTATATACAGCAGTGTGTATATGTCAATCCCAATCCCCCAATTTATCCCTCTCCCCACACTTTCTCCCCCTTGGTAACCATCATCTTGTTTTCTACATCTGTGACTCTATTTCTGTTTTATAGACCAATTCATTCATTTTTTTTTTAAGATTCCACATATAAGTGATATATTTGCCTTTCTCTGGTTTAGTTCACTCTGTATAACAATATTTAGGTCCATCCACGTCACTGCAAATGGCATTATTTCATTCTTTTTTATGGCTGAGTAATATTCTATTGTAGATATGTACCACATCCTCTTTATCCATTTCTCCATCAATGATGGACACTTTGGTAGCGTCCACATCTTGGTTGTTGTAAATAGTGCTGAAATGAACATTTGGATCCATATATCTTTTTGAATTATGGTTTTCTCCAGATATATGCCCAGGAGTGGGATTGCTGGATCATGTGGTAGCTCTATTTTTAGTTTTTAAAGGAACCTCCATGCTGTTCTCCATAGTGGTCAAATCTTTCTTTATACCTTTGCTGTCATGGTCCCAATACATTTGACTCCTGTTTTCCTGATGTCTTTGACCCTATTCTCTTAATCCTGCCATCCATTTTTCATACAGTGCTAGATTCATTTTTCTAAACATTCATTATGGTGATTACCTGCTCAAAAGTGTTAGTGATTCATTATTACCTAGATTCATGGTTCCCAGACTGTGATCCATGACACCACTGCGCAGCAAGCTCCCTGGGATGCTATAGAATAAACTTTAGGGGAAATCACAGTGATACATATTAGACAACATGCGAACTACTAGCTTGAAGAAGGCCAACTTCAAGATTAGATCATGCAATATTCCTCTCAGTATCAAACAGGGAAGAAAGGTGGTAGTGTCCAATCTGATTCCAAGGTCTGAGAAGCTAAGGTGCCCAACATCCTGTTAGTAATAACTGCAGTTATTTAAAAATAAAAATACCTTTAGATTTTTGTGTATTCTTTTTTCAAAGATCTATTAAGTTGTTAGGACATTAAGGACTTATTGTTTGGATATAAAAAAATAGAACTTTTACATGTTTATTTTGGCATGTCATAAAATATTGAGATACTAGGAACACTGAACTGAGACGGTTTGGAAACCTTTGACCTGAGTGGAAAAAATCTATACCTCCTGCCTTGGCACTTAAGGTTCTTCAAAACTTCTAGTAACACCATATACCCATAAACATCACATATGGGATATTACAAGTGTTCCCTTAAGCATCAGAACTAATCTCTTATCTTGAACCCTCTGACCAAGCCCAATTAGTGTTCTTACTCAGTTCTTCAAGACTCATCTGGATATTCCCTCAAGTTTTTTTTTTTTTTCAATCTCTCATAGTTTTTTCTCCTTGTAAGTTCCAATTATTCCTTCCTTGGGTTTGACTCGCTAGAACGCTCACAGACTCAGATCTGGTTTATTATAAAAGGATATAACTCAGGAACAACCAGATGGGAGAGAAACACAGGTCAAGGCAGGGGGAAAAGGCATGAAGCTTCAAGGCCTTGTGTGCACTCCTCTCCCCTAATCTCCACATATTCATCAACCTGGGAAGTTCTCAACCCTCTAGCTAGCTTCTCCAAGTATTACTTTTCCATCAACTCCCAGGCTACCTCCTCCATCAAGCCTTCCCCAACCAAACTAACTCAGTTAACTACCATAGCACATAACCATATCACAGGATAATAAAAATTATTGCTTTTGTTATTCATCTTTATGTCACCTGTGCAATGTTTCACTGCGTGTATTGCAAGCATCTTTGAGGTTAAGAATGTCACGTGACATTAAAGTTTCCTATAGCAACTAGCAACGTGGAGGGTGCAAATCACATGGAGTTCAGGTAATGCATGAATTTATTCAGGCTCCAGACCAGAATAAGCACCCACACCTCTCCATATGTACAAAAGGGAGTTGGAGCAGAGGTTAGAGGGCACAGGAGAAAAGACGAAAGTGCACAAATGCTGACTGGTGGTGCAAAGCAGAACTGTGGGGCAAAGGGCCCCTGTGAGTCCAGGCCTTGAGCTAACAGGGTCTGCACATTGGGAAAGATGAGTCATGGAGGAGCTGAGATAGGTTCATTCTTAGGAGTTAACTAGGGAGGCAGGACAAGGAGGTGAGGATCTCACAGCTGAGTTTCCTACCCTTTCTCTCAAGAAGGAAGTAGAACTTTTAAGGGGACCAGAAACTCCCATTACAGATTCACTTGGGTAAATAACCTTTTGGGGCTTCCCTGATGGCTCAGATGGTAAAGAATCTACCTGCAACACAGGAGATCTGGGTTTGATTCCTGGGTCAGGAAGGTCCCCTGGAGAAAGGAATGGCCAGCCACTCCAGTACGCTTGACTGGAGAATTCCATGGACAGAGGAACCTGGTGGGCTACAGCCCATAGTGTCACAAAGAATTGGACACAACTGAGCGACTAACACTTTCACTTTTTTCCTTTCAAATAACCTTTTAAACTATAAACATCCTGAAAATGGTTAAAATATCCAACTCTTCTGTGATTAAACTGGGTTTCTCCCTCAAAATATTTGAGACATAATCAACTGTGTGAATGCAATATGGGCATGAAGGCAAAGAATTTTAACCCTATAAATTAGGGTGGGATGTTACTTGACTTGATTGGGTGCCTCTGGACAGTCCCAGTAATACTGAAGAGTAGGGGGAGTTGGTGAAGAAATTTGGAGGTACAGGGAAAAACAGGAGATGGCTAAAGCCAAAGTCTGTCTAGTTTGACTAAGAAATGAAATATAGGGAATTCCTGGGAGGTCCGGTGGTTAGGGGCTTCCCTGGTGGCTCAGATGTTAAGAATCTGTTTGCAATGTGAGAGACCTGCCTTCAATCACTGGGTTGGGAAGGTACCCTGGAGGAGGGCATGGTAACCCACTCCAGCCTTCTGGCCTGGAGAATCCCATGGACAGAGGAGCCTGGCAGACTATAGTCCATGGGGTCACAAAGAGCTGGACGTGACTGAATGACCAAGCGCACCAGTGGTCAGGGTTCCACACTTTCACTGCTGAGGGCCTGGGTTCAATCCCTGTTTGGGGAACTGGGATCAAGTAAGGAAAAAAAAGGAATTCTGACCACGCCTTTGGTGAACCACGGGGGGAAGAGGGGCAGAGAAGGCCTGCTGTGGACTTCAGTTGACTAACGATCCAGCGGGCCAGGGCCAGGACTGGCCACGCAAGGCAACAGCAGAGATTGAGCATAGTTAGGAATACAGGCAGCTAGTGACACAAACCTGGTGGAAGGAGTCTGGCACACACTGCTGCAAACAGGGAACACCCACAGAAGACTGACAAATGCTCACAGAAGAGGGGGCAGGGCAGTCATAGAGCACTTAAAAATGAGTAGAAGAAAAATACTCTGGGTTAAATAGAAGACAAACATTCTGGGTGAAACTGTAACCTTGAACTTGTTAACAGATTAATTCAGTAGTATTCAGTGGCCAAATTTAGATTAAAAAGCTATTTTCATTTGTCAGTGTTGCAGTCTGAATAGTTACAGAAATATTTATTTAAAAGTAACGCTTTATAAAAAAAAAAACACAGAAATGATTTAGATTAAAAGCTCCAAGGTGTATTGTTTCATACATGTTATTGCTATCTATACCTTCACCCCATTATTAAGCCATTTCAGGTAACGTTCAGTTCATAAATTTACAGTGAGGTTACAGAGCCCAGCCAAGATGGGACAGAATGTGTTCCAAGTTAGGAAGGGACCACGTGACTCCTCAGTGATGTCTCCCATGGAGCACGTATGCTTCACTGTTTCTTCCTGCACATCTTTTGGCTTCTCTGGTTGTGGCTGGTTTAGAGTCTCCTGATGCTAATGATGTGCTGCTTTTTGATCCTAGGAGGCTGATCCAAGCTTTCAGGGCCCCTCTCCTGTAGGCCCTAATCATGAACTGTGAGGTTCAGGAGAGCTGGACAATCTGAAGGCTGGGAACAAATGCTTGCTTAAGGGAGGAACTGCCATTCCAACATCAACTGTCTTTAATCCTACTGCAGAAACTGTTTTAATTCTGGAGATGGTGAGTCCTAGAAGATCATGGCCAAGAAGCAGATGTCCTAAGTAGCTTCCTCTGAGAGTCTATCCCCAAGAGAGAGCCATGTGGCCACCTGCTTTTTATCATATTTCTAATAGCTGCTCCATTTCTTCAAGGGCTGTTGTGAAATCATTTACTTGACTGCTACATAAGGTCTGTTGTTCAAGGAACTGGGCTCTCTCTTCTTCTTTCATCTTCAACTTTACCTTTAAGGCCTGCACGGAAAGACATTAAAAAACAAAAAACCCCACAAAACATTGACTCAGAAAAGACAATAACCAGAACATTCTGTTCCATTGAGGAAGACCACTGGAATACTGACACATACTGTCTCTTTTTAGATTTATCTGTGTTGGCTTTAAGAACTGTCTTTACTACAGAATCTGTTATCTCAGCTGGAACAATAAAATCCTCTAGGATTCCATGTAGTATCCCACAGTTCATTCAAGCAATTCAAAGAAGTCCAGACCCAAGCATCTGGGTCTCCTATTACAGGTTTCCCTGAGATATCAAGTTTCCACAGCATAGATTTTTCACAGGTGTCAACTGTCACCTGGAGTAATCTAGCATGCTGCACACTGTCTTGTGCCCTGCGTATGCGAACATTTCTAAGCATCTTTAGAACAAAAAATTAGTTGAAAAAAATGGTGAAATCAAAGTCTTGGAATTTAGTTAATAGTAATGCATCAATATTGGTTTCTTAGTCCTCACAAATATACCATGACAATGTAAGATGCTAATATTAGGGGAATTGAATTCTCTATTATTTTTGCAACTTTGTCACAATCTAAAATTGTTGCAAAATAGTTTATTAAAAATGAATAAATAGATATATAAAAGAGTCCTCCAGAGACCCTCCTATTGTGGTAAGAAATGGTAATTTTGCCTTGGGGTGATGTTTGCCTCTCACCTGTAACTCCTCCATCTGCTTTTTGGCGGTTTCGTTAAAAAGTTTCAGTTCATCTTGCAAAGTCTGTAACAGCAGCTAAGAGAAAAGCAGTAGCAAATATAGTAACAGATCTTTATTGAAAGGTGAGAACTTTTCTTCATATAAACTTATCTCCTCACAGGAGTTGAATTAGATGACCACTAACATCCCTTGCATTTGGTCATTTACCGAGTGTCCAAACACGTGCCAGGCTCCTCTGAGAAACAGAGTCCACAGAAGGGACAGAGGACTACACCTCCACATGCTCTGTGCCACACAGGCAGTGTGAATGAAAGGCAGTAGCCACGGAAGGGGTGACTGAGTTGCCTTGGGGAGCTGAGGAAGGTGTCCATGCCTAGTATTCTAAGATGACCACTGATCTTCCTGGGGAAGAGATTCATAGAAGCTCAAAACGCTTCAATCCCAAACAAATTACCTTCCTACTTCAGGGAAGGAACCAAAGAGAGGACAAATTTAATTCAGGCTGGACCTTTGTAAGACACAGTTCTTAGTAAAGGAATAAGGGGGAAAATTTGGTAAAGCGTAGAACAGAGAAACCAGAAAGCTGTCTCCACTAGTCCACCCTACTATGGGTTTTAAAGTAGTACATTTTCAACTTAGACTCACTTTTATGTGTAAGCACAAAGTCACCCTTAAGGAAAATATGCTATTTTGAGTACATTTCCAACCACCCTCTTCCTGGATAACCGAAGGCTGCTTCACGGGCTTTGCTGAGCATATGGTAGAGACCTGCTTAGATCGGCAAGGCCCCAGGCTCACTGGGCCCTCAACCCAACACACCTGCCCCCTCACCATGGAGTCCATGTGATCTGTGGTGGAGTCTTGCTGTGATGCCAGGGTCTCACTGCCTGAAACCAGTAGATACAACAGAGTCAGCCCTGCCTAGGGAACTGCAACTTAAAATAAAAAGCCCTCCACAGGAGTATTCATGAGGGAAACTTCTCTGAGGGTCTGGGCCTGGACTCTCTCCCCTGAGCTTTCACCTTGGGAGGGTCCCCCATGCCTGCTCTGCAAAGCTGAATTTTACTTTCCCTTCCTCTCCAGGTATGGATATGGCCAAAACTTTCTTCTCAGCTCAGCAGAAAAGTCGTCCAAAAGAAATGTATAGGTTTTGGGTCTGTTTACAGTGCATAAAACTATTTCTAAAATCTTTATAGGCCTTCAACATTTTTATTGTAAAAACAATGCACATACATAGGCAATTAAAATCATGCAAAAATGTATATGGTGACTATAATGAATATATCCTAAAATGCACGATTTTAATAGCAGTATTCAAAATCAGTACTCTAATTCAAAGAAGCCTGGGCTCCTTCCCTGGGCTGGAAGTCAAGTTCCTCAACTCAGGCTCTCTGACAGTCTCTGGGTAATCCCTTCTGCTGTTTCCTCTTTGTTACAGCCTGCCCTCTAAGGACAGGGTAAGAACAAGAATCACATTTTAACCATCATGACTCAGAGATTATTAGCCAGCTTCAGAACTTTTTCAACGCTATCATCTCTCTCTCTCCACCCATGAAGATTCCTTGTGTGCCATATCCCTTGAAAGAAAGACGATATTTCTGATCTATTTGCAAGATCATACCTGTCAGCATCAAAAGAATGGCATAAAGTGTTCAGGTAAGAAAGAGATAACCCTCTCTCCACAACTTCTGAAACGCTTTTGGGCAGGCAGAGTCAACATCACCAGAGACCAGAGAGGAACTCCCTGAAATCTTCGGGGCTTTGCTTGGCAACCCCTGCCCTGACCAGGTCAGCTGACACCATGCTGAACTCCTGACACGGTCCAGAGTCACTCAGGAAAGGGCACAGGCACTGACTCCTCTGAAGGCAATTCTTACCTGGGTTGAGGCCTTTGCTTTCTAAAATTGCCAAACAGTTGTCCTGAAACTTCTCCAGCAGCTCTACTTTTTGAGTCAGGTCCTTCAGCTCTCCCTGTTGGGGTAAACATGCAGACAGGTCAGGCCCATTCCATTCCTCGGGAACAGCCACAGCACAAGCCCAGTGTCTTTTCTGCCTGCCCTCAGGACCACCTGGTGTGGCCCCTCAGGAGTCCACATGCATCACCAGAGCAGCTGATGGCAGAGGTCTGGTGGGTCTCTTACCTGAGTTTCAATCAATTTCTGGTGCAACTGCTTGTTGACAGCCTCCAAGAGCTGGTTCTTATCCTTGAGCTCTTCTTCTGATTTCTGTTTACTCAGTGGTTTGTAGCTGTAATGATAATTGTACTTAGATGAAAAGGTGGAGGGGTTGAGAGTATGGGCTGTGGAGTTACACAAACAGGCTGGTTCAGATCCTGGCCTCACCACATAGTAGAATATGACCTTCAGGGAGCTCTGTACCCTCTCAGGTTGTTTCCTCATTTGTAGAATTAATACCCTCACCTCATATTATTATTATTGTGAAGGATAAAGGAGAATATGCATGCAATTTGTGGCAGAGCTACTGATTCATAGTAAACTTTAATCAGTAATAGCCATTATTATCATTAATACTGAATCTTTTTAAAGTTCTCTGAGTCTGTCTTAATAGTATTTTGTCTTTAGAACTTTTAAGACATGCTAAAATAATAGATGTGGAATTATAACCTATTTCTACAAACTTTCCAGTTTATATTATTTCTGTCTTCAGGACTGCAATGGCCAAGCAAGACTCAAGCATAGAAAGATGCAGCCTTCTCCAAGATTTTACCACCAGCAGTAGAACACTCATTTTGAAATCACTAACATATGCAGCTTCTCCCATCCTTAGGGCTTCCTACCCTTGTTAATGGGCCATCACTGGGTTTAAGCAGTGGTCCTGGCATGGAGCCCCCAAACTCCTGTCTGTTACTCAAGACTGTCGCATCACCGACTCTTGTCCTGACATTGGGTCTTGGGCCTAGCTGTGTCTCACCCCTGAAAATTCCATTCCAATTTCTGGGGTGGCACCAGATTCCAACATGGTAAAACAAGTCCCATGAGTGATTCTGAGGTACAACCAGACCCCACGCTGTATTAAGCCCCACTACCCTAAAGTGGTGGCCAAGTTTTGTTTACCCTGCTGCTCACCTCTTCCTGAGGTTCCTCCTGGAGGTGTCTGTAGCCTTCACCTGCCTAGAGAAGCAAAAACAAATCAGGATGTTAACTAGCCTTACTGTGGTGCTCATTTCACAGTAATACAAATATCAAATCATTATGTTGTATACCTGAAACTAACACAATGTTATATGTCAACTATACCTCAATTAAATAATAATAACAAAGGAATCAATCACAGAGAATCATGGTACTGTTGTTACATATGTTGTGAACAAGGCAGAACAAACAGAGCTTGATTTTCTAAGGCAAGAACCAGAGGTTACATACAGTGCAGACAGTACAAACTCGAGAAGCTCTGAGGCACCACACACTTTTGTTTCCGCCCAACTATTGAAAAAGGGTTATTAATAGGGAATGGGCTCCCTTTCTGACTGCTTTGACAGCCTGAGAGACCTGTTCCTGCTCAGAATGGTGTGGCTACCTCATGTCGACCTGACTCAGTGGGAGCTGAATGCTGGGGGAAGGATATACACAACACTACACCAGGCAGGCCTGTGCTCACACTAGCAACTTAGGCTCAAAACTAGCACCCGCCTGCCATGACTACCACTTAGGGCTGGTGTTTGGCTGCAGTGCTGCTATTTTCACATGCAGAGCAAATGCTGAGAGAGGAAAAACATATATCTATTATAACCTCTTCTGAGCTATCAACACCGAGGGTTCTGAAAAACAGCTCAGCAATGCTGTGATGCTCTGGGCCACTGACTACAGGCCAATCCATCAGACACCTTGTGCTCTTCAAAACCCTAATTTTTGGTACTGAGCAATTTCTAACAAGAAGTTCTATTTGGATACTGATGTTCTGACTCTTACGCATTCTCCCGTCTTGGTTTGATGATTTTTGTAACATCATTCTCTGAAACTCCTGAATGAGGTCTGGAAACATCAAGTTCTTTGGACTTAACAGGTAACTGGCTCTTAAAAGTGGCTCGAGTTTGTGCATCTGCAAAGGAAAACAAGAGGGTGAAACCTCACACATCATGACCAACAGCTGCCAGTTCTATAAATCCTAAATAAGACATGTAGACCAACTGAGAATAGAAACCAAAATTCTTTAAATGTGACAGTGCAGTGTGTTTGAGGGTGGCCAGAAGCTTGACGATACAGCAAACCGAATGGCCAGAGGGTGTAGATGTGAAGGTGGAGATTCATATAAGCAAAGAGCACGAGAGGCAGTGTGGCTGCCAGCAAGGCAAAACACATCAGAACCCTGCCTCACACAGCAGTTCAATGGAACTCTCTCATTCTGCTCTTAAGCACTCTGCCTGCTCCCCTAAGCTACATGCAAGCTGTTTCAAGCTTCAGCTGTTGCTTAGTTGTTTTGACCAAAGTGGCTCACTAACTAGTTCTCTAAAACAGTGGTCCCCAAACTTTTTGGCACCAGGGACCAGTTTCCTGGAAGACAATTTTTCCTCAGACCAGGGGTGGGGTGGGGATGGTTCCAGAATGCTTCAAGTGCATTACATTTATCATGCACTTTATTTCTATGATTATTACATCAGCTCCACCTCAGATCATCAGGCATTAGATTCCGGAGGCTGGGGCCCCCTGCTTTGCAGATGTCTTTGTACCTCAGCATCTAGGAGAGTATCTGGCATATTAGCAAAAATTCAAAACTGCTTACTGAATAAACGGAACACATCACAGTTTCACAGACCATCTCCAAACTAGCTCCTTTTGTCGGCTTCTCCTCTTCTATGGTGGCCTTTGCCATCATCCATTTTTGTTTATCCATCTTTAAGTTTAGAGTTTCATATTAGGTTCCTTATTTGGCATTCTGTTTTGATCCTGGTAGGCTATTGCCAGATAACCAGAGAAATGGCCCTGACATGACGCTCTTCTTCCCTAGAAGAGAGCATCGGCCTCCTAGCCCTTATGCCGCCCTCCGCCACATACCTCTTTCTACCACTTTCATTCCATAACAAATCCAAGTAACTTGTTCTGGAGTTAAGTACTCACCTTACCCCATCTAATACATGCAAAGGATTCTTCTACTTTATACCACTTTCACTTTGTTCATTGTAAAATGGCTCCTTTAAAAACCTGTGTCCATACTCTGGTTTCTGAGATTTGACATGCCCCGAGGCAACTAAGCCTATGTGCCACAATTGCTGAGCCCACCTAGAGCCTATGCTCTGCAACAGGAAAAGCCACCACAATAAGAATCCCCTGCTCTCCAAAACTATAGAAAGACTGCACAACCAAAAATAGAGTTTTAAAAACCTTGACCTATCTTAAGTTGAAGAAATCAACAATTAAATCAAGATGAAGAAATGAGGTACAAAGCACTGAATTGCAGGCATTAGGAAACTTTGTGTTGGATAAAGACTTATTTTGATGACTTTAGCTGCACAACAGTTTGGAATAAATATGATTTCTCAGGTTAACAAATTATTTCATTTATAGGTACACTCAATGGGCACTTACATCCTATTTTCCACACTCTTTCACACAAAGCAAGTATTAAAAGGGTTCTTTCTGAGATCTGTCAGAAAAGGTAACCTTGGGTGAATGAATTTACCTTCTCTCTCAGGTATTAGTAAGTTATACATGATAAGAAATATCTCATGTAAAAAGGTATCAACAGCAAACTGATCAAAATTAACACTCTTCATTGACTGGAATCAGTTCCAATAACCCATATTTGTTAGAACCTAAGGCCAGTATTGTAGGAAAAATTTAGCAGGGTTTAATAAAGACTATCTTCTTAAAATGAGAGATGCTAAGGAGGGAACTGGATGGCTAGTGTCAAGGATGGAAAGACTAATTTTTCACTGTATATCGTTTCCAAACTTTGGATTTTTTTAAACATGTGTATATGTTATCTGTTAAAAAAACAAAAACAACCAACCCTTGCCTAACATCAAAAAACCTGGGAGGCAACCTAAAAATGTTAAAATATTGAGGTTACATATGACCATAAAGCTGGGACAGGGAAAGAAGCAAAGAGATGAAAACTTCCAGTTTGGGTGGGGAGATGCCAGTCACTCCCCACTGCACTAAAGATGCCACTTTCTAAGGGAAAGGCAGTGTAAGACTGACTCCAGTTCCCCCACCAACTCCTAAGCCCTGCTGATGACAGGACTGCCATTCAGGTGTTCTGAAGCAATATAAGACAAATCCTGTAAGGCCTTTGGAGAAAAGCCTATTTACTTCATAGGTCAATCCTACTACCCTCATCAATCAGTTGCATGGAGTCACCTGGGAAAGGATCTTATAAATAGCTGCTTCAAAACCTTCCACCACCACCCAATTCACCACCCAGTTCTCATGTTTGAAGCCAATTCTCTGCTATAATCTCTAGACTAGGCAGCTCGACAACTGCAGAATTTAGGAAATGATTTCAACTCCAAGTTGAGTAACACAAAGCAAAATGGCAAAGCAATCAAACATTGCTTTTAATCATGCCTCTTCTCCCAGAGTTCTGGAGCATTATTTAGGACTGATCCCTCTTTCTCACTTTACTCAACAAATGGTTGCTGAGAATGTACCATATAAAGGACACTGTGCAGTTACAGATGGGAACCAGACACGGTGTGAACCCTAGTGCTTCTCCCTAACTTAAATGACTAAACTTAAATTCCTGAACTTTAAATGACTCTCTTCTCTCCTCCCTGACAACAAACCCAGTCCCTCCAGACAGCCCAAGACTGGAAATAAAACTGCTAAGTCGCTTCAGTCGTGTCCGACTCTGTGCGATCCCATAGACGGCAGCCCACCAGGCTCCCCCGTCCCTGAGTTTCTCCAGGCAAGAACACTGGAGTGGGATGCCATTTCCTTCTCCAATGCATGAAAGTGAAAAGTGAAAGTGAAGTCGCTCAGTCATGTCCGACTCTTAGCGACCCCATGGACTGCAGCCTACCAGGCTCCTCCGTCCATGGGATTTTCCAGGCAAGAGTACTGGAGTGGGTTGCCATTGCCTTCTGAGCCAGCAATCCTATATATTTTGCAAACTGTGGTCAGTCCTTCAAAATAAATTGATTTGGATGCTGTATAAATTTCAAATGTCCTACCAGATTAAATCGAATAATATAGATAAAAAAAACTAAATTAAAAAGAAATTAAACAAAAATCCAATAATTTAAAAATGGAAAAGCAATGCTGTCTTCAAATCATTAAGTGATTTATGTACTCTTAAATTATTGTAGAGTTCGAGTGGAAAAGTTCCAGCGCAATGTTGCCGTGAACACAACGGAGGTCTGAGCTGGTGATGGACAGGGAGGCCTGGCGTGCTGTGATTCATGGGGTCGCGGAGAGTCGGACACGACTGAGCGACTGAACTGAACCGAGCCTTCTTTAAACAGACAGAACAAAATACTAAACTGCAGGACATGCATCAAATGCACATTCACTGAATTCCACGGAAGCTGTTTTAGAAAATCTTACAGATTATTGCCACCTATATATGATTTTTTTTGCACATGATAGGAAATTCAGATTGAGTGAAAATTATGTATTGATAAGGATCACTTCATTTATAAAACTACTCTACTTTTTGTATTCTTCACTTTTTTCCAGTTTGTCTCGGCATGTTTTCCCTACTTCAATTAAAAAATATAAATGATTAAGTTTTAATCGCCTTCGAAAGTCTTTCATATTCACTACCAAAATAATCGGGCTTCCCTTGTGGCTCAGTTAGTAAAGAATCCACCCGCAATGCGGGAGACCTGGGTTCGATCCTTGGGTTGGGAAAATCACCTGGCGAAGGGAATGGCTACCCACTCCAGTATTCTGGTCTGGAGAAGTCCATGGTCTGTACAGTCCATGGTGTCGCAGAGTCGCACACGACTGAGTGACTTTTACTCACTCACTCACCAAAATAATTAAACCCATATCTGCCTACTTTGTTACAATAATGATACCGCGTCCACACAAAGCTAGTAAATCTCTCTGGTTTGCTGATAACAGATACGTATAAAAGGGATCGCTAGCTTACTGCGAATAATATTGTAGAATAGTCAGCAACCTGAATCTAATTGGTGAATGCAGCAGAGTTCGGTTTGAAGAAGCAGGGGGGTAGGGCAAGTCTAAATTTCTACCTTACTGCCCTTCCCCTAACTCCCATCAAAACCCAGACAGCCCGGTTCTAGGGGAGTTAGTAGGCTGTCAAAGCCGGTAGAATGCCCTCCCTTGCCGGTGCCACCCATTCCCAACAACAGATCTGACGCCCCCAGACTCCTGGCCTGACCACCCCAGTGCCAGTTCGCAGTGCCAGGGGGCAAGGATCCCCTGGACACCCACCTGCGGGCAGGCCGCTGCTCAGCACACAGGAGGGCTGCAGGGTGTACACTGTCTTAACCACGCTGGTCATCGTAACGAGGCGGCACGGCTGGGGCCTAGAAGTTACAAGGTGAATGGTTACCCAGGGCTGGGCCAAGGAGACCAAACAGGCGGAAGCCCCAGGAGAGCGCGACGCAGGAGAGCGAAAATCCTCTATTCCCAGCCCATCCCATCGACTTCCCATATCCAGCCCAGTTTCCTGCCCCGGGAGAGCCGAACCCAGGTGCCTGCTGCTCCTGCCCGCACGCCTCGTCGCTCTGGTTCAAAAGATGCTCGGCAATAACTGCCGTCCCACAGACCGCGTCTGCCGCCTGGGTTTCAAAGGGAAACTTCCGGCGACCGGGCGGAAGCGGGTGTGGTGCGCTCTCTGTAGGCGGCCATGTTGTACGGAAGTCACTGGCGTGGGAGACGCCTTCGGTGGCTGCCATGCTGTACGGAAGATCTGAGTCGAGGCCAGCGTTTGAACTTCCTGGCGCTGGGTGTAGGAGCCCCCAGGTCCGGGCGGGGGAAGGGAAGTGGTGCACTTTGCCGTCTTGAATGGAGCTATGAGCCACTGGCGTCATATTCTGGCCTTGGGACGGAAACGCAGTCACGTTTAGGGTCCTTGTCACAATCCTTCTCTTTATTTGCTCTGTGATTGTTAGGGATGGTGCAGGATGCCGGAAAGCCAGGAGCACAGAGAGGGATTGCTAGAAAAAAGACTACACGGTGGAGAGTGGCAAGTGAGATTTGGAGAGGGTTTGTGAGCTGAAATACCTGAGACACCTATCCTCAGTCCTAACTTTTAAAACGCTTATCCAGAATTTAAGCCGAGATTCAAAGCTACTCCGAACCAATGGTGCAGAGTTCTCTAACATTTAGTGTGCTAATTCATTTCATTCAACAAATATTCATTGAGCACCTGCTTTGTGTCAGACCGTAATTCTAAGTGGGCGGGTGGAATGAGGACTACAAATATCAAGACTAACTTGGGCTGTGCCCTCCTGGAGTTTACAACCCAGGGACCAGCAAATAATCATACAAACCTGTCCATTATATCTCAATTAAACTAGAAAAACCCCAAAATATGTGTTTATCAACAATAGTAAAACTATTAGGGGAGAGTACAACGTGCTATGAACGAAAAAGCAGGGAAACAGTGTAAATTGCAGAGTCAGGGAAGATATCTTAAGTGATGTTTGACTAAAAGGGGGAGTAGGAGTTAACCTGATGAGGAATCCATAATCCCAAGGTAAGAATGGGCTTTTCTTCAGTTCAGTTCAGTCACTCATTCATGTCTGACTCTTTGCGACCGCATGGACTGCAGCACAACAGGCCTCCCTGTTCATCACCAGCTCCCGGAACTTGCTCAAACTCCTGTCCATCGTGTCACTGATGCCATCCAACCATCTCATCTTCTGTCGTCCCCTTCTCCTCCTGCCTTCAATCTTTCCCAGCATCAGGGTCTTTTCAAATGAGTCAGCTCTTCGCATCAGGTGGCCAAAGGATTTGAGTTTCAGCTTCAACATCAGCCCTTCCAATGAATATTCAGGACTGATTTCCTTTAGGATGGACTGGTTTGATCTCCTTGCTGTCTAAGGGATTCTCAAGAGTCTTCTCCAACACCACAGTTCAAAAGCATCAATTCTTGGGCGCTCAGCTTTCTTTATAGCCCAACTCACATACATACATGACTACTGGAAAAACCATAGCTTTGACTAGACGGACCTTTGTCGGCAAAGTAATGTCTCTGCTTTTTAATATGCTGTCTAGGTTGGTCATAGCTTTCCTTCCAAGGAGCAAGCATCTTTTAATTTCATGGCTGCAGTCACCATATGCAGTGATTTTGGGGCCCCCCAGAATAAAGTCTGTCACTGTTTCCATTGTTTCCCCATGTATTTGCCATGAAGTGATGGGACCGGCTCAGAAAGCTGAGTGCCGAAGAATTGATGCTTTTGAAATGTGGTGTTGGAGGAGACTCTTGAGAGTCCCTTGGACTGCAAGGAGATCCAACAAGTTCATCCTAAAGGAAATCAGTCCTGAATATTCATTGGAAGGACTGATGCTAAAGCTGAAACTCAAATCCTTTGGCCACCTGATGCGAAGAGCTGACTCATTTGAAAAGACCCTGATGCTGGGAAAGATTGAAGGCAGGAGGAGAAGGGGATGACAGAGGATGAGATGGTTGGATGGCATCACCGACTCGATGGACATGAGTTTGAGTAAACTCCGGGAGTTGGTGATGGCCAGGTGTTGGGACCAGCTCAAAAATGAACCGACCTGAGGGAGCAGTACTGCAGAATCATAAGGAAAAATAAGACTCAGAAATAAAGTAGGGATCAGGGGGCTGATGCCATTCATAGGCAAAAGCCCAGATCCTAATCCTGGCATGCCTTTTATTGTTAACATCTACTTCCTTGTACATGCTCTAGAAATATCTGTTCTTTACAATCTCAGATCGGGGATAAAGATATAAAATGCACAGTCCTCAATGTCAAACCTTCAGGCCTTTCATGACTTCATTTAGCCCTTTGGCTAGTGATGCCCTTTCTCAGCAACTCCCTCAAGGCTCTGGTTACGGAAACAGTCACTAATGGTTTTCCATCAGTCACATCAGTACTTCAGCATCTTGTTTTCAAGATATTTTTCCATGATGTACTTTTTACTGCTCCGACCCCTTCGCCTGGGGGTGATGAGGAAGTCATTCTTATTTTTCAAAGAAGCCCTGTTAATTATAGTAGAGACCTGTGCATAGCTATTCCCTACAACAGGGAGGCCTGGTGTGCTGGAGTCCATGGGGTTGCAAAGCGTCAGACACGACTGAACTGAACTGAACTGATGGGACCAGATGCCATGATCTTAGTTTTCTGAACATTTAGTTTTAAGCCAAATTTTTCACTCTCCTCTTCACTTTCATTAAGAGGCTCTTTAGTTCTTCTTCACTTTCTGCCATAAGGGTGATGTCATCTACATATATGAGATTATTGATACTTCTCCCTGAAATCTTGATTCCAGCTTGTGCTTAATCCAGTCTGGCTTTTCACACGATGTACTCTGCATATAAGTTAAATAAGCAGAGTGACAATATACGACCTTTACATACTCCTTTCCTGATTTGGAACCAGTCTGTTGTTCCATGTCTAATTCTAACTGTTGCTTCTTGACCTGCATACAGATTTCTCAGGAGGCAGGTAAGATGGTATTCCCATCTCTTTCAGAATTTTCCACAGTTTATTGTGATCCACATAGTCAAAGGCTTTGGCGTAATCAATAAAGCAGAAGTAGATGTCTTTCTGGAACTTTCTTACTTTTTCTGTGATCCAGCAGATGTTGGCAATTTGATCTCTGGTTCCTCGGTCCTTTCTAAATCCAGCTTGAACATCTGGAAGTTCTTGGTTCCCATATTGTTGAAGCCTGGCTTGGAGAATTTTGAGCATTACTTTGCTAGCATGTGAGATGAGTGCAATTGTGCAGTAGTCTGAGCATTCTTTGGCATTGCCTTTCTTTGGGATTGGAATGAAAACTGACCTTTTCCAGTCTTGTGGCCACTGCTGAGTTTTTCAAATTTGCTGACATGAGTGCAGCACTTTCACAACATCATCTTTTAGGATTTGAAATAGCTCAACTGGAATTCCATCACCTCCACTAGCTTTGTTCACAGTGATGCTTCCTAAGGCCCACTTGACTTCGAATTCCAGGATGTCTGGCTCTAGGTGAGTGATCACACCATTGTGGTTATCTGGGTCATGAAGATCTTTTTTGTATAGTTCTTCTGTGTATTCTTGCCACCTCTTAATATCTTCTGCTTGTTAGGTCCATACCATTTCTGTCCTTTATTGAGCCCATCTTTGCATGAAATGTTCCCTTTGTATCTTTAATTTTCTTGAAGAGATCTCTAGTCTTTCCCATTCTATCCTCTGTTTCTTTCACTGATCATTGAGGGAGGCTTTCTTATCTCTCCTTGCTATTCTTTGGAACTCTGCATTCAAATGGGTATATCTTTCCTTTTCTCCTTTGCTTTTAACTTCTCTTCTTTTTTCATATATTTGTAAGTCCTCCTCAGAAAACCATTTTGCGTTTTTACATTTATTTTTCTTGGGGATAAAGCTGGGGAGATAAGATCAAATGGAAATCAAAGTCTTTGTAGGCCAAAAGTAGAGAGATTTCTTAAGACTAATTAGAAGTCATTGAAATATTAGAGCAGGAGAGTGTCATTCAATATGTAAATATTTTTGGCACACTGTGTGGCTTGTGGGATCTTAGTTCCCCAACCAGGGGTCAAACCTGAGTTGCTGGCAGTAGGAGCCCAGAGTCCTAACCACTGGACTGCCAGGAAATTCCCAAATTTATATTTTAAAATATAATATTTTAAATATATTTATGTTTACATTTTTAAAATTTTCTTCTGGTTACTCCATGGACAATGGATTTCAGGGGAGCAAGAGAGGAATTGGAAAGACAGTTGGGAGGCTACTCTAATATTCAAGTAAGAGATTATGGTGGCTTGGATGGAGAGAGGCAGACATATTTAAGACCATTTTTGGAGGCAGACTCTCAGGACTCAGTGCTAGATTGCATGTGGGAGAAGGAGGGCTGAGGGGTAAAGATATCTTCAGGATGACTCCCAGGCTTGAATAATCTTGTGGGTAGAGTTGAGAGAGTTAATTCTTAGGTAGGTTGATGAAGAGTCCAAGGTCCTCAAGGAGGAAGGGGTCTGGGACCCACAAGGAGGAGAAAAGGGTCCAGGGCTCTTGGGGCGGAGAAAGGGACAAACTTTTTTTTTTCTACATTGCTTTGTCTTAGTCACATAAGACACTTTTTCTTAAACTCTGAGTTGTTATGACAATCTTTAAGACTAACTTTCTTTAAGCCCAGAGCTAATGATTATTAGCTTATGATTAAAGCTAATGGTTATTAGTTTCCTTGATAACTCAGTTGGTAAAGAATTCGCCTGCAATGCAAGAGACCCCAGTTTGATTCCTGGGTCAGGAAGATCCCCTGGAGAAGGAATAGGCTCACCACTCCAGTATTCTTAGGCTTCTCTTGTGGCTCAGCTGGTAAGGAATCCACCTGCAATGCTGGAGACCTGGGTTCTGTCAACTACAAATTGGCACTTACCAAGAGCATGGCCAATGACTGAACAACAAAGGCGTTTGCCATCTGCCTCTACAGAGATTGAACACCATGCTGCTATAGCTGTTGACCTTCAACAACCCCTGAGGGAGTTCAGGGTAGAATGAGGCACTCTGTGCTCCAGGGAATCTGCTGGGACAGGTCTTTAGATAGTTGGATATTTTTAGGAACAGATTTTATGATCTCAATCCTTGCATCTGAATCCTCAATCTCCTCATACCTAGAAATGCACTAAATCCCCTTCATGGTGACATCAGATCCTCATGAATAACTAAAAACCTTTTGTAAAAATTAGTGCTTCATGGCGTTGAACTCCCCATTCACCAAAACCTTATATATTGACCTTCCCCCTCTGCCACTTTGGAGCAGTCTCTCAGAGCTATCTGAGATGCTGCGTCTTGGGATGCAGTCCTCATTTTGCCCCAAATAAAACTTAACTTGCAACTCTCAAGTTGTACATCTTTTTTCAGTCAACAGTTTGATCCCTGGGTTGGGAAGATCCCCTGGACAAGGGAAAGTGAAAGTGAAGTCGCTCAGTCGTGTCCAACTCTTTGGGATCCCATGGACTATAGCCTACCAGGCTCCTCTGTCTGTGGGATTTTCCAGGCAAGAATACTGGAGTGGATTGCCTTTTCCTTCTTCAGGAGATCTTACCGACCCAGGGATTGAACCCGGATCTCCCGCTTTGTGGGCAGACGCTTTACTGTCTGAGCCACCAGGGAAGTCAGAGAAGGGAGTGGCTACTGTTAGGTAGTAAGAATAGGGAAAAGACCGCAAAAATAGAACAAAGGAAGGTCTGAGGACCGGAGTGAAGATCTCAGGTAGAACAAACAGCACTCCTGGCTAAGTCCAATTTGCATAGGGCTGGCCCAGGGGGAGGAAAAATCATATAAAAGGAGGAGCAAAGGGCTTTCTCTCCTCTCCCCCGTGTGCGTGGGCCCTTTCTCTCCCCTTCTCTCTCTCTTTACCCTCCCCGCCACCCTCCACGTGCTGGTGCGCTCCTCCAGTCTCTTTTTGCATCTTTGGGTTGGCGTGCCCTCACACTTCGAGGCTGGATTCTCCTGCTAGCTTCTAAATAAAATAGAGCTGTAACACTGATTTGTCTAAGAGCTATGACATGGTTTGTCCAAGACCTGAGAGCTGTGACGTGAGGGCTATAATATCTGTCACTCCAAATCTTTGTTGTGATGAGACAAAAACCGAGGAGAATACACTCGCCTGGCATCTATGGTGCCGTGATTCCGGTTTAACTTGGCTGAAACAACCTTGGCGTGGCTCCCGCAAGGAGGAGGCCACGCACAGCAGGAGCCCAACTCAGCAAAAGCTCCTGTGGTTGAAGCGGAACGCGAAGAAAACCCAGAGCAAGGGAACTGACAAGAAGCCCATCATGCTGGAGACCAGGACAGCGAAAAACGAACTCAGCAGAAAGCTCACGCGGCTCAGGAAAAACGAACTCAGCAGAAAGCTCACGCGGCTCAGCCTCAGATTCCAGAAAACCTCCAGTTAAGGTAGGAGGTCCTCTCTCCTATGGCTGTAGGGACATGCCTAACAAAATCTTAATTCCTTTACAATCTCTTTTTTCCTTGAGCCCCCGCGAACAGGCGGGCGACAGTGGGTGGAATTGAGAGACTTTGGAGAGGCTACTCTTAGGTATGTCCCAAAGGCACTATTTGCTGGGCCCCAGTAGCTGTTACCCAAGCTGGTGGAGGTTCTTCTGTCCCTTCTCTTCTCTGTGTCAAGATTCAGACCAATGAAAACTATGAGCACAGGTCAGGAATTTAGCAGATTTTCCGGCAGGCTATGAAGGGGATTCCTTGGCACGTTTTTCCCACTGCTTTTTCCTCCTGTCCTTCAGCTCTATCCTGGGACTCCAGCCCAGCCAAAAAGTAAGAGGTGGATTTGTTACGATTCAGAGAGAAGCCATGCTTCAGGGTGTGAGCCATTGCCAAAGACAAGGGCTTGGGTCATGGAATATGGTCTGGTTAGGTTTTGCAAGCGGGATTAATTCATATACTAATAGGTGGGAGGATCATCCCAGCCATAGGGGAACCACCCACTCCTCCCTCTTTTGACAGTGCCTTAGAGCTGTCCTGCCACCTCTGGGTGTGTCTGCTGGTTTATAGATTGGAGATTAAGGTTTACTTGAATTTGACTTGTCATGTTGGACCCAATTGATTTTAATTGGTTTACGTTGTGCCCTTGTGCTGTGTCATTCTTTCAAAGGTTGTGCTCCGCCTCCTTCCCTCCTGTTTCATGCTCCTTTCCTCAGCCCCAACCGGGCCCACAATGTTGCCTCTGCAATCTTCTGGAGAGACAACCAGAAAATAGCTGGCCTTGGGAGGGAAATACTGTATAATATCCAACCTCCTAATCTTACCCAGCACTGGTTACGCTGGAGACCTTGGGTACGCTCAAACTCCAGTCCGGGGGTCCCAGGAGGTCAACCTGCCTTGACCTGCCTAGAGATCTGGTCCTCGAAAGGTTGTCACACCTCAACCTGCTCGGAGATCCGCCAGTCCCAGGGGTCCCAGGAGGTCGTCACACCTCGACCTGCCCAGGGACCCAATTCTTGGGAGGCCGTCCTGCCTCGTCCTGCCCGGGGATTTGATCTCTAGGAGGCTGTCACACCTCAGCCTGCCTGGGGATCTGCACCCTGACCTGGGGACACCTGGCTCTCAGGTTGCCACAGTTCTGGGTAGGATAAGCTTCAGAAAGACTCACCCCTAAGGAAGTTCACCCATGAAAACAGAAGGAAGCCTATTACTTGTGGGACTGTGCCCAGTCTCAGCAATAACTCAGGAGCCCAACGAGAACCCCATTGCCTTTCAGGAAAGGATAAAAGAGGCCCTCCAAAAGTTTACCAATCTGGATTTAGACTCTTATGAGGGACAGGTGATTTTAAAGGACAAATTCCTGTCTCAGTGTGCATCAGATATCAGAATTAAGTTACAACAGCTACAGCAGCAGGACTCTGCTGCCTCTTTAGATGAGATGATCCAGACAGCTATCAATACCTTTTATAACAGAACAGGGGAAAGAGGTCAAGGCCCAGGAGAGGGAGAGAAGGAAAGAGACAAGGCATGCCCAGATGCTGGCCGCCCTCCAGAGAAGCTCTATGGCAAACCCCGAGTCCTTGAAGGACAAGACACGAGGCAAATGCCTAATCTGTTGACAGGTGGGGCATTGGGCCAAAGAGTGTCCGAACCGTGACAAGTCTCGTAAAACAGCTTGCTACAAATGCCATCAACTGGGACATTGGGCAGCACTCTGCCCTGGGGACCTAAGAGCCTCAAGGTCAAGTGCCAAGCCTTCCCTCATGATGGTTCAAGAGGACCGAAGCGGCCCTCTCCAGCCAGGCCGCCTGTCACAGATAACCATCACGGGGCTGGAGCCACGGGTGCAACTGGATATGGCAGGTAGGTCCAAGAATTTCTTGGATGACACAGGGGCTACCTACTCTGTCTTGATCTCCTACTCTGGAGCCTTCTCCTCCCAAACCTGTACCATTTTGGGTGCTACAGGAAAAGCAATTCTAAATGATTCACCCTAGCACTTTTTTGTTGCTGGGATGGACAGATATTTTCCCACCAGCTTCTGGTGGTCCCTGAGTGTCCTACTCCCTTATTGGAAAGAGACATACTCACTAAACTGGGGACCGCCCTTGTGATGGGAAGCTTTTCAGCCTCTAGAGCCCTACAGCTCCTGGTTACTACTGAAGAACCCATTACACCTTCTTCAATAGAGAGGGACCAAAAACTATGAGAAGACAAAGTCAACCCCCAGGTGTGGGACCAGGAAATTCCTGGACGAGCCCACCAAGCTGAACCAGTCATCATTGTCCTCCGAGATCCCACTCAGTTTCCTAACTGGAAACAATATCCCCTCAAAAGAGAGGCTCGGGAGGGACTACAACCTTTAATAAATAAATTCCTTGCTTATGGGCTGTTGACTCCCACCAATTCGCCATGTAACACTCCAATCCTCTCAGTAAAGAAAAAGGACAGAACCTGGCAAATGGCTTAAGATCTCCGGATCATAAATGAAGCTGTAGTCCCCTTGCATCCCACAGTACCTAATCCATATGTAATCTTGGGAGAAATTCCACCCAGTGCCAAGTGGTTTACAGTCTTGGCTCTCAAAGATGCTTTTTTTTTTTTTGTATACCACTGGCTAAAGAATCCCAATATCTTTTTGCCTTTGCGTGGGAGGCCCCAGGAGAAAAACACCAAGAGATGACTTGGACTGTTATTATCTCAGGAGTTCAGAGATAGCCCCCACTTGTTTGGACAGGCCCTTAGCTGGGATCTCCTAGATCTGGACCTGGGACCTAATGGGAAAATATTGCAATATGTAGATGACCTACTAATCTGCTCTCCAGATGAGTAAAGTGCCCAACAACATGCAATTTAGGTTCTAAACTTCTTGGCAGGAAGGGGATATAAAGTCTCCCGTGCTAAGGCACAGATGGTCAAGACAAAAGTCACTTACCTGGGAGTTCAGATTACACACGGGTCTAGGAGGCTGTCCTCTGATCATGTACAAGGAATCCTCCAGCTGCCCTCCCCCACGACTCGAAAACAATTGTGAACTTTCCTGGGGCTAATTGGGTATTGTAGAATCTGGATACCCAACTATGGTCTATTTGCCCAGCCCTTATATGAAAGCTTAAAAGGACGGGATGATTCAATCCCACTGATGTGGGAAACTCCTCAAAAGAAGGCAGAGGCTACATTAAAACAGGCCTTAACTCAGGCACCTGCCTTGAGGTTGCCAAACTCAGAAAAAGCATTCCAACTTTATGACCATGAAAGAGAGGGAATAGCCTTGGGAGTGTTAACTCAAAGGTTGGGATCTGAGCCCAAGCCTGTAGCTTACTTATCCAAGAGACTTGATCCAACTGCCCAAGGCTGGCCCCCCTGCTTTTGAAATCTTGCAACTATTGCAATCATGATAGAAGATGTTTTAAAACTCTCCTTTGGAGGCAAACTATTTTTACCAACCACCAAGTAAAACAACTCCTAAATGGGAGAGGCCATTTATGGATGTCTGATCAAAGAATCCTCAGCAGTAGTGCTGATGGAAAATCCAGGCCTCACTATATCCCCTTGTGAGGTTCTTAGCCCAACCACACTCCTGCCTACCCCCAAAGGCTCTCTCCGCTTTCACTCTTGTCTAGAAACCTTGGACCACTGGACAAAACTCCGAGAGGGATTGTCAGAAGATCCTCTGACCAATCCTGAGGAAATCTGGTACACTGATGGAAGCAGCTTTGTCTTCAGTTCAGTTCAGTCGCTCAGTCGTGTCCGACTCTTTGCGACCCCATGAATCACAGCATGCCAGGCCTCCCTGTCCATCACCAACTCCCGGAGTTATCTGGGTATGCAGTAGTCTCCAATTTTAGTCTCCATAGAGGCTAAGCCTCTGCCACCAGGTACTTCAGTCCAATTAGCTGAGCTCATAGCCCTGACTCAAGCTTTAGAGCTGGGAAAAGGAAAAAGAATAGCCATTTACACTGACTCCAAGTATGCCTTTCTGGTGCTACATGCACATGCGGCTATTTGGAAAGAAAGGGGCCACTTGTCCACCTGAGGGTCCCCTATCAAATATGGTGATCAAATTCATAGACTGTTGGAGGCAATCCATCTGCCCATTGAGGTTTCAGTCTTGCACTGTAAAGGACACCAAAAAGGGAGCACGGAAGTGGCATAAGGAAACCAAGCAGCTGATCAGCCAGCTAAGAGAACAGCATTACAGAACCATGACCTAATAGGGGTTGCCACCTTAGTTCCACAGACTAATTTGCCAGAAACTCCTTCATATACTGAAGGTGAGACTCTTAAAGAGTGAGGGCTTTCAAGAAGATCAAATGGGGTGGTTCCTAAAGGAGGGACTCCTTTTTCTGTCTGGGAACCTCCAATGGCAGTTAGTTAACTCCTTACATGCCACCACTCATTTAGGGGAAAAAGCCCTCCAAAAATTACTAGAAAGGTCCTTCAGAGGAACAGGCCTCCAAACAACTATAAGGCAAGTGGTCTCCTCTTGTCCCACTTGCCAGTTAAACAAACCCCAAGGAGCTTGAAGACCCCAGCTGGCCCAGCCCATTCAATGACGTGGGACCTATCCAGGAGAGGACTGGCAGATGGACTTCACCAGATGCCAGTTTCTCAAGGGTTTAAATACTTATTAGTCATGATAGATACAGTCACAGGATGGATTGAAGGCTTTCCCATCCGGACTGAGAAGGCTGAGAAGGTGGTAAAAAAACTGCTCCATGAAATTATTCCAAGATTTGGTCTGCCCAGGTCATTACAAAGTGACAATGGGACATCATTTACTTCTAAGGTCACCCAAGGGGTCTCTAAAGCATTGGGCATTACTAACCATCTCCATTGTGCCTGGAGGCCTCAATCTTTAGGAAAAGTAGAAAGAGCCAACCAATTCTTAAAATCAGCGATAAAAAAAGATAACCCAGTAAACCTCCCTGGGATGGAAGGAGGCTTTACCAATAGCTCTCCTCCTCATCCGTATTGCCACTAAGGTTGGTCTTAGTCCTAATGAGATGCTATGTGGGAGACCTTTTGTTTATGTCAGTTACCTCTTCCTAGATCCAGAGGTTCAGACCCTCCAGTCTTATACCATGACCATTGGACAATTCCAATAAGATATACACTTGTGGGGTATGAACCAGGACCCAAAAGATTTTAAGGAGTCCCCACTATATGCTCCAGGGACTCAAGTCCTAATTAAAGTCTGGAAAGATGGGTCCCCAAAGGCTCAACTCCAGCCCACATGGAAGAGCCCCTACCCTGTAACTCTTTCTACCCCCACAGCAGTCAAGATACCAGGACATGACTCTTGGATTCACTACTCATGAGTCAAGCCATGGAAGAAAACAGAAGAGGACACTCAATACACCTGTGAACCCCTGGGAGATCTCAGCTACCTATTCAGGACTACAAATGAGTGCCATTCTAATGAACACCCCCAAAATCTGGTTTCTGGGGATAAGATTTCTCTGGATAGCTCTAAAGAGCCAACACAGCTTGGCAGAGACTGTACTCCAAACCAGACAGGAGATAGATCTTCTGATCCCTGAACAAGGAGGGACTTGAGCCATCTTGGTGATGAGAATTTGGAATTGACTAATGCCCCTACTAGTCCTTGTTACACCATACTGATTCTGCTTATGATTGTTCCTTGCATTATCAACTGTCTAAACTGTTTTGTCTCTGCTCAGGTCAACAAGCTACAACATGCAGTGCCAGTTCAACTATGATACAAAACTACAGCCGGCCATGAAAAATATCACTCATCCTTAGGTGGACACTGCTATAAGGACTCAGGTTTGAGTCTAGCAAGAGGGTTAGGCCCAATACCCATCGCCATCCCAATTCAGCAGGAAGTAGCCAGAAAGACCTCAACGCCCCTGTTCCCAAAGAACTGGGCCTCCATCTCTTGAGGGGGGAATGTTAGGTAGTTAGAATAGGGAAAAGGAGTCCAAAATGGTGGTGGCTAAAAGACAATGAAGGGAAAAGCCCGCAAAAATAGAACAAAGGAAGGTCCGAGGACCAGAGTGAAGACCTCAGGTAGAACAAACAGCACTCCTGGCTAGCCCAATTTACATAGGGCAGGCCCAGGGGGAGGAAAAAACATATAAAAGGAGGAGCAAAGGGCTTTCTCTCTCTCTCCGCCCCCCATCCCCACCCCAGCGTGTGTGGGCTCCCTTTCTCTCTCTCCCGCACGCTGGCGCGCTTCTCCATTCTCTTCTCTTCTCTTCTCTTTGTGTCTTTGGGTTGGCATGCCCTCACACTTTGAGGCTGGATTCTCCTGCTATCTTCTAAATAAAAAAGAGCTGTAACACTGATTTGTCTAAGAGCTATAACACGGTTTGTCCAAGACCCGAGAGCTGTGACGCGCCGAGGGCTATAATGTCCATTGCTCCAAATCTTTTGTTGTGACAAGACAAAAAACAAGGAGAATACACTCATGTGACAGCTACCTATTTCAATATTCTGGCCTGGAGAATTCCATGGACTGTATAGACTACGGAGTCGCAAAGAGTTGGACAGGATTGAGCGACTTTCACTTCAGTGATTAATAAAACTCATCTTGGTCAAAGGTATGTCTTTCCTTAAGCTCTGTACTAATGATTATGATTTAGAAAAGGCAGAGGAACCAGAGATCAAATTGCCAACACCCACTGGATCATCGATAAAGCAAGAGAGTTCCAGAAAAACATCTATTTCTGTTTTATTGACTATGCCAAAGCCTTTGACTGTGTGGAGCACAAAAAACTGTGGAAAATTCTGAAAGAGATGGGAATATCAGACCACTTGACCTGCCTCCTGAGAAATCTGTATACAGGTCAGGAAGCAACAGTTAGAACTGGACATGGAACAACAGACTGGTTCCAAATTGGAAAAGGAGTACGTCAAGGCTGTATGTTGTCACCTTGCTTATTTAACTTATATGCAGAAGACATCATGAGAAACACTGGGCTAGATGAAGCACAAGCTGGAATCAAGATTGCTGGGAGAAACATCAATAACCTCAGATATGCAGATGACACCACCCTTATGGCAGAAAGTGAAGAGGAACTAAATGGCCTCTTGATGAAAGTGAAAAAGGAGAGTGAAAAAGTTGGCTTAAAACTCAACATTCAGAAAAGAAAGATCATGGCATCCGGTCCCATCACTTCATGGCAAATAGATGGAGATATAGTGGAAACAGTGTCAGACTTTATTTTGGGGGCTCCAAAATCACTACAGATGGTGACTGCAGCCATGAAATTAAAAGATGCTTACTCCTTGGGAGAAAAGTTATGACAAATCTGGACAGTATATTAAAAAGCAGAGATGTTACTTTGCCAACAAAGGTCTGTCTAGCCAAGGCTATGGTTTTTCCAGTAGTCATGTATGGATGTGAGAGTTGAACTCTAAAGAAAGCCGAACGCTGAAGAATTGATGCTTTTGAGCTATGGTGTTGGAGAAGACTCTTTAGAGTCCCTTGGACTGCAAGGAGATCCAACCAGTCCATTCTAAAGGAAATCAGTCCTGAATATTCATTGGAAGGACTGATGTTGAAGCTGAAACTCTAATCCTTTGGCCACCTGATGCGAAGAGCTGACTCATTTGAAAAGACACTAATGCTGGGAAAAATTGAAGGTGGGAGGAGAAGGGGACGACAGAGGATGAGATGGTTGGATGGCATCATTGACTCAATGAACATGGGTTTGGGTGGACTCCGGGAGTTGGTGACGGACAGGGAGGCCTGGCGTGCTGTGGTTCATGGGGTCGCAAAGAGTTGGACAAGACTGAGTGACTGAACTGAACTGAATGATTATGAAACGCAATGTATCTTGCTCGAGGGGATGTTTCTCCTTCCTAACAAGAAAGCGACTGAACTGAACTGAACTAAATGATTATGAAACACAATGTATCTTGCTCAAAGGGGATGTTTCTCCTTCCTAACAAGAACATAAGCTGGAATCAAGATTGCCAGGAGAAACATCAATAACCTCAGATATGCAGATGACACCACCCTTATGGCAGAAAGTGAAGAGGAACTAAAAAGCCTCTTGATGAAAGTGAAAGAGGAGAGTGAAAAAGGTGGCTTGAAGCTCAACATTCAGAAAACTAACATCATGGCATCTGGCCCCATCACTTCATGGGAAATAGATGGGGAAACAGTGGAAACAGTGTCAGACTTTATTTTTTTGGGCTCCAAAATCACTGCGGATGCTGATTGCAGCCATGAAATTAAAAGACACTTACTCCTTGGAAGGAAACTTATGACCAACCTAGATAGTATATTAAAAAGCAGAGACATTACTTTGCCAACAAAGGTCCATCTAGTCAAGGCTATGGTTTTCCCAGTGGTCATGTATGGATGTGAGCGTTGGACTGTGAAGAAAGTTGATCGCCAAAGAATTGATGCTTTTGAACTGTGGTGTTGGAGAAGACTCTTGAGAGTCCCTTGGACTGCAAGGAAATCCAACCAGTCCATTCTAAAGGAGATCAGTCCTGGGTGTTCATTGGAAGGACTGATGCTAAAGTTGAAGCTCCAATACTTTGGCCACGTCATGCGAAGAGTTGACTCACTGGAAAAGACTCTGATGCTGGGAGGGATTGGGGGCAGGAGGAGAAGGGGACGACAGAGAATGAGATGGCTGGATGGCATCACCGACTCAATGGAGGTGAGTTTGAGTGAACTCCGGAGTTGGTGATGGACAGGGAGGCCTGGTGTGCTGTGATTCATGGGGTCGCAAAGAGCCACTGAACTGAACAAGAACATTCTGATTAATCTTTTTATTTTATCTTAAGTGTATGTTGTGAGAGTGGGTCTGGTAAGACTTTTCTATTGCTAGTTCTAACCTTGTTAATTTAAGATTTATGTTGTAGGAGTACATCTGGTAAAAAGCCTTGATAATACTAGGAGTGGGGCACTCTCTGTCGCCCTTCTGATGTCTATGTCATGATAGAACTTCTGCCACACAAAAGCTCTGAGTGATCAAGCCTGGTTCCTGGTCCCAAAACTAAATGTTCTTCAGAGATCACGAATCCTACATCATTCACTCTAAGCTATCAGAGTCATTTTGTATTGGGGAGAGATTGAGAGTTCAGTTTTGAACATGACAAACCTGAAATGCCTTTGAGACATTCAAGTGGAGCTGTCAAGTAGGCAGTTGGAAATATACCCTTTGAGCCCAGAGGAGAGCCTGGATTGGTTATGGGCATATATATATATACACATATATGTACATACATATATATGTATTTAAGGCTTCCCTGGTGACTGAGACATTAAAGAATCTGCCTGCAATGCAGGAGACCTGGGTTCAATCCCTGGGTTGGGAAGATTCCCTGGAGAAGGGAATGGCTACCAAATCCAGTGTTCTTACCTGGAGAATTCCATGGACAGAGGATCCCGGCAAGCTATAGTTCATGGGATCGCAAAGAGTTGGACACGACTGAGGGACTAACACACACACACACACAGACACACACACACACAGACACACACACACACACATTTGTTTAAAGCTGCAGTATTGGATGAGAATACCAAGGAAATAAACGTACAAAAAGCATTAGGACCTAGGACATTGATCCCAGTACTCAGAAGTTGCACTGACAAGGTGCTGAGCCAAGAAATCTGATAGAGGTGCCAGAGAGGTGAGAAGAAAACAAACAGTGGGGTCCTAGAAGCAAGGAAGGGGAAAGTGGTAAACTGCTGAAGAAGGAAGTGATTAACTATTGAAAGTAACTCGAGACTTCCCAGGTGGTCCAGTGGCTAAGACTCCAAGCTCCCGATGCAGAGGCCCTGGATTCCACCCCTGGTTGGGGAACTAGATGTCCTACATGCTGCAACTAAGAATTCACATGCCTCAACTAAAAAGATCTCGCATGCTACAAAAGACCTTGTGCAGTCAAATAAAAATAAAATAACTGTTACAAAAATGAATGAAAGGGCAAGCAAGATGAGAATTTAAATGGACCATTTAATTGAGCAACATAGATGTCATTGGTGAGTACAAAATCCTGCAGTGGATAAACTCATGCATATGTTGTCTCATACACACACACGTCAGTGGCGGGTATTAGGAAGAGGGATTCTGGTGGAGAGGCTGTAGTGGAAGCTACACTGGAGCAGACTGAAGAGCGCATGAGAGATGAGGGAGCAGAGATGGCAGGTGTCAAAGAGAGTCTGTGAATGGAGGAGAGCAATTAGGCAGCAACGAGGTGGGTTGTGGCGGTCAAGGAAGAACCTTCTCAAAGATGTAGATGCTAGTGGATACATATGCTTATGGGAATGAGCCAGCTGAAAGAAAAGGATGCTTTAGAAGGAAGATGGGATGATCCAGTGAGCAAAGTCAGAGAGAAATGGGCAAGGGAGATGGTACCTAGAGCAGCATCTTCAGATTCCTTTGTTCATATTCCCTCATGAAATATTTATTTTTAAAGTGTACCCTCTTCATTTTTGGTTATTGCCTAAATTTTATTTCATAATTTTGAATAACTGTAAAGGACACATTTTCTGCCTGTTGTATATGCTCTGTATTTATTTCTAAACTTATTTTTTCCCTTGATGTTTCATTTTAGGTAATTTCTATTGCTATGTCTTCAAGTCCACTGATCCTTTTTGTCTAAAACATCTAAAGTGTTGATTCTATCCAGGGATTTTTTTTTTTTTTAAATCACAGCCATTTTAGTTTTCATCTCTACAGGTTCAATGAGGGTATTTAAAATATGTGCTCAGTTGCTTCAGACTCTTTGTGACCCCATGGACCATAGTATACCAGGCTCCTCTGTCCATGGGATTTTCCCAGCAAGAATACTGGAGTGGGTTGCCATGCCCTCCTCCAGGGGATCTTCCTGACCCAGGGATCAAACCCATTTCTCCTGTAACTCCTGAAGATTCTTTACCTGCTGAGCCATCAGGGAAGCCCCATTATATATATATATATATATTCTCCAAGTCCCTACTTAAGCTATGTGACCATATGGAATACAGTTATGATAATGTTTATATGTTCTTGCTTTGCTCTCTCAAAGACTTCCTCAAGCAGAACATTCTCAAGTAGTCCTTTTATTTATTTATAGTGCAGAAAATGGTGCCAGAGTAGTAGGAGTCAGAATGAAGGGAGGGTCACCTGGGAAAATGGAGGCTGGGGAGAACAGATTGCTGGCCAAATACTCCTTTTTAGGCTGATCAATATGAGGAGGGGGAACTTAAGAAGAAGGAAGCTCTTGAAATTGACTTCCAAGCTATCTATATGAACCTATCTGCTGTAAACCATTGGTGGGGACATTAATTGCTTCTTTCTTTGTAACAGAAGGGATGAGGAGAGAAGCCAGTGGGAGCAGGGTAGGTAAGCTGGGGACTTGGTGCCTTGAAGGTGAGAACATTTCTATCTGATGCCTCCAACTTTCATTATGAATAATGAGTTTTTTGACTACTGAAAGTAGGTGTGCAGAGAGGTGAAGGGAATCTGATGTTGGAAGCAAATGGAGAAAGTATGAAATGACTGCTGCAAAGGGCTGAAACTAGTAACTAGAATGGAAGCAGGTTAGGCAGAGCTGAGGTTGTAGGTGAGGCTGTGGTCATGAATTCAAATCCACATCAGTCTGCCCAGCTGAGGGATTCTCCTTAGTGATCTTGAAGCTGTTATTTGTTGTTTGTGAATTTGGTAAACTATTGATCTCCCTCTTATGTTGAGGTAAAACATGAATAACCACACAGAGGCCTGATGATCACGATAAGTTTATCAAGGTCCTTCCAGGGCTCTTCAGCACAAGGTGGCTTGGGACAGCCCACCATTTACATAGCACGCGGTGGCTTTCTTTCGTTTCTCACCTTCCCAGTGAATTGAGTGACTTCTCTTAAGCATAAATACCTCTACACCACCTCGAGCTACTGTCATCCTTGTTCACAAGGGTGAGGGTAGAAAGGGTAGGGAATGTCTGTTTTTCCCCATTCCCAAGCAAATCTTGATGCATGACACGGATGTCAGAAAGCTCATAATTGCCCACGTGTATTATCAAAGACCAAAATAAGGCCACCACGAAAGAAAAGATCAGAAACGTATCTTCTTTCCTGATCCCCTCACCTGCCTTGTCATGCACTGCAAGGAAAGGGATGAGTTGGAGGGGGCTGAGGGCATTTGGCTTATAAATCTCTCCTGAGATGTCTCTTTCAGAATCAGGCCCAAGCTGAGATACTGCCTGAATATCATGGTATAGGGTAGGCCCCCTGCCTGTAAAATCTAAGATTCAACCAGTCAACTCAGTCTCTGACATTGTCACCAAAGTGCCACAGCCATGGAAGGATGGGTTTTCCCACAGTAACAAACTATACCAAGTTACATTTTCAAAACATACAATAACACATACTCATGCTCTGGGTATGAGTTCAAGGATCTGTGGCACAAATAGGAGAAATGACTGCAAGTCACAAATCAGTGTTAATGCGGTGTCTCAGTGTTAAGGAGCCATTTCTTGAATTTTCCAGAGCCTCACAGCATGCTTCTAAGCTTCTCTCCATGTGTGTCCAGGGCCATACACTCTTTGTAACCACCATAATGATGATAGTAAACCTGCTGAAAATACTTCAAATCTTGCTTTCCAAAGCTGGGGCAAGGAGGACTTTCCTGGGAGTCCAGTGCTTAAGACTCTGCACTTCCCCTACAGGGGACACAGGTTTGATCTCTTGTCGGGGAACTAAGACCCTACCAAAAAAAACACCAAAGTTGGAGCTAGAGATGCAGGTGTGATTACCCACTGCTGTGATGCCTGCTGTTGGTTTGGGCCACTCGAGGTTTGAGGCGCTGACTGGGATTACACTGAGTTCTTCTAGTCCTTTGGGCCTGCTGGTGTAAAGAACAAATCCAGTCGGTACTTTGGCTGCTCCAGCTCATCTGCCTTCCTGAAGGGTTGTGTGGCCCTGGCCTGTGAGAAGGGCACCCAGAAGTCACCAAGGAGGGCTCTTTGTTGTGCTCAGATCCCTGATGCCCACCCCATCCATCCCTTCATACTCTCTCAAACATGTCAGTGGTTGTGTTCAGGCCAAGTTTCTGAAGCTTCAGTCCCAGACACCAGTGTCTCCCCCTGTAAGACACAAAGGAGGGTGTGGGGGAGCAGGTTCTTTCAGTCCAGGGCCCTGCTGTCCTACCACATCACAGGGCAGAAGAGCTGCAGTGAGTCACTCAGAGGCAACTACAATGATGGAGTCAAAGCCAGACTGCTCATGTTCAGGAGGAAGGGCTCACCTTGTCCTCCCTCTGGGTGATGATCCCAGATGACCAGAGCTCTCCCGACCTGGCTGTGTGATAACAGAAGACAGTCTACAGTGCAGGGAAGCCAGGACTCAGAGGTTGATGAGCAGCCCTTGGCCAGAGAGGCTGAATTGCTCTCTGACATGAAGAGAGAGAGGTCCCTCAGAACTCCAGGGAGATGGTCCAAGTTCGTCCTAGTCACTGTCTCTCCTTCCTGACACCAGGAGTCAGATGGGCATCTTTATCTTGCAAAGAAACCGACGTAACCTGTCATTCCTGCCCATGGTCTTCTGTCACTTCCACAACTCCCATATCTCATTGATATCGCCACATCCCACTTATAAGCTGGCGTGGGAGGTAGGTCTCAACTATATATATATATATATATATAAAACCCAAACCCCCTAATTTGCTTCCAGTTCTCTTTGGCCCCAGAAAAATCCTTCCCCTCTGTGATGCTCATCTGTAAAATGACCTGGATCAGTGGTTTTCAAGACACGTTCTTCAGAGCCTTCCCCACCCCCAGCACCCACCAATGTAGTTGCTTTTTCTCAGCTTTATATGCAGTGTTTCCACACAAGGATTCTTTGAACAAAGGGACCCGAGGCTCCAAAGTTTGAGAACTGCTGAAATGAATGATTGTTAAGGTCACTTCCAGGCTGAGATACTGAAGCCCAGCTCAGGAATCCTTTCTGGTTACCAGTCCTGGGTGCTTGAGCTCCAGCAGTGCTCATGGTGACAGGCATATGGCCCTCAGCACGTGCTGTATGGTGCCATCAGTGATCCACTGATGCCTGCATGTACTGGCGGGGGAGGGCTGTTTACCCAGCCAGAGGGTGAGATCCTTGCGGGCAGATGTCTGATTTTCCCTCCATGCCTCTGTCCTCTTATAGTGCCATAGGTGGAGTGGTGCTCAGTAAATTTGTTGATGCTCCAGGTGTCATGAGCTCTCATGTGAGATAAAACCTTCCAGAGAGACCCTTTGCTTTGCGGAAGGGGAGTCAGCCTTTTGTCTGCTGAGTGCCCCTGGAGAGACCTGTCCTTTGGGAATCAGAACCCTGACTTGCGAAACAGTTTCAGACTGCCATACCCCCAAAGAGGGCAGGCCTGAGTTCCTGCCTTAACTGGACTCTGCTCAGCCTCGACTGCCCTCAGTGCCTCTCCGTGCAGGGGCTCTCTGCACACTGAAGCCATGGACAAGGCCTTCTCCTGACCCTGAAGTTGGAAATCAGATCAGCTTAGGTGCCTCATGGATGGTAGGCATCTCATCTGGAGCTGGAAGGAAGTCCAGGGGCTATGGGGAGGAACTCCAGGCTTACTCAGAGTATAGCTTCTTCTGGAGATGGAGGCCTAAAGTGGTACCCAGAGGCACCTGTGAAGATAGGTTGTTAAAAGGTACCAGGGCAAAGATCAAGACAGCTGTAGGCCAACTTCCTTGGGGCAGGTAAACAGGAGGACAGTGGAAACTGCAGTGGAGTCAGTTAGGAAACCTGCTGTGCCACCCACTCGCTATGGGACTTCGTGAAACCACATAACCTTAGTTTCATTGTCTTTACCTGTAACCTAGGGGCAAAAGGACCTAACCAACTATAGGCTACCTCACACAGAAGTGGTGAGATTCCCAGGACACAATGGGTATGGAAGTGTTCTGCAAACCAAGATAGGCAGGATGTAAAGGATTCTTACTGGTGTTGACAGGGGAGAGGACACTTCCATGCCAGAGCAGCTTCCCATGAGGGACCATTAGCAATTCAGGGATGCTCTGGGACTCACCATTTCTCCACCACCTACTTTACTCCCAGAAGCCATCTCTGCTTGGCTGGGACAAATTTCTTGACAGACTGGGTAATGTGAGGGGGGTAGGCCATTCAGGACAGAGACCCCAGCCCAACTGTGACTCCAAGAGGCTCTCCCAAAAAGGAAGTGTCTTGATAAAAAAGCCTCTGAAAGGTGAGAGGCGCAGGAGGCCGCTGAGGTTTCCCAGGGCTCTTGGTTGATGAAGGGGCCCATAGGATCCCAAGGACTGGGTCCCTTAGTCCCACTGAACTTCACGCCCCTTGGCATGGGGGCCAAGTCAGCCTCCCCTGATACATGGAGCTGCACACATGACCTTCGCCCTTCCAGAGGGTGGGTCCTGGTTGGCGCTGTGGGAGCAAATGAGCCCTTCGCAGGTCACAAGGAGAGCCTGGCATTTCACTCCAAAGACCACCCCCCATACCGAATCCTCCAGGTGTGGGGAGTAAGCGGCAGCCCAGACCAGGGCCAGAACATCTGGCAGGGTTTAAAATCCACAGCTGGAGAGCAAGACCTCACCACGCTGATGTGGGGAAACACTATCAGGCTCTAACCTGGTGCTGCTCCGGCCTCGTCATCCCTGACAGGCTCTGTGCCCCAGTCGGGCCTCCCTGGGCCTCCCTCAGCTACTGTAGCCTGAAGTGTGGGTGCTGGGCCTGCGGACCCAAACATCTGGCAGATCTGGCTGGCTGTTGGGCAGCACCACAGGGCTGCCATCCCCCGGCCCCCCACGGCCCTTCCAGGACAAGCTGCTCTGGTGTGAGGCGGGCAGAGATGGGTCGTAAACAGTCTCCTTGAGTGCCAGCCACAGTGTGTCCCGCTTCTCATTGAGCTGGCCCCGTTCAGGTACTGTCTGCTCGGTTTCATCCAGGTCCTCTGGGGAGGCACCCACGGAATCTGGCACACGGGCACTGGGCTCGGAGGTGCTTAAGCAGGTCTCGTCAGAGACGCTGAGTCCCTCCAGGGTGCTGGCTGAGGAGCAGAGGCAATCAGGGGGCTCCACGACCTGGGGCTTGGGCTTGGGAGGGTGGGCTGGGGCTTCTAGTGAGGCCTGCACCAGCTCAGCCTTCTTCCCCGGGGAGTACTGCCTGGCCCGGGTTTTGGGGCTGGGTCCAGCTTGCTTGTAGGGAGAGGAAGTCTGCAGGGCCGGGCACTGGCTGAAAACTGCCTGGTGGTCCAGGAAGAGCTCCCGCGGGGATGCAGGGCCTGGCGGGGGTCGGGAGCAGTAGGGGCCATCATGCAGCTGTAGATCTTCAGAGAGCACTGAGGGCCGGTGAGACAGCTTGCTGGTGGCTGTACTGGTGTCAAAGCTGGGACTCCGGCGTCGTGCCAGTGGCTGTAGCTCGTACTGCTCCGAGCAGGACCCGGGCACCCCTCCCACCGGCCCTGGTCGTGGGCGACCTGCCTTCTCCCCACCAGGCTCCCCAGTTCCGGCATCCCACGGCAGGTGTGCACAAGGCCAGAGGATCTGCCCACAGTTCTTCTCTGGTCCAAAGAAACAGCAGAGAGATTGGAAGAAGAAGCTGGCGAAGCCGCAGCTGACGCACTTCACCATCATGAGGACGATGCCCAGCTTGCGATAGAGCAGCACCGTGGCAGGCAGCATGAGCACACCGGCTGCAAACAGGGCCGCGGCCCCCACTGCTGTGGCGCAGCTGGTCTGGCGCAGTGAGAAGGCCACTCGACTCAGGCGGTCAGGGTGTGGGCACAGGTGATAGGAGATGCAGTAGTTGACAGTGAAGTCCACTGAGAGGCCCACCGAGGCAGAGAGAAAGAGGGCCTCGGCAGTGTTGAGCTGCCACTCGAGCAGAACCAGGAGCCCCACGGTGAGCAGCACAGTGCCTGCCACAGCTGCCACTGAGAACAGGCTAAGTGGAACATTCCAAGTGCCCAGCAACAGTGTGGCAAAGGCCAGCGCCAGCGCCAGGCCCAGCACCACTGCAGGCTCGGTGCTCAGGCTGTGCTGCAGGCTGTACAGCTCCAGACGGCTGGTGAACCAACCCCGGCGCAGGCCAGGAGGTGCCCTGCCCAACTCTGCTGCCAGCCAGTGGTTGACCTCAGTGTAGAAGTGGTGCGCCTGGCTGTAGTCTGGACTGTAGGGGAAGTTGGTCTGGAACTGCAGGACCAGGGCAGCCAAGCTGCCCTGGGTATTGAAGCGGGGTCCCAGGTCCCGGGGGCTCTCCGGGCCTTGCTCCAGAGCCATCATCTTGAGGCAGTGCAGGAAAAGCTGCGGGGCCCAGGGGAAGCCCGAGTGGCCACAGCAGAGGCCCGGCCCCAGGCGGGCACAGCCGGGGCTCTCCATCCAGCGCTGGAGGGCCTCCATGAAGCAGAGTGTGGGCCAGCCCTCCGGCTGGGCCCCGAAGAAGCTTTGATTCCGAGCCCCGCGGCAGAGGGCCAGCAGCCAGCGCTGGGCCTCAGGACCGCTGGCTGAGAAGGCAGGGTCGCTCACCAGCGAGCTGTTGCTGCGAGGGTCCAGGGGGTCGCCCGTGTCCACGGGCAGGATGCCCCACACCAAGACCACGGGCATGTGGCCACCCTCGCCCTGAGGCAGCCGCTCAAACAGAAACTGCTGACGGTACTCGGCGTCGAAGCGCTCGAAGGGGTGGCTGGGCCGGAAGACCTGGCCGCGGGGCGGCGGCAGCGTGGGCAGCCGCAGGCGGGGGCTGACGCCGGCGATGTAGGCGCCCCCAGCCGCCAGCGCGGCGAACCAGCAGATCCAAATGTAGCGGAACTTGATGACGCCGCAGGGCAGGAGGCGCTGGAAGAGCAAGCGCGAGGTGCTGGCGGCCGCCCTCCGGAGGCCGCGGAGCCGTCGGTGGAGTGCCAGTGCCAGTCGCCGGGGCGCGCTGCCGGCCCACGGGCCGCGCGCCTGGGACGCACAGCCGCGCGCCAGGTAGCGCTCGTGGAGCACCGCGGAGGAGGGCAGCCAGGCCAGCGTGAGCGCCAGGTGCGCCAGCACGGCCGTGCCCATATAGAGCGCGAAGCAGCGCACGGCCGGGAGGCGGCTCAGGTAGCTGGCGTAGAAGGCCGCGCCCGTGGTGAGGCCCGAGACCAGCAGCAGGTAGCCGAAGTGGTGCATGGTGCGGCCCACGCGCTGCGCCAGCCCCGCGGAGGGCAGCTGGCTCTTGCTGAGGCGCCAGAGGTCGAAGAAGATGAGGGTGTGGTTAGCGCAGACGCTGCTCAGCAGGACGAGGGCTGCCAGATTGACGAAGGGGAAGTAGGCCATGCGGAAGGCCACTCGGTAGAGAAAAAAGGCAACCAACAGGGAGCCCAGCACCCCCAGCAGCACCATGAGCGTGAGGAAGAGCGAGCGCAGGTAGAGGGCGATGCTGAGGAAAATGGCGGCCAGGGCCAGCAAGGGGTAAACCGTGTCCTGGGCCAGGTAGTGCCTCAGCAGTTCCTGCTTGAGGCCCAGGTCCATGCCGGTGACGGATGTGTAGTTGTCGGAGAGCCCCCAGGGCATAGCGAGGCGGTCCAGGTAGATGCCCATCATGGAGGCGCCCTTCAGGGTGGGCAGGAAGAGCAGGCTGTACTTGAGGGAGGGCACCTGGTAGTCCGCAGTCTGGGGACTCAGAAAGTCCCTGTCCAGCAGGAAGTGCAGGAGTTGGTAGACAGCACTGCTCCGGGAGCACTTGGTGGGAACCTGGGTACAGCGTGGGGGCTTGTCCTTTCCGGGTCCCAGACAGGAGGGCACCAGGGCACCACGGTGATAGTAGAGGGCACAGGCCCGCAGCAGGGCCAGCGTACGGGTTGTGTCGGCTTGAGTAATGTCTAGGCAGGAGGAGCGATTGGAGAGCACAGCTACATAGTTGCCCAGGGACCAACTTGGGCAGCACTCATTGGCTGCTGTACGCTGGCACAGATCCCCAAAGCTGGGATGGGAGCGGATCTGTAGGGCACACACAGCAGGAGAGAGCTCAGGGGAACTGCTGGGGTCCAGGTTTCCAAGCATTGTCCCAGGCTCTCTCACCTCCTTTGAGGTAGCGGGGCAGTGGCAGAGAGGTATCTTGACCTGACTGGTCAGGCCCCTGTTCCAGCAGCTACATCTTGACTCCTTCAATGAGGAGTCTCAGGACCTTTTGAAAATCCCCAGGCTCTGAGGGTCTGTCTTCCAGCAGCTATGTCTTGGCACTTCTGGAAGCAGCTGACTCTTCACTTTCCTCTCCCCCACAACCTGGAGCCTCTTAGTAGGGTTGCAATACTTTTCTAAGCAGGGAATGCTCTTTCCTAGCCCAGCCTGGCAACCTTGGTTCAACTGTATTTCCTTACGATCAGGTCCGTGGTCCCTGGCTCTCCCCACCCCCACCAAGCCCTGGCACCTCCTCAGCCGGCTCACCTGGTCATGTTCCATGCGACACATAGAATGAATGGCGTGCAGGTTCCACAGGCTGCCCGCTGAGGTGGACATGAACACCAACTGTGCATAGCTCTTCTCTGCAACACACAGCCCAGAGCTCAGTGCTTTGGCCCCAGATCCTGGGCCCACCAAAGGGAAGATGCTTACTGTGGGCCATATAAGGCTCAGATTCTCAGGCGCCTCAAACCTGTGCCTGGCTGCCTGATACTGGGCCTGCATCCCTCCCCTGTGCCACACCCCCATCCAGCTTGACCCTTCCTGGCTGGAGCAACTGAGACCTGCTTCGTCCTCCCAGCTGTAACCCTACTTCCTTGGCTTGAATGTGACTGGCCAGTCTCCTTCACCTTCTGTCTGCCCAGATTTGTTCTCCTGGGCCCTCCAGTTCTAGTCGGTGAGGAGAGGGAGAACCACCATTAAAGCCAGGAACTGACCAGGCTGCGACTTACCAGGGGGGCCACAGAAGAAGCTCTCCTGCCCTCTGTCCTCCAAGGACTCCACCATCCTCCGAGGCCGGACCATCCCCTCTTGGGCACTGCTCCAGGGTGTGGCAGGGCTCAGGGTGGTGTGGGGGTTTGAGCTAAGATAGAGAAAAAAATCTATACCAGGCACTGTCCAGGAGGTGAGGGGCTCAGAAGAGGCCAGATACCATTGCCCAGGGGGTTCCAAGGCCCTCTGACCTGCCTTTTTTTTTTTTTAACTTTTTTGACTGCACTATATGGCATGTGGAATCTTAGTTCCCCGACCAGCGATCAAACCTGGGTCCCCTGCAGTGGAAGTGCAGAGTCCTGACTGCTGGATAGCCAGGGAAGTCCTCTGACCTGACTTTGGCTCCTCTCTGGAGACCCTGTTCTGTCTCCGGTTGCCCCCCAAAATGGAAAGATGGGAAGCCATTACCTGTTCAGCTCAAGGTCTGGGGAAAGGGAAAGCAGCTTCTTGGGGCCTGTGAGGGCCTGCAGTGCTCTCCAGACCACTAGCTTGCGCCCAATGTCCGTGTCCCGAGGCTCAAAGCCCTGCAGGGAGGAGGGCAGAGAAGATCAGAACAGAAAAAGAGGGAGTTCCTCTTCCTTCTCAGTTCTGCTCCTTTGGGTCCCTGAAGCAGGGAGGGCTGGCCTCCCTGCCTGTATGGTTGGAGACGAGGCTCACCGCTGTACCCTTTCTGAGCTCTCACTGGAGAGTCCACTTTTAGCAGGGCCACTCCAAAGTTCTGCCCCAGACCGAGTTGAGGTAGTCAGGCATGGGGGCCCCATCCCTCCCTGTGGCCCCTCACCAGTAAGGGCTTGGAGAAATCAGGTAGCTGGCCCCCCAGCAGTCCAGCCAGGGTGCAGAGGAGGATGAAAGCCAGACACAGCAGCAGCACAGCCACTGGGCACTCCGCAATCAGCTGGGAATAGCTGGGAAAGAGGAAGACATCCTACATGAGTTGGCGTTGGGCATGGTAGCAGGGAATGGGTGAGCTTAGAAGCCACCAAGAAGGGATGGTGGAGCTAAACTGGGCGTGGTCACCCGATGGGTCCAGAAAAGGCCCAGGCCTACCTCTTTGGCATCCGGAAGGCCCGTTCCTGCCTACGGGAGAGAAGAAAAGACACTTGCTTGCTGGAGTCCTCTTGTAAGGTGGGAGGTTGGAGTAGGGGTAGAGGGTAGAGGAAGTTGGCATCGACCCTTGCAAGCCTCCCCACTCCCAAGTTCCAACCCTTCCTTCCTCTTCCCGGGCTGCCTCCTCCATCAGAGGCAGGAGACACTTGGGCTGCCTCCTAGTGAAGGAATCTAGACCTCAGGGAGTTGGCCCATTCTGAAGCCCTGCCCTACCTTCCAGGGCAGCTGGCCAGCTGCTGGACTCCTCCTTACCTGACGCTGACCACGTGGTGCTGCACAGATGCTGGCTTCCAGGTCCCATCACGCTGTGAGGGGGCTGGGGAAGGGCTGAGGCTGGAGCCATGGGAGCACAGCCCTGCCCGGTCCCCAAGCCCTGGCAGGGAGCTTCCCCCTCGATACTCCTGCGGTACTCGGGGATAGGTAAAGTGAGCAGGGGCCAAGGGGCTGGACGGGCCCGCAGGCTGGAGGGTGGAAGTTGCTGGTGGTGGTCCAGAAGAACTGGAAGGGTCCTCAAGGGGGCAGCTGTGGAGGGAGCAGCTCCTCTCTGGGCTGGCCTCCGGGGCCACAGCCTTGCTCTGGGACCTGGGGGAGGAGGAGGCAGGGAAAATGGGGGTGGGACAGTGGTGGTTCATACCATGCCCCAGCAGTGTTCAGTGAGCTGAGACGGATGGGGCTTGGGCTTTTCTGTTACTGGTTCTGGCAGGAGGCGACGAGGATGGGGGCTGTGGGTCTACACCTCCAGCCTACCTCTTGGGGTTCATTGTCTCATTCCCTCATTGGTCTCTGCACCCCCAAACACATATGATCTTAATTTGCACCTTTAAAAACCATACAGGGGAAGAACTTTCCTTTTATAGATTTGAGAAATGAGGTTCAGTGAGCCCTGAAGAGCCGGGCCTTGAGCCCAGCTCTGTCTGCTGCAATCGTCTCTTCATTCTCTTGTCAGACGCTGATTAAGCACCTGCTGCACTTTTGTTCCTACCTTAAAAGCCAGGGAAAGTCAGGGAAAGTTTGGCATAAGCAATTATTGCCTTTTTACCAACCCTAGGACTTGGGGAAGAGGTTTGCTCTTCAAGGCTGTGCACAGTTGGGAGAGGGAGTTAGGACCCCCAAGGAACTTGCCAGGAAGGAGTTGGCAATAGATTCGTCTTTCCAGATTACTCATGGGGGCAGTATTCTGTACATGGACCCAGCCCCACTCTTTGGGTGCAGGGGGAGTTGAAGTCCTACCCCAGTGGCAGGATTGCTAGACCTAGGACAGAAGATGGTCACAGAACCAAGTGCCTGAGGGCCATGGGTGATTCCCAGAGGGTCTGGGCCCACCAGTGAGTCTCCTTTCTTCCATCCTCCTGGCTCACCTTGCCTGCTAGAATTTGCATAGCTCCCATGGGACAGCCAGGTGTCTGCTGACCCAACCCTGGCTTCCAGTCTTGCCTGCTGCACTGCTGAAGGGGCCATGGGCCAGAGTCCTGGCTGTGATGGCAAGTGGACATTGCCCACAGAGGCTGGGTTCTGCCCAGAAACCAAGTAGAGGAACTGAAAAACAAGCTCTTTCTCATCCTGCCAGAAAGCTGGGTGGCAGAGAGTCGAGGGGCACGGATAACCCTCATGCTGAGACTAAAATGGGGGAGCAGTGGAGGTGGGATCCTGGCCCCATCATCCTTTAGCTCTGGGGTCTTGGGAAAGATACATAGTTCTTGGAACATTGACATCCTTGTCTGCTGAGTGAGGGTATGAGAATAAGGTCCCCCTCTCAAGTTGGCATGGGAATTAACTGAGGAAAAATCTGTGAGGTGCCTGGCATGGAGCCTGGCATGTGGAAGACATTTGCTTTCCTGCCTCTTCACACTCAGTGCTGCAGGAAGTGTGTAGATTAAGAAGTATATTTATATTTACAATTTGAACTCTTTAGGCACTTCAGATAATATATCTCCATTTGAGAACTTCTCACACCTTAAGCAGAGAAGGCAATGGCAAGCCACTCCAGTACTCTTGCTTAGAAAATCCCATGGATGAAGGAGCCTGGTAGGCTGCAGTCCATGGGGTTGTGACAAGTCAGACATGACCGAGCGACTTCACTTTCACACATTGGAGAAGGAAATGGCAACCCACTCCAGTGTTCTTGCCTGGAGAATCCCAGGGACAGGGGAACCTGGTGGGCTGCTGTCTATGGGGTTGCACATAGTTGGACACAACTGAAGTGACTTAGCAGCACACCTTAAGAATCTCTCTACATACGTAATTATAATTATTTTTCTTTTTTTAAATATTTATTTGTTTCTGGTTGTGCTGGGTCTTAGCTGCAGCATGTGGGATCTAGTTCCCTGACCAGGGATAGAATCCAGTCCCCCTACATCAGGGGCATGGAGTCTTAGCCACTGGACCACCAGGGAAGTCCCAGTACTTTTCCTTTTGTTATCAAAAGCTGCATTAGAATATGTCTCATGATTTAAACCACTACATTTTCTTCTTCTTCTTCTTTTTTTTACTATACATTTAGAAAAATAGGAATTTGACTGAAGTTGTTCTCAAGCAAGACCTCAGATGACCCCATAAAGTTAATGACATAGCAACCAGTGTCCTGGCAGTTAAATCCCTCATACATCCATCCCCATGGGCCAAAGGGAAGCTGGAAAAATGACCTGGGTTTCATATGTATAAGTGGGGATATCTATTTCTTTAAGATTTTTATTCTGCAGTTCTTTTCTGAGCACTTGCCACATGCTGGGCACTGTGCTTGGTCTGGGTTGGACCCTGAAGGCATGAAGGTGACCCATTTTATTTTGTATACATTTTTGGTTGCACCCTGTGGGGTGTGGAACCTTAGTTCCCAGATCAGGGATTGAACCCATGCCCCCTGCCTTGAAAGGTGGAGTCCTAACCACTGGACCACCAGGGAAGCACAAGGTGACCCATTTTAGTCTTGGTCTCCCGCTTTAGAGTAGGGCCTGCTTTCCAGAGTCAGGAGGGTGGGGCAGCCAGGGTGCCTATTTCAGCTGCCCACGATCTTAAAGCATCACTGAGCTTTGGGCTTGTTTTAGGAGTCAAGTTCCCACTTGGAGTGTCAGTTTCTTTTTCATGAAGGGAAGCCAGCACTCCAGGGGGTAGTGGCTGAGAACTGAACTCAGTCCTCCTTAACCAGCCTACCAAATCTCATCAGCACCCCCCTTGCTTAGCAGGCTTCTGTTCAAGGGGGATTTCAGTCTCCACCATCGGTTTGCTTCTACTGGGATCTCCCTAGCCCAGCCCCTTCCTGTCAATCCCTTTTATCCCTCTCCAGGAACCTAGGATCAGCTGTCTGCCTTGCATCTCTTGGGGGCTTTCATTCTCACCCTCTCAGTTCCATGGCTCTGACTGGGATGAGCAGTTTCCTGGGCTGCTTGCCTGGGCACATTGGCCTGTAGGCTAAGTGACTGGGGCAGGTAGGAAGGTTAATGAAAAGTGAAGACACAGGTCTGACTCATGGCCATAGAAGTCAGGGCCTGGCTAATAGTGCCCCAGACCCTCACTTGGGAGCCCCATAAGGGGCAAATATGCAGGAATATTAACCATGCCCCAAGCTCACAGACATATAGCATATGAACATCCACGTGATCAGGCAGAATGGTCAGGATAGATGAGGGAGCTCCAGTTCATGCCACTAGGAAAAAGTAATTTTAAAGACGCAAATAATGAATTGTTTCAAATTGCCTTGTTGTCTGTACGTTGGTAAATGTGTGTGTGTGTGTGTGTGTGTGTGAGTGTGCACGTGTGCGCATGCATGCACTGTCTTAGTCATTCTCCAGAGTGCTGTTTAGTTCAGCAGGAATGATTTTTGTTTCTTGGACTGAAATGAGTCCCTTTGCCTGATTTGTCCAGGGTCTCTGAGGAGGTGCAGAGAGGGGTCAGAGGTCTCAGGGAGTTACTAGAAGAAGCAAATAGTTCCTGTGTTCAAATATGAGCTCTATGTGCAGGGGAAGTGAGTAGTCCAACATAGGGCTGATCATGGGCAAAATATCTGAGGCAGCAAAAGACTCTCCAGCCCCTTCTAGGGATGCTCCTGGCCCCTGCCCTGTCACTGTCTCTGCCGTGGCATCCTTGGCTCTTTGGTCGGGCCATAGTGCCAGGCAGTCCCCTGCTCCAAGAAGCACATTAATCCTGTCTCTCATCCCATCGAAGAAAGTTCTGTGCCTTTCAGTCTGAAAGGTGGCTAAATCTATCCAGGCTGGTTTGACAATAGAGGGAAGGAAACATTTCTCTTCGCTTGTGGGGTCTCCTCTTCACTCTGAGGTACAGAATATACATTTAACTGGGGCAGTCTGGAGATTATGTGTCCACCTCTCCTTATGCCCCCAAAGAATGCTTCCTATTTCAGTCCAGGCAGGAGAAAGAGGCAGCGTCATGTCAGGTGAGGGATCCTGGGGGCGGCAGAACAGGCAGGGCACAGAAATTGCGCCATATTGTTACCTGGCTGGGTTGTTCCCTCACACATATGGTGGAGGAAGGGAGAGGAGAGACACGAAGATCTGGGCCCACAGCGGGAAGGTGTTCCTTCTGTCCTGCCAGCCTGGTGCCCCTTCAGGGAAGGTACTGACCGCAACCTGAGTCTCAGAGCTTGCCAACCCATCACATCCAAAGAGTGCAGGTGGCTGCCCACACGTGGGGCTCCAGCCCACACGTGCGCAGCTGGCCATGCGGGGCGGCAGACTGGAGACTGATGGTGATGGACAAAGACAGACCCTAGTTTGGCGGCCGAGTGTCTCCCCTTTCCCTAGGACATACACCTTGGCGAGCCCATCTACAACACACACGCACCCTCGAGCACATTGACATGCTGGAACCCGGACTGAGGTTGCTGCAGGCTTGGGGCTTACAGAGAAGACGGGGGGCAGGGCCTAGAGGGAGGGACTCTGGAGGCCGGAAGGGCGGGGGGAACTCGGGGTCTTAGAGGTAAGGTAGAAACTGTGGGTGGGGCAGGTCCCGGGGGCAGCGAGGGCGAAGGGGGCTGATATTAGGGGGTATCAGGGAGAGTGAAAATCGGCAGAGAGAGGGCGTGGCCAGGGGGCCAGGAGCCTGGAGGCGCCAGAACGGGCTTTGGAGGGTCTGGGGAATGAATGGGGCGACATATGGCGGCTACTGGGAATATCTGGGGCGCGGGTTCTGGGAAGGACTGAGAGCTGGGTCTGCGGAACAGTCCGCCCCTACCTGTCCGGGGAGCTGCCTTCTGGGGCCAAAAGCTCCCCCTCGGGCCGCTGCTCCCCTTCTGGACCCGGGCCGGGAACCGGATCGCTGCTGCCGCTGCCGTCACCACCGTCCATGCCCGTGGGCGGCGCCGCTGTCCGGGCGCCGGTGCTGAAGCCGCGGCGGCAGCGGCAGCGGCAGCGGCAGCGGCAGCGGCGGCGGCGGCGGGTTCCTGCGCATGCGTCGACGCCAAGAGGGCCGGTCGCTGGGCGGGGCCGAGGAAGAGCTTAGCCAATGGCCGCGTCACTGGGGGGCGGGGACAGAGGCTTCCCGCCGCGGCGCTGTAGGAGCTGGGGGCTCCCTGTCTTTAAAGACCACCCGAACTGATGTTGTGGGCCCCTCTACCCAGGACATGTCTGACAGCTGCTGTTAGGAGTCTGGCCATCTGGCTGTAGCTCGCACACCGGCATTTCTAGGGGGGATCGGTCTTCCGTGAGGGACCAGGAAACGCAACCCCAGGCTCTGTGTCGAGAGCTTCATAACTTGTAACGCTGATTCTTCAAGCACAGAAGAGCAAGCAGCTCCATGCCGGCACTTTACTGCTTAGGATGCTGAGGGGTTGAAAATTTGGGCTACTTTTACCCCCATATTTCTCTGCGCTTCCCTCAGCGGACCCCCACCACTTCCTTCCCAGTGAGGGAACCTTTTCAAGTTGGGTCTTTCTCCAAGTTGGTCTGGACCTGGGTCTGTGGAGAGGGAAGTGGAGAGGCCCCCAAATGTGGAATTTGAATGGGTAGAAGGGGTTTTACAGCAAGCAGGCTGTCTGTATGTTTGGGAGATGCCTTGGCTGAAGAATAGGGCTGGGAAGAGTCAGAACCCAGTAGTGTCTGGACTATGGGTATCCCTAAACTGTGCAAACGCCACTCTATGCAAGGTATAGACCAGTAGGGGATAAGGGTGGGAGAGTCTAGAGGTGTAAAAGTGGTGGCCCTGCCCTGAGTAGCTTAATTTGGTTGGAGAGATAAAAGCTGTCCCATTAGTTGATGCCAACTGGGTAGGGTGTGGTTGGGCCCATGCAATGGTCGATATAAGCTGCAGAGAAAGGAGCAACGTGCAAAGACAGAGAGAACCTCACTCATCCTAAAGGGCTTTAGGGAAGGCTTCATGTTGATGGTAGAGCTTTAGTTGGCTTGGAAGGAAGTCATTCCTGACCGGCGCTGAGGTGGAGGTGGTGGTGATGGAGAAACTGTGCAAAGTTAAGGAGTCTAGAAAGTTCTATATATTTTCAGGGGATAGTCAGTTCAGGATCCACTGAAGGCTTCTGTGGATGCTTCTAGAAGGAGGCATATGCACAGTCCACCGTGTCTGAGTGTATATGATGTGGTAGAGGTGATGAGACCATCCTTGAGACCCTTTAATGGGGGATGGGTCAGAAGTGAAAACAAAGGAGGGGTGACCTTATTCAACCATGTGCTGTGGACACCACTGAACCAAACTACTGAGTATGCCTGACTGGGTACCAATTTTCTCAACTAGGAAGTTCAGAGATCACTGGGCCCCCTGAGTGTCAGGTTGTATGTGAAGGAAGATAGGCTCTTTTAAGAGTAGAACATGGCCTCTAGGAGGCTGTTTATTAGGAACAGAAGATTCTGGTTCAGGCCACATGCTAGATCAGGCTTCCCATTCTTGGGTCCTGTTTCTTCTGTTTCCTCAGTGATGTGGGCCGGGGGGGTGCACAGGGGACCCTGGTGGGTGGCCTCCTCCAGGACAGTGCCCTGATCCAGGGTGGGGACATGGAGGGTGGTTTCCAGGGCCAGGGGGGTGCCCACCACCATGGCTGTGCCCAGGGTCAGGGGGGTGCCCGCCTCCGGGGCTGTGCCCAGGGCCAGGGGGGTGCCCGCCTCCGGGGCTGTGCCCAGGGCCAGGGGGGTGCCCGCCTCCGGGGCTGTGCCCAGGGCCAGGGGGGTGCCCGCCTCCGGGGCTGTGCCCAGGGCCAGGGGGGTGCCCGCCTCCGGGGCTGTGCCCAGGGCCAGGGGGGTGCCCGCCTCCGGGGCTGTGCCCAGGGCCAGGGGGGTGCCCGCCTCCGGGGCTGTGCTCAGGGCCAGGGGGGTGCCCATGGCCGTGGCTGCGCTCAGGGCCAGGGGGGTGCTCGCCTCCGTGGCTGTGCCCCTGTGGAAATCAATGAACAATATTAGAGTCAGAGGTCAGTGCCAGTCTTACCTGAGATCAACTCCTTCTCTCCCTTCCCCTTGTCTCTCTGCTGCTCCTCCTCTAGAGGACTCAGGATTCCTGGGTACTAGGAGGGGCTCGTGGTAGAGGTCTGGGAGACAGAGATGGCAAGTGACTGCTCCTAGTTTTAGGCCTTTTGCCTTGATGAAACCAGAGCACAGAGCAGACACAATGGGAGGAAACTAGATTAATTGGGTTCTCTTCCTTGAGCTGAGATATGACTCCCACCCTCTGGACCTCAGTTTATTTTATCTGTGACTAAGAAGCTGAAGTATCTCATCTTCTCCCTCCCTTCACCCAAGAACCCATGAAGAGTGATTAGAGGTTTTGCCATGTTGACTACTTAGAAATGAAGGTAGTGCTGGGGGAGGCCACAGAGGAACTCAGTGAGGACCAGGGGCACAGTGAGGAGAGATGCAGGAGCCAAGGGGAAGGAGGAGTCAGCTGAAGGGCAGGAGAAGACAAAGGTGAGCATGTGCTTGTTCTCTATGTAGGTAGTACATGTGTGCGTGCAGGTAAAGATATGTACTGCTGCTACATAAAAATACTTATGTCTGTATACATGAGCCTATAAAGGCCTTCTGTGTACACAGGTACATGCCTATGGGTGCATGTGCCTGGCTATGTGTATACATGTCAATGGGAGTATATGTGAGCCCATGGCTGTCCCTGAGCAGGTGCCAGACTCATGAAATCAGGAAGAATAGAGAGTAAAATCAAGGTTTTAGTGCTTGAGACAGAAGAGTGCTGGAATGGGTGGTTTAACCTTCTGTCTTGGCTGGAACCACTCCTGAGGCCCCAAGGCCAGACGAGTTTCTTTGCCTCTTGGCACAGGCCCAGGGAAGAGAGGAGACACAGTTTTGCTTCTGGTGCTGGGCACTGGGGGCCTGGGACCCCCAAGGGAGCAGGCAATGGAAGGTTATGGCCCTACTCTGTGTGTGTGCATAAGTCGCTTCAGTTGTATCTGACTCTGCGACCTGACTCTTCTCTTGCCAAGAATACTGGAGTGGGTTGCCATGCCCTCCTCCAGGAGATCTTCCTGACCTGGGGATCAAACCATGTCTCTTAAGTCTCCTGCATGGGCAGGCAGATAGATTCTTTACCTCTAGTGCCACTTGGGAAGTCCCTAGGGGTTGGGTAACTCCCCAGTCTGCTTCTGCTTCCTAGGACCTGATAATGGCCTATAACCTGTGGGAAGGAGGCAGGCTCCAGGGTTAGGAGTCTTTTCTGTGACAATATTAAGGCAGCTGTTGCCCCATCCAGGCTCAGTGACGCCTGGAAATTGCCACTTCACACCCTGCTTGCCTCTTCTATGACTCTTTTGTGGTGGGGGCATTCCAGGCCTAGCAGTTGGGTCTGCTAGTGGTGGGGGGCTGGGGGAGGGGAAGCAGGGAGGAGGGCAGGCAGAGGCAGGTCACGAGGGCCCTGCAGTGTGGTTGGGATTTGGGAGCAAGCCAGCCATCTGAGAGGGCTGTGGGTAGCCAGGAAAGCAGAGAAGCATGGAACAGGAGGGGAAGCAGCAGGAGAGAGGATGAGCTTCTGAGGCAGGGAGGGGATGTGAGAAAAGAAGAGGGACAGATGGGAAAACTGGGGAGGAGTGGAGGAGAAGGCTGCTGCCGGCAGGGGTTGGACTTGTACTGTGATGCCCACCCCCCCCGCCCGTGGGGCTGAGGCCTCCCTACTCTACATTTGTGGGATGTCCGTGGCTGCCGCCAGTCTGTCTAGGAAGGGGACTGACAGCAGGGAGGGAAAAGGGAAAAGGGAGATGGCTGGGGAACTTTCCTACCTGTGGGCCTGTGGGAGAGGATGGAGAAAAAAGACAAAGAGCTTTGGTTATTTGGTTCTGCAGTGAGAATCCTGTCTTCTTCCTGGTGCTGATTTTGTGCCCACCTTCCACCGCCCTCCCCCAACAAGGCTCCTCAGACTTGATCAGTTGCCTGGCCATCATTCCTTCGTTCATTCATTCACTCAACACATACGTGTGTGTGTGTGTGTGTGTGAATGCAAAGCTCAGTGGTGTGTTCCTGTTTGCTCAAGAGCTGGCTGAGTTCTCCTTGGTGGGGTGGGGCTGGTTAGGAAGTGTGGGTTCTTGTCCTCGCTCTGTCAGCTGTCTACCTCCTTGACCTTTTTTAAAATTATTTTTTAATTTATTTGATTGCATTAGGTCATAGCTGCAGTGTGTGGACTCTGAGTTGTGGCATGTGGGATCTAGTTCTCTGAACAGGGATCAAACCTTGACTTCCCGCACTGGGAGCCCAGTCTTAGCCACCTGGCCCACCAGGGAAATCCCTCAACCTTTTAAAAATAATAATAATAATTTAATTTTATTATTGGAGTATAATTGTTTTGCAATGTTATATTAATTTCTGCAACATAGAAACTGTGCAAAGTGTACCCTCCCAACCTAGGTCAAACTCCATGACACTAAAGGAGGTGCCCTGGTCCTTTTATTCCCACCTTCAGGTGGGCCCCACATAGCCTCCTCCTCTACCCCCTCCCCCCAGATTCCACTTTTCTCAGCCTGATCTCTGCTCAGATCCTCAGCTGTTTCTTTGCTCCTGCTTATGACCTTCTGGCTCCAGCTCTCAGACTTTGCTCTTGTCTCCTGCCACTTGGAAATCTTTCTTGCTTCACTTCATGTTACATTCCTGCAGGAAGTTCGCTTGGGTTGGACCATCCTGCCTGCCTTGCCTGGCCCAGCTTCAGGTCCAGTGGGCTCATTCTTGCCATAACCTATCTGACTGATCCTGAGTATTTTGTAGTGCTCTGTTGGTGAGAATCATCTAATTGATGAGATTTATATTGAGGACCATCAGGGTTTTTTGTTCCTTTTGAGGGGACTCAATGGCATAGCTGCCGAGAGCTGGGTTCTGAGCCCCAGATCCTGCCACACCTCCAGGGCCTTACCCTGAGAAAGACCGATAACTTCCCTGGAGCTCACATGTACAATGGAGGGAGCCCCTGCCTGTTTGATTCCTGAAGTCGAAGACCTAATGACATGAAGGATGTGTGGGCATGTTTCTTAAACTGTAGAGTGTATTAAAAACATAGGGTTTGTTTTCATTTTGGAACCCTACCACCACACACACACACATGGCTTGCAGTAGATGTGACTGACTGATTGTCTCTGACTTCATGACCCTCCCTTCCTTCTTATTCCTTCTTCCACACTATGGCCTCCCACCACAGTACTTACGTGGCTCCATCTTTCTGGAGCAGGCACAGGAAATGACAAAAAGAACACCTATGAATCAATGGGAAAAGTTTAGTTTATTGTAATCTAAACCTCAATCTCTCCTCTTCCTCCCAGGGATGTACACACATAGACCCTTAAGAGATGAAAGGGATAAACTGCTCCCTCTGGCTTAGCTTGGGACTCAGTATGGAGCTGGGCACTGAGTAGGTGCCAGGCACGGGTGTTGAGTGAATGCAGTGGGTTTATCCATATGGTATGTAGATAGGGACATGAGAACTTTATGTATCCCTGAACCATATACCCTTATATGTGACCTCTCGAGATCCACCCCCAGACTCACAATCATCTATTAACTCATTTCTACTTGGGTCAGTTTCAATCATGTTAATTATTCGTGTAGCACGCCTGCCATGTGTCAGGTCACAGTACTCAGTCATTACCTAGAGACTTTTGTTCCTGTGTGGATGTCTGGCATAAAGGCAGAGGGGGAAGCTTGGAGGTCAGTGTACCCAGAGCTGGGAGGACTGGGTTAGTGGGTGGGGGCTTCTGGGGGATGCAGGGGACCCTAAGACCTGTGCCTCCAAGGCACAAATGAATGGAAACCTTCCCTGATCCAAGCTGCTTGTCCCCGCCTCTTCCCACTAGGAGTGGAAGCTGGCTTGGTGGTCTGAATCAATTTGTCATCTGCCAACAAGTGTGCTATCATAGGATGGAGCTTCTGGGCTTCTGAGGTGCTCTGGTGCCAAGGCTGGCATTGTCTTGCATGGGGCTGGTGCATAAGTCATAACGGGCAATTCCAGAATGGACCCAGTGCAAATGAGGTATATTCATTTTTTTTCTGACCCACAACTCAGAATATAATATGTAACACACAGACCAAACGCCTGACATCAGGGCACTCTGGTTGTTGAACATAGAAGCACAAATGTTCACATACCACACACATCTGTACTACAACAGCCCAAGCCTCTTGCAAGACAGAACCCTGGCACCTTTTGAGTCACCTATTTTGTTGGCTTTTACTTGGGCCACAGATGTTGAGCTGAGGTCAGCCTCTGAGCTATGCTATGATCCTTCCTGCCCCCTCCTCCTTCCCTTTAATGAGTGATGAGTCTGGAAGAGATTCGTGGGACTAGTTCTGGGGGAGGGAGTGGTAAAGAAAATGTTAGGGCCAGACAGGATCTGGCTTGGAAGAAAGAGAAAAGACTGGCCTTGGAAAAAACCCATCCCATTAAGAAATGGGCAGAGAACTTGACATTTTTTTTCCCAGAGAAGACAAACAGATGGCCAGCAGGTACATGAAAAGGTGCTCAACATCAGTAATCATCAGGGAAATGGAAGCCAAAGCCACAATGAGATATCACCTCACACTCGTTAGAATGGCTATTATCCAAAATCAAGAAAGATGTTGGCGAGGATGTGGAGAAAAGGGGATGTAAATTGGTACAGCCACTACAGAAAACACTATGAGGTTCCTCAAAAAGTTAAAAATAGAACTGCCATATGATCCAGTAATTCCACTGTTGGGTATTTATCCAAAGAAAACAAAAACCCTAACTTGAGAAAATATATGCACCCTCATATATTAATTGCAGCATTATTTACAACAGCCAAGACATGAAAACAGTCTAAGTGTCCATCAACAGATGAATTGATAAATAAAATGTACATTATACACAATGAATATTATCTTGAGGGCATTATGCTGAATGAAATAAGTCAGAGAAAGACACATACTATATAATCTCACCAACATGTGGGATCTAAGAAAATCCACAAACAAACAGAACTTTGAGCTCATAGAACCAGAGAACAGATTGGTGGTTGCCAGAGGTGGTGAGTAGAGCTTGGGTGAAATGGATGAAGGGGGTCAAAAGGTACAAGCTGTTGTACACCTGATATCAATATTGGTATCGATAATTAATATTATCGATAATTATACCTCAATTAAAAAAAGAGACAGGCCTTAGACTGTCCCTCCCCAGTTCAGGCTAAGGTGCTTGAGGGATAGGAGTTGGTGGCTCTGGAAGGGAACTAATACAATCCCTTCCACCTCAGCTAAACCCCTGTGCCTGGCACATTAGAGGCTGTAAATTCAATTCTAACTCAAGTAGAGAGCAGATCCAGGAGTAGGGGCAGGGCCGGGCAGGGGGCAGGCACCTAGACACATAGCATGCAGACCTACATTGCATTTATGAGAGATACAGACCAACACACACACACAACACCCACACAAAGACACAGTGACACAGATACCAGTTCAGTACAGAGACACACATACCCAGGGAGACCATGATCACACAGGCCCACAACACAAGCTCACAGAGCCCCTCCTGTCCCCTCCCACAGTCCACAGAGCTGGACCCTTACCTGGGAGTGCAGAACAGGGGGCAATAGGCAATCTAAGGCTCTGTCTGTCCTCAGGAGTATTTGTAAAGGATGGGGAGGGGCTGGCATGATCAGGTCCACAGGGAGGATCTGGGCAGAGGATGTGGAGGAATGAACAGGGCTGGGCTAAACCAGGGTGTGTGTGTGTGTGTGTGCCCACACCGTGGCAAGGCTATTTAGCACCCAGGGGCCATCTCTGAACACTTACAGAGCTCCTACTAAGGTGCTTCACGCTCTTTATTTAACCCACTGACTCATACGGAACAGTGAGATTATCGCCTGTTCCCGTGGGTGGAGGAGGAAACAATGGGCCTCGTGGAGGGGCCTGTGGAAACTTTGCCCTGCACAGCAAACCCCAGGCCTGAACTCTCCCATGTGCCACCCCAGCTCAGGGAGCTGCCTGGGAGTGGAAAGTGAATGAGTCAGGAGAAAACCAAAACAAAGCTTGTGGTTGTCAGAGAGGGCAGGGACATACTAGGGGTATGGGAGGAACAGACCCAAAGTAGCATATACAACATAGATAAGCAACAAAGATAAGCAGCTATACTCATCATCTTGTAATAACCTCTCATGGAATATAATCTACAAAAATAACTGTAAATCAACTACATTTCAATTTTAAAAAATGTTTTTTAAAGCAGGACTAGGGATAAGATTAATCATTTGCCAGGATATTGAATAAAAAAAAACAAAACAAAGGCGGGACTTTGGAGATGGAATATTGACAAGCAGGAAGGGGTTTTGCGGTCCAGGTTGCCAGCTCACCAGCTGTCTGTGCTCTGTAAGCCCCTGTGGCCTGGGCCCCCTGAGCCCCCGGCCTCTGCTGAGTGCCACACCCCTTGACCCCCCTTAGGCCCTTGCAGACAGACCAGGTGCCCCTGTTACCAGCTCCCCTGTCTCCCTTGGTTCTTTCTTCTCCTGTCTCCTGCTCCACAGGACTGTCTGCTCACCTTTGTATTCCCAGGGACTGGCCTTTAGCAGATCTCCTGGCCCTCAGCAGGTGTCCAATAACAATCTGGTGAACGAAGGCAAGGTTCAAGGATAGTTGTGTGCTGTGTGCTCAGTCGCTTAGTCCTGTCTGACTCCTTGCAACCCCTGGATTGTATAGCCTGCCAGGTTCCTCTGTCCATGGGATTTCCCAGGCAAGGATACTGGAATGGGTTGCTATTTTCTCCTCCTGGGGATCTTCCTGACTCAGGGATGGAAACTTCACCTCCTGAATTTCTTGCATTGGCAGGTGGATTCTTTACCACTTTCACCTGGGAAGCCACTAAATCAATACAGCTGATAATTTAAAAGCTTAACACATGAGGGAAAAGTATCCACTCTATAGTCCTGGAAGCAATCTTTAGGTTCATCAATACACATCTATCACTTGAATCTGTTTTAGGTAGTTACTGTTGGGTTATAACTTGTCTTGATTTCTGTGGTTTACATTTTGGGCTTATTTTTCTCTTTTTTTTAAATAAATTTAAGCTTTTTTTTTTTCTAGAGAAAGGAGCAGGAGGATCTCTCCCAGAAGGGCAGCTCCTCGGCTGACATGAGTTCAGGCTGCCTACACTTGGGCTCACCATGCTGGATGAAACAGGCCAACTGACACTCCCACCCTCAGCCAGGCCAAGGGGCTCGGTCAGGCCCCGTTTCAATCCAGGAGAACAATGATCATGTGAAATCTAGAACACACAGGAAGAAGCAGAGAGGTTAAAGCAGCTGCTGTCTCCAGGTGGGCCTGGAAAAAGCCTGACTGAACTGGATGCATCGGAACTGCATTAAATTCATTTTAAAAAGTAACCTAGGACTCCCCTGGTGGTCCAGGGGTTAAGTATCCACCTTTGAATGCAGGGGACACAGGTGTGAACCCTGGTCAGGACACTAAGATCTCACATGCCATAGTGAAAGATTCCATACGACCCAAGTATGCGGAGTACTGCAGCTGAGACATGATGCAGCCAAAAAAATAAATAAATATTAACAAAAGAAAGAAGGGAAACCTGGGCCTCACTAAAGTTTATACTTGAATGTTCATAGTAACTTTGGAATAATTAAAATGGTGGAACTTCTCAAACATCCATCAATATGTGAATGAATCGCGGTACATGAGCTCCATGGAAAGCGAAAGAAAATGAAGTTGCTCAGTCGTGTCTGACTCTTTGTGATCCCATGAACTGCCAGGCTTCTCTGTCCATGGAATTCTCCAGGCAAGAGTACTGGAGTGGGTTGCCATTTCCTTCTCCAGGGGATCTTCCCGACCCAGGGGTCGAATCCGGGTCTTCCTCATTGCAGGCAGACGCTTTACCATCTGAGCCACCAGGGAAGTCCCTGATCTCCGTGGAACACCAGAGTAAAAAGGAATGAACTGTTGATACACAAGAGGACATGCAGAACCTCAAAATCACTGCTGGTGAAGAAGGTAAGACATAAAGAATCTACACTATATAATTTTCTATAAAATTCTAGAATGGTGTCAAATTCTAGAAAATGTGAACTAATTGATAATGATAGCAGATCAGTGGTTGCTCAGGCAAAACGTGGTAGGAAGGGAAGGGGCTGGAGGGAGCCATTAGGAAGGGACACAAGGACAGCCTTGGGTTTCATGGATGTGTTCATTATCTTGATTGTGGTGATGTTTTCATGGAGTAAACTTATTAAACTGTACAATTTGTGCCATTTCTGGTGTATCATTTTGGCTTCCATCAGAGCCATAAAAACAGAAGCAACATAACCACATCAGAAAACAGTTGGAAAATGGAGAGGAAGAAAATAGTGATTCTCTTTTATTTCCATGGTGGGCAGGAATGGAAAGTATTTTGTGTGTCAGCTTCTTTTAAAATACCAATTATCTCACATCAGGTCTTGGGGATACGTGTTATTATCGTCTTCTCTTTTCTAGATTAGAAAAAACCAGGATTCAGAGAAGTTAAGACACTTGCCTGAGGTCACCTAGCCAGTGTGTAGTTGGTCCCAGTTGGGGACCATCTGAATCTAGAGCGTGGGCCCCTTTTCCACATTATGTTTTCTCTCTTTTCAGGAATGCTCTTCTGAAAAATTCCAGCCTGCTTTGGTAACGCTGTGGACAAAGGGCTTTGGTTTATGACTGGGTGGGGAGTTATTAATCCATCATGCACACATTTGCTGTGAGCCTTCAGGGAGCCAGGGCATGGAAGGCAGGCAGAGGTTCACAAAGGCAGGGGCCCAGAATGCTCACACCCTGCAGCCTGGGCTGCGTGAATGGCACCACCCGTGACCACCACACCCTGCCCTCTCCAGCCCTTCCAGCCCCCTCTCTCAGGAACCGTCCTTTGCCCCTTCAGGGACCCTGATGACATGAACTGTCACCTCCAGCTCCAGCCTTTAGCTGGAAGTTGAAAAAAGAGGCCTATGACTTCATGGACCCCCAAAGGCAAGAAGGGGCTGCAGGGCTGAGGAGGGCAGTAGCAGCTCTGGGATTGAAGTTCAGTACCCCAGTTCTCTGTGTCTCTGGAGTCAGGGTCCGGGTTCAGGGTCTGGGTCATGATAGGCAGGTAAGTAGCAGGCAGTACTGAGGTCTTGGGCTGATGAGGGAGACCCATCTTGACGGGGTGGACAGAGAAGTGAGGATTGTCTGAGTGGGTCCTCAGACAGGTGGCATGCAGGCCTTTGGGAAGCGAGGAGAGTGCCCATAGCAGTGGTGGGCACATTGTAGTATGTTTATAGCAGAGCATGATGTGGGACTTCCCAGGTGGTGCTGGGGGTAAAGAACTTTCCTGTCAATGCAGGAGATGTAAGAGACGCGGGTTCGATTGCTGGGTTGGGAAGATCTCCTGGAGGAGGGAGTGGCAACCCACTCCAGTATTCTGGCCTGGAGAATCCCATGGGCAGAGGAGCCTGGCGGGTCCATGGGGTCACAAAGAGTCGGACGCGACTGAGCGACTGAGCATGCACGGTGTTCGTGGGCTCCCCCTCCCCAGTCCTGAGATGTTACGCGTGAGCAGAGCCCCCCATCCCCGGCGCTGTGCACTACAGATAGGTCAGCTGCAAACTGGCACTAGCCCAGAGCATTTGCCAGTGACTGAACAACAGCAAGGGCATTTGCCATCTGCGCTGTGAAGGAGATTGAACCCTGTGCAGCTGCTGACCTTCAACACCCGCTGAAGGGGATTCAGGGTGGAGACTGTGCCAGGGAAACTGGTGGAACAGGTCCTTACATAGTTAGATATTTGCAGGAAATGATGTCAAGATCCCAATCCTTGCATCTCCTCATATCACTTAATCATATTTAGTGATTTAGAAAATCACTAAATCCCTTCATGGTGACATCAGCTCCTCATGACTAAGAAACCCTTTTGTAAAGTAAGCCTTGACTGCACTGAACTCCACCTTTTGTGGCTCAGATGGTAAAGAATCGGCCTTTCAATGTAGAAGACCCAGGTTTGATCCCTGGGTCAGGAAGATCCCCTGGAGAAGAACATGACAACCCACTCAGTATTCTTTCCTGGAGAATTCCATGGACGGAGGAGCCTGGTGGGCTACAGTCCAAAGAGTTGGACACGACTGAGCAACTAACACGTTCACTTTTCTGCCTTCACCAAAATCAGATGTACTGACCTTCCCCCACTTCCTCTTTGGATCAGTTTCTCAGAGCTATCTGAGGTTCTGTCTCCTGGGCTGCAGCCTTCATTTTGCCCCAAATAAAACTTGCAACTCTTACGTTGTCTTTTTAGTCTGCAGATACTAAGCACTCACCAAGTGCTTGAGTTTATTGCCCAGCAGAGAGAGGTGGCCCTTCCCTGCCAGAAAGGCACCAAGTGGAGAATAAAGGCAGTCAGGGGACAAGAAGAGACATTTCTGGGCTCAGGGAGAGGAGAGGCCAAGGGTGGCGGTCTAGGGAGCGTGTGGATGGACGGTGAAGGCCAAAAGGCAGGATGTTGGCCCTTCCTGTGACCCCCCAATCCCTTTCAGCAGAGCCAGCAAGGCCCTGCTCCTGGACTGTTCTATAGGGTGGGGAGGAGACAGGAGAGCCAGGTACATTTGCAGGGTTTGGGGAGGGGGCGTGGGCAGGTTTCCCATGGCAGGAGGGCACAGGTGCCTGGCTCCGGCTTGGGCTGGAGAAAGTGCCGTGGGGACCAGGCAGGTTTGGTGGGAGACCGCCCCGTCACTACAGAGACCTCTGGGCAGGCCACTGACCCTGATCTCCAAAAAGTGAAAAACACCAGCACTGACTAATTCGCAGAGTTCAAGGCCAGATGAGATCAAACGACACGGTGTGTGTGAGGGCTCGGACAGCGCTGGGTCTGAGTGCAAGGCGCCACTGCGATGATCGGTAGACCAGCACTGATGGCCCAGGTGTCTTCCTGGCCTCACTCTTCTTCCCCTTGCTCACACTGCGATCTTTCTTCAGGACACATCCCTACCTTTGGCCTCCAGCTTCACTCAGAATATTTCACTCAGAGGCTCCTGAGAGGTTCCCTCCCTGCTCCAGCCACTTGCCGCAGCCTCCTTCCCCAGAAATTGACCAAACAGCCAGGCTCACCTAGGACCAAGGAAGCTCCGGACACAGGACTTTTAGTGCTGAGTTGGGTTCCATTCTAGGCAAACCTGGACAACAGGCCACCCTACTGCCCTCCCTGCCCCAGGCTGCTTTTTCTTCCCCGTGGTGACTGGTGTCCCGGGCACGTCAACCTGTTCTCTCTCACCCAGGTGCCCTCTCCCACCTTGAAGCCTCTAGGCTTGGTGACGCCACCCATGACACGCCCCACCATTCCAAAGGCCCTGTCATCTTCTCAGTGGGACAGGTGACCTGCTCTCAGAACTGTGCCAGATCTTTTCCCCATCCCTGGAGGGTGTGAACCCACCCACGTCTCACCCCCCTGAGAGCCCGCCCTCCGTGGTAAGTGTCAAGTTGGGGAGAGCCTTCCAGCCTCTCTGCCAGCTGGGAGGAAGGAGCACCCGGGCACATGCAGACAGGCCCGCCTGCTCCCTACAGCCATGAAGGCCCCAGGCTCCAGTCCTTGACTGTCTTGGCTGCCCTGCCCCATCTCTCACTGAATGCACGCACCGACCCCCCACCCCACCCCTGCCACACACTGATGTTCTGAGGTGCTTGGGCTCACTCTTCCCTGTAAAGTCCCCTGCCCTGCCTGGTGTAGACCCCTCCCTCCAGGATCTGGACTTGGCCTCCTCCCTGTCTTCCTATACCACTGCATGGACTCCTTGGCCCCCACTGTGAAACCTTCAGTGAGCCCCTCTGGACTCCTCTGCCCCCTTGGTCTGCTCCTCAGTGACCTCCCCTTTAGGACTGCACTCTCCTAAGTGGATGTTCCCTCACTGGTAAGAAGCACTACTGTTTCTCAGGCTGCATTCGTGCAACATTCTCACTGCCAGCCCCTTGCTGAGTCTTGCTCATCCCCTGGAAGCTTATCTTCTGGAAAACTCCTCAGTTGGTCTGGGTCCCATGTCACTCTGGCCTCAGGCTAAGGCGGCCTGATATCCTCAAACGCTTCTGAAGTGGAGCCTGGATCTTCACTTTTTGTTCCCTTGTCCTGAAGGAGCCGAGTGAAGTAGATCAGGAGTTCAGTCCATATCAGAGCTCTCCTCCCACTGCTGGTCTGGAGCTGGAAAGCTCAGGATACCCCAGCCCAGGGTGTGCCCTGGAGAGCAGAAAGGAAGAGGGGTCCCTGGACCATCTTTCTGCCACCCGCTGCTTCAAAGGACTTTGGCTCCACCGTGCTCTGGCACCAAGATTGCTGGGAGAAATATCAATAACCTCAGATATGCAGCGGAGAAGGCAATGGCAAGCCACTCCAGTACTCTTGCCTAGAAAATCCCATGGATGGAGGAGCCTGGTAGGCTGCAGTCCATGGGGTTGCTAAGGGTCGGACATGACTGAGCGACTTCACTTTCATTTTTCACTTTCACACATTGGAGAAGGAAATGGCAACCCACTCCAGTGTTCTTGCCTGGAGAATCCCAGGGACGGGGGAGGCTGGTGGGCTTCCGTCTATGGGGTCACACAGAGTCGGACACGACTGAAGTGACTTAGCAGCAGCAGATATGCAGATGACACCACCCTTATGGCAGAAAGTGAAGAGGAACTAAAGAGCCTTTAGAAGAGGGTGAAAGAGGAGAGTGAAAAATCTGGCTTCAAACTCAACATTCAAAAACCTAAGATCATGGCATCCATGCCCATCATTTCATCGCAAATAGATGGGGGAAAAATGTAAATAGTGACAGACTTTATTTCCTTGGGCTCCAAAATCACTGTGGATTTTCATGACTGCAGCCATGAAATTAAGGGATGCTTGCTCCTTGGAAGAAAAGTTATGACAAACCTAGACAGCATGTTAAAAAGCAGAGACATTACTTTGCTGACAAAGGGCCATCTAGTCAAAGCTATAATTTTTCCAGTAGTTGTGTGTGGATATGAGAGTTGGACCATAAAGAAGGCTGAGCTTTTGAACTGTGGTACTGGAGAACACTCTCGAGATCCCTTGGACAGCAAGGAGATCAGACCAGTCAATCCTGAAGGAAATCAACCCTGAATATTCATTGGAAGGACTGATGCTGAAGTTCCAATACTTTGGCCAACTAAACAGAAGAGCCAACTCATTGGAAAGGACCCTGATGCTGGGAAAGATTGAAGGCAGGAGGAGAAGGGGGGCGACAGAGGATGAGATGGTTGGATGGCATCACCGACTCAATGGACATGAGTTTGGGCAAACTCCAGGGATGGTAAAGGACAGGGAAGCCTATTGTACTGCAGTTCATGGGATCACAAAGAATTGGAAACAACTGGGCAACTAAACAACAACAACAACTGCTCTGGCATGTGTGTTCTTGGAGCCATTGGGCCCAGACTGTCCCTGGCAGCTGGAGCCTGACAAGAGCTCATCCGTCTGCCCCTACATCACCCATTCTGAGTGCGTGATGGCCCTTACCCAGGGCCAGGCCTGGCCTGAGCTGAGAGGCCTAAACTAAAACTCTAGTCAGTAGGAATCGTAACAGCAGTTTCTCGACCCAAGAAGGTGCTGGAGGTGGGTAGTTACGGCTATGGGCCCAGTTGGCAGGCTGCCTGAGAGGGTGGTGAACCAGCCACAGAAGAGATATGACCTAGCCCTGTGGTTGAGGTATTGGGACAGCGGGCCTATTCCTGGGCAGAGAAAGGGAGGGCATAGCATGAAGCGTCAACAGAAACAGTGTTGTAGCAGCCAGGAAGAGCAATGGGCAGGAGACAGATGTCTAGCTGCTAGTTTCATCTGAGCCACAAATAGGCTGAGCAGCCTAGGTAGTGGGTGCTACCTCTCTGGTCTCTCTGGTCTCATCACCAATAAAATGGGGCTTCTACAACCTGTGTGGCTTCTCTAGTTTGATGGAGTTGGGAGGTGGGGTTGATTCAGACTTGCTGGAGAGGAGCTGGCAGCAGAAATTGCGGGGAAGAGCCATCCCCCACCTCCAACCAGGCTTTTTGGAGCCCTGCTGCCCCCTAGTGGTGACACAGACTAATAGCGGCGTGGTCCCCATCCCCTACACCAGGGACCATTATGCTGGTCACGCCCTGCCTTCTTCAGACAGTGAAAGGAAATTCAGTTAGGGACGTTACCGGCCACCTCCTCCCTCAGGGCTGCGAGTATTCTGGGTGGAGGGAACAGCAGCCCCAGTCAAAGCACAGGTACCCAGAACCATGCACAGGACAGCATGGGTTACTCACTTATATATTCATTCTGCAAGCCCCCAGGAAGGCACTGTAGTTTTCAGGGACACTGTGCCAGGCCCTGGGGATTTAGAGGCCCTCAGTACACCATTCCTGCCCTTAGAGAGCCTCTCTCCAGTAGGGAGCAGACAGGCACACCACAGACTCTGGAGAAAATAGGAGAATGTGGGGGCTGCTCTGAGGCTGACATTGTGTGAGTAACACTTGGGAAGCACATGGCCCTCAACCGTGGAGCTGTCTGACTATTTGTCTGTCCTGGTCACATGGGCCTTCAGCCTGCTAGATGCAGAGGCCTTTGCCACTGCAAAGTTAGGGGAGTCTTTTCCTGCAGGCCCTTCTAGAGATCTGGGTTGCCCACCCTGTAGGATGGCTGGATTTCTACCCAGCCTACTGCTCCTCACTGCTGTCTGGCCCCCACCCTGGCTGGGAACAGGCGCAATGGGGAAAGCAGACCTTGCCTCCTCTATCTCCACTCCTCCTCCCCAGGCCTGGGTTCCAAAGATCACGGAGAACATTAGGTCTCAGCTGCATCCTCCACTCCCAGGCTGGTGCTCTGACGGTCCTCCAGCTCCAACCACAGGGCATGGGGCAAGTGACAGGAGGCCCGACTGCCACCCCACTGGGCCCTGCTCCAGCTGTCAGAGACTAGACTGGAACTCAGTAGGCAGCACGTGGAGAGGGCAGGAGAAGAAGTATGTGTGTGTGTGTGCGTGTGTGTAGCCTGGGTGCGTCACTGTAGCTGGGAATGGTGAAGAGTCTGACTCAGTGGGAACATCCGGCATGAAAGGAAGAGAGAACGCAGTGGCATTTCCAAGCAGGATGGGAACTCTAGGGTGGTGGAGATCGGCTGCCGGGTCAGCGGTGCTGCTCCAAGGCCTGGCCTGGAAAGAGGCCTAGTGTGGTGGGCAGGGGAGGGCAGATAGGAAAGGGTGGTTCAAGGTGAGCAGAGGTTGGATCTCTGGCTGCCTGGGCTGGTCTGGGTAGGAAGGAGGGAGCACCAGGGCTTTCTGCTTTGGAGACAGGAGGGGACAAGGTGTCCACGGGATTAGGGAAATATGCCCCGGTCAGTCAGGGCTGAGGGGGAATGCAGGAACCTCTGACCTGTCCTTCAAGGCCTGGAGGTCGCGGACCTGTTACTATAGAACCAGACCCCGGGTGCTCCTGATACAGAGACCACCTCTCCTCCTGGCACCCCCAAACTCCTGGTCTTGGGGGCCCTAGGGGTGGGATTGCCAGGCAAGCTGCTGTCCAGGGCAGAGACAGCAGCCTCAGGTGTACTGGTAAGATCTGGGGACAGACTTTCCCAGAAAAGGCTGCTTCCAGTCTCAGGGTCAGAGAGGCTGAGAGGGCCAGCCCTGGAGAGCAAGGCCAGGAAGGGCTCCCAGGTAGCAGCCAAGGGGAAGGCTGTTGGCCAGGCCTGAGCTGTGGCGGCGTGGGCCCTGAGGGAGGCGCCCCACACCAAGGGGCGACCTGGACAGTTGAGCGGCCCAGGAGCAACTGTACTTGAAAGTACAGGGAAGACAACGCTGAACCTAAAGGGACGAATGACTAATGGTGTTATTTTAGGTATGTGGTGGTACCTGATGGCCTAGGGGAGGTGAACTCCTTGATCCCTTCAAATTACTTAAACCAGAACTGATGAGAAGAGTGAGGGGCCAGGGGACGCTCACTTGAGTGGAGGCCCCCGGACCAGGGAGGGCAATGGGCTGGACTATAGGCCTCTCCCAACTAATGGGAGGAACAGAGACCTACTTGGCTGCCCATCTGTCTGCAGGCAGGCCCAGGCTGAGGTCCTACTGGAGCGTAAGGCCCCCTGTGTGGGCTCGCCCCTCCAGGCAGAAGTCCCTGCTAGTCTGCCTGGGGACACTGGGGCAGGGCAGGGAGAGGTGCTGGGCAGGGCCAGCTGGCTGCCGGTGCCCTGGTCCTCGCCCTCTGAGAGTGGATGGTGGGGGCGGTGGCCACGGCGTTCCTGGCTGGGAGCCCAGAGGAGTCTTTTGTAATCACAACATGATCTCGTGTGCTGAGCAGCGAAGCCGGCAGGGAGAGGCCGGCAGAGGGAGGCCCGGCTCTGGTGGCTCCGGCTTCCCTCCCGCTCTAGCTCCCCCCAGGACTGCTCTGGAATTCTCTCCGTGCTTGCTGTTGCCATGCACTCAGCTGTGAGTGGCACCTTGCCTTTGGCGGGGGGCTTCTTGGGGCTGGGACGCCAGGCGGCCACACTCTGAGGGCAGCTGGGGACAGCTGGGCCTGGGAGGAAGAGGGCTGTGCCTAGGCAGGAGGGGAGGGCGCTGGGCAGGGGTATCGGCCACGACGGAGTCCCTGCAGCCAGACAAGGAGGGACCCAGGGATCACAGTGTGCCCGGGGGGCTCCCCGGCGGGGCCCACCCACGGAGCTGACTCTTGCCGGCAGCTCTGGGCCTGGAAAGGCTGGGCCTGTGGGAGCGGCTCTTTCCTACAGGCTGGGCACAGGCCTGAGAAGTGGGGTCCATGGCCTGGAAGCCCAGGACAGAGCAGGGGCCTCTCTTTTCACTGTGGCTCTCGGCCTGGGAGCCCAACAGCACCCCCCTCGACCTCCTGAATCCCCTGGCAACTTCCCAGTCACGGCAGGTTCCGCTGCCAGAGCCATTTATAACTCCCATCCCAGGCTCTGCTCCGCAGCTGAGCTCCCTGGAGAGCTGGGGGAGGGGCAGCCACTGCTGGGAGCTGCGGGCCTGGGTATGAGGCTCTGACCTGAGCCCCCAGAGGACGCAGAGAGATGGCAGACAGGCCTAGCAGGGTGGGGGCTTACGGCCTTCCATGGGCCCACTCCCCACGCGACCCTAGCTCTGGGTCTGGGCCTGTTCCTTGGGTGGTAAGAATAGGGTAGAATGCGCGGATGTAAAAGTTGAGGAACTGGTAAGGGATGGGCCCAGCAGTCAGGAGCTTGGGCCCCCTGCCCTCCGCAGGGGCCTCACGGGGCTGAGTCCCCGATGAGCAGGCAGGAGGAGAAGGATGCAGAGCTGGACCGCAGGATAGTCGCCCTTCGCAAGAAGAACCAGGCCCTACTGCGCAGGTACCAGGTGAGTGGACTGTGCCCGGCAGGAGGACTGACCTGGCTGGCACTTCTGGGCTGACCTGCAGACTCCGGCTGGTGGTCTCTCCCTGCAGGCTTGGGTCTGGGACCGGGGTAAGGGTGGCTGTGTGCCATCTCAGAGGCTCTGCGAGGGTCTTGGGGGCACTGTGATGTGGTGCGTCTGCCCCCTGGTGTTCCTCTGGTGTCTCTCTGTGTAGGCCTGTCGGCGTCTGTGTGTCTGTGCCTCTGGGGGGCCGTGGCCTGTGCTGACCCCGGGGCCCTCCCACAGGAGATCCAGGAAGACCGACGGCAGGCAGAGCAGGGGGGCATGGCTGTGACCACGCCGGAGCTCCTTCGTCCTGATGGCCTCACTGTCACCGTCAGCCAGGTTCCTGGAGGAAGACCCACCCGGGAGACAGGGTGGGGTGGCAGGGAGGTGGCGGCCCAGCTTGTGCCGGGGGAGCACAGCCGCCCCTGCTCCTCTGCTTCTCCCACTTCTCTTCAGGGGCGTACCTACCAGATCCCAACCTCATGCAGCCCAGGCCACTGCTGGCCCCCACCCCAAAGAGCCACAGCTGGAAGGTGACCATGCCCTTTTCCAGCCCCAGAGCTCTGCACCTGTGCCCCCACGCACAGGCTGCCCCTAAATCCCAAGTCCCAGGGCACAGAGACATTGGGGCGGAATGCCAGGAACAGCGTCTGAGAACAGAGCCTCGTTGTCTGAGTGCTTTGGATTTCCCAGCTCAGAGATGGGCCACTGTGGCGTCTTGGGCCCCTGGGTGGCCCCAGGCCTGGATAACCTAATGCCACTGGTATGTGAACGCCTCGCAGAGGCAGCTCTTCAGTGGGCATTCCAGGGAGGGCCAGGGCTGGAACCCAGCCTGGGGAAGCACCCAAAGGACCCAACCCCCAACTTCTTCCCAGTGCCACCCATGTGGCCTCACGGCATGGCACCTCATTCTGCAGGGGAAGCGGGTAGTCAGCCGGAACTGGACAAGGAGCACCCTTGGAACTGGAGCAGCCAGTGAGATGCTTGAGGATGAGCAGGCAGAGGCCCACACTGGCACCTTCTGCTTGGGGGAGCGGGTCGATCTGGCTGTGACCATGGAAAACAAAGCCGAGGTGAGCAGGGTGGGTAGGAGAAGCCTATGAGCCAGGAAGCCTCTTCTTCCCTGCCTGTGCCACAGTGCCCATCCTCACCTCCCCCAGGCCAAGCGGATTGTAAGTGAGAAGCCCACCAGAGCACGGAACCAGGGAGCAGAAGGGTCACCTGGAGGGGGCTTGGGCCGGAGCCCCTCCATGCCAACGGGCATCAGCTCAGATTCTGCACGGAAGGTACCTCCCCAAGAAGGGATGGGACATGAATGTGGTGGTCCCCATTTGGGGGAGGCATGGAAGCTGAGTCGAATATGTCCCCATCTGGGGGGATGTGGCCCAGGCAGCACCTGCAAGAATTCCCACTCCTTCTTCCCTTCTCTGACCAGTCTCCATGTCGGGTGGGTCATGCAGTGAGAGACGGTGTAAGCGAGAGACGTGCCCCAGTCCCTAACCCTGCCTGGACCTCTGGTGGCAAGCTGGTGGGGTCTGGAGGTGGGCCCAGGGTGTGCGACACTGGCCGTGTGCCAGGTGTGGCCTCTAGATGGCAGCAGTCCCTAGTCTTGGCTTTTGCTCCCAGCAGCTGGTATCCCTCCACCCTCGGCCTGACCACACACCCCAGCAACAACCCCGTGGATAGCACCATTGTTATCCCTGTTTCACAGATGAGAAAATGACCAACGGAGAGGTCATCTTGCCCCAAAGACACAGCTAACCCTGGATGGAAACCATGCCTATGGCAAACAGGATTTAACCGACATGGAATGGATCTAATTTTGGGGTGGGGACGTCAAAACCTTCAGAGAGGAAGGGGTTAGCAGACTCTCTGTATCCCCATCCCAAACCCAGGGCTGTTTCTGCATCCACCCCATGGTGCTTAGTGTCTTCTCCCTGCAGGGTGTCCGGGAGCCCCGAAGTCCAGCCCTGGTCCCAGGCCCAGCTCCCCGCCGGGCACTGGGGGGCCCCCTGGAGGTGGGCTGGGACTATGCCCAGTGGAAGCAGGAGCGGGAGCAGATCGACCAGGCCCGCCTGGCGCGGCACAGAGATGCACAGGGTGACTGGCGCCGCCCGTGGGACCTGGACAAGGCCAAGCCCACGTGGGTGGCAGGGCCCAGCGGCTGCTGGGTTGACATGCTGTGTCAGGCTAACTGTGGGTGCCTCTTGGAGGGTGGCTGGGATCCTCACCACCCTGGGGTGAGGGCTCTGCGTGGCCCTCCGGTTGGGCCCTGGGCTAAGGGCTCTGTGCAGGCACTGGGTTTCCCATCTCTCTTGGGCCCACCCTCTCCCTGCTGTCCTCAGGCCTGGGGCTAGGGTGGGGGAGGGGGTGTTGGCCCACCAGCAGCTCTGCAGCCTCTGTCCTTCCCGCCACCAGCCAGCCTGACTCCCTCTCTCTGCAATGCAGGCGACAGGGCTCCGGCAAGCCTCGGGAGGAGGGCCCAGCCAGGGTGGGCAGCACAAGGGGTGAGCCAAAGCCCCACTACCCCCACCCCTCCTGGAGTTTTTCACCCCTCGCTCCATCTTTCGGTCCTCTGTCTCTTGGTTTACCACCTACTTTCCGAGCTGGAAAGAAGCAGAAAGAACACCTTCCTTCCTTTGCTCCCTCTCAGAGGAGACACCATGACCTTCCTTCACATCCTCTAAGCCCACAACCCCTGTCCTGGGTTCTGACCCCAGAATGTCTGGAGAGAAGGGTCACTAGGAAGCCAGCACTGGGGTCCTTTGGAGGTGTTGGACCCTCCAGGGTGGCAGCTGCTCCTTGTCGATTATAGGAATAATTCCACTGCATTGCTGGCCCCTCATTTTACACGTGAGGAAGCCAAGGCTGGAGAGGCTGCTCTGCTGGTCACCTAGCCAGGAGTGGGAAAACAGCACAGGGACCCAGCTCCCCTGACACTGCCCTAACCGGCCCTCCCTGCCCAGCCCCAGCATCCAGGCCAGACATCTTTCTGGGAACCAGAACACTCACAACTGGACCAAGAGAAGGACTGACAACTTCCTGGTCCTGAAAGAGCTGATGTTCCTGCTTTGGCTCTTTTTTGATCCCACCCTTTCCCAATTTCCTCTTCCCCCTTAGGTCCCAGGAGCCAGCGAAAGCTGCAGCCCCCACCACTGCCCCCTGATGGCAAAGGTGAGTTGAGAGAGGAGGAGGATCAGGTCCCAGAAGCTGGTGAAGGAGCGGGGCTGCCGTGAACCCCTTCTCTCTTGATGTATCCCATCTCTTGCAGGCAGTACTACCCGGGGTGGGCAACACGGCAGACCCGTGGTGGCGCTGGCCACACGCAGCAAGGCTCGAGGGACAGAGAGGCTGACTGGCAGGGCCCGCAGGTAACATGAGACAGGGAGCAAAATCGGAGGTGGGGGGGGGGAGGAGTTCTGGGCTCCTGGATTTCCTGGCCCTGCCTTGCCTCTGGGAGGTCAGGCCAGCCCGGCCAAGGTGCCAGCTTCAGCCCCCAGGGCCTCTGCCTCTTAGCTGACTGCTGCCTGGTGGCAGGTTAATGAGATGCAGGGAGAGGCCATCGGCAAAGGCAGCTGTAGCAGGAGCCTGGTGCCCTGGGAGGCCGGTGGTAATTACAGCAGTTCCTTCCCCGGGGGAAGTCAGGCGTGCCTTTCCCAGGCAGCACAGGCCTGGACATGCCTATTGGCCCCACAGAACTCAAGGTGCTGCAGGCTTGGCCACAAACGGCAGCTGGGGACCCGCTATAGTGGGCAGTGTTCAGAGGAAATGGCTGGGTTTGGAGCAGAAGGTCAGGCTGGAAGGGAAACATCCTGGAGCCTCACTGTGGCTCTGACCTTCCTCTGAGACCCCTGGGCTTTCGTTTCCCCTGGGGGACGTGGGCTGCCGGCTATGGAGCAGGTGACGTGAGGTGGGGTGGTTTAGGAGTGGGGCCTGCCATGTGCTGTGTTTCTGCAGGTGGGACATGAAGGAAGACAGGGAGGAGCCGGAGAGCGAGGAGGTGGGTACTCGGACATAGGATGGGGCGGGCGAGGGACACGAGCAATAAATTCACCAGCCAATAGAGCCAACCTCTTGTTTTCAGGGAAGCCAAAACACCAGAAAGACTCTGAATGAGAAGGAATATGAGCAGGCTCACAGCAGGATGGAGCCGGGCGGACCCACCAGTGCCCCGGGAACCACCCCCACCCCAGGATCGGCATCACCAGAGGGGCTGAAAGAGGAGTCGGGAGATTTGGCAGCCAGTCCAGCCAGTCTGGGCTCTGCACCAAACTCAGACTTGGTTCCCCTCGATCTCTCTCTAGGAGCCGCCAGTAGCTCTGAGCCTCAGGAGAGCGCGTGTGTGCTCCGTTCAAAGCCTGGGGCCCAGGAGAGCCCTGTGTCCCGGCAGGAAGGCCATGAGCAGCCCCTACGGTCGACTGAGCCCCAAGCTGAGCCAGAAGCCCAGACTTGTTCTGGGCCCCCCAAAGAGGCAGGGCCCCTGGAGCCCAGAGAAGACAGGCCTAGCAAGGCTGGGAGCCAGCAGGGCCTGACACCTCGGAGTCGGGCCCCTAGGGGAGGCAGCCAAAGGGCGAGGGGTACAGGAGGTGTGAGGAGCAGGACAGGGGGTCCTGGCCCTGCAGGAAGATGCTGAGCAAAGCTCTTGGGAGCAGGGAACCAGGCTGGGGACAGGAGGGGAGACACTGTCCAGAGGCTGCGTCATGGGTGTGTGATGGCTGGTGGCTGTGGCGGCCTGGCGGAGCAGTGTGGCACACTCTCCAGGGGAGTGAGACCGTGAAGGCCAGGAGCCAGCCCCTGCCCCCACAGGCACTGCCTGTGCACACGTGTGCTCTCACCTGCAGGTGCGGCCCCTAGTGCCTGCCCGCACCACGCCTGGGCTGAGGCTGGTGAGCTCGGTCCCGGGCCTACTGCTGCCCAGGCCACAGGCTCCCTGCCATGATGAGAGGACGAGGCTTGGAAGCTCTCGGCAGCCGGCGCACCTAGCTCCCATCACCCCCAGGGCCTGGCCACCCGCTCCAGCTGCTGGCTCCTGGCTTGTCAGGTACCGCCAGCTCCTCAGCTGCTGCCAGCCTCAGCAGCTGGCACGGCTGGCCCAGGCCTGGGCCCCTGTCCTATACACTTTCCCCTGCCTTGCACCCATATGACTCTCATCCCAGACTCACTGGATGACCAACGGGGGAATCTCACAATCACCTGGCAGCCTGCTACCTTTCGGGAAGAGGAGGCTGAGGCCCAGAGGAAGGGAGGCCAGCAGGGACGGAGCTGGGGACAGAAGAGCAGAGCTCCGGTCTCCTCTGTGACAGGAAGGATCTTGAGAAAGTCTCTGAAGCGGGGTGGGGTGAAGAGGGGACACATGGCTGCCTCTCCCCACAGCAGGGTTGGGGAGCTCATCTTCAGGGACCTCCTCCCCAACCCCCAGGTCAGACCTGAGTGCATCCTGAATGGGGGAGCGGGAGCATGCCACCTGGGGTCGTTTTCTGCCATCTCCAACTTCCTCTTCCCACCGCCTCCCTGCACTGTGCCATGCCAAAGCGAGGTCTCAGGCAGGGACTCAAGAGGCAGAGAAACAGCAACTCCAGCTAAGTACGACATCAGGGCTCGTCTTTCCTGCTTAGTCTCTGTTCCCCTCCACCACTGAGACCCACGTCTGGTGAATTATCCAGACTCCGCACAAGCTGTGGCTTCCTCTCAATTCAACAAACATTTCCTGAGCACCCACTACCAGCAATGCAGCCGGTGGGCGATGGTGACTTTGCCAGCAAGAGGGAGGGAAGAAGCCTCGTCATCCGGCAGATCCAGGCTGCACAGCAGGAGCTGTTCTTGGCTGTAGGTGCCTGACAGGGGCTGAAGATGGTTGTAGAAGCCCAGAGGGAACCATCCCACCACAGTGTGCAAAGGTGGGCACACTTCTTTCTCATCAGGTGTCCCCTTTGCCCCCAAACCCCTGCTTGGATCTCCCCACATAGTCTGGCTGTGGCTGTTCCTCTCTGCTGAGGGTCCCAGGCTTCACTGGCTTCTCTGGGTTCTCTCGGGAGTGTCCAGATCATCCCCAACATTTCTCTCCACTGTCAAAGGGAGGTCTGAATTGTGGCTCAACTGTGAGGCCAGGCTTCTTCACTGGCTCTTGCTCCACGAGCCACCCCCTCTATTGAGAGGAGGGTGGAGGGGATGACTTTTCAGCAGATCAGATTGTTTCAAGTAGTGCTTCTTACACATTAAGGCGCAGACGCATGCAGACTCTAAATAACTCTGGGCTGGGCCTGGGAACCTGCGTTTCTCACAGGCTCCAGGTGCTGCCTTTACTGCGGGTTCCTGGACCACACTTTGAGAGGAAGGATCTGGATTGCTGAGGACAGGGACAGACTCTAGACTCTCAAGGGCTGGCTGCTGGCTCTACATGGGGTGGTGGCAGGCTGCCCCTGCCAGGTGGGAGCTTCCTGGTCTCAGAGTCAGGTGGGAAGCTGAGGCTTTGGGCTAGAGGCTTGAGAGCTGGTGGTGCCAACTTCCTGTGGTGGGGAGTGAGAAAGTTGATTGGGAATGCGGTGAGGTGAAGGTGCTTGGAAGAGACGGGGATTGATCAGAGGAATTCTGGAAAGGCTTGGGAACATTCTGTGCATGCAGGGAGAGGACCCCTGTGAGATATGAAAAGGCAAGGGTGAAAGATTCCAAGCTTAAGTTTTCCTCTTGCCATCCGGTCACACATTTGTGACTTCAGAGCATGAAACTGGCTCTGGAACCCATGACTCCCAAGAACAGAGCTGGAGTAGAGCAGGTTCAACCAGAGCCCTTGAATTCAGATGTCTCCCAAATTGTGCACCAGAATTTGGATTCTAAGAATTACAAACTTCCCCCAACCGCCAATGCTGCCAACTATACAGATGTGCCTTCATTAAAGAATATGTGCCAAGTCATGTTTGACTGTGGGTTGGAGATGTAGTTTGGGCAGAGGTCTGCTTGAGGCCTCATGACAAGACCTAAGCGGTCTTGGGCTAAAGGGCTAAGGAAAAATGGGCTTTTCTCTCTTTTGGGTGTTAGGAGAGAGGGATGTCATGGGAGTGAGTCACTAGCAGTTGGAGAGAATGGAGTCTGGCATAGGATATCTTCATTATAGGAAGAACTGTGCACAAGGCAAGTATCATTGAGCTTTTCTTGGAAAAGGGGAGCCCTTCTTCAGGAGCAATGAGCCAGCACTTCTGGTGGCCACAAACCCTGCTCCAGGATGAAACCAGCTATGGGGCCGGAGGGAAGGGTAAACTTTCCTCCACAAAGCTTGGGGCCATGGAAGTCTGCTCCGTTTCTTCCTGGATCCTTTGGTTAAAGGCCTGGCTGGGAGCCTTCTTGGATGTCCTTCTCCTCTCCAACCAATAGACAAGACTGCTCCTCAAAGGTGGGAAGTTCTTCATGGGACATGGCTTCAGGAGCCCAGGCACAGAGCTGAAGGAACTGACGAGGGAGAGTGCAGAGGGCAGTAAGGGGCCAGCAGGGATAGGACAGCTTTACCCAAGGCTTTAAAACAAGGCAGAAGAGGTGGAAAGCATCTCTATCCTGGCGCCGATCACCTTACAGAGGGAAGCGGCAGACCACACTGTGAGGGAGGTGTTTGGGGGATGACAGGCAGCATGGTAGAGTGGAACAAACACGGGCCTTGGAACCCAAGAGACTGAACCTGAATTCTAGGTCTGTCACCTGCTAGCTGGATGACTCTGGTCAATTTTAATGTCTAAAAGCCTCAGTTTTCTTACTTGCAAAATGGAGCTAGTAATACCTATGTTGAAGGACTAAGAAAATCAAAGATGAAAATATGCAAAATACCCCTGGCACACTACTCTATTAGCAGTAGCCTGGCACGAAGAAGACACTCGGTAAATGTTTGTTGAATAAATGAAGTAGTGATTTGTTGCGATCTTGGTCTACTTTGTTTTCTATCCTTTCCATCACCTTCTCTTCTAGTCTCATCTTCACTGGGGTCAACACACTCCGTAAAGGGTACTCAACCTTCTAGGACAGTAAGCTGCTTTTAATTCCCTGGGGTGGTCTGGGTGAGTTAAAAGCATCACGAAATGACTCTCCTTTTACAGGAAATGTTCTTTGCCCTCATCCACCCACTGGATCACAAGGATGTCCTAAACATTCCCCCCTAACTTTAACACTGGCTTTTGCAGTTCAGGCATTTCCTCTTTACTTCTGTTTACATCAACCACAATCTCACAAACTCACTACCCAGAAACAGACTCCTTTGTAGAGTTGGCTTCATGCCTTCCGAAGTTTTACCACCCAAAGGAGTAGCATGCCTGTATTTTCATATACTCAAGGGATGGGTAACTGGGGAATCCCTGAAGTGGGGGATCCCCAGCTATCTAACAAGGTCAAAGTTCAACCACCAATCAGTTCCAGCCCCAAACCCTAGCCTCAGGGATGGGAAAAAAAGGAAAAGATGGCACTGGCCCCAGAAAAGAATAAATGACAAAAATCCCAATATGGCCCTATCTTCTTAATTGGGGGATTAAGTCCCAGGCGGGGAGTTCAAGGAAATAGGAGAAAGGAAAGGCACCACTTCACTTCTGCCTCTTGAGTCATTTATCAGTGTCCACAGACCCTACAAGCATCTTGTCCGGAGCGAGGGCTATCAGGGCTTATGCGGAAGAGCAGACACACAGTGACCACAGCCCCACGGGAGGTGGGGGGAGAATGTGAGGCTGGGGAAGGCAGTGAGAGAAGCTGCAGAAAGCACAGTCCGAGGCTGCTTTCTCTCAACGAGTCTGCCGGCCTACGTCACGGCCTCTCACTAAGCATCCACTTGACGCCAGCGAAGTGAAATAGCACAGACCTGGCACCAGAAAGAACAAATGTGGCACCCACTGCTCCTTTTAAGGACTGGTTCGAGGAACAGCAGGCCCCAAGGCAGGAGGTCAGGCAAACACATCAGTATCTTTGTGGGACAGGGAGAGAGGACTCTTTCAGGCCTGCCTCCTTCTTAACAAGCTTTCCAGGGCAAGTTCTCCTGCAACCTTCAAAAAGAACCAACAATGAAGGCCTTTTCCCTTTTAAAACTCTAGGGACACAGTGCTTCCTCTTCCCCCAGCAGGGCAGCTGGCTTCAACCAAGAAGGAAGGTCAAAAGTCACCTTTGATAACCATCTGTCCAAACAGTAATACCCTAACCCCAACTCACTGAATCAGAGGGAAAGGCTGGGCCAGTGCTTCTCACATGTTAGTGTGCATCCGAATCACCTGGAAGCCGAGTTAACGCCCTGCCCAGCTCCATCCCCTGACTTTCTCATTCAGCAGTTGTGGGAAGGGATCTAAGCCCTGGCATTTCTTCTAAGTTCCCAGGTGATGCCGGTGTTGACGGTCTGGGCTCTGGTGTGATGTTCACTCCTTGCTCGTTCACATTTCTTTCTATGCACCATTTTTGCCCAAAGGGACAGACACTCCCTTGAAAATATATTAATTACCTCATATGAATATGCTGTACTTTTATTCCCAAGATCTCCAAGCCCTGTCATATCTATTAGCTCCATCGGCCCTCATGAATTCCCATTTGGTGAGAAGGAAAAAGGGGGGGGGGGGTGAAGGGTGATAACTAATGCAATGTTGAGTCTGTAGGTTGTGTCTCTTCCAGTTCAGGGGTCCCTCCCCATAGCCCACTGCTGGGTCAGCCCGGGTCCTGGTGATATTGTGAGCTGCCTACAGCTCAGAGACTGGCTGTGACTCAACACTGCCCAGACACCCAGACTACCAGCAGGGAGCTTAAGGGGACAGGTGGCCTCCAGGACGAAGTGAGAGGAGACCTCAACTCATCCTCTGAACACTGAGCTAGCAGATAGGGATGGCTAAAAGGAAATCCTTGGTAACCAACAACCACTGTTTTGAACAAGTTGGTTTGGGGACTTCTGAGGCTCACTTGGCACACTATAGGCAATAAATAGAGTTCTTGAAATAATGGTAGCAGTTTATGGAAAATGTTCTAAGGAAAGTTAGAATCTTATTGCTGGGACTTCCCTGGTGGTCCAATGACTAAAACTCCATTCTCCCAATGCAGGGGGCCCAGGTTTGACCCCTGGTTGGGGAACTAGGTCCCACATGCCACAGTTAAAGATCCCTTATGCCGCAATGAAGACCAAAGATCCAGCAAGCTGCAACTAAAGACCCAGTGAAGCCAAATCAATATTTTTTTAAAAAAGAATCTTGTCACTGATTAATGGATAGGCTATTGCAAAAACAGATTACTGAAGTTAAGAAGACAGAGAAGTAACAAGAGGAGATTCTTGTTGGAATGACTATACATTCCTTGTGGGCAAATACTGTACAGTAATTTCCTGGTCCCAGAGTAGTTTAACGACTGTTCACAGAACGGCATTGGGCACAGGGAAGCTGGTTTGGCTCTGGTGGTTTATGTGCTCAGCGTGCTGCTGGGAGCCGTGGCTGTTTCCGCACTCAGAACAGAGGGCCTGGTAGAGTCTGGGTGTGTGAAAAAACGGATTTTGTCTTTGTCTTTTAAAATCAGCTACTGGAGGGAAAAAAGAGCATAACAGGTTTTCTGGCAGTAGAAACCCACAGGCTATGTCCTGTGGGACATAATGTGACCAAAAAACTGCCTGTAGAGCAGATATTTTTATAACTCACGATTAGGCCACAGAGCCAGAGCAAAGGAGACAATGAAGGGGTTACACAGTTCATGCTGGTCTGTTAGCAGCACCACTGGAACACAGCCGTGGACTTCTGGCACCTGCAAGAACAGGCGGCCAGGCCCAAGCCCCTCGACTTGGCAGTGAAGAAACTCTGACCAGAGTGGCCAGTGAGGCTGTCATTCAGCGATTCATCCCCTGAACCAAGGCTATCGACTGCAGATGTAGGTTCAAGTGGACCATGAGGGTGACACCACAATGACACGGGCCAGTTCTACCCAATGCAGATCAAGCAGGTGATCGACAAACCTGAGTGCCTATCCCTGTGTGCCCGGCCCTGAGCTCAGCACTGGTCGTTGAAACCAACAAGGCCACGTGGCCCCTCCCTCCGCCGAGGGAGCCCAGTGAAGAGTACAGTGGTGGCCCTTCTGTAAGTGCACTGCAATTCCAGAAATCCCTCCATTCTCTGCAGACAGGAAGGCAGGGACAGTTACTACCTCTTTTAAATAGCTGTGGTAGCCCTAAAGCTTCAGACCTGACCTTTCAGTTCCCCTTAAAGAAACATGTAGAAACAAGTTGATGCTCTCCACTCAGCATTTCAAAACAGGATATAAATACTCAATGCAAGAACACACTATCTTAGGACTCCCTAGTGAAAAGCAAAAAACAAGGTAGACAGAAAAAATTCCAAAGCTGTGGTCTCATATGTGTGGAAATCTAGAGCTGTTAGGAAGAAAAATGTTTCTTATGCTGGAAACTTCAGAGAAACCCTTCCTCAGCACAATGGGGGACAGAAATGATACCCACACAAGCCCAGTCTAAATGGCTTGGCAAACCCCTCAGCCCTCATTCTCCAAAATACACTTTCATAAGAGGTGGTTATTTCATCAAATTCAGGCTGTCAGGAAATAAATCATACAGTCACTTGTAATATAAGCAAATACCTAGAAATGGTCCAGGTAGTCCTGGTGCAAAGCAGTTAAAAGGAAAGTAATCTTGCCCAGACTTCTTCCTGGCTCAAAACCTGATGGGCAATTTTGCAGCTAATTTCTAACCCTTGAAAATAAAACGATTCTGACCGCTGCGCCCCACAACCAGGCCCTGTTCTGGTGGAACAGTGCCCTTCACTTTGGTCAGCAGGTTCCCGCTGCACACACTGCTGTATGTGCCCAATGTGTGAAGCCGTGTGCAACTGCAGAAGCCACGTGTTCCCGTCTACAGAAAGGAGGGGCTGGCCAGAACCTTGGAAACTCTTTCACTCCCCTTCTGCTCTGCCTTACCAAGCCCTCTCACAGAAAGCTATTGTGTAGGTTCAAGAAAGAAATAAAAGAAGGGCAGACTTTTCCTGGCTCCCCTGCGGACTACAAGGTGATGTAAAAGCACAGCAGCCACCCCCAACAGCTCTGGAGAAGTGCAGGCCTCAGGGGGCTCCACCGACACTGGCTTCTCACTCTGGTTTGCGCAGGGCAGCATTGTCTAATAATGAGCTGAGCTCAGTTGCTTGCTGTGTATTTTGCAGCACAACTAATCCCTCATATTTGTGCTTTTCACCCACAAGTCTTTTATTGTTTGCTCTAGGGAAGAAAAAGCCTCACCTTTGAAGCAACCCACACCTTCTCTCTGCCCTGTGGCTCTCTCGCCTCCTCCTCCGTTGTAGACAAAGCTCTGACCAACCACTGCAGACGCATCCATTTGTCTCCCCCAGTATTAGCGCTTCTTGAACTTTCTAGGGGCCAATGGTCTAAAGGTGAGAACAGTGATTCTATCAGGCAGCTGATCCTCTAGGTCTCAGCTAGCTCAGTGTTTACAGTAATTCTTAAATGCTTGCTTACTGGTCCCTTAGCTTCCTCAGTTAGGCATCGGCTCAGAGTCCTTTAAAAGAAGAACTTTTTTCCAACCATTTTGAGGTAAGCCAAAGGTAGCTGAACTAGCTATCATTGTTCTTCCCACCCCGTGATTGCTTCCGGACTAAGATGGATTCCGGCCACCCTTCACTGATCAATTTGGTCAAACCATCAGGCACAGAGAACAATAGACCAATTGCTTTTCCCTCCTACACTTATTTATCATCACCCATCCACCTCACCTTAGACCACTGCCTCTAACTCCTTCCCCAAGAAGTATGAAAAGAGAAACGATCAACTTACACAGGCTGATGTAGAGTTCTTAGAATGTATTTTTGTTCACCTGAAAAATAAAACTTTTAAAAAATATACAGGACTTTTTGAGTACAGGTATATTTTAAATGGCTGAATTATAAATAATGTCTCTGGTCACGCTCACAGCTGGGGCTGGAGCTGATGTCCCAATTCCAGTGAAGGCGTTAGAGTCAGGAGGCCAACAGCTGAACCCACAAGTGGTCTCTCTAGACGCCGATCCATCCCAAAGTGGATTCAACAGTCCAGAATGCAGGGGTCAGAATGGGGACAGGGGACTGGACTCCCAGATGTTCTCCTGCCAGTTCAAAGGATTCTTGGAATAAGAGATCGATTTACAAATTATTAAAATATAGGACTAAAAATTCACACAATAAATATAAATTACAGGCTATTATTGAAGTTATAAAGTGGCATTTTATGTTTCTTCCCCCAGGCCCTCACCAAAAATTTAAAAAGGTCTCAAAGGTTTCCTAATGACCAAAGTCAAAAGCTCGGAAATCTCCTTCAGCCAAGACACCTTGGGGGTGCTACCAGCCTGCCCCTAGGCAATGACAGCTCAGCTGCTTTTATCTTGCCCACAGCAGGACATGGCTGAAATCGAGGCTGTGGTCCTGTAAACCTGGATCAGAGCTAACCGGAGTACAGACCAGAAAACTGGAGAGACAAATTGTTTCAGGACTCAGGTGGATAAGTTGTTGTTGTCGTTGTTTTAAAGTGCCTCATTTCCCAAAAAGGAAACACAAAGGGGTTTGATATCTTGTCACTACCCACACTCAATTGCCTAAAAGCAAGTGGCGGAAGGAAATGGAATCCAATTTGAGGATGTAGAATTCTTGTGGCCCCAGAGCTAGCTTTACATCTGTCATTTCACTTGCCGCTTCTCATCTCAGTGAAAGTATAGGCTGCATATAAGTAGGGCTTATCAGGAGAGGTAAAGACTAGCCAGTTTAACTTTCCCATGGGTGGTCTATTGATTATCTGGCTATCAAAACACAATCCTGAGTCTGAAGTCCATCTTTCAGCCTTTCGGGTTCCACAGTACAACTCAAAACCAGAGGATGTGCTCAAAGCTCTGAATTTACAACAGATTTCGTTCTAATCACAGGGCTACACTGTAACTACAGGCTCAGGGCAAGAGGGAAGGTGAAGGTGATTACTGAACAAGACCTGACCTTGAAGAGCAGGGGAAAAAAAAAGATAAAACACTTGTGAGCCATTCTACTTACAAAAGCTTGCTCTTCCTAACCTCTGTGAGAAGGCCAAGGGCTGAAGCACAGAGACATTGCTCTTTCCCTTCCTTTCTTCCCTGGCGGGTATCCAGATACTTAGGGCTGCAACAGAAAGCCTCTTAGGTGGGGGCACTAAGGTGGGAAGAGGAGGGGACTGGTACATTCCTTACCCTCCCCAAACTGCTTCTACTTCTCCAAAGGTTTTCCATCGTCCTTTCAACAGGTTTGAGAACAATTACACTCTTTTGTGTCATAAACCTATCTTTCTGAAATAAGAGGGGGAAAAGGTAAAAAACTGGGTAATGAAAAAAGTGTTTGTGCCCTTCTGGCTAGCTGCACTTTGGGGGCCAGCAAATAGCCCTTGCTTAACCCCGTCAGTCAGCAGCTACCCAGGGTATGGGAGGATACATGTAGTTCTATGTAATTACAGCTTCTAGTGCATATGTCAACTATATACAGGGATCTATAAATTAAATGCATCTGTGGCCACTGCAACTAGGTTGACGTACCTGAGCTCCACTACTTTCGGTGCCCTCCTCCTTGCAAGAGCTTCGGCTTATTAAAGAAGAGCCCCTACAGCTCCCTCCTTTCTTTAAGCCTTGGGGGAAAACCCGAGTCACCCCTCCACGTAGGATACATAAGAGCTAGCGGCGCAGAAGGGTTCAGTGCTGGGATCTCCCTACCCCTCCCCCACCCCCCTTATGGCCCAGGGCCCTGGCGCAGCACCGTCCTTAGGAAGACCAAACCCGGAGCCCCCGGGGAATAGTGGTCCCTTGGCTGAAGATGAGCTGCAGGCCTCTCACCCCTGGGGCGAGCCGGCGATCATCGCGGGTAAGAGAGGCGTTCACTCCCGTGGGGGTCACTTCCGCGGGCTCCCCGCCCGGTCCTGCTGCAAAGTCCTGCCTCCGGGCGTGGGGAGGATGGTTTCCGGCCGCCCCTGCCACCGAGGGGTTCAACGACTCCCCGGCGCCGCCGCCGCTTCCTCCTCGTCCTCCTCGGCCCCCCGCGGCGGCTCCAGCGGCCCGGCCTGGGGGCTGTCGGCAGAGGGCTCTGGAGACACGGGCCGCGCCGCCTGCAGCGGGGGCGCGGCGCGCGGCGCCTCGCGGCGGGACAATCCCGTGCTGTTGGGCCCCGCCGCCGCCGCCCCCGAAGTCCCGGACGGGCCGGTGGCGTTGGAGCCGCCGGGGGGCGGGCCGGCGGCTCCCCCCGAGGTCCCGGCGCCCACCGGCTGCCAGATGAGGCTGTAGTAGACGGCGAGCACGATGGCGGCCAGCGACACGGAGAGCACGTAGGCGAACACGGTGGCGAGCCGGACCCACTTCTTGTTGGTCTTGGCCGCCATCTTCGCCTTCTTGTCCCCGGTGTAGGTGGCCGGCTTGCCCCGCTCGGCCGGGGCCGCGTCGCGCTCCTTCATGGGGGGGCCCCGGCCTTTGCCCCGGTGCTCCACGGCCCCGGTTGGAGGGGGCCTGGCGGCCTGCGAGGACTGGGCAAGGGGCGGCCCGGCGCCCTCGGCTCCCGGCCGCTCGGCTCTCCGCAGCCGCTCCTCACGCCGCCAGCCCGCAGCCCGCCACTGCGTCGCTGCGGCCGCCGCCGGGGCCTGGACCAGTCACCGCCGCCAGCGCCGCCGCCGCCGCCGGCCCGTCAGTTGCTTCCTCGCTGCCGCCACAGCCACAGCCGCCACAGTCGCCCGACTCCAAGTCCCCATCCGCCGCCGCCGCCGCCTGCCCGGCCGCCGGCCGCCCGGTCTCCAGTGGCCGCGCGGACAGCGCTCTCTGCTCCAGCCGGGCTCCCCCGCCTCGCGCGCCGGCAACAAGGGGCGGGGGAAAGCGCTGCTGGGGGCTGCCTCTTAAAAGGGCAACGGCGGGGGTCCGGAAGTGCCGCGCGGGGAGGAGGCTGGCTGCTGGCGGGCGCCGGGAGCCCCCGCCGGGCCTCCCAGTTAAGGGAGGGTTAACAGAGGCTGTCTCTTAAAAGGGCAACGTCGTCGCAGCCCCGCATGGGCTGACGCGGCGAGGGTGGGTGCCTCCGGCGCTTCTTTAAAAGGGGAACAGCGTCTTTTGGGGCGGAGTGGTGAACTGGAGGCCGGGCGGGGAGGGGCGGTCGGAGCGCGGAGCTGTCAACTCTGGCGCCTCCCCTCTGCGTTCAGACTGCCCGAAGTGACAGGTTATGTAGCAGCAGGGGCTTCCGCTCCCAGGCCTCAGTTTACCTCCAGAGGTGGGGGTGATTTCACGTTGGTGCTCTCGACTCGCGCCCCGTCCCACGTACCCTCCGGGAGGGTCTTTCAGGCCCCTTTAACTCCTAGCGAACCTGGCCCACGTGTGGCGTAGGCAGCCCAGGAACCTGGAGAACGCACTGAGGTTGCAGCTGGTCGGTTCCTTTCCTAGCCCTCACTCCGCCCTCAGCCGCATCCCGCCCGGGCTTCAGGCTCTCTCCCGATTCTCTGTCCTCTTAGATTCCCGAGTTGGTTGCCCAGACCTTCCGGAGCTTTCGGGAGAGTACACGTGCTGAGCTGGTTCTCCAGTCTCTCCTCCACTTTAGTCCTGAAGTTTGCAGCAGGTCCCAGATCCCGCTTTAGGGGGATTCTGGCTCCCGGGTTTAGGCTTGATCCATGGACTCAAGAGGTTCCACTGAACCGGTGGAGCGGCTTACAGGGCTTTCCCCTCCTCTGACCCAATTCAGGTCTCAGCCTGGGCTGTGTTCCCTGGCCACCCTTCCCATGTGGGGCTTGTCATCCCTCCTTTAGGTGCTGAGGACCCCTCTCCAAGCTCGGACTCTCAGTAGCCACTTCTCTCTTTTGCCTTCTCTCCGCCCCCGCCCGTATTCCCTGTCTGTGAGATTTTCTAAAATTTCTGGTTCTCTCCTCCTTGAGTTCTACTTCCTTTGTTCCCAGAGCTGGGTCTGTGGACCGCCTGGGTATCTCAATGGGTGTGGGGGAACTGCCTTGGAGTGGTGGGGGTGGGGTGGGGAGAAGACAGCCCTCTTGGGGTTCTGTGGGTGAATCTTTCCTCCTGGCTCCTGGCTTCAGATTCTGTGGAGCTGAACCATCTTTATCTTTTCCATTTCTCCAGCTTCTTAGTTTCAAGACACCATGTCCTCTTACGAAGAAGTCCCACTTCGACGCTGCTTCCCTGCCTCCTCAGGAGCACAGAAGTCAAGCAGCTGTCAGAGTTGAGTGTGCTGATGAGTGCCTGGAACTGCAGCACCATAGCCAGGTGATTCCTGAAGCTCAGGTGCGAGTCTGCCACTAGCAATGGCCAGCCGGACTCATTTCCAAGAACAGCTTGCCCGTTTACTTTTCTGAGAAATTTTAAGGACGTTGAACGTGTGAAGTGCTTATTGCCTTCTGCAGGCTGATGGGGACGAGACAAGAACTCCTTCCCCATTCTGCTCCCACAGTGGTCAGAGCCCATCATGCAGGGTGACCTGTTAAGTCAAAACCCCTGGATTGTCTCTGGATGTTGAACTCTCTTCTCTCCCTTACTCTCTGACCTTCCTGGTAGGACTGTTCGTACCAGCGATACCAAGGTGAATTATTAGTAAAGGCTCCAAGTGAGTCCATCCAACCCAAAGCCTCCTTCCAACTGCTTCCTTGAATGCACTCAATTTCTTCTGTTGCAAATTAAACTTCTTTCTTCTTGCTTGGCTCCCAGTGAAGTAGGAAAACAGCCTGTCACTTTTTTCCATACTGCAGAATAAATATACTTGCAGCCCTTATTCAAATCCTCTCACCCTATTCTTCTCCAAACTAAACAGTGCCGGCTTCTTTAACCTGTCATCAATAAGCTCTATTTATTATCTGGATTTACACAGTGTCTTTTACCCTAGGAACTCAAAATGCTTTCAGATATAATTGAGCCTGATCTCCGTGGTGCCTGAGCCATTAAGAAACCATTAGTGTATTCCTATTGCAGGCAACTAAATGGCCCCCTAGTGGCCTGAAAGTGAATATGCTTCTTTAAGAGCCTCTCTTGGACTAAGGATAGGCAGAGTCAGAGCAGAGAATCAAAGCAGCCTGGGGACAGAATAGGCCCCAAAGGTCCTCTTTTGTAAATACCCTAGAACCTTGCCCACAGCATCCTATGGAGCACCCTCCAGCATCAGTTAAAAGACCCTCCATGTTGGTGTACCTTATTGTCTGCTCCGTAAGGCAGCCCTTTCAGGGTTTGGAAAGTTCTGACCAATTGTAGCAGCAGCAACATCCCACATCTTTATTATATGCTCAGCATTATGCTAGGGCTTCCCAGGTGGCTCAGTGGTAAAGGACCCACCTGCCAATGTAAGAGCTGCAGGAGACTTGGGTTCGATCCCTGGGTCAGGAAGATCCCCTGGAGGGGGAAATGGCAACCCACTCCAGTATTTTTGCCTGGAAAATCCCGTGGACAGAGGAGTCTGGTGGGCTATAGTCCATGGGGTCACAAAGAGTTGGACACAACTGACATGCATGCAGCCGGCAGTATGCTAGGCACTTACATTGCTTGTCTCATTTGTCTCACAATCATCTATCAGGTAGTTACTATTTATCTTCATTTTAGAGATGAATAAATTGCCTCCAAAAAAGTTCAACAAATTACCCAAAGTCTTATAACTAGAGAGAATTCAAACCTGAGTCTTTCTGACTCTAGGACCTTAGATCCTGATCTCTGCTCTCCTCTGCCTCATAGGTAGAGCTGAAAGTTGTCTCTGTAATGGGTGTTGGGAGTACCGCCCACATCACCCTCAGGATCAAGGCATTTATTCCTCCAACTGCTAGGGATGTTGACTTCTGATGGCTCACAGCTACCACTGTCTCTGGGCATTGCCCGTAGGCACCGAAGGAAGCTGCATCTTTCTCTTGGCTCACAAGACCAACAAACAGGGCAAAGTTGCAACAAGCTTGGGAAGAGAAGGAGGCGGGCTCCACCTCTAAGATGCTGCAGAAGTAGCCAGTATGTATTGATAGGAGCCAGGAGAGAATGTATAGGCTGAATCAAGGGGGAGCTGAATACTATTAATAAGTTGAAGGAGAGGGAGTTTATTGACTTAGGAGCACTCTCCCATGAAACAGGATTTCATATCCTGACAAGGATCCTGGGAGACAGGCCACCAACTGAAATGGAAATGCCAGAAGTATCATGGCAGAAGGTGGAAGGAGGGTTCAAAAAACCCAGAAAAGTGGTCATGCTCTAGAGAATATTCCGTGTAAGGCCAGAAACCCACTTCAGTTCTGCAGGAAGGCCCAGAGGATACTCTTGTTATCAGAGCAGAGAGGAGTGCACTTACTGAGAAGCTGAGTTTTGGCTGTCCTCTGCAGGTCAGGGCTGACAGCAAGAGACCAAAACAGAACTGGCTCCCTAGTAACAGTGGGAATGACAGGACCACTAAATGATGGGAACTGGAGATTGGCACAGCACTGTAAGGAGCAGCAAGTTGGACTGGTAATGGGGGGTTCTGATGGTAAGCCATGCAGATGGTTGATAGGATGTAACATTACTGGGGCAAATTAGTGCGAAGAGTTTTCTTTTCACAATTTTGCAAGTCTCTTAAATGTGGTTTCACAGACAACAGCTGGATTCTCATATCAGCTGTGGTTGGCTATATGTTATTTTGGTTAAAATACGTGAAGAAAATCTGGCCTCACAAAGATATGTAGTTGGAAAAGGAGCATTTTAATAGTCTTTTCAACTAATTGTGGGTATTTTTCTTTGATACTACACCAAAATTCAACAAATGGTATTTTCTTAAATGGTAGTTATAAAGTAGAATATGAAACTCTTTCAGTGAACTTTTGTACTCAATCACATTAAAGTCTATTGATCTATCTTGTATTCTTTTATTTTTTTCAGCATTTCCCAGTTTTATTTTAGAAGGTAATATATACTCTTGGTAAAAAAAAAAAAAATCTTGCATTCTGAATGACTTTTCTACCTGTGCATGATTTTGTTACATCCTTTGGTCATTTGGAAAATATTAGGTCATTGAATTATACAGATCTTTCATATATTGATACAATTCATTATATAATACTAAAAATCAAATTTGTTATTATCATAAGAAAAAGTTTTAAGTATTGGGAATCTGTCAACTTGATGATAGTGCATACAAGTTTCCTAAATTTCTAATTTTCATTTGAAAGCTCAAATTGTATCATTGGCAACAAATAGTATCAGTTGTTTTCCTCAGAGTTACAGGCTTACTTGGCTTGAATTTGAGAAAATATCGCCAAATAACCAAGTCCAATGACCATAGTTTATCTGTCAGTTATTTTTTTCAAGTGAAAGTGATGTTTCATGAAAAAAATGGCTAGTTTAGCTTAATCTCAATTGTGCAAGTACTTTTTTTGAGAGAACCATTCTATTTCTGTGTGCAATACAGTACTTTCTATTTAATTACAGAGAAAATTTAAAAGACATGTATTTAAAGGTTATGATTTAATAAAATTTAACAAATTTTATTGCTTCATTAAGGATATTCTTAAGTAAAACTGACTGTTTTTTTCTCTTCCTTCCTTCCCTTTCCTCCTTCCCTGACCACTACCAGAACAGTTCAGTTCCACTGCCTTGGTTTGATAAGATGCCAGACACTGTATGCAACATTGCTTTTGCGCCATCAGTGCAAATGTCAACACAGTTAAAAAGATAAATAATGTCTTAGTATTATTATTACGCAAATATTTTGACCTTGTGAAATACCTGAAATGGTTTCAAGAACTCCCAGGTATCTACAGACCACACACAGAATTGCTGAGTTGTACAATGAAGAGAAATCAAGAATGAAAGACCAGGAGACTGGGGATAGTTGCTCCAATAAAAAGTCACAATACCAGGCTTCCCAGGCGGCTCAGTGGTAAAGAATCCACCAGCCAAAGCAGGAGACACAGGTTGAATCCCTGATACTGGAAGATCCCACATGCTGTGGAGCAACTAAACCCATGCACAACTACTGAGCCTGTGCTTTAGAGCCTGGGAACTGCAACTACTGAGCCCACGGGCCTCAGCTGCAGAAGCCCACACTCTGAGAGCCTGTGCTCAGAGAGAAGCCCGCACATCACAATGAGAAAGTAGCCACTGCTCCACACGACTAGAGAAAAGCCTGCACGGCAACCAAGAGCCAGCACAGCCAAAATAAATAAATACAACTTAAATAAATAAATCAATAAAAGAATCAGAAATATCAATTGAAAAAATAAAAAGGCATAATACCTCATCTGGTTTCTAGACCTGACTCCATTTTCAGATCCAAAACCCTTTGACTGAAGGAGAGACTGGGTCCCAGGAGGAAGGCTTCTGTTATACTGTGGCAATACAGTAACGATTGTTCTGCTCCTTCCCCAAAGGGACCTATGGCCATTTACTTGGGTCACTGTACGGGGCGGGGGGGAAGTGGAACAGTCAAACATTTCAAGGTCATACGGCGTCTAAGTTGCTACTGATATTCTGGAGACCTGAACTGTCTTCAGGGCTGCCTGGTAGAGTAGCCCTACATAAAAATATGTGCAGGCCCACGGGCTGTAGCAAATGGCTTGATGAGTTGGTTAGAAGCCTAGAAAGAGAAACAATGGAAAACTGGGAACAAGAAGAAGCACGTGGCTATATCTATAGGAGTGGACACAAAGTATGAAGGCCCACACATTGTATGTTAATGGCCACTGGAGAGGACCCCCATGGAGGAGAGGCTAAATAGTCAAGTAGATATAATGATTTGGCTAGTTGACATTAGTCAATCTCTGTCACTGACCACTTGTGCTGGCCCAATGGGTACACGGATAAAGTGGCCATGTCGGCATAGATGGAGGCTACCCATAGGGTGTGGTGGCAGGGATAGGCCTAACAGAATGGGCTCCCATTCACCAAGGCTGACTTTTTATTGTTCCTGTCAAATCTCCAACCTGCCAGCATCTGACATCCAACCAGCTACTTGGTGATGAATTGACTACATTGTACCGGTTTTAATGTAGAAGGGTTGGTGATTTATCCTGACTTGAATCGGTATGTATTCTGGATCGTTTTCTCTTTCTTGCTAAAGGCCTCAAGTAGCACTGCTCTCTGAGAGCTTAAAGAGTGTTTGATTTCATAGGCATGGGATCTCACACAACATTACATCAGACCAAGAGTCCTACTTCACAGCAAAACAATGGGCACATAGTCACAGAAGCTTCTGGGCTTATCACATTCTTTGCTACCTATCTACTGGTGAAAAGAGCTGATAGAGTGAAGGAACAATAGTCTTTCAAAGGTGCAGCGGGAGCACCATTTTAGAGATGGTGGGACGGCATGCTCCAGGATGAAGTATGCACCCTGTTTAATAATTATAATATGGCCCAGCAGTAGGATACAGAAGCCTAATAAACATGGAGTTGAAGTTGGAGAAGCCCCACTCACCAAACTCCCAATGATACTTTGGAAGAATTTATGGTTCCTATTCCTACAGTTCTAGGATCTCTGGGTTTAGAGAATCTAGTTCCTAGAGGTAGAACATTTCCATGAGGGCACAGAAAAAGCTCATGAACTTTAAGTGTGTCTGCTTCCCGCCTTTTAGTTTCCTTGTATCAAGAGACCACCAGGCAGGAAAAAGGAGTCACTTCCTCCTGGTGGTACTTGACCCTGATCCTTGGGAAGAGAATGGCTGCTGCTCTATCATGGGGCCAGGGAAGGATATGTTTGGCACCCAGGCGATCCTCTAGGGTGTCTTTTGATACTCTTTTGCCCAATTTTGATAGGTTTGGCAGCATGGCTTGAAAAGGGCATGGTGATTAGGAGCTCAGACTCCTGAGCCAGGTGGGCCACTTAGATCATGAGAGATACCATCTGAAGGGAAAGAAAATCTAGAAGGGGTAATGGAGGGATGCTGAATATCAGCCTTATACCAAGACAAGCTTCAGTAGTGAGGACTTTAGTTCATTCTACTCGCCTCCCTGTAAGTTCCCCAGAGGAAACAACGCCAGAATTCTGGAGTGGCTCTTCCCAGGCAGAGGGTGCTTACATATGATGCAAATATTTCTGAGCTGTGCAAAGGGGAATACTGTCCGGTGGCTAGGGTGCACCACCCCGATCTTGCCTCTGGGACCAAGAAGCTCGTCCCCAAGTCGGTAGGAGTGTTGCTGCTGATGGCTCACAGCTGAGTCTCTCCCTAGGCATTTCCTTCAGCTGCCAAAGTGAGCTGTCTTTCCTGACTTTGTGAAGGATAATCCACCAGGTCAGTGTTGCAGGAGGGTGTTCAACCTCAATCGGGACCAACTCTGAAAGGTCCTCCCCACCTTCAGGCTCCCTGTGGAGGAGTCCTTGAATGTGACTGCATCCTTGATTGTTTTCTTCCTCTGCTCAATCTTGATTCCTTTACTCCCTCAGATATGTTGTTTCTGAGAGCACTAGATAACTAAATAACTCCCAATAAACTTCCTACAAGCAAATCTTCATTTCATAATATTTCATGAGAAACCTGATCTAAGACAGTCACCTAAACCACCTAAAAATTCCAATCTTTGGGACCAGGGGAACGAGTCTCATCCATCTGAAGGTGGACCTCACCATCATCTTTGCTATGGCTCCCTCCACCAGCCCTCACAGAGCGTCGGGTGCACCCTACATCCTGGCCATCTTCCACCAAATGTCCTTCAGCTTGCTTTCCCGCATGATAAAGCCACTGAGACTGAAGTTCCGGAGTACAGTCAATGTGGTCTGATGTGCCAAGAATGAGGATGGGATTGAGTCTTCCTTGGTTCTAGAGCCCTGGCTACACATTGGAACCAAGGCTGAAGCTCTTTAGAAATCCACACTCCTCACGTCCCCTTCCCCATCCACACATCCCAGGTCCTGATACAGAAGGTCTGGGTGCAGCAAGGAATAGGCAGTGTTTCCAAAGCTTCCCAGGCAATTCTGATTGATATCGAAATGGAGAGTCACTGGACTCAGTATTCCACTTTAATTCAGCAGCCTAAGAGTCTGTCCGCTTTTTTGGCAGCCTTTTCATTTGACTCATATGGAACTGGCTGTCAGCGAAAACCCTCAGTTTTATTCACACATGCTTCTGCTAAGCCGCTACTTCCCCACCCTGCCCTTGTACAGTCGGTGCCTTGGAGCCAAGCCCAGATCTCTCAGTTAAGCCCTGTTCATTTTACCTTGTGAGGCTCAGGCTATTGCTCCAGAAGGTTAGGATGTTTGGGGATCCTGAGTGTGTCTCTCAACACCTTCCCTGTCCTCACTGGCTTCCTGCTGCTTGCAAAGTTGAAGGGCTGGTTCACTGTGGCTTTGCCCGGGTCCTGATAAAAAGATGGACCAGGCTAGGACTAAGGATGGGAGCAATCAATCAGTTCTGAGGGCATTCCTAATGCACAAGTCACCATGCCTGCCTGGAGAAGAATGTGTCTAACTTATTTCCATCATACTTATGAAAACAGGTCCATTTCACAGACAGATAAACTGAGGCGAGAAAATGAGAAATGTGTCCAAGAACAGCCTGTGGGAGGAAGAGACAATCCTTTTCCTGCTGTCTTCAGCTCTCATCTCTAGGTTTGTCATCTTGCAGAGGAAAGTGACAACGTTGGCCCTTCTGAATGGAAAGATTTTTAGAGCTGGAATGAATCTTGGAAATGATCAAAAGTTTAAAGATCAGAGAGCTCAAGTAACTTGCCACGATCTCATAGCAAACCTTTTCTCCAGTTGAGACTGAAATCAACGTTTCTTGAGGATGGATCCAGGCTTCCCCTAGCTATATCTCCATGTAAGTTGGATCCAAAATGACACTTCAAAGGGAAACACACATGGGACTGCTTCTTTTCCACTTTGAAGTCCCAGATGGTTTCTTCTATGATTCTAGGAGGGATTGGCATGGGAGGACAGGCAACATCTTCCTCCTGGGTTTCTTCAGAGAACTCTTGATCATCTGCTTTCTTCCCTAAGGGATTAGAAGCTCAGCATCTGCTACCCAGCCTTGTCCCTGCCTCCATTCATACTCAGCTCTCAGCACGATTTTGGTGGCTGGGTCTGGACATACAGCCAGACTAATGGACAGCCCGTGGTCCTTACTCTCATGCCAGCCTCATCAGCTGTGGGGGCTGTGATGATGTGAAGGTGGTGGGAGGCTGGTGCTTGTCCACAATGTGAGCGCTTGTGCTTATGACGTCATGAGTACAGGCTGCTTGGGGGATGGTCTGCTTCAGGTCTACAACCAGGAGCACCCCTAACTCAATCTGCCCTGGGAAGGGTAGGATCATACCTTGGGATCAGCCCCTGATCCACACAAACTGCCGAGAAAGAATCCAGAGAACAAGTCAGTGAAGATGCTTATGGAAAGGATAGCAATATATACTGAGGAGAAAGTAATGAGAAACTGATTTTCTCCTGTCTGTGTCTGCTAGCAAGTAATAATATTAACAAGAACAAAAATAATGATAACTCTATTGTGCTCATGTGCAGGCCCTGTATTAAGTACTTCACATCCATTATATAATTTAATTCTTATGGAGTCCTGCGATCCCCATTTTACAGGTGAGAAAGCTGAGGCACAGGGAGGTTAGCTATCACAAGCCAAAGCAGCCAGTAGGTGACTGGGTTCATACAGCAGGGATCCTAGCCCTGCTCCCCATGCCTGACTAGGAAACTGATCTTCAAGGATGCAACATCTGAGCCATTTTTGTTTCAAAAGTAAGCTGGCCACTGGCCCAAGACTCACCACAGGCCTCCGGGCTCCTGAACCCCACTGCTTCATCAGGTAAGTCATGGCAGCAGGTGAGAAACCACCTAATCTGACTCTCTCGTTTGTCCGATAACTGGGCCACACAAAGACCTGAGTTCAACTTCCACCACTAAACTTCTCTGATGAACATGTTGAAAAACCAAAAAGCATGGGGTCCTCACACAGAGCTGCCAGGTGAGCAAGTGACCTCAGGACCTGCCTATGGGGCTCCAGGCCACCTGGATCTCCCTGGGAGATAGCACCCTGTTGCAGCCTTCTCATAGCCTTCTACCACCCAAAGCTCGACCATGCCAAATTCTCCAGTATACCCATCACCACCACTGACATAGACCCTCCAGAGACTTCCCTGAGGATCTGCCCGGCGCAGATTCCCAACCTTTCCCCAGCAGGCCCATGCTTTCTAGTACGTCCAGCAGGGGGCATCCTCACCCTTCCTCCTTCTGCCCTGGGGGTGAGATTGGGAGACAGCGTGAGGCACTCTACTCAGCTCAGCCCAGGAGTCAGTTTCCCAAACTGGGTATTCATGTGACCTCTCTGATTTTCTCTATATCCACTCTACCATTATTTACATAATATTTTTGTCATTCATATTTTAAAATACCTACATGTATTTTTGAAGGACAATAAGCCCTCTTTGGGCTTCCCTGGTGACGCAGACGGTAAAGAATCTACCTGCAATGCAGGAGACCCGGGTTCAGTCCCTGGGTCAGGAAGATCCCCTGGAGAAGGAAATGGCAACCTGCTGCAATATTCTTGCCTGGAAAATTCCACGGACAGAAGAGCCTGGCGGGCTACAGTCCATGGGGTTACAAAGAGTCAAATACGACTGAGCATCTAACACTTTCACTTTCAAACCCTCTTTGATGAACATCTTCCCCCCTCCCTTTGCTGCATGGGTCTCCTGCATTCTGGGGGCTGCTTTGCAGGATGTGGGCAGAAGACAGTTGAAGCTATAGCTTGGGGTCTCAAGAACTGGGTGTGTGATGGGGAGGGAGTGTCAGGAGGGAGGGGAAATATATAATTATAACTGATTCAAGTTGATGTACAGCAGAGACCACCACATGGTAAAGCAATTATCCTCCAATTAAAAAAAAAAACAACACAAAGAACGGGGTCCAGGTAATGACTGTCGTCACTGGGTAAAGATGAGTGAAACTTTATTCTGTGGATTCAGAGCTTCAACATTCAGAGGCCAAGACAGAAAGGGTAAGAGAGTAAATTGCCCTGAAATCCTTGCCTCAGTCCCATGAAATGAGGGGATCTGTACAGGGTGGGGATTGTCTTTCCAGATCCGGAGAGAAGGCTTCAGGGTGGACAAAAGGGAAGGACTTGGGTACAGGAACGGAACGGAGTGGCTGCAGGTGACAGGTGCAGGGGCTTTGGGAAGGGACAAGGATTTCCCTTGCAAAATGCATTCAAACAGACAGAGAGGGAACCTGATCCCAGGGAGGAACTCATCAGAAGAGCAGGAGACACCAGAGGGGCCCACAGATGGACCCGGGCTGGAGACATGGGGGAGGAGGGGTGCAAGACAGCAGGACTCAGAGGGAGGGGAGCTTGGCTGAGTGCTTCCGCGGAGGGCAGGTCAGCATGGAGGATTCCCAAGCCGATTCCACAGCCTGTTAGACACAGGCTGTCAGTGTCTTAGAATTGTTTTTCTGGGAGTTATTTTTGTGCTAGGAATCCCCTCAGCTCCAGCCCCCAAAGGGCCTCCCTCCTCCTGCCCCGGGTCAGACTGGCCATCGGAGGCAGTTCTAGGGCCTGGGCAAGGGTCCCGTGGTGGCCAGGGGGTGGCACCAGGGTCCATGATGGGACCTGGGGCAGAAAGTGGGGCCTGAGAGGGGAAGGAAGTCCTGGTCAGAGCTCTGGCTCCCCCAGCTGGGTTAAGAAGGGTGATAAGAGCAGGTTGGGCAAGAGGAAGTGGGCTGGGCTGCCCTGGGCTATGACTGAGCTCCCGGGGCCTGCGCCCTGGGCTGGAGCAGAGTTAGGGTCATGCGCCCTGAGTGGACCGAGCAGAGGCCTCTCTGAACAGCCCCCTGTCCTAAGTGTTCTCCCCAGAGGCCCCAGCGCAGGGCAGAGGAGGGAGCCTGCAGGATATCACAGTGGATGGTGGTGGCTGAAGGGTGCTCAGGGCAGCCGTGTGCCGAGTGGTGGCTGGTCAGTGAGGGTCCAGGCCTCGGCCACTCTGGAGGGCTGAGAGGAGGGAGTCATGTGACAGGTGAGGGGTGCAGTTGCCTCACTTGCACCTCATTTTCATGGGGAGGAAGGGTTGAGAAAGAGGAGCTGGGTGTTCAGCAAACTTTGCTTATTCAAAGCACACAATCCCAGCTGGACCCTGCCCCACCCTCAACTCCCATCTTCAGGGTGGTCCCAGCCTCCTCCTCAGCCTCTGAGAGAGACAGACTCTGGTGCTCAGGACCCCACCTCTGTGGGGGTCCCTTCCCCCTCAGTGTCCACCTGGGGAACAGTACCCCTAGCTCACGCCCCTGTTGCATCTGATCTGGGACTGAGAGGCCCCTGCTCTGAGGCGAGCAGACCTCATGACCTGCCTCTCAGTGCTGAGCTGCACAGAGAAGGAAGCCCTGAGCAGGAAGTGCTGAGGCGCCGGGGGAGGGCGGGGGCTTTGGGGAGGGGAGCCAGGCCTCCATGGGCAGGAGCAGTGACCACAGCCCCCCAGTGCAGGCTGGCGGGTGGAGGCTGCTTTAAAAGGCAGATAGGCCTCTGGCTGAAGCACTCCTGCTCCCTGTGGGCTGTAAGTGCACCCAGACTTCCGGACTAGCTGGGGCGGGTGCCATGTGAGCCCGGCGAGGCTCCCCTCCGTCTTCCCCTCCTCCCGTGCGCTCTGCCTGCCCAGCCTCTCCAAAGAGGGACGCTTGGCACCATGTCTCTTCTCAACCCTGTCCTGCTGCCCCCCACGGTGAAGGCCTATCTGAGCCAAGGGGAGCGCTTCATCAAATGGGATGATGTGAGTGGGGCTGGAGAGGGCTGATGCAGTGATGGGGTGGCGGATGGGCTGCTGCGGGCTTTGCCTGGGGGACTGGGTTGGTTTTTGTCTGCCAGGATTCAGGCGCCCGTGTGGCTTGGCCAGGCAGCTGATACAGCTGCCCAGATAAACAAACCTGGGGGTGAGGACATGTGCCCAAGCCCGTGTCCCTGGGCGGCCAGGGGCCAAGGATCTGTGTGTGGCTGTGAGAGGAGGGTGGCTGCTCAGGTGGTCGCGGGAGGAAGCCTCTTTGGGTCTGGGTCTTCCATTCCCCCAAACCCCCAAGAAGAGCGGGGTGTGTTTCTCCTGGTCTCAGTGGGGGAGGGAGGAAAGGTGCTCCAGAGCCAAGGCCAGACCAGAAGCAGAGGTGAGCCAGACCCGGCTCCCAGCACAAGCCCCTGCTCCTCCCCACCCACCCCGGCCTGTCCCGGGGATGTCCCGCTCCCCGCCAGCAGCTGTGGGGTGACCCTGAGTGAGTGAGACCTGGAGGTTCTGCTCCCCAGGGCCTGGGAGAGAACTGATAGACTTCTGCTTTTGCCAGCTGCTCTCTGCCTGGCTCCCTGATGCCTGCCTGTCTGCAGGGAATGGGGAAACCACGCTTTGTCCTGCACCTCCGCTGTGTCTGCTCCTTCTCAAACTGGGCCTGATGTTCCTAGCTTCTGGTTCTCCTGGACCCTGAAAATGTGTGTGTTGCCACAGGCCAGGGGTTCTCTGGCGGGGGGAGGGGAAGGATTTGGGGTCCTCCTCAGGGAGGGGAGGCTGCTGGGCTGGCCTGGTGTGAGAGTCAGAGCTGGCTGGTCTCAGGGAGGGAACCTGAAGGCAGGGTGGTAGGGCAGGAGGGGCGGGCCCTTCGGGCTGGTTCCTCCTCCTCACAGGTGGGATGAGGGGGCTCAGGGTCCATGAGTTAAGGCTCTCAGGCCTTTGGGACTGGGCTCGGCTGAGTAATCTGGTTGCCATGACTATGGGGAGCAGCCCGTGGTAAGGGGCTTTCTGCTTTGACAGGAGTGGTGTGGGCACTGCGGCATGGTGGAGGTATGTCCCAGGAGTCTGCGGGACGAGGGAAGTGGCTCAGAATGAAAAGCGAAGTGGCCTCTCTCAGTTCCTCCGGGAAATGTGTGTAACCTTAGCATCATTATGGATGGAGATGTGCCATGTGTCCTTCTCTGTAAGGCAGCCTCCATGCACCTGCTGGGCCCATTGCCCTCCCTGAGGGTCCTGGATCCTGCCTCCCACGAGCAGGAAGCTCCCCGTCTCAGGGCACATGCACCTGCCAGATGAGGCTCTGCTCTCAGACTGCCTTTGGTCCAGTTGGCAGATGACCCGGGTAATGGATAGTGCACGGGATGTAATAAGCTCCCAACTTAATTTTGTATCCCAGAGCCCCTTTACAATGTATTCTGTGGGAGAAGCTCCCCTATGACCCCCAGAAGGGCACTCAGCCAGTCATGAGACACTCCATTGGCTCTTGGGGAATAGACAAGCCTATGACTCTTCCTCACAAAGCCCAGTCTAACTTCAGAGACTGCTGCTGCAGCTAAGTCGCTTCAGTCGTGTCTGACTCTGTGCGACCCTATAGACGGCAGCCCACCAGGCTCCCCTGTCCCTGGGATTCTCCAGGCAAGAACACTGGAGTGGGTTGCCATTTCCTTCTCCAATGCATGAAAGTGAGAAGTGAAAGGGAAGTCGCTCAGTCGTGTCGACTCTTAGCGACCCCACGGACTGCAGCCCACCAGGCCCCTCCGTCCATGGGATTTTCCAGGCAAGAGTACTGGAGTGGGGTGCCATAGCCTTCAACTTCAGAGACTAGTTACCTCAAAACTCCAACCTGACCTAGAATGACATCTTCTACCCCACCTCCAAGAATGGTTTCAGGTGGGCTGCAGACCCTCTGCGAAAGCCTCTGGGGGTCCCCCGCTCCTCCTCTATGCCTACGAGGAGTGGGGTGCACAGAGTGGGGAGCAAAGGGTGCTGAAGCTCTTAACTGAGCAGCTGATTTCATGGGCTGGGCCTGGCAAAAGGGTAAGACTTCTTCTTTTCCTCATGCATATTTTTGAGGATTCTTAGAAGGACCCCATGGACTGTAGCCTGCCAGGCTTCTTTGTCCTTGGGATTCTCCAGGCAAGAATACCGAAGTGGGTTGCCATGCCCTCCTCTAGGGGATCTTCCCCACCCAGGAATTGAACCCACATCTCCTGCGGCTTCTTCATTGCAGATGGATTCTTTACCCTTGAGCCACCAGGGAAGACCAGGGTCCTCCTATCATTTCTGTTTCAGGAGGTCACTTGAAATTACTTCTTCAGGCCCTCAGAATCCAGTTACCACTTTCAGTTTCTTGCAACTTTGGCTTTGCCCCTCTCTCCCACAGGCCCATTTTGGACCCAGAAAATACTCACGGGTTCATTGCCCTACAGACTCTGGGGGGTTTGGGCTCACTGTCACACCACTGTGACTCTCTCTCTCCAATAGTCAGCCCGTCTGTCACCTGTTCATTTCCCAGGCAGGTGTCAGACCCCACAACCTCAGGGGTGACAAAAGCTTTCCAAGTGCAGGAGGTTTAAGGTGAGGGGTCAGGCACCTCCACTCTTCCCTGGGGAGGGAGGGGAACGAAGTTCACAACATAGCTTTTTCCAGAATTAGCAGTGTTCTCTTCCCTCTCATATCCTAACCCCCCTGGATTTGAGAAACTTTTTCTGGACCATTTCCTTTGTAAATTCTACATTTGTTCTGGTTTGATGTGTAGCAACTACCGTGCCTTGTTGGAAACCTCAACTTCAGTATATTGTTGTTTGTGCATACAAAGACCATTAAGATAAAAGGCAGCCTGTGTGCTCTGTGAGTGGAACAGGAGTTCAGAAGTGAGTTCATTCTTCAATCGCTCGCTCCTTCAGCAAACATGGTGCACAGAGCTCACGGCCTGGTAGAGGCTTGCTTCCTGGGAGTCTGTGAGCCCCTGGGGATTTCTTAGACAGGCTTCTAGGTCTGAGAACTGGCCCTTACCCTGTTGTTGCAGCGTGTCTCAGGAAAGGCTTTCCAGAAGCTAGTTTTTGATGATATTTTAGGCAAGAAAGGTTGGGTGCTTGTGTTGGGAGGTGGGAAGGCATATGGGACAGTTGGGTGTTTGGGATCCGTGGATGGGAGGACCGAGCAGGCAGAAAGCTAGGCTGCTTTACAGGGACTGGGTTCTCAGCTCTTACCATGTTTAGTTCTCCTGGAGGTAGCATGGAGCCTTGGTGAGGAACATTCTACCCCTTTGGTTGAGTTGTGGGCCTTGAAAACAGGGTAAGGTGAGGGCCAACACCCTTGCTTGGGGTCCAGGGGGAGAACTTCTATTTAGGATTTAGAGGGGAAACCCTCTTCTCTTCCAGAAATGTCATTTCCAACCCTCTACCCCTTCCCATCACTGGTTCAGAGCTTTGAAGGCTTATACCCCGCCCTTAGCTCTGGAGAACAAAGAGAAATACCCATAGACCCCTGGGACAGCCACCTCCTAGGCAGACGGTGAGCTCTGAAACCCCTGGCTGGGGCCAGGAGTGCTCAGCCTGAAGTTTCAGGGCAAGGGGCTGACTCTTTCTCTCTGCAGGAAACGACAATAGCCTCTCCAGTTATCCTCCGTGTGGATCCCAAGGGCTACTACTTGTACTGGACATACCAGAGTAAGGTGAGGCAGCCCCTGCCTATCATGGCCCCGAACTCCTGCCAATCCATCGAATCCAAGCAGCCTCTTGGTGACACAGGGGTGAAGGTGTGGATGCCAGCCGTATAGAGTGACATGGAAGGGTGGCTCCACAGGATCTCCTGTGGGCAGGGTCTGGCTGCTTTGGGAGGGAGGACCATGGCTGCCTCGAACCCTGATGCTCCACCCTTAACATCCCTTAGAGAGAATGGAATTAGAATTGCTGCCAAGGCTGATTCCCTGTCTATGGTTCTGGGTAACCTTGAGGGTCCAGAGAGATCAGAGAAGTCTCAGCACCTGAGCAGAAAGAAGGGAGGGGGAGTCTGGGGCGAGTGCATCTGGGATGGAGGTGGGGCAATGAGGTCACAGCTCCCGGTAATTTGAGTGGCCAGGGGAGGCGTGGCTGTAGAGGAAGGGAGGAGGATTGCATGAGGAAGGCCAGCCCGCTTGCTGAGAAGGGAAGGTTGCAGTCTGGGAGACCCCACAGTCTTGGCATCTAGAAAAGGCAGCTGGCCAAGATGTGAAGGGGTGCAAAGCTTCCTGCCGTTCATCCTCAATCTGACGTCTTGGTCCACATCCCGGCTTTGTGCTACCAGGAGATGGAGCTTCTGGATATCACCAGCATCCGGGACACCCGCTTTGGAAAGTTTGCCAAGATGCCCAAGGTAAGTGGGCCCAGAGGAGACCAGGCTCAGCACAGCCACCAGCTCCAACAGGGGTCCCTGTTGGGGCGGGGAGCCTGATCTCTGGAGCAAGCAGACGGTCTCTCCCTGAGCCATGAAGGGGTGTGGCTGCCCCCTGGCTTGCTGGGACTTTGGTATCAGGACACAGTGCGTGGCCAGCTCTTGCCCCTAGAGCTCCCCAGGCTGTCTTGGAGGTGCGGCTTGCCCCCTCTCCCCTCCCCTCAAATGCTTTGCCTGTTTTTGCCTAATGTTGGTAGGGAAGTTGGAGGAAGGGATTGGTGGGAAGCAAGATTCCCTGAGACTGGGGACTAAGAATCTGCCTTCAAATGAAAAATGGCAAACAAAACACACAGAACTTGCAGGCCCCACGGCCTTGGTTTGTCTCTTCCTATGGGCTGCTTATCCTTCTGTGGTTCCCACGATGGGCCCAGATGAGATGCCCTCCAGTGGGCCAGATTTCACGACTGAGAAGGAGAGACGGGGAGAGCCACGGTGCGGAAAGCTGGGGGCACACTGTTAATCCCCACCGTGTCACCATCCGCTGCAGAGCCAGAAGCTCCGGGAAGTCTTCAACATGAACATCCCCGACAACCTCCTGCTGAAGACGCTCACAGTGGTATCCGGCCCTGACATGGTGGACCTCACCTTCCATAACTTCGTCTCCTACAAGGAGAATGTGGGCAAGGTGTGTGTGTGGGACAGGTCTGGGCCCTGGGCACTGCCCGGAAATCCCGAGGGACAGGCCTGGGCTCTGGGGTGTGGTGGCGCCTCTGGGGTCAGGGACCTGACTGCTCTGCTCTGGGGTCCTGCAGGACTGGGCTGAAGATGTACTGGCTCTGGCCAAGCATCCACTGACGGCCAATGCCTCCCGCAGCACCTTCCTGGACAAGATGTAAGTGCCCACCTGCCTGGCCTTAGTGCACGCAGGGTTAAGTGTGCGGGACTGAGCCTTGACAGGCTACTTTCTGCCCACCAGCCTTGTGAAGCTCAAGATGCAACTTAACCCTGAAGGGAAGATTCCCGTGAAGAAGTGAGTCTCCCCTATTCAATCCCGACGTGTCCCTCCCCCAAGCTCTTCAAAGCCTTCCCTCTCCAGGCCCGACACCCGTTCTTTGCCTGATGCCTTTCTCAGTGACTTACAGAGAAGGGAAAGGCTACCCACTCCAGTACTCTGGCCTGGAGAATTCCATGGACTATACAGTCCATGGGGTAGCGAAGAGTCGGACACGACTGAGCAACTTTCGCTTTTCACTTTCACTTTCTCTGCTTCTCAGTTTTTTCCAGATGTTCCCTGCTGACCGCAAGCGGGTGGAAGCTGCCCTCAGTGCCTGCCACCTCCCCAAAGGCAAGGTGAGTGGTTCTCCTTCCCCAGCCCACTCCTAGCATTCTCCTTCTCACCTGAGTTGCCTCTGGCTGGAGGGCAACTTAGGCAGACCTCATGGGAGTGGGGAGAGCAGAAATGATGGTACAGTCCTGGCCAACAGTCTGAAAAGCCAGATAACTCCAGAGCTACCGATTCCTGACATCAGGAGAAGTGACAGAACCAGGGCAGGGGGCTGAGGTGCCCAAGTTCAGAGTAGGTTGGTTTACATTCCTTCAGCTCAACACATGAAAACTTCCTTCTTTCTACTGGTGTGCTTGCATGCTCGTCATGTCTGACTCTTTGCGACCCCATGGACTATAGCCCATCAGGTTCCTCTGTCCATGGGATTTTCCAGGCAAGAATACTAGAGTGAGTTGCCATTTCCTTCTCCAGGGGATCTTTCCAACCCAGTGACTGAATCCAGGTCTTCTGTGTGTCCTGCATTGCAGGCGGATGCTTCACCACTTGAGCCATCAGAAAGCCCCTTCTTTTTACTTAAGCAATTAATTTTGAATTACAAGTCGTATGCGGGGTCGCCCATGAGGTACCTTACGTGACTTACAGAAAGGAGCTGTCCGGGCAGACACAGCCCTGAGCCAGGGTTCCTGCCTGGCGGGGGTGGATCTCAGGCCCCCATCCTCCCTTGAGTACCACCCAGAATCCATGGAGTCTTTTCTCCTGATAAGAATTTGGAATGTTATAAATACATAAAACTGAGACCTCACTGATCACTTGTCCCCGTGAATCCCAGGAGGAATCCTTCCCTGCGGTCAGCTCTATGGAGCTGGGGACCCCTTGGTGCCATGAGCCACAGAGAGTGCAAGCTGGGGGTTGGGGGGAGGGTGGGAGGGGACTCCTGCAGGGCACCCCTGGCTGCCGTCAGTAACATCCACGCTTCTTTATTCCTGCCTCCTGAGCTACTGCCTTGGCCACATCCTCCTTATTGATCAGTTCTCCAGCATCGCAGTAGGAGCCCCTGAGCCATCTTTGCTTGTAGTTGATGGGTCCAAGATTCAGTCTAGCTCATCTGCTCAGAGCCTCTGCTCCAAACTGAGACCGATATTGGCTTTTCAGAGTGAACCTGGAAAACAACTGATGGGTTTTTCTGGAATGAAATGCAAAGGCACAGAATTCTTGAATGCCACCAAATCTACTTTCTGTTTCTCTTTCTATAGATTTGTCTCTTCTGGACAGTTCATGTAAATGGAATCATACAATATGTGAATTTTGATATCAAGCTTCATTCATTTAGCACAATGTTTTCAAGCTTCATCCATGTTGTAGCATCTGTCAGTACGTCATTCCTTTTTATTGTGGAATAATATTCCATGGTGTAGATATAACACATTTTACCTATCTGTTCAGCAGTTGATGGACATTTGGGTCATTTCCACTTTTCGGCAATTATGAATAATGCTTCTATGAACGATTTTGTCTGGACATATGTTTTCAAGTCACTTGGGTACATACCCAAGTGAGGGACATTTTTGGGTCATATAGTAACTCTATCCTTAATATTTTGAGGAAATGCCAGACTGTTTTCCAAAATGACCATACCATTTTACAATCCCACTAGCATTGTACAAGTGTCCCAATTTCTCCATGTCTTCACCAACTCTTGTTACTCTCTCTTTTTTATTTTTTAGTCATTCTGTGTATATAGAATCTCACTGCGGTTTTATGCTCTTTTTCCATTTGGCTACATCCCCTGGCTTGTGGGATCTTAGTTCCCTGACCAGGGATAGAACCTGTGCTCCCTGCAGTGGAAGGGTGGAGTCTTAACCACTGGACTGCCAGGGAATTCCCCTCACTGTGGTTTTGACTAAGCGACTTCACTTTCCCTTTTCACTTTCACACATTGGAGAAGGAAATGGCAACCCACTCCAGTGTTCTTGCCTGGAGAATCCCAGGGACAGGGGAGCCTGGTGGGCTTCCGTCTATGGGGTCACACAGAGTCGGACACTACTGAAGTGACCTAGCAGCAGCAGCAAGGCTAATGAGACGGAGAAGGAAATGGCAACCCACTCCAGTGTTCTTGACTGGAAAATCCCAGGGACGGGGGAGCCTGTTGGGCTAACGTCTATGGGGTCGCACAGAGTCGGACACGACTGAAGCGACTTAGTAGCAGCAGCAGCAAGGCTAATGAGAAGGCATTAGCTTGGAGAAGGCAATGGCTACCCACTCCAGTATTCTTATCTGGAAAATCCCATGGACAGAGGAGCCTGGTGGGCTACAGTCCAAGGGGGTCACAGAGAGTTAGGGATGACTGAGCGACTAAGCACATACACACACAGTTTATCCAGATTTTCTTCAGAATGTTTTTGAAAAGTGCAAAACCCTTTAAAATGTTTACTAGTTGTATTGGTTTCCCTGGCTGCTGTAATAAATTACCACAAACTAGGTGACCTGACATATCAGAAATTTATTCTGTCGTGGTTGTTGTGGCCAGATATCCAAAATCAAGGGCCATGCTCCCTCCAGAGGCTCTAGAGGAAAATATTCCCTTGCCTCTTCCAGCTTTGGGTGGCTATTGGCATTCTTTGGGTTGTGGCCACATCTCTCTGTCGCCTCTGTCTTCACATTACCTTCTGCTCTGTTAACTTAATCTCCCTATGCCTCTCTCTTATAAGGACACTTCTGTTGTAATTTCAAGCCCACTAAGATAATCTAGGATAATTTCATAAGAAGAGCCAAAACTTAATTACATCTGTAAGACCCTTTTTCCAAATAAGGAGACAGTCAAAGGTTCTGGCGGAGAAGGCAATGGCCAGCCACTCCAGTACTGTTGCCTGGAAAATCCCATGGACAGAGGAGCTGGTAGGCTGCAGTCCATGGAGTCGCTAAGAGTCGGATGACTGAGCGACTTCACTTTCACTTTTTACTCTCATGCATTGGAGAAGGAAATGGCAACCCACTCCAGTGTTCTTGCTTGGAGAATCCCAGGGACAGGGGAGCCTGGTGGGCGGTCTCTGGGGTCACACAGAGTCGGACACGAGTAAAGTGACTTAGCAGCAGCAATAGCAGCAGCAGCAAAGGTTCTGGGGATTAAGATATGGACATATCTTTTTTGGAGGTGACCTTTAGCCCACTACAGTCTGTCCCCTGTGCAAAATATATTCACCCTACCCTAATATTCCCCAAAGTCTCAAACCTAAAGTTTAAACTCTCATCCAAACATCATTAGTTCAAAAGTCCTAAATCTCATCTAGATCATCTAAATCAGCAACAGGTCAAAACCCTGGGGCAAAATTCCATTACATCTGTGAATCAGTGAAAAAGACAACAGGGCTCCTACTTCCAAAATGCAGTGGTGTGATAGGCATATGATAATAGTTCCAGACATTCCTATTCCAGAAGGAAGAAAATGGAACAGACATAGAAAGGAGTTCCTTGTCCTGATGATTTTCAGAATTTGGCCCAGCAGAATCCCCTTCCCTGCTGGATCAGATGGCAAATGCGGGAGACCTGGGTTTGATCCCTGGGTTGGGAAGATCTTCTGGAGGAGGGCATGGCAACCCACTCCAGTATTCTTGCCTGAAGAATCCCATGGACAGAGGAGCCTGCAGGGCTGCAGTCTAGGGGGTCGCAAAGAGTTGGACATGACTGAGCGACTAAGCACAGCGCACAAGGCTAATGATGTTGCGCATCTCTTCATATGCTTATTGGTCATTTTCATATCTTCTCTGGAGAAAAATCTATTCAAATCCGTTGCCCATCTTTCAGCTGGACTATCTTTTACTGTGGCATGGTCAATTATTGGACATCTGACTTGCAAATATTTCCTCCCATTCTGTGGTTGTCTTTTTACTTTATTGACAGTGTCCTTTGGAATACAATTTTTAAAAAAATACGGAGCACTTCATGAATTTGCATGGCATGCTTGCATAGGGGCCATGCTGACCTTCTCTGAAGGAATATAAAAAGTTTAAATTTGGATGAAGTCCAATCTGTCCATGTTTTGTTATCATTCCTTGTGCTTTTCTGGTATCTCCAACTATTGTTGTTGAACTGTCCATTTCTCCCTTCAGTTCTGTTCATTTTGCTTCATGCATTTTGAGGTTCCGTTTTTTTAGGTGCATTGTTTGTATGCAAATTGATTTCTTTTGAAAATGTATCCTTCACTTAAAAAGAAAAAGATAGCCCGCGGCTTTGACAAACAGCCCCACTTGCTTGTCACCTCTTTCCTTCCCTGTTCTGGTCATTCTTAGTTCAAATTCTGTCTTACCCAAGAGACTCGTGCTCATTCACTCAATCGTGTTTGACTCTTTGTGACCCCACGGACTATAGCCCTCCAGGCTTCTCTGTCCATGGGATTTTTCAGGCAAGAATACTGGAGTGGGTTTCCATTTCCTCCTCCAGGAGATCTTCCTGACCCAGGGATCAAATGTGCGTTTCCTGTATTGCAGGCGGATTCTTTTACCACTGAGCCACCTGGGAAGTGACTAGCTGAGGTCAATTCAGGGGCAAAGCAAACCAGCTAAGATGCTCTCTGCTCAACAAGGGCCTTGAAAAGTAGGGGCTCAGGGTGCCCTTGATGCTCTTCTGTCTGCCCTGAGCCATCCCTCTCCCCAGGCCCCCTTGCACAGGGCTGGGCCTAGTCTGAGGTTCTTAGTGTTGGGAGGTGGACCCAGGAGTCATCAGTGACTCTCTATCTCCCAGAACGATGCCATCAATCCCGAGGACTTCCCAGAGTCCGTGTACAAGAGCTTCCTCATGAGCCTCTGTCCTCGGCCAGAAATAGATGAGATCTTCACTTCCTAGTGAGCTTCTTGGGCGGGGCTGGGCTTGGGGGAGGGGTGGTGGCTGAAATTCCCACCTGCCATGCTGATAATTAGGTGATGTTGCTAGAGAAGGGGGTTGTCTGAGCCCCCTCTCACCCCAGCCCAGGGGATCTAGAGGGGGACCTGTGCTCCTCTCTCTGGCCTGCAGCCACTCCAAGGCCAAACCCTATATGACTAAGGACCACCTGGCCAAATTCATCAACCAGAAACAGCGCGACTCCAGGCTCAATTCCCTGCTGTTCCCGCCAGCGCGGCCTGACCAGGTGCAGGGCCTCATCGACAAGTACGAGCCCAGCGGCATCAACGTGCAGCGGGGTGAGGACTGAGGGAAACCTGGGCCCTCCGTGGACCTTTCCCGTCCCCGCAGCTAGGCTGCAGCCCTGACAAGCACCCCGTCCCACAGGCCAGCTGTCCCCCGAGGGCATGGTGTGGTTCCTCTGCGGGCCGGAGAACAGCGTGCTGGCCCAGGACAAGCTGCTGCCTCACCACGACATGACCCAGCCGCTCAACCATTACTTCATCAACTCCTCCCACAACACCTACCTGACAGGTGGGCCCTGGCCCCCTCACAGCCGACCTCTCTTCTTCTGGGCCCTCTTCCTGTCCCTTGAATCCCCTACAGGGGTTGCTCACAGGCCAGCCCCGCGATGGAGTGGGGCGCGGCAGAGCAGGACTACCCTTGAGTGACGCCCCTGCCCCTCGCTCCTCCTCCGGTTCAGCCGGCCAGTTCTCAGGCCTTTCCTCTGCTGAGATGTACCGCCAAGTGCTGCTGGCAGGCTGCCGCTGCGTGGAGCTGGACTGCTGGAAGGGGAAGCCCCCCGACGAGGAGCCCATCATCACCCACGGTTTCACCATGACCACGGACATCTATTTCAAGGTGAGACTCGGTGTGCAGAGGCTGGTGACAGTGGCACACCTGGGCCAAGAGCCTTTGGGGGTTGGGGGTGGTGAAACAGGAGCGGAGGGATGGCTGGGAGGCCTTGGACCAGCGTGGGGACTAGAGGGGACCAGAAGGGATGGGGGCCAAGAGTCGCCCTCCAGTTCTATATGTGTGTTGAAACTGGAGAGTGGACAATGGTGCCTTTGGGGGAGTGGAAGCCTGTAGCATAGCACTTACCTCCTTCTTCCCCATGGGGTGCCCTTCTCCTCCAGGAAGCAATCGAAGCCATTGCAGAAAGTGCCTTTAAGACCTCCCCTTATCCGGTCATCCTGTCATTTGAAAACCACGTGGACTCGTGTGTATCCAGGCCACCCAGCCTTGTTCTCTGCCCTGGCCCCGTCTCCCACCTGCTGCTACCCTCCCCACAGTCATTCCCCAGCCTCTTAGCCATGCCTTCCAGCTCCCTCCCAGGTCTCCTCACAATCTCCCTGGGACTGCGGGCTCTCCTGCCTGTGTCCCTGCCTCCCCAAGTTCCTGAGCCTCTGATCTGGGTCATCGGGGGGCACAAAAGGATGGATAAGAGGGTAGAGAGGAGCAGCTGAACAACACCCACGTCTGCTCCCTGCAGACCCCGCCAACAGGCTAAGATGGCTGAGTACTGCCGGACGATGTTTGGGGATATGCTGCTCACAGAACCCCTGGAGAAGTTCCCGGTGAGAAGACTTCACTGTGGGCCATCTGGGGCTGAGGGCTGGGGACCCAGGGCAGGGTGCCTGGATGTTGGGGGGAAGATTGTTGGGTCCTATTGTCTACCACATGTCAGACACCATGCTGGGCTTGAGGGACATGTCAGTGGCAAAGAGCCAGTCCCAGAGCTCAGATTGCTTACCCTCTAGTTGGGAGGCAGACAAGTAACCATGCCATTACAACCAGTGGCTGCTTTAGGAGTACTTGGGGCTCCAGATCTGGTCCTGGGGATTAGGGAAGGCTTCCTGGAGAAGGTGATTATTAAGTTGTAACCTAAGGGAGATAATGGATTTATCCTGATGACAGTGGGCAAGGGTGTTCCAGGCAGACTGAATAAGCTGAGAAAACCTCACTGAGGAGCTGGGATAAGTTGGGTTGGACAGAGGACTGGTGCGCTGGGTGGACTGAGGAGACACGAGGCTGGAGAAGTAGGCAGGGGGCAAGTGGAGGGCAGCCTGGCCTGAAGGAGCTTGGGCTGTACCCTGAAGGTGAGGAGATGGCTGAGGCCTCTCTCTCTTCTCCCACAGCTGAAACCTGGCATCCCCCTGCCCAGCCCTGAGGATCTCCGAGGCAAGATCCTAATCAAGAACAAGAAGAACCAGTTTTCTGGCCCTGCATGCCCCAGCAAGGAGCTGGATGGGGAGGCTGAAGGTAGCAGCCCACCCGATGCCCCTGTGGGTGAGGATACAGGTGAGTAGGCCTGGGAGGAGTAGGGGTGGGCGTGGGCATGGGGGGAGCATCTGGACTGGGAGAGAGGGGCTGGACCTGAAGGGGAGAGCCAGCCTGGTGCCCCCAGTACTGACAGAGCTGTGTGTGGCAGTGTGGGCTGGTGAGGACGGGGCTGAGTTGGAGGAGGAGGTAGAAGAGGAAGAGGAGGAGTCGGGAAACCTGGATGAAGAAGAGATAAAGAAGATGCAGTCAGATGAGGTGTGTGGGGAGTCCTCCAGGCGGGGGTGTGGGGCCGGTCCCTGGGCTCTGTGCTGGCCTCTCATCTACCCTCCCCCTCCTCCTTAGGGCACAGCGGGCCTGGAGGTGACGGCCTACGAGGAGATGTCCAGCCTAGTCAATTACATCCAGCCCACCAAGTTCATCTCCTTCGAGTTGTCTGCTCGTGAGTTAGCCCGGGGTGGTAGGTGGGAAGCTGGAAGTCAAGATTCGATGCAGGAGAAGGCCCTTTGGAAGTATGTCCTGACACCAGAGCCGCCTGATGGGTGGGGGTGAGAGCCAGGCAGGTCCTCCCCTCCCTTGGGCTGGGAGCCCTGTCTATAAATACCCAGCAGAGGAGCCAGGCAAAGGGCATGTTTAAGTGGCAGTGGCTCCCAGTGTGCTGTCACTGTACTGGGAACTTGGCAGCAAGCAGAATGCTCTGGAATGTGTCGGTGACAGGCAGGTCATTCACCACAGGCCACCTCAGCTGGGCGTCCGGGGGCCCCTGTGGTCTTTGGGGCACGAGAACTGGGAGAGGGTGGAGGGCAAAGACACCAGGCATAGCACAGAGCCCTGTCCCCTTCCCTTTCTGAGCGCACCCGTGCCGTTTGCCTTTATCTTCTCCGGACATGCTCATGAGATCCTCTCACCTCCTATGCATGTCCCCATCACCAACACCTGTTTCTGTGTCCACCCTGAGATGCTTCTCATCCCTGAACCCCCAGCCTGTGCCCCTTCCCGTGCACCACTCTTGCTGCAGGCCTCTAACCCCTGTGCCCTGTACTTCATGGAGTGTTCCTGATCCCTGGGGTTACCTCTGTATGTTCCCCACACCCACTGTGTGTGCCCAGGGCATGCACCCCACTCTCCAGGGCTCTGGCACTCACAATCCACCCCCGTGTGTGTCCACTGTGCATACACTTTACCCCAGGACACACTGCGACCCACAGAGATCTGCACATTTCCTACCCCGGGGCTGGCCCATGAACCCTCAGGCCTCAGTGGCTAAGTGAAGTGTTAGCTGCAGCAAAGGGGAAGGCAGGTCTGTGGGAGAGGAAAGCCTGATGTGGACTCTCCGTCATTCTCTACGCAGAGAAGAACCGAAGTTATGTCATCTCCTCCTTCACGGAGCTCAAGGCTTACGACCTGCTCTCCAAGTCCTCAGTGCAGTTTGTGGAGTATCCTTCAGACCTCTGCAGCCAGGGTCCCTGGCGGGGTGGAGGGCGGGGGGCCTGGGATGAAGCTCGTGGGTCTTTGGTCCTCCCGGTTCCTATACTCCATGGCAGCTACAACAAACGCCAGATGAGCCGCATCTACCCCAAGGGTACCCGCATGGACTCCTCCAACTACATGCCCCAGATGTTCTGGAATGCTGGTTGTCAGATGGTTGCCCTCAACTTCCAGACGATGGGTAAGGGCATGATCAGACCCTTAAGAACCTTCCCCTGCCCCTCCCACCTTTACTCCTTCCCTGGGGAGGGGGAGGTCTTTGAAACAGGCTTGGGGGAGCTGATGTTCAGTTAGGGTGATGCAGCTAGGTGGGTGCACGTGCAGGTGTGTGAGCGTTTAGTGCATCAGCTCATACCAGTGTGACTGCAGGTACACCAGTGTGTATGTGGTGATGCCAGAGTGCTGGCAAGGGTTCTGGCTTTCTGGCTACTCAGCCTGAATGGGTCTGTGGGAACCCCTGCTCCACTGGTCTCAGCTCCCACTCTGAGTGTGAGGTCTGGTTGTGGCTTTGCTCCTGCTGACTTCGGACTGGGGGCCCTTCCTGAGAGATGAGACTCTAAGGAACCAAAATGGGACATGAGAAACCCTCACCCTCACGGCCCTCCCAACCTCCCTGCTCACAAGACGGGAAAGGTGGGGAAATGTGGAAAGAGAGGCTATGTGCAGACGCAGAGCTGGGGCCCCCTGCCTGACTGCCCCTGTCCCCCCAGACCTGCCCATGCAGCAGAACATGGCGCTTTTCGAGTTCAACGGGCAGAGTGGCTACCTCCTCAAGCATGAGTTCATGCGTCGGTCAGACAAGCAGTTCAATCCCTTCTCAGTGGACCGCATCGACGTGGTGGTAGCCACCACCCTTTCCATTACGGCAAGGCCCTGAGGTGGACAAGTAGCTGGGAGGACTGGGGTCTTGAGGAAAAAGACACAGGAGCCCCACCCCTCCATTCCCAACCCCCTCCCCTGATATCCTGAAAACTTCAGCCCCAGCCAGTTCCGTGCAGTAGCAAGTTGCCTTGGAAACTGCCTCCTCCTTTGCACTGGAGGCTGCCTCTTGGTCCCCATGGAAACCAAGGGGAAGGGCTGAGGCTGGGTTGGGGGAGGGGAGAAGAGTGGGCAGAGTGGGGCAGCAGGAGCCCCAGGCCCTGGTGGAGGGCCCTGTTCCTTCCTTACTGGGGAGGGAGGTGGGGAAGCCCACACCTCTTCCCTGAATGCTGGAAACACCCTGGATGCCAGAGTTTAGCTGTCACCCTTGAGCCACACAGCCTCTACTCTGTGGTCAGAATTGAACAGGGCTCTTCCCAGTACCCAAGAATGAATGTTTCAGCCAGGGGGCTGGAGGACTTAGGTTCCAGGCATGGCCCGAGTGGGGAACTGATACTGATCTCCCGTGCCACACCCCGCCCCTCCAGGTGATCTCTGGGCAGTTCCTGTCGGAACGCAGCGTGCGCACCTACGTGGAAGTGGAGCTGTTTGGCCTTCCGGGGGATCCCAAGAGGCGCTATCGCACCAAGTTGTCACCCAGTACCAACTCCATCAATCCGGTCTGGAAGGAGGAGCCCTTTGTCTTTGAGAAGGTGGGGGCGGGGCCCAGGGCAGGCAGGGGCTGGGACCTGCCCTTCCTTCTTGGGCTCTACTGGTAGAAGAGGAAATACATAAAGGGAGTTCTCTGAACCTCCTCCTCTCCCCACCCCTCACCTGTGCCCTCCTGAGTATCAAGAGTTCAAAAACCAAGTTTACAGAAATTTCCTTGGTAGGCAGGTTTCGTGTGTGTGTACAGGTGTGTATGCACATGCTTGTTCATGTTAGGATTAGAGGCAGAAATGTGCACTCCCAGACCAGGGTGCAGGGGCCCAAGGAACCATGGGGGTCTTTTGCCCCTACTGGATACTTGTTGACAAAGCGGCCAAGGGCTGTCTGCAGCAGGCCCCCGGAGCCCCAGGCCACATATCCAGCTCTCTGCCCTGTGTGGACCAGTCATGACATGAGCTGTTAGGATGGCTATGTGTGTGGCTTAGAGCGGGACTTTTGTCTTCACCAAACCTGGTAACACCCGCCAGGTTCTCACACTGACCCTAGATTTCTGGAGCCAGGAAGGGGGAAAGCCTGGCAGCCCCCTCCCCACTCCAGTTTGTCCTGTTCTGAACTCTCCCCAGATCTTGATGCCTGAGTTGGCTTCCCTCAGAGTCGCTGTGATGGAGGAAGGCAACAAGTTTCTTGGACACCGCATCATCCCCATCAATGCCCTGAATTCGGGTAAGGACGGGGGTCCTTCTTTCCTGTTGCCAGTGGGTCTGAGACCAAGACCAGTATCAGGATCCCGTCCACAGGATGGGGCAGCTTCAGGAAGGTAGCCCTGTCATGTTATCAGCCCAAGAAAGTGGGGCAGGAATAGTACCTCTCCAGGAAACTGACAGAGGTTGAGGCCTCTGCCCACCCAACAGAATGTCTCTAATTTTCTGGAATTACTGGGGCAGTTTCCCAAGCAGCTGACACTCACTGGGCACTTAAAACGCTTTAATGGCTTATAACACATTCTCACTTTATTTTGAGAATAACTACATGAAGTGGGCTTCCCCAGTGGCTAAGTGGTAAAGAATCTGCTTGCAATGCAGGAGCTGTAGGAAACACAGGTTCGATCCCTAGGTTGGGAAGATTCCCTGGAGGAGGGCATCGCAATCCACTCCAGTCGTCTTGCCTGGGGAGTATCCCATGGACAGAGAAGCCTGATGGACTACTGTCCATAGGGTCGCAAAGTTGGACACGACTGACTCCACTTAGCATGCACGCAACCACATGAGGTAGACACTGTTACCCCCATTTCACAGATGTGGAAAGTCTCAGAGATTTAAAGTAATCTACTCAAGATCACCGGAGAAGGCAATGGCAAGCCACTCCAGTACTATTGCCTAGAAAATCCCATGGATGGAGGAGCCTGGTAGGCTGCAGTCCGTGGGGTCGCTAAGGGTCGGACACGACTGAGCGACTTCACTTTCACTTTTCACTTTCACACATTGGAGAAGGAAATGACAACCCACTCCAGTGTTCTTGCCTGGAGAATCCCAGGGACGGGGGAGCCTGGTGGGCTTCCGTCTATGGGGTCACACAGAGTCGGACACGACTGAAGTGACTTAGCAGCACTCAAGATCACACAGCCAGGAACCAGCAGGAGTGTTGAGTACCGGGCTGATGGTGAGCAGCGCTGGAAGCAGTGGGCTCTGGCTCACTGGCCACCTGGTCGTGCCCCACAGGATACCATCATCTCTGTCTGCACAACGAGAGCAACATGCCACTCACCATGCCTGCGCTCTTTGTCTTCCTGGAGATGAAGGACTATGTGCCTGACACCTGGGCAGGTAGGAGGCCCACGGAATGCTGGGAGCCCCAGGCCGTCCATCCTCTCTCCTTTCTCAAGCCAGCCTCCAGAGGAAGGCAGAACAGGGTATCCTGGGGCAGGTGAGGATGGGAGAGGCTCCGAAGCACATCTCCTTACCAGGTCCGCCATGCCCCTGTGCACCCAGATCTCACGGTGGCCCTCGCCAATCCTATCAAGTTCTTCAGTGCCCATGATAAGAAGTCTGTGAAGCTCAAGGAAGCCATGGGAGGCCAGCCCGAGGTCCGTGCAGCCAGGTCTCCTGCCAGGGCCCCCCACAGGCCTGCCCCATCTGCGGGAAGATGAGGGTGGGGGTGGACTCCTGGGCTGAGGGTAAGAGGCACCTTCCAAACCAGCTCTCCCGACAGAGTCCCTTCCCTCTTGGGAATCACCCTGCCAGCCCGGTGAATGGGGCATCGGCTCCAACAAGCAACGGGTCAGCAGGTAAGCACTCGGTGTCCTCCCACCTACGCGAAGGGTCTTGACCTCTCCGCTGCACGCATAGGCACATCCCAGCCTGGCTCCCAGCCTGGCGGCAGCTTTTCACTAAAAATAAATAAAAAAGCGAAGACTTTCACCTGGGGAGGGAACAGCTGCGTGTGAAGCCTCAGGCTGGGCAGTGCTCAGCAGGCAGCCCACACTGTCACGGGACTGGGCGGGGAGCAGCCGAACCCAGGGGCCCGCAGGGCACCCCAAGAGCCTCGCCTTTGGCTCTTGCAGCGGCTGGGGCCAAGGCCAGGGAGGAGGCCACGAAAGAAGCTGCGGGTAAGGCCTGCTGAGTCCGAGAGAGACGCTGGGGTCGAGTATGGGGAGGATCGGGGACTCTATGGCGGGGGGCGGTTCCCGGGGGGCGCACTCCTCACCCCGGCCCCCACAGAACCGCAGACCGCCAGCCTGGAGGAGCTGCGGGAGCTGAAGGGCGTCGTGAAGCTGCAGCGGCGCCAGGAGAAGGAGCTGCGGGAACTGGGGCGGCGCGGCGTGCGGCGCCGGGAGGAGCTGCTGCAGAGGGGCGCGGCGCAGCTGGCCGGGCTCGGGCCGCCGGGCGCGGGGGGCAGCGGCGGGTGCCGGGGCCGCAAGCTCGGCCCGGGCAAGGGATCCCGCAAAAAGAGGTACGGGCGGTGGCGAAGGCGGCGGCGGCGGCATCCTGCCCTCGGCGGCGCGGGGGGCCTGGGGCTCACGGCCTGTTCCCACGTGGCCATCTCAGGACCCTGCCGGGCGAGGACACCGCCGGGGCGGCGGCCGAAGGCCCCGAGGGCGAGGACGTGCGCCTGCGAGAGCTGAGGGACAGGCTGGAGCTGGAGCTGCTGCAGCTGGGCGAGGAGCAGTGCGAGTGTGTCCTGAAGCTCAAGGAGCAGCACGGGGCCCAGGTGCGGGAGCAGCACGGGGCCCAGGTGCCAGGAGCGGGAGGAGAGGAAGCCAAGGCCAGACCCCACACCTTCCTCACATTGCACATCGAAGGGCTTCTCTTCTGCTTGGCTTAGCCGGTTCTTCCTTTCCCTCAGCAAATGACCAAGATGATGGAACTGGCCAGGGAGAAACAGGCTGCAGAGCGGAAGACCCTCAAGGAGACCTTGGAGAGGTATGCCTGCCTCCCTTCTTCTCCTGACTCTTACCTCCCAGGAAGGCCCAGGCTGCAGGAAACGTTTTGCTGATGCCTGTTTCTCTGCAGTGACACCAAAGAGATGAAGAAGAAGCTGGAGGCCAAGAGGCTGGAGCGGATCCAGGCCATGATGAAGGTCACCACAGACAAGATGGCTCAGGAGAGGTGAGCCCTGGAGGGGAGGCAGAGGACTTAACTCCAGGCCTCGTGCTGAGCAGAACCACTCCAGTGGGAAGGGGCCTCCCTACAAGGGAATCCTGACTTGCTTCCTGGAGTCTGCTGGTTCTTGAAAGGTGATTCCACTTCTGTCACTTCTGAATCAGAGAATGTCCTCCTTAGGCAAAACACAGATGCCACCACTATTTGAGCAGAGAGGAGAATTTAAGGGAAAATTAAACATGCCAAGGGGGAAGCGAAACCTTGGGACAGTTGATCTCCACCTACACTTTCCCATGCATGCCTTGAGGAACAGTGCATTTTAGTGAGGAAGCCCCTTCCCTCAGAAGGCCCCAGGGCTCCCAAAGGCTTCTCACGTCCTCCTTGGGTCCATCTGCTTACCCCTTGGGCTGGTTCCCAGACCAGACATAGATGTGCCAGCCACAGATGATTCTGTGATGAAGTTCTCATTTTGCCTACACCCTGTGGAGACTTTGTCCCACCCAGCTCTTCTCAGCTGCCTCTTACCCATCTGAAACTCTGATCACCCCAACAGGTTGAAGAGAGAGATTAACAATTCCCACATCCAGGAGGTGGTGCAGGTGATCAAGCAGGTGTGTGAAAGCTATGTTCTTTCCAAACACTCTCTGAGGGAAGAGGTGGTTCCAGGCCTTTACTTTGCCCTTAGGAGATGCACTGTCTCAGTTGGCCCACGCAGCTAGTGATGGGGCAGGAGGCAGTGCAGGGGAGGGGCTACCCCTTGGCCATCCAGGGTTCTAGTATTTGTGCAGAGGTTGGGACACCAGCCTAAAGGGGTCTGTATCTGCCACTTACTCCTGCCCAGATGACGGAGAACCTGGAGAAGCACCAGGAGAAGTTGGAGGAGAAGCAGACAGCCTGCCTGGAACAGATCCAGGAGATGGAAAAACAGGTGGGGGTGGAGGGGCGTGGACCACTACCCAGGCCCACAGCAGAGCTGGCCTGGCTCCAGGGTGTAAAGGGACCGGGCTCTGGGGAGCTGCCAGTCAGGAGGTGGGAGGAGAGGGACTGGCCCCTCTCCCCAGGGGCGTCAGGGCTCTGGTTCCCAGGGGATCATGAGGCATCTCTGCAGATCTCTTCACTTGGTCAGCAGACCCTCCCCTGAGAAACCCCCTGATGGGCTCCACTTCCCACCCTGATCTCCTGGGCAGTCTGAACAAATCAGGCATCTCCCAGTTCGGTTCCATTGTCCTGGGGAGGGAGAGGGGGCAGGTGGCCCATCCTGAGCCAGGGGGTGCTCTTCACTGTCCCCACAGTTCCAGCAGGAGGCGATGGCAGAGTATGAGGCCACGATGAAGGGCCTGGAGATGGAAGTGAAGGAGTCAGTGAGGACCTGCCTCCGGGCCTGCTTTCCCTCTGAGGAGGAGGACAAGCCTGAGAGACCCTGCGTGGTCTCCAGGGAGCTGTGTGAGCAGGACACACTCACAGACCAGGCAGAGACCGAGGAGAGCCACCTCTGATGCCCCCATCCCATGGGGACATCCTGCAAGGACATTCACTCTTTCCTGGGACATGGCTCCAACCCCTAGAGGAGAGGGCCCCTTGTGTTCTGAGGTGCAGGAAGCTGGAGCTCCCTTGGACACTGGAGCCTCTCCCTCAGCTTCAGGCTAAGGTGGAGGCTGGAACCATATGGGTCCCCTCTGGGGCCTTGAGGCCCTCTCCAAGCCAACATCCTGCTCCTCCTCCCCTCCTCTCTGAATAAGTGTCACATATTTGTTGAGGGAAAAAATATGACCTGGGAGGCAGGAAATGGGGTCCTGGCCCCCCACTCTTGCCTTTCCTAGTGAGCCACTCTGGACTCAGTTTACTCTCCTGGAGGGTTAGACCTGGCCACCTGGAACCTCCACTCCTGCCCCAGTAGTTCAAGCAGGGCCAAACTCCAAAAGCTCCTGCCCTAAGGCGTGTGGCTCAGCCTAGGGGCTCCTAGGCCCCATCTCCAGCTTGCCCTGAGATGACCTCATTGTCAGTTCCCGGCGGATACAGAGTCTGGCGCTTCCTTCCAGTTCTTTGGGGATGGATGGCTGCTCCCAGGATCCCAGACTGAGATGCCTTTCCTGCCTCCTGCCTGTGGGGGATGGGAGGCTGATGTGGAAAAGCTGCCTCAGTTCTATGACCCTCAGGCCACCGAGACAACTAGGCTGGGGGAGAGGGGAGAAAGACGGTCTTTTGTGCTCTCTCCCACCCAACGCCCCATCAACCCTTTTCCAAGACCTGGGGGCACTTCCCAGCATGTGCCCCCGACTCAGGCTGTCTGACAAGGTCAGCACCATTTTCTCTCCTGACTGTATGAAGTTTATTTATTTTTCTCTAACTCCTACTAAAGAACCCTGTCCCAAGATTTTCTGCCTAAGCCTGGCCTCTGTTCTCTGGCTGAGAAATGGGGAGCAGGCAGCAGAGTAGAGTGCCCCTCAACTGAAGTGCATGGGGGGAAAAGCCCTTAAGAGTTGAACTGGGCACGAGGTCCCTTCCAGAGCACAGTGGAAAAGCCCTGCCTCTGGGTTTGAAGAGGATTCACTTCCCCTTCTGCCAGCCCTGATGCCATAACCACTGGAAAATGACATCACCCTTCTGCTCCACTCCCCACCCAAATGTGGCCTTTCCTTGCCTCTGCCCTCAGGGCTGGGGCAAAAGAGCAAAGGTGTCCCCCACCCTCTTGGGGAATCAGAATATTTCAGGCCAACTGGGCCCCTTGAGGCAGACTTAGAGTGGTCAGATTTTTAGACGCCTGTGGCAGTTAGGGTTGACCCCACCATGTGCTGTAGGAGGCTTTGTGCTTGCATCTGTGCCAAGTTGCTCAGTCGTCTCCGACTCTTTGCGACCCTATAGACTGTAGCTCACCAGGCTCCTCTGTCCATGGGGATTAATGGGCATTCTCCACACAAGAATACTGGAGTGGGTTGCCATGCCCTTCTCCAGGGGATCTTGTATACCCAGGGATTGAACCCGAGTCTCTGCGGCTCCTGAGGCTCTTGCATTGCAGGCAGATTCTTTACTGCTAAGCCACCAGGGAAGCCTAACACATATTGACACAGTCTCAAATCCCACATGAAGACAGGCCCTGGCTTGGGAGAGTTGGGGTGGGGGGGTAGATTCTGGGAAGAGGTTGTTTTCTTATCAGAGAATTATAGCAAATGCCATTAGCTATGAGCACCTGTGCCTTTGGAAAATAAACAGGAGCCCCCTCCCCCCATCCCTCTGGGATGTGGGCAGTCTCTGATGGCACGATGAAGCTGGGGCCCTGATCATTCATAGGAGTAAGGCCTGTCATTGATCAACCTGCATACACGCTGGAGGCAGCTAAGCCTGTGATATCTACATCCCAGGCCAACGTCCCGTCTTCAGCCCTCCAGATGAGCACTCAGCTGCCCACTCTCCTCCGCAACCCCCAGGTAGAACTTCACAGGGATGAGCATCCAGGCCTAAAGGAACTCACTGACCTAGTCAGAGCCAGCACCAAATAGGGCCCACTGGGCAGTTCCCAGCTTTGGTCAATGGCCGCTCACTGGAAGAAGACTTCCTTCTCTCTGCCTCTCAGTCACTTCGGGGCAGCGTCCCTAGGCCTCCAGCCCGGGGCTAAGATGCCCAGGAATGGGGGAGAGGATGCAATCCTGCTTCCTGGAAAGGCTGGGGGCTTCTCAGAAGGACGGGGCAAATATCCACCTTCCTGCTTTCTGTTCTCTGGAAAAACGGCAGGGTGCCCCTGGGAACATGTCATAGTCCTTGGACCCTGGGGGTGCATTAATCTCTGGCCCCCAGGGGTGTGCAGAGGAAGAACTGATGCCCTCTCTCAGGGCTCTGGGCCAGGGAAGGGCACCTGAGTTCCACTCCTGCTGCAGATCTAGGGGGCTGGGGCCAAATTCCCCATCAGCGGCATGCCTCAGTTTCTCCTTTTTCACAAAGAGAAAGGTCCCTACCCCCTTCCCAGTCCCACTGCTGACTCACTGCCAGAGTCCCCTGCTGACTCACCCCGTCCCCTCCCCCCCCCTCCCCCCAGCTCTCTGGATCTCCCAGCCACGTGCCACCAGGCCCAACCCTGCTGAGCTGGTGCAACGTGACTGGATGAGGGGGCTGGTGACACTTGAGGAAGAAAGAAGGGAGCCTGCCGAAAGGGGCAGCTGCAGACAGAGTGACAGACTGCAGACCCCAGCTGCCTCTGGGAGGAAGCCCTTTGCCAGCCTGGGGCCTGCAGTGGGGAAGGCTCAGCAGGTGGGAGGGGAGGGGAGTGCGGAGTTCCTGCCTGCCCCCTGCCTGCCTCAGCTCCATCGCCTGTCAGCCTTCAGCTCCCTAAGCGACAGCTTCTAATTCCGGCTGTTGGTGCCTCTGTGCTCCAAAGCAAAGTCTCGGCTTTTTTTCATCGTTGCTATTTCTTTTCTGCTCAGAACATGCTGAGCCCACAGGGAAGTCAGAGCAAAGGCTTTAGGGCATAAGACCTGGCATCGCCCTCCCCACCCCATCCCACCCCACCTCTACACCATCCTGCCATAGGCCTTGCTGGGCTGGTAGCACTGGAGCAATGGAACTGCTTCTCCCTTAGCGTACCCAGCACAGCATACCCTGACAGGCCAGAGAGAGGCCTTGCTTCAACTCCCCTTCTTCCTTTGAACTCTCTTCATCCACCACAGAGAAAAGGAGGTAAATGAGGCTGGGTGGCCCAGGGAGGAGAGGCATGGCTCTTTGGAACCAGTGCCCCTTCTGTGTTCGAACTGCTTCTCTCCTCCACCTGGGGGTGTCAGGGCCTGGCTTGTCAGGCCGGCCTGCGACACAGACTTCTGGGATACCCCCTCCCTTCGTCCTGGAAACAGAGAAAGAAGAGAGGACAGCAATTTCCTTCATGCTGCAGAAAAGGGAAATTGACTCATGAAGAGAGGAATACCTTTCTTCTGCAGCCTGAGAAAACAGGGAGATGATTCCTGTGTTCTTGCTAGGGTTAGAGAGTCTATTCCTACCCCAGGATGCCCCACACACCCCCTCCCCGCACCCCGGTCTGGGGGTGGGATTGGACTTTCTGCTCTCTAATTGAGCAGCTCTTTCCCTGACACTCTCTAGTTTGCTCTTACTTGCAGCAGGCAGGGCTGGTGTTATAGGCTCTCTTTTGCAGATGAGAGTATTCCGGCCTGGAGCCACACTGCTAGTGAATGCCTTCAAGCTGGGACTTAACTCTGCTGTCAAATACTGTGCCCTTTCTGTGACACCTTGAGAGAAAACCGGCAGATCCCAGAGTAGGGGGATTAAAAAATGCAAAAAGTAAAAGGGGAGGCTTCATGGTGTGTGCAGGCATACAACACATGCTCCCCCCAGGCAAGAGGGGAGTTGGGAGTCCCTGCTCCATGACTGGCCCCGATGCCAGGTGGACATCTCAGAAGCCTGGGAGCTGGAGAGAGGTGAGATGCTTAGGGTGCAGGGCCAGGAGTCCACTTTGCCACTCTGCCATCTGGGCCCACTGGCTTTTCCTAGAGACAAGTCTTCTCCCTGCCCATACCTTTCCCCAGGCAGATTCTGCTGCAAAGCTTCTGGTCACTGCTTTGCCCAGGCTGAGGACAAAGCAGTCCTCAGCCTGGACTTCATTCTTCCTTTATTTTCCTGTCTTTCATATAAAAGGACCCCGTAAAGCAGCCCTCAACACTGTCCCCTAAAGGTGTTTTTCCTGTCTCCATGCCCTGGCATCAGCAACCCCATTGGGATGTCTACCTTGCTTCTTAGCAGCCAGATTCCATCTCGGAAGGCCTATCCTGGGAAGATCCTAGGGTCAGCCCCTGCTCCACAACTCCTTTTTCTCTTTCAGGGACTGTCTCGGTTTTGTATTTTACAGACCTATTCAGCCCCCAGGCCATAAACTCGACTTTTTGTGTCCTGGTCTTGTCTTCCAGCTTGAGAGGGGAGGTCTCTTCCATCCGGGACCAGATTTCCGCCTGTGTATTTCCCACACCTGGGAACACACAATACTGGCTTACTAAAAGTCTCAGTGAATTCTGTAGTGGATTCCTGACTCACTTCTTACTTCACAAATATTCATTCCACCCTACACACCCCCACCCCCAGCAGCTCTTAGGCGCTTGGACTCCCCTCCGCCGAGGCCTGCACACCCCTCCCTCGCTGCCCAGGGTGGAGCAGCGGGCCAGAGGAAGAGAGGGAGTGGAGGTTTTCCCACACTCTGACTCGTGCTCTCTTCCTCTTGGAAGAGGTCAGCTAGTGGTAAAGGTCAGAGTCCTGTGGTCTGGGGGTGGTTTTGTGCTCAAGAGGGAGAAGGGGACCCTGGGGCGAGGCTTGCATGTCCCTTGCTCTTTCCGGGGTAGCGACGGGTCCTGAAGCAGCGGGGAGGCAGTGCCGAGGAGTTGCTAACGCGGCTGCCCCACGCTCGGATCTTAAGACGCCCGCTCCGGTCGCCGCGTCTCCGCTCCGCCAGCGTCTCAGCCGCCGGGGGCGGGCGGGCGCTTTGTCGGGGTTGAAACGTCTGAGATTGGAGAGAGCACTCCCCCTCCCACCCCCGCGCCGAATGAGCGTGTGCGGGAGGAACGATTGTGTGTGCGCGCGTGATTCGCTACACTTCCAGTGGCCGTTCCCAGCCAGACCGAGCGGCCCCAGCCCCGCGCAGCGCAGGTACCCCCTTCCCGGATTTGGGGAGTGATTTACTCCCAGTCCGCCTTTCGCCGCCACCCCCAGCTCGCTTCGGGTCGAGTTCTGCCCTCATGGGGTTCCATTTCCTTCCACCCACACCGCTGGGGGTAGCTCTCTTCTTCCCCGACGGGCTCGGGGTCCCGCCAGTTTCTAAGGAGCCCAGGGAACCAACTCCGGTGGGGGCGGAGGGTGGGGATAGCAGACTGTGACACTGGGATTGGCCGGGTTGGGTGCACATAGCCCCCGGCGAGCAGCCCCCGCCCCGTCCCCGCTGCCGCAGCCCCAGGGAAGCGCGGAGGAGGAGCTGCTCCCCGACATCGTGGCCCACCAAGGGGTGGGTGGCGGTCAGCGGCAGTCTCCCCCGCCGGGTCCGTTTCGGCCCAGACAGCTCAGCCCGCTTCCAGGGCAGCCATTGTCATGGAGACCCCCGAGGCTATAAAACCAGGTATCCAGGCGGGCGGCAGCTCCCGCGCCGCCGAGCCCCCCAAGTAAGGAGCAAGCGCCCTGGCGTGGCCCGGCCCCCGCGAGCGGGGAGGAGGCGGAGGAGCGGCGCCAGCAGATGAGGAGCGGCGCGCCCCGCCAGGGCCAGAGGCAGGCGCGCACGGCGGGCGCCACCGTCTCATCGGGGGAGCGGGGCTGCCCCGGGTGCGGGTGAGTGGCGCGGCTCCCAGCCACAAGGGACTGAGAGGCGCCGGACCCCGGGAAAGCAGCGGGAGAGTCAGGAGGGGCCTGAGTTTTCGGCTCCCGTCGTCTCGTGGCGGGCCAGGCGCGGAGCCCGGAGTAGCAAGCGATCTACACCTTCAGGCGGGAAGCTCAAGAAAGGAGCAGCGAGACACCAGGGTTGCAACCCAGGAGCGGCGGGGCAACTGGGGACCGAGCCGGAACCTCAGGACCCTCGGCTGCAGCCGCCCACGCAAGGAGGGGGCTGTACCGGAGCGCCCCCGAGCCCGGCGGGGCGCGGGAACAGGGGCGCCCCCGCGCGGAGCTGCCGGACCGCCTGGGCGCGGCGGCCGAGGCCATGCTTAAGCCCAAGGACCTGTGCCCCCGAGCGGGTACGCGCACCTTCCTGGAGGCCATGCAGGCGGGGAAAGTGCACCTGGCTCGCTTTGTTCTGGATGCGCTGGACCGTAGCATCATCGACTGCCGGGCGGAGCAGGGCCGCACGCCGCTCATGGTGGCCGTGGGCTTACCAGACCCAGCGCTGCGCGCGCGCTTTGTGCGACTACTGCTGGAGCAGGGTGCGGCAGTGAACCTGCGGGACGAGCGCGGCCGCACGGCGCTCAGCTTGGCGTGCGAGCGCGGCCACCTGGACGCCGTGCAACTGCTGGTGCAGTTCAGCGGCGACCCCGAGGCGGCCGACTCGGCAGGCAACAGCCCGGTGATGTGGGCGGCCGCGTGCGGCCACGGGGCGGTGCTCGAGTTCCTGGTGCGCTCTTTCCGCCGCCTCGGCCTACGCCTCGACCGCACTAATCGCGCCGGCCTCACGGCCCTGCAGCTGGCGGCCGCCCGCGGCCACGGGACCTGTGTGCAGGCCCTCACAGGGCCGTGGGGCCGCGCAGCCGCCGCCGCCGCGGCCCGGGGCTCCAACTCTGACAGCCCCCCTGGCCGTCCAGTCCCCGCGCCCAGCCCGGAGCGCCGACGACCCAGCCCCCGCCGCCTACCGCGGCCTCTCCTGGCGCGCTTTGCCCGAGCGGCGGGCGGCCATGGTCACGGCGGCGAGGCTGGCTCGGGGGGTAAGGGCTTCGGTCGGCACCGGGCACAGGGCTGCGAGCGGCCGGAGCTGGGCCGGAGCATGAGCCTGGCGCTGGGTGCCGTGACCGAGGAGGAGGCGGCGCGACTGCGAGCGGGAGCCCTGATGGCCCTACCGCATTCGCCCCAGTCCTCGGGGGCTGGGCGGTGGCGGTCTCAGGAGGTGCTGGAGGGAGCACCCCCAGCCTTAGTGCAAGCCCCCATTGGTCTTAGCCCCCACCCCGAAGGCGATCCCGGCTCTGGCCGCTTGGGTTTGCGCCGACGCTCCACAGCCCCAGACATCCCCAGCCTGGTCGGGGAGGCATCTGGGCCCGAGAGCGGCCAGGAATTAGAGCCCAATGCTCTGCCACATTCGGTGCCCGGGCCTCAGCCTTGGCAGGGGGGCACGGAGGCCGTGGTGCTGCACGCTCAGCCCTAAACAGCCTGCTTACTCAGGAGGCTGAGTCCTGCTCTCCCCACCTTCCAATCTCTGCTCTACTGGGATTTCTTTTTCCCAGGCCCCTCATTTTCCTGGCAGTTTCTCACCCCCAGAGCCTAGAACTTGTCCCTACTGCTGAGATGAGACCTCACTCCCTCAGCCCTCTCTCTGAAAGGGACCCCTATCTTATTTCTTTTTTGTGCTTGCTGATACTCCCTAAGTCTCACATTCTCTGAAGGCTTGCTTTTCCTGTTGTGAAAGCAAGGAGTAGAAGACTGGATCCATAGGCTACAACCTTTCAGCTGGACTTCCTTCCCTGCTTGCTAAGGTGCAGTCCAGAGGCCTCTGGCTCCTGCAGGGTTTCCTTCCCCTGGGAACGTTTTCTTATACCCTCATCAGCCAGGCAGAGATAAGAGTTGACCTGTAGAACAAAGGCCTAGTCTCCCCGCTCCAACGCCAAAGATGCTGACAATAATGCCCCACACCACCTATATCTCCCTTCCCCTCAAGCGTTGGAGTGTTGGAGAAGCCTTTCTGGACAGGAGGGAAGGAATCTGGAAGTTTAGCTTTTCTGGGGAGAAACTCCTGCCTCAAGACACTGAAAGCAGCTTTTGGAGGTGGCAGGAATGCCAGTTGTCCCTTGAACCAGCAGCTGAGTAATTCTGGCTCCCTCTACCTGATCCAAAGATTCAACTTCATTGACAATGTGGGGTCTTCCGCCCCCCCCCCCGCCCTTGCCCAGCCCAGTTCTGGGCTCTTGAGTGATTTCCTCTCACTTTCAGAGACCTGAAATGAAAAGAACGTAGCCCTTACCCCGTCCCCACCGCCTCCCAGCTCCCCCGTCCCGCACGTGGGTGCTCCCGCAGGGTGGAACGGTTGCGAAGGCTTTGCTTAATTGTATTTCTTCCAATCCTCAAAGAACTCATGTTTTGAATCTTTGTATGTGAAGCAGAAAGCAGCGGGTCTGATCCGAGGCTTAAGAACCTGACAATGTCTCTTTAAATAGAAGCTCCGCGAGGGGGATAATTGACTGAAGTGTTTGCCACGGTAAACGGCTGCGGCGCGAGGGAGTCTGAAGCCCACACGAGCCTCAGGTCCGGGTTTAAATTATATCAAACTGGCGAGAGCTAGAAGGGGGCTGTTAAACGGTTCCTGCTTCTTGCTGGGCCGTTAATGGAGGGCAGGTCAGATGATGGATGCTAGAGGTCGAGACCAAGGACCCCTGCCTCTGCCCCAATGCGTGGAACGCAGGCTCGGCCCAGCTTCAATACTGGGCAGATTAGTGAGTCAGAGGCAACCGTGGAGAGGTGGTTAAAGGCCCTTTCCTGGTCTAGCCCTTGGTCCCCTCCTTCCTCGCCCCCGCCCTCTTCTTTGTGTCAGCCAAGCGGGAGGGTTCCGGAGGGTCCGGCGAACCGCGTGCCCTGCGGCAGCGCCAGCACACGAAGCCGCGCTCCCAGCGGTCGTGGTAGCGGTGCGTGGGGGAGTATTTTGTGAACCCCGGAGGTTGAGTTTGCAGCCCCTTCACCCGCCGGCAGTGGGGTCCTTTCAAGACGTCGATCTGTTCATCTTTGCAGAACGGAGGGGTTCTCGCCAGTAACTAAGGAAACTGCCCAGAGCGAGAATAACCTGTGATGAGAAATTGGGCCCGCGGTGAGGGATGGGTGATCAGAGGCCGGCCTCGTGTAGGTGTCAGACGCTTGCGCAGGGCTTCCACCCTTCCAGGGTCCGCGAGGCCGCCAGGGCCCGGACTCTGGACGTGATCTCTGGTGCCCCCTGGTGGCAACACTGCGCTCTAGTTACCCTCTGGCTCGGAGTTCAGACTTCTGGTTTTGCTTGAAATCACCGCTGTGTACTTCTCCGTTCCTGTGCACTTACCCATGGAATCCTCTTCCTCTTGTAGTATGTTAAATCCGGATACTTGAAGTCATTTCACAGCAGTGAAGTGAGGGACAATGAACAAAAAACTCGCGTGTGGAGTAGCAGGAGCCCAGACCCTTCACTTAGGATCCCAAGATCTTCCAAGATCTGCATGTGGAGAGCTCCTGCTGACTTCTGAGAGACTGGGAGCTTCCAACCGGTCCCTTGTGATTTCTGAACTGTGGGGCCTACTGATTCTGCACTGTTTTCTTCTGATGAGATTTGCTTTCGTTTCTGGGGTGTTTTGCCCTTTCCCCACTCTTCTCTCCCTAAATATCTGCCTCTCCTCAGTCCCACTGTCTGAGTGGTGGGTAAACTGAAAAGTTCTGAAAAAGCGCCTGAAAAGTCAGAGGGAGAGGATCTGGGGTGGGATGGGTTTGGTCATTGGATGAGCCAAGTACAAACTCCTTTTTTTCCTGATCCTTGCTTGCTCACTTATCCTTTTCCAACTGTTTAATTTTTATGAAGTTTTTAATGGTGTAAGAATATAAGTATTTTGGCTTCTTCAAAATACCACATTGAAGATGTGGGTCTGGGTTGCATGTTGTGTTGAAGGTGCTGTCATGTTTTAAGTGTCGCTGACGTGGGGATTTCTGGTTGAAGGTCACCTTAGGCCCTCTTTATTGGGTAAACAACTTCGAGGGCTCCTCTCTGTGGAGTTGCCAAGGGTTTGATGGTTGAAAGTGCTGTTTCTAAAAAACCACAGCAGATCTTTCCTGTCTGAACTAAATTGTGTATTTTGACTGCCTTGCTGTTCTTGCAGACTTCTTACCTGGCCCAGCTCTGTGCAAAACTTTGATGTTTCACCACAATTTGCTCTCCTGAACTTCCTCTCATTGTCAGCCCCAGAGCATTGAGGCTGGGGTCCTCTTGAGCTCACTCTGGTCTAGCAGAGACTTTTCGAAATATTTTGCTTTTCCAATCCTTGTTGCTTTCATCGTTGTGAAGTCACCTGTGCCACTGGAGCTTATATAAGCTCAGAACTGGTCTGTGTGTGAAGCTAAATGACACAATACACATGCTTTGGGAATGACACTGCAGTGGAAGGACTCTTAGGACTCAAAAGAACAGTTAATAAATCCAGTGTTCTTCAGTTAAGAGGACTGGTGTCTTTTTGCCTTGCCAACCACTCCTGACTGTGGGTCCCATTGGGAGGGGGAAGGTCCCGCCTTCTCTTCGCCTCCTTCTCTGTCCAGCCCACTGCGCTGCCTCCTGGAGGTAAGAATCAGGTGCTGCTGAGCTGGTGGGATTGGGACCCTCAGACCAGAGCAGCGGTCTAGGTGGGGTTGCGGTAGGGTGCTGTGGGGAGAAAGTCTGTGGGACTCCTTGCTCCTCCTAGGTAAGAGGTTTCAGTGACCCTGACAGAGAGAGAGGGTAGGCTGAGACCTCAGGAAGGAAGCTCTGGAATCAGTGTCAGAGATAGATGTTTAAAGACCCAGGTCTCTTGATTTCCAGTTGGCCTCTTCACAGCTCCTCACGGTCTCCTTCCCTTCTGAGAACCAAAACAGAGACCGCTTTCTCATTAGAGGCATTTCCAGGCCACTTCCTGTAGACATCTTGAGGAGAGCTGTAGCTGACTTTCCGGGGGTGGGAGATGCAAACGGGGAAAGGGAGATGCTGCTCCAGAAAGTGGTCACTATCCCTGGTGGCTGCCCCAGAGCCCCCGTGGTGGCAGCAAGCACGGCCCATGGCCCTGGCTTTCTGGGTTGAGTTCTTCTCCCCTGGGAAGGAGCCTTGTCTATTTTTCAGCTCATTCGGTCCCAAGGGCCCTTCACTTCCTGTTTCCCTCCTCGGCCCTCATTGCCACCAGAGAACTGGATTTTCTGTGAATCAGAATTACCACTGGGGAACACACGTCAGGGAGGAGGGGGTGCCACCCTGGACACCCACTACAGTGTGTCTAGTTTGAAGACAGCCTGGCTATACTCCCAGAGACAACAGGGAGGCCAGAGGTTTTGAACACTCAGTTTAATTTAAAACAGGCACAAGTGCAAACAAGTCACAAAAGGGAAGATGCTTTTGTTTTTTAAAACTCTGACCCTTAAAAAAAGTTCTTGCATTTTTTTCTTTTTGCCCCAAAGCAGGGCTCTAGGGACAGAGGAATCTAAAAATATTACCTAGTTAGGGTCCGGACACCTGGAGTTCTTCCCTGGGATTCCCTGTCTCACAACAGCCCTGAAGGCTGGGAGGACAAGGAGACAGGTGTATAAGGAGGAGTTAGGGGTGGGAGGTCTGCACAGGTGGGGTGCCCACTCCAGTGACATGATGGCCCCTGGGAGTTGGTTCACCTCCCCCAGACCAGGATTTTGAAATGAACCAGTCCCCCACACATACACAAAAAGGAGCGGGTTCCTGATGACCTGGTTGTTGAGATGAAGCTCACAAAGTCTGTTCTCTCACCATTCTGGTCCCTGGCTCTCAGAATCCACAGTACAGGAGAAAACTGCCAAGCACCTGGGATATGTTTGACAATATAGACCTCTTCATTGGTCAGGGAGAAACCCGGGACTTAAGTGATAGGAACTAGGCAGGTCGCCTTCAGAGCAGAACTTAGTGGGAGAGAAGATGGAGAGGCCTAACCGAAGCCAGTCATGGGTAACCTTCCTCCCCACCAACACGCACACCCTGTAAAGTGAGACCACCTTTACTCTTAGTTGCCTCCTTCCTCTTTCACCCAGAAAATTCCCCTCCCTCACCCATATCCTCCGAGCAGGCTGTTCACACTTGGATGCTGGCTGTGCTAGGGGCGTGTTGTCATCACAGGTGGGTCAGGAAGCCAGTGCAGGTGGAACTGCAACTTCAGGAAGTCAGACACAAAGGGAGGAAGACGGATTTGGGCAATAAACGCCTTCCCTGTGGCCCTCTCAGACCCCAGGGTTTGGAGCTGGAGCTGAGAACAGTGAGCATCCTAGTGAAGACAGGCAGTCTGCCTCTTGGGTGACCTGGGATGCTCGTTTACAACTACCATTATATATATATAAAAAAGAACCACAGCAGCCTCTTCTGCTGTGTTGGCCGCCATGGCCAGAAGCGCTGGTCTCCATGTTTCATAGAAATATCCCTGTGCAAATAACAAAGGGTCATCCCGCAGAAGGGGCCTCCATCATCCCAAAGGCAACTGGGGACTCCTGGGAGGGAGAGTGACCGAGGGGCAGGTCCGGCCTGGCCCAGTGGGCTGAGGGGCAGGAGGGTAGGTTGGGGGCTTCACATTCAATCTTTGGAGAGAATACTGAGAGTGAGGCAGGCAGGCAGGCAGGCCTGTTGGCACGCTGGCGGCCCAGTGTCCCCTGCCTATGGGCACAGGTGGCAGGCGCACTCTGGGGTTGGGCTCAGCAGGTGGAGGTCTGCTTGCGGTAGAGCTGGATCAAGGGCACCAGGCACTCGGGCAGCCCGGTCTGTAGCAGGAAGGGGTGGTCCAGGAGCTCCTGGGCTGTGGCTCTCTCCTGGGGGTCCCGCACCAGCATCCGGTCCAGGAAGTCTCGTAGCACTGGGGAGACCTGTGGAGGCAGGGCAGTGAGAGGAAGCCATAGCTGGTAGCCACTTTGGGGTGACCCATTCTGCCTGGCGCCACCATCACATGAAAGCCTTAAGTTTTCTTGTTTCTTATTTCCTGGTTCCTCCCAGGCTCAGCACTTTTTGGATTATCAGGTAGGTAAGCCTGGCAAGCTACAGTCCATTGGATCACAAAAGAGTAGGACATGACTTAGTGACTAAACAATAGCCAAAGAAAATCAGCATCAGTCCAGGAAAAGTGGCCAGTTCACCTATAGGGGTGCTGTGGAGCAATGGAATTAGGGTACCTGGAGAGCTGGGCTCCCAGTACAGCCCATCTACCATGCTGCTTCTCAAGGCTCTCAGTGTTCAGACTCTGTGGAAAGGTACCAGTGATCCAGTTCTGGGTCTATCCCTGATCCCTTGACAAGTTTTCTCTACAGCTCAGTTTTCTCATCTGTAGAATGGGCTAATGAGAATATCTGCTTGCCTTGTCTTTCACATAGGGCTTTAGTGAAGATTTTTAAAAAAAAAAAGAGGTCAGGGATGAAGAAGTGTTTTGAAAACTAGAAAAGAACAAAGTGAGACCTAAAAAGAAGATTCCTTTGTTGCTAGATGCCTTAGAGTCTAAGTCAAGGGCTTGCTTCGGTTCATTCTGAGAAATATTTTAGGATAAGGAGGAGTCTTAGGCTGTTACAGAAAGCTGCATCCTCTGGGGAATTAGCTAATTAGAACTATCTGCTAGTTTAGGGGTCAGGAGTGCAGGCTCTAAGGACCATTTGTCTCAAAGTACTTCCTGTCTGTCCTCTCATCCAGCGGGGCTACAAAACTATTTTGCCATTTAGGCACACGGCTTCAACCCTCTGGGACATTTCTTACTCTGGCCACCAGATGGCAGTGCCATTTTGCAGCTCTGTGCTAAGCTGGCCACCCCCAGGGGTTACCCACAGGTAAGGACTGGGAGTTTGGGTGGATTTGGCAAAAAAAGGTTCAACAGACATACAGACACACACACACACGTGAACATTGGTTTTAAGCGGAAACTGGCTGAGATGTGGTTAGGATATACACTGACGGGGAGGGCAAGCCAATTCTCTGTGATGGACTGGGAACATGTGCCATGGTATGGCTCCCCAACACATGGGATAGAGGGGGGGTCCTGCTCAGTTAGCTTCTCTAGATTCTTTTCCAGGACATCAGGGTTTCCCACAGCCTTGCTTCTGTTCTCTTCAGCTCCTGTCATTGCCTGCAGGTGGAAACTTGTCAGAGTGACCATAAGAGTTTGTGACTAAGCTCCACACCCAGGTGCAGCTGGGTCTGAGAGCCAGGCTCTGATCCTTGAAGCCTCAGGAAGAACGGGGCCTGCAGGCTCACACCTGTGTGCTGACTGACCTTGTGGGAGTTCTTCAGCTTGGGTGGGGGGCTGTCCCGGAGCCTCTTCATGGCTTGCACTGGGGAGTCACTGAAGTAGGGTGGCTCTCCATCCACCATCTCAATCACCATGATGCCCAGAGACCAGATATCTACCTGCAAGAGGAGAATGTCCCTGACTCCACCGGCCGAAGTCTGGCCCTTGGTAGTGAGCAGCGTGCTGCAGGCGGAGAGAAACAGCTGGTCCCAGGTCTCCCTGGTGAGTTGCTTTCCTTCCTGGCCAACCACCCAGTGCCCTGCTTAAGTGACCACTGGCTGCAGGGTCACAGCTCTCAGCCACTCTCTTAGAAAGGCCATCACACACAGGGAAGCCTGGCCACACCCCGACCTGCCCTTGAGCTTGGGGGAGAGCATCTGGGGGGCCAGCTTGTGGCAGCAAAGTCATAGGCTAGAGAAGAACCATCCAGAAGGGGCCAGTGGACAGGACTGACTAAGCAGGAACCTAAGAACGGGGGCCAATCTTTGGTGGGAAGCTCTGGGGAGGACCACAAATAGAAGAACCATGTGTCTCCAAGCCCCTTCTGGGAGGACTGGGGGCTGGAGAGAGTGGTTACCTCAGTTGCATACAGAGACCTGGAGATCACTTCCGGAGCCATCCAGTACGGGGTTCCCACCAGGGACTTCCTCTTAGGGACATCTTTGCTAATCTGTGCACAGAACCCGAAGTCCGAGAGTTTCACCTGGAGTTAGGGTGAGGGGGAGGAAAGGGAGTGAGAGGTGAGGGAGCCCGGAAGGGGGTGGTGGGTGTGCCAGGGTGGGCAGGGCTTACCCTGCCGTCGAGAGTCAGCAGGATGGAGTCGCTCTTGATGTCCCGGTGGATGACACCCTGGGCATGCAGGTAAGCCAGGGCCTGCAGCACAGCCTCACACACGGTGGCGATCTGCTCCTCATTCAGCCTGGATGGAGAAGGCATGGCCACCAGCAGAAGAGAATGTTAGCTTTGGCAGGGCGGTCGGGCAGAGGGGCTGGGCAGAGTGGGTGCCCCAATACTGGGCCCCATAGCTCCTGGGCCAAGTGTGGGGGAGCCGAGTCAGGTCAGAGCCCTGGGGGAAACGGGTCTGGGCCTAGGTTGGAGACCCAGTGTCTTCCTCACTCCCCTAAGACCCCCAAGTTGGTTTACCCAAGCCGATGGGCGTGGGGAGGATGGCTCAGGACAATGTGACAGGTACCTCAATCATCTGGGACTCAGGATACCTGATAGCCCGGCCAGGCAGTAGTGGGGCAGCCAGTGCCAAGGTCCCGCCCTCCCAGCTGCCCACCTGACTTGGGAGACGATGTCCGTGAGGGCCCCGCCCTGCAGGAACTCCATAAGCACCCACAGCTCCTCGCCCACCAGGTAGCTCTTGTACATCTCCACGACGTTGAGGTGCTGGTAGTCCCGCATGATCACCACCTGAGGGCAGGAGGGGATGCCTGAGTGCCGGCACTCTCCCCAGAGCCCCTGCTCCCGGAGGTCCAGCACTGACCCGCCACAAGCCAGCCACACCCTCTCCTCCCACCTCGTTAAAGAGCAGCTCCCTGCGCTGCTGCTTCCTGAGGTCCATCATCTTGACGGCCACCTGACGGCCAGAGTGCTTCTCCCGGGCCAGGCAGACGATGCCCGTGGAGCCCTCGCCAATCTTCACGTAGCTGTCCAGCAGCAGCCGTGGGTCACCCTGGTCCACCACCATCCTGAGTGCAGCCTTAAACTGCTCATGCGTCACAACGCCTGTGTCCTCGCCAGCCAGGGCGCCCTTGGCCACCGCGGGGTCTTGGGGCAAGTATAGGTTGCTGGTGCTGATCTGGGCATGCCGGGTGCGGGGGGAACCCGCCGGGGAAGACCGGCCTGGAGGAGGGCCAGCGGCTGGGGCCGCGCGGAGGGACTTCTGGGGGCTGCTGGTATCTGAGGCGGTCAGAGGGCTGAAAGGCCCCACGGGCTGGTCAGAGGGCAAGGACTGGGCCTTGGCTACCAGGCTGGGGGGGCCGCCTTTCAGTGCCGGTCTGAAGGAGGAGCTGGGCTATAGAAAGAACAGAAAGAAGGTTGGCTGTAAGAGCACTTGGCGCACCCTTCCCAGGGACGGGGGTGGCTGCTGTGACCTCTGGACAAGTGTAGGGTCAGGCAGGGCATCAGATGAATGTGGGAGGTGCCTCGAGAAAAGATTTTCAAATGGAACTGAAGTCAAACCACAGTCCTGCTTGAGAAGCCAACCCCCAGTGTCCTCAGATGAGCAGAAAAAATAACAGCTGTTTATATCCACTCTGCCCCTCCTGGGAAGACAAAGCCAGGTCCCTGGAGTGTCCTGGGCTGGGTGATGGACAGTCAGCCCCCAGGGAGGCCACCAGGAGGCAATCCCCGCTCTGTGCTGTGGGGCTGCACAGGGAATCTGGGTCAGAGGCGTTCACAGCTGTGTCTCTCCCACCCAAGGGCTCAGGTGGGCAGAAGAGGCCCTGGGCATCGGGTGGGTGGGGGACGCGGCGGCACAGCTGTGACTGACGCCCAGGGCAGGGAAGGAAAGCCCCAGGTGAGGTCTGATAGTCCTGCTCATCCCTGACAATGGGGGTCTGTGTCTGTGCTGTGAGCCCCACAGCCACGTTACCTGGGGCGGGGGGTCCTTGGGTGTCTCCCGGACTGGGGATTTGGTGCGAGAGAGATGTGGAGTCAGGAGCTTTGGGGCTGGGGTGAGAGGGTTTCCTAAGGGCTCCCTGGAGCAGCCCCTCTGGGTGATACATGCAACTCCCATGTATCCCCCAACGAGGAAGAGAGGGCAGTGGGCCCATGTTTCTGATCTCTGGTGGGGAGTGAGAGAGAGAAGGTGGAACCGAGTGCAGACTGGGCCCCCAGTGAGCCCTGCACAACTTCAGCCCCCCTGGCAGCCCCAGCAAGAAAGGGTCCCATCCTTGGGTTTTCCCCAAGAAGCTGGTAAAAGTACAGCACAACACCTCCCAGGGGCACCTGGAGAGAGCCATCCCCCAAAGTGACCTAATGGGAGACACTCGAGGAGCTGCAGAGGAACCTTCCGAGAACATCTCAGAGTCCATCTCATAGACGGTTTGTAGAGGGTGCTGGCCCTCCCTCATCCTCACACCTGAGTCAGTGTCCAGAGAATCCACTCAAGCACTCAGCTTGGGCTGGGCTGCATCAGTCCAGTCTGGGCCTTGGGTCCTACCAGGCTCAGCCAGAGCCTTCTCAACCTCTTCTGCCCCCACCCCAATCCCTAGCCTGGCCTGGCCTAGGGCTGAGCAGGTGCATGATGCCACTGCAGTGGCTGCTCTGCCAGCCCCAGCCCCACGCGCTCACTGGGCATGCTCCAGCCTCCGGCAGGCTGTGCCTGGCTTCAGCTCAGTCCTCAAGGTGAAGGAGCAGGAAAGCCTCCTGGGACTGCTAAGACCACTGCACCCTTGCCTGGGGAGCACGTCTGTACAGTAGGTAGACTGTCCTATGTCCCCACCAGTACTCAACCCTCACCTGCTTTTCCCTAATCTGTTGTGGTGAAGCAGTGGGACCTCCAGCTGAGGGTCGGGAAAGGACACGGATTCTGCTCTTGCTCTGCTCTGACTTGCCATGAATCCTAGGCCAGTCCCCCTCTCTCAGCCCCAGTTGCCTCCGATCTGGGGATCTGGATAAAATACAGAATCCTGGGCCTTGGGAATGGCCTCAGTAGGTTCCGAGAGCAGGGACTCTGCATTTTAATAAGGCCCCGGAGACCCGGGTTCGATCCCTGGGTAAGGAAGATCTCTTAGAGGAGGAAATGGCAACCCACTCCAGTATTCTTGCCTGGAGAATTCCATGAACAGAGAAGCTTGGTCCACGGGTCGCACTGAGTCAGACATGACTGAGCAGCTAACACACTAGCGCTGGGTTCTGCGGTGGGAGGAGCCTCGAACCACAATCTGAGCTGCTCTGTGATTCCATGGCTGCAGGGAGCCCGTGGGAGGGCTGGGACTAGGGGTAGAGGGAGCGTGGCCACCACTGAGGCGGTGGGGCCCCAACCAGGAACAGAGGTACCACGTGCTGTCACCCAGAAGCAGTGCCCAAGGCTTGGTAAAAAGGCTGCCTGCTGGCCAAGGCGGATTTCATATAGAAAATGTGCTCTCTGAGCAGCACTGGTGTGGGGCTAGGTGGAGCTTGGGTACGTGAAAAGCTCCTCAAGTTGCCCTCAACATCATCCTCTCGGCCCCTGACCTCTCTCCACCCTGGATCTCTAAGGAAGGCAGTGAGACAATTTCCCATTCCTTCCAGCCTCTTAGCCTCTTGCATGAGCTCTCTGCTCTGAGGATGCGTGGACACGGGGAGGGTGGGGACAGGCCATGCGGAGGGGCTGAGCAGGGGGCTTCATTCCTCTCTGCCGTCAAGGCCCCCATGGAGACCCTGAGCTCAGGGCCCGAGGTTACAAGGGGCGGATGGAAGCAGTAGATGGACCTGGTGGAGAGGCCAGCACCCATGTGGTCTAGGACACGGGGGTGGTGGGCCAGGCGTGGTCTTCACCTCTGCAGAGTCTGGTCCCAAATGTCCCTTTGTGGACTTTGCTGCCTGTCTCCACAAGGAGGGAGCTTCTACCTCACAGAGCCACCAGAAAGGACCGGGTGAAGCTTGTTAAGCCACTCCAAGAAAGCGAAAGGGCAACAAAACGTGGAATTAATTAAGGACTCTGGATTAATTCTGGAGTTACTTGTGTGACTGAGGCCTCTTGCAGGGCAGGAAGCCACTAGAAAGAAGAGTCGTTCGTGGAGTTACAACACTGCCCCATGTTCCCTTCCCACGCTGTGGTGACAGGGTCGGGCTCTCCAGCTGTGGGCTCAGGAGGCTATTCTGTCAAGGCTGCACAGGCGGAGGCCATCTCATAATATTTAAGAAATAATAAAGCCATTTACAGAGGGCTTACCACTTTAACAAGGGCATTAAGTGCCTTTTCTCATTTAATGCTCATGGCCCTGTGGATTGTTTTATTAAGCCATGGGTAATATTACTATCTACATTTGTAGATGAGGAAATAGGCTCAGAGAGGTTAAGTAACTTGCTTAGAGTCACTCAGTAGGAAGCAGACTTCAGCCCTGGTCAGCCTAACCTCTGACCTCTATGCAGTGGTCTGACTGGGGGTCCTTGGCATATAATGGAGTACATGATACACAGCAGGTATTTAACCCAGGTTTGCTGACTGCTGAGGTCTTTCTGACTTGGCCTTTCTGCCACTAAGTGGGACCACTTCTAAATCCCTCAAGCTCTGTCTTACCTCCTTGGCCTTCCTGTCCCTCCTTGAGGTCCTCTTTTGCTCTTTGGTCAAAGTGAGTGACTGCAGGCCAAGTGGTACAAGAGCTGAGGGCGGTAGTTCTCAAATGGGGGTGATTTTTTCCCTTGAGGGACACTTGGCAATTTCTGGAGGAATCTAGGGTTGTCCCATCTGAGGGGTGTTACTAGCATCTAGAGGGTAGAGGTCAGAGATGCTTCTGAATATCCTTCAATACACAGGAGAGTCCCTGCCACCAAGGATCATCTGATACAAACGTCAGCGGTACAAGGTTGAGAAGCCTGGACCCAGAGTGGCTCAGGGGCAGTCTTGGCCCTGCCTTTTAGGGGCCTGGCTTAAGAACATCTGTCCAGAAGGGTGTACCCAGGGGGACAGATTGGGAACTGTGGTGTCTCTGAGTGCCAGACAAGTGCCACCTGCCTCCACAGGTACAGGGGAGACGCTGCACCCCCTGCAGCAGCAGCCCACAGTAGGTGCCTGGTGATGTGTGTAGAGATGGGGGATGGCCTGGCCCCTTGCTGAGGGGTGCGGGAGGGAGCCCTGGGCCATGCATACCAGTTTTGACACCCCCTTTCTCCAAATCCCTGAAACCACCTTCCTGCTCCATCAGGACCCTCTCAGTGCACTTTCTGGTGTATGCACTGTCCTGCTCCTTCCTTAGTTTTCTGGGGAATGTCTCCCCAGGGACACAGCCTTCCACATCCCTCCACCAGCTCACAGGCACTCATGTTTTCTCACACGACATATCAAGCCACATCTCATCTGTTCCTCCCCAAAACCGAACCCCGCTAAGGATCCCAGCCCACTGTCCTTTGTCTCAGTGGGAGCTGGCGGGCACAAAGCCCAGACCACCTCTGGCTAGCAGTGACTTAGAAGGGGTTGAGGGTCCAGGTCACCCCCAACCCTGCTGCCCCCATGCTCAGGCGGGACACACAGGTGCCATCTGGGAGGGGAGACTGTCATTCCCGCTGCTGTGGTGGTTATTCCTTAGATCTGACCTATAACCCTCGTGGGCTTCGCTAGTGGCTCAGCGCTAAAGAACCTGCCTGCCAAGCAGGAGACACGTCAATCTCTGGGTCTGGAAGATTCCCTGGAGAAGGAAATGGCAACCCACTCCAGTATTCTTGCCTGGGAAATCCCATGGACGGAGGAGCCTGGAGGGCTGCAGTCCACAGGGTCGCAAAGAGTCGGCCATAACTTAGCAACTAAACAACAACAAGCTGGTGCTGCAGCCTAAGCTCATTTCTGCCTGTCTCTTAGGAAGGAGCTAAAAGATGCCTTCGTGAAGAGGCCTTTATGAGCAGGAGGTGTGAGCCCAGAGGGCCCCCCACCCCTGGCCGACTCTTTGAGCCAGTCTTCTCATCTGCCAAATGGGAAAGGCTGTTACTGTCACCACGGACGGGGTGTCATAGGGTGTGGAAGAAGCCAAAGCTTTCTCCTCTGCCTGCCAGGAAATGTCACCATTAGGGCTCCATTCACTGTTTCCTTTTTAACAAGAAAAATGTGTGCATTTTATACTGTCACACATGCTCAAAGTTGCTTCTCCCGATGCTCCCAGACCCAGGCAAGTTCAATCCTCTAGCTTTTCATATGGCACACAATATGAGAAAAAAAAGAATTATAGAAATGTTCAACAGAGCAACAACCGCTAGAAAAAGGGTAGGCAGGAAGGAGGAGAGGAAGAGAGGGAGTGAGGAGGAAGAAATCCTCACTAGAGAAGGGCTAACACAAGCATTTCTGAATGCCGATGGGAGATGCAGCACGGGGAGCCTGTGCCTGACCTCAGGAGAGCCCTGGGACAAGCAGGGGGCTGAGGCCAAAAGAAGATCTAAGAGAGACAGAAAGAGAGATCCTGCCCGCTAAGTCCTGGCTTTTTCAGGGGGCGTACCTGCCTCCCTGCCTAGACACACCCCAGAGAGCAGGAGTGTCAGCTGGGGCATACTGGAGCCCCTCAGAAGCCCCTGCAAAGTGACCTGGCTTGCAACCTCTGACTCACATGTGCTAAGCCTTTGGAGGAGGAGCGCTCAGCTGGTTCAGGGCAGAATCCTCAGTTGACGATCTGTTGCCTTCCCCCAACCCGACCATGTAAGCAGGAAAGGCGGGCAGGGCCTGTGTACCCAGTGGACGCAGTGGGCCCAGCTGCCTACCCTGGTGAGAGTGGGGGCCCTGGCCTGACCTACCTTGCTCTGTGCTGGAGGGCCTGGCTTGCTGCTGCTTGGAGGGGCCGTGGCAGGAGCAGACAGGAACATGCTTCGGAACAGCCTGCGCTTCAGGCTGCTCTCCTGGGTCTTGGGGCTGGGGCTGCCCTCCCCGCCAGGCCTGCCCGCGGTCGAGCCCACCAGGCAGGACTGTGGCCGGGCCTCCTCCGGGCCATGCCTGGCAGTCTTGGTCCCACGCCTGCCCGTGGCTGTGGGGGGTGAGGTCCCAGTTGGGGAACTCTGCAGACAGGTGCCCAGCTGCAGGCAGCGCTGTGTGGCACCCTGGAACTCGGCAGGGCCCAGGGACTGTGCTTTGGCGGCCAGTCCATTGGGAAGGACCCGTGGGCTCTGCAGCTCGGGCCATGGCACCTGTCTGCGTCCTGCTGGTGCACCCCCGTTGCAGCTGAGGTAGAGTCCATGGGGGTCGCTGCGCTCAGACTGGGGGCTCTGAAGGTACATGTCCGGGTCACCAGCCCACTGCTCATCCCCCAGCAGCCCCAGGGACTGTGCCCGCCGCCGGCTGGTGGGGCTGCGGCCGCGCAGGGTGTTGGAACTGATGACCGACAACTTCTGGATGTCGTTGAGCAGCCCAGAGATGTAGCCGTCCGTAGGCACCGAGCTGCCCCGCACCACCGTCTGTGGGAGGGGTGGAGGAAGAGTGTGGTGAGTCTCCTGTTCATGGTGGAGGGTGGGGGTCAGATCAGAGAGGCGGGCCTGGAGGAGGAGGAATACCTGAGGACCTTGCTTGCTGTATCATCTACCTGTTCCTTAATTTTTCAGTCCCTTACCAGGGCTCACAGAGGGCCAGGCCTGTGCTGGGGTGGGCCTACAGGAAGAAGGTTCATTCTCATGGGCTCAAGCGCTCCGCAGTCTGGCAGGGCAGACAGGAGAGTAACCACAGTGTTTAATCCAGCATGCCTGATGGTGTGGGTGGCTGAGCCTGGGGAGCCGGTGGGATTTCAGACTCTGCCTGGGGCCTGTTGCTATTCTCCAGCTCTATCTGTGGTCTTCTGGGGGAGCATGCAGAGCTCTCTGTGGGCAGAGGCTCCAGGCCAGGGCTCTCCTCCACACACTTGGACTTTGTGGCCTCCAAACCCCACCAGGGCCCTGACCCCAACCCCTACGAGGCTCTTCATCACGTTGTGTCCTGACCTACACAACGTAATCCCCCTGGTCTGTGAGAGCCCCAGGTCCAAATATTGCTTTGGGACACACTTAGATTGTTCATGTTATCTGAAACTCAAATTTTATTGGGCCTCCTGTATCTTTATTTGCTAAATCTGGCAACCCTCCCACCCTGTGGGTTGGGATACCCCTCCCCCTTCAAACCAGACTCCTCCCTAAGAAGAGAAGAGGCTGACTAGCAGGGAAAGAAAACAAGGTAACTAACTGACAGCTGGTCATCAGGTGTTTCCTCAGGTGCCTGGGTGGTTCTGCCAGCTGCCCTCTGTGGAGAGGGATGGTCTGAACCCCACCCTCCACCCTCCCCCTACCTTACCTTCATGGGCTGGAGCTGCACCCGGGTGATGCGTGAAGGGTCCACCACGGGCTTGGGTCGCCGCAGTGTGTCCAGGATGTTCTGCCATTGTGGGGGGAGGCCCACGAACTTGCCTTCTTTGGGGTCGAAGGAGGTGTGCACGCGGTGCTGGAAGTTCTGTGGGGCCGAGATCTCAGGGCGTTTCTTCTTTTTTTTGCGGAACATGGTGCCTGCATGGGGAGGATCAGGCTGAGTTCCGGCTTCACAAGGGCCTGGCCCCAGGGAAGCACAGGGGGCTGCAGTGTGTGCTGGGGCCCCAGGCTCCCTTCCTGGGCACAGCCCCCCTGTACCAGCCCAGCTTCCCCTACCCCACCTCGCAGGCCTCTTCCTTGGGGGAATGGGCTAGCTCCCCACAGAGCGGTCCCAGAAGTAGCAAGAGTCCCATAAATAAGCCAACACAGGCTACAAACATGGAAAAGAGGTCTCTGTTTCCTCGTCTGCGCCAAGTCCCCTGCCAAGCACGCAGACTCCGGGGGTGCATTTTTATGAGATCCAAAGCCCATGACAAATATCATTCCACCGTCAAAGAGCTCAAAGTGGGGTGGGGAAGAGGGAGGAAAGCCCACAGACTCATTGTATGAAGTGAGCATGATCCTGATTCTTAAAGCAGATAAGACTAGTACAAGAAAAGGAAAATGTGAACCAACTTCATTTATGAACATAAAAGAAAATCCTAAATAAAATTAGCAAATTGAATCCAACTGCGCATTAAAGGTGGAGAAGGCAATGGCAAGCCACTCCAGTACTCTTGCCTAGAAAATCCCATGGATGGAGGAGCCTGGTGGGCTGCAGTCCGTGGGGTCGCTAAGGGTCGGACACGACTGAGCGACTTCACTTTCACTTTTCACTTTCACACATTGGAGAAGGAAATGGCAACCCACTCCAGTGTTCTTGCCTGGAGAATCCCAGGGACGGGGGAGCCTGGTGGGCTTCCATCTATGGGGTCACACAGAGTCGGACACGACTGAAGTGACTTAGCAGCAGTAGCAGCAGCGCATTAAAGGTTTTTGTTTGTTTTTTCTTTTGTATCACAGTCAACTCGGGTTTGTCCCAGGATGGTTTTAAAACAAAACCTGTCAATGTGACACACACCTTCACAAAAAGGCAAGCTGCTGATTCACAGGCATGCTGTCCAGCCAGGGACCAAACTAAAAGGACCCTTGTGGTCCCCAGGTGCTTGGTCCTAATTCTGGAAAGGCCCTGGGCCATGGGCACTGCTAGGGAGGGTGAGGGCCACTATCTTAGGGGGAAAAGACAGCTCACCTCCGCCTGGGCTCCTTTCTCTCTGGTCTCAGAACTCTGACTATACAAAACATCCCCTGCCGTCAAACCTCCATCCCTTACTTTGCAGTTGGGGGTTTGCCTAAGGCCCTAAGGGGCTTCCCTCATAGCTCAATTGGTAAAGAATCTGCCTGCAATGCAGGAGATCTGGGTTCGATTCCTGGGTCGGGAAGATGCTCTGGAGAAGGAAATGGCAACCCACTCCAGTATTCTCGTCTGGCGAATCCCATAGACAGAGGAGCCTGGCAGTTCATGGGATCGCAGGAGTCAGACACACCACCTCCTAAGGCCCTCCTAAGCTCCATCAACAGCTCTGAGTGACATGGGCATGCAGATCTGAGAGAGGGAGACTGGAGACCCAAAAGGCAAAGTACTGACCCTCCCAAGTGCTTTGGCCTTGCCTTCAGGGAGCCCTAGGCTGGGACATGTGATGGAAGACAAAGTTGGGGTACCCACTCAAATACTTTTATATCTGATGTGGCTCAAAACAGCTCAATGGGTTCGTGTGTGTATGTGGGTGGGGGTTGTGTGTGCAAAAGACACTCAGTAGGCTCTTATGTCAGATAGAAAGGTCACTTTCAACAAGACATGTTTTGTTTCTTGAATTGAATGCTTGGATCATTCATCTATCCACAGAACTGAATATGTTCATGGCATAAGAACATGGCATTCTCTTTTTGTTTCTGCTCTGGAGGCAGAATTTTCCTGGTTACTTTCACAGGTTCTGGAGTAGGTCACAGATCTACGAGGGAGCTGGTGCCCCCTGGGAGGGAAGGGGGTTCAAACAGCCACAGCCTCTCCATATTCACCAAGCATGAATCAATCTGAATCCAGGTCATACCTCTTGGAATGGCCATCACTTTTGGGACCTTGAAATTCAGGAATCTATCAAACATGCCCACCAGGCAAAGCCACATGTGCAGAAGCTCCAAGAACCAAGGACTTTAAAATGAAATATACCTTTGAGTTATAGGAGAGTGGCAGGAAGTCTGCACTAATTTGGGGAGATTCTGAGCGAGTTACATAAATGCTGTGACCCTCAGCACTCTTCATCTATAAAGTGGGGTTAATAAAAGATAACACACAGGTTTAGGGAGTGTTAAGTGAGCAGATTCCCATGAAACAGGGGCTTTTTCTCTTGCTGTTACCTCTCTGAGAATCCTCTCAGTTCAGGGCCCTGCAGACAGTAGAACATGAGCAGATACAAGTCTGGAAGTGATGCTCAACCCCTCTCCTTCAGAGTCACCAGAAATATGCGTGATTTCCGGTACTAGGGCCCTTGCTACCTCTCCACAACATAGACTCTTCATGGTTTGGTAAAACTTGACCTCCTCCTGGTGGTCTTTGGCTACAGAAGAATCTCAGTTCTGCAATTCTGTTCTCAGAGCCTCTCAGACTCTCTGGATCTGTCCAGACATCTCTGGATGAGCTCAGCTGACAGTTTCACTCTCCTCCCTACTCTGTGAACTCTTCCAGAGGTGCAGGGAACAGCCAAGAGTTGAAAAAGAGCTGGCTAATACTCCCTCCTGCAAGGAGATCAAATCAGTCAATCCTGAAGGAAATTAACTGAATATTTATTGGAAGGATTGATGCTGAAGCTCCAATACTTTGGCCACCTGATGGGAAAAGCCGACTCATTAGAAAAGGCCCTGATGCTGGGAAAGATTGAAGGTAGGAGGAGAAGGGGATGACAGAGGACGAGATGGTTGGATGGCATCACCAGCTTGATGGACATGAGTTTGAGCAAGCTCCGGGAGATGGTGAAGGACAGGGAAGCCTGGTATGCTGCAGTCCATGGGGTCACAAAGAGTCAGACAATGACTTAACAACAACAATACTCCCCCTAACCCCACCCAGAACACCCTCCACCCTAACTTCTTCGCCCCACTCAAGGGCCCAGCATTTGCTGCAGGAATGTGCGGAGACAGCATCTTTAGTAAATGGTCTCTGTGACTCCGAAATCACCCTAACAACTTATCCAGAATAAAGTTCTTCCCATGGGTATCAGGAAGGGCCTGAGGAGAAAGAAAGACAGTGCAGGATCCTAGGGCCCAGGAGTTGGGGTGGGAGGTCAGGAGCTGACAGAAGCAATGAACTGAGCTCAGGCTTCAGGGGAGGGGAAGAAGAGATTTAGGAATCGGAGCCAATCACTTAGTGAGTGGGAAATCCACACCTAAAGGGAGGCTTCCAGGACTCATCCAAAATGATGGTAAGGCCAACACTGCCTGAGACAACATGATTTTGCACAGAGAAAAATCTACACACAATCTTTTGGGATTGAATGTGAATTTTAAAAGTCCCCAATTCAAGATTGCTATTTAAAAAATCAATTGTATTTTTGCATACCTGCAACAAACGAATAGAAAATGAAAAAAAAACTCTATGGTACAACGGGAAATAGACCTTTGGGCTTTGTTCCCCACCCCTCCCCCCTGCCCCCATCCCTGGTACAGAGCTGTTAAAACTCTTGGAATCCCCAGAGTGATAAAACTGTTGAAACTTTCAGCCTCACCCGCTCCTACTTCTGCAAAGGGAAGAGGGGGCTGGAGACTGAGTTAACATCAGGACCAGTGGTAAAGAATCTGCCTTCCAATGTAGGGGATGTGGGTTTGATCCCTGGTAGGGAAAACAAGATTCCACACACCACAAGGCAACTAGCCACAACTATAAAGTGTGCACACCACAAGGAAGACCCAGCACAGCACCCCCGCCCCCCCAAAAATAGTCATCAATAGCCAATGATTTAATCAATTGTGCCTACTTAATGAAAGCTCCATTCAAGCCCTCTGGGATAGGTTTCAGGGCTGGGAACCCAGGTGCTGAAAGGGTGACATGTCCAGGAAGGGCATGGAAGCTCTATGCCCTTCCCCTTTCCTGCCCAGAATCTCTTCTTCCCTTTGGCTGTTCCTGAGTTGTCTCTTTTCTAGTGAACTAGTCGTAGTAACATGCCTTCCTGACTTCCACCAGCCATCTCAGCAAATTATCAAATGTGAGAAGAGGGTTGCAGGAAACTTAATTTATAGCCAGCTGGTCAGAAGTACTGGCTTTGAAGTGGGAGTCCAAAATACGGGGCAGTTTGTAGGGCTGAGCCTGAGGGGTCTGTGCTATTCCAGGTAGTTAGTGTCAGAATCAAACTGCATTGTGGAACACCCAGTTGATGCCAGAGAGTTGGAGAAGTGCTCTTAGGAGGAAAAAAAAACCTTCTCATTTGATGTCAGAAGTGTTATTAGGTAAAACCCTTCAGACATCCTTTCCCATTTTATATTAAAAATATCAGATTTTTATGACTAAATCTAATTGAAGAGGTTCAAGGTCTCTTCCCTTGTGGCTCAGCTGGTAAAAAAGCTGCCCACAATACAGGAGACCTGGGTTCGATTCCTGGGTTGGGAAGATCCCCTGGAGAAGGGAAAGGCTACCCACTCCAGTATCCTAGCCTGGAGAATTCCACGGACTATATAGTCCCTGGGGTCACAAAGAGTCGGACACGACTGAGTGACTTTCACTTCACAAGGTCTCTATATGGAAAAATATCAAACATTAAAGATAATAAAGAATGTTCATAGGTTAGAAAACTCAATATTATAAAATTATCAATTATTCCCAAATTAACCTACAGAGTTATTGCAATATCAATCAAAATTATACATAATTCTGTTGACAGAAATTGATAAACTGTTCTATATTCTAACAATGAAAACTCAGAAAGAGAAATTAAGGAATCAATCCCATTTACCATTGCAACAAAAACAATTAAGTATCTAGGAATAAGCTTACCTAAGGAGACAAAAGACCTGTACACAGAAAATTTTAAGACACTAAGAAAGAAATCAAAGATGACATAAACAGATGGAGAGATATTCCATGTTCCTGGGTAGGAAGAATCAATACTGTGAAAATGACTACACTACCTAATGTAATCTACAGATTCAATGTGATCCCTATCAAATTACCAATGGTGTTTTTCACAGAACTGGAACAAAAATTTCACAATTCATATGGAAACACAAAAGACCCCAAATAGCCAAAGCAGTCTTAAGAAAGAAGGATGGAGCTGGAGGAATCAACCTTCCTGACTTCAGACTATACTACACAGCTACAGTCATCAAGACACTATGGTACTGGCACAAAAACAGAAACATAAATCAATGGGAAAAGATAGAAAGCCCAGAAATAAACCCATGCATCTATGGGTACCTTACATTTGACAAAGGAGGCAAGAATATACAATGGGGCAAAGACAGCCTCTTCAATAAATGGTGCTGGGAAAACTGGACAGCTACATGTAAAAGAATGAAATTAGAACACTTCCTAACACCATACACAAAGATAAACTCAAAAAGGATTAAAGACCTAACTGTAAGACCAAAAACTCTAAAACCCTTAGAGGAAAACACAGGCAGAACACTCAATGACATAAATCAAAACAAGATCCTCTATGGTCCATCTCCTAGAGCAATGGAAATAAAAACAAAAGTAAACAAGTGGGACCTCGTTACACTTAAAAGCTTTTGCACAGCAAAGGAAACTATAAGCAAGGTGAAAAGACAACCCTCAGAATAGGAGAAAATAATAGCAAATGAAACAACTGACAAAGTTTTAATTTTCAAAGTACACAAGCAGCTCACACAACTCAGTACCAGAAAAACAAACAAAATCGAAAAGTGGGGAAAAAGACCTAAACAGACATTTCTCCAAAGAAGATGTACAAATGGCTAACAAACACATGAAAAAATGCTCAACATCACTCATTACTGGGGAAATGCAGATCAAAACAACAAAGAGATATCACCTCACACTGGTCAGAATGGCCACCATCAAAAAGTCTACAAACAAATGCTGGAAAGGGTGTGGAGAAAAGGGAACGCTCTTGCACTGTTCGTGGGAATGTAAATTGATGCAGCCACTATGGAAGATAGTATGGGGATTCCTTAAAAAAAACTAGGAATAAAACCACCATATGACCCAGCAATCCCACTCACAGGCAGATACCCTGTGGAAACCAATTGAAAAAGACACATGTATCCCATTGTTTCTTGTAGCACTATTTACAATTGCTAGAACATGAAAGCAACCTAGATGTCCATCGACAGATCAATGGATAAAGAAATTGTGGTACATATACACAATGGACTATTACTCAGCCATAAAAAGGAACACCTTTGAGTCAGTTCTAATGGGGTGGATGAACCTAGAACCTATTAAACAGAGTGAAGTAAGTCAGAAACAGAAAGATAAATATTGTATTCTAATGCATATATACAGAATCTAGAAACATGGTACTGAAGAATTTATTTACAGGGCAGCAGTGGAGAAACAGACATAGGGAACAGACTTATGGACGAGGGGAGAGGGGAGGAGAGGGTGAGATCTATGGAGAGAGTAACATGGAAACTCACATCACCATGTGTAAAATAGACAGCCAATGGGAATTTGCTGTGTGGCTCAGGAAACTCAAACAGGGCCTCTGTAGAGGGGTGGGATGGGGAGGGAGATGGGAGGGAAGTCCAAAGGGAGGGGACATATGTATACCTATGGCTAATTCAAGTTCAGGTTTGACAGAAAACAACAAAATTCTGTAAAGCAATTATCCTTCAATAAAAAAAGAAACTGACAAACTGATTCTAAAATGTACAGAGAAACAAAGAATCAGAAATAGCCAAGACAATCTTAAACAAGAACAAAATTGGAGAGTTACATTACTAGATATCAAGACTGATTCTAAAGCTACCAAAATTAATGCAGTGTGGAACTGGCACACAGATTGATGAGTAGACCAGTGGAACAGAAGAGGGAATCCAGAAATAGACTCATTCACATAAGGTCATTTAATTTATGACAAAGGTGACACTGCAATATGGTAGGGAACCGATGATCTTCTCCATAAATGTAGCTGAAGCAATTAGACATTCATATGAAAAAAAAAAAGAATCCGGAAAAATGAATTCATATTATATCCCCAAACTGCTGCTGATGCTGCTAAGTAGCTTCAGTCGTGTCCGACTCTGTGCGACCCCACAGACGGCACCCCACCAGGCTTCTCCGTCCCTGGGATTCTCCAGGCAAAAACACTGGAGTGGGTTGCCATTTCCTTCTCCAATCCCCAAACTAATTGGCTCTAAATGTGAAAGGTAAAATAATAAAGTGATGGTGGGGGGTTGGAGGAGGAAACCCATAGTCTGGCCATCCCCTGCCCGAGGTCTGCTGTGAGTGACTATGGGGGCCTCTCCTGGAGGCCCTGACCTGCTGGGGCCCAAACCTGTCCATACCCATGGGTCCCAAGGACAAATTAAACTACCAAGGTTTTCTTTGTGCAAAACAGGACTAGGTTAGCAATAGTAATTTCTTTCTAAAGATTTAACAAAGATTTCACAAAGATTAATTTATAAATGCAGTATGAACACAATGGCTCTCTGAAGGGAAATACAGCAAAATATTCATTATCGTTGTGTCTGACTGGTGGGGCTCCAGGTGATTTCCTCCTACTCCATCTTTGTACTCTTCTGAACTTTCCTTAAAGACAATGGGCTGCTTTCCTAAAGAAAACAACATATTTTTAAATAAAGAAAAGAGTGATCCATGAGGACTGAGTTCCCAAGAGATATGCACCCACTTAAGTCTCTGATGTTGCCCGGTCATTGGGTATCAATCACCTGAGCACCTCTCTCCAGCTCCATGTCCTGGACACACACACGAATGCCCAGACAGGGGATTGCCATTCCTAGGACTCCATCTTCCACCGTTTAACAGCTTCGGACAAGCCCAGGAGTCCCTGGGCTGAGGGAGAGCGGGTGCTGAGTCAGCCTCGAGGTTAAATCAAAGCAGGCCACGCCCACGTTTACAGCTGTCACCCAGAAGCTCCAGCTCTTTGAGTCCACACTCCATTCACCTAGTGGAAGAGTGCTCTTTAAAGAAGATACTCTGGAGCGGGAAGCAGGAAGAGGGATGCTGTCCCCTCAGAGAGCCAGTCCCAGCCTTGCCTTCTGCCCAGCCTGACAGAAAATATGTGGGCTTCAGTGGCGGAAGAAAGTGGGCAGAGGCAGGGCACCCACTCCGGTTCAGGGTGAACTCTGCTGCCCCAGCCTTTCCCAACTGGTCTGACACCTTGCCAGACCAGGGGAGGGAGGGGTGAGCAGTCCTCCTTAGGCTGGGATGCATCTCTACGCCTGAGGAATGCTTTGAACGTTCCTCTTCTGAATGGCCAAGGAAGTCACCTTCCAGCCAGCAGGCTGGCCCATGACTGGGTGGGAGAAGAATGCCCATCGCCAGGGAGGGGAGGGAAGGGGAGAGGAACGGAGGGGAGGGGAGAGCCCTGCCCCAACCAGTCTGGGAAGGAAGCTCCCGGGCACAGCTCCTGCCGAGGTTGCTCCCTCCCGTGCGAGCTGAGCCTGGCGCTTGGGGAACCGGTCAGCTCCTGGTAGAGTCTTCTGGAGGAAGAGCTGCCACACCCAGTAACACTGAGGGTGGAGCTGGTGGGAGAGTTCAGGGAGCCACAGGCCCGGGTCACCGAGGGGTGGGACTCTCATGTCAGAGAAGGAGACTCCAGAGAGAAAGGGAAGTACCTTTTCTTGAACACCTACTATGTGTTAAGCACTTTCCAAGCACCAACTAATTTAATCCTCACAACGACCCTGGGAGGTAGGCATTACCACCATCATCTGCAAATCCAGATGGGGTTCAGGGAGGCTGAATAACTTGCCCAGGGTCACAGAAACAGGAAATGACCGAGTTGGGGTTTGAACCCAGATCTGATTCCCAAGTCCTGCTCCATCCACCATGCCCACCCAGAAGGACTCGGGCTGTTAGGCTCCTTCCCAGAGGCCCCTGTGAACAGGGAGGGGCCGCTCAGCCTGTGTAGAAGCGAGAGGGCCAGGGCCCGCTCCCTCAACCAAGATTGCTGGGTTTTTTCCTGTTCTGATCTGTGAGTCAGAGGCCAAGGGAGACAGGCGCTGTCCTGACTTGTAAGCTGACCCTTACTTTGGAACCAGGATTTGTTTTTGTTTTGCCTTGCAATGGCGGCGGTGCGGATGTTCTAAAGAGCTCGCCTTGGCAGCTGTGATGCAGTGCCTGGCACATGCAGAAAGACCGCAGAAATAGCAGGAGAGTATTTTCCCCAGAACAGGTCACGTCCCCTCAGTAGGGTCTCAGCCTAAAGTCAGGCAACTGGCAAGCCTGGCTCAAGGTGGGTGGGTAGAGCTTTGTGGCTGATGTTAAGGTTCTTTGGTGATGGGTATGTGTGGGGGGTCTGGGTAGTAGAGCCCCCAAACTAGGTGCTGTGGCTCAGCTGGTCCAGGGTCCATAACAGGGACGGCAGACAGCTGTGCTGGGTGGGTCACTCCCTCAAGCTGCTCTTCCTCTGAGTGAGGAGACATCCGGCTGCCAGGCCTGGGGTGCCAGGACCACCCAGTTGTTGGGACCCCACCAACCCAAGGCAGAGCTACGAAGGCATGAGTCTGCGCTTAAACCTCAAAGCAGAGCACAGGCTTCCCAGGGAGAACTGCCATTTGAGGCAGACCCTAGGGAGTGAAACTGCCCGCTCCAGACGTGCTCCAAGACTGCCTTCCTGCCAGAAGTCCTCTTGGGACGTAACTCTGGGGCCCGTCTAGAGCCAGCGTCATTTGTTTTCTTAACCCGTGGTCTCAGAAGAACTGGTGTCCAATGTGGCTGCCTCACCTCCAGACCTGGCTTCCAGTGGGCTCTGGCTGTTCCCACATGTTGAATTCTTTTCAAGGAAAGGACACTACCCCACAAGAGCACACTACAGGCTGGGCAGGTGCTTTCCAGAAAGCGAGCCTGAAGGAGTTTGCAGCCACTCATAGGGAACAGGATTTGGTTGGCTATATAAGCTCTGGGATGTTATAAGCTCTCTGTTAGGATGAGGCTGGTGGGATTCCCTTCCATATCCAGACGACTGGGAAAGAGATGGCAACTGTCCCCGGGGCCCCACTCCCTCCGAGGGCTAGGGCGTGACAGTGGGGAGCACACTTAGACTCCCCCGAGGGAGGCCCGGGGCCGGTTTGTCAGGGCTGTGTGCTGGCTCAGCGTGGACTGGGGTGTGCAGTCCCTAAGTTCTGCTTGTGATCCTGACCCCCTCTTCCTTTCTAGGACTCAGCATTTCTGGGGGTAACAGGGGAATGGCTTTATTCACCTTTGCCAGCTTCTCTAGGTACAGTGAGGTGAGAAACACCATCTGTCCCAGTTGGAGGGGCTGTTTGGGGTATTTTTAGTAATCATCCCTCAGGGAGTGCCTAGTGTAAGCACAGGCTCTGGGCTGAGCATTGCACACACGGAATCCTCGCCAGAAGCCTGTGAGATGGGCCTATTGTTGTACCCATTATGCAGATGAGGAAGCCCTTGCTCAGAGATTGATCTGTCCCAGTGAAGCAGCCAAGAAGGGAAAGATCTCTGTCAATTGGACGCAGACCCTGATGTGAACGCAGCTGCAGTCAGCTGTCACCTCCTATGACACCACCCATGTCATTCTCAGAGTCACGCAAGATGCTCTGTGGCACAGAGGAAAGGTAAGCCCCTGAGTCCTACAGCATGTACAAAAGTGCCCCACTGCTGCCACCGTCCAGTCACAGAAGGGCCTACGGGGGACCCTGTTACCTCCAGAGCTGGGCCCTTTCACTCCGAGGTCTGCTGCCCAACCTCTTCATCATGCTCTGTGGGAACAGTCACCACCCCGCCACCCTTCCATGACAAGGAATGTGCCTCACCAGCCCCCTGGTTGAGAATACCCTGGACAGAAGCCAGTCTTTCATTGGAGTATTCTCATCCGTCAGCAAGATTATTCTCAAAATTTTATAAAATTGTATTATTTGTTCATTTATTCAATAAATTTCATTTGTTGTGCATCTGCTCTGCTCAAGGCTCTGGGGATCGTGGTGAGCAAAACAGAATCCTTGCTCTTGTGCAGTTTAGCTGGCTTTTCCAAACAGATGTTGCTAGTCCCCTGACCTACACTGCCTGCCTGTAGGACTTGCTGGGCTCTGGCGTCCCCTGAGCCCCTGCCTCATTTTCCATCCCTTGGTGGCTTCTCTGCAGGAGCTCGCCCACACCCCGCTGGCCTGTGCCAATGCATTCAGTGATGGGGATGTCCCCCTCCCTAAGGCCCCTGCCCTCTGTCCGCTCAGAGCTCGTCATCCTTCGTGTAGGGCTGAGCTCTGTCCTCCCTCAGCTCACTGCATGTGACAAGAGAGGTGGCACCCCAGCACCCTTCCTGGCCCCTAGAAATGCACCAGGCGAAGAGCCTGAAGAGAATTTCATTTGTTCTTCTGCCCAATTGTCCCCTGCAGTGTAGGTGTATCCTAGGCCCAGGCTGTGCCCCTTACTGCCCCTGCCCGCAGGCTCTGTAAGATCTGCCCAGGGCACTGTGTAGAAATGTGGATGGAGCATCCCCAGGATGGAAAGCAATACCCTGAGGTTCTTCTGCCCCACCAGCGTGGCCCAGAGAGAAGCCCAGTGTGCAGGACAGAGGGCCTGTGCACAGAATGCGCCAGAATGCCTGGGTTCCCCATCCCTGGCATCCTACCCACACTACAGGTCTTAGTGAATCCCCTAGGGAAAGATAATGGGGCTGCTGTTGAAAAGAATATGATAATAAGTCTCATTCAATCACTGTGTCAACACTCCAGCTGAATGAGAGGCCGAAGAGTCAGGGTGGTCAGCCAGGGAAGGTCAATATTGACTCAGGCCTGCCTCCTGGGCGCAGCTCCAGCCTGCAAGTGCCGTGCTGCGGTCCAGCCACAGCTCAACCCAGAGCAGCCCTCTGACCTCTGTTCACCATACTTAGAATCTCAACCGCTTCCCCAGCGCTGGGATTTCCTGGGCACAGGATTATCTCCAAGGGCAGAGAAAAGCATGGCAGGGCTGTAGACCTGGCCCCTCTTTGCTATTCGATTTTCACCAGCTTTCCACACAGATAGAGAGGCCCAAATCCTCGTCACAGAGCCCTCGGTGCCTCGCCCAAAGAACCTCCAAAGTCCCCCAGTCACAGAAAGATTGTTTTTACAGTTATCGTTTTAACTTTATCTCTATGTTGTTCCCCTCCTCACTCCAAATTCACAAAACTGCAGTGAGACGGGCCAAACCTGTTTGACTGAGTGTATTTTTTAGAACGACCGGTGACCAAGGAGAGGAAGGCAGAGCGGGGAAAGGGAACCTACACATACACGTGTATTAAGTGCCCAGCACGTGTCAGACACCGTGGTCAAGACGCTGATGACTCTACAAGGTAGATTTTAAGAGCTTATGTCTACAGGTGGAGAAACTGAGGCTCAGAGAGTAGTCATAGTCTGAGAGAGTAAGTGTGCAGCTAGGATTCAAGCCTAACTCCCAAGTTCTTCCACAACGCCTGGTACCAACTGACCTGCCCCAGATCACACAGCTCCTCTGGGCAGAGGTAGGACCAGAAGCCTCAAGCCAGAGTCTCTCTCTGACCTAGTCTGCATGGGTGGTAACAGCATGTCCAGGGTCACCTATGAACAGGAGAAGTCCTGCAAGGTGTACAGAGCATGCTATTGTTTCTGCCTCCAAAGCCAATTCCCTTCCAGAAATGGCCCCTGCCCAGGGTCGCCTCACTACCCACACTCCACAGACCCTCGGCCTTGACTTTATTCCCACTGCTTGGCCCTAACATCCTCCACAATCTCTTGGCACATAGCCAGACCATTCTTCAAGTTCTCCAAGAGAGGGCTCAGGTGGCTTAACCTTTTCCAAAACTGGAGGCAAGGCAGGTAGGCTCCTGCTGGGGCTGTCCGCCTTTGTCAGTTATTATTGTCACTTCACCAGCTGCCTTGTGAGGAAGGCATGATCACCCCCATGTTATAGATAACTACATTAAAGTTAGGAGAGAAACAAAGCAACTTGCCTAAGGAATCAAAGGCAAAGAGTCAGAAATTGAGCCCAGCTCTTTCTGGTTCCAAATGCTGTGCCCGCCACCACTGTCCTACATATGACCGGGAAGAGCTCACAGCAGAACTCACACCATGGGCTTCCCTGGTGGTCCAGTGGCTGGGAATTCACCTGGCAATGCAGGAGACACAGGTTCAATCCCTGATCTGGGAAGACCCCACATGTCACGGAGAAACTAAGCCCATGTGTCACAACTACTAAACCCATATTCTAGAGCCCTCAAGCCACAACTACTGAAGCACGCACACCCTTGAGCCTGTGCTTGGCAACAAGAGAAGCCACTGCAGTGAGAAACCCGCACACAGTGATGAAGAGTAGCCCCTGCTCAGAACTAGAAAAAGCCTGAGTGCAGCAACAAAGTCAACAAATAAATACACACATCTTTTTAAAAAAAAAAAAAACCCACACCAGAAGGGGACAAGATAGAGAAAAGGCAGCCTACACACCAGAAATCTTCATGTCTTGGCCCTTGGTGTTCTCAGTGGCATATCCCTCCCAATTGGAATCCACTCACTGGGTGTGGGTGAAGTTGGAGAGATTTTAGCAGGTTGGAGAGCTGGGAAGTGAGCTGGCAGGCTCTGGCTGGCGCTCTTTCCTGACCTGCTCAGCCCAAAGGCTGGGCCTGCTTCACTCCTCCTGTTTGGGAACCTCTTTCCCAAACAAGAATTCAGTGCACTGGCCTTGGTGACATTGCCTCTCCCCAGACAGGCATCAGACCTGGGCCAGCAACAAGGGCGGGCCATTTGAAGCCCTGAGTCTGCTGTGGGTGCAGGCGGTTGAAGTAACAATGCACGCCCACTAAGGACTGGGAGGGATCACTGCCTAACAGTTCCGAAAACGGGCCAGCACAGGAGGGCCACCCGCCTGCCCACTGTCCCAGCCTGTGCCTCACGCAGGTCCCGAGAAGTCCCCTGGACACCCTCCGGGGGCTCACTCACCTCTGGGCCGCCTTCCCGGCCTCTTCTTTCTCCCGACTCCTCACTCTTTAGAGGGCAGAGCTCTTAGGCACCGAGGAAAGGGAAGGCCTGGCACCTTCCAGGGCCAGTCCTCCGAGGCCTGGGTGGAAACAGATCAGAAATTCATTGTGACCAAGGTAGTAAGTATCCCCGCGGATTTTGCGACTGGCCGGAATCCAAAGGCTTCTGAACTACCCTCCATCCCCCTCCTCCCGGCCTCGGACTGAGCCACCTTCTCAGGTGCGAGGGGAGGCGGCGGGCTCCCCGCGGGGCGCGCGGGCACAGGGAGCGGTAGGCTCAGCGCTCCCTCTGGCCGCCTGGCTTCGACCCAGCGCAGCCGCCGGCCCCGCCTCGCCCGCCAGCGGGGCGCTCTCTGGACGAGGCCGGCCCCAGCCACCGGGGCGCGAGCGCCGGGCGCGCACGCGGAGGGAGGTCGGCTCCCGGCTCAGCCGAGTCCCCTCTGCCCGCGCCGGCGGCCCCGCACTTCGGGGAAGGAAAACCCGGGGACCCGGAGCCGCGCGCGCCGGGAGGCCGGTCCCCGCCCCGGCGGGGCTCACAGCCCCTCGGCGGTCAGGACACCCACCTGCCGAGCGGGAAGCCCCCAGAGCTCTCCGAGAGGCCGCGGCAGTCCGGCCCACCCTCCGCCGGGAGGCGCCGGGAACGACGCGGAGAGGCCGCGCTTACATGTTTGTGCCGCGCCGGCTTCACCTGCCCCGAGTTTGATTTCGGGGTGTGGCCTCAGGTAGGACGCGGCGAACGCAGAGCCCGGGAAAAGTCGCCGAGGCGCGCAGGGGCAGCGGCCAGGGGGCCTCTTCTCCCGAGGAGCGCCCTTCTGCTCAACCCTTTTCCTCTGGCCGCTCGGCTCCAGCGGCGGCCAGCCCTTTGCCTTCCGGTAGTGGCCCCGGCCGCTGGCCGCCGTGACCTATACGTGGCCCCTCGGACCCTGGGGGGCCGCGTAGAGGCCTGACCTGAACTGTCCAGCGAGCGCCTCTCTGTAATTAACTCCCTAATTTGCATTGAAGACGCACGCCCGGGAGGCGTGTGCCCACCCGCACACTGTGGAGAGCGCAGCTGGAGCCCTGAAACCTGCCACCTTGGCCTGTCCTGTCCATCGGGACAAGGTCCCACGACTGCCGTGGGGTAGCCCCCTTGTGTGGGCAGGAAAGCAGAAATTATAGAGATCCCAATGCCTTTGTCAGATCTTGCTCAGTTTTGAGAACCCTCTGGTCTCAGGATTGTAGGGGAGGTCTGGGGAAAGAAAGCTTCCGGGAGCCCTGGACCCCCACCCCACCCCCAGCCCCACCCCCGCCAAACAGGAGAAGATATGGTTCTAGAGCCAGTATCTCCTAGTTGTCCCCAGCAGTGCCCTGGCCGAGGGTTAGGATGGCTATCCCAAGAGGCTCACTCTGGGCTGCCCTTTGCCCTGCCCCTGGATTGAAGGATGGTTTGTCTTGTATTTATATGTGTGGGAGAGGGGCAGGGGCTATCTGTCTCTTCCCCAAACAAGGAAGTGAGAAGACTCCTGCTGTCCTTGGGTCCAGAGAGAGGGCTGTGTCCAACTGAGTATCCAGGGGATTCTAGCTTAGAAATTCAGGATATCTGGACCCCAGATGGCTGCCCCCAAAGCAGTGGCAGGCACTGGGGACAATGCAGGGATTTTCATCACTTTGAGCACCTCAGACTTTATCATTGAGGTCACTGTTGCCATGTACATTTTTGCTCACTGATTCTTTAGCCATTGTGCAATTTATGGATAAAAATTTGCATTTTAGGCTCAGTTGCTATGCAGTTTACTGTAGGCTCCCACTAAACAGAGTTGAGATGGCCAGTGGGAATTCATCCCCCCAAACAGGCCTGCACCCTGTCTGGCTGTATCACAAAGCCCCAGTGTCCGTCCTCATCCTCCCTGGGGAAGGCATGGTGGTGCCAGGTGGACAGGCTGGCTATGGGAAGCCGGTTGTGCTGGGTGGGAGGAGGAGGGAGAGGGGAAAATGGTAGTTAAGGATTTGAAACGAAGCAGGAACCAAAGCTAGAGTGAAATGCATTACACCATTGAACCTAAAATCAACACCCTAAATTATTTTTTTAATTGACACACATCAATTATTTTCTTTTAATTAAAATACCTTATATACCAAAACCACAGTTCCAAGCAGGACTTTTGAACTGTTAAGCTACACTGAAGTGTGAACATTATAGTATTATCAGAAATGAACTGGTATTTAATTTGATTGGATCCAGGCTTGGGTATCCCAGAAAGGCTACAAGCCAAGTCCCATCCTTACCCCATAGGGAGAAAGTCTAGGGAAACTTGGGGGGCCTCTCATCTTTGAGAGCTGCAGTGGGGTCTCCTGCAGAGACAGGACTCCTAAAGTAAGACTAACTGAGGAAGTCATGAATCCCCCATCTCTGGAGGTTTTCAAGAAGCAGATAACTATCTGCCAGATGTGCTAGAGTAAAGGTTCCCATAGTGAGTACCAGACTAGACTAGGGGGCCTCTTGGGCCCATCATAGCTCCACATTTCTGCACTTCCAGGCGGGGTTGGATGACCCTCTGCATATCTGGATGGCTGGGAGGCACAGAATGGATCCTGAGTGAGTAACTTCTGTGTGTGACTCTCCCCCCCTTCCCCATCTTCCTCTCATCCACTCCCAACTCAGCCCTGCCCAGGAGGAGGAGGCGGAACGACAGTGCCGGAAGCGGCGGGGACAGCTTCTTCTCCAGCATCTACAAGCCGCCTTCTGGCCTATTGCCAGGTTGCCACCCCAAGCACAGGGAGAGGGACCAGGCACACCCTCCTTTGAAGAGTCTTGACAGCTGGCATAGGCCTTCTGGTTGAGGGAGTTGTCCATGCACTGCCATTCCACAAATTGGGCAGGAGTGCTGGTCTGGGGCACTGAAAGCTGGCATTTCACCATGGGCTGTGGCTCTCAGAGCCCTACCAGCTCTGGGGCACTGGTCAACCAGCCTGGTCTGGGAGGGTGTCAGGGAGGGCATATGGGCAGGGCAGGCACTCCCTGGCTCTCAGCCTGTGGCTGTCGGGGCCTGTTGTAACATCTGAGCCGAGAGCCCGGGTTAGGGCCAAGGAGGAGAGATACAGATCGACTTGTGGTTTGGAAACACAAACACATTATCCTCTCCCGGCACCTTTCTGCTCCGTGACTCGAGAAGCTTCCTCGGGGTCCTTTCTCTGGATGGCTGCCCTTCTCTAATAATAGTAATAATAATGCGTACCGATTATTGGATGCTTCCGATGGGCCAGGCCCCATGCTAAGCTATTTACACATATCATCACTCAAGTCTTCACAACAGCCCTGAGACAGAAGGACTATACTGTTGTTATTCTCATTTTACAGATGAGGAAACAGATGAGGCCCAGACTGGTTAAGCAGCTGGCTCAGGGTCTTGTAGTTACTGAGTGGTGGAGCCAGAATTTCAGCCCAGTCCATTCTTATAACTCAGTACTGCTCAGAGTTCCCTGGTTGCAGAGACTGTCAGATATGATTGACCATGCAGGGTCAGGTCCATGGCAGCAGTTGGTGGGGGAGGCACTGGTAATTTGCCTCTTGGTGCCAGCCCTGACTACCATCCAGGAAGGGTAAGTCATGTGACACAGAGAAGTGTGTGGGGTAATCTCTCCTCCATTTCTGGTGAGGGGATGAGGAACCCCACATGGCCTTGGGTACAAGGGGCAGAGAGGGCCTCAGTTTCTGCCATCTCTTACTGAGTCATGAGCCAGCACTCTGCTTGAAATCCCTGCATCAAGCTTTCTGTCCTTCACAGACCCAGAATGTGCCAGGTACCCTCAGGCCACATGGGGAGGTGGGGCCTTGCACCTGCTTGCTACCTGGCTGGAGAAACCCCTTGGGGCTAGGCTCTAGGAGTGGCGCCCATTCACCCTGAGCCCCTAGTCTGAGGAGAGGAGGCATTCTTTGGAAAAGATCCCTTCCTCCCCTTCTCTTGCAGGCTGCCCATGCCTGTCCCTTCCTGCTCTTGGGGTGGCCTGGATCAGTGCCCCTCACCCTGACAGAACTATCCATCTCTCTCCTAATGGGCCTGGGAGGCAACCTCTGAGGGTCTGGGAGAATGAATTGAGAAAACTGAGGTTGCCAAACCCTTGGGGTCTTCAGGCAGGAGGGAGGTCGAATCTAGACACAGAGACCATGAGTTCCTACAGGATCGGAGCCCTTCTGCCTTTCTAGACTTCCAGCTTGTCTCAGCATTAGTTTCTTGATGTGTATACTGGGGGAGAGGGTTCCTTTCTTAGCGGGGATTCCCTGATGGCTCAGCGGGTAAAGAATATGCTTGCAATGCAGGAGACACAGGAGACATGGGTTCGATCCCTGGGTCGGGAAGATCCCCTGAAGTAGGAAATGGCCACCCACTCCAGTATTCTTGCCTGGAAAATGCCATGGACAGAGAAATCTGGAAGCTTACAGTCCACAGGGGAGCAAGGAGTCTGACATAGCTGAGCAACTGAGCATGCATACATGTGCCCTTCTTCCTTGGGAAGATGGTGGAATGATGAGGTCTAGAGCATTGGGGTACAGGGGTCCCAAAGGACCAGCACCCCCAAACAGGGTGAGAGTTCTTGGCTCTTGGCCCTCACAGCTGCTGAAGGGTCCAAGGAGAAAACACCCCTCCCACACATCATGTATGCACAAGCTGCCACTGGGAGCAATGGAGCCCAGTTTAGTGCACCACCAGGGCAGAATCCCAGGGTTCTTCCAGGAGACCTTGATACTAAATCGCTCCAAATCCCAGAGAGAGAACCCCAGCCCCCTCTGGCAGCACCATCTGGGCCCAGTTAGGTTTGGGGAAAGTCCACTGGACTCCCCTGCCTGGTCACTGTCACTCTGAACCTCAGCTGAAGGAAATGACCACACCTTGCCTTTTTCTCAAGCATGCATCTGTACTGCGCTTCCTTTGCCAACTAGAATACATAGGCCCGTCTTCTCTAAATGAAAATTGACACTGAGGCTGAGCTTGCCTGAGAATCCCAAAGGGACCTGGTGACCTGGACGAACCACCCAGATGCAGGTGCCACTGTCCACCCACCTCAAGGGGCTGGAGCAGGGGCAGGACAGACTGCAGCACCCTTCCTGGGTACATGGGGGCATGAGCTACATTGGGGAGGGTGGCACCAGAAAGAGCCACCTCTGTGCTAAGGACACTCATTTTAGAGACATGATGAATTCCTTTAATATCTTCTCACTATGATCACTTGGCAGCCCCTGCTCTTAATGGGCTCCAGAGTTCCACCCAAATGTCTGTTGTTGGCAGTTTAGCTCTCTAGCTGGCATTTTTGCTGGCAGAACTAACAGCTGGAAGCTTCCTGAATGGAAACCCTTCATTGTCATTTCCTCTCTCCCAGGAACCTCCAGCAGCTGCCCCCAGTCTAAGGTCTGGGCAGAGTTCTGATGGGCACCCATGTCCTGGAGCCCAGGGCCTCACTTTTAGGAAGGACAAGTGAGTTGGAGCAGCAGAAGGCTTGTGCCCCGAGTAGGTTTGAACTCCGACCAGAATCCAGGGAAGGAAAGAGTGAGGAAGCATGATGCTGGCTGCCTAAGCCACATCTGCAACCTTCTGGGGGACACCTTAGTGCTAAATGCACGAAGTTCACAGACTCTGGCCCATGTGGCCTCTTGCGAGCATTAACCATCTTGCTATAAAGCTGTGGCACTCCACCTTCTCCGTCCACCTTGGGTCAGTGTGAGAAGACTTGACTTGCCACTTGGCTGGGCTGGGCTATGCTTAGAGGGTGCTGGGATGGGGTGTGGGCACACAGCTACCGTCACATGTTCTCAGGGTGTTTCATTCTTTAGTCTGCGGACCACACCTCAACCATCCTGGGTGGGCCTGTGGGACATGAAGGGTCCTGGTGTGCACTGCCCTACCCGCCTCTCCTCCCAGCGGTTCTTGCTGAGAGGCAGCTCCACCTCCTGTCTGACCAGCCTCTCCTCTACAGGAGGCCTGCTTGCTTGTTAACTCCTGGCCTTGCATTCATGTCCCTGGGTCTGGCTCCATTCCTCCTCAGGGTCTGAGACCTCCACCTTTCCTGATCCCTGACATACCACCTCCCAGAAAAACCCATTATCATGGAATATAAAAGCCAGCTTGGGCCTGGTGTCAGGGAGACAAACGACAGATGACAGGACGCCTGCTCCTGGAATCTGACCTTTGATGGTGGACATTTAAATTCCTGCCTGGGGTCATGGCATATAACCAGGGAAAAGACCATCTGAGGCAGAGGATCTCCTGTGTGCCTCCTGGTCACAGAGTCAGCTCCAGAATCTCTTTCCTTCCTAGATGCTATCACCATTACCCTGTCCTTTGGCTCCAGACATTAACAGGCTTATGTTTAAAATAGAAAATGCTTCCTGGGACAAGTAGAGCTGAGTCTATCTATTTACAAATTAGCTGGATCTGTTTATCAGAGAGTGGCTTGGTCCCAGGAGGGGGTCAAGCCTATCTCCTTGTGGGGAGCTGGTGAAAGAGCACAGGCTGAGCTGCGGCTCCAGGCCAAGTGATAAGTAGGGGCTGGGGAAGGGCAGGGCCCAGCCCTGTTAGGGCAGGAAGCACAGAGGAGCAAGGGAACCGGTCCGGCCTCCTGCTGTGTCAGGCTGACTGCCTCTCCCAACCATTGTGTTATCTGGCAGCTCTCATCTGGCCCTGCTTGGGGGCGCCTTCACCAATGCTCCTAATGGGAATGGAGGGACCCCCAGACCCGAAACTGACTCTGCCGCCAGTCAGCTCTGTGATCTCAGGGCCCCGCTTTCCTTCTCTGCGTTCTGTTTGATGAGGGCTGCGTTACACGGCCTTGGGGCTTCCCTTTGGCTTGATACTCTACAGTGATCCATCCAGGGCGGCCGGCTCCTGTCTGGGGCAGCCCTTCCCTCCTCTGCGCTCCTCCCCACGGACCTGGGATTGTGCTCTGCATGCACAGCTGGTCCCTGTCTCCCTGCACCCTCTGTGCCTTCTTGCACAACTCCCTAGGGAACCTCATTCGAAGCTGAAAGAAAATGGAGGTTGGAGGCGCCAGGCCAGGACTGAACCAGAGAACTAGTCCTCCTGGTTTTAAGGTTTTAACCCTGCCACCGCAGCAGCACTCAGAGGTGGGGTGGCGGGCAGGCAGTGGGGGCCTTGAGCAAGGTGACTGGTTCCTTGCTATTTGCCCTGCGGTGGGTGAGCGGGCTGGGTTCCTGCTGCATGGGACTCAGAGACCAGAATTGGGAACCAGCAGACCTGAGCTTCCTGGTCAGGCTTCTCTGAGCACGCAGAGCCCCTCCCTGTCCCCAGTCCTGGGCAGCCTGAGTGTGCAGGAGAACACAGCCCTGCCTCCTCTCCATTAGCCAGAGGCCCGAGGCCCCCCAAGTCTTGGTGAACTTGGGAAAACCAGAGCCAAGCAGAAAGGTGTCAGCATCGCTGACCGAGCACTTCAAGGGTGAAAGGTCACCACAGAGAGCCCATGGGTGTACAAAAAGCCATCATTGTCCCTCTGTAAAGTCTCTGCCCTGCCTGGTGAGTCGTGATGAGGTTTTATAGAAAATGCTGGCCAGTGTGAGTGCCCCTTTGTTGGGGTGGGTATGGTGCCATGGAGTTGTAAGGGAACCTGTCCCCCACCACCTCCCTTCCTGTGCTAACTACCCCCAGGGTATGAAAATCCATCATGTTCAGCTTTCCTTTCCGCTGTCTGTTGAAGGGCTGTCAGCTCTCCAGGGCAAGGGTTCTGTCTTGCACACTCTTCAGCTCCCATCCCTCACCCCATGCTGCCACCGTAGTTTGGCTCCCTGCAGTCAGGCCATCGTTCCTCACTGCCTGAGAGCCAGTGAGCCAGCACAAGGTGCCAGTGGCGCCTATAACCCACACCTTGCCCAGAAAAGACAAGTCCTCTCCTTTATCCCACCCCTCACACCTCTCACCTTAGCCCCCCATGGGCCCTCGGACTGAGTTTGGAAAGGGCAGCTTCCAGGATCAGTGGGCCTGTTAATCCCAGACAGGAGGGCCAGCCTGCCTTGAGGAAGTCAGGGCTCTTCTGGCTTCCGAAGCTTCCATTTTCCATGATCTAGTCCAACCTGTCGGCTAGTTCTTCTTTTAGGGACAGGCTGCAGAGGGCCCATTATGAGGTTTGCTAGCACGCTTCCTACTGCCTGAGTCTCCTTCCCACTCGGGTGTCGGGGGGCATCCAGCAGGAAGGACTCTGCTTCCGGCCACAGGTCAGCTTCCCCCAAGTCCTTCTGGCCTTCTGAACCCAGAACAGAGTGCACAGAGGGCCTCTGGGGTCATCTGGGTGAGCAGTGCGGTCTCTCAGGGTCTCTGCCTCCTCCCTGTCCGGCCCTCCCACCCAGCCCAGCCAGCCACCACCCTGCTGGCCTGCTGTTTGTCTGGTGCTCCCCAGCTGCTGCCTCTCTGCCCCCAGCCAGACACTAGCTGTTGCTCAGCTCTGCATACATAGGGCACTGCCAGGTGTGGAGTGGCCTTTTCCCAGGCAGTGGGAATACCCCTCAACTGGTAATGCCACAGCTAGTAAAGACTCCCTTTTTCCTTGCCCTGGAGCCAGGTATGGGGGTTAAATGAGTGGGAGACATTTGTGTTCATCCTGACTCTGGTCCCTTGAGCTCCTCTGGGATAGGAGCATTCCTGGTCATTTTGGGGGATTATGCGCAGAGTGGGTTTGCCCTGGTTGGAGGCTGCTGACCTGCCTGCACCTCTCCCTGTGCCTACCATGTTCCAGATTTCTCAGCTCACCAAGAATGTCTGTCCTTGGGGGGCTGAAAGGCCCATGCAGCCCCCAGCTTCCTCCCTTGTAGCCATTGCAAGGTGCACAGAGCTTTCCACCCAAGTCAGGGGCTCCCAGGCCTGCTCCCGGGGCCAACGCCACTTCACAAGGCACCCCAGTCACCAGGGCTCCCAGGTTTGTCACTCCTGAGTTGCAAAGGGGACCCCTTGCTCAGCCCAAAGGCCTTATTCTTGACTAGGTGAGCTTCTGTGAGGCTGAGTCCCAGGCCCACTAGGCCTGGGGACCATGCAGTCCAGAGCTCATCCTCTACTTCAGAAATCTGGTTCCCTCCAAAATTACTTAAGGAGAGACCCCAAGCAGGACCCTCCGACCTTGGTGTGTGGTATCAGGGAAAAAGCAAACTATACCATGTGAGCCTTGCTTCTTGTGGGGCGGGGTCGGGGCAGGATGGGGCGGGGGACTAGTGCTTTATAAACTGGAGCTCAATGGGCCTGGTGTCCCTGAAGCCGACTAGGGCATTAACCCTGCAGGGGGTCTGGGGCCTGCTCTCATCCCAGCAGTCCCCTGAACTGGGCTGATGCCGAGTTTCAGAGTCAGAATCTGTGCCAAGTCAAGCTCAGCATGAGGGTGTGACTTGGATCCCAGGCCCCAGTGGATGCTCCATAAATATTTGTTGGATGAACACATGAGGGGAGTGTCCCAGAGGTGGTGGGGCCTCCCGGAGGGGCCTCCTGGTGGCAGTGCGCCGCCCAGCAGGAAGGGGAGGTGAAGGCAGAAGTAGCGGAAACAAGCATTTCTCTCTCTGGCTGGGGAGCCAGAGGCCAGCTTGGACAGGGTTGCTTCCAAATCCATCTGGGAAGGGGGGCAGATGGGGTGGGGTGTGGGTGTGGGGCTCCTGAGCCCAGAAACCCACAGCTGCCACTCCTGTCCCAGATGGTGGCAACCCAAACACCTTGGCACCCCCACCCTGCCCGGGGGGGCCCGAGCCGCAGGGACCTTACCTGAGCTGTCCTTGGGCAGCTGGGCCCTGAGCTCCCCACTGCAGGCCGCCGCTTGTCTCTAGCTCAGGAAGCGGCACTCCCTTCAGGCAAAAAAAAAAAGGAAAAGAAAAAGAAAACCTCAGTGCTTTTCTCACTCAGCTGCTTCTCCCGAAGGCTCCTGGTTGGTGTCGCCCTGCCTCTGTGGGCACAGCCTCCTCCCTCCCAGCGGCTCACTCACCGGTGTGCCTGTGAGGCTGCCAGCTGTGTGGCGGAGGTGGGGGCCCATGCCCCTCGGCCTGGCACATGCCAGAGCATGCCGCGTGGTGTCGAGGGCCTGAGGGGCTGGCCCTCTGGGTCCTGAGTATGGGCAACCGGAGCCCTGGGCAACATCTTCCCCAGGGATGTCCCCAAACAGGCTTGGTGGGAAACACACGTGGGTGCTGACTGGCACCGCTGGAGAGGGACTGAATTCCTGTAGGAAGCTGAGTGCCCAGGGCTGCCAGAAGAGGGGCCAGCCCAAGCGCTGTCCGGCACTCTGGGGAGTTGGTTTCCAACCTTGGACCACTCCCTACCCTGGCACCCTATGTGTCTCTGTCCCATGGACTCAGTGGGTCCTGGGCCCATCTGAGCTGGAACTGCGTCTCACCTGCTCAGGCCAGGTGCCTGGCATCCTTTTCAACAGCACCCGTCTTGGGCAGGCCCAGCATAGGTCAGGGTGAATGGATGCCGGATCCCCCACCCCCAGCTCTCACTGGTCCCCCTGTGGTCTGCTCTCACACACTTGCTCCTCTCTTTCTCTCTCTCTCTCTCTCACACACACACACACACACGTGGGGCCACACCCAGCAGAGCCACCTACCTTCCCCAGGCCAACCTAAGTCAATCCAGCCTCGATCTCCAAGTGCCACTCTGACCCTAGGAGCCACTCATTTATAGAAATATCTCACAGGAGGTGTGTTCAAAGCCAGGCAGGAGGACTCTGGTCGGCTGGACCAGACTCCCCTTCTCTCCCGACACCTCCAGAGGACAGGCCGCCTCATCACCTTATCTGCTATTGCACTTTGCCGACTGACGTCTCTCCCCGGGCACCTCGGTCCCCCACAGCATCTTCCATATCCTTAGGGGGTGGCGGCAGGCTTGTGGCAGGTCCCATCTTCCGTGGAGCCCCAGGTAGGGAGGGGAGAGCTGGAAGGGGCGGGACCCAGGTGCAGCTCCAAGTTTCCAGCTCCCAAAATAATCAGATGCAAAAGGGAAGGAAGAAATCTCCAGGCCAGCGGGTGACTCAGTGCCCGTGGGCCGGCTTAGTCACCTGGATGGCTGCTCCTGGCTCCCAGAACCTCAGGCTGGGAGGGATGCCCTGCTCCCTGCAGCCGGCAGCAGCAGGCTGTGAAAGGGAATGTGGCCACGGAGCCCCAGCTGGCCCAGGGCTCCCAGCAGGCAGGCTCCGGCTTCCTCCCCGGCCGCCTGTCCCTCCTCCACCGAGCACCCCGGCTCACTTTGGGATTTCTCCATTAAATCCTCAGGCAGCGACCTGCTCGTTTGGGGCGCCGAGCTGCTCCAACGTTGCTTGGCAATTTTGATATCGTCGGGGGTTGCCATGGGGAGGAGGGTGATGTCATTGACACAAAAAAACCCACTGAATTTACAAATCAGCTGGGGCTGGAGCTATTTATAAAAACACGTTTTTTCCTGCCTTCCTTTACTGAGGGGGAGGCGGGGGAAAGGGCTGCCTGTGCTCTCAGAACAAGCCTCCCCGGTTCTCCGCCCCCAGGGCTGCAAGACCTAGCTGCGGGGCCACAGCTGGCTGAGCCTCCCTTTTGGGGTCTCGGTTGGTTTTGCTGTGAAGAGTGAGAAAGCGGGAGGGTGCTGGGCAGCATGGGCATCAGCTTCAGGGCTTGGTAAGGACCCTTTGTTTCCCAGGCCCTGCTCTGAAGTATCGGCCTTTGCAGGTGGGTGCTTGAGCTCCCCTGGGGCCAGGGAGAGCTCAACCTTGCACAATGCCCTCCGGGTCCCCGAACCCACCCATCCCTTCACTTATCTTCTCCCAGTGCCCAAGCCCAGTCTCGGCCCCCTGCTCCTTTCTCCCAAACTCACCCACGGTCCTGTTGGAAAACCATACTATCCATGGTTTTGACCATCAACGTGGAAATGCTCACTCCAGAGCCCAAGTCACAGCTGCCAACGTGGGCACCACCTTCACCAGCCAGTTCCCATCCCAGTGCCCACTGCTGCTGACGGTTAGATGGAAACCCACCATTCCCCTCGATGCTTCCCCACCCCCGCCCTTTATATCCAAGGTGGCACTAGGCTGTTCATGTTAATTTTGAAAACTCCTTCATGAATTTTCTTCCATAAAGAAACAATGTGGTGTTTGGTTAAAAGCCCAGGTTCTGAGCTTTCCATCCCGAGTTCAGATCCCAGCTTTATCGTTCATCAGCTGAGTGACTTTCGGCATGTTATATAACCACCTGGACCTTGATTTCCTCATCTGTAAAATGGGGATGATTTCACCTGCCTACAGGGTTGTGGGAAATAAGTGAACAAAGCTCCTGGCACAGGAACTGCTCATCCTGAGAGCTCAGAAAACATGAACGTTCTCAACCTTCTGCTTCATGACTGTACTGTTTGGGGCTCACTCTTATCCACCCACCAAACGGCGGCAGGTTAATCTTCAAAACGACGACCCCAGTCACCTCCCATGTGAAGGTCTCAGGCGGCACACATAGACATTTTGATAGAGCTGTGCAGTATGGGACCACATGGCCTGCTTAGTCATAAAAACTCAATTAGGGTTTCTAATTACCAGTCATCTTGAGCAGAAAAGGGATTTTTTTTTGACAGTCATCAGGTAACTAGCTCCCAGCACTGATAAGAAATCTGGAGAATCAAGTCCGAACAGAAGCCAGGCAGTACAGAGGTCTCTAGGCCTCAGACTTGACTCTGCAGATTCCACGCCTCCCCCACCTGGATGGAAGGTGCTCCCACCACGTGCTCCACCTGGTGCGCCTCTGGTCTGGTAGAGCAGAGGGTAGCCTCGTCAAGGGTTCCCATTACTCACATGGGGTGGGAAAGAAGGTGCAGGTGCTACAGGAAACAGTGTGGGCATGAGTGCTCAGTTACTCAGCTGTGTCCAACTCTCTGCGACACCCATGGACTGTAGCCCACCAGGCTCCTCTGGGATTCTCCAGGAAAGAATACTGGAGTGGGTTGCCATTTCCTCCTCCAGGGAGTCTTCCTGACCCAGGGATCAAACCCACATCTCCTGTGGCTCCTGCATTGGCAGGTGGATTCTTTACCACTGAGCCACCTGGGAAGCCCCAAAGGAAAGGGTGCTGGAGGTCAGAAACTAGTCAAGGGTCACCATGGGTCTTGGCCACTTTCAGTCATCCTTCCAAATTCCTGAGAGTGGATAATCAGACATTGTTGATTCTGTTAGTCTGTCTTCAGGGACTTCAGGAAGCTGACGCCTGCACAGACTAGAACTCATTTATTCCTCTGTATAATGTTGCATGGATTCTTTTTTTTTTGACAGGGATTCTTGATTTGGTGTGAATTGCTGCCAACTGAGACCCCTTTCCTCACAGGTTGTAGACAAGGGGAAATCTGTCAGCCATTGGAGGAAACTCTTCAAAGGTTTGGCTGCCTCTTGTAGGGGGCAGCCAGGCAGATGCCTGCATTCTTGGGCCACTGCTTGGGTGCTCTGCACCCTTTGTTACCCCAGCGGATCACCTCTGCTGATCCCAGCAGGCTGAGCTCTCAGGGGCAGGAACCCCAGCATGGTGCCCGGCACACAGTAGATGCTCATGCATACTTGGTTGAGTGAACAAAAGTGTGAGGAGGTTCTGTGCTCTGCCCCCCGCCCCCGCCCCGTATACTTGAACACAGTGAGTCATGGAGTTGCAGGGGACTCTAAAATCATCAGCCCCGCCCTGCCTTCCGCAGGTGAGGAAACTGCAGCCCCCAGAGATGAAGTGACTCAGCAAAGCCATACAGGAAATTAGAGGCAGAGCCAGGACTGGAACTCAGCCTTCCTCCTCACAGGCCGGTGATGCTCCCTTTGCTGCCCACGCAGGCCCGTTCTTCTGAAGCCCCAAGAGTGAGGTATCTGTTGTTTAGTCCAAAGCAACAGTGGTGCTGTCACCGTGGGTTTTTCTGCCTTTTACTCTTGGCTCCCAGGGAGTGGAAGCGTGTGAATTGGCCTAGATGGTGTCGTTACAATTAATACAGTCTTTCACTTTTCTCCACTTTACTGTTGAAAATGGTGATATTCTTAAAGCCTCAAAAGCAGCTTGTCTGGTTGGCACCATTTTGGTGGTCAGGTTCCACTGGATTGAAAGCTTACACCGAAATATCCCACCGAATGGCTTTAAACAAATCATCTGGGGATTGGTTTGGAAAGACCCTGTAATAGTGAAGTCCTCACATTTTCATAGACGAATGCTTCCCAGGCTTTCCTTAAGAATAACAAGTTTCAGAAACAAAGTCTAGGGTTCTAACGTGTGGGAAAAATGCCCTTTTACTGCCAGCTTTTTCTAGATCTTTAGCTTCTTTCCTACACTTCCCGCCTCCTTTGTGCTGTGTGTGTAGAGGGTGCTTCACGTAGGCCTTTCTGACGGCTGTGCGGGCCTGTCTCCACCTGCCTACACTCGTCAGCACCTCTTGCCAAAGGGCTAGGAAGAGAGGAACAGATCTGCCTGCCCCCACTGCCGTCCCAAGCCGGGGCAGGCTCCGGAAAGGAAGGGCTGGGACTAACGAGCAGCTGTCGTCATTGGACGTCTGTGTCCTCCATTCCAGGGCAGGTGTTACCTCAGAGGTGGCCCTCAGCCCACAGCCTCCAGGTCAGAGGCAGGGGCCCCACCTTCAAGAGATTTTCCCAAATGGCTTCCCACAGGGCAAGTGGGGTTCCCATAGCAGATGCCTTCAGAGCCCCCACCCACCCTCCAAGGTGCTGGTAGCAAAAGGGAGAATGACCAGCCAAGTCCTGGGGGTCCTGGGTGGAAAGGAGCCTAAAAGGCCTTGTCATATAAGGGTGCTTGGGTCCCTTCTGTGCCTCTCCTCCCGCTCTGCCCATTTCCCTCCTGTGGGGGTGGGGTGGGTTGAGGAGCCCAGGGTGACGGGCACGCCCTGGTGGTGGAGCAAGGTGTATGGAGAATGCCTGGTGGGGGGCTGCGAGTGTGACTGGTGGGACTCTCCACCATGTTCCTGGAGTGCCTGCTGGGCTGCTGTTAGGGACTTTCTCTAGGAATGCTTCTTCAACAAAAGCAAATTGGAAAAACTCAATTTGACTCCAAAAGGAATTAACTATCCAGAGAAGGCAATGGTACCCCACTCCAGTACTCTTGCCTGGAAAATCCCATGGATGGAGGAGCCTGGTGGGCTGCTGTCCATGGGGTCACTAAGAGTCGGACATGACTTCACTTTCACTTTTCACTTTCATGCACTGGAGAAGGAAATGACAACCCACTCCAGTGTTCTTGCCTGGAGAATCCCAGGGATGGGGGAGCCTGGTGGGCTGCCGTCTGTGGAGTTGCACAGAGTCGGACACGACTGAAGCGACTTAGCAGCAGCAGGAATTACTATCGCTGCTGGCCATTGGCCTTGCTGCCTGGCCACTGACCTTCTGGCCTTGACAGAAGGCCCTGCCCCGGCCCTCTGACTCGAATTAAAGAGGGTATGATGAGGCCTTCCAGAAGCCCAGTTTGGGCTGCAGAACCTGCCTGGACACCAATGGGCAGGGCAGGCGGGGAGGAGGCTGAGGGGCCACAGCGCAGACTGAGGGAAACAGGTATCATTCCCTGAGAAGCTGGTGTAACAGCTCTTATGCTAGGAACCTGGTGGCTACAGTCCGTGGGGTCACAGAGAGTCAGACATGACTGAGTGACTGAGCACACATGCCTCTACCACCGCCCCACCCCTCCCAGCCCCTCTGCTTGTGGGGAAAGCAAGAAGAAAGGGTGACAGAATCGTGGCCAGTCAGGAGACAGACCCAGAGCAGACTGCAGTGTTAGCAGATGGCCTGGAGAAGCAGAAGGCGGACATCACTGTGTATGGCCTTCCCTTCTGGCCCCGCCTGGCACTGTGCTAGTGGGGACACAAGGGAGGATTCAGAGCGAGTCTGGTGAGGGTGCCTGATCTTGACCTTCAGGAGAGGTTTTTTCTCAGGAGTAACAGGATTTTTCAAGTAAGTGAATAGGGAATTAAACTCTTTTTCCAGAATCGTTTGTGAAAATTCCTGGTTTCATGAGATGGAGGTGGCCACAGAAGAAAACACGTTAATCAAGTATATACCACGTTCCAGGATAGGAAGGCTCAGCTCTCCCTGCTTGTTAGATCACTGAATTCTTAAAACACCAAGGGGGAGGTATTATCCCAATTCATGAAGACGAGGAGTCTGCAGCTCAGAGTGTTTCAATAACTTTCCCTGAATCAGCTAGGAGGTGGCAAAGCCAGGGTCGGCGCGCAAGCCCTAGCTCCTGCTGTAATGCCCTGTGCCAAGGAAGGAAGCTTTGGCGTGACTGTTTCCGGGGGACACTGCACCCTTCGCCTGAAGGGAGCCACTCAGTCAAGATCTGGCCACAGCCTGCTCTGACTGGGCTGAGTGCTGCCTCTGGCTGACTTTCACTGCTATGTGACAAGGACACAGACTTTAACTTAGAATTCAGGAGGGGGTCAGCCCCCAGTTGCCAGTTTAGTGGCTGGCAGCAGGTCCAGCAGTGGCATTTCCCAGAAATGAGACTTCCTGGGAGCAGCCTCAATGGGAGGGGCTGGATCCCCTCTGTCAGAGCAGGGGAAAGGAGGGGCTAGAGGAAACTTCACTCAAAACACAGCTAAAAAGAAAAGCCTTGGTGACGTGGGCACCCCTTCGGTGAGTAAGACTGGTCTCCGGAGGCTTTAGGGGATTAACCCTGAGGCGTTAATGGTAACATGGGGGCTGGCTCAGAAACTGGTCAAAGTTGCAAACTGCAGAGTCCCAAATGCACAGGCCTCTGCCATTCCAGGCCCATTGCCCCAGGAGAGCCTTCCAGACACACCTGAGCTTCTGCTCAATGAGCAAGGGCTAGGGATAAGCCTGGCAGCACAGGAGAAAGCACAGCAGCAGAAGCACATACATGGAGGGTTCCCACTGCATCAATGACTGGCCAAAACACTCATTTTCTTGAGCACACATTAGAGACTATGCACAGTGCTAAGCCCTTGCCACACATTAACTCATTAAATCCTCCCAACAATCCAATTAATGAGTCCATTCAATAAATAGCTATTGAGTACTTGCTAGGTACTAAGCTCTGTGCTAGGCGCTAGGGATAACTTTGTGGACAAGTCCCTGTCCTCATGAAATTTACAATCTAGGTGGGAACTAGATTTTAGTTTTCATTTTAGAGGTGATGAATCTGAGGCCTCCTGAAGTTCTTGCTCAGGTCACTAAGTGACAGGGCAGGGGTTTGAACCCAGGCAACGTTGCAGAGTCCAGGGTGGTGTTTTCCTACCAAATTCTGCCTTTTTCCCTTCCCAACACCACCCATGCGCAAGACACTACCAGTCGCCTCTCTCAGTCTGTCTCATACCCTCCTCTGACTTGCTGGAAGAAGCCCAGCTTGTTTGCATGTACCCTCTCCCCTTCCTGTGTGCTCAGGGGAGGGCTCCTCCCTGGCACCAGCCCTGGGGGTAATCTCAATTAGTCTGAACCAATCTTGGTAATTCCCTTCTTTTTGCCAGGGACTGGTTTAGACCCTAGGCATGTGACAATCGAGACAGGAGTACAAGTTTGCCGAAGACTTTTTGGGAAGAATTTCCTTGCACTGCTCCAAGCTGTTTGGCTTGCTGTGGGAGCCAACTGGGTTCCAGAAGGGGACCAGCCTGAGGACAAAAGCCAACACGCTGAGAGTGGAGAAACAGGGAGAAGCGGGGTCTTCTGTGAATTGCTGGGCTTCAGGCTGTTATGTGAGATAAGAGATATTCTTACCCCTTATGCTAGTTCAGATTTTCTGATTTTTGCAGCTGAAAACTACCTGATACAAGCTCCAATCCCTGCCATGCCCTGATGATCCCCAGGACACCGTAACCCATGCTGGCCCTCACTTCTTCAAAGTGTCCTAACACATCTACTCAACTCCTTAGCTCTTGGTCAAGCCTTAACTTGAGATGTCCTTTGACGTATTCTCTATATTGTCTTAGCCTTTAACCTATAATATCCTGTTCCACTAACTAAATTATAAACTCTCTGAAGGGAGAGAGCATGCCTCATATTTCTTTATATCCTTCATGGTGCCTGACATTAAAAGTGGATCCCCAGTAGAGTTTATATTTATCGGCTAATCATTTTTGCCACATTCCAAGAGATTATTTGCTGTCCTGAAGGGGGTAAATGAACATGTTCCAACAAAGAGTACAACAGGAATCAAAAGGTTGCAGCCTGAGCGAATAGGAATGTCAGGTATCTCCACTGTGCTGTAGATTCCACGATGGGTTACACTGGCTCTGGCTGCCTCCTGTACCCAGCTCTGGGCTGACTGCTGGGCAGAGATGAATCCACTGCTTGCCAGGAACCATGTAACATTCAAGTTTAGCAACCATATTGTGTTAATTCTCACAACAGCCCTTAGCACTAGTTTATAGATGGCAGATTGACCCACCCTGATCAAGCAGCCAGTGTGGAGCAGACCTGGGGTTGCAGCCCAGGTTTTCCATTCATGAATCAAACTCATAGGACTTCGTGCATTCTATCTTTCCTTTTTCCTATCAAGCAAGTGGTCACTTTTCATCCACTGGCTCAGGGGAAGGATGCAGCAGAAGGTAATATAGAAATGGTTCTGAAAGCCTAAGCTCTAGCAGCAAGAGTCTCAGGAAGAGACTAAATACCTTGGCCTTACATTGGGTGCGTAGGCCCTGTGCCTAAGCCAGAAGGGGTTTTCCCTGGTGAAGGAGAGAAGAGAGGGCAGAAGAGTGACATACATCTACAGATGGCTAGAGGAGAGGGAATCTGCATCCTGCTTCCCACCAATGTGGGCAGTAAGACCCTGCCTGATATGTATCATCAGGGCAAACAGGACCCGAGGCAACATTTAAGATTCCTGTGCTCTGAACATGGCCAAGGAGCAGCAGAGATCTGCAAGCCAGGACTGAAACAGCCCTGTGGGGTAAAGATGAGACTAGATGCACCTTCCTGATAGCTTAGAACTTGGCTGATCTTGAGACTGTTTTAAGTACAATTATTTGGTTTCCTGAAGGTCACTCCCAACAGAAATAACTATTTCTCCTTTAGAATACAGAACATCATGTTTCTTTCAACTGCCTTTATTATATTACAGATTTAGCTGTACTCTGTACAGTAAATTATAGTAAGGCCCTAATCTAGCTGAGGTTCCAATTTACTCAAGAAGTTTCCGGAGGACTTTAGACCACATTAGCACTAAACCAATACAAAAACCAATAGAAAACCAACACAAAACCCAATACAATACACATTAGAACTAAACCAATACAAAAAAAAACCAAGTATCTCTACTAAAAGCTTTATTTAGTTCTAAATACTCCGTAAAGTAGGCACTCAGGTTATCTTCACTTTACAGAGGACAGCACTAGCTCAGAGAGGATAAGTAACTCATTCATCGCCACACAGCCAGGGTTTAAACCCAGGCATTCTGGCCATAGAGGCACCATAGGCAGGGGGCCACCTCAATATTGAGGAGATTCTAGTAGGCCTTACGCCTGTGAAGCTGACCCCTTATAATGTGAGCACACATATAAGCTGTAACTCTGCTATAAAAAGACACATGTGCATGCACCTATCCAAGCAACTAATGGCATAATGCAGCCAGGAGCTGTGGGGCTACCCCAGTGGCCCACACCACTTGTCCACATGCTAGGGAGGGTACTGGATGTGCCTGCTTGGGTGAGTTCTGAGTGAGTGGCTTCCCTATCTGTTCAGTGACAGGGTAGGTGATCTGGAAGGTCTCTCCTAGCAATGCCAGTTAATTTCTGCCTGCCTGATTCCTTCAATTCTCTGGGACTCCTTGCCTTGCTGTGCCACACACTCACTCACCTTTAGCTGTCTCACTTCCTGGAATGAGCCAGTCTCACTGAAGCTTCATGTGTCATCCTTTTCCGTATTTTTATCACTTCATTCTAGAGTTACCAGGTTTTTTTCAATTCTGTTTTAAAAATGCAAAGGCAAATGTATATTCATCTTTCTGTTCACAGATTTTAATGGGTATTTGTTTTTATGAAATGCCATCCTCACTTAGCTAATTGTAGGAATGAAGCAATTAAATGTATCACAGGACCAGGCCGGCAAGATTAAAGAAACATACACAAAGTGATACGCTAGAAATGAAAGTGAGATGATTCCAGACACATCTGCAGCCTAGGAGAGATTTTTCCTCCTCACCAAGACTCTGATATAACTAGTTTTTGAACTTGTGGCCACATTTTTTCACATTTTAATTCACTTTTTTAAAAAAAAACTCACTACATATTTAATTCACTCCTAATTTCTAGGACTATATAAAATTAATAGACAGTCCTTTGCTCACAAGGGGTTTGAGAACTAGCAGTGTGATTAGGCAACCACTACTAATGGCAAGCCACTCCAGTACTCTTGCCTAGAAAATCCCATGGATGGAGGAGCCTGGTAGGCTGCAGTCCGTGGGGTCGCTAAGGGTCGGACACGACTGAGCGACTTCACTTTCACTTTTCACTTTCACACATTGGAGAAGGAAATGGCAACCCACTCCAGTGTTCTTGCCTGGAGAGTCCCAGGGATGGGGGAGCCTGGTGGGCTTCCGTCTATGGGGTCACACAGAGTCGGACACGACTGAAGTGACTTAGCAGCAGCAACTTCCCATGGAGAAGTCAATGTGAATTAGGGGACAACACTGCTAGGGAGCTGAGACTTTGCTGTAGGAACCTCTAAAGAGCAAGACTATTGGAAGTAGTATGCTTTGATGGAAAAAAGTATGTTTACAGACATTTAGCCTGAGTTTATTAGTTTGTTCTTAATCATACTATGTCAGTTTGTGGAAACTCAATGAGCTTTTATACGAAACCTATAAAATGTTTTTGTTTTGAAACAAGTCAAATTTTGTCATTCAAACCCCAGTTCAGACATAGGAAGTTGTAACAGTAGGAAGATGAGAATTTTAGAAAGAGTATTTTGAATAGAAACATTATAAAATATTTGAACATGTATGGATTTTTAACATACCAAAGATGGAAGTTTAGATATATTATTTTCAGTAATGTAAAATTGCTTTTACTCTCTCATTTTAATTCCAAATTAATCTTGTTTTTATATTTGGATGATAAAGTCTCCTAAATTTCCTGCTTAAAAAGCAGAAACCCAACATTTATTAGGGCTTTTGTTTTTTTAATGTGGAGAAGGGAAAAGATGACAAAACCATAGACCATAATTTCTTAGCCTAGATTATTCCACAGACATAAAAGAAGTGATCAGAATGTTCAAAGTGCTCACAAATGCACAATTGAAAAGTAAAAGCCTTTATTCATTCCTCTTGCTGCCTCTCTCCTCAAAGACAACCACTTTTTCCCCCTCAGTTTTTTTTTTAAACATAAGCTGAAATGTGTGGAATTCTACTTTCAAAGTGTAACTCAGATTCTGCCATCTCTACAGGCTCATGCCAAATTGGAAGACCTGGGCTTCAGCACCAATGCCCAAGTGTCACTGGCATCTACAGAAATAGTCTGATTTTACCTCTGCATTAGTTTCAGGCTCCTCTTCTCCCAGGGTTGGTTGCACTGATTACCCCTGTGGGATTCATGAGACTTTGAGGCAGGAAGGACAACTATTACAAACAGTGCTTTATCTTTGAGCATCTGTGCCAATGCTTCTTTAAGATAAAATCTTAGGAAAAATTTCTCAGATTTAAATATTGCCAAATCATCTCCTAGTAGTTAACAATCTACACTCCCACTAATAACATCTGAGTGCTATTCCCACTCACCCTCACAATGTTCAACCATTTACTGTATGAATGATGAATATTTCACTTTTATTTTGCATTTTATTTAATTAGGAATGAGAGTGAACAACTCACATGTTGGCCATTGAAATGTTTTTAGTGAATTGTTCATGCCCTTTGTCTATTTCTACTGGTTTTCATTTTTTTAAGAGTTCTTTGTACCTTAGGTATAAAATAGTGCTTTGACTGTGCTCTAGGCACTGGGGTTAAAACAAAGTAAATCCCTGCCCTTAAGGAGCTTAAATTCTAGTAGTGGGATACAGGGGGAAAGGATAAAAAATATTTCTATATATGCTATGGAAAAAATAAAGCAGGATAAAGAACAACAGAGAGTAACAGAACAGCAGTGTGTGTAAGGGTAGGCATGGTATTTTGTACAGAATAGCCAGGGAAGGCCTCTGATAAGGTGGCGATCTGAGAAGACACCTGAAGGGGAGTAGGGGAGTAATACATGTGAAGTTATGCGAAAGAATATTCCAGGCAGAAGAAATGGAAAGCTAAAAGTTCATAAAGAAGGAAACTAGTTGGCATGTTTAAGGAAGAGAAAGGAGGTGGGCATGCTACAGTGCAGTGAGGAAGGAAAAGGAATCAGGCAAGAGGTGAGGGAATAGCCAGGTTAGACCTGGTAGGGTGTTTCAGGCTGTGAGAAGTCTTCCCATTTTGAGCTGTGTGAGACTGGAAGCCACTGGAGGGTTCTGCTTTGACTGGAGGTGGGTGGGGGAAGCGGAGACTAGTTATAAGACCTTGCAATAATGCAAGTGAAAAATGATGCAAACATGTGGCAAGTGATTATTCCTAGTTTGAGCTTAGAGTTTCTTTTTTTGGCGAGGGGAGACAGTGACTATGTTAGGTTTTGTTTTTTATCTATTATAGTAATAAATAGCAATCTTCTTGGTTTATTCTTGGTTTTACATCACGGACAAAAAATTACAAAGTCATCTAGTATATTTTCAGCTTTTTACATTAACATTTTTGATTTTTTTTTTTGTAGGTAGCTATGAAACAGGAAAGACTACTGCATATAGCAGTGCAATTCATTCATTGCACAAGGGTACCAGGTTGAGAGGTTAAGTGGGGACTGAAATCCAGTCAAGCTACGGTGCATAGGAAGGTACTGAATCCACTAGGAGGAGCCTTTTTCTAATGTGCACAAAGGTGCTGTGTGAGTTAGGGATTTCCAGGTGACTCAGTGGCAAAGAATCCACCTGCCGAGAACATCTGGGTTCCATCCCCGGGTCATGAAGATTTCCGGGAGGAGGAAATGGCAACCCACTCTGGTATTCTTATTTAGGAAATACCAGGGACAGAGAAACCTGGCGGGCTACAGTCCATGGGGTCACAAAGAGTAGGACACAACTGAGCTCGCATGCACGCTGTATGAACTAGTGCTGATACTGGTTCATCCTCTAATTAAGTTCAAACTCTAATCCATGCTTCAATACCAGTTACTGAACTGCCACCTTTATCCTATTAAATATTTGTAGCTTCTTATGTCTTTGGTGGAACCAAGAACCTCCTTAAAATTGAAGTTTGCCATAATAAATATATTTTTAATGCATTTTCCTCACTAGGGAAGTCTTAATTTTAGGAACCAGATTGGAAGCAAATTTGGTGTAAGAGTTGGTGAGGCTGGAGGAAGAATTCCTCTTTTTCCAAAGCAATAGAAAAGAAGCATTTCTTTGCTTAAAGATTTTAACCTAAATACAAGAGTCATTTCAAAGAGCTTTCTGCTAACCCTCTGAAAGGCTTTCTTATCTATCTTGAGATAACAGCCCAACTAGCAGTCTAAAGTCCTAATGCTATAGGAGCTCTTTTTACTTCCAGATTCAGGTCTGGCAGCAGAGCACTGTGATTGGGTGGAAGCTTTCTTGTACAACTGTCACAGGGGGTGAAGACTCTAACAGTGGGAGAAGATTAGTGGATGTACACTGTGAATGGTGAGGCACTATATTTCCATGGTTTCTCTTCAAACAAAAGTGAAAATCCTCTTTTCAACTGTGTTCTTTTCCTCAGGTCCATCGTTACACTATCACTGCCTTAGTGAGACAAGAAATAACCATTTGAAGGAAGCCAAATAGAGGCTTCCTTCTCCCAAGACAGACAACATAAACTATAAGGAAGAGGCAAATGCGCCCACTTTATAGTTTTAAGCTCAGGCTAAGAGAAAATGAAGACATCATAGGTCCTAACCGATCAGGTACTATTTTCTTCCCTCTACAAAGAAAGGATTAGAAGGGAAGGGGAATGCAGGAAGAGGCGGCAAAACAGTTCCAAGTTCCCTAATAAATTAACTTCCTCAGATTTTCCTCCCTCTCCTCAGAGCAGACTTTCAGAAATAAAGCTTTATCCATAAAGCAGTGGTTTGTCAGTCATACTGTCAAGGCTGCTGAAAAATTCACTAGATGGAAGCTAAGCCTGTGTTAAGAAAGAATCTAAATTTACCATCCAGCCTCAGAGTAATGACTTTACATGTCAAAGCGGTGGATTGAGAAATGAGAGAACAGCAGAGGGATAGATGGGTTCAGTTACATAAAAGATACAGTATATAATTTTATATCTTTAGTTGTACAAGAAACAAACATGAAAATGTATCAAAAGTCATATTTTGGTTAAGAGCAAAAATTTCTAAGTTGATTATCCTTCAGATGCAAGTCATGTTTCAGTGCTTCAAGTATATATGCTTAAATATTTTTAGTTAAGATATACTTAGAATCTTCTGCTTTCCAGCAATTTTAGAGCAGTAACAGTGACAACTAGAGTTAAAAAAAAAATCAGGCACCAACATAAGAGGCACAATTGATAATTTTGATATTTAGATATGAAATAGTTTTCACTGCCCTTTTCTACTGATTTTCTTCCCTATCTCCAAACCTGATGTAATTCAAGCTTCTGTTTAGTGGTCTAATACTTCATCTAGACCTATGTACTCCCAAATGATTCCATGTGTCAAAGTCATCTTTTTATTCTAACATTCTGCCTCTTCAAATTTTTCAAATGAAAAACCTTCTTCTAATCCTTCATTAACCTTGCCCCTAACAAGTCATTTTGCATGTAACAGAATGATGATCATTCCATTTCTGAAAGGTTGCTAAAGTCCATTCAAACCTTTTCTTCCCTAACTCACACAGCCCTTATCAAGAGGCCCAGCAGCAGTAGCACCACTAGATTATATAAGTACAACCAAGGGGCGTAATGGATAAAAAAATGAAAACATTAAGATATAATAAAAACAACTTTACCACTTGAAACTTAAGAAAATTTGGCCTTGTATAAACCATTTTATCTACTTTTCAACCTAGACCATTTAGTGGAAAGTCAGGAACACCTACAGGAATGGTTGGCTATTCTGTATTATTATGATCCTATAATAACAGTTGCAAGTCTAGAATACACAAATTTCCATGGTAAAGTAGCTCCTGTCTGCAAAATAAATCTGCTATTTATCTTAGTTGGCAAAAAGTAGATGATGTTAGAAGCACAAATTTAACAAATACTATTTTATTATTTACAAAATACATAGTGATCATAAGAATACATATAACAAATTACAAATGGGAAAAGTACAGGGAAAAGTTGAGGCAAATGTGTTAAATGACAGCAAGGTACCCATTAATATTGAATCCATTTAGAATAAAACTGTTCTTTGTTAAACTTAGTCAAGGCCAAGAGTAGGTACATTGTTGAGCAGAAAAATGCCAGTTACCTAGAAATATACTTCTACCAAAAAGTAGAAAAGTATTAGCAGTGTACCTAAATTAAATCACAACATATACAGATCCAGTGTTCCACAGTACAACCATTGGTTTTAGGCAGGAATCTGTGAGAGGCTTGACTGCCTATCTTGCTCGAAGAGGAAAGCCCCAGGACTGATTAACTTCCCCACTTTCCAAAAAGCTTTGTTCAGGTGACTTTGGAATGTGGTGTCAAACACCCCATTCATTTCTGCTGCAAGTTCCCCCAGAACAGACACTGTGGACTCATCACTGGCATTCAGAATCCGCAAAAAGAATTTATTCCACAATTCACCATCTTTTAGCCTAAAAATATATAAAACCGTTTTCATCAAGATTAGGCATACAGGAGTTTGAATTCTTTCTGTGCTTAACTCAGTGGTACATTTATGCACCAACATGGTTTAAGGTAATACCTAACTCTAGGGTTAGAGATCACTCAAGTAGTGTCCTTTGAAAGCTCAAGGTGAAACTACCGAAAAAAAAAAAAGACTACCACAGTGGGAAAAGTTATAATACAATGAATGCACCTAAAGGGAAAGAAAATCTTTCATTTGAATCTATAAATTTCCTCCATGTACTGAGATGCAGCACTTCTCTTCTACAACTAGAAGAACAACAAAATTTGTCTCCTCTCCTCTAACTTTCCTAACGTCTAGGTCATTAGAAAAACGACAGCTTCCTCTTTCCCCTTGCCCAGTAGTTTATTATCTTTAAACCTTCTCAGAATCTTAAGCTTGACTGAAGTAATTACTGCTGAAGTCTACGATGTCTGTATTAAATTTTTTTTTAATCAGATAAGTTTCTATTATTGTATAAGGCAAGGTTGTTAGAAAATCCTACCTGCCCCTACCTGCTTCCACTTGTGTAAGACTCATTTAGGACCATAACCAACTGGAGATACCTAACTCTATCCTATATTATGCCTTAATTATATTTCAAACCCATTTTGAAAGTATATGTTAGAGACAAATAAGACTGGCCAAATTTTGAGTAAAGAAAAACAACAATTCAATTGTTGGGAGGGGAAAATGGAAGTAAAGTGGTGTTAAGGTATCAATACTGATTTTTCTTTTAACTAAAGGGTCTATTAGTGGTGATAGATTGTTATACTTATTCTGGGAAGTTAACAGCTATGATTAGGTAAGATAGAACATGGGATATTTAGTAAGTATTACGAGCAGGCTTGAGGGAATATTAAGGTTCTGAGACCAAGCAACCCTTATTAAGAGAGTATTTACTTCCTCACCAAGGAGATTCAATTCTCTGCTTTGGTTTTATCCATTCATTAAATAAATAATAGCCTAAAATTAGTATGCAATTTAGAAATTTAACTCTCTTCAAGAAATGCTTATTACCTTTTCATAAAAGCAATTAAAAAGGGGTATAAGACTAACACCAATTGGTTAGATGATTATTCTCACAAAATGTTTCTATTAAGACTTCTAAACTGAGAGACTTCCATACTCCTCTAGTCAACCTATATGTCATATTTATATATCTAGGTTCAAAATAATGTCCTGAAGCTGAATAGTTTGATTCCCTTTTTATTAATAATTCTTTTGTCCTGCACAAGGTACTCCACTGAAGATCTAATGAAAACTGGTTAAAATTAATGAAATCATGGCATTTGGATTAAGAAACCAAGCTGTCAAAGCAGAGAGCATTGTAGATAAAGAGAAGATCATTTGGACAGGCAAAGACCCTGAAATCACCAATACTTACTCAGAAATATTTTGGCTAAGTTTCCAGAGGGACCCATCCCAGAAGACCTGTAGGTGCTCCTTGAACAATAATAAATGTGCTAAATCTGCTATACCAAACAGATCTACCTGAAATCACAAAAAGCACTATCAGCTAAAATCATTCTTTGCTACTATGATGCCAATTTATTTATATAGGAAGTTGACAAGCATTACAGTGCTTAGCTAAGTTTATTTTATGACATTATTTTAGTAGACTGTTCTTATCCTTACGGTAAAGGGAGAAACTCCCCAAAGAAGTGAGCAGCAGAGCCAAATCTAGGAATTACCCTTAAGAACAAAAGATGACAAAAATATCTGGACTGTCAAATTCAAATTTTATACCTACTAAATATGTATGGACTCCAGCTGTGATCTAAATGTGTTGCACATGACTAGTTCAGGGTTATGCTATATATTCAATCAGCAAATGCCATATATCCAGAGCTGAGTCAGAAGGGATTTTTGCATATAATGCCACCATATAAAACACTTTACATTTGTCCTAATGTTCTTTTTATATACATTATTTCATTAATTCCTCACAAGAATTCTAATGTACATACAGCAAACTATTATCTTTATTTTACAGAGAGGATCACAGAAAATGATTTACAAAATACAACACAGATAAGTGGTAGAAATGGCCCTGACACTTAGGTTACTGAATTAGTCATGTGTCTGCACGTGTATGTGTATATTCTTCAGTGTTGTGACAGAAAAATGGTACATTTTTCTTGACTTGGTGATATATGAAAACTAGGTCATCTGTTTCAGGAGAGATAGTATCAGTAAACATTAGCTTTCATGGCTTATTTAGGTAAGAAAGAGATTAAGAAACCCTCTCCATATTTGCTCTGGCTTATTTTACACTTACCTGGTAGGGAGAAGAACAGTTAGCCAGGATCTTTTGTCCTTCCAGGGTCTGTACGGTCCGAAAGCCACTGAGGTTAAAAACGTCTAGCTGTGACCTAAGGTCAACACTGTAGGAAAAGTCCACTATCTTCAAAGCTTGATTGTTCTTATTAAAATCATAGGGATCGTGGATTCTAAGCCCAGATTTAAGAGAAGGAGATTAAAAAAACAGGCCATGAAAGAAGCTGCATAGCTGGTCTTTAAAAAAAAAAAAAAGGAGAGAAATAAAGGAGGTACTGCAGGTGTGCTTTAGCTATGCCAATAGCTCCCTCAAGTGGTTAGTTATGAAAATTCACCTATCCACCCAACTGGGCAATGTCAAGAGTAGTTTACTGGCATAAGCTATAGAAGCCAAAGTGCATGGTCACAACAGAACATTTATCAAGTTTCCATATTATATAAACTAAGTACTAGAAGCAGAATGCAGGCCTTGGCCTTGTACTGTAGACATTAACATATATAATAGCAATAATTCATACACTAACAAGGATTATGATGGAGGAAATTAAGCTTTTATAGGTGGCATGGCCTTTTTGTTTACTATTATAGATAAGGCTTTCTGAGTGTCATTCAGACTCCTTCCTTGAGTTTAATTAAAAACAACATAAGACTGTTTTTTGGTAAAGTGACACCTTTACAAAATACTGTAAACTATCCTGTTTACATTAAACTAATACCATACTCTATCTTACTCTTATCTGTAATTCCAATCCTTATTTCCTTAAAAAATACACACACAAACAACTTTATAGCACTAATTCACTACTGATTTTCCTTGGAATTACCTATTTCATGTAATAAAGCTGTTCTCCAAAGAGATATAGGAACTATTTATATGAGGAAAAAATGGATTGTTTTTTATATGTTCCTTTTCTTTCTCTGCTTTCTCAGTTCCTGATTGATATCAATGGCAGGTCCTGGATTTCTAAACAGACGCTTTGATTAATCCTATCACATATACCTCCACAGCACCAGCTTATCTATTTTACTTTAAAATTTACAACTTCCCATTTTTCTTTACAATTTTATTTTGGCCATAAAACTGTAATCTCCAAATACTTTCAAAACTTGGGAGAGATAGGAAACTGTTTCTTAGAATAATGAAAAGCAGAAAGGTCTCCTAACTCTCTAATCATCCACTCACTGTTACCCTGGGAAAGACATTCCACTTTCTTGGATCTCATTTTACACACACACAATGTAGAAACTGCATTAAATGATTTCGAAAGGCTCTTTCAGTTCTTTGTCAATCTACACAAAATTTCCTATTAAATTTGAAAAGTTGTGACATATTAAAAGGCAATGTCCCTTGAACATTATGTGGTTTTTCTGGAGTCCTCTGGGGACTGAGAGGATATCTAAATATACAGAATACAAATGCCCAATCCTAAAAAGGCTTAGAAAATCTCTTTGCCTACAATTCCTGAGAAACGCCCTGTGAACTCTAGTACTATCCCTCTGAAATTTCAGTGCTGTGAAACAGTCAAAATAAAAACTATACCAGGGTTTTTCACATTTAGAAACATATGGGGAGATTTTTGGTGATCACAATGACTGGTTGACTGTAACTTATATTTAATTGGGTGGGAGGTAATTACAGGGGAATAGATATAATAATCCTGAAATGCTTGGACCAGACCTGCACTAAGTACCTATGGTACTCTGGATGAGAAATGCTGCTGTTTTATGCTTGGGGAAGCCTTTAAGACTCCACCATCTCAGGAAAAAAGGTAGGATGCTCAAGTTCTTTTGGTTATGATTGCAAGAATACATTGGAGATTCTTTTATTTAATTTCCATGCCAACTATGATCTGGAGTCTAATTCAGTTCCTTCTTACAGAATAAGTAGTCAGGAGAAATGCAGAGAATGATTCCAGCCTTTAGTGTACACCAAAGACCTCAAAGAGAAAGTAAACTGCTTACCCAAGTCACAAGCTTGGGATAGAAAAAGCATCTTTAAACTACACTGCTTACTCAAATACCATGAGATCAATGACCACGAGAAGGGTGTACTGGTCCTCTAGTCCTTTCCCTAAAACAAAAATTGTTGACCATCTTTGCCTTGTTTATGCCTCAATGTTTTCTATATTTTCTTAATTGAGTATGTGGGTTTCATCTCTTATTTCCTGCTCTGGGCTCACCCTTGAACTTGATGGCTAAACTGGATTTCAACACTAAGCCCCTTTTCTTGGCATGGTTTGCATTTGCACTCTGGTATTACTTACTTCTCTTGGCAATTACCTCAGCTTGGTATGATTTAAACTTTGGTCTTTGAAACTGAGCAGTGCCTCAACTTTGCTAGCAATCTACCTAGTTCTGCGCTGGCCCTACACAAAGAAACACTAGACAATCTACTTCACATTCCCCAAATATTTATCTTTTACATCTCTCTTAACAGGAATCATCACAATAGAGTTAATTCTTTTTTTCTGGATTATTTCCTCAATGTGTGTTTTTTTTCCCTTTGAATACTTTTAAACTATTCTCAGTGATTACTGACTTTTAGGAAGCAAATATCCTCTTAACATACAGGGTTCTTTAATACGGTATTTATCAAAAGGCAAAAGAAAATGGAAACTACCCATGTTTTAAGTCAAAGCTGATAGAATTATAAAAGAATGAAAAGGACCAACCTGTTTCTAAGAATCAGACTCCTTGGACTCAAGTCACCATGGACTATTTCTGCTTTGTGTAGTTTCTCCACCATTGTTAAAAGGTTATAAATAATCAATACTGTCATTTCATGGGTAATAAACTCACTGTGTTGAAGAAGATCCTGGAAATAGAAAGACAGAAAATTATTTAAATTGGGGTGACATATTCAATGCCTTGCTTACTGCTGTACTCTTCCTGGCTCTCTATTAGAATCTGGGCTCCTTTGTAGGTTAGTTTCTGTCCCACTTTTAACAATGCTGCTCTCTAGTAAGATTGTTCATACAGGGTGAGGCTGGCCCATAGTAGGATCTCTATATAAATGGTAATTTAAAATTATCCTCATGCCAACAATTTTGGAGAATTCATATTACCATCAAAATTGTTGCAAAACCATCATTACATTGTATACCTGAAACTAATATAACATTGTATATCAACTATACTTCAATTTAAAAAAAGAGATAAGAAATGAAATAATCTCAGAAACATTAAAAAAAATAAAATAAATGATAGGAGAAATAATCTCAAAAATACTAAAAAAAAAAAAAGCCATAAAATTGTCTTAAGAATATTCCAAAGAATAAAATCACATATTGTAGGGATTCTCTGGTGGCCTAGTGGTTAGGAGTCCAGGCTTTCACTTCCAAAGGTCCTGGTTCAATCCCTGGCTGGGGAACTGAGATTCCCACAAGCCCTGCAGCATGGTCAAAAAAAAAGATATATTGTGTTTGGGTTCTAAAAATAATCCAGAGGGGTAGTACAGATAAAACAAGAGTGGCAAAAATAGACTCTGGTTTCCATTCCTCATGTAGGGAACTTGGAAGTTGCTACCCTGTCCAAACATGTAAAAAGCTGAGCAAACTAAAAAATCAACAACTCTTCTAGGATCAGTAAGTATAGGGGGAGCACCCACATTTTTGTGAATTTTACCTCTAGGAGCAGATCAGGTTTTCACAGAAAATATCGTAGAAAAATCCCCCTACTGTTTCCAGCAGGGGGAGGGGAAAAAGAAACATTTGAAACAGGCCAGAGCACTCTGTTCTTTTTAATAAGACCTGCCTTCAGGGGAAACTAGTTAACCAGAGCCTAACATACTGGGATATTATCAGACTACTTGACCTTGGATAAGAGAAATACCCAATTCAAGCCCACTCCCGCTATTTTGTCGCACCTAAGCTGGGCAGGTGGGAGGTATGGGGGGCGGTTTAGGAAACTGAGAAAGTTGTGAAGTTCACAGTCCAAAGGCATATGCGCATTACAAAAGATGATAAATAATAGCACTGTACGACTCTTTCCTTCCCCTTACACATTATCAAATTACTAAGGGCAATTCCTTTTACCTAGTACATCATGTCTGGCTATCAAGAAAAAATTACAAGGCATACTAAGAGGCAAAAAACACAATTTTAACAAGTATCAAAGCCAGACATGGCAGGGATATTGTATCAGACCAGGAATTTAAAACAAAAGTGGCCATGAGCTGGTGATGATCATAAATGACCGGGTCATTATACAATTCTGTCTCCTTTTATATGTTTGAAAATTGACATAATAAAGAGTTAAAATGTATTTTTGGTCAAAATAACTTCGGAAAATTAATTAGTCTATTTCTAGAAGATTAATAGGAATTGTGTACTAAATTCCTTTGCCAAATGGCATACAAATCTCTCTACTTGAGGATATTAAATGGTATGTTTTCATATTATTGCAAACCTGAAGGGTGAAGCAGTTTATATATTGATGCCAAATGATACAGCCATCTTGGTATTGATAACAGCTACACAAATTATCATACTCCTCATTTAAACGTTCCTTTAACTTGAAGTTGATATAAAAGTCCCACGGGACAGGTTGAGAAGATACCTGTAAGAAAATATATTTAAAAAATAAAAGCCATTAGAATCTATGGTAATGGTTGGCAGATTGAAAACGTTCCCTCCAGCCCTTCCGATATCCTGACAGATATAAAAGTAGAAAAGGGATATTTGAAAAGGCATAAACCTCTAGTAAAGAACAGAGCAGCAGGATATTCTGGAAGCTGGAAACAGAATATTAAGAGGTAACAATCCACTTAACAGACCCAAGAAAGCTGATTCTAGCAGTGGAGAAAGCTGACAGCAACCAAATTTATATTACAAGACCATCTTTCTGTAATATAAAACCAGTAGCACTAATTATCTATAGAGGTAAAGGTGAATGTGGAGCTAAAACTGGAGGGGTTGAACTCTGTTAAAGAGAAAGTTAGACCCCTGACTACCCCTCCGGCTCCTGTAGCCCAGCCTAACAACTGCCTCTCCTTCATTTTTGAAGACCATTTTTTTTTTCCCCTAGAGAATATAAAACAGAAGGGCTCTAGACTAAAGGACACTTATGCACTGCTGAGGGTGGGAATGCCATGTGGAAAAGAAGAAAAAGTTTATTATATGTCAAATGTTAAGATGTACCTTCCTGCCCTTCTACTTTCTAGACTAATTTCCCCATGAAGCTGTTAGGAGACTAGCAGCCAGGATTATATACCTTAGGTAAGAAATCAGAAGTTTTCTCTGAGGTATCTGATAAGCTCAAGAGAAAAGACCTAAAGACTAGGGGTTTTTCCAACATCAAGGTCAAATGAGATCATTGTACAGTGAGGCTTACAGCTGTCAAGGTCCCTTCATATACGTAGCTTTAACTGGTTTTCTAGAGACCCATACTTAAATATGAAGAGAGAGCCAAAGACTTGAATAAAACCTCAAATATGAAAGATGGAGATCAAAACAGACAAAAGAAAATAGATGAAGCAGGGAGAAAGCAAAATTAAAGCACTGTTAATATACTCAGAGAGGTAAGGAATATTTCATTTTTGAAATGAAGAACAGAATTCTACAAAGAAGAAAAATTTGAGTATAAAAAAGAAAGTTTACAAATTTCATACATGATAAAAGAAATGAAAAACCCAGTAAAAGGCTGAAAATAAAGTTGATAAAACATTCCAGAAAGTAAAGCAAAAATATAAAGAGAAAACAGGGGGGGAAAAGGTAAGATTTTTAAAGAAATCTGTTCAGGAAACCCTTAATTCTAACAAAAGGAATTCTAGGATATGAGAACAGCAAAGACTGAGAGGAGAAATAATTTTTTCTTTGAAGATAATTTCTCAGAACTGAAGGAGTTTCCAAGTTGAAATGGCCATCAAGTGCCTAAGATTATGGGTGAAAATAGACTTTTAACCAAAACACGTAATTGTGAAATTTCAGAATCCTGGGGACAAACATAAGATCCTACAAGGATCTCGGGGGCAACGGAGGGGCAGGTGGAAATCAGAGAATGGCAAAAGATTTTAAAAGCAAGGTTACAAGCCAAAAGCTAGCAGAGCTCATCTTCAAAATTCTAAGGAAAAAAGTCTTGAACCAAGAATTCTGATATCTAGCTAAACTACCGATCAAGTAAAGATGTGGAATAAGAAATTTTCTGACATGCAAGGTTTCAAAAATTTTATATCCTATGCATCCTTTCTCAAGGAGCTACTGAAATACGAGGACTTAAATCAAGAAAGAAGAAAAAAAAAGGGATCCAAGGTAACTAGGCAGTCAGTATAAAAAAGAGGTAATATGAATCCCTGGGATGATGGTGAATGGAAATTTCAAAGTAATATAGTGTGTGTGTGTGTGAATCCTAGAATGTAACTTGTCCAGATTGAAGGAAGCCAGGAAATTTCAGAAGATGTCCTCAAGAAGATAAAACTGATAGAATACCTAACATGTTTGAACACATTAAGAGATTTACACAATACCCTCTCATTCTTCACATCAGAGCTTGGCATATAATGGTGAGCGATTTCTTGATGCATCACTGACTTTCATATAAGGCAGCTCCTAGACTATCAGAGGGATTTGATGGTGCCATGGAATCACAATTACTGCTTCAACTGACATTATTTATGAAGTAAATGAAATGACAAAGAATCAGTCCTACCTTTATTATGGTTAGCTCGGCAGTGTTTCTTGGTGTCACCCAGAATAATCTGTAATCTTCACATACCAGGTATTCTTGTCTAATGCAATATTCCTCATTATCTGTTGAGAAGGTTTGATTCCATTTAAAAATCACTGTGAATATGTATAGCCCCCTAGGTTTTATTTCCTGGTTTAAGGGCTAAAGGTACTTTATATTTGCCAGTTAGTAGCATCTAAAATACTTTTCAAAATCATTTGTTAAAAATTGAAAGGGGGGAAGAATTGAAAGAGAGGAAGACAGAATTCCTATTGTTACTGGAACATAAACTTATCAATGTGTCAACTTCTATAATGCTGTTTCTTACATTCTAGAAATATTGATTGTGCTTAAGCATCAAGTTCAAATATAAACAGTCACTTATTTATATACTGTCACACACAAAAGGCCATGCATTCAATGATACTTACCTAATTCAATTTCCTTCTCTATTTCCAAATTAGGCATTGGTCTATCTTCTACAAAAAACTCCGTAAAGACACTCAGCTCTGGTAGGGATTTTACTAGTTGTCTGCGATACTGTGAACACCAGGGTGACTGAGTAGGGCTGTCTGGGTGAAAAAAGTTGAGAAAAAAATTACCTTAAAACCAAAATGGGTATTTTAACAGAGGAGGGCAAAAAAACCCCCCAAGACTGCATGATCAAAACTGTTAATCTAACAACACTCATTTATCTCAGGTCTTTATGATACTGAATTCAGTTTGTACTCATTTAGTCTAGTGATTTCACAATTTATGGCAACTTCTCTAGAGAAGAAATACATATACATCAGTTTGCCCTGATAAATAAGTGCTCACCGGACGCAGATGTAGATATTTCCTCACAAATGGTATATATGAACCTACCAGCAGTCTCACTAGTGAGCTCCAGTTTCTCAGGAATTTGAAGACCTTTGATGGAGGAGGTGCTTGTAACTGAGGCAGAAGATCCAGAGAACCCAGAGGAGTGTGTGGCTTCACGGCTGTCTTCAATAATTGGGCTGAAAGAAACACAAATGAATCAGTTTTCAAAGGATAATTTATATCAACTTATCTTTGTTCTAATTTTATTTGCTCTTTTCTGGTAAGTGACCTGCATACATGCTCAGTCAAGTTCAATTCTTTGCGACCCCTATATCCTGCCAGGCTCCTCAGTCCATGGAATTTTCCAGGCAAGAATACTGGAGTGGGTTGCCAATTCCTATTCCAGGGATCAACCCCAAGTCTCTTGGGTCTCCTGCACTGGCAGGCAGATTCTTTACCACTGAGCCACCTGGGAAGCATAAGTGGCCTGTTCTGTTCTGTTCTGTTCAGTCGCTCAGTCGTGTCTGACTCTTTGCGACCCCGTGGACTGTAGCCTACCAGGCTTCTCCATCTATGGGATTCTCCAGGCAAGAATACTGGAGTGGGTTACCATTTCCTTCTCCAGGGGATCTTCCCAACCCAGGGATCGAACCCGGGTCTCCCGCATTGGAGGCAGACGCGTTAACCTCTGAGCCACCAGGGAAGCCCCCTGAGGTGACCTCTAAAAATTGTGTGCTATTCATCTGACCCAGAAAACCCCACAAAATCATGCAAATCAAGAGGCTCAAATCTTCGAGTTCACTTTAAGAACATTCATGAAACTGCCCAGGCCATTAAGGGTATGCATATCTGAAAGGCAACCAAGTATCTAAAGGATGTCACCTTAAAGAAGCAATGTGTACCATTCTGTCATTACAATGGTAGAGTTGGTAATGTTGGCACAGGCTAAACAGTGGGGCTGGATGCAGGGTCAGTGGCCCCAAAAAAATGCTGAATTCTTACTGCACATGCTCAAAAATGCAGAGAGTAATTCTGAACTTAAGGGCTCAGATATAGATTCTCTAGTTACTGAGCACATTCCAGGTGAACAAGGTCCCCAAGATGTGGCACAGGACTTCAGAGAGTTCATGGTTGGATCAACCCATATATGAGCTCTCCTTGCCACACTGAGATGATCAATTTTCACTGAGAAAGAATAAATCGTTCCTAAACCAGAAGAGGAGGTTGTATAGAAGAAAAAGATACCCTAGAAGAAACCAAAGAAACAAAAACTTACGGCCTGGGAATAAATGCCGCAAAAAATAAATGTAAACAGAAGTAAAAAAAAAAAAATGTAACCGCTATTCAAATCCCACTTTAAAGTTTATTTTCCTTAAAAAAAAAAAAAAAAGATTCATAATCAGAATCTAGGTAACTTTATCTACCTTGGTTGACGAGCCATGCCAACTATTAAATTTGTGCTTTATCAACCTTATCTATCATGGAGAAGGAAATGGCAACCCATTCCAGTAGTTCTGCCGGGAAAATCCTATGGACAGAGGTGCCTGGCGGGCTAGAGTCCATGGGATTGCAAGAAAGTTGGACAAAACTTAGCAACTAAACAACAACCTAATCTATAGCAAATGCCTTATTCTACATCTATTCTAAACTAGACCGAGAAAAACTGATTAAGACACTAGCTTTCTTCCTCTTTATCTCTTCTTTGGACTTTTTAACTCTTCAATAAGCAAAAGTCAAGAAAGAAAACGGGAAATTAATCAAGGTGACTATGTGCTAGAAACTGAGAAAAGTTTGTTAGGGAGAAATTTTGAAAATGCAGCTTTAAAAGCACAAACTGGCAAATTAAAGAATATTCCTAAAACTGGAATTTGTTTAAATTAGGTGACTTTTAAATATGGATAGATCACAAGGCTTATTAGTCCCTGGCTCTCGATGCCATTCCCTCTATCACTTTATTAATTTCTATCTATCACAAGATACTTTTGAAAAGTATATCTCTAACAGCCTATTTAAAATCAGCATCAAGTTACTCTACCATTATTTTAAACTCAATATTAAAGGAAAAATAAATGTCTCTTCTCTACCAATCAGGTACCGTTTCTGAGTTTCCTCAAAGATACCATAATCACCCCAATTTACTTCTTCCATGGGACGTCCCTGGTGGTCTAGTGACTAAGATTGCATGCTCCCAGTGTAGGGGGCCTGGGTTTGATCCCTGGACAGGGAACTAGGTCCCACATGCTGCAACTCAGAGTTCTCATGCCACAACTAAAAGATCCTGCCTGCTGCAACTGCAGATCCCACATGCTGCAACAAAGATGGAAGATCCTACATGATGCAACTAAGACCTGTAGCAGCTAAATAAATAAATAAATATTTTTTAAAAATTTACTTCTAACCCTCATAATCAAACAAATTACTAAATCCCATTAACATTTTATCTGAAGGAGCTTAATTGTCATGTAAAGCACTTAGCACAGTACTCGGCAGGTAGTAAAAGCTTGATAATTGATGGCTATAATTGACAAGCACACACAGAATAAGAGCCCTCAAACAATTTGGTTTGTGCAACCTATAATCACCATTCACCTCAGCTTCTTGATACTGAGAGGTGGATTGTAGATAGTGCCACAAGCAGTTTGCTGGTCCTCAGAAGTCTTCACATCTAGATCCTCTTCCTGCAACAGTCTCTCAGTATCAGAAGGGAGATCCTTCAAGGATATTATTTCATGAAAAGGAGTGGATACAAAACGAGCTGCTCTAGCGAAGTCACAAGTGTCTTCTGGGTTAGGACAAATAGTTACATTCCTGAAACCTGTGATAATAGCATCCTCACTCAAGGGCTCAATTCCTGTAAATTCATCCTGAAATAAAAACCACATAAAATTTAGCTGAAACATTTCAATGAGCATATGAATGGCCTATCTTTTTTACTGAAAGAGGTGTTAGATAAGTGATTTTTAACAAAGAATCTCTAGAGAAAGACAATTTTTAAAAGTACATCTTTACATCTGATGAAAAAGGTTTTGTATTAAGAAAACAGCAAACTATATTTCATCAAAAATACACTGTGAAGATTCTCCACACAAAGGAAAAATACTGGACAATGTTTTCTCCTCAATCAATTTCACCTAGGAACCGAAGAACCAATACCATTTTTCTTCTGGCTTTGGCCTAGAATACATTCTGGTAATCGACTATCCTCCTAGCTTTTAAGTCTTGCTGCTGCTGCTGCGTCATTTCAGTCGTGTCCGACTCTGTGTGACCCCATAGACGGCAGCCCACCAGGCTCCCCCGTCCCTGGGATTATCCAGGCAAGAACACTGGAGTAGGTTGCCATTTCCTTCTCCAATGCAAGAAAGTGAAAAGTGAAAGTGCGTCTATGACAAATAATTAATTTTTATTTTATTTCTTAAAGGTAACTCAGGATCCTGGGCTTTCCTGGTGGCTCAATGGTAAGGAATCTGCCTGCCAATGCAAGAAACATTGGTTCGATCCCAGGGCCAGAAAGATCCCCTGGAAAAAGAAATGGCAACCAACTCTAGTATTCTTGCCAGGAAAATCTCTTGGACAGAGGCGCCTGGTGGGCTACAGTCCATGGAGTCACAAACAGTCAGACATGAATTAGCGACTAAACAACTCATGATGATAGAGAATATGGGGAAAAAAAGTATAAAATAATGGAAAACACTTAAAATATGCCTTTGTCTTTAAAAGTAATACAAGTATATAGTTTTAAAAGTTTAAAAGAATCTGTAGTAAAAAAGTCTCCCTCCCACACTTGATCCTCCCACTTCTCCACTCCAGTTACTACTGTGTGTTTGTGTGCTAAGCCACTTCGGTTGTGTTGACTCTTTGTGACCCTATGAACTGTAGCCCACCAGGCTTCTCTGTCCATGGGATTTACCAGGCAAGAATACTCGAGTGGGTTGCCATGTCCTCCTCCAGGGGGTCTCCTGGACCCAGGGATCAAACCCGCATCTCTTATAGCTCCTGTATTGGCAGACAGGTTCTTTACCACTCGTGCTACCTGGGAAGTCCCCAGTTACTACTATCCAGAGACAACTGCTATGACCATATACATCTGGTAGGATACACGCAAAGCATATTTTAGGCATTTTAAAAAGAGGTTTTAAAACAAGTGAAATTACAGCATATATGCTAGTCTATATTATTCATTATTATATTTTAAAAATTCTTTAAAAACATGTTGGTAACACTGGTATGAGAAGTTGACCAACTGTTTTAGGCTATTCCCTGTTTTTTACTATCATGAAACAATTTTAAATATTCTTGTAGATTTAAATCTTTAGGAACATGTTAGTTTTCTCAGGAATAATTCATAAAAATAGAACTATCAGGTCAAAAAGGTAATGGGACATTAAGGGTATTTATTCATACTGCCCAACTTCCCTCAGAAATATTGTACCACTTTATACATTTACCTGAAGTACACAAAAGTGCCTATTTCATTTAACCCTCATTGATACTAGATATTAATTTTCTAGATCATTACCGATATGACATATACTCTGAATTTCTGGCTCAACATAATTAAGTAGAGGTGAGAGATACATCTAGAAGAAACAACAGATGAAACTGAAGAATCATAAGATTAGAGTAAAATAGATTTCTGTAGTCTAAGGATACATTTTATGTAAATACTATTTATGGCCCTATTAGTTTAGACACTTTAAATATGAATTTTTTTTTTAGGGAAAAAAATGCTGGTAGGTACCTGTTAACAAAATTCAAGTAAAAGGTTTAAGACAAAAAAACCTAAGATATCCTTTTAATAATTTAGTCCATCCTTGAACATCTGAACTTTTCGAGAACCACTACCTCCAAATCCAGCCTATTCTCTGGTGGTATTCTCCAGAATATAGTATGTAAAAACTACTCTTCTACATCATCTTCTTTATTACCTACATTAGAATTACCTGGGCAAGTATTTAAAACAGACAAAAATATATGCTTGGATTTTATCTCCAATTCAGTATAGTTGGACTGGGGACTCAGCACCTTCAGTCATTACATGGCTCCTAAGGTTCTTCTGGGTTGCTGCAAATTTTCTATATCTTGATATATGTGAAGACTGCATGGATATTCACATATTTAAAATTTTACCTAGCTGTACAATTAATATCTGTGCAATGTATCTATATAAGAGCTTTCTCTCTTTAGTTGCTAAGTTATGTCCAACTCTTGCGACCCCATGGACTGTAGCCCGCCAGGCTCCTCTGTCCATGGGATTCTCCAGGCAAGCATACTGGAGTGAGTTGCCATTTCCTTCTCCAGGGGATCTTCCCAACCTAGGGATCAAACCCAGGTCGCCTGCATTGCAGGCTGATTCTTTATACCAACTGAGCTACTGAGGGAGGTCCATGGATATAAGATATATCTCAATAAATAAGTAAACAAAAAGAAAAACATATTTGATTCATTGGAATACACTGATTTAACACTGTTTTAAATCACTATAGATACTGATCATGTCTCCCCTTATAAGCTTCAGATTAAACATACTCACTTCTCTTTAATATTAAGACAAGTTTCCAGATGCTGGTTTAAAACTTCAATGAAATGTCATTGATAAAGTTTATTTACTTTGACTTGAATGTGTGCAGGGACACTAGTCCACAGTGGTTAAAAGAGAACATTACTACAAAAAAAAAAGGTTGGTTCACCTAACTTTCATTGCTACAAAAAATTTTTTATAAAGAAAAAAGATCCTGGGCTTTGAAGACAGTGATTTTTCCCTACTTAAAAAAATTGAAATATAATTAACATACCAAAAAATCTACTCTTTTATAACATGCATTTCAGTGGTTTTTAGTATCACACATTCATAAGCTTTGCAACCATCACCACTATCTAACTCCAGAACATTTTCATCACCTTAAAAAGAAACACTTTATCAATTTGTGGTCACTTTCCAACCCACTCTCTCCCTAATCCCCTGGAAATCCTAATCTATTTTCTGTCTTTATGAGAAGATTTCTGTTTATTTCACATAAACAGAATAATACAATATGTGTTCTTTTAGGTGTGCTTTCATTTTAGCAAAGTGTTTTAAAGATTCACCCATGTTGTAGGATATGTCAATATTCTATTCCTTCTTATGGCTGAACACTATTCCACTTTACAGAGATACATTGTTTATCCAACCATCAGGTGATGAATGTTTGGTTGCTTCCTGTTATTGGCTATTACAAACAATGCTGCTTGAACATTTACATAGTCTTTGTGTGATGATATGTTTTAAATTCTTTTGGTTATCCTTCAATTAAAAATAATTAAATTTAAAAATTCTTTTGGATATATTTACCTAGGAGGGAACTGCTGGATCATATGGTAACACTATTGTCAACATTTTGAGGAACTGCCAGATTGTTTCCCAAACAGGTTGTACCACTGTACATCCTCATCAGCATTGTATGAGGGTTCTAGTCACTTCTTCACATCCTCACCAAAAGCTGTTATTTTGTCTTTTCGATTATAGCCATCCAAGTGCATGTGTATAGTATTTCACCATGATTTTGATTTGCATTCTCTGCTAACAGTGTTAAGCATCTTTTCATGTGCTTATTTCAAGTCAATGATTTTCATCTTAACTCTAAACTTCCATAGGAAATGAATGAAACTATCCACTAGCCCATTTTTATAAACTTAGGGATACTGTTTCTTACACAAACATCTGGAGATACATCCTCATTTGAGGTGATGCTTTCTGAAGTTTTGAGAATTGCAAGAGGTCTTCGTTGGGCTAAAACCCGGAAGGGAGCTGCAGAAGGACTAGAAAAAGACATATCCCATTTAGCAATTTTTCTCTTAACATAGATAACAGTAACCTCCTATTTCACCCTTATTTATAATAATAGAAAACTTTTAATTGTTGAAACAAAATAAAAATACCCCTCAAACCTGACAGGCTTTTTTTCTGAAAGAAGAGATTCATCAAAAATGGAGAAAGGGACACTGGAACCTATAGAAAGAGAGACTAAATTTACATTCTTTAGAGTAAATGTCCTACTCTTCAAGACAATTAGGTCAATTAACATTTTTGCTGTTTGAAAGCAGAAAAACAATTTTATCTTTTATAATAAATAATTTCAAAAGTACAAAAGTAAAGATCATTTAATACAATGATCTAAACATGGATGATCTTGTTTCATCTTTATCCCCCATCACTACTCCCCAAATCTAACCCAACTCTGAATTATTTTTGAAGCAAATACAGAACACCATATCATTGCATATGTAAATATTTCAGTACACATTTCCTAGAGATAGCGTCTTTTTTTTTTGATAGCGTCTTTTTAAAAAGCATAATCTCAAAACATGATCATATCTACAAAATTAACCATTTCTGAATTCACACATCCAGTCAGAAGTATCACATTTTACCAAAACTTTTTAGAAAGTTTGAATTAGGAATGCAAAGTAGATTCAAACACTGTGACCAGTTGAAATTCCCTCTTAATTTGCTTTTATTTTATAGGGTTTTGTTTTTGCTATTAATTTTTTTTTTTAGAAACTGGGTTGTTTACCCCATAATGCTGGATTTTTGGCCAATTATATTCTTGTTTCATATGTTCTTCTATGCCTTGCATTTCCTATAAACTGATGGTTAGACTTAAAGGTTTAATCAGATTCTACTGAATTTTTTAAACTACTAGGTAGATATTCATGTTTCTACCACTTTTAACATGTTTCTGAAAAGAACAAATTTGAATATAAAATAGCTTTAATCTCCCCCCTCTTTCTATCAGAAAACCACTTTCCAGTCTTGGCTCCTGGGTGCTACTGCTATGCTTAGCTAGAGTGCACTAACCAAAGTGAAATATTATTTTACAGTTAGTATAAATTTAAATTACATTTAAAATCAAATATTTTTAAAGAGTGAGTTATTTTACAAAAATATTCTTTCAAATGTCTATCCTATCTTGAATTACATGCTAATAAATTGAATTCCATGATTCAAAGATTATAATACCTGAGTCCCCCTCTTTGCTTTCTTTCACCTCCTTTTACTACAATCAATAAAATTATTTATATTTGTTATCAGTAAGGTCTTCATGAGATTGTCAAATACAACTCACTTTCAGAATGAGGTTGTTCTTGCCAAACGTTTTCTGCAAGTGATGTTTCCCTGTGAAGAAACTTGCTTTTAAACATGTGGTTTACTACCCACAGAGCAAATTATTTAATTCTCAGAAGTCCAAGAGGCATTTTTAAAAATTAAATATAATCTTCATTCTAAGATAAAGAAAATATTCTAGTACCATTAAACCAAATTCTTTAAGATAGAACCTTCAGTCATTAGAATTGTTACAGAAATATATTTGATAGCAGACATCAAGTTACATTAACAATATAAGCAGATTACAAAATGATAAACCTTCATTTTTATAAACAAATCCAAAACAACACATAAAGAAGAAATAAAGCAATGTTAATACTAATCATCTTTTGGTGGGAGAAATGAGGGGTTTTATCATTTAAAAAATTATTTGGTTGTTCTTATAAGAAATACGTTAGTTTTTTTAAATGGAAAAAAGCCAGTACCTAAACCTCCTTCATTAGCATCAAAGCTGACGTTATGACAAAGACTTGCAAAAATCATGTCTCAGTACTATAAAAGTTAAGGAGACTTCAAGTCTAGAGAGTCAAAGGCTGGTTCTAAATGCCCTCCTTCCTATAAGCATCATTCTTTCCACCAATGTGATCCTACCTGGCACAAGAGTTTACTGGGCAAACAAAATTGGACAGAGCCATTCCTGATATTTCCTGAGACTCTGAAGCAATTCGCAGTTCAGCTGTCTCCTTTGTAGACATCTTCTCTTCTTGCTATTTGTATTTAAATAAACAAAATTAGTATGTCCCTCCTATCTAGAAAATGCTACCTATTTTCAAGTTTTAGTGGCAAAATTAGCTTTCCCAAGATATTTACTAACCATATAGAAAGTCTATCCCACAGAAGTTCTTTCCAGTAATTTATGCTCCCAGTATAAACTGATACTGCTGTACTTAACTAAGTAGTGGCAAGCAAATACACACTAAATTTCTTTAGCTGATCTCATTTTAATGGAACATGACTAGAATAAAAAACTAAAGTCAGAAGTAACAGAATAGTGATTTAGAGTATAACTAACATGTCAATAAACTGAATCACTTATATGCCACAAATTCCATTTGAAGTCACCTGTTAAAATTACTTTTCTGCTCAACTTTGCTGATACTAATAGCTAAGAAACTACCAAAAACTGAGTGGGCACTGGCAGGACTTTTACCTTCTATATTTCATATTGTTTAAATTTGTTTCAATAAGCATTAGTTGTTATGCACTGAAAAAAGAAAATGACCTGCTCATTCGTTCTTTCTTGCTGAGTAGTTTGGATTTCTTTTAGCTTCTTCTCCATCTCTTCAATCTGTTTCTGCATTTCTGCTCTCTTCTCTGCACTGGTCAGTAGCTCAGCTAGAAATAGTAAAGTTGGCTGAGGCATTACTCCTCATAGCAATTTATGCTGTCAAAGATTGTCTTTGGGACAGTCAATATTACAGATAAGAATGACACAAATGGAACAAAGTCCTCAACTTGAGGTCTCGGTCTCTATTATTTATTCAGTCAATAAAAAATAGAAATCTATTATGTGCCAAGCACAAGGTATTTAGGTTATAGTGGCACATAATATAAAGTCCTTGGTCATGTGATGCTAATGTTCAATCTGGCAGAGACAAACACACAGAAATTAACAAGATAATCAGGGCTAAAAATAAAAATTAGGTGATGTGAAAATGTGTCATTGGGTAGGGGAATGGAGGTCAGGAGCTACTAAACCAGTGATCAGGGGAGATCATCTAAGGCAGTTACATTATAAAGCTGTAACCTGGATAACAAGAGGCTGGTCATATAAAGATCTGAGGAAAGTTACTAGAGCGAGAGTCTAGATGGCATAAAGGCCTTAACAGAGGAACAAGATCATTAGTACAAGGATTCAAAAGAAGGCCAACACGGTTGTAGCATAGAAATAGGGAGCAAAGTAAAAGATGAGGTTGGAAAGGTAGGCAAGGGCCAAATCATGTAGGGTTTGTAAGAGTTTGAACTGCATTCTAAGACAATGAAAAAACATGGGAGAATTTTAAATAAAGGAGGGACATAACCTGACTTTCTAAAACTGATAATGTGCTGTGAACACAATGAATTGTGGGAAGGTCAGAAAGAGGGCAGAAAGTCTAACTGCAGTAGTCCAGCTAAAAGACTGTGGTTTGGACTGAGGTAATAATGGGAATGGTGATAAATGAAAGATGTATGAAACTTTTTGGTGGCAAAGTTGGTTTATTCATTAGATGGTGGGGGAATGGTAAAGAAAGAGGGATAAAAGATGCCTTTCAGAGTTTTTTGGGGGGAGCAGAAGATATTAAGAAGAGGTGGCAAGAATACACAGAACTATACAAAAAAGATCTTCACAACCCAGATAATCACGATAGTGTGATCACTCACCTAGAGCCAGACATCCTGGAATGTGAAGTCAAGAGGGCCTTAGGAAGCATCACTACGAACAAAGCTAATACAGGTGATGGAGTACCAGTTGCTGCTGCTGCTGCTGCTGAGTCACCTCAGTCGTGTCCAACTCTGTGTGACCCCACAGACAGAAGCCCACCAGGCTCCCCCGTCCCTGGGATTCTCCAGGCAAGAACACTGGAGTGGGTTGCCATTTCCTTCTCCAATGTGTGAAAGTGAAAAGTGAAAGTGAAGTCACTCAGTCATGTCTGACTCATAGCGACCCCATGGACTGCAGCCTACCAGGCTCCTCCGTCCATGGGATTTTCTAGGCAAGAGTACTGGAGTGGCTTGCCATTGCCTTCTCCGGGAGTACCAGTTGAGCTATTTCAAATCCTGAAAGATGACGCTGTGAAAGTACTGCATTCAATATGTCAGCAAATTCAGAAAACTCAGCAGTGGCCACAGGACTGGAAAAGGTCAGTTTTCATTCCAATCCCAAAGAAAGGCAATGCCAAAGAATGCTCAAACTACCGCACAATTGCACTCATCTCACACGCTAGTAAAGTAACGCTTAAAATTTTCCAAGCCAGGCTTCAGCAATACGTGAACTGTGAACTTCCAGATGTTCAAGCTGGTTTTAGAAAAGGCGGAGGAACCAGAGATCAAATTGCCAACATCCGCTGGATCATGGAAAAAGCAAGAGAGTTCCAGAAAAACATCTATTTCTGCTTCATTGACTATGCCAAAGCCTTTGACTGTGTGGATCACAATAAACTGTGGAACATTCTGAAAGAGATGGGAATACCAGACCACCTGACCAGCCTCTTGCGAAACCTGTATGCAGGTCAGGAAGCAACAGTTAGAACTGGACATGGAACAACAGACTGGTTCCAAATAGGAAAAGGAGTACGTCAAGGTTGTATATTGTCACCCTGCTTGTTTAACTTCTATGTAGAGTACATCATGAGGAACGCTGGGCTGGAAGAAGCACAAGCTGCAATCCAGATTGCCGGGAGAAATATCAATAACCTCAGATATGCAGATGACACCACCCTTATGGCAGAAAGTGAAGAAGAACTAAAGAGCCCCTTGATGAAAGTGAAAGAGGAGAGTGAAAAAGTTGTCTTAATGCTCAACATTCAGAAAACTAAGATCATGGCACCCGGTCCCATCACTTCATGGCAAATAGATGGGGAAACAGTGGAAACAGTGTCAGACTTTATTTCTCTGGGCTCCAAAATCACTGCAGATGGTGATTACAGCCATGAAATTAAAAGACGCTTACTCCTTGGAAGGAAAGTTATGACCAGCCTAGACAGCATATTAAAAAGCAGAGACATTACTTTGTCCACAAAGGTCCATCTAGCCAAGGCTATGGTTTTTCCAGTGGTCATGTATGGATGTGAGAGTGGGACTATAAAGAAAACTGAGCACCGAAGAATTGATGCTTTTGAACTGTGGTGTTGGAGAAGCCTCTTGAGAGTCCCTTGGACTGCAAGGAGATCTAACCAGTCCATCCTAAAGGAGATTAGTCCTCAGTGTTCATTGGAAGGACTGATGTTAAAGCTGAAACTCCAATACTTTGGCCACCTCATGCGAAGAGTTGACTTATTGGAAAAGGCCCTGATGCTGGGAAAGACTGAGGGCAGGAGAAGGGGATGACAGAGGATGAGATGGTTGGATGGCATCACCGACTCAATGGACGTGGGCTTGGGTGAACTCCGGGAGTTGGTGGACAGGGAGGCCTGGCGTGCTGCAGTTCATGGGGTTGCAAAGAGTCAGACACGACTGAGCGACTGAACTAAACCAACTTGGTGCATGGTGATGCCTTTTGTTGAAATAGGGAAGCCTGTGGTACATTTGCATATTGAGGTATGGTTTGTGATATAAATCAGTAACTATTTTTGGTTATGTAGAGCTTAAAATATCTATTGGAGGGATTTCCCTGGTGGTCCAGTGGCTAAGACTCTGAATTCCCAATGCAGGGGGCCTGAGTTCAATCTCTGGTCAGGGAACTAGATTGCATATGCCTCAACTAACGACCCCCATGATGCTCAATGAAGATTGAAGATGCTGTGTGCTAAGACCCAGCATAGCCAAATAAATACATATAAATTTTAAAAGATGCCTATTAGGACAGCCAATAAATGCAGGCAACTAAGTATCAGTCTGGGGATCAGGTGAAATGTCAGGGATGGGGTATGAATTTGAGAGTCAACAGCTTATAAACAGTATTTAATCCATTACTTAATGATGGCTGTTGAAAGAAGAGATAACTGGGATATTTCAGAACTCTCCTGGGCCTCAGGAAGAGGCCCTGGATGAGAAGAAAAGTAAAGGAAATTGAGCAAGAATACACCATCAAGGAAGAAGCCAAAGAGAAGCATTTCATAAAGCATTTCATCAACTGTACTCAATGAAGCCAAGAGGTCAATAGAGATCAGGACTCAGAAACAGCCATTGGATTCAGCAAAAAGGAGGTTTCTGGTCACTGTGATCATTGGAATAGAAAAAATTCTTGAGGAAATGTTCAGTTGGTAAGTCGTGTCTGACTCTTGGCAACCTCATGGGTTGCAGCATGCCAGGCTTCCCTGTCCTTCACTATCTTCCAATGTTTGCTCAAACTCATGTCCACTGAGTTGATGATGTTATTCAACCATCTCATCCTCTGTTGCCCCCTTCTTCTCCTGCCCTCAATCTTTACAAGCATCAGGTTCTTTCCAATGAGTTGACTCCTCGCATCAGGTGGCCAAAGTATTGGAGCTTCAGTATCAGTCCTTCCAATGAATATTGGTTTCCTTTAGGATGGACTGGTTTGATCTTCTTGCTGTTCAAGGGACTCTCAAGAGTCTTCTCCAATACCACAATTCAAAAGGATCAATTCTTTGGTACTCAGGTTTCTGTATGGTTCAATTCACTTCTGTAGATGACTACTGAAAAAGCACAATTTTGACTATATGGACCATTGTCGGCAAAGTAATGTCTCTGCTTTTTAATACGTTGTCTAGGTTTGTTATAGCTTTTCTTCCAAGGAGCAAACATCTTTTAATTTTGTGGCAGCAATCTGCAGTGATTTTGGAGCCCAAGAAAATAAAATCTGCCACTGTTTTCACTTTTCCCCCATCTATTTGACATGAAGTGATGGGACCAGATGACATATCTTTGTTTTTTAATGTTGAAATTTAAGCCAGCTTTTTCAGTTGAGGGAATAATAGGTAGCAAAATATTACAATTCCCCCCAAATCTTGCTGTGAAAGGGAGTATAAAAATGGGGTTGTAGTTGGAGACAAATAAGGATAATGAAGATTTTCTTTCTTTTCAAAAAACGGAGACATTATATTTCCCTAAATTAGTGAGAATGGTTTAGTAAAAAGGGAAAATGCTATAGGGGGAAGAAATAAGGACCATTCCTTTGATAAGAACAGAGAAATGCTAATTTTAACAAAAAGAATGAGTGTACAGATAGTAGATATGGCAGATTTGGTGGAAGAAAATGGAGTTACCATTACATTCCACTTTCTCAAAGAGGTTACAAAGGAGATTCTAGGTCAGGAGGGACAGGGATGTATATTTGAAAATGAAAGAAAATTAAATTAGTTGTTTAGCAGAAAGAAGAAATTCACCTATCAGGTAACTAGTAAGACTGTTGCTGCTGCTGCTGCTGCTAAGTCGTTTCAGTTGTGTCCGACTCTGTGCGACCCCATAGACGGCAACCCACCAGGCTCCTCCATCCCTGGGATTCTCCAGAATACTGGAGTGGGTTGCCATTTCCTTCTCTAATGCATGCATGCATGCTAAGTCGCTTCAGTTGTGTCCGACTCTGTGCGACCCTATGGACAGCAGCCCACCAGGCTCCTCTGTCCACAAAGACACTGGTAAATGTTGTGGTCAAGAATTTAAAATGAGGACTTCCTAGGTGGTCCAGTTGTTAAGAATCCACCTGCCAATGCAGGAGACACAAGTTCAATCCCTGGTCCAGGAAAGCTTATGTGCCCTAGAGCCCACGCTCTGCAACAAGAGAAGCCACCACAATGAGAAGCTGGTGCAACACAACTAGAGAAAACCCAAGCACAGCAATGAAGATCCAGCATAGCTAAAATAAAAAAGGATTTAAAGTGAGACCAATTCATAGTTGCATTTTTCTCCAGCTACATTTAAACTATTATACTTGGATGCAGGTACAGAGTGTGAGGAGATAGCTGGATTTAACTGGGGTTAAGGTTTTGCCAGGTGAATACAATAGAGTGGATGGTGTAAGGGTAGAAATAAGAAATGAGCCAGGTACGTAGAATACTAAGGAGGTTCAATGGGTAGGGAAAAAACTGGAAGACACGAATTGGAAAGAAACTTTTTGAAGGAGAAGGGGGAAAATGCTTTAGAAGTAGTAATGGGAAGAAAGGACAACAGCCTTGTCTTTAGACCCAGCCTGTGGCTTCCTCATTTCTCATATCCCTACCTGAGAGTTGAATGTCAGCAACAATCTTTGAAGCTAGTTTTGAATATAACAAGAAATCACTTTCTTATAGGCATGAGGATTTCTTAAGAGTACAAACTAGAGACAAGATTAGGAAAAGAGTATTACAATATCCTCAGAGGTCAATACTTCTTTCAGTACTCAAATCCCAACTAACCCTAGCTCAGGTTCTTCTTTAGCTAATTGAGAATAAAATGTACTATTTTACTTTTATATACTTGGTATAGCTAGAGTCTTCCCTTTAGGAAGCAGTATTTTCAACCTAAGTGCCTTGTTCATTTCCCAGCTCATATTTGAATATTCTGCTAGTCTACTTCTTTGTTGTGGTGGTTTCCACTTTGAAAAAGCTTCACACAACTAGTTCCTTATCTTTTAAGCATTCCCTCTCTCCTACCTAGACACATAAATTCCATTTTCCCATATATTATTTGAAGCCAGAGCACTTCTGTCAATCTTGGAAGGCACTAGTTGATGTAAAAAATAAGGCAATTCCAAACTTACTAACAGGCTGCTTTGCAGACCTTTGCTTCTAACTTGTCACCTGAAACTCTGAAATGATTTTTTTTCTCAAACAAATTATAAGTGACGGTTAAGTTTCCCAGCTAGCCCTATGAATGTCACATCTCTTTAGGTGAGCTGAGCTGTATGTTACTCTGGATGACTGCGTTTAAAAAAAAATTATTTCTTCATTCTTGGTATAGATCCTAGTCAAAATGCCTAAATGGATAAAATTTATTTTTAAACTCCCCCCACCTGCAACCTCCTTTTCTATACTCTCACTCATCTTCTAATGCCTTAAATTCCAAATGCTAAACTTCCCTACTTTCAGCCTGTTTGGGGCACCTTTTGCCCCCAAGCACTTCTAGGCTTCAGAATCAGAAACACTTCCTACTTTTCCCAAATTTCCAGTTTTTCAATGTATAAGCCTCAGAAAGGATATAATGTCTTTAATAAAAAAAAAAAGGACATACAATTATCATCTAAATGACAGAGTCTATTAACCTAAATTAGCCCTGGGAGAAATTTCAGGCACAGTATCAAAAGTAAAGTGAAATATTTAGGAAATATTAGGAAAAGCATTTTTCTGTCTGCCTATTGCAGGGAAATATGAATTGGTCAGGCAGTTTCTTTACTTTTGAACACAAACTTAGTTGTTTAAAATTTTCCCTCATGGGTTTCATAGAAAGCAGCAATGGAAGTTCAGCTTAAACAGAGAAACATATAAACCACAGAAGCATCACACAAAGATACACACAATAGCAGTAACTTTCCTTGGCTTAAAATAGCAACTCAGTCTTCCTACAACTAAGTTATTTTTACAAACTTGAGCTAGATAAATACACATACCTTCTCTTCGCTCTTTTAATTTCTTCCGGAAAACCTCAGCCCGGATCTCTTCAAAGGAGAACTCCCCCACTCCTGCATAAATCTTCTCCTTACAATACATCATCTTCTCCTTCTTCTCAGACTCTTGCTGAAGACTTTGAACTCTCTGCAGGAGATCGCCTTCTTCCTTTCCAGGCTTTCTTGTGCTTAGAATGTGGTTTATACTGGGTTCAATTTTACATGGTGTCCTAAAAGAAGCAAGATAATTATTATTTATCATACAGATCAAACGAGCTGTTTCTTACGTTTTGACAAAACACAGGGATGATGTCAGTTGTAAGGCTATATATGATGAATTCCAAAAAACAAAAACGATTAACAGGCTAAAAATAATTTACATGGTCCATCAACAATTATGTTCTGAGTACTACTATGATGAGGAAGGAATTAGCTATAAGTTAAGAGTTATCAAATAGCTTATATTACTTATAAGTAAAAATAAATCTGAGTAACATATCTTTTTTTCAAAGGAGGTAATATTTTTATTGACATATAGTTGATTTATAATGTGTTAGTTTTACATGCATAGCAGTGATTCAGTTATATATTATATATATGTATTCCTTTTCAGACTTTTTTCCCTTATAGGTTATTACAAAATACTGAGTATAGTTCTCTGTGCTATACAGTAGGTCCTTGTTGGTTATCTATTTTATATATAGTTATATGTATATGTTAATCCCAATCCCCTAATTTATCCCATACCTTTCCCCTTTGGTGGGCTTCCCTGGTGGCTCAGACAGTAAAGAATCAGCCTGCAATGAGGGATACCTGGGTTTTATCCCAGGGTCGGGAAGATCCCCTGGAGAAGGGAAAGGCTACCCACTCCAGTATTCTTGCCTAGAGAATTCCACGGACAGAAAGCCTGGTGGGTTACAGTCCATGGGTCGCAAAGAGTCGGACATGACTGAGCGACTAACACTAACACTTTGCCCTTTGGTAAACATAAGTTTGTTTTCTATGACTGGTGAACAACCAAATCTAAATAGAACCCAGTGTACAAAATGAAGCTAACTTATGCAATGCAGCCCATTTCTCACTGTTCTGAACCCAGAAGAATTAGAAATACAGCATTTAGAGAACTGATAATGTAAAATTCAACATTACCAACTGAAGGGGAAGAGTAGAGAGTGGTAATACAGGTTTGAAAATGGAGCATACCTCAATCAGGATCTGGACTATGGATGAGAATCACTTATATATCTTTTATTTTTTTGTGTATCTTTTTACAACTAAAGATATCTGGTCCTCACCTCGGATACACTGGATCAGAACTTTTAATGGTCAAAAGGCTTCCTCAATTTGCTCAACTGATAAAAAGACTTTATGGAAAAACCTACACAAACATCATACCTAGCATATAATGAGGGGTTACAAATTATATATGAAGAAACTCTTGCAATGGGACACAAAATATGACCTAATATTACCACTCCATAATGTTATATATTAGACTGAATCTTAGGCTGCCTGATTATTTAATCATCTATTATATTTCATAGAAATGCCAAGAAAAAGACATCCAGAAAAAAAAAAGCAGGTTATGAGCAAAAACTGCCATAATTCCTCACTACTGTCAATAATAAAGATAGAACATCTCCCTTAAATAACAATGACTATCTTTGACTACACCAATTTAAATATAAACCTATTGAGTTTATTCCTTAATAAGAATAACAAGTGGTCTTTAAGCCCTAACACACTAAAAAAAAAAAAAGACATAAAGGAAATAAAACTTTCATTTACTTTCATTTCCACAAAGAAAATGCTTTAGGAATTAGATAGGTGCCCCTGCTCATCCTTAATAATTTCCATCTCAAAATATCTGGAAATAAAACTCACATAACTGGCTGTTGTGCAGTCTCTTCCACATATGGAGTAAAACTTGGAAGCATAGAGGGTACAGCTGTCATAGACGCTGTATTGCCACGAGGCTGGCGATGAAGAAGAAAACTAAAATTACCATGGTTTTACATTCTGACAGACCATATGCAGACCATGCCTAATTATTCAAGAGGAATTAAAAGAGATGCGAAAAATACTCCTCTATTTGAACTCTGAAGCCTTTGTTATGTCAGCAAATAAACTGGATCTTAAGAGTCCTTACCCTGTATTCCAAAGGCCTGCCTGTGTTCCAAGGGCCGGCTTGTAGCTCATTCTCTTTGCCTCTGGACACAGGAGGTGCTATCCATGGCTGGACTGTAGGCTTAGATGACTCTGCTCTAGAAGCCTCATCAGCATTTTCATCAAAAACAGTAATTCTAGTATTACTTTGCATCTGTTGAGGAACTGGATTTTGGAGACCTCTGTTCTGGCTTGGAGCTAAGAGAAAAATATTAAACTTTCAAAATCTAAATTTAAAAATCTTTACCAATTTAGATGCCCAATAAGGTATACCTGAACCTTTCCCAAATTAAGATTACTTCTACTACCATAGAATCAGAGATTTAAATAATAATTTAAAAGAAACCTTAATGCATCGAATTATTAATTTTTAAGTCTTTCTGCATTTGTTAATTATACCCTCCCTCTTTTCCCTCACCTGTAATCTTTTACATATGGATATCCAAAAAACAAATTCTGTATCTTCCTTCAGTCATCATTCTAACATTGTCTAATTTATCAGGATTAACTGAAATCTTAATACTCATTTTTCAGTTAAAATTTTTCTCTCAGCTGAAATGTATTTAATCTAAAAAAAAAAACAAGTTAGCCCACATATTATTGGTATTCTCTTTAGTGGGGCTGCTTATCAGAGTCAAGCTGCATCATGATCCAGATAAAATATTTTTTAGGACTACATTCTCTGTACTCAGATCTCCAAGGAACATTCTGAGTATTACAAAGCTGATATCAGGATAGGGATAAGAGATCTAAATATCTGGTCTATGTGTCTAACTGCTATAAATGTGGTTAATAAAAGCTTACTGCTCTCTGTACCTCCTGCTCAATTTTGCTGGGAACCTAAAATTTACCTTAAAAAAATTAGTAGATTTAAAAAACAGCTATTGCTAATCATCTTTAAGTATACAAAGAGAGCCCAATTTCTGACCCTCCAAAACTGAAGACCAAATTAATACATTCTTTGTGAATTTGGTATATGTAAGCTTCACTTTGATAATACTTGCTATATTACTGCATATCTTTCAACTAACAACTGAAACTCAGAAACTCTAGTTGCTTATTACTCTAGATACATATTATATTAAGTTTTTCTTTTTTCTTTTCCTTCCTTCTCTCTGTCTTTCCCTCTTTCTTTGCATTATAAGGGTCCCAGAATAGGGTTTTCTTAATTAAAGACACAAAATGCTGACATGTTTTAGTGTTACTGCACACTGTGATCGCAGCTTCTCCTTAGACTTGTTTTTTGCTTCCTAGTAGTCAGAACATTTGGAGAAGGAGATGGCACCTCACTCCAGGACTCTTGCCTGGAAAATCCCATGGACAGAGGAGCCTGGTAGGCTGCAGTCCATGGGGTCGCAAAGAGTTGGACACGACTGAGTGACTTCACTTTCACTTTCACACATTGGAGAAGGAAATGGCAACCCACTCCAGTGTTCTTGCCTGGAGAATCCCAGGGACGGGGGAGCCTGGTGGGCTGCCGTCTATGGGGTTGCACAGAGTCGGACACGACTGAAGCAACTTAGCAGCAGCAGCAGCAGTCAGAACAGTAGGACAATGTTCGTACATATATTTATATATGATTCCCTTACATAATTTGCCTACCACTCGAAACTAAAAGCTTCCCATAATAACACTTAACAAACTTACCCTTGAGAGCACCCCCTACACGGCTGATAGGAGCTCTTGCTGTCTTTTTCCCTTTGCTTTTTAGTTCAGCCAGTGTGCTTCGTTGTGGTACAGAAGATCCCACAACTTCCTCCTCCTCTTCTTTCTCAAGTGCCAACAGAGTTTGCCGAGACACTCGAGCTTGGAATTGTCTAAAGTAAGAGAAGGGACAATTAGCAGTTTGTGAGATGAACACTACTGTCCAGATTCAATTTCCTAATTTGCTAAACAAGGGAAAAAGAGTGGGATGGAAGGGAAGAAATATATAGAAATAGCCAAAAAAAGTGTTTATTCTCTCAGAAACAAAGAAAGCCACCTTGAAATCAGAGAAGGTCCAGATTTATATGTCCAAATTTGACCAATCAAAAATACTCTGAAGAGCACCAGCACGTTGACCTCAGGATTTAATCAGTGTCTTAGATTAAGATTATAGAATACATTAAGATCGGTTTCCCATCAACTTTTTATTATGACTTTTTAAACTCACAAAATAGTTGAAAGAGTAAGTGAGCACCCATACACTCTTCACCTAGATTCACTAACTGTTAACATCTTGACACATCTATTTTATTGTCTCTCTTGCTACAGAGAATCCCCACCCGACTCACTACCCCAACATTTCCCCTGAATCAGATGAATGAAGTTGCATTCAACATGACATTTTACTTTTTAGTAAAGCTGGTAGAAGTTTGAAGACTAAACTTCTGTGCTGTTACCAAAGTTTTAAGTATTATCAAAAGGGTAAAGAAATTGAATAAACTGCAAATGCTGGCCAAGATGGAATAAGCACATATTAGTTTCTCTTTTTCTCACTGATTAGAATTAAAAGCTAAAAAAAAAAATTAAAAACTCCAGACAAAAATACAAAATACAACCGAGGTCTCTAAAAAGTAAACAAAAGCAAGTGGACTGTGGAGAGGAGTCAAACTTAAAGAAACAACCCACTCAAGGCTGTTTCCTGTTTTTTTCCCCTTCTCTTTTCCATATGGTTTTGAATTGTTATATTAGCAGTGGAGGAAGCTAAAACTCCTAAAGAAACCTCATCTTTCTGTCCAGAGGAAAGGAAAAAGCAGACTGTGAGGGCCAATGAGTATGGGAGAAATATTGGAGGGGATGAACTGAAGAAGAGAATCTCCTGATTCTGTACATGAACTGGCACAAGCCCTGGACCACCCTTGAGCTATGCATACACAGAGCAGACCCAAAGCAGCACAGAAAAGGCTTTGAGAACTGAACTATAATATAAACCACTGTCCAAGCCCTAGACTAACCCTGGAGCAACAGACAAAAGGGATAGACCTAAAGGTCTCTGAAAATTGAACTGACATTAGAACCACTACTCACATAAGTTAAAAAAGAAATTATATCTGAAGGCTGGTTACCTAATAAGACAAAAGCATCAACATTAACTAAGAGGACCTAGAGTCTAATAATACCAACATAAATGTCTAGTATATAATCCAAAATCACCTGACATATAAAGAACCAGGAAAATGTGACCAATTCTCAAAGGGAAAACAGAAATACAAACATCAAATGACAGCTTCCTTGGTGGCTCAGACGGTAAAGAATCTGCCTGCAATGTGGGAGAACTGGGTTTGATTCCTGGGTTGGGAAGATCCCCTGGAGGAGGGCATAAAAACCCACCCCAGTATTCTTGCCTGGAGAATCCCCAAGGACAGAGGAGTCTGGAGGGCTACAGTCTGTGGGGTCGCAAAGAGTTGGACACAACTGAGTGACTAAGCACATTATAGCACAATGACCAAAAATATAAATATAGAATTCACAGCACAACCATGATTGGTATTTATGAAGAAATTTTATATATAGTTTAAAGAATATTTTTAAAAAATCACAATATTGTAAAGTAATTATCCTCCAATTAAAATAAACTAATTAATTAATAAATAAAAACATCAAATGACCCAGGTGTTGAGTTTTCAGTCAGATTTTAAAGCAGGTAACACAATGATGCTCCATAATATAAAGGTAAAAATATTTTAAATGAATGGAAAGATAGAAATTCTCAACTGACACAAACTGTGAAAAAGAATCAAATGGAAATTTTAGACCCAAAAAACACAATATCTGCAATAAACAATTTACTGGATATACTCTTTTGGCCACCTGATGCGACGAGTTGACTCACTGGAAAAGACTCTGATGCTGGGAAAGGTTGGGGGCGGGAGGAGAAGGGGACGACGGAGAATGAGATGGCTGGATGGCATCACCGACTCTGTGGACATGAGTTTGAGTGTACTCCGGAAGTTGGTGATGGACAGGGAGGCCTGGCGTGCTGTGATTCATGGGGTCGCGGAGAGTCGGACACAACTGAGCGACTGAACTGAACTGAACTGAACTCATTATCAGAATGGAGAAGACTGAAAATGAACCTGAAGACAAATCAACAAAAATTGCCCACCCTAAAGAATAAAGTTAAAATTTTGTTTTAAATGAACAGAGCTTCATGGACCTATGGGACAGTATCAGAGAGTCTAATATATGTGGAAGTGAAGTCCCAGAAGAAAAGGTATAGAAAAGTATTTTTAAAATAATGGCTGAAAACTTTTCAAATTTTGTGAAAGGCATGTCTTCACAAATTCAAAAAGCCCAGTAAACCCCAAATGGATTAAATATAAAGGCAATCATACCTAGATACATCATGATCAAATTGCTGAAAAGCAATGTTAAAGTAAAAAAAAAAAAACTTAGCCAGAGAAAATCAACTCATTACAAAAAGGGGGACAAACCATTCAAATGACTATAGATGTCCCATCAGATATCAGAGAATCTAGAAGAGAGAAACATGCTAAAAGAATTGTTGGACCAGAATTCTACATCCAATGAAAATATCCTTCAAAAATAAAGATGAATAAAGACACTCTCAGGGGCTTCCCTGGGGGTCCAGTGGTTAAAATTCCATGCTTCCAAAATAGGGGGAACGGGTTTGATTCCTGGTTAGGAAATCAAGATTCTTCATGCTGTGAGGCTGGAGGAAAAAAAAAAGACATTCTCAGATGGAGAAAAACTAAGAGAATTTATTGGAAAAGATTCACTCTAAATGAATGGCTTGAAGAAACCTCTTTGTCTGATAGGAAATGATATCAGAGGAAAACTTGGAACTTCAAGAGTAAGGAGAACAAAGATGGTAAATAGACTATTTTTCTTCTAAGTTCTTTAAAATACATATGGCTTTTGAAAGCAAAAATTATAACATTGTCTGATGGGATTTTCAATGTATGTAAATGTAATACTTAACACCAGTATATCAAGAAAGTAGGGAAGATATAGAACCTATATGGTTATAAAGTTCCCATTATTTTACTTGAAGTGGTAAAATATTAACTCTAAGTGGACTGTGAAAAGTTAGGTATACGTATTATATACCCTAGAGGAACCACTAAAAAAATAACAAACAAAAAGTCAATAAAATAAATTAAAATGAAATACTAAAAAAAAAACACAAAAAACCAAACAATCCAAAAGAAGACAAGAAAGGGGCAACAAAGGAACAAAAGACAGAGAAACTGAAAACAAATTTTAAAATAACATATCTAAATCCCACAAAATTGGTAATTCCATCAAAACGTTCTAGATAAACCACATAAAAAGTATTGTGAGAGTTGAGAAAAACACAATACCCAACTCTTTGCTGTGTATACGAACCATTTTTAATAAAAAGACATTGTCAGGTTAAAAGGGAAAAGAGAAACCTGATTTAAAAATGGAGAGAAGACCTTAACAGACTGTTTTTCCAAAAAGGAAAGGCAGATAGCTAAAAGATTACATCAGTAATGCAAGTCAAAACCACAATGAGGTATTACCTCACACCTGTCAGAATGACCATAATCAGAAAGAACACAAATCACAAATGTTGTCAAGGATGTGGAGAAAAAAGAATCCTTGTACAGTGTTAGTGGGAATGTAAATTGCTGCAGCCAATGTGGAAAAGAGCATGGAGGTTTCTCAAAAAACTAAAAATAGAACTAACATATGACCCAGCAATTCCATTCCTGGGTTTATATCTTAAAAAAACAAAAACACTAATATGAAAAGATACATGCACCCCAGTGTTCAGAGCAGCATTATTTGAAATTGCCAAGATATGGAAGCAACCTAAGTGTCACCAACAGATGAATGGATAAACAAGATGTGGTATACACATATAGTAGAATACTATTCAGTCATAAAAAAGAAAGAAATTTTTCCATTTGCAACAATATGGATGGACTTGGAGGGTATTATGTTAAGTGAAATAAGTCAGACAAACAGACAAAAACTGCATAATATCACTTAAATGTGGAATCTAAGAAATACAACAAACTAGTGAATAAAACAAAAAAGAAACTTACAGATATAGAGAACAAACTAGTGGTTACTAGTGGGGAGAGGCAAAATAGGGGTAGGGGATAGGAAGGTACAAACTATTAGGTATAAACTAAGCTATGAGGACATATTGTACAACACAGGGAATATAGTCAATATTTTATAATAACTATAGATGGAGTGTGTATGCACACTAAGTCACTTCAGTCGTGCCCAACTCTTTGTGACCCTATGGATTATGGCCAGCCAGGCTCCTCTGCCAACTGGATTCTCCAGGCAAGAATACTGCAGTGGTTGCCATGTAGGATCTTCCTGATCTAGGGATCAAATCCACATTTCTTGTGCTTGCTGCAGTAGCAGGTGGGTTCTTTACCACTAGCACCACCTGGAGTATCACCTCTAAACACTGTGGATTACTACATTGCATACCTTTAACTTATACAGCACCGTACATCAACTACCCTTCAATAAAAAGAACCCCCTTTGTTGATAAAAGGAAATCCACACAAAATCCTGTAATATGAATATCTGTAGCAGCATTATTTCATAATTGCCAAAAAATGAAAACAACCTAATGCCCAATAACTGATGAATGGATGAATCATGCACTATATCTACAGAATGACATATTATTCAGCAATAAAAATGAAATACTGATATATGCCACAACTATGTTCATCTATAATGAACCTTGAAAATACGCTAAGTGAAAGAAGCCAGTCACAAAAGACCAGACAACATAGGATTCCATTTATGTGCAATGTCCAGAATAGGGCAATCCAGAGAGAGAAAGCAGATTAATGGTTGCCTGGAACTGGATTGAGAGGGAATGGAGAGTCACTGCAAATCAGTTCAGTTCAGTTGCTCAGTTGTATCTGACTCTTTGGAACCCCATGGACTGCACCAGGCCAGGCTTTCCTGTCCATCACCAACTCCAGGAGCGTGATCAAACTCGTGTCCATCGAGTCACTGATGCCATCCAACCATTTCATCTGCTGTCATCCCCTTCTCCTGCCTTCAGTCTTTCCCAGCATCAGGTCTTTTCCAATGAGTCATTTCTTTGCATCAGGTGGCTCGAGTATTGGAGCTTGAGCATCAGTTCTTCCAATTAATATTCAGGACTGATTTCCTTTAGGATGGACTGGTTGGATCTCCTTGTAGTCAAAGGGACTTTCAAGAGTCTTCTCCAACACCACAGTTCAAAAGCATCAATTCTTCGGTGCTCAGCTTTCTTTTCTTTTTTTTTTTTTGATTTAATAAAGTTTTATTTTTCAAAATGTACACCTGGTGGAACCTGTTCATGCATCTTCACCAGCAGCTGGGGCATCTCCACCCTTGGTGTTTCTGGTGTAAATCACTTGAGCTCTGTGCTTTGAAACCAGTTTAATAAGTCCTTTACTAAGGAGTTCCTGAAGGGCTGCTCTGGCCAGGGAACCACGAATCTTCAGTCTCTCAGAGACGACAGCTGGAGTTATAAGCTTATAGTTGGGAACTTCTTTACAGAGTTTGTCATATGTTGCTTTGTCAAACAAGACTAGGTTATTAAGCTTGTCGCAAACTTTGCCTTTGGACCACTTCTTCTTTTTGGCCTTGCCCCCAGATTTGTTCACTGGATCTTTGTCTTTCTTAGCCGACTTTCCGGCATCTTTCTTTTTCTTGTCGTCCTTGGGCGGCATGGCGAAGCCCGGAGAGAAGCTGCGACCACTGCCGCCTTGCTAAGATGTCCCTCAGCTTTCTTTATAGTCCAACTCTCACGTCCATACGTGACAACTGGAAAAACCATGGCTTTGATTATATGGATCCTTGTTGGCAAAGTAATGTCTTTGCTTTTTAATATACTGTCTAGGTTGGTCATAGCTTTTCTTTGGAGCAAGTGTCTTTTAATTTCATGGCTACAGTCACCATCTGCAGTGATTCTGGAGCCCAAGAAAATAAAGTCTGCCACTGTTTCCATCGTTTCCTCACCTATTTGGCATGAAGTGATGGGACTGGGTGCAATGATCTTAGTTTTCTGAATGTCAAGTTTTAAGTCAGCTTTTTCACTCTCTTCTTTCACTTTCATCAAGAGCCTCTTTAGTTCTTCTTCACTTTCTGCCATAAGGATGGTGGCTTCTGCATATTTGAGGTTATTGCTATTTCCCCTGGCAATCTTGATTCCAGCTTGTGCTTCATCCAGCCCAGCATTTCTCATGATGTACTCTGCATATAAGTTAAATAAGCAGGGTTACAATATACAGCCTTGACGTACTCCTTTCCCAATTTGGAACCAGTCTGTTGTTCCATGTCTGGTTCTAACTGTTGCTTCTTGACCTGCATACAGATTTCTCAGGAAGCAGGTAAGGTGGTCTGGTATTTCCATCTCTTTCAGAATTTTTCAGTTCATTGTGATCCACAGAGTCAAAGGCTTTAGCATAGTCAATGAAGCATAAGTAGATGTTCTTCAGGAATTCTCTTGCTTTTTCTATGATCCAACAGATATTGGGAATTTGATCTCTGGTTCCTCTGCCTTTTCTAAATCCAACTTGAACATCTGGAAGTTCTCGGTTCACATACTGTTGAAGCCTAGCTTGGAGAAATTTGAGTATTACTTTGTTAGCATGTGAGATGAGTGCAATTGTGTGGTAGTTTGAACATTCTTCAGCATTGTCTTTCTTTGGGATTGGAATGAAAACTGACCTTTTCCAGTTCTGTGGAATAATAATAAGTATGGAATTCATTATGGGGTGTTAAAAATGTGGTAAAATTAGATTGTGGCAATGGTTGCATACCTTCAATACTGTTGGGAAAAAAAGTAAGCAAAGGAAAAGATGTATCATGAAAACTAAAGAAAGTTGGACTGGCTATATTAATATCAGATCAAGCTGACTTCAGAAAAAGTATGATCAGGGATAAAGATGAACATTATATAATGATAAAGGGATCAATTCTACATGTGTATATACTTAATAGAACTTCAAAATATATGTAGCAAGGCTGATAGGAGCTCAAAGAAGAAAGAGATAAATTCACAATAAAAGAGGGAATTCCCTGGTGGTCCAGTGGTTAGGACTCCCTGAACTCTCATTTTTGAGGGCCCAGATTCAGTTCCTGGAAGGGGAACAAAGATCCCACAAGCTGTGTGGCAAAAAAAACAAAAAACAAAAATAAAATCCCACAAAAAAGCCACAATAAAAGAGACTTCAAGATTCCTCTCTCAGTAATTGACAGAATAAGTAAACAGAAAGTCAGCAAGGATAGAGAAGACCAGAACTGACTACCAATCTACTTGACCTAAAAATGACATTTATAAAATATTTTATTCCAAAACAGCAGAAAACACATTTTTCAGGTGTACATAAAACATTCACATATTCTGGGCTATAAAATGAACCTTAATAAATTAGAAAGACTTGAAACCATACAAATTATGTTCTCTACCCATAATGGAATTAAACTAGAAATCAGTAGCAGGGAGATATCTGAAAAATCTCCAAATACTTCCTAATAATACACTTCTGTATATCCCACGGATCAAAAGGAATACATAAGGAAAATTAGAAAATATTTTGAACTGAATGAAAATGTAGTATTATTATCAAAATCTGTGGGATATGGCTAAAGCAGTGCTTAGACAGAAATCTTTTACATTAGAAAAAAAAAGCTCTAGAAAACAGTGCTCTAAGTGCCACCTTCAATTAGAAAAGGGGCAAGTTAAACCCAAAGCAAGCACAAAGAAGGAAATAATAAAGAGCAGAAATTAATAAAATTAGGAGCAGAGTATCAATTAAGATAAAAAAATCAATGGAAGCAAAAGCTGATTTCCTAAAAAGATCAGTAGAAATTGATAAACTAGAGGACCAATATCAGGATTATCAATATGAAAAAACAAAGAAGGAAGGGCACTACCTAACCTACAGACATTAAAAAGATAATAAAGGAATACTATGAACAACTCTATGCCCATTAACTCATCACTTAGATGAAGTGGACCAAGTCCTTGAAAGATAAAAACTACCAAAGCCTATTCAAAGAAATAAAAGATCTAAATAAATGGAGAAATACATCTTGTTCATGCATAATACTAATCAAAATCCTAGAAAGCTGATTCTAGAATTTATACAGAAAGTCAAATGAACTAGAAGAGTTAAAAAGAACAATTAACTGATTTCCAGACTTACTATAACTCTTCAGCAATCTAGATAAGGGTAATATATACCAATGATCGGAGAAGGCAATGGCAAGCCACTCCAGTACTCTTGCCTAAAAAATCCCATGGACAGAGGAGCCTGGTAGGCTGCAGTCCGTGGGGTTGCTATGGGTCGGACACGACTGAGCGACTTCACTTTCACTTTTCACTTTCACACATTGGAGAAGGAAATGGCAACCCACTCCAGTGTTCTTGCCTGGAGAATCCCAGGGACGGGGGAGCCTGGTGGGCTTCCATCTATGGGGTCACACAGAGTCAGACACGACTGAAGTGACTTAGCAGCAGCAGCATACCAATGATAGACATTAAGATCAAAAGAGAAAACAGAGTAACAGAAATAAACCTTCACAAATATGATCACTTGATTTTTGACAAAAATGCAAAGGTACTTCAATGGAGAAAACCTTTTCAACAAAAGGCACATGAATAAATAAGGTTCATAGGCAAAAAAAGAACCTTAATACCTTCCACAAAAATTAACTCAAAATGGATCACAAATTTAAAAACAAAAAGTAAAACTATAACACTTCAGGATAAAAACACAGGAGAAAAGTCTTTGTGACCTTCAGCTAGATGGAATTCTTAGATATACCAAAAGCACAACCCATGCAAGAAATAATTGATAAATTAAACTTCCTCAAAATTAAAAATTTCTATACAGTAAAAGTCACTTCCAGAATTAAGCTGGGAGAAAAGGTTTACAAATCACTCATCTGACAAAAGACTTGGATTCAGAATAAAGAACTCTTACAACTAAAATGCATTATGCTAAATGAAAGCAGCCTGAATCAAAGACTATATACTACATGATTCCACTGACATGACATTATGGAAAAGTCTCAACTATAGGGCTGGAGAATGGATCAGTGGTTGCCACAGGTTGGGACTGTGAGTAGGTATTGACCACAAAGGGATAGAATGTGGGGATTCTATGGAGTGATGAAATTATTCAAATATATCTTAATTATGATAATGGTTACATGTTTCTATTTATCTATGAAAACATATAGAACTGTACATCAAAAACTAGATTTTACTGTATGTTTAAATAGAAAATATATTAAAATGTCTTTTAAAAAACTGAACAGTAATGAAATTAACTTGCCAATCCACAGAGTGCACTTTATTCACATGCAAAACAACTTTTTGTATCTATTAAAGAGTTAAGAAAAGCTCCAGAGAGGAAGTTTACCTGTGCTGGGACTGCAGTCTTTCCAGTGGTTCAGCCTTCTGTTCAATACCTTCCTGAAATATCAGATCTGCTTTCTTAAAGTTTTCTCTAGCTTCATATTCTTCAGCCCATGAGATATAAAACTGAGCAAGTGAAATGCCAATTCCTTGGTTATGTAAATAACTATACATATCCAAAGGTTCATTGCATAAATGTCCCTGTAACAAATTAAAAGCATTAACAGTTAACCAATTTTTTCTTCACATATTGTCTGTTATGTGCCGGTCATTGGAGAGACAATATGTAGTTTCTGCACTGAAAAAAATATTATCTAACACAAGATTATAAGGAATATATTGGGAGGACCTAAAACACATTTACACTAATCCCTTACCTGACAAAAGTAAGGAATTAATTTGTAAGAAAAAGAAATGGGGAAGAAAGCTTTCAAGAATGCATGACATCTGAGTGTGGCCCTTAAGGGGAAATAGACTTAAATAAGGTAAAGAATGGGAAATGAAGTGCACTCTAGGCAGAGAAAAAAGCATAAGCAAAGACTGAAGACTAAGTTTGTGGAGGTGTAAGCTAGATAGAAGTCTGGGGAAAAAAGGTGTGACCAGGCTTGAAAGTTAAGCTCATCAATTGTAAATACACCTGATAGTCAATAGTTGGAGTAGGAGAGCTATAAGCAAAGAAATGACATGGTCAAATCTGTATTTTAAAAGGGACCGTATTAAGACCAGCTACAATACAGATAATTCTAGCAGCAAAAAGGGAAAGGGAAGTGATCACTAAAAATCCTACACCACTAACAAGTTTGATATATTTTTTCAGTCTTTATTTTTCTCTTGAGGAAAAAAGGAACATATATCATTCTTCCACGGAATAAAAAGATTTTTGTCATTTTATAGTTTTAATCATAATTAAATATTTTTATTCCATTTAACTATGCATCATTCATTTTCCATGCTGCTACTTAATCAATATTTTTGAATGGGTGAACAACGTTCCATCTAGTAGATCTTTCATCATTTAACTATTCCCTTATTTTTTGCACAAACCACTTCTAATAATTGTGTAAATAATTGTAAATAATTGTGTAATGAACATCTTTAAGCATATTGCCTTTCACATTTTACATTATTCCCTTAAGATAAATTCCTATAAGTGGAACTAGGTTAAAAAGTAAATTGCTTTCTAAGACAGTTATATGAATTTAAAATGTTAGCAGTTATTTCCAAATATAATTTCATAGCTGATATTTATTTTTAAAAGTTTCTACTTTCATATAAAAGTAGCATTTCAGTGTTCTCATTAAAAGTTCTTTTACTACAGAAGAGGATAACATTTTCTCCTGTTCATTTACTACATGTATTTTCATTCATATCTTTCTGTTCCTGATTGTCTGGCCTTGGTTTAGTCTGCCTCGTATGTTTTACCATACATCTCAACACTTTCCCTCTTTCTCTTCTGTTACACTTACAATTAATTGCTTATCATCTGTCTTCCTCAATAAAGTAAGTTCCACAAAGGCAAAAAACATTGCTCTCTACTATATTCCAGTCCCTACCCACAGTCTAGCAGAAAAAAATGAAATGTTCCATTTATATCTTTAACAAAATCCATTAGTATCTTATAGTTTAATTTCATAGTAATTCAGTAATGGAGTTTTTCTGTTTATTCAAATTAGAGATGTTTTCCCACATGTGATGATATTTCAAGCAAAGTAATAATTCTCAAGGTTTATCACTGTAAGAGCAAGTCCTTGATATCTATTACTACATAAATAAAGTTTAAAATTGACTGCACTTCAATAATGGTTTTCTGAATAGCTGTGGTGCAGCATGGGGCAGTGAATACAGTTTGGGTTATTCCAGAGTGCTGAATAAGATCACTAAGAAATAACATAAATAAAAGGATAAGATGGTTAGATTAATCGATTCAAAAGTTAAACATATCTTGCTGGTAACTCTTAAAAGCCAAATTAAAACCATTTTAAACTTTTAACTAAAAATACTGGATATTTTCTAAGAACGAATTTTTCCTTAGCTAGATTTTAGTTATCTTTTATAAAAAATGACTGGAGAAAACTTTCTGGAAAGCAAAAGAGTAATGTGAGGAACCCATCTTTACTCCTCTTGACTAAGAAAGAGAGCAAAATAATTTAATATGCACCTTGTTTCCCAGGTACAGAGTTTAGATTACTGCTGATCACTCTAGGAGTAATAATTTGAATTTGAGGTGTTTTTTTTTTTTAATGTGGAATGTGAGGGTTATCTAGACCAGTGCTTCTCCAACTACCTGTGGTGAAGAGGACAGTTTTAGGCATGTGTGTTTAAAAGTTTCTGTTGCCTTGTTGACTGCTATTTTTTTAAAACACAACAAAAACAGAAGTTACAAGAAAAATGATGTGCATAGATGCGCAACATTAAATTATCAATAAAATTTCTAAACGCTTACTCTCAATTTTTGTACTTACCTTGAACAGTCTATGGATCATTCTTTCAGGAGCACTGGTTTAGATTATGCTTTTTACTCTATGATAATCATTACTCTTCACTACAAACATTGGGTTAACACAAGTGAACAGAGAAATTATTCCAATTACTACTTTTAATAGTTCCAACTAAATATAATCATAGAAACCTGGGATTAAATGTCGCTTTAGAGGTTTATTTAGTTCAACCTTCTAATTAGTCACATATAAGAATATTATATAAAATAGAATGAACAACAAAATCTATTAGTACACCACCAGGAACCACAGACTACATACTAACAAATCTGTTTAGCATTCTTTGTGTGCCATCCTTTCTTATGAATTCCCATAACTACTATCTCTAAGGTAATGTCACCAACTTACATAAGGATGCCAAAATATGTCAAATGACCTGCAAAAATGAAGATAATTATGTCTTCAAGATTCATTTAACTATATTTCATCATATTACAATGATTGTTGAAAATAGTCTATTATTTAGAATTACTTGACTACTTATTTTTAATTTTTATATATTTTATTTAATTCTATCACCTAAAATTCTATTCTAAATATTTATCACTTGCCTTTTTTCCTTTTTTTTAAAAAAAAAGTGATGTATTTATTTATTTATTTTTGGCTGCATCAGGTCTTAGCCGGGATAGGTGATCTTTTTCTTGAGATGTGTGGGCTTCTCTCTAGTTGTGGTGTGCAGGCTCAGTAGTTGTTGTTTGTGGGCTTTGTTGCCCCATGGCATGTGGGATCTTAGTTCTCCAACCAGGGACTGAAACTGTGTCCCCTGCATTGGAAGGTAGATTCTTAACCACTGGACAACCAGGAAGTCCCCAGTTGCTTTTCTCTAATCTCTTTTAGGATAAAAGAAAAGAGTTAATGTCTAAGAAACTCTGGTCATCATTTTTATAAAGATGTTTTCATAAAAAATCCTCAAAAGTGTTCTTAAAAGAACTATATGCCAAGTAATACAGTACAAAGTGGTCAAGTCAATAGTTTTAATTATAGCAACATACTAAATGAAAAAAAACGAAAGACAGATAAAATATAAACAACACTTTTTTTTATGGTGATGATTCAAAAAATGGAAGAAAAGAACAGCAGAATCACCTACAAAAGTTTTTCCCAAACAATTGTACTACTACCATGTGCTGGTTCCTATATGTCCTCCCCGAGTACAGCCGCACGGCTTAATGATGATTAAAATCAATTAATCACACATTCCTACAGAGAGATATACAGTTTTAATGGGTTAAAAAAATTAGAGTAAAATGCATCTCTAGATGGAAACAATTTAACAAATATTGAGTAATTATGGAATGTTTAGTATCTACTGAACAGCTCAGTTTTTGGATGTATAAGATACCTATAGAGAAAAATCTCTTAATTTAATATTTTAAACTCAGATGGCACTTCAGAAAGACTTACCAGCTTAAGCCAGAGACTAAGAAAGCGAGGATCATTATAATATCGTTTTTCTCCTTGTAGCGCTTCTACAGCTCTTTCTAATAACATTGACATATTGCTTTCCTTCCCACCCTGAGGATAGTTTTGCTCTGTCCAGTTAATATATCTGAATAGGAAGAGAAGAAATGAAATATTTTTCAAGTTTAACATGTCTTGTTCCAAGATCCATTCTGGGCTTTTCAAAGTAGAAATATCTAATATGTTGACAATGTTTATTTAGAGGTTTTCAGTGACATGTCCTAAACCTGTATCTCTCAAACTTTTCTAAATATTGCTAATATGTAGCTGTGGGAAATAATGAGGATGGTGGCAGATGGGTAGAGCTCACAGTCACACCTCAGGAAGATACACTATGATTATTCTGCTTCTTTATGTCTCAAAAACACTACTCTCTACTCTAACACACTGCTTCACACAACCCAGATTGAGAAGCATAGCTATAAGAACTCCATCTATTAAGTTTCTATTGCCCTGTTAAATAAAAAAGACTCACCTATCCCAAACATCCAGAGGGTCATTTCCAGCATAAAAACGAATTTCAGATTCAAATGCCCTGAAATTTAAACAGAAAATGTTAGCATAAGCAATAGTGATAAAAGCCAAATGAACAAGTGTCACCTTCACTTTTATTCACTATTAAGTATTTAATATCAATCTAGATAACTGTACTGGAGTTTGAGGGCTTGTTAAACAGAAAGAAAAAGAATAGAAATAATCAGGATTCTGTTTGATAACATAACTGGAGAGATAAAATATGAAGAAATTAAAGAAATTTCAAGACAACTTATAGAAAAGCAGTATTACACAGCATTTAAAGCTCTGGAACAAGACTCCCAAGGTTCCAGTGCAGCTCTACTAATCACTAACTGAGTGACATTAGAAAAGCTATTTAAACTCTGCTTTCAGTTACCTCATCTGTAAAATGGGGATAATAATATGATCTATCTTATTAGGTTGATTAGTCTTAAGTGTAAAGTGTTTAGACAAAGTAAGTAGTTAAGTACGCAATAAATGACACCCATTACCTTTATATGCATATGATAGTACTGAAGAAGCTAACTACACACACACACACACACACACACAAATATACATACAGAAATAAGACTCTTAAAGAAAAATTACATGGATAACATTAGTCAAAGAAGAATTAGACCATATAAAAATTGGAGGAATGTTTCAGAGAAAATGTGAAATATGACTTTATAAAGTGCTTACAAAGGCAGAGGGCTAAGATGAAGTTATGATTGACCAGTCAGAATAGAGGGGAAGTATTATGTAATAAACCATAATTTAAATAAACCATTTATCAGTAATAACTGTATAAGGGATTATGTTTAACATAAAGAATAAGAATAGTCCCTGATACAAAAGACCCTTAAGCTCTAAAAAGAGAGACAGTACATAAATGAAAAATTAACTAACAACACAGAGTAGTATATTACAACTGCCAAGAATTGATAGTAAAGGCTTCATGAATGTCAAAAGGAGGTGTTATAGAAGCAGTCGTAGAAGGTGGGACTCTGAATGAAACATAAGATTTCAAAGAAAAAAAATTTTTTTCCAAGAGAGAGGGAAATCAGTATTGAATAAAGTTGTCAAAGTCAGAGAGCTTATCCAGAGAAAATTAAACTATAACATAAAGTCAGTATTGGGAATAAACGGGAGATATCTGGAGAGGTAAGAGAATGCTTTAAATGCAAATTTAAAGAGCTTGGATTCTGCCTGTTCAAGCCAGTAGTGGCTTTTCAGTTGGAGAGTATCTTGAATATGGTAAGCAAAGATTTCAAAATGATTAATCAGATAACACTGAAAAAGGCTGAGACCTGGGACCCTTGGCTACGGTGCTTGCACCTGGACAAATGTTTTCTGGAGCAACAGAATATAAAGAAACTATAAGTGAGTAAAAACTGTGTACATGAGCAGTTGGAACAAATTTTGAACAAGATACAAAAAGACCAAAAACCCAACTGCTACTTCTAAGGTGTCCAGAGCAAAAGCAGGGTACTGCAGTATGATCCCTTCATACAGCAAAACCAAGGGGGTGGGCAGATCACCCAAGTCACCCCTCCAGCCCAAACCTTGGACCCACCCCTACCCTCACTCCCTTTAGGAAACCAATTGGCCCATGTTCAGGAAGCAAGGAAACCTGTTACTTGTTTTTGCTCCCTGCAGCTCTAGTCCCAGTAAAGCCTTGCTTGAATGTCTTGTCTGGCCTCTTATCAATTTCTATTGATTAAAGAATCCAAGAACCCTGCTTGATAACAACAGCATAAGAATAGGAGAAATTAGAAAAGGGGCCACAATTGTGTGACTAAAATGGTGGTTTAAGTATGAAATAATGAAAAAAAAAAATTCAAGACACTACTGATAAAAATCAGCAAACCTCCAAATTTATCTATGGATTCAATGCAATCCAATTCAAATCCTAGCAGTCTCTTTTCTAGAAACTGACACAATGATTTTAAAATTTGGAAAAGCAAAGGACCAATAATAGCTGAAACAATTTTGAAAAAGAACAAGTTGGAGAACTTATTCTACCTGACTTCAAGTCTTATTATATAAAGCTAATCAAGACAACATACAACTGATGAAAAGGTAGACAGTTAGATCAATGGAATAGAATAGAGTCCAGAAATGATCCACACATACACAACCAAATGATTTTTGACAAAAGCCCCAAAGCAATTTAATGGGGAAAGACAAAACTCTCTTCAACAAATGAAGGTACAACAACTAAATAGGCATATGAGGGTAGAGACAGAGGCATAAGACCTTTTATTCTAACCTTACACCGTGCACAAGTATAAATTTAAGATGAATCACAGACTTAAACATAAAAGCTAAGACATAGCTACTAGGAAAAAAAAAAAAATCACAGGATTTTTTCCTTTTTTCAAAAAAAAGGACCTTTTAGGCAGGCAAAGATTTCCTAGAGGAGACACAAAAGGTACTAAAAGAAAAACACTAATTAAGCAGACATCAAAATTAGAAATTTCAGCTTGTCAAAAAATACCACCATGAAAATAGATAGCCATGAACTGGGAGAAAATATTTAACACATATATTTGATAAGGGACGTGTATACAGACTACATTAAGAACTCTTGCAATCCAACTATGTGTATGCTTAGATGCTCAGTCATGTCCAACTCTTTGCGACCCCATGGACCGTAGACCACCAGGCTCCTCTATCCATGGGGATTCTTCAGGCAAGAATACTAGAGTGGGTTGCCATGCCCTCCTCCAGGGGATCTTCCAGTTGTAAAATAAGGCAAAATATCTGAACAAACGCATCATAAAAGAAGATATATAAATGGCCAATAAACAAGTAAATAAGTGCTCACTTCAGTAGTCACCTGGGAGATGGGAAGTAAAACCATTATGAGATACCACCAGAATGGCTAAAGTGAAAAAAAAAAAAAAAAAACCACCACACTAAATATGGGACTGGATCTGGAGCAAATTGATTCTAATATGTGGCTGATAGAGGAGTGTAAAATGGTACAACCTTTTGGGAAAACAAACACTTATTCTATGACCCAGCAATGCTATTCCAAGGGAAATTAAAATCTATGTTCACAAAAAGTCTTACTCAAGAATGTAAATAGCAGCTTTACCCACAAAACACATAACTGGAAAGAATCCATTTGTCCATCAATTGATAAATGGATAAACAAATGAAATACTACTCAGTAAAAAAAAAAAAAAAAAAGAGGAACAATCTACTAATACATGCAACATGAAAATGCCTAAAAAACATATTGAAAGTACTGTATGATTCCATTTATATAAAGTGTAAAATAAACAAAACCTATGGTGATAAAAATGTGATCACTGCTTTCTTCATGAAGGAGGGGAAGATTGATTGGGAAGGTGCAGGAGAGAACCTTCTGAGGTAATAAAAATGTTCTGTCTTGAAATGTGTATCAAAATCACCAAGCATACTTAAAAATCTGAGCCTTTCACCGCATGCAAATTATACTTAAAAAAATCAGGGGCTTCCCTGGTAGTCCAGTGGTTAAGAATCTGCTTGCCAACGCAGGGGACACAAGTTCGATCCCTGCTCTGTGGAAGGTCCTACATGCCTTGGAGCAACTAAACCCATGCGCCACAACTACTGAGACTGAGAGCCATGACTACTGAAGCCCATGTGCCTAGAGCTTGTGCTCAAGGAGAGAAGCCACCTCAATGAGAAAAGCCACCTCAAGGAGAAGCCTGCGCACTGCAACGGAAAGTAGTCCCTGCTCACCACAACTAGAGAAAGCCTGCACACAGCAACAAAGACCCAGCACAGTCAAAAGTTTAAAATAATAATAAACAGATCTTTTAAAAAAAAAATCACCAATCCTTAGCAATCGACTAAATCAACGAGTATGAGAGAGCAGTGAGGTAAGATCATTCAGATTAATTCATACCATTAATCAAAATGGAGTAGAAAAAGGAAGGTCCTACCTGAGAGAAGAGATTCAGTATTTAATAACTAGTGAAATATTTATCTAATCATATGTTACAGGTAGATAAAAAGACATTTAGAAGGCAAGTAAGAGATGTAAACAGTAGTTAAATAATGCTGGAAAATTTGAATATGGAATGAGAACAGAGGGCAAAGAACAGAAACTTAGGTAAAATGAAGTAGGAAGCCAACAAGCAAAAAGGAAGAGTAGTTAGTGAAGCAGAAAAACTAGTACAATGTCATAGAATGTCATCAAAAAATTTAAGAGTAGAACACCATCTGTGAAACAAAACCATAAAATCCAGTGCTTTTAAAGATTCAAAGAGATGATCAAGGGTATTCATTACATTAGATCAAAATTATGATAATTTGCTGATAATACAAGAATTTTTTGGTCATAAGACTGCAAGTAGAAACCAATACTTTACCTTTTTGAAAAAAAGTGTATTTATCAAAACATTTGTCAAAGGAGAGCAAGTTTTATTGTTCACTATTTTGAACAATATAGTGGTATTTTTCAGCTTTTCATCACCCTGAGTTCCTTAAATTCAGTTTCTCCAAGGCTTACATTTTCTTTGGAGACCACTATTTCTTTTGTACACATTCTCAAAAATACCCTCCTAGAACATTAAGAGTACAGACAAAGGATAAACAGATGCACTCTCCCTCAGTATTCAGAATACGAAGAAGCATTTCATTAATTGATTAGTCTCAAAGAGTTAATTCTGTTTCAGGATTAAGAATGACATAATTCTTTTGGTAAATACTATAATATGATACTTGCTTTACTTATCAGTTCCCCCTGTATGAGAAATATTTCTACTGATACAAGAGTTTGGCTGCTCCACAGTGAAATGAAATCCTATAGCTCTTGTTCTTAAGTGCACTTGAGGGGATCTTTAGATAGCTGCTGTGTGATGAGAAAGCAGGAGGGGAACAGATTCTCAGACTACAAGTTTTTGAAGAGTAGTTTAGTACTCCTTATGCCATTCTGCATGGGTCCATGCCCACATTAACTACTACAGCTCAGGATGAATGATGACTGGTGGAGCCCCAAACATCCTACACACCGTTTTTGTTGCTGAAGAGTAGTGTTACAGGCAGATTCTTGCTGTGCCAGTGCTCCCTGAAGTGTGGACATGATCCGCCCCTGCCTTAGAGGCTGGACATTTTCTTTACTCAGCTCCCATTCATCTCCCTCCAGGGACATGACTTCACTGTGAAGAGAGAAACAAAAGTAAATCTCATACTAACACTGAGTTGTTATAACACTGGATTATTGTAAATGTTTTCAGAAAAGTGATAATACACTTTGGGTTAAATACAGTGGGCTGGCACATCAGTAGTGTTATTAATGTTATACTCCTAACCTTCTGAGTCTATCTGTGATCTGGTTTCCAAGTTCAAGGCTGCAGTATTACCTAATGGAAGAGAGAACATGGCTACAGTATTGTGAGCAATATCCTAAGAAGAAAGTTTATGACAGGAAGAAAGAAGGGAAAAAATATTATAAATTTGGCAAAGCAGACAAAGTCAGATTGATGCCTATCACTGAATGTATCACCTTGTTTAAAATTAGCAAAGTGTTTATCAGACTAACCCCATGTTTCAACTGATTACTTAAAACTGAAGTTTATATATATAGGTCGCCCAGAGTAGAAGCAGACAAAAATATAGTTTACTGGTCATAAAAGGCTCCTCCAATTATATCAATTCTATGAGGGGGAATCTGCAAAAGCTTTTTGGAGGTAATCATCACAAAGGGTATGTATATACTCTGAACTTCAGAGCTCTACAATCCTCGAAGAGAAGCTTACTTCTGGCTGAGAGATGCTATTTCTGTGTTTAAAACAGAAACAGACAGGCACTATTCTTCAAAAATAAAGTGAAAGTTTTGTGTGACCTCCGTCAAGACGAGAGCAGAAAACTCCCTTCAGGAAAACAAACTGTAAGTGATTAATAATGTAAGTTGTAACTACTCTTATCTTTTTAACTATTTTGTGTAAATAAAAGGGCCATGTCATTTGTTTTTCTATTCTCATGATCTAACACAGGATCTAACAGTAGTAAACACTGAATAAATATTTATTGACGTTTCTAGAATTCTTCTCTTAAAATAGCAATTAAAATATCTGTTAAATGTCCAAAACTGAGCTGGGATTGCTTCCTCCCTCCCTTCTCCTCCTCTTGCTTCCTCAAAGACCTACTTCTTCCCTCATCTCAAATAAATGGCAATTTCATTTATCCAGCTCTCAAGTCAAAAATCTTAATGCCAACCTAGACACCCCTCTCACACCCTCCAGTCTTCCAGCAAGTCCTGTTGGTTCCACCTCCAGAACGTATCCAGGAATGAACCTTCTTCTCAGCATCTCCACTGTTTTCAGCCTGGCTCAAGCCACCATCTTCTCTTGCCTGGACTATTTCAATAACGTCTAAACGGACTGATGCTAAAGCTGAAACTGCAATACTTTGGCCACCTCATGCGACGAGTTGACTCACTGGAAAAGACTCTGATGCTGGGAAAGGTTGGGGGCGGGAGGAGAAGGGGACGACAGAGAATGAGATGGCTGGATGGCATCACTGACTCTGTGGACATGAGTTTGAGTGAACTCCGGGAGTTGGTGATGGACAGGGAGGCCTGGCGTGCTGTGATTCATGGGGTCGCGGAGAGTCGGACATGACTGAGCGACTGAACTGAACTGAACTGAAACTGGTCTCTCTGCTTCCATCCTTTTCTGTCTTTAGTCTTTTCGATACTGCAGCCAAAGTGGTCCTGTTTAAACCCATGTCAGATCATGTCTTTCTTTTGCTCAAAACCCTCCAATAACTTTCAACTACAGAGTAAAAGCCAAGTCCTTACAATGCCTGCATCTTCACCTTTTTTACTTCATTTCCTTTTGTTCTCTGGTTCATTCTGCTCCAATTACTCAGCCAGTGCCCCTGCCTCCCCCAACTCTCACCCTCCAGCCTTTGTACTTCCCCCCCAGATCAATGCATGACTAACTCTTGAGTTTCCTTCCAGTCTTGACCCAAATGACACCTTTTCAGTGAGGCTCTCTGTTCAAAACTATCAAAAATTACATCAACCCTCCTCCTCCCCAGTTTTGTTTTGTACCAACCACTATCTACCTTTTAGTTTATTTATCTTGCTTTCCCTACCCTCATCCCACCCAGAACTTAAGCTTCATAAGGATAGGGATTTTTGTGTTTTTGTTACACCTAGTACTTTGTAGGTGGTTAATAAATCTCGCATGACATCGCTATATTTAAAATGGATAACCAACAAGGTCCCATCCTATTGCACAGGGAACTCTGCTCAATGTTAGGTGGCACTTTGGATAGGAGGGGAGTTTAGGGGAGAATGGATACATGTATGGCTGAGTCCTTTTGCTGTCCACCTGAAACTCACAACAGTGTTAACCGGCTATACTCCAATATAAAATAAAAAGTATATCTATCTTTTGCATGAATTAAAGAGCTCGTAAAATGACATATATCTAAGTACTGTGTGGTGGTGGTAGTGCTCAGTGGTGTCTGATTCTCTGTGACGCTACGGAGTGTAGCCTACCAGGCTCCTCTGTCCATGGAATTTTCTAGGCAAGAATACCGGAGCTGCCATTTATTGCTTCAGAGGATCTTCCCAACACAGGGATGGAACCCTAGTCTCTCTAGTGTCTCTTGTATTGGCAGGCAGATTCTTTACCACTGCGCCACCTGGGAAGCCCGTTAAGTACCGTGTACCCCGTAATGAAAACGCACATAGAATTTCAACCCAGAAGAGCTTATATACGGATAAATAAGGAAGAGCAGCAAGCATGAGGAGAAGGGCTTTTTAGATTTCTAACTATGCTACTAACTTAAAGACAGCACCTACCATGTGCTAAGCACTTATTTGGAGGCAGTTACTTTACAAATACTCGGAATTCTCCCAGAACTCGGAATGGTAGGTAGCGTTCACAACAGCATCTTCCATTTAAAGACGTATCCAAAGTCACAGAGTTAGCGAATGGCTGGGCTGAGATACAAACACACCACAAATTCCAAGCCGTTTGGACCCCCGGGGTCCCACAGCCTCCTTGGCAGCTGGATGCAGCAGGATTCTCACGCGCCCTCAGCCCGCTGAGGTCAGTGCTAACCCTGTGCCTTCACCTCCACTCCTCGCGTCCAATTCCAGCAGGGAGGACGATTCGGTCGGACCTGCGCTTCTCCTGGACTGCTCTCAGCGGAGCCTCTGTCACTGCCAGGCACCCTAGGAGCTCGCAGGCCCAGCTCTCGACCGCCCTTCTCCGGTACCTACCTCGGGGCACTCCTTTCCTTCTGCATCGCCGCCATCCTGCATTCCCGGCTCAGGGCCTCGTCCTCCCGCGGGCCTTTCTTCAGAGCCTCAGACCGCCTGGACCTCCTTCTGCAACCTGCCCTTCGAGGTACTGAAGCGACCGGAGGGTGCTCCCCGAAAAAGCACGCACCTGATTCCCTCACGAACTAGCCACCCAAGCTCTCACGCCCAGCCGCCAAGTTTCAAATTTAACGGTCCCGCGCGGACAACGTGCTACGCCCCTCCGCTCCTCCGCGCTCTCGCCCAAGGAATCCTGGGACTTGTAGTTTATCCGGGTTTAGTCAACGCTATCGCGGGGCATAGTGGGAGTGGTAGTTTCCGGTGACTGTGGCTGTCCAGGTGCCGCAGGTTTCAGTTCAGCTCAGTTCAGTTCAGTCGCTCAGTCCTGTCCGACTCTTTGCGACCCCATGAATCACAGCACGCCAGGCCTCCCTGTCCATCACCAACTCCCGGAGTTCACTCAAACTCATGTCCATCGAGTCGGTGATGCCATCCAACCATCTCATTGTCTGTTGTCCCCTTCTCCTCCTGCCCCCAATCCCTCCCAGCATCAGAGACTTTTCCAGTGACTCAACTCTTCGCATGAGGTGGCCAAAGTATTGGAGTTTCAGCTTTAGCATCAGTCCCTCCAATGAACACCCAGGATTGATCTCCTTTAGAATGAACTTGTTGGATCTCCTTGCAGTCCAAGGAACTCTCAAGAGTCTTCTCCAACACCAGAGTTCAAAAGCATCAGTTCTTCGGCGATCAGCTTTCTTCACAGCTTAGCAGGTATAAATTCAGGAGGTGTAAATTCGCTACAGGTGCTTTCTGCGTCCAGGCTCTAGACTTAATCTTTGAGCCAAGCGAGGAACATTTTAAGCACCAGAATTCTCTGTTATAATGAACATAGTGAGATATCTCTGAGAGTTTGCGCTTGACCTGATTTCTGGACTGGTTGGCCAGGCTATGACCACCGCCTGCTGTCTGCCCCAGGTGTCACAAGTGTCCAGAGTTCTTAGGTGGCTCTGACCCAGCTGTTTCCTGCCCCGCATTTGAATTGAAGAAAGCTAGAATCTAATTCCGGAGAAGGCAATGGCAAGCCACTCCAGTACTCTTGCCTAGAAAATCCCATGGATGGAGGAGCCTGGTAGGCTGCAGTCCGTGGGGTCGCTAAGAGTTGGACACGACTGAGCAACTTCACTTTCACTTTTCACTTTCACACGTTGGAGAAGGAAATGGCAATCCACTCCAGTGTTCTTGCCTGGAGAATCCCAGGGACGGGGGAGGCTGGTGGGCTTCCGTCTATGGGGTCACACAGAGTCGGACACGACTGAAGTGACTTAGCAGCAGCAGCAGAATCTAATTCTGTCGAAATCGTCCCAAATGTGCAACCTTAGGCAAGCGACATATTCTTTCTGACCTTCAGTTTTAACTCATCTGTAATGTGGTAATGACACTGCCTTGCTTCTCTGCTGCAGTCCCAGGCAGAAAATACAGCTAAGATACAGCTCCGGAGGCTTTGCCTCTTTTCCCCTTCAGCAGACCAGCCTCTACTGACACTCTTTAGTCCCAGTTCTGATTTCTTGAGGAAGAAACCATGGTAAGCTTAGATGTGGCTGAGGAGCAGGGTTTTTGAACAAGCCTAGCTGCACAGCCGGAGAAGGCAAAGGCAACCCACTCCAGTACTCTCGCCTGGAGAATCCCATGGACGGAGGAGCCTGGTAGGGTGCAGTCCATGGGTTCGCTAAGAGTCGGACACGGCTGAGCGACTTCACTTTCACTTTTCCTTTCATGCATTGGAGAAGGAAATGGCAACCCACTCCAAAGTTCTTGCCTGGAGAATCCCAGGGACGGGGGAGCGTGGTGGGCTGCCGTCTGTGTGACGGGGTCACACAGAGTCGGACACGACTGAAGCGACTCAGCAGCAGCTGCACAGCAGTCCTGAAAGATTCCCTGGAGCCCTTAATAGCTAATGCACACTCATGAATCTCTGAGGGAGGGAGTATATTCTGTCTTCTAATGCTCTCTAACAAGCTTCCATAAACTTAGCAGCTTAAAACATCACAAATTTATTACCTTACAATTTGGTAAGCCAGGAATTTGACTCAAGTCTCACACTAAACAAGGTGTTGGCAGGACTGTGTTTCCGGAGGCCCTTCAGGAGAATTTGTTTCCTGTTTTCTAGTTTTTAGAGACATTTGCCAGTATTCCCTAGCTTGTGGCCCCCTTCCTCCACCTTCAAAGCCAGCAGCATCGCTCTCCCTGACCCAGTGTCTGTTACCACATCTCTTTCTCTGATAACAGTCAGGAAAATCTCTCTGCTTTGAAGGACTCATGTAATTATATCAGACCCATTCATATTATCCAGGATGACCTTTCTGTTTCAAGGTCCTAAACCTTAATCACATCTGCCAAGTTTCTTTTGCCACTTAAGGTGACATATTCACAGGTTCCATGGATTAGGACATGCTTAACTTTGGGGACCATTATTCTGCCTACCACAGGGGATGCTAAAATATGTTGGCATCTCTAGACTTATTTGACCATAAAGAAGCCTTTTCACACGTCTTTCAGAACAGATTTTGGCTCTTTGTATTTTAATGGTAGGTCCCAGGGGAAGAAAATTCATAGCAGAATAAATCTTAATGATGGCATTTCAGGTTCAGTGGCAACTGGTAGGAGTTGGGGACTAGAAAGCGTCTCATTTTCACCCATTTACGTGCAAAGCCATACTTATCTGTATCAGTGGCAGTTTAGTTTAGAAACTACAATCAGAAAATCTACAATCTCTTGCTTGGTCATGGGGGGATGTATGTGTTCTTAATTGTCAAAGGCTGATTTTCCCCCAAGTTTGCCTTCTTGAGTTATACAAAACCCTATTTTAGCAGGCTAAACACTGCAAAGATGAAAACCTCTGGGTCTCCAGGGAACCCTGGACAAACTGCTTGTTTACTGTGCAACCACAGGAGGAGAGAGGGACTTTCTGAGGATGGGAGGAAGGTCAAGAGAGACTGAATGGGGGTGTGTGTGTTCGGGACCTGAAGGAAACCACATCTGGCAAAGCAGCATCACCATGCTGCCCTTTACCCCAGCAACAAATCAGCCAATCAGGGCAGTGGTTACATCTTGTATTTACCAGTGATGAGTTGTCCTGAGGTAGAAGAACCAATGAGGAGGAGGCATAATAATCCAAACCATCTTTGTGTTGCCAGGAGGAAGGGTGAGAAGATGCATTAACCCCAGGGCTGGCAGCTACTGGCTGCTGCCTAATTGCATCTCACAGTAGCTGTTGTGACAAGGTATTAGGGAACTCTCCTAGAAGCTGGGTTTCTCTCCAATTCCATGAAAACTTCTTTCTGGACTCTATTTCTGCTTTTCGGAAGAACTACCCTACTTTTCATGGGTCTTCTCAAATCACTGGAAATTGCCTGACCCTGAATTTCCACACTGATATATGCAAAAAATACACATACTGAACAAGAAGATACCAGTTATCAACTTTTCTGCATCTGGCAGAAAAGAGTCAAAAGATCAGAATGGATCACAAGCTAAGAACAGAAGCATTCATATGGCAGGACCATTAAGATACCAGGTGAGATACAAGCTATGTCATCAATAAGAAGTGCAAAAGTAGGCTATTTTGATCTGGAATTAGCCTGACCAGAGTTTTACCCTACAGGAAGGTCTTGAAGAATTTAGAGAGTTGCCAAATATTCATCATTGTACTCAATTTATACAGGAGGTGATCCAACCTTGAGAAAGTAAGTGGCAATGAGAGTCACCCATTATAGGAAGAACAGAACAGGATCTGAATGCTGCCAGCTTCTTACTTCTAGACCAGTGCTCTGGATGCCACAAACCTCAGTTCTGAATGAAGGGATTCAACCTTAATTTACGTTGAATTCTTTCAACCCAAGTTTATGTTTAATTAACTTCAGCTTCTGGGTGCCAAATTCTTGGGGAGGAAACTAGTATCATGAAGAGTGGGAACCTCCACTTATTCCAACATGTTGGATATTAAAAAAAAAAAAAAATGGATGGGGTGCCTGGCAGGCAGTTTTGTTTGTTTTTGAGGAAGAGTGGTGGAACCGTAGGCTTGGGGAGAAGTGGAATGGGGAGGACCATTGATATCTGTCTTGGGCAGTGACCCTTCTTGACCTGGCCCCAAGGACCCTGGCTTTGTAGAGAAAGGACTGATAGGCTGAGGCTGTAGAAACTGTTACCATGTGATGCTGGCCTCCAGCAACACTGTCTTCAGGCCCAATTGCCAAGGGCACAACCCAGCTCCAACATCTCAATTTCTGGCCATTCTGAGAGCACTGGGAGGCCATTCCTGGCCCCCATGCTAGTGCCACATCAGCACACTTGCTGCAGGCTCCAACTGAGGGGAAATATCTTCCAGTGGTCTCAGAGGTAGAGGCCTTCAACCAGGGAGCTAGAGCAGAAAGGAAAAAGCACAGCAAATACTGGGTGGTGACAGTGGGGAATGGACTGGTTGGTGAGTGCCAGATCTCTGGAAAACACTCAGATGACCTGGGGGAGGCTTTGAAAGGGAAGTTGAGTCAGGCCCTCATATATAATTGTTCAAATTATGCTTTGCCCAAGAGTGCCTGGCCAGAGGCACGAATGGAGAAGCTTTTTCCTGCTTCATTCACTCAGAGTAGGCACTTTAAAAAGGAATATGCCCAGAGGGACCTCCTTTCTCTAATTCACACAAAGCAATGCATGTGTAACCATGACCTTGGGTCTGGAGATCCTATGGAGGAGCCAGTGGAATTTTCATTATTCATGTTCAGGTGGCTCCATAGCATCAAGACCTGAAGAATGAATTTCATACTGATCCATCCTTATTCAAGGAGGTAGTGATGCCATGCTAGGTGGACAACAACTGGGATGGCTCTCGGCCCAGCCAACCAGTGTGGGAAAACTGATGGGAGGATGGAATGTGTAGGGCATGGGTACCCCACCTCCTATTACTTATCCACCTGGAAGGCTTCCTCACTCCCTTTCTCAGTTGTTGCCTCCTGGGGCTTGGTGCAGACTGGAAAGTTTGCTTCTGACATTCTGAGGGGCCCAGCTGTGGGAGACATTCTGTGGATCTGGGTTATACAGTGCTTTTCCAAGAAATGACCAGAGGTCAGAGCCCCAGGCTGGGACAGGATGAGATGATTGGAAACAACTTAGTTTGGCTGAATGTGGGAGCCAAGCATGGACATGTTTGGATTGCACAGTAAAAGCTGGCCATGGCTAGATGGGAGATGATTCAGAGAATTAAGTGATGTGACAAGCTATTTGACCTCTGCTCCCACCTCCTCCTGCTCCTCTAAAGGCTGTCCTTTTCTGATCATTGCTTGGAAGTGTGGGTCCTCATAGGACTGGTCAACATTGTTCCTTTCTTAAGTCAATTCTGAGACTGAGAGCCAGTGGAAAACCTAAACTCGGTCCACTTCTAGAGCAACATTAGGGAAATTCTTCACATTTCAGAGTCCCAGGCTCACTCCTGGGCTTGACCATGCCAGTAATGAGAACCGTAAGCTCTTGAGCTGGATCAGAACCATACAAACTTCCTTTCTCCATGGAGGTCTTAAGGACATGTTGCCTCTGGGAAGTTTCCATGTCTTTCTTTCAACGCAGATTCCCAAACTGAAGGAGGGACAAAGAATCCAGAAACAGGCAGAGTTAGAAAAACATCATCTCCCAACAGCTAAAGACAAAAGTAGATCAATCTGATCTTGTTTGTGATTTTCCATCCAGACTCTTTGTAAGGAGTTAGAGAAGGCAGTGAGCATTCCAAGAAAAGTGACCCAGGGACAACTGCCAGCTATGGTCCTTGTAACTTCACCAGGGGAGCTATTGTATTTGAGAGGCTGGCTTCTACCAACTGAGAGCCTTATGTCTGGGACAGACAGACCCTGGACACGTATTACTTATGGCAGCTGCCATGGGGAAGATGCTGCCTCACAGACAGGTGTGGAAGAGGCTCAGCCTTCCCATCTATGGGAGACAGTTTCTTCCTCAACTGCAAACAAAGAAATTGGACCAGCTGGCTCCTCTGAGCAGTCAAAAGCTCTGCGTTCTACAGTGTGTCCCTCAGTGGGGTGTAAAAGCCATGAGGTGGGGGTTCCCTGGTGGTCCAGTGGTTGAGAATCTGCCTTCCAATGCAGGGGACATGAGTTTGATCCCTGGTAGGGGAATTAAGATCCCACCTGCTAAGTCACTTCAGTCGTGTCCGACTGTGTGCAACCCCATAGACAGCAGCCCCCCAGGCTCCCCCGTTCCTGGGATTCTCCAGGCAAGAACACTGGAATGGGTTGCCATTTCCTTCTCCAATGTGTGAAAGTGAAAAGTGAAAAGTGAAAGTGAAGTCGCTTAGTCGTGTCCGACTCTTAGCGACCCCATGGACTGCAGCCTACCAGGCTCCTCTGTCCGTGGGATTTTCCAGGGTGCCATTGCCTTCTCCTAAGATCCCACCTACTGTGGGGCAACTAAGCGCATGCACCACCACTGCTGAGCCCATGTGCCTCAACTCAAGAGAAGCCCACTTGCCACAATGAAAGATACTGAATGCTGCAACTAAAACCCAATGCAGCCAAAAATAATGATAAAATAAATGTTTTTTAAAAGAGAGACATGATGTGGGGTGTCACAGTTCTGGCTCTTCATTGAATTCCCAGACCGAAGGAAGTGAACATGGCTCAGATGGTAAAGAACCTGCCTGCAATGCAGGAGACCCAGCTTCGATACCTGGGTTGAGAAGATCCTCTGGAGAAGGGAATGGGTACCCACTCCAGTATTCTTGCCTGAAGGATTCCATGGTCAGAAGAGCCTGGTAGGCTACAGTCCGTGGGTCGCAGAGTTGGACACAACTGAGCGACTAAGCATGAGCACAAGGACATGACCTTGGTAGACCAAGCACTCCAGGATGTCCTTAATTCAGGCAACAAACACTGAATAAGTATTTCATGTCAGGTGCCATACCTGACAGGTATGGACACATTTTCATATAAATATGAAAAATTGCATAAGTCCTGTGCTTAAAAAAAAATTCTATAATATGGCAGCTTGTGAGCTAAAACCCAGCATGTGCCTGGAGTTAGGGGAACTCAAAAGAGAAGGCAGTTCCTTCCCCTCCTGGGAGCTGAGGGAAGGAGAAGTCAGAATAGGGGTCCTAGAAAATGAGTAAAAGATACTGGAAGGAGAGGAAGTGACTTCAAGGCAGAAGGAACAGCATACCTAAGGTGTCATCCTAGGCAACAGAGAATGCGCTGGGTGTTACAAAGGTAGGAGCTTAGAGGAGGTATGGAGACCTGGCTATGGATGCCCCTGCCCCCTACACCTGGCAAACGGCAAGGTTGGAGGGCAAATTCAGCCCTCTCAGCTCCTGTTTAGGGCAGGCGTCCAGCTGTAGTCTAGAAGCTGGAGCTCTTCCATGGAGCTCTCGGGTTTCCCAGCTTTGGAACCACGTATTCCAGCCAGCTCTGGGAAGGGCCTGAAGATCCCTCTCCTCCATCCCAGGTAAGAAGCGGGCAGCGCAGGGCACAGAATGGCACCTTGCCTACCTGGATGCGTTCCCTTCCTCACCTCAGACACAGCTCTCAGATGCCAAACTACTGTCATTTATTTGCTTTATCCTGACTAGGCTGCCAGGACTAGGGGGGACTGCCCCAGCTGGTCTGACTGGTTGGGCTGCAGTTGCAGCTGTGTCTCTCCCAGAGGGCTCCTATGTCTCCCCTGCTCCCCTCCTCCAGCTCCACCCTCCACCCCCAGCTCTGACGTGTCCCCATTGGCTGGAGTGGCTCCTCTGGGCCGGTGCTCGGCAGCTGGTACCCTCCCCCAATTGGGGCTGTTGGTGGAGAGTTGTGATGTTTTAACTTTTGCCTTTCCTTGCCTCCTGGATTCATCTGTAGACTGAGGCAGCCTGCTGTTGGGCAAACTGTCCATACTTCAAGAAACATTCCACTCGGGGGGTTTGTACCACGGGGTAGTTCTGGTCCCCAGAGGGCATCTGGAGGGTGAGGGTAACTGTGATCACCTAGGAGACTGAGCTCCATGTGTGCATTTAATGGGGATGGGGCAGGGATGTCCTGCAAAGCAGGGGACAACCCAATAGAACAATGAATTGTCCCCTCAAATAGCAGCAACTTCCCTAATTGGGAAACACTGCATCGGAGCCCACTTTTTTCACAGGGTGCAGTTTGTGTAATCTCTGCAGCAGTGTTCCTCCTCACACTTCATTGCACACAAATCACCTGGTGATCTTGTTAAAAATGCAGATCTTGACTCAGTAGGGTCTGGGGAGGGGCCTGAGCATCTGCATTTCTAATGAGCTCCCAGGTGTTCATGCTGCTGGTTCAAGACCACACACACTTTTCAAAGCAGGCTTCGAAGCACAAATGTGCATGTCTTTTCTTTTAGGGAAGGACATTTTACCTACTGAATTTGTTGAACTTAATATTGCCAAACATTTGCTTAGGTTGGTGGTTTTCCATGGGTAGTGATTTTACCTCCTCCTTCAGGGGACATTTTTGACTTTGACTGTCACAGCAAGGGAGTTGGGGTGCAGGGGAGGGGGGCTTGGGTGCTACTGACATCTAGGCGGAGGCCAGGTATACAGCTGAACATCCACCAGTGAATAGGACAGCCCTTTACAACAAAGAATGACCCAGCCCCAAATGTCAGTATTGCCAAGTCTGAGAAACCCTGACTTGGATACAATTTTTAAACAATGGGAGCTATATTTGTGGGGAATCTGACTTCACAGCAACTTCATTGCATTAGTGACTCCAGCCACAATGGTGTGAACACGTCATCCACTGAGACTGGGGCTCCTCTAAGCATGATCACATCCAGCCAGTTGGACATCAGAAGAACTGGGTTGTGGTCCTGATGAGTAAACTTGGTAGTAGGTGTTACACTTCACCAGCCTTGGAGAGCAAATAAAAAAGAAAGCAACCACAACTGTGGAGGGCAGTGGATGGCAAGGGGAGGGGTACAGGATGAAGGAGGAGCACGTAGGTAGAGGTGGCTGGAGTCCATATTTTGGTTCTAGCACTGAATGTTCATGACAATTTCTCATATTATTTTGAAATAAACAGTTAAACATAAACACAAAGATGGACCATGCATGGATCAGTGAAGAAAGGAGGCTATAGACCAAGGATTATGATTAATCCAGTGTACCTGGGGTTAAAAAAAAAAAAAGGTGATTTACAAAGGGCAAGTGACTAATAATAAAGTGATACCATTATATTGATGGCAAAATTATCTGCGAGGGGGAGAGAATGTGACAGGTTATGCAAATGACAAAAGTGGGCACCCTGGCAAGATGCCACTTGCCTCGGGTCTGACTCTTTCCTCACACGTGCAGAGTGGAGGGGAATCTGGAAGGTGAGGGAGACAGGCTTTTTTATGTTCTGTTCAGTTTTAGCCATGCCAGGACTGTCCCATGAAGTGTCGCAGTGGAAGGTCAATGGCTCCAGCCTGTATCCTGATAGCCTGCTGCCCAGAGATGCCTCCCATCAAGGTCCCTGGTCTGCCTTCTAGGAGCAAGCTATCAGCCCTTGGCCACTCTGAGATCCACAGCCTGTCTGTTCCACAGCCTGACTCATCGTGTTCAGCTATTCTGCTAGACAGACACAGGCAGTTGATGGTGTTTTCTCTGGCAACTTTCCGTGCAGCCATAATTCCCCAATGTCTTTATGTCCCCTATGTTCCAGTTACCCAGGCTCCTAGCCTTCTGTTCTTGCAGAATCTCAGTTAGCCCCAGAATACACAGTTCACCTTGCTTCAGATTTTCTTTCCTATCCACGTCAACACAGACGTCTCCTATGGCCCCTCCCTCCAGACACCTGTCTCTGAGACCATCTAATTATAAACACCAGAGAATTTTCCTCAGTGACGCTGATGCACTTTTTATTATAACTTCCTCATGTGGTGGACGTGCATTTTAACAGGGGATATCTGAATAGCTGGCTTCCCATGTGACGCTAGTGATAAGGAACCCATCTGCCAGTGCAGGAGACATAAGAGATGCAGGTTCAGTCCTTGGGTTGAGAAGATCCCCTGGAGGAGGGCATGGCAACCCACTCCAGTATTCTTGCCTGGAGAATCCCATGGACTGAGGAGCCTAGAGGGTTACAGTCCATGGGATAGCAAAGAATTGGACACGACTAAGGCGACTTAGCACACACGCATGCACGTGAGTAGCTAACACCTCAAACCAAAGAAACACCTGCAGAGGCAGGAGTTTTTTGGTCTGTGGTGGGAGTTAAAAAAAAAATCACCAAATGTCAGAATGAGAAGAGATCTTAGAGGTCTTCTAAAACAACTCTCTCAATTGACAGATGAGGAGACCAAGGTTCGGAGAAGTTATCTGCTAGAAGGTCACATAGCATGTAACGGGGGCAAATTTGAGGGCACAGTCCAACTCCCATTTCTTTATTCTGTCACCCAGTCCGCAAATCCTTATTGGGCATTTACTATTACATGCCAGGCACTAACTGGGCAAGGGGGTCACAAATCAGGTGGGATCTTTGTCCTAAGTCACCCAGCCTAGTGGGAAAGAAAATTGCAGTACAGTGGGGTCAGTGATTCAGCAGAAGTAACATATGCAGCTTGGACATGTGAAGGAGAAAGAGAGAAATTTTGAGGAAAATTTGGCAGAGCAATTTTCTGACCACACCAAGGGTGTCTCTCCATAACTCTCACCAAAGTGGAGACTTAGACACCAGACAGAAACTCAGAGCTACTCCAGGATGGCCAGAGAAATGATTGTCTAAAATAATAACAGTGATAGGTAATGAAAGGGGGCATTTTTAATAGTTATGCCTGGGCAGCAGTTATATATTACGTTTGGACTATCCTAGGCAAACCTGGACACATGTCCTTCCTAACTCTGGGGTGGTACCTTTTGGACCCCGCTCCTGCAGGCCCTCTATTGTGCTTGAGACTGAATCACCAGGAATACAATCCTGCCCGCTGGCCTCTAAGAGTGGCCCAAAAGCTGATAAACCAATCCTCTTGCCCTCCACCCTCCACCCCAGACAGAGGATTTGCTTTTCTTCTCTTTGTCCTTTGTGCCCTGCAGAGAGGGTACAGGGATGATTCTGTGAGGACTGTGGAGCCGTCCTTGTTCAGGCTGTCTCCTCCAGGGAAAGAGAAGCACCACGGACTCTTCCAGAGAACACTGGGACTGGGTTTGAGTTTGATGTTTGCTTACCTTAAAGAGAAGGTGTTGGGTCCAAGGAAGGAACTTCCATATCTAAAAGCCCACGATTCTATGGTGGTTCCCACCCTGCACAGATACTGAGTGACAAGACTGATGGTCTTACCCTTGCATCATCAGGGTGTGAGTGAGATTTAAGATTGTACCAAAATCTGTACCCCTTGGAGCAGGTCTGATCTGAAAGAAGTAAGCAGGGCTCCATGTTTAGAAGTGGCAAAAATCCAAGACTCATTGGAAGGACTGATGCTAAAGCTGAAACTCCAATACTTTGGCCACCTCATGTGACGAGTTGACTCACTGGAAAAGACTGATGCTGGGAGGGATTGGGGGCAGGAGGAGAAGGGGACGACAGAGAATGACATGGTTGGATGGCATCACCGACTCGATGGACATGAGTTTGAGTGAACTCCGGGAGTTGGTGATGGACAGGGAGGCCTGGTGTGCTATGATTCATGGGGTCGCAAAGAGTCAGACAGGACTGAGCGACTGAACTGAACTGAGCTGAACGCATAATGAGTTACACGTGGCCCCTCTCTGGGTCCTCTCTGCTTGCATCTCCCTTTACAAGAAGGGTCCACATCTGAGTCTTTTTGCATCACCCTCTAGTCCCCTTCTTCTAACTCATTTCTCCAAGCCTCCCCAAGGCCCATCCTGGGCCCTCTTTGACTATGGGAAAACATCTACACTGGCCATGACACAATGGTGGTTTCTTTCTCTCCAGCAAATTCCATTAGAAGGGAGAGAAGAAAAGTGAGGATCCCAGCTGCATATCCCTCTGGATCACACAGATGTCAGTTTTTTCCATATTTCTCCATGTTTTTGTGCCTCCCAGCTCTCTCTCTTGTCAAATGTTCTCAGGCATTAAATCTGTCCAGTAGTTTGAGGTTTGATATATTGCACTTTTTGATTGAAACCAATGAAATCAGAAATACCCCCGAGGTCCAGGGGTTAGGACTCTGTACTTTCACTGCTAGAAATTTGAATTCAGCAGGTCAGTCTGCTTTCTTTCCTTTTGTAATGTAATGAACAGCCTACTTTCTTAACATTATCTATATAGGCTGCTGTTTCTTCTCCACCTGTAATAGCTTTCTATATGTGTTTACAATCTCTTATCAGTACCCTTGGGGCCAGATAATATGGTGCATATACCATGGGTTTTTTTACCACCTCCAGCAGGGTCTGCGCCAGCACTGCATTTGTAAATACTTTGCTAATTTGGCAGAAAAAAAAAAAAAGTATTAATCACCCTAAGTGGAATAGAAATAATGAATAGCTTCACATCATTTTAATAGGCTTTGATGCCAAGTGGTTTTTTGCTTGTTTCTTTAAGATTTTGGAGCATTTCAGAATTTTGGATGAGAGGTTGTGAACATGCACCTGTCATTCTCCTCCTTGTGGCTGTAACAACCATCCTTCTTAGCAGGCTTCATACCCCACTTGCTGATTCCTCTTAATCACTTATGAGGCACACTGCACTAAAGCAGTTTGTCCAAGGATGGCCAACTGAACACGTGGGGTGTGAAGCGCATGTGGAAGTGGAGGGAAGTAAAACGGGAAATTTGGGTCTGTGGCTTTTGTCAAAGGAGGAAACAAATCCCTTAGCCCTCAGGAGGAGTTTGTGGCTGAACTTTACCCCAGATAAACTGGAGCACCTTCTATAGGGGAGGCCTCGGCTCCTTTCTCCAAGCCTTTCTTCTAGCAACTGCTGCATCTTAACAAGAACTTCTGATGCTCCAAAAGGATTCCAGCTGTGAGATCTGCAGGCCTCAGAGCAGGCTGTGGGAACCGAGAGCTTTGAGGACCCTTCTCAGGTCATTCCGCATGAACACCTACCTTCTTGGCCTAAGTATGGACAATCCTGTGAAGAGAGAAGGAAGCTTTCGCAATGCTGTGTGGGTGGCGCTGGCCTGAGGGTCATGTAGGATCTAGAGACATGAGTCATGGTTGGGCTCTGCCCTCAGGAGACCAGGTAACTCAACAGCTTAAGGGCACAGAGCTCCTTGAGAGTGAAATTTGGGGCCAGAGTTCAGGCTTCCTCCTCACCGTGGGAGGCTCAATCCCAGCTGTTGATGCAGCCACACATGCTATCCCCTCCTACTTCCTCCAGGCACCACCAGGCTTCTAGGACAGAGTTCTGAGTGACAGCTCATTAGATGCAGAGAGCCTGTGGAAGTTCAAACTTCAGAACAATCTGTCTGGCTTTGTCTGGAGCCAGGCTGGTCAGCAATGGCCAGAGAACAAAGGGCTCTGCAGGAGAAAACAACATGCCACTTTAATGGTGCACTTTAAAGGCAGGTGTAATGGATCAGGGCCAAATCCTGCCCCCCCACCCCACCCTCCAGCCCCCCAGGGTCTGCTCCTCTGCCTGCCTTCCAGGAGATTTCCTTCCAAGGCTCCACGCTACTGGCATGCTGCTACATGTCTGCCCTACTCTAACTGCTGTGTATATTCTCTTGGGGGGAAGTATGCACTGCCAAAGGGATGTGTGCATGGCAGGTTCTCTATTCCCAGACCCGGGCACTCCCTGCAGCCTGAGGTTCCATGGAGGCTCAGGCCTGCCTTTACTCGGTGCTTTCAGGAGGGTGTCACTGAGCCATGGCCTTCCCTGGATCTGGAGGGAGAAGAAGGAAGGGCAGATGGATTTGGGTCTGGAGCAGGGCAAAGGGGGCAGTGAAGAGGGTAGAGAAGTTAATAGAGAACTCAGTTTCTGTGGCACTGGGTTTCTGGCCTCACTTCAGGGAGCTCCCCCTCAGAGCAGTAGGAGCTTCTGGGCTGTGGCACTGTCCCGCCCTGGCCTGTGGTCATGCCACCTGTTTCACAGAACAGCTTGTAATATTAGGGTTGATTGCAGTCACCACTGGGGACCCTCATTAATTCACTGTGCATGGTTGCTTATAAGTGTATGCAAATGTATGCAAATAAGAACAACATCTGGACTATCCCAAGAGTTTTAGTGTTATTTTTGTTCAGGTTCCTGGGCTGGAAATGCAGGGTTCATGTGGGGCTCATGTAGGCTGGGGCCATTTAAAGGACAGAACTGTTTCCTTTTTAAAACAGTCCTTTCTCCCTCTACTTCCTTTTCTTCTTTCTATTAGAAATTCAGCCTTAGACTCGGTGAGGGAAAGGAGAAAAAGAAATGTGAACCCAAACCCAAAATTGAAAGTCTAGAGAAAAAAGCCCAAGTTTTCATGGGAATGGGTACAACCTGGAAGCACTGTCTCTCCATTAAAGAAATAGGGTCATAAGTGTCATATTATTATTTGAATAATGTCATAATCATTTCGGAATTAAAATTTATACTCAGCTATTTGAGTCTCTAAATTATATGCTGAAAATGTAGATTGTAACTGAAAGTGGATTAAACCACAGGTTTGCTGCAGCCCTGGCTGGGTAGTTACTGAAGAGGTATTTAACATGTAAATCTTATCCTGTTTTTAATGAGCAGTAGCTCTGAAAGACACAGACGCAGAGTTACAGGGACACTGGTGGTTCTGGGAGGTCACAGAGGAGACTCAGACGACTGGCCTATCATACCCTGCTGCTCCTTCCCTTTTCTGGGAAAGGGAAGGGAAACTAACATTTTCTGAGCATCTATGTGATCGGCACCAGGCTAAGGACGAGCATGTGCGTCATCTCATTTTTAATCCCCAGTTTTTAAAAACAGATGAAGAAACTAGGATGCAAAAATGTTAAGTAACTTATAAGGGACACAGCAGGATTTCTTCCTGTCTGAGATTCCAAACCCCACCCTTCTTTTACTAACTAGCTACTTCCCTAAAACTGCCGGTAGCCGAGGAAGCTTCTGCTTTACTGGCAAGCCTGACCAAGAAGACTGGTGGCTATCCTCATAATCGCTGGCAAGGCTGGGGGCAAATTATTTGCTGCCTCCAGAGGCCATATCTTGCACAACTACTTATATAGTTTGATAAATGAGTTCTAGGCCACCCTGGCTTCCATTTCACTCTGGTAGGCTGACCTCCATACCAAGTTCTCTTTCTGTCTGAGAAGTAGTCTTGGACTTTGGAGGCATCAAAGATACGCCAGATCAGGCAAGGTGTACATGCAGCGTACATGCAGTGAACAGCCTATGTGCTGGAACAACCTGGATCAGGCTTCTGTGGTGCACGATTGGGGCTAATGAAGGATTTTTCTGGTTTCATGAATAAGGTAAGGATTTGAATGACATGAGACCCTCTGTGTTCAAGGCAGATGAACACAAGGCTTGTCCTCCAGAGGGAATTAACACAGGTGATTAAAAATGAACATCAGGCTCAAACTTGCAGTGTCTGTTTCCCAGGATGGCTGTCACTCTAAGGGAAGGGGGCAAGACACATTGTTCCACACCCACTAGCTCAACCTCAGGTTAGGGAAGTGGCTCTGTTTTCTCTTGTTTTTCCCTTCTTCTAGGGCATATTTGGGAGGAGGGGGCATAGATGGAAAAGGGGCATTTTAGGACTTTATCTACAACCTGCATTAGTAAATTTATTAATTTTAAAGGCTGAATTTTCTTTTCTCCTTTTTAATGAAAGTCTCTATCTAGAGTTGTAGCCCTAAATTTCAGATGTCCGTTTGAATAACCTAGAGAGTTTTACAAAATTCCATCCCTAGGGGGGATGGTCTGAGGGGAGCATGCATGCGTGCTAAGTTGCTTCAGTTGTGTCTGACTCTTTGTGATCCCATGGACTGTAGCCCGCCAAGTTCCTCTGTCCATGGGATTTCTGAGGCAAGAATACTGGAGTGGGTTGCCATGCCCTCCTCAAGGGTATCTTCCCAACCCAGGGATCAGACCTGCATCTCCTGCATTGGCAGACAGGTTCTTTACCACTAGCACTATCTAGGATGCCCAGGTGAGCAGAGGCATAGGGATTTTTTTAAGCTCCCCAGGTAATCCTAACATTGAAAACCACTGCATCCAAATCACCTGGAGGCTTTATTAAACCACAGGCTTCTGGGCCCATACTCTGAGTTTCTGAGTCAGTGAGTCTGAGAAGATCAAGGATTATTAGCTGGGCTTCCCTGGTGGCTCAGTGGTAAAGGATCCACCTGCCAATGCAGGAGACACAGTTTAATCCCTGATCCAGAAAGATCCCACTTGCCTCAGAGCAGCTGAGCCCATGCACCACAATTATGGAGCCTGTGTCTAGAGCACAGAAGCTGCAGCTGTTGAAGCCCATGTGCCCTACAGCCTGTGATCCATAACAAGTGAAGCCTCTGCAACGAGAAGTCCATGCATCGCAACTATAGAGTAGTCCCCACTTGCCACAACTCAAGAAAAGCCCGTGCAGCAATGAAGACCCAGCACAATCAAAAAAATAAATAAATATTTTTTTAAAAAAAGAATTATTAGCATTTCTAACAAGTTCCAGGTGATGCTGATGCTTCTGAACCAGAGACCACTCTGAAAAATCACTGTTCTAGAGAGACTCTTAAAATAACTACTACCATGTATTGAGTACTTATTATATGTCACTTAACACTTTGGTATTAAGCATTTTACATATTATAGCCTCATTTACTCCTGTAGTGGTCATATTCTATACAATGATTTTTTAGGTATCTTATATGCTGTTTTTATAATGCTACAGTTATTTTATATGTGCTAGGTTGGACTTCCTAACTGGAACATGCACCTTCTGAAAATAGGGTTGATGACTTTTTCATTCTTCTGGACTTTATTTTCCTGGTCTATGGTTGTCACACAGTACTGAACGCATAGTAATAGCTATGATTTGTTGAGCATCTAACATGTACCAAAAGCTCTCTGCTAGGTGTTTCGTATAATTTATTACAATTTCTACTTCCCAGCAACTACCTGAGGATGAGTGCTGTAATTATCTCCATCTGACAGATGGTGGAACTAAGTTCAGAGAGATTAATATACTCGTTCCAAATCACCAGTAGGTGCCTTTACTGGAATTTGAATCTCCATTTGTCTGACTCCAAAGCTTTGTTCTTACCCTGTTATTTTGGCTTCTTAATTGAGTCACAGCATTCTCTCTGGTCACCTAATTAAATCCCCAAGGAGTCCTGGTCCTCTTTTCAATGGACCCTGGGAATGACTGGAGTGGAGAAGGGGTGGGAGTGACAGTCTTGATGACTTCGAAGATGCTGGCTAGAATGGCAGGGAGGCACACTCACCAAGGCCCATAGGCCCCTGTAGCTTTTATCTCCCCAGACCACAATACCTGCCACATAGTTGGTACACAATAAATATTTACTAGAATAGCACTGATGCTATCTACCTTGTAGTACTTGGTTACATACTGTTGGTGTTAATGTCCTCTATTTCTTCTTCTGTGTAAATTTTATCTCCTCAAAAGCCTATAACAGAGCAAAAGACAGGCAAACTAACATTAGTGACATAGAAATGATTATATGTGAAGTGGAATTTGTAAAGTTGCAAGGTTGGTTTAATACGTAAAATCAATCAATAGCTAACTCAATATCAATAAAATAAAGAACAAAATCACGTGAACATCTCAGTAGAAACAAAAAAGCATTTGGTAAAATCTAAAAAATTTTCATGATAAAGACACTCAATAAACTAGGCATGAAAGGGAATTTCCTCAACCCGATAAAAGGCACCTACAAAAACCCCACAGCTAACATCACACATAATAGTGAAAGACTAACAGCTTTTGCCCTAAGATCAGGGGCACGACAAAGATGTTCATTCTTGTCACTTCTGTGCAACATTTTACTGGAAGTTCTAGCCAGGGAAGTTAGGCAAGAAAAAGAAAAGACATACAGACCTTGAAAATGTAAGACTATCTTCACTCACAGATGACCTAATATTGTACATAGAAAAGCCTGATTCCTCAAAAAATTAAAAAAAAAAAACAACTATTGGACTAAATAAATGAATTCAGTAAGATTGTAGAATACAAGATCAATATATAAAAATTAATTGTATTTCAATGCACTAGAAATGAATAATATGAAAATAAAATTAAGAAAACAATTGTATTTATAGCAGCAGCAAAAAAGTAAAATACTAGGAGTAATTTAATATGCAAACGTGTACACTGAAAGCTATAAGACATTGTTGAAAGAAATTTAAAAAGATCTAAATGAATGGAAAGATACCCATTGTCATGAATCAATCAAAAGACTTACTATTGTTAAAACGGCTATACTTCCTAATTGATTTACAGATCAATGCAACCTCCAATCAAAATCCCAGATGGCTCTTTTGCAGAAATTGACAAGTGTATCCTGAAATTTCCACGGAAATACAAGGGACTAAGAATATACAAATGATCTTGAAAAACAGGAGAAAAGTTGGAAGATTCACACCTCCCAATTTTAAAAGTTACTATACGGCAACAGTAATTCAGATAGTGCGGTAATGGAATAAAGGATAGAAACATACATGAAAGGAAGAGAAATACAATTTAGTGACTAACACCATTCAATGGGAGAAAGAATAATCTTTTCAACAAATGATGCTGGGATCACTGGATATCCATACATAAAAAAATGAACTTAAATCCCCTTTTAACACCATATACAAAAGTTAGTTAAAATGGAGCATAGGCCTAAATGTAAGAGCTGAAACTTATAAAACTCTTGGAAGAAAACATATGAGTAAATCATTGTGGCCTTGGGTTAGGTAATGGTTTCTTAGATATGACACCAAAAACATAAGCAATGTAGAAAGAATAGACAAATTGAACTACATCAAAATTAAAAATGTTTGTGCTGTAAATGACATCATCAAAACAAGAAGTAAAAAGATAACAGAACAGGAGAAAATATATGCAAATCATATATCTGATAAGGGGCTTGTATCCAAAATATATAAAGAATTCTTACAGAAAGTTAGAGTTAGCTGCTTAGTCATGCAAGACTCTTTGTGACCCCATGTACTATGGCTGCTCTGTCCATGGGATTTTCCAAGCAAGAATACCAGAGTGGGTTGTCATTTCCTTCTCCAGAGGATCTTCCCGATCCAGAGATCAAACCTGGGTCTCCCTACATTACAGGCGAATTCTTTACTATCTAAGCTACCAGGGAAACCAGCCAATAAAAAGACACATAATCCAATTTTAAAATGGGCAAAAGATTTGAATAGACACTTCTTTAAGGAAGATATGCAAATGGCCAATAAGCCCAAAGCCCATGAAAACATATTTAACAGCATTCAGTTCAGTTAAGTTCAGTCGCTCAGTCGTGTCCGACTCTTTGTGACCACATGAACTGCAGTATGCCAGGCTTCCCTGTCCATCACCAACTTGCTCAAACTCATGTCCACCAGGTCTGTGATGCCATCCAACCATCTCATCCTCTGTTGTGTCCTTCTCCTGCCTTCAATCTTTCCCAGCATCAGGGTCTTTTCCAGTGATTCAGTTCTTCACATCAGGTGACCAAAATATTGGAGTTTCAGCTTCAGCATCAGACCTTCCAATGAAGCATTAGTCATTACTTAAATGCAAATTAAACCCCCAGTGATTCGTCAAAAGATTAAACATAAATTTACCACTTGACCCAGCAATTGCACACTCCAGGTATACACTCAAAAGGATGGAAAACAGGGATTTAAACAAAAACTTCTACATGAATGTTAATAATCTCAAATGGTGGATACAACTCAAATGTACATCAACTAATGAACAGATAAACACAATGTGATAAATTCATACAATGGAATAGTATTCAGCCATCAAAAAGAATGAAGTACTGATACATGCTACAGCATGGATAAATCTTGAGAGGATTGTAAGTGGAACAGGCCAGTTGCAAAAGACAACATAGTATATGATTCCATTGTTGAAGTGTCAGGAATAGGCCAATTTATAGAGACAGAAAGTAGATCAGTGATTACTTGGTTACTTGGGCTGGGGAGTGACTGATACAGGGTATCAGTGTACAGGGTTTATTTTGAGGGTAATGAAAATGTTCTAAAATTGTGAGTATTTAAAAAAACATTAGATTGTATACTTTAAATCAGGGATCCCCAACTTCTGGGATCTAATGCCTGATGATCTGAGGTGGAGCTGATGTAATAATAATAGAAATAAAGTACACAATAAACGTAATGTACTTGAATCATCTCGAAACCATCTGCCCCACTGCCTTGTCCGTGGAAAAACTGTCTTCCGTGAAACCAGTCCCTGGTGCCAAAAAGGTTGTTCAGTTCAGTTCAGTCGCTCAGTCGTGTCTGACTCTTTGCGACCCCGTGAATCACAGCACGCCAGGCCTCCCTGTCCATCACCAACTCCCAGAGTTCACTCAGACTCATGTCCATCGAGTCGGTGATGCCATCCAGCCATCTCATTCTCGGTCGTCCCCTTCTCCTCCTGCCCACAATCCCTCCCAGCATCAGAGTCTTTTCCAGTGAGGTGGCCAAAGTATTCGAGTTTCAGCTTCAGCATCCGTCCTTCCAATGAACACCCAGGATTGATCTCCTTTAGAATGGACTGGTCGGATCTCCTTGCAGTCCAAGGGACTCTCAAGAGTCTTCTCCAGCACCACAGTTCAAAAACATCAATTCTAAAAAAAAAAACAAAACAAAAACAAAAACATCAATTCTTCGGCGATCAGCTTTCTTCACAGTCCAACTGCTTTAAGTGGATGAATTTTGAGGTAGGTGATTATCACTCAATTAGATCTCAATAAAGACTATTTAGCAAGGCAATGAGAAAGCAGGCAGGAAATGTGTCTTACTCCTCATAGCCTCTGTAACACTCATACAGTTAGAGGCACACAGTATGTGTTCAATAAATATTCAATGTAAAGGAGATAATTTCTTTTCAGAGAATAATGATTTCAGTTAAACCTGTTGGGGATGTGTAGAAATAGGAAGAGACCTCCCTTCATTAACAAAGAATCAAAAGAGATCAAATAAGAGCTCCAAAACATAGACTAATTTTTTAAAATGATATTTCAGAGATAATGACACAAACTTTATTTCAAGCACAAAGAAATGGAATACAGAAGCTCTCTGCCTACAGGGAATATTTGAACAACAAACATTCAAGCAAAAACTTCCTTCCTGCAGACAAGGAAACTGGTACACTCTAGGTATCCTTTTAGAGGAACTACATTCTAAACCCAACATTGTTTTATTCTCCTCTTCTGGGAGCTTACCTAGTCCAAAGGCACAGTGAAGGTCATAGCCTGTGATCCTATCTTGGAGCTGAATTAGGCTGGGAAGTAGTTTCTCCCTAAAATCAATAAGAATTTATGCCTGGGGCTTTATACAGAGGTCAGTTTTGTATATTTTATATCTCATTGTGAGAGCGATCAGGATGGAAAAAATAATTCTACTCTGAAGCATCTGGGAATTTTTGATATTTTTCTCCAGTTGTGAAAACCAGGATTGACCCCAATACTTCAGTTTCTTCATCACAAGTTTACATAGTCTCAGATGATAACGCTTAGAAGTTTGTCAAACCTGGAACAGGCTCCATAATCTGGTCTGATCTGGGAAAAGAGTTGAGGGTCTTTGGCTTCCCTCTTTATCCCTTAGAGGTTATCACATCTAGAATAGGTTCAATGACCCTGAATCCTTAGGAAAGAGACTGAAATGGCCCTCTTGTTACCTAATTTCATGTCGCAGTTTGACATTTCTTTGAACAAAGTTAACCAGTGTTGATAATTTAAGGCTGGGCTGGTCCTAAAAGAACAACCTGCTCTTTACTCAAATCACTGATTTCTGTGTCCTAACACCTGCTAAAGAGTAAGTCAGGTTTGCGTACAGAGAACATCTGAGAGCTGGGAGAGATCCATATAGTGGTCACTGGTTTAGCATAGCTACCTCTCTGGGTAAAGAGACAGTAATAACTCCACTTGTAGAGCTGTTTAAAATGTCACCCAGACAGAGGCAAATCATTTTCAAATGGGGATGATAACATTAAAAGAAGCAGCCTCTAGCTTTTTCCATTCCTTCTCTGAGACAGACCAGCATCTTAGAACTGGAGACAACTCATTGGTCTACATGAGGACTTTGGATGAATGCAGCTTAGACATATGGTAGGGTATCTTAAAATGAAACAACAGATTAATTTTCATTAATTTTTATTTCAACATTGCTGTATTTTCTGCTTTTTTGTCTTTAATGACTGGTGATGAACATAAATAATATATGGTTAAATGTAAAACAACATAAAGTAAAAATAAATTTTAAAAAAACAGTACACATCCTCCACACAGGATGACTCCACTAAAATGCTGAGCATTTTATGAGCTCATGAAGGCTGACTGCTGTGGCTGTGACCCAAGGTGAGGCCAGAGAGAGGTGACAAATGCAGAAGGAAAGCAGGGTAGGAAGAGAGATTAAGGAGCACAATCTGCATGGCAGATAGAGAAAAGGAAGTTGGTAGAGAGGGAAAGGAAGTCCAGGATGGGCAGAAGAGGAACTTTGGGGGCAAGGATCTATCCTTAGTTCCAGAAAATTCCATACCCATTTAGAGAGTGCAGCAAAGCCCAGAGCCATGTGTCTGCCTGTTTGATGGGCTTGAGACATCCTAGCTGTGTTGGCAGGCTCTACAGCCCCTTCCTCTCTGGCCCACCTGAGAAGCTCACGAGGACCAGACAGAAAGTCAGAGGTGAGGTAATGGTGGCTCCCGGGACTAGTCTGCATCCAAGAGGACTTTTTATTTGAGCTTACAGAATCTTTGATCGTTTCTTGGCTGGGAAAGCCCCTTCAGCCTGACTTACTCTCCCCCATCCAGCAGTGTTCAGAAAAAGGGTAAGTGGCCCCAGTAGGTCCCTACAAACCCATCCGAATAACAAACCACAGTCCCTTGTCCAGACATGCACATTAGCCTGAACCCACAGGGCCAGCGCAGGAGTAAAAGATAAGGTAGTGTGCTTGATGTACGCAAGGATAGAAGCAGGAACTGAAAATGTGCCCCAGAGCTGAGGCTGGGCTGCTGGACCGCTTCCTGCGGGTGATGCAATCGCTTCTGCCACAGGTGGCGGTGGTGGTGGGAGTGTCTGCAACTAGAGAGGCTGGAATTTACCTCACTGGGCTGCCCCTGGCTTGGCCTTCGAGTTCTGGGGGCACTGGGGACAGTGTGTTATGGCCGGGGAAGAGGGATGAATCCTGCCTGTTGGAAGGGGCTGGGCGTGTCTTTTGGGCAGTTGATGGAGGGGATGTGAGCACTGGTTTTCATGCCAGACAGATGTGACCTTAAATCAGGGTTCTGTTACCTGTCTTTGGAGGAGTGACCTTAGCTTCCTTGAATGTAAAATGGCACCGATGTTGATAGATTCCTCTTGGGATTGTTAGGATTAAATGAACTGTGCCTGGCATTCAGTGGGTGCTCAACAGGTGAGAATTGTTTTGATTACAGCCCAGGGACCTCAGGCAGGATTGGGATAAGAGGCTGGTGCTGCCCCAAAGTCCTAACCCTTACCCAGCCCGCCTGTTTACCTAAATTATGCCACCTCTGAATCTGTAGGGGCAAAGATGTAAATGTGAGTGCTGGAAGGTCATTTGTTGATGGCAGAGCTGGGAACTGAATTCTTTCTACTTGGCCTGATGATAGTGGGGCATTAGGCATTTCCCAGACGCTCTGTGCAAGGTAAGGCAAGACTTCTGGGGCTGCTCAGCCTTCCTGGAAGGGCTGGTTTCCCTTACCTCGTGCTTTTGCAGCTCTTCCTGCCATACCCTCCTCCTACCCTCAGTTTCTCTTTGAGCTTGTGTGTAGGTGTGCAGATGAGGGTTCATGTTTGGGATGAAAGGATGCGGATATATTCAATGATCCCTGCAGGGATTTATCTGCACCTCCAGCTCTTGGCGTGGAGCCTAGCATGTGGCAGGTGCTCAGCAAATGTCTAGTGAACTCACAAGTGGGTAAGTGAACACCTGGATCATTTTCAGATAGTGGCCCTCTCCCACTCCGGGACAGCGAGGGGTTGAGCGTTTGGCTGGGAAACAGCTGATCCAACTCATTTCTTGGCCTAGCACCTCTTGAACACCAGATTCAAAAACTGAGAGGCTCTGAGCTTGGAAAGCACAGGTCCCTGGCGCTTCTGGTGGCAGGTTTCCTTGATAGCAATTGATTGTACTCTGGCCTCAGCTGGAAATTTCTGAGATGTTCGTGCCAGTCCCAAGGAGCTGTATGTACCAATGTACTGATGTAACTTTGCCCATCATGGGAGGAGCAGAGTAAAAGGAAGAGTATTTTGATTGGATTTCTTCATTCCTTGGCAGGATAAAGCCAACTTCTTTTCCATGGGCTGAGCAGGCTGAGTGCTGGACTGGGCAAGAGGCGAGAACACTTCCTGTAAATTTGTCTCCATGAGCTTAGTAAATTCCGTCATGTGCCAGACCTGGAGGAGGGTAGTCTGAGGGTATCAAGATGTTGATGGCATCAGCTGTGCCTCTTAGGGGGCAGCTCTGCTGGTGAGAAGAAACATGTAAGCCAAGACAATGTAGATAGGGCATTCATGGAAAATCTTCCACTGCAGCTTTTTTCCCTGCTCTTCAAACACAGGACTATTTCTATTTCCTAAATGTGGAGAGGCACATTCATTCACTCATTCAGCAAATATTTTTTGAGTATTCCCCAAAACAAAACTGTTTACTGACTGTCATAATGCATATGATCCCAATCTTCACCTAATCTTTTAGGTTCCATTCGGCTTCCCCATGGTAACCTCAGTCTCTGCATTTCCCTTGACATCCAGGTCTTGGAATTCCTAAATATTTCCTCTTTAGCAATGCTTTTTCGATTTGAACCCCACTCTCCAGTGATTGGTAAGGAGGGAGTTCAGTGACTAGGAAATCAAGTCTCTCCACTTGCTTACTCAATTAGAAGAAGCCACTCTGTCTCTTCTGGTAGGTTCCCCTCCCTCCCCAACCCCCTTGCCCCTCCTCTGTGCCACATGTCCACACACACACACACAAACACACACACACACACACACACCTCTCTGCAACTCAGAAGAGACTATTCCTTTGCACACAGATGAAATAACGCACTGAGAGAGAAATTCACTCTGTTAGAGCAAGTCCACCAAGGAAGGACACCACGCCTTCCAGGTTCCCGGCCTTTCTTATACACACGATCCCTCCCAGAGGGAGTTAAGAGGCAAGACGGTCGAGCAGTATGGGTTTCTCCACCAAGACCCCCACCTTACACATAAATCAGTTTCCAATCTAACCCCTCCCTAGGGGTTGAGTTACCAACCTCAGTAACCCCAGGGCGGCCTGCCTGGTAATTCCTATTATTCAGCTGTCAGCTGGTTTTTTAAAAAACCCTCCCTCCCCAGTGATCCAGTTACTAGAGTTTTAGAGCCCATTCCTTGTCTCAGAGAGAAACCCTATAGTCAGGTGAAACAATGAGAGAGCTCGGCAGCTTGCTACGGGGAGCTGGGTTTTCTCTTCTGCTGAAAGCAGCCTCCCCTTAACTCTTTGTAGTCCCTCCCCAGTCTTCGGTGCCTCCCTCTCAGGCACCCAGCTGATGCCTTTCAGAGTAACTTGGCTTTTTTTTGGCAAAATTTTGCTTCCCAGAGCCAGCATCAGTTAGCAGAGGGAAAAATAAAAAACAAAAAACTGGGGCAAAGAATGGTTTCAACAGAAAAAGAGGGAAAAGAGACTCTGCTGCGGATGCAAGACGCATGTGCTCTGAACCACACGTCCAGGGTTCTTCTGTTCCCAGGGTGCTGCTGTTGGTAGGACACTTGGAGCCAAGACCTCCAGCCCAGCAGGTCCTGACGCTTCAGGCTGCAGAGTCTATCCTGTGCTGGAGGGGAGAAAGGGCGCGGGGAGGGGTCTGCTTTGACAGTGATGAGAAGTGGGGAGTGAGGCTTCTGACCTCCCTGACCCCTTTATCCCTGACAGTCTTTTTCTGGTCCCTCTGGCTCATAAGGCTGGGCCCCTGCTGCTTGACCTTAGAGGCTGAGAGCAAAGGAGGCCAAATTATGGGTGTCCTTCACAGGGAGCCCAAGGGGGCAAGCTGGGAAGGCCTGGTAGAGAGGCCTGTGAAGAAATGTCACTACAGGGTATGACCCTTCTTCTATCTTCCAACCTGCTTAGACCCACTAAAATGATCTTCTCTGCTCCTTAGCTCCATTCCCCTACAATGGCGAATTTAAAGCTTTTACAGGGTCACAGACCCCTATGGGAAACTGTTCTAAGCTACAGAGCCACCACCCCCACACAAAAATGCTTGCGTGAACCCACAAATACAATCTAGCAAGTTTCTCTCCTAAAGCTGAGGAGACCCTGGTGAGCCTGATGAATACATGGACCCCAGGTTATAAGCTTTCTCTACCAGATTCCTTGCCTCATGGACCCAATTCTACCTTGCAGGGCTGTGGTAAGGCAGACAGAGCTTTAGCAGCTCAAGTGGGTCAAGATGATCCATGTATCCTGGGGCCTGTGTTGCCCCAGAGGACAGACTCAGGCCTGGTTTGTCCTTCAGTTCTACTCTTGACCCTAAGTCATGCCCTTAGGCCCAACTGGCCCACCTGAGATACGGGCCCAGGAGGAGAGCCAGTCAGAAGAGAAGGATGGACCTGAGGAGGTGTCTGTAGACCTAAGCAAATGTGGTCAGGGCTCCTCAGTGCCCCGCACAGAGGCTGGTCTTGGCCTTCTCATCTTCTCACAGATGGCATGACTGCTAGGTCACCCTGACCAGCTCTGACACTCCTTCTTGGCCAAGCCTCCTGGTAAAATAATATACCTCCTTTTGGCTCCAGCACCTCTTTCTGGACATCTATCAACATATGTAGGGATCGGGCTGATGGCCAAGCTTACTCTTGCCCCTTTCCCTTTTCCCTCTTCTCCATCTTTTGGGGATAGCATTTTCCCACCCTAGCAACCACAGCCCTCATTATGCCTGGCCCACTTTCTTAGGTACCCTTTGAAGGAGTTAGGGACAGAATGAGCAGGAAAAAGGGACAAGGAGACTTTAGGCTCCACTGGGCTAAGAGTCCCAGCTCCACCTTAGCTTAAATCTGAGTTTACAAACTCAGAGAGAGCAACTTGGTGGTCCCCACTGCCAGTTCCCACTGTCCCCTTGGTCAAGCCCCATCATCCCTCACCTAATCTGTTGCAGGGACTGACTCCCTTTCACTGATTTCTGGCCTCTTCATTTATTTTCCCTAAAATCCAGGCTTGGTCAAGTCAATCATCTTCTATGAAATCTTTGCTGTCTGACCTATGCCTCTCGAATAAAGTACAGATTCCTCAGCTGCCATTCCAGGGACACCTCTGTAATTTGATCTGAATCTCCCTGCCCATGCTCACCCTTCCTTAGTCCAGCTGTGCACCCAATGATCCTACACGATCCCCTGCCCTTGATCCCTTGACAAATTCTCCAGTTCAGCGTTTGATCATGCTAAAGCTAGGTCTTGGCTATTTTATCTGGTATTCCTGATTGAAAAATTGCCCCATCCTTCAAGGTCCAATTCAAAAACCACCTCCCTAAAGCCTTCCCCAGTCTTAGCATTCTGAATTTTTCTGCATTCCCAGCAGTCATTATCCCTGGCATTACCACATTTCATGTTGCTTTCCATTATCTTCTGGTCTGCTTCTCTGAGTAGGTTGTAAGCTCCCTGAGGGCAGGTACCAGGTTTTTGGTACCTAGCCCAGTACCTGGCACAATGCGGGTGTTTAAGAAATGTTTGTGAACTAGCCCATAGACACCCCTGCCGATAGTACGTGGTTTGCAGGACACGTTGCTTTCCTTGGAGCCCTAGCACCATCTCTCAGTGCTGCCATAAGCAGGATGTGTGTCAACTGCCCAAGGAGCCCCTGCATTCCTGATCTCTCCTCTCCTCAGCCAGATGTTAATTTTGTTTGACTGTCCATTCCCAGTCAAGAAGAGAGCCTGTGGGTCCCTTTAGATACGTTTGGTCTGAATGTCACTTGAGATAACAGTGTCAGTCACATATGTTTTCAAGCTTCCTACAGCTTTGGGGGCTGGAGTTTGCTTCTGACCTGCCCAGCAGCCGGGAAGATGCTTTGCTACCAGGTGGCCGGGATCCACCTTCTGGATGCTGCCAGCCTCATCGTCTAAAATCTCCCCGCTTCCTTCTCTTCCTCTCCCTTTCTGGACGCGCCAAAATTATTCAGACCATACCCATGAAAGAGAAGACAAAAATCACTTTGGCGCCCCCTATCTCCCTCCTAATAGGGAGGACTAAAAGGCTCTCGAGTGCTTCCAAAGTCCGTGTTCGGAACCGAATCTGCGTGGGCGACGGCGCTCCAATTGCGTTTCTGGCTGAGCTCGGAATTTGGCTCGGTCCCTTGCAATGTTTCCAAGGGAAGGTTCGTACAATCGTGACAGTCCCTGGCAGCCGCCCAGCCCGGGACTTCGGGCTCCACTCTCCATTGGCCAGTCATCCGTGTGACGCTCCGGAGGCGGGGCCTCATCAGCTGTTTGCGGGATGCCCCGAGCGGGCGTATTTTGGAAACAATACGGCGCGGTGCAGAGTGGCCTCCACCCGAGCCAGCCCGCCTCCTGCCGCCGCCGCCCCTGCCCGCGCCTCCCGCCGCCCGCTGCTGCCGGGTGAGCGCCTGGGCGGCCAAGGGCCGGGCGGAGTTGGATCTCACCTCCTTGGGGAAGTGGGGAGAGGATCGCGCTGCGCGTGGGGGCCCGGGAAGGGTTGGGCTGCGGGCGTCTGGAGTGACCATGGACTGGGGCACTGGGGTGTGGGAACGGGGTACAGAACCCACATGTAGGTGCGCTGCTCCACAAAGGAATGCGGAGGCTAGTAGCATTTGAATCTCTAATAACTTGGGTCCAGGTGGGCAGGGAAACCTGCGCTTCCCCGCTGAGCAGATCTGGGCGCCCGAGAATGGCCCGGTCTCTGGATCTGACATTGGGGTAGGGTAGGGAGTTGTGGGACGTCCTACATCCCTGCGGAGTCTGAAGGCTCCTCTCCTTAACAGCTGGGCTTTTCCCCCTCCTTCTCAATTGAGTTTGGGCGCCAAGCCCCCGAGTGCTCGTCACGCTGGACCCTGGCACGGAACCCTGGCATCACGACTCGGAGGCTGAGATTCTCCCCTGGAGTCACCCAGGTCTGCTGTGTGTTGTGTGAGTGCGTGAGTGTGTGTGTATGTTGTATGCGTGCGTTCCCAGATTTTAGCCCTCGAAGAGGTTCAGAATGTCTGGCTACTGCCTTCTCCTAGGAGGAGGAGGAGTCTGAGTTCAGCATCCTTGTTAGCTCCGTAAGAGCTGGGATGGCTCCAGCAGGTTTTAGGTCTCCTTGCTGGGACTGCTTCTCTAGTACTGCACTTAGGAAGTGCCCTCCTGCTGCCTGTTTGGACACCACCTCTTCAGCTCAGGGGAAGGGGAGAAGAAGTCTCTTTACTGTATCCCAGTTTGCGCTTGATCTTGCCCAGCACCCCTCTGAAGGCTCCCACCTGTGGAGAGTGAGAAGGGTCTCCCTAGTCTGGCAGACCCACACCCTCTGGCTGCACCTCCCCCACTGTCCAGTGCAGGCAAGGGCTAACTTTGGGGCTTTGCTGGGAGGGGGTGGGAGAGGTGATAAGCTTCAAAGGAAGAGCCAAGACAATGACTGCTGCTTGCTATTGGCTTTGGAGGGCCCCATCTTAGCTTGGGATTGCCAGCTTGCATAGAGGAGGTGGAAGGGCAGGAGGGGAACCCCTGCCAGGTGACTGGCAGGACAGCGTTTGGTCCTTTCTACAGGATGCCTTGTTTCCTGGCGCTGATAAACTAGTTCTCTCACACCTTTTAGGAAGACACTGTCCCAAGAAACCATGTGCCTTTTGTTGCCATCCAAGTGGGCAGGGAAGAGGGCAGGATAGGGACCATAGATAGCTCAAGGACAGGATGGGATGGAGGGAGAGTTGAAGCAGGCACCTTAAAGAAAGCTTGCGTTTGAGAAAGCCAAGATTCTTGAATTAACTGAGCTTCCTCTAAGTACTTCACCAACCCACAGACCATTTGACTTGTTCTTCAAGGGCAAGAGACTGGAAGACAGAATTCCCAGGGGACCTCTAATTGACTCTGGCAGTGACAAACACCATTTCTCTGTATCCTTAACCATTCAGGTGGTTGCTTTTCTGACTGCCCCAGGGACCCTGAGGGGTTCCTGGTGTGTGTATCGGAGACTGACTTTGAGCGCAAGAAGCTGGGTGATTGCACGCTCATACTTCCAAGAGCCATCAAGTGGAGCAAGTGGAACTTCTTTATCACCAAGAAACTCAAATCAACAACCTGAGTTCAGGCAGCAAGTGAGGTCACAGAGAGAGGGCTGAATTTCACTTCCTTCTATGAGGCAGGTTGTACCCATCTCAGGTTCGGTGCTGGCAGGAATGGTAGGCTGTGGGGAAGGATTTGAAGTTGTGGAGATTAGTGACGCCACACTGAGCTGGGGAATTCTGGGCACTTTGCTGGATGCCGGACCTCTCCTCTCGGCTAAGCTATGGTAGGCAGATAGCTCTCCTCTGCTGAGAGGGCAGCTGCAATGACTAACTTCGGTTTTTCTCCCCCTCTCTCTCCCAGGACACACTCTTACCACATCGTTGAGCCTGTTTGTTGTGTTGAGCAAGCAGCGGGTGGAGACTAGAGTCTTGGGCGGGGCTTAGCAGGTTTGGAGGGAACCTGGCCAGGCTAGGATTGCTGGCTTTTGTTTTTGCTGCCCAGCCTGGAGCTCTGCTCAGACTGAGATGAGAACTTGATGGTTACTCCTCAGGCCAGCAAGGGGGTGTGTGTGTGTGGTGAGCACTGTGGGTACAGCCAGTCACAGCGCCCTCTGCCCTCCCACAGCCACTCACAGAGGCTAGTCTTGTTGACGTCTCTCCAGGTACCCTCCGGGCTTGTAGCAGCTGACCCTACCCCTGCTATGGCTGAGAGTCAGTAGCAGTCCACCTGTGTGACTGTGACCAGCCTGGGTCCAAAGAGGAGGCTGAGGGGAAGGTAGCTCCAAGTGGGCGCAGGGAAGAAACATGGAGAATCCTGGAACTGCAAGGCAGCTCACGTTTGGGGGTGGGTTGTCACCCTTTGCAATGCTTTATCTGTAGGGTGGACTGTCATCAGTGCCTGGGCCCACTTGTCCACATAAGAAGGGGGAGCAGGAAAGAAGGAAAGGGCGGGAAGTCCTTCCAGGTAGAGCCTGGGTAGGGGCAGCCTCCCGGATGCCTGCATTGCACCCTCACAGGGGAGATGGAGCCACCCCAGTGTGTGGAGGAGCTGGAGGATGACGTATTCCAGCCAGAGGATGGGGAGCCGGGGACCCAGCCCAGGAGCTTGCTCTCTGCTGACCTGTTTGCCCAGAGCCAGCTGGACTGCCCCCTCAGCCGTCTGCAGCTCTTCCCTCTCACGCACTGCTGTGGCCCTGGGCTTCGACCCACCAGCCAGGAAGACAAGGCTACCCAGACTCTCAGCCCAGCTTCCCCGAGCCAGGGTGTTATGCTGCCTTGTGGGGTGACTGAGGAGCCCCAGCGACTCTTTTATGGTGAGTGCTCTTAGCTTCAGGACTCCTCCCTTAGAGACTGGGGGAAAAGAGGGGACTTTCCCTCCCCAGACCTGCTCTTTGCTATTTCCTTCCCCAAATTGAGCAGCAGGGGGCTATTGATCCCTTAACTCTTCACCTGCTGTCTCTCTGCTCATATACTGCTTCTTGCCTGTGCTCCTTAGGCCACAAGCAGGACAGATTGCCTTGCCATTCTTTTCTGCTCATTTGTCCCTTTCTGGAGGGATCCTTGGGTCCATGATGTCTCCTTGGGTTGGAAGAAGGGTACCTGGGTCTTGGCTTTTACATATCGTGGCCTGTTGAGTGGCCCAGCCTTTTGTGTCGTAATAGTGATGTACCTTCCGTAAAGTGGCTAGTGTTGCCCTGGAGAAGGCTGGGGGATCTGTGACTCGCTGTTGACACTGAAGGGGAAAACCCAGCTTGTTCTGGGAGAGAAGTTTCCTGGAGGCAGAAGGTCCCCTGCCCCAGTTGTCACTTGGGACTTTCTGTGTTTGGAAGGGGAACTGGAGAAAGAGGTTGGGCCTGCTTAGGCTCATTGCCAGCAAAGGGGCTGTTTCCAAGGCTCAGTCAGATAAGACTCCTTCATTTGTGGGCTTCAGTGGTTGGTTTTATTAGCAATTTACCCTCCTCTGGCAAAAGGGCAGGGTTAGATAGCCAGTGTTCTTCATTTAGCACAAAACTTATGGAGGAAAGTGTGGTTCAGAGGCTATCTTGCTGGGTCTGATAGAGCCGATTGAGGAGACACTGCAGTTATTCCCAGAAGGAGCTGCACTGTAGGACGATTCAGGCAAAGTAGTTCTGGCAGGAGTCTGAGAAGATGGATAAGGCATGCGGGCCGGCAGGAGGGAAAGACAGGAGCAAGTGGGCGCCCCTAGCGGCAGCTCGGTGACCGGCACTTGATCAGTAAGGAGAGCAGGTCTAGATGTCTGGCCTGGGGCTGGCTCCAGAGGGGAACTTGGCTAATCTGTGGCTCAGAGGCGTCTTCTCTCCCTATGTTTTTGTGCCACTGCCCAGAGCTTCAGGGTCTGAAACCAGCCTTTCTCTGCTACACTAAAAAGTGAGGTTAATTTCTGATTTTCTTTCTCTGTCCCTTGCTCTGCTCAAGTCAGGATCTCTGGAGAGCTGCCTCCAATGTTTTTCTAGAGAAGAGCTTCAGTCTGCTGCTACTAAATGAATAATAAATTGTGGTCAACTGTAGCTGGGTAAATAAGGACAGAAGGTTGGCAAGTTCAGCCACACTTATTACCTTTGCCATGGCACTGCCAGTGAAGGGAGGGCTGAAGGGAAGCCTGGCATCAGCTTTCACACTCTTGGGCAGCAGGCAAGTCAGGCTGTCCACATTTGGCAGAGTGCCCTGAGAAAGGCAGGCTCAGTTCCTCTCCCTTCCCGTACTAGAGTCTACCCTTGACTCTGGGTCTTGACTAGGGGTGGCAGGCATGGGGAAGATGGGGCAGTGGTGGAGCTTGCTGAGATGTGGGCCCTCTGTCTTTGCAGGCAATGCTGGCTACCGGCTCCCCCTTCCTGCCAGTTTCCCTGCAGGCTTGCCCCTTGGTGAGCAACCCCCTGAAGGGCAGTGGCAACATCGAGCAGAGATACAGATTGCCCGAAAACTCCAGTGCATTGCAGACCAGTTCCATCGGCTTCATATGCAGCAAGTAGGCATTGGGGCTTGGTGGGGGGAGGTGGTGTGCATCTGCTGGGGCTATGGGGCTGGGGCCTGCCTCAGCAACTCTGTCTCTGCCAGGCCCCACGTTTAAGGCCCCATGTTACCGTGATTCTTTTTAACTGGAAATCGAGAATGGGCCCGGCTGGATGAGTGCTCTTGGTCTCACCTCTGAGATCCAAGTTGTTTATCTGCCTACTTTCAGCTCAGGCCCCTGGGAAATGCTCCAATCTCTTCCGGAGAATGGCATAGCTTCTTGCAGCCTTGACTGACACACTGTCTCTTACTGAGTTCATCAGTGGGAGATGGTCCCTTGCCGAGCCTAAGGGGAAGATTTTTCAAGGTGCTGAGGAAAACTGGACAGTCGGAGGTACCTGTCTGCGGTACAGTGGGAAATGGGTAACCAAGGCCTGGACGGGTCTGAGTTGGGAAAAGTGGTGGAACCGGTTGTAACCTGACACTTTCCAGCTGGGGAGGCCGCTCCTCATTGTCTCTGTCTGGAAACCAGGGCCGGGACTCTGGAGAGTGTGTACCTCAGAGTCTCTCCAGACCAGCGACCGGGTGCTCGGCGGGCAGCCTGGCACCAGCCCGCCAGGGCGGAGCATCGCGTGTCAGTGGAGCTTGTGGCAGAGCCCATCAACAAAGGCGGCGGCTGGCGGGCTCGTGTGGAGGAGCCCTCCGTGCCTCGGGCTGGAGGCTGCCTGGCTCTGCAGCGGCAGTCTGGCCCGGCCCCTGGGCACTTAACCCTTCCTCCCTGGGCTGACTTTCTGGATGGCTGCCAAGGTGGGGAGAGGAGCCTGAGGCTGGATCCCTCCTAGTACAACCACCACTGAAGCAAAGTCATGCCACCTGGAAATGAACACATTCCCTGCCTCTGGGACAGTGTCCTTGCCTAGTCGTCTGTGTGTGTGTGTGTGTATGCATGTCTATATCTGACTGTATATTAGGAAATCAAGAGAATAATTAATCCACCATAATTGAGCAGACCCTGAGGTTAGACATAGAAATTCAGGTGACCAGAGGAGAGCTATTGATAATAGGTTTGACTTGAGGACCAAATGGCCAGCACCTGGCAGGAGGTGGGGTGGGGAGACAGAAATTGAGTTTAGGTTTCCTGAGATCCAGCCGTAAGGGGTTAGTCTCTGCCAAGGTGAGAGTCCCTGCCAAGGGGTTCTGAGGGAAACGTGGGGTTAGACCTGGTCCTGGTGGGTCCCCCAGTCCCTCAGGAAGGGAGGTTGGCCCTGTGCTTAGATAATAACGCAGCCTGGCTGCCTCCTCTGGCTCCAAGCTCCAGCCCCTATTCCCTCCTTTGATTGTTCTGTGGAAACTTGGCTTAGGGTTTTCCCTTCAGTCCACTCTGGTTCTTGATTTCTGCCTCTTGGCCTTCTTCCTACCCATTCACTTTCCTCTGGTTGTGTAGGCCTGTGGTTGGTCTGAGCTTGCAGCTCCGAGCCCCAGTGCTGCAACTGACAGAGGACACAGTGGCTTTAGGTCTCCTGGACTCACCTGGGGGACTGTCTGGAAGGCAGTTTTCTGCATTCCCATTAGACCTGATCTCTCTCAACAGTGGTTTCCCAGAATATTCCACCATCTACTGGTGAACTCTTATAGGCTTGGAAGCAGGCTGGGAGGCCTCCTTTGCCCAGTTGGGCCCTGGCACAGGACTAGAACTCAACCCAGGGCCATTTCTTCCCAACTCAGTCCCGCACAGGAGAAGCTGGCCCTGATCCCAAGGTCTGACCCTGCCCTTTGCTGGCATCACTGACCCCAGTGCAGAGCTGTCTTTTCGAGGGCCTGGTTCAGCTTGGGAGGAGGAGGGGCAGAGCAGCAGAGTGGGAGGAGAACTAGAGGAGAATCTCCCCAGCTCTGCACCTCCTCACTGCTGGCTCCTGACTTCCCTGTGCCCCTCACCATCCTGCCAGCTACCTTCTCCTACCGTGCAGTGGCAGGAGGCCGGCCAATGAGGCCTAGAGCTGGTTTTCCCAAATTTTCCATTGCAAAGAGCCAGGCTTTTTGTCCATGGGAGTCTTCTCACTTTTATCCCCCTCCTCCCCACTCACCCTGCTCATGTCCCTGGGAGCCCATCCTGTGGGAAGGACTGGGATCATGGCCATGGGCAGATGGAGTGCTGGCATGTGTAGGGCCTTTTAGCAGCTAGTTTTAAGAAGTGAGTCATTTTCTGAACTTGATTACAATATAAACTAACGTCTAGATATTTCATATCCACACAAAACTGTTGTCACTTTTACATTCTTATCCTTCATCTTCTTTCCCTGTTCCTTCCCCTCATCTCTGCAAGCAGGATACTGAGGCACAGGGGTGGAAGTAATTTAGGGTTAAGTCTCGAGGCTTCAGATACAAAGTCTGAAGGCCCAGGTTTGAAAGCCAGCTCTGCCAGCTACAAGCCACTGGGAAGACACTTGATCTGGCAGAGCTTATTTCCTCTTCTATAAATTAGGCCTAATGTCGCAGAATTTGATCATGAAGATTCAGTGAGAAAACACCTATCTGAATTCCAGGCACACAGTAGGTATTCTTTAATGCTTGTTTCCTTTGTCTCTATAATCCTGATCATCCCCCACATTTGTTCTTGTCCATTCACATCTTCCAGCCCACCTGTCCAGCTAGTCCCTAAGCAGAGCTGCCTCCTGTGGGCTCCCTTCCACCCGTCCCGTTCAGAGAAATTGGCTTCCAAGCTATTCACGTATGGGCCTTGTCCTTGTACATTTCTCCTGGGGGAATGATGATCAGTCTCCATCACTGTGGGTTGAGTTTAGATAACCAGGAAAGACAACTCAAGACACACTAAGAAGGTTGAAGGGGCCTGGCCATCTCCTCTCTTCTCCGGACTAGGATGGTGTCCCAGGGCCAGACAGTGGCCATGGGTCCCCGAATCCTGTAGGGAAGGTGAAGCTTCTACCTTTTGTCCCTGGTTAGGGACCTCAGTTATTCTTTTTTTTGGCCACATCAGGCTTGTGGGATCTTAGTTTCCTAACCAGGGATTGAACCCATGCCCTCAGCACTGAAAGCATGGAGTCTTAATCACTGGACCATCAATCATTTCCATTTATTCTTTTTCTACATGAGGGGAAGCCCTAGGAGACGTGGAGCACAGGGAAGGGTGTGCTGATGGTAGTGCATTATAGGATGGCATTATGGCAAAGTGAGTGTCAGCGTGACCCTAAAGGCAACGTGCTCCAGATTCCACCCTGGTGCTGGTTATTGCGGGCTGTAAACCCTCCCAGCATGTTTCTCGAGGAGCTTGCTGGATGGAGGTCTAGCCTGGCTACCCAAGAGGTCTGTTCAGGATGGTTTCTCTGGACCAATGGGCAAGGATTGCAGACAGAAGCTGTGCTTGCTGTTAATGCTTTGGGTCTCCGAAGCAGCAGGAGAGTTGGTGGCAGAGTGAGTGGAGAGAAAAAGCCTTTCCAAACCTGGTCACACACCCCTAACTTCCTCTGGCTGGGTCAGGAGTGAAAGATTCCCCTCTTTGCTCCTTTGTGAGCTTAACTTAGCTGCAACACGTGATCTGTGGTGGTCTGGTGACCTTAGCCTACCTTGACCTTGGCTCTGTGACGGTGCCTTGGTGTTTCTTGTCTGTCCAGCTTCTTCAGGGAACATGGCAGTACAGGTTTGCTTCCTCCCTGCGCTCAGGGGCTGCTCTGGCCCAGAAGGTGAGTCCCAGCTTCTTTCCATTCTCCTTGCCGTGTTCTCCTCCAGCATGAGTCAAAGAATGGAAAAAAGCTGGTGTCCTCTCCCCTTAGGAAAGTCTCCTGTCCCAATGGCACCATCTTGAACTTTGTGGGGTATTTCTGAGCAGTGTTAAGAAGCCAAGAATCCTTTTTAAAAAAAAAAAAAGTGGCTACTGGAGACCATTGAATGAGTAAAGCTACAGGAGAATTGAAATTCTTGTTGGAAATCGCTTTTTCACTTGGACCAGGAGTGGCTCCATTCAGAAGAGTCAGATTTGGAAATTCCCTGAATAGTAATTAGTCTTTATGGAAAATGAAATCTGAGAAAAATTTCAGCCACTCAGTGAAATCATCTTTAGTTGTAAGGTCAGAGAAAGGATCCTGGAGTTAGACACAAAGTCTGGTTCAAATCCCAGCTCTGTCCCTTATGAGTTCTGTGTTCATAGACAAATCATGTAACTAACTTATTTCAGCCTCAGTTTCTCATACACACCTTGCAGAGTTGATGTGAAAGCCCTTTGGAAATTGTAATATGTTTAACTATTAATTCCCTGGTGGCTCAGTAGTAAAGAATCTGCCCACAATGCAGAAGACCCGGGTTCGATCCCTGGGTTGGGAAGATCCTCTGGAGAAGGGAATGGCAACCCACTCCACTCCATGGAGAATCCCATGGACAGAGGAGCCTGGTAGGCTATAGTCCAGGGGGTCGCAAAGAGTCAGCCATGACTGAGCGACTAACACACAATAGCTATTAATGCCTAGATAATTTAACACTTTTGAAAATGGGTTTTAGGATTTTGTTTGGACCTGATTTTGGAGTTCTTGGGGAGCTCTTTTGGAAGTTGTACCTGAGCTGGTGTTTTCTTGGTTTATTAACTAGTGGCTTCTCTGCAGCAGCCTGGATCTTTTGTTCAGGGAGCCCCTCACTGCTTCCTGACCTTTTGGGATGCTGTCCTTGTTGGTGAGTTTTTTTCTGGAGTTCAGACTATGCCTAATAAAGTTGTTCAGGCTCTAGATGGGGAAGCCCGGGACAGGAGCCCCAGAGATTCTCTCTAGGGTAAGAAGGGTCCCTAGGAGCCAGCCCCAGAGTGGGAGGTGCCCCTCGGACTGTGCCTGGGGAAGAGTGAGGCTGGGGGAGGGGCTGTGGAGAATGCTGTGCGTGAGAGCCAGTGCTGGGGCTTGGGGGCCCTGTGTTTGCTCTGTGGCTGGCTCTGTTTATATCGCTCGCTATATTTAGCTTCTGAGTCATCAGCGTGGCTGACTAGAGCTGAGTTCCCCACACAACTCTGCACCTGACTACTCTCTCTTCCAGGAGAAGGCCCTTATAGTTCCGGACAGTCCATTCCCTCCCCACCAAGGCAAGCCATGGGGATGGGGTTGGCTTTGGGTTTTTTTTTTTCCCCCCGCCCTGGGGCAGGGAGGGTGATGGGAGGGAGGGATTTGGAGGAGGCATTAAAAAAGAAGGACAAAGAAAAAAGTCTGGTTTGCCTTTTGATCTGTGTCTGGCAACCAAGAGGGCATGTTCCATGACCAGTACAAAAACAGCCAGTGTGTGGGGTGAGGAGAGAAGTCTGGCCTTCAGTGCTCGGCTTGCCCGTCCCGTCCAGGGAGTGGCCCCGGGCGGGATGAGAACAGTCAGCTGCAGAGGCCTCAGGTCGGGAGGTAGAGCCTTGGGGGTTCCTTCTCCCCCTCCTTGTAGATCCACAAGGGACTGGCCCCCTCCTCACTCCCCTCTCTCCCTCACTTTTTAAAAATAATTACTTTTTTTTAATTGGAGTATAGTTGCTTTACAATGTTGTGTTAGTTCTGTATAACAATGTGAATCAGCCATATGTGTCTCCCTCTCTTGTGCCTCTCTTCCTCTCTGAGTCCTTAAGAAGCTGCTCAGTAGTTTGAAGGAGCTGTTCTCAGCCTGGGGGAGACAGAGCCATCCCAAGGGGAAGCTGGGTCAGGGCCTCAGTACTTCCTGTCTCCAGGCCACGGAGGGGCAACCCAAGGCTCTGGGGCATAGGTGGCAACCACAGTCTGATCCCCCACCCCAGGGACTGAAGCCGGTGGCCTCCACTTATGTTAGAGGAAGCCCTCCTATCTTGGACTGAGCTGGGCCCAGGTTGCCCTTCTGGGAGAAGCAATTGGTGTTGCCATGGTGGCGACTGGTGGCTTCAAGGTCCATTAGTGCTGCTGGCTGGGCTGAGGAAGCTCTTGGCGAGAATTTTTTTCCTTTTCCATTTTGCCACATTGCTCGTTCCTTGGTGTCTGGGTCAAAAGCAGTTTGGGACAGTAGGCCCACAGGGCCCGTGGGGCTGCCCCCGGGGGTCTCCGAATTCCTTGCCCAGCTTGGCAGCCTGGAATTCTAAACCCGGCTGCCTCTGGCTGCCATGGCCCATCTCAGAGTGAAAAGTCAGGGATTCCCCCAGGACTTCATGAGCCTGCCTAGAAGATAGTGCTCCTGGGGCAGGTGCTCTGGGCTGAGGGTGTCGAGGGAATTGCTCCACAAAGTCGAGTCTGGACCAGGTTTCCCTTGTCCTCACCAGGGATTGGGGAGCTGCTCCAGGTAGCCACTGGCCCAATGCTTTACAGATACTTCTCTCATTTAAGCACCACGGCAACTTGTACTTTGACACCTCATTACCCCCATTTTATAGGAAACCGGGGCTCTGAGAAGTGGGGTAACATGCCCATGTGACACTGTTAATCCTAAAAGCATGGTCTTCCCATCACCCACCCCTGCTCCTCAGCAGGTGCAGCCCAGAAGGTGAGAATCTGATGGAGCTCCCACTCTCCACCCCAGCCCAGCTCTGCCTCCTGTGAAACTGAGTTCTTGCTTTTCTTCCCTTCAGACTGTAAAATAATTGAAGACAAGGCTTACCGCTTGCTTATCTTTGTGTCCTTTGTAACTCTTAGCTCAGTTGGGTACCTGATAAAAGTTTGCTGAATCAAACAGAAACATCTTCCTGACTTCTTGTATGTGGAATTTTCCTGAGGTCTTCCTTAGCTCTGTATTCCTGTTGTCAGCAGCAAGGCTTTGTGCTTCCGCCTCACCGTAGTCGGTTTAGAGTTGATGGGGAAGGAAAGAGGTGCGGTAGGAAAACGGCATTTTATAGGGAGTGTATTGCCCTGTGTTTTAAAAGAAACTGAGCATGGTTTCAGAACATCTGAAGTTAACATTTCAGACCAGTTTTAGCTTTATTTCTGTTTGATCTTCAGTTAGCTCTGCCTCTGAAACGTTTATTGTCTTTCTAGTCCACAGTATCCTTACTAAATAGTTAATGATCTGGAAACAATTTCTTTAAACATACTGGGGGGCGGGCAGTTAGGTGGTGATTCTCTTTGAACAGTTAATATCATTTTCATAATGTGAATAAATACACTGTAATATTTTAGTGAAAGAACACAGCTCTGGAGTCAGGGTTCTGAATCACCCCCTCCCAACTAACATTAGGGGTAACTTTTCTGAGCCTTTGCTTCCCCATCTGTAAAATGGGATTGAAAATAATACCTGCCCTTCCTAAGGCCCACATTTTTGTGAGGAGCAAAAGAGATGATAAGAAAGCATTCTAGGTATGAGATTGTTATAAACAGATCTGTTTGGTCAATTTGCATTTTGTGTGTTTGGTTCTTTGAAATCAGGGCTACAGTGTAGCTTTGCTCTTTACCCAAATTCTTTGAGGGTGAACTAGCTCCTGCTGGAGCATCTGGTACACCGGTGACACACAGAGTCCCCAGAGGGTGTGAATTGGATACGAAGCGGGAGAGACGGAGGGAGATTCTTATCAGGGGAGGGCAGGGAACACTCTTTGTGCTTAGAGAAGAGGCCATGTGGGATGAAACAGAGTTTGATATGTGTAATACAACCTTGTCAGATACTGCAGCCAGCTCTTAAAAAAAAATAAAAAAGCCTTTAATAGTTGGGCCTCTCTCTAGGCAAGAGGCTGATCCTATCACTTCAAGTACATCTTCAGACCTGGCCAGACATCAGTTGTTCCTGGCTTCAGACAAGCAGGTTATCTTGGAACACTGACTTTTCTATAGTCGGTGCAATGTGCTTGTTGAATACCTACTGTGTGCCCTACGTGTTCCCTGGGTATTCAGTCACAGTGCCTTGCACACAGTGGGAATGACTCCAACACTTGTCAGCTGACTGCCTTCATCCCCTGACCACCGAAGGAAAGGGGCTGATAGGAGAACCCCAGGTCTCTCATCCTGGTTGTGCTTTCTTAACTGAAGAGAGCATTTTTATGCACCATGTGAGGACCCCTTCCTTTGGGGCATTCACCTCGATTCTTGCCTTCCACGACTTGGTCCTACCTTCTGGACCAAATTTGAGAGCTCTGGTGTACACTTAAATTCCCATTAGCTTCCCATGTTCTGAGCCCCAGTCTTCTAGCCCTGAGGACACCCTGGCTATGCTTTCTGGGAACCCCCATTCTTTGTAGATTCCCAAACTCGAGGGGTCCCAAGCAGCTTGGGAGAGCTGAGCCTTGTGCCAGGGGTCATCACTGATCTCAGGTGATGTGCCAGGTGCCTGAGAATCAGAGGCCAAGCGCACTCTTTCCTGCTTCCCCGTTTCTTCTCCCTTCCTCCCCCACACCCTCTCCTGGAAGCATCCATGTGCTCTGATGTTTCCGTGTCTTTGTGTGCCTCATCCTGTTCAGTAAATGTTGATTGCCTTTCTTCTTACTCTTTCTCTCCTTGGCCTCCCTTCAAGTCCTTTTTCTTTCCTTTCTAGTAATGTCCTTTTATAAAAATTTAAAAAACATTTTATTTATTGTTGTTCTTCATAATCAAGGCATTCTTGTTCTCTTACTGTGCGGTGATTTGATGTTCTTTCAGAAAAAGGCCTTCTGGAGCTTTCCCTGTGGCAGAAGAACGCTGGGTGGGGTATGTGTGGCATTGCTTGTGCTCATAGAAAGGGTTGCTGGGGCAATAGATGGTTTCCCAGGCCCTGGTCTTGCTGTGTCTTATGGCTGCTGGGGTAACCAGCTTGACCCTGTACTAGGCAACTTGTTCTCCAAGCCCACCCAGACCCTCCACCAGGCTGGATTTAGTTGTTGGAGCTCTGAGTTATAATCCTGAAGGTGATTGTGGGTGACAAACTCCGAACCACCAAGCTTTACGGTTAGAAATCACCTCAGTGGTTTCTAAATGCCTGTGTGGCCTGGCTGCCTTAGAAGCACCTGGGCAGGATTAACCTCCAGCTTCGCCAAGTCATTACTCTGGTGGGAGGAGATTGAAAGAGACTAAAGAAAATACCAAATCATGAAATGTTCTCTTCTAGGCTATAGGATCATGAGTCATTTTATTTTCTCTTTTCTGATTTCTTGTATTCCAGTTTCTCTACAGTTAAGATGTATTATTTTTATGACTAAAATAGACAATAGATGTTACTTCTGATTTAAAAAAATGTCACTCAGGGGAGCATTTCAGTATACAAATTCTTGGGTCCTTCCCTAAAGATTCTGCCCCAGTTGTTCTGGGTGGGACTTGAGGACTCTGTATTTGCAATAGTGCCTCAGTGGATTCTGTGACACAGCAGGTGTGGGAACCACTAATACCATACCTCCACTTCACCTAGACTCAGGCTGGCTGGTGAGAGACCCCAGCCTACCAGGTCCTCTGATTCATGGCCCCAGGGAGCTCCCCACTGCCTAGAGTGCCTCCTTCCTGATTCAGGAGCCCCGAGGCCTGTCCCAGGCAGAGACACAGAACCTAGGTCCTTCCTAAAGCTGGTCCCTTGTGGACCTAGGCCAGTCTGTGTCTCCCAGCAACGTCTCCACCTTCCAGTCTAATACCACTGTCTTCTGGGTCCCTAGAACCCGCCATGATTAGAGTGAGGATTCTTTCTTGCCTTATCCGCAAAGACCGCGGGCCCAGGAAGTTACCCAGAGCGGCAAGTGGCCTCCCTTAGGGGAGTGTGGGGAGAGATTGAGGCCTACAGAGATGGGATTGGTTCAGGCCCCAGATCGTAGAGCTGTGATCTCCCTTCCTTGGCTCTTGAGCTGTTTTGAGATGATTTAGAGAATAGGAAGATGGAGGGCCTGCTCTGGTATAAAGAAAGGTATGTGGTGGCACTTGGCACACAGTGGTAATGAGTAAGGACATTGCTCTAGGGCCAGGTGGTCTGGATTTTACCCAGTCCCTGCTACTTACTAGCTATGTGGCCAAATTTCCTAACTCTTTGACTGATCTCATCTGTAAAATGGGCATGATAATATATACATGTGTCATAGGGTTGTTGAGAGGATCAAAGGAGCTTAATGTGTGTAGAGCTGTTCTTACACTTTAATGTGTCTTAAAGTCACCTGGGGATCTTGTAACAAATTCAATAAAGACTTTAAAAATGGCCCATATAAAAAAAAAATCTTAAAAAAAAATGCATTCTGATTCAATACGTTTCTTATAAGCTCCCAGCTGATGCTGAAGCTGCTGGTCTGTGGACCACACTTTGAGAACCAAGGACATAAACCAGAACCTGACACGCTCAGTTTACAGTGACTGTTTGGATCGTGGTTGTTATTGTTACTTGGCCTTTTCAAAGAGGCACCTGAGGAGCCTCTAAATTCCAGCAGACTGGCCTCCCTAGAGACCAGTCTTTTCCTGGATTTTCCTCCTATTCCACCCATGACCTTTGCACCTGTCCTGGGTAGCAGCTGGGGAGGGGAGTCAGGAGGAGGGGGTGCTCTGTCCAGCTGCTGCAGGCAGGCCTGAGTCTTCAGGTTTGCAGCTGAGTCCGTTTTCACGCTGCTTTACTCTAACCAGATTTTGTTAAGCCTGGTGTGTTTCCTCTTTTTACTCGTCTTTGTTTACAAAACACAAGGAAGCCATCAGTCTCTCTCCAGGCGCAGTCTGCCAGGCCTCCTCTGTGGCACACCCTGACTTCCCTCCCCTTCCTAGCAGGGGCCGTGCCTCCGACTTTCTGGGTTTTCCGGTCTCCCCTTCTGCAGGGAAAAGAGCAATGCTGTTGCTGCAGATGGGGGTGTGGCTGTGGGGGGCCACGGATGCATGACAGGGCCCTGAGGTCAGCCTCGGTTGAGGTCTCACCTCTCCTCTCTCTCTGTGGCCTCAGGCAGGATGAAGGGAACCCAGCAACCTGCCCAGTTGCCTGGGGACAGGTCAGGGGGGTCAGGGCCTGACGTCCCCGGGAAGCTCTGGGAATCCAGGAGCTCTGGGGGCTCGCTTTCCAACTCTGCCACTGACTTACTCTAGCCTCTTCTCAGCTGACTGGGAGTTGCCTGGTGGGGGCCGGGGCTGTGGTTAAAGACTGCAGGGGCGCCAGCTCCCCCTACACACGCACACCTCACATAAACGTGATTGCTGCCCAGGCCGCTGCAGCAGTCCAAGTCCAGCCTCTGTGCTGGCTCCTTTTTTTGCACACTAGGTTTTTATTCCCCTGTCCACTGAGAACCCCGTGGAGAGGGCCCCAACCTCGTCCTCCTGCCCTGGCAGATAAAGAGAGAACAAAGACCGCCTCTCCCAGCACCCCTCAGTCCCCTCCGGGCCTCTGCCAATACCTGTGTGGGTGGGGTACCAGCCACAGTCCTGTGAGTCACTGACCCCTGACCTTTGCCCCAAGCTTCCCTGCCTGACAGTAGGACCTGGGATAACCTCCAGAGAGTAGTGTGCATTCTTTGTTTTTGTTTTGTTTTCAAGTATGTTCTTGCTTAACGTTTAATTGGCTCCAGTCAGTAGGAAAGCGCTCCAAGAGGGATTATTTATGGCTTACTGTCAAGAGCAGCTATAAAAAGGGCAGCGCGGAGCTGAAGATGCTGGGAAGGGGGAGAGGGCAGGCGCCCAAGTGTGTGTGTGTGTGTCTGTGTGTGTCTGTGTGTGAGTGTTTGCACTGGATGAAATCAGATTTTTGCTGCCTCAGCAGTGTGGTTTAAATGGAAGATTAACCCTTTGACCTTCACAGTGTCAAATCACTTGCAGATGGAGGCTCCCCGCCTTTCCCCCTTCTTCTCTGTGTTACTCTGGAGTTGGGGGAGAGAGGGGGGCACTTCTTCTCTTTCTTTCTGAAGAAAGTTTGTTGTTCGTGCAGCTGAGGTTTGAGGGGCTCAGGAGCCAATCTGATTAAAAGCAGCACTTGGCTAAACTCTGGAAAATCCTGCAAGCAGGGGAAAAAGTTTAATCCTCTTGTGCACAGTGCATAAAGAGCCTGGGCTTTTCTTTTTAACGTTCACACTGCAATTGTCTATGGAGAACTCTGCTATCTCCCCCTCATCGCCACTTCTCTCATCACTCCCCCAAACCCCCCAGGCCCCTGAGTTTGCTGTCCTGATGGGATTAAAGTGCTGCCCTGGGACATGTGGATCTGAACTTTTGCATTGGAAATGATAAGCCGTCCTCTAAGGTTGCATTTTAGTAGTTACATCGTCTTTTTTTTTTTTTTTTTTTTAGCACCAGCAGAACCGAAATCGCGTGTGGTGGCAGATCCTCCTCTTCCTACACAACGTCGCTTTGAATGGAGATGAGAACAGGAACGGGGCAGGTCCCAGGTGAGGCTGGGCTGCCCCCTTCACATGGGCACCATGGAAGGACATCGGCGAGGACTGACACTGCGTCTTGTGAAGTTGTTGTTTTGTGTTTTTATTTTAAAAATTTCTCTGTGTACATAAGACATACCCAAGCAGGACCTCTTTCCCCGTTCAGGGCCTCGACCAGGAGTGGGGGCCTTTGTCAAACACTGTTGAAATAGAGGCTGGTGTGTCTGTGACGTGGAACCTCCTAAGGGCTCGGACAAGTAGACCCTTCTGTCATTGGTTGTTGAAGACGACCAGGTAGTGATCGCCCATCAGCGGACTGTAGTTTTCCCACAGGAACTTAAGAGATAGGAGGTTGGATTAGACTTGTGGTTCCACCAAACCCCTCAGCCTTCCACCGTGAATGGAGCCCCTATCCGACGGGTCACTCTGCTTTAACCGCCCCCGCCAGGGCCTCAGCCAGGGGCTTTCCAGCTGTGCATGGCAACTTCACTAGGTGGGTCAGCCAGCTCCACGTCTGGGCTCTCACTGGGCCCAGCCATCGCCTGCCCTAAGGGCTCAGGGATTCTTGCCCAGCACCTGTCATCTCCAGCAGACCTCAGGGAGGGTTGGGTTTCTCCATGGACCCTCAAAAAGTGCCGCAAAAATGAACCAAACTTCTGGGTAGGCCTCACGTCTGCCTTGGTCCCACTTGGAAGCCCAGGATTGGTCCTGAGGTGCAGAACCACTGCCCACTCTGGCTGCCAGGACTGGCTGGGTGTCAACCATGGAGGAGCCAAATAGCCAGTCAACGTGCTGTAGCCAGCAGCTTGTGCCTTTGTCAGGTCTTCTTTTGAAAGAGCCAGCCAACAGACTGCGTCCCACCCCCAAGAGCAGCACTCTAGGGTCGGAAGAAACAGGACCGGACTGTGGAGGTGCTGGGAAACCAGGCGGCCATCCCACCCATAAGAGTAAGCCCTAGAGGAACCCAGACCCCTTGGTTTCCTTGGAAACCAGTTACCTCCTCCCTTTTATCCCCATTCCTTTCTCACACCTAGTGGGATCCAGGAAGAAGCCAGCATAGTGGCTTTGTCAGCTGAAATGTGTCTTTTAGAGTAAGAGACAGTGGTTAGAGTGAGCAACTGTCAAAGCTGGGCTCACATTTCCCGTCTTCTTCAGCGTCCAGCCAGGCAAGAAAGGCAAGCTCTGGAACTCAGCAGGATCACCGCTGCCTCTGAACTCCTTCTTTTCTCTCCCTGCTGTGGCACTAATGGAGAGAATTTAAAGCAGCCCGCCTGGCAGCTCTGAGAGCAGACACGGGGAATCTGAAAAGATGCAGGGAATCTATTAACCAGACACCTAGAAATTAAATTATCATTTTTGCATATGTGAGAACATTGGTGCTAACGGTGAAGCAAGGCCCGAGGCCCGAAGAAAAGATGGCTTCCCTGGGCAGAGAAGGCCCCAGGGTTACCCCGGGAAACTGGAAGAGTCCAGAGCAGACTCTCATATCTGAACAAGTCCCAGCTCCTCTGATTGTGCAGAGAGGAGGTCTTCGTTACCATTGAAGGATACACTGATCCCGATGTATGGTCAGGCAGGTTGTTCACTGCACAAGGACACCAGCAGAGGAAGGTGATGGAAGCTAGACTCTAGCCCATGCTCTGCTCACCAAGTTGTATGCCCTAGTGTTGGGCTGTGTCCACTTACAGGAAGGGTGCCTTTCCTAATTTGCACAAAGGTACCCTATGAGCTCACAGTGGCTTGAAGAAGGACTTCAAACTGTGCCTCAGCCTTGGTTTTGTTCTGCTTGGATATTCTAGAGGTATTACCTACCTATTCTTGGTCAGAACTGTATTCTCAGGGTGCATACCATGGTTTGTCTGCTAAGAAGATAGGTTCCTTCTTACAAGAAGGAACCCAGGGAACAGGCATGGAGACTGGTGCTGGGATAGGCTGACCATTGTGAAATCCAGCCTTCCCTGTGGGTCTTCACACCATTTTTTTGATGTGCATGGGACATGTGTTATTTCTCCCTCTCCTGGACCAAGGCTGTGACTGGCAGAGTGCCAGTATACCTCGAGTGGCATACATAAGAAAACAGGATTATTTTTACCAGCCACTTTTACCTCCTCTTAGCAAACTTTCCATGTGAGCTGGGTGAGAGCGCAAATAAATGGTCCAGGCCTTGGTGCCTAGGCAAAGCCATCAGCCTCAGAGACTTGCTGAGCCGAGCAGGATGTCCAGTGGCCTGTCCTGAGAACTGAGCCCACAGTCTGAGGAGCTCAGCTGAACATTGCATCTGGGGCTGGGTAGAGGGTCGTCTGACTGCACTGTCTCCGTATTCCACGAAGCCAGGAACTAATTCACTATCCTGAGCAAGCCGGGACCAAATGTGAACTGCCCCTCCTTCCCCTCCCACCAGAACCCAGCAGGTAGAATAGTCCCAGGAGGAAGAGGTTCCTCCTGGCTGGCTGTTTTTAATTGGTGTAGTGATCTAGACGGGCCTCTTCTCCCTCTTCCTGGTGACTTGGTCTGAACATTCCTCAAGTTCAACCTCAGGAGACCTGTCCCTCCCCTGGGCTCCCTCTCCCCAGCCCCCACCCCCAGGAGCTTGGCTGTCTCCAGTTAGGGGGTGGAGAATCAGAGGGAGGGAGTCTGACCTGGCTCCTGACCTGTAATGGAAGACTTGTGGAGCTTTTGTGGTTTGCTGAGGCTGGGGTTCGGGAGAGGGACTGGAAACTCTTCCCTGGTAGGAATTGCCCTGGAGGGAAGGGAAGCCTGATGTTCAGGGTCAAAACAACTCTTCTCATTAAGAACCCCAGAGTAAGGGCTTCTGGAAGGTGGTAGAGCTAGGGAGGGAACCCCCTCAGGCCAGCTGTGTGACTCACTCAGACAGTTGCAGGACTCAGCTGGGCTTCTCTATCTTTGCCCGCTTCAAAGCCTGGACTTGTGGAAGGCTGCCCCTGGGGCCTTTTCTTGCTCAGTCCAAGGATCACCTCCCTCAAGCCCCCAGGGCAGGGGGCTTATGTGACAGGCATGTCCTGAATGCTCAGAGGGGCCCAACTGACTTGTCTCTCTGTTCCTAGTGGCCCAGCCTCATCCAAAGGTGGGTTGGACCTGGCAAGGAGGGACATGATCCAGCCAGGGCCTCCTCCACTTGGGGTCTGGGGAGCCACTGTGATTGTCCTGGTTAGCATGCAGAGAGTTCTGATGAAGTGGGGTGGAGCAAGTGAGGGATAGCAGGAGCAGGCACATCAGCTCTGTGGGGGCTTCTGTACGTTGGTGCTGCAGGGTCCCTCTGTGTGTGGGGACACCTTGGTGAGAGACTACTCAGGCTGACTCCTTAACTCAGCCTGTGACGCCTCCTGGGGACACTGAGCAGTGGGTCTCCAAGGCTGGTGGGCACTTTGAGCCTTGAAGGAACAGCAGAGCAAGCCATGCGCTTCATAGATGTGTCAACCTCTCGGGCTGAAGGTGCTTGGAGCTCTGCAGGCTCCTAGTCTTCGTTGCCCTTCTCTCCGCACAGCAGACCAGCGCCTCTCCCTGCTCTGTGAGCATCGCCCGGCAGGTTGCTTCATCCCTGGGTCCACAAGGGCTGTGGGGGAGACCTAGTGAGAATGTAGCATTTTGTCCCTCCCAGGTTAGCTGTCCTGGGTTCACTGCGCTCTGCCTCTGGGAGAGAGACAAGAGGAGAGAGGGAGGGGATGGGGACTCATTGTTTCTAAACCTGTACAGAATATTCGGCTTTGTGTTCTTCACATGCATATATGTGTATATATCTTTGCCCCCATCAATTGGTACAGTTTTTAATAAAACCATTTAAAGCAAAGCTGGTCTTTTCCAAGGTGTAGTAAAAATGCAAGGGGGTCTGTTAACAGATAGAAATTCCCAACTTGCTTCTCCCAATTTGCTTCTCGCTGCCCTCAAGAGTGACACTCCACCCCCACCACCCCACCCCCGCCTGGGACCCCAGCTTTTGTCAGGACTTTCTTTCCCTCTTGGGGTAGTGAAGAGACATTCTGATCACACAAGAAGCACAGCAGAGGCCCCATGAAGTGGAAAAACACAAACTTTGGATCCAGACCTGGATTTGGATTCGGTTCCAGCCTCCACCAGCTGAATGATCATAGGCAAGTCGAATAACCTCTCTGAGCCTTCAGTATTCCTGTGTGTAAATTACTGGCGTGCCTGCCCTGCAGGATTAAAGGGAGTGTGGACAAAGGACCTGCCCTGGGGCCAGTCCTTGGCAGTGGCAGCCTTAGTAACCAGAAGCGCCCTGGTGGCCCCTCCGCACAACTCCCCACCCCTGTCATCCTAGGCCTGGCTTTCCTTTTATCAAGGTAACATCTCACAAGGTAGGCTAGTTGTAGGACTTCCTGGCTTGTCTTTGAGGATTAACAATGTGTTAGACTCAAAGGGGTAGTTTAAAGCGCTTGACAGAGTTCTAAAAATCCTTGGGAAAAACCACTCACAGCACTAAGCTGGTGAACCGAAGGGCCAACTCACTCCGCCTGTGCTGGGCCCCCATGACCTGGGAAGCTGTTGGCTCTCTGAGGATCAGCCTTGGACTCGGGTTCCTAGCCTGGTAGAAAGTGGGTGCTTGAAGTGATGTCAGTTGTCTTGTCTAACCTCTTCATTTTAAGGAGGTGAAAACTGAGGTGCAAAAAAGGGATGCAGTTTTCTCTCAGGACTTTTTAAACAGCTGAGTCAGTCAGAGTGGGGCTCACCCCATCCATCTTGGTTTCCATTTGGAAATTGCAGTGCTCTTGCCCAGATCTGCAGGGAAGCCAAAACTTGTCTATTTTTAATGCCAAATAACTGCCTCTTCCCCTGTAAAACATGGCACTTCTAACCACTCTATATTTGGACAGCAAGGTTTATTTTTACTGGAGTGTGGTAGAAGTGGGGCCTGGTGCCATATCCGGATGTTATTCTACATTTCACGTGTGGGGTTGCAGTTGAGCCCTTGAAGCAGCTCCTCTGAGGTTCATGGGGTATTAGGTGATTGTGACAGAAATGACTTTCTTTCAAGTCATCTATGCCTGCTTCAGGTGAGGCTGCACTCAGGTGCCCAGCTAGAAACCTGATGGCTCACCTGTCCCAGCCAGGCCCTCCATTCTCTCTCTGATGCCTCCAGAAGTCCAGTGAGAAGTTAAAGGCACAGCTGCCCAAGCTTGAACCCAGGCCCTGCTGTTTGTCAGCAGAGCCACACTGGGCAGGTCACATAGTCTCTCTGTGCCTCAGTTTCCTCATCTGTAAAATGAGACAATACTAATCTCATAAGTTTGTTGTGAGTGTTAAATGTGTGACTCTGTGTAAGGGATTTAGAATAGTGCTTGTTACATGTTCAGTTTTAAATATATACTAGCTGTTAATATTATTACTTTTATTATTATGATTTGTAGGCTCTGACCATTCTTATCTGGAAATAGCCCCGGCACCTGTCTTCTTTCTATCTCTGCTACTCTGTTGCAGTGTCAGTTTTTTCCCTGGACAACTGCAAGCCCCTATCTGGGCTCTTTCCCTGCCTTGTTGCACCCCCAGTGCCTTCTCCGCTGCCAGGGGACCTTTCTAAAAGACAGACTCCATTCCACCCCTCTCCACTGGAAAACTTGTTCTACTCTATCCAGTCCACATTCATTTCTTAGCCTGCCTCTCTAGTCCCCCTTGTATGAGTATTCTGACCCATGGAAACTTGGGTTTCTATGGATCAGAATAGAATGGGTTGCCATTTCCTTCTCTACTGTATGTGTATTCTTATATGTGTATTATGCTTGACAAATTATCCCTAAATGTAACCGATTAAAGGGTTTCCCAGGTGGCTCAAGTGGTAAAGAGTCCAGCTGCCAATGCAGGAGACGTGGGTTCAATCCCTAGGTCGGGAAGATCCCCTAGAAGAGGAAGGGGTACCCTACTCCAGTGTTCTTGCCTGGGAAATCACAGGGACAGAGGAGTCTGGTGGGCTACAGTCCATGGGGTCAGAGAGTCAGACACGATTGAGCGACTGAGCATGCACGCACATAAACCTCTTAAAACCACCAGTCATCTTATAGTTTTTTATTATCACCTCACAGTTTCTATGGGTCAGAAGTGGCAGCCCAAGGAGGCAGTATGTTGAGAGGCTAGTATAAAGGTGGAGATTCCTGGAGCGCCCATTCAGTTTACACTATACAAGTTCAGTGAGACGGGGGGAACGGAGAGAGAGCAGTACATTCACTAAGGTAGTGCAGCAGATGGGTCTCTGGCCCTGCACTCAGGGAACATGTGGTACCTGGAATGAGTGTAACATAGGAACATAGTATGTGACACAGGAACATGTATGACCTCTTATCCCACCAGCATCTTATCCCTCAAAGATGCTTTTTTCTGGTCCAGTCTGGCCTTAAATGTCAGTGGTTTCCTCGGCTGCTCAACCGAGGCAAGAGGACTCTTCCAACCTGAAGGAAAGCTGGCTGTCTGGGGTTTCCTGAGCAGTGATCCTGTTGTACTTCATGGGTGTCTGACAGGATTTTCAAGGGCAATTTTCACTTCCTGTGATTTTGGTCTTACAGGAAGCCTTAGAAGCAGTCCCTGTGGAAATTGAAACTCCACTGGACCCTGAAACCAGTCATTCTGCCCTTAATCCTCTGCTTTCCTGGAGAAGTTTTTGCCCTAAGTGGGAAAGGTCTGAATGGAATTAGAATTGGAACTGCTCTGAAGGGAGGGTAGAAAGTATGTGATGTAAGTGGTATCCAGTCTGGCTGTGGCTTTGCTACCATTCAAAGGTGCCCTGGCTCCATGCTACCCTGCAGGCAGATCTCTCACTAGCGTTTGAACTAATGCCGAGCCCTGCCTGTGAGACAACAAGGTTCACTGAACAAGTTGACGGCCCTGGCTAAGCCCCTTGCCAGGAGCCCTTCATCATGACGCCACTGTAAGTCCATGCATAGATTTCAAAGAAACGCGTGATCCCTGTCCTCAACATTAGGTCCCAAAGAAAACCAGTTACTCTGAAGCAGTGAGAAGTTCACTCAGCTGGGATTAGGGAGATGGGGTTTTAAGCTGACTCCGTCACTAACTGGCTGAATGACTTCAGGCAGGGAAGTGACTTCACCTCTCTGGTCCTTGGTGTCCTCTTCTGGACGTTAGGGTGGAACCAGACTGCCTATCTGTGACCTGCCCAGCATTTTCTTCTGCAGTTTCTTTGCTGGGTCTTCAGTTCAGTTCAGTCGCTCAGTCGTGTCCGACTCTCTGCGACCCCATGAATCACAGTACGCCAGGCCTCCCTGTCCATCACCAACTCCCGGATTTCACTGAAACTCATGTCCATAGAGTCGGTGATGCCATCCAGCCATTGCATTCTCTGTCGTCCTCTTCTCCTCCCGCCCCCAATCCTTCCCAGCATCAGACTCTTTTCCAGTGAGTCAACTCAACGCATGAGGTGACCAAAGTATTGGAGTTTCAGCTTTAGCATCAGTCCTTCCAATGAACACCCAGGATCGATCTCCTTTAGAATGGACTGGTTGGATCTCCTTGTTGGATCTTAAGCTCTTTTAAAAAGAGATTCTGCTGGAACTGTATACCGATCCTCCTCAGGAGAAGGCACAGAATGCACAGACTCAAGGATTTTTGTATCAGATCCCAGGCAGGTTATTTGGTCTCTTGGTTTCCAGATTTAAGGACTCTAAGGACAAAAGCAAAAGAACGAGTAATGCAAAAACTCAGAAACCAAAGCGCTCTTTCCTCATTCTTCCCCTGCCTTTGCTTATCCCACAAGAAGTGACCCTCCCTCCCAGACACTGCACCCTTGTGTCCCTGTGAGGGAGAGTGGTGTAGTCTCTGGAGGGACTGTGTTTACTGCAGTCTTGATTTCAGAGACACCCACTTCTCCATCAGTGCACAGGGAACTGAAGCTGTGACAGTGTGGTAGCTCTTTGATCTCATCCAGCTTGAAGCAGGGCAGTGAGATCTGGGCACCTTCCCATAAACTCAGGGAGGAAAGGGGCTTCTGATGAAGGTGTCTTGGAGGATCGTGCTGAAGGAGGTGGCAGGAAGCAACTGGACGCTGACGATGAAGGAGAGCATGGCCCGTGGCCATGGGAGACCCAGGAGCTGCCAAGGTGAAAGGCCTGGGAACTCTGGGCACCCTTGATAAAAGGTTCTTGCTTTACACCTGAGTGAGTCCAGGGTTCTGCCTGGTGATTCTGCCTTTGAAGTGGAGAGGGTTCAGTGCCTGGCAGCAACTTCATTTCTAACACATCATTACATTTGCCCAGAGTGCCCTTGAGCGCCAGGTACAAACTGCAGGGACTGTACATGTACACACACACATACACACTCAAGTGGGCTGAGTACTGGTTTAAACAGCGACAACAGTCTGATATATCAGCCCTGAGTCTGGAAGATCAAACCTGCAATCAGTGAGCCTGTTGCTGGAGCACTAAGGCTGGATACTGCTCAATGTGCTGCTGCTGTTGCTGTACACCTAACCTCAGTGATTCCCTTCTGAAATGTAGAGAAGAGTTGGTGGTATTTCATCTACTGAGGAAACTGAAATTCACCTGTAAGAATAGATGTCATACCATCAGGACCGCCTCTCTCCATTGGCAGCCACCATTTACCCAGAACGAGATCCAGCATTTTCTTGATTAGCATGTGAATGACTGTGTGCCTGTGTAAACAGACTCCTGGTGGCAGGAACTGGTCTGTCTCATTCACCACTCTATCCCCACTATCCAGCAAAGAACCTGACCCTTGCACGATGCTCAGAAACCTTTGTGGAAGGAAGGAGTGATGAATAAGAATGGGAGGAATGGAATGAGTACCAACGTGGTACTCAGCGAGATAGGCCATTCTCTGCCATATTTATTTCTGAACTCCTCCTGGGTCCCCTGGGTCCAGGCGTTAAGTGGCAAAATGAATTGTGTTTCCTTTTCCTCCCCTGCCGAAGTCTAGAAGTCAGATTTTTGCAGACTTTCAGGAAACTTGACTTGCTCACTTTAGTAAGATTGGGTGCAGTGATTTCTGGGCAGAGGTGGGGTCAGGGAAAGGGCATGCTGGCACTGGGGCAAACGGGCTATGAGCAGTACAGGATGCTGGGTCAGGCTCAGAACCCAAGCTCCCCCCAAGCCCATGGTGAATGATGCTGCCATGGGCTGCAAGTGCCTGAGGGTACAGCCAGGGTGGGCTGAATTAGCAACCTGCTAGCCTTCCTCTGGCAGTGCCAACTCTCCTCCCCTGGAGGGGGGCATTGAGGGGGAGATGTGGTCCAGGCTGCCCTGTCATCTTCTCTGGTTCGTCCCAGCCATCCACAACAAGGATGGGGAGGAGTTGGGGGAAGCACTGGCCCAGGAACAGCCTGCAGTGATTAGATGTTAGGATTCCAAGGAAGTTCTGGTGCCTAATTTATCAAAAGCTTTCCCCCTGGACATTGCTCTTGCTTTCAGTTGCTTTGGCCTGCCTCTTCCCTATACTGGCTCTAGGAATACTTGTGTCCCTTTGCAAGCCAAGAAAGCTCTATTTATTTATTTATTTTTGAGGTCCTCTGCTCTATGAGCCACAAATAGAAGCTCTCCCCGCGGAAGCCTTGGAGCCTGACACAAAGAGTTAATCTCCCTCCAGTGGCATCCTGTCAGACCCCTGAAACCCGTGTCAGCGCTCTCTTTCCCGTTCCCCCTGTGTTTAGCCTCAGGACTGCCTATTGCTCGCTCCTTGCACACAAAGGCTTCTCTGTTTCTGGCCAGGCTGGAGTCACATGCTTTCACTCTTAACCCCAGAGCTTTAAAACTAAACACCCACCCTCTTTGGCCCCGGATGACCCTGTTTACGTCTGCTGAGCCGATTCCAAACAGCAACGGTAGTGAAACTTCGGTTGGGAGAGACTTCTCGACTACTTGGTGTAAGAGAGCAAATCTTCACTTTGTACAACGTGAGGACTTCAAGAAGTTTTGGGAAACAGCTTAGAGGGAAAAAAAACAAAACAAAACAACCAGCAGCCTGCCCCAACTTCTCTATTTTCTGAAGTGTCTCTTACCAGAGACCCCAGGGGCTCAGGACAAAGCTTGCAAGAAACAGAAAATGGTGAGCCGAGTTTTAATGGTTGAAGGGAAGGACATTTTGAATTTTCTTATTGTGATCCTCCTTTTTTTTTTAACTCTTAAGGAAAGGAATATTATCTTTATTTTTAAATTTATATATATTTTAAAAACAAAAGATGTTCTCTTCACTCCATGCTACTGAAAATAGGAAAGAAAAATTCCCTTTCGTGGTCTAAGGGAGTGACTTGTGAAACTTCAGAGGCTGTTGGAGAGGAGGTCTGGACTGATCCATTTCAAAGTTCTGGGTCAGAAGGACCTGAGTTTCTGTTTTTTCCCTAAAGATTTCTTTTCTTTCTGTCTTTGTGTTAGCCCACGTTAGCTGTGAAGGAAGTCAAATTTCCTTTGATTGTTTTTTACCCTGATCAAAGTGGTAGAAGTTGAAGAAAAAAATACCAGAGCCTGAGATCGCTGGTAACATAGGAGGCCCCAGATTAGATATCTGTAAACAGTACAGAAATCAGAAATGAGTGTCTGTTGGTCGGTCTCATGTCCATCTCCAAAGAAAGTAGTGGGGGCGGAGCCAAGAAAACCAGTTCTGTGTTCAAGGGGTCAGTGAAATTCCATAGACAGGGAATGGCAAATAAGTTTCATCTCAAGTGATAATACTGACAAACTGGCAGCCAGCTGTGTTGGGAAGGATTCTGATGGTGTATCTAGACGTAGCAGAAAACAGTGCCTCGATTAATCAGTGCTGTCTGCTGGGCATGAGGAGGAAATGACAGCACATGTTTGCTGTCTCTGTCCGAATGCAATCTCAGAAAGTTGAGTATTGTACGTACATAAAGATGAGTAGAAAACAGGCAGTCCCAGAGAGGAAGTGGCAGACGAGATGGGAGAAGACCTAGTCATTATGGCAAAGACACTGGTGCTCACTAAACACTGTATTTAGTCCTGCATTTTAGGCAGACCATGTCACAGTTTCTGAGCAATGAAATAGAAGCAGAAATGCTGCGCGTCACCTCCAGGTTGGGGCAGAAAATATCTGAGAGCCGTTTTTTAACTGTCTTCCCTTGTTCCAGTGACTGAGGAGGACTCTTATTCAGGTAGTGCTGCTATGACTTGGTATAAGCTTTGTTATCCTGGGTGCCTGAGGGCTATGTGGAGCAGAGCCCTTGGCCGCCCTGGAATGAACACGTAACACAAGAAAGAAAGACTTGTTGTGTCCACTGTGTTCAGAGTTGCTGTATTACTGCAGCATACCCTAGTGCATCCTGACTAACAGAGTTAACACAGGGGAACAATTTTTTTTTTTTCATTCTCTGCCCATATTTGAAGTTACTGTTTCAAGAAAATGAAATGATAAAACTTTGAATATCACCTCTGGTGTATATGAGTGTCACCAATTCGGAAGATACTGTCTGCAGAAGGGATTACAATTCTACAAAATAGTGAAAATGCACTTGAAAGTAATTTGAAAGTATTGGGTTGGCCAAGAAGTTCATCTGGGTTTTTCCATAAGCTGTGACAGAGAAACCCAAAGGAACTTTTTTTTGGCCAACCCAATATAAGCAATATACAAATAAAGTATATTTTGGACATAACTTCCAGGACTAGTACTTTTACTCTACCAATACTACCATCACTGCCTGGGGCCAGCGAGGATGGTGAGAAGGATCACTTGTGGGAAGGAGAAGAAAAGATTTCAGATTCCTGAAAACACTAGTGTTGGGGTACTTGGGCTGGAAAACTCTAGATATAAAAGGTAATTTAATTATATGCCAAAGGATTTCTTAGGAAAAAGTGCTGATTACCGCCAATCACAATTAACAAAGTATTCCCATGCCAGGATCTGTTCACCAACCTCTTCCAAAATGTTTGCACAGATGGTTCAGTTTATGCACTTGTTATTAATAACCACCAGCCTTGTTGATCGGTTTTCTTATTTTCTTCTCAGCTGCTAGTCTTCCTTCTTCCCACCAGAGCTATTAGGATTTGTACTACAGTGCAATTGCCCAATCTGTTTTTTTTCTCCTCAGCTGCCCACTTCCCATTCCTATATCTCGAAGTTCAGTGCCGTGTTCACTGAGATCATAACCATTTAAGGTTCTGCTCATTCTTCTTCGGCTCTCTAAATCTTTGCATCTCTGATGATTTCTTTAAGTGTAACATCTAGGTCAGAGATATTAGGAATGCTAACTGCTATATTATATAGCAACCCCCTGGCCAAATCTCAAAGGCTTAACACACAAAAGTGTATTTCTCATACATAGCTGTCTAATGTGGGTACTCGATGGGTGATTCAGGAATCCAGATTTCTTCTAGCTTGTCACTCATCTAGCTTCAGCATGCACCTTTAAAAGCCCCTACTGATGGGTAAAGGGGGGGTGAAGAAGGCACGTCTGCTTCTTCACCACATCAGCTTGGCAGTGACACACACCAGCTCCATTCATTTTCCATTAGTGAGCTCTAGTCACATGGTACTGTACTTATGCCAGGAAAACTGAGGGATAGAGCTCCCGGCTGGGTGGGCACTTCCCAGCATTACCTGCATGCTACGGAAAGTGAAAGTGAAAGGGTTAATTGCTCCGTTGTGTCCCACTCTTTGTGACCCTATGGACTGTAGCCTGCCAGACTCCGCTGTCCATGGAATTCTCCAGGCAAGAATACTGGAGTGGGTGGCCATTCCCTTCTCCAGAGGATCTTCCTGACCCAGGGATCAAACCCAGGTCTCCGGCGATGCAGGCAGATTCTTTACTGTCTCAGCCTGCATGATATGGAAGGGGACATAATTTGTGCACAGCTAACCATTTCTGGCCACAAAGGGTATTCCAAGTCAATCTGCATTAATTAAGGGAGGAAAGTCCCCAGCACTGCTGGGTCACACGATTGACTAAAGTGGCTAAAATCCCCGCCCTCCCCCCAATACTCTATTCCCCTCCTCTCTTCATTAGGCTCAGAGAGAATCATTTTGATTCCATGGTGTGATTTTCCTGTCCTCTGGACCTCCTTCCCCTTCCGCTTTTACCCGGCAGCTTGACAGTCTCGTTTAGAGGGAAGTTCCCACCTTACTCTTCTTCCCTTTCAGGCAAGTAACTTGCTGAATGCCCTGGTTTGCTCCTCTGTCCTTCTCCTACCCTCGGTGCTGCCCTTCTTTCCCCAGAGCCCCAGCAGATATTCCTCTACCCTTTGAGTCTTCTCCACGAGGCTTCTCCTTTGGAACCTCTCTGGAAACCAGTTCCCTCAACTCTTAGGATTTTGATTTTCAGAGAGTGTTCCTGCTGATGTGGGCCTACTGTTCACCTCATCTCCTGGCCTGTTGCAGTCCTACTTATTTAGTCCTGTTCCTGTCTCCAGGGACAGCACACAGTTTGTGTCTGGCTGGCTTCAGGGCTGATCTGGAAGGGTAGACTTGAAGCCCTGGGCTTGTCCCTGAGCCTGGCAGGCTCTCCTTCGATGAGTGGTTATGGCTAGCATGGGAACAGCAGGCAAGGCACTTCTACCCCCAGGTCCTGCTGACCGTCTTAATAGAGGAGGAGGGAGGGGGAACAGGGAAGGAGGTGCGGTGTTAACTGCAAGCACTGTGCTACATCTTCTGAGTTAGATTGGCCAAGTTCAGTGCTGAGCAGCACATATGCCTTGAGAGAACCAGGGAACTCCCAATCTGGGCTGGGAGTGCCTGCCAAACATTCTGGGCCCAGAAGCCCCTTCCAAGACCCCTGGGATCCAAGGTTATTCCTAGTGAATAACTTCTTTGCAAAGCTTCTCCCACAGGAAGGAGGCAGGTGGGGCAAACTCCTGTTTGTCACTGGTCCCTAGGAAGTGTGAACAGGAGAAGCAAGTTATAAACAATCCATTACCTGCTTTCAGAACTGACAGTTCAGGAGCTCTAGTAAGAGGAGCTAATGCTCTCCTAGCCCCAGGTGCTCTCTCTTTCCCTCCTTCTTTCTCTCCAGGCCTCCGAGTGTCTAACTCTATAGGAGAGTATTGGCAAAGAGACCCCCAAGCCAGGGTATTGACTGAACTCTGAGCTGCCTTGTGCTTCAGACCCCCCGCCAACATACCTGCTTTCAGTATAACCCCTAGGAATGAACCTTTCGCGGGGGAGGGAAGGAGTGGGAAAGACATTCATTTCCTTGAGAGAGGTGGGGCAAGGGAGCTGCAGAGAGAAAGCTACTCTGTCTGCAAAGGAAGCCAGAAAGGAAGACAGAGTCTCTTTGAACTTCTCCCCCTCCAAGCTGACAGGAAAACTGCAAAAACACCATCAGACTGGATCAGGATGCAAAGGCAGCAACCAGGAAGACGTGGCTCCTTTGAAGGTTGCCCGCTCTGTGCAAGGCATGCTTCTGGAGGGGAATCCCAGCTGGTGCGGTAAGCAAGCCTGGCTGCTCAGACTGACCCCAGGCTGGAAACAGGCTCATGGGGCTGTCGGGTTCCTGGCATCACCAGAGCCAGAGGAAAGGGCGATGTAAGATGTGGATGCCAAAGAGCTGGCCAGGGACAGTGGGGGATCTGGCGAGGAATGGTGGGGCCGGTTCAGAAGAAGGAGAGTTAAGCAAGGGCAAGGTCATCCAGGCCCCTGGGGAGATACTATGCTGATGAGGCCCAGCCGTGAGGGATTGGGAAGGTCAGCACTGGCCTCAGGCTGGGGGACTGGCAGGATGTGAGCAGAACTTACTATGTGATTTGTGGGAGCCAGTGCAAAATGAAAATGCAGGTCCATTGTTAAAATGTGATGAAAAATTTTAAGATGGTGACAGCAGACTATTAAACCAAGTGCAGGCCCTTCTAAGCACTCATGGGCCCTGTGTGGCTGCTCTGGTCACAGGTCTCTGAAACTGGCCCTGGATGTGGAGGTTATCCAGTGTGAAAGGCCTGCAAGCTCCTGGGCCTAAAGGATGAGTCCAGACTGTAGAAGTGAAGGGCAGAGTGGAAAAAAAAAAACCAAAAAACCAGACTCCCTGAGGAGTCTTTTGGTTTTTAAAAAATACTGGGGGAAAATAAAGACTCTCCATTAACAACACGTTTTTAACTTTTTAACAGGCCTTCTCATCTCTAAAACCATGTAACAAAGGTGACAATTTTATGAGCCAAGTTATACACAGCACATTTTATGTTCCTAAACGACCTAAGTGATTTTTGTAGGTCCTCATAGGACACTAAAAAAGTAAGTGCAGTGGTTGAGGGGGGATAAATTGTATGTATTTCTATTTCTCCATCAAATGTCCAAACTTGTTTTAAAGGAAAGTCATCTCTCCCACTACTCCTCCCTTTGTCCAAAATGCCTGGACACTTATCCTGAGTGCAGACCAGTGTGTCTCTGACTTGTCACTGCATCTGTTTGTCACAGTCCAGAGGCGGCAAGTCCCCAGTGTTGTGAGAGCTAGCGTCGCTAGGTGGATAGCACACCCCCTTCCCAATCCCCACCCCCCACTCCCACCCCATCCCAACCCACCCACCCTCAGCTAGTCAGTCATTCCACTATCAGATCCCTCTGAGAACAGGTCACAGAAAAGTGGAGGATCCGGTCCCAGAGCTTGAAGAGCGAAGCGAGAGAAACTGACGGTTAGAAAGAGAACTCAAGATGGCACGAGAGCTCGCTGTTCTTCCTCTGCTCTCAGAGGGCTGTTTCAAATGCCTCTCTGGGTCACAGGGGGGTTAGGGTTCCTATCACTGCCTCCTGGGCATCTCTAAAGATGTGGGACCATCAGCCTGTCGCAGGACCTGACCTCCCTGCTTTCCACCCCAGGCCTCAGGGAGCAGGGACTGTCACTCTGGGCACATAGCCAGGTGTTTTCTCTCCCCCAGGTTTATTTTTCTGAACATCTCAGGGGAGAGATGGACTGACCACTCCCTAAAATTTAGAGACTCCGCCCGGCAGGATGACCTCCCTGTTGTCAGACCCAAACAGCAAGACTGTGAGACCATAGATCACCTCTGAACAGACTGAAGAGTCAACTTGAGATGCAGATACGTGTGGTGGTGAATGGTTATACTATACTTCACTGCCCAGGGGAGAGCCTCCAGGGAAGTCTGGGAGCTAGAAGTAAACTTAAGAAAGCAAAGAATTTCCCTTCCACCCAGCCAAGTCCCCACTCATAAACTGCAATGCGAACAGCTTCACAGCAGCCAGGCTTGAGAGAGAGCCCTCAGGTTGGCTTCCCTGCCATCCCTCCCACTCCCTCTTCAGGGTGGGGGAGCTGAGGTGGAGCTGAGCCAAGTGGCCCTGCAGGGTTTTCGAGGGACAGGAAAAGCAAGCCTCAATCTGGAGAGCAGAAGGGAGGGCTGCTTCACCTGCTCTTCCTGCTGACAGACACCAGCCAAGCTTAGAAACCTCCTGTGGTCCTCCTGCTCTCACCGTCCCATCCCCGACTCCCCACCCCACCCCCACCTCCACCCCCGTCAGCGGGGCCACAGAGCAGCCTCGGAGGCAGCCGGGGACAGGAAGAGGCTCCATCAGGGCAGTCCCCTGGGGAGGCCCAAAGGTCAGAGCCGGGGGTCTGGAGCCTCAACAGGCGGCCCTTCCCCACTGACATGACGCCTGCAGCCGGCTGGGGCCCGGCCAGCGGGTGGCAGCAGCCCCCGGGGCAGGCCTCATGCCCTCGTGGCCAGGGTGACTGAATCTGCCAGCTGTGGGGCCCGCCCGTGCCAAGTCTGCCCTGGCTCCGTCTAGTCGTAATCGATGCTGGCGCCAGGCCAGGCCCCCTGCCAGCTCCGGTCACACTCGGCTAACGCCAGAGGCCCAGCCCATTAACTCCTCGCCAGAGCCCATTGTCTGGGTCCCTGCCCGGTGGTTTATTTACTCCGGGGCTGGACGGCGGGGGCGGGGAGGAGGTGGCCGGGGATGGCGGGCCGGGCGGGGCGGAGCGGGAGACGGGGGCTCGGTGGCTGCTCGCGGGGAGGGGCGGAGGGCTGGCTGAGCCCTGTTGGCCCGGCGTCCAGAGCCCCAGGGCAGGGCACGCGGGGGAGGGTTTGGTTTATTTTTTAGTCTTTTTTTTTTTTTTGGCCACATCAAAGATTCCCTGTAAAGGCGGAGCAGTACAGATGCATTTCCAGAGGTTGATCGGTACCGTAGGGTGGGAGCAGGCGCTGTAGACAGCGGATTCTTAACTCCCAGACAGTGGCCTCCAAATCCTCTAAAAGAGTTTTTAACATTACGTACCCTCTTGTATTTTTTAAGTTCACATTTAAAATTTTTCATCGCAAGTTTAAATAATTCCAAAGGATATCCTTTCCCTCATCCTATGAGCATTGATTTTTTTTTTCACTTAAACATGTGCCTTTATTTGATTATATATTATAGTCATGAAAAGTCAAAGAAAAATGAATGTTGACACTTCAAGATAAAAATTTTAAAATCTCTTTTAAATGTTCAGTGGAATCTAAATATCATAGCATTTTGATATCCTCCATTATCCATTAAAAAAACGGAGAAATAAACAAATTTTCAACAGTTGGAAATGTACGTTGTTCTTTCTCTTCATGAACTTGTATTTCCATTCTACTCCTGTTATACATTTTATCCTAATATATTTTTTATGATTGAAAATCTTCTTTTGAGTAATAATATCAATTAAAGGTTTTAAGTTACAACTTCCTTAGCTAAACAATTTTTGTTACGGTTTTAGTTGTCACAGTGATTAATACTAATTGATTGATCATAGCCATGTAAATAATTATACAATTTGATAAACTATTAAATTTTTGGGGGAAATATATCTCTTAATGAGGTGGCAGGGGCAAGTTTTCTTCCCAATTAGTACATCTATATGTAAATAACTATGATTTACTGCTAAACTGAAAGTTCAGCATCTAGTTCATTCCATGTTTTATTTTTATGAATTTAAACATTGTTCACATAAGTAAGTAAATGAATGGAAACCAATGAGTTTTGTTACAGGAATGACATTCAATTCTTTGAACTTCTTCCAAGTTATGTGCTTAATATCTGACTCTTCTGCTAGGAGTGAGCTCCAGACATGATTTAAACACACAGATACTTATGGCCAAAGCTCTAATTCATGTTACTGAGTCCAAGCTCCTACTGCTCACCTCACTATAGGCCACTCATTGAGAGATGAGGTGTAGCAGGGGCAAGGAATAGCAGACTGAAAGGAAGGCAGACTTAGGTCCTGAAAAAGCATCTTCCCTGAAGTTAGAATTTAGGCTTCTTTTATACTAAAAGGGAAGGGGGTAAAGTCCAGGTTCCCCGTATTTGGTAGGGGGTGTGTTAATTTCTTCCTTCCTGCAGCCATTCACAGGTGGGTCTGGTTAAGATGTTTCCTGTGAGTTAAACAATGGTATTTTAGCTTAACACTCATTATGTGGGAGACAGGGTTCCCAGAAATGGGCCAGTCTGTACAATTTAAACTGATGGGCAACATACCCTTGGTAATTGACTCCTAATAGAATACAAAGATTCTTTCCTGTTATATAGCAGAGCTCATCTCCCTCTAGTCCAGCCTTCCTCAGGCTTCCACCTGAAACCTGCTATTTATCAGCATTATTTATCAAGGGTCCCCTGAACTGAGGGAATAAAGTGGCTGGAGGCTGAGAGAGACCTGGTTCATCAATTAGAAGCATCAGTCTATCTAAGGATCCTAGAGAAGCGGTTTCCAGACAATCGGCGAAAACTGAGAGGCAGCATTCCCGGATATACAAGTTATGTACATATACAGTGTCAGTCCCTACATTATGTGGATTACATTTTATTTTAGAAATTAAAAACATGAAATTTGTTTTAGTCCCCACCTTTCTTTGAAACCCAGTGCTCTAGAGCTTTCACTCTGGGGTATCCTTAAGGCCCCAGAGAGTGTGTGGGGCTGGGGTAGGAGGTGGCACTGGAATTTCTGCTCTGGCTTCTCAAAAGCATGGTGTTTTTCAGTCCTTTAGCCAGTGTTTCCTAAGAGTACATGCCAGGTGCTGTGCTGGTGCCTGAGAACACAAAGTGATACACCCTTCTGTTGTACAACAGTGTGAATATAGTAACAGTACTGAGCTGTACACTTAAAAATGAAGAAGATGGAACATTTTATGTTTTAAGGGTTTTTCTGTACACAAAAATTGTGGCATCTACTCTTAAAGAGATTATAGAGTAGTGAGGGGAAACAGAATTTGCTCATTAGTTTATGTGGCAACCCTTCATTAAGGAATGCCAGTCACATTCCAGGCCCTGAGTAGGTGCTGGGGAGAAGCCTGTAAGTAAAACGGGGCACATTTGTGTCTTATGGAGCTGATGGTCCATGACCAGGCAGCAATATACACCTGCATTGCCCAGTACAGTAACTACTAGTCACATATGGCTGTTTAAATTAATTAAATACATGTAAAATGCAGACTTCAGTGTCACTAGCTACATTTCAAGTGCTTGGTAGCCACAGGTGATTGGAAGCACAGAGAGAGAACTTTCCCATCATTGCAGACAGCTCTAAAGCATGAAGTATGGTCACTGCAATGAATGAGATGAGCCAGATTATCAAGTAGGATCCTTATCAGCTGATCCAGTGCCTCAGGGGCAATTTGTAAGATTTTCTGTATAGGGAGGTGCAGCTCTATGTAGTGATGATGTGGTTCTGGGCCCAGGAGAAGTCCACATCTCAAGAACAAGGAAATGTAAATCACCATGTGGTGACCAGGTTCCCATTTGGGAACTCTGAGTTATGGCCTTATCTGCTCTCACACTATGCTCTTCCCTCAGTTTATCACGTGACCGACCTTGCTTGTGCTGTTTTGTCAGCCTTGGTCCTCTGCAGTCTTCAAGGCCCAGGTAAAACACCACCTCCTTTCTCCCTGCAGCCTTTCTTGAATGCTGTATGAAGCTGATTCATATTTATTGAGCACATATTGTGTATGTTATAGGTGGGCATGGATGGTGGAATGTGGTCCTGTGGCCACAAGATGAAGCAGGAGCCCTTAGATTTTCAGTGTGAGTGGTTTAAGGTCTCTGAACCATGTGGCTGGCCATGGTGGTGGCTTCACCATCATCAGCACACATTCCTCAGCAACAGATGCTGTAGATCCCCCTGTATGGTTAGGCCACTCAAGATGGCTGTTCTCTTGCTCTCTGTACATCCCCTGCCTGACCAGTGCCTGTTTTCCTCATGCTATCCAATCTTCTTAATTATAGAGCTTAATTTGCCCCTGGTAACTGATGGGTCCATCTGATGTCAGTTCCCTCTAGAAATGGTAGCCTTCTTCTCTCCAGCCATGAAGTCTACTGCCATGTCCTGCCTGCTGTCTGCCACACATGGAGGGGTGTTGCCCCAGGAACCTTTGTGTAGGATCCCCCTATCCAATAATCCATTAATGCTTCTGTCACTGTCTCCAGACTCTTTCTTCGGTCTCAAAGCTGGGCGACTAGTAGCTACAAGGCTTGCAGGCCTGTAGCGGACGGCCCAATAATCTCTCGTCCCGCTCCTAACCTGTGGATTCTGAAGAGCAGCAGTGGCCTGACACATCCTGTCTCTACCTCCTGCCTCAGGTTATGCATAAAATACACCAGAAAAGGACTCGGTGAAGGACTCTGACCTTTCATGCCTCAATTATCCAACCCGAGAGATGGTGAGGTGAATCTTTACCAGCTGACCATGACTCCAAAGTCTCCAGAGATTCTCAAAGAAGTCCTCAGAGAAGACCGAGATGGGGGCCAGTCTGACTCTTCCTATGCATCAGAAAATCTACCTCCTCCTGGTGAGTTTCAAGAGAAATAGACATTGGACTTCCCTGGTGGTCCAGTAGCTAAGAATCGGCCTTTCAATGCAGGGGATGTGGGTTCAATCCCCGGTCGGGGAACTGTGATCCCACATGCTATGGAGCAACAGGCTACAACTACTGAGCCTGCACACTTGAAAGCCTGTGCTCCACAACAAGAGAAACCCTTGCAAGGTGGTTATAACTCTCTCTGCCCGGTGGGTCAGGGAGGATCACACTTTGGATGAGAATATGGCTCCCTCACATCCTAGCTTCAGATCAAGCCCCCTGGCTGAAGCCTTGTTCTGGCTGTTTCCCTGGGCTGGACCCCAGGTGCCCAGAGTTGCTGGATAGTGACCAGCCCATCCCTGAGCCAGGGCCCCTGGCTCCACTCCCTTCCAGAGGGTCTGGAGAGCCTCACCGTGTCGCTCTGTGGCTTTGTCACTTGTCCCTGCTCGTCGTCCCCATGGCCTGTGGGAAGTTCTGGCTCCTCATTCATGCCTGAAGTTCCCTCCAGTGCCCAAGGGAAGGCATACCTACCTTCTTGGTTGCTCAGGATCAGAGTGGCATGGAATAGTGCAAGGGGCATTTAAGAGCCAGGGAGGAGAAAGAGAGCTCTCCTGACAGTGGGAATGGGGTTAATATAAAGCAAGGGCCCCAAGGAAAATAAAGCCTGGACTAAATGGTGGGGAGTCTGAGAAGACCGGCCGTCAGGGAAAGGAGAAAGAGAGAGAGACCAAAACTTACAGAGCTGGGACTCACCTCATCTCTTCTCCATTTTATACGTAAGGAAAACGATGTCCATTCTGTCCAGTTACACAACTGTGAGAAAGATTGGGACAATATTGATTCTAGCCTCTTGAGTGCCCACTCAGTTTCCCTTTCGGTACCCAAAGCTGCCCCCATTTCCGTTCTGAACAGTTGGTGTCTGGGAAGACTTCCCCTCCCCCAGCCCCAACATTGCTACCTCAGGGTCACATCCCACCCAAGGGACCAGGCTGGCATGAGACCTCTTACGCATCTCCCCCTGAAAGACCAGCCCGATAATCCCACTCATGCCTTGCTCCCTTGCCCAGCCACCTCCTGAAGCCTGAGAGTCTTGGTCATCCTCTTCCCCCAGACTTTTACTGTCATAAAGCTCTGTAATCATCCTAATATGATCAATCCTCCAAATCCTTTCACTTCACTCTCCAACACTCATGGTTTATCATCAGCAAAATCTCCCCATATACTCAACCTTCTCTTTGAGCATTTCTTCACCTTCCTGCTCTTAATGGAAACCTCCCTAATCCCCAAAACACAACTCCCTTGTAGCCACCTCTTGTGGTTGTTCTTTCTTCTACATCGCTCATAGCAATGAGTCTGGAGGTGGGGAGTTGTCCTTGCTCCTGCTGGGGATTTCTAGGATTCTTCTCCTTCCTCCTCACCCTAAAACTTTATCTCCTTTGAAGGCATCAGAAACGCTGTCTCCTCCAGGTGAATTTCAGGAGGGCAAGATAGTGCCATGAGACCAAATCAGCCACCTCCCCTTTGAGTTGAGGAAGTTTACCATACTCTAGGCCGTTCCAGTCAATCCCAGAATATTTTAGTGCCTGGCTCGTGATCTTCCCCTCCACCACTACTCCTTCATTATTTTTTGAGACCTTAACAATCATCCTTTCATTCAACAAATATTTTTGAGCATTTACTATGTGCCCAGGAAGCATTCTTAAAATTGAGGATATAGAAATAAGCTAGAGAGAAAATGTCCCAGCCTTCACGGTTTTTACATTCCCATGGGAGAAAGGATAATTAACAAGTAAGTACTGCATAAAATAATGTCCCTGGTGGCTCAATGGTAAAGAAACTACCTGCAATGCAGGAGCCGCAGGAAACGCCAAGTTCACTCCCTGGGTTGGGAAGATCCTTTGGAGGAGAAAATGGCAACCCACTCCAATATTCTTGTCAGGAAAGTCCCATTGACAGAGGAACCTGGTGGGCGCAGTCCATGGGGTTGCAAAGAGCCGGACATGACTGAGCGACTGAGCACGCAAAATAATGTCAGGCAGAGATACGATGAAAGGGAAAAAGGCAGGTAGAGGGTTAATGCAGGTGATAAGGAGTTGTCTTAGACACAATGGGCGGGGAAGGACTTCTACACAGATAACCAACCCAACACCTAGCCTCGATGGTCTTTGACGTCTTCTCTGCACCAGTCTTCTTCCCGCCTCTGCCACACACTCCCGTGCCCATAGCCTGAGCTCTACACTTCTGAAGGCCCCACTCCCTGATCACCACTTCCTGTGTTTTTAGCTCATCTCCATTCTATTCTTTGTCCCTTTTGGGACCACCATTCCACTGGATTCACCCTCTTTTGTTGTCCGTTAGTCCCTCGATCTCCCATTAACCTCCTTCTCCAGCTTGAGTCTGTGGTCTGACAGTAATCACCTTTTTGCACAAGCCCTCCACTCCCTTGGCCCTTTCCCTTCAGTTGGACTCTCCTGACACACCTTGACCCTACTTAACCCCAACACCCTGCCTACTCTGCACCTGTGCTGAGTAGCTGAACATCGTGGGGAAGAATTCACAGCCATGCCAACTAGCTACACTCTACATTTCTGACCACAAACCTCAAGTGGGCACTCAGCTTGCCCAGTAATCCTATTGTGTTTCTCTTTTAGATTCACTGCCCCACTTTCCAGATGAGTGTTTCACATCTCCTCTCTTCTCCAGTCCTCAGCACCTCCTGTTTGTGCCCCACTGTTAGCTAACAGCCTTGCTCTTTATTTTGCTAAGAAAATAGATGCAATCATATGAAAAGTATTTGTCTTCTCACCGTCAGCTCTCCCAAGGTGGCTGCAACTATATTCTAGTCACTGCCTTCTTTTCTTCCAGTGAATGGCCTCCTCTCTAATTCCCAACCAGCCCCTCTTCTTGTTCACCAGATTCCAATCCCTTCGCTCCCTCCAGGACTTTGGCCCAAATCATCCTTCTCTTTCCTGCACTGTCCCACTGCCTTTCTCCACCAGACCGTTCCCTTCAGCAGATAAATGTGCTGTCATCGCTCTCATCCTAAAGGCAGACCCTCCCTTGACCCTATGTTCTCTCCTGCCCTGCCCTGTTTCCTCCCACCCCACATTCTCACCCCTTTGCCCTCTTAGCCCACTCCAGCCAAGATTTGTCTCTACCACTCTATGAAGCTGCACTTGTTCAAGTCACCAATGACTTCCTTTTTGGCATATCCAAAGATCAGTTTCCTGTCATTTAACCCACCTCTCAACTCCATTTGCTTATTAGACAAATTGCTCTGGTTTCCTCCTACCTGCATAGCAGCTGTTTCTTGAGTTTCTTCACTGGCTTGACCTTTAATTGTTAGCATGGTGTGGGGACTTCTCTCCTACTTAACAGTCTCTCCTGCTTAGATCCCATCTTGGCCTGTGACTTTCAATGCCATCTAGAGGTTGGAGTCTTCAAGAAGCAATGATGGGGGAAGGACTTCCCTGGTGGTCCAGTGGCTAAGACTCCATTCTCCCAGTGCAGGGGGCCCTGGTTGGGAAACTCGAGCCTACATGCCACAACAAAGATCGAAAATCCCATATGCCGCAACTAAGACCAGGCATAGGTAAAGAAATAAATCAATAATACTTAAAAAAAAAAAAAAAAAAAGAAGAAGCAATGAGGAACAGAGTAGAGGATGAAACAGCAGCTCCAGCTCAGGACCCCCTGTCTAGATATGAGTCCCGCTCCACCCCGATGAACTGTGTGACCTTAATCCTCTTGTCTCAGTGGGTGGTATCTTAAATGGGATCTCCCCCAAACAGAGTCTGAGACAGAGGCTTCAGTGTATTTGGGAACATGACCCAGGGAACGGGAGAGGGAGAGGAAGAGAGAAACGCAGATAGAGGGTTGCTGGTCTAGACGTGAAACTAGTTGGCTGTCTCTATGTGTGACTGCTGCTCCATCCTGCAGGATCTTCTGAGAAGCTTTATGAAATGTACTTCAGAACTTCCCAGAAGAAAGGGGGGTGTCACTTGTACATCGGCTCCTATGAAGTTACCCCAGGGATATTAACTACCTGCCCTGCTGCGTGGCTCATGGGTCAACACCAAATGGATTCCATGGGTGTCCCCCACACCAGAGAGTCAGGAGGCTTTAAGATGAAAGCAGAAGGATGCTGTTGGTGCTTTTGTGCCTTGATGCTGGTCAAGGCCTGTGCAAAGCTGTTTACCACAGTGGGGTCAACTCTTCAGAAGGGAGGCTGAGGGAATCTGAAGTAGTGTATACAATGTGCCTAGCACGTGCTCAGTGTGTGCTCAGTGCTCAGTCATGTCCAACTCTTTGCAACCCTCTGGACTGCAGCCCACCAGACTCTTCTGTCCATGGGATTATCCCAGCAAGAATATTGGAATGGGTTGCCATTTCCTTCTGCAGGGACTCTTCCCGACCCAGGGATCAAACTGACATCTCCAGTGTCTCCTGCATTGACAGGTGGATTCTTTACCACTGAGCCACCTGGGAAGCCCTTGTGTCCAGGACAGATGGGGTAATTGTAGCGCTATCCTCAATGGACTGCTAACCCTCAGCTTGTGACTGTTGGCATGATGTTGACTCTGATTCTGACATCTCCTTTACCTAGTGGACATCTCAGAGGCCTGTCATGTTCAAAACTGAGCTCTGAGCGCTGTCCCTCCCCCAACCCAACTCTTTTCCTCCAGTCTTCCCCACTGTAGTTTAAGAGCCTGGATTCATCTCTCTCCCCCTCCCCTTGTACCCAATCCATTATCAAATTCTAGTTTCTAAATACCTCAGTCTGACCTCTTCATTAATTTCTATCACAAAGCAACCAGCCCAGGCCAAGTCACCATTTCCCCACGTACCCCTTACCCCTGAGCCTGGCCCAGGGCAGTAGCTGCTGCTGCCAAGTCACTTCAGTCGTGTCCGACTCTGTGTGACCCCATAGACAGCAGCCCACCAGGCTCCCCCGTCCCTGGGATTCTCCAGGCAAGAACACTGGAGTGGGTTGCCATTTCCTTCTCCAATGCAAGAAAGTAAAAAGTGAAAGGGAAGTTGTTTAGTTGTGTACGACTCTTCGCAACCCCATGGACTGCAGCCCACCAGGCTCCTCCGTCCATAGGATTTTCTAGGCAAGAGTCCTGGAGTGGGGTGCCATCGCCTTCTCCACCAGGGCAGTAGCCTCCCAGCTATCTCCGCTTCTGCTTGTGCTCCCTTATAGTTTATCCTCCCGCAGCTCACTGCATGATAATGGTACTCCCTGATTAATGCAGGCCTTCAATAACTTCCCATTATCAGTTTTTATAACAGCTTTATTGAGATATAATCCTATAATGCATATACCACGTAATTCACCCATTTAAAGTACACAATGTAGTGGGGTTTTATTTTTAGTATATTCACAGGATTGTGTGAATGACCATGGCTGTAATCAGTATTAGAACATTTTCATCAACTGCCCCCACCTGCTGCGTTGTATCCATTAGTAGTCACTGACCCATTTCCTCCCAACTCTCCCAGCCCTGGGTGAATCTACTTTAGAGACTAATCTACTTTTTCTCTCTATGGATTTGCCTATTTTAGATATTTCCCATAAAGAGAACCACATCTATATGTCTTTGTGACCAGTTTCTGCTTCCTGTTATTCTTAAAATAAGACCCAAACTTCTTGTCATGGTCCAGCACCCACCGGAGGCTCCCCAGCTTGCCGCCTGTCTCGTTGGCTGCCTCATTCAGCCTCACTTGATGCCTCTGCGCTGTCAGCAGTCTCGCTCTTTCTCCCTCAGGACCCCAACCTTGCTCTCCCCTTCATCCATCCTGGACTCTCTTTCTCGGATCTGTGAATGGGCCACTTCTCTTGACCTGTGTCTGTCCTAATGTCACTTCCTCAGAGAGGATTTCCCGCTTTTCCATCTCATCTGCAATGTCTAACCCTTCCCCTTACAATCTGAAATATTTATTTGTTTACCTCTTTAGTCCCTGTAGACCTCTGTATCACAGAGTTGTTTTTTGTTTTTAATTTCATCCTTTATTGAATTGTCCAACTCTGAGTTGTTTTTGGACACACTGTGCAGCATGTGGGATCTAACTTCCCTGATTAGGGTCAAACCCGCACCCCCTGCAGTGGAAGCATGGGATCTTAACCACTGGACCACCTGGGTAGTCCCCTAGAGTGGAGATTTTTGTCCTATTAGCATTTGTATCTTCAGCACACAGGGCAGTTCTAGGTGCCAAGTTAGGGCTTGACATTTGCTGCACGAATGATTGGGTGGTGCTTCTGGGAAGTCCCACTGAGGAATTTCCACAATTCGTTCCACCTCCTTAAACAGGATGAGACACCTTCAAAGTTACAAGTTCTTCCCTCAGTTCAGTTCAGTTGCTCAGTCATGTCCTACTCTTTGTGACCCCACGGACTTCAGCACTCTAGGCCTCCCTGTCCATCACCAACTCCCAGAGCTTACTTAAACTCATGTCTATCACGTCGGTGATTCCATCCAACCTTCTCATCCTCTGTCATCCCCTTCTCCTCCTGCCTTCAATCTTTCCCAGATCAGGGTCTTTTCCAATGAATCGGTTCTTTGCATCAGGTGGCCAAATTATTGGAGTTTCAGCTCAGCATCAGTCCTTCAAAAGAATATTCAGGACTGATCTCCTTTAGGATAGACTGGTTGGATCTCCTTGCAGTCCAAGGGACTCTCAAGAGTCTTCTCCAACACCACAGTTTAAAAGCATCAATTCTTCGGTGCTCAGATTTCTTTATAGTCCAACTCTCACATCCATACATGACCACTGGAAAATGAAAACCCACAATATTATAGTTGTCATTTGTTTTCTTTTTCTGCTGGGTCTCGTGATCCTTGTTCATGTACCATGCACCCCATATACCAGCTGAGCTCTCTTCCCTTGGGCTCTCTTCACAGATTCTCTTCCTGGAGTCCCTTGTTCTCCTAGGGAACAGCACCCCGATTATCAGTCCTGAGGCTTAAACACAAATGAAACACTATGGCCTGGACCACACAGTCCTCTGCTATCTGTGCACCTCATCTGCCAAGCTGAGTGCTCTGGGCTTCCACTCCGGACTTCGCCTTCTTCTTCCCTTGCTTCTTCGGAGCCTAGACATTGCCTCCTTCTTTTCTCTTTCAAAATCTCAGCCTGGTGGGAAAACAGGCCTTTTCACATATTGCTGGTGGGAATGAATGTGGCACAATCTCTAGAAGACAGTTTGCAAGTCTTTCTAAGTTACACATGTCCCAACCCTTGGACCCCGTGTACCTGTGCATATGGGAAAGAACAGATCCTGCACTGACTAGTGCTGTCAATGGAGGACTGGCTTAGAACAAAGAACACTTTGCTAAGTGTAAGAGAAAATGGAGAACCTTCCATCCCCAACATGTAGCGTCAAGAAAAACTATGATTGTAATAAACTACCTCTTGAACAATAATGAGGAAAACCAAGGAAATATATTTACATAAAGAAATACTGGAAGGAGAAGCATTTTTTTATATTAGGGAATGAGAACTGTTAGAAAAAAATTAGAAGGAAGACTTCCCACTGAGATTTTTAATGTTGTTTTTGTATTTGAACCATGTGACTGTGATTACATATTTAAAGTAACAAAATATATTGAAAGATCACAGTCTTATTTGGGGGGTTCTTGTCTTCTAAGGACTCTAAGATTTTTCTTTCAAGAAATTGAAAGTGTTCAGCAGTCATGGCTGGATGCAGAGAGAAACCCCTGTGATGCTGGCTGTGATGTCTGGGGTGCAGTCTGTCAGCTCATCAAGGAAAGGCCTTGTTTTATTCATCACATATTCCCAACACCAGCACAGGGAAGCATACAGAGCAGGCTCTCACTAAATATTCGTTGACTGAAATACAGATAAAAGCATGAATAGAAAGATTCCTAACTCAATAGTGGAGAATTTCCGTCTTGGTAAACTGTCCATAAATTGTCAAAATGGGTGAATCTGAGCAAGAAGGAAAAGGGCAATGCTGTTTAGGTCAGAAATCAGAAGGTGGCATTCAGACATGGGTTGCAGCTCTCCCAGCCACAGATTTACTGGAATTTTCTTGACACATGGGGTCTGGACAACCACAGTGAGTAAATGCCCATGATAGTGTAATAAGAGCAATAAAGCAAAAACACATAAATCAGTAGCCCAGTGAGGCAGGACCACCTCCTCAAGGGCCTCCTCATCAAGGGCCCTCTTCTCAGGAGCTCAAAGTGCTTTTCACTGGGCTTTGCCTCCGTACCCCGGAGGGCAAACCCGGCTCAGTGGTGACTCCCAGCCAGAGCTCCGTGCTTGTGGCCACGTGGCACCGCTGCAAACCAGCCATGCACAAGTCTGGAGCTCACAGTGGACTCTTGGCACTGGCCTGGGTGGTTGGCATCAGCCCTACCCGCTTAGGGGTGTCAGTTTACACAGGAGCCAAGACTGAAGCTCGCCCAGTGCCCGCCCAGCACACACCCTCACCTCCTCCTGCCTGGCCGCCTCCCTGCAGCTGGCCCCGTCCTGAGGCAAAGGAGTGAGGACTGGACTTGCGGCTGGTGCTAGGCCCTCTGTCTCCCTCCTCCCCACTTCTGACTCAGGGGTTTCTGCAGATGGGTAGATCTGCTTCCTCTCAGTGCTTCTTTGCCAAATCGCTTGCCCCGCTGCTTATCCTGGGTGAGGGAGTTGTTTCTGAGGTGGAGCTGGGCTTTTTCTGCAGACGGGAGGCCACCATAGCCCTAAGCCCGAGGCCATAAGGCCTCAGAGGCAGAGTGTTGAGCTGAAGCAATTTGCCTGGAGCTGGACGTGAGATAAGCCAGAGCCCTGGGCTCTGTCACCGCCTGTGCCTTTCAGACCCCAGCCTTCCCATCCCTCCATCTCCCAAGCCTCTGGACCCAAGTGAACGTTTCTCCGTTGGGACCTGGGCGGAGCACCTCATGTGGCACCAGCCACATGTCCCCCTGGGATGTGGGTCTGTGCCCAGCAGCTGAGGGCAGGGCAGTGGGCAGGCTGCTAGCATGGGCTGAGCCTCTGGACCTCATTTACTCATCCCGGGAAGGTGGGGGGAGGAATGTCTTGGCAGGGAAGCTTCCACATTTTTTGCTTCATTGCCTCAGGGTGAATAGTGCTCTGAGGTCCCTTGAGCACACTGGTCTGCCCCAGAGGGCAACTGGGGCAACCTGCCCTTTTCTAGGCAAGACAGAGAACCGCGCCTGCCAGAGTCTAGCGTTGTGGGTTCAAGGCTGCCTTGACCAGCAGAGGCCTGGCCCTGCCAAATCTCACTTCCTCCTCTTCCTTCCTGTCCATCCCACTCACCTCTCACACTCAACTCATCCTTAGCTTCAGGAGCCCCCATCCCTCCCCTCCTCCCCTCCCCACCCAGGGGATGTCTAGCTGGCACTAAAGAGGCCACCAGCTTCTTCCAGAAGTCAGTGGTCTGGAGCCAGGGAAGAGTTGAGAGGCCCTGTGGAGAGGGTCTGCGGTTGTCTCTGAAACGCGAGTCTCTGCCTTTTCTTTAGGGAAGCCCGGCAGACCCCTCCCAGGTTTGGTCACTCAGCCAGAGTGCTCCCTGTGGCGGGTCCAGGTCAGAGGGCTGCCAGCCTCTGCTCTGCCACCCCCAGCAGCTGGCCCAAGGCTGAGGCACCCCTCCCAGGGGCCTCAGGCCTGGGGCCTCTCAGGCTCCCTCAGAGGGAGGGAGGGGGCTGCCGCAGAGCCAGCTGCAGCTGTGGGAAACCACACACCGCAGCCTGCAGGTGCAAGGGGCCTGGGGGAAGGGGAGAGGATTCATTAACTATTTCTTGGAAGCAGGCCTTTTCCATTCCTTCCATTCCCAAACCGTGGCTTCCCTAAGATGCCAGGTACCATGCTCGGTAGTGTAGTGTGAGTCCACGGCCAAAGAAAAATCCAAAGACCTCTGATACAGGGATGCAAGAGACAAGCCCCCACCCGAAACATCCAGAACTCTGCAGAGCGAGGCCAGGGGACTGTCACTGACTCTCAGCTAGCTTTGGGGACCACTGAGAAAACTTGGTGTCATGTCCCTTTTCTTGTCTGGCTCCTTGAAGCAATTCCATGTCATAGGACACTGCCTGGGGGGCTGGACTGGAGCCTCCTCCTCAGGAATGGCACTCACTGTCCCCCACCCCCACCAGTCTGCCCACTGAGGACCCCTCAGGGGGTTACCTAAGGGGGCAAAGGGCCTAGTCTCAGAGGAGGGATGGATGGCCAAGCAGGTCTGCTCACACCCAGCCCAGGTCTTGGGGTGGGAACTATTACTATTGAGTAAACTGTGGCTTGGACGCTGGTTGGAGTTTCCAGGGGCTGGAAGCCATTCAAGGGGAAAACTTTCACACAGTCCCCGGAAGGGCTCCTTTCTGCTGGGCCTGCCCCCAGAGCTTCATATGGTGCTTAAAGCTGCCCATCTGCCTGCCTGCCTGCCCAGGTTGGTCTGACTTCTCATCCTGCCCATCCAACTGCCTGCCGTGGAGCACCCATCAAGGGCAGTCTTCCTGCAGGGGGCCCAGGAGGTGCAGGACCCTGTGGGAAAAGGCAGTCTTGCTCTTGTTGAAGCTCCACTCCCCTTCTCATTCTCCCTAGTCTAAGTCATCACTCATCCCCCTACTCTCTTGATCATTCCTAAATGTGAGAAAGGTGACATTTTCTAGAAGGAACCAAGTTCATTCTGCATACCTGTCTGAGCACCCACTGCTTGTCAGGCTGTGCTAAATCTTGGAGTGTAGAGATACGTCTTTGCTCTGCAAGAGCTCACAGTCTGGCAGGATAGACGTTCACACTCTATTCAGAGAGAGAAGACTCGTCAAGGGAAGGTACCCCATTCTTCAAGGTCAGAGGAGGATCAGAGAAGAAGCTGATGACGACAACAGATGTCTGCAGAGAGCTCACAACTTATTCAAAATGTTGTCTCTACTACTTATCCTCTACCATCACCTCCTTGGGAGGGAGGGAGTGATTGCCATCAATTTCTGACCTTATCAATTTGCTCCATCCTACCTTTCTAACCTCAGCTTCCTCCTCTTTGCCCTGCAGGGAACATCCATTACAATTGCAATATGATACAAAAATGTATTTGGTCTTGATCTTACCTGGAACAGAACTTTAAATAAAAGCATGCTATTTCCTAAGTAATGGGAATTATTTTTGGAGTTGACAACCTATACTTTTGGTCACAACTGAGTTTTTACTAATGAGGTGACTGGTGGTGGGTCCTTAGATAGTTTGAAGTGGGGGGGACTGGCCCTGCCAGAAAGAAGGTGGGAAATTTCATCTCCACCCCACTCCCAGCCTCTGAAGAGAAGAGGGCAACTGGAGATGGAATTCAATTAATCATGTGGTCAATGGTTTAATTAACTGTGCCTGTGACATGAAACCCCACATAAAAACTCTGGACATTGAAATTCAGAGGATCTTCCTGCTTGGCGAACACATTGATGTTCACCAGGTAAGGTGACACACCTGATCTGTGAGGACAGGGCACAGAAACTCTGCCCCCAGACCTTCCCTGTATGTCGCTTCAGTTTGGCTCTTCTAGAATTAATTGTACTTTATAATAAAACTCTAAGTTTAGTACACTTAGTAAGTTCTATGAGTGAGTCTAGCAAATTGTTGAAGCTGAAGGGAAGTAGTGGGAACTATTATAGCTAAATCAGACAGAAGTGTGGGTGGCCTGGGGACCCCATTTGCATTTGTCAACAGAAGTAAGGGCAGTCTTCTTGGGACCTCTGCCCTTTAACTTATGGGATCTGAAGCTAAGCCTGAGTAGTTAGTGTCAGAATTGATCCTGAATTCAATTGCAGGACTCCCGGTTGGTGTTAGAATGTACAACTAAAGAGGCCTGTTTATAGCCTTCCCTCTAAATCACTTGCATTCCTAACTCATCCTCCTGTCTGAAATGTCTCTCTTGGCTCCCATGTTCACTAGTCCACTAGCCTCAGTTTTTCCAAATCGTTCCCATCCTTCAAAGCCCACCTCCTTCACAACTTTTTGGCAGTAGAGGTGCTGTCCTGAAACTTTCCTGCAGGCAGAAGTCTGGCCCTCCTGTCAGGTGGCATGTCTGGGGAGAGGGATCTGGTGCTGGGGAGTACTTCAGGTCAAAGAGTGAGTAAAAGTCGCTCAGTCGTGTCCGACTCTTTGAGACCCCATGGACTATACAGTCCATGGAATTCTCCAGGCTAGAATACTGGAGTGGGTAGCCTTTCCCTTCTCCAGGGGATCTTCCCAACCCAGTAGGGATCATACCCAGGTCTCCCGCATTGCAGGTGGATTCTTTACCAGCCGAGTCACAAGGGAAGCCTGAAAGGCTGCTCTTTCAATGCTTCTGGTCAAACAGAAGGAGAGGGCTGAGTCAGAGTGAGGGGGGCTGCTGGCCTGGCTGAGCTCTCCTTGAAGATGCAGCCTCTATGCAGGCCTGTCCACCTCTCCCCTTCCTCTGATTCTGGAGAAGCAGTGTCTTGGGGTAGGCAGGGGCTGGGAGTTCTGGCTCGGCAGCCCCCAGCACCACTAGTCCTGATGGTAAATACAGAGTTTTGTCGCCTTCTCCATGGTGGCGCTAGTGGTGAAGAAACTGCCTGCTGATGCAGGAGATGTAAGAGACGCATGTTCGATCCCTGGCTGGGGAAGATCCCCTGGAGAAGGGAATGGCTACCCAACCCTGTATTCTTGACTGGAGAATCCCATGGACAGAGAAGCCTGACGTGCTACAGTCCATAGGATCGCACAGAGTGGGATATGGCTAAAGTGACTTAGCACACACACCCTATAGTGATGGGCAGCACTCACCCAGGTTAACAAACACACACCTTCTTGTGCATGTACACTTGGGTGTGTGTGCATACACACACACAAACATAGACACACAGAGGAGCATGCCAAGCCTGTGTCTGCATTGCTCTGGTCCACAGGTGGGAAGCGCCACATGTCAGCTTGGTCTGGCCCTGTTCCTTTCTCCCCTTGCTTTTTTGCTGACATTGGTCTTGGCAGAGCACGACCCCGCAGGCTAAAGGCCAGTGGAGACCAGCATCTCCCCTCCCCCACACCCTCTAGCCTTCCTCCCATCCTATACCCTCCACCCTGTGCTGGAGCTGCCTCCAAGAGCCTAGGGTGGTGGCTCCAAAACTGCTCAGACAGAGTCTAAGCCACGTGGGTGATCTGGTGGAGGCCAGAGAGCAGTGTTATTCAGTCTCCTGGCCCCCACACTGGATAATGAACAGGTAGTAGATGGATGAGAGCTAAACTGGACTCTTCCTTAGGGGTTGCTGAGGCCTGGGAAGCAAAAGGGAGGGTTTCAGAAAGTGACCCAGAACCCCAAGCCCACAGGGGACAGGTCTGAGCTACCAGACCTTGGTCTGGCTTCAGAAAAAGCAGGTCTACTGTGATACCTGGACTGCCCCTTCTCTCCCTTTTCCAGCCCCCACTCTGCTGAAATTCTCTCCAAGGATACCTTGGGTCCTAGGAAGGCAGAATCTTAGCCATTTATTTTTAGCTTGATTGTGATCTGAAAGGCTTGGTCCCCAGTTGAAGAAATTTTAAGGAGCAGCTTCCATGAAGAAGAGTGTTAGGAAGGCTGGGCTTTCTCCTTCTTTGTGTTACGGCACCCCTTGCTCTGCTCTCAGGCGTGTTCCTTCTCCCGGCTCATTGTAAATTAGGGGTGGGCAGCTGTGACTGATGGACGACCTTAAACTATCTAGAAGGAGTCTAGCTCTTCACTAAGTGTTGGGGAGCCTTCTATAAAATGAGCTTCTCTTGAGGTGTTCTCAGTCCAACAGATCCAATTCTCTTTATTGTGGGGATCTGGGGGAAACAAAACTCTACCATCTCAGGTCCTAAATTGAATCCCATTCCTTTTCTTTTTAAAATGTATTTTCTTGGCCATGCCATCTAGCATGTGGGATCTTAGTTCCCAGACCAGGGATCACACCCACCTTCTTTGCATTGATCTCAACCACTGGACCTCCAGAGAAATCCCGAGTTCCATTCTATTTTATCTAGCCCTCAATCAGAGTCTCATCCTAATTTCTCTCCGTTACTCAAGCTCTAGTTTTCACAGCAGCCCCAAAGCGTCCTCAGAGCATGGGTCTCTCACATTTTAAACTGGAAGTCACCCAGACCTCATCCATCCCAACTCTTTGTGTTACAAAGAAGGAGACTAAAGTCTGCCTAGGGGAAGTGACTTGTCCAAGGTCACACAACTTTTCCCTGGCAGGATTAAGATGAAAAATCCTGCATTTTGATTTTGTGCTCTTTCTGAAAAGCCACACCACTCAGCATCTCCACTCAGTTTGGACTTTGGGACCTGGAGTTTAGGTCCTATTTTTAGAGACATCATTAGAAATTCAAGGGGGAGGTCCTTATGAAGAGAGTGCTTGTTTCCCTCCCCAAAGCTCTTGTTTTGTGTTACATTGCATCATGCAAGAGAGGGGGTGAGGGGGCTGCTGGGCCATGGCACGCCTTTGCTGACTTGTCCAAACCGACCTGGGGAGCAGGTGTGGGTCCTCTGTCCCCAGAGCTTCTCGAAGAACAGTTTGTTCTGTGGGGGCTGCTGCCGGGGGAGAAGGAGAGTGACAGACACCCGCACACAGCCCTGGAGCCTGCTGCAGCTGCTTCCTGTTGTCAGATGCTCCCCTGCTGAGGGGGTGAACTCCTTGGCACCCCCTTCACCCCTGCCTAGCTCTCCACGTGGCTATCTACCTCCCTAGGCCACTGACATCCCATGGATTCAGAGGAAGACCAAGTTCAAGGAGTGAGAGCTCAGAGGAAGGAAGCGGCCTGGGGCCAGGCAGACTTCCAGTCTCATTCTGTGCAAAGAGAATCTGTCCTGAGAATATGCAAGTTCACTCCTGCCTTGTCTCCCCTTCCTCAGCAGAGGACGTTTTTCATCATTCCTACTGAGCCGAATTCTCCCCAGGGGCGTCCCCTCGGCCTGGTCCACAGTGGCTCCCCTGTCCCCCCCACCCCCCACTGGCCGTCCTGGACCGTCCAGTATGCAGTATGAGTGTGTGGGCCCCAGCTTCACACTGTCTCATTTTGTGGTTTGACTTTTCACCCGGGTTTGTTTTGTCTCCTCTTTAAGACTCAAAGACAGGAGAATTTGGGTCCCTGACCACTGCCTCCTACTTCAGACAAGATCCCGCACAGAGCTGAGCTCATGCTGACCCAATTGGAGGGACATAATGAATTCTCATCGAATGTCCCAATGTCTCTGCCCTGGTTCCCATGTGAACTGCAGCTACCCCAGCCTGGGGTGTGTGTGTGTGTGTGTGTGTGTGTGTGTGTGTGAGGGGAGAGGACCATGATTTCAGCTTCCCTGCCCGGAATTTTCTGTTTGATCGTCACCATGCCTCATTACAGGAAGCTGCCCATGGCCTTGCCCCTCTCCAAGCTTGCTTCCAGATTCCCCTCTGACTCATAATGAGAGTACTTCGGGGCTGACCGAGTGGACCATCTCCGGTCTACACAGGGTTCCCCCAGCTTGAAGGCTGGCAGGTGGACAGCCAGGGAAAAGAGAGAATGGTTGGTGCCTGCAAGGCAGCCACTGCTCACCTCAGGGCACCACTCAGAACACTGCCAGGGTGAGCTCTCTGCTTTATCCTGCTTCATCCCCAGTCTCAGGCAGGCCTGGCTCACTGTGCCCAGGGGGTCCGAGAGGGGCTGGGGTGGAGGTAGAGGGAGCACGAAGCCCAGACTCTCAGCCCAGCGATCTTCCCCACATTGTGAAATGGCCCTGGATGAAGGCCAAGCAGGAAGCCGTCTCCTGTGGCCTTTAACCCAGTGCCTAGCGCTTGGGGTGTAAGGGTGGGCCCAGGTTCTTCTGTCCCCAAGGAAGGGCTGAGCTTGACATTGAGCCCACCTGCTAGGAGACATCCTGATCTGCCCTTGGCTAAACTAGAGGGTCCATGCCTCCCTACCACCTACATGGGATATTCAGAGGGGTGTGAAAAGCAGTGGAAAGTGCATGGGCCTGGGGCTCGGGGTCTCCAGCCTCTACTCTGCCATGATGAGCTTCGTGATCTTGGGCAAGGCACTTTCCCCCTCTTGGCCTCACTCAGTTTTCTTATCTTTGAGCAACTAGAGGGGTAAGCGTTGGACTAGAACCATCTTGGAGGCCTCTTAACAGCTTCGTATTGTAACTCACTAAGTCAGTGGTTTAGTGATATTATTACCAGGACCTGGCTCTGATCTGGCAAGGGGTCAGTTCACTGTGTCTGTCTAGGTTTTGCCATATAAATCTGCATCTGCTGGTCTCTCAGAGCGCTGGAGTCGGCTTCCCTGGACAATCAAGGATGAATGATGCCAGAAGACAAGAGATGAAGAGCATCTTTTACTCTGGGGAGTTAGGACACCTGGGTAATTTGCACAGAAACTCTGGCTACATAATTTCCTGTCCTTCACTTCCCGGCAGGAAATTTAAAAATTTAGGATCCTTAATCGTCATGAATAAAGGGGCTCCTTGTCACACTCACTAAACTCTTAAAAGTAGAGGGAGGAGGAAGGCAGGAAGAACACAGGGTTCTTCATACCCCAGACCTCCAGCCTGCCTGGGATGACTTGAACTATAACCACGCCTGCTTTCCTGGGTCTCAGTTCCCCCTCATACAACCTGGGGTGTGGTGCCCTCCCCTTCCTGAGGTTCAGCAAGGAAGGAAAGCATCAACGAGAGGGAGTAACTCTGTTAAAGCTCACATGGATTTCATGAGTGCCATTACCCAATTCTGCACACTTCTGACCTTCCAGGAGCGTGTGGCAAGGTGCCCATGGGGTGTCATCTGTGGGGTACTGGGAATTTCTTTGAATCTCTCCAAAGCCACAGCACCTGAAATCCTACCATTAGAGTCTTTTCTTTGTCTAACATTGCCCAAATTGCCTCCAAAAATGGAAAGTGTGTGTGATGTATCTAACCATCTGTCGTGAACACGTTAGCATGATTTAGCTACCAGATGGGTGGCCGGTGCACCACTAGCTGAGGTTAGTCAGAGACTGGGGTTTTGGTGGGGGTGGAGGGGAAGGTGTTTTGGAGGACTGAGGGCTTGTGCTGGGGCACTGCTTGAGCAGGAGGGGAAAATAACTGAAACATGGCCTTCCTGCCGGCTTTCTCATGTCCTACTCCACCAAAGCAGTGTAAGCAGAATATTCCCATTTTACAGTTGAGGAAACGGAGGCTCATATAGATGAAAGAAGTGACTTTTCTTCAGAAATACAGCCAGAAAGTGCTGAGTTAAGCCTAGAGTCCAAAAACTGAGAACCCAGTAGGCAGGATTTTGTCTGTGTTGGGGGTAGAAACAGGGTGGGAAAGGGGATGGAGCTTGGGAGGGAGGCAGGGAAAGATGAGAGATGGAGGGCTCTGCCCTCTGCTCTATGCCCAGAGCTGGCCACTTTTCTCACTTCCCTCCCTTCTCATCATCTCCTACCCCTTTCCCCCTACTGTCTCTGGTCTGGGCTGCCCTCATGCTGCACCATTTACCTGTTCTGTCAGGGGCAGTGCAGCGAGGTGGCTGGCTCTGAATCAGGGAGCCCAGGTTCAAACCTCCACTCTACCTCTTACTAAGGGTGTGATCAAGTCACATCTTTCTACTTGCTGGTGCCTCAGTGTCTTCCAGAAGCTGGACGTCAAACAACACTCACCTCACAAGACGACTATGAGAGTTCAAGAGATAATACATTGGGTTGGACAAAGTGGTAAAGAATCTGCCTGCAATGCAGGAGATGCAGGAGACCCAGGTTCGATCCCTGGGTTGGGAAGATCCCCTGGAGGAGGGCATGGCCACCCACTCCAGTATTCTTGCCTGAAAAATTCCATGGACAGAGGAGCCTGGTGGGCTACAGTCGATGGGATCATAAAGAGTCAGACACAACTGAGTGACTGAGTGCACACGCAATATTTGAAGCAACCAGCAATGAGCCTGGCGCTAATAATTTCTTAATAAATATAAGCCAGGTATTGTGTGACAAAAAAGGAGTTCCTCCTCTCACGGAGAATTCCGTCCACTTCCCATGACCCCAGCACCTAGAATGGTGCCTGGCATGAGTGGGTGCTTGTTTAGTTCACATTCAGTGATTGAATGAATGATATCCATTACAGAGAAACTCCTAGCCTCAGCAGAAGTCTGAGTTTTCATTATTTTGAAAAATATTGGGAACACTCTTGGATTTTTTTATGTTCTAAGGTCATGCGACAAGATCTGGGAAGGTTAAGGGCTGCCTGTGGCCGCACTTGTCCGGTGAGGTTGGGGCGTCCCCTACCGGCCCCAAGGAGCACTGCAGGCAGGGCCCAGGGAGGGCCACTACCGCCCCTGAGACTTGCCTGGAGGGGGGCTCTGGTGGCAGCGCCTACTTCCCTTACCTTGCCACACACAAGGGGGAAGGCCAGTGCTAACCACAGGCACTCATGGGCTCTGGAAACTTCCCTAGGGCTCTCAGGTGGGGCTGGGGGAGAGAAGCATTAGCTTATAAGTTTGGCAATGGAAGTGACTTCAGCAATTTAGTCTAAGTCCTTAATGTAATGATGAAAAAACAAATTATTAATAAATACATCTTTTGGACACTTACTGTGAACTCTTTACATGGATTATCTCATTGAAACTTGAAAACATTTTGAGGTATGTACTACACAGAGGAAACTATAGATAGGTACCTTGCTCAAGGTCCCACACAAAGAAAGGGACCAACGACAAACCCAGGTCCCCTGACTCCCAGTCCAGTGCTCTCATGCTGTCTTTCCAGGACACTAAATCCAGGACTGAATCCTGGGGGCACAGTCGGGCAGAAGTCTCTGGAGGCTTGAGTCTCCCGAGAAGACACACAGTGAATACTTGTTGACTGATTGACAGAAAGAATAAAGGAAATGGTGGCTCCAGGTGTTTGGCTGGATTCAGTCCAGGGCATGGTGATCAGGAGGTTCTTCTCTCACTCTGGGGACCCAGACTTCTAGAACACTTCTGGGGGATGGTTGGCCATCTTCCTCTGGTCACCTCTCTCTCGGATGCCCCCACGCCTTCTGTCAGACGCCCCCACCAGACCTGACCACCTCTCACAGACTCGGGAGGGCTCCCATCACCTCACTTAAGACCTCACTTAGGACCTTAGGACCTCACTCCCGTCACCCTGAACCCAAACCTACCCAACATCACTTCCTGGTGCGTTTTGCTGCTACCCTCCCTCCTTGCTTCTCTTAAGCTGATCTTAAAGTCAGCACACTGGGGTTAGAGTGAGGCAGGTCAAAACCCGAGGTGTGGTCCCCCTCAGAAACTAGAAATAGCCAAACTAGCATGGTATCTGTCAAGATGGACGCTGATTTATGCTTGTTGTCATCATCTGTTTCTGTAGAATGGACCTACCTTGACAAACAGGAAACGGGAACAGCCAACTCCCATCCAGGGAGTAGGACGTGATAGTGCCCACCTTAGCTCATTTCCTCCTCCCCATGGCACTTGAACCTTGAACTTCATCTCCATTTTACCGTGAGGAAATTGAGGCATAGAGGTTTTAAGTAAATCTGGAATAAGCAAAAAAGATTAGTGGGTGTCCACTGGAAAACTTTGCAGTGTTTAGAGCTCATCCTCTGGGCTGATTAGAGCCTTTCATTGCTTCTGAGCTTGTTTGCTACTCTAAATTGCAGAGAAATGATGACAATGCAATGATTCCTATCCTTAGTTACTCAAATTCTGTTTGTTTGAGGGACATTACTCTCCTCTTGTGGAAAAGTCAATTTGCTTCCATGTACATTGATTTCAATATTCCTGTTCTATATGTGTGTCTGTTCTTTGGAGTCTCCTTTGAATGGATTGTGAAACCTACCTGGTTTCCTCATTATAATGCTAAGGTAAATAGCTCTTAAATATGTGTATGAGAGTCATGATTTTACCTTTTAATTTTTTAAATTATCTTTTAATATGGATAAAAGGTAATTTGTCTCTGGTCATTTAGACAAGGAGAGGAAGACCTGGGGTTCAAAACCAGACAGCTAGAATGCAGCATCTGTGTTTATAACTGTCACTCTATGTTCCAGGTACCTTGATTGCATTAGAGCGGCTGCAGCTGTAAATTAATCAACCCTTGCCTAAATAAGACCCTTGATCCTAATCCAAACCCTGCTGCTGCTGCCGCTGCTGAGTTGCTTCAGTCGTGTCCAACTCTGTGTGACCCCATAGACAGCAGCCCACCAGGCTCCCCGATTCTTGGGATTCTCCAGGCAAGAACACTGGAGTGGGTTGCCATTTCCTTCTCCAATGTATGAAAGTGAAAAGTGAAAGTGAAGTCCCTCAGTCTTGTCCAACTCTTAGCGACCCCATGGACTGCAGCCCACCAGGCTCCTCTGTCCATGGGATTTTCCAGGCAAGAGCACTGGAGTGGGGTGCCATTGCCTTTTCCAATTCAAACCCTACCTCTGATTAAAAGCTATTAAAATAAATGGTGGACACGTGTGACCCCAGCATTCGGGAGAGACGACCTTAGGTGGCATAAGCAGGACACTCCTCCAGGCCCTACAGCTGAGAAGCACTGAGTCTTTCCTCCCAGGTTTTCTGGTAGTGGCCTTGCACTTGACCTCAAGTAGATGGTGGAGTTCCAGGCTGATCTGTGTTGCCCCTGGTGCTGTGCAGACCTCTGTTGAAGACCAGGATGTGGAAGGGGATTTGGGGACAAGTTTTCGTTCCCCAGGTCTCCTTGGGTGAAGGAGAAGGAGCCAGAAGCTGCCTGGGTTGTACAACTGGGAGACAGTGACCCAGCTTCCTGCCACATATGCTCCAAAAGCCAAAAGCCATCGACCTGATTGCAAGGTAGGATTTCAGGTGCTTGACAACATTAGAATTTAACCATATCTTATTGACAGAGACTTTCAATATTTTTGTTCACTGAGCAACCTTTACTCCTAACTGGATCATAAACGATTCCATTTTTTCTCATTGGAGAATTCATTTTCAGGTGTTTGTTTTTATAAATTGATTCATTTCCTTCTTGTTTTTATTTATTATTTTTACTTTTTAAATCTAAAGTTTTAAAATTTAGCCACATTATCTTGTTTCATAGTACCTGTTTTTATCATCTTTTATTTATGGCAAAAATATGGGTTTTCCATTTACGATAATGATTTTTTTTTTTACTTTTCTTTTTAATTTATTTTTATTTGGAGGATAATTGCTTTACAATATTGTGCTGGTTTCTGCCATACATCAACATGGATCAGCCACAGGTATACATATGTCCCCTCCCTCTTGGACCTCCCATCCACCTCCCACCCCATCCTGCCCCTCTAGGTTGTCACACAGCACCAAGTTGAGCTTCTTGAGTCATGCATCAGATTCCCACTGGCTATCTATTTTATATATGGTAATATATATGCTTCCATGCTGCTCTCTCAATTCGTCCCACCCTCTCCTTCCCTGACTGTGTCCACCAATCTGTTCTCTATGTCTGCATCTCCATTGCTCCCCTGAAAATATGTTCATCAGTATCATCTTTCTAGATTCCATATATATTCATTAATATTCAATTTTATTTTTCTCTTTCTGACTTACTTCACTCTGTATAATAGGCTCTAGGTTCATCCACCTCTTTAGAACTGACTCAAATGCATTCCTGTTAATGACTGAGTAGTATTCCATCTTATGTATGGACCACTGTTTTTTTAATCCATTCGTCTGTTGATGGACATCTAGATTGTTTCCATGTCCTAGTTATTGTATATAGTGCTGCAGTATACACTGTGGTACATGTATCTTTTTCAATTATGGTTCTCTGAGTATTTGCCCAGTAGAGGGATTGTTGGGCCACATGGTAGTATTATGATAATGATATTAAATAAATTTTATGTATAAAATGAGTCAGCTTAAAAGTGTTAACTAATAATTCAGGTGGTAACTGGATAATGGCAGAAATCAAGATGGTGGTATCCAAATGATGGAAGGTGCCTGTGTGTGTGCTCAGTCATGTCTGACTCTTTGTGACCCCATGGACTGTAGCATGCCAGGCTCCCCTGTCCATGGAATTTTCCAGGCAACAATCCTGGAGTGGGTTGCCATTTCCTCCTCCAGGGGATCTCCCCAACCCAGGGATTGAACCCTAGTCTCCTGTATCTCCTGCATTGGCAGGCAGATTCTTTACCACTGCACCACCTAGGAAGCCTGGGTAGGAAGGTGCTGGGCTATAAATTATAGCACTGCTTATTACTCTTTACTGAGCATTCATTGCATGCCAGCCTCAATGTTATCCACAGCAGTGCTGTCTGATAGAATCTGTGCTAATGGAAATGCTAATCTATACCTACACTATCCAAGCTACATGGGGATATTGAGTCCTTGAAATGTGGCGAGTGAAACTAAAGAACTGAATTTTTTCTTTCATTTAAATTTTTTTTTTTTGGCTGAACTACATGAGCTTGTGGGATCTTATTTCCCTGACCAGGGATTGAACCTGGGCCCACAGCAGTGAAAGCACTGAGTCCTAATCATTGGGCCGCCAATGCCTGATATTAATTTAAATGTAAGTATCCATGTTTACTATATTAGAGCAAGCTGAAAGGTCAATGGACGTGAGTTTGAGTAAACTCTGGGAGTTGGTGATGGATAGGGAGGCCTGGCATGCTGTGGTCCATGGGGTCACAAAGAGTTGGACATGACTGAGCAGCTGAAGTGAACTGAACTGAAGGGTCTTAAAGATAGTATTTTACAAACTCTTTAAAACCCCTATGAACTGAGTGTCATTATCACTATTTTGCTGATGAAGAGATTTAGACCTTGAGAGGTTGCCTGAGGTCACATAATTAATAAGTAGCAGAGATGGCAATTGAACCCAGACCCATTCAACTACAAAACAGGTGCTGTTAATCACTTCCCATAGAAAAAGCCCAAAGAACATTTTGTTGGTAGTTGAATTGTACTGGGCCACATGTGTTGCTAAAACTGGCAGACTATGGTATTTCTTTTACTAAGAGTGGCTTGTTCTGTCTCAGGATGGCTTGCATGATTGTTGATTCTTGAGTGGAACTGAGGTGTGACTGAGCCCATGGGAAGCAGTGAGATGTGTACACCTTGATGGCTAATCCCGACAAGGCCTCGGATGAATCATGGCCTCTAGGCTCTGTGCTCCTTGAGCACAGGGCGCTTTCCTTCACTCTGGTGTCACCAACACGAAGCCCATACCTCTAAAAAACATTTCTCAATGTTCAATGAATAATAGAGGGTCAGAGCAGAAGCATCATCATTTAGGCCAACCTTTGGATCACACAAGTCTGTAACTAGTTTCACTTAAATTCATGACCATAAATATCAAGTGAGCCCTCACATTCCTTGGCAATCTACAATACATCTTAAATATGTCTCTGATGATTTCAGTTTCTTCCAAATGTCCAGCACCTTGAAGACCTTGTGTAGCAGATATATGCTGGCTTTCAGTTCTCCAGGATCTGAACCTATTTGTAATCCTCCATTGTGTGGGTCTTGGTGAAAGGCAAGGAAGATAAAAGGGTCAGAGAGTCACTCCCTCATCTACCCCAGACCTAGGGCTCAAGCATTGTTGTTGTTTATTTGCTAGGTCATGTCCAACTCTTTTGTGACCCCAAGGACTGTAGTGTGCCAAGCTCTTGTGACCATGGGATTTCCCAGGCAAAAATACTTTGAGTAAGTTGCCATTTCCTTCTCTTGGGGATCTTTCAGACAGAGGGGTTGAACCCAAGTCCCATGCATTGGCAGGTGGGTTCTTTACCACTGAGCCAGGAGGGAAACCTGGGCTCAAACATATAATCTATAATTGGCCAATCTGGTGCTTACAACCAGGACTCTGATTTCTGAGCTAGTGACAGCAAGGCCCAGGGATCTTTAGAGGCTATTCATAGTGGTGGGCATTGCAGAGTGGTCTTGTGCTGGGCAGCTTTATCGGAAGGGTTTTCACCAAACTGTTCTAGTACCATGGGCCTATGAAGATGCCTTCCCAGTTTTCAGTTATAACTTTTACCTTTTCACGGAACTCCAAACTTGTGTATGTAGCTGCTTACTTAATAGTTCCACTTGGATATGTAATAGGAATCTCAGATATTACAAGACCAAAATAACCCCTTTCTTCTTCTCACAAAACTTTTTACCTCTCACGTTTTTCCTGTCTTGGGAAATGGCATCACCATCACCCAGCTCTCAAATTAAAAGCCTGAAGTCATCCCTGATTCTTCTTTTCTTCTTAATGTTCACAGCCAATTGTGTCTGAGTCCTAGTGACTCTACTCTTGAAGTATACACTAATCTGACTGCAAATGTTGCAAGCACCTGGAGTTTTATAATAACCTCTGGGGTCACCCCATCGCTCCCCCAAGTTATTTATGTCCCAATACCTGGAACTTGTGAATATGTTATCTTACATGTTTAAAGGACTTTGTGATTAAAGATCTCTTGACATGGGGAGATTATCCTGGATTATCTAGGACGGCCGAATATAACCACAGGGTCTTTATAAAAGGGAGGCAAAAGGATCAAAGTCAGTGGTAGGAGATGTGACAATGGAAATAAGGGGTTATAATGAAGTGAGGAAGGGATGCCATGGGCCAAGGAATGCAAGTGGCTTCTAGAAGGGCAAGGAAACAGATTTTTCCCCTGAAGCTTCCAGATGGAATGTAGCCCTGCAGACACATTGATTTTAGACTTCTGACCTCCAGACCTGTAAAACACTAAGTTTGTGCAGATTTGTTACGCAGCAATAGGAAGCTAATGCAACTGTCTAATTGGTCTCCCTATTTCCTGCTTTGTCTCCACAGTAGCTTCTTTACACCAAGACCAAAGATCTTTAAAAAATGTAAAATAGATTATCACTGGTCTGTTTAAAACTTTCTTAACAAGAAGCTTTTCTTTGTATTTGGAACAAAATCCAAATTTGTTGTAAGCACAGGCCCTGTATGAGCTGGTCAGTGGCTGCCTCTCCCAGTTCTCCATATTCCCTCACCCCTTCTTCCACATCCACTCCACCCCCACACCCCAAGCCTTAGGAACACATGTCAACTTGTTTCCCCTTTGGGGTCTTTGTTCTAGCCATTCTCTGTGTCTGAAACACTCTATTCCTAGATTTTTGAATGGCTGGTTCCTTTAGTTTTAAGCTCAAAGTTCTCCTCAGAGAGATTTCCCTGACTCCAACCTAAAGTAGTACCTTCATCAGTACTGAATCATCCTGTTTAGTTGTCTTCACAGCCATCATTATCTGAAGCTATACTTCTTTATTATTTCCTTCCTTCTCCTTTAACCCGAGTTTCAGGAAACCAGGAATTTGTCTTTTATCCTGCAGTAGCTCCAACTCCAACCACAGTGCCTGGCACAGGCTAAGAGACCCTCAGTGAAAACCCATTGCATGATTTCATACTTGACTTTATCAAGGGCTTAAGGTTCAAGCTGGCAACAGCAGGGCTGGACCTAGACCCCAGGTCTCCTGACTGCACTGAGGCGAAACTAAGACCTGGCTCCGGGCCTTCCCGCTAGAGCTGGGGCCACCGAGCCTGGTCAGAGAAGCGGAATCGTTCAGAGGACCCCCTTGAGAACGTAATACAATGGCAATGATAAAAACGACAAGAGTTAACGTTTATTGAGCAGGCTCTATGAGCCGCGCACTGTTGTGTTTAATATTAGCTCATTTACTCTTTAAAGCCACACTGTGAAGTGGATACCATTATTATAGGTTGAGGAAACTGAAGCACTGCACTGTTAGGTAACTTGCCCAACACTCAGCTGAATGTACACAGCTATAAAGTTAAAGTCGCTCTGTCGTGTCCGACTCTTTTCATGGACTTGCCCATGGAATTAATTCTCCAGGCCAGAATACTGGAGTGGGTAGCTTTTCCTTCCGCCCTGGGATCTTCCCAACCCTGGGATCGAACCCAGGTCTCAGGCATTGCAGGCAGATTCACTACCAGCTGAGCCATAACTATACATTTCCATCAAATCCTTCCGCGCTCTCACTCCCTTCCGCTGCTTGGATGATGGGATTGCTTGTCTGTGAACTCGGGCACACTCCGAAGCCCCTCGGCGTCTTCGCTCTCCCGGAACACAAGGGGGCGTCCCTGAGCGCGGGCGCGAGGTGGGTGGGGCGGGGAAACGGTGGAAGCAGGGATTGGGTGAAAGGACAAGAAACCTAACAGCGGAAGTCCCGCCCAGGCCGGCGGAAACTTCCGGCTCCTGCGGCTCGGGGCTTGTGCTGACGGAGCGGAGCCAGCAGCGCCGGGATGGTGCTGCTGGAGAGTGAACAGGTACAGCCAGAGCTGGCCTGCTGAGGGACCGATGCTGTTTGGGGCTTAGCTCGGGACCTCTGTCTCGTTCTTCGGGAGGGGCAGGGACTTGACGAGGCGGGAAGGGGGTTTGTGGTTGCCTAACGGGGCCGGGCTTGTTGTGTTCCAGTTCCTGACGGAGCTGACTAGGCTCTTCCAGAAGTGCCGGTTGTCGGGCAGCGTGTTCATCACCCTGAAGAAGTGTAAGCGGCTGTGGACGCGGCAAGGCCGGAAGGGGGCTGGGAGGCCGAGCGAAACCCCGGCCCGGGTGCCCAGTGACTGGGAGCCTCAGGCAGAATCTTTCTGCTGCGTATCCTCTGCTTCCCCTACCTTCCTTCACCTTATACTGGGCCATTCAGAGCTGAGGTGCCAGAGCTGGTGCGGCCCCCAGCACTTAGCCACCTAAGTCAGTTGCGGTTCCAGTGGGCCCCAGTCATGTCAGGGCTGTCCTTGTCAAGGATTCCAAGCCGCGCCATGATTAGTTGAGTCACTGGAAAAGAATCTGATGCTGGGAAGGATTGGGGACGGGAGGAGACGGGGGCGACAGAGAATGAGATGGCTGGATGGCATCACCGACTCGATGGACATGAGTTTGAGTGAACTCCGGGAGTTGGTGATGGACAGGGAGGCCTGGCCCTGTGCTTCATGGGGTCGCGGAGAGTCGGACATGACTGAGCAACTGAACTGAACGTGCTTTGATATTACAATGTTCCCTTCGTGGGAGTAGCAGGTAGGTTCCTAAGGTGTTGCCAAGCCATCTATGATAGCAGATAATGTGGTTAACAGAACTAGATCAGTGGAGGTGGATTATCCCTTCCCCACTTATTACCTGTTAAGTCTGTGGCTGTGTTCACCAAGGTGTGTTTTTCATGCAGATGATGGCCGAACTAAACCCATTCCAAGGAAGGGTTCTGTGGAGGGCTTTGAGCCCTCAGACAACAAATGTCTGTTAAGAGCTACTGATGGGAAAAAGAAGATCAGCACCGTGGTAAGTTGGATTCCTAATACTCCTGTTTTGGAGTTTAAAGACTTGAACTTAACTGAGGATGGGTTATGTCTGTACCAGGTTTTGGTTTTTTTTTGTAAGTTACTAAATAAAGTCTAGTGTGTAGTTCCCCAGCTATTTTGAAATCAAGATCTTTTATTACCTTGGTAATAGAAGGCCAAAGAGCAAAATTAAAAAGAAGAAGGTATAAGTCAAACACTTGTTAGAAAAAAATATTAGCATATGGGTCCTTACTCAGAGGAGCACTGTAAGGAGCAGCTGGCACATTTGAGTCCTTATTCCCTTACTGTGCTGGGGCTTCAGTGAACAGTTTCTTGGTACCAGATGCTTTTTACTTTTAAGCTGATCATTCCTTTATCGTTGTGGTTCAGGTACCAAACATGTATTATATCAGGCTTTGAATTTGAGTATGTAGCCTGGCATGCTACAATCCATGGTGTTGCAAAGAGTCAGACACTACTGAGCGTATGGCACATTGATTAAGTTTCTAGTGTTTCCTTTCAAAGTGGAAGTTGAATATGGCAAAGCAAGAAGACTTCTTGGATCAAATGAATACTTCTTTATTCTACGGGGGCAGAACCAGGCTGCCCTCTAATCAGTATAGGATATTCATGAAAATGTGGGCCATAATTAGTTGATTAATCTTCCATTACCAGTTATCTTGAGCAGATCTTTACAGTAAAGCAAGCATTTATGTGGCTTTAAAAAATAAAGTTGGGTGTCATGAAATACGGAAAACTAAGGAATCTTCAGACATAAAATTTCTCTTGTGGTAGCTTGCAGTTTGCTTACGTGGGCCTGAATTAATGGAAGGTAGGTTTAAAATAAGATGGGGAAGGTGTAATTTAAATGTATCTTGCACAGAAGGTTAAGTTCTTTGACATCTCTTAGACTCCTTAGAAAAAGTCAGTGCAGTGTGTTTAACAGATTTCAGCAGAGGTGAGAAGCATCAGCTCTTAACCAGCCCATCTTTCCCATCTTGGTACAATTCTCAAAGTGCAGAGCTACTTTACTTGTTCCTCAGGCAGAGGAAAGTGGAGTAGAAAAATAACTTTTAGGAGAAAAATGGCTTTCCCATTCCTGCAGTGGGGAAGAAATATTTTTAAAGATTAGGATGTCTTCATGAGGCTCTTGAGGTTTACTGGGTGAGGCAGATGATTTTTTTGTGGTAACAGGGGTGATCTTTTCCCCCTTATTTTCTAGGTGAGCTCCAAAGAAGTGAATAAGTTTCAGATGGTGAGTTTCTGGTGTTCTCTGTGTCCCATTTCTTGAGGCAAGAGTCAGCCTAATGTTTTAACGCTGGGTTGGGTTAAGATTGTGGTTTAAGTTCACTGCATTCCTGCTTTCCTGTGATACTGTGTTTTACCAATAGTTTACAAGTAAAAGCTGCCAAGCTACAAATTTTACTTCAACACTGACATTGTGTTTTTAGCTAAATTTTGTTTTCTTAGGCTTCATATATGCTGTACTTACAGTAGTTATGTAAGTCGCCTTCAGTCTTCCATTTTTGCTTAAAAACGTAAAAAATGTGCAGCTCACTAGTGGGTGTTGCAGAAGCTGCTATAACGTGAGGGTGTTTGCCTTACACCATATTCCTTAGGATACAGGTGTCCCACAGTATTCTATACTTTATCAGTCAGGCTTTCTGATTTTGGCAACCCTCAATCCATTATGGTAAATGGACACTACATTTCTATTGAACTTGAACTTTCTAGTCACTTGCTTTATATGTATTTTATGCTGTGTAAGCAACAGTTTTTAAAAAATGAAAACAGTTAATCATGAGCACTGGACACAACCCTGATTTTTCTTAGTTGTTTTTACCCCCTCACATCCCCAAGAAATCTGAAATGTGTTGTTTTCTGAAGAATCACCATTGATCACCAAAAATAAAAATGGAAAGAATAGCCTTTATTCATTAAATACCAGTATTGTGCGGGCATTTGGAGATTAGTCTGTAGCTGCTTAGAGAGTGATCTATGGACCAGAAGTATTGGCATCACCTGGGAGCCTGTTGGAGTCTTGGGTTCCACCTGACAGAATTAGCACAGAATGAGGAAATTATAGCCCATAAAAATTTATGGATTTACCCAAGGCCACCCAGCTATTTCAGAGAAGGCAATGGCAAGCCACTCCAGTACTGTTGCCTAGAAAATCCCATGGACAGAGGAGCGTGGTGGGCTACAGTCCATGGGGTCGCTACTAGTCGGACAAGACTGAGCGACTTCACTTTCACTTTGCACTTTCACACATTGGAGAAGGAATTGGCAACCCACTCCAGTGTTCTTGCCTGGAGAATCCCAGGGATGGCGGAGCCTGGTGGGCTGCCGTCTATGGGGTTGCACAGAGTCGGACACGACTGTAGCGATTTAGCAGCAGCAGTAGCAGCAGCAATCCATTACGCAAGTAGGGCAGATGCTCCACCAATTTGCAGCTCCGCACTAAGGTCACGCTCTGTGTCTTTTAGGCTTATTCAAACCTATTGCGAGCTAACATGGACGGGCTGAAGAAGAGGGACAAAAAGAGCAAGAGCAAGAAGAGCAAAGCAGCGCAGTGAAGGGCACCAGCTTCCCGCTGTCACCACTAACTGCTGCAGTGCTTTTTTTTCCTTTGGTTTTAATTTGTGGCCACAAAGCTGGGTTTCTGATTCCCTTGTAATGACTGTTTTCATGTGAGATTAGGGTCATTTTTGGATGGAAGAAGGGCTGCAGTGTTTACAGGGTAGTTACAAGAAGCCAGTTTATCTTAGATCTGGCTAAGTGGTTTGTGTTGGACAGTTGTATATTCCTGGATAATAGTTTACAGACTCTGTAGCCATCGGTAAAGAGCAGTGTATTATTTAACCTGTATTTATCAGCACTGACCAACTTTTATTCTTTTTCCTACCCCATAAAAAGTTTCTGGCCATAGCTCCTCATTCTGGAATGATGTGATTATGAATAGGCTTGAGGCCCTGTCTTTTGGTTTATTGGAACTGAAACCTGACAATTTTATTAAAAGTTGTGTTATTTCATGGGTTTCCCAGCTGGCTGTATAATTTTATCATTTTAGTTCCTTTAGCAAATTTGAATGAGTTTCATAGCCAAATAAGAGTTTGCTTAACCAGACTAAGGATAAACTTACTAGAGAATCATCAAGAATAAAGATTCCAAGCTAATATATTTGATTTCTTTATTCCCTTTACTTTGGACATTTTCCTGTGCTTGGTATATAGGGTGAAGAGAAGAACAAAGCTGTTTTCTTGTGTTCTAGCTCCATAAACCCAGTAGTGTTAATAGATTTGCAATTAAAAAGCAACAGATATATGAAAACATTTATTCAAAAGATAAATTTATAATATATTACACATGAAAAACCTACAAAGCTCAGCTTTGTAGGACAGCTTAGAATGTAAAGCTAATTTAAAATTACAGTGAATGTACAATGTTTTGTAGTATAAGGTCCTGTCTGTTTGAACAATGTAATGATAGTTCTTTATGATTAAAATAAGATTCTGTAGTAGTCATCTCTGTAGCTGTACAGGAAGAGCACAGACACCCTGCAAGAGGAGGGAGAAGACAGGATCAGTATAATGGCTAAATTAGAACGGGGCTGATAATTCATTTTTAGAACACAATGTAGGAGTTCTGTGTAATCAAAAACAAGATGGAAGACTAGTCACTAAAAACATTTTAGTGTTTGAAAACATGAACTGGCATTCTGACAAGGGGACATAAAACATAGGAGTTACCCGGGTGATTAAAATGATAACTGGGATAGCTTCTACTGAGATCACTGTGTTGTTATTGATAAGATCATGACTGTGATTCACAGTCCTGACATGTATTTACTGGTCATAGCAACTTGTTAGTCATCTAACCTCAACAAGACAATAACATATTTGTCACTCTAAAACCCCTTCTTGGGGAAAAACTCCTAAAAACAAACAACACCCCCCATCGCCTCCCCAGCTTGGGTTTTAACCTATACTGAAACCCGCAATGCCTAAGTGATAACTTACTTTTTTTCTACTTTGATGTTATAAATCTCATCACAGACTAATTTGAGGTATCTTTGCTTTGGCAGGCGTGACAGCAGCTGCTTCACAGTTGTGTTAAATGCCTGTTCATCAGCATCCCACTAGGAAAAAATATAGATAAGACTTAACAGGTACTAGGGTTTATTAATTGGCTTTTCCTGGGTCACTAATGAGGTGTCAATGCCATCCCCTCTCTAAGTACACCGAAGAGATCAGTTACAGGGGGAGAGAACTAATGGGGAGTCTGCTAGGGTTCTTCCTTTGAAGAACTGAATTTCTTTATAAAACCAGCTTACTAGATCCTGCCTAAGAATCCTGCAGCCCCAGTGTGTTAATGTGACTACACCAGTTACTTCTGCCAACTGTTGACTTCAGGTGAGATGGAGATGCCACCTCTGATGTGCACCCGTTTGAGTGGCTCATGAAGCAGTAAATTACCAGTATCATGCTATATGCTTATTTGCCAGACAGGAGAATACCAGTGGGGATGGAGGACAGGGGAGGGGGAAGTTAGCTTAAAAGAGAAGCTACAGGTTATATTGTACAGCACAAGGGATATAATCAATATTTTATATAAATGGAGAATAACCTTAAAATATAGCATGAAATGTCAGTTCTGGGGCAAAGTTCATTTTTCATCTAACTTAATCTGACTAAACACTCTGGATAGACAAAAGTATTCTTTGGTTAGATATGCTGCAAAAATCACATGTAGTTATTCTTACAGTTAAATATTCTTTTTTTTTTTTACAGTTAAATATTCTTATAGCAAAGATAAATATTAAATTTTTTTAAAAGTTCACTTAGGCTGTTTGATAATAAAGGTACGTACCTATTTAAAAAAAAGCGTATAAAAAAGGACCTACATTCAATTTTTACAGAAAGATCTTCCATATAGTTTTAGTTCTGCATGAGTTTCCCTAGTTGGAATGAACGTTTGTTTGAAGCAGCACAGTATAGTGGGTGAGAACGTAGATTCCACTAGTGTGTCTAGGTTCAAATCTTGGGTCTGCAACTCCCTAGTCGGGTGACTTTGAGTAAGATGTTTAACCTCTCTGCTTCCATTCTCCATAAAATGTAAAATAAGGATCTGTAAAAAGGTAATGGTATGTATCCCTTGGGGTTGTTATGATTAAACGAGTTAACATTCCTAAAGTGCTTAGAACAAGGCCTGCTAGAGCTCCACACACAGTAAAAACCCTAAGTGTGTGTTAAAAACATCTCTGAAATGTAAAAAAAAAAAAACAAAACAACACTAGAAAAGTGTGATTCCCTCAAAATCTGCCTTAGTAATACATATCACATAAAAGAAACAATGCTCCTAAATTCCTGGGACTGCTAGAAAAATACCTCATATCATAAAGAAAATAATGCCACTTTCAACTTTCTTTTGGCAAATCAACAGCAAACTTGGATTTTAAAGACTATAGTGCAGAAGAGTTCATCTTGCTTACCTCTAAAGACAGAAACTGTAAGATTGTTTCTTTGGGTAGATCCACCTGTTGATACACAAAAATGTACATCATGTCAGGGATCCTAAGCAGCACATACTGACTTGTGACTGGTGTCACTTTGGATGGAGCAGCATGAATGGGATGCTTCCGTGCTGCTTATTGAATTTGGCAGTGATGTGATCTCAGCACTCAGAACTAACACATCACACCACAAAGCTTTGGCAGCACTACCTGTAAAGGCCTGCAAAGTGAAAGAGTGAAAGTCGCTCAGTTGTGTCCGGTTCTTCTCGACCCCATGGACTATACAATCCATGGAATTCTCCAGGCCAGAATATTGGAGTGGGTAGCCATTCCCTTCTCCAGGGGATCTTCCCAACCCAAGGATCAAACCCAGGTCTCCCACATTGCGGGCGGATTCTTTACCAACTGAGCCATGAGGGAACCCCAAAAATACTGGAGTGGGTAGCCTATCCCTTCTACAGTGGATCTTCCCGACCCAGGAATCGAACCGGCGTCTCCATTGCAGGCAAAGTCTTTACCAACTGAACTATCAGGGAAGCCTGAAACATTTAGAAAAATGATTTTCGTTTTCAGTCCCCCTCTTCTCAATCTTTCAGAGGAAGAAACTAGGAGAAACAGGCCTGTATCCCAATTCTGTTGACAGTGAGCAAAAATTTGATGGTGTGAACAAAAGCCATCAGAAAGTTAAAGACAGTGACTTACAGCCAAAATTTCAATTTCGCTGCTTTTCTGATGTAAGTTAGCAAGGGAGGTCTGAAGTCGGGTTTGTACCTAACAAGAAGGAAAGTGTGTTAGAATTCAGAACCTGTCCAATCAAGCCATCTTTCTTGCCATTTCAGTTCTTATTCTAGGAAACAATCACAGGTGACAAACCAAAGCCTAAATGGGATCCCAAGTATTATATAAGGACTTGCTCTTCATCCACCTCAGTAAGATGAGTGTCTAGTGTATTATGACCTCAGGGAAAATGAGATTTTATAGCCTACCTTGATCATTTGTTTACTAATCCACTTATTTCTTTATAATTTTGAACTGACATGTAATAAAAGCTCAGTACTGTAAAACAGTGCATGCAGGAGCAGGGAGATTTTAGTATTAAGCTAAATTTAAGGGGACAGTGACAGCATTGAGAACATGGAACTGAAATATGGTAGATATGAAAAATGAGTTTCCACCCAACACACCGAGAAACAGCCAGGAAAGCTAACAAAATGAAGTAATGTGATCTTTTGTGTTTCAGTCTAATTACATTCCTAAATAATGGCTACCCTCTCATACCCTACTCCCAAATGAGGCCAGTGTCCTAACTCTGCTCATTAGCTTTGTCTACACTGTCCTTCCCTCTGTCCTTTCCATTTGGAAAACCCTCATCTTCCCTTTCTGCCTACTGAAATCCTTCAGGGATCACCTCCACGAAGCCTTTCTTGATCATCCATACAAACACTGATCTTTCTCCCCCACGTCTGTAGCATACTCTAACACTCATTCAGTATACTTAATTCAGCATCCTAGTACTGATTTTATTCTATTCTCCAACTATACGTTTGTTTCTAAGGTTATAAAATCTTTGAGGACTGGGGCCATGTCACGTGTTTCCCATTTTACCTGGCACTTAGCACAGAATCAGGCAAATAACAGATACCAAAAACATGTATGCAGTGAGAAATCTGCTACCCATCTTGTGGTAGATCTCTTCTGCTTTGTTATGTACAACAAAACCAAATGGGATCAGAAACCTTTTGTTTGGACTCAGTAATTCTGACAACAGCTGCTCCTGGGTGCCCACAGTCTACACTGAGGCCTCTTTGGAGGACAAACGGGGCAGAATCTTGGCACCTGAGATGCTTTGTGTTGGTGAAATTTTCAGAGGTCACCAAGTTCAGGAATTGGGAAGAAAAACACTTCCAGCAAACTGGTCCTTCGTTCCCTTTCTTGTTTTCTTCCTCCTTTGTGGCTCATGTTAGAAAGCCGAGAGCACTCTGACCACGTACCTGCGTCTCATACCGCCTTCTGGTGCTGGCTGACAGCTTTTCGGGGGCGACCACACTGACAATGGGAACAACCGTTGCTCCATGGATTTCAAACAAACCTGAAACAGAGTTTTAGCAGTTATGGCCTTATCTGGTTCCACTTTCTGTTACACACCACAGAGCTGGCAGAGATGATTAGAATCCACTTGGGGGTGATTCTATGGACTGGATTATGTCTAAGCCTTGTTTTCTGTCTCTGCAACTGTCTGCACTTGACCAGAAACCCAGAACCCCACTTATCCCCTCGTAGTTCTGACACTTCTGTCAGGATTACCAGCCTTCCCTCCTTCAGTGGGAGGTGACAAAGGCACAGGGAGTCAATATGAGTCAAACCTCATGAACCTAAGGAAAAAAAAGGCAAGCTTAACATTTCCCAAACTATAATTCTTTAAATTCCTCTAAGTATTTGAAATCTGACGGTGGCAGAAAGCCTGCTAACAGAAATGAACCCCAAAGACTTAATTCTCTTAAAAGTCAAGTAATGTCTTCTCGTGGACTTCACTGGGACATTTCTTTTTCACTTTGGTGGACAAATGTAGTAAAACTAATGGTTTAACTATCACCACTGTTTCCTCTTGGCTTTCATGAAAACAGATGTACATAGTGTCTCCAGGGCATTTCAAAATACTTTTCTTCAATCTTCTATATGGGGAAAATTTATCCACATTTGATCTACATAATAAACTGAATCAAAGGAAGATTAAACCACTTGTAAAAATAAGACAGACATATCAGGACCAGCAGAGTCACCAAACTCCCAGTGGTTTTATCATTTTCTAGAATGTAAGTTTCATAGGGATTAATTCTTTTTGGTATAACTAATTGTACATATGTTACTTTAAGAGGATATTACTGATGCAGTGAGTTAGCCACAGTTCTAAGTATTTAGAGCAAACATATTCACACACACATAAGCATTATTATGTTTAAGTTACAATTAGTAATTATACCTGAAGCATTAGAAAATGATCCCTTCAGATTTTGTACTGTAAGATTATCGGAAGCTTCTCTAAAAACAAGCAAACAAAAACAATTAGAATAAATAGTTGCTAAGACAAAAGCAACACATAATTTATAGTGAGCTAAACTTAGAGGCCTTCTATTAAATATACTGATATTTAATAAATATTGGTTATTAGTAGAGGAAAACAAAATTTGCACTTAATTATGCTTCTGATTAAGAGCAAATAATTATAAAGGATGTCACTTCAAATTAACATTCTTAGAGACAACATTCTGATTTATTCAGCTGGATTTGGAATACTGGCTCAACATAAGAAGCTAATTTCAATGAAATACAATGGGTGTTCTTTCTGCTGTCCTCACAATACAAGGAAACATTAGCAATGCCCCACGTTCATTATGGATGCAACCTTGGTGATCACCCACAAGAGAACATTTAGTAAATGAGATTCTTTCAGAAGCTGTGAATGGATGTTCTTTCAAAGACTGAATTAATTTATAGCCTTTGAGAGACATAATAGCACTCTATCTTGGGAAAACAGGGAAATAATCATTCACATGGAAGAAAGATTTTAAGCCCTTCCCTGCTAAAACTAAATCCCATCTGGCCTGTTAAGTGTTTTAATAATGTTTATTAAGTACTGTACTATTACTAATAGTCACTAATAATTAGTTGACTATTTTTTGTTTTCTCTTCTTAAGCTCTGCCTTTGATTTGGATTCTTAATCCGATTATCTAGAGACTTCAAGAACATTATATATATACACACATACACATATATACCCTTAGAAAAAGCCTGACAGTGAATTTATTCAAGCTAGGTGGCGATGGGCGGGGTGGGGCCAGGGCCAGGGAAGGCCATGCAAGCAAGAACATTGATTTTATATAAGCTAGGATTTCTCAGCCTGACATCTGAGTCAGATAATCTGGAGGTGGGGAGTCAGTCCTCTTCACTATAGGAAGTTTAACAGCAGCCCTGGTGTTTACTGGACTTCCCTGGTGGCTCAGTTGGTAAAGAATCCACCTGCAATGCAGGAGACCAGGTTCAATCCCTTGGTTGGGAAGAGATCGCCTGGAGAAGAAAATGGCAACTCACTCCAATATTCTTGCGTGGCAAATCTCATGGACAGAGGAGCCTGGCTAGTCCATGGGGTCACACAAGTCAGACATGACTTAAAAGACTAAACCACCACTACCCTGGTGTTTACTAGAAAACAGTGGTAGATAACAACCAAAAATGTCTGCAAATATTGCCAAATGTCCCCTGAAGGGCAAAACTGCTGACTGAGAATTACTGATGTAAGTCAAAAACAGTATTTAAAAAAAAAAAATTATTTATGGCTGTGTTAGACGTCAGTTGCAGCGTGCAGGCTGCACAGCACGTGGGCTCTGTAGTTGTGGCACGTGGACTTAGCTGCCCTGTGGCATGCAGGCTCTCAGTTCCCTGACCAGGGACTGAACCAGTGTCCCCTGCACTGCAAGGAGGATTCTCAACCACTGGACCACCAGGGAAGTCCCCCAGTAGAGTACTTTTTTTCTAAGCATAAATAAAAGACTTACAAAAATATAGAAAAGCAAGGGAAATGATCCTTTGTAATCCCACTAATCAGAAATAACTATAATGAAAAATTTGGTTCATTTCAGACCAACTATATATTTTGGTTGCAACAAAAATGGGATCATATCTTATTTGTGGACATCCTTCCTTATAATAAACTCAGCTTTATTAGAAAAATAATTTTTAAACGCTGCACACTATTTCACTGTATTTACTATAATTTGAGCAATCTTCTATCACTGAATTGCTGTGATATTATAAGTGAGGTTCCCAAAGTGTGGTTCAGAGACCCTGGAGGTCCCTGAGATCCTTTCACAGGGTATTTGCAAGGTCAAAAGTATTTTCACAATAATCGTAACATGTTAATTATCCTTTTATTTGTATCCTTTCATTAATGTGTAATGGAATTTTCCAGAGACTACATGATGTATATTATAAGAGACTGAATGCTGAAACAGACAATATAAGACAATAAAGTAATAATAATAATAAAACAATATAGTTTCTTCTACTTCTGCATTAGAGATTACAAAAATTAAAAAAACAATATCTGCAAAAAATGTAAAACAATGCTACCTTTCTTACTAAATTTATTTTGTTTTGGAAAATAGTTATTTCCATTAAAACTGTTATTTAGGTTTGCATGTAATGAATTTATTATTGTTATTTTAGAATAAGTATTTTTAAAATGTTTACATTTTAGTTTCTAACATAGAAATATTGATAGATATAAACCACATAAATGAAACTCTTAGGGGGTCCTCAAATAATTTTTAAGGGTATGAAGTGGTTCTGAGACCAAAATGTTTGAGAACTGCTGTTATAAACAATGTTTGTTGATAGACATCTTTGTACTATCTCTATGGAATAATTTTATTGTAAATTCCTGAAGTGGAATTTCTGGGTCTTTTTTTTTTTTTTAGTTTTAAGGCTTTTAACTTTGTTAAATTCCTATGCAGATGGTTGAACCAATTCGCACTGCTATGATGAGTGAGAACTTTCCCCAGAACGTTATTATTTTCCAGAATATTAGATCTTTCCAAACCAGTGACAAAACACTACTGCAGTTCACTGATTAACAGACCAAATGAGATAACGGCAGCTACACGTGGTTCCTCAGGCTTTTCAAAATGATAAAATAATCTTTGACGTGTTATGAAGGACAAATGCTGAGAGTAAGTTATGACTAGTTTTATATAATTAAACTACTGAGTTATTCAGAAGCTGTACTATGGTTCATTAAAAGTTACCCTGGGGAAAAAAAAAGTTATCCTGACCTGTCTTCATCTCCCCAAAGGATCAAATTGACATTTAAAATAAATGTATGAAAATTCTACATTGGCAGTTGCAGCTGGTTTTCTGGTCTTTTGTTTACTAAGTTACCTGGTAGTCCTCTCATCACTGACTTTAGTCCTCAGTTTCTGTACAACGTGGTCCACGAGATCAGACTCCAGCACACGTTTCTCTGTTTGCCTGTCCTTCTCAAAAGACTTAACCTTAAAAAGAATGAAACAGACCCATCATTTCTGAAGCCAACAGGCTGAAGAGTACCATAGTAAGACTCTTCAGTCAACAGTTTAGGTTGGTGGCTCTTAACCAGGGGTGATTTTGCTCCCTACAGGGCATCTGGCAGTAATTAGAGACATCTGTGGTTGTGACAGCTGTGGGGGGTGCTGCTGGCATCTGGGGGGTAGATGCTAGGGATGCAGCTCAGCATCCTACAACGGACAGGACAGCAGCCCCACAAAGAAGCATCTGGCCGAGAATGTCAAAATGTGGCTGCTAAGAAACCCTGTCCAGATTTGAACAGCTTATTATAGACGACAGAATTTAAAAAAAAAAAAAAGGCCAAGACAAACCAGCTTCTATTTCATTTGATTCTTTCACATGTTTCCCCCCCCTTAAACATCCTCGGGTCAGTCACCAAGATTTCTACAACTCCTCCCCGTCCTTTCCAAACCCTAGTCCTGTCATCCCACTTTTATGGCGCCCGTCTGTTCATCTTCACTCCCACGGCCAGTGCCCTGCCTTGGCTTGGGATAGTCTGATATTCTGCCCTCAGCTTTCCCCAGCTTCAGTCATCCCTTACTCCGTTCCATGTTACATCTCCCTGCAGGTTAATTTTTCTTATATACTCTGGTATTCCCTACTGTCCAAAAACATCCACCGGCTCCTCACTAGCTGCTAAATCCAGTTTGAATTCCCTGGTTGGGCATTTTGGCTCTCTATGATCCAGCTAGAACCATATTCTCCTGCTCAAGTGCCCCTCTGCACAATTCTGCTTCGCTCCAAATAGTTCTTTGCTGGCCTGCGTCTATCTTTGGGACCACCTACTGAAAGAACTGCCATTACCATTGTTATTCCCTTGCTTAAAAAGCCTTTTTAGTATCCTGCCCATCCATGGGGGTCCAGCATTAACTGCACCTCCACTCTGAAGACTTTTCTGCTACCTCTGTAGTAATCTCTCAGGTTGAGGAATCCTCAAAGAATTTTCTTGTAGGACTCATGGCATTGAGCATTTTCTAGCTCATAATTATGCATAAATGTCTTCTGTTCCCTACCAGATTATAGGATCCTTGACAGCAGGACCTGTGGCTTATATGTCCCTGTATCCCTCATGGCCCTAAATTCAATCCCTTCCACACTGTGAATGCTTAATATGCACTTGCTGAATGGGTGAACATAGTGATGTCCTGCCCTTCAAATATAAAGATGATGCTATTTTATATTTATAAATATACATATATATATGCTGCCACTAACAGAGGCAGAAGAGTCAAAAGAGCTGGATGAGCTGAAACAATGTACTGAAGTGAACAAGGTCACATTTAACAGAGACAAATATGAGGTCCTGTCATCAAGCCCTCACTGCAGAAGACTGGTCAGATATGGTGACAACTGTGGGAAGGCCAATGGGTTTCAGTTGATGACGAATTCAGGAGGACCAAAAGAACTACATATAAAGTTAGTTTACTTATAGGCTGTTTTAGGAGCAATGTTATCTCGGTTGAGGGAGTTTACAGACCCTCCTTGTTTAGTCAGAATATGCTGAGAGCACTTGTAGAATTCTAGTATCACATTTAAGGACAGACACTGACAAAGTTAAATGTGTCTGCTGCTGCTGCTGCTGCTAAGTCACCTCAGTCGTGTCCGACTCTTTGTGAAAAATGTGTCTAGAGGAGGTTAACTAGGAGGGCGAAGGATCTGGAAAACCACTTTATGAGGAAGGGCTTAAGTAACTGGAATGTTTAAGCCAGAAAAGAGGACACTTAAAGTGGTCCACTGCATGGCGGTGGTCTCCTAAAATTCACGCGAAGGTAGTTAAGAGAAAGAGGAAGAATTAGACTTGTTATTCTGACCATTCTAGAGGCAGAACTAGGATCAATGAATGTAAATTTGGGGAAGCAGATTTTGATTCAAGATTTTAAAATTTGCTGATCATTATGCAGTGGGTTATGATGCTGAAATTATCCAGCAGAGGCTAGACGGTCATGTCTTGGTAATATTACAGGAGCAGTCACTGCTGTGGAAGAGGTATGATCAGTAGGGCTAGGGTCATTTATGATTTTGTGACTTATCCAGCAGGCTAGCAGTGGAGACTTACAAACATTCCCATGAAGAATTAACTACTGTAAGAACTACCTTCCTGCCTTAAATGACTAGAAAACCAGACAAAATATATAAATACTGTTCTTCAGGCACTGGATAACAAGCAGTGGGGAACTGTTATCCTGAAAGGAGGGGAATGAAGTGAGCCTTTGAGGGCCCCAGATAACTGTGCTGAGGAAGTCTGCAGACTGCAGTGCAGGGAGAGGGAACCTAACCAGAGGCCAGGTGTCTTGCTGAGCTGGGGAGACAGACTAGAGCTTAGGTCGGCCAGGATGCCTAGAAACTGTGCGGCAGAGGACTGAAGAGGAGAGAGTTACACCCAGAGAAAGATTTCTGAAGCTCTGCAGAGAAATCCACTCACATCTTTGGCAGAGAACTGATCTGTGCATGGGAGAGAGAGAACTATCCAAGGCTGGGGAAACAACCAGCAGAAATGAGTAGGCATAATAGTTCCTGAAATCCACAGGGATGGGAATAGTTCTTGTTCTTACGGAGTGGAGAGACCTCATAATACGTGGAACCTAAGGCAGAATCCTCCAAAGGGCATGGCCTTAGGAGTAGGGCTAAATTCAGTTCAGTTCAGTCGCTCAGTCATGTCCGACTCTCCGCGACCCCATGAATCACAGCACACCAGGCCTCCCTGTCCATCACCAACTCCCGGAGTTCACTCAAACTCATGTCCACAGAGTCGGTGATGCCATCCAGCCATCTCATTCTCGGTTGTCCCCTTCTCCTCCCGCCCCCAACCTTTCCCAGCATCAGAGCCTTTTCCAGTGAGTCAACTCGTCGCATGAGGTGGCCAAAGTATTGGAGTTTCAGCTTTAGCATCAGTCCTTCCAATGAACACCCAGGATCGATCTCCCTCAGAATGGACTGGTTGGATCTCCTTGCAGTCCAAGGGACTCTCAAGAGTCTTCTCCAACACCACAGTTCAAAAGCATCAATTCTTCGGTGATCAGCTTTCTTCACAGTCCAACTCTCACATCCATACATGACCACGGGAAAAACCAAAGCCTTGACTAGACGGACCTTGGTTGGCAAACTAATGTTTCTGCTTTTTAATATATTATCAAGGTTGGTCATAACTTTCCTTCCAAGGAGTAAGCGTCTTTTAATTTCATGGCTGTAATCAGCATCTGCAGTGATTTTGGAGCCCCCAAAAATAAAGTCTGACACTGTTTCCACTGTTTTTCCATCTATTTCCCATGAAGTGATGGGACCAGATGCCATGATCTTAGTTTTCTGAATGTTGAGCTTCAAGCCAACCTTTTCACTCTCCTCTTTCACTTTCATCAAGAGGCTTTTGAGTTCCTCTTCACTTTCTGCCATAAGGGTCTAGACTAAAGGCTGCCCTAACAAAACTTAAAGGCTGGAAAGGATGAAGCAACAGTCAAGGATATTAACTACATCCCAGAACAAAGTCCAGCAGTATGTAAAGGAACATAAGGGTAATTCTGTCTAGTGGTTAGGACTGGGAGCTTTCATTGCCGTGGCCTGGGGTTCAATCCCCATTCAGGAACTAAGATCCTGAAAGCTGTGCAGTACAGCCAAAAAAAAGGGGGGGGGGAACGTAATAAAACACAGTACAAAAAAATGTAAACCTCATAATGTCTAATAACTACTCACAAGTTAACAGGCATAAAAAGAGGAAGGAAAATATGATTCCATAACCAGGAGAAATTCAGACCAAAATGTCAAGATGATGGAATTAAAAATGACTATTATAAAGAATATAAAGGAAATAAGAACTATGATGACGGAAGAAACGGAAGACATTTTTTAAAAAAGACACAAATGTAACTTATACAGATGATAAAACTTCAATACCTGAAATAGGAAATGCACTGGATGGGATTAATAGCAGATAAGATATTGCAGAAAAGATCAGTGAATGATCCAGAATAAAGCACATACAGAGAGAAAAAGCAAACAAAACCCACGAAAGAACAGCCTCAATGAGCTGTGCTGCTGCTGCTAAGTCACTTCAGTCGTGTCCAACTGTGCGACTCCACAGACAGCAGCCCACCAGGCTCCCCCGTCCCTAGGATTCTCCAGGCAAGAACAGTGGAGTGGGATGCCATTTCCTTCTCCAATGCATGAAAGTGAAAAGTGAAAGTGAAGTCGCTCCGTCGTGTCCGACTCTTAGTAACCCCCATGGACTGCAGCCTACCAGGCTCCTCTATCCATGGGATTTTCCAGGCAAGAGTACTGGAGTGGGTTATTGTCTTCTCCCAATGAGCTGTGGGACAATATCAAATGATTAACCTTCTGTAATCAGAGTCCCAGAAGGAAAAGGGACAGAGAAACATTTGAGGAAATAATGTCTGAATAATTTCCAAATTTTATGAAAACTGTAACTCTACAGTTCAAAGAAGCTCTGTGAATACCAACCATTAGAACATAAAGCATGACACCAAGGCACATCATATTCAAATTGCAGAAATCTAGTGACAGGAGAAAATCTTAAAAAGGCGCCAGAAGATAAAAAGATAAATTACAGACAGAGGATCAAAGCAGACTTCTAAACAGAAACTATCAGGTCAGAAGACAGTAAAACAAGACAATGTTCAAAGTGCAAAAAGAAAAACATAAATCATGAATCATATATCATGCACAAATATCTCTCAAAAACGAAGGTAAAGACTTTCTCAGACTAGTAACCGTTGAGAGAATTCATCACTTGCAGACCTGCACTAATCAGAAATAATAAATTCTCAGGCAGAAGGAAAATAAAATCAGAATGCTATCTGGCTGAACACAAAGGAATAAACAGTTCCAGGAATGGTAAGTATATGGGTAAATATAAAGGATGTGCATGCATGCTCAGTCGTGTCCGACTCTTTGCGACCTATGAACTGTAGCTTGCCAGGCTCCTTGGTCCATGGATTTTCCAGGAAAGAGTACTGGAGTGGGCTGCTATTTCCTCCTCCAGGGAATCTTCCTGACCCAGGGATTGAACCCACATCTCCTGCATTGCAGGCGAATTTTTTTACTGCTTAGCTATAGAGGAAGCCCCATAAAGGACATTCCCTCTTTACTTCAAAAACCTCTGTAAAAGGTAATTGATTAATTAAAACCAAAATACAATGTATTATGAAGTTAGTAACATATTTAGAAAACAAATTGGCAGCAATAACACAAAGGATGGTGGGGGAAATGCAAGTATTTGGTTGTAAGGTTCTTATACTACATGTGAAGGCATACAGTAGTTTTTGAAGGCAGAACGTGAAAGTTGTATACTACAAACCCTAGAGAAGTCATTAAAAAATACCACTAAAAATAAGAGTTATAGTCAGTAAACCAGCGATAGAGATAAAATGGAATAAAAACTATTTGATCTAAAAACAAAGCATGAAAAGAAAAAAAAAAGGGAGAAAAAAGAACAGATGGAACAAACCAAACAAACAGTAAAATGGTAGATTTAAGCCCAACCATTTCAATAACTGCATAACATATACATTATTTAACCATTTCAATAAAAGGCGGGGAATGTCAAAGTGTGGATAAGAAAAGCAAACCTCCACTAGTGGCTGTCTCTAAATCCAAATTTAGCAGAATGAAGAAAAAAAAGGAAATCAATAAAATAGAACACAAATGAACAAAAAACAGAGAAAAAGCAATGACATAAACAGCTGGTTTTCTGAAGACAAAACTGATAAACCTCTAGCTAGAGTGATCAGGAAAAAAAAAGGGTGGGGGGAGAGAGATAAATTACCATACCAGGAATGAAAGGGAATATCACTACAAATCTTACAGATAGTAAGAGGAATATTTGAATACTTAGGTGAAATGGAATATAAAGTACCAAAACTCAAGGAGAAAGAGGCAATCTTGATAGCCCTGTATCTAGGTCCCAGTGTTTTTACTGGTGAATTTTAGCAAATATTTAAGAATGAAATAATACCAATTCTACAACATTATCCAGAGAACAGAGGATCCAACTCATTTATGAAGCTGTAACCACTCTGCTATCAAAACCAGACAAAGACATTAAAAGGAAAAAACAAAGGGAAAATATATTGATTTTTCTCCATTTAAAAATAGAAATAAAGGTTATGAGGTAATCTATTTATGAACTTTTTTGGTTAAATACAACATAGTAAAATTGGTTAGGAAGTTAACCAGAGATATGTCTGCCAGGAGATATTAGCTATAGTTATTTTTATTTCCTTAGATGGAGAAAGGGAACAAGGGGGAAAAATGTAGAGAAAAAAACCTAGTCATAGCTTTTTAATTTTTTTTTTAAGTTCAAAAGAAAAGTGTTCAGATCTCTCTTCTTTATTTCATACACTTTCTCCAAAAAACAGGCCTAGCGATTCAAAAGGAGAATGAAATAATGGGTTTCCACCCATGCCCAAGGCCAGGACCTCAGTGGGAAGGTTGGGCGTACCATGGTTAATACAGTTTGGGAAATCTGATTGTTGAATTGTGAAAGATTTCCTCTGGTCTTTACCTTGACATGGCTTCCTTCTTTATCCGAGACAAGGGCCACATAGGTGATTTCATGATGTCTGCAGTACTCTTGTAATTCCTCTTGGGACTGAAACAAATAAACACAAAGCGCTTGGAATAGCTTCAAGTAGTTAAAGAGAATGAAAACACTATGTTCAGTGTGTTCTCAAAGTGAATAACTAAACATGTTGATCTTATGGTTTATATAAATAAATATTAAGCAAGAAGAGTATAGAATTTAAGGAGGAATTTTGTAGTAAGAGGTTTTCAAAAGCTTCACATCTTGATTGTTGCTAAATATTAACACACACACACACACACACAAGGCCTTTGGGGAAAACAAAGGCAACAAAAGAAACAGTAGAAGGTGAAAAGCAGAACTGAAGCGTAAAGCAAAGAAGTATCAGAGCAGAGAAGCCTGCAGGGTACACACACCCCTGTGCTGGGCTGAAATCACCATCACTGAGCTTATACTTTTACTTTAAGACAGAACATTTCTCTAACAATTTATGAAACAAGTAAATGGAATAGGATGCTGCTCTGTTAAAGGATTATAATTTATTGCTCAGCATACTTTTGACATGAATTTTTATATAATACAAAAATGGACAGCAGCAGCTCTTGGCAGGCAATGTGGAATAAACAGGTGGGAGGGTAGGGTTCTGTTTCCCTAGGCATCTCTTCATGCTCTGGGGCACCATGAGTGAGTGTGAATGTGTGTACAACTTAGAGGACCACCTGGGAATGCAGCCCCTTTTGTGATCTGCTTGTAGGGAAGTCAGTCATCTGAAGGCCCCCCATTCTAAAGGGCAGGCCAGGTGCTCAGTTGGGCCATTCTTCTCATCTCCACACCCAGAGCAGGGGTTAGGCCAGCTGTGGGAGGCCCGAGGATACAAAGCTAAAAACACTCGACACAGAATGCCTCTGGGAGGTGGGCTGGGCTGGATAATGGCGCTACTGAGATGTCCACATCCTCACCCCTGGGAACCTGTGACTATAGTATCTTATATGGTAAAAGGGATTTTGCAGATTGATTAAAGATCTTGAGATGGGGAGATTATCCTGGGTTATTAGGATGGGCCCAGTATAACCACAACAGTCCTGGTAAAAAGGCACAGGAGGATCAATTAGAGATGGAAGGACAGAAACGTAGTGCAGAGGAAAGAACATGCTACCCTGTGAGTCTGAAGACGGAGGAAAGGGCCACAAGCAGGCATGCAGCAGGAGGCTTCTAGGCGCTGGAAAAGGCAAGGAAGTGGATTCTTCTCCTAAAGCCGTCAGAAGGAACCAGCCTTACCAGACACCATGATTTTAGCCCAGTGAAACTGATTTCAGGCTTCTGAATTCCAGAAGTGTAAGATAATTAAGTGTTATTTTAAACCACTTAGTTTGGTAATTTGTTACTCCAACAATCAGAAACTCCTACAGGAAGCAAATGAAATCACAGAGATAGTTTGGCAGAAACTAAAGCCATAGACACTGATTTGCTGTTGGAGCCATGACTAGGGCGCCCTCCACTCACAGGCGCTTTTTGTCTCCTTACCTGTGACCAGTCATACATGATTTCTGCTGTGATTCCAGCTGACCAGAGTTTCTGGGTTAGGTTGATGGCCCTGGACATGGACATCTGACCAACACTTACAACCAGGAGGTCACAAGAGCTTACTGTAACCTGGATCAGAAACATTGATTACATTCAGAGGAGGGAGATTCCAGGCATGTATGTGAGACCATGGAGGCAGCACTCATATGAAAACAGGCACCTTAAAATCACGTACAGCAACATAAATGCACAAGTCTTTGCTTCAAAATGACGTAAAAAAAGTGACACAGAAAATTTTTATATTAGTCTTTTAAGATAAAAGACTTGAAATTATTTCTAAGTCTTTAGGAAGATATTCTTTTTCTCTGGGAAAACTAATCTTGCCTGAAACACAGAGGAGAAAACCATTTCTTTGTAGAATTATGACCAGAGGGCTTTGATATGAGTCTTAACAAGTGTAATGTCTCACATTTACATAGCATATTACAGATAAGGAGAGTCAGGCTACTGGACTAAGGTCCCCCAGCTAGAAAGCAGAGGCTAAGTATCGACGCCAACATTCAGGTTTGCCCTCACAGCAAAGACAGTCTCCCTAAACCTCAGTCTATCGCTACTACCCCTGGAGCTCCATGTGAATAACTACAAAAGGAGAGCCACCTCAGAGCTGGAAGGCAGAGCGAGTACTTACAGGCTCTTCCATGTTGAGGGCAGCCGCGGTTATCTTGTCTATGGCTATGCTGACCCCGACGGCAGTAGGAACTGGCCCCAGAGCCTGTGGTCCTCTAAACTGGGGAATCTGTGGAGAGACAGACGGCTCTGGTTATGAAATGGAGAAGGAAGTGTTATGATAGGAAAAGCGATGATTTGGGGGCATGCACTCTAATAGCAACTTATCAAAGGGTTCAACAAAATAGTGTGTAAGAGTGTGTGTGTGCGTGTGTGTGTGTAGCAAGAGAGAGAAGCAAGCATACCTGCAAATTCAGGAAATGTTAATGAATGCTGCACCAAGCTCTGTACTGTTCAATTTGGCAGCCACTAGCCACATGGGGCTTGAGCATGGGAAATGTCTAATCTGAATTGACGTTTGCTGTATATGTAAAATATACTGGTTGCAAAGACTCAGAATGGAAAAGAATGTAAAATAGCTTCTTAATAATTTTTAGATATTTGATTACATGTTGAAATAGTATTCGGGTATACTGGGTTAAACATATGCTAACTGTAAAGACTTAGAAAAAATGTAAATAGCACCTTAATAATTAAAAAAATTTTGATGCTTACATATTATTTTAGATATATTGGGTTAAATAAAATACATTATTAAAATTAATGCCACCTTTTTCTTTTTACTTACTTTATGTTACTAGATAATTTAAAGTTGCATACATAGGTTCTGGACCAAGATGGGTAGATACACTTCTCCCTGTTCTCTAAGTACAGCTAAAACCCCTGGACACTACAGATGAAACAAACGTAAGATGACTCTGAGAGTGCAGAAAGATGGCAGGCTGACCAGGGACCATGGGATCTGAGGAACCACATGTGGTGAGTTCCCTGGGTTTGGTTTTTGCCTCTTAAACCCAGGACTGAGTGCTGGGGAAACTGTCATCCCAGAAATGCCAAGCAGAACAAACAAAAAAGCCCCAAGGAAAATCTGATCTCTCTGGTCAAAAAAATGAAGAAAGGGGCAACCCAGCAAGACAGAAAATCTGTAGACAATACTGGCCTCGGTCAGCCAAATGTCACAGAAGAAGCATAGACACTCCCACTCATGATGGCTGAGTGGGGTCAAGACATTCCCCCTTACCCAGAGAGGCCCCACCAAGTCCCAGGAGTGTGGTATCTGAGAACACTGAGGGGAGCCGGGACTTTCCTATCTGTCTGGGAGTGACGCTTCCCCCAGGGGTGTCAGTGGAGACCAGGATCCCCAACTTCCACCCCACCCAAGTGGTAACAAGGTGCCCCTCCCCTCCTGGGTGGTGCCAGAGCACGCTGAATGGAAGCTGGATTTCACTACTTTCCAGCACTAACAAGGCCACCTGCCAACTCCCCAACCCCCCAGCCCTCCACTGTACTATCAGTGGAGGCCTATGGGAAGCAGTAACAAGGCACCCCTCCCAGCCTGGGGATGTAGAAGGAAGCCGAGTGAGGAACCTGAACTTCACCCCAACCGACAGCAGAAAAGTGGTACCCCCTGCCTCCTCCACCCCACCTCCACTACGCAGTATCAGAGGAGGCCTAAACCGGAAGGTCTAGGTAAGTTCCAGAGTCTAGTCACGTAAGACTCAAAATGTCCAGGATACAACTGAAAATCAGGCATCGTAACAAAAGCCAAGATCCCAAAGTGAATGAGAAAAGGCAAATCGACAGACACCAACAAAATGAAACAGATGTGAGAATTATCTGACAAGGATTTTAAAGCAACCAGCATAAAAATGCTACAACTGGAATCATAAATGGGCTTGAAACAAAAAAAGGTAAAGTCTCAGCAAAGAAGTGGGAGACAAAAAAACTCACTGGATGGGCCCAATAGCATAAATGGAGATAATAGGAAAAACAATCAGAGAAACTGAAGATAAAATCACTAAACAACAGAGAAAAGAGACTGTAAAGAAAGATGTCCCAGAACCATAGGAGCATAACAAAAGATGTAACATTTGTGTTATCAGAGTTCTAGAAAGAGAGAAAGAAGAAAGTAAAGCTGAAAAAATTGTGGAAAAAATAATGCCTCATACTATGCTGGATAGTGGTCAAAGTTCCAGCTTCCCATTCAGCTTCTGGCACACCCCAGAGGGGAGGAGGGCCTTGTTACTGCTTGGGTGAGGGTGGAAGTCAGGGATCCTGGCCTCCACTGACTCTGCTGGTGGGGGACGCACTACCCCGAGGCAGATATGGAAGTCCTGGCTCCTCACTGAACCCTCTCTGAGGCCTGCTGGCGCTTGGTAGGAGGTTCATTAGCAAAAGACAAACCTATGGATTCAAGAAGCTTGGAAAAATCAAATAACAGGACAAATCCAAAGAAAGTCCTGCCAAGACACATAACTGAACTTCAAACTAAACAAACAAACATAAAAATCTTAAAAGCATCGAGTCATCTTTCCTATAGGGGAAAAATAATTCAAATAACCCAGATTTCTCATCAGAATCCAGAAATTTTGGGTAAATACAGTCAACTTTTTTCTTTTCTTGAGTTTTTCAGAGTTCAACACTTTCAAATAACCCAGATTTCTCATCAGAATCCAGAAATTTTGGGTAAATACAGTAAACTTTCTTCTTTTCTTTTTTTTTCAGAATTCAACACTGGAAGCAAAAAGCACAACACTGTTTGATGTGGACCTCAATGTACAGTGAGGAAATAAGACAATCATATATATGGGATGGGGTAAAGGACATAAGGGCTTCCCTGGTGGCTCAGAGGTTAAAGCGTCTGCCTCCAATGCGGGAGACCCGGGTTCGATCCCTGGGTCGGGAAGATCCCCTGGAGAAGGAAATGGTAACCCACTCCAGTATTCTTGCCTGGAGAATCCCATGGACGGAGAAGCCTGGTAGGCTATAGTCCATGGGGTCGCAAAGAGTCGGACACGACTGAGCGATGGAACGGAACGGAAAGGACATAAAGGAGTTAAGGTTCTATTAATATATTCCACTGTATCTCAGCTGTGGTGGTAATTACAGGAATCAACACATGTGATAAAAATGGCCCAGAATTAGACACATACAGTATGTGGAGGTCCGTGTCCTGGGTCTGGTATTTTATTATGGTTATACCAACTTTAACCATTGGAAGAAACTGGGTAAAAAGTACATAAGACCTCTCTGTACTATCTTTGCAATATTCTGTAAACCTATTAGCTATTTACACAAAAGTTAAAAATAGTACAAATGCATTTCATAAGACATTTCTATTCCTAGTTAAAATATACATACGTGTTCAATAATACCAGTGATTCAATTTTTCTGTAGTTTCAAAAAATTTCTTCCCCGATGGTCCAGTGGCTAAGATTCAGTGCTCCCAAGGCACAGGGTCCGAGTTCGATCCCTGGTTTGGGAACTAGATTCCAGATACAACTAACAGTTTGCAAGCCACAACAAAGATCAAAGCTCCCACAGGTGGCAGCTAAGACCCGGTGCAGCTAAATAAGTAACTATTAAAATAGCAAGCTGAGGAAGAAATGCCCTCACCAGCAGGTCATATCTACCGCCAGCTGCAAGGATTTCAGATATAGCCCTTTGCCTCCGTCTGATGAATGCCACAAACTGGAAGATGATTCCGCTGTGCTGCTGCACCTTGTAAACCAAGCCCAAATTGATCAGGACCTGTCAAGGGAAATGCCACACGGATGTGTCAAGGGCTCGAGATTTAAAGAGCGTGCAATGCTGAACACCCCATTTTCCATCATGAGCATGAGAACAATCTATTTAGTATAAACAAAACATTTGGTACACAGTCTGTTGGACTATAGCGCACCAAGTAAGAGGAGCTCTGTTCTCTTCAAGAATAACCACCTCTCTTGAGGCTGACATAGTAAGAATTACCACACAGTAGGAATTGTGATGCTCACAAAGAAATTCTGATATAAGCCAAAATTATTACTCGGTATCAAATGTTCCAAAATGTAGAAAGCAGTGTTCTTCTGGAAAAATAAAACACTTAACTAGCATTAATAAAATAAAACCCATTTCCTCCTTGTGCTATTATTAACGCTACAAACTGGCGCTGCCAGAATCAAACAATTGCCAAACCTGTAACTTTATGCCAAGTTTCTTCAACAGTCCAACGACCTCCTCCAGATCTTTTAAGCCATACTTCACCAACTGGGCAACACCTGTTTTCTGTTTTATTAATGAATTTATGGTTGGGGAAAGATCTTGCAGCTCTCCCTTCTGCTCAATAAATTTGTAGAGTCGACACAGCTGGAAAGCAAGGAGGCACAGTTAGCTTCCAAAATCCATGGCAGGAAAGACTCACTTTGCTGCATGTTTCCTATACACAGGGGGAAGTGGCAGAGCTTTTGCACCTCCAAAGGGTAGATTTTGTGGTCAAGGCTAATTTTAGTCTTTTCCACAGTCCCCACTAAGGATTATTGTTTTCCAACAACTCTAAGGCACCTCACAGAAGTGCTCTAGGTCCCTACTCACAGTTCATTTTTAGTCCCACACACAGCGAATGCTGACCCCAGCAGAGCAGACCCTGACACTAGCAGAGCCTCCATTATATATACTCAGGCCAGTTTTGTTCCTCTTTGCCTTCCTCATGCTCATGAATTTATATGACTACAGGCATGTCAACGAGGCCAGGAAGGCAAAGTCTGACTCGTTCTAACACTACACTGAATTAGGATGGGAATTCCCTGTCCTCCCTTGAATGATTCCTACTTGTAGGTTTGAGATGCAGTTTGGATACCACCTCCTACAGGCAGCCCCTACTGCCTTTTCTGGCTCAGACCTTATCCCAGATCCCAGTTCTCAGCAGCTGTACTCGTCGTCTTCGCCAGGAGGGGGCAGCAGCTAACACTGATCTGTGGACGGGGCACAGGCCCTGGCCCAGTGCACAGTTAAAGGGGCAGCAACTATGATCATAAAACCAGAAAAAAAGACTCTAGGGGCTGAAGTGGAAACTAAGAGACAAAACTATGGCTACTTTGAGACTATAGGCAGATAGAACCTGGTTCATCTATAAACAGGTACATGGAATTGAAGAGCTGAATGAAGACTTATGAATGAAACTTAAGGTAGTTCCATAATCATAAATCACTTGTATTTTTAAAAAAATCCAAAAGTGTTAATAATTTCTTTAGTATCTTAAAGATAGTATTTAAAAATTTTATGTCTTTGATTTTATTTTTTTCTTAAAATTTTTTTTTAACATTATCAGTTCAGTTCAGTCGCTCAGTCGTGTCCGACTCTTTGTGACCCCATGAATTGCAGCACGCCAGGCCTCCCTGTCCATCACCAACTCCCGGAGTTTACTCAAACTCACGTCCATCGAGTTGGTGATGCCATCCAGCCATCTCATCATCTGTCGTCCCCTTCTCCTCCTGCCCTCAATCCCTCCCAGCATCAGGGTCTTTTCCAATGAGTCAACTCTTCGCGTGAGGTGGCCAAAGTATTAGAGTTTCAGCTTTAGCATCAGTCTTTCCAATGAACATCCAAGACTGATCTCCTTTAGAATGGACTGGTTGGATCTCCTTGCAGTCCAAGGGACTCTCAAGAGTCTTCTCCAACACCACAGTTCAAAAGCATCAATTTTTCGGCGATCAGCTTTCTTCACAGTCCAACTCTCACATCCATACATGATCACTGGAAAAACCATAGCCTTGACTAGACGGACCTTTGTTGGCAAAATAATGTCTCTGCTTTTTAATATGCTATCTAGGTTGGTCATAACTTTCCTTCCAAGGAGTAAGCGTCTTTTAATTTCATGGCTGCAATCACCATCTGCAGTGAGTTTGGAAACCCCCTGAAAATAAAGTCTGACACTGTTTCCACTGTGTCTCCATCTATTTCCCATGAAGTGATGGGACCAGATGCCATGATCTTTGTTTTCTGAATGTTGAGCTTTAAGCCAACTTTTTCACTCTCCTCTTTCACTTTCATCAAGAGGCTTTTTGGTTCCTCTTCACTTTCTGCCATAAGGGTGGAGTCTGCATATCTGAGGTTATTGATATTTCTCCCGGCAATCTTGATTCCAGCTGGTGCTTCTTCCAGCCCAGTGTTTCTCATGATGGACTCTGCATAGAAGTAAGCAGGGTGACAATATACAGCCTTGATATACTCCTTTTCCTATTTGGAACCAGTCTGTTGTTCCATGTCCAGTTCTAACTGCTGCTTCCTGACCTGCGTATAGATTTCTCAAGAGGCAGGTCAGGTGGTCTGGTATTCCCATCTCTTTCAGAATTTTCCACAGTTTATTGTGATCCACACAGTCAAAGGCTTTGGCATAGTCAATAAAGCAGAAATAGATGTTTTTCTGGAACTCTCTTGCTTTTTCGATGATCCAGCGGATGGTGGCAATTTGATCTCTGGTTTCTCTGCCTTTTCTAAAACCAGTTTTAACATTACATTACCCAATAATTGGAGAAGGAAATGGCAACCCTCTCCAGTGTTCTTGCCTGGAGAATCCCATGGACAGAGGAGCCTGGCAGGCCCCAGTCCATGGGATCATAGGAGGCAGACACGACTTAGTGACTAAACCACCACCACCACCCCATTAATAAACTACCAGAAGCATCAGAATTTATACCCCCCGATTCTGGTACTCAACCTGTTACCAACTAACTCCATGTAACCTGGGATAAGTCACGCATCTCTTTGGGCTTTAGGTGCCTCATCTGTAAAATATGAAGACTGGGCCAGATATTTGAAACTCTGCTGCAGCATTTCTACTCCCTCTTCTAATACTCTTAGGGTTTCCTTTTAAAATAATGAGAGTACCAAATGCCTATGCATGCTGTGTCACTTCAGTTGTGTCCAACTTTTTGCAGCCCTATAGCCCATCAGGCTCCTCTGTCCATGAGAATTCTTTAGGCAAGAATACTGGAGTGGGTGACCATGCCCTCCTCCAGGGGATCTTCCTGACCTAGGGACTGAACCCGTATCTCTTATGTCTCCTGTGTTGGCAGGCAGGTTCTTTACCACTGAGCCACCTGGAAAGCCCACCAGTGCCTATATTAGATACTAACTTTTCCATTTTGAACTAATCAACACACAACTTTGAATTAATGCTTAATATCAAATGACTGGGCTTCCCAGGTGGCGCTAGCAGTAAAGAATTTGCCTGCTAATGAGGGGACGTAAGAGACACAGGTTTGATCCCTGGGTTGGGAAGATCCATTGGAGGAGGGCACGGCAACCTACTCCAGTACTCTTGCCTGGAAAATCCCATGGACAGAGGAGCCTGGTGGGCTAGGGTCCATGGGGTTGCAGAGTCAGACACGACTGAAGTGACTGAGCATACATGCACATCAAGTGACTAATGGATAGAAATTTAGCAAATAGCAAAGAAGCTGACATTTTAGCAACCAATGTGGCTATCTTGTGCAAGCGTGAAGTATTTTGAAATGTGATATTAGTTCAGAGAACCTTTTAGGCTTGAACCATTTTAAGGAGTCACTGAACTGGGCAGTTTCTTGGACAGATTCTTTGTGTCATTTATACACGGGACTATTTCTGCACATGGCTATGTGCTGTATACATATCTAGGGTATTGCATAAATACTGTCCTTTGTACTAGAATATTATGCCATTGAGTCACTCTGTACTTATTAATACCTACTATAACAGTTAACATTTAAAATGTAATGTGGTTTAATTTCCAGAGTTCCTAGCACTATGTATCTGGTTTACTTTCCCAACCTGCAAACTATTAATATTTGAGTGAGTTCTTTAAACTGTGACACCCCGTGAAAGTTGTGAGCTGAGGGTAGACACATACTGGATGGATCCCCTCATGGCTTTTAAAGGCCAGTATGAAAGAAGAAGTTGAAAGCAGTCTGTGGACTCTTCCACTGACATCTCTTTATGTCCCTAGCACCGTGCCTGACACATGGTAGGTGTCCTAGAATCTGAATAACTCCGCCTGGCCTGTGTACGATCATATTTTATTTTATCCCATAAGTGAATTTTGCTCATTACTATAGGGTTCCCAGGTGGCTCAGTGGTAAAGAATCTGCCTGCCAAGCAGGAGACATGGGTTCCATCTCTGGTTGGGGACAATCCCCTGGAGAAGGAAATGGCAACCCACTTTAGTATTCTTGCCTGGGAAATACCATGGACAGAGGAGCCTGGCGGGACACAGTCCATGGGGTTGCAAGAGATTTAAGTGGCTAAATGACAACTGGATTATGTAACTGAGTGTCAGACCAGGTCTAGAAAGGCTCTGGGAAAGTTAAAAAAAAAAAATCTTCTCTTAAATAAATATTCAGGAAAATGTAAGAAATCCCTGTTGTCTTTTGCTTTTCAGGGACTCAGTTAAGTCGGGGTGATTGGCAAAGATCTGGGCCCAACCTCATGCTCGAAGAGAGAAATGACAAACCTATTTACCCTGTGAGATCCTCCTCACTGACAGTGAGATTTTAGGAGTAGGTAATGCCCCAGAAAACCCAGAACTATAATGCAGCTCTGAGGTGCTGGAAGACCAGGAGGTGAGGGAGGCCTGTGAGGTGGAGCTCTGGGTCACAAACGATCCTGAAGAATCCACTTCAGCAGAGGCTGAGCAGAGTGAGGTATGCGCGGCAGGAGGCTCCACCGAGCTCAGTCTTGGCGAGGAGTGTGAAGAGAAGGATATGGTGTCAGGAAAACAGCACGGAGACGCATTCTTTGATCATGGCCCTGACTTCTCTTCCCCTAATTCCAGACGTTGCCATGGCACCTATTAACACTTGAGGGAAAAACTGTCTGAGGTGGTGGGAAGCGCCGCTGCCTGACTGCAGTGAGAATTTGGCGTTTTCTGGAATTACAGCGTTACAGAGACAGCTGTAATTACACCATTGAAAGATACTTACACTATTTGATGACAAGGATAGATTACAAAATTTAGCTTCCACTTCTCTCCTCGTCAGCTTTTCTGTCTAATGGAGAAGAAGAAAGTTAACAATGAGAGTCACCACATTTGGCCGTGAACAAGATACAGTTTCCAGGCTAATTCTGACAGGTGTATCCTTCATTTTGGACAAACTGCTCCGCATCATAAGGATGGATTAACTGATTAAAAGACTTTTTTTCCCTCCACAATTCACATAAGCTATAACTAACATGGTTTTAAAATGTGGGAAAGATTGAGGGCAAGAGAAGGGGGCAAAGAGGATGGTTGGATGGCATCACTGACTCAATGGACATGAGTTTGAGCAAACTCTAGGAGACAGTGAAGGACAGGGAAGCCTGGTGTGTTGTAGTCCACAGGGTCGCAAAGAGTTGGACACGACTGAGTGACTGAACAACAATTCCTGACATACAAGAATTAACAAGGGGAGAGCTATACTTGCTGAATGGTGAGATGACCCAGAGGAAGAGAGGCTTACCCAGGGGTGCTTATGCTAGAGTCAACTGATCCATATCCCCTAACGAAAGCCACGTGCGGACAGGCTCTGAGTGCCACCCCATGCTGCCAGGCAGCGTACAGAATATGAACAAAAGTGATGGGGAGCTCTCTGCACCATCCCTGGGCTTTCTGCCAGCCTCTCACTGACACTCTGTTCTATCTGTCCCTGCCAAACAGCAGCAGCACTTTGGGAGGAGAAAAGAAACACGAAGAAGCAAACACTAAAGTTAGGACCCTTGATGTGTCCCTGAAGATGAAATAAAAGCTAGTTGAGCTTTTTAGTGTGCAAAAAACAGTCAACCATCACGAACTTTCCCAGCTTATCCTGTCTTAATCATAGGCTGTCTGGCACTGCTAGTGACTGTATCTTCTTGATGTTCTTATTTATTATAAAAATAATCTTTAACATGAAAAGAAATTAGGAAACATAAGGAAGGATTCACCTCCACCCCAGCACCATAATATTTAAGATATTCACTGTCCCCCACTTCAGGCTTTGTACAAATACTGGACAGTAATAAATACAACGATGTGGCTAAATTCAGAAGGGCAATGGGAGGTGATGCTGCCCCAGTCTCACATAAATGAGGTGATAAATGAGGCCCCAAGAGAAGTCTAAACCAGTCTCCCCCAGTCTATAAATGATTTCACTGATAAGCTCAGACAGGCTGGAAGAATTAAGGGCAGGACATAAGTCTTTTACTATCAAAACGAATACTCCCTTTCTTGGCCTCTCTAAAGGATAATAACTGTGCTTGTGAGATTAATTTAGGCAAGTTAATCTCCATAAAGGGTTTAGAACAATGCTTGGCACATATATTCTAAGCACACTGCCTGCTTAGTAAAGGCTGACTATTTTTAAACTTATTACAGGCAAGTATCAGGACCAATTACTTAGTGATTTTTTTGCCTTAAGCAGCAAGTGAGTGAAGAAGTTTATTATCTTAAAAATTAAATAAGATAATTCAATCTTCAGAAGTTACCCTTGCAAACACACCATGGAGGTCACTAGTAGCACAAGGCTTAGTACAGAATAAAAGCTCAACCAATACTTGTTAACTATTGATAGAAAAACAAAAACAAAACTGTTGGTAGAATCAAAGGCATTGGTTCTTTTACCTTAGAGCAATGAGGAGAAGGAGATAAAATTCCCAATTCAGTTTTATGGTTACATCACTAAGAAAATTCTCATCAGCTATTATTATTGTCCTTCAATATCAACTCAAACGAATTAAATGCTTACCACAGCATCATACAGAATAACATAGACTTGGCTGAGTTTATCTTCTGGGATTCCACAGTGTAAGAGTATTGCTTTCAGTAACATGGTATGGTTCAAGTAAATACTGTAATTTCTTTCCTAGGATAGAGAAATTATTATTTTCATTATAAAAGCAACACAGGTACCTGATGAAATCTAGAATCTTATCTCCAATTTACCAAACTGACACAATGGAAGGAATGAATTTTAGCATATTGCCTTCTAGTTTACTTTTTTATATATATTCTTCTTACACTGTTGTGGTCAGAGTATAATATATTAATGATTTAATCTTTATCATATACAACATCAGAAATACTTTCATTTCCAGCTACGTTCAAAAGCCTGAGCAGGGTGACACAGATTTCAAAGAGGGAGAAGACCTGGTTCGGTACTGCAGGTGCTGCTGCTAAGTCGCTTCAGTAGTGTCCGACTCTGTGCGACCCCATAGATGACAGCACACCAGGCTCCGCCGTCCCTGGAATTCTCCAGGCAAGAACACTGGAGTGGGTTGCCGTTTCCTTCTCCTAACTGACCTGTGAGCCCAGCTGGTGGAGTATAAGCACACAGTCAAGGAGCATTCACAGGGTGGTGAGCTGTGCGCTGAGCCAGGTGCATTGGGCTGCACAGACAGTGTGCCCTGAAAGAGCATGTTCTGCCTGGAGGAAACAAGTGGCAACCAGCATGTGGGTTCTCCTCTCACGTGCTGTGAGAGCTGAGAAGAAAAGGTGGCTGGACAACCAGGGAAGTTGCAGGCAGGCTCCTGGGCGCCCACTGCACCTGGGTGGAGAGGTCTACCTGGAAAGGGGCGCATGGTGACTGATGGGAGGTCACGGTGGATAGAGGAGGAGGCGCGTGTGGTGGGGCCGGGGCTGGAAGGCCGGGGAGGCAACCACTGTGCGCACAGGGGCCAGGGCGGGAAGGCCGGGGAGGTAACCACTGTGCGCACAGGGGCCGGGGCGGGAAGGCCGGGGAGGTAACCACTGTGCGCACAGGGGCCGGGGCGGGAAGGCCGGGGAGGCAACCACTGCGCACAGGGGCCGGGGCGGGAAGGCCAGGGAGGCAACCTCTGCGCACAGGGGCCGGGGCGGGAAGGCCGGGGAGGCAACTACTGTGTGCACAGGGGCCGGGGCGGGAAGGCCGGGGAGGCAACTACTGTGTGCACAGGGGCCGGGGCGGGAAGGCCGGGGAGGCAACCACTGCGCACAGGGGCCGGGGCGGGAAGGCCGGGGAGGTAACCACTGTGCGCACAGGGGCCGGGGCGGGAAGGCTGGGGAGGCAACCACTGCGCACAGGGGCCAGGACGGGAAGGCCGGGGAGGCAACCTCTGTGCACAGGGGCCGGGGCGGGAAGGCCGGGGAGGCAACCACTGTGCGCACAGGGACCTCCACTGGCTGGGAGTCCACAGAGACCACACAAAGGGAGGCCAGTTGTTAAGAGCCTGAGTGGGGGCTTCCCTGGCAGTCCGGTGGTTAAGACTCTGGGCTTCTAATGGTGGGGGCATGGGTTTCATCCCTGGTTGGGGAACTAAGATCCTACATGCCACGCAGTGTGGCTAAAAATTTTAAAAATTAAAAACTGTCGCAAATCAATTAAACTTTGATTTTAAAAAGAGAGAAAATGCATTCCATGCAATCTAAAGCAATAAAATAATTAGTACATATTTTAAAAAAAAGAGCCGGGGCATACATAGGAGGGAGCTGAGGGTTCCCAACATGCTCAAAGTAGCCTAGGATTCTTAGCTGAATTCCTCAAATTTTGGGAGAATGAATGTAGAAACTATAGCTTCCCCCCAACCAAAGAGACAAAACCAAAATTCATTCCTTTCTAGGAGGAGGTAAGAGCATGAGACCATTTCAAAAGCTACATCAAAATTTCCCAGGAACTTGAGTAACAATGTGATTTCATGGCCAGCACCATCTGAGGAGCAGTTCTGTGAAGACTCAAAACATCTGGTGAAGGACTCTGTCTAGCGGGATAACCTTGGGATGTTAGGGTATGGGAAGGAACCTGAAGTGATGGAAATTCCTGGATGATTTCATAGATGGTGTAGATGATTTCAGCGGTGGGCAGCGAGCTGTTGGTAGTAGAGGTGACAATATCAAATGCACACTCCAGAAGTTCTTTGGGATGAAATCGGTCCAATTTTCGAGGTCTGAACACACGTTCTATGCAATATCTGCAGAGAGAAGCCCGCATTTCTGAGGTCATTGCTTTCTGGAATTATATATGTATAACAGATTGTTGAATAAAAGAAATAATATGGCAAAATCAATCAGTAGTATGATTAAGAGAACATAAAGATAGATTTGCCCAGAATAGTCATGCCTTGTATCTAGGTTTCAATTCTCAGTGTTGCCACTATTAAGCAATGGGGTTTATTTATTTCTTTTTAACTCTGAAATAGACATGAAATAACACAGAAAATAATTTTATCATAAGTGCTTGCTTTCTACACAGTGATACCCACACTTTATGATTAGTAATTATTTACTTGGAATTGAGAATAAAGGCATGTAAAGAGCTTTGACTTTGTTTAGGAGAGGAATCGCAAAGTCAGGTGCCTTGCTGACAACAACATTGCTCCAATTTATGACGATCTTGGTGTTTGACCCTGTGGTATTTGAATGAAAACCTTTCCCCAGTAGTAAGTGCCTGGAGGTCCTTGGTGTTCAGCACTCCTGCTGGGTTTCCTCCACTTCTCCACAAGCTGTTTTTATTCAGTTACCTGTGCAGGCAGTTTTCACACAGAGACCACTGGCCGCTTGTCCTTTCAAGTATATTTTAAAAGGGGCCATCTGTGATCAAGAACAGCCAGATGTTTTTCCAAGCAACCATTTGTGAAAGTAATTAGTCAAGTAGCTTGGGGACATTTAGAAGGCACAGAAAAGACTGGGGGTTTCAGGTTGCTACCCAAATGCAACATTCCTACAAACAGGAGGATGCCAGTCTTGATCATAGAAAGGGGTACTGGGGCTGGGCTTTGTGACCATTTTCCAAGCTCAGTACTTTAAACTCCAAATACTTGACTGTGTAACTATCATAGTAGATGAAATGCTCTTTTTGGGCTTCTTTCCCACTTGCACCAAATGAACCCCCACTTTTTCTTACCGCTTTAAATTCAATATATTATTTCTTGCCACATATCTTGCAAAAGGAACCTGAAAAATAAAGTTTCAAAGGTCAGTATCAAGAGGTGCCAACCACTACTCCTTTTGTTTTTTTAACCTTTGAGTTGTAAGTCACATACCATAGAGTTCACCCTTTTAAAGTTTACAATTCAGTGGTTTTGAGAATGTTCACAAAGCTGTGCACTGCTCACCACTCACACTCCTTGGAATGTTTCTGAGTTGGTCAGACAGCAGCCGATCTCACTGCTGGATGTAACACCAACCTTATTCGTGGTGGCATTTCTTAGGTTTTTAAGTTTGAGAAAAAAAATCACTTTTAGTGAAATATACTCTGCCAGATTTTATTCTGTGCAAGTTATATGATGACCTGTGAATTTTTTTTAAGTGTCACATAATACTGCAGTCAAAATGGGTATTACCTCTTACAAATTTCCTGATTTTCCCATAGATCTTACAGAAGAAATTCTTAATAACCACCCACTAATAATCACCACAGCTTATAAAACCATTACCAGATTGCCTCAAGAGATCTGACGTGGTATCATTAACTAATAGGTCAAATTCTCAAAGGGCAATTATTTTTATTTGGGGGGATTTAATATATTTGCTCACAGAAAGAAAGCTAATGTTTAACAATCTGCATTTTGGTGTCCTAATGTCTAGACAATAAGGAGCCACTTTTAAGTATAGTTATGTAAATGTTTGCTCTTCTGTACTTTCTCTGATGCTGCTGCTGCTAAGTCACTTCAGTTGTGTCCAACTCTGTGCGACTCCACAGATGGTAGCCCACCAGGCTCTCCGGTCCCTGGAATTTTCTAGGCAAGAATATTGGAGTGGGTTGCCATTGCCTTCTCCTGAGCCCAAATCTGATATGCTACCTACTCACCTCTCACTCAAAATAATCCCAAACCACTTGACTTATTGCCAAAGAAAAACTAAATCCAAGGGCACAGAAGGAATTTCCTCTTAAAACTTTGCTTTCCATAAAAGCAAAACATGTTCTTGTAATATGCTGCAAAACACAGATATGAAAAAGAGACAATGTCCTGATTCCAGACATCCCTCCAGAAAAATACAGTCAAAAGTTCAAGTTTTTGACACTTCAGTCTGGGATACAAACCAGCTGCTATGTGGCATTATTCACACGCATGTGGGAGCACTGTATGTATCTCAGACATACCAGGTGCATTCAAACACACATCTTTGTGCACATGCTCAGCTGTTGTTTTTTTTAAAACTTCTTTCTTTCTCTGTATAATAAAAATGGAATTGTTAGGTAGTTAGAATAGGAAAAAGGAGTCCAGAACGAAGTGGCTAAAACACGAAGAAGGGAAAAGCCCATAAAAATAGAACAAAGGAAGGTCTGAGGACTGGAGTGAGAACCTCAGGTGAAACAAACAGCCCTCCTGGCTAGCCCAGTTTACATAGGGCAGGCTCAGAGGGAGGAGAAAAAAACATTTAAAAAGAGGAGCCAAAATTGAGCCTCTGGCTTCTCTTCTCTTTGTGTCTTTTGGGTCCGCCCGCCCTGATGCCTTGAGGGTGTATTTTCCTTTCCTTGCCAAATAAAACTGAGCTCAAACACTGAGCTGTAACACTGGTCTGTCCATCACTTCACATTTTTGCTGTGGTGAGACAGAACCGAGGAAATTACACACTTTCCTGACATAAACTGAGCTGTAACATGGAGCTGTAACACTGGTCCATCTATCACTTCAAATTTTTGCTGCGCAACCTTCCCTGAAAGAATCATATTAGAGTTCCTTTGAAACATACTTTTTTCCAGCTAACAGGATACCATGGATATTCCTACAGATCAAATATAGATATTGATCTATCTAAATATATATGCATTTTGATATTTTACCTCTTTAATATTCCATAATAAATTATTCAACCATTTTGCTACTGATGAATATGCAGTTTTCAGTTTTTGACCACCATGATAAATTGGAAATGGATGTCTTTTTAATATTTGTACCAATGTGTTATTTCTTTAAATAAATCCCTCAAAAATTGCTAGCTCAAAGTGTGTAGTATATGCATTTACTTTATTAAATACGTTCAGATTACTTTTCTTAAGGTTCAGCAACTTACATTCTCATCAGCAATATATTAAAGTACCTATTTTCCTAAACCCTAGTTATCTATGGGCATTAAAGATTTTTGCCAGTCTGAGAGGTGAAGTTCAGATACCTTTGCTTTGTGTTTCCTTATTAGTGAGGTTGAATATCTGTGAGAAGATTATTAGCCCTATGCATCTTCTCTTCAGAGAACTGCCTTTACTCATCTATTTGTAAGTGCTTTCTGTACAAGAGGAATACTAACCTCTTGTCTGTCACATGTGTGTACAGTACAGATGGGCTTGTTAGCAGCCAGCACCATGTGAGTGGTCAACCAGTAAGCGTGCTGCTGTCAAAGGAAACCCTGGTGATAAGAAAGCAAGCATGAGCAGACTTCAGCACACACACTTGGCAGTGATACTTGCTGTTACAAGAATTTGACTCTTCTAGACATTAATGTATGGGAAATGTCTGGGTTGGCCAAGTTAGCCTGCTATGATCACCTGGTGGAACTCAACACTGATGTGCAGACATGGCACCGGCAATGCAGGGCTCAGGCTTCTATATAAGCACTAAGGTGGATGCACACACGGTCAAAGGTTTACCATAATGTTCTCATGATGCTCTCACCCTGATAACTCTCTTAAGATTATGTTTCTTAGAGGTGACATTAAGAAAATAAGCCTGGGGGGGGCAAGAATGATTGGTGAGGGTATTCCTTTAATATGATACCAGCCCTGGGACCAGGCACAGCACCCACACTGTCAGCAAAGCCTCCCAGCCTCACCCGCAGGTCGAAAGGCAGCATCACCAGCATCCCGCTGTGGTCCATGAATAAGGCAGCTTCGTTGTGCTCATATATTTGTCTGTTTTGGGGAAGCAGGAGTGGGGTACACAACTGGACAGCTCCTACACCAAATAAGGAAAAATAACTGGTCCCTCTTTCTCATGCTTTCCAGACACAAATTAAAACAAACACAAACATGACAGTTAAAAATCTGCCACTGGGACTGTTGAAATCACTTTATCTTCAATTCTGTAAGTTAACTAATAGAAAGCTCATCTAAGGATAAGTTTGTTAATTTAGTCACATTTCCTTTTTTTTTGGCTGCACCACACAGTTTGCAGAATCTTAGTTCCCTGACTAGGGATCGAACCCAGGCCCATGGCAGTGAAGGCACTAAGTCCTAATCACTGGACTTCTAGGAAATTCCCTAGTCATATTTCTGACTCCACAAACCAACTGTATTTTAGCAACAAGGTTATAATACTCAAATCTGTCTCCCCTCCACAAGATGAATTATAAAAATAAGCTTGAATGTCACGGGTGTGAAGTGAGTGTAACTGAATTTAAAAGTAAAGCATGGCTGCACCCAAGTCCATTAACATGACTTTTTGAAGAGGAAACAAAATGTCTTTTGAGAAGGCCCATGTTTTTAAAAGAGGACATACCGTGTCTTTTGAAGATGCGGATGATGGTTTCACACACGTGCTGCTGTATCTTGGCTGTGCGGATGGAGAAGCTGCCCTAAAACACGACCAATTCAAGTGTCACTGAAGCCTGATCAAAGGGATCGCCCAAAATATCTTTCTGTGGCTTGTCGTATGCATTATACTGCTTATTCCCAAGATCACAAAAGAGATCTCAACGAGTCACTCCTCTTTTGAACACATTCAGGAAAGGAGAAAACCACATGTCTTCCAACATGTCCTATTTTGGGAAGGCTTCCTCAGTTCAAAGTTCAAGCTCTCAGCAATGGTGATGTGTGCCTTTCAGAGACAGCTAGTCCTACACACAACTCTCCAAAAGGACTTTCAGAGATACTGTGGCAGTCAAACATCTAACAGCATCAAACCCCCTCCCACAGACTACAATATTTCATAGTGGGCCTCTTGAAAGCTACATGGCATTTATATATTTTGTAAATAACTTTCTTTTTCATGTTTTCTTAAAATAAAAGTAGCACTGTTTCACTATAGAAAATTTATTAAAGACAATAGAGAAGCAAAAAACCAACAACTAAAAAGTCAACCAAAATCCTGTAGATATCTAAAATACCAGTGAAGAAAAACCACTTAGCCCCTGAAATCTATACTGATCTTCCACAAACCTTACCATGACTTTCTCTGCTATCCTTCAAATTCTATTTTAAGCATATGGAAATGTATCGAGAATATAACAAATATCTATTATTAACTCACCTAACTTTATAAAATTTTAACATTTTGCTATAATGTTTCAGACTGTTTTTGCTTTTAAGAAAGAAAATGTTGAAGTCTCCCAAACCTGCTTGTGCTTCAGAAGCCACCTGAAGAGCTTTTAAACTGAGATTCTTTTTGTTTATTTATTTATTTGGTTGCAGTGGGTCTTAGTTGCAGCACTCAGGATCTTAGTTCCCTGACCGGGGACTGAACCTGGACCACCTGCATTGGGAGCATGGAGTCTGAAACACTGACCACCAGGGAAGTCCCTGAACAGAGATTCTTGAAGTGCTTCACACTTATACTCCAAGTCACTGTATTGGATGTAGGGCCTGAGCCTCTGCGTTGTCAACGGGCCTCACAGGTGACATTAATGTGCAGCCAGTACTGGGAGCTGGCTATTTGACCTGGATCTGACCTGGTTTTTTCAGCGCTGGGAAGCTGGGCCAGGGCTTGGTCTCTAAAACCACTACTTCTTACCCTCTTTGGTTAGGGGGTGGATCAGGAACTCCTACAAGTAAGTGATTAAAAGTGTGGCTCTTCCTAGAATAATGTACATGCACACATTTTGCATATACAGACCTCACACTAAGAGCTTATGTTGGACCAGGACCTATGGTATAGCACAGGGAACTATAATCAATATCTTATAACTGTTGTCAGTGGCTAAGTTCTGTGTGACTCTTTGTGACCCCATGGATTGTAGCACACCAGGCTCCTTTGTCCTGTGCCATCTCCTTGAGTTTACTCAAATTCATGTCCATTAAGTTGGTGATGCTATTTAACCATCTCATCCTCTGCCATCCCCTTCTCCTTTTACTTTCAATCTTTTCCCAGCATCAGGGTCTTTTCCAATGAGTCGGCTCTGCATATCAGGTGGCCAAAGAACTGGAGCTTCAGCTTCAGCAACAGTCCTTCCAGTGAATTATTCAGGGTTGATTTCCTTTATTAAACAACCTATAATAAAATCTATAATAACCTATAATAAAAAATAATCTGAAAAAGAATAGATATATATAACTGAATCATTTTGCTATATACCTGAAACTATTACAATACTGTAAATCAACAGCTTCAATTAAAAAAAAGGGAGAATTTATGTTGGAGGCATTAAAGGAACCCAGGAAAATTCAGGAATGGACTCGATCCTTTTGTGGAGCAGGTAAAGCTCTTTCAAGCCATGGCTTACCCCACCTTCAGTATGTCACTGTCGTAGGTGTAGTCAATGGCGGGGGAGATGCGCTGGGTGAAGATCTGGCCCATCATGGTGCGGTAGGCTTTCCCATCCACGTTGGCCAGGGTGTGGTGCAGCACCTCGTGCAGCTCCGATTCTTCCATCTGGGGCGGGGGCAGCAGCTCGCTCTTGAGCAGTTCTGTGGCCGTGGGCCGCTTTGCTGGATCGTGGTTCAACAGCCAGGAGATGACAGATTTCTACAACACAATACTGGGGATGGGATGCGATGGATGGTGCTCGGGAATTCTCCCAGCAAGCTGGTGGTTGGTTCAGGTCCCAAAGGACACACTTCTTCCCCTTAGATGGTGCATTTTAGTTGGTATTTCTGAAATTTCTGAATTTGTCATTTCCCCCCAGTAGTTATAGTCACAGGATTGTGCAACAAGGTAATATTAATATAATATCTTTCTTAAAAGGTAGAGGCCCTTTTTGTACTCACTGTTATAAAGGACCAAAAAAACCTTCAACAACGACATAGAAGCAAAAGTTAGGCCTTCTAAACACACTGTTATCTAAAACACAGCTTTTTTGGTACAGTTCTTGAACCAGACAAGATATAAGAACATAAAACAAGTTATTTTTAGGTGCCTAATTTTAGTAGAAAATATAATGCTTAAGAGCTGCTGGAATCCCTGAACAGTAGAAAACATCTTGTTTTTATGTTATCTGTATTCATACCATTCCCATGAATTCTCTTCTGTTTCTCATTTATTATACTTTCATAGCTACTACCTGATTAAGCAGGGAACTATTTGAAGACACTATAACTCCCTGCTTAAACCTTTGAAAGGCCTCAGAATGATTATGTAATTCTCTTGTTTATAAGGAGTTAGAGGAGTACTTGAGATCAGAAACCTCAATATAGATGAATCTCATTAAGCATCTTTAATTACATATCTTTAAAATACCCTCCCCCACAATCCTTAACCCTGGTTGAGGCTAGAATTAAAAACGCAGGTAATTATTTTTCATATAAAGAAAGGAACTGATGTGATATAACTTTATGAATATATATGTTAAACTGGTAAAAATAATATCCTATTCAGCAAAATCGATAGTAATACTTAATTTCTGTATGTGGCAATAACTGTTATACTCAGTCAATAAGAATTTTCTATGCTGCCTTCTTACAGATGAAAAGCAACAATGTGATATGGGAGGCAGCAGTGGCAGTGGCTGCGGTGGTTAAGTTTACATAGTTTATATAAGATTAAGTTTATATATGGTTAAGTTTCTACAGCCCCAGTGCAAATGCTCCAGGATGCCCAGTAAGTCCTTGTGCTGGGAGGATAATCGCTGTCTTGAGAAATAGTTTGTGTAGTTGTGCTTATGTCTGCAGTTTAACTACAACACCACAGGAGCCACCATGTGGGAATACCGAATAAGACTGACCTCATTACAGGGAAATGCTATGATTTGAGTATTTACTTATGACACCCTAAAAAACACAGGGAACAACTCAGTTCAGATCAATGATAATAGCTAGTAAAAGAAGGAGAAACAAGATTCAGTGTATTTTTTAATGTATGCTCAGTCGCTCAGTCATGTCCGACTCTTTGCAACCCCATGGACTGTAGCCTACCAGGCTCCTCTGTCCACATGATTTCCCAGGCAAGAAAACTGGAGTGGGTGGCTGCTTCCTCCTCTAGGGGATCTTCTTGATGCAGGAATCAAAACTTGTATCTTCTATATTGGCAGGCAGTTTCTTTACCACTGAGCCACCGGGGAAGCCACTTCCTAATGGTTCTTCACTAATTCAACATTTGAGGCAGAATGGATCCCTCGAACCATAAACAAATGTCATATGTTAAACGCTACCAAATTATAGGATGTTTGTGCCAATATAAAATAAAGGATATTTAATATGTCTAGTTTACAGGGGAGGAAAATTAGTCTAAAAAAGTTAAGTGACTTGTCCATCCAGATACAAAACCAATAATCAAAAAATAGCAAATTAATGCAATATTCTAGCTAGATTTCTGTTCTCAACATTAACATTTAAATAAGAGGTTCTGCCTTGATTATAATTGTTAAGAAATCAGTTTAAGGAGTAAATTTCTACATGACAAGAGTATTAACCATGGAAGGTTCCTCTAAGACAAACAGCCAGCACTAAGAAGAAAGGCACACCAGAAGCACTATAATAAATTCACTAATAATTATTCTTTCATATTAGCCAGATGCTAATAATTTACTATGACATACATATACTACAGGGGCTTCCCAGGTTGCGCTAGTGGTAAATAACCTGCCTGCCAATGCAAGAGATGTAAGAGATATGGGTTTGATCCCTGGGTCGGGAAGATTCCTTGGAGGAGGGCATGGCAATACACTCGTGTTCTTGCCTGGAAAACCCACAGAGAATCCTAGCGGGCTACAGTCTATAGGGTAGCAAAGAGTCAGACACAACTGAAGCCAACTTAGCAGGCATGCGTGTGTACACACACACACACACACACGTATTTATAGTATGGAGGAAAAATTATTTTGTTTAAATTACTGTACCATCTGACTGTATAGTCTTCCCCTTTACAATATAAGCTACTTTAACCAATATAAGACAGTACAAAATTAGTTTTAAAATGTATTTTCTTTTTCTTAAAGTTTCAAGCTTTATCTCAAACAATGAGCTGTAAGAGTGTTCTCTTTCTTCAATAGCTAAGCCAAAGGTCCAAACAGTACTTCAAAAGCATGATGAATCACAAAAAAGAACCCTGTAGTTTGTTAATTTTCTATGCCAGCCCTTGGCACTTTTACAGTGTATTTCAAGTCTAAATAAATTTTAAGTACTCCATCTTTTGATACTTTCCCCCCACGTTGTTCCCACGACACAAGAGAATAAGTGGCAAAAGATTACTAATTGAAGAAGAAAAATAGTAATTAAAACTCCAGAGTGAGAACACAGTAATTAAAGTATCAGAAAATTACCTGCTTTGTATGCTCTCCATCATCAAAGTCTTCTGGAAACTTAGGCGAAGTGGGCTAAAAAATATTATATTCAAATCAGCAAGTGCTTGGCAGACTGCCACATTTTCACAATAAAATGTGAAAGCATTTTATTACCAGAGGTAAGAAAATCAAATAGAGAAATGAAAGTTTGCTAACAAGGGGAGACGGACAAGAAACTCATCTTGAAACCCAACGTCCATCCTTCCAAGGACATACATATTATTTTAACACTAACTTCACCCAAATGACTTCCTAGGTGACAGAAAGCACCTCGTTTGAGAACAAAGTATTTTACCATCTAATGGCTTCAGAGAAAGACAAGAGTAACCTTATTAAACAAACAAGGGTAAAAATACAAAATGGTCAACACAGAATAAGAGGAAACCAACATGAAAATCTCTACCCACCCTCTCAAATTTCTCACCTTTCTGGTAAATAAGACCTCATTCATAACATTAACCGGGCAGTTGAGATATTCTTGAAATGAGGCAACAAACATGAATTTTAGAGTAAAGAAAGGCACTTCACCAATGACATAATCCTCGAAGAGCATTCCAAGTCAAGGCAAGGACACAGTAATCACTTTGTTTCCTCTGATACATGATGAACAAAGCTGCCCACGCTGTCCTGGCAGTTAAATTATCAAACTCCTTCCTGAGATACCTCACAGGGTATTCTTAGTCACGCTGTATGTGATTAACACCAACAGACATGCATACTTGGTTCTGCTCTGGGAAGGAAGAGGAAGATTCTCCATCTCTCTTACACAGGAATATGTGAATCTAAATCTTCCTCACTCTAACCTTATTCTCCCCTCATCTTAATGCTAATGCCTATGGGCACCCTTGACCTCACACACTCCAACATTAGTCCCTTTTAGTTTGGGAAGAGGCAGGGATCAAACCCAAGAAGACTGAGGGAGATCTCACTGTGAAAATAATTCAAGGGGCTGATTTTTACCCCAGACCCCACTTCCCTTCTGGTCATAGTGGTATTCTTTAGGCATTACTGTATCCGGTCCATTCAGCTGGAACCTTTTAATTTCTAGATCTAAATATTTGCTATCCTTATAACCCCTTCCCACTGCTGTAACTATATTGTTATTATGCAAAAATTTTAAATTCCTTTGTTTTAAAATCAAGAGGAAATCTCAAAATATCTTTAAAAAGGATAACCTAGCAATATCTCCAAAAATAAATCAATTTGGGGTAAGTTTCTTATCATTGTAAGTGCATAAGCTGAGATGAATTTCCATTTACTAGAAAACATAGAAAATTACAGCAGGACCACCTCTTTCTATATTATAAATAACAGATAAATACCCGGCACTGAATGCTAATGTGCATGCTAAGATTCAGGTTACTGGAAACGAAGGCACTAAAACATCTGATACATACATCTCTGAGCTGGTTGAGAACAAAGATTCTTTCTGAGGCTGTGACCATGGGGTGATAGGACATCTCAAAGAAGATAATGCCCAGGCTGAAGAGATCCACTTTCTGAGGAGGAAAAAGAATTACATTCAGAGCCTAGATATGAAAGCATAATCCAATAGGGAATTAGAGGATGAGCACTGTTAGATGGGATAATGTTCACCTAAGTGAAAAAGAAGCCACACGAGAAAAAATTCACTCTGTCCTAAAAAGAATAACCTGTAAGTATAAAATATAGATGATATTTTTATATTTAGATGATAAAATATTTGGCATGACTTCAACATTTTTCTTAAAAATTTATTCTAACTGGTTCAGCCCTACCCACAGACATAGATAACCCCTGGCCACACACCTGAGAATAATCATTACAGAGCAAGGACAACTGACATCTTTAAGAGTTAGCTTTGCATCTTTACAGGGCTTCCACAGTGGTTCAGTGATAAAGAATCCACCTGCAATGCTGCAGATATGGAGACACAGATGCGCTCCCTGGGTAGGGAAGATTCGCTGGAGTAGGAAATGGCAACCCACTCCAGTATTCTTGCCTGTAAAGTCCCATGGACAGAGAAGCCTGGCGGGCTACAATATATGGGGACACAAAGAGTTACGACTGAGGAACTAAACAACACAACAAAACTGCATTTTTACTGATCATCTCAAAAGGGAAACACAGCACAACCTACATCTGATAGCAGATATCAGCTACTGATTGCAAAGTACTGATGAGGACAGAAGCAGAGCACAACAGAAAGATCGTGTGACAAATCCTCACAAAATATGGAAATACAAGTAAAGAAGGTAAAAGGCAAGTCAGTGCAGAGCCTCAGGTAGGCAGCTGCCAAGGTGAAGAGGATGTGCAGGAGGTCCTGTGCGCATGGCAGCCGAGCACAACCGGGCCAAGGGCGAGACTGCTCATGGTACAGAAGGCACAGAAGCCGTTTGCAAGGAAAACTTGCATGCATTTGGACTCAAGCATTAATAAGAGAGTCTCTCTAACCAGTGACCTCGAAAGTCTTAAAAACAAACATTCATTGTGTCATTTCCTACATGTTAGCTGTAGAAAAATGTGGAATATACAGAAAAGCACCAAGAATAACATAGCAACTATCCATAACCCCACTGCCTAAAGATATTTACTACTGATGGCTAAGATAGGCCCATTTTGTGCCTTTTAAAAAAATATCTGCACACACACACACTAAAACTGGAACCACAGTGTCATCTGTAACGTTTACTCTCCTAACACAAAAGAATATTTTCATGCTATAATGTCATTTTTCTAAAACGTGATTTTAATGACATGTTCAATTACATGGAAGCCCCATAATTTAAACAGTTCCCTACTTTTAATCAATTAATATTCTGCACTGTTATAAAGAATGCTATGACAAACCCCTTTCACGCCAATCTTTTTGGATGTCCCTGGTTGTTTCCTTAGGATACATTTCAAAAGGTGAAAAAGTGCCAGGCCAAATCCTTTCAAGGACTCCATTACTCTCTTGCAAGCTAAACTGGACCGGTGACACCACAAGCGCCTCTCATCCCTCAGGGTGGGCATGTCCATCTCCACACACCCGGATCCTCGCCTGGAGTTTGGGTCTCCTTCAGCTCTGTCACTGCCTGGTGCTCCCCCTGTAGAATCAAAGCCCACCCAAAAGTTGCCACCGCAAGCCTGAAAACACGCTTTGATGCAGACTGCCTGCCTCATGAATTTTAAAAATTTATCTCTGTAGGTCTTGCCCTGAGTGATCTCATCCGGGCTCAAGCTGTTAAATCCCATCTGTGTGCTGGTGACTCGCAAATTTACACCTCTGACTTTGACCTTTCTTCTGAACTTGAGTCTTGAGCAGCAGACTGGACCTCTCCAATTGGATTTCTCGTCTGGCATTTCCTTCTTAACATGCCCCAGACAGAGTTTTCTTTGCCATCCTCTCCTCCACCACCCAGGTCTTTCTTCTGGGGTTCTTGGCTCAGTCAACTACCCTTCCCCTAGCCGCTCCGGGCAGAAAGCTGAGTATTTTCCTGTTTCCCTTCCTTTTCCTCACCTAACACCCACTCCATCAGGAAAACCTGTCACTTCCCCTCCAACGTTTATCTCGTAGCTGCACACTTCAGAGACACTTTGGCGACAAAGGTCCATCTAGTCAAAGCTATGGTTTTTCCTGTAGTCCTGTATGGATGTGAGAGCTGGACCAGAAAGAAGGCTGAGTGCCAAAGAATTGATACTTTTTAACTGTGGTGCTCAATTACACTCTTGAGAGTCCCTTGGACTGCAAGGAGATCAAACCAGTCAATCCTAAAGGAAATCAACACTGAATGTTCATTAGAATGACTGATGCTGAAGTTCTAATACTTTGGCCACCTGATGCGAAGAGCTGATTCACTGGAAAAGATATTGATGCTGAGAAACACTGAGGGCAGGAGGAAAAGGGGGTGACAGATAATGAGAGGGTTGGATGGCATCATTGACTTGATTGAAATGAGTTTGAGCAAACTCCGGAGACAGTGAAGGACAGGGAAGCCTGGCGTGCTGCAGTCCATGGGGGTGCAAAAAGTCGGACACGACTGAGCGACTAAATAGCAAACCTGGTCTCTATTGCCACCACTCCAGTCCTAGCTCAGCCGCCCCTTCTGGATTTCTGCAAGGCATCCGGCAGCAGGTGGAATGAACTCTCTCGCTTAAGATCCTTCAGGGGCTGCCTGTGCTCACTCCTTATCATGGCCACGCTGGCATCACCTGACCCTGGCGTTTCCCCCAGCTTTCCTTCATGCCTCTTGTCCCCATGGCTTACCTTGCTGTAGCCAGTCTGACCTTCATTGTAACTGTCCTAAGTGCACCACGCCATGCCAGCTCTCACCCATGCTAACACACTTCTCTCTGAGGTGCTATTTCCTCTGCTTATTCCTCTCCCCTCCGAGCCAAGCTCCAGGCCCCAGCTCTTGTGACTTCTCCCTCTTTTCCTCTTTTATCAGGACAGCCGTCCTCTCGGGGAGGCTTTCTGTAGTCAGTCAATCTAAAGACGATGCTCCTTATTGTCCTCTGGTCACTGGATCCCATTTCTTTTCTTCTTAGTTCTTACATAGTTTGTGATTTAAGAATTTTTACTTGTTTGGTCCATCCATCAGTCGGACAAGCCCCTTGAAGGCTGGAATAAGATGTCTTATTAGTTGATTGCCTTGTTCCCTGTGTTCCCAGGGCCTGGCCGGCCAGTTAGTTAAAATCTTCTTTAGATGGACAGAAGGACTGTAAGCTCCTTGGCAGCAAGACTGCCAGCTTTAGTCACTGTCTTTGGGCATCATGTGTCCTACCTGGAACAGTCACTCAACAGACACATGATACAGACTTAGACTGCAAGGAGATCAAATCAGTCAATCCCAAAGGAAATCAGTCCTGAATATTCATTGGAAGGACTGATGCTGAAGCTGAAACTCCAATATTTTGGCCACCTGATACGAAGATCTTACTCACGGGAAAAGACCCTGATGCTGGGAAAGATTGAAGGCAGGAGATGAAGGGGACAACAGAGGATGAGATGGTTGGATTGCTAGACTCTACAGACACGAGTTTGAGCAAGCGCCAGGAGTTGGTGACAGACAGGGAAGCCAGGCAGGCAGGCTGCAGTCCATGGGGTTGCAAAGAGTCGGACATGACTGAGTGACTGAACTGAACCGACAGACTGAGTGAACGAAAGTTTCCTGCTATCTCGGCTGGTAACTGAACCCCGAGTGCTGTGATCTTTATATTCTTTCTTTTCTCTCTCTCGATCTTTCCTTTTCCCCCAAAACTCCTTTTTTACCTGGTTGTATGCAGATTTGGTGCTTCCTTGGACCTCAGGGCTTACATATAAGGCAGTACCAACCATCCCAGTCAAATGACCTGCATGGAAGAAGGCAGGGAAAAGGTGTCTAATAACAGGACTTAGAGATAAGGCAAATTTTTATTTAAAAAAAAGTTTCTTAAGAGTGAGACACAGTCTGTTGACACTATTCACAGGAAGAAGCAGCATACATTTCACCAAGCTGTTAACCCTAAATTGTGGATGGCCGGCCACATACCTTGGCTCTGCTGTGGTAAAGGGGCAGTGTCAGGCAGGAAGATCTCAGACAGGCCAGGTCATGAGGTAATCTCCCATTACCACCTGGGGTCAAAGTATAACTGCTTGCCCACAGAACCAAATTATTTTAATTGAAGCTCTAATTTCTTAAGAGTCCTCAAGAACAATCAATATAGTGAAGAGAGGAAAAAATTAAAGAATGTTCATAATTTTGTTAACTTAAATGAATAATTATAAATTGCTTTAGAATAAAATCTTTACAAATGAAAAACAGGTTTCAGATTGAGAAATTTTATACTGTATTGCATATTTAAAATTGTTGTTAAGTATTCTTATCACAAAATTGGTAATGATAGTAATAATACATAAGAGGGCAGGGAGAAACTTGGAGGTGATGGATATGATTATGGTGATGTTGTCAAAGTGTGTATGTACCTTGAAAGGCCTCAAGTTGTATACATTACATATGTACAGCTTTTTGGATGTTAAAAAAAAAGAGAAAAAAGGAAATTTTTTGGACTGCTTATTAACACATGAATTAAATACACAGTCTTCTGGATTTACCTGAAGGGTCTGATTTAATCAAGTGATCTCCTGATGTGTCATCTTGTTTGCCGTCAGCCTAAAAATATAAGTAAGCCAGATATCAAATTAAAATATTATTCCACAGGAGTGGATTATCATTTCTAAATGAAGACTGAATAAAAAATACTACAAAGAATCCAGGACAACTGTAATAATGTTTTTCTGAGCTATAAATTTTTTTTAGTTCAGTTAGCCTACTAACATAGGGCTCACTGGAAACCCAATGAGGTCAAGGAGAGGGGCAATTCACCACAGAACTCCTTCATGGCAGAACCCCTTAAAGTTTACCAAAACTAATTTATTTTCATATTTCAAAACAGAATCTATTTACTGGAAAGAGTAATAGAAGACTAATAACAACAAACCCACTTTCTAACTTTCCCACTGCTATTACTTTATCTGGATTGGTTTTCACTCTTCTCTCCCAGAGGCTGGTCACCAGATGTGTCCCCCAGAGCTGCGAATGCCTCTTAGGGGGCCTCCCCTCCTCCACTGCACCCGTGACAGTGCTGTCCTACGTTAACCCGGACCACTGTTTTCCTGACATCACTCCAGGGATTCCTGTTGTAAGCACTGCCACCGATAACAACAGCTGTAACATTCTGAGAATCGGGCACTGTTCCAGGGCTCGCCTAAATTCTTATTTCATTGTGGTGACAACTCTGAATCGGTACTTACAATAGGCACATGTTTTAGAAAAGATACTAGGAAGTTAAATAACTTACCCAAGGTTTCTAGCCCAGGGCAGAGGGCATCCAGAGCTTGAGCTCTTATCTACTTCATGTGCATGTGCTCAGTCGCTCAGGTGTGTCTGACTCTTTGTGACCCCATGGACTGTAGCCTGCCAGGCTTCTTTGTCCATGGGATTTCCCAGGCAAGATACTGGAGTGAGTGGCCATTTCCTTCTCCAGGGGATCTTCCTGACCCAGGGATCGAACTTGCATCTCCCACATTTTCTGCATTGGCAGGCAGATTCTTTACTACTGTGCCACCTGGGAAGGCCCCCTTCTAGGGGAGGCCCTTACATACTAAAGGCCGACAGACATAGACTGAATGTCTGTCTATAGACTAAAGCCGACAGACACAGACTGTCTATAGACTAAAGACTAAAGCCGACAGACACTGGCTATAGACTAAAGCAGAGACATCAAATTACATTCGTTCTTTTGGTCTTAGCACTCTTCGAATTCCCCGCCGTTCTGGTCAGGAACACGTCCTTACTGTCCCCCTTCCACTCCCTCCCTCTCTGTTCCTTCTAATGTCACCATCTAATTTAGCCCCTTTGGTCCTTCTCACCATTAACTTCTTCCTCTGACCACCCTTAGAATTAACTGTGTTTACCACAGACTTTGGTGCCTTAAGCTCTGGCTCATGCATGATGTTAAGTAAAATTCTTCCCCTAGTATTCAATCACTGCCAAGAATCCCCAACCTTAAGCCATCTTCTTTCATGGCTCCCCTATACCCTCATAGTTTCAACCAACCAGACAACAGGCTGGCTTTCGACAGTCATGTCTGCTTATCCCAGGGTCTTTGCTTATGCTGTTCTTTTTCTCTGGAACCCCTGACTCTGGTGTCATGAGGCCCTGCCCTCCATTCCAGCCTACTGAATTCCCACCTGTCCTTTCAGGCCCATCTGAAATGCTGTTTTCTCTATTCAGTCTTTCTTTATCCTCATAACCATATGTAAATTTTCACTGTCTTTTAATCTTATATGACTATTTCTTTCACATCATTTTAGCTTTGTTTGTTAAACTGTAACATTGTGAATAACATTAATACTTTCTGACTTATGTTGTCTAGAACTCATTCTCCTGATGTTTCATGGGTTTTGAGTCTTATTTCCTTAAGTTAAAAGTCCCTGGAGTGTAAAACATCTTGCCCAGTGACTGGCATGGTAGAACAAAATACCAAATCATTTCATGAGGTATTATATGCCTTTGCCCTAAACATAACCCACAAACTCGTAACTGTATATCTCTCAAGTGGAATGCACTCACTAAAACATATTCACAATCTCAAAGTCTGAAAGATAATTTGCAGCCACCCCTTCAGACTTGTATACTTCCTGGGGATCACACAGCAGAGTTCAGGGAACTCATGAGAATGTTAGAAGACAGGATAATCAAGGCACATGCATCCGTTTTTAGGCACACTTGAATAAAGAAAAAAACTCACAGCAAAGGCTAGATGGTCGGTGGCCAAACCAAAATCACCTATTTTGACGTGGTCATCAGAATCCAAAAAAATGTTGACAGGCTTCAAATCTCGGTGAATCATTCCCTGACGGAAGATAGTAAAGAAACCAACAATATTTTCTCCTAAGAACAGCTTATATTATTCCTGATTTCTCGTTTAAAAGGACAACCTAGTGATAAAAATTGGATGAGGCCGTCTCCTGCTGACCATGCTACTCTAGGCTGTCTGGCCTCTGCAATGTCTCCCAAATGCCTTTGCCACCCTCTTCAAGTCAACCTCCTGATCAGGTCTGATCCAAACGGTTCCCTTCGGCATCCCTCTATCAGACTTTCAATGATCTTTCTCTCTACTGCATCATATCTCCCTATTCTGGTCAGGGAGACAAACACCATTTTCATTTCTTCCTCTGTTTATAAACTAGACATCTGTAAGTTATAGTCCTGGTCTTTTAGTATAGATATAGGATAGTATAAACATTTTAAGGTTAAAGAAACTTGAGGCACAGGGGAAAAAACCATATTTATGCTAATGCATTCGACAATCTCATGTTTAAAATGTAAGCTGCGTTTCATCCTGAAGCTAGGTCCATTAGCATTTACATCATGATGACAATTTCTAGTTTTAAAGTGACACTTTACACACATGGCAAGCTATGTTACTCAGTCTCATCTCTGCTCTTGCTAGGTGACTTTCTGGTTTTCCATGTTCCTAGGAAGGGCAGCACTGAGTCAGAATCACATACCTTGGCATGAATCAATCATACTCTCACTTAATCCAAACCACTCAGGGAATCATCCTCACCTTCCATACTTGTTCAGTTATTTCCACCTAACCCAGAAGCTGGCAAACTTTTTCTGTAAAGGGTCAGATAGCAAATCTTTCAGGCTTTATAAGCCACACAGGCTCTGTCACAACTACTTAACTGTATAGCAGCAGCGCAAGCACAGCCACAGGCAACACACAAACTGTCACGGCCATGATTCAGTATAACGTGACTAATGGACACACATTTGAATTTCACAGAATTTTCAGGTGTCCTGAAATATTACCCTTCTTTCAATTTTTTTTTACAACCAGTTAAAAATGTAAAAGCCATCCTTAGCTCACAGGATGAACAGAAGTGGCTAGGGATCCTGTGGGCGCCATAGTTTGCTGACCCCTGTCCTATCCTTCAATGTTTTCTTTGAACTGTGAGGGTTTATGCTACTTTCTTATCTTTTGATATGTTCTATTTCCTGTAAAAATAAGATTATTCAAAATACCCATAATTTCCCCTCTATTTCAGTTTTTCTCAAATTTACTGTTATAAATTTTATGTGAAATATTTCAGATGTGGAATGTTGCCAAGCTTACTTTCTCATGGATATAAGCCAATCCATCCAGAATCTCTCGGAAAAGCCTCCAGAGCCTGACAGTGTCTCGATACAGTCCCTGGTCAATGGTGTCTCGTAAAGTGCTCTTCTCACAGTACTCCATCTATAGATAAGAACCAACCAGGCAGGATTTGATGACAGAGTTTCAGTGAAGGAGAACCAATGGCAACTAGTGTAATCCTATATTTTAAAACATGTACCACAGATTTTAAGTACTTACAGGAAAGGCTTATCTTTTTTTAATTAAAAAAAGAAACCAACAGTATTAAAAAAAAAAAACAACTGGGGGGAAGAAGCATCATCTTAGCACTCCAACAAAATTATTCTTATTTTTCATATTATTGTTCATTAAAAAATAAGACTTTACAAGCCTTGCCACAAGTAATTTGAAAACAGAATTAAATAAAATTTTATTTAGTTTTACAAGATCATTTTCAAGCCCACATTTTCAAGAAGGGCTAATTAGTAATTCAATGATGTCACTAGCTTCTCTCATCTGTACGTTAAATTAATGATAATGGCCTTCAAGTCTAGAGTGAAATGCTGTAAATATCCAAATATTCAAGAAAGGGCTCTATCTCATCCTGCTTGACTGTATTAATCTATCAGAAAACAATGCCATGTCATTTAAGTCTTAGATCAACATATAGCATTTGATTTATGAAACCAGACTGTATGTTTCAAACTAGCATCAAAGTTGAGATTTCTCATGAAGGATTTTTTTGTTGCTTTTAAAGAAAGTGTGTGTTAGTCGCTCAGTCGTGCCTGACTCTTTGCGACCCCATGGCCTGTAGCCCATCAGGCTCCTCTGTCCATGAGATTTTCCAGGCAAGGATATTGGAGTGGGTTGCCATTTCCTTCTCCAGGGGATCTTCCCAACCCAGGGATCGAACCTGGGTTGATCCTGCACTGCAGGCAGATTCTTTACCGACTGAGTTACAAGGGAGTCTTTAAAGAAAGGAATATGTCATTTTAAAAGACAGAAATACCCTCTCAGGCTCAGAATGACATCTACAAATTCTGACTTGTCCTCCAGAGGGCCTCTGCCTCCCACACCATGCTGGTACCCACACGTCACACACCTCCCTTACATATTTCTGCCTCACTGTAACTGTTCAGCGAGTATTAGAATGAAGAAGCTACTCAATAGTTAGCAGTCTGGGGGACAAACACTTTACCATGAGTGTGAGTGGTTTATGTTAGGAAAAACCTAAAACCAGCTGCAGCTTCCGTAAAGTAGCCACCTAACTAACCTCTTTTGAAACATCACACTTGTCTGAGGGTTCCTTCTTTGGCACAGTACTCAATCTCACATTTAAAGATCTACCTCCTTGCAGATGTGACTGAAATACTAATAATGACCCACAGTCCTGTTCTCTTGGGCCAGAGGCACGTTTTCCTCTTTGGTTTGTGGCTGTCCCTCTGCTGGCAGGCTCCCACTGTCCAGAATGTGCCCCTTGGGAGAGGGAGCAGGACAAAGCCTATAGGCTTCCCTTTAGCAATGCCTCTTTGGCGCTGGTTCTCCTATCCCTCAGGGGTTCCAGGACAAGCCACTTTCCTAAAGCCAGGCTGGTGTGTCTTCTCTGCACACGAGGATGTTATATGCTTCGTAACTTACCTGCCCAGATTTAACCTGTTAGACAGAACAGAATTTCTGTACGTGTACAGTCTAGCGCCTGTGGCCTCGGGTATGGTTCTAATTACTTTACACACATTACTGTGTTTATTCCTCACAAGTCATTAAGGTACCTGCTATTGTTTAATTTACAGGTGATTAAATTAAATTACGGGTGATTAAATGTCCCAGCATCCTGGGACACAGGATGCTGAAGAACTTTGCCTGAGCTCACATAGCTGTGGCTGGTGGGTCCAGGATGTGAACTGCCACAATCCAGGTGAGCTTAGAACTGGAAACCACTGCCTTATGCTGTCTGTTGCTCTGGTACCAGAGAGCTCAGGTTCAAGGCTGAGGGAGAGGGCCTCCATTCTGCAATCCTCTCTGGCCAATTCATCCCTGGCAGTGCTACTGAGCCCTCTTCTGCTTGCTCTCTTACTCTCATCTCCCAAAACCTACTCAGTAGCAACTACTGGGAGTTGCTGAGTCGCTGAGCTGTGTGCCAGGGCCTCACCTGGATGTAGAGGTAGTGCACAGCCTCAGTGGTTGCTGGTGGCTCACTTTCATGACAACTGTTCTTTCCGTTGCAATCTTCATCCTAACACAAGAGGAACATAAGAGAGCTCAAAATGAGGCTGAAATGAAACAAGGTCATTACTGTCACCAAGTCATTTATGCTCGCCCTACCACATACATGGCCATCATGCTGCCTTGGAGGGTAGGTCAGTGAGCAGAACCACCACTGTCCTTTTTGATGCTCACTGCACTTAAAAGGCAAGTTTGCCAATACCAGAATCTAACGCATAGTTTATAGAATACTGTATAGAACAAAGAAAGGGACAACAGGAAATAGCTATTAAAGGTGCACAATCCACAGAAAGATTCAAAGTCAATTCCTTCTTACCACTGATATCTTCCTACAGGTAAGAAGGGGTAGAATGTATATAGGTTTATATTTTAAGGCTGCAGTTTTACTGGAATGTCACCTTTGATGGTAGGCTTACTTTGGAAACAGAAGATGAGAAGTCCATCTTTAGCTAAAACAATTTAAATATGATCATGTTACCAAATGGCACACTGTCCTTGGCTACAGCACTAAAGAACCACCACCCAGCTGCCACTTAGGGTGACCAATCCCCCACACCACTTTTCCACATGGTTGTCCCCTACAGGGACAAAAATAGGGTTGTCCCCTATTTTTCTAACTCACATCCCTTAAAAAAAAATTCTTTCTTCTTCTAAAAGACATATTACTCTTTCCTACCCCCAAATATGAAAAAATATTTGGTAGTATTTGACTGTTTCTGATTTGCACTTTTTTGTGTGGAAACATTTCTCAATGTTTTATTTATTAAAGGAAAAATAACCCGTTATGGAAACAATCAAGTTCTACTCTTTTTGTGGGGGAGTGGGTGGAGGTGGATCTTAGCTTTCTGACCAGGGATCGAACACTGGGCCCTCAGCAGTGAAAGCTCAGAGTCCTAACCACTGAATCACCAGGGAATTCTCCAAATTCTACTCCTGAACTATTTATTTATTCTAGGGATTATCTGTAGAAAACTGTTAATCTCTTAGAGGCTTCTACCCATCAATTAGAATGCCTCATGGGATATCTCACTTACTTGAGCAAAGCCAGAATTGTAAATTTGGTGCCCCCATAATAATTAAATGCATAACTAATGCTTAAACCAAAGCATTTAGCTTGAACTACTTATGCTGTTATTCCTTAAACTTCCTCAGGGGTTTAAGGGGGATTTTAATAGAAAAGAGAAGTACTTACAAAAAATGCTGGCTAATGCATTCAAACCTCATTCAAACCAATTTAACTGCTTATCTAAGAGAGCCTATGTGTAGACTTACCTTTATCTACTGTGAATGCACCTTGCTTGTAACTCTATTTTTATTTTTGGTAATAAAGTCACTGTATCCAGTTCCCAGCTGCAGAAGCTTTCTCTAGCAACTACCGACAGCCCTAGAGATCACAAAGCCTCACCCTGAACTCCAAATCATCAGTACTGAGGGGCTCTGCTGGCCTGGGTGGAGGAAGATACAGAACTGAGTGGGGTCCAAGGCTTAAAGCAGTGCTTTCAAACCTTTCAGACCATGTTGTATTTTACAATACCATACTCATAAGAGACAGGTTCTATGAACAGTTTACCTGTCATGCATTTTGCATTTCAGATTCCTCTCTATAGCACTGAAAATAAAATGAAGCTGGTTGTAACCCTTGACACTGACTTTATAACCTGTTACAGGATCATGACCTAAAGTGTTAAAACACTGTTCTAGAGGATGGTTTATGAGAGTAAGCCATCAAGATTAACTGATGTGAGAGAGACCCACATAACTCCACAATTAGGCTGTTTATTTCCCCAGATAATTTGCATTCAACCCTCATTTCCAACCACATAATGTTTCCCCAAGTCCTCTAGGAAATGGTTTTCACTAAAAGCAAAGTGAAACAAAAAACCCAGCATGTCAAGTTATTCCTTTCTTCTAAAAGCAGGCATGTTTTATTTTGTGGATAAATTAAGACATGTAAGTAACCACATGGGTAGTGTATTTTAAAGAATCATGCTTTTTAAATGGAGAGTTTCTATATTTGCATGTCAGATTAGGGCTTTACTGTTTTACTTGAGGTGTATAACATCAAACATTTGCTATATCCCCAACCTATGACGATTAAAATGGTTATCACTTCCATTTATATATTTACCTGATTCTGGCTTTTACTGTTCTCATCTTCATTGTCAAAGATGATATCACTGTCAGAATCTGAAGCAGGTCTTAAAAGAGAATTAGAGAAACACTAAAGAAACCAAATTCCCTGTTATATATAACTCAATAGCTAGGGGTCATAATAAACTGCATCCAATCAGATACAATGAAATAAAACCACAAATGTAAATAACTAGGATGGATTCTGAGATGAATTAAACTTTATTTTAGGACCATTAATTGTTGGTTCTGTAACCCTTTTTAGAACTGCGGTAGGCCCCATATCAAGACTCCAAAATTAGTTCCTTTATTTCCAGAGTTAGAAGCCCTTATCTAAAAAGAATACTCTTTTAAAAATCCTATTAAATGAATTAACAGGAAGAATTGGAAGAAGTTACTTTTCCTTCTTTCAGGACTTGAATTTTGGAGATCTTCTGAAGATAGCAGAGATAGCAGGTGGTAAAAAAAATCTTTGGACTGAATTTGATTCCTTTCTAAAATAAGTTCCATGTACATATATCCCACATGGTCTACAGGGCTGGATTTCTAACCTAGTTCCCCCTTCCCCTGCCTGGGCCTGGTAGGGAGGCAGGATGCGCCGGGAGCTCTTACAGGAAGGACTGTGAGAAGACGCCCTGCTCCTCGTCGTCGTCCTCGTCGCTGCTGGAGTCTGGGCCGGCGGCGGGGAAGCGGGTGCTGGCCGAGCGCTCGCCGGACGTGCTCCACTCCACCGAGCTGCTGAGGATGGGCGGTGGCGCGGCTGCCTCCACGCTGCCCGGGCCCTCGGGGTCGCTGTCGCCCGCTGGCTGGACTAAGGCTCGTCCGTCCTGGGCCTGGGGCCCCGAGTTCGGGGGTGGGGTCGCCGGGCCCGCCGGCCGCTCGTGTCTCTCGATCCAGGCATTGTAGTAACGCACGATGTTCTCATGGTGGAGGCGCGACAGCAGCGTCACCTCGCCCTTGATCCTGCGGAAGTGCCTGCTGGCCGGGTTGATGGGGATACGCTTCACCGCATAGCAGCAGCCGTCCAGCTTGTTCTGCACCTGCCACGCGAAAGGGAAGGAAGAGGGGTCCAGCAGGTCAGCCACTCGGAACCGCACATGGATTGGCATTCCTACTGCACCAGCCTGCCCCTCCCAAGGGGAACCCCTTAGCCAGAATCCACAGCTACAGTCAAGAACCACACATCTGAAGCTCTTACGCTGAACAAAGTTGTGACTGCCAAAAACTCGGAAAACATCTCACCCCAAGCTCGATATATTTAGCTTGCTAGGAGACTCTGAGGAAAAACATAATATCCATTTTACTGTATTAGCCTTTTTTTGGGGGGCGGGAGGGGTGGCACACACCATGGCAGGCAGGATTCATGGCACCAGGGATGGAACACATACCCCCTGAAGTAGAAGCATGGAGTCCTAACCACTGGACCACTAGGGAATTCATAATCTCCATTTTAATTTATTTACAATGACACCCCTGCCTTTCCAATATCACATCTGCTATCTTAATTTCCAAGTAAGCCTTGTTGCTTTTCCAACTTTGTTTTTAAAAAATTATTTTATAAACTCAGTATAAAGTTTTAGAAGGTGATTTTAGTTTCTTTCCAATATTTTTTTTTTACACTTAAAGTCACTAAACACAAACTAAACTCCAATAGTTTTAACAGACCTGCATGCAAATTCTAAACATCAGCTTATAAAGAATTTGGGCAAATGACAACTGCCTTGAAATTCATTTTTTTAAACTATAAAATGGAACTTATACCACTGTCCTTACCTAAAAGGTGACTGAAGATTAAATGAAGGGATGTGAGTGAAGCACCTGTATCAAGGCCTCACAGAGAAAAGTGCTCAGTAAATATTAATAAAAGTAACTGGCAATAACACATTTACTGCCCACTGATTTTTATTACTAAGATTGAAGATTTACAATTGATGTTATGTATGTAGGAAAACTAGAACAATACAATTAAGAATAAAAGAAAAATACAAGAAAACATTTCAAAGGCAAATCTCCATATATTACATAGAGGCATCCTTACCCTGGGCAGTTTCACTACGCAACTGAATTGACTGAAGAATTTTATTCAAAATTTTGTTTTCTGAACATTCCAATCCCAACCATGCAGGTCAACTGAAGTGATAAAAACTAACCCATAGCAACTTGCCCATAGCAGAGGGAGAAACTAGTTGGTTACAAAAGATAGCATCATTCTCTTGCTTGGCTCATGGGCTTCAATTTCTATACCAAAACTACTTTTAGGAATGAGAAAGGAACACTATAAAAATGAGCTTCAGATTTATCTTTTTGGGGGTATGAAAAGTGGTACAAAAGATGTTTTTGAGTAAAACAGGTCAGTCTGAATGTTGGTTGATATCTCTTAGTGATGCATGTAACCTCAGGCAAATGAAATAACTTCTCTGAGCCTCAGTTCCCTCATCTGGAAAATGGGATAATACCTATTCTATAAGAATATCACAAAATTAAAAGACAAGGTATGTGAGCCACCTAGCACAAGCCTCACATAGGGAATGTGCACTCCAAAAATGACAGCACTTTTACTGCCATGCTAATAGAGGGGAGGATGGTGGGAAGTTTTGGTGCTGTCTTTCAACCTCATGTCTCAGTATATATCACACATATCACAAACCAAGCAGGGCTCCAAAGGGCCTTCCCAGGATAAATCAGCCCGTGATGTCCCCAGCCTGCCTCTTGTTTGTAGAAAAGTTTTAGTCTCCCAGGTCTCCCCTGAGTCACAAAAGGCTGCTCAATAATGACTGAAAGAATGTGAACACAAGAGTGACCAAAAAACAGTAGTTGGGCCAGGAGAACTGGAACGATTTAAAAAGTGAATCAGCCATACAGCAGTCACAGAATCTTTAGTTCTTTCCTGAAGGACATAGATAACAGTGTCTGAAGCACATTCTTGAATTTTTTTTACAGATACTAAAACCCCCACCAGATGGAAGAAACTAACTGCATGATGAGCATTAGCATGTAGCCCCCCAGACCAGATGGAGTCCAAGGACTTAAGATGTTAAGTCCTGTGACACCACCCTGTTACCATGTCATCAACCAATCAGAAAGCTGTTCATGAACTGATCACTCACCCTACTGTTCTTTCACCTTGCCATTGAAAAATTGCTTCCCTGGCGAGTTTGGGTCTCCTGGGCATTAGCTACCCTTACTCTTTGCTTGGCGCCTGCACTTTCCCTCACTAAATCCTGGTGTCAGTAGATTGGCTCTACTGAGAGTGGCTGAGCTGACCCAAGTTTGGTCTGGTAACACTGTGAGTCACTGGTTGTGGTGTGGGGCCTGGAACTCTTAGGAATTCATTTATTAAAATGCAGAGGGGCATGAACAGTAACAGCTCCAGTTGTTAATGAAATGCCAGACCTCTGAGCAGAAAGCCCTACCTTAACTTGAAAATAGAGATGGGGTGTGAGGGCTGTGAGGTTCTCATAGTGAGAAACCACAGGAAAAACACGGGGCTTAAATTACTAAAATGTTTTTGTTATATGAGTTTACTAATCACTCCAGAAGGTAGTGAAGGACAGGAAAGCCTGGCGTGCCACAGTCCATGGGGTTGCAAAGAGTCGGACACAATTTACCAACTGAACAACAACAACAATCATTTTTAAGTACTAATAAGGAAATGAAGTTTGATCATGTTTTGCACTGAAGAATCTAAATATAAAGAAGTTAAAGAAGAAGATCAAAATTATGATGTGAGTTAAAAGGGTAATACATATTTCAATCATCCACTCCTCTTAAAGATAACTGTGATTACCTGATCAGAATACATCTGCCCAAAGCAGATTTATTTAGTCATCTAATGTCTATACTTTCAAGAAAAAAGTTGAAAATTTTCCATGATATTATGACTTTGTTTTTTGGAAAACTTGCTGAAGTTTGTCTTTCTGTCCCTGATTATGACAGAAAAACTCATTTGCTTCTTTTTTCAGGATAGAAGGCCTTCCACAGTGAGACAGGCAAAGCTTCTTAATAATACTCTCAGGCTCCTAAATAGACATCTGCTCTATTGATGGTGGGCTACCTTCTTATGGGTAAGATGACATATTTCTCATATGGATTTGATAATGGTAATCTGGGTCTGTTAAATTCTAACAAAATAGTTAAATTACACAAAAAAGAACTGAAATCTCTCTCTCAAGGGGAAGATGATAATAAAAGTTGCCCAAATAGCCTGGAATGAGGAAGGCAAGACCTAACAGCAGCATACCTTAATAGCGTATCACTAGTTTTCCATCTCGGTAAGAGCTGGAAAATAAAAGCCATCAAGACCATCTGGGCCATTTCCCAGTTTGAATTCCATCTCAGTTCTAACCTTGTAACTCTCTTAGCTACAGCGACTCTAAAAGCAAATGGGAGAAAAAGAGAACAATCTTCTTTCTGTAGCAAAGCACACAAAAATATTCTTCACACAGAGGTCTTAACTCCACTTGAGGGGCTGTTACAATCATGTAGTTATCATGTTAATGCACTGCATCAAGCAAAGGAAGAGGAATGATGCGTTCTTAATGTGTCTAGTGTAACTTTAAATAAAGCCTTTAACTACATTAAAGGGAAGACGATCATTGTTTCAAATAGTTGTATTCACTTTCCTCCCTACCATCAAAATAGAAATCCTTACCTCTACAGAGATGGAACAGGGAAAGAGCTCTAAAAGGGGCTGGGGACAACTCTGTATCACACCTTGATGACGGCTCCAAAAGCTCCTTTGCCGAGAAGCTGTAATTCTTCAAACTCAATGAAATAGCGGGAAAACTGTCTCTGGGTCTCACTGAAGAACGCAGCACTGGGTAGCTGGTTGCTAGGAATGACAGTCTCCACGTAGTCCTGTCCTCCAGAATCTGAGATAAAACCAGAGAGGCAACGGAGGCATTGAAAATAGAGGAAGAGCTGCTATCCAACCACGACGCAGGTGTGGGAGGAAGGGGCCCCAGCCGAGGAGCTTTAAAAAGTACCTCTTACCTGGCTTACCCTTTCATACTTTCCTCACCTCGTATTCCTTAAAGTAGGTAGAAATATTTAATTAGCCCAAGTCTACAGGGAGGGGGAACTGAGGGTAAAGAAATGACTGAGCAACACAGCCAGGAGTCAAACCCAGGTCTCTTGATCATCCCAGTCTCTACTGAGGCTCCTTCATCTGCTACTTGAGTAACGGCAGGGAAATCTAGTTCCAAGGCAGTGAGGGTGATATGATAAGGGCGAATCCACATGAAGAGGCTACACCGCCAGACATTCCATCAGAGGAGACATGAAAAACCAGAATGGCCAAACACCTCCATGTACACAAGACACAATCAATGAATGGATTTATGTATAGCTCAGCATAAAATAGATAAATGATCCATGCAGTCCTTTCCAGTCTTAGGTTTATGTAGACTTTCAAAATAATTTATGTTAAATAGGCTATCAGAAAAGAATGGTAACAGACTCACCTTCGGGACTTTGTTCCAGTAAAGGTATTTTAGGCTGAGGATTTATAAAGCTGTGTTTTAACAACTGCTGAGGACTCCATCTTTCCTTGTCATCTAAGCAGACACACCTCAGTGAGAGGGAAAAAAGAATTTCAGCAATGCACAAAGTAAATGCTAAATAAAGTAATCCAAGGCTTTTAATTATGGGTTTATCTTTCAAAAATACACATTAGAGAATTCACATTACTTGCGGACCAAAATGTACCCCTAAGTGAATTTAATTTAATAAACATTCTTGCAGGATTTATATGCTAAGCACCAGGCTGCATAAGTGGGAGAATAAAAAAAGTATAGTCTCTAGAGCCCAGAAGACTGACTCATTTTTTAATATTTTTAAAAGTCTAGGATAATATAGCACAAATAGGTTATGAACTTTCACTCCCACTAATAGCTTAAGGACCTGCCATACTACACTAAGCCTTTCTGGGGACCAGTCATAAGAGTTCCCAAACGAAAAGCAAATCAGACAGCTAGCTGATGCAGGGTTGGGGCCCAATATGACAAACTTTAGATGCAGCCTGTTCATCATAGTTTGAAGTATGCTGGTAACAGTTAAGACCAACTTTTCAAAAGCCCCACATTTTATCACCTGCGTATGTGCCCAGTCACTTCAGTTGTGTCTGACTCTTTTCGACCCTACTGACTATAGCCTGCCAGGCTCCCCTGTCCATGGGATTCTCGAGGCAGGAATGCTGGAGGGAGGTGCCCTCCTCCAGGGATCTTCCCCACACTGTGTCTCCTACATTGCAGGCAGATTCTTTACCTACTGAGCCACCTGGGAAGTCCATATTACCACCTAGTTTCTTTTAATTATCATTCCTTGAGCCTTTTTGTTTAATGTTCTAACAAACAATTTGTTTAATAATGAAAACAAGCCATACCTTTAAGCTAGTGTTTTTCAAAGTGGGGCCCCTCGAACAGCAGCATCAGTATCACCTGGGGAATTTGTTAGAACTACACATTTTCTATCCCAGTCCTGGTAAATCAGCAGCTATGGGGGGTTGGGCTGAAATCTGTGCTTTAACAAGCTCTCCAGGTGGATTCAATCCAAAATAAAGTCTGAGAATCACTGTTCTAACTAATCCAATAAGCTGCTTGGCTTTCATAACAATGACCCAAGTAGCACTGCTTGGTAGCACGTGGCCCTAATTATAAAAAGGTATTTAAAACAATCAATCATCATTGTGAATTATGGACTTAAATTTATACCTATGAAGTGGTGACAGCAACTACCATAAAAGGTAATATTTAATTTTCTCATGGCACAGTACTGAAAAGTAAAGCACTCCTAATTTCATACTTTGAGAGGGAAGAAAAGATTGCAATAAAAGCATGTAAAAGATACTGTATTGTCCCCTAAATTAAAAATTAACTTTAATTACATCAGTATGTCAAGGTTGTATATTGTCACCCTGCTTATTTAACTTATATTCAGAGTACATCATGAGGAACGCTGGGCTGGAAGAAGCACAAGCTGGAATCAAGATTGCCAGGAGAAGTATCAATAACCTCAGATATGCAGATGACACCATCCTTATGGCAGAAAGTGAAGAGGAACTCAAAAGCCTCTTGATGAAAGTGAAAGAGGAGAGTGAAAAAGTTGGCTTGAAGCTCGACATTCAGAAAACTAAGATCATGGCATCTGGTCCCATCACTTCATGGGAAATAGATGGGGAAACAGTGTCAGACTTTATTTTTGGGGGCTCCAAAATCACTGCGGATGCTGATTGCAGCCATGAAATTAAAAGACGCTTACTCTTTGGAAGGACCAACCTAGATAGCACATTAAAAAGCAGAGACATTACTTTGCCAACAAAGGTCCATCTAGTCAAGGCTATGGTTTTTCCAGTGGTCATGTATGGATGTGAGAGTTGGACTGTGAAGAAAGCTGATCACTGAAGAATTGATGCTTTTGAACTGTGGTGTTGGAGAAGACTCTTGAGAGTCCCGTGGACTGCAAGGAGATCCAACCAGTCCATTCTAAAGGAGATCAGTCCTGGGTGTTCACTGGAAGGACTGATGCTAAAGCTGAAACTCCAATACTTTGGCCACCTCATGGGACGAGTTGACTCACTGGAAAAGACTCTGATGCTGGGAGGGATTGGGGGCGGGAGGAGAAGGGGACGACAGAGAATGAGATGGCTGGATGGCATCACCGACTCAATGGACATGAGTTTCAGTGAACTCCGGGAGTTGGTGATGGACAGGGAAACCTGGCGTGCTGTGATTCATGGGGTCGCAAAGAGTCGGACACGACTGAGCGACTGAACAGAACTGAACATATGAATACTTTCTCCTTGCAAATATTAAAACATTACTGATAAGGATAAAGTCTTGGACAACCATTCAAACAAAAGATATAGTTTTAATTTGTGAACACAGTTTAAAAAAATGACATCATCCTCTACGTATTTTTCATCAACTGCTTTCTTCATTTGACTACATAAAGGGTTTTGCACCCAATTTTACTGAGGTGAGGGTGTATCCCCACACCAAGAAGCAATTTCCCAATACCAGTTGGGTGTTATACAGCTCAACTCAATTCTGACACTATCTGCCTAGAGACAGTATCAGATCCCAGAGGTTAGCGGCTCAGTCTAATGAGACTTTCCTCCCTACCCTGACTTGAGACACCGATAACAAGTCCATGTTGTCACCTGTGCTTCTGACCAGTGGGCAACCGATGGAATGGATATTCCAATGACCTCCTCCTTGGGTTCAATTAACTTGCTAGAGCAGCTCACAGAACTCAGAAACATTTTACTTACTAGTTTATCAGCTTAATGTAAAAGGCTGTATAACTCAGGAACAGTCAGCTGGAAGACATGCAGAGGGCAAGGTATGTGGGAAGGGGGCTTGGAACTTCCTTGCCCTCTCTGGGCCACCACCCACCCATCACCTCCGTGTGTTCACCAACTTGGAAGCTCTCTGAATCCTGTCTTTTTGGTTTTTAATGAAGGCATCACTAGGCATGAACAATTAAACTACTGGCCATTGGTGATCCATTCAACCTCTAGCCCCTCCCCTCTCCACAGAGGCTGGGGGTAGGACTGAAACTTTCAAACCCTAAATCAAGTGGTTGGTTCTTCTGGCAACCAGTCCCCATCCTTAGTGCTTTCCATCCTTAGGTGTCTTGTGTTATTTGCTATTATCCCTGTCTTTTGGAGAAAAAGACTCAGAGTAGGGAGTTTAAGTCACTCAACCAGTGAGTGATAAAGGTAGAATATGAACTGAGCTGTCTGGCTTCAACTCTGGGCTCTATCCTATCACAGAGACTAATGTGAAACAAAACCTTTCTTCAAAGGATGTTCACCAATAAGTAAAAATGCAATTACAAATGAAATGCTGCTACGCTTGTCTGGGAATGATTTTTTTGTTGTTGTTGTTAACTGGGGTTAGACAGCAAAGGTAGTAAAACAATATTGTACATCTGCTTCTTAAATAAGCGATCTATCAAACCACTCTAGGAAGACAGAGAAATATATGACTCAATCTAAAGGACAACCATATTATTAACAGAATAAGAAATGGTGCTGATCTCAAGTTCAAACCTCACAGAACACAGAACTGTTCTCTAAGAGGAGAACTACGAAAGTTTTGGCTACTGAGTCCTTCATTTTACTATTAAATATGAAAGATATGTTCTACTTAAGTTTCCCAGTGTTGTTTGTTTATATTACTAACCTTTACTAAATTATTCTTGACAAAGGAAGAAGGGCAGAAAGCTAAAGGTGACATTCTGAAGGAGGAAATGAATCTTTCCATCAGTGGTTCTATCCCCATTTTCCCTCTGATGTCATTTTAGTCAACTTCATCATCAGGGTGCTTTTATAAATAGTTAAAAAAAGTTCTACTGCATTAAAGAGAAATCATAAAAGATTTCTTTAGAAATTTTATTTTATTTTTTTTTTATTGGAGGCTAATTACTTTACAATAATATATTGGCTGGTTTTGCCATACATTGACATGAATCCACCCCAGGTGTACATATGTTCCCCCTCCTGAACCCCCCTCCCACCTCCCTCCTCCCCACATCCTCCAGCCCCGAGCATCCTGTATCCTCCGTCAAACCTGGACTGGTGATTCATTTCACATATGATAATATATATGCTTCAATGCCATTCTCCCAAATCATCCCACCTTCACCCTCTCCCACAGAGTCCCAAAGACTGTTCTATACACCTATGTCTCTTTTGCTGTCTCGTATACAGGGTTAAGGTTACCATCTTTCTAAATTCCATATATATGCGTTAGTATACTGTACTGATGTTTTTCTTTCTGGCTTACTTCACTCTGTATTATAGGCTCCAATTTCATCCACCTCATTAGAACTGATTCAAATGCATTCTTTTTGATGGCTGAAAAATACTCCATTGTGTATATGTACCAAAGCTTTCTTATCCATTTGTCTGCAGATGGACATCTAGGTTTCTTTAGAAATTTTAGATGTTTATATACTTTGAGAGAACACAGCATCAAGAATCGTTAGCCCCTTTCTACAACTTTGTGTACTGCATCTCTTCTATTTCTTAATTAAATTATAGGTGATCTACAATGTTGTGCCAATCTCTGCTACATAGCAAAGTAATTCAGTTTCACACACACATACATCTTTTTAAAAATTATTCTTTTCCACTATGGTTTATCCTAGGAGATTAGATATTGTTCCCTGTGCTAAACAGTAGGACCTTGGTTTTATCCATTCTATACATAATAGTTTGCATCTACCAACCCTAAACTCCCACTCCATCCCTGACCCTGGCTATCACCGTCTGATCTCACAGTCTGTGAGGCACATCTACTTCTATTTTGGTATACATAAACTATCTATTTAAATATAAGTGCAGCTACTTTCACTTCTGTAATGGGTAAGAACAACTGAGTGACAGGAAATAGTAATATTATAGGCCAAATGGCAGCTGGAATAGATGGGAACAGAAGAAATGTAAAGGGTAAAAGAAGTGTAGGGAGTGATGAAGTGAGTAAAAGTGAATGGTTGGGGAAAAAAAAAAGGTGGGAAATATGATAGTGTCAGAAAGGGAAGAAACCGTCCAGGTTCACTTCTGCAGGACCAGGGGAATGTCTAGAAAAACGCAGACTAAGGGATCTTATTTTATAGAGAAACTGAGAGAACCGAGGTGTAGCTTAGACAGAGGCAAGCAAAATAAGGAATCACTGAATTGAAGGACCTGGCCAAACACTTTTGGCCAGAGGAAAACCTCAGTAAGTATCTAAGTAAGTATCTCAAAGTAGATAAAACAGACAGATTAGAGGTATGGTTTTAAAAGATACAAACTACTATATATAAAACAGATAAACAACAGATTTGCAACAGATAAGCAACAAGGATGTACTGTATACCCCAGGGAATTATAGCCATTGTCTTGTAATAACCTACCATGGAGTATAATCTGCAAACATCCTGAATTACTCTGCTGTAGACCTGAAACTGGGCTTCCCTTGTGGCTCAGTTGGTAAAGAATCTGCCTGCAATATTGGAGATCTGGGTTCGATTCCTGGGTCGGGAAGATCTGCTGGAGAAGGGATAGGCTACCCACTACAGTATTCTTGAGCTTCCCTGGTGGCTCAGCTGGTAAAGAATCTGCCTGCAATACAGGAGGCCTGGGTTCGATCCCTGGGTTTGGAAGATCCCCTGGAAAAGGGAAAGGCTACTGACTCCAGTATTCTGGCCTGGAGAATTCCATGGATTGTATAGTCCATGGGGTCACAAAGAGTCAGACACAACTGAGTGACTTTCACTCACCATACCTGAAATTAACACAACACTGTAAATCAACTATATCTGAATTAAAAAAAAAACAACAACATTTGGCTCTGTAATTAAATCTGTAACTGTAATTTACAGATGTTGAGACTCCTCTGACTAGGGCAAGGAAGTCATTTGTTTTCTATAACTTGGCTGAATGGGACACTGCTAATGAGCGACTGAACTGAACTGAACTGAATGAAGACGAATGGTTAAGAAAAACCAGGAGCAGAGTCGTACTCCTAAAGCTGTTTTCTAAATGGGAGGTGTCGTCTTTGACCCCTTATGAACCAGCAGTAAAAGTGGCCCTTACCATTCAGAATACCTGGGGCATTTCTCCCCCTAGCAGCAGTCCCTACTGACTTCTTAGCATATACCAGGCAGTCCCCAAAAAGTAGTTTGAAAGTCTATCATTAAGCCCAAGTGAATTTAGAAGAATGTAGGAGTTATGAGAACAATAAACCTAAGTGAGAAAATAGAACATATGTGGCTGGGAAAGGGCTGGGAGAACAAAGAAGTAAGTTGAAACCTGTTCTTCACTCTTCAGATTATACACATGACTTAAATATTAAGCACATTCAAGCACAATCAAAAGTAAAGGAGTAAAATGCAGTTAGAGAAAAATCTCAATGATACTCACTTCTTTAGAAAATCTTGAAAATCAGCTGGTAAGTCACTAGGGATGGTCACGGGATACTCTTCACACTCTTGTCCTTGGCTGAGGGAGAGCAGCAGAAGGCCGAGATGCCAAATATCCCCTTTCTTCCCGGTTTTATAAGGTAGGGCACTGTCACTGAAACGAACCCGGGTCTGCTCAAACACATCCTCCTTGCAAATGTCTGCCAGGCGCTTAGAAATGCTGTAGTCCGTAATCTTGACGGTGCCCTCTGCATCCACCAGGACATTCGATGCGCTCAGAACTTTGTGTACTACAGAATTGCTGTGCAAGTAATCGAGGCCTGACAAGAGCTGAGCTGCATATGTGCGAAGCTGATGTACCGGGACGGGGCCTGAGTGGCCCAGGTGAGCTGCAAGGGAGATCCCATTCGTGTGCTCCACTAAAATATCCACCACGATGGAATCGTCTTGCTCTTTGAGGTTCATCGCAAAGTAGCGTACTATGTTTGGATGGCTCAGTTTCACCAGTGAGCTGAATTCCGTTTCTGCCCCTTGAATCTGGAATGCAAAAAAAACAATAAGATGATGATAGCTGGGCTGGTCAGCATTTACTAGTGTTTCACCGCAAAAGTGAAATATTTGAATAGAAAATGTACTTTCGACAGCAAGGAGAAGGAACATGCCCTGAACTGAGTCCTCCCCTAAACCACATGGTCAATTTGCTGCTGCTGCTGGTGAGTCGCTTCAGTCGTGTCCGACTCTGTGCGATCCCATAGACGGCAGCCCACCAGGCTTCCCTGTCCCTGGGATTCTCCAGGCAAGAACAGTGGAGTGGGTTGCCATTTCCTTCTCCAATGCATGAAAGTGAAAAGTGAAAGTGAAGTCGCTCAGTCGTTTGACTCTTAGCGACCCCATGGACTGCAGCCCACCAGGCTCCTCAATCCATGGGATTTTCCAGGCAAGAGTACTGGAGTGGGGTGCCATTGCCTTCTCTGATGGTCAACTTACTAGTTCTTAAAGATGGACAAGTTTCAAAAGCAGCTTCTTTTGCAATATGGCCACCAGAAAAAAGAAACATTAATTTTAAAATAAGTTTTCCTGATTATAAAGATTCACTGTCAAAATTTTAATAGGTATTAATACAAAAGAAAAATCCCACAATTTATCTTTATGGTCACCACTCAAAGACAACTGTTATGACTTTAGTGTATTTACTTTCAGTTTTTCTTTTTGTGATAAATACATATTTCCAAACACGATGCTTCACCTGTTTTATAACCTCTTTATTTATTATGTAGCACTGCAATATTAAATGTTCTCCTTAAGCTAAGTATTATGAATCAATTATACAATTCTCCAGTCCCCTAAAATGCAGTTGTGAATATTTCAAGAGACTGAGAAAATGCAAATGATTGCAAATAGCACAGTTATGAAGTACTCTTTCGTCCCTGTTGGAGAGAGCGAGCTATTAATGGAATAATAAGAGCAAAGAAAGGAGGTTGAGAAGCAGTTGCAAGAGTTTGGACCACGCTCTGAAAGTTCTGAAAGAGGTAGCAGGGTCGGGGAACACTTATGATCCTCCACCATCCCCTCTGGTTGAACAGATCTCATCACATTCTGGGTCTTTTTTGCTGGCCAGTCAAATGCTGAGTTAATTTGTTTTGTCATTACCTTAAACTCCAGGTTAGTCCTTTTGCTCAGTGAGCCATCTTGGATGCCTACCTGCTTTTTGCACTTATCAATCTTCTCTTTTTCTTGACTGGTAAGGAATGGACCCATTTTTTTGTGCCATTGAAGGACCCACTCATACAACAAGACAAAGCTGCCAGTAGCTGTTTCCAAAGCATTGTAAACTAATTTTCCAAGCTGCTCATCACTGCCTGCACATTGAAAGGAAATATAATTAAGTATCGCTGGCACATTTTCTGTGGGCATTAAAAAATAAAAACAGGGAATAGTCATTTGTTCAACAATGGATACCATGTACTATGAAAAATGTGATTTCATGTAATACATGCTCTTTTGTAACCAATTTTTGGTGTTTTAACAATATACTCTGAACTTTAAAATATTAAACTTTACAAAGGGACAATATTCAACAGTGAGACCTTAATATCAGATCAATGTTTTCTTCCACTAGCTGGTATTCATAATGTCATTTTCATAACCACCTCTGACAACTGTGCCTGCTAGTGTGGTAGCGTAACCTTCATATAGCTAAATACCAGCTAAAATTGACAGAAAGAGTTTGGAACCAGGAATGCTCCATCAATGGATTAGCGTGCATAGTGAAAACAGGCTTTAGTAACTCAGAAATGTGAATACATCAATGATCTTCTAACACAAAATCTGACACCCTCTTCTAAACACAAAAACACCCTCAGTAAATACAAAGTGGCCAATGGCTTTGAGGGAAGGAACAAGTCATGATAGTTTAAATTTGAAGTGCTTGAGAGAGACACTATGCTTGGGAGAGCTAAATTTTTGTAATGCCCCAAAATTTTTTACAAAAATCTAAATTTTTATTAAAGACTGTAATATAAAATCACCAAAAAATTGGAAGTGGAGAAAAATATCACCCACAATATCACCAATTTGTCTTTCTCTTCTAGAACCTTCTACTTTCCCCCTAATTTACCAAATTGTAGCATATATAACAGGGTTTCTCACCCTCGACACTACTGACATTTGGGACCAGAAAACCCTTTGCTGAAGGGGGTTGTCTTGTGTACTGTAAGATGTTTAGCAGCAGGCCTCCCCTCTATCCATGAGATGCCGGTAGCACCCCGACCCTAGTGTTAATCATCAAAATATCCAAATGTCAACTAATCACCCCAAATGAAAACAACTGATCTATTCTTTTTCTTTTACTATATAAATAATAGTTTTCCATGATGTTACATTATCTTCATAATGCAAAGTAAAGTAACCTGTATACATAACACAAAGTAGTTTTCACAAAAATAATCTAGAGAAATGTGGCTGAACTAACTCACTGAGAGAGGCAGTGTTCCTTCACAGATATGCTGACAATTTAAGAGATTTTTAATTTTAATTGAGATGATCTGTTATACTAGTTATAAATAATTCTGGACATTCTTAGCTAAGGGAAAATAAAAATAAAAACCCCTAGTGTTTGAAAACCTGTCAACCAAAGAAAGCAACCTGTGGAATGTCGGATCTATGCAGCACATGTTGGAGATACAGGGTAGTAAATATTAACGGGATGGAAGGTGATGTGATGCACCCAAAGCCTAATTAAATTTGTGAATTATGTGGCACAATGTTTTGCAATATATATATCCCCAGCTGGGACTAAGTGGGTATTTCATAATTGCTGGCTGCATTTTTTTTGTATTATAATTCTATTATTGCCACCCAACTTTTGTCACTTCTGTGTTGTGGGGATAATAAAAAGGACAAAAGAACACACTGAAACAAGGCTGAAGGAAAATGTTACCATAAGAGCTCAGACTGATACTCCACTGTGTGACCATTTATATAGAAGCCTCTCCAGTGCTTTAATATTAATATATAGGGAATAATATCTGGGGAAATTCTTGATTCCCTCTAGTTCCAACAGCTTTAAATTGAAAAGCAAATGTTAATTAGCTGATCCTTCACAAAAACATTTCTTCAAAAATCAGGACCCATTTTAAAAATTAAACCCATTGTGAGAAAACAAAATAAATAATTTACTTGGTGGTTTTACACTAAAAAAAGTTCAGATTGCAAATGTGTCTCCTAACGAGGGTATTAACAAAGGTGAATTTGTCTAATGAGTACCAAGGAGACGAGGAGGTCATGGTAAGGTAATACACAGTTGGATTGATTTGCCTTCCTGATTTCCCCAGACCATTAAAAGTAGTGAGATTTATGTTGCCAATTCATGAGTCAGAAATGTGTTAGAGTCAAGGACAGCCTCAAGACCAAAGCAAATCATCTCTACCAAGGTCTTAAACCTTCCCAAATGGCAGCTGTGTCTGAAGAGGGCAGGCTCTGTGTATATGCAGAATCCTGCATGGTCCATGCCGCCTCCATCAGCCAAGGTTACGTGTTCAGATCATGGACTCTTCAGATGCTTGGTTTCTTTTCCCTCTACCTGTTGCCCTCTCCCTGGCAATTTCCCTTTCTGTGCACATCTCCTCAAAGAGGAAGGGAAAAAAGATACCTTTAAAGGAAAGCAAACTTGCTTTAGGTAATTTAGCTGCCTATTAGCTCTGCGAAGAATACTCATGGGATTAGAAATGAAACTTAATTGTCAAATTCACCATATGCAAGTGATCCCTACACCAATTAGTGGCTGTATCTGTATGACTGATAAAAGATGATGTAATTTAGAGCAAATGAAGTAGACATGGAAAACTTGATTTTAATATAAACAATTCAAATAAATTTTTGAACGAGATTTACTACAAGTAGCCATCTGCTAAATAAGATGGCTAAACTGCTAAATAAAACACATAGAAAATAAAGTGAATTTCCTGGTCTGGTACAGGATGCCAAGCAAGAAAATGCTAAGCTGGTGGAGAGCAAATTAAGAAAATGAGACTTAACCCTCAAAGATCACAGGCATTAGAACTCATTTTGCTATACATATTTCTTCAGTAACAGATGTACATGATGCAAAATTCCAGATTCATAATATTTCAACCAATTTGGTTTTGAAAATTTTGGCTAATTCTAACGATGACAAATTTTGTCTTTCTGCTAACAATATTTCCAACAGCCTGAGGTTTTATTTCCATCTTACAGAAGTGGAAAGCTGAGTGACTTCTCCTTTTGGTTATCAGGAACGGGAGCTAGAATGACTGTCAGCTTACAGAGTTTTCCTGCAAGCACGCTGGTCTAGACGACGTAGTGTCTATTCTCCCCTGTTCCTTCATGATTAACTTGCATAATTAGAATAATTTAAACGAGTTTAGCCAGTTTACTCACCAATACATTTCCCTTTGTGCACCATGAGCTGATCAGGACTACCCACAGAGAAATACAGGATTCCACAAGAGCCAGGAGAATCTTCGCTACTACACATAGAATACTGACGTTCTCGCCTTAAAAATAAATTTGGACAATGATTTTTTTTTATTTAAGATTAACACAGGAAATTTGTGCTCCTCCATTTTCTTCTGCTTACTAGTCAATTCGCTGTCCAACAGCAGTCTCTGATGGGAACTGAGCTGAAGGTGCTAATGGGAAAGATGTCCAACCCCCCATTCGCCATGGAGTCTTCCCCACATGAACTCTACAAACCCTGTTCCAGATGGGCGCTGCCCTGTATGGTAGCCACACATGGCTACTTAAATTCAATCACAACTAAATTAAATTAAAAATTCAGTTCTTCAACTTGAGCGGGCACAGTTACGTACAAGGATTCCTCATTATATCGTGCTCCACTTTACTGAACTTCACAGGTACCATGGCGGCTTTTTTTATCTTTAACAAATTGAAGGTTTGTGTCAACCTTGTGTTAATAAGCAAGTCTATCAGCACCATTTTTCCAATAGCATTTCCTCACTTCATGTGTCTGTGTCATACTTTTGTAATTCTTGCAATAGTTAAAACTTATTCATTATTATTATGTATTTGTTGTGATCTGTGCTCAGTTACTACTATGACTCACTGAAGGCTCAGATGTTTAGCATTTTTTTAGTAATATTTTAAAATTAAGGTATGTAAACTGTTTTTTTTTTTTAAAGATACAGTGCTATCGCACGCTTAACAGACTCCAGCATAGTGTAAGCATGACTTATATGCACTGGGAATCCAAACATTCAAGTGACTCACTATACAGTGATACTCATTTCATTGTGGTGGTCTGCTCCTGCAACATCTCTGAGGTATGTCGGTACTCAACAGCCCTAAGTGACTAGTGGCTACCACAGTGGGCAGCACTGATCGAGAACATTTCCATCATCACATTTCTATGGAAGTGATTTACCTCAAGTCCATTTTGACCCCACATCCTGAGTACACGCACATCTGGAGAAAGCTGCAAAACTGGGGCTTAAGAGCACTACAAATTCCTAGTCACTAACTGGGTCTCCAAATAGAAAAAGGAGTACCTCAAGGCTGTATATTGTCACCCTGCTTATTTAACTGATATCATGAGTACATCTCAAGAGTACATCATGAGCTGGGCTGGAAGAAGCACAAGCTGGAATCAAGACTGCCAGGAGAAGTATCAATAACCTCAGATATGCAGATGACACCACCCTTATGGCAGAAAGTGAAGAGGAACTAAAAAGCCTCTTGATGAAAGTGAAAGAGGAGAGTGAAAAGGTTGGCTTGAAGCTCAACATTCAGGAAACTAAGATCATGGCATCTGGTTCCATCAGTTCAGTTCAGTTCAGTTCAGTTGCTCAGTCGTATCTGACTCTTTGCGACCCCATGAACCACAGCACGCCAGGCCTCCTTGTCCATCACCAACTCCCGGAGTTCACTCATCAAGTCGGTGATGCCATCCAGCCATCTCATTCTCTGTCGTCCCCGCCTCCTCCTACCCCCAATCCCTCCTAGCATCAGATTATTTCCAGTGAGTCAACACGTCACATGAGGTGGCCAAAGTATTGGAGTTTCAGCTTTAGCATAAGTCTTTCCAAGGAACACCCAGGATTGATCTCCTTTAGAATGGACTGGTTGGATTTCCTTGCAGTCCAAGGGACTCTCAAGAGTCTTCACCACATTTCAAAAGCATCAATTCTTCGGCGATCAGCTTTCTTCACAGTCCCATCACTTCATGGCAAATAGATGGGGAAACAGTGGCTGACTTTTTTTTGGGGGGGGCTCCAAAATCACTGCAGATGGTGACTGCAGCCATGAAATTAAAAGATGCTTACTCCTTGAAAGGAAAGTTATGACCAACCTAGCAAGCATATCAAAAAGCAGAGACATTACTTTGCCAACAAAGGTCGGTCTAGTCAAGGCTATGGTTTTTCCAGTGGTCATGTATGGATGTGAGAGTTGGACTATAAAGAAAGCTGAGTGCCGAAGAATTGATGCTTTTGAACTGGGGTGGTGGAGAAGACTCTTGAGAGTCCCTTGGACTGCAAGGAGATCCAACCAGTCCATCCTAAAGGAGATCAGTCCTGGGTGTTCACTGGCAGGACTGATGCTGAAGCTGAAACTCCAATACTTTGGCCACCTCATGGGAAGAGTTGATTCATTGGAAAAGACCCTGATGCTGGGAGGGTTTGGGGGCAGGAGGAGAAGGGGACGACAGAGAATGAGATGGCTGATGGCATCACTGACTCGATGGACATGAGTTTGGGTAAACTCTGGGAGTTGGTGATGGACAGGGAGGCTTGGCGTGCTGCGATTCATGGGGTTGCAAAGAGTCGGACACGACTGAGTGACTGAACTGAGCTAGGCCCCACACTATATAATGCCCAACCCCCCACACTCAAAGCCTAATCCTTCTTTCTCTCTTTCCCTTTTTTTCTGAGTGGAAAGCCAGATTACAACACAAAAATTACAACTAAATTAGGAGAGCTCTGCAGGGATGAGGCAAGGAAGAGTACCCTTGATGGTCAGGATTGGACACTTGTTAGAAATGCTATGATCAGGCACAGATCTCTAGGAAGCAGTCCTCTCACTGTGAGTGTGATCCTGACCTCCACTTTCACTGAGAACATGAAGCAATGAGCAGTGAACCCCACACTTTCTGCAGGTCCGCCTAGAAAGTTACTTGGCACCTGAGCCATTTTTTTTTTTCTCAGACTCAGAGGAAGGAAAGCTACCCTGTCCTCACTTCCATCCCTGAAGTCTCTTCTGGGACCCTGGTCCATTGGTTAGTCCCTCTCTTCTTTATGTTCAATCTATCCCTCTCCATTGGCTTCTTATCTTCAGCCCATAAATCTCTCCCATGTCCAGTCTCCTTTCCCTCAATCTCTTGCACTATCTTGTTTTTCATTTTCAAACTTCTACACTTACTGTCTCCATGACTGTCCCTTCCATTTACTCTTCATGCTACTGCAAAGTCAATGAAACTGCCACCTACCCCTACTCATTCTCAATTGGATTTTTCTCCTGGGCTCTTTTTTTGGTTGGTGGCACAGTCATCCATTCTGTCTCACTAGTCAAAATGTACACGTCTCTCTGAGCTCCTAGATCTCCTGCAACTATCTGATTCCTAAGTATGAGCCTCTCTTCTCCAATTTCCCTGCCTTGTTCAGGTCATCACCAAATTTCCCCTGGACACAAAAGATACCCCATTATTAATTGGTCTTGCCACTTTCAATTCCCTCCCCTAACACCTTCCCACACTGCTGAGAAAACCTATTACGATTTGGGTCTCTTGCACTACATGTGTGTCCACAAATTCTTAAGGCCAGGGAATGATTAAGGACATAGACAGTGAAGTTGCTCAACAAAGGCAAAAGTGCATCCGTGAAAAGCTGGGCCAAGGGGCCACGTACTTGAGAATCAAGCCTTTAAGCTCTTTCTGCTAGAAAGGTCAGGGGTTTTCTGTTCTCTTTCTCTTGTTTTACACAGTGGAAACCCTCCATTACATAAAGCCTTACCAGCTTTGATGTATCCCACACAAAAAAGAAAAGCTGAGCTGCCCTGGTTAAAGAGACTGCAGACCCTGCCAGGGCCATAAAGACAGCCTCTCCCTTTCTATCATCCTTCCTGCCTCCCTCCCTCTATCAGATGTTTACTGAGCACCTACCCCGTCCCAGGCAGGCACTGTGCCAGGCCCTGAAAAAAACAGACGCAAGAACCCCATACTTTCACAAAAGGAGAAGACAATTAAAAAGCAAACAAATGAGTATGAAGTTTAGCTAGCAGTAACTGCTATGGAGAAATTTAATAAAGCAGGAAATTGGAGAACAAGTAGCTAAGGTGTGGGGTACTCAGGGAAGGCATCGGAGATCACGTGTGAGGGGAGAATTGCGTGATGAGGAGTCGGCCACGCAGAGTAAACTGAAGGAGAGCATTGCAGGTAGAATAACTGGGGGAGGCCATGAGATGGGAAGGAGCTCGGTGTGCGCGAAGGACTGGATGAGGAGCGTGGCCACCGTGCAGAGGGTGAGGGAGAGGGAGAGTGGTATGACACGAGAGGCATGAGCTGTTCCTCTACTGTTCGCCCCCACTCTCCGTTCTCCATGGCAGCCTGGAAGAACTTCACTCAGCATGGATCAGATGATACCTCAAACAGCTTCTCAGTACACCTGAACTCCTGATTCAACCAACAAAGACCTCACTTGTGATCTGCCCTTGCTGCCCCCTTGAACCACTGTCTCCACAACTGGTCATTCTAGCCATACTGCCCTGGTTGATGAGCTCTGGGCAGGACCAGCCTAGGTCAGCTTGGGGTCTTCTATACCGGCTGTTCTTTTCAGCTGAGCAGGTGGCTCCTTCCCTTCATCCAGATACAGTATATGTGCTCCTCAGTTTAAAGCCCACTGTCCTTTAGTCACTCAGGAACCAGTCCTTGGACTTTTTCCTCCAAACACCCTATCTAAAGTAACAATTCAGTCTTTCTTCAAGACAGCCAATTAAATTCTCTGCAGAGCACTAGTCTTTATCTGTCAACTTCTGGTTTGTTTGTGGACAGTGTCTTCCGACGAGAATACAAGCTCTGTGAAAACAGAGTCCATCTTGATCTTATTTACTGAATCCCTAGGACTCAGAACAGTGTCTGGCTTTTAGCAAGTAAGTCCTTACCAAGTATCTCGTTCTAGATTGTATTGCTTTTAGTCACAGCCACGTCGAATACTGACTGCTGACAATGTTCATGACAAGGTCATGTCTACTAACTCTACCGAACGTATCTTCTAGTTGAAAGAATAAAATGGAACACTCTGCTCATTTCCTTTGGCTTTCCATTTAAAGACTAGTGAATAGCAGGGAAGAAAAAGAATAAAGAGTATGTATGAGATACTTCAGTATTATCAAGGACTTTTTATTTCTTAACCAAAGAATTATGTAAACTATAAGAAAGATTCATTCTTTTCTAGTCTGTAGGTGATATAGTGCCAGAGCTCCATACAGGTTTGTACAACAATCTTGGCAAACAATACATGAAAATGACTTCATGGATGCTTGTGGAAATGTCATTCTACCCAAGAAATACTAATGTCCCTTTATAAGTGCTACATAAAAATCTGTTCTACCTGGGTCAAGGAAACAGAGAATTTCCCATCCTTCCTTGAATAAACTTGCTAATAATTCAGTTCAGTTCAAATCATTCGCTCAGTTGCGTCCGACTCTTTGCGACCCCATGAATCCATCACCAACTTCCGGAGTTCACTCAAATTCAAGTCCATTGAGTCGGTGATGCCATCCAGCCATCTCATTCTCTATCATCCCCGTCTCCTCCCACCCCTAATCACTCCCAGCACTTTTCCAGTGAGTCAACTCGTCGCATGAGGTTGCCAAAGTATTGGAGTTTCAGCTTTAGCATCAGTCCTTCCAATGGACACCCAGGATTGATCTCCTTTAGAATGGACTGGTTGGATCTCCTTGCAGTCCACGGGACTCTCAAGAGTCTTCTCCAGCACCACAGTTTAAAAGCATCAATTCTTCGGTGATCAGCTTTCTTCACAGTCCAACTCTCACATCCACACATGGCCACTGGAAAAACCATAGCCTTGACTAGACGGACCTTGGTTGGCAAAGTAATGTCTCTGCTTCTTAATATGCTTGCTAGGTTGGTCATAACTTTCCTTCCAAGGAGTAAGCATCTTGTAATTTCATGGCTGCAATCAGCATCCACAGTGATTTTGGAGCCCCCAAAAATAAAGTCTCACACTATTTCCACTGTTTCCCCATCTATTTGCCATGAAGTGATGGGACCAGATGCCATGATGTTTGTTTTCTGAATGTTGAGCTTCAAGCCAACCTTTTCATTCTCCTCTTTCACTTTCATCAAGAGGCTTTTTAGTTCCTCTTCACCTTCTGCCATAAGGGTGGTGTCATCTGCATATCTCAGGGTATTGATATTTCTCCCGGCAGTCTTGATTCCAGCTTGTGCTTCTTCCAGCCCAGCGTTCCTCATGATGTACTCTGCATATAAGTTAAATAAGCAGGGTGACAATATACAACCTTGACGTACTCCTTTTCCTATTTGGAACCAGTCTGTTGTTCCATGTCCAGTTCTAACTGTTGCTTCCTGACCTGCATACAGGTTTCTCAAGAGGCAGGTCAGGTGGTCTGGTATTCCCATCTCTTTCAGAATGTTCCACAGTTTATTGTGATCCACACAGTCAAAGGCTTTGGCATAGTCAATGAAGCAGAAATAGATGTTTTTCTGGAACTCTCTTGCTTTCTCCTTGATCCACTGATCTCAAAAGCAAGTCTAATCTTGGACCCACTGTTTACAGTTAGCCACAAAAATGGAAATAATTAAACTTAAAAAAATTGCTTTTTATACAGCCTTATTCATGGCATTGATTTATTTCCACCATTTCTAACACAGTTGGAATTTGTTAGATATTTCCTAGTGGAATACTCTGACAGCTTCAAACTATGTTGCTTAATGGAAGCCCAGTTTCAAAAATAATCTAAATTGGTATAAGGAGTTATAATCTTAAAAAGAAATCATTACCAGAAACTGCATTCAAGAAAACATTTAGTTCACTTTAACAGCAGGTGCTGCTACTGCTAAGTCACTTCAGTCGTGTCCGACTCTGTGTGACCCCATAGACGGAAGCCCACCAGGCTCCCCCATCCCTGGGATTCTCCAGGCAAGAACACTGGAGTGGGTTGCCATTTCCTTCTCCGAAATGTTAACTAACAGCAGGTTCAGTTCAGTTCAGTTCAGTCGCTCAGTTGTGTCCGACTCTCCGCGACCCCATGAATCACAGCACGCCAGGCCTCGCTGTCCATCACCAACTCCCGGAGTTCACTCAAACTCATGTCCACAGAGTCGGTGATGCCATCCAGCCATCTCATTCTCCGTCGTCCCCTTCTCCTCCCGCCCCCAACCCTTCCCAGCATCAGAGCCTTTTCCAGTGAGTCAACTCGTCGCATGAGGTGGCCAAAGTATTGGAGTTTCAGCTTTAGCATCAGTCCCTCCAATGAACATCCAGGACTGATCTCCTTTAGAATGGACTGGTTGGATCTCCTTGCAGTATAAGGGACTCTCAAGAGTCTTCTCCAACACCACAGTTCAAAAGCATCGATTCTTCGGCGATCAGCTTTCTTCACAGTCCAACTCTCACATCCATACATGACCACGGGAAAAACCATTGCCTTGACTAGACGGACCTTGGTTGGCAAAGTAATGTCTCTGCTTTTTAATATACTATCAAGGTTGGTCATAACTTTCCTTCCAAGGAGCAAGCGTCTTTTAATTTCATGGCTGCAATCAGCACAGCAGGTAGTTAAATGTTAATTATCAAAATGATTTCTGAGCTGATTTTTTTTTTCAAAGTAGATAATTAGAGAAAGAAGTGAAACGACTCCTGCTTATAAACAAACTGTAACCCAAAAGATTATATAAGCTTTTAGTTTGGTACCTAAATTGTTGGTTTTAAGTGGTGCTTAGATTATCACAAGAGATAGTTTAAATACATATAGAAGCTGAATGACAATACCTGTGCTATTTGATCACCCACCTAATCACAGAAAGGAGTTCTGTACTAAAATTCCTTTCTGGTCTACAGTGGGAGTCACAGCAAACATAGAAAGTCCCCTTCATACAAACAAGTTCCATTCTGACAGAGTTGATAAGTCCCATTTGTTCATAAGTCCTACAAAAATAGCCTGGGTATCCAGCTAACAAAACTGGCTATACAGTGCTATACTATAATAGGCTTATGATACCTTTCACATAGTAATATATAAAAAACAAATACAAAAAATAAAAGAAAACACATGCTAAATCTTGTAGTACAGTACCTTGAAAAGCTAGAAGCACAGTACAAGAGCTGGCATACAGGGGCTGGCACTGAATGAACAGCCAAGAAGAGCTACTGACTGGAGGAAGGAGTGGAGACGGGAGACGGGAGAGCTGAAGCATCGTCAGTGCGCCGAGAGGGGGCGCAGGCTGCAATTTCGCTCATGCCTGACACTGACCGAGTGCACATCTGCATCGTTCAAAGTTCCAAACCTGAAGGTTTGTATGCCGGGGACTTACTTCACAGGGAAGGCTCAATTCTTTAGTGGAAAAGGATGTGGAGGAAGAGACAGTATCTTTCATGTGACCTTTGCTGACAGGGAACAACCCCGGAGCCCACCTGCTGCGACAGGGAAGCCCAGTGTCCTCAGCAGCAAGGGGAGGGGAGCCCTGGCAGCAGACTGGGGCTCCCGTCCTCACGTAAAGGATCGCCTACATCTGTGCCCACTGTGGTGCTCTCCCCACATCTGTGGCGAGACCCAAGGCGTTACAGATCGAAAACAGTGTGAATCTGACTGGATGATGATTCTGATGGAAGAAAGAGTTTTTAAATCACTTACTGAATAATTGGGCTTCCCTGATGATGCTGTGAAAGTGCTGCACTCAATATGCCAGCAGATTTGGAAAACTCAGCAGTGGCCACAGGACTGGAAGAGGTCAGTCTTCATTCCAATTACAAAGAAAGGCAATGCCAAAGAATGCTCAAACTACTGCGCAATTGCACTCAACTCACACGCTAGTAAAGTCATGCTCAAAATTCTCCAAGCCAGGCTTCAGCAGTATGTGAACCGTGAACTCCCAGATGTTTAAGCAGGTTTTAGAAAAGGCAGAGGCACCAGAGATCAAATTGTCAACATCCGCTGGATCATGGAGAAAGCAAGAGAGTTTCAGAAAAACATCTATTCTGCTTCATTGACTATGCCAAAGCCTTTGACTGTGTGGATCACAATAAACTGTGGAACATTCTGAAAGAGATGGGAATACCAGACCACCTGACCTGCCTCTTGAGAAACCTGTATGCAGGTCAGGAAGCAACAGTCAGAACTGGACATGGAACAACAGACTGGTTCCAAATAGGAAAAGGTGAACGTCAAGGTTGTATATTGTCACCTTGCTTATTTAACTTATATGCAGAGTACATCATGAGGAACGCTGGGCTGGAAGAAGCACAAGCTGGAATCAAGATTGCCGGGAGAAATATCAATAACATCAGATATGCAGATGACACCACCCTTATGGCAGAAAGTGAAGAGGAACTCAAAAGCCTCTTGATGAAAGTGAAAGAGGAGAGTGAAAAGGTTGGCTTGAAGCTCAACATTCAGAAAACTAAGATCATGGCATCTGGTCCCATCACTTCATGGGAAATAGATGGAAAAACAGTGGAAAAAGTGTCAGACTTTATTTTTTTGGGCTCCAAAATCACTGCAGATGCTGATTGCAGCCAGGAAATTAAAATACGCTTACTCCTTGGAAGGAAAGTTATGACCAACCTAGATAGTATATTAAAAAGCAGAGACATTACTTTGCCAACCAAGGTCCGTCTAGTCAAGGCTATGGTTTTTCCCGTGGTCATGTATGGATGTGAGAGTTAGACTGTGAAGAAAGCTGATCGCCGAAGAATTGATGCTTTTGAACTGTGGTGTTGAAGAAGACTCTTGAGAGTCCCTTATACTGCAAGGAGATCCAACCAGTCCATTCTAAAGGAGATCAATCCTGGGTGTTCATTGGAAGGACTGATGCTGAAGCTGAAACTGCAATACTTTGGCCACCTCATGCGACGAGTTGACTCACTGGAAAAGACTCTGATGCTGGGAAAGGTTGGGGGCGGGAGGAGAAGGGGACGACAGAGAATGAGATGGCTGGATGGCATCACCGACTCTGTGGACATGAGTTTGAGTGAACTCCGGGAGTTGGTGATGGACAGGGAGGCCTGGCGTGCTGTGATTCATGCGGTCGCGGAGAGTCGGACACGACTGAGCGACTGAACTGAACTGAACTGAACTGATGGCTCAGATGGCAAAAAATCTGCCTGCAGTGCAGGAGACATGGGTTCTATCCCTGGGTTGGGAAGATCCCCTGGAGAAGGAAATGGCAACCCACTCTAGTATTCTTGCTGCAGGATTCCATGGACAAAGAAACCTAGAGGGCTACAGTTCATGGGGTCACAAAGGGTTGGACACGACTGACCAACTAACATTGAATAGTTAGATCATCAAAAGTCAGATCAAACTGCACTGGAGGCAAGACTGTTAAGGTTAATAACTGTTATATAAAAGGAAATAAAACTGGCTTTGTGAAAGATACTTGGAAAGTATTAAAGCAAATGAAAAATTTCATATTACTAATATATTAAGATGCACAGGCTTTGAAAAAGTTATTAAAACTGTCATCTGACAACTCAACCAAATTTCACTACAAGTTGTTTTCAGGGACTGGAAATCTCAGGGACTTACCTAGACCTTCCAGAGGAGTTGGTCCTATGTTTACCATTTCCTACAAAGTCAGGAGAGCCTCCATGAAGAATGGCAGCTGTTCTGTGTCCTCCCGGGTCTTTTCTAGAGGTATGATCTTGGTTTGACAAACTAGCTATTTCTAAACGTTCCTTAAAAAAAGAAAAGTAAAACCTACTTTAGACCTAAATCATAATGGTAGACAATCGTGGTAAATAATCATAAATATGTAGAGCGTGCAAATTTCATTTAAGCTGAAGATTTTCAAGTGTAATAAAGGTGAACTCAACTTTTAAAAATTTAGTGTCCAAATATGTACTGTTTCAAGAACTGAAGGTCAAGGTTACAGTTTTAAGAGAATGTGAATTTTATAAAGACTTAGAATTATGGAATATGCGTGAAAAGTTAGGGAGAAGAGCAAGAGATGAACAGAAGGAAGCATTCAAACAGAGCACACTCAATGTCCTGTAATAAACATATGGAAAAGAAAAAAATGTTCTAGTGCCATTTGCAAAAAGGGCTATCCTTTCTCCAGAATTATCTTTGTACCTTGCTCAAAAATTATATATAAATATATGGGGTGGGGGTCTATGTTTAGATGATCTCTTCTGTCTATTGACAGAACTAGTAATGCTTTATTATCTATCTTGACTCCAGTATTAAATTATTTTGAACACTGTTTAAAAAAAAAGAAAAAACAGAGAGCAGAGTGGCTGTCAGGAAGTCAGATTAGATGTAAGGCAAACAGTCATATCAACTTAAATTTGTATACAGCTTTGTACATTCACAAAGGGTGGTACATTTTTCTGTAGGAATGGTCACATAAGACAGGAAAGCATTATCTGTGCCACATTAAGGGGTGAAGAAAACAAGCTCAGAGTGTCACCTGTCAAGGTCACCAAGCCAAGGCAGTAAAAAAGCCAAAGCTTTCGGCCAGGTTCTGTTTACTCGTACATCAGTACCTCCTCCCACTGCACCTCACTATTTCCCTTAGGGCAAATGCCATTTCTTTAAAGGAGAATGAGCAACATTCTCTCTGGATTTCTCCAAACATGTGTAACTGGTTTTCTGATTGAGCTGGACTCAGGAAAAATACAGGACAAAAGACTATATCCTTTTTCCACCACTGCTTTTTAAATCTGTTTTCCATCACTGAATGAAACCTCAGGCAGATACATCTGGTTTCCATTCACTCTTCAGTATGAACAAATAGTTTTGTTTTTCAAGTATTAAGAATTCCAGTCTGGGTTGATTATCAAAGCTTCAATCTCTCCTCTCCTTCAACTCTGTTGATAAACTACTCTAGCTGCATAAGCCTAAGTCTTCTACAGATAATATACAACTCAAAGTTTGGCAACTATCTGGAGACTATAAAATACACAATGAATGATATCTGGGAGACTTCTAAAGTGCCTCATTTTAAACTTTACCACTGATAGCAACAAAGGAGGGAAAAAGGAAGAATGAAGAATGAAGGACAGAGGTCCTGACTTCTGAGATATTCAAACATTATGAAGATATAGTAATTCAAATACCATCAATGGAAAGAAAAAGATTGTATATTTAGCAAAACGTAAACTATTTGACTATGGCAGAAATTCTAGAGTACCTGCTTAGCCATTTCTTTCCTTTTTTTCTCCTCTTTTATCTCTTCTTTCCTTTTCTGAATCTCATGAAGGATTTCACGTTGCTGAAATGAATCATACCGCCATCAAATGCTGATCTCTGAAACCCATCAGTTCAGTTCAGTTCAGTAGCTCAGTCATGTCCGATTCTCCACGACCCCATGAATCACAGCACGCCAGACCTCCCTGTCCATCACCAACTCCCGGAGTTCACTCAAACTCATGTCCACAGAGTCGGTGATGCCATCCAGCCATCTCATTCTCTGTTGTCCCCTTCTCCTCCCACCCCCAACCTTTCCCAGCATCAGAGTTTTTTCCAGTGAGTCAACTCGTCGCATGAGGTGGCCAAAGTATTGCAGTTTCAGCTTTAGCATCAGTCCTTCCAATGAACACCCAGGATTACAACACACAAATTCTGAAATCACAAAAAATCTTTTGAATTTCAGTCCTAAGAATATGTAGAACCTTAGTACATACTATAGTTTCACCAGTTTTATCAGAGTTCTTATGCAGTAGGCTTCCCACTTGAATGGGTGTTAAGACTGTGTGGGGAGGGACCCTTCCTCCCCACTTTTATGTGCAGGGACTTGATGTGGAAGCTCAGAGCCCTAACTACTGGACCACCAGGAGATTGCCACAGTGGGGGGGCTTTCACTGTGTAACAGCTCTGACCTCTCACTTCTCCCCACTCGTGACTGAGCCCCTCCTGTTTGGTGTCTGTCTGTCTGCAGAGAACATGCACTTGCACCTACTCTTTGCCCAGGTGGAGGTGGACTGAGCCGGCACCACACCCGTAAGTCACAGACCTTCAGCTGCACTCCCCAACCAGCTTTCTCATTATTAGAAGTGGCATTTTGATCTATTCATTTGACCCATGTACCTATTACTCAAATGATTCTGAGTTTATGTAAAGTAGCGTTTTTATGAGCCTCCTAAAATTCCAGGTTATAAATATCAAAACCATTGAGAGACTGACCAGAAACAATTATAGCAATAATATAAAATGTAAAAACATACCCAAAACTTACAGGTAGTTACAGCAATACATTGAAACAAGACTGTTAATCAAATATCTTTATCTTCTAATTAAAATGTGTCTGCCTAAGAGGTAAGGAACTTTAAACTTTAAACGATAACTAGGCTACGCAATTAAATAGGAGATAAACGGTAACAAAATGGATGGAACTCATAAAGACAGTGCTAACACAAGCAAAGGATGAACGAAATGAAGCAGGAAAAAAGAGCAAGGAACAAGAACCTAAGAAAAGTAGGAGTAACAAAATCCTAGAAGTAACTGTAACATCTAAGGGGAGAAAACTAAAAAGCCTCACTGAGAGAGAAAAATATATGGAAAAATTATTCCTGGATAGGAAGTCTGAACTTTGTCATGATGTAAATTCTGCCCAAATGGATATATAAGTACAATTTTACTCAAAATGCCGGAGGCTTTGTTTTGATCTTGAGAAAGTAATCCTATCATTTCTCTGTAAGAATAAATGTGTGAGGATAGCTGAGGAAAAAAAAAAAGAACAATGAAAGAGGAAGGGACAGGGGTCCTGACTCCTCAGATAGTCCAATGTTACAAAGACACAATAATTCAAAGATTGTGGTACAGACCTGAAAAAACAAAACAGATGAATTGAACAAAAGAGATAATTCACAAATAGAAATTAGTACAAATAAGTAGGTAAAATACCCTTTAAAGGAAGTATTACAAATCACCTAAGAATGAGTGATGATTTAATAAATGTGTTAGGAAAATGTCTGGGGGCGGGACTCAGACCCTCATTTTAACAACGTATACCAAAGTAAGTTCTAGATAAGAAAGTTTATTAAAAGACTAAATAGAAGAAAAAGAACAAAAATCAAGAAGGAAATTTAGATACATATATTATGTTTGATTCGGAGAAGGCAATGGCAAGCCACTCCAGTACTCTTGCCTAGAAAATCCCATGGATGGAGCAGCCTGGTAGACTGCAGTCCGTGGGGTCGCTAGGAGTCGGACACGACTGAGCGACTTCACTTTCACTTTTCACTTTCACACATTGGAGAAGGAAATGGCAACCCACTCCAATGTTCTTGCCTAGAGAATCCCAGGGATGGGGGAGCCTGGTGGGCTTCCGTCTATGGGGTCACACAGAGTCGGACACGACTGAAGTGACTTAGCAGCAGCAGCAGCATTATGTTTGATTAAAGGATTTTTAAAATAACACAGGAGTGTACATTCTTATGCAGACTAAGACTAAAGAAAAAATACAAATGGTGAGTGAACAAAAAAAAAAACGTTCAGTCTCTGGCTTTGGCTACTTGTCTGGGCATGAGATACTTGTCCCACAGAGGGAAGAAGGTAAATAGCCTCTGAACTCCTGCACAGCTTTACAAACACACAAAGAAGTTTGCTTAAACTGACTTTTTCTTTCATTTAAAGACCAGGACTAAGGAAGGGTTCTAGGGGTAGCACTGAATCACTCATAGTGTTTACTTCTTGGTTACTCTGAGGGCTTCCTTTCACATGAATTCATGGTTCCTGGATCAAATGCTGAGCCAAACTTAATAAATATGGATAAGTATGTAGGCAGAGAAAGAGATTAAAAACTTTCAGGGGCTCTCAGTCCTCTGGCTGGCCACCGTGGTGACATGGGTCTCACCTCCTCTTCCTCTTTCCGCTTGGCCTCTAACTGCCTCCGCTGTTCCTCCTGAGCTCGCCGTTCCAGCATTTCTTCATGAAAAGACTTGGGAGGGGGCTTGTTGTGCTCGCAGAGAAATGACTGCACATGGTAAGCCAGTTCAAATATCATCACCTAAACACATGGATGGAAATCAACCACAAATGGTCAAGTGATGCGAAGACAGGGTCCAATGGCGAGACTACAGAAAAACATGCAGACCATCCGAGACCATTCACAATGATGATATTCATTTTTTTTAAGTAATTAATTTATTTTTTATTGGAGGCAAATTATTTTACAATATTATATTGGTTGGTTTTGCCATATATTGACATGAATTCGCCCCGGGTTTACATAAGTTCCCCCTCCTGAACCCCCCTCCCACCGCCCTCCTCCCTTTATCCTCCCTCTGGGTCATCCCCGCACGCCAGCCCTGAGCATCCTATAACATGCATCGACCCTGAACTAGTGATTCGCTTCACATATGACAACATACGTGTTTCAATGCCATTCTCCCAAATCATCCCACCCTCACCCTCTCCCACAGAGTCCCAAAGACTGTTCTATACATCTGTGTCTCTTTTGCTGTCTCGTATACAGGGTTAGATGATATTCATTTTGATGCAACACCTTCTAAATTAGTTACAGGAGGTAACCACGGCAGGAAAAAGCTTTTCAGCACTCATTTCATTGTGTTGCTATCAAGACAAATCACTATCTAAATAAATAAAAAGCATCACTTTTGTAGTCCTATTCAATTTATTGGCACTTTCTATATAATAAATCTTCTAAAATATTTTTCTATATAAATAAATCTGATAATATATTTAAGATTTTTAAGATTGCATTGAAGTAAAAACTACATTCCTGACTGGAAAACCTGCCTATGTAATGACAGCTGAGCAGAGAATAATCATTGCTAACAAGAGTGCTTTCACCTATTCATGAAGCCTACTGAAAACATCCTAGTGGGGTACACACGCAAATATTTAAAGGCCTCACTCTCTTCCTGCTAGCAATGGGCCAGCAGAAGGCAGATCAATACTTGGAAAGCATTTCATTTCCACTTAGGGAAGCATTCACAGTACCACAAGGAGAAAGCCTCCCCTCTCAGACATCAGATGTGAATGTAGGAAGCCACTTTCCCCAGCCCCTTGGGAGTCATAAATTGTAGCTTGGTTGGTAAATCAACAGAACACATGTTTCTGGGACCCACACAGACCAACTACCCCAACCCCAAAGAGGTCAAGGCTGCCAAGTGCCTTCTGCAGACGAAGACCACCACTCTGAAATTTCTTTTTCCTAAATGAAAATGAAGCAGATGGAAAGTTCTTGTTTCCAAAAGGACTTAACAGGGTGGTAGAAAGTAATAGATGTCATTGTACACAAAAATATACAGTTTTCCTGCTGTTCACCTTTCTCTTTTTGAGAGTAATCACAGAGATTGTTGGCAGCACATATGTACAGCACTGACTGGAGGAAGTTGTATTTTTTTATTGTACTAGAAGCTATGGCTTTCACTGGATATATTTCTATTTGCAGTTGCGAAACACTAGTCTAGAATCTAAGAGGCAAACTATTGTATGAAAAGCTCTCTTACAGAAAGCTGGTGAAAGAAGGCAGTCTCTATTACAAAACCATTTCTACACCAGAAAGAAGCCGGGAGCCAAGTAGTGGAGGACTTTTCTTTTGCTAATCTATATAATTCACTAGTATTTTCTATACAAATCTGATAAATCATATAAGGTTGGATGTAAATAAGAGCTACTCTCCACACTGACCCTCGTCCTCCTCTTCCCCACATCTACAGAGTTCACTGGCTTGCTTCTCACAGGCCTCTGCTCAAATGTCACCTTATCAGGGGCCCCCCTCAACCTCCTTGTTTACAGCAGCTACTCTGCTTCATGGCATAGGACACGTCTCTATTAGTCAGGGTTCTCCAGAGAAACATAACCAAATAGAAGGGGTATGTGTGTGTGTGTGTGTGCATCCACACACAAAGTCGTCCCTTGGTATCCACAGATGCTCAAGTCCCTTATATAAAATGATGCAGTATTTGCATATCCCCATGCCCATCCTCCCATCTACTTCAAATCATCTCTACATTACTTACAATACCTTCTAGAATGAAAATACTATGTAAATAGTTGTTGGCATGCAGCAAACTCAAGTTTTGCTTTTTAGGACTTCCTGGATTTTTTTTTTCATGAATATTTTCCATCTGTGGTTGCCTGAATCCAACTGCTAATGGGTGCTGATGGAGCACCCACAGATATAGGCAATGGATTATATGTTGTAGAGAAAATAAGAGAAGAAGAGAAGAAAGACAGAGAAGGGAAAGGGAAAAATGGATTGAGATTAATTTTAAGGAATTGGTTCATATGATTATAGAAGCTGCTAAGTCCAAATTCTGCAGGGTAGGCCAGCAGGCTGGTGACCCAGGGCTGAGTTGATGTTGCAATTCAAGTCCAAAGGCCATCTCCTGGCAATGCCCTCTTCTTCCAAGAAGGCCAGTATTTTTAAAACCCTCAACTGATTGGGTGAGGCCCACCCACATTATGTAAACTGCTTAACCAAAAGTCTGCTGATTAAATGTTAATTTCGTCTAAAAAATACCCTCACAGAAACATATAGAATGTTTGGTCAAATATCTGGGTACCATGGCCTAGCCAACTGACACATAAAATTAACCAACACAACTTCTATTAGAAGAGCTAAAATAAAAAAGTCACAACATTACATGCTGGCAAGAATGTGGAGAAACTGAATAACTCACATATTGCTGGCAGAAACGGAAAATGGTTAGTCAATCTGGAAAATCTCGGCAGCTTCTTAAAAAACTGAACACGTAGTACCATACACCCACAACTGCACACCTGAGCATTTATTCTAGAGAAATGAAAACATGTTCACACAAAACTCTGACATAAATGTTTAGAGCAGCTTTATTTCTAACACACGCAAACTGGAAACAGTTCAGATGTCTTTCACTGGTGTATGGCAGAACAAACATCTTATATAGACACAAGACGGAATACTACTCAGCAATAAAAAGTAACAACTATTGACACACGTGACAATCTGGATGAGCTTCCAGAGAATGATGATGAAAGGGGGGTAGCCAATCCCAAAGGTTATATACTAAGATGCTGCTTATATAATATCCCTGAAATGAGAAAGTTATGGAAATGAAGAACAGATTAATGATTGCTGGGTATCAAGGAGGGCGTGGGGACATAAGGAAAGGAAGTGAAAGTCACTCAGTCGTGTCCGACTCTTTGTGCCCATGGTATTTATATATAGTCCATGGAATTCTCCAGGCCAGAATACTGGAGTGGGTAGCCTTTCCCTTCTCCAGGGGATCTTCCGAATCCAGGGATAGAAATGAGGTCTTCCACATTGCAGGTGGATCTTTACCAGCTGAGGCACAAGGGAAGCCCAAGAATACTGGAGTGGGTAGCCTATCCCTTCTCCAGCAGATCTTCCCAACCCAGAAATTGAACTGGAGTCTCCTGCACTGCAGGCGGATTCTTTACCAACTTAGCTATCAGGGAAGTGGGGATATAAGGAGGTGGCAACAAAACGGATCTTGTGGTGATGAAACTATTCTGTATCTTGACTATATCAATGTCAATATCCTGTTTATGATATTATAATACAGTTTTGTAAAAATGTTACCATTGGGGCAACCTGAGTAAAGATACATGGCTTCTCTTAGTATTATTTCTTACAAGTGCACGAGAATCTACAATTATCTCAATATAAAAAGTATATTTTAGGAGAAGGAGGCGAAGGGAGGAGAAGGGGACAACAGAGGATGAGATGGTTGGATGGCATTACCGACTCAAAGAACATGAGTTTGAATAAACTCTGGGAGTTGGTGATGGACAGGGAGGTCTGCTGTGCTGCAGTCCATGGGGTTGCAAAGAGTCGGACATGACTGAGCGACTGAACTGACTGAAAAGGTATAATTTATTTATTTTTATTGGATTATAGTTCCTTTACAATGTTGTATTAAGTTTCTGCTGTACAGAAAAGTGAATTAGCTATATGTATACATTTATCTGCTTCATTGACTATGCCAAAGCCTTTGACTGTGTGGATCACAATAAACTGTGGAACATTCTGAAAGAGATGGGAATACCAGACCACCTGACCTGCCTCTTGAGAAACCTGTATGCAGGTCAGGAAGCAACAGTTAGAACTGGACATGGAACAACAGACTGGTTCCAAATAGGAAAAGGAGTATGTCAAGGTTGTATATTGTCACCCTGCTTATTTAACTTATATGCAGAGTACATCATGAGGAACGCTGGGCTGGAAGAAGCACAAGCTGGAATCAAGATTGCTGGGAGAAATATCAATAACCTCAGATATGCAGATAACACCACCCTTATGGCAGAAAGTGAAGAGGAACTCAAAAGCCTCTTGATGAAAGTGAAAGAGGAGAGTGAAAAGTTTGGCTTGAAGCTCAACATTCAGAAAACAAAGATCATGGCATCTGGTCCCATCACTTCATGGGAAATCGATGGGGAAACAGTGGAAACAGTGTCAGACTTTATTTTTTTGGGCTCCAAAATCACTGCAGATGCTGATTGCAGTCAGGAAATTAAAATACGCTTACTCCTTGGAAGGAAAGTTATGACCAACCTAGATAGCATATTAAAAAGCAGAGACATTACTTTGCCAACCAAGGTCTGTCTAGTCAAGGCTATGGTTTTTCCCGTGGTCATGTATGGATGTGAGAGTTGGACTGTGAAGAAAACTGACTGCCGAAGAATTGATGCTTTTGAACTGTGGTGCTGGAGAAGACTCTTGAGAGTCCCTTGGACTGCAAGGAGATCCAACCAGTCCATTCTAAAGGAGATGAGTCCTGGGTGTTCATTGGAAGGACTGATGCTAAAGCTGAAACTCCAATACTTTGGCCACCTCATGCGATGAGTTGACTCACTGGAAAAGACTCTGATGCTGGGAAGGATTGGGGCCGGGTGGAGACGGGGACGACAGAGAATGAGATGACTGGATGGCATCACCGACTCGATGGACATGAGTTTGAGTGAACTCTGGGAGTTGGTGATGGACAGAGAGGCCTGGCGTGCTGTGATTCATGGGGTCACAAAGAGTCGGACTTGACTGAGCGACTGAACTGAACTGAATACATATATCCCCTCTTTTTGGGGACTCCCTTCCCATTTAGGTCACCAGAGAACATTGAATAGAGTTCCCCATGCTATACAGTAGGTTCTCATTAATTATCCATCTATCCACACTAGTGTATATGCCAACTCCAATCTCACAATTCATCCCACCACTCCCCTTCCCCTTCTGGTATCCATGTTTATTCTCTGCATCTGTGTCTCTACTTTTGCTTTGCAACTGAGTTCATCTGTAACATTTTTTTAGATTTTATATATATGCATTCATATACTATATTTGTTTTTCTCTTTCTGACTTACTTAACTCTGTATGACAGTCCCTAGATCCATCCACATCTCTGCAAATGACACAATTTATTCCTTTTATGGCTGAGTAATAGTCCATTGTATATACATACCATATCTTCTTTATCCATTCCTCAGCTGATGGACATTTAGGTTGCTTCCATGTGAAGGCTACTGTAAATAGTTCTACAATGAACACTGGGATACATGTACCTTTTGAAATTTTGGTTTTCTCCAGGTATACACCCAGGAGTGGGATTATTGTGTTATATGGTAGTTCTATTTTAAGGAACTTCCATACTGGTCTCCATAGTGGCTGTACCAATTTACATTCCCACCAATAGTATAGGGGGGTTCCCTTTTCTCCATGCCCTTTCCCAGCATTTATTGTTCATAGATTTTTTTTGATGATGGCCCTTCTGACCTGTATAAGGTGACACCTCATTGTAGTTTTGATTTGCACTTCACTAATCATCAAGGAGATCCAACCAGTCCATTCTAAAGGAGATCAGTCCTAGGTGTTCATTGGAAGGACTGATGCTAAAGCTGAAGCTCCAATACTTTGGCCACCTCATGCGAAGAGGTGACTCACTGGAAAAGACTCTGATGCTGGGAGGGATTGTGGGCAGGAGGAGAAGGGGATGACAGAGAATGAGATGGCTGGATGGCATCACCGACTCGATGGACATGAGTTTGAGTGGACTTCGGGAGTTGGTGATGGACAGGGTGGCCTGGCTGCTGTGATTTATGGGGTCGCAAAGAGTCGGACATGACTGAGTGACTGAACTGGACTGAACTGAATAATTAGTGATGTTGAGCATCTTTTCATGTGTTTGTTGGCCATTAAAAAGTATAATCTAAAATAAAGACAATGTGCTGTCTTCAGCAGAACATACGCTAAAACTGGAGAGATACAGAGATTAGTATGGCCCCTGTGCAAGGATGGCACGTAAATCTGTGAAGCACTCCATGTTTTTTGGTTACCAAGGAAGAAAGAGAGGGGGGAAGGAGGGATGAACTGAGAGACTGAGACTGACATGTACACACTATTACAGATAACACAGATAACTAGTAAGGGCTAACGGTATAGCACAGGGAACTCTTCTCAAAAGTCAGTAATGACCTGTAGGGAAAACGAATCCAAAAAATAGTGGATACTGTATATGTAGCTACAAAGATCAGTACAACATCGTAAATCAAATCAACTATACTGTAATAAAAATTTGAATAAATAAATAAAATAAAGTAAAAAAAAAGGTGGGGCTGGGGTGAGTGGGACAACAAAAGCAGAAATAAACAAGTGGGACTAAATCAAACATTTCTGCACAGCAAAAAAAGGAAAAAAGATTCTGCACAGCAAAGGACACCATCAAGAAAATGAAAAGGCAAACTATACATTGGGAGAAGATATCTACAAATCATATATCTGATAAGGGGTCAATATTTAAATATATAAAGAACTAATACAACTCAGCAGCAAAAATAAAAAGGAAAACCCAAACAATCCAATTAAAAAATGGATACAGGAACACAACAGACATTTTTCCAAAGAAGACATACAAATGGCCAACAGGCACATGAAAAGATATATAACATCACTGATCATCAGGGAAACACAAATCAAAGCCACAATGAGCTATCACCTCACATATCAAAAAAACAATGAACAACAAGTGTTGGTGAGGATGTGGAGAAAAGGGAACCCTGGTACACTTTTGGTGTGAATGTAAATTGTTGCAGCCAGTCTGGAAAATAGTATGGAGGTTCCTCAAAAAATTAAAAACAGAACTACATATGATCTAGCAATCCTACTTCTGAGTATATATTCAAAGGGAATGAAAACAAAGGATCTTGAAGAGATATCTATACTCCCATGTTATTGCAGCATTATTCACAATAGCCAAGCTAAGTGTCAATGAAAAAGTGAATAAAGATGTGATACAAATATACATACACAATGAAATATGCAACCATGAAAAAGAACATCCTCCTGCTTGCAGGAACACAAATGGAACTTGAGACATTATATTAAGTGACATAAATCAAAGACAAATACTGCATGATACCATTTACCTGTAGAATCTAAAAAAACTGAAACAGGGACTAGAATGGTGGTTAGAATGAAGGGAAGATATGTAGGTCTGAGTATACATACTTTCAGTTATAAAATAAGTAAGTTCTGGGGATCTAATGTATAGTATGATGATTATAATACTGTTGTTCAGTCGCTAAGTCATGTCCAACTCTTTACAACCCCATGGACTGTAGCACGCCAGGCTTCCCTGTACTTCACTATCTCCTGGAGTTTGCATGATGATTATGCAACAGTTATATTATATAATATTGCACTATAAAAATCAAATCAAACACAGCAAAGAATTTTACAAAAAATGACAAATCATGAATCCAAGAAATCAGAGGATTCCGTAGCTGAATTTTCAATGTAACTCCATATTATTTTTCAGTTAGACATTAGACTACATTAGAAAGAACTTAAACTAGAAAGAACTCTGCAGTAATTCCCAAGGCCTATTTTTTTGTCCAAGCTGTTCTACAATCACTTTATGTACCACAACAATCAATGAAGTTCTTGGAAACACAACTTAGGTGGGCAAAGATTTTAGAGGCAAAAAGCACCCCAGAGGGCACACTGTAACTCACTGTGTTATGGAATGCAAGTGAAAAACTGTCCAGTCACTTTCCTAGAGACACAGAGGCCTAGGGCTAGTCCTTACGTAACTCTCCTCAGTTTTTATAGGACAGGATAAGTTAAAAGTGATGTGCATAGGCAAAAATACTGTACAATCTTATACAAAAGTGAGAACATGGATTATACCTAGGATACTCAGTGGGCTTAAGGAACAGACTGTAATACTCGCCCTAAGAGGTCACCCAGCCTGGCCCTCCAGAGAGAGTTCTCACCCAAGGAGAAGCTCATGCAGACCCTGAGGTCAGAGGATTAAACAAGCGTCAGTACTGAACTAGGTGTAAATGCTCAGGTATAAAAGGGACACTGATGGAGGACAGTGAGTCCCTATTTATTGAGAAGTAAACAATTAGTTCTTCTGATATGAAAAGGGGAGATGTGGCAAAGTTTGGTCAGAAATCACTTGTTTGTAAACATTTTCCAACGTAAATGTTCAAGTCAAGATGAGGTCATGGTACCAGGCTCAAAGTGTGCGAACAGTCTGGTCAGTTTCATATGGAGTGTTTCCAGAAGAATTAAGTATCAACAGTACTGTCTGTACACACTCTACAATTCGTAATTCATAAGTACTGTTAATTAAAGCAATCCAAACAGCAATATTCCCCTTTGTAGATAGCAATAAAAAAACAGAACATTCTAGTGAAAGCTAGATCTGAGGTGCAATGGGAAAGCCTTTAAGCCAAAGAAAAGGCTAGAAGGCAAACACTAGTGAACATGATGAGATTTTTATCATTCTGTCATAATTCCAGTTTTACAAATCATACCTCGCCACAGTGTTTTTTGGCCACTTCTTCTAGGCGGGACTTTAACAAATTAACACTTTCATTTGACAGACCTTTGGCATTCTTTAATTCTATTTCAGGGACTCTGGAAAAGAAAAAAAGTACAGATTGTTTGCATTAATATTTGCTAATTTTCAAGCTTGGAGCCTGGGTTTTCTGTAAGGACCTCACTTGTGAACTTCTCTGTACCCCTAGGAACATTTTCTTTCATCTCAAAAGGATTTCAACTTTACCCCAGCAACTCAGTTGACACAGCACTCAACATGGAGTCACCTGCAGCCTGTAGGGCAGAAATGGGCTGGCCAGGTGTCAGGGTGGGCTTTCAAGTGCCCTGTTCCCCAAGAGGACCAGACTTACTGGGGCTCAATCAGGTGTCTCTCCAACTCCTCTGTCTCTGATTTCAGCTTTACAATCTGATTCAAATTTCTAACATCAACTACTATTTACTGCCTTTTAAAAAATCACTCCAGCTCTGTGTGTGATTCTAGCCTAGTAACTTCACCATGCACTCCCTTTTATGGTAATGCTCAATCCTGGCTTGCCCCCTAACATCAGCGAACTCTGACAGCTCACCCACAAGGGTCTAAGCACCCTGTGATCATCTGTCTGCTCCTAGCATAAAGCAGGATAAGAATAACTATGTGTGAGATGGAGGCACAGTGTTCTATCTAGTACTCCTACAACAGGCTGTGTCCCAGGAACTCATTCTGCTATAAATGAGCTCACTCACTCATGTCATGCACACTCTGCAAACTCTGCTATTCCAAGGATGCCTACCACATGCTCTTCTTCATCTCTGTAGGGCACAACTAACGGTCAACACCTTCTACCCAAGGAAAATACCATCAGCCCTCCCTTGGGGTTCCTCTTATTTCCAACCACAACACATCCAATAACAACTCTTGAGATTAAGTAGGCTTTATTTAATTTTACAGATGAGAAAATGATCCATCACTTCCCACCAAGCATTTCTGAGTAACTCATGGCATTTTACCTTGGTGAAGCCTTTACTATTCACTTATCTATGCATTCTCTCAGTGCTTCATTATGACAGACTACTACAGTCATCATCTACCTGGATAGATGGAAATCTTAGAGAAAGTCTTCGTAAGGTCCATTTAATCCAGGATTCTCTTTCTCACAGTGGTATAAAGGACTATTTTGCTGAAAAGGAAAGTTTTCCTGCATGATATTATTTCAAAAGATAGGAATGTTTCCCCAAGTAAAGACTTACATAATTTTTTTTAAAAAATCAAGCAGTCATTATATAGCAATATTAACAGAATAGCGAAAAATTCGTCTGCAACACTAATTAAACACTGTAAAACTTCCAATGTTCTCCTCACGCCCTTGGTACATAATTCATAAGTTTATGTGGCTGATATTACAATGTTTACTTTTTAACTTTTGTAAACACTTGCATGCTATTTCTTAAATGATATTTTTATCAAGTGGACATATCAAGATTTACCTGATGAGTTCTCTAACATAGTGGTTCTCAACCAGGGGTAATTATGTCCCCCCTCCAAGGTGACATCAGTCATTGTCAAGAAGGCAAAGAAGCTCTGTGCCCCTCTACATATTTCTTGCCTAAGTATCTCTTTCATCTGGCCAGTCCTGAGTTGTATCTTTGATAACAAACCAGTAACAGTAAGTGAAGTGCCCTCCTGAGTTCTGTAAACTGTTCTAGCAAATTATCAAACCTGGGGCAGGCGGGGGGTGGGGTCACAGGAACGTGCAAATTTATAGCCAGTTGATCAGAAGTACTGGGACTTGCCACTGGCATCCACGTCTTGTCATGGGACTAAGCCCCCAACTCAGCTATCAAGAACTATGGACAGTTAATGTCATAACTGAACTGAATTGTTCAGACACCCAGTTGGTGTCAGAAAAGACACCACCTTTTGATGTCAGGAAAAATAAGACCCAGAGAGGCACTGTCTTATTTTTCTTTCATAAAATCAATTACCTTTCAATTAATACATAAATTAACTTTCTGAATGTCTACTATATTCTACTCCAGGCACAGAGGTTGGGCTAAAATTGGGTTACTAACTTCAGGGAGCTCATCTTGACCTACCTGTATTTTCATAAACTCCATCACCTCTTAAGGTAACAAATTTACCACCCACTGGGTAAGGCAGTACATCCTTTTACTTGTCACTTTCCTTCACTGGCTTCCTGCACAACAAGTTCAATTAAAAAAACATCATCCAGGCCAAATCTGCTTTTCTGCATGGAATGTCTGGGAAAAGATTACATGGAATATGCATGGTACCTGAAATGAAGAATACTTGAGCCTTGACAGCTACTGCTTTCGTTTTACTACTGGATCTGAACCCGAGGGGGTATTACCTTCAGGGGGAGTTTAGAAATACACGAGGCTTTTTGGCTGTCTCACTGACTGGAAAACTCTTTAGGCATTTAATGGGTAGAGGCCAGCAATGTTACACAACCTGGCATCTTCCCGACCCTGAAAGAGGGCGACTAAATCCTCTTCTACTTGGAAGTCAAGGTCCCACGAGGCTCGGAAGGCTACTCTAAGTCCTAATGTAAACTGTACTTTAAAACTAAGTACACAAGGCTTTTATAGTCACTGCAACTTTATCTTTTTTCCCCTAAAGGATTCCTCTTCCTAGTTTGTGAAAAATTAAACAAACAAAAGTTAACACAACAGAAGAAGCAAACATTAGTCATGGAGCAAACAGTACCACCCATAGAGACTATTAACTAGAAGCCAACCTAACAGGAGACAGGCTTCATGAAAACATCTATTGCTGATGTAGGTCTGGTGAACTGCAGGTGATAGGAAATAAAATTTTAAATGGAATAGGGGACAGAAGGAAAAAATACTATTAACTTTAACCTGTTCCTTTGTTTTCAAAACAGAGAACTGAAATCACATCAAAGCTATTTATAAACAGACTTCCCTGGTGACTCAGTCGGTAAAGAATCTGCCGGCAATGCAGGAGACCTGGGTTTGATCCCTGGTTTGGGCAGATCCCCTAGAGAAGGGAATGGCAACCCACTCCAGTATTCTTGCCTCGGGAATTCCATGGACAGAAGAGCCTGGTGGGCTACAGTCCACGGGGTTGCAAAAGTTGGACATGACTGATAGACTAATACACAGTTTATAAATGAACTCACACATCTGGATAGGTGGGTGGGCATTTCACTCTCAAATCCACTTTTACGTACACTTCTTCACCAGTCAGGCCTTGAGGGTACAGAACTAAATTGATTTCAGGAGGCTCTTTGACCTAAAAGAGAAAAAGAAAATTTTTTTTTTCCTTAGAGAGCCAGTCATTCACGATTAAGATAATAATTATTTCAGCTCAAAAGTTCTACTTTTAAAATATTACATGCAGTTTTATTTTATACAGGTGCTTTGGTCACATTTTTCAAAAGTTCTACTTTTAAAATATTACATGCAGTTTTATTTTATACAGGTGCTTTGGTCACATTTTCCTAAAGCATGGTTTAAAATCAAAACTTGTACCAGAGAGAGTACATTTTCCTTTTCAGTTTTCTGAAATGTCCCACGCAGCCTCCATTTATTCAAGTAAGCGGGTGCTGCCCTAGAGACTGAGGGTGCAGGGGCAAATCTCGATAGACAGGAAGCCAACTAGCTGACACAAAATAGAGGACATATAAATATTTTCAAATAGTGACCAGTGTTGTAAAGAAAGCAAAGCTGAGTCATGGAACAGAGCGGTGGAAGAGGAGAAGGTATTCAGACAGGTGGGTCAGAGAAGGCCTCCTGAACAGGGGCTACTTCAAATACTGAGACAACACGTGAAAATCTTGACAAGGAGAAATCTGATAGCTCTTCCAAAACTGTGTATGCTTTCAACAAACTGTTTTTCCCCAAATAACTAAATATTCCATTATCCTTTATTTATATATGCTCTTCCCAAAAAGGATTTGAGGCAGTTTATATAATTTATAAATATAAACCTACAAACTCTGTGAGGTAGGTGTCATCTCCACTTTATAGACAAGGCGGTTCAGGCTCAAAGTTTCTTCCCCATAAACACACAATGCTTTATGTGTCCAGCAAGGCTGGACTTCAAATCCAACTAAGACACCCAAACCTGTGTCTTTCCCATCAGCCCTCTAAGCCAATCCTGAGTTGCTGGATTGCTAGAGTAAGGAGTTGAAAGGAGCTGAAGCCTGCCTTTGCCTTGGAATGTCCAGGCAGCCAGGGCAAAAAGAGAAATGTGGCATTATCAGAAAAGAGAAAGCATAAAATTTCTTTCAAGGGTGACAAAGTATTGAGGAACACTAAATTCTGACAGAACATGAACCTTACATGTGGCACTCTGAAGTATACAATCAGCTGTGTATATAAAATACATAAGCTAGGTTTTCATTTACAATAATTCTTGATTTCTTTTTAAAAAGCTACTGTAAAAATTCAGTCTGCGTTGGTGCAAAGGACAGAGAAGAAGGTGGATTTGAGATAAAGCTGACAGAGAGACTGGGCCCTGAGAGAGGAAACCAGAAGGCTAGTGTCTTGCAGATCTCTAGCTCCGTGATGCAGAGTAGGATGAGCAAAGAGGCCATCCACTGAGAGGAAACACGAGGGCTGCAGGTGGCCTTGCCAAGAGCAGACCCCAGTATGAGAGGGGTGGACGCTGGGTGAGGATGAGGCCACAGCAAGTCTATGACAACTCTTTCAAGGAGGCATGGGTTTGGGTTAAATTAAAGGAGACAGAGAGTGGGGCCACAGACTAGGGGTGGGGGGTGAAATCAAGGGATGATTTATTTTGTTCTGTTTTAAAGACGGGAGATACTACAGAGTGTGAGGATGTTGATGGAAATATTATAGAAGAGCGGGAAGGACACCAAATTAGGATCCGAAGTTGATGGATCCCAGGCAGAACAGAAACAGGCTAGACTGATTGCAGGAGGGGCTTTCCTTCATGAATGACAGGAAGATGTGAGGGGGCGGGGAAAGCAGGTAGAAGAGGCTTTCCTCTGAGGATCCTCACAGGAGTGAGAATGAAACTGAACCTGTTAGATTCTGTTTCCTGTTTCCTCTTCAATCAAGACACGCTGGCTGTTGTCTGCTGTAAAGCAGATACAGATCATATCACACAGAATTTAACGGGGCAAGCATTTATTAGCTGAAAGCAGAAAAAATACCAATTCTCACTTGCTAAGAAGAAAAGGACAAACTATTACCTTGACCAGTCTCCTAAACAGCCACACTTCTGGAAAAGCTTTTCAGTATGAAAATTTTCAAACAAAGCTAATAATGATATAATGAACTCCATGTACTTACCGGCCAGTTTCAATAATGACCCATTTACAGCCAATCTTGTGAATCTATATGTGCCCTATCCCCACGTGCCACGCTGGATCATTCTGAAGTAAATCCTATCAACCAGTCTTTGCCTGTGTTCTTATTATTCAGTTCCCAACATCAATCCAATGAAGTAGAAAAAGGTATATATCTCCATTTTAGAGATGGAAAAACTAAAGAGAAAGGCTAATTAGACAGACTCAAAATTTTACCAATGTTTTCTCCACCAGGTCGAATCTTTGGAAATTTCTCATCTCATAGGCCACAAATTTTAGAGAGACACTACAGTCGCCAACTTACACTTTTGTCAAGAAAATACTTTTTTGCTCCCTCTCTGCTGTAGATATCACTTTAGAAAATAGAGAATATTTCAGTACCAGAAGTAGGAGAAAAGTACAAAAACAGAATAAAGTGTAGTCAATTTAGCTTATATTACTTTGTCTTCACATATACATTATTCTGCCTTTCATTTTCTAATTTGGCTGAAGACCAACGAAAACTATATTTTAGAATGCAGATGGGGATGCTGCTGTAAATACATAATGACCCACATAGCTTAAAGAGTCAAAATAAACATGAAAGTAAGAATATATATATACACACATATACACATATCTGTAACTGAGTCACTTTGTTTTAAGGCAGAAATTAACACAACATTGCTAATCAACTATACTCTAATAAATAAAAAAAAAGGAAAATGCCATATTAGATAATCTTCTTAAAGTAAAATATCCAAGACCCTGCAGTCCCAAGGAAAAGAGGTGAAAGACAAGGTGTTAAAACACAAGCACAGTATCTAGGAGCAATAGCAGATTTTCTGTTTTGAAGCAACAACACTGCAGTAGTCTTCTATAAATGAAAGGAGAAGAGTCACCTAACTACTAATATATAAGCAAGTTGTGTAAGTAGAAACTACGGATACAAACCAAGGGATGAACTTTCCTGGGCTCGGTATAGAGATAAACTTGTAACAAATAGACAACATATGCCACATGAAGGGGGTTATCTCTGCACATATACGATAACAAATTTGGTTTAGCATTCCCTTTTCTCTTTATGCAGGAAGTGCTGTGTGTATCTGAATGTAACTGACCTTCTCAGGAAACGGTACAGGGAAGCCCACATTTCATGTCTGGAGTCACTACAGCAGAAGCCAGCTTCAGAAAAGAGAGGCCTTTGGGAGATTACACATTTTGAAGATATTCTTTAAGAAGTGAAAGTCTCTCAGTCGTGTCTGACTCTTTGTGATTCCATGGACTATACAGTCTACAGAATTCTCCAGGCCAGAATACTAGAGTGGGTGGCCTTTCCCTTCTCCAGGGGATCTTCCCAACCCAGGTCTCCCACATTGCAGGTGGATTCTTTACCAGCTGAGCCACAAGGGAAGCCCAAGAATACTGGAGTGGGTAGCCTATCCCTTTCTAGTGGGTCTTCCCGATCCAGGAATCGAACCAGGGTCTCCTGCACTGCAGGCAGATTCTTTACCAACTGAGCTATCAGGGAAGCCCATACCATTCTTTACTAGAGGGGATGCTTAAGGTGATGCTTAAGAAGGAACAAAGAATCAAGGTAAAGACTTCTGGCAAGAATCAGGGAAGGAGGTCTCTCTCAGTCACAAGGGGACCACCAGGCAGAACATCAGTATAGAAAACAATGGCCTAAAAAAGTGGTTAGGATCCTGCAAACATTCCTGGGCTGACCCAGCCTTAGGACAAATGCAGGTCTAGTGTTCCAGTTACTTCCATCGCAGAGCAACACTAGCAGGACAACGGTGATAACAGTGGTGAGCCCAGATAATGCCAAAGCAAACTCTGAGAAAAGAGGAAAGAGTTTGGATACAAAGTGAAGACACTCCTGGATGCATAAAGGTTTCAGTTTCAGGAAATGCATGAGTCCAGTTATGGTGGTTTGGATGAAGGAACAGACCCATGGATGCTGATGAACGACATATGTTGGACAAAAATCTAACAACTTGTCCAGTTCTGAGTACCAAGTGAGATCAACCCAAAGAGCAGGACATTGAAGCTACCAGGGGACTAGCTACTTCTAAAGCTTTCGTCCTTGGCTGACAGCTTGACTGGGCCAGAATGATATTTCTCTTCATGAAGTACAGACTGTGGAGTACTGTTTCCCCAGTATCCACTCACCTTTTATTTCTTTGTAATAGAATCCTCAATTTTTTTAGCTGAATACATGTCACAACTTGTCTGCAGCTCAGTGTAGCTACTGGATTAATTTAAAGCCAGTAATATGAAAGACTCATTTGAAAAGACCCTGACGCTGGGAAAGACTGAATGTGGGAGAAGAAGGGGACGATAGAGGATGAGATGGTTGGATGGCATCACCGACTCAATGGACATGAGTTTGGGTGGACTCCAGGAGTTGGTGATGGACAGGGAGGTGTGACGTGCTGCAGTCCATGGGGTCACAAAGAGTCGGATACGACTGAGTGACTGAACTCAACTGAATATGAAGGAACTCTAAGATGCAATTTCCAGGAATTGACCTTTATTAAAAGAAAGGGATGAAGCTTTTTCATCTCTTTCTCCTTCCAGCTGGCTGGAATGCAGACGTGATGACTGGAGGCCAGACAGTCATTTCAGACCATGTAGGGGGCAGTAAGGTTGGTAGAACAGTAATTCAGAAAAAGCCCTCAGCTCCAGACTTTTACATATAAAAAAACAGACTTTGTTGTTTAAAGTTTTCTGTCATATGTAGCTAAACTTAATTTTAACCAGCATAGGCTCACTGGGGAAAAGAAAAAAAATGACAGTCAGGGAACAGTGCTTTCAGAGGTAAGAATAGAAAATTCATCAGGCTTTTCTCAAGCAAACCGAGAGGCTCCCCTACATGTAAAGAGGCTCTTATGCAAAACATGTCTAGGATACCAAGCATTAGCTCATATTAGGACATTCAAGGATTCCTGGAATTGAACAAGATTTCATTAAAAAGTTCAACAACCAAGATATATTAAAGATTAAGACTGGGTAGGGCATCTTCCATGCCTTTAGAAGATAAACTGTCATTAGAATTTAATGTTGATAAAATCTTTGATTTAATCTGCACAAGGAAATAATGAATTGCTGGAAAAAATATTTGTAGACAGAAAAATACATAGTAAGGGGTAAACAAAATTTTTTGAGAGCATGTAATGAGAGGAAAGCAATGCAGAACATATTGCTACAAAATATACAAAATTCTACATGAGGAAAAAGATTTGAAGACTGAAAATATAAGTGACACGAAGTAGTCATGGAAAGAAGGCCACACTATAATGAAATATGAGTAAAACGCTTTTCAATGAGATCATGAAGTTGGATACTCGTCTGAAGTATAATACTATACAGGTACTCAGTTGCTCAGCTATGTCTGACTCTTTGCAACTCCTGGTACTATAGTCCACCAGGCTCTTCTGTTGATGGAATTTTCCAGGCAAGAATACTTGAGTGGGTACCATTTCTTTCTCCAAGAGTTCTTGACCCAGGGATCAAACACACATCTCCTGCACTGGCAGGCAGATTCTTCACCACTGGGCCACGTGGGAAGCCCTTTAATACTACAAAACAGTCAAAAAAATTCTCAAGGTATAAAATGTTAATGAGTAATACAAACTAAGTCCTAAAATATGAAAGGTAATACTCTAGACTAATTCACACCAGAGTTAAAAAAAAAGACATTAGCTCTTCAAGAAATAAACCCAAGTACATTACTACATCCACAGGACTAACAAAACTGACCTGGAGGACCCTCTTTTCAGCACAGTGCATACCACCTGGAGAGGTGCCCAGCCAGTGCCAGCAGAAGCCCCTGTTTCTCAGTCTCAATATGCTTTTCGTGGGTACCTCCTCACACTCACCCCAAAATAAACGGGTATAAGCATGTGTCTATTTCTGCTAAAAGTACCGAAATGAAGGATGTGTGTGTGCTCAGTCGTGTCCGACTCTTGGCGACCCTATGGACTATAGCTCACCAGGCTCCTCTGTCCATGGGATTTTCTAAGCAATACTGGAGTGGGTTGCCATTTCTTCCTCTAGGGTATCTTCCTGACCCAGGGATCAAACCCTCGTCTTCTGGGTCTTCTGCATTGCTGGTAGATTCTTTACCTGCTGAGCCACAAGACTATTAAAAAGAATTTTATTGGCTATTCCACATAGGAGCACAACTTCTGGTTCCAAGGCATGAGGGTTAATGACAGCCTGTGATTAAAATTAATTGGTTTACAAGATGAGCAGCAGAGTGAGGACAAGGTTTGGGAAATTAATTAAAAATACTAACACAAGAGGGAAAAGGATGGGCTGGGAATTTGGGGTTCAGTTCAGTTCAGTTCAGTTCAGTCGCTCAGTCGTGTCCGACTCTCCGCGACCCCATGAATCACAGCACGCCAGGCCTCCCTGTCCATCACCAACTCCCGGAGTACACTCAAACTCATGTCCACAGAGTCAGTGATGCCATCCAGCCATCTCATTCTCCGTCGTCCCCTTCTCCTCCCGCCCCCAACCTTTCCCAGCATCAGAGTCTTTTCCAGTGAGTCAACTCGTCGCATGAGGTGGCCAAAGTATTGCAGTTTCAGCTTCAGCATCAGTCCCTCCAATGAACATCCAGGATTGATCTCCTAGTAGACGCAAACTATTACATAAACAACAAGGTCCTACTGTCTAGCACAATGAACTATATCCAATTTCCTAGGATAAACCATAATGGAAAAGAATATTGAAAAAAGAATGTATCTACGGTGTAAAACTGAGTCACTCGTACACAGCAGAGGCTGGCACAACATTATAAATCAACTATACTTAAAAAAAGAAAAACTAACACAATTTTCAATTAACCACGTAAATACACTGAACTATACACTTAAAAATTAAGTTAGTATATTTTATGTTACGTATTTTTATCCACAGCATATAAAAGAAGCTACACAATTCAAACCACTTTCAGGTGTTTGGTCTAGAATTGTTATCTAGACTCTGCTAGTCAAATCCCCCTTAAATTTTGATGACAAGACTTGGTTCAGCATGGCCCCATGTTTATTATTTGCTTCTGTTCTCATATCCCGTAATGTGGGAAAGAAATTAGTCTGTGTAAAAAAACAACAAATATAGAAATAAAGTAATATGTGAAAGCTAGATAACCTGGGCAAGTCTTTAGTTTTAAGTCTGTAAAGATGCCAAAAACAAAATAATAATGATAGTAAAAGCTCTCAGTTACTTTCTGTAACCGACCTTATAAAAATCACCAAGCTCATTCATTCATCTTCTGTTCTCAAGCATTTGCCTATTTGTCAAATGGCCAAGAACAAAAAAACAACAAACTGCTAGATTCCTTAAAGTTTAATAACTATGACTCCATTTTAAACAAACATTAAAATATTCAAATCTGAGTTCTCCCCAAATTAAATACAAGTAATGTAAGTGGAGGTGACAAATAGATTCAAGGGACTAGATCTGGTGCCTGAAGAACTATGGACAGAGGTTTGTAAAGTTGTATAGGAGATGATGACCAAAACCATCCCCAAGATAAATGCAAAAAGGCAAAGTGGTTGTCTACGAAGGCCTTACAAATTGCTGAGAAAAGAAGAGAACTAAAAGGCAAAGGAGAAAGGGAAAGATATGCCCAACTGAAGCAGAGATCCAGAGAACAGCAAGGACAGAGAGATAAGAAAGCCTTCTTAACTGACTAATGCTAAGAAATAGAGGAAAACAATAGAATGGGAAACACTAGAGATCTCTGAGAAAATTGGAGATACCAAGGGAACATTTAACGCAAAGATAGGCAAGAACGAGCAGAAGAGATTAAGAAAAGGTGGCAAGAATACACAGAACTGTACAAAAAAGGTCTTAATGACCCAGATAACCATGATGGTGTGTTAACTCACCGAGAGCCAGACATGCTGGAGTGTGAAGTCAAGTGGGCCTTAGGAAGCATTACTACAAACAAAGCTAGTGGAAGTGATAGAATTACAGCTGAGCTATTTCAAATCCTAAAAGATGATGCTGTTAAAGTGCTGCACTCATTATGCCAGCAAACCTGGAAAATTCAGTAGTGGTCACAGGTCTGGAAAAGGTCAGTTTTCATTCCAATCCCAAAGAAAGGGAGTGCCAAAGAATGTTGAAATTACCGTACAACTGCACTCATTTCACACCCCAGCAAGATCATGGTCAAAATTCTTCAAGCTAGGCTTCAGCAGTACATGAACCAGGAACTTCCAGATGTACCAGTGGATTTGGAAAAGGCAGAAGAACCAGAGATCAAATTGCCAACATATGCTGGACATAGAAGAAGCAAGAGAATTCCAAATAAACATCTACTTCTGCTTCATTGACTATGCTAAAGCCTTTGACTGTGTGAATCACAACAAACTGTAATATTCTTAATGAGATGGGAATATCCCTGAGAAACCTGTCTGCAGGACAAAAGCAATAGTTAGAACTGGACATGGAACAACGGACTGGTTCAAAATTGGGAAAGAAGAACGTCAAGGTTGTATACTGTTACCCTGCTTATTTAACTTATATGCAGAGTACATCATGCAAAATGCCAGGCTGGATGAAGCACAAGCTGGAATCAAGACTGCTGGCAGAGGCAGAAATACCAACAACCTCAGATATGCAGATGACACCACTTTAAGGGCAGAAAGTGAAGAGGAACTACAGAGCCTCTTGATGAAGGTGAAAAAGGAGACTGAAAAATCTGGCTTAAAACTCAACATCCACAAAACCAAGATCATGCCATTTGGTTCTATCTCTTCATGGCAAATAGATGAGGAAAATGTGGAAACAGTGTCAGATTTCATTTTCTTGGGCTTCAAAATCACTGCAGATGGTGACTGCAGCCATGAAATTAAAAGATGTTAGCTTCTTGGAAGAATACACTGTCTACAAACCTAGACAGTGTATTAAAAAGCAGAGACATCACTTTGCCAACAAAGTTCCATCTAGTCAAAACTGTGGTTTTTCCAGCAGTCATGTATGGATGTGAGTGCTAGACAATAAAAAAGGCTGATCACCTAAAAATTGTTGCTTTCTAACTGTGGCGCTGGAGAAGACTCTTGAGAGTCCCTTGAACCGCAAAGAGATTAAACCAGTCAACCCTTAAGGAAATCAATCTTGAATATTCATTGAAAGGACTGATGCTGAAACTGAAGCTCCAATACTTTGGCCACCTGATGAGAAGAACTGACACACCGGAAAAGACCTTGATGCTGGAAAAGAATGAAGGCGGGAGGAGAAGTGGGCGACAGAGGATGAGATGGTTGGATGACATTACTGACTCAATGGACATGAGTTTGAGCAAACTCAGGGAAACAGTGAAAGACAGAGAAGCCTGGCATGTTGCAGTTTATGGAGTCACACAGAGTTGGCCAGGACTTAGTGACTGCACAGCAATAACAACATTATTACAGTAAAAATGCCAATATAATTTTTTAACCAGGCAAATTAACTCTAAAGTTCATAATGAAAAACCAAAATAAAATTTAGTTCAGTCGCTCAGCTGTGTCCGACTCTTTGCGACCTCATGAATCACAGCACGCCAAGCCTCCCTGTCCATCACCAACTCCTGGAGTTCACCCAAACTCACCTCCATCGAGTTGGTGATGCCATCCAGCCATCTCATTCTCCGTCGTCCCCTTCTCCTCCTGCCCCCCAATCCCTCCCAGCTTCAGAGTTTTTTCCAGTGAGTCAACTCATCGCATGAGGTGGCCAAGTATCGGAGCTTAATTAGTCAGGAATATTCTGTCAATGATGACTACATTAAATACCAAAGCTGGTTATAAATCTACAGTAAGGAAAGCAATATGGTCACAGAACCTAAACAGATTTCTGGGATAGAGTGTCAAGAAATACACCCAAATACAGTTGGGAATGGAAGCGGGGTCCCCTGCATTGCAGGCAGATTCTTTACCAGCTGAGCAACTAGGGAAGCGCATATCCAGCAAACAACCAAACAAAAATTGAGAGCTGTTTACCAGTCAGTAGGCATGTAGGTGTGAATAATCGTGAGAGACTTATTTTTTGGGGTTCCAAAATCACTGCAGATGGTGATTGCAGCCCTGAAATTAAAAGACGCTTGCTCCTTAGAACAACAACTATGACAAACTAGACAGCACATTTAAAAGCAGAGACATTACTTAGACAACACAGGTCTGTCTAGTCAAAAATACGGTATTTCCAGTAGTCATGTACGGATGTGAGAGCTGGACTATAAAGAAGGCTGAGCGCCAAAGAATTGATGCTTTTGAACTGTGGTGTTGGAGAAGACTCATGAGAATCCCTTGGACTGCAAGGAGATCCAACCAGTCAGTCCTAAAGGAAATCAGTCCTGAATATTCATTGGAAGGACTAATGCTAAAGCTGAAACTCCAATACTGTGGCCAACTGATGCAAAGAACCAACTCATTGGAAAAGACCCTGATGCTGGGAAAGATTGAAGGGGGGAGGAGGAGGGGACAACAGAGGATGAGATCGTTGGATGGCATCACCGATGTGATGGACATGAGTTTGAGTAGGCTCCAGGAGTTGGTGATGGACAGGGAAGTCTGGTATGCTGGAGTCCACTGGGTCACAAAGAGTCGGACACGACTGAGTGACTGAACTGAACTGATCCTTATGAAGCCAGTCTACTCTTAGGCAATGTAAAGGTGGCATTTCACATTAGTAGAAAAGATTCATACTCAGAGGTAAGAACTTAAAAAAAAAAGTTGAAGGAAGCTTTTAAAAAAGTCATGAAAGATTTAAAAGAAAGCCTTGAAGAATCCATTTTTGGTAACACTGGAGCAGGGAAAAAACAAACCACAGGGACCACGTAACAACAATAAAGAAAAAAAGAATCATTTTGATTATATTGACTATAAGTTTTAAAAAATTGCATAAATTACCTAAATATCAAAATACATAATCTTTAGGGAAAAATATTTTCAATATAATAACCTAAAATGCTAATTTAACACATAAATTGACATATAAATGGTATGCCTCAAGATATAAATAAACCTGACAAATGAATGCGAAAATAGACAACAGTGTGAAAATAAACAACATCAAAAAGTTCACAGAAAAAAAAACCACGGCGTACAGACAAAGGTGGTCCTAATACCTTATAACTAAAGAAGTAAACATGTTTCATCTATTTATTGGCAAAGATGAAAAAGTCGGACATCTACAATGTTGGTGAAGATGTAGGTAAAGAAGTACTTATATGCTACTGGTGGGCCCAGAAACAGAAGCAAGGTTTTAGGAGGGAGGTTTGTAATAGCTATCAAATTATAAATGAGCAGGCCTTTGGCTGACAGAAAATTAGCCAAGATAAATAAGTTAACAATACATTTATAACTTCAGAGGAAATTCTATTTTAAACTAGCAGTATCCAAACTTTAGTATGTAAAACAATTTTTAGCATGTATTCCCAAAATGTTTATTTATTAATGATATATATATGCTACTAAACCAAACTCTACATTATAATACATCTCCCAAAAAGAAGTTTAAAAAACTTCAGATGTTTAAGAAATTAAAGTTTACTCAGGTCAATAATCCTGAGCTAAAACTTACTGGCAGCAAATTTGGCCTGAACTGACATGAGGCTATTAATAGTCTTTATACATCCCATTGAGGGTGAACACTTGAATATTCACACGTTTCACTGCGCTTGACTGAGGGAAAGAAAGTGAAGTTGCTCAGTCGTGTCCGACTCAAGTATAGTTGATTTACAATGTTGTGTTACTTTCTGCTGTACAGCCAAGTGACTCAGTTATACACATATATACACTCTTTATATTCTTTTCCATTGTGTTTTATCCCAGGATACTGAAAAGAGTTTCTTGTGCTATACAGGAGGATTTTGTTGTTTATCCATTCTATATGTAATAGTTTGCATCTACTAACCCCAAACTCCTAGTTTATCCCTTCCCCATTCCCTCCCTCTTGGCAACCACAAGTCTCTTCTCTATGTTGAAAGACTACCTTCTGATTCATCCTTATGACTACCAGTTAGCTGCTTATGGGGACTAGCAAAGTGTTAAGGATATCTGCCCATGTACCTCAGGGTACAGCTATCTGAATTCTTCTACCTGCCTCTTACAGTCTTGGTTTTATTTACTATACTATCTTGTTATAAAGGCCACCAGTCATAAATTGAGATTATTGGTATCGCCACAGGCAGTTCCCTGTTCTTTTCTGTTTTCTTGCAGTCTTAGGACCAGATAATTAAGCTGTGTAAACTAAATACACTGTCTCTGAATGAAGTCTTAGGAGTTTTGTATTGAGTCCCAGTGTATACTTTGTGACACATATTTTAGTTACACTTCCTAGTTCTCAAGGGAACTGAGAGTTACCAGATCACCAGAAAGTTACCTTATTATAAGTATGTATAAGGGGAATATTAACATTTCTACTATTTCAGTCTTAAAATAACTCTTGAAATTAAATACTAGGAAAGTAAGCTCCCTGAAGGATGAGGGTTTGGTTTGGTTTGTGCTGGACTATATTCCGAATACCTAGAACAATAAATAGTTAAGGAATGAACATATTGGGTGAGAGGGAGAATGTTTTGCCCTGACAGTTCCAGAAGATCCTAGATCTTGAGCAAATCCTGCATGTGCTGATAAAGTACATGTTGTAAAATGCCAAGACTTAAAGGCAGATGAAGAAAGGTACTACTTTTTAAAAAATACTATAGATAACAAGTTTGGTAGATAATGCTTCAAGGATGAGGGAAAAACTGTATCAGCAGCTTAAAATGTACCTTATTTCCAGACAAAAAGGAAACTATTTTAGCCAAATGCCGTTTTAAAAGGTTTGGACTCAGCACACTCCCTCTTCATTACAGCTGAGAATATATTCCATACTCTTGAAGGAAGGCATAGAGGAAAGTTCCTCCACACCGCACAAAAGAATGAGGATGCCTGAGGTGTACAGGGTAATTACAAGGCTAACAGTTCTGAACACAGACCGGAGGGTGAGACTTCTGATTAAGGACATCAATAAGATCTGTGCAAGAACCCTCAAAGCGTTCCCAAAGTTCCAATGGGTCCCCATGAATGCACTGTTGTATCAAACCCAAGGAGAAAAGCCGTAAGGAGGCAGGTATGTTATGGAATGTCAGTGGGAATAAGAAGTAAGGCCAGGTAACACGGGAGCCGATTTAGGGGAAAGGCTGTAAGAGAACTTGTCCCAGGCAGGGGTTCTGGAGACCCGCCGTGCGGCTGCGGGTGCAAGGACAAAAAGTGAGCGCAGATGGGTCGCGAGGGATGAAAGGACTCCAGAATCCGAAGTGGGGGGTCGGGTGTTCGCTTCCGGAAAGGCCGGGAGGGCCTAGCCGAGGTAGATCGCGCCAAGGGAGGCTGGGCCGCAGCACGCCAGCCCCGACCAGACAAGCCAAGTTCCTACCCGTCCGCGCGCGTCCGGCCGCAGATCCTGGAAGTCGGCGCCATAGATGGCCTCCAGGGCCTGCAGCTCGTGGTCCTGTCGTTGCGGGTAGCTCTCCGGCGGCTCGTCCCGGCCACGCCCGGGGGCCCCGCGGCCCCCGGCCATAGCGGTGCGGTGAGCCAGGCAGCACGGCCTGGCGGTAGCGGGTGGGCCCCAGGCTCCACTCCGGGGCCGGATCGTGGGCGGGGCTTGCAGCCGGGGCGGGCCTTCCAGCCGGGGCGGGCCTGGGGCGAGGCTCAGAGCCGGAGGCGGGGTCAGGGATGAGGTTAGGCGCTCCACGCTAGCCGGAAGGATCCGAGCAGGAGCTCCACGCCCCGAGTGGGCCTGTGGGCGGGGCGGTGAGCCGGGGGCCCGGTCAGGGTTGGCGTGGGTCCCTCCGGCGCGAAGACTAATCTAGTACTGCTGTGTGCTCAGTCGTGTCCGACTCTTTGCGACCCCATGGACTGTAGCCCACCAGGCTCCTCTGTCCGTGGGATACTCCAGACAAGAATACTGGAGTGGGTTGCCATTTCCTTCTCCAGGCTAGTACTGTTAGCGCGCTAACAGCTGTGGTGTGTGAGCGAACCTGCGGGAGTTTGGCCTAAATTTCTCCGGGGGAACCCGAGCGGAGAAATGCAGGAACAAGAGAGAACAGATTAATCAGAGTGGAATGATAATGCCAAAGGGTATGGTTTTCACGAAGTAAGTCTCTAACAGAAATGGCTGTTGGAACTCCTTTACTCTTGCAAGGGTAGGAGACGCAACAAGATTCAGAATTTGATGGATTTTCCAGTCGCATTGATTCAGCTTAAGCCTTCCCAGAAGATGACCAGGAGTAAAAATTGTTACCAATACTCCTTCGCCCCTGTTTTATACCCTCACACTCGTCCCCTTAATCATAGATTCAATATAGTAGTACATGTTCTTTGTCCCTGTCTGCCCACCCTGTACCATGCACTTTCATCTGAGAAATGTTGTTCTATCTTATGAGCAACATTCCCAGGAAGAGAATTATATTGCTTGCCCAGTTTGCTTGATGTAAATTTAAGAGGTCTCTCTGTTGTGTCCTGTCTCCAATCATATTTTTTCAAGTTTATAAAATAACCTATCTACCTGGGCCTTGTCATTGCATTTCATCTTCAGTTGGCTACTGATGCTGCATATTGATTTAGAATAATCATATTACCTCAAGTTAGATTTAAGTGACATTTCCTTCTGTCTACCTTGCTTACCCATATGTGTGTTGTGTTAAGTCGCTTCAGTCTTGTACGACTCTTTGTGACCCTACGGACTGTAGCCCACCAGGCTGCTCTGTCCATGGGAGTCTCCAGGCAAGAATATTGAAGTGGGTGGCCATTTACTCCTCCAGGGACTCTTCCCTGCCCAGGGACTGAACCCACGTCTCTTATGTCTCTTACATTGGCAGGCGGGGTTTTTAATGGTGGCGCTACCTGTTGCTGTTGTTGTTGTTAGTCGCCCAACCCTTTGCAACCCCATGGACTGAAGCCCACCAGGATTTTCCAAGCAAGGATACTGGAGTGGGTTGCCATTTCCTTCTCCATATACTGTTTGCTAAATAATGATTATTTAATTTTCTTGCTGTCATCTATATACTCAATTTTGGCCAGATAATACAAGGCACTAGTCTGACCGAAATCCCCTTCAAATCTTCCTTCCCTGGGGGACCTGTTTGTTTGTCTTCCAGTGATACCCATCTAGGTAAATAGCACCACTGCCTCCCAAGCCCAACCCAAGAGTAATCCTGGACATCGAGAGAGTTACCATTTCTTTCATTCATCCACTTCACTCTATCCCAATGACACTAACTTGGTCAGTCACCATGATCTCTTCCCTGGATGACTTCAGCAGTTGGGAAACTAGTCAGTGCTTTCATTCTTGCCCCACTTTAAGCCATTCTTCCTATTGCAGCCAAAGTAATGTTTCTAAGTAAAAAACATGGTCATATCACTCCAATCCCTAAAATCCTTCCATTTCTCCATTAAAAAAAATTCAGTCGCTCAGTCGTGTCCGACTCTCCGCGACCCCATGAATCACAGCACGCCAGGCTTCCCTGTCCATCACCAACTCCCGGAGTTCACTCAAACTCATGTCCACAGACTCAGTGATGCCATCCAGCCATCTCATTCTCTGTCCTCCCCTTCTCCTCCCGCCCCCAACCTTTCCTAGCATCAGAGTCTTTTCCAGTGAGTATTCTAATTTTGGAAATTTTCACACATACATTAAAAGCAGAGGAAATATTATCACCTGCCCATACTCATCACCCAGTTTCAACAAATTTAGATATCTTGCCAATCTTATTTAATTTCTCCCCTCTCCTCAGCCCCCAACACACACACACACACACACACACACACACACACACACACACACCTCTCCCTAGGAATGAATCTCAAAGAAAATTTCAGATATCATATCATTCTTTCTATAAACACTTAAGTACATATCTCTAACAGATAAGGATATTTTACAAAGATAACATAATACTATCTTACACCCTAAAAAATAAAAATTGCTTAGCATAATTTAATATTCAATTTATGTTCAAAATTCTCCCTCTGTCTAAAATTAGAATCTGTACTAGATTCTGGACCTATAAAGATATTATCAGAACAATCAGTAAAATTTGAAGAGGGTCTTGTGGATTAGACAGCAGTATTATATCAGTGTTAATTTCCTGACTTTAATGGTTGTCCTGTGGTCAAATATAAAATGTCCTTGTTATTAGGAAATTTCCACTCAAATCTTAAGGGGTAATAGGTTATTACATTTCCAATTATCTCCCAAGTGATAGAAAATAGAGGCATGATAAATCAAGCATAGATGTTGACCACTGGGGGATTTAGGTGGAGGATATATGAGAATTCTTCGAATAATTCTTATCTTTTATGTAAGTTTGAAATTATTTCAAAGTCAAAATTTCACAACAACAAAAACTTGGCAAGCTGTTTTCCAAAGTGGGCATTCCCAATTTAAAAAATTTGTAATTGGTGTGTAGTACTATTGCCTAGAAAATCCCATGGATGGAGGAGCCTGGTAGGCTGCAGTCTGTGGGGTCGCTAAGGGTCGGACACGACTGAGCGACTTCACTTTCACTTTTCACTTTCACACATTGGAGAAGGAAATGGCAACCCACTCCAGTGTTCTTGCCTGGAAAATCCCAGGGACGGGGGAGTCTGGTGGGCTTCCGTCTATGGGGTCACACAGAGTCGGACACGACTGAAGCAGCAGCAGTATCTCATTGAGCCTTAATTTACATTTTTCTGATGATAAATAATGTTTGTCAGCTTTTCATGTGCTTATTTGTCATTCCTATATCTCGTTTGTTCACACCTTTTGCTCATTTTACAAATTAGGTTGTTTATATTCTTATTATTGAGTTTTGAGAATCCTTTATATACTCTGAAGTAAGTTCATTATCAAATATGTAATTTGCAAAGATTTTCTCCTAGTCTGTGGCTTGCCTTTTTATTATCTTAACAATGTTTTACAAAGAGAATAGTTCTTACTTTTGAGGGAGTTCAGTTTATCAGTTTTTATCTTTTATGAATTATGTTTTATCGTCCTATCCAAGACATTTTTGCCTAACTCGAACTCACAAAGATTTTCCTCCATGTATTCATCTAGAACTTTTGTTGTTTTGGTTTTACATTTAGGCCTGTCATGAGTTTTAGTTAAAGTGTAAACATATACCGACCATATGACTAGGTATTTATTTATCAAAGAGAAATGAGAGCATATGTCCATATAAAGACTTGTAATTGAATGTTCATAGCCCTTAATCACCAAACTGAAAACAAAAAGTGATGGACAAATTGAGGTAAAAACAAACTGAGATGTATCAATAAAATCAACAGAACACTATTCAGCAATAAAAAGAGATATGCTAGGTATAGTAATAACATCGGTGAATCTCAAAATAATTTTGCTGAGTGAGAGAATCCAGACAAAAGAGTACATACTGTATGATTCCACTTACACAAAATTCTAAGAACAAACAAACTTAGTGATAGAGAGAAGGTAAGCAATTGCCTGGGGTTAGGATGACAGAGGTGAGCCACAGGAAGGGATTCCAGAAGAATGGAGTGATGGATATATTCATTATCTTAATTATGTTGTTTCACAGGTGTTTGCATATATTAAAACTGATCAAACTGTACAATATATGCAATTTATTTTATGTCAGTTATACCCTTCCCATTCTAGAGGAGATCAGTCCTGGGTGTTCATTGGAAGGACTGATGCTAAAGCTGAAACTCCGATACTTTGGCCACCTCATGCGACGAGTTGACTCACTGGAAAAGAGTCTGATGCTAGGAGGGATTGGGGGTGGGAGGAGATGGGGACGACGGAGAATGAGATGGCTGGATGGCATCACTGACTCAATGGACATGAGTTTGAGTGAACTCCGGGAGTTGGCGATGGACAGGGAGACCTGGCATGCTGTGATTCATGGGGTCGCAAAGAGTCAGACATGACTGAGCCACTGAACTGAACTGAACTGAACTGATACCCTTCCCAGGAGTGTTAGTGGTAAAGAACCCACAGGAGATGCAAGAGACTCGGGTTCGATCCCTGGGTTGGGAAGATCCCCTGGAGACTGGCATGGCAACCACTTCAGTATTCATGCCTAGAGACTCCCATGGACAGAGGAACCTGGTGGGGTAGAGTCCACGGGGTCACAAAGAATTGGACACAACTGAGCAACTAACACTATTGTATGTCAGTTATACCCTAATAGTCTGTTAAAAGGAAGAGATTTGTTTTGTTTTGTTTTACAGTGCTTTGTATTAGGATCCAAACAAGGTCCACACATTGTATTTGGTTGCCTTGCATGAAATAACAGCAGGCTTTGGATCATTTGAAAGTAAAGACTGCCCCTTTGCCTGGCTTCCAACAAATAACCTCTAAACTCTGGGAGTATTCAGCCTGCTAAGTGTGTTTTTTTATAAATGGGCTTCACATACAATTTTCAGGACACCCCAAGATTTCCTTAGTTTCTAGCTCTTCCTTAAATCCTTAGATCAGTTCTCCAAGGAAGAGTCTCTTTTTACCTGTGCCCTCCTTGTTTCTCCAAAGTATCAATACATCTCCTGGACTTGCTGTTTACCCTCAATTTTCCAAGGGAAAACTCCCAGATTGTGTCCCCAAATTTTTAAATTATAATCTCACTCTTTCCTAAAGGATATTTTCACTGGATATATATAGAATTTGGGGTCAGTGGTTCTTTTCTATCAGCACTTGAAAATGTTATGCCACTTCTTTCTGGCCTATGTAGTCTGAATTAGATCTCTACTATCATTCACATCGTTTTTCCCTATAGATGAAGTGGCCTTTCACTATGGCTACTTTTAAAGATTTTTTTTCTTTGTTTTAGTATCCAGAAGTTTGATTATAATGTGTCTTGGTATAGATTTGAGTTTATTCTGCTTAGAACTCACTTAGCTTCTTGAATCTGTAGGCTTATGATTTTTGCCAAATATGGGAAATCTTCATATTCAAATCATCTCTTTGAATACTTTTTCTGACCTGCTCTGGTTAGGTTATCCTTATAGGAAGTAAAAGCATTTACCTGTTCTTATAGCTCTCTCTGGCCTGGCAGGAGTAGGAGAGGCAATGTGGCTCCTGCTGCTCAAGAAAGTGTGAAATAAAAACTGCCCTCTTTTGGCATCACTTTGTGGGTATTTGTATGCAGCTACATATTTATATACCCAAATGAATCTTGTCCTTTAAATTATGGAATAATTTAAGTATATATTTTTAATCCAAAACTGTGCCACTACTTCCCAGTCATACTATTTTATAATCATATCTCCTCTTTTAGCAAAGAAGATGCTGTCTTGACCTCCTAATTCACCAAAATCGATCTTTGATAATTTTTGGCTCTTTCAAAAAATTTCAAATTTATTCTTAAAGAACATATTTGTCACCATCAGTGAAAGAATGTTTCCTTTTATGATACAGGAAAGAAGTCCCGCTTCTGAAATTAATTATAAAAGTTCAGTCAGTTTAGTTCAGTCGCTCAGTCATGTCCGACTCTTTGCAACCCCATGAACCGCAGCATGCCAAGCCTCCCTGTCCATCACCAACTCCCAGAGTCCACCCAAACCCATGTCCATTGAGTCGGTGATGCCATCCAACCATCTCATCCTCTGTCTTCCCCTTCTCCTCCTGTCCTCAATCTTTCCCAGCATTAGGGTCTTTGAAATGAGTCAGCTCTTCGCATCAGGTGGCCAAAGGATTGGAGTTTCAGCTTCAACATCAGTCCTTCCAATGAACACCCAGGACTGATCTCCTTTAGGATGGACTGGTTGGATCTCCTGCAGTCCAAGGGACTCTCAAGGGTCTTCTCCAACACCACAGTTCAAAAGCATCAATTCTTTGACACTCAGCTTTCTTTATAGTCCAACTCTCACATCCATACATGACCACTGGAAAAACCATACCCTTGACTAGATGGACCTTGGTTGGCAAAGTAATGTCTCTGCTTTTTAATATGGTATCTAGGTTGGTCATAACTTTCCTTCCAAGGAGCAAGGGTCTTTTAATTTCATGGCTGCAATCACCATCTGCAGTGATTTTGGAGCCCCCCCAAAATAAAGTCTGACATTGTTTCCACTGTTTCCCCATCTATTTTCCATGAAGTGATGGTAATTATAAAAATAAATTATAAAAGAGAGTCCCCCAAAGTATTGAGAAACCATAGCGTTCTTCAACAGTTAAAGTTTCCCAAGGTGACTTTTTAAAATGTTATAGATAATATTTATGGATATTTTATTTTTGGCATCAGTTCAGTTCAGGTCAGGTCAGTCGCTCAGTCGTGTCCGACTCTTTGCGACCCCATGAATCACAGCATGCCAGGCCTCCCTGTCCCTCACCAACTCCCGGAGTTAACTCAAACACATGTCCATCGAGTCGGTGATGCCATCCATCCATCTCATTCTTTGTCATACTTGCTATCAAAAAATTAGGTTGCTTTATAATCACTAAGTGTATATGTGTGTGTGAAATTACTGAGGCTTTCTGGGGGAAGAGGTATTCAGTCTTTCACCTTCTAGGTATACTGGATGAATTTAATAGCAATCTATAGGTACAATGACTATTACAGATTGAGACACTGCATTAGGAATTATAGATGCATATCAGTAGAAAACCATTTCCTACTCCACTTATTGAGATAATTTGGAATATGAAAACGACTGTCTTGGGATTTTTTAAACAAATAATTGCTTTGATGATAATTTAACTTATGCCAGACTAAAAACCATAAAGTAAATATATTTAACTCAAGTGTAAAAGCTAAATCCTGGACTTCTAAATCTTCAAACAAAATTTCTCTGAAAGCCAATTATGTCCTTTGTTAGTAGCAGAAGAAGTGGTTCTTCCATTTTTTTTAAAATACAGGGCTTGTTCAGCAGGATTTTATTCATATCTACAAAGAGAGAATTGTTTAAAATGAGAGATAATGCTTTTTTTAATATATGTCATCTTTAAACATCAATAAACAGGATTCAATCTTACATAGTTATGCTTTATTTATTTCCTATGATATGCCAGGTACTGTTAGAGATTTTCATTAATTTAGTATTTTATTGTCCTCTAAACAGCCTTGCAAAATAGGCATTTTTTATCCCTATTTGATAGAGGAGGAAACTGAGCTTAGAGAGGTCATATAACTGCCCAGTGTCACAAGTAGAAATGAGGCAATAGGCATTAAAACCCAGGTTCAACTGACACCATCATGTCTCTCCTCCTTGCCCCCTCCCCCATATTATACTCTTTCCCTTGAGGGAGTTGGTAGGTTTGTCTGTGTAAAGAGACAAGCTGAGTATGCTAAGCTTAAATACTCCCCAAAGCAGCTATTTAAATGATAAATTTATCGGAGACCAGTAGGTTTTTGGACATGAAAAATCCAATAATTTAAATCAGAGATGCCCAGGGGCTTTATTATGAGCTACCACTTTCATTTTACAAGCACCTAGGATATCCTTATTGCTACCAATATACACAGATTTTTTTTTTTTTAAGTCCTGACTCACCTTCTATTCTCCAGAAATAAAGTCCATGCTCTCTTAAATATGCAGGCCCCAGTTTTCAGGATTCTATCTGCCAGGATAGGCTGGTTTATGCCCTGATAATGAGCAGCTCCAAAAACCTTGGTTGTTTAGTATAATAAATATTTATTTCTTGCTTATATAAAATTTTATGTTATGTCTGGGTGGATCTTGAGGGCATCTGCAACACCTGCCCTCCCAATATTGTGACTCAGAAGCACAGGCTGCTTCAGTATTTCAGCTCTTCCAGTTCAACACAAGTCCCCTTCCACAATCACAATGGAAGGCAGTAGAGAGACTTGAGAATCACAACCGGCTTTTCACTACCACTGCCCAGAAATGATTTATCACTTCTGCTTACATATCATTAGTTATTGTAGTCACATGACCTTGCTCATTTGCAGAGGCAGATGAGAAAAATAGTTTTCTGTATCCCGATAAGGCTTAGACAGTCTAGAATCTGCCTGCAATGCAGGAGACCTGGGTTCTATCCCTGAGTCAGGAAGATCCCCTGGAGAAGGAAATGGCAACCTGCTCCAGTATCCTTGCCTGGGAAATTCCATGGACAGAGGAACCTGGTGGGCTGCAGTCGACGGGGTCACAAAAGAGTTGGACATGACTTAGTGACTAAACAACAACTACAAATGCTGAAAAGAAGAGGAGAATGAGATACCGCTGAATACTAGTGATGTTTGCATAATAACCTGAAATTGTCTATGTCTGTTCTATAGGTACAGCAATAGACATTTGGAAATGGAACTACTTAGTCCAGATGAGTAGCCAGCAGCCATAAGGATACCTCTTTTCTTTTTTATTATTTTTTTTATTGGAGGCGAATTACTTTACAATATTATATTGGTTGGTTTTGCCATACTTTGACATGAATCCGCCCCAGGTGTACATGTGTTCCTCTTCTTGAACCCCCCTCCCACCTCCCTCCTCCCCTTATCCTCCCTCCGGGTCATCCCTGTGCACCAGCCCCGAGCATCCTGTATCATGCGTCGAACCTGGACTGGTGATTCATTTCACAAATGATAATATACATATTTCGATGCCATTCTCCCAAATCATCCAACCCTTGCTCTCTCCCACAGAGTCCCAAATACTGATCTATACACCTGTGTTTCTTTTGCTGTCTCGTATACAGGGTTATCATTACCATCTTTCTAAATTCCATATATATGCGTTAGTATACTGTATTGATGTTTTTCTTTCTGGCTTACTTCACTCTCTATAATAGGCTTCAGTTTCACCCACCTAATTAGAACTGATTCAAATGTATTCTTTTTGATGGCTGAGTAATACTCCATTGTGTATATGTACCAAAGCTTTCTTATCCATTCATCTGCAGATGGACATCTAGGTTGCTTCCATGTCCTCGCTATTATAAACAGTGCTGCAATGAACATTGGAGTACACGTGTCTCTTTCAGTTCTGGTTTCCTCAGTGTGTATGCCCAGGAGTGCGACTGCTGGATCATATGGCAGTTCTATTTCCAGTTTTTTGAGGAATCTCCACACTGTTCTCCATAGTGGCTGTACTAGTTTGCATTCCCACCAACAGTGTAAGAGGGTTCCCTTTTCTCCACACCCTCTCCAGCACTTATTGCGTGTAGACTTTTGGATAGCAGCCATTCTGACTGGTATGAAATGGAGGATACCTCTTAGCACACTGCTGCTTGGGTTTACTGATGCAAACACTCCCAGCTTTTTTCTTCTCTCCACCTTTAGTGAGAGGCCATGCAGGGACATGTGACAGTGTAGTGCTGGGGACACAAGGGAGGAGGAGACAGTCAATGATGAAAGGGAAGAAGGAAGGGGGCAATAAAACTCATGGGCTCCTCCTCACTTCCCCCCAACCTTCCCCTTGGTCTTTGCAGTTATCTCCAGTCCTATTCCATCTCTTCTTTCTCTTACCCAAGTCCCTTCCTGCTCTTTGATACATAGTCAAGAAAGTTGGAATCCAGGAATTCTTTTGAACATAAATGGATCCTATATCTTTCTATAGGTATGGAAATACTTATCAGCACCCATATGCTAACACTGGGAAGATTTAAGAAGGTAGGTCTTTGGAGAGCCCTTTCAAGAAAAGTAATTAGGTGCAGAGGGAGGTGGAACGGGGGTTCAAGAGGGAGGGAACACTGTATGCCTGAGGCTGATTCATGTTGATGTATGGCAAAACCCATCACAATATTGTAAAGTAATTATCCTACGATTTAAATAAGAAAAAAAAGAAAAGTAAGTAGGGTTACCAGGGAAAGAGAAGTAGCCCTACGGTGGCATGATTAGCCTTGAGACAACCAAGAAATAACTGTAATTTTAATCAATTCGTAAGTTATTGTCCTGGGACCTAGTCCTACCCATCACTATGTCAAAGCCCTTTACTGTGTCCTTCACTTATTAAAACAAAAAAAATAAGGTCAAACAGGCAAATTTTTAGTCGTCTTTTCATCTCATTTCCCCTTTTCTCTTTTCCCCTGATCCTGTTTGGATGCCATACCTGTTCCTTTTCCGATTAGGCTTCTCTGTCCCGTTTTTTTCTCGTTTACTGGGTCATCCCAGCTTCCCAATTGTTTGCATCAGCGGGCAAAAAGTTGCTCAGTCCTCAATCCCAGAATCCACCCTGTTGGGGTTGGGGTGTGGGTGGGTGGGTTGTGTGTATGTGTGGGTTGTGTGTGTCCCTATGGGTTGTACCCTATGCGTGTGTGACCCATGGACTGTAGACCTCCAGGCTCCTCTGCCCATGGAATTTTCCAGGCAAGAATACTGGAGCGGGTTGCCATTTCCAGTTACACAGGATCTTCCCCACCCAGAGATGTAACTCTAGTCTCTTATGCCTCTTGCACTGGCAAACGGATTCTTTACCACTGCACCACGAAATGGGATTAAATGAAAAGGCCCAGGAAACTAGTGCACTGGATTTCTAAATCCCATCTTTCTTAAATAACTTCAGCTACACCCAAGGCCTGATGGACGAGACTGGGGTCCATGCCCTGGTGGCAACGACGACGTGGAATTGTTAGCCTCAGGCAGCCCCAGCTGAAGAGATAAGGAGTAGTTAACGACAGCATTGAAAGATGCGAAACCCCGGAGGAGCACCGGGCTTGTCCACCGGAGCCAGACCCGGCTCCTCAGTGCCTGCCATTCCCCGCCGAGGCTGTCAAGATCGTAGGTTGCGGGGGGGGGGGGGGGGCAAGATGGCGCCGGCCTTCCCTTCTCCCAGGCTGAGCGTGAGGGCGGGGCCGCGCGTCACGTGACCGCGCTCTCGGGCCGCGCGCTCCCCATTCAGTCGGGCGCCCTCGCGGACGGTGGCTCTGCACTCCTAGGGGTGTCTTCTCGTGTCCCCGCAAAGTCTGGAGGCTCTCTCGCTGCAGCTGAGAGCCGGAGCGGGCCCAGGAAACCGGGCGCTGGGCCGTGCAGAAGCAAAGGGGCTGCCGAACAAGACCCCTGCAGCCCGCGCTGAGGCGGGAGGTCTGAGCACTCAGCGAGGGGCTGGGCGGGAGACCTCGCGGGCATTCTGAGGCAACAGCCGGGCCGGGCGTTGAGGGCGAGGCTATTGGGGAGGTTCAGAGCTTTCCACCCTGATCATGAGCGCTGTGAGGGGCTCCAGGGTCCCCTCGGGACTCCAAGCATTTGACCTGGCCATTTTCCAGGTTTCCCATGGCCATCTAGCCTCGAAGCCAGCAGAACTGAAAAAGGGCTTCAGCCACATGTGTTCTTCCCTCTGAGGAGAGGGCCTGAGTCTGCCAGTCTGAGGAGACTCGAGAGGACTCTCCCGGCCTTCGGTGGTGGGAGCTGAGGTTGAAGAGGGCGGCGGGAGCAGAGAGCGCCCTCCTTGACTATCAGAAACCTGTGTTTCCCTCTCTTGGCCGAGCTGACCACCCAGGAGGGACGGACGACGCTTGGCGGGCTCTGACCGTGCCGCCTTCATGTGGCTGCTGACGGGGACCCGGGAGGGAGCGGGCATGGGGCGAAGCCTCGCCCTCTCAGCTCCCCGCCTCCCAGGAGCCGGGGCTGGCGATGTGGAGACCTGAGGGGACCCGCGGCTGCTCGGGGTTCTCCAGGACTCCACCAGGCACCCGCGCGTTCCTCCGCGCCCGGGGCTGGAGAAGGTGGCGCGCGGGTCCGAGGCGAGCGCACGGGCGGCCGACGACGGAGCGGGAGCCCCGGCCTCGCCATGGGGCATAACGGTAGCTGGATTTCCCGAAATGCCAGCGAGCCGCGCAACGCGTCCGGCGCCGAGGCGGCGGGCGCCAACCGCAGCGCGCTCGGGGAGTTTGGCGAGGCGCAGCTGTACCGCCAGTTCACCACCACCGTGCAGGTCGTCATCTTCATAGGCTCGCTGCTCGGTAAGCCGCCCGCCGGGGCGCCTCCCGGGTGGGCTTCCCCGAGAGCTAAGGCTCGGAGAGCCGGGATCGGGGGTCGCTGGAGCCTCCTTGGGTCTCGGGGTGCCTGGAAAAAGTGCAGATAGTTGAAAGAGGTTTAAGAATGCCAGGGTAACTGAAGGAAATTAGGCAGGGATGGTCGACTGCAGCCCCCAAGCTGGAAACAGAAGAGTTCCGGTAGGGTTTGGTCCCGAGTGGAGGACCGGTTGCCTGGTCCCGGCGGAGGTCAACCTCTCCAGGCGGCTCTTTGCGGACCGCTTTGGGATGGGCACGGGGTTGTGCCCATCATACTTAACATCTTGGGTACCATGGTGGGGCGCTGGCCCCAACTTCTTGTTCAAATACAGAGCCACAAAGCTTCAGTTTTGTTGCTGATGACTGATGTGTTTTGCGCTCTTAACTATTTTTTGTATACATTTTTGGTTTTTTCCCCAAAAACCTTATTTTGCGCGCTTTTGAAAAAATGGCTTGCTTCTTCGGAACACCAACCTCCTGGTAAACAACCTTGTGGAGTTAAGCTCTGTGTTGCCTTCAGATATTTTTAAACCCCGAAACGAAATAAATCCCAATATACTTTTCTCCCTAGGTTTTTTTGTTTTTAAAGTACAGAATAAAGGCAGGAGAAAAAACACAAAACACTACACACAACAAATTTAGGAATACTTGTTGGGGGAGGAAAAGACCAACGAAATGAAATGAGTGGTTAGTAAAAATGTTAGTGCACTAATGTGAGAATTACCAGAACTTCTGGTAGCTACTCTGAATATTCATTTTTGTTGAGATTTGTTGTTCATGTTGCATATTACTTATAAATATGTGGCTTCCTTTCAAATATAAATTCTCTGATGATGGCATTTATAAGGTTGTGAGTTTGAGTGGACTCCGGGAGTTGGTGATGGACAGGGCGGCCTGGCATGCTGTGATTCATGGGGTCATACGACTGAGCGACCGAACTGAACTGAAGGTTATGAAAAGATTGTTTGTAATTATGTGTGATATTATGGCCAAGAGCAGTCTTAAAATTTCAAAGTAGGAATAGATTACTTTTTTGTAGACACCTGTGAATTTCCATGGAAACCAAGATAATTGACATCGAAAAGACCATGAAACATCAACTATACCCCAATTTAAAAGAAAAAGAAAGAATAACACACTGTAATAAATAAAAAAACAGACTAAGGAAGAATTGTTTTTAATTTCCTTATGTAACTTCTGTAATTGTCATCATCCTGTCCCATTCTAGCATATTTATCTTTCGCTTTTTGTAATGAGGACATTTTCAGGAGCTGACACTAATGGGCTATATGTAGATTTATGTGTGTATGTTGTGTGTTTTTATGAGTGAAATATATATGCACAATAACAAAGCAAAAGCTTGTGTCACAAACAGTAAACAGTGAATACCAACTGGGTATCAGGCACAATGCACTACAGAGTTTTGAGAGTTAAATTATAGTATTTCCACGTTTACTTAAAGAGTAGATTATTATTGGGGAGGCTGTAGAAGTGGCTGCATTTTTATTTCTGCATTTATTCTGCATGTATCTGCATATATGTGTATATATGAGAGAGAGAGGAGAGAATGTTTTGCTTTTTTCATGGGTAACTTTAACCCTGAAGAAAGATGGTGCCTAGAGAAATTTTCTCATAGGTTGAATCTAAAAACTTTAGTACTATTGAAATAGAAAACAGAGCATGTATATAAAGGACAGAACAAACAAAGCACAGGTAACTAATGCTTTGCTTGCCATGTACTTTCAGTTCTGGTAACTTGCATTGGACTCAGGAATTCCTAGGTAAATATGCCCTTAATTAAACTTTTTCCACACAGCACTTTAATTGACATGCAAAAACTGCTTTTATGGATATCTTCAAAGAGAAGACTGATTTTGCTCCTGATCTTTGGTTATACTTGACTTGACCTAGTCAGGATTCCCCCTTACACATGACTTAAGCCCTTCTAAGAGAGAATTCCATTTACTCCTTTTTATATTTTATTAGAGGTATAAGTTAAGTCGCTGGCTCAGTCATGTCCGACTCTTTGCGACCCCGTGGACTGTAGCACACCAGACTCCTCTGTCCAGGGGATTCTCCAGGCAAGAATACTGGAGTGGGTTGCCATTTCCTTCGCCAGGATATCTTCCCAACCCAGGGATCGAACCCGGGTCTTCCTCATTGCAGGCAGATGCTTTAACCTCTGAGGCACCATCAGTTCAGTTCAGTTCAGTCGCTCAGTCCTGTCCTACTCTCCGCGACCCCATGAATCACAGCACGCCAGGCCTCCCTGTCCATCACCAATTCCCGGAGTTCACTCAAACTCATGTCCACAGAGTCGGTGATACCATCCAGCCATCTCATTCTCTGTCGTCCCCTTCTCCTCCCGCCCCCAACCCTTCCCAGCGTCACAGTCTTTTCCAGTGAGTCAACTCGTCGCATGAGGTGGCCAAAGTATTGGAGTTTCAGCTTTAGCATCAGTCCTTCCAATGAACACCCAGGATCGATCTCCCTTAGAATGGACTGGTTGGATCTAAATATGGTTAAATTTCTAGAGATCAAAAGTCAGAGAACTTGTGCAAACGTGAAAGGCACTTCTGGTTTTCATAAAAGCTTAGCTACATAGCATTGCCCTGTGCACTTGTTACTGGTATTATTGGTTCATTGTTCTCTGAGAATTTGACCCATACAAACACGACTATGTCATTAAATCCTGGTAAATGCCAGTTGAGGCTCTCAGAGCTTAAGTTCCAGAGCCATGTGTAGTCAGTTGCATGGCAAGTAAACTTGGGAAGCCTAGTTTCATGAAGCCCCAAAAGAGAGAAAAATTATCCCAGAAGAATCTAGGATAAAAAGTAAACAGAAGAGTGAATAGTATCTGGAATAGCATATGACACTGATTTAATCTGCTTGTTTCCCTTATCTCTAAACATGGGAGAATGAATTTTTCCCTTTCAGTAGATTCAAATATACTTCCCATATTGTCAACATAGATTTTTTGTTGGGATTTCCAGAAACTTGCTATATGTGAAAATTTCTTTGTACTGTTGACATCTTACAGCTTCTTTTGAAAACTCTTTTAGTGCCTTGCATGAGAAAAAATAACATCAAGGAATAGCTATAATATTTCAACTCTAGGGAACATTATTTGCTGTGTTGAAAATGAACTCGAGAATTGTATATAATATTATTCAAATAATGCCTTTTGAAGGTTTGTGTGAGTTAGTGTCTCTCAGCCCTTTTTGTGCAACATCTTGGAATATCTTCAGATATACTGTAGATGTTGAAAGAGTCAAATAGTTTAGATTGCCCTTTGATAAATGTATAGCATTAGTAGTGAGCAATGTGAAATCAAAGACTAAAAAAGAATTGGAACCATCATTTCCAATAAATGTCTTGATTCTAACTCCTCAGAGTTGATCTTTTTCTTTTCCCTTATTCTCTTTGGATTCACAATCCAAGGACCTGGAGAGCTGGACCCATTCTGTTGCTTTGACTTGAAAAATGTCAGTGGCTATGACCTAGTGTATTACCTATCAGCTGATTCTGGAAAGATTGCCTCTTACCCATTATTATCATCATTGGAAGCATTTAGATTTTTATAAATGAATTTGCTCTTATTTAAAGAAAATTAACACTGTAGACAATAGCCAACAAGTATGTATCCTACCCTGAAATTTATTTTAAAATAGAGAAATCAGCCTGCCATCCTCTTGCCAAACCACCGTATGCACTGTTCTTAATTTTGAGCTATCTCCCTTTTCCTTAGCAATAGTCTACTGTAAACAGACTATACCTATATGAAGTTGATGACCTCAAATAAAGGTTCAAGTTGTCTGTTGCGTGATTTCTTGAGATGGTCATTGAAGTAATAATTTCAAAGGAAAGAGGGAGGGAAATTATATGTTGAATTGATTTGACAGGTGATACGGAGGAACACTATTTTTGTTCATGATTGTCTGTAATCATTCAACAAAATTATATTGAGTACCAGCAGTGTTCATGGCACTTGTTTGACAGAGAAATATATTTGTGCTTTTGATACTAGTTGCAATTAATCAGTTAATAGCTGGATAGTTCTTGGAGCTCCTTAGTTAAATTTTTGAGAGAAACAATGTTACTGCTAGTTTGTGTTCATAAGGCCTACGTACAAGGATGATTTTTCATAATTATATACAATATAGTATGTTGGCCATAATTATAGCCAATAGCAATGTAATAGTAATGTCTGTATACATACATATATACATATACGTACATATAAATATATATATGGCTTCCCTGGTGACTCAGTGGTAAAGAATTCGCTTGCCAATGCAGGAGATGCAAGAGACATGGGTTCAATCCTTAGGTCAGGAAGATCTCTTGGAGTAGGAAATGGCAACCTACTCCAGTATTCTTGCCTGGAAAATTCCCTGGATGGAGGAGCCTGGCAATCCACAGTCCATGAGGCCACCAAGAGTCAGATACAACTGAGCATGCGCGCGCGCGCGCACGCGTGCGCACACACACACGCACTATATATGATAGTAAATATGATAATATATATGATACTATAATATAATAAATATATTGTTGTTGTTCATTTGCTCAGTTGTATCCAACTCTTGGCAATTCCATGAACTTGGCAGCATGCCAGGCTTCCCTGTCCCTCACCATCTCTAGAGCTTGCTCAAACTCATTTCCATTGAGTCAGTGGTGCTATCTAATCGTCTTGTTTTCTGTCATACCCTTCTCTTCCTGCCTTCAATCTTTGCCAGCATCAGGGTCTTTTCTAATGAGTCAGTTTTTTTGCATCAGGTGTCCAAGGTATTGGAGCTTCAGCTTCAGCATCAGTCCTTCCAGTGAATATTCAGGACTGATTTCCTTTAGGATTGACTGGTTTGATTTCCTTGCAGTCCAAGGGACTCTCAAGATCTTGTCTTCTCCAACACCACAGTTCAAAAGCATCAGTCCTTTGGTACTTAGCCTTCTTTATGGTCCAACTCTCACATCCATACATGACTGCTGGAAAAACCATAGCTTTGACTAGATGGACCTTTGTTGGCAAAGTAATGTCTCTGCTTTTTAATACGCTGTCTAGGTTGGTCATAGCTTTTTTTCCAAGGAGCAAGCATCTTTTAATTTCATGGCTTCAGTCACTGTCTGAAGTGGTTTTGGAGCCCCAAAAAATAAAGTTTGTCACTATTTTCATTGTTTCCCCATCTATTTGCCATGGAGTGATGGGACTGGGTGCCATGATTATAGTTATTTGAATGTTGAGTTTTAAGCCAACTTTTTCACTCTCTTCTTTCACTTTCATCAAGAGGCTCTTTAGTTACTCTTCATTTTCTGCTATTAAGGTGGTGTCATCTGCATATCTGAGTATTGATATTTCTCCCAGCAGTCTTGATTCCAGTCTGAGCTTCATCCAGCCTGGCATTTCTCATGGTGTACTCAGCATGTAAGTTAAATAAGCAGGGTAACAGTATACATCCTTGATGTACTCCTTTTACGATTTGGAACCAGTCTGTTATTCCATGTCTGGTTCTAACTGTTGCTTCTTGACCTGCATACAGATTTCTCAGGAGGCAGGTAAAGTAGTCTGGAACTCCCATCTCTTTAAGGATTTTCCACAGTTTGTTGTGATCCACGCTGTCAAAGTCTTTGGCATAGTCAATAAAGCAGAAGTAGATGTTTTCCTGAAACTCTCTTGCTTTTTCTATGATCCAGTGGATGTTGGCAATTTGATCTCTGGTTCTGCTTTTTCTGAATCCATCTTGAACATCTGGAAGTTCTTGGTTCACATACTGTTGAAGCCTTGCTTGGAGAATTTTGAGCATTACTTTGCTAGTGCGTGAAATGAGTACAATTGCACGGTAGTTTAAACATTCTTTGCCATTGCCTTTCTTTGGGATTGGAATGAAGACTGACCTTTTCCAGTCCTGACCTTTTCCAGATTGCTAGCATATTGAATGCAGCACTTTCACAGCATCATCTTTTAGGATTTGAAATAGCTCAGCTGGAATTCCATCAATTCCACTAGCTTTGTTTGTAGTGAGGCTTCCTAAGGCCCACTTGACTTCACACTCCAAGATGTCTGACTCTAGGTGAGTGACCACACCATCGTGGTTATCTGAGTCATTAAGATCTTTTCTGTATAGTTCAGACTAATCTGTCCACCTCTTCTTAATATCTTCTGCTTCTGTTAGGTCCATACTGTTTCTGTCCTTTATTCTGCCCATCTTTGCATAAAATGTTCTTTTCATGATATAAATATATATATCATGATAAATATCTTTACCATAATTATAGCCAGTAATAATGTGATATCATCAGCCTTATTATACCTGCTTTATTCTGTTTTTCTAATGTTTAGAAACCTAGTAGACTACTTCAAGAATAAGGTTTCCTGAATTGACCTAAGGAGTTTGAAGTGGTGAGGTCAATAGTTATCAGCCTGGGTAGATGAACTCCTAATATATTGACTCAAGCTGCCTCATGTTGCCTTTGATTTCCATATGCTATATGCATTTCACCACCCCATTCTTTTATAATGTTATCTGTATCATGCAGAAAAGCAATCTGACTTCCATCTGAATGAAATGCTTTGGATAATCCTTTGTTTTTCCTTTCTAGGCCTTGAATTTACCAGTTCTTCTGGAAATTCTACTGTGAAAACGTAAAAAAAACTTTATTAAAATTCATTTATTACACATTTCACCCAATTATAGTATACAGTTCAATGGTTTTTGGTATATTCATGGAATTATGCAGCCATCACCACTATTGAATTTCAGGAAACTTTTTAATACCCCCCCAAAGAAATCACATATCCATAGTAGTTCCTTCTCGTTTCCTCTAGATGCCCTGAGCCCTAGCTGTCCACTGTACTGCACAGCCATTCTTATCTGTTTCCTTCTCCTTTCATCTCTGTATTCTCTGAAACACAACAGTATTGAAATTAAGCCAGTTAATAATCCTGCACTGGCCTCTAAGTGTTCAAGTGAAAGGAAGAATTGCATGTATCTCACTTTACGTCAAAAGCTAGAATGATTAAGATTAGTGAGGAAGGCATGCTGAAGGCTAAAATAGGGTTGAAAGTAAGGCTTCTTGTGCTAAACAGTTAGCCAAGTTGTAAATGCAAAGAAAAATTTTTGAAGGAAATTAAAAATGCTACTCCAGTGAATACATAAATAGTAAGAAAGTAAAACAGCCTTATTGTTGATATGGAGAAAGTTTAGTGGTTTGGGTAGAAGATCAAACCAGCCACAACATTCTCTTAAGCCAAAGCCTAATCCAGAGCAAAACCCTAACTTTATTCAATTTTGTAAAGGCTGAGAGAGGTAAGGTAGCTTCAGAAGAAAAGTTTGAAGCTAGCAGAGATTGATTCATGAGGTTTAAGGAAAGAAGCCATCTCCATAACATAAAAGTGCAAGGTGCACCAACAAGTGCTAATATAGAAACTGCAGTAAGTTATCCAGAAGATTTAGCTAAGATAATGAATAAAAGTGGCTACACTAAAATATAGATTTTCAGTGTAGACAAAACAACTTTGTATTGGAAGAAGATGCCATCTGGGACTTTCATAACTAGAAAGGAGAAGTCAGTGCCGGGCTTCAAGCTTCAAATAGTCTGACTCTTATTAGGATTTAATGTAGCTGGTGACTTGAAGTTGAAGCTGATACTCACCGTTCTGAAAACCCTAGAGCCCTTAAGAATTATTCCAGATCTACTCTGCCTGTGCTCTGTAAATGGAACCCAAAGCCTGAATCACTGCACATCTGTTTACATGGTTTTACTGAATATTTTAAGCTTACTGTTGAGACCTACTGCTCAGAGGAAAAGATTCCTTTTAAAATATTACTGCTCATTAACAATGAGCTCTTGGGCACCTAGTCACCCAAGAGCTCTGATGAAGATGTGCAATGAGATTCATGTTGTTTTCATGCTTGCTAACACGATACCCATTCTGCAGCCCATATACCAAGATGTACTTTAGTCTTTCAGGTCTTATTCTTTAAGAAATATATTTTGTAAGGTTATAGCTGCCAGGATAATGATTCCTTTGCTAGATCTGGGTGAAGTAAATTGAAAACCTTCTGGAAAGGATACACCATTCTAGACGCCATTAAGAACACTTGTGATTCATGAGAAGAGGTCAAAATATCAACAATAACAAAGGTTTAGAAGGAGTTGATTCCAAGCCTCATGGATGACTTTGAAGGGTTCAAGACTTCAGTAGAGGAAGTAATTGCAGATGCGGTAGAAACAGCTAGAGAGCTAAGAATTAGAAATGGAGCCTGAAGATGTGACTAAATTGCTGCAATCTTATGATAAAACTTGAACAGATGAGAACTTACATCTTATGAATGAGCAGGGAATGTAGTTTTCTTGAGAGGAAATCTACTCCTGGTAAAGATGCTGTGAAGACTGATGAGATGATAGTAAAGGATTTAGAATATGACATAAATGTAGTTGATAAAGCAGTGGCAGGGTTTGAGAGGATTGACTACAAATTCGAAAGAAGTTCTACTGTGGGTAAAATCCTATCAAACAGTATTGCATGCTTGAAATCAATGAGGCAAACTTCATTGTCTTATTTTTAGAAATTGCCAAAGCCACCTCATCCTTTAGCAGCCACCACCCTGATCAGTCAGCAGCCATCAACATGGCTCATCAGCAAAAATATTATGGCTTGTTGAAGATTCAGATGATGGTTAGCATTTTTTAGCAATAAAGTTTTTTTTGTGTGTGTATATGAACATCTATTAAATAGATTTTCTCTTGTAGACACTTTATTTGATAAATAACAGTAGGTATAATTAGTAGTATTAAAGTAGTGTGACCTATAAAGTTTGTAGACATTTTAAAAAGAGAGTTTGGAGTAAATTATATAGATTAAAAAATTTGAAATATGGCAATAAAGTTTTTTTTCAATTGAGGTATGTACATTGTGCTTTTAGACATGCTATTACACATTTAATAGACTTACAGTGTAGTATAAACCTAACTTTCATATCCACTAGGAAACTAAAAATTCATGTGACTCGCTTTACTGCAGTGTTCCCTTGTTTGCATTGGTCTAGAACTGAACCCACAGTATTTTGGGGGTATGCCTGCATATGTTGAGAGTCCCTTGTACTGCAAGGAGATCCAACCAGTCCATTCTAAAGGAGATCAATCCTGGGTGTTCATTGGAAGGACTGATGCTAAAGCTGAAACTGCAATACTTTGGCCACCTCATGCGACGAGTTGACTCACTGGAAAAGACTCTGATGTTGGGAATGGTTGGGGGCGAGAGGAGAAGGGGACGACGGAGAATGAGATGGCTGGATGGCATCACCGACTCTGTGGACATGAGTTTGAGTGAACTCCGGGAGTTGGTGATGGACAGGGAGGCCTGGCGTGCTGTGATTCATGGGGTCGCGGAGAGTCGGACACAACTGAGCGACTGAACTGAACTGAACTGAATTGAAGGGCTTCCTAGGTGGTGCTAGTTGTAAAAGAACCCGCCTGCTAGTGCAGGAGACATAAGAGATGTGGGTTTGGTCCCTGGGTTTGGAAGATCCCCTGGAGAAGGGTGTGACAACCCACACCAGTATTCTTGCCTGGAAAAATTCCATGGACAGAGGAGACTGGCGGGTCACAGTTCATAGGGTTGGACACAACTTAAGTGACTTAGCACAGCACAGCACAGAACATTTTAATGCTGGTAGACAAAGCAACTAAATTAATTGATTGTCTGAAATTTTCACCTTTATTATTTTTGATCCAAGAGTCTCAACTCCAAATATTCATGGTTCTGCAAGACATATCCTTTTACTTTATTGGAATTTTGTAGAAAGGGGGGAAATTGGTCTCAAAATGAGAACAATATCTATGGCTTTGTTTTTCTCTGGGGTGTCCAAGTCTCTGAAATTATCTCTTCCTTTGAGTTTGCTCAAGGGTTTCTCTACATGTCATTATTCTGAATAAGTCATTTAGATTGGTTGTGACTGGAAGCTGTTGTGAAAACCGTTTTATTGTCAAGGAACTTCCAGATTGGCTGGGTGGAAAATCTTTGTTAGCAATAAAGTATAAAATCTGAGAGGAGTTTTTGACTAGGCTGAAAGTCATGAGTAACTCTAGGTGAAATCTAAGAAGTAAGAATTTACCCTAGGCAAAACTGAAAAGTAAGAAAACTATCTTCGAAAAATCAACACCTGTTTTCAGAGTTTTTATGTTCTCATATTCACTCCATCTCTTTCAGACATCTCTTGTTTTCTTCTTGTGCTTTTGGATGCCCAGTGACCTTGTTCTGAATTGCTTACTTGTCTTCCCTCTTTTAAACTTAAAGGGAACTGAATTCCATTCCCTCATGGTGGAGTGGTAAATAAATAAACCACTTCAGACGTTGATGTTTACAGATATTATTACATCAATACATTGACCTTAAGAGTACTTTTTAAAAAAATCACTATCTTAAGCAAGAAGGGTGACTACATTGAGCATTTCATGTATTGACGTGTTGAGAAGAAATGGATGGAGTGGATCTTTTTGGAACTTCTAGTGACATCATCATATAGGCAAGACTGTGATTGCATGTAGGGCATTTAGAAAAGTTGAGGGTATAAGCTCACACCTGTCATGTAAAGGAGCAGGAGGGTATCAATTTATACTAGTGTCTTGCTCTCTTTTTCATGGTTTTATTTCCCTCTTGTATAATTTCAGACGTATTGTGTCAGATTGTTATCTTGCGATGTTTATTATTTCTGCTGATTCTTTCTTGTGGTGGATCACTTCCTTGAATGCTTGTAAGTTTTTAATTGTGAGTCCATCTCCTTTTTCTGAAGGATTGTGTGAGGTCTTGGCTGTACAAGTGACTTTCAGTTTCACATTTGTTTCTGCCAGGTATCATAGGGCCATCACTAGCCCAGGATCTCAACTGCAGGAAAAGGTTCATTTCTTTGTCATCACTTTGAGGTAGAGGATGCAGTTTTTCACCTTCTCTTTCACTGAGGTGGCCATTCTTGGAGGATTCTGGCTTCATGCAGGGATTTTATTCCAACTACCTGCTTCAAGGAGTGTCCAGTCTCATTCAGTTTGTGTATAGCTGTAGAAACCCAAAGTTAGAGCCTATTTCCTGATCTGAAAATTGCCCCTCAGTGCAAGCTCTTTGGTCTCTGTTTTAGGCAGTTGGTATTTCTTATAAAGTTTGCAGTGAATTTAAAGATCTCTTTTGTTTTATCCAACACTTCTAGGTGTTTGTAGCAGTGTTCTAAGTTCTGCCATGGAGCCAGAATTGGAAGTTGGAGAATTGTTGTATTGTTCAGTCACTCAAGTCATGTCTGACTCTTTGTGAACCCATGGACTGCAGCATACCAGGCTTCCCTGTCCTTCACCATCTCCAGAGCTTGCTCAAACTCATATCCATTGAGTCAGTGATGCCATCCAACCATCTCATCCTCTGTTGTCCCCTTTTCTTCCTGCCTCCAATCTTTCCCAGCATCAGGGTCTTTTCTAATGAGTCAGCTCTTCAGATCAGGTGGCCGAAATAGTGGAGCTTCAGCCTCAGCATCAGTCCCTCCAATGAATGTTCAGGATTGATTTTCTTTAGGATTGACTGGTTTGATCCTGCAGTCCAAGGGACTCTCAAGAGTTCTCCAACACCATAGTTCAAAAGCATCAATTCTTCAGCGCTCAGCATTCTTTATGGTCTACCTCTCACATCCGTAGATGACTGCTGAAAAACCATAGAGACCTTTGTTGGCAAAGTAATGTCTCTGCTTTTTAATACGCTGTCTACATTTGTCATAAATTTTCTTCCAAGGAGCAAGTGTCTTAGTTGGAGAATAAGGAAAACATATTAAAATAGAAGGTGGAATGATTGCTAGATTTGATTTTAGGATATATGCTACCATAAAATGGGGTGATGGCATTAGCTCAGAATAGGGAAAATAAAAAAGTGAATGAGGAAAGAGAGCTTAAGAAGGTTTAGGAATCTAGTCTAAAGAACATTGAGGGTACATAGGTTGCGTGTTTAGTTGCTAAGTCATGTCTGACTCTTCTTTGACACCATGGACTGTAGTTACCAGGCTCCTCTGTCCATGGGATTTCCTAGGCAAGAGTACTGGCGTGGGTTACCATTTCCTTAACCAGGGGATCTTTACGACCTGGGGATGGAGCTCGTGTCTCTTGCTTTGCAAGCAGATTATTTGCCACTGAACCATTGGGACTTCAATAAGTTTTTATTGAATGGATGAACGAGTAAAAGTTGTGTTCTAGTTACTTTACACTTCATAAAACATTAAAATTTCTCTTTCCTTCTAATCCCATAGTTCCTGGGTATCTGAGAATGTAGCTCCTAGGTCAGATGCAAAACCTACAACTTTGAGGGTTGATAGGATGGAGGTTGGGGGCACACTTGGGATTTTTAGCCAAAATAGTTTTAAACCCAACTTTAGCCATTATACTGTAACTAGTGCTATACCTAGTATAGCTTCTCTGGTTGCTCAGTCGCTGAAGAAGCTGCCTGCAGTGCAGGAGACCGGGGTTCAATCCCTGGGTCAGGAACATCCTCTGGAGAAAGAAATGGCAACCCACTCCAGTATTCTTGCCTGGAGAACCCCTTGGACAGAGGAACCTGACTGGTTACAGTCCATGGGGTCACAAAAGTTGGACACGGCTTAGTGGCTAAACCACCACCACCAGTGCTATACCTATTGTATAACTGACTATCTCCTAGCCAACTCCTTTTCCTAAACTTAGGTCAATTAATATATTACAGGACTTAATTATGCGGTCTTGATTTGTGTTCGTTTAATTCAAGGCTATGGTTTTTCCTGTGGTCACGTATGGATGTGAGAGTTGGACTGTGAAGAAAGCTGATCGCCGAAGAATTGATGCTTTTGAACTGTGGTGCTGGAGGAGACTCTTGAGAGTCCCTTGGACTGCAAGGAGATCCAACCAGTCCATTCTAAAGGAGATCAATCCTGGGTGTTCATTGGAAGGACTGATGCTAAAGCTGAAGCTCCAATAGTTTGGCCACCTCATGCGATGAGTTGACTCACTGGAAAAGACTCTGATGCTGGGAGGGATTGAGGGTGGGAGGAGACGGGGACGACAGAGAATGAGATGGCTGGATGGCATCACCGACTCTATGGACATGAGTTTGAGTGAACTCCGGGAGTTGGTGATGGACAGGGAGGCCTGGCGTGCTGTGATTCATGGAGTCGCGAAGAGTCGGACATGACTGAGCGACTGAACTGAACTGAACTGAATTCTCCTAAAATTCTAACATGAAGCTAGGGTATTTTTTTTTTATTATTATTATAAAGCATTACTGACAAAAGGAAAATAAGTGTAAATAAAGCTTCCTTTAACACACTGTAAGGTATGGCCAAGATTCAGTGAGCCAAAAATGTAGCCCTGAACCCTGTCAATTAACACCTCCTTCCCCACAGTATGTACACATGCGCACACACACACACAGGTCAATTAACACCCCCTTCCCCACAGTATGTACATACACACACACACACACACACACACACACACACACTACCCCTGAACCCTGTCAATTAACACCTCCTTCCCCACAGTATGTACACACACACATACACACACACACACACGATTTCTTTCAGGAGGCCTCCAGAAACAAAAACACTCAGGAATTTTGTTGTTTTCTTTTGCTTTTGCATTTACAAGGAATTTCCAGGGAAATGCCTTCAAATGGCTGTAAGCAATATTTCGATTGGTGGCCACACTTGATTCTGAAGAATGTTGGGAAACTTTTTTTTTTTTTGGCCTGCACTGCATATTTGCTTCACCAAATCTGAGATACTCTGAAAAACTTCCAGTTTAATCTTTTTTTTTTAAAATTTTTATTGGAGGCTAATTATTTTACAATATTATACTGGTTGGTTTTGCCGCACATTGACATGAATCCGCCCCGGGTGTACATGAGTTCCCCCTCCCGAACCCCCCTCCCACCTCCCTCCTCCCCTTATCCTCCCTCTGGGTCATCCCCGCATACCAGCCCCGAGCATCATGTAACATGCATCGACCCTGGACTGGCGATTTGTTTCACATATGATAATATACATGTTTCAATGCCATTCTCCCAAACCATCCCACCCTCACCCTCTCCCACAGAGTCCCAAAGACTGTTTTATATATCTGTGTCTCTTTTGCTGTCTCGTATACAGGGTTATCATTTGCATCTTTCTAAATTCCATATATATGTGTTAGTATATTGTATTGGTGTTTTTCTTTCTGGCTTCACTCTGTATAATAGGCTCTAGTATCATCCACCTCATTAGAACTGGCTCAAATGCATTCTTTTTAATGGCTGAGTAATACTCCATTGTGTATATGTACCAAAGCTTTCTTATCCATTCGTCTGCAGATGGACATCTAGGTTGCTTCCATGTCCTGGCTATTATAAACAATGCTGCAATGAACATTGGAGTACACGTGTCTCTTTCAATTCTGGTTTCCTTGGTGTGTATGCCCAGGAGTGCAATTGCTGGATCATGTGGCAGTTCTATTTCCAGTTTTTTGAGGAATCTCCACTCTATTCTCCATAGTGGCTGTACTAGTTTGCATTCCCACCAACAGTGTAAGAGGGTTCCCTTCTCTCCACACCCTCTCCAGCATTTATTGCTTGTAGACTTTTGGATAGCACCCATTCTGACTGGTGTGAAATGGTATCTCATTGTGGTCTTGATTTGCATTTCTCTGATTATGAGGGATGTTGAGCATTTTTTCATGTGTTTGTTAGCCATCTTTATGTCTTCTTTGGAGAAATGTCTGTTTAGTTCTTTGGCCCATTTTTTGATTGGGTCACTTATTTTTCTGAAATTGAGCTGCAGGAGCTGCTTGTATATTTTGGAGATTAATCCTTTATCAGTTGCTTCATTTGCTATTATTTTCTCCCATTCTGAAGGCTGTCTTTTCACCTTACTTATAGTTTCCTTTGCTGTGCAGAAGCTTTTGATTTTAATTAGGTCCCATTTGTTTATTTTTGCTTTTATTTCCAATATTCTGGGAGGTGGGTCTTGGAGGATCCTGCTGTGATTTATGTCGGAGAGTGTTTTGCCTATGTTCTCCTCTAGGAGTTTTATAGTTTCTGGTCTTACATTCAGCTCTCTAATCCATTTTGAGTTTATTTTTGTGTATGGTGTTAGGAAGTGTTCTAGTTTCATTCTTTTACAGGTGGCTGACCAGTTTTCCCAGCACCACTTGTTAAAGAGACTGTCTTTTCTTCATTTTATATTCTTGCCTCCTTTGTCAAAGATAAGATGTCCATAGGTGCGTGGATTTATCTCTGGGCTTTCTATTTCGTTCCATTCATCTATATTTCTGTCTTTATGCCAGTACCATACTGTCTTGATGACTGTGGCTTTGTAGTAGAGCCTGAAGTCAAGCAGGTTAATTCCCCCAGTTCCATTCTTCTTCCTCAAGATTGCTTTGGCTATTCGAGGTTTTCTGTATTTCCAGACAAATTGTGAGATTATTTGTTCTAGTTCTGTGAAAAATATCATTGGTAGCTTGATAGGGATTGCATTGAATGTATAAATTACTTTGGGTAGTATACTCATTTTCACAATATTTATTCTTCCAATCCACGAACATGGTATATTTCTCCATCTATTAGTGTCCTCTTTGATTACTTTCAGTAGTGTTTTATAGTTTTCTATGTACAAGTCTTTTGTTTCCTTAGGTAGATATATTCCTAAGTATTTAATTCTTTTCATTGCAACAGTGAATGGAATAGTTTCCTTAATTTCTCTTTCTATTTTCTCATTAGTGTATAGGAATGCAGGTGATTTCTGTGTGTTGATTTTATATCCTGCGACTTTACTGTAATCATTGATTAGCTCTAGTAGTTTTCTGGTAGAGTCTTTAGGGTTTTCTGTGTAGAGGATCATGTCATCAGCGAACAGTGAAAGTTTTACTTCTTCTTTTCCAATTTGTATTCCTTTTATGTCTTTTTCTGTTCTAATTGCTGTAGCCAAAACTTCCAGAACTATGTTGAATAGTAGTGGTGAGAGTGGGCACCCTTGTCTTGTTCCTGACTTTAGGGGAAATGCTTTCAGTTTTTCACCGTTGAGGATAATGTTTGCTGTGGGTTTGTCATATATAGCTTTTATTATGTTGAGATATGTCCCTTCTATTCCCACTTTCTGGAGGGTTTTTATCATAAATGGATGTTGAATTTTGTCGAAGACATTCTCTGCATCTATTGAGATAGTCATATGATTTTTATTTTTCAGTTTGTTAATGTGGTGTATTATGTTGATTGATTTGTGGATATTGAAGAATCCTTGCATTCCTGGGATAAAGCCCACTTGGTCATGATGTATGATCTTAATTTGTTGTTGGATTCTGATTGCTAGAATTTTGTTAAGGATTTTTGCATCTATGTTCATCAGTGATATTGGCCTGTAGTTTTCTTTTTTTTGTGGGATCTTTATCAGATTTTGGGATTAGGGTGATGGTGGCCTCATAGAATGAGTTTGGAAGTGTCCCTTCCTCAGCAATTTTCTGGAAGAGTTTGAGTAGAACAGGTGTTAGCTCTTCTCTAAATTTTTGGTAGAATTCAGCTGTGAAGCCGTCTGGACCTGGGCTTTTGTTTGCTGGAAGATTACTGATTACAGCCTCTAGTTCCGTGCTTGTGATGGGTCTGTTCAGATTTTCTGTTTCTTCCTGGTTCAGTTTTGGAAAGTTGTCCTTTTCTACGAATTTGTCCATTTCTTCCAGGTTATTCATTTTATTGCCATATAATTGCTGATAGTATTCTTTAATAATCCTTTGTATTTCTGTGTTGTCAGTTGTGATCTCTCCATTTTCATTTCTCGTTTTATTGATTTGGTTCTTCTCCCTTTGTTTCTTGATGAGTCTGGCTAGTGGTTTTTCAATTTTATTTACCTTCTCAAAGAACCAGCTTTTGGCTTTGTTGATTTTTGCTATGGTCTCTTTTGTTTCTTTTGCATTTATCTCTGCCCTAAATTTTTACGATTTCTTTCCTTCTACTAACCCTGGGGTTCTTCATTTCTTCTTTTTCTAGTTTCTTTAGATGTAGGGTTAGGTTATTTAGTTGACTTTTTTCTTGTTTCATGAGGTGTGCCTGTATTGCTATGAACTTCCCCCTTAGCACTGCTTTTACAGTGTCCCAGGGAAAGTTATGACCAACCTTGATAGTATATTAAAAAGCAGAGACATTACTTTGCCGACCAAGGTCCGTCTAGTCAAGGCAATGGTTTTTCCCGTGGTCATGTATGGATGTGAGAGTTGGACTGTGAAGAAAGCTGATCGCCGAAGAATCGATGCTTTTGAACTGTGGTGTTGGAGAAGACTCTTGAGAGTCCCTTATACTGCAAGGAGATCCAACCAGTCCATTCTAAAGGAGATCAATCCTGGATGTTCATTGGAGGGACTGATGCTAAAGCTGAAACTCCAATACTTTGGCCACCTCATGAGACGAGTTGACTCACTGGAAAAGACTCTGATGCTGGGAAAGGTTGGGGGCGGGAGGAGAAGGGGACGACGGAGAATGAGATGGCTGGATGGCATCACCGACTCTGTGGACATGAGTTTGAGTGTACTCCGGGAGTTGGTGATGGACAGGGAGGCCTGGCGTGCTGTGATTCATGGGGTCGCGGAGAGTCGGACACGACTGAGCGACTGAACTGAACTGAACTGACTGAGAGGTTTTGTGTTGTTTTGTTTTCATTTTCATTCATTTCTATGCATGTTTTGATTTCTCTTTTGATTTCTCCTATGATTTGTTCATTATTCAGCAGCGTGTTGTTCAGCCTCCATATGTTGGCATTTTTAATGGTTTTTCTCCCGTAATTGCGATCTAATCTTACTGCATTGTGGTCAGAAAAGATGCTTGGAATGATTTCAATTTTTTTGAAATTACCAAGGCTAGATTTATGGCCCAGGATGTGATCTATGCTGGAAAAGTTCCGTGTGCGCTTGAGAAAAAGGTGAAATTCATTGTTTTGGGGTGAAATGTCCTATAGATATCTATTAGGTCTAACTGGTCTAATGTATCATTTAAAGTTTGTGTTTCCTTGTTAATTTTCTGTTTAGTTGATCTATCCATAGATGTAAGTGGGGTATTAAAATCTCCCACTATTATTGCATTGTTGTTAATTTCCACTTTCATACTTGTTAGTAATTGTCTTACATATTGTGGTGCTCCTATGTTGGGTGCATAAATATTTATAATTGTTATATTTTCTTCATGGATTGATCCTTTGATCATTATGTAGTTTCCTTCTTTGTCTCTTTTCACAGCCTTTGTTTTGAAGTCTATTATATCTGATATGAGTATTGCTACCCCTGCTTTCTTTTGGTCTCTATTTGCATGGAGTATCTTTTTCCAGCCCTTCACTTTCAGTCTGTATGTGTCCCTCGTTTTGAGGTAGGTCTCTTGTAGACAACATATATGGGGGTCTTGTTTTTGTATCCATTCAGCCAGCCTTTGTCTTTTGGTTGGGGCATTCAACCCATTTACGTTTAAGGTGATTATTGATAAGTATGATCCCGTTGCCATTTTCTTTATTGCTTTGGGTTCGAGTTTATACACCCTTTCTGTGTTTCCAGTCTAGAGAAGATCCTTTAGCATTTGTTGAAGAGCTGGTTTGGTGATGCTGAATTCTCTCAGCTTTTGCTTGTCTGTAAAGCTTTTGATTTCTCCTTCATATTTGAATGAGATCCTTGCTGGGTACAGTAATCTGGGCTGTAGGTTATTTTCTTTCATCACTTTAAGTATGTCTTGCCATTCCCTCCTGGCCTGAAGAGTTTCTGTTGAAAGATCAGCTGTTATCCTTATGGGAATCCCCTTGTGTGTTATTTGCTGTTTTTCCCTTGCTGCTTTTAATATTTGTTCTTTTTGTTTGATCTTTGTTAATTTAATTAATATGTGTCTTGGAGTATTTGTCCTTGGGTTTATCCTGTTTGGGACTCTCTGGGTTTCTTGGACTTGGGTGATTATTTCTTTCCCCATTTTAGGGAAGTTTTCAACTATTATCTCCTCAAGTATTCTCTCATGGTCTTTCTTTTTGTCTTCTTCTTCTGGGACTCCTATGATTCGAATGTTTGAGCGTTTAACATTGTCCCAGAGGTCTCTAATATTGTCCCCATTTCTTTTAATTCGTTTTTCCTTTTTCCTCTCTGTTTCATATATTTCTACAATTCTATCTTCTAGCTCGCTTATCCTGTCTTCTGCCTCTGTTATTCTACTGTTTGTTCCCTCCAGAGTGTTTCTGATCTCTTCTATTGCATTATTCATTTTATATTGACTCTTTTTTGTTTCCTCTAAGTCCTTATTAAACCTTTCTTCCATCTTCTCTATCCTTTTCTCCAGGTTATTTATCTGTAACTCCATTTTGCTTTCAAGATTTTGAATCATTTTCACCATCAAAATTTGAAATTCTTTAATCAGGTAGACTCCCTATATCTTCCTCTTTTGTTTGTGTCAGTGGGCATTTATCTTGTTCCTTTACTTGCTGGGTATTTCTCTGCCTCTTCATCTTGCTTATGTTGCTTTGCTTGGGGTGGCCTTTCCCTCTTCTGGTCGTTTGTGGAGTTCTCTTTATTATGTAGTTTCCTCATTGTGTGTGGGGTTGGACGGGTGACTTGTCAAGGTTCCCTGGTTAGGGAAGCTTGTGTCGGTGTTCTGGTGGGTGGAGCTGGATTTCTTCTCTCTGGAGTGCAATGAAGTGTCCAGTAATGCGTTATGAGATGTCAGTGGGTTTGGAGTGACTTTGGGCAGCCTGTATATTGAAGCTCAGGGCTAGTTTCCTGTGTTGCTGGAGAATTTGCGTGGTATGTCTTGCTCTGGAACTTGTTGACCCTTGGGTGGTGCTTGGTTTTAGTGTAGGTATGGAGGCGTTTGATGAGCTCCTATCGATTAATGTTCCCTGGAGTCAGGAGTTCTCTGGTGTTCTCAGGATTCAGGCTTAAGCCTCTTGCCTCTGGTTTTTGGTCTTATTCTTGGAGTAGTCTCTAGACCTCTATCTGTCATTTCCAAGGTGGCTCCCTCTGTTTTAGCCTCTGTTTGCTGGTCTCTTCAGTGTCTAAATTCCACCCTGATACTAGGGGGCGGGTGGACACTTTTTAAGGCTCAGTTGTTCATTCCTGTTCTGGGAAGGGAGGAACGCTGCAGACAAATATCTCTGGTGTCTGTGGGGAGTGCTCACAGCGTCTCAGCCACACTGGGTTTGCCCCCGCTCACAGTGCGTGTGTTGTCCCAGTCTACACTGCACAGGCTCTAGGTTGCTCTGCCGGGAACTGTCCGAGGCTGATGCTGGGTTGTATGCACTTCCCAGGTCTGAGCGTCTCAAGTTCAGTTTCTTGAGTACTCCACAAAGGCGCAGACTTGGTTGGGCCTGCGTTTTGTGCCTTCCCCTGTCTGAGCAGCTCAGGTGACCAGGTGTTTGGTGAGCGCAGTCGCTGTGACTTATTGCGTCCCTGCCACTCGGTTTTCTGGGTATACAACCGGTGCACCTTCTCAGGCGTATATCGACCGGCCTGAGCCCAAGAAGTCTTGATTAGCAACAAGCCTGCCTGCAGTTTGTATTGGATGCCTTTCTCGGGCTGCGGTTGCCCCCTCCGGCTCTGGCTGACCTCCCTGCCTGCCTCGGCGGGGGATGGAGGATGGGCCGACCACAGTCGGCTTGCTCTGCTCAGTCCTTTGTTCTGTGAGCGGGCCTGGCGGAATCTTAGGTTAGAGCTTTCTGACTTTTCGTGGGGAAGCTATCCCAGTCTGCTTTGCTATCCCCTGTTAGATCTCTCAGATTGTTCTCATGGCATTCAAGCCCAGTCCTCTCTCTAAGCAGTTCAGCCGGCTCCTCCCTGCCCAGCCCCCGCTTGCTAATGGTGTATGCAGGCGTCTGCGCTGCTTCTCCCCTGGGAGTTACCGTTTGGCGAGTAATCTGTGGGTTTTAATTCTTTCTTTCTTTTTTCCTCCAGGTTATGTGGCCCTCTGAGGTTCCAAGGCTCGCCACAGACTAGCCAGTGAGAGTGTTTCCTGGTGTTTGGAAACTTCTCTCTTTTTAAAGCCTCCCTTCCCAGGACGGAGCTCCGTCCTTACCTCTTTTGCCTCTCTTTTTATCTTTTATGTATTTTCCTACCTCCTTTCGGAGACAATGGGCTGCTTTTCTGGGTGCCTGATGTCCTCTGCCAGCATTCAGAAGTTGTTTTGTGGACTTTACTCCGTGTTCAAATGTTCTTTTGATGAATTTGTGGGGGAGAGAGTGGTCTCACTGTCCTATTCCTCCACCATCTTGTTCCTTCTCCTCCAGTTTAATCTTAACCAGTGATGCCTAGGCACCTTCCCACTTTAAATAAATTTCTAGCAATGGTTTAACATCAGTTGTAGAATTCAGTTTTCTTTTTAAATTAATATTTTTTCTGATGAAAGGTTCTCCTGAGGAGCCAAATTGCAAAGATAGAGGCAAAGCATGAAGTGTATATACACTTTCTCTTTCTGGCTGCCTCACTTTTTTCTCCTTTGAGAAGCTTTAAAAATACAGAAAAATATTAACAAATTATAAGCCCACTATTCAGAAATAACAAGTGGTAACATTTTGTCATACTTGTTTTCTGTTGATTAAGATGTAACATGCGTCTCCCCTTGTGCCTCTTCCTAGCCCACTACCCCTGCTTTCCCATCTCTTTAGTGCTGATGGCTACATTGAATCAGGTGTCCAGAATAATCGTCCTCCCTGTCTGTGTCCTGGTGGTGCTGCTTGATGCTGGCCTGTGATCATGTTTTTGTCAGTTGACGCTTGGTCGATACCTGTTACATGGATAGATGACTCCATATGCAATGTTAATTGCCATAGGATGGTCACATTATCTAGGAAGACAATACACGTGGGCAGTTTAGGAACTTCTTGAAGGGTCTTCAAAAGACAAGCAGGGTTTAGCTAATGGGAGATGGATGCTACCCATACAATGTAGGTGCCCTTGACTTACCTGCCAAATGGTAACTGCCAATCAAGAATACTGCTTTAGCCTTATATGTACACTGGATTTTATAGTTTATAATAATACCACATTATTAATCATAATATGAATTATGAAACAATGTAGGGACAATTTTCTGTTTTAATTTTCTCAACTCATCCTCTCCCTCTAACAGTACTCCTCTCCCTCAACAACACATGAGTATCCACTGGTGAACTTCCCTTCCCGTATTTGTGAGAGCTCTTAACTGCAAATAACAGAGCTTATTTTCAAAAGAAGACACAGCCATAAAGCTGTTCTAGAAAGAAAAACGTTTTATTTACAAAGGTGGATTGCAAGGGAGTTCAGGTTTTTGAAGGACTGGCTTCCAAAATGAAATACACAGCAAACAGTTATTTTTAAAAAAGCAACCGCAAGATTGGGCTTCCCTGGTGACTCAGTGGTAAAGAATCTACCCGCCAATGCAGGAGATGCAGGTTCGATCCCTGGGTCGGGGAGATACCCTGGAGAAGGAAATGGCAACCCACTCCAGTATTCTTGTCTGGGAAATCTCATGGAGAGAGGAGCCTGGCGAGGTACAGTCCATGGGGTTGCAGGAGAGTCAGACATGACTTAGCAACTAAACAACAATCCCAAGATTACCATGTTTACAGTTACTCTGCTCACTGTAGGGAAAAAGACAGTTATCTCACATGAGTGTTGTAACCTCAAAGATTATGTCATATCTTCAGATATGTCATATGTGTGTCATATCATCCTGGGATCATATTTCCCTGTCTTCAGTGATTAGTCCAGGAATGGGTCATGGGATCTAAGCTTGGTCAATGCCACTGGTGTAGAGAACCCCTCTTTTCCAAAGGGATTGCTGAGCAGAGATAAAGCAAGTTCATCCATAGAGAATGAGGGTAGAGGTGAGGTTGAAAGTAAAAGAGGTGACTGTAAAAGTCAATAAAGTTGCAAAACAATAAAGTTGTTTTTATTGAGTTGGTAATTTACAGGAAAGATTCACAATTTCAGTTATTTTGGGGACCAGAGCTAGACAGTGTGATCCTGGATCTTTTTATTGTCTTTATTTTGGGGGAGTGGTGGGACTCAGAGAGCAGACATATGTTTGTTTACTCCTGACCAGATGATATAATATGCACATTTTTGCATACTGCAACAGCACAAAGTGTTAGTTTTTCTTCTACATGAAACTAGCCTGTTGATGATGAGGAAAGAAATTTCCTTCAGGATATTAAGTTGCTTACAAAATTTATGGGATTCAGGGAACCAAGCCTGAATGCTACAGAGCTGGTACCTCATCAGGAAATATGCACAGCATATCACTAGTTCTAGCAGAAATGAAGCTGTTGTTGTGTACCATCAGTGATGTAGATATTAGACTCTAGAACCCTATGACATAGCTGGCTGTGAAGGACCAAAGGCATCTGTCATTCTCTTGTACTTACAAGAAATCTGATGACTGTATCGGCCACCACCTCACATTAATCATGTCTGCTTTTCTTGGGAACATCTGCTGGCCAGAACTTGGATATAAGCCTGTGCTCTAACTGCAAGGCTGTCTGAAAAAGTGTTATTTTTAGCTTTCCAGCCTTTGTTGCAGAGGGTAGCAGATGGTTGGAAGATTATGGAATGAATATTTAGTGAACCAAACTGTGGTATCTACCACTTTTTACTTTGTGCGGTTCCTTATATGATAGCCCCTCACAATACTCTGCTTGACTCCATGCCATCTGGGAGACAGTGGAGGGCACATGATCCAGGCCTTGCTGGTCCCAGAATCCTATTTCCCTGTCTTCAGTGGTTAGTCCAGTAATGGGTCATGGGACCTAAGCTTGGTCAATGCCATTGGTGTAGAGAGCCTCTCTTTTCCAAAGGGACTGCTGAGCAGAGGTAAAGCAAGCTGGTCCGTAGAGAATGAGGGTAGAGGTAAGGGTGAAAGGAAGGAGAAGGGTGACATAAAAGCTATCCTGGTGATAATGTGTGAGTCCCTGGAGGTTCAGAGATTGTGTTTTCGAACTACATGAACCCAAAACACCCAGCATCTCCCTTTTTGCATCAACGTCTGTGAGTTGGTTTCTTGTCATGCACGACAGAAACATCTTGCTTGATTTATATAGTGTTGCCATCACCATTCATATGCTGCATTTGTGTAAACAAGTTCGGAGGGGGAGTGACATGCATGTGAGCATATTCTCAGAACCAGGTAGGGCCTGATGCCATGAATGTCTGATGCCCAGGAAAGAAGAGCAGCTGAGACCCAGAGCCCTGAGCTGAATAAGAGCCAGAGACGGGCTGGCAGCTGGAGAGATGCTCACATACACTGAGGGTGACTCTAAGTCTAGCAGTGCCAGAGGTCAGGAGTGGAAAATAAGCCCAGGAATGTAAAAGAGGCTGAAAGCTGCCTGTGCGTGTACAGGGGCAGATGCCCAGAGGAGATTCTACTGGACCAGGAAATACAGTGACGTTGGTTCTGAATCAGCACAGAGCTTCTGTTGCTTTTTCTCCCTCATTGTTTTAAAAAATCAAGTTACTTACACATAAATAGTTGTTAATTAACATAAAAATTTAATTCCTAATATGAAAATTTAGAAGCTAGGGGAAAAAGATCTGTGTTAGAAGAGGGAAAATTTGCCATTGTTTGGAGCCTCCCAGGAGATGATGAGCTCACCAGGTTCTGGGTCATAAACTAGCTTCTGCTTCCTGAGTGTTTACAAATATTCTGGGGAGGTCATAGGGCGAGGCTATGGCTGAATCCTGGGAAATACCACCCTCACCACAGTTAGCTGTGGCATGTAGTTGGGGTCCTGGACACTTGACAGGTATATGGTTGGAGAAATGAGCTGCTCCATGTTTTCTGCTTTAAATTTCACCATGGCCAGTGTCCACCTCTCACGACTGTTGAAGCAGATCACTTCTGTAAGGGGTGAAATGAATGTCCTCCATTGATCCAAGCCCAGGGCATAGGTAGGACAGTGGGAGGTTTGTCAGCATAAAGTCCAGGCATTCAAGTGCAGGGAAGAAACCAGGCCAAATACATGTGGGCATTGTCAACCTAAACAGATAGTATACAAGTTCATTTTCTAAGTCTGTGAGTCTGTTTCTGTTTTGTAAATAAACTCATTTGTATCAGTTTTTAAGACTCTGTATATAAACTATATCATATATTTGTCTTTCTCTGTCTGACTTACTTCACTTAGTATGATAATTTCCAGGTCCACCCATGTTGCCACAAATGGCTTTATTTCATTCTTTTTAATGGTTGAGTAAAAGAAATGCAAAAAACCAAAATGGCTGTCTGATGAGGCCTTAAAAATAGCTGTGAAAAGAAGAGAAGCGAAAAACAAAAGGAGAAAAGGAAAGATATACCCATTTGAATGCTGAATTCCAAAGAATAGCAAGGAGATATAAGATCAATGCAAAGAAATAGAGGAAAACAATAGAATGGGGAAGACTAGAGATTTCTTCAAGAAAATTAGAGATAACAAGGGACAATTTCATGCAAAGATGGGCACAATAAAGGACAGAAATGGTATGGACCTAACAGAAGCAGAAGATATTAAGAATAGGTAGCAAGAATACACAGAACTGTGCAAAAAAGATCTTCACGACCCAGATAATCACAATGGTGTGATCACTCACATTCACCTAGAGTCAGACATCCTGGAATGTGAAGTCAAGTGGGCCTTAGGAAGCATCACTATGAACAAAGCTAGTGGAGGTGATGGAATTCCAGTTGAGCTATTTCAAATCCTGAAAGATGATGCTGTGAAAGTGCTGCACTCAATATGTCAGCAAATTTGGAAAACTCAGCAGTGGCCACAGGACTGGGAAAGGTCAGTTTTCATTCCAATCCCAAAGAAAGACAATGCCAAAGAATGCTCAAACAACCACACAATTCCTCTCATCTCACATGCTAGTAAAGTAATGCTCAAAATTCTCCAAGCCAGGCTTCAGCAATATGTGAACCGTGAACTTCCAGATGTTCAAGCTGAATTTAGAAAAAGCAGAGGGACCAAAGATCAAATTGCCAACATCCGTTGGATTGGGAAAAAAGCAAGAGAGTTCCAGAAAAACATCTATTTCTGCTTCATTGACTATGCCAAAGCCTTTGACTGTGGATCACAACAAACTGGAAAATTCTGAAAGAGATGGGAATACCAGATCACCTGACCTGCCTCTTGAGAAACCTGTATGCAGGTCAGGAAGCAACAGTTAGAACTGGCCATGGAACAACAGACTGGTTCCAAATAGGGAAAGTAGTATGCCAAGGCTGTATATTGTCACCCTGCTTATTTAACTTATATGCAGAGTACATAATGAGGAACGCTGGGCTGGAAGAAGCACAAGCTAGAATCAAGATTGCTGGGAGAAATAACCTCAGATAGGCAGATGACACTACCCTTATGGCAGAAAGTGAAGAGGAACTAAAGAACCTCTTGATGAAAGTGAAAGAGAAGAGTGAAAAAGTTGGCTTAAAGCTCAACATTCAGAAAGCTAAGATTGTGGCATCTGGTCCCATCACCTGATAGTAAATAGATGGGGAAACAGTGGAAACAGTGGCTGACTTTATTTTTCTGGGCTCCAAAATCACTGCAGATGGTGATTGCAGCCATGAAATTAAAAGATGCTTACTCCTTGGAAGGAAAGTTATGACCAACCTAGACAGCATATTAAAAAGCAGAGACATTACTTTGCCAACAAAGGTCCGTCTAGTCAAGGCTGTGGTTTTTCCAGTGGTTATGTATGGATGTGAGAGTTGGACTATAAAGAAAGCTGAGGGCTGAAGAACTGATGCTTTTGATGCTTTTGAACTGTGGTGCTGGAGAGTCCCTTGGACTGCAAGGAGAGCCAACCAGTCCATCCTAAAGGAGATCAGTCCTGGGTGTTCATTGGAAGGATTGATATTGAAGCTGAAACTCCAATACTTTGGCCACCTGATGTGAAGAACTGACTCATTTGATAAGATCCTGATGCTGGGAAAGATTGAGGGCAGGAGGAGAAGGGGACGACAGAGGATGAGATGGTTGGATGGCATCACTGATTCAATGGACATGGGTTTGGGTGAACTCTGGGAGTTGGTGATGGACAGGGAAGCCTGGTGTGCTCTGGTTCATGGGGCCGCAAAGAGTTGGACACAACTGAACTGAATTGAATACTCCTTTGCTTATATGTACCACATTTTCTTTATCCATTCATCTGTTGATGGACATTTAGGTTGCTTCTATGTCTTGGCTATTGTAAATAGAGCTGCAGTGAACGTTGGGGTGCATGCATCCTTTCAAACTATGTTTTTCTTCAGATATATGCCCAGGACTGGGATTGCAGGATCACATGGTAGCTCTATTTTTAGTTTTTTAAGGAACTCCATCCTGTTCTCTGTAGTAGCTGTACCAATTTACATTCCTGCCAACAGTGTAGGAAGGTTTCCTTTTGTCCACGCTCTTTCCAGGATTTATTGTTTGTAGATTTTTTGATGATGGCCATTCTGACAGGCGTGAGGCGATATCACTTTGTAGTTTTGGTTTGCATTTTTCTAATAATTAGTGATGTTGAGTATCTTTTTATAGTTGAGGGGGAAGGATGTGGGAAATATAAACTGGGAATTTGGGATTGACATATACACACTACTATATTTAAAATACATAACTAACAAGGACCTACTGTATATCACAAGGAATTCCACTCAATATTCTGTAATAAGCTAAATGGGAAAAGAAGTTGAAAAAGAATATATGCATGTATATGTATAACTGAATCACTTTGCTGAAACTAACACAGCATTGTTAATCAACTATGCTTCAATATAAAATAAAAATTAAAAAAAAGACCATACAGAGGCAGAAGGTATGCAGCAAGTAGCAGAAAGTCAAAAGGAGCAAAGCAGAGATGTCCCACATAAGTTTCTGAAGTGAAGTGAAGTGAAAGTCACTCAGTCGTGTTCAACTCTTTGTGACCCCATGGGCTATACAGTCCATGGAATTCTCCAGGCCGGAATACTGGAGTGGGTAGCCTTTCCCTTCTCTAGGGGATCTTCCCAACCCAGGGAATGAACCCGGGTCTCCCGCATTGTAGGCAGATTCTTTACCCGTTGAGCCACCAGGGAAGCCCAATTTAACATGTCAAGTTCAATACTTGTAAAGGCCATTGTCCTTGCTGTTCTCTTTGCTTTGCAGTGTTCTTCCCTAGACACATCCTGTGACTGACTTGTGTTCATCCTTTAAATTGCAGGTCAAATGTGCCCTCTCCACTTCTGTCACATCATCCTGTTTATTTCCTCTATAGCAGTTACAATCCCTGAAATTGTTTTGTTTGTTTAGCATTCTCTTTCTCTCCACTGGGATGCAGAACCACACGGACAGAGAGTTTGTTTAATGTACCACTGTGTCCCCAGCATCTGGAACAGTGTCTGGTATGTAGTTGATGCTCAGTAAGTATTTATTGAATGAGATTCTTGGGGGCAACTAAACAGAACAGTTAATTAAATAGCCACTATCCTGATTTGCATGAGGCTTAGGTGCATTCTGACCGTGAATTTTGCCCACAGCCAGGACTCAGATACAGTCATATCCAGTAGCCTAGAGTGGAGCTCATAAAAGCCAGATATCATGAGAGACAGCAGGTCCCATGATAGGAGATCCACAAGGACAGAAGTTATAGCCTGATTTAATTTAGAGGGAGCCTGAGAAGTAAGACAGGCAGCATTTTGAACCTGGCAGCATAATGTGTATGAGGATGTCAGTATAGCTCTTACAGGCTTTTGGACCCTAGACAAAATAAAAGTGATTGCTGAAATGGCCTAGGGACATTCCTGTGGGAGGGTGGCTAAGAGGCAGTGTTGTCATTATGGAGCTACAGGTGGCATTGACTGTCTATACTGAGACAGGTGGCTCCTGGCTGTGTGAGGTCAGAGTGATGCCCTGGAGTTTCTGTCAATTGTTAGGGAACCACTATCTGTTCATCCTTCTATCTGTCTTATCTGGGAAGCTCTGTGGTAGGAATGGGTATGTGAATAAGATATGAAAAAACCCAATATTTTTACCCTAGCCAAGTATTATAGGTTGTGTATCCTTACTCCGCCCAAAAGATATGTAGAAGTCCTGACCCCTAGTACCTCAGGATGTGGCCTTGTGTGGCAATAAGGTTATTGTAGATGTAATTACTTTCAGTGAGGTCATACTGGAGTAGGGTGGGCCTTTAATCCAACATTAAAGGACATGTCCTTGTGAGGGCTAAGAAGTCTAAGTGAAGACAGAACCCAGGGGAACAGAGAAAGAAGTAAAGACAGAGATTGAGTTATGCAGCTGTAAGCCAAGGAACACCAAAGATTTCTGGCAAGCCACCAGAAGCTAGGAATAGACAAGGAAGGATTCCCCTACAGGTTTCAGAGGGAACATGGCCCTGCCAACACGTTGATATCAGACTTCTAGCTTCCATAACTGTGAGACAATAAATTTCTGTTGTTTTAAGCCTCTTGTTGCCCCTTTGTAACCACATCCACTTTCCTCTTGCTCCTACCCTTTCTTACTCTGCAATCACTAATTTGACCTCAGTTTCTATAATTTTGTCATTTCAAGATGATTATATAAATAGGATAATATTGTTGGAACCTTTTGGGGTTGGTTTTTTCACTCAATATAATTCCTGAAGATTCATCTTAATTGTGTGTTTCAGTGTTTTGTTCCTTTTAATTTCAATTCCATTTACATGACTTCTTAAATGAAAGCATGAGCAACTCTGCAACTTTTCTGGTTATTCTTAAGTCTTAAAACACTCCCAATTTAGTATATGGTGTATGCAAGTCTGATGAAAGAGGCAAAACACCAAACTTGATTGAAAATGAAAACTTCTCCCTTTCCCACAACCCCCAGTCCAGGTCTGTTGCCTGGGAGAAGCTTGAAGTTGGGTAAAGGTGTCTGGTTGGCTTCCTTTCCTATCTTGAGCTCTGGCCAATGTTTCTTGACTTTTTGGATTGAAGCTGAAGTTGTGCCTGATAGTATGGGGGTGGAGAGGGGAAATGTGGGAGGGACAGAAAAGACCAGAAAGACTCATCCTGTTGTAATTGGCGTCATGCTCTCTGGACTATCACCTATCCCTTGATGGTGGTGATGTCTTCACATATTCTTGTTTGATAGCCCACTCTGTCCTCAGCTTCTGTGAATGCTGCTGGGCCTCCAGCTTCTTTCTGCTGAGGACTGTTTATCCTTGCAGGTGACCCTCTTGGAGAAGTCATGATCTGACCCCATGCCATTGCTTTTAAACCATAGCCCACATCTGATCCAAGGGAACACACATTAATCCTTGGTCCCCAAAATTCTGGGAGTGCAGGCTGCCCACTTTAACCTCTTCTTTAAACAGCCCATCAACCCATCTCTTGCCCTGTAGGTTTCTCAGATGGGAACCAGTCACTGTTCACGGTGAACTTCAGTTGTAAGGGTTTACACACCAAGCTGTCTGCATGGGCTTGTTGAAGCTTCTTTCTAGGCTTGAGGGGAGAGATGGGCACTCACCTGGGTGGGTGGGACTCAGTGGTGGGCACAGCTCTCCATCTATTCTTCCAGGTGGGTGAGGAATCAAGTGTTAAGCCCATTTGGACATGACTTTGAAAAATGTGTTTCTTGATCTGACTTCCTTACTTTGATATACTTTAATGTGTCTTGATGCTTTGGTCAGTCAGTCAGTTCAGTTGTGTCCGACTCTTTGTGACCCCATGGACTGCAGCATGCTAGGCTTCCCTGCCCATCATCAGCTCCCAAGCTTGCTTAAACTCATGTCCGTTGAGCCGGTGATGCCACCCAATCATCTCATCCTCTGCCGTCCCCTTCTCCTCCCGCCCTCAATAGTTGCCAGCATCAGGGTGTGTTCAAATGAGTCAATACTTCACATTAAGCGGCCAAAGTATTGGAACTTCAGCTTCAGCATCAGTCCTTCCAATGAATATCCAGGATTGATTTCCTTTAGGATTGACTAGTTTGATCTCCTTGCAGTCCATGGGATTCTCATGAGTCTTGTCCAATACCACAGTTCAAAAGCATCAGTTCTATGGCACTCAGTTTTCTTTATGGTCCAACTCTCCCATCCATACATGACTACTGGAAAAACCATAGCATTCACTAGACAGACCTTTGTCAGTAAAGTAATGTCTTAGGTTTTTAATATGCTGTCTAGGTTGGTCATAGCTTTACTTCCAAGGAGCAAGTGTCTTTTAATATCATGGCTACAGTCACCATCTGCAGTGATTTTGGAGCCCCTCAAAATAAAGTCTGTCATGGTTTCCATTGTTTCCCCATCTATTTGCCATGAAGTGATGGGGCAGGCAAATTTGACCTTGGATTACAAAATGAAGCAGTTGGCAAAGGTGAATAGAGTTTTGCCAAGAGAACGCACTGGTCATAGCAAACACCCTCTTCCAACAACACAAGAGATGACTCTACACATGGACATCACCAGATGGTAATACAAAAATCAGATTGATTATGTTCTTTGCAGCCAAAGATGGAGAAGCTCTATACAGTCAGCAAAAACAAGACTGGAAGCTGATTGTGGCTCAGATCATGAACTCCTTATTGCCAAATTCAGACTTAAATTGAAAAAAGTAGGGAAAACCACTAGATTATTCAGGTATGACCTAAATCAAATCCCTATAAAGTGGAAGTGAGAAATAGATTCAAGGGATAAGATCTGATAGAGTGCCTGAAGAACCAAGGACAGAGGTTCGTGACATTGCATAGGAGACAGGGATCAAGACCATCCCAAAGAAAAAGAAATGCAAAAAAGAAAACTGGCTGTCTGAGGAGGCCTTACAAATAACTAAGAAGAGAAGCGAAAAGTAAAGGAGAAAAGGAAAGATATACCCATCTGAACGCAGAGTTCCAAAGAATATCAAGGAGAGATAAGAAAGCCTTCCTCAGTGATCAGTGCAAAGAAATAGAAGAAAACAATAGAATGGGAAAGACTAAAGATTTCTTCAAGAAAATTAGAGATACCAAGGGACAATTTCATGCAAAGATGGGCACTTTAATAAAGGACAGAAATGGTATGGACCTAACAGAAGCAGAAGATATTAAAGAGAGGTGGCAAGAATACCCAGAAGAATTGTACAAAAAAGATCTTCATGACCCAGACAATCATGATGGTGTGATCACTCACATTCATCTAGAGCCAGACATCCTGGAATGCAAATTCAATTGGGTCTTAGAAAGCATCACTATGAACAAAGCTAGTGGAGGTGATGGAATTCCAGTTGAGCTATTTCACATCCTGAAAGATGATGCTGTGAAAGTGCTGCACTCAATATGTCTGCAAATTTGGAAAACTCAGCAGTGGCCACAGGACTTGGAAAGGTCAGTTTTCATTCCAATCCCAAAGAAAGGCAATGCCAAACTACCTCAAACTACCGCACAATTGCACTCATCTCACACCCTAGTAAAGTAATGCTCAAAATTCTTGAAGCCAGCCTTCAGCAGTACATGAACCATAAAATTCCAGATGTTCAAGCTGAATTTAGAAAAGGCAGAGGAACCAGAGATCAAATTGCCAACATCCATTGGATCATAAAAAAAGCAAGAGAGTTCCAGAAAAAATATCTATTTCTGCTTTATTGACTATGCCAAAGCCTTTGATTATGTGGATCACAACAAATTGTGGAAAATTCTGAAAGAGATGGGAATACCAGACCACCTGACCTGCCTCCTAAGAAATCTGTATGCAGGTCAAGAAGCAGCAGTTAGAACTGGCCATGGAAAAACAGACTGGTTCCAAATAGGGACACGAGTACATCAAGACTGTATATGGTCATCCTGCTTATTTAACTTATATGCAGAGTACATCATGTGAAATCCTGGGCTGGATGAAGCACAAGCTGGACTCAAGATTGCTGGGAGAAATATCAATAACCTCAGATATGCAGATGACACCACCCTTATGGCAGAAAGTGAAGAACTAAAGAGCCTCTTGATGAAAGTGAAAGAAGAGAGTGAAAAAGTTGGCTTGAAGCTCAACATTCAGAAAACAAAGATCATGGCATCTGGTCCCATCACTTCATGGCAAATAGATGGGGAGACAATGGAAACAGTGACAGACTTTTTTGGGGGGCTCTAAAATCACTGCAGATGGTGACTGCCAGGAAATTAAATGACGCTTGCTCCTTTGAAGAACAACTATGACCAAACTAGAGAGACATTACTTTGCCAACAAAGTCCGTCTAGTTAAAGCTATGCTTTTTCCAATAGTGAAATGTGAGAGCTGGCCTATAAAGAAAGCTGAGTGCCGAAGAATTGATGCTTTTGAACTGTGGTGTTGGGGAAGACCAGTCCATCCTAAAGGAAATCAGTCCTGAATATTCATTAGAAGGACTGATGCTGAAGCTGGAGCTCCAATACTTTGGCCACTTGATGTGAAGTACTGACTCGTTTGAAAAGACCTTGATGCTGGGAACTATTGAGGGCAGGAGGAGAAGGGGAGGGCAGGAGGAGAAGGGGACGGCAGAGGATGAGATTATTGGGTGGCACCACTGACTCAATGGACTTGAGTTCGAGTAAACTCTGGGAGTTGGTGATGGACAGGGAGTCCTGGCGTACTGCAGTCCATGGGGTCGCAAAGTGTTGAACACGACTGAGCGACTGAACTGAACTGAACTGAACTGATGGGACCAGATGCCATGATCTTCATTTTTTGAATGTTGAGTTTTAAGCCAGCTTTTTCACTCTCCCATTTCACTTTCATCAGGAGGCTCTTTAGTTCCTCCCTGATTTCTGCCATTTGGGTGGTATCATCTGCATATCTGAGGTTATTGATATTTCTCCCAGAAATCTTGATTCCTGATTATGCTTCATCCAGCCTTTTTTCCTACTTAAAATTGATGAAGCGATTTTGTTCAAATTTTATACATATCTCTTTCATATCAGCAACTGCTTTTGCAGAAAGCATTTTAGAGCTACTTTTATAGGGTTTTTCTTTGGTTTCTCTGGTGGCTGAGACAGTAAAGAATCTGCCTGCAATGTGGGAGACCCGGGTTCAATCCCTGGGTTTGGAAGATCCTCTGGAGAAGGGAATGGAAATCCACTCCACGATTCTTGCCTGGAGAAGTCTGTGGATAGAGGAGCATGGCAGGCTACAGTTCATGGGGTTTCAAAGAGTTGGACAAGGCTGCGCAACTACACTTTCACGTTTTATACAGTTTTTAGGGCCCATAATCACTTCCAAGCTGGGTAAGAGTTCAGTTCAGTTCAGTTGCTCAGTCGTGTCCGACTCTCTGCGACCCCATGAATCACAGCACGCCAGGCCTCCCTGTTCATCACCAACTCCCGGAGTTCACTCAAACTCATGTCCACAGAGTTGGTGATACCATCCAGCCATCTCATTCTCCTTCGTCCCCTTCTCCTCCCGCCTCCAACCTTTCCCAGCATCAGAGTCTTTTCCAGTGAGTCAACTCGTCGCATGAGGTGGCCAAAGTATTGCAGTTTCAGCTTTAGCATCAGTCCCTCCAATGAACATCCAGGATTGATCTCCTTTAGAATGGACTGGTTGGATCTCCTTGCAGTATAAGGGACTCTCAAGAGTCTTCTCCAACGCCACAGTTCAAAAGCATCGATTCTTCAGCGATCAGCTTTCTGCTTTTATTTTATTTTTTGTAAACTTACACTGCATTCTGATTCCTTTAGGACAGTTTTTGGTCTCCGTATTTGTCTGGTTGCCATTCACAAACTCTATGACATTATTATGTATGGCTTTTTAATGAGAGCTGATAAAACTTGCAGTTGTGAGTTCACGTGCCTGTGAAACATGAATGCTACTGTTACCTCCTATTAAAATTACTGATATTTCATCAGATGACCTTAGACGGGGACGACAGAGAATGAGATGGCTGGATGGCATCACCGACTCGATGGACATGAGTTTGAGTGACCTCCGGGAGTTGGTGATGGACAGGGAGGCCTGGCGTGCTGTGATTCATGGGGTCGCAAAGAGTCGGACACGACTGAGCGACTGAACTGAACTGAACTGAACTGAAAATAATATTGAATGTGATAATTTTAGGTCATTATGCCTTCTGCAGACAAAATTCCAAATTAAGTAATTTATTACTTGTTCCGAATAAAGTAGTTGAGAGTGTCTTGTATTAAGAATGACTTTGTATTTTCTGAGTAAGAATGTTTGAGCATACCTCTGCCTCATGTTAGAGGGTTTGTGATGTTTACTCCCTGGTTCCCTGAGTGTCCATGTGTGTGCTCATTTACACCTTTAATTATAGCTTCTTTTTGTGGGGGCTTCCTGTGCAGTGTCTTAGGACAAAAAGCACTTCCAAATGCTGCTAAATGGAAAAGAAAGAATAACTCTCTGTAGTCAACCTGAGTGTGAATGTAATTTCCAGGAACATAAAGTTCAAGCAAGACTCAAGCTGAGACAAAATAATCAAATTTCAGTTTCCAGACCCTCTCACTGATTGATGAAAATAGCACCTTTTGTGTTTGTCCTGTTGTTTCCACGGCCTTCTGCCAAGGCTGTGAACTTTTAGCGGTGGTGATTCTACAAATTATCAGAAGCCCTAAAATGAAGCTTTCTGCCTCTGCCACGTGAAAGGCAGGATTAAGGACTAGACAGCTATTTCTCTGTGGGATGCCATTATTGTTAAGATTGGATCGGACTTTTCTCTGTAGAGCGCCCAATCATTTTTTCTATTTGGTACCAAGCCCTTGGGCTCTAGTTGGTGAAGTTCACACCAAGTGCTGAGGAATGGTGGATTCTAGCCTGGCCCTACTGTTGAGTGATGGGTTGACATGGTAAATCACTTCGTCTCTCTTTGTGATTGCTATTGAGAGGCTGAGATTCTTAAACGTAGTGTGCATAAAAATCACTCGGTAAAAAGTGCAGGTTCCTGAGTTCCACCATCAGAAATTCTGTTTCAGTGGGTTTGGCCTGGGGTCTTTTTAAAATATAATTTTATTTATTTATTTTTGACTGTGGTGGGTCTTTGTTGCTTCACATGAGCTTTCTCTAGTTGTGGCAAGTAGGGGCTACTCTTCATTGGGGTAGGTGGGCTTCTCATTGCAGTGGCTTCTCTTGTTGCAGAGCACAGGCTCTAGAACATGAGGGCTTCGGTAGTTGTGGCACAGGCTCAATAGTTGTGGTGTGTGGGCTTAGTTGCCACATGGCCTGTAGGATCTTCCTGGACCAGGGATCAAACCTGTGTCTCCTGCATTGGCAGGCAGATCATTGGCAGGCAGGTTCTTTACTACTGAGCCACCATAGGCTCCAAGACCCCTGGCCTGGGGTCTTGCAGCCCATGTTTTTAATGAATGCTCTATGTGATTTTGATGCAGGTGCTTCACACTTTAACATTCATCTGAGGGATGCCCAGCCAACTTCTAAGTGTCTTCTTAGGTGGGTATCATGCAGGTTAACTCACAAGTTATAGCCCCAGGAGCCAAACAGTGAGGGTAGATGTTAGGGGAGTGAAGGGAAAGACTGGTTACTGAAGTGTCTGGGTCATTAGAAGATGTGTTTTTTTTCCTCCTACGGGAGTAGTAGCATTAAGTTAAAGAAAGTGAAGTCGCTCAGTCATGTCCGACTCTTTGCAACCCTGGACTGTCCTATCAGGCTCCTCCATCCATGGGATTTTCCAGGCAAGCATACTGGAGTGGGTTGCCATTTCCTTCTCCAGGAGATCTTCCCGACCCAGGGATTGAACCCAGGTCTCACGCATTGTAGGCAGATGCTTTACCATCTGAGCCACCTGGGAAATCACTCTTAGTCAACTCATTCTTGCAAAGAGTGATTGGGATGGGGAGGAAGTAGAAATTTAAGTTTGGGGTTATTGCCACCAGTTCTACACCTCTTTTAATAGCTAGTGTTACTTAATATCTGAAGGTAATATGGAACAGATACTCAGGATTTCAATAAGCAGGACCCCTTCTCAAATCTGACTTAGATAATGAAACTTACCTCAAAATTTTATGAGTGAGATTAATTTCCTAATTCTGCCTCTGCTAGCCATCTCCATCTCAGCCCATATCCTATAAGTAATAACTAAATTATTTATTCAAAAGACAGGAGGTTGGTTGCCTTTTGAGGTATATCCTTTATAAAAGTAGTGGTGGGGTAACATGAGTACTTCATCTTATTTTCAGGTGCTCCTTCTCTGTCTCGCAACCTCATATCTCCATATGGAATTTCAACTGGAATAGTTAGTAGTCAGAAACATGATAGAACTGTCTGAAGTTACCTAAACTGGAAAACACTAAATCATCCTTCCATTTGTACTATGCAGAATTTATTTTTTACTCACAAAACTTTCAGATTGAAATAAAATTTTAGACAATACGCATCATCTTATGGGTACATGTCATATGCCATCCCTAGTATTTTGGGCTTCTTTTGCCTTTATTCCTTTTATTCATGCTGGGTTCTACCTTCTTCTGGGGCTTCTTAATACTTCAGTAATTAAAGCCTTGAAGTTCCACCCATCTGTCACGAGTCTGGATTTCCCAGGCCAACAGTATCCCTCAGATGCTTTAAGCCTAAATATGCCCTCTAAATATCCAATATGTATGCAGCAACGATCCCATACTGGGAAATTAAGTCTTTATAAAAAAAGCCACAAGCGGTGAAGTTATGGGAACACACATGATATAGTCAAGGGTCATGTTAAGCTTGGCACAAAGGAGAACACAGAGGGCAAGTAGGTGATCAGAAGGACCAATGAAGGGCTATTTGACTTTGGGGAGAATTATGACTTATTTAGCATGCAAATCTCTTGTTAGAATATGGACAACAAGGGAGTATGTGGGCATCTCTAAAGTGCACTTCAATTTGGTCTGCTTATTAGGACTTCTTATTTTTAATATCATGCATTTAAAATTTTTACTATGGGATCTTTGTGTACTATCTAAAGTTACAGAATGCAAAAGCTAATTTAAATCTCTGCTTAAAAAAAAATCTCTGCTGCCCTCTTTTATTTTTACTTATTTATTTATTTATTTTTTGCTGCCCTCTTTTAATCTTACATGAGTCTTGTATTGTTAGGGAGTTTGGCAGGTAGGTTGAACTGAACTCACATCCTGTTGACTTCATGTTAATGTCTCGAATTTAGCATCTCTCAAACTCCCTTTATTTTGCTGCTGTTATGCTTCTTTTTCATTATCCTGTTTTTATTGTTTAGGAGCCCAGGTTAGTTTCATCATCATTTAAATTCATCTAAATATAACTGTTCTGTTCTGTTCTGTTCAGTCGCTCAGTCGTGTCCGACTCTTTGCGACCCTGTGGACTGTAGCCTACCAGGCTTCTCCGTCCATGGGATTCTCCAGGCAAGAATACTGGAGTGGGTTTTAAGAAGTTTTAATTCTTTGTATCAACCTGTTGATTTTGTGGGGGAAGTGGATCTTGATGATGCCAAGTAACATTTTTGCTTTCAGTGATAACCAGCTGTGTATCTTTGGTTGTTGTTTTTGAGTTGCTAAGTTGTGTTCGACTGTTCGTGAGCCCATGGACTGTAGCCTGCCAGGCTCCTCTGTCCTTGGGATTTCCCAGGAAAGAATGCTGGAATGGGTTGTCATTTCCTTCTCCAGGGGATCTTCCTGACCTAGGGATCAATCCTGCATCTCCTGCATTGCAGGTGGATTCTTTACCACTGAGCTACCAGGGAAGTGTATCTTTGGTGTCTCCTAAATTATCAATAACCTCAGATATGCAGATGACACTACCATTATGGCAGAAAGTGAAGAGGAACTCAAAAGCCTCTTGATGAAAGTAAAAGAGGAGAGTGAAAAGGTTGGCTTGAAGCTCAACATTCAGAAAACAAAGATCATGGCATCTGGTCCCATCACTTCATGGGAAATAGATGGAAAAACAGTGGAAACAGTGTCAGACTTTATTTTTTTGGGCTCCAAAATCACTGCAGATGCTGATTGCAGCCATGAAATTAAAAGACGCTTGCTCCTTGGAAGGAAAGTTATGACCAACCTTGATAGTATGTTAAAAAGCAGAGACATTACTTTGCCAACCAAGGTCCGTCTAGTCAAGGCAATGGTTTTTCCCGTGGTCATGTATGGATGTGAGAGTTGGACTGTGAAGAAGGCTGATTGCCGAAGAATCGATGCTTTTGAACTGTGGTGTTGGAGAAGACTCTTGAGAGTCCCTTATACTGCAAGGAGATCCAACCAGTCCATTCTAAAGGAGATCAACCTGGATGTTCATTGGAGGGACTGATGCTAAAGCTGAAACTGCAATACTTTGGCCACCTCATGCGACGAGTTGACTCACTGGAAAAGACTGTGATGCTGGGAAAGGTTGGGGGCGGGAGGAGAAGGGGACGACGGAGAATGAGATGGCTGGATGGCATCACCAACTCTGTGGACATGAGTTTGAGTGTACTCCGGGAGTTGGTGATGGACAGGGAGGCCTGGCATGCTGTGATTCATGGGGTCGCGGAGAGTCGGACACGACTGAGCGACTGAACTGAACTGAACTGAACTGAAATTATCAAAATTTTAAAAAGTGTTGAATGATCTAGGGAAAGAAAGTTGGAAGTCTTGTCATTAGAGATCTGGTATATAACTTTTAAAAAGTGTTGAATGGTTAGGGAGAGAAGGTGGGAAGTCTTGTCATTAGAGATCTGGTAAAATCTAGGCTACTTTTAATTTACTAATTAAAACCCTTTTGAAATAATTATTAAACCAATTATGAATGGATTGAATAGAACTATTACCCAGTCCATACATATCTTACTTACCAAAAATATTTTGAGACATTTTATCAGATGCTTTGTCGAAAACCAGATATGTCTATTGTATCTCCTGGGCTTGCTGATAGAAAACAAAGAAAATCTGGCATGATTTATTCTTTTTTCAAATTGAAGTAATAGTTGATTTACAATTCTGTGTTAATTTCTGCTTTATAGCAGTGACTCAGTTTTATATATTCTTTCTTGGTATTTTTTTCCCATCATGGTAGTTTATCACAGGATATTGAGTAGTTCCCTGTGATACACAGTAGGGCCTTGTTGTTTGTCCATTCCACGTATAATAGCTTCCACCTACTAACCCCAACCTCCCACTCTATCACTCCCCCAACCCACCCTCTTTTGACAACCAGAAATCTGTTCTCTGGGGCATGATTTATACCTAGTGCATCCATGCTGGCCCCTAGTGATTACTTCTGGTCATCCTGTCACTAGTTCATACTAGTGTCAAGTTGACTAGTATGAATTTTGCTGTATTTTTTTCTCCTCTTTTTCCTGTCTCTAGTCTTCTGGTTCCTTTCCTATTCTTCATAATTCCTTAAAGGTCTCCAGAGTTAGTCTGCAGTTGTGCTTCTCAAACTTCAGTGTGTAAGTGAATCTGCCAGAGATCTTGATACAATAGAGGTTCTAATTCTGGAGGTCTGGGATGGAGCTTGAGATTCTGCATTTCTAACAAGCTTCTAGATGCTATTGATGCTATTGGTCCTCAGACTACACTCTGTGTAGCTCGAAACCAGAAGACTTGGCATTCTGGATGAGAAATTTAGATTTGAATGTTCCTTTAGAACAGGATTCGATTTAGGTCTTACCTGATTGGTCTAGTGGTTTTCCCTACTTTCTTCAATTTAAGTCTGAATTTGGCAATAAGGAATTCATGATCTGAGCCACAGTCAGCTCCCAGTCTTGTTTTTGCTAACTGTATAGAGCTTGTCCATCTTTGGCTGCAAAGAATATAATCAATCTGATTTCGGTGTTGACCATCTGGTGATGTCCATGTGTAGAGTCTTCTCTTGTGTTGTTGGAAGAGGGTGTTTGCTATGACCAGTGCGTTCTCTTGGCAAAACTCTATTAGCCTTTGCCCTGCTTCATTCTGTGCTCCAAGGTCAAATTTGCCTGTTACTCCAGGTGTTTCTTGATTTCCTACCTTTGCATTCCAGTCCCCTATAATGAAAAGGACATCTTTTTTGGGTGTTAGTTCTAAAAGGTCTTGTAGGTCTTCATAGAACCTTTCAACTTCAGCTTCTTCAGTGTTACTGGTTGGAGCATAGGCTTGGATTACTGTAATATTGAATGGTTTGCCTTGGAAATGAACAGAGATCATCCTGTCATTTTTGAGATTGCATCCAAGTACTGCATTTCGGACTCTTTTGTTGACCATGATGGCTACTCCATTTCTTCTAAAGGATTCCTGCCCACAATAGTAGATATAATGGTCATCTGAGTTAAATTCACCCATTCCAGTCCATTTTAGTTCACTGATTCCTAGAATGTCTACGTTCACTCTTCCCATCTCCCGTTTGACCACTTCCAATTTGCCTTGATTCATGGACCTAACATTCCAGGTTCCTATGCAGTATTGCTCTTTACAGCATTGGACCTTGCTTCTATCACCAGTCCCATCCACAACTGGGTATTGTTTTTGCTTTGGCTCCATCCCTTCATTCTTTCTGGAGTTATTTCTCCACTGATCTCCAGTAGCATACTGGGCACCTACCGACCTGGGGAATTCCTCATTCAGTATCCTATCATTTTGCCTTTTGATACTGTTCATGGGGTTCTCAAGGCAAGTATACTAAAGTGGTTTGCCATTCCCTTCTCCAGTGGACCACATTCTGTCAGCCAGGCTTCAGCAATATGTGAACCGTGAACTTCCAGATGTTCAAGCTGGTTTTAGAAAAGGCAGAGGAACCAGGCCTCAACAATATGTGAACTGCCATGCTTCAGCAATACGTAAACTGTGAACTTCCAGATGTTCAAGCTGGTTTTAGAAAAGGCAGAGGAACCAGAGATCAAATTGCCAACATCCGCTGGATCATGGAAAAAACAAGAGAGTTCCAGAAAAACATCTATATCTGCTTCATTGACTATGCCAAAGCCGTTGACTGTGTGGATCACAACAAACTGTGGAACATTCTGAAAGAGATGGGAATACCAGATCACCTGCCCTGCCTCTTGAGAAACCTGTTTGCAGGTCAGGAAGCAACAGTTAGAACTGGACATGGAACAACAGACTGGTTCCAAATCGGAAAAGGAGTACGTCAAGGTTGTATATTGTCACCCTGCTTATTTAACTTATATGCAGAGTACATCATGAGGAACGCTGGGCTGGAAGAAGCACAGGCTGGCATCAAGATTGCCGGGAGAAATATCAATAACGTCAGATATGCAGATGACACCACCCTTATGGCAGAAAGTGATAAGCCTCTTGATGAAAAGTGAAAGAGGAGAGTGAAAAAGTTGGCTTGAAGCTCAACGTTCAGAAAACTAAGATCATGGGATCTGGTCCCATCACTTCATGGGAAATAGATGGGGAAACAGTGGAAACAGTGTCAGACTTTATTTTTTTGGGCTCCAAAATCACTTTGGATACTGATTGCAGCCATGAAATTAAAAGATGCTTACTCCTTGGAAGAAAAGTTATGACCAACCTAGACAGCATATTAAAAAGCAGAGACATTACTTTGCCAACAAAGGTCCGTCTAGTTAAGGCTATGGTTTTTCCTGTGGTCATGTATAGATGTGAGAGTTGGACTGTGAAGAAAGCTGAGCGCTGAAGAATCGATGCTTTTGAACTGTGGTGTTGGAGAAGACTCTTGAGAGTCCCTTGGACTGCAAGGAGATCCAACCAGTCCATTCTAAAGGAGATCAGTCCTGGGTGTTCACTGGAAGGACTGATGCTACCTGAAGCTCCAATACTTTGGCCACCTCATGCGATGAGTTGACTCACTGGAAAAGAGTCTCATGCTGGGAGGGATTGGGGGTGGGAGGAGACGGGGACGACAGAGGATGAGATAGCTGGATGGCATCACCGACTCGATGGAGGTGAGTTTGAGTGAACTCCGGGAGTTGGTGATGGATAGGGAGGCCTGGTGTGCTGTGATTCATGGGGTCGCAGAGAGTCGGACACAACTGAGCGACTGAATTGAACTGAACTGAACTTAGAACAGGAAGGAGGTCTCTGGTGAGTAAAGCTTTCAAGTTCTTATTTCAATACTTAAAAGCTCATTAGTATCCATATCCTCCAACCGTCCTCTGTCTCATTCCTTTACCTTTAATGTCCTCTTACTCCACCTGGCTCTTTTGTCAATCTCTTTTGCATTTCTCCCCCTTTAGTGTCTTTCTTCTTCTGTTCACAGTTAGACTTCTTGGGAGAACATGTTTTATACTTCCATCTTCGCCTGTCCTGATTATCCTTCAGTTAACGACTCTGATCATGTCACTCTCCTATTTGGAACCTTTCCCTAACCTCCTATTCCCTCTGTTTCCTTATAGTGACATTCTGCAACCTGGCCCCTGTTTCTCTCTCCAGCTCTCTTCTTCCACTCCAGGAATTCCAAACCACCCGTGGTTCCCAGGGCACATTATTTTCTTCCCAGTCTCCTCTTCTGTTGTTCCTTTATCCATAAAGGCTCTTCTTTGGCTAACTGCTCTCATTCTTCAGATATTCCTTTCACTCTGTCTCCTCTTAGAAACATAAGCTTACATCTCTGCTTATAGTTATTGTTCACATAATTCAAGAATGATTGAAAAGAGAGGTACTTGTACGTTTCCATTCTGACCTGCACCTATAACTGCAGAACTGGTGTAAGGAGGTGTTATCTTGCCATGATCATTCTTACTGAAAGGTTTTAAGAATAACAAGTCACTTGGTAAAATCATCATAATCTTTTTAAAAAGGGCAGACATAACTATAAATGAAGAGGGAAAAGAATATTTTAAATTAGTTTTCATTGTGTGAATTAGTCTACCTGACCTATGTAATATTTATTGACGTTATAACTTCAAATAGTTCACATATTTTATATTCGCTCCACACACATTTACATAATACCTATTGTGTACAAAGGATTAAGATTTATCTCTGAAACACACACATTAAGACCATTAAGACCATACTGACATTATAACTTCGTAGGAATGAAGCAATAAAATAAAAATATTTTATCAGATTAAAATATTGTCACTAATGTGGGCCACATAGACAGTGATGAATGGTAAGGTTTTCAGATGATAATTCAGAACTTTGACAACATCTTACATTGGCAACCCTTGGGAGCAAAGTGACAGAGTCTCTTGCTGGCTTCGAGTGGCCTCATGCAAATCACGGAATGAATTGGGGTTTCTTGACAGTAACAGGGAATAGAGATGGAAAGCTGCCTGAAAAGATGCAGACACAGGATGAATTATTCAAGCTGATTATTCAAGCTCTAGATGCTCTGAACTTGAAATAAATTAAATTAAGTCCAAAAAAAATGAGGCTATGACCAGATAAAGTTTTTTAATAAAATTTTAAAATGTTTTCCATAACTGTGGTCATGATCTCGCAGGCAACAAATGCAATTTGCTATCAGATGCATTATTGCCATGGCACTTGCAGATATGAGAAGGGATGGGGAAAGGTGGAAGTAGAAGGGCTAGTAGACTTAAAACCTTATTTGCAAAATGGTCTTAATGTGTGTGTTTCAGAGATAAATATTAATCCTTTGTACACAATAGGTATTCTGTAAATGTGTGTGGAGCGAATATAAAATATGTGAACTATTTGAAATTAAATGAAGGGTTTTTATTAAGGAACTGTTTGTGGTAGTGTGTTGGGCTTCTCTGTGGCTCAGATGGTAAAGAATCTGCCTGCAATGCAGGAGACCAAGGTTTGATTCCTGGGTTGGGAAGATCCCCTGGAGAAGGAAATGGCAACCGACTCCAGTACTCTTGCCTGGAGAATTCCATGGGCAGAGGAGCCTGATGGGTTGCAGCTGATGGGGTCTCAAAGAGTCAGACACAGCTGAGCGACTAACACACTTGCTAGTGTAGTTTTCTGCCTGCTGGATCATGTTCTGTCCTAGAGTCCCAAGGAATCCTAGAGGAAGACGTGCAAAAGAGAATAGGGATGGTCAGTTTCATTAAGGATAGAGCATCTGCTGGTATAATTTCCTTTTCACCAGGGATATGGAACTGTTGATGAATTACTTTCCAGCCGAAATGCATTGAGTGGGAGCTCTGGTCTCCATTCTTTGCACTGGTTTCCTGGCCAGTCTATCTCTGGGCAAATGACTCACTTGGTTTATGTTGCCTTTTGGTATAATAACATTTATTCACATTGAACTCTGCTCTGGTATGTTGCACCAGAAAACTAAGGAAAAGAACAAACAGAACTAGAAGCAATATTTTGAATTATGAAAGCTCAGTCATAATAGTCTATTTTGTGAAAAAGTAGGTCATGCCAAACTTACTCCTTTTTTGAGGATAATGTTCTTGGGATAAAAATAGCTCAGGTGATAAAGAATCTGCCTGCAATGCAGGAGGCCCCGGGTTCGATTCCTGGGTCAGGAAGATGCCCTGGAGAAGGAAATGGCTACCCACTGCAGTATTCTTGCCTGGAGAATTCCATGGACAGAGGAACCTGGCAGGGTACAGTCCATGGGTCCGCAAAGAGTCAGACATGACTGAGCAACTAACACTTTAGATAGGATCAGTGTTGGGTAATGGGCCAAAGGGCTCTAGAATTAGATAGTTCTGAGTGTTCTGGTTATGGCACTTGTTAGCATTTTGTCCTTGTGCTAATTGTTATTATTTTTAAGGTAATGTTTGTCTCATTGTAAAATAGTAGAGCATTTAGAAAACACAGAAAGTTGTGAAGAAGAGTAAACATTCATGAGTTTTCTTATATCATTAAACATTTGTTAAAAGCACCATTGTGTGGTATTCAGGTATTTAATCATTTAACCATTCTTATATTTTTGGACATGGAAGATGTTTCTTTTTTTAAAGCGTGAAGAGTAGTGCTGTGATGAGTATCTTTTAATTAAAAAAAGATATTTGTCTAAGTTTTTTTCTCAGTGGGGTTTTTTCCTAGAAAGGGTGTTATGGAGTTTTTTATTTGTACATTTTTAATATTTGCTTTTGAAATTCTTGATAACTGAAAGCAGAATAAAGGGTAAACAATTATGCTGAGCACCAGTTTTCTTATTTATCTGTATCATAATGCTGGGGGGCTATATGCTAATATCTGCAGAGCACTAGCACGATGACTGGCAAATACGTAAATATTGTCAGTGTTTCTAGTCTTTGCTTTAATATCGCTATTGTCCATACTGTCAGTTTCTGTAATATAACAGCCAAATATTTTACCAGTAAAAGCAAGCTTATTTAAGAACAGCCAGAGGAATTGCAACTTGGGGTATGTGAACTATGGAAGACTATAGGCAAATCCATAGAACAAGGGAGGGGAACTTGCTATTATAGTGAGGAGGAGGGAACAGGGCAGGGGCTGTAATAACCAAAGAGTCCATTGGAGGAAGCTGTGAGTCCAAAGTATGGAGCCTCTCCCCATAGAAGAATCAACCAGTTCATTGGTTGGATTGCTACAGTCTCTGATCAGAGTGTGTTTATGTGTGTGGGAGGTGGGAGGGAGGATTTTCTTCATCCTGCTGGATAGTAAAATTATTGTTGTTTAGACTCTAAGTTGAGTTGGATTCTTTTCAACCCCATATCCTGAAGCCCACTTGGCTTCTTTGCCAATGGGATTTCCCAGGCAGGAATACTGGAATGGGTTGCCAGTTTCTTTCTCCAGGGGATCTTCCTGACCCAGGGATTGAACCTGTGTCTCCTGAATTGGCAGGCAGGTTTTTTTTTTTTTTTAACCGCTGAGCCACCTGGGAAGGGAAGTAGGGTAGTAGGGAAGCCTGGATAGTGAAGTAGGCATCACCTTTCTGTTACAGATGTAGGTGTACATCTCCTTTTCCAAGTAATTGACTATCCCCGTGAGGCATGAGAGCTCCCTCTACAGGCCCATCCTCACTCCAGTTTTAGTTGCTGCTGCTGCTGAAATCAGTAAGTGCTCAACCACCATAGTTATCTGTTGTTTAAAAAAGAAAATAAAGTCTAACTGAATTGTAAGTCTTTGTTGTGATAGAGAATTTGTGTGAAAATCTATCCCAGTGCTCTTTTAAAACTGCCTTTAAAAATGTGTGTGAAGGTGGAAGGTTGAGGGGAAAGACAGTGTTGGGTTTATTTAAAGTATTTCTTTTGAGTTAAAAAACAAACAGAAAATTGTTGCAGTCCATTGAAAGATTGGCACAACTGGCTACTATATCTATCTTGGTTTTAATATAATGTCAAATCTTGTAGTTCACAACTGTGTGAATTTAATGTGCATTTCAGTTATGTGTGTTGTCTAGTGGGAAAAGCAAGAGAGGGGAATAGATGTTCCTGAAACTCCAAGTTGCCAGTTTAAATTAATATAATTTGAGAGCTGTGAGTCACTTCAAAAGATGTCATAAAATGGTAATTATAATAAATGAATCAGGAAATAATGAAGCCTCATATCTGATTTCCAAAATTCTAGTTGTTTGAGAATGGGTCTATCTTGATAGCTTAAATTATTCAGGTAGACTGTTGTTTTCTCTTTGATTTAAAATTTCTATTTAGCATATCAGTATTGTATTTTACTCTCATTCTGGGGTTCTAGCCTATTTAGGCTCAAAAATAGCATAAGCAGATTCTCCTGGCATATCATTTACTCTTTAAGGAGATTTTTAAATTTATTGTCAATACTGTTCTGGGTCTGAGAGATGATTTCATATTGGGGTGTAATATCTGAACAGGTAAATAGAACCAGCTTTATAGTTTGTTTTGTCTTTATTATCATCATTGTTACATAGCTGGAAAAGATTTAAGAGGCTTCCTAATCCAGTCTTCTACCTTTTCAAAAAGGAAAAGGCCTCTGGCAACACTGACTGCTTCCTTCTCCTTAGCTTCTGTCTTTTTCCACTAAACTCCATAGAAGACATATACCATGGTGCTAAATTTAGTCTGTGGCCCCTAAGGAGATCTAGTCAAGTCCAGCTCATCCATGGTTAGGTGGACCTCAACTTCAGTTTTCTCACCAAGTCCAGAGTCATTAAGTGGGTGATGAGCAGATTTGTGTTTCTGCTTTTTTGTGAGCCAAAGGGTAAAAGTCAAAAAGGTTTCTTTAGTTTGGGTAATACTGGACACTTGTATGGTACTTGCAGCTAAAATAATGAATAAACTTTTGCTAAGCAAATTGACTATTGCTTGTCACATAGTAAATGCTGTAAACATGTTTGAAAATACAATAGAAAGTGTAATTTATAGTTAAAATCATTGTCTATGATTCCATACTGCTCAGCTCAGAAGAGCTTTACATTTGGCGGCTGCCTAGGCTCTTAGTGGCCTGGGTCTGAGGCTCATCTCCTCAGGCTTTCCTTCATCATTGTTATCAGGTTTTTGTCTTTGCTCAGTTACCTCTTATTAACTGTAACCTTCTGCAGATGGGAAGCATCCTCACAGTGGAGACCATTCAGATTTCATTGCAGTCTCTTGTATAGAGCTGTGAAGGGAACCTGAATCAGGGGCTGGGGTGAATTGATTCTTTTAAAAAATAAATAGGAGATTCTTTTACATAATACTGCTTTGTTTTCTAGATTGGAGCTGTCAAAAACTGAACTTCATTTTTTCCAGCCTTTGTATTCACCGAAAAGAGATGTTGTAAGTCTTAAGGGCAGTGGTATGTTGGTAAATGGTATGTTGGTAAATGTTTAACAACCAGCTGTCTCTTGGAAAAACACCTTGACTTGATGTGTTTGCCAATTGTGATGGTGTAGATATTCCCACCACGAATTTCAAGCTACCGATGTGATCTCACTGAAGTGGTTCTGGGAATAGATATGTACGTTCAGCTCTCCTGAGCTGGGAATGGGTTCCTGCTTGCCACTGTGAATACAGCACTGAGGGGATGTGCCTTAGTCCAGCCATGGAAGGTCTGTGGAGATGCTGGTGTGGCTTTTCCTAGTGTTGTTTTTCCACCTGCTTTATGTCATGCACTGCTCTAGGTACTGGGGGTGTAAGAATGAACAAGCCGAAGTCCCTGCCTTTGTGGTATTTACATCCCAGCAAGAGGTTTCAGAAATTTCCACTCTCAACTTTTTGAGACGCTAGCATTCTCATATCTGGGGACAATTTGAGTCAAGGTCCCATAACACTTTATTCAGTGAGGAAAATAGAATGGGCTCATTTAATTTTTGCTGCGCTTAAAGCCGGGATTGTGAGGGAGAAAGTAGCATTGCTCTCTGAGTTGTCCCCACCTTGAATTGGCAGAGACCCTAAACCTTGCAACACCAGGAGCATTAGCAGTATGCCACAAGGGGTGGGAATTAAAATGACAGAGAAGATAAGGGTCTTGCTTGGAGTTTTAGTTCCCTAACTAATCCAGAGGAGGTGACTTAATTGCAAGCCATTGGTCTTCCTCATTAAAAGTTAATGAGCTGGAAGGTTATAAAGTGGACAAGATTCTGGCAACTGAAATCTTATCAAACAGTTGCAAAGATCTACATCTTCAAGAAGGATAAGAAAGGCCTTGGAGAAGCTACTGGCAGAGCTCAGGGAGAAGGATAACAATACATGCTCCTTTGGAAGAGAAGTTAGGATTCTTGGTGAAGAACCTCAAATCAAGTGAAATTTTTGTCTAGGAAGGTAGGTCGTTAGGAAACTCAAAAGCTTTAGATAAGCAGAAGCAGGAACAGTAATTTCCAACAACAAACTTTGTTGGAAATTACCTGTTTGATGCTTTGTAAGTCCTGCTTGGGTTTCAGGGCTCTCCAGGACCTCTGCCCATAGTGCTTTTCACCTGTCAAATGAATGATCCATTCATACATAATGTCTAATGATACTGCTGCCTTACTCAGTGTCATCATTCCAGCGAATGTAGATTGTAGACCATTCATGTCTCTGTTTATCTGGAATATGCATTGCTCATTCATGCCCAGGCCATCTCCATCTTCCTTAGAAGCAAAGTTCTTCATGCTGGCTTGGAATTTAATTCTTGACTGTGAGATTTTTAGCCAAACAAAGGAAACCCAGGCCCTTTTCTAGTACAAGGGCCCTTTTCAACTATTTTGGAATGACCATTGTGTCTTCCTGGATGACTCAGCAGTAGAAGAATCTGCCTGGAAAGCAGAAGATGAGTGTTCGATCCCTGGGTTGGGAAGATCCCCTGGAGGAGGAATGGCAACCCACTCCAGTATTCTTACCTGGGAAATCCTATGGACAGAGGAGCCTGGTGGGATACAGTCCATGGGGTTGCAAAGTTGGACTTGACAGAGTACCTATGTAGAGTGTGTGTCTTCAGCTATGGGTTTTGGATTACCTATATCACAGTGGCCTTCTGGTACATCTCTAAAATACCCATTCCTGTGATGATGTGCCCCAAACCTACTGAACCAGTCTCTAGAGTGGGGTTTAGGAATTTGCATTTTTAATAAGTTTCTCAGGTGATTCATGGGTACACTAAAGTTTGACAGTCACTGGTTTAGACTCAGAGACTGTTAGGAAATAGCCTCAGAGTTTCCCTGGAGTCCAACCTGAATCCCATTGGAACAAAAACTGCCTACCTGTCCCTGCAGGTAAGCCTGGGAAAGGGTTGGAGCCTCATTTTTCTGTTTAAATTAGGATACCCACACCATTTGTTAGGCCAGTAGGGACAAGTCCCCTTCCCAAAGATCACTATTATGTGACACACTGATGTTAACAGGCCCAGATCAATTAACCATTACAGCTGAAGGTGAACATAATCAATTATTTTGTTTTTAGCTGCTAAAATTTAATCCTGCTATTATTATGTTATGGACGTTTGCATGATGGTTGAGAAAAAGGAACTCAGTGTGAGTAAATACATTTTGTGCCCTTTTCCTGTTCTCTGACCTTCTAGTACTCGTGTACCAAGTATTGCTTCTTTCAAATCAGTAACATTTTAAAAATCATTCAGTCCCACACTTTGATGCTTCTGACCCTTTGGCCTGCTGCTGAGGCGAAACAGCACAGATATCTTTAGTTGTGTCCAATGCCATCATTTTATAGATGTGAAAATCAAGGTTGGGGAAGAGGAGGCGACTTATCTGGGTGTGCAGCAGGCCCCAGGTCTTGCCTCTTCTAGGTGAGTGTTCTTACCTTCCCTGGACTGGTTCCCAGCAAGAGGGAAGTGTTCCTGACAAGTTCACTGCTGAGTCTCACAGCTCTTGGCAGACAAATCCAAGATTCCCATTTCTAAAGACACGTTATTTAGCATTCCCCTGTGAAAGCAGGGACACTGTGTTGAATTGTAGATTTAGTCTAAGATTTGGGGAAATTGTGTCTTTCTCTGTGTCTTGTTCCGTACCACTGAGCACTGGCTTTCTGGAAGGAAGGAACGGTGCTTGGCTGATTACATGGGCCAGGGGACTGTCTTCAGTGCCTAGGAGGGCAAGTATGCTGTGATTACCAAGTCTGGTGATAGTTGTGCCGTAGTTAATGAATCGGAAGCCTTGTCTCTAATTTACTTTGGAGACTGATAGGTGATTTGGAAAATGGGCAGGAGAGGCTGCTTGGAGCAAAGGTGGGGGAAGCTTTCTTTTGTTTTGCATTTCACATTCCTCCTTCTTTACCTGGCTTGCTTTGGAGACCATTCTGGTTTTCCACAGGTGCACAGACACATCTGAAGGTGGAATCAGCAAGAATAAACATTCAACAAACAGAGCAAAGCTCGAGAGTTTGGCTCAGTTCCCTCAGGTAGTGCTGATGAGCCAGTGAATCTTGGTTACTAACATGATGTTTTCTAGAGTCTGGTCAGTCTTTTTGGGGAAGCAGGGTAACATAAATCATTCAAGCATGGTAAGTTTGATAGAAAATGATCAAGAACTATTTCTTGGGGGGAGAAACCTCTGTAGTTAGTAAAGGTCTGAGTCAATGACTTTTGACCTGTTAAACTTGAGTGAAACCCAGTGTTCTTTATCGTGTAGCTGTCACAGTGTCTATCCTCTTCTTATTTATTCCTTTCTTAAAAGATTCTGATTTTATTTAGGGTGACAGAGTGCCTAGATAGAAGTACTTTCCAGATCCCTTTGCTGATAGGGGTGCGTCTGGCCAGTTAGTAGTAAGTGGAAGTTTACTGGATGGAGCTCTGGAAATATCTTTTTTTTTTCTGGTGATAAGGGATAGGTCAAACTGGGACATACCTTTGTCTTTAGCCTAGGCCTTTTCTGCTTTCTGTCTAGCATGTAAGTGCCACCCCTTGACCATTAAAAAATGATCAGAAGACCTGAAGAGACATTTTCCAAAGGGGACATTCAGATGACCAACAGGTACATAACAAAAATAAAACAGGCTCACGGATTTAAAGAACAAACTAGAGGTTGCCAGTGGGGAGAGCAAAGGTAGGAGGGGCAAGGCAGAGTAGGGGATTAAAAAGTACAAACTGTTATGTAGAAAATAGATATGCTATGGGGGTATATTGTACAATACAGGGAATATAAACAATATTTTATAATAACTATAAACAGAGTATAATCTTTAAAAATTGTGAATCACTGTTTTATACACCTGTAACATATTGTACATCAACTATATTTCAATTAAAAAAAATCCCTTTCAAATAAAAAAAAAGAAAAAAGAGCAACAATAAAAAAATCCCATGTTTATCAGCAGATTGGTAATAAATGTCTATTTAGCTGCCAAAAAAGCTTGAAAAATTAATAGTAAATGCTTCCCTTATACAAGTGAAAGCTATTATTTGCAATTTAATACCTAATGTTTAGCAAGATGATCAATTTCATACCCAGTGATTTTTTTCTTTCTCCTTATTTTACTAAAATAGAAAATACTTCATAATTTTTGTCAGGAGTGGCAGCAAGCATATGATAGCTCTGTCAGTTTAAGAAATTGGATTATTCAAATTGAACTTGTGTCCAGAAATGATGGTGTGATTTTTCACATGAAGACTAGTCAGTGTTTCATCAGATGATAAATCTGTAAGTCTGCAAGAATATCTTCCTGAAATTTGCCCTTCAGTCTTCTCAAAGAGTCTCTATAGTTTATTTTCAATATTCAAAAGAAATATGTTGTATTCCTGAGTGAGAGGATCAGGAAAATCAAATGACCAACTGTACTGCTGACATTTGCCACCCGAAACCACAGAGCTGCTTCTTCCTGATGCTGTCTGTGTAGAACAGGAATGCTTTAGCCTCATCCCTCGGTTCAAAAGGTGACAGTCAGAGCACTTCTGGCGGGAACAACCAATCTAGGCATCTCTGTCCATTTTGTTGCAGAGCATGCTGAGAAGACAAATGCACAGTGGCTGTCATTTGATTATACTCATGTTTTAAACTATTTCCTACACCCTCAGGTTACGATCAGGAGGCATGTTGTTGTGTCTTATCCATTGTAGTGAATAAAGCAGTGGGTGTTTTGCATGGAGAAGGAAACGGTAACCCACTCCAGTATTCTTGCCTGGAGAATCCCATGGACGGAGAAGCCTGGTAGGCTATAGTCCACGGGGTCACATAGAGTCGGACATGACTGAGCGACGGAACGGAAAGCTTCTTTTATTTGTGTAGCACTCTCCTCCCTCCCTGGAAACAGAGCTAGCTGGTTATTCCATCATCATTGATCCTAAGGCACCTTTTCCAGTGAAAAGTGTCTTTTATTGATGAGTTTTTTGGTGAGAGACAGAAGCAAAAGTTTTAAAGTACTTCTCCCTTGAATTCGTACTGTTGTTGTTCAGTTGCCCAGTTGTGTCAGACTCTTTGTGACCCAGTGAACTGCAGCACAACAGGCCTCCCTGTCCCTCACCATCTCCCAGAGTTTGCCCAAGTTCATGTCCATTGCATTGGTGATGCCATCCAGCCATCTCATCCTCTGATGCCCTCTTCTCCTTCTGCCCTCAATCTTTCCCAGCATCAGTATGGTACTGGCACAAAGACAGAAATATAGATCAATAGAACAAAATAGAAAGCCCAGAGGTAAATCCACGCACCTATGGACACCTTTTCTTTGACAAAGGAGGCAAAAATATACAATGGAGAAAAGACAATATCTTTAACAAGTGGTGCTGGGAAAACCGGTCAGCCACCTGTAAAAGAATGAAACTAGAACTCTTTCTAACACCATACACAAAAATAAACTCAAAATAGATTAAAGATCTAAATATAAGACCAGAAGCTATTAAACTCTTAGAGGAAAACATAGGCAGAACACTCTCTGACATAAATCACAGCAAGATCCTCTATGATCCACCTCCCAGAGTAATGGAAATAAAAACAAAAGTAAACAAATGGGACCTAATTAAATGTAAAAGCTTTTGCACAACAAAGGATGCTATAAGCAAGGTGAAAAGGCAGCCTCCAGAATGGGAGAAATTAATAGCAAATGAAACAACTGACAAAGAATTAATCTCCAAAATATACAAGCAGCTCATGTAGTTCAATACCAGAAAAATAACCAACACAATCAAAAAGTGGGCCAAAGAACTAAACAGTCATTTCTCCAAAGAAGACATACAGGTGGCTAATAAACACATGAAAAGATACTCAATGTCACTCATTATCAGAGAAATATAAATCCCATCTCACACCGGTCAGAATGGCTGCCATCAAAAAGTCTACAAACAACAAATGCTGGAGAGGAGGTGGAGAAAAGGGAACCCTGTTACACTGTTGGTGGGAATGCAAACTAGTACAGCCACTATGGAGAACAGTGTGGAGATTCCTTAAAAAACTGGAACTAGAACTGTCATATGACCCAGCAATCCCATGTGTCTCTTTCAGTTCCTCAGTGTGTATGCCCAGCAGTGGGATTGCTGGGTCATATGGCAGTTCTATTTCCAGTTTTTTAAGGAATCTCCACACTGTTCTCCATATCAAGATTGCTGGGAGAAATATCAATAACCTCAGATATGCAGATGACACCACCCTTATGGCAGAAAGTGAAGAGGAACTCAAAGGCCTCTTGATGAGGGTGAAAGAGGAGAGTGAAAAGTTTGGCTTGAAGCTCAACATTCAGAAAATGAAGATCATGGCATCTGGTCCCATCACTTCATGGGAAATAGATGGGGAAACAGTGGAAACAGTGTCAGACTTTATTTTTGTGGGCTCCAAAATCATGCAGATGCTGATTGCAGCCATGAAATTAAAAGACACTTACTCCTTGGAAGGAAAGTTATGACCAGCCTAGATAGCATATTTAAAAGCAGAGACATTACTTTGTCAACAAAGGTCCGTCTAGCCAAAGCTATGGTTTTTCCAGTGGTCATGTATGCATGTGAGAGTTGGACTATAAAGAAAGCTGAGGGCCAAAGAATTGATGCTTTTGAACTGTGGTGTTGGAGAAGACTCTTGAGAGTCCCTTGGACTGCAAGGAGATCCAACCAGTCCATCCTAAAGGAGACCAGTCCTGAATATTCATTGGAAGGACTGATACTGAAACTCTAATACTTTGGCCACCTGATGTAAAGAACTGACTCCTTTGGAAAGACCCTGATGCTGGGAACAATTGAAGGTGGGAGGAAAAGGGGACGACAGAGGATTAGATGGTTGGATGGTATCACTGACTCAATGGACGTGAGTTTGAGTAAACTCCAGGAGTTGGTGATGGACAGGGAGGCCTGGCGTGCTGCAGTCCATGGGGTCTCAAAGAGTCAGAGAAGACTGAGCGACTGAACTGAACTGAATGGGGCTTGATGCCATGATCTTAGTTTTTGTAATATTCAGTTTTAAGTTGGCTCCGTCACTGTCCTCTTTCACTCTCATCAAGAGGTTCTTTAGTTCTTCCCTTTCTACCATTAGAGTGGTACCATCAGCATATCTGAAGTTGTTGATGTTTCTCTTGCCTATCTTGATTCCAGCTTGTAACTCATCCAGCCTGGCATTTCTCATGATGTGCTCAGCATGTAGGTTAAACAAACAGGATGACAGCAGACAGCCTTGTTATACTCCTTTCTCAATCTTGAACCAATCATTTGGTCCATTCTGAGTTCTGACTGTTGTTTCTTGACCCGCCTATGGGTTTCTCGGGAGACAGGTAAGATGGGTTGGTATTCCCATCTCTTTAAGAGCTTTCCACAGTTTGTTATGATTCACACAGTCAAAGGCTTTAGCATAGTTGATGAAACAGAGGTAGATGTTTTTCTGGAATTATCTTGATTTCTCTATGTTCCAGTGAATGATGGCAATTTTATCTCTGGCTCCTCTTCCTTTTTCTAAACCCAGCTTTGACATCTGGAAGTTCTTGGTTTGCATAATGTTGAAGCCTAGCACGCAAGATTTTAAGCATGACCTTACTAGCATGGGAGATGAGTGCAATTGTCTGATGTTTAAAACATGGTTTAGTACTACCCTTCTTCAGAATTGGGATGAGGATTGACCTTTTTCAGTCCTGTGTCCACTGCTGGGTCTTCTAGATATGCTGATATGTTGAATGGAACACCTTGATGGCATCATTCTTTAGGGTTTTGAATAGCTCTCCTGGGATTCCCAGAGAAGGCAATGGCAAGCCACTCCAGTACTCTTGCCTAGAAAATCCCATGGATGGAGGAGCCTGGTAGGCTGCAGTCTGTGGGATCGCTAAGGGTCGGACACGACTGAGCGACTTCACTTTCACTTTTCACTTTCACACGTTGGAGAAGGAAATGGCAACCCACTCCAGTGTTCTTGCCTGGAGAATCCCAGGGACGGGGGAGCCTGGTGGGCTTCCGTCTAAGGGGCCACACAGAGTCAGACACGACTGAAGTGACTTAGCAGCAGCAGCAGCAATTGGAATTCCATCACACCCACTAGCTTTGTTAACAGCAGTTCTTCCTAAGGGCCACTTGACTTCACATTCCAGAATATCTGGCTCTGGTGACTGACTACCCCATCACGGCAATCCACTTCATTAAGATCTTTTTTGTATATTTCTTCCATATATTGTTTCCATTTCCTCTTGATTTCTTCAGTGTCTACTAGGTCTCTACTGTTCTACTCATGAGTGAGCAGCAACTGGATCTCACAAGGCTGAACCTGACTGTGAGGATGCTTGGAAATTATTCTTTGAGCCTCAGGAAGCCTGAGTTCAGTTGCTTAGTCATGTCCAACTCTTTGCTACCCCATGGACTGCAGCACGCCAGACTTTCCTGTCCATCACCAACTCCCAGAGCTTGCTCAGACTCATGTCCATCGAGTCAGTGATGCCATCCAACCATCTCGTATTCTGTCATCCCCTTCTCCTCCTGCCTTCAATCCTTCCCAGCATCAGGGTGTTTTCCAGGGAGCCACAGTGTGGTTTTAAATAGGGCAGGACAAGGTCAGGTTTATATTTTAGTCAGATTACTCTGTTAGCTGTGTTAAGGATAGATTTGATGGAGACAAGTTTAGAAGCAGTAAAACCGATTAGGAGGATGTTGTTGAATTCTAGGTAAGATATGATGAGAACTTAGACCAAGGCGTGGCAATAGGGATGAAGAACTGGTGACATATTAAGAAACATAGGACACCCTTGTCTTGTTCCTGATCTTAGGGGGAATGCTTTCAGTTTTTCACCAGTGATAATAGTGTTTGTTGTAGGCTTATCATATATGGACTTTACTATGTTGAGGTAGATTCCTTATATGCCCATGTTTTGAAGAGTTTTAATCATAAAGGGTGCTGAATTTTGTCAGGCTTTTTCTGCATCTATTGAGATTATAATATGGTTTTTATCTTTCAGTTTGTTAATATGGTATATCATATTGATTGATTTGCATATATTGAAGAATCCTTGCATCCTTGGAATAAACCCAACTTGATCATGGTGTCTGAGCTCTTGGATGAATTGCTGAATTCTGTTTGCTAAAATTTTGTTGAGGATTTTTGCATCTATGCTCATCAGTGATATTGGCCTGTAGTTTTCTCTTTTGTGTGTTGTCTTTGTCTGGTTTTGGTATCAGGTTGATGGTGGCCTTGTAGAATGAGTTTGGAAATGTTCCTTCCTCTGCAATATTTTGAAAGAGTTTTAGAAGGAGAGGTATTAGCTCTTCTCTAAATGTTTGATAGAATTCTCCTGTGAAGCCATCTGGTCCTGGTTTTTTGTTTTTTGGGAGATTTTTGATGACAGCTTCAATTTCAGTTCTTGTAATTGGGTTATTCATAATTTCTGTTTATTCCTGGTTCAGTCTTGGAAGATTGAACTTTTCTAGGGATCTGTCCATTTCTTCCAGGTTATCCATTTTATTGCCATATAGTTGTTCATAATAGTCTTTGTATTTCTTCATTGTCTGTTGTAACCTCTCCTTTTTCATTTCTAACTTTGTTGATTTGATTCTTATCTCTTTTTTTCTTGATGAGTCTGGCCAAATTCCCCACTATTATTCAACATAATTCTGGAAGTCTTAGCTACAGCAATCAGAGAAGAAAAAGAAAGAAAAGGAGTCCAGATCAGAAAAGAAGTAAAGCTCTCACTGTTTGCAGATGACATGATACTGTACATACAGAACCCTAAAGATAGTATCAGAAAATTGCTAGAGCTAATCAGTGAATCTTTGCATGAAATGTTCCCTTGGTATCTCTAATTTTTTTGAAGAGATCTCCAGTTTTTCCCATTCTATTGATTTCCTCTATTTCTTTGCATTGATCACTGAGGAAGGCTTTCTTATCTCTCCTCCTATTCTTTGGAACTCTGCATTCAAATGGGTTTATCTTTCCTTTTCTCCTTTGCTTTTTGCTTCCCTTCTTTTCACAGCTATTTGTAAGGCCTCCTCAGATAGCCATTTTGCTTTTTTGCATTTCTTTTTCTTGGGGATGGTCTTGATTCCTGTCTCCTGTACAATGTCATGAACCTCCATCGATAGTTCATCAGGCACTCTATCAGATCTAGTCCCTTAAATCTATTTCTCACTTCCACTGTATAATCATAAGGGATTTGATTTAGGTCATACCTGAATGGTCTAGTGGTTTTCTCCATTTTCTTCAATTTCAGTCTGAATTTGGCAATAAGGAGTTCATGATCTGAGCCACAGTCAGGTCCTGGTCTTGTTTTTGCTGACTGTATAGAGCTTCTCCATCTTTGGCTGCAAAGAATACAGTCAATCTGATTTCGGTGTCGACCATCTGGTGATGTCCATGTGTAGAGTCTTCTATTGGTAAGTGAAGAAGAACTAAAGAGCCTCTTGATGAAAGTGAAAGAGGAGAGTGAAAAAGTTGGCTTAAAGCTCAAAAAACATTCAGAAAACATTCAGAAAACTAAGATCATGGCATTTGGTCCCATTACTTCATGGCAAATAGATGGGTAATCAGTGGAAACAGTGGCTGACTTTATTTTTCTGGGCTCCAAATCACTGCAGATGGTGATTGCAGCCATGAAATTAAAAGATGCTTACTCCTTGGAAGGAAAGTTATGACCAACTTAGACAGCATATTAAAAAGCAGAGACATTACTTTGCCAACAAAGGTCCGCCTAGTCAAGGCTATGGTTTTTCCAGTGGCCATGTATGGATGTGAGAGTTGGACTATAAAGAAAGCTGAGGGCCGAAGAATCGATGCTTTTGAACTGTGGTGTTGGAGAAGACTCTTGAGAGTCCCTTGGACTGCAAGGAGATCCAACCCGTCCATCCTAAAGGAGATCAGTCCTGGGTGTTTATTGGAAGGACTGATGTTGAAGCTGAAACTCTACTACTTTGGCCACCTGATGCGAAGAGCTGACTCATTTGAAAAGATCCTGATGCTGGGAAAGATTGAGGGCAGGAGGAGAAGGGAACGACAGAGGATGAGATGTTGGATGGCATCACTGACTCGATGGCCATGGGTTTGGGTGGACTCCAGGAGTTGGTGATGGACAGGCAGACCTGGCATGCTGTGATTCGTGGAGTCGCAAAGAGTCTAGTTCACAGAACTAGAACAAAAATTTTCATAATTCATATGGAAATACAAAAGACCCCAAATAGCCAAAGCAGTCTTGAGAAAGAAGAATGGAGCTGGAGGAATCAACCTTCCTGACTTCACATTATACTACAAAGCTACAGTCATTAAGACACTATGGTACTGGCACAAAAACAGAAACATAAACCAATGGAAAAAGATAGAAAGCCCAGAAATAAACCCATGCACCTATGGGTACCTTGTATTTGACAAAGGAGGCAAGAATATACAATGGGGCAAACACAGCCTCTTCAATAGATGGTTCCGGGGAAACTGGACAGCTGCATGTAAAAGAATGAAATTAGAACACTTCCACGCACCATACACAAAGATAAACTCAAAATGGATTAAAGACCTAACTGTAAGACCAGAAACTATAAAACTCTTAGAGGAAAACATAAGCAGAACACTCGATGACATAAATCAAAGCAAGATCCTCTGTGACCCACCTCCTAGAGTAATGGAGATAAAAACAAAAGTAAACAAGTGAGACCTGATTAAATTTAAAAGTTTCTTCACAGCAAAGGAAATTATAAGCAAGGTGAAAAGGCAGCCTTCAGAATGGGAGAAAATAATAGCAAGTGAAACAACTGACAAAGGATTAATTTCCAAAATATACAAGCAGCTCATACAACTCAATACCAGAAAAACAAGCAACCCAATCGAAAAGTGGGGAAGAAGACCTAAACAGACATTTCTCCAAAGAAGACCTACAGATGGCTAACCAACACATGAAAAGCTGCTCAACATCACTCATTATTAGAGAAATGCAAATCAAAATGACAATGAGATACTACCTCACACTGGTCAGAATGGGCGTCATCAAAAAGTCTGCAAACAATAAATGCTGGAGAGGGTGTGGAGAAAAGGGAATGCTCTTGCACTGTTGGTGGGAATGTAAATTGATACAGCCACTATGTAGGATGGTATGGAGATTCCTTTAAAAACTAGGCATAAAACCACCATATGTCCCAGAAATCCTACTCATAGGCATATACCCTGAGGAAAATTGAAAAAGGCACATGTATGCCATTGTTCATTGCAGCACTATTTACAATAGCTTGAACATGGAAGCAACCTAGATGTCCATTGACAGATGAAAGGATAAAGAAGTTGTGGTACATGTACACAATGGACTATTACTCAGCCATAAAAAGGAACACCTTTGAGTCAGTTCTAATGAGGTGGATGAACCTAGAATCTATTATACAAAGTGAAGTGAGACAGAAAGAGAAAGATAAGTATCGTATTCTAACGCATGTATATGGAATCTAGAAAAATGGTACTGGAGAATTTACTTCCAGGACAGCAGTGGAGAAACAGACTAGAGAATAGACTTGTGGACATGGGGAGAGGGGAGGAGGGGGTGAGATGTATGGAAAGCGTAACATGGAAATTCACATCACCATGTATAAGATAGATAGCCAATGGGAATTTGTTGTGTGGCTAAGAAACTCAAACAGGGGTTCTGTATCAACCTAAAGGGGTGGGATGGAGAGGGAACTGGGAGGGAAGTTCAAAAGAGAGGGAATATATGTATACCTATGACTGATTCAGGTTGAGGTTTGACAGAAAACAACAAAATTCTGTAAAGCAATTATCCTTCAATAAAAAATATAGGAGATAAGATTGTCAGGGCTTGATGATTGAGCAGATGTGGGGGTGAAGGTTGGGTTAAGGCAGAATTGAAGGTGTTGATTAGTTTTCTAGATAGGATATTTGTGGTGGTGTCATTAATAGAGAGATTGAGTTGAAGGGGAGAAGCAGGTGGGATAAAGCAGGGTGTGAAGGGGAAAGGTTTTAAGTTTGGTACAAGTTGAGTTTGAGGTCCCTGTGGAATACCTAGTGAGTTATAAGACTCTAAAGCATGAGGGTAAAAATGTAGAAGACATCATAGTAGATGATCAAACCACAAGAGTGTGGATAAGTTCACCTAATGAGAGGATGTCGAGGAGGCATTTTAAAAAGCAAGTTAAAAGGAATCTTGTGAAGGAGACAGTGAAGGGATAGTCACAGAGGTGGGAGGAGGACCATGGTTGTGAAGTGTCCCAGAAATGAAGGGAGCAGAGAGTTTCCAGAAGAGAATGACAAATGGCATCAAACCCAGTGGAGAAAGACTAGGTGATGTCCATTTGAATGACAAAGAGGAACACATGATGACCTTTGAGAATAGTTTCAAAAGAGTGGTGGGGGTAGATCACTGTGGTTCAAGGAATAAGTGGAAGCAGGAAAAGTGGAGGGAGAGTAAGCTTCTCCCTTAAGCCACCTGGGTGCAGATGGTAAAATGTCTGCCTGCAGTGAGGGGACCTGGGTTCGATCCCTGGATCAGGAAGATCCACTGGAGAAGGAAATGGCAACCCACTCCAGGACTCTTGCCTGGAAAATTCCATGGATGGAGGAGCCTTGTAGTCTACAGTCCATGGGCTCACAAAGAGTCGGAGACGACTGAGCGACTTCACTTCACTTTAACCCATTGTGGTCAATATTAGTTTTCCTAGTCAGAGAAGTTCAGCAATAACAAGGTTTTGAGGGTATTCACTATGTAAGTGAGTGAAGAAAAGAGAAGGTCAAGTTCACTGGAGTTGACAGGTACAGAAATTGTGGGTCTGGTCACTTACATGGGAGTTTGAAATTATTCTAGATAATGGTAAGGCCTGGAGAGGACAGAGGCTGTGAGTTAGGCACTAAAATCTTCAGCAAATTAACAACCTAGAACTTTGCAGATTATAGAAGAGGAAGCAGAAGGAAATATAGTCAGAGAACATGAGCCTTAAAGGACCCACGGTTTACAAGAATATGGAAGGACAGTGTTCTGTTGTGGGATGGGGAGTGAGGAATCTGATGATCCAATGCCCAGCCCTGAGGTGGAGTGCATAGTAGAGTCAGTAGTAGTACCCAGTGGGGAAGCAGGGCTCTTGGATTTCAGTTAAGGCCCAAGGCTACAGGGAATAGTCTGTGAAGCAGGCACTTGATAGTATCAAGTGTTGGTCTTAATCTTGGAATAAAAGTTTCAGAGGGTACAGTGATAGGCAAGAGAAGAAGGGGAGGAGAGCTAGGGCAGAGGGAGGCATCCCTGAGCAATGTGGTGATGAGAGCACAAAGCAGAGTACAATTTTGGATATATGACAAGGATGTGAAGTGTGGTAGAATTCACGGGCCTTAACATTTCAGTATATCTTTGGGATAAAGTTGCTTCAGGTGTTCCACAGGCATCTAAAAATCAACTGATGACCACTGACTGGTTCTAGTCAGGAATGTGTAGCTCCTGTTACCATATTTTTCCAACATCACAGAATAAGGTCAGCTGGGCTTTTCCATGGAGCATCATCATACTTGCTCAACATTCAGCACTGGACAGAAAGATAAAAATTGGGTTTTAGTCTGAGCTCTTCCTCTGACCTCGTTTATGGTCTTGGGCAAATTACTTTCCCTTTTAGAGTCTTCATATTTAAAGTGAAGGGGTAAACCAGATAGTCTGTGAAATGGTATGTTGATCCCATTTGTCCTCTGGTATTCTTCTACTAGATGTGGTGCTTTTGGTACTATTGTGATACCATTATAGCACTCATTGACCTTTCACTGTAATCTCCACCAGGATGGGCCACCTTCCAGGCATAGACACACTCATGCAAGTCAGGTACTGCCTACTCTCATTTTACTTCACCTGTGACATTCAGGAAGGACTGTGTCCTCAGAGCCTAAACACATAGGGGTTTCTTGAGTGTTCCATTCACCTGACTGCAAAGGATAGACCTTCAGCCAGCCCGCCCTCCCTCACTGTCATTCTGTTCATTTTTTTTTGTCTCTTTCTCTTCTTTGGTGTAATGATGAGCTTTATTTTCCAAAGAGCTTTAAATTGGTTTCATAACTAATGGCAAGAAATATTTGTAATGAAGGAAAATGCACATGCCTCAGTTTTTAGAACACTCCTATCAGGAAGTACTGCATGTATAGTAAAAAGAGCAGGGGGTCAGGAACCAGGAGACCTGGGTTTAATATACCTGTTACCTAGTTCAGAGGTGGATGCTGTTTTATTGTTGGCTGCACAGCATGTGCAATCTTAGTTCCCCAATCAGGGATCAATCCTGTGACGCCTGCAGTGGAAGCTTGAAGTCTTAACCACTGAGTTGCCAGGGAAGTCCCAGAGGTGGATGCTAGTTGGAAAAGGGGCAATGATATTTAGAACAGCATTTGCTCGAATTTGATGGGGCATGTGTTGTGTTTACAGCCTACATTTGGATGTGGATGGGTCTGAGTGAATGTGATTATAGATGGTTATGTGTTCAGGGATGTTTATTTGAACATATCTGTGTGGATTCTGAGGGGGAAAGATGAACCTATTCTGCTCTTAGCTTTTGTTCTCCATCTTGTTCTTACGTTTCCTGGCAACAGTAACTTTGTTAAAAGAGATCTTCCCAAGGCTAATGAGACAACAAACCAAAGACTGAAAGAAGAGAGAATATAAAAAGCACTGGGGACCAACAATGGATTTCTGTTAGGTGTTTTCAGAGCTGCTAGACTCAGTAATTCGTTGGTGTGTGTGTGTGTGTGTGTGTATGAGACTTTTAATTGAATTTTTAAGAAAAATAGGATAAAATAGATAAAGCAGCCAAGCTCTGGAAATGGAGAGGTGACACTATTTGTAAGTTGAATAAACAACCATTTTTCCCCCTTGATTCCAAGACCATTTTGAAGGAACAAAAGATATTGTAGACCATGTATTCTTGGATCACCTACTTGGCCTTTGTGAAAATTTCCCACCAGAATATAAGCTAAGAAAAATGTTAGTTTCCATGAGATATTGAATAGGGCATCCCCTAATCACAGCAATAGTAATTAAAGTATAAAAATCTTTAATATAAACATAAAATTGTTAATGAGCTTCCCTGGTGGCTCAGTGATAAAGAATCTTCCTCCCAATTCAGGAGACATAGGTTCAGTCCCTGGGTTGAGAAGCTCCCCTGGAGAAGGAAATGGCAGTGCACTCCAGTATTCTTGCCTGGGAAATCCCATGGACAGAGGAGCCTGACTGGCTATAGTGCATGGGGTTGCAGAAGAGTCGGACACAACTTAGCAACTAAACAACAAGAACAACAAAAACCATTAACATTATATATCTTGTATTGGAATATGCAAACTGGTAGGAGACCAGTTTGAGAACTGCAGCCCATACAGATCTAGGATTCTAGAGGATGAGAGAGAAGGTGTGGGAAATCCAGTCTTATTGGGACTGAATTCCCTGTGTACACTTGGATGCTAACAATGAGATTCCCCAAGTGCAAAGAAAAAGAGATTCCTGAAATTTCCCCTTAATGGAGTATTGCATCTGTTACTTATTTTATTTGTTTAACATCAATTTTAAATGCATGTTACTAGGACCTTGAATTAGCAGGGTGACAATATACAACCTTGACGTACTCCTTTTCCTATTTGGAACCAGTCTGTTGTTCCATGACCAGTTCTAACTGTTGCTTCCTGACCTGCATACAGGTTTTTCAAGAGGCAGGTCAGGTGGTCTGGTATTCCCATCTCTTTCAGAATGTTCCACAGTTTATTGTGATCCACACAGTCAAAGGCTTTGGCATAGTCAATGAAGCAGAAATAGATGTTTTTCTGGAACTCTCTTGCTTTCTCCATGATCCAGCGGATGTTGGCTATTTGATCTCTGGTTCCTCTGCCTTTTCTAAAACCTGCTTGAACATCTGGAACTTCACTGTTCACATATTGCTAAAGCCTGGCTTGGAGAATTTTGAGCATGACTTTACTAGCGTGTGAGATGAGTGCAATTGTGCGGTAGTTTGAGCATTCTTTGGCATTGCCTTTCTTTGGGATTGGAATGAAGAGTGACCTTTTCCAGTGCTGTGGCCACTGCTGAGTTTTCCAAATTTGCTGGCATATTGAGTGCAGCACTTTCACAGCATCATCTTTCAGGATTTGAAATAGCTCAATTGGAATTCCATCACCTCCACTAGTTTTGTTCGTCGTGATGCTCTCTAAGGCCCACTTGACTTCATATTGCAAGATGTCTGGCTCCAGGTGAGTGATCAAGCCATCATGATTATCTTGGTCGTGAAGATCTTTTTTGTACAGTTCTTCTGTGTATTCTTGCCACCTCTTCTTAATATCTTCTGCTTCTGTTAGGTCCATACCATTTCTGTCCTTTATCGAGCTCATCTTTGCATGAAATGTTCCCTTGATATCTTTAATTTTCTTGAAAAGATCTCTTGTTTTTCCTATTCTGTTGTTTTCCTCTATTTCTTTGCATTGATCACTGAGGAAGGCTTTCTTATCTCTCCTTGCTATTCTTTGGAACTCTGCATTCAGATGCTTATATCTTTCCTTTTCTCCTTTGCTTTTCGCTTCTCTTCTTTTCATAGCTATTTGTAAGGCCTCCTCAGACAGCCATTTTGCTTTTTTGCATTTCTTTTCCATGGGGATGGTCTTGGTCCCTGTCTCCTGTACAATGTCACGAACCTCCATCCAGAGTTCACCAGGCACTCTATCTATCAGATCTAGTCCCTTAAATCTATTTCTTACTTCCACTGTATAATCATAAGGGATTTGATTTAGGTCTTATCTGAAAAGTCTAGTGGTTTTCCCTACTTTCTTCAATTTAAGTCTGAATTTGGCAATAAGGAGTTCATGATCTGAGCCACAGTCAGCTCCTGGTCTTGTTTTTGCTGACTGTATAGAGCTTCTCCATCTTTGGCTGCAAAGAATATAATCAATCTGATTTCGGTGTTGACCATCTGGTGATGTCCATGTGTAGAGTCTTCTCTTGTACCTCAGATATGCAGATGACACCATCCTTATGGCAGAAAGTAAAGAGGAACTAAAAAGCCTCTTGATGAAAGTGAAAGAGGAGAGTGAAAAGTTTGGCTTGAAGCTCAACATTCAGAAAACGAAGATCATGGCATCTGGTCCCATCACTTCATGGGAAATAGATGGGGAAACAGTGGAAACAGTGTCAGACTTTATTTTTTTGGGCTCCAGAATCACTGCAGATGCTGATTGCAGCCATGAAATTAAAAGACGCTTACTCCTTGGTAGGAAAGTTATGACCAACCTAGATAGCATATTAAAAAGCAGAGACATTACTTTGCCAACCAAGGTCTGTCTAGTCAAGGCTATGGTTTTTCCCGTGGTTATGTATGGATGTGAGAGTTGGACTGTGAAGAAAGCTGATCGCCGAAGAATTGATGCTTTTGAACCGTGGTGCTGGAGAAGACTCTTGAGAGTCCCTTGGACTGCAAGGAGATCCAACCAGTCCATTCTAGAGGAGATCAATCCTGGGTATTCATTGGAAGGACTGATGCTAAAGCTGAAACTCCAATACTGTAGCCACCTCATGCGACGAGTTGACTCACTGGAAAAGAGTCTGATGCTAGGAGGGATTGGGGGTGGGAGGAGACAGGGACAACAGAGAATGAGATGGTTGGATGGTATCACCGACTCGATGGACATGAGTTTGAGTGAACTCTGGGAGTTGGTGATGGACAGGGAGGCCTGGCGTGCTGTGATTCATGGGGTCGCAAAGAGTCGGACATGACTGAGCGACTGAACTGAACAGAGGACCTTGAAAGGGTTTACAGGTGTATGAATGCTGAAGCAGTTTTTAAAATAATACTGCCCAATATTCTATTCTTTTAAAAACAGTAAACTTTGGGAGGAATTTAGAATAGATTCATATATCTGCAAAAAGTACACACCAGATAAATAAGTTGATGACAGTTGATGAGTGTATGTGTACATATGAGAAACTTCTTTGAGTTAAGCAAAATGATAATGAGACTATTTTAAATGTTTATCATACTTCACAGTTTTTAAACCATTTTCACATATTTTATTTCATTTTTTTTACAGACCCATTAGGTAAAGAGGATTGGCATTATAATCCCCATTTTATATGTGAAGAAAAAGAGAGGATTTGAGCAAGCTCCTAAAACCAATCTCATAGATTTGACCAAGCTCTTAGAGTGGCAGTTTGGATGAGTGTCTGGTTCTTGACTCTCAGTCTAGTGATCTTTCTAATACTCTGTACTATCTTGGGGCTTCTCTGGTAGTACTGTCAGTAATGAATCCACCTGCAGTGCAGGAGACAGCATGCAATGCAGGGGACCTAGGTTCAATCCCTGTGTGGGGAAAATCCCCTGGAGAAGGAAATGGCAATTCATTCCAGTATTCTTGCCTGGGAAATCCCGTGGACAGAGGAGCCTGGCGGGCTGCAGTCCATGGAGTCACAAAAGTTGGACACAACTTAGCAACTAAACCATTATCACCATCTACAAATATAGCATTGAAAATCCCAGTATTTATGAATGAGTCAACTTTTCTTGTGTACAAACATATGCATTTATCCAATAATGCCTTTTAAATGTCACTATATGTGCAACTAGTGTGAAATTTTCAAAGACAAATATTCCTCTGAAAACAAATCTTACCTAATTATGATACCTTTTTAGTTAAATAAACAAATAGACATTGACATGCTTATTGTCATAATAATCTAAGATGTTTTCAGAAATGGTTGCTTTTACTTTTACTGTGCTCAAAAATAAGATAGCACCTCTTATATTTAGGTATTAAAAAAAACACAACTTGGACAGTTAGAAAGAAAACAACCTTCCCTAACAAAAGGGAATCAACTATGCCTGACACCAACAGATGCGGTATTGGTTTTGGAGTAACTTCCCTTTTCTAGTAGTCTTTACTGGTTTCATGTTTGCTGGACTTGTACCTAATTTTGAGGGGTTTTGTGAACATCATTAAGCTCATATAATGTATATGAAAGTTATGAGGAGTATTCTATTACTCCAATTATTATTGGGTCTGAAGAAAATAAAAATGATCAAAGGTGAAGAGACAATGTTGAATTCTTCAAGTGTGCAAGATGGCTAATTTAACATCAGGAAGTTTACTTTTTAAAAAAATAATTTTATTTATTTATTTTTGGTTGCTCTGGGTCTTCGTTGCTGCTTGGGATTTTCTGTGCTTGTAGCGAGTGGGGGCTTCTCTTTAGTTGTGGTGCACGGGCTTCTTACTGCATCATTTCTTTGTTGTGGAGCAGGGGCTGTACTGCACGTGGCCTTCAGTAGTTGTGGCACATGGACTCTAGAGCACAGGCTCAAAAGTTGTGGTGCATGGGCTTAGTTGCTGTAAACCATGTGGGATCTTCCCAGATCAGGGGTCGAACCCCTGTCTCCTGCATTGGCAGGCAGATGTGTATAAAAGTCCCCCCCTGGGGCAGAGTTGTGCAATAATAATAAAAAAAAAAAAGAATCAGTCCCCCAGGAAGACTGACTGGGGTCTCAGTCACCCAGGGCCACGACATGCACCCAGGCTGCTGCTGGGTACACTTTCTCCTTCAATTGTGCTTTCTTTTTCAAGTCTTAATGCTCTGGGGTTGTGGCCACTAGAGGGGCTGGGCGCAGTCCCCAGCAGCTATGAGGCCTGGTTGGCATGGGGTTTTTGCCACTAAGCCACCAGGGAAACCCTAACATCAGGAAGTTTCTAAAGGAATCATGTAATACATGCAAACCACCATACCTATGCAATTAACAATACACAACAGAGGTGAAAAAAAGTAATTGACGATGTGGAAAAACTTTGATGTTTGTTATTTAAGAAGGGATTCAGTTCAGTTCAGTTCAGTCGCTCAGTCGTGTCCGACTCTTTGCGACCCTGTGAATCACAGCACGCCAGGCCTCCCTGTCCATCACCAACTCCTGGAGTTCACTCAAACTCATGTCCATCGAGTCGCAGTATTAAAAATAGATACCAACTTTTATATAATATATTTTGAGTTTTTCATGTTATGTTTTAGTAAAAAAATGGCTGGTTGATTTCACAAATTTCATTTTACCCAGAAGTTTTAACATCTAGCCTGGAAAATCTTTAATAAGAACCATTAATGTAGGTAAATTGTATCACTTGGAATTTCACCATCTGGCTTTGCACATTTCTGCTTGGTAATAAAGATGTGCTTAATGAATAGACTTGGAAGAAAAGCTATGACAAACCTAGACAGTGGATGAGGTGGTTGGATGGCATTGCTGACTTAATGGACATGAGTTTGAACAAACTCTGGGAGAAAGTGAAGGACAGGGAAGCCTGGCATGCTGCAGTCCATGGGGTTGAAAGAGTCAGACACAACTGAGTGACTGAACAGCAACAACAACAACAGCAACTTAAGCATGTACTGGGTTCAGTTCAGTTCCGTCACCAACTCCCGGAGTCCACCCAAACCCATGTCCATCGAGTTGGTGATTCCATCCAACCATCTCATCCTCTGTCGTCCCCTTCTCCTCCTGCCCTCAATCTTTCCCACCATCAGGGTCTTTTCAAATGAGTCAGCTCTTCGCATCAGGTGGCCAAAGTATTGGAGTTTCAGCTTCAACATCAGTCCTTCCAATGAACACCCAGGACTGCTCTCCTTTAGGATGGACTGGTTGGATCTCCTTGCAGTCCAAGGGACTCTCAAGAGTCTTCTCCAACATGACAGTTCAAAAGCATCAATTCTTCTGTGCTCAGCTTTCTTTATAGTCCAACTTTCACAATCATACATGACCACTAGAAAAACCATAGCCTTGACTAGACAGACCTTTGTTGGCAAAGTAATATCTCTGCTTTTTAATATGCTGTCTAGGTTGGTCATAACTTTCCTTCCAAGGAATAAGCGTCTTTTAATTTCATGGCTGCAATCACCATCTGCAGTGATTTGGAGCCCAGAAAAATAAAGTCAGCCACTGTTTCCCCATCTATTTGCCATGAAGTGATGGGAACAGATGAACGTTGAGCTTTAAGCCAACTTTTTCCCTCTACTGGGAACTGCTGGGTACTTTAAAGCCCATGAGACCTGCCTTGAGGGAGGGAGGTTATACATTTCTTTCTACAGAAATACTTTGCAATGAAATATACTCCTACGTCTCCACTCTCCACTTTCATTTTGTGTGGTAAGAGATGGAAGGATATTAACAAAGAATGGTTTATTATTCCCTATTTTTTCTTTATAGAATCTCTCTACTCTCTGATACATGCCAGATGGACATCTCAAGAGAAATATCTCAAAAAAGTATTTTTTGACTGCTCCACTAGACCCTAATTTAGTGTTCTTCATTTGTATGGGTCACTGGTTTGTTGAGAATCTGATGGAAGTTGTGGATCCATTCCTTAGTTAAATACACATGTATATGTGCCCTCTAAAATATTAATGTGATTTCAGATAGTTTGTTGACCCGCCCGAAGTCTATCCATGTAACTCCCTGTTCAAATTTCATATTTTCCAACTGTGTTAGTTTTCCATTACTACATAACAGATAGCCACAAACTTAGTGGCTTGTGTGTATGTTCAGTCACTCAGTCGTGTCCAGCTCTTTGTGACCCCATGGACTGTAACCTGCCAGGCACCTCTGTCCATGGAATTTTCCAGGCAAGAATACTGGAGTGAGTTGCTATTTCCTCCTCCAGAGGATCTTCCTGACACTATTTTCCTGCATTGGCAGGCAAATAGTCGCTTAAAACAACACAATTTTTTAATCTCAGTTTTTCTGTGAGTCAGGAGTCTGGGCACAGGTTATTAGGGTCCTCTGCTCTCACCAGGCTGAAATCAAGATGTCAACTGCAGCAGTGACCTCCTCTGAAGTGGGAGTCCTCATCCAAACTCATTCAGGTTGTTGGAAAAATTTATTTTCTTGCAGTTCTAGGGCAATGCTCAGAGTCATTTTCTTGTTGGGATTGCTTTGAGTCACTCTCAGGTCATAGTGACTTGACCCTCTCAAAACAGCAAGTTGCTTCTTCAAGGTTGTCAGGAGAATCTCAGTCTAGTCAGCTGTGATGAAGTCTCATGTATCATACAATGCAATCAAGGGGCTGACATTTCATCATTCACAGGTTCCACCCATACTCAAGGGCAGAAGATAATATAGGGTGCATATACCAAGGTGGGGAATAGGGGTCATTTTAGAATTCTGCCTGCCACATCAATTCTCCATTTTATCAGTTTTCTAATGGTGGTGTTAGGACACATGATAAGTTGTAAGATGTTACAGATAATATGCTACTAATAAAGTACTAGAATTTACCATTTTCCCCTAAAGAGAGCAGATTCATGGTTATCCCCGAATGAGGTCACTCCCTTTCACTGGCTTGCCTGTAAGGAACAAAAATGGATGGAGTTTCTTAAGTCCCCTGTGCTAGGCTAAATAATGACCTCTCAAAATATCCACCTCCTAATCCTGGGAACCTATGACTACTGCCTGATAAAATAGAAGGGATTTTCCAGATGTGAAATTTTTTTCTTTTTAAATTATTTTTTTGGGGGAGTATAGTTGAAGATCCCCTGGAGGAGGAAATGGCAAGCCACTCCGATACTCTTGCCTGAAAAATCCTGTGGACAGAGCAGCCTGGCGGGCTACAGTCCATGGGTTTGAAAAGAGTTGGACAGTAATGAGCAACTGAGCAGGCATAGTTGCTTTATAGTGTTGTGTTAGGCAGATGTGATTAAGTTTAGGATTTTAAGGTGAGATTATCTGAGATCACCTGAGTGGGATTTAAGTGTGTAATCACAATGTAGGAAGGCAGGGGAGATTTAACTACAGAGGAGATGTGATGAGCTGGAGGTTGGAGAGATCAGAGGTACAGTTCATGAGCCATAGAACACAGGCAGCCTCCAGAAGCTGGAAAGGCAGGGCTCTAGATCCTCCCCTAGAGTTTCTGAAGGACCCATCCCCTTAACTCTAGCCCAGGGAAACTGATTTTGGACCTCTGACCTCCAAACTGTGAGAAAGTAATTAATATTGTTGTAAGCCACTCAATTTGTGGTGATTTGTTATAGCATTCCTAAGATACTAACACACCCCCTATTAACTCCATAAAATTCTAGATACGTCAACACCCCACATATTTGTTAATGAGACAGCTATGATGTCTACATTTGTTTTTCATTGAATGTACTGAGATTATTTGGAGACCAAGTTGGAAAAGATGATGGGGAATATCTCTAAGAATAGAATGTGATTGGGGCGAAGGATTAATATGTGCTATTGCAAGGAGGCAGTTAGCCTTTGAATAAGAACTCATCAAGGGAGTAACATGGAAACGTGCATTACCATAGCCAATGGGAATTTCCTGTATGACTCAGGCAACTCAAACCTGGGTTCTGTAACAACCTAGAAGGGTGGGATGGGGTAGGAGGTGAGAGGGAGGTTCAGGAGGGAGGGGACATATGTATACCTATGGCTTATTCATGTTGATGTTTGGCAGAAACCAACACAATACTGTAAAGCTAGTATCCTTCAATTAAAAATAAATTAAAAATTTTAATTTTTTCCCTAGGTCAGGGAACTAGATCCTACATCTGCAATTAAGAGATCCTGCATGCTGCAACTAAGACCTGGCATAGCCAAATAAACAAATATTTTAAAAAAAGAAAATGAAAGCAAGGAGGGCTTATAAAGAGAGAAAAAGATTAAAAGAGGAGGATATGAAGATGAGGGGAAGAGAGAAAAGATGAAAGAAGTGACTGAGAAGTACAGTTTGGCTATGCAGACTCGCTCTGTAAATAGCTTGTGACAAGTAGCCTCCATCTGGAGGGTTGTTGGCTCAAGGTTGGACCTCCGGGAGCCGAGAGACCTGCCAGAGGTGATGACAACAGAGCCCTTGCTTCTCCACAGCTCAGAAGGGCTGTCACAGGAGCAGCTTGCTACACTCTCCCATGACTTCTCCTGCTGAGTGTCTGGGGCTCCAGATTTAAGAATCTCTACTTTCCCTTTAAACAGATTTACGGAGGAAAAGGTATTGAGTACTTTTATTTAATTTCACCAAGCCTACGAATTTTTGAAATACCCATAACAGAATCCTAAGTAAATTAAAATTATAGGTCCTGAAAATGCAAAACAGAAAGCTCACCAAAGGGTTCTCTACCGTTTAACTTGCAAAAACAAACAGATGTATGAGGTGAAGGGGAGTGCTGCTACTTGAATGAAATGAAGAGGGGAGTGTATGAACAGTGTTTTTGGAACCTTAGATGTCTCAGAGAACATTCTGTAGGGCTAAGGTGCTGGCTCGAGGAACACTTATTTCAGTAGCAAGCCCATTCCTTCTTCTCTGTAGTCAGACCCTGTTATGAAACTGAACCTGCTACCTTGCGGAAGAAAGGTCACTCAGGTGAAGGTCAAGTGTCCAAAGAGGGAGAGACTCAGGGCTGGCCCCTTTGCTCCTTCCTGTAGGCACACACATTGTCCAGGAAGTGAATGATCAAACTGGTTACTGAAATTTTGGTCTAGTCCCACCTTTAATTGTAATCACACGATTAATGGACTCATATTAGCACTTAATTAAAGATATGTGTCCTAATAAAGCCTCTGTCTTGAGAGCCCATAAAAGCACAGCAAGCATTTTGGAAAAGTAGTTTCTAAAATTGGCTGTAAGCATAAAGCATTACTGTGTCTTGGGGTGACCTCTTTGCTCTACATAAGATGCTTACTTTGTCAGTTTTTATTTGTAATAACAAAATGCCACATACTGGGTGTCTCAAACAACAAATACTTTATAGTTATGGAGACAGAGAATTCCAAGATCAAGGTGCCTGCCAGAAGTTCTCTGTGAAGACCTTCTTCCTGGCTTGCAGATGGCCACTTTCCTGCTGTGTGATCACATGGCCTTTTCTCAGTGTGTGCACATGCAAACCTCTTTCTCTTCTTCTTATAAGGGCACTAATCCCATCACGAGGGTCCTACCCTTATGTGTGTGTGTGTATGTGTATGTACTGAATAGTATTCAGGGGATCTTCCCAACCCAGGGATCGAACCCATGTCTCCTGTGTCTCCTGTATTAGCAGGTGGATTCTTAAGCATTGCACCACCTGGGAAGCCACCCTCATGATCTGATCTAAACCTAATTTCTCCCAAAGGCCCCACCTCTTAATAGTACCACTTAGCCATTAGAACTTCAACATGTGAATTTGGGGGGGAAACAAACATTCAGTCCACGGCACTTTCAGTTCAGTTCAGTTCAGTCGCTCAGTCATGTCCAGCTCTTTGTGACCCCATGGACTGCAGATGCCAGGCTTCCCTGTCCATCACCAACTCCCGAAGTTTACTCAAACCCACGTCCATTGAGTTGGTGATGCCATCCAACCATCTCATCCTCTGTCATCCCCTTCTCCTCCCGCCTTTAAATTTTCCCAGCATCAGGGGCTTTTCCAATGAGTCAGTACTTCACATCAAGTGGCCAAAGTATTGGAGTTTCAGCTTCAGCAGCAGTCCTTCCAATGAACACCCAGGACTAATCTCCTTTAGGATGGACTGGTTGGATCTCCTTGCAGTCCAAGGGACTCTCAAGAGTCTTCTCCAACACCACAGTTCAAAAGCATCAATTCTTTGGAATGAAAACTGACCTTTTCAAGTCCTGTGGACTCTGCTGAGTTTTCCAATTTCGCTGGCATATTGAATGCGGCACTTTCACAGCATCATCTTTTAGGATTTGAAATAGCGCAACTGGAATTCCATCACCTCCACTGGCTTTGTTTGTAGTGGTGCTTCCTAAGGCCCACTTGACTTCTCATTCCAGGATATCTGGCTCTAGGTGAGTGATCACACCATCGTGATTATCTGGGTCATGAAGATCTTTTCTGTATAGTTCTTCTGTGTATTCTTGCCACCTCTTCTTAATATCTTCTGCTTCTGTTAGGTCCATACCATTTCTGTCCTTTATTGTGCCCATCTTTGCATGAAATATTCCCTTGGTATCTCTAGTTTTCTTGAAGAGATTTCTAGCCTTTCCCATTCTATTGTTTTCCTCTGTTTCACTGAGGAAGGCTTTCTTATCTCCCCTTGCTATTCTTTGGAACTCAGCATTCAAATGGGTATATCTTTCCTTTTCTCCTTTGCCTTTCACTTCTCTTCTTTTCACAGTTATTTGTAAGGCCTCGTCAGACAACCATTTTGCCTTTTAGCATTTCTTTATCTTGGGGATGGTCTTGATCCCTGCCTCCTGCACAATATCACGAACATCCATCCATAGTTCTTCAGGGACTCTATCAGATCTAATCCCTTGAATCTATTTGTCACTTCCACTGTATAATTGTAAGGGATTTGATTTAGGTGATACTTAAATGTGCATGTCCTGGTGAAGAAGTGCTCAAGTTGTTAGTTCTTATTTTGTGTCTCACTGTATGTTTTGCTAAAATCCTCTAACTCTGCCTGCTGCATTGCTTTCATTTAGAAGCTCCCCTAAACCCACAGTTGGCACTGGGGTCTAAGCCAGATTTACAGATTGGTTTTGCTGAGTAAAGCCTGTGTTTTCCTGCATACTGTGTTCTGATCACCTCACCGATCACTTACTCTGAACCAACTGCCAGGTTTATCAGAAAAGTAACAAAGACTCCAAGAGCCTGAAGAAATCCGTTGGTGGATGACTGTTCATGCTCCTAGACTTATTTTCTGTTTGTATCTTCCGGCTTCTGCTTTCTTTTTGGACCAGCATAAATCTTCATTCATTCATTTTTGCTTCCCTTCTCGCCTAGCAGTTTATAGGTGATGGTGAGAGGTCCTTACAGCCCCAACCCACTTTTCTAGTGAGATGTCATTTATTGACGCTGAGGGTGGCATCGTGACCTCCGTCTTGGTTGGATCAGCCTGAGCACATAGCTAGAATCCAGTTAAGACTGGAAGAGACTTCAAAGTTTATATAAAATCTTGTTTACCAGGTGCCCAGCTTATCTCTTATTCCAGAACTACTTGAGCGAAGATGCTACAGTTCTCATCACCCATTGTACAGAGTGGTCAGGACACTCCAGGCTCCTCCCTCCGCCTCAGCCCTGCTTCCACTCTGTCCTGACCCTCTGTCTTGACTCAGGCTTACTCCTCTCTAATCTTATCTTCCTCTGCTGAGAACTACGTCTCTGTGCCTCCTGTCTGTCCCACTCTCCTCTGGTGGTTCTAAAATCTCTATCTGCTTATTTCACTCAGCTGTATGAAATCCTTCCATGGCCTTCAATAGCCTCAGAGTGAAGTTCAAACTCCTCAGCTCCTTTCACATCTGGCCCACCCCCTTGCCACCCTCATTATCAGCAGTTTCCTGAAAGGTCATGCATTTCCAGACCTCCCTGTCTCGGCACATGCTGTCTTTGAGGCATCTTTCTCTGCCTCATTCTCATCCTCAAAATCTGGAGCCTGAACCCCAGCTTGAGCCTGCTGCCCTGTTTCCTACTTCTAGATTATAAAAGAACTCACTATCTTTTCTTCTAGTACTTGCATGCTTTCATTTTTTTACATTTAAATCTGACCCATTTAGAATTATTCTAGTGTATGTTATGAAGTGTGGAACTAAAATGATTTTTTCTAAATGTTATCTAATTGACACAGCCCTATTATTATAAACTCTCTTCTTTTTTTGCTCAGTGAGTTGTGATGCCATCTTTATCATAATCTATATTTCCAAATGTAATTTGTGTATTTTTTCTATTCTGTTTTTTACCCCATCTGTTCTACTTTAATCAAAGAAGCTTCTTGGGTTGTTTTTAATAGCAATAGAACTATTTCCTTCACATTTCTCTTCTTTTTCAGTTTTCCTAATTTTTTTGGATTGATCTTTTTTCATATGACATTTAAAATTGATGCATCAATTTCCAGAGTAAAATAAACTTACTGGTTTTTATTACTGGATTCATGTTAAAATTATATGTTAACTTGAGAAAGTTGATATCTTTATAATGTTCAGTAGGCTTAGGTAAGATCAAGTAGTATCTCTTCATTTGCTCAAGTTTTGGCTTAAAATTTTCAGGAATCTTTGGAAATTTAAACATAATGGCAACATTTTCAATGGTTAAAAATACATTTTGGCAGTTGAGACTTTATTCATATTATTTCAAGAGCAGACGTAGACATCAGAAATCTTATTAATATATGGCAAGACATCATTTCTCATTTGATGATCACTAAATGATTTCAGAGCCTTCATTTGAACTGAATAACCCTGAACAAGTGTGAATGATTTTCTAACATGAGCTGCTACATCTAGTTGAGGATCAGATATGTTATTTATAGAATTGTTGCAGATATGTGACTTGCAACTAATTATAGTGAGCCACTGACTTTTGGAAAGAATCTTAGAATGTTTATGAATTTCAGCTCTGTTTTCTTTTTAATTTATTTATATGAAATCAGATCACATGCCAGCAAACTTATCAGTGAGCCTGCTTTTCTTATTTCATCAGGTAGAATATCATGTTTAAAAGTTCTTACCTTTTGTTTCTATAGGAAAGCTTTTTATATTTTAGTGAAATGACTCATAAAACATGACATTTTGACCATTTCTGAATTTTTAATTTTATTTTTATTATTTTGAGCTCTGGTTTTAGATTGTGCTAGTGAAAATTAATGTTCAAACAATATGGAACAAAACTTCCTAACCAAACACACAAAACAGTATGGAAATTTGGAAATCAGTTTAGTTTCAAATTGTTTGTGTGTGTTTGGAGTCGGTTAGCTACTCTACTTCTAAGAATGGGGATGTGTTAACCAAAGAACTAGGGACAACACATGCTGGAGCCAGGGGACAAGGACAGCGCAAACACTGAAAGTCAAACTCGGAGAAGTAAATTCTCACTTCAAGGGCAGAGGCAGCATCAGAAATGGAGACTAAACCAAAAGGATCAGAAGTCAAGCAAACAGCCTGTTTTAGTCTATTTAGGCCACTATAACAGAATACCATAGATGTGAAAAAAGTGAAAGTGTTAGTTGCTCAGTCGTGTTCAACTCTTTGTGACCCCGTGGGCTATAGCCTGCCAGGCTCCTCTGTCCATGGAATTCTCCAGGCAAGAATACTGGAGTGGATTCCCATTCCTTTCTCCAGGGTATCTTCCTGACCCAGGGATCAAAGCCAGGTTTCCTGCGCTGCAGGCAGATTCTTTACCACTGAACTTCTAAACAACAGAAATGTATTTCTTACAGTTCTGGAGGCTGGGAAGGACTGGCAGATGTGGTGTCTGCTCAGAGCTCACTTCCTGGATCACAGATGGGCATCTTCTTCCTGTGTTCGCACAGGGTTGAAGGGCCCAGGTAACTCTCCTGCTGCTGCGTGGGGTCGCTATGGGTCAGACACGACTGAGGTAACTCTCCTAGTCTCTTCTATAAGGGCCCTAATCCCATTCATGTGGGCTACCCTGGTGACTCAGATGGTAAAAATCTGCCTGCAATTTGGGAGACCTGGGTTTGACCCCTGGGTTGGGAAGATCCCCTGGAGAAGGGAACGGCTACCCACTCCAGTATGGTTGCCTGGAGAATTCCATGGACAGAGGAGCCTGGCAGGCTACAGTCCAAGGTTGCAAAGAGTCAGATACAATGGAGCAACTTTCACTTCACTTCATCCTCCTAACCTAATCATCCTCCAAACTGCCCCACCTTCAGTTACCATCACAGTAGGGATTAGGTTTCAACATGTGAATTTTGGTGGGATCACAAACATTCATTCCATAGAACTCCACTGGAATGGAAGTTTCTAAAGGGTCCCAAAGGAGGAAAGAGTCCTAAACAATTGCTTGGAACAGAGGGAGCATGCCCAAAGGCCCTGTCTCAAACCCCCAAGGGTACTTGAGTAAACACGGTAAAATGCACAGGGTTTGGGTTGATAGTTCAACGCTGAGTATGAAGGTCCAGAGCAGTCATCTTGTTAAGATTTGACATCAAGTCACTGCTTCTTTTGTGAAACACAACTCAACATTTTTTATGAAAAAAATTTGAATTGAAATACTAAAAGCTTTCCAGCTGACAGCTAACTGATGTTTCTGTGATGTGAACTGATGTCAGGTTTCCTGCTGTGGCACAGTTTATCCTACTCATAAAGGGCATAGAATGTTAAATGGGAATTGTCACATCTTTGAAAAATGATTTATTTTTCAAAGCCTTGATAAAGGTACAGTTTCTTAGTCATGTTGATACTAAAATATAGTTTTATAATTAAATTATTCACTTTTCATACTATAGGTAAAATAACTTATACTATATATTAATAATTCCTGAAAATATTTGCTGCCATGACTATAATATATCAATCCTAAAGGAAATCAACCCTGAATATTTATTGGAAGGACTGCTACTGAAGCTGAAACTCCAATACTTTGGCCACCTGATGAGAAGAGCCGACTCATTGGGAAAGACCCTGATGCTTTGCAAGATTGAAGGCAGGAGGAGAAGGGGACAACAGAGGATGAGATGGTGGATGGCATCACTGACTCGATGGACATGAATTTCAGCAAGCTCTGGGAGACAGTGAAGCCTGCGGTCCATGGGGTCGCAATGAGTTGGACATGACTGAGCAACTGAACTGAACTACGTTATGTCATAGTTGATAAGCTTTGCAAGCTCTTATTACAATTGTGTGAATTTTTTTTTCTTACATAAGGAGAATGTTTGGAGGCTTTCCACCTAGAGGTTATTGACTTCATTCACAGTTCACTGAAACACTGAAATTCTGGGACATTTCAGAGATTTATTGAGGCCACGATGAGCAGAATGTTCACAATCAGGACTATCTCAGAGGTTCTCTTCTTCAGTTAATTAACTGCTGCTAATTCCTTAGTTGGTCCACTTGGTTCCTACTTTCTAAATGGAGCCAGTTTCTGGATATTCCAAAGCACTGTAATACTTAAGAACAGAATTTATGTTTCATTTTCAGGTGGGCCTTAACATTGGGTAATGTAAATACATGAGGAGGGCATGGCAACCCACTCCAGGTGTTCTTGCCTGGAGAATCCCATGGACAGAGGAGCCTGGCAGGCTACAGTCCATAGGGTCGCAGAGTTGGCCACGACTGAAGCGACTTAGCATGCATGCATGCAGTGTAAATACATATAAAAGAGCAGAGTCAGCAAGGGTTCTCCTGATGTGGTGGAGCATCATCCTAAAATCCCTGTAAGCAAGCAGGTTGAAATTGGCTTCTCTCATCCATGCTAGGGCCAGCCTGCGTTCTGAGCCCTCAGATCTTTATGATCTTTCTTCTTTATTGTCCAGCTTTAACCAACTACAGGAGGTATAGCCAATGACTAGAAAATGATGACAAATTAAGTCATTTCCTAACAGACATTCCAAAATTACAGATCACAAACAGGATGAAATCTGTAGGAAAACACACCACATTGCGAGTACTTGACTCTGTGTGTGTGCTTCAAAGAGGCCATCTAACTCTCCTGTTATGTACTTGTAGCATAGCTATTTAGAGTTAAGGACATAATCTCTGGGCAAAAGGAAAAGTTAACAGGCTCTCTGTAATTCCCCTATGACTTTGTTTGCATTAGCTAACACATTTCTAAATAACCCATAGGGCAAAGATGGGAGTCTCAAGGTAAATCAAATAATATGTTTGATAGTTGATAACCGACTGATTGACTTTGCAAGTGAGTGACCCAGCAAGTAACAGACTAGTTTTAAGCTTGTTTTGCAAAATCTTAGGATTATTTTTTGACTGCTATAGTCAAACAGTGTGCTGTACATGATTTTTGAAACATTGGCTAAGATTCTAGTCCCAGATAGCAAATAGGTGTCAGCGTTCTTACATCTCCAGTTGATTGGTAGCAGCTGCACGTAGTGCAGTGTTGAGAAAGATTCTGAGGTCTTGTACTGGGCTCCAAGGCAAAGAGAACTGTGGCAGTTTTTCAGTGTTTGTTATGTTGAAAGTTGGGGTTGTTTAGTTGCTGAGCCTTGTGTGACTCTTTGCAACCCTGTGGACTGTAGCCCCCAGGCTCCTCTGTCCATGGGATTCCCCAGGCAAGAAAACTGGAGTAGGTTGCCATTTCCTTCTCTAGTTGGGAGTGGTAGTATTAATACATGTGCTTTATATGTGCTCTGGGGTCATTGGGAAACTGTTCTTGAACAAGAAACCATTGCCTTCAGGATTCTTTTCCCTATTTCTCGTAATATTAAAGTTGAGCCAGTGCATCATTCTTTTTTCTTTTCTGGGCTAGCAGGAAATAATAAACCAGAAGAGTAAGGACAGCATGATATAAAGGAATAGGTAGGTCCTTTCTTTCAGAATATATCAGTAGATTATGGTGGCCTGGTGGGCTGAATCTGATTACGTGGCCTTATGTTACTCTGGAACCACAATAACGAAAGGAGATTGTTCAAGGGTAGATAGCAACCAAAGGCGCAATTACAATCAAATGTCTAATTAAGAGAGAAACCTGGTCATCCTTTTTTGGTCTTAGTCTTCAGTCACTGTGGCATTTTAGAAAAGAAATGAATATATTTGAGATGGAAGAAATGACTGAAAATGGCACTAAATCCTTCATGTGCTAAAATAAAATACATGCTCAAAAAAAAGTGTGCCACACTAAGTCTATGTTCTGAGCAAAACATTTCATGTGTGAAATTTCAGTTGCTATGACAACCAGGGGCTGCAGCCCACTGACTTGTGTTCCTAAGGAAAATAAGAGTTGATGTTTATGGTTGAGAATCCAGCACTGCCTTAGAGGAAGAGTGAACCTGGTATTTGTTAAAGTTCTGGGCCCTCAACTTGTACCTCAGAGGAGATAAGTTCTCTGATGCTGTAAGGTCATCTGTTTTTTGGGTTAGGCCCTCCAATTATCTTTAATTGTATGAAGCATCAGGAAGAAAACCCCTCAACTAGAACATCAGTTTGAGTGGGAAAATTTTTTTTCAGTTGACAACTCACCTGAAATAGTTGATTTACAAATTCAGAATAAGCAACAAAGTCCTGTTCTCTCTTACTCTTGATATTCCAATTCTTGAATAAACGGTGGAAGCAAGGGTTTCTGACTCAGCAGTGCTTATTTCTGGTCTTTTCAGGCTTATGTTTTATATATATATGCATTGCTTTTCTTGAAATCAACGTAACCTGTGTAGAACTTTGGTAGCTCTAAAAGTGTAGGGGCAACAACTGACATCCAAATTGTGAATGTTGTTCAAGAAGAGGATAAGCTAACTGAACAATGACCTCAAATCCCGAATATTTATGGAGAACAGACTGTTCCTCACTTCAGTTAATGGCATCATTCTCAAGTTAGTTGTTCAGGTAAGAAAGCTTGGAGTCACTTTTCACTTTTCTCTTTCTTTCACTCTCCACAGGTAACCCATCAGCAAGTACCGTTGCTTATACCTGCACAGTGCATCCCCAATCTACCCACCTCTCTGTTTCACTTCCCACTGTGGTAGTTGTAGGACAGTCATCTCTTACCTGGATGACTTCATGTTCTCCTAACTGATCTCTCCCTCACTACCCCTGTTTTTTACCATTCATCCTCCCCACAGCTGACAGGATGATTTTATTTGCATATATGTCATCAGTTCAGTCGCTTGGTTGTGTTTGACTCTTTGCAACCCCATGGACTGCAGCACGCCAGGCCTCCCTGTCCATCACCAACTCCCAAAGCTTACTCAAACTATATCCGTTGAGTTGGTGATGCCATCCAACCATCTCATCCTCTCTTGTCCCCTTCTCCTCCTGCTTTCAATCTTTCCCAGCATCAGGGCCTTTTCCAATGAGTCAGTTTTTCTCATCAGGTGGCCAAAGTATTAGAGCTTCAGCTTCAGCAGCAGTCCTTCCAATGAATATCCAGGACTGATCTCCTTTAGGATGGACTGGTTGGATCTCCTTGCAGTCCAAGGGACTCTCAAGAGTCTTCTCCAGCACCACAGTTGAAAGGCATCAGTTCTTCAGCGCTCAGCTTTCTTTATGGTCCAACTCTCATATCCGTACATGACTCTTGGAAAAACCATAGCTTTAACTAGATGGATCTTTGTTGGCAAAGTAATATCTCAGGTTTTTAATATGCTGTTTAGGTTTGTCATAGCTTTTTTTCCAAGGAGCAAGCATCTTTTAATTTCCGGGCTGCAGTCACCCTCTGCAGTGATTTTGGAGCCCCCAAAATAATATATGTATATTAATATATTCTTATATATTATCACATATATATTTGAAGTTAAACATTTTATTTTGAGATAACTGTTGATTGACATGTAGTTCTAAGAAATAATACAGAGATCCCATGTACCAGTTTTCCCAAATGGTAACATCTTGCATGATTATAGTATAATATCACAGTTCAGAAATTGACATCTCTACATGGACATGACTGAGCGACTGAAGTGACTGACTGACTGACATCAAGATACAGAACAGAACATTTTCATCACAAGGACTTTTATAATGACAACTACTTCCCTTTTACCACTAGCCTCACCTTAACCCCTAGCAACCACTAATCTAATCTTCATTTCCTTAGTTTTTGTCTTTTCAGAGATGTTGTGTTGGTGGAATCATACTAGTAAGCATGTCTAGAACATTTATTTTGAAGAGTGGTGATAGTGAACGTGCCTTAATTGCTTCTGGTCTTAGGAGGAAAGCATTCATTCTTTCACCATTATTTGTAATGTAGGTTTTTGGTACATGTTCTTCGTCAAGTTGGGGAAGTTCCTCTCTATTCTTATTTTTCTGAGACTTATTATTTTTAATCGAGTGTTGAAAGATGGAATGGGCTAATTTAAGGGAGGAGTTAGCCCATTCCATCTGTAGTATTTGCTATTTGAAGTACTATTTGTAATTGGCATATTACGATGTAACATTGGTCTTCATTTCCAACTTAAAACGCCTAAAAATGCCTAACAGGTTTTTAGATTTGTGAATTTTAGTTGAAATGTATTTTATGATGTTACTAAACCTGCAGAAATATTGAAATATTTCAGAGAACTTATTCACTGTACATTTAATTTATTTTATTTATAAAAGTTATGAACTGTAGAAAGTTTTACTTGTTGGGTCAAATGCTTGTTGCTTCAAATGCTTGTTGCATTTGAAGTGCTAGTTACAAGAAAATCAAATACCTTCAATGTATAAATGCTATTAAGTTTTTAAAGGACTCTGGAGTATAAGTAAGTTTGTTTAAAGAAATTTAGTCTGTTCAACTTGAAAAAAATAAATAAAATTGGAAAAAAAAAATAAAATAAATTATTTTTAATTAGGTTCTTTTCTTCCTGGATTGATATAATCATCTTTCTTCTTTAGTGTGGTAATATAGCAGATTAATATAGCAGATTACATTGATTGATTTTCAAATGTTGAAGTGGTCTTGGGAATGATGCATATTTATTTTTATGTATTGCTGAATTCTGTTTACTAGTATGTGTAAAGGATTTTTGCATATATATTCACAAGGGATATTGTTTTATAATTCTCTGTTTGTCTCCACTTTCCTCCCTCTCTTCCTTTCTTTTTGTACCTTTTTGATTTTTTGATATCAAGATAATACTAGCTTCATGAAATGAAGTGGGAAGTATTCTTTCCTCTTCTATTAAAAATTCTGTAAGAGATTGTGTAGAACTGATGTTAAATTTTAAACATTTGGTAAAATTTTCCAGTGACACTTACTGGGCTTGAAAGTTTCTTTTTAGAGAAGTTTTTAAAGTACAAACTAAATTTCTTTATTAGTTATGTACATGTGTACACGCGTGCTAAGCGGCCCTGTGGACCATAGCCCTCAGGCTCCTCAGTCCATGGGATTCTCCATGCAACCTACTGGAATGGATTCCAGGGGATCTTCCCAACCCAGGGATCGAACCTGTGTCTCTTACATCTTCTACACTGGCAGGTGGGTTCTTTACCACTAGTGCCACCTGAGAAGCCCCTTATTAGTTATCTGATCATTCAAATGATCCGTTTGGACTACTGTGTTTTTGTTTCTTGAGGAGTTAGCCCATTCCATCTAAGTTGTCAATTTTATGTGTATGGAGTAATTTCCTTATTTATTATGCTTATTATATGTTTGATGTGTGCACAATCTATATTGATATTGCCTGTTTTGATAATACCTGATATTGGTAATATGTATCTTCTCTGTTTCCTTTGTTATTTTTGTTAGAGGTTTGTCAGTTTTATTGATTTTTCCAAAGAACCAGCTCTTCATTTCATTGATTTTCTGTGCTGTTTTTCTCTTTTAAATGTCATTGATTTCTACTCATTTTTATTTCCTTTCATCTTCTTGTTTTGTGTTTATTTTGCTCCTCTTTTTATAGATTCTTGCGTTGGGAGCTAAGGTTACTGACCTGAGATCTTTCCTGTTTTCTAATGTAAGCACTTAGTGCTATAAGTTTCTTTCTCGGCACTGATTTAGCTGTGTCCTACCACTTTTGTTATGTTGTATTTTCATTTTTAAACTCTGTTGTGTTTTTTGTTTTCACTTAGTTCAAAACATCCTTTGATTTACTTTGAGACTCTCTCTTTGACCCAGGGATTATTTAGAAATGTATTATTTAGTTTGCAAGTGTTTGGAGATTTTAATTTTATTTTTCTTATCAATTTCTCGTTCGATTCTATTGTGTTCAGAGAATATATTCTATAATTTGAAATTTAAAAAATTTTTTGAAGGTTTTTTTTTTAATGACTATGGCTGTGGTATATATGTGGTATATATGTTCTATGTGCACTCGAAAAGAATATGTATTCTGCTATTGTTGGACAGAGTATTCTATAAATGTTGATAAGATCCTGTTGGTTGATGGTAGTATTAAGTTTTTCTATATTATCCAGGATGTTTCTGCTAGTTGTTCTGTCAGTTGCTTGAAAGAGAGGTGTTGAAGTCTCCAGCTATAACTGTGGATTTGTCTATTTCTGCTTTCAGATCTATAAGTTTTTGATTCACATGGTTTATTCTGTGATTCACATTCATTTAAGGTTGCTATGTCTTCTTGTTGGATTTACACTTTCATCCTTATGTGGTTGGTGTTCCTCTCTGCCTCTGGCAATTTTTATTGTTGTAGTTCTGAAGTCTATATGATATTGATATAGCCACCTGTGTTTTCTTTGATGTTTGCATGGTACGTATTTTCCCATCCTTTTACTTTTAACCCACGTATGTCGTTGTATGTGGAATGAATTTCTTGCAGACAGTATATAGCTGGATCATAATTTTTTAATCCTGTTTGCCAGTCTCTGTCTTTTAATTGGTTTATTTGGGCCGTTTGCATTTAACGTAATTACTGATATGTCACAGCTTAAGTCTGACTTTTTGTTGTTTTCTTTTTGTTCTCAGTTTTTTGTTTCTTTATTTCTCCTACTTTTCTGTGGGTTTTTTGATCACTTTTTAGAGTTCCATTTATATTTATCTATAATGTTTTTGACTATATCTCTTTGGATAGTTTTTTAGTGGTTGCTCTGGGTGTTACTCTTGCCTAGAAAATCCCATGGATGGAAGAGCCTGGTAGGCTGCAGTCCATGGGGTCGCTAAGGGTCGGACACGACTGAGCGACTTCACTTTCACTTTTCACTTTCACGCATTGGAGAAGGAAATGGCAACCCACTCCGGTGTTCTTGTCTGGAGAATCCCAGGGATGGGGGAGCCTGGTGGGCTTCCGTCTATGAGGTCACACAGAGTCAGACACGACTGAAGTGACTTGGCAGCAGCTTGGCAGCTAGGTGTTACATTACATACATATAACTTATTACTGTCTATTGGTGCCATAATTTTACCCATTCATGCTATATAAATTTTATGTCCTTTGCGGTTTCCTATTTATAGTATAATCTTTGTAAATATTTCCTCTGAAAGTGAAAGTGAGGTTGCTCAGCTGTGTCCGACTCTTAGTGACGCCATGGACTGTAGCCTGCCAGGCTCCTCTGTCCATGGGATTCTTCAGGCAAGAATACTGGAGTGGGTTGCCATTTCCTTCTCCAGGAGATCTTCCCAACCCAGGGATTGAACCCGGGTCTCCCACATTGTAGGTAGACGCTTTACCATCTGAGGCACCAGGGAAGTATTTCCTCTACATACATTTAAAACCACATTAGTGTTATAATTTTTATTTTAACCGTCAAACATAATTTAGAAATCTTAAGAGGAGAAGACAATATGTTGTATTTTCCTATATTTTTACTGGTTCCTTTTTTTTTCTTTCTTCCTGAAAATCCAAGATTCCACTCTATCATTTCTTTTACATTTAAGAGAAATTTCTTCAATTATTCTTTTGGGGTAGGTCTGCCTGCCCTTCATTCTTTTTAAAAAATTAATTGACTTACTTATTTATGGCTGTGCTGGGTCTTCATTACTGTGTGGGCTTTTCTTTCATGTGGCAAGTGGGAGCTGCTCTCTAATTGGGGTCCGTAGGCTTCTCATTGTGGTAGCTTCTCTTGTTGCTGAGCATGGGCTCTAGGGCCTGTGGGCTTCACCAGCTGTGGCATGTGGGCTAAGTAGTTGCAGCTCCTGGGCTCTAGAGCATGGGCTCAGTAGCTGTGGCCTGCAGACTTAGTTGCTCCAAGGCATGTGGGATCTTCCCCAGATCAGAGATCCAACCCATGTCTCCTGCATTGGCAAGTAGATTCTTTACCACTGAGCCATCAGGGAAGCCCTGCCTTTCATTCTTGAAGGATATTTTCACTAGACAAATGATCCTGTTTTGACAAGTCTTTTCTTTTAGCACTTGGAAAGTGTCATACCACTTGTTTCAGGCCTCTTTGATTTCTGGTGAAAAAAATCCACTATCATTTAAATTGTTTCTTCACTGTAGGTAATAAAGTTTAATTTTTCCCTTATTTTTTGTTTCTTGATGTGGACTTCCTTGAGATTATCTTCTTTTGAAATTTACTCTACTTGAAACTTTACATTTATGATTTTTGAAAAATCTGGGAAATTTTTAGCCATTTTTTTTTTTTTTAGTTCTTTTTCAGTCTCACCATCTTTCTCAGCCTCAGCATCTTTCTCTTCTGCATCCAGAATCCCAGTGACACGAATGTTAGATCTTTTGTTATAGTTTCACAGATCCCTGAGCCTTGGATCATTTTTTTCAATCTACTTTCTCTCTTATGTTCAGATTAAGTAATTTCTGTTGTTCTGTAGTCCAGTTCACTGTTTCTCCCCTCTGTCCCTTCCCTGTTATGCTTTGAGTCTTGAATTCATTGAGTTTTAAAAAGTTTTGGTTATTGTATTTTTCAGTTCTAAAATTTCTATTTGGCTCTTCTTTATGTATTTTATCTCTTTTCTGATAACTTTCTACATTACTGTTTGTTTCAAGAATGTTCACAGTTGCTTACTGGCATTTTTCTTTTTTTTCAAAGATGAAAAATAGTATATTTTGTTAAGATTTTTAAGATTTTCTATTATTACAAATTGAATTGTTTTATATATTTATTTGCCACTTGTATGTGTATTGCTTATTTGCACCAAAGTCTTTTTCTATGCTTTCTGTCCAAGCCTGAGCCACAATATCCTATTTTGATTATCAGTTCAGTTCAGTCACTCAGTCGTGTCTGACTCTTTGCAACCTCATGAGCCGCAACACGCCAGGCCTCTCTGTCCATCACTAAATCCCGGAGTCCACCCAAACCCATGTCCATTGAGTCGGTGATACCATCCAACCATCTCATCCTCTGTCATCCCCTTCTCCTAGTGCCCTCAATCTTTTTTTATTTTTTATTATTGGAGGCTAATTACTTTACAATATTGTATTGGTTGGTTTTGCCATACATTGACATGAATCCGCCCCGGGTATACATGAGTTTCCCCTCCCGAAACCCCCTCCCACCTCCCTCCTCCGTATATCCTCCCTCTGGGTCATCCCCGTGCACCAGCCCCGAGCATCCTGTAACATGCATCGAACCTGGACTGGTGATTCGTTTCACATATGATAATATACATGTTTCAATGCTATTCTCCCAAATCATCCCACCCTCGCCCTCTCCCACAGAGTCCCAAAGACTGTTCTATACACCTGTGTCTCTTTTGCTGTCTCGTATACAGGGTTCAGGTTACCATCTTTCTAAACTCCATATATATGCGTTAGTATACTGTGTTGGTGTTTTTCTTTCTGGCTTACTTCACTCTGTATAATAGGCTCCAGTTTCATCCACCTCATTAGAACTGATTCAAGTGTATTCTTTTTGATGGCTGAATAATACTCCATTGTGTATATGTACCAAAGCTTTCTTATCCATTCGTCTGCAGATGGACATCTAGGTTGCTTCCATGTCCTCGCTATTATAAACAGTACTGCAATGAACATTGGAGTACGTGTGTTTCTTTCAATTCTGATTTCCTCAGTGTGTCTGCCCAGGAGTGCATTGCTGGATCATATGGCAGTTCTATTTCCAGTGTTTTGAGGAATCTCCACACTGTTCTCCATAGTGGCTGTACTAGTTTGCATTCCCACCAACAGTGTAAGAGGGTTCCCTTCTCTCCACACCCTCTCCAGCATTTATTGCTTGTAGACTTTTGGATAGCAGCCATTCTGACTGGTATGAAATAGTATCTCATTGTGGTTTTCATTTGCATTTCTCTGATTATGAGGGATGTTGAGCATTTTTTCATGTGTTTGTTAGGCATCTGTATGTCTTCTTTGGAGAAATGTCTGTTTAGTTCTTTGGCTCATTTTTTGATTGGGTCATTTATTTTTCTGGAATTGAGCTGCAGGAGCTGCTTGTATATTTTGGAGATTAATTCTTTGTCAGTTGTTTCATTTGCTATTATTTTCTCCCATTCTGAAGGCTGTCTTTTCACCTTGCTTATAGTTTCCTTTGCTGTGCAGAAGCTTTTGATTTTAATTAGGTCCCATTTGTTTATTTTTGCTTTTATTTCCAATATTCTGGGAGGTGGGTCTTGGAGGATCCTGCTGTGATTTATGTCAGAGAGTGTTTTGCCTTTGTTCTTCTCTAGGAGTTTTACAGTTTCTGGTCTTACATTTAGATCTTTAATCCATTTTGAGTTTATTTTTGTGTATGGTGTTAGGAAGTGTTCTAGTTTCATTCTTTTACAAGTGGCTGACCAGTTTTCCCAGCACCACTTGTTAAAGAGACTGTCTTTTCTCCATTTTATATTCTTGCCTCCTTTGTCAAAGATAAGATGTGCATAGGTGCGTGGATTTATCTCTGGGCTTTCTATTTTGTTCCATTGATCTATATTTCTGTCTTTATGCCAGTACCATACTGTCTAGATGACTGTGGCTTTGTAGTAGAGCCTGAAGTCTGGCAGGTTGATTCCCCCAGTTCCATTCTTCTTCCTCAAGATTGCTTTGGCTATTTGAGGTTTTGTATTTCCATACAAATTGTGAGATTATTTGTTCTAGTTCTGTGAAAAATATCATTGGTAGCTTGATAGGGATTGCATTGAATCTATAAATTACTTTGGGTAGTATACTCATTTTCACAATATTTATTCTTCCAATCCACGAACACGGTATATTTCTCCATCTATCAATGTCCTCTTTGATTACTTTCACCAGTGTTTTATAGTTTTCTATGTACAAGTCTTTTGTTTCTTTAGGTGGATATATTACTAAGTATTTAATCCTTTTCGTGAATGGAATGGAATTCAATGGATTCAACAGTGAATGGAATAGTTTCCTTAATTTCTCTTTCTATTTTCTCATTATTATTATATAGGAATGCAAGGGATTTCTGTGTGTTGATTTTATATTCTGCACCTTTATTGTATTCATTGATTAGGTCTAATAGTTTTTTGGTAGAGTCTTTAGGGTTTTCTGTGTAGAGGATCATGTCATCAGCGAACAGTGAAAGTTTTACTTCTTCTTTTCCAATTTGGATTCCTTTTATGTCTTTTTCTGCTCTGATTGCTGTGGCCAAAACTTCCAAAACTATGTTGAATAGTAGTGGTGAGAGTGGGCACGCTTGTCTTGTTCCTGACTTTAGGGGAAATGCTTTCAGTTTTTCACCATTGAGGATAATGTTTGCTGTGGGTTTGTCATATATAGCTTTTATTATGTTGAGATATGTCCCTTCTATTCCCACTTTCTGGAGGGTTTTTTATCATAAATGGATGTGAATTTTGTCGAAGGCTTTCTCTGCATCTGTTGATATAATCATATGATTTTTATTTTTCAGTTTGTTAATGTGGTGTATTACATTGATTGATTTGCGGATATTGAAGAATCCTTGCATTCCTGGGATAAAGCCCACTTGGTCATGATGTATGATCTTCTTAATGTGTTGTTGGATTCTGATTGCTAGAATTTTGTTAAGGATTATTGCATCTATGTTCATCAGTGATATTGGCCTGTAGTTTTCTTTTTTTGTGGGATCTTTATCAGATTTTGGGATTAGGGTGATGGTGGCCTCATAGAATGAGTTTGGAAGTTTCCCTTCCTCAGCAATTTTCTGGAAGAGTTTGAGTAGAATAGGTGTTAGCTCTTCTCTAAATTTTTGGTAGAATTCAGCTGTGAAGCTATCTGGACCTGGGCTTTTGTTTGCTGGAAGATTTCTGATTACAGCTTCTATTTCCATGTTTGTGATGGGTCTGTTAAGATTTTCTATTTCTTCCTTGTTCAGTTTGGGGAAGTTGTACTTTTCTAAGAATTTGTCCATTTCTTCCAAGTTATCCATTTTATTGCCATATAATTGCTGATAGTATTCTCTAATAATCCTTTGTATTTCTGTGTTGTCAGTTGTGATCTCTCCATTTTCATTTCTAATTTTATTGATTTGGTTCTTCTCCCTTTGTTCCTTGATGAGTCTGGCTAGTGGTTTGTCAATTTTATTTACCTTCTCAAAGAACCAGCTTTTGGCTTTGTTGATTTTTGCTATGGTCTCTTTTGTTTCTTTTGCATTTATTTCTGCCCTAATTTTTACGATTTCTTTCCTTCTACTAACTCTGGGGTTCTTCATTTCTTCCTTTTCTAGTTTCTTTAGATGTAGAGTTAGGCTATTTAGTTGACTTTTTCCTTGTTTCTTGAGGTATGCCTGTATTGCTATGAACCTTCCCCTTAGCACTGCTTTTACAGTGTCCCAGAGGTTTTGGATTGTTGAGTTTTCATTTTCATTCATTTCTATGCATATTTTGATTTCTCTTTTGATTTCTTCTATGATTTGTTCATTATTCAGCAGCATGTTATTCAGCCTCCATATGTTGGAATTTTTAATAGTTTTTCTCTTGTAATTGAGATCTAGTCTTACTGCATTGTGGTCAGAAAAGATGCTTGGAATGATTTCAATATTTTTGAATTTACTAAAGCTAGATTTATGGCCCAGGATGTGATCTATCCTGGAAAAGGTTCTGTGTGCGGTTGAGAAAAAGGTGAAATTCATTGTTTTGGGGGTGAAATGTCCTATAGAGATCTATTAGGTCTAACTGGTCTGTTGTATAATTTAAAGTTTGTGTTTCCTTGTTAATTTTCTGTTTAGTTGATCTATCCATAGGTGTGAGTGGGGTATTAAAGTCTCCCACTATTATTGCGTTGTTGTTAATTTCCCCTTTCATACTTGTTAGTAATTGTCTTACATATTGCGGTGCTCCTATGTTGGGTGCATAAATATTTATAATTGTTATATCTTCTTCTTGGATTGATCCTTTGATCATTATGTAGTTTCCTTCTTTGTCTCTTTTCACAGCCTTTGTTTTGAAGTCTATTTTATCTGATATGAGTACTGCTACTCCTGCTTTCTTTTGGTCTCTATTTGCATGGAATATCTCTCTCTTCAGCCCTTCATTTTCAGTCTGTATATGTCCCTCGTTTTGAGGTGGGTCTCTTGTAGACAACATATATGGGGGTCTTGTTTTTGTATCCATTCAGCCAGCCTTTGTCTTTTGGTTGGGGCATTCAACCCATTTACGTTTAAGGTGATTATTGATAAGTATGATCCTGTTGCCATTTTCTTTATTGTTTTGGGTTCGAGTTTATATACCCTTTCTGTGTTTCCTGTCTAGAGAAGATCTTTTAGTATTTGTTGGAGAGCTGGTTTGGTGATGCTGAACTCTCAGCTTTTGCTTGTCTGTAAAGCTTTTGATTTCTCCTTCATATTTGAATGAGATCCTTGCTGGGTGTAGTAATCTGGGCTGTAGGTTACTCTCTTTCATCACTTTACGTATATCTTGCCATTCCCTCCTGGCCTGAAGAGTTTCTGTTGAAAGATCAGCTGTTATCCTTATGGGAATCCCCTTGTGTGTTATTTGCTGTTTTTCCCTTGCTGCTTTTAATATTTGTTCTTTGTGTTTGATCTTTGTTAATTTGATTAATATGTGCCTTGGAGTATTTCGCCTTGGGTTTATCCTGTTAGGGACTCTCTGAGTTTCTTGGACTTGGGTGATTATTTCCTTCCCCATTTTAGGGAAATTTTCAACTATTATCTCCTCAAGTATTCGCTCATAGTCTTTGCCTTCTTCTTCTGGGACTCCTATGATTCGAATGTTGGGGCGTTTAACATTGTCCCAGAGGTCTCTAATATTGTCCTCGTTTCTTTTAATTCGTTTTTCTTTTTTGCTCTCTGTTTCATTTATTTCTACAATTCTGTCTTCTAGCTCGTTTTTGCTATCTTCTGCCTCCATTATTCTACTGTTTGTTCCCTCCAAAGTGTTTCTGATCTCATCTATTGCATTATTCATTGTATATTGACTCTTTTTTATTTCCTCTAAATCCTTATTAAACATTTCTTGCATATTCTCAATCTGTTTCTCCAGTTTATTTATCTGTAAGTCTATTTTACTTTCCAGATTTTGAATCATTTTCACAATTAAAATTTGAAATTTTTTATCAGGTAGGATCCCTATATCTTCCTCTTTTGTTTGTGTTGGTGGGCATTTATCCTGTTCCTTTACCTGCTGGGTATTTCTCTGCCTTTTCATCTTGCTTATATTGCTGTGCTTGGGGTGACCTTTCTGTCTTCTGACAGTTTGTGGAGTTCTCTTCGTTATGTAGTTTCCTTGCTGTGTGTGGGGTTGGACGGGTGGCTTGTCAAGGTTCCCTGGTTAGGGAAACTTGTGTCGGTGTTCTGGTGGGTGGAGCTGGATTTCTTCTCTCTGGAGTGCAATGAAGTGTCCAGTAATGAGTTTGAGATGTCAGTGGGTTTGGAGTGGCTTTGGGCAGCCTGTATATTGAAGCTCAGGGCTAGTTTCCTGTGTTGCTGAAGAATTTGCATGGTATGTCTTTCTCTGAAACTAGTTGACCCTTGGGTGGTGCCTGGTTTCAGTGTGTGTATGGAGGCATTTGATGCGCTCCTATCAATTAATGTTCCCTGGAACAGGAGATCTCCAGTGTTCTCAGGATTTGGACTTAAGCCTCTGCCTCTGGTTTTCAGTCTTATTCTTGCAGTAGGCTCAAGACTTCTCCATCTGTTACGTCCAAGGCAGTTCCTTCTGTTAAAGTTCTTCTGTTTGCTGGTCTCTTCAGTGTCTAATTCCTGTTCTGACACAAGGGGCGGTGGTGGACACTTTTTTCGGCTCACCTGTTCAGTCCTGCTGTGGGGAGGGAGGAACGCTGCTAACAAATATCACTGGCATCTGTTGGGAGTGCTTGCAGTGTCTCGGCTACACTGGGAGTTTCCCCGCTCGCGGAGTGTGTGCTTTCCCTGTTTATGCTGCTCAGGCTCTAGGTTGCTCTGCCAGGAGCTGTCTGCGGCTGGCGCTGGGTTACATGCACTTTCCAGGTCTGAGCGGCTCAGGTTCAGGTACTCTGGTTGCAGACTTGGCTGGGCCTGCGTTTTGTGCCTTCCCAGGTCTGAGCAGCTCAGGTGACCAGGCGTTTGGCAAGCGCAGTCGTTGCGACTTACCGCCTCCCTGGTCCCTGCCGCTCGGTTTTCTGGGTGTACAACTGGTGCACCTTCTCAGGTGGATATCGACTGGCCCAAACCCAAGAAGTCTTGGTTAGCAACGAAGCCTGCCTGCAGCTTCGTATCGGATGCCTCTCTGGGGCCGCAGTTGCCCCTTCCGGCTTTGGCTGCCCTCCCTGCCTGTCCCAGCGGGGGATGGGGGATGGGCTGACCGCAGCCTGCTTGCTCTGCTCAGTCCTTTGTTCTGTGAGCGGGGCTGGCAGAGTCTTAGGTTGGGGCTTTTTGGCTTTTTGCAGGCTTTTTGCCTTTTCGCGGGGGTCGCTATCCCAGTCTGCTTAGATGTCTCCCATTAGCACCCTCAGATTGCCCTTGGGGCCTTCAGACCTGGTCCTCTCTCTAAGCGCTGCCGCAGGTGCCTCCCTGCCCTGCCCCCTCATGCTAGTGGGGGGTGCGGGCGTCTGCACTGCTTCTCCGCTGGGAGTTTCCTCTGGGCACTTAGTTTGTGGGTTTTAATTATTTATTTATTTTTTCTCCCGGTTATGTGGCCCTCTGAGGTTCCAAGGCTCGCCACAGACTCGCTAGTGAGTGTTTCCAGGTGTTTGGAAACTTCTCTCTTTTTTTTAGGCCTCCCTTCCCGGGACGGAGCTCCCTGGGCAGTTTTGGAATTATGAGGCTGAGAATCCTATTTATCCTCTTATTTTAGTTGCTGCGCTCTGATTCCACTATGACAGGGGAAGTGAGAGTACCACTCTGTTAGTGTAAAATGAGGATAGAGGCCGAGGTTCCCCATTTTGTCCCACTGATGCGCAGCGGGGAAGCTGAGTAGGTTGTTAGTTCTGACTCTCTACTAGGCTCCTGCTGATTCCTCCCTGGGTATGAGGGGTAGAAGTATCATGTTACTGTTCTCTTTATGACCTTCACAGACCTTATTGGCCTCATTACCACGGAGACAGTCAGTGGTGAAAGTTCTTCCTCTCTTCTTTGCCTTGTCTGACACCATTCAAGTGGGGGAGATGGGGTCCCTTTACAACCTGGCAAGGCTGAAAGTCTGGGCTCCTCACTTGGCTTTTCTTGGCATGTGTGGCTGGAGTCACAGTGTTTTCTGTGTTATTTGGCTGGAAAGTGAAAGTGTTAGTCACTCAGCCATGTCTGACTCTTGTGACCCCATGGACTGGAGCCCACCAGGCTCCTCAGTCCATAGAATTCACCAAGCAGGAATACTGGAATGGGTTGCCATGCCCTTCTCCAGAGGATCTTCCCAACCCAGGGATCAAACCTGGATCTCCCACATTGTAGGCAGTTTATTTACCTTCTGAGCCACTAGGGTAGTAATTGTCTAAAAGTTTTCCATCTTGTTAGGCTGCCGCTTTTCTCGTCTTTTGCTAGAATGGAGCGGGCTTTTTGATTGTTTTGTTTTTATCTTGGCCCATTGGTGTTTCCAGTTTACTGACACGTTCAGCTCTGAGAAACAGGAGGCACAATGAAAGTCCAGAGAATTCACTACTGTATTGGTTCCTGGGTCCCAAGCTTCTGACTTCTCTTCCTTTTCATAGTCTTCTTCTTCTTTTTATTTTTTTTATATCATGTCCAAGGTTTTAAATTGTACTCAGTGGGAAGAATAGGGAAAAGTACATCTGTTGCATCTTCCCAGAAGTAGAAGTCCAGAATGATCTTTAAAAAACAGAAGTAATCCATATCACTTTCCTGTTTAAATCTTTCAATGTCTTCCACTGTACGCACAATAGCGGCTCCCCCACGACCTTCAGAAGGACACAATCCTACCATGCCTGCTTTTCCTTCCTCTGCCATATGCCTCCCTCCCCTTTGGTCACTTCACTCCAGGCATTTTGGCCTTTTTAAAATTAATTTTCTCAACAAATACACGTGAAGCCTCTTTTATATTCCAGGCACTGGGTGGGCATAATGTCTAGGCACAAAGCCGCTGCCTCCTAGGGCTTACATTGTTTCTATCATTGCTGCTCAAAAGCCTTGCACATTCTCAAGTGTTCTTTCTTTAGCTTCCTCCTGTTCATTAAGGTCTCCATTCACAGGTCTCTTTCTCAGAGAGACCCTCCATTTCTACTTTCAGTCAGTTCAGTTCAGTTCAGTAGCTCAGTCGTGTGACTCTCTGCGACCCCATGAATCACAGCACGCCAGGCCTCCCTGTCCATCACCAACTCCCAGAGTTCACTCAAACTCATGTCCACAGAGTCGGTGATGCCATCCAGACATCTCATTCTCGGTCGTCCCCTTCTCCTCCCGCCCCCAACCTTTCCCAGCATCAGAGTCTTTTCCAGTGAGTCAACTCGTTGCACGAGGTGGCCAGAGTATTGGAGTTTCAGCTTTAGCATCAGTCCTTCCAATGAACACCCAGGATTGATCTCATCTAGAATGGACTGGTTGGATCTCCTTGCAGTCCAAGGGACTCAAGAGTCTTCTCCAGCACCACAGTTCAAAAGCATCAATTCTTCGGCGATCAGCTTTCTTCACAGTCCAACTCTCACATCCATACATGACCACAGGAAAAACCATAGCCTTGACTAGACGGACCTTTGTTGGCAAAGTAATGTCTCTGCTTTTTAATATACTATCTAGGTTGGTCATAACTTTCCTTCCAAGGAGTAAGTGTCTTTTAATTTCGTGGCTGCAATCAGCATCTGCAGTGATTTTGGAGCCCAAAAAAATAAAGTCTGACACTGTTTCCACTGTTTCCCCATCTATTTCCCATGAAGTGATGGGACCAGATGCCATGATCTTAGTTTTCTGAATGTTGAGCTTCAAGCCAACCTTTTCACTCTCCTCTTTCACTTTCATCAAGAGGCTTTTGAGTTCCTCTTCACTTTCTGCCATAAGGGTAGTGTTATCTGCATATCTGAGGTTATTGATATTTCTCCCAGCAATCTTGATTCCAGCTTGCGCTTCTTCCAGCCCAGCGTTCCTCATGATGTACTCTGCATATAATTTAAATAAGCAAGGTGACAATATACAGCCTTGACATACTCCTTTTCCTATTTGGAACCAGTCTGTTGTTCCATGTACAATTCTGACTGTTGCTTCCTGATCTGCATAGGGGTTTTCTATTTTGGGTGCATGTTGGGAACAGCAGGGTAATATTAAATAAAATCTCTAAGCCCAGGTGAATTCATCACAGATTGATTAAATCCAGACCTCTGAGAGTGGCCCAGGTATCAGTTTCCAGAGCATTCAGGGGGTTCCTGGTTGTAGCCAAGGTTGAAGTCACTTAAGATTATCTAGTAAGTACCTCCCTTCTTTACTTTATCGCTACTAGGTACTGTCTGAAATTTATCTTTTGTTAACTTGTTAGTTTTTCTCTAACTTAGGTCTTATCTAGTAGGAAAAGTAAATTTAAAGTCTGGTGAATGGGAAACTTTCTTACTTGTAATTACTGGGTTTCTGCTGAAGATTCTGGATGCTGAGACTCCATGCAGATTCTGGGTATGAGAGCAAGGACTAGATGTGACTTGATCTCTCTGAGTGCTCCGGTTAGACTTCAGAGTTATGAGGTTTCTACTTTTGAACCAGAACTTTTGGGTATTGTTGTTGTTTAATTCCTCGGTCGTATCCAACTCTTTGTGACCCCATGAACTGCAACACGCCAGACTTCTCTGTCCTACACTAATTCCTGGAGTTTGCTCAAACTCATATCCATTGAGTCAGTGATGCCATCCAACCATTTCATCTTCTGATGCCGTCTTCTCCTTCTGCCCTCAATTTTTCCCAGCATCAGGGTCTTTTCCAATGAGTTGGCTCTTTGCATCCGGTGGCCAAATTATTGGAGCTTCATCTTCAGCATCAGTCCTTCCAGTGAATATTCAGGGTTGGTTTTCTTTAGGGTTGACTGGTTTGATCACCTTGTTATCCAAGGGACTCTCAAGAGTCTTCACTAGCACCACAGTTTGAAAGTATCAGTTCCTTGGTGCTCAGCCTTCTTTATGGCCAACTCTCACATCTGTACATGCCTACTGGAAAAATCATAGGCCTGGTCTAGAAATGGCCTCTCGAGTAGAATTCTAGCTGACCCTGCCTCCCTCTGTCTGAAATCCTGGTGGAGTTGCTCCCTGGTACTGGTGACTCACATGGTGTGAGGACTTGACCTTGGGGAATGTTTAAAGTAGTTCCAAACCAGGTGAGGATGGAGAGGTTATCTGTGTCTAGTAGAAGCCAGTCAGCATGACTGGTGACAAGTGTGACCTCTGTTTATTACTGAAGTCAGATATCTCATCTCAGTTTGCTCTGAATTCTCTTAGTTTCATCAGTGGAAGTCCTGCATCTCACAAAATCCCTTTGTTCTGAGAAAACTAGGATGGGTGGTCACCCTAGGAGAGTCTGAGAGTTATCTCAGCATGTCTTCTGGTTGGATCTGGGGAGGGAAGAAGTTGAGAGGGCACTGGAATGGTTTGAGATCATTGCTGGGCTGTCTAGTTCGATTTTTCAAAGTCTTGTACAGTTAAGGGCTAGCTAATGTATAAGGCAGCAAACCAAGGGAAAAAATGGGTACTTCCTGGGTCAAGACCTATGTGTCCTATTGGTTCTTGCTCCAAATTCTCACCTAATCTTTTATTTTTCTTCAGTTAGAGGTTGGTGATGTGGAGGGGCTCCCATTGGGTGACTCAGTTCAGTTCAGTCTCTCAGTCATGTCCGGCTCTTTGCAACCCCGTGAATCACAGCACGGCAGGCCTCCCTGTCCATCACCAACTCCCGGAGTTCACTCAAACTCATGTCCATCGAGTCAGTGATGCCATCCAGCCATCTCATTCTTTGCCATCCCCTTCTCCTCCTGCCCGCAATCCTTCCCAGCATCAGAGTCTTTTCCAGTGAGTCAACTTGTCGCATGAGGTGGCCAAAGTATTGGAGTTTCAGCTTTAGCATCAGTTCTTCCAATGAACACCCAGGATTGATCTGACATTAGAGGACCACTTTTTTGTTGTTCTATACTATTTAGATTATGTCCAGAGGATATTGGGGAAATCTGCCCCAGGTTTTACTCCTTGTGGAAGAGTCATGAAAAAAATACTGGGGATTTTGAAGGGCTTTATTATATATTATCATCCTGTTAATTGTGTGGCATTAAGGTTTTGGTAAAACTTGATGAGCAATGGTAGTAATCCTCCTGACACTTTATTAACTATTCTTTCTACTTTCAGCAGTGGAAAGCGAACTTGAGTGGAAAGTGACAGAGTAATATCTTCATAGCAGTTTAATAGCTTTTGCTCTCAGCTTTACAGGCCTCCCCTAGAGATGAAGGGAAAATTAAATGAGGGAAGTGAGTCAAAGTCACATAGAAAAGAGTACTTGCTACCCTATGTTCTGAAACTGGGCTAAATTCCCAGATCTTTAAACTATTTTTTGTTGTTGAAGTCAGCATTTTCTTCCTTGTTAACTGCATCTGCTGCCATCGGATATCTGGTATTTAAAAAAAATCATACCTACTCTAGAAAGAGATTTATTGCATTTTAAATCCTGATGACATCTTAGCTGGGAATTTGGCTGTTTTCCCTCCTCCAGCAGAGCTATGCTTATATAATAATCTTTTGCACAAGCAGAGTGTGCTATTGCTTTGTCAATCAACTGGTAAGTTCAAACACCTGATGTGGGCTAACTTGCAAAATATGTTTCTGAGAGTGGCTGTTTGATTCACTGGAGTTCTGGCTGATCTGGAGTTCTGCTTCAGTTGATGGCAACTTTCATGGTGGCTGTGGTATATGGGGTAGGAGTGGCTAGATAGTAAAACTCTTTAAAAAAATTTTTTTTATTGTGGTGGAAGTCACATAATACAGAACATACTATTTTAACCATATTTAACTATACAGTTCAGTGACACTAAATATATTCACATTGTTGTTCGACTCTCACTATCATCCATCTCCCCAATTTTTTACCTTCCTAAACTGAAACTCTGTCCCCATTAAACACTAACTCTTTATTCCCTCCACCACCACGCCTTGGCCCCGGACATCTACCAGTGTACTTTCTGACTATATGAATTTGACTATTCTAGGTACCTCGTATAAGTGGAATCAAGCAGTATTTGTCTGCACCTAATATATATTGGAATCTGTTTTTAAGGTTAACTTATATATGTCCTACAAACAGATTGTACCTTCTTTTTTCTCCTTCTGTGCTATATAGTAGGTTCTTGTTAGTTATCCGCCTTATATATAAGTAGTATATATATGTCAGGGCTTACCTGGTGGCTCAGCAGTAAAGAATCTGCCTGCAGTGCAGGAGCTGCAGGAGATGCGAGTTCAATCCTTGGGTTGGGAAGATCCCCTGGAGGAGGGCATGACAACCTACTCCAGTATTCTTGCTTGGAGAATTCCATCAACAGAGGAGTCTGACGGGCTGTAGTCCAGAGGGTTATAAAGAGTCAGATATGGCTGAAGCGACCTAGGCATACGTGCTCGCACATATATATGTCAACTCCAATCTCCCATTTATCCCAGCCCCCTTCCCCTCTTGGTGTCCATACATGTGTTCTCTACGTCTGTGTCTCAGTATATGCTTTGCAAATAGGTTCATCTGTACCATTTTCTAGATTCTACATATATGTGTTAATACACGAAATTTATTTTTCTCTTTCTGACTTACTTCACTCTGTATCAAAGTCTCTAGGTCCAGGCGTATCTCTGCAGATGGCACAATTTTGTCTATTTTTATGGCTGAGTAATATTGCACCTGGGCTTCCCAGATAGCACTGTGGTAAATAATCTGCCTGCCAATACAGGAGACACAAGAGACATGGGTTCAGTTCCTGAGTTAGGAAGATCCCCTGGAGTAGGAAATGGCAATACACTCTAGTGTTCTTGCCTGCTAAGTACCATGAGCAGAGCAGCCTGGTGGGCTATAGTCCATAGGGTAGCAAGGAGTCAGACACAACTGAGCAACTGAATACACACAATATTCCACTGCATATACCTACCACATCTTCTTTATCTATTCCTCTGTCAATGGACATTTAGGTTGTTTTCATGTCCTGGATGTTGTAAATAATGCTGAAATGAACATTGGAGTGAATGTATCTTTTGGAATTATGTTTTTCTCTGGGCAAATAGATGGGAAAACAGTGGAAACAGTGGCAGACTTTATTTTTTTGGGCTCCAAAATCACTGCAAATGGTGACTGCAGCCATGAAATTAAAAGACGCTTATTCCTTGGAAGGAAAGTTATGACCGACTTAACATATTAAAAAGCAGAGACATTACTTTGCCAACAAAGGTCTGTCTAGTCAAGGCTATGGTTAGACCATAGTCAAATCCGTACAGTTGTCATGTATGGATTTGAGAGCTGGACTATAAAGCTGGGTGCCAAAGAATTGATGCTTTTGAACTGTGGTGTTGGAGAAGACTCTTGAGAGTCCCTTGGACCGCAAGAAGATCCAACCAGTCCATCCTAAAGGAAATCAGTCCTGAATATTCATTGGAAGGACTGATGTTGAAGCTGAAACTCCCAATACTTTGGCCACCTGATGCGAAAAGCTGACTCATTGGAAAAGCCCTTGATGTGGGAAAGATTGAAGGCAGGAAGAGAAGGGGACGACAGAGGATGAGATAGTTGGATGGTATCATCTGAAGGAGAAAACAGAACAGGGTCTATCTTGAAAGCAGGACTCCATCTTGGGCCGGACTGTGGACTTTGAGCTATATGCCCAGTATCTGTGGAAACAACATACCACCTGGAAAACCAGGCCTCCGGAAGGAAGAGCCCCTCCATTGCTTAAAACAATACGAATCCCAGACCACCTGACCTGCCTCTTGAGAAACTTGTATGCAGGTCAGGAAGCAACAGTTAGAACTGGACATGGAACAACAGACTGGTTCCAAATAGGAAAAGGAGTACGTCAAGGCTGTATATTGTCACCTTGCTTATTTAACTTATATGCAGAGTACATCATGAGGAACGCTGGGCTGGAAGAAGCGCAAGCTGGAATCAAGATTGCTGGGAGAAATATCAATAACCTCAGATATGCAGATGACACTACCCTTATGGCAGAAAGTGAAGAGGAACTCAAAAGCCTCTTGATGAAAGTGAAAGAGGAGAGTGAAAAGGTTGGCTTGAAGCTCAACATTCAGAAAACAAAGATCATGGCATCTGGTCCCATCACTTCATGGGAAATAGATGGAAAAACAGTGGAAACCTTGTCAGACTTTATTTTTGTGGGCTCCAAAATCACTGCAGATGCTGATTGCAGCCATGAAATTAAAAGACACTTGCTCCTTGGAAGGAAAGTTATGACCAACCTTGATAGTATATTAAAAAGCAGAGACATTACTTTGCCAACCAAGGTCCGTCTAGTCAAGGCAATGGTTTTTCCCGTGGTCATGTATGGATGTGAGAGTTGGACTGTGAAGAAAGCTGATCGCCGAAGAATCGATGCTTTTGATCTGTGGTGTTGGAGAACACTCTTGAGAGTCCCTTATACTGCAAGGAGATCCAACCAGTCCATTCTAAAGGAGATCAATCCTGGATGTTCATTGGAGGGACTGATGCTAAAGCTGAAACTGCAATACTTTGGCCACCTCATGCGACGAGTTGACTCACTGGAAAAGACTCTGATGCTGGGAAAGGTTGGGGGCGGGAGGAGAAGGGGACGACGGAGAATGAGATGGCTGGATGGCATCACCGACTCTGTGGACATGAGTTTGAGTGAACTCCGGGAGTTGGTAATGGACAGGGAGGCCTGGCGTGCTGTGATTCATGGGGTCACGGAGAGTCGGACACAACTGAGCGACTGAACTGAACTGAACTGAACTGAATTATCTGTGTAACCAAATAGAATCATATATTCTATTACCCTTATTGGGGTATGACCACAGGCCTATTGATAACTGTCCACTGTTCACTACCTAGGCTTAAGACATGTGAATCACGGGTTAACTTTGATTGTATCTTTTTTTTCCTTTGTTCGGACTAGTTTCAGGGAATTTGGGGAGGTGGATTTGGGCACGTACACTTAAGATATATAAGGTTTCCACAGAAACTGGTTGGGGTCCTTGGCTAAGAGGAGACTCTGCCTTGGGCCCGCCAGTGTAATAAACTGCACTCCACTATCTGTATTGTCCTTCTGAGTGAGTTTGTTTCCCGGAACATGTGGCTACAACACACCGACTAAACGGGCATGCTGCTAAGTCACTTCAGTCGTGTCCGACTCTGTGTGACCCCATAGACGGAAGTCCACCAGGCTCCCCCATCCCTGGGATTCTCCAGGCAAGAACACTGGAGTGGGTTGCCATTTCCTTCTCCAATGTGTGAAAGTGAAAAGTGAAAGTGAAGTCGCTCAGTCGTGTCCGACCCTCAGCGACCCCACGGACTGCAGCCTACCAGGCTCCTCCATCCATGGGATTTTCTAGGCAAGAGTACTGGAGTGGCTTGCCGTTGCCTTCTCCAAATGGACATGAGTTTGAGTAAACTCTGGGAGTTGGTGAAGGACAGGGAAGCCTGGCATGCTGCAGTTCATGGGGTCGCAAAGTTGGACATGGCTGAGCAACTGAACTGAACTCTGTAAGTGCCCAGGAGTGGGACTGTTGGGTCACATGGTAGTTCTATTTTTATTTTTTTTAAAGGAACCTCCTATTGTTCTCCATTATGGCTGTATCAATTTACATTCCCACCAACAGTGTAAGAGGGTTCCCTTTTCTCTACACCCTCTCTAGCATTTATTGTTTGTAGATTTTTTGAAGATGGACATTCTGGCTGGTGTGAAGTAGTACCTCACTGTAGTTTTGATTTGCATTTAATGCCTAGGTTATTCTAATGATGGACTAAACTAAGGATAATAAAAATAATGATTTAGAAGTATAATTTTTTTGGTTTATAATTTACCTTATACATACATACAAGTGAGGCCATTTTGTGCTGGTTTGTGCTACTTACAGGGCACCAACCCTCTTCAGATTCAAATGGTACATTTCACACATGCTCTTCAAAGTCTGGATGCCCTGTGACATCAGGGTATCAGTCATACTTATTTCCTTTTCCATTTCAACCATCAGGTTCCGATTCTACATTGTCTTCTTGTGTCTTCTTCATTTAAATTGCATCTTTTCTATACTTTCTGCTAAGCTGAGATTATCTCCTTATCCAGACTCCCAGAAATTTGTCTCTTTTTATCTCCCTGTGTTCAAAGCACTGGCTAAAGTTTCTTATAAAGTCTCTGAATTTCTCTTTCTTGTACAAAGTGGGTTGGGAAAGGGTTATGGGACTAGAGTTTCCTGATACAGAGTGGTTCAAGATCCTATATTACGTGGTGAGTCAGGAATACCACATTTCATTCAGATGATGACAGTGCAGATTTACACATAGCAAAGGAAGAGATAACATGGAGAGGTTAAAATGTTGTGGAGGCATTGTAATCTGTGGGGAGCTGATGGCTGTGATTATCACCCTTTCAGCACAGAATGACAGGCATGTATACATTGGTATGGGCTTCCCAGGTGGCTCGGTGGGTAAAGGATCCACCTGCAATTCAGGAGACGGAGGAGGCGCAGGCAGATGCCTGCCAGATTGATCCTAGGGTCGGGAAGATATCCTGGAGGAGGGCATGGCAACCCACTCCAGTATTCTTGCCTGGAGAATCCTATAGACAGAGGAGCCTGGTGGGCCCAGTCCATAGGGTCGCAAAGAGTCAGAAATGACTAAAGTGGCTGAGAATGCACACATGCATACATTGTCATAATTAGCCTAGGCAATTAGGATAACTTCACAGATATTAGTTTTAATTGACTTTAGTAGGAAACTAAATGACAGTCTTCTTATATAAAAATAATTCCACAATGACTGTCTAGGTATCATGTTCAGTTCAGTTCAGTCACTCAGTCGTGTCCAACTCTTTGCAACCCCATGAACCACAGTGTACCAGGCCTCCCTGTCCATTACCATAACTCCCAGAGTTCACCCAAACCCATGTCCATCGAGTTGGTGATGCCATCCAACTATCTTATCATCTGTTGTCCCCTTCTCCTCCTGCCCTCAATCTTTCCCAGTATCAGGGTCTTTTCCAGTGAGTCAGCTGTTTGCAGCAGGTGGCCAAAGTATTGGAGTTTCAGCTTCAACATCAGTCCTTCCAATGAATATTTAGGACTGATCTCCTTTAGGATGGACTGGTTGGATCTCCTTGCAGTCCAAGGGACTCTCAAGAGTCTTCTCCAACACCGCAGTTCAAAAGCATCAATTCTTTGGTGCTCAGCTTTCTTTATAGTCCAACTCTCACATTCATACATGACCACTGGAAAAACAGCCTTGACTAGACGGAATATCATTGTTTAAAGTAATTTTTAAATTACTTTTGTCAACTTAATTGTATACTTTTGTCATTGTATACTTTTTAAAATGTATACATTTTTTGTATACATAAATCATTATGTGTATACTTTTTTTGTGTGTGTGTACTTTTGTATGCAAAGTTGTATATTTTGTCAACTTAAAATATGTTGTTGTTATTCAGTTGCTCAGTTGTGTCTGACTCTGCAACCCCATGAACTGGAGCACATTAGGTTTCCCTGTCCTTCACCTGTCTTTCACTTAAAAATTAGTCACAACTTGAAAGGTGAGAATTATGTTTTATTCAGTGGGAGTTTTTAGGACTTCAAGCCCTGGAGACAGCATGTCAAGTAACCCTGAGAGAACTGCTGTAAGGAGGTGAGGGGAGGAGCCAGGTAATATAGAAGTTTTGCAACAAGGGCAGGTAGTCTGAACATCAAAAGATTATTGTTAATTAAAGAGAACCAGATATCTCAAGCTAAGGAATTTAGTGCTTTTTTATATATAGGAAGATGCCATAGTCTGGGCTCACTGAAATCATTCCTTGCATATGCATCTCAGCTATCCTAAGTCAGCATTCTGTGTTTTTTCACATCCTGAGCTCCCCTGGGGCTTACAGTAGGGAGTAGCTGCAGTCCTGATGGCTGTTAGATAGCAGGTTTTCGACCCCTTCCTAAATGCCCTTGAGTGCATGCTCAGCCACTTCAGTGTGTCTGACTCTTTGTAACCCTCTGGACTGTAGCCCTCCAGGCTTCTCTGTCCTTGGGATTCTTCAGACAAGAATATTGGAGTGGGTTGCCATGCCCTCCTCCAGGGGATATTCTTGACCCAGGATGGAAGCAGCCTCTGCCTGTGTATCCTGCATTGTAGGCAGATTCTTTACCCACTGAGTCACCTGGGAAGCCCATTGAGTGCCCTTTGGCTCAGGAACTCACATTGGAGGGTTGGAATTGTGGATGACTGTGTCATCCTTGTTTATTGATACTGCAAGAAATATTCCAATTCTCACTTTCTAAAAAAAATCTGTATTTGTCTCTAGGATCAAGTATTTATTACATCCTTATTATTGTTATTAATAATTGTATTAATAAAATCTGAAAAATAATTATATATCTGTATTTATGATAATTTATTATACATAAAAAGCACTTTATACATTATTTACAGCAGCATAATTTAAACCAGAGTTTATTCATCTGAAATCTATGTAGGTCATGAACTGTTCACTGTTCACTGTTCTCCACTGTACTGGAGTCTGATAGTTTGGACTGTATGAGTTACTGCAGGTAAAAATAAACTATAAATATACTCTCTAAAAGCTGGTTCTGCTGTAGGAGTTTAGGCGGAATCTACCAGATTCAGCAGTGTAGCCCATTTAAGTGACTGTTTGATGTCACATGTGTGGACTGTCTCAGGTGATGCATTAAGTGCAAGAGCTTGACAATAAGGATTTTTTTTTTGGCTTATTCATTTTTTTGCTTATTTATTTAATTTTATAGTTTTATTTATTGGTTATTTATCCTGTACTTGATAATATTCTGGCTATTTGGAGTTAGGATAATTGCATCCTTTCTCAAACCTAGAGCAGAACAAAGGTAAAAATTTGTCCCAAATTGTGGATAATAGGGAGGCATTCAAATATCTCTGAGCACCCAAAGTGTGAAAAATTCCTGTTTCTTTCTCTCTCAGCTTCTGTGCACTTTTTGTAAAAAGAAACGCCTTTTGAAGTGTCTGTCCAAGTAAAAGAAATGAGTATTGAAGACAGTGGCAGAGACTGTGGGATGGTCTCCAGTAGCCTTTCCTGCTCTTTCCATCACAATAGAAACCCTGATTTTTAGATGGGCACATGGTTGCTTAGGGGCTTCCCAGGTGGCTCAGTGGGTAAAGAATTTGGCTGTAATACAGGAGAGGTAGGTTTGATCCTGGAGTCGGGGAGATCCCTTGGAGGAGGGAATGGCAACCCACTCCAGTATTCTTGCCTGGAGAATCGCATGGACAGAGGAGTGTGGTGGGTTATAGCCTATCGGGTTGCAAAGAGTCACGACTGAAGCCTGTGAGCGTGGACACATGGCTGCTTAGAGTAAAGACAGGCTCCATGGCAACCAGTGTGGTCCTGTTACCAATGCAAAACACCACATGATAGATTCCTGGAATTTTCCTTAAGGACAGTTGACACATGCTGTCCTTTTCCCAGCTCATCCCTTCCCTCACCCTGCTGCCTGAAATACTGCTGTGTTTCATGGAGCTTTAGTTGTCACCTTGTTCTATGAGGATGGGGGTTTCCTATTTGGGATGATAGAATGGTGAGCTGGAAAGATGTTGAGAATTTTGTTGGGCAGAGCCACTGTAAGCAGCCCTGAACAGTCGCTAGATTCTTAGATGAGACAAACACTTTTTTTTTTTTGCCTCACTTAAGCTACTATTTCATGTTTAGCCAAATCTGATCTCAAGTGATAACAATGATATTACCCTTAAGGGAAGGAGATTTCATAGCCTTTCCAGGAAGTTTATTAAAGGTCTTAATCATCTTTAAGGACAAAATATTCCTTTTTTATTTTTAAAAAAGTTTCTTTGATGCAATCAATTCCTGTTTTCTCTTGTTCAAGTCTCTAAAAATAGAGAATGATTGATTGACTTCTTTCTTGTAATAAATCTTTATGGAATGTAAGATTTTTGTTTTTACCTTAATTGTATAGCTTTTTGCCCATCAGTGGATTTAGAACTCTTAAGCAGTTATTCTTTAATTTTATGAAAAATATTTATAACCAGACTTTTTTTAGTAAGAGAATTAACTATGCTAGGTTTGTGGTTCTAATATGCCTGTGATTTATTATTAGTGGGTTGCAACAAACTTGATCTTATGAAATGAGTAAGCTGTTTGCTGAACTAGGACAGGAGGAAACAGAGAGACAGAGGAGGTACTGTAACATCAGGGAGAAGTATTAGAAAATGGGTTTTCGGTGTGTGCATGTGAGTGGGTGAGTGAGAGAAAAAGAGAGAGAAAGTCTTCAAAACAAAACACTGTATGTCTATTTGCTGCTCTGTTCTGTGGCTTCCTGGGGAGCAGGAGGCTCACCCCAATGGGGGAGCAATGCCAAATTCCTCTGGTGCATGAAATGGGGGACCCTGTGTGAGATGCTAGACATACTTCTGTACCAGTGTCTTTATATTCTGTCTGATTCAGGAGACCACATTCCCTGCAAAATAGTTACTAAAAGCAATGTCTAAGGGAAATGTAATTAAATACATATTAAGACTTACCTCTTTTCTGTGCCCCAAACCTTCAGGCACACACTGAAACTTTTTTTTTCTTTTTCAATAACAGCCTTATTGAGATAAACTTCACCTTAACCAGATAATTCACCTTTTTAGAGTGTACAAGTCAGTGGTGTTTTTAGCATATTCACAGAGTTGTATGACCAGCACCACAATCAGTTTTCGAACGTTTTCTTCACTCCAAAAATGAACCCCACACCCATTAGCAGTCAGTCTCTATTTCCTCCTTACCCCCAACCCTGTGCCTGCGTGTGTGCTAAGTTGCTTCAGTCGTGTCTGACTCTGTGTGACTCTATGGACTGTAGCCGGTCAGGCTCCTCTATCCATGGGATTCTCCAGGCAAGAATATTGGAGTGGGTTCCCATGCTCTCCTCCAGGCCCCCCAGCCCTAGGCAACTGCTAATCTACTCTCTGTCTCTAAGAACCTGCCTATTCTGGGTGTATCATACTAATGGACTCATATAATATGTCATATTTTGTGACTGGCTTTTTCACTTAGCATGTTTTTGAGTTCATGCATGTTATAGAGTGTATCAGAACTTCATTCCTATTTATGACTGAATAATACTCCTGTGTGGATATAATACATTATCTTTATCAGTTGATTAATATTTGGGTTGTTTCAACTTTTTGGCTATTATGAATGGTGCTGCTATGAACACTTGTTTACAAGTTCTTTTGTGGACCTGTGTTTTCATTTCTCTTGAAATATATGCTTAGGAGTAGAGTTGTTCGATATAGTGGGCAGCAGAGTGGTTCCTGCTCAAAGAGAAGAGACGGGGACTTCTCTCTGCACCACCTTTGTTCTTGAGGGAGATGTTTAAACTCTCTGTAAAGCCAGGTGGCCAAGTTTTCAGGTGAGGTAGGAACAGTGCTGATAAAGTCAAAGCAATAAGTGAATACATATAACAGGGAAAGTAGTCTAACAAATTCCACTATATAGGCTTGGCTTAAGTAGCTATTCTCATTTTAATTTTTGACTAGAGTCTGTCAAGCAATTATGTTCTCAAGTCCTCTTAGTGTGTCCTAAGCTCACCCTGCCATCTCAGTGTGAGTTACCTTTCCCTGCAGTCACCTGCAACCTCACTCTACAGGGCTTTGCTAGATTCTGCCCCAGAGTATTGGTTATGCCTGTAAACTTCTTCTTTCCTATATGCACACCTCACCTGGAACTTTGGCATTGTTTCTCATCTCATGGCTTCCATATTCAAGCCAAGGTTTTTCAAAGATCGTCCCACCAGAGTTAAGGTCATTTCCAGAACACATCTTTGGTCCTTGTTCTTAGTATCCCTGGTTGCATTCAGGTGTTGGCTCTTCTTTACCTTAGAGTTTGCAATCTGACTGCTTGGGACTGAATTCCAGCTCCCCTACTTCCTATTTCTATAAACTTGAACCATGACTTTTGCTAGTGCCTTAGTTTCTTCACCTGTGAAAATGAAAGTGAAGGTCGCTCAGATGTGTCCGAATCTTTGTGACCCCATGGACTGTAGCCTGCCAGGCTCCTCTGTCCATGGGATTCTCCAGGTCAGAATACTGGAGTGGGTAGCCATTCCCTTCTCCAGGGGATCTTCCCAACCCAGGGATTGAACCCAGATCTCCTGCATTGCAGGTGGATTCTTTACCAGCTGAGCCACCAAGCAAGCCCAGGAATACTGGAGTGGGTTGAATAGAACCTATCTCAAAGGGTCCTTATAAAGTGCACATGGTGTGTGTAAAGCCTTAGGCAGTAAGTGCTTGCTGAAGTTGGTGAGCAGTCATTCTTTCCAACATTTGCACTTCTGCTTCCGTTCCAGTTACTCCCCCTGAACAACAGGCCCACCGGCGATGTGGGAGGAGGGCAGTTTTGTCTGTCCTTGTCCAGGCTGGAGAGCCTCAGCCCTCAGGTTCACATCAGCGTGGAAGCAGTGGTTTGTATGCCTGTAGGACATGCCGATGTCTCCTCAAACTCCTTATTGATTCTTCTGATTCTCTATAACAAGGACAGGCATTTTCATTTTATTGGAGCTGAGGAAAATCACACTTTTGTGATTACTTGTCCTGTTTCCCAAGTTGATTGCAAAAACCATGTCTGGCACCTTTGATCACTGCTATTGTCTCGGCCAGTGCTAAGTCTGTGGCTCCCTTGAGGTCTCTGTGGGCTGCCCTTTTAGCTGGCAGAGGGCCAACTCCATGTTGATGCTCACCCCCAGTGAACCAGGAAGGGAGCCTGAGCAGCATCATACTGGCCTCAAGCAAAGGTGGGAAACACCAGGCTTATCAACCTCTCCATTCAATGTCTCTCCCTCAGGGTCAGCAAGATGTGGGTCTGTCAGCCAGGAGCTGGGGGGCACCTTTGCCCCTTTCTTCCCCAGCAGGCTCCTACCTGTGCTAGGTAAGGAAGTTCCCCCAGCCTGCTGTCACTGCTGGAAAGTGAGCAAAACATCATCTCTCCAGGTGGTAAGGGCCAACAAACAACTTGAGAAATATCTGTATTTCAACAATAGAGTTTTGGAAATAAAAAAATTAACCTCTAAAGCTAACATTTTCAGCATCACACTAAAGCTGGCTAGAAATAAAAGTTGTGTGTGTATGTTTAAACGTATTTCACTTTTTTTTTTTTAAGTTTGGAAACAAACTGTTACACACATATATTATGTGTGCATGCTTGCTAAGTCGCTTCAGTTGTGTCCAACTCTTTGTAATCCTATGGACTGCAGCCTGCCAGGCTCCTCTTTTCAAGGGATTCTCCAGGCAAAAATATTGGAGTGGGTTGCCATCCCCTTCTCCAGGGGGTCTTCCCAACACAGTGCTCAAACTCGTGTCTCTTGGATCTCCTGCGTTGGCAGGCAGTTTCTTTACCGGTTTTTTAAATTATGTCATTCCCCCCATCCCACTTTGCTTGAAACAATCACTGTTGACAGCCTGATATGTATCTTTCTATATATTTCTGTATCTTCCTATAGGGTCATGCCACAGTTTATCCTAATGATGGGCATTCAGATTGTTTTCAGTTTTGGGGATCATGGTTAACAATCCTTCAGCAAATATAGCTGAATGAAATATAGTTGAAAGAATCAGTAAATATTGATTCTTTTGTTTGTAGGATAGTTTCACAAAAGTAGGACTGCTGAAGATGTGTGCACTTAGTAGATACTACCAGGTTACTTTCCATCACTATAGCAATCTACTTGTCCGCCAAAAACTTATAAAGATGTTCATATCCCCATACTCTTTTATACTTGCTCTTATAAATTTTTGTTTTATTTTTGCTAATTAATGGTGAGAAATGTTTTCTCCTTTTTATTTGAATTCTCAGTTTTGCCATTCCCTGAGGATACACTGTATCAGTAATCAAAGTTCTTTCTTGGAGATGACCTGGCTGGCACATTTGCAGCTGCTTTTAGGCTTCCATTGGCTTCAGTTTCTCCAGGCAAGAGCTTTGAAGAAGCAGCTTTGATGAGAATGGTGGATTTTGACCATAGATGCTGATGTGTTCTGTATGGTTTAAAAACCATTGACAAGATGAATTTCGTGTAAATGCCATTTGGAAAGGTTACAGGAACAAGAAGGAAACAGGCCATGTGTGTGCACAGATGTTATGGGTGTTCTGGCTTTGCCCCAGCTCTGCAGTGGTCATGCCTTGCTCTACCCTGCTCTCTGCAGAACCTGGAGGAGCCCTCTGCACAAGGGGAGGACCTTCCAGTGGCTACCATGTTGGGCTTAGAGGGAGGAGAATATGAAGAGGTAAGGACTCCCAGAGACCATCAGCTTCTGAGCCTTTCTCCTACATTCCCTGCTGAAACTAGGTCCATCTTCCTGTGTGGTCCCCCTTTCCAGAAATTTGTGTTAGCTCTCAAGCATCCCTGGGTCCTGTCTTTATTCCAGCTGTGGATACTTTTCAGAAGTGTACGCCCTCTCAGTGTCCTTTGCTGAATAGTAAATTTTTCAAGGTTTTTGATCATCTTAACTGTTATTCTGAATTCTTTTTCAGTAAGTTTGCTTATTTCCTCATTTATTTGGACTTCTGTGTTTCTAATTTGTTCCTTCATTTGTGTAGTATTTCTCTGCCTTTTCATTATTTTTTTTTTAAACTTATTATGTTTGAGGTCTCCTTTGCCCAGGCTTCAAGGTTGAATTCTTTCTTCCTTCTGGTTTCTGCCCTCCTAAGGTTGGTCCAGTGGTTTCTGTAAACTTCATATAGGGTGAGATTTGTGCTGAGGTTTTGTTTGTGTGTTTTTCCTCTGATGGGCAAGGCTGAGTGAGGTGGTAATCCTATTTGCTAGTGACTGGGTTTGTATTTTTGTTTTGTTTGTTGTTTAGATGAGGCGTCCTGCACTCATCTAAGGGTGCTTACTGGTGGTTGGCTGATGCTGGGTCTTGTATTCAAGTGATTTCCTTTGTGTGAGTTCTCAATATTTGATACTCCCTACTTTGCCAGCCAAGGTCCGTCTAGTCAAGGCTATGGTTTTTCCCGTGGTCATGTATGGATGTGAGAGTTGGACTGTGAAGAAAGTTGATTGCTGAAGAATTGATGCTTTTGAACTGTGGTGCTGGAGAAGACTCTTGAGAGTTCCTTGGACTGCAAGGAGATCCAACCAGTCCATTCTAAAGAAGATCAATCCTGGGTGTTTATTGGAAGGACTGATGCTAAAGCTGAAACTCCAATACTTTGGCCACCTCATGCGAAGAGTTGACTCACTGGAAAAGAGTCTGATGCTGGGAGGGATTGGGGGCAGGAGGAGAAGGGGGCGACAGAGAATGAGATGGCTGGATGTCATCACCGACTCGATGGACATGAGTTTGAGTGAACTCCGGGAGTTGGTGATGGACAGGAAGGCCTGGCATGCTGTGATTCATGGGGTCGCAAAGAGTCGGACATGACTGAGCAACTGAACTGAACTGAACTGACTGAGGGTTAGTTTCAGGTGCCAGGACTTCCTGAAAACACTTATTGGCTGGAAGGAAAGCCTTTATGATGGCTATTGAGCTAGCTTCCTGGTCTCCCCACCAAGTCCATCTGGAATGGTGCTCCCGATGGCTCAGTCGTGGGCTCTTCTGCCTCTGGATCAGTCTTCAAGCTCTGAGGGTGCTTACTAGAGTCCAAGATCCTCAGTTGATCATAAAATGATATAACTTGGGCACAGTCAGATGAAAGGGAAGCTGAGGGCAGGGCCTGGGGAATGGAAGCAGGATTTCTATGACATCTTCAGGCGCACGACTCCCACCCCTCACTTTCCAGTAAAGTTTTGTAGAAGTGATTTTCCATTTCTGCTTCTAGCTGGCACCCCAATTCCCTCTTTTCTGGTCCTACGCTGACTTTCTCAGAATGAATGTTTCTTGGATTGGAGTTATACTACAATTCTGGGGCCTGGCTTGTTGTGGATTGTAGCTTTCCTCTGGTGCATACGATTTCTTTCTTTTTTTCCTCTCCTGCAACTCTGTCTTCCTCATCTGGCATGCAGTGCAGTAGGCACCCAAGTGTAATGCATGCTAACATTCTTGTGGGTGCTAACCCCCACAGAAGCAGTGTATATGATCTGGGAGACAGAGCATGATGTAGGAGGGCCTGCTTGACTCAGGTAGATCTGTTACTGAGCTTACAGTGGATTAGAGCAGTGTTCAATCCCAAACTGGCTGGATGGGTTTCCAGAAATGTTACAGTAATCCATTCTGAAAAGTATATGCCATACAAAGATGCCTTGTCCATGAAGCCTAGGGCACTGCTCTTAGGGACTACCCCTTCTGTGTCTTTATATAACTTCTCAGCCAATGATTAGCAAAGATCAATGAGAAGTGATGGTACCTGCCACAGGCAAAAATTTTGGAGGAAAAGTTTCTATACACATTACTGGTGGAAATGAGAAATCAAAGTAACAGAAATAAAAACACCAGAAAATAGAATATATGTTCAGTATTTATTGTAACATTATTTATAATGGCCAAGACCTATAAACCAAGTGAATGCCCATTTGGAGAACAAAGGGTGAATAATAAATTGTGATATAGTCATGCTTCTGCTAAGTCACTTCAGTCGTGTCCGACTCTGTGCGACCCCATAGACGGCAGCCCACCAGGCTCCCCCGTCCCTGGGATTCTCCAGGCAAGAACACTGGAGTGGGTTGCCATTTCCTTCTCCAATGTGTGAAAGTGAAAAGTGAAAGTGAAATCACTCAGTCATGTCCGACTCGTAGCGACCCCATGGACTGCAGTCTACCAGGCTTCTCCATCCATGGGATTTTCTAGTACTGGAGTGGCTTGCCATTGCCTTCTCTGGTGATATAGTCATATATGTCTGTAAATACAGTGTATACATTTATTTATGATTATATAGTGAGAAAATCATGCTGGTATCCACAAAGAAGGACAGCATGTACAAGTGATATACCATTTACTTAAAACTATGTTTATACACATAAAGAGAGATATTAAGACTTGATAACCAGAATATTAATCATGTTTATAAGGTGGTGGGATTCCAGGTAATTTTTCTTTCTTCCTATACTTTTTTGAACCATTTGAATTTATAATAGTGAACATGTGTTAGTTTAAAATAAAAAAACACTCAGAAATAAACTGAAGCTGTTTTCATTGTGAAAAAGCCGAGGGGTAGAGGAAGGAAATGCCAAACTTGTGATGAGTGGCCAGACTCTTCTGGTTTTTCCCAAGGCATGTGATTCAAGAGATTAAGACAGGAGTGGTGATGTCTTTTATGACCTAACCTTGGGAGTCTCACTGTCATTTTGCTGTATCCCATTATTTACCTATTCAGTTTAGGAGAAGCCTACAGAGGGCCATGAAAACCAGGAGGTGGGGATCACTGGCCATCTCTTGGAAGCTGATTACCATAGGGAGCCTGAAGGTACTGCTTTTTCCAGAAGTCTTAACAGTTAGCCAAAATAGCTTTTCTCTGCATAAGACTTATGTGGAAGTCTTGTGTGGAACCAAAGAGGTATAGATGACTTTTCCAGGTTCCTTCCATTCATGTGAGTACATAAAGTCAATTTAGTGTTGTGGATTACCTTCTTATTCCTGCTAAAGAATTACAGAGTTTCTAATTGGAAAAATGGCAATTTAAAAATGTAGAAACTTCCCTGGCAGTCCAGTGGTTAAGACTCTGTGCTCCCAGTGCAGGGGGCGTGGGTTTGATCCCTGATAAGCGGAGAAGGCAATGGCACCCCACTCCAGTACTCTTGCCTGGAAAATCCCATGGGCGGAGGAGCCTGGTAGGCTGCAGTCCATGGGGTTGCTAAGAGTTGGACACGACTGAGCGACTTCGCTTTCATTTTTCACTTTCATGCATTGGAGAAGGAAATGGCAACCCACTCCAGTGTTGTTGCCTGGAGAATCCCAGGGGGATTCTGGGGGGAGCCTGGTGGGCTGCCGTCTATGGGGTTGCACAGAGTCGGACACGACTGAAGCAACTTAGCAGGAGCAGCAGAGGAACTAAGATCCTGCATGCCACGTGGTAAGGTCAAAAAATTAAATAAATAAATAAATGTTGCAGCATGTCACTGTTTCCCTGAACATTGTATATATGCTCACTTTTATTTCCTTACTTGGAGTAACATTAAATTTTGTTGGCTAATACTTATTAGCCAATGTTCTGCCTTCATCCATGGTGTTTGCATGCATAAACCTTTATAAGAAAAATGTTAGGAGCAAGGAAACTGGGGCTTATTGAAAGTGAACAGATTTTATATTTTATATATATTTTATATTTTATCTTATTTACTTCAATCACATTGAATCAGTGACATTGACTTTACTCTGAAAGCCAGTAATTTACTAACCCAGAAAGTGGAAAATCAATATCTCACAAGATAAAAAGCTCTTCCCCTGCCTTTTGTTTTAGAATGGGAAAATAAGAGGTCACATCTCTTCATTGATTTTAGTAATTTAAACAAGGTGATAGTATTTCATGCTGATTTTATTTTGAACCAGCAGGAAAATTACATGGTAAATAACCCAATATTGTTCAAATCAACTAATAGTAGAGGAAAAAACAGGAATTGGAAGCTAGCTGAGTATTCATGAAATGCTAAAATATTAGAATTCTCCTTCTTTGTTTATCTGTACCACTGTGATTACCATAATCATGAATCCTGGATTCTTAGAACATGATACAAAGAAAAGAATTCTTTTGCCAGTTTTCAGCAATGAGACTAATGAAGATTCAGGAAGAGAAGGCCTGCTGCTGCTAAATCACTTCAGTTGTGTCTGACTCTGTGCGACCCCATAGACGGCAGCCAACCAGGCTCCCCCGTCCCTGGGATTCTCCAGGCAAGAACACAGGAGTGGGTTGCCATTTCCTCCTCCAATGCGTGAAAGTGAAAAGTGAAAGTGAAGTCGCTCAGTCATGTCTGACTCTTTGCGACCCCATGGACCATAGCCTGCCAGACTCCTCCGTCCATGGCATTCTTCAGGCAAGAGTACCGGAGTGGGTTAAGAGAAGGCCTGCTGCTGCTGCTGCTGCTAAGTCACTTCAGTCGTGTCCGACTCTGTGTGACCCCATAGACGGCAGCCCACCAGGCTCCCCCGTCCCTGGGATTCTCCAGGCAAGAACACTGGAGTGGGTTGCCATTTCCTTCTCCAATGTATGAAAGTGAAAAGTGAAAGTGAAGTCGCTCAGTCATGTCCGACCCTTAGCGACCCCATGGACTGAAGCCTACCAGGCTCCTCCATCCATGGGATTTTCTAGGCAAGAGTACCGGAGTGGCTTGCCATTGCCTTCTCCTAGGTTGCCTTAAATAGTTACTGGGAAACACACATATAAAAATGGGTCTTGGCATGGAGATAAATAGAATTGAAATGATTCTCCTTATTATTTTGCTCTCAGTTTTTGCTCTCCTCTTTCTCCATCCTCTGATTCTACTTGAAGGAGACACAAGAGGAAAAGAGACAAAGGGAAGTGTTAAGAATCTGCTTTCTGAAAGGTTTTATGCCTGCATATTCATTAGAAGTATTTCTGAAATCATATTACACCTGCTGCTGCTACTGCTGCTGCTAAGTCACTTCAGTCATGTCCGACTGTGTGTGACCCCATAGACGGAAGCCCACCAGGCTCCCCCATCCCTGGGATTCTCCAGGCAAGAACACTGGAGTGGGTTGCCATTTCCTTCTCCAATGTGTGCAAGTGAAAAGGGAAAGTGAAGTTGCTCAGTCGTGTCCGACCCTTAGCGACCCCACGGACCGCAGCCTACCAGGCTCCTCCATCCATGGGATTTTCTAGGCAAGAGTACTGGAGTGGCTTGCCATTGCCTTCTCCGATTACACCTGCACTGCACCTCAATACATCTTGTTGGTTCAGTTCTTGTCTCACAAGGAGTCATATCCAAGTTCAGAGTCCAGACTGAGGCTGTCTCAACTATTAAGCTCCTCCCTTGTTACCCACATGCCACTTCCTCGCTTCCTACAGAGCTCTAGTATTTTATCTGACCATTTATCCCGTTTTCTCATGTTGGTTGGCCTTGATGGGCTGTGTGCTGTAACTCACCTTTACATTGTCTCTTGTGTGTGTTCTATTCTCCACCGTACTCTGACTTTCACATCCATCACTTCCTTCCAGAACGTTCCCTGCCTTGACCATATTTCTCTGGCCTTGGATTGGATCTGGCTGCCTCCACCTTTTGTACCATCTGCTGCTCTGGCTCTCCCAGTCCCAGCTCCTCACTCTACAAACACCCCTCTGCTGCTGGCCTCCTCCTTTCCTGCAGGAATTGGAGAAAGTGGTGAAGGAGAGTCTACTCTGGAGCAAATGGAACCTCCTCAGCAGTGGGGAAGTGGTCTGAGATCTGTTATGAGAAGTTTTAGAATATCATTTCTTGCTCCTCATCTTCCAGCCTTTCCCCTTCTCCTGCCTCTCCTTCCAAACTTAGCTAAAGAAAAAGGGATGGAATTTTCAACTCTGGATTAGTGTCATAGTCAGATTGTGCCAGTTCATGAGGAGTAAGAGACTCATTTCCAAAATCTTATTCCTGTACTTCTTATTAGTCATGCTGGGTCCCCGTGGACTAAAGCAGGATTGGGCTCACTTTCCTTTCTTAGCCCTCTAATTATCTCACTCTTGTGTACTTTGGAAATATTTCCAACATAATTTTCCTTTTCAGACCGCACAATTGTCGCTACTGGAAGAGAGGGACTAGGAGAATAGCATGCATGAGTATTCTGTGTACGTTCGCTAGACTAATCACAGTATTGTGTGATACATCCTTGAATGCGTCTCCCTCAAACTGCTCTGACACTGTGTGCTGGTGCTGGGGAGATAGTCAGCATTCAGTTTGTTGATCAAAGGCAGTTGCCATCAATAGATGTACCTACAAAACTGAGTACACAGAAAAATATTCTGATAGAGACATATAGAACTTCAAGCTTTTATTCATTCATTTATCTGGGTTTTTAATCTAGCTATAAAACCATTGTTGGTGTTCATGAGGGTCAATAAAATTTCCAGATTAGGTTCCTCTCAGGCTTCATAATCTTGCAGTGTTTTATTGGAGAAATAATCCCTCTAGACTAATGTTTCCTAAGGCCCACTTGACGTCGTATTCCAGGATATCCGACTCTAGCTAAGTGATCACACCATCGTGGTTATCTGAGTCATGAAGATCTTTTTTGTACAGTTCTTCTGTATAATCTTACCACCTCTTCTTAATATCTTCTGCTTCTGTTAGGTCCATACCATTTCTGTCCTTTATTGTGCCTATCTTTGCATGAAATGTTCCCTTGGTATTTCTAATTTCCTTGAAGAGATCTCTAGTCTCTCCATTCTATTGTTTTCCTCTATTTCTTTGCCTTGATCACTGAGGAAGGCTTTCTTATCTCTCCTTGCTATTCTTTGGAACTCTGCATTCAAATGGGTATATATTTCCTTTTCTCCTTTGCCTTTCGCTTTTCTTTTCTCAACTATCTGTAACGCCTTGTCAGACAACCATTTTGCCTTTTTGCATTTCTTTATATTGGGGATGGTCTTGATCCCTGCCTCCTATACAATGTTACGAACATCCGTCCATAGTTCTTCAGGCACTCTATCAGATATAATCCCTTGGATCTATTTCTCACTTCCATTGTATAATCGTAAGGGATTTGATTTAGGTCATACCTGAACGGTCTAGTGGTTTTCCCTACTTTCTTCAATTTAAGTCTGAATTTGGCAAGAAGGAGTTCATGATCTGACCCACAGTCTGCTCCTGGTCTTGTTTTTGCTGACTGTATAGAACTTCTAGGAAGCATCACCACGAACAAAGCTAGTGGAGGTGATGGAATTCCAGTTGAGCTATTTCAGATCCTAAACGATGATGCTGTAAAAGTGCTGCACTTAATATGCCAGCAAATCTGGAAAACTCAGCGGTGGCCACAGGACTGGAAAAGGTCAGTTTTCACTCCAATCCCAAAGAAAGGCAATGCCAAAGAATGCTCAAACTACTGCACAATTGCACTCATCTTCAGTTCAGTCGCTCAGTTGTGTCCGACTCTTTGCGACCCCATGAATCACAGCACGCCAGGCCTCCCTGTCCATCACCAACTCCCGGAGTTCACTCAAACTCATGTCCACAGAGTCGGTGATGCCATCCAGCCATCTCATTCTCGGTCGTCCCCTTCTCCTCCCACCCCCAATTCTTCCCAGCATCAGAGTCTTTTCCAGTGAGTCAACTCGTCGCATGAGGTGGCCAAAGTATTGGAGTTTCAGCTTTAGCATCAGTCCTTCCAATGAACACCCAGGATTGATCTCCTTGAGAATGGACTGGTTGGATCTCCTTGCAGTCCAAGGGACTCTCAAGAGTCTTGTCCAGCACCACAGTTTAAAAGCATCAATTCTTCGGCGATCAGCTTTCTTCACAATCCAACTCTCACATCCATACATGACCACAGGAAAAACCATAGCCTTGACTAGGCGGACCTTTGTTGGCAAAGTAATGTCTCTGCTTTATAATATGCTCTCTAGGTTGGTCATAACTTTCCTTCCAAGGAGTAAGCGTCTTTTAATTTCATGGCTGCAATCAGCATCCGCAGTGATTTTGGAGTCCAAAAAAATAAAGTCTGACACTGTTTCCACTGTTTTTCCATCTATTTCCCATGAAGTGATGGGACCAGATGCCATGATCTTAGTTTTCTGAATGTTGAGCTTCAAGCCAACCTTTTCACTCTCCTCTTTCACTTTCATCAAGAGGCCTTTGAGTTCCTCTTCACTTTCTGCCATAAGGGTGGTGTCATCTGCATATCTGAGGTTATTGATATTTCTCCCAGCAATCTTGATTCTAAAAACAAGAGATCTCTTCAAGAAAATTAGAGATTCTAAGGGAACATTTCATGCAAAGATGGGCTTGATAAGGGACAGAAATGGTATGAACCTAACAGAAGCTGAAGATATTAAGAGGTGGCTAGAATACACAGAAGAACTGTACAAAAAAGATCTTCATGACCAAGATAATCACGATAACGTGATCACTGACCTAGAGCCAGACATCTTGTAATGTGAAGTCAAGTGGGCCTTAGAAAGTATAACTGCGAACAAAGCTAATGGAGGTGATGGAATTCCAGTTGAGCTATTTCAAATCTTGAAAGATGATGCTGTGAAAGTGCTGTACTCAATATGCCAGCAAATTTGGAAAACTCAGCAGTGGCCACAGGACTGGAAAAGGTCAGTCTTCATTCCAATCCCAAAGAAAGGCAATGCCAAAGAATGCTCAAACTACTGCACAATTGCACTCATCTCACACGCTAATAAAGTCATGCTCAAAATTCTTCAAGCCAGGCTTCAGCAATATGTGAACCGTGAACTCCCAGATGTTCAAGCAGGTTTTAGAAAAGGCAGAGGCACCAGAGATCAAATTGCCAACATCCGCTGGATCATGGAGAAAGCAAGAGAGTTCCAGAAAAACATCTATTTCTGCTTCACTGACTATGCCAAAGCCTTTGACTGTGTGGATCACAATAAACTGTGGAACATTCTGAAAGAGATGGGAATACCAGACCACCTGACCTGCCTCTTGCGAAACCTGTATGCAGGTCAGGAAGCAATAGTCAGAACTGTACATGGAACAACAGACTGGTTCCAAATAGGAAAAGGAGTATGTCAAGGTTGTATATTGTCACCCTGCTTATTTAACTTATATGCAGAGTACATCATGAGGAACGCTGGGCTGGAAGAAGCACAAGCACTCATCTTACCCGCTAGCAAAGTAATGCTCAAAATTCTCCAAGCCAGGCTTCAACAGTACATGAACCATGAACTTCCAGATGTTCAAGCTAGATTTAGAAAAGGCAGAGGAACCAGAGATCAAACTGCCAACATCCACTGGATCATAGAGAAAGCAAGAGAGTTCCAGAAAAACATCTAATTCTAATGGACATTTAATGGACATAAGTTTGTGTAAACTCTGGGAGTTAGGAAGCCTGGGAGTGCTGCAGTCCATGGGGTCGCAGAGTCGGAGATGACTGAGGAACTGAACTGAACTGAACTGAAGAGCCTTTTCATTTGAAACAATTATTTAAAATTCACCATGAATTTTAATAAACTAATTTCATAGCTTCTTCCTGCTAATCCAATTTCTGCTTAATTTGAACCTTCTGTATCATTTCAGAACAACTTCTGGATTCAAATTAATTATAATTAAAGTAACAGTTTTCTCATGCTAATAATGATCAGTTTAAAGAGTTGGGCAGATACCAGAGAGTTTAATCACAAGTTATAGCAAATTGACACTTCATTAGTGAGGGAGAGGCTCAAACTTTTAGACTCAGAAGAAGAGCAAGTTGTATTGAAAACCACCAAGTACAGAGCTCTGGCTACAAGCTGGTTTCCTCCACATTCTTGCTGCGGCCATAATTCTTAAAAAATACCAGTAGCTACTTATTACCTTGCCAGTGCTGGGAGATTTACCCCTGTAGGTTCAATGGAGAAATATTTTAAAAATCAGAATAAATTAGAATCCTTTTTGTGAACTATTTAAACTTTCCTTTGGAAGTGTGAACTTTGTAACTCAATTTTAATGTTTGTGTTTCCAGGTTCACAGAGCTTAACAGTGTCTTTTTTTTTTTTTTTAACTTTCCAGGTTCCATTTGCCTTCTTTATTCTGAGGAATTATTTATTCCTATCTTGTCTTACCATCACTCTCTCTCACTCTTTCTAATGAAAAGGAGTTCCCTTTGAGGGTTTTGCTTAGGCAGCAGGTTAAAGGGTTCAGAGAAAAACATGGATTTGCCCTTTAGATATCTAGGCAAATTTCATTCTACCATGATGCTACAACTTTGAGTAGTAATTCCGGGAGGAGCCAGGGGTCTTAAAGGGTTGTATGATGTTGAGAAATTTGCATCCCTCCCTGCACCGCACCCCACAGTCTTTTAAAACTAACTCATTGCAAAAATCAGTTTCATAATGAAACTACATCTGAATCATGCCTAAATAAAATGTAGATATTCAGAGACACCTTTACTTTCTAATAAAGTGGTAAGAAACTGAATGCAGTTGACCCTTGAACAACATGGGTTTGAACCGCATGGGTCCACTGAAATGTGGGTGTTTTTCAGTGGGAATGACTAGAGTGCTACATAATCTGCAGTTGGTTGTGTCCGTGGGTGTGGAGGAACTGTGGGTATGGAGGGCTGACTATAAGTTACATGCAGATCAACCTCTGCCTTATTCAACGGCCAACTGTAGTTTATTTTTTCAAACAATTTTGAATAAAATGTTTTAAAAATTTAAATTCTGATCAAAATTCTTAATTACTCAACCTGTGTGTCTAAATGCACAAGAGTACTTAGTGTCTACTTAATTGGGATCATGGTGGGTAACTATTGTTTTTAAAAGTTTTTAGACAAATAATGAAGTATAGTTATGATCATTGTTTTATTACTTGTACCATTATTATTGGCCAGATAGCATTTAAAAAACTTTCCCCATAATGATACAAATACTCTCTTGATGGTTTCCCACTGTTTACCTAGTGGAATTGAAAGCATGATGAGGAAGTCATCATTACGTTGAGATTTTTCATTTTTCTTTATGAAACCATGTCAAGATCATTGATTCCGTTTTCAGTTTCCTTGATCCTTTATGGTTTTTAATTCACTGAGGGGCTTTATTAAGATATATCATATCTGTGTACTCCTGCAAGATTTCTGTAGGCTGTTTTAAATGTCTTATAATAGACTCGATGGATTCTAGGAGCAAGACTGCATCTGGAGAAGAGATGTTCTTGATCTGAGACCTGTCATTTGTGATTCAAATGGAGGCTGGAAAGCCTAGCGGAGAGCAGGTCTTGCAGTGGCCCCTGCCCTCCCTACCAGGGAGACAGGGCCTTAGTGAAGTCACTGAATCCAGAAGACAGTAAAGAGGAGAGACAGATTGTGTGTGTCCCACACACCTGAGAACAGAACTCTAAATTTGTCACAAATTCCCAAACACGTAGTCCCAGGAAGTATTGTGAACCCACGAGATGTCTGCTGTGATTTTGCCAGCACGATCCAGGGATTTTTTTTCCTTGGTGGACCCTAGTGTTATTTGAAATCTGCAGGCCAGTCAGTCCTATCTTGTCTCCCATTTCTTATTGCTTATTAGTCCCTCCAGGGTGCTGTCCTCTTCTGTTGTCTCTATATACTGCTCCAGGTTTCTTTTCCTCTCTTTCTCTCTCTGTCAGACTTTTCTTGGGAACCGCTGTGCAACTAAAAGTAACAGTGACATATCTCCTTACATAGCATGTTATTAGGCATAAGAAGCTGTTCTAAGTGCTGTACGTATGTTACTTGTGTGGGCTCATTTAATCCTTGTAATGGCTCTGAGACATAGGCATTGTTATCATGTCCACTTTACAGACAGTGAAACTGAGGCACAGGGAAGTTAATTCACCCATGATCACATAGTTAGTAAATGGTAGAACTGGGATGTGAATACGAGAGGAAGTCTTCAGGGTTTGTGCTCTTAGTCATTAAAGTATCCTGCATCTCCCTAGGGTAAAAATTTCCCCAAACACTAAACTTTTCTCAGAATGGTCCTTCAACTGCCTTTTCTTTGATTTGCACATGAAAGTGCAACAACATATTAATGTGTGCTTGGCTAGCCACTTGAAACATTTCCATGACCAGGTCTATAGCCTGCCCCAGAAAAGCAGCCCCCATATACTGTGAGCTCATAACTGAACATTAAAAACCATGTGAGGAAAACCGTAAAAAGAGAGCCAATATTGCAAACAAATGGCAAAATGAACATGTTGAGAACTAAAAACAATAGAATAATCTAAAAGAAAATTATAAGCACTTTAAAAGCATGGTTATAAGATTAAAGAAGGAACAGAGCCATAGTAAGATGACTAGACACTAGAAATAAAGAGTAGGCAGTTTGTAGTAGACCCAAATATAAATTTCAAAAAGTTTAATACCCAATAAGCTACAAGAAAGAAAGATAATTTTACTACTTCTAGATGAATTGAGAATTGATAAAATGGAAGGAAAACCTGAGAAATAGTTTTCAGTTTGCAGAAGACAATAAATTGATGGAAAGTGGAGAACATGAAAGAGAGGTTAAGAGACTAGAATGAAGTTTAACGTGAGTCTGTTAAGAATTTCAGAAAAAGATAATAGGGAGAAAAAGGGTAGGGCAAAAATTCAAAGAGGCCATGGATGAAAATTTTCTAGAAGTAAGGAAAACATGAATCCTAGGATTGAGGAAGCATTCAAAATTCCAAATATTTTAGTGAGACCACAGAAGTTTTACGAGCATGTGGGAAAAACAATGCTCTCATATGCGTTTTGCGGAGGGTCATTTTGCAATATATATATATATATATAAAACGTGCAAATTCTTTGACCTGGAAATTCTGTTTCTAGAAATTTATCTTCAGTAAATAATCAGTTGAATTCCTCCAAATTTTAATATATAAGGATGTTGAACTCAACATTGTATACTAGAGATGCATTGAAAACAGCTTTAAAAAGCTCATCAATATGCAATAGACAAAATACACTAGTGTATAACCACAGAAGCATTGTTGCTTTTATGGGGTTGTTAAATGATGATATTGATCTGTTTGTATTTATTGTCATAGAAAGATGGTTGATATGGAAAAAGATCTAAAAATCCATGTGCATAGTTGGTCCAAGTGGCATAATAAAAATCTCTGAATATCCAAACAGGAGTTTGGAAAGATAAATACTTTAAAGTTTACAGATAGTTATCATTGCGTTGACAATTTTTACTTTCTTTTTTTGTCATTTTACACATCTGATATCAAGTTATACTTTGTAAAGGGAAATCTTGATTTGTAATTTATATGATGAGGAATAATAGAGTAATAGCAGTCCCAGGGAGAGCAGATCTGAACCAATGCCATCATGTTCTACCTCTCACTTCCCTTTTGGTTGCGTGTGTTATGAGTGTGTACTAACTGGTACTGTGCCCACGACCCTGGCACTGAATGTTGTCATGGACTCCAGCATTAGAAAATATAATGTGAATGTGTAGGGAGAAAGAATGGGTACAGAAACTCAAATCATCTCTAAAAGGGATTGGGCGATTTAAAACACACGATGTCTAAAATAAAAAGTGTCTCAAGGTTGAGTAGTCTGTTTAAAATATATACTGAATTATCCCTTGGTGTACCTTGTAAAGCTAAGAAGAATCTAAAGTGCTCATGAGAGGAAATGATCAAATCTGTAGTTTTCTTGCTTTGTTGTGTATGTATTTGTGTGCATGTACGTGTATGTGTGTACTCATGTGCGCACATACACACTTTTTTATAAAATGTGTGGCCAATGAAACTTGAGTATGGATGCCCCTCACCTAATACTTTCTTCTAATTCCGGTTCTTAGAGCCAAATGCATCAGTTTTTAAGTGAGGAGAGAGAGAAGTAGTTTAGAGAAGGAACAAAACATAGAGTCTCAGCTGTAGTTCTTAATAGGAAAAGGGGTTAGGTTTCAGATGCCACCTAGAGTTTTATAAATAAGTGGAGATAAAATGTGACTACAGCCATCTCAGATTTTTCAGTAGTAACTTGATGAAAACAAGTTTTCTCATTCATAAGTGTAGACATACTAATAAGGTGTGTGATTTAAAAAAAACAATAAAAAGTGTGCCCTTCATAATTGGGAGAGAGAAAAATAAGAGAGTTAGAATATGAAGGAAATGATATCTGAGATTAGTTTCAGTTAAGTTGCAAAACAGTTTACTGTGTACATGAGAGAAGTTGGCACACACCCTCTCCTCTCCTTTGCAATGCATTTTCTTGTTTGTTACATAAAATATTTTTTTCAGCGTAGCCTGTTCAGTTCAGTCACTTGGTCATGTCCGACTCTTTGCGACCCCACAGACTGCAGTATGCTAGGCTTCCCTGTCCATCACCAATTCCCAGACCTTGCTGAAACTCATGTCCATTGAGTCAGTGATGCCATCCAACCATCTCATCATGTGTTGTCCCCTTCTCCTCCTGCCTTCAATCTTTCCCAGCATCAGGGGCTTTTTCAAAGAGTCAATTCTTTGCATCAGGTGGCCAAAGTATTGGAGTTTCAGCTTTAGCATCAGTCCTTCCAATGAACACCTAGGACTAATCTCCTTTAGGATGGACTGGTTGGCTCTCCTTGAAGTCCAAGGGACTCTCAAGAGTCTTCTCCAACACTACAGTTCAAAAGCATCAATTCTTTTGCTTTCAGCTTTCTTCACAGTCCAACTCTCACATCCATACATGACTACTAGAAAAACCATAGCTTTGACTAGACAGATGTTTGTTAGCAAAGTAATGTTTCTGCTTTTTAAATATGTTGTCTAGGCTGGCCATAGCTTTTCTTCCAAGGAGCAAGCGTCTTATAATTTCATGGCTGCAGTCACCATCTGCAGTGATTTTGGAGCCCACAAAATTGAAGTCTCTCACTGTTTCCATTGTTTCCCCATCTGTTGGCCATGAAGTGATGGGACCAGATGCCATGATCTTAGTTTTCTGAATGTTGAGTTTTAAGCCAACTTTTTCACTCTCCTCTTTCACTTTCATCAAGAGGCTCTTTAGTTCTTCTTCACTTTCTGCCATAAGGGTGGTGTCATTTGCCTGTCTGAGGTTACTGATATTTCTCCCAGCAATCTTGATTTCAGCTTGTGTTTCAGCCAGCCCAGCATTTCGCATGATGTATTCTGCATATAAGTTAAATAAGCAGGGTGACAATATACAGCCTTGATGTACTCCTTTCCCAATTTGGAACCAGTCCATAGTTCCATGTCCCATTCTAACAGTTGCTTCTTGACCTGCATACAGATTTCTCAGGAGGAGGTGAGGTGGTCTGGTATTCCAATCTCTTTAAGAATTTTCCATAGTTTATTGTGATCCACACAGTCAAAGGCTTTGGTGTAGTTAATAAAACAGAAGTAGATGTTTTTCTGGAACTCTCTGGCTTTTTCTGTGATCCAGTGGATGTTGGCAATTTGACCTCTGGTTCTTTTGCCTTTTCTAAATCCAGCTTGAACATCTGGAAGTTCTTGGTTCACATACTGTTGAAGCCTCCCTTGGAGAATTTTGAGTGTTACTTTGCTCGCATGTGAGATGGGTGCAATTGTGCAGTAGTTTGAATATTTTTTGGCATTGTCTTTCTTTGGGATTGGAATGAAAACTGACCTTTTCCTATGAAAAGGCTTTCCAGTGTAACCTATGAAGTGACGAAGATTAATAGTTATAGAGAAAAGGAGAATGCTAAGGGTCTTCATTTATATCTTTATAGAAAGTCCCCCGGTGGATTGGAGACAGCCTCAGTATTAGCAATTGATGATATTATGACACTCTCTTCATGGAAGATTTCTTTAAGTGGGCAGTTTTGTTATTAAATGGTTACCAGATTTTAAGTCCTGTCTGTAAAACTTAAGTGAGGAATGATGTTTCAGCAAGATCCTATTCTGCGTTTCAGTGGGAAAAGGCCAGGAAAAAAAATCCCCATATAGATGGACCTTCAAATACATCATTATTGCTCAGCTTCTAACCTTGGTGACAGGAGAGCTTGACAGGCCTGAGGTAGTGGTGTTAGTATAAACAGCTCTTGTATTGAACACGTGTGTATATATTCCCACTGCAAATTTCATCTCACTGAGGCAGCATACTTATGTAAGCAAAGTTTGTTAGAGAACTTCCTGGAAGCAGCTGGCCTAGTTACCTAAACACAGTGCCTTTTTTTTCTGGCAAATAAGAAGTAGCTGTGAAATATTGTGTTTGAAGAGAGACTCTTGACAGAAAGTTATGTCAATATCTGAGGCACTGAGGCAGCTCCTGGGGTGACTTTGGCTGCAGCACTGAACTCTGCACCATGGCTGTCCTTCTGTGTGAGGCTGAGCTGCAGGCTCAGTTCATTAGAGGGCATTCTCTGTGCCTGTACTCAAGAGGCAGCTGTATTCTTGGGTCATGACTCATTGGCCATGTGGTCCTGGGTCTCTCACCAGGTGAAAGCCTCCCTAGTAGAATAGGCGGCCTGGTATACCTGAGCACTTGGGCCCTGTGAGACCCTGAGGATAAGGGCTATAGTCTCTGAGTAGACATGGTAGTTAGTTCTGAAACTTCAGTCTGGGGCCAGCTTGTTACAAATGCAAGTTTCCAATTCTATACCTGTAACTGTGAGTCAGGAAGTCTGATATAGTAATCCTTATTTCTGCTTCATTGACTATGCCAAAGCCTTTGACTGTGTGGATCACAATAAACTGTGGAACATTCTGAAAGAGATGGGAATACCAGACCACCTGACCTGCCTCTTGAGAAACCTGTATGCAGGTCAGGAAGCAACAGTTAGAACTGTACATGGAACAATAGACTGGTTCCAAATAGGAAAAGGAGTATGTCAAGGCTGTATATTGTCACCCTGCTTATTTAACTTATATGCAGAGTACATCATGAGGAACGCTGGGCTGGAAGAAGCACACGCTGGAATCAAGATTGCCGGGAGAAATAACCTCAGATATGCAGATGACACCACCCTTATGGCAGAAAGTGAAGAGGAACTCAAAAGCCTCTTGATGAAAGTGAAAGAGGAGAATGAAAAGGTTGGCTTGAAGCTCAGCATTCAGAAAACAAAGATCATGGCATCTGGTCCCATCACTTCATGGGAAATCGATGGGGAAACAGTGGAAACAGTGTCAGACTTTATTTTTTTGGGATCCAAAATCATTGCAGATGCTGATTGCAGCCCTGAAATTAAAAGACGCTTACTCCTTGGAAGGAAAGTTATGACCAACCTTGATAATATATTAAAAAACAGAGACATTACTTTGCCAACCAAGGTCCATCTAGTCAAGGCTATGGTTTTTCCCGTGGTCATGTATGGATGTGAGAGTTGGACTGTGAAGAAAGCTGATCGCCGAAGAATTGATGCTTTTGAACTGTGGTGCTGGAGAAGACTCTTGAGAGTCCCTTGGACTGCAAGGAGATCCAACCAGTCCATTCTAGATGAGATCAATCCTGGGTGTTCATTGGAAGGACTGATGCTAAAGCTGAAACTGCAATACTTTGGCCACCTCATGCAACGAGTTGACTCACTGGAAAAGACTCTGATGCTAGGAAAGGTTGGGGACGGGAGGAGAAGGGGACGACAGAGAATGAGATGGCTGGATGGCATCACCGACTCTGTGGGCATGAATTTGAGTGAACTCCGGGAGTTGGTGAAGGACAGGGAGGCCTGGCTTGCTGTGATTCATGGGGTCACGGAGAGTCGGACACGACTGAGGGACTGAACTGAACTGATGCATAGTAAGGTTTGGGAACTACTGACTTAGAACAGCCTCTTGTGATATTCCAGATACAAAAGGGTTATTTTATTGCAGGGACTTTTAGTTGTTGTTTGTCCTTTTACAAATTCATTCATCTAAATATTTGTTGAATGCCTATTCTGTGCTAGATATTGAAGTAGGCAGTGGAGTTATAATAGTGAACAAGATTGACATTTTTTTTTTTGTCCTCATGAAATGAAGGGAAAATGAATAAACAATTGAATAATTATGAAAGCTAAGAAGGCCACTGTATTATAACCGAGTATAGTGGAGGGAGGAACAGTGAATGTTTAAAATAAAAATATGGTTAGAGAAGGCCTCTCTGAGGAGGCAGCAATTATACAAAGACCTGGATTAAAAGGAATCAATCAGACATACAAGAATCTTGCTAGGCAGTATAAAAGCTTGTACATAGGCACTGAGACTGAATCAGCCTCGATGTGTTTCAAGAACAGAAAAAGAGAGCAGTGTGACTGTGCCCAGCAGCATGGTGTGAGATTAGGCAGGTTGGTCCCGGATTGGGTAGGCTCTGGAGGACAGTGGATAGGCAGAACAGACTGAGAGGGAATGGAGAATCCAACATTTAGTGGCAAACAGGAGTCTGGAGTTGGGAGGAGAGGCCTAGTCTGGGGCATGAATGTGAGGGTCATTAGTGTTTCAAAAGCAAGACGTCTCAATGGATAATTCAACCTAGTAAGAGGCTGCAGAAAGAAAATGGGAAAGGGCCTGGTGAAGAAGACTAGGAGCCTCTAGGACCTGGGAGAGGTGGGAGGGTGGGAGAAACATCAGGTAACTGTGGGCCTGTGGAAGCCCCAGGAGGAGAATGCTTAGAGAGAGACAGGCAAGTGTGTTATAGATGCTAAAGATCTAGAACAGTGCAGGCCTCTTTTGTGGCCACCAGCTGCATGTGGCTATGGAGCACTTGAAATGTGACTAATATGAGCTGAAAATATGTTGTGACTGTAAAATAAAATGTACACCGTGCACACCTAAAATGAATATAATGTTATGTATTACTTATATTTCAATTTAAAAATGCATGCCAAATTTCAAAGATGTGGTACAAAAATGAGAATGGAAATATTTCGTTAGTACTTTTTAAAGTAGTAATGACATGTTGAAATGATATTGTTTAGCATAGATTGGGGTCAATAAAATACGCTATTAGAATTTCACCTGCTTTTTTTTAGTTTTAAAAAATATGGCTAATAGAAAATTGTAAGCCAGATGTGTGTCTTTTGTCCTGTTTCTGTGGCAGAGTTTGCTAACTGGAGGTCATTTGCAAGCTTTAACAGAGTAGACTGGCTGAGATTTAGTACTCTCCAGCCAATTGTTATACTCAGGTGAGACAGGATCATCATGATAATACTTATTATGCCTAAAATTAAATAACAAAACTCACCACTAAAAATTCTTCTAGGCTTTTTGATATGTATGAAAGTGATTTAATAATTTCACATAAATTGATAATATAATATGGCCTTTAAGTTCTTTGAAATGAACTCTCAAATGTGGTTTTTCAGTCTTTTTTTTTAAACCTGTATTTTCCTTCTTTCCTTTCTGTCTTCTTTCTTTTTATCTAAAAGTTCTTTTGTTTTTATTTTTGCCTATCTGGCCAGGAAACTTCGTGGTGTTATGGTCGACTTGCCGCACAACCGTGTTCAAATCTGTCACCAACAGGTTCATTAGAAACCTGGCCTGCTCGGGGATTTGTGCCAGCCTGGTCTGCGTGCCCTTCGACATTGTCCTCAGCACCAGTCCTCACTGTTGCTGGTGGATCTACACCGTGCTCTTCTGCAGGGTCGTCAAGTTTTTGCACAAAGTCTTCTGCTCTGTGACTATCCTCAGCTTCCCTGCCATTGCCTTGGACAGGTAAGATTAGGTAGCCAGGGGCGTAACTTTTTTTAAGTCTACTGAAAAATTAGCATTGTGAAGCAACTAGTGAATAGCTGATGTTCCAAATATTGCTTGAGATCAAGAGAAAGACAATCAATTGCTGAAACAGATGCCTCACAAAAACCAGCAGCACTGGAAAAATGAGGCTGTTGAGAAAAAATGTGGTGTTGAGGAGGCTACATCATGAGGATCCCGGGGCAGAGCTGGGGCGTGATATAGTTTCAGTCTGGTTGGAATTGGCCATATTTGCTTTGCAATTTGTAGTAGATTGCTCATCAGATTGCTAACCCTGCAATTAGGGCCTTTTGATGATGGATGAAAACATTTCTGGAAGAACAAGAGAACAAACAATTCAGTAGTTATTTAATAAGTGATTAGACAGTCCAGTTGGACCTGGCCAGATAGCACCAGAAATTCCTTTGGAGGATTTATTTCCAAGGTTTTATACTGTGATGGTGATTGCTTTCTCTTCCCATCACTTTTTAATAGATGTCCATTTGAAATAAATCTTACATCCTATCTATTGCTATCATACATAATTTGATCAAATTTATCACAGCGAAGTGTAAAGATCTCAGTAATCAACAACTTCCTGCCTTTTTTTGTTGCTGTTGCTAGCACTTCATGAATACAGTTGAGATAATAATACATTTTAGTATTAGTGTGTCCACAAGAATTTTTGATTTCAAGATTTACAAAAAGGAGAAGTTGCTGATTCTTCTGACTTTATATCCTGTGATAAATTTAACTATGTTTTAGGTGAATTTAGAATTTTAATACTCTTTGTCTATTTAAAACATGCTTAAACCTTAATGACCTATTGAGGGTATAGACTGCAAAATCCATCTCTGGAGTCACTTCACCCTATCTCACTTGGAACCCAGATTTCATTAGCTGCCCAGTGTCAGCTGCATGACGGGACACAAAGTCATACAAAGCCTTCTGTATACTAGCAGAAATCATTGACTTTGTACTTAAAAGAGGGATCTTGGAGCCAGAAGTCTGATTTTAAGTCCTACTTGTGCTGTTTCCTTGCTGGTGGCTTTGGGCAAACCTCTCTGAGCTTCAGTTTCCTCAGGGGTAAAAAGAACTGAATGAACTGTTTGAGGCCTGTGTTTAGATAGGCTGCACTGATTTTTTTTTTTTTTCTCTAGTCTTCTCTTCTGTTTGGCACATTCTTTCTCAGATAAATTGTCTGCAATCCTTTTACCACTAGAGAGCCACTGCAGCTCTTTGACAATTTCTCCTTAGAAACTCACCATCCACAGGAGCAGATGAGGCAGGTGACAAAACCAAGTGACATGGACCAGTTTGGAGTTGTGTGTCTGCCTTCTTTTACATGGGGGTCATCACTCAACAGGCCCTTTACTACAGCACTGTATAATTTTAAGGTATATGGCGTAATGGATTTTCTTACACATATTGTGAAATGGCTCACTAGAAATTTAGCCAGAGACTTCTCTGGCAGTCAAGTGGTTAAGACTTTACCTTCCAAAGCAGGGGGTGTGGGTTCTGATCCCTAATCAGGGAGCTAAGATTCCACATGCCTCATGGCTGAAAAGTCAAAACATAAAACAGAGATGATACCGTAACAAATTCAATAAAGACTTTAAAAATGGTCCACAAGAAAATAATTCTAAAAAAATGAGACAACATCCATCATCTCATATAGAAACATATCATTTTCCTTATGATGAGAACTGTTACAATCTACTCTTTTATCTTTAAAAAATAATTTTATTTATTTTTGGCTATGTTGGGTCTTCATTGCTGTGCAGGCTTTTCTCTAGCTGCAGAGAGCAGGGACTACTCTCCAGTTGCAGTGTGTGGGCTTCTCATGGCTCTGGCTTCTCTTGTTGCGGTTCCTGGTCTCTAGTGCATAGGCTCAATAGTTGTGGCACACAATCTTAGTTGCTCCACGGCATGTGGGATCTTTCTGGATCAGGGATTGAACCCATGCCTTCTGTACTGGCAGGCAGATTTTTACCACTGAGCAATGAGGGAAGCCCCTTGACCTACTCTTTTAACAACCTGCTTCATTCCTTTTTATTGCTGAATAATTTTCCATTGGATGCATATACCACAGTTTGTTTATCTGTTTACTAGTTAAGGGACATTTGGGCTGTTTCCACTTTTTGGATCTTGTGAATAATGCTGCTATGAATCCTGAAGGTTTTTTAAGAATAGGATGCAACAAGAGTGGAAACATGTCCTTCAGGACAGATTGCTATTCCACCTAGAACAGTGCAATAATCCCTGTGGGTTATTTTTGAGCCTCTGGTTTTAGGCAAGATGATACATAAATAATAAGAAATCCATATTATCTTTCCAGCAGAAAATCTACTGTATTTTTGCCATCATTTTAAAGTTTTTTCCAGTGTATCTTTTAGGTTTTTTTTTATTGAAGTATAGTTGATTTACAATGTTTCAAGTTTACAACAAAGTGATTCAGTTATATTATATATATATATATATAAAATATTGCCAGATTCTTTTCCATTATAGGTTATTACAAGATATTGAATATAGTTCCCTGTGCTGTATAGCTGGTCTTTATTTGTATTGTTTATCTGTTTTATATATAGTATTGTGAATCTATTAATGGGATTCCCAGGTGGTGCTAGTAATAAAGAACCTGCCTGCCAATACAGGGGACATAAGAGACTTGGGTTTGATCCCTGGGGCAGGAAGATCCCCTGAAATGGCAACCAACTATATTATTCTTGCCTGGAGAATCCCATGGACAGAGGAACCTGGCAGGCTACAGTCCATAGGGTCGCAAAAAATTAGAGATGACTGAAATGGCTTAGGACATCTGTTAATATCAAATTCCTATTTTTTAAAAAAGGTAAACAAGTTCTTTTAGTAGAAAAGCAAGGTTGGTAGATTCCTATTTCATTATTTAGTGATTACTCAAAAGCATAAGTGTGGTGTACATGAAGACAAAGGGAGAACAGTCCTTTCTCTCACTTCTTTCTCAGATATTTGTTTCATGGCACCAAGTCAGCAAGTTTATTGTGAGGCCACGTGCACTTCTGCATCATCCTCTAGACACGTACACTCCAATAAAACGATGTATAGTGAACCTGTGCACTCGTGTTGCATGTATTTCCCGACATATAATGGAATCAGAAATGATGGAAAACTGGGGTTCATTACATGTCTTTTAGCAAATGGGAATCAGAGATAGTGGACATGTATTCATGTGTGGGTGTGGGACCATCATATTGGATTTGTTAAATGATGATTAAAAAAGTTTATCTATATTTGGAGAGAAAAAGTCGAGAGTGTGCATAACTTACACGTTTCTTTCTCTTTTTTTCCCCTCCCAGAAAGCGATCTAGAATCCATTTTACCGTGCTCCATCCACCTCTGGTCATCCATGGTCATGTGTGTTGGCATCGCCTCTCCCCCAGCTTGTCCCCTGACAGACTCCACCACAGCACCACTTTCTCTTGACATTTTCCCAGGTGCTCCCTTTCCCCGGCCTCCTCTCTGCCTGCCTCCAGTAGAGCCATCTTCTCCTCAGTGAAAATTGTTTGCTTACATGCCATTTCCCCCCCATGTAGTTTAGAAACATTCTTGTGTATCCTTTCATCTTTGCAGCCCAGTGCCTGGCACCATATGTAGCACACGGGTAGTGCTCAGAAATCCTTGTGACAGGAAAGCACACATGCTCAGGTGGCCCTGTGAGGGAATACATGTTAATAGGGTTGGAAGGTCGACTCCAGCATTAGCTGACCGCGCGGACGTGGGGTGAGCTAAGGGTGAAGAAACTTGCTGTATCTCTGAGGGCTACTGACTGCCCATTCGAGACAGATGTGGTTCTAGGGGTTTAACAGATTACTCAGTTTCCCCAAGTCATGGGTGATATTGAAACAAGGTGCTTTGAGAATTCTGATTAGGTGGTTATGGAATAATCAAGTCAAGCTTGAAGGAAAAAAATCTCTGATTTTAACAAAGATATAACTGTGCGGGTGTTTTAGACCTACTGATTGCTCTTAGAGATAATCTGAGAGATTATCATGCAAAAATGGCTACTGAGCCCACAAAATTTTTTCAGCGGAATTGATTTTGAAGGACTTTGTCAGAGTCTATCCCTCACACTGGGTTCTTCTGCCCCAGCAGCTGTAAATGCTAATGATACCCATGGATATATATTGCAGCATGAGTTTGCTTTGGATTTGTGTGCAAATTTCTCTTTCTTCATGGCTTTGGAAATTGCCCTTAAGCTCCTCTAGCCCATGTAAAATTATTTACAAATTACCCTTTACCCTTAAATTGAAAAAGAGTGTCTTCACAGCAGATGGAGATATCCTTTATATCGAGGGCACTCTTTGGGATTTAGTGCTGGTGGCAATAATTATAAAGCTAACAATGAATTGTATGGCAAAGTCCTCAAAATTTAAGGTCTAGCTTCCAAATTCCCCTAGTGATCTCCTCTGTCTTAGGCAGAATGAAAGAACTCGACCCTTTCTTTCCTCTCTCCTACTTTTAGTAATATAAATTCCCCTAATTTAAAGTGTATCTTCTGTGAAATGAATTTTGCTTGTGCATTTGGCAGGTACTACTCAGTCCTCTATCCGCTGGAGAGAAAAATATCTGATGCCAAGTCCCGAGAACTAGTGATATACATTTGGGCCCATGCAGTGGTGGCCAGTGTCCCTGTGTTTGCAGTGACCAATGTGGCTGACATCTATGCCATGTCAACCTGCACGGAAGTCTGGAGCAACTCTTTGGGCCACCTGGTATACGTTCTGCTCTACAACATCACCACGGTCATCGTGCCTGTGGCTGTGGTGTTCTTCTTCTTAATACTGATACGCCGGGCCCTGAGTTCTAGCCAGAAGAAGAAGGTCATCATAGCAGCACTGCGGACTCCGCAGAACACCATCTCTATCCCCTATGCCTCCCAGCGGGAGGCTGAGCTGCATGCCACGCTGCTGTCCATGGTGATGGTCTTCATCTTATGCAGCGTGCCCTACGCCACACTGGTCATCTACCAGACAGTGCTTAATGTCCCCGACACTTCCGTCTTCTTGCTGCTCACGGCCATTTGGCTGCCCAAAGTCTCTCTGCTGGCGAACCCTGTGCTTTTTCTTACTGTGAACAAATCTGTCCGCAAGTGCTTGGTAGGGACCTTGGTCCAATTGCACCACCGCTATAGCCGCCGAAACGTGGTGGGCACAGGGAGTGGGATGGCTGATGCCAGCCTGGAGCCCAGCATGCGCTCAGGCAGCCAACTCCTGGAGATGTTCCACATTGGGCAGCAGCAGATCTTCAAACCTACGGAGGATGAGGAAGAGAGTGAAGCCAAGTACCCAGGCTCAGGGGCTCTCCAGGCCAAGGAGCTACTTCCCACCTGCCTGGAGGCAGAGCTGGGACCACAGTTTGCAACTCCCACACCACCCCCGGGCACCATGGACTCTATCTCCCAGGTAGCACCAGCAGTGTCTGTGGAATCTGAGACATTTCCCGACAAGTATTCCCTGCAGTTTGGCTTCGGGCCTTTTGAGTTGCCTCCCCAGTGGCTCTCAGAGACCCGAAACAGCAAGAAGAGGCTGCTTCCTCCCTTGGGTAACACCCCAGAAGAGCTGATCCAGACAAAGATGCCCAAGGTAGGCAGGGTAGAGCGGAAGATGAGCAGAAACAATAAAGTGAGCATCTTCCCCAAGGTGGATTCCTAGCAAGGCTTGTGAATCCTTGGAAGCTACAGGCCTTTCCACATTCTTGCTCTTCTTTCACTGGGCCTGTGATTTGTATGATCTTATTGCAACTCAGCATGGGTTGACTCCTCCTCTGTGGGCCAAGTACTTATGAATGAGAGGGAAATCTATCTATAAAATCGAATGTCCTCTTTATTGAGGATGTGTATATCTATCTATATATGTATGTTTATCTCAGTGATCCAAGTCCTTAGTAAAGTCCGTGTTCCTCACTGTGGAGACAAAAGCTGGGTAGGGGGAATGGGTCTTGGGTGGGAACTTCGTGTACATTTTCTGAGGATATCTCAGTTCTGGGGCCCTGCAGAGAGTACACATAGAGGAGAGTGTCTATGGAGTGTCAAAGGGAACAAGTACTCTAAGAGAAGCCCAAGATAATTATGGAGCCATGTGACCATAATTAGATAGATTTTAAAATGTGAAAGAAGTGGAGAAGAAAGACTGAGAAATACCCACACTCAGTAGTCTTTAATCTTCCCAGATGATCTCATGAGAAAGATTCTATGCAGCAATCAGCTGGGGTAAAGGATATTGAAAATGATGATCTTGTGCCAACTTCTGGAATTAAAAATCATTTTAAAAGGCAAAGTTAGTATACATGGGGGCCTCTGGAAATGTCAAGCTAAAAATACTTGATTAGGAGAGGTGATTCTGCCCAAAAGAGTGGGAAAAGTTTGGTTCTCTTCCAAGGAAGACTCCAGACCCCAGGTGTTGCCAGTTTCATTTTCATTCTGTTTGTATGACTCCCTTCATTTTGGGCATAAAGGAGGAACAAAACACAGAGAAGGAATTCATCATTGTAAAATGTCAAGGCAACACCTAGCCCAGGTAAGCTCTTGGCTTCCTGTTTCCCAATGAAGTTATAGCAGGAACCAGACAGGATAGGAGAGGGAGGACCACGTCCTCAGCTGATCAGTCATCTGGGGGCTCTCACAAGTGATTCGAGACCACTTTGAGGTGGGTTTCACCAGGCTGAATTCGAAGTACAGATGACACTTCACTCTTAATGAGAGCAAGTCAAGCACCAGCTCTGCTCTTTTCGGATGGGTGTTTTGTTCTTGTTTATTGTACCTAAGGGAGCCAATCCAGTGCCTTGAGCAAGTGTGAAGGGAGGGGGCATACTCAGTGGCAAGCAGCACATCCCAAAGGCAGTGGTCCTCGCGGATCTCCTTGAACCACACTGGCCCTTGTCCCTTGGAGGAAGGTCAGACTGTGTGCAGGGAGTTTCTTTTTCCTGTCTGTTCCTGGGCGTGCTGTCTTGCGATTCCTATGAACCCAAAGACCCTTCTCCCCAGGAGGGAGTGCCTTCCTCTTCGTGCTTGTCTCCTCTGTACATTGTGTGCTCACGGTGGAGACAGGGGCCTGCCTGCCGCCCCCTCTCTCGGGGCCCTGCATGCCCTCTGTGGCTCCTCACGTCCTGCTGCTTCCCCTGGTGGCCCTTCAAGCTTATCTTTCACACAGTCACAGCTGTAACAGCTTTCATCAAGAAGGAACAAATCTGTCAGGAAATTGTGTCCACTTTAGAAGAATCTGTCAAATGTAGCCACATTGATGTTCTGATAATATATATGTACAACTTAATAAGTTCTGGTGAGCCAGAATTTGGTAGATATTTCTTATGTATGTTTGAAGTGGTTGGTTGACATCTAACAGATCATGGCCAGGTGTATTTCTATCCTCTTTGAAGAATTATGTTTTAATAAAAATAATCAAAAAACAGTTTCTAAACTCAAAAAAAGTTGTATGAGTGATTTTTCCCCCCCTTTCAAGTGGTGTACTATCTGAACCTCTCTCTTCCTGCATGATCTCAAGTGATAGGTATTTATTTTCTTCCCAAAATGTAGATACAGCATTCTAGTAGCATTTTCTTATGTTGTTGCAACTTGAGAAATGAATTCCCAAAGAAGAAAGTGCAGTGTTTGAATAATGTCCCCAACCTGGTTTCCAAATAGAATTGGTGGGTGGACTACTTAAGCCTGTAGGTGGAGCTACCCTGGGAAGAGTATAGTGCAGCTGTCATTGCCCCTTATGGCTGGGACCGTGGCCTTGGAGTCTGATGGTCAGTGTCTGAATCCTGACTCCGCCATTGACCCACCTTGTGATCTTCAGCGGGTGAGGTAATCTCCATGTATCTTGGTTTCCCCTCTGTAAAATGGGGAAATAATAACTGTGTCAGAAGCTGCTGTTGCCCTGACTCACATATCTCACCTCTAATTTTAGCCATGTCTGCAGTGGGCTATTGTTGGCTGCATCCATTTACCTCCCTGAGAGCCATCAAAGCCTTGCTTTTCTCCTTTCTGCCCTGGGAGAGCTCCCTAGCTCTGGAGGTTAACCCTTGGCCAGTGGGGCATGGGCAACTGTGGATAAATGCCCCTGCCTCCTGTCTTTCTGCTGGACAACTGTGGGAGGCATCTTTCTACTTCTCAGGAGCTCAAGCAGCTTGAGTCCCTATTGTCCACCATGGTGTCTGATTAATGCAGCCTCTTATTGACTCCTCTTCTTTCTCTGTGTGGATTTCTCTATCCTTATTCATGCCCTCAAGGATTACCTCCCCAAAACCAACCACACAAAGCCCTTATCTCAAGCTCTGTTTTCAGGGCAGTCCAATAGTATACCTCATGGGGTAGTCGTGAGGATTAAATGGCATGGTCTGTTCAACACAGAGCCTGAAACAGAGTGAAACTGCATAAATATTAGTGCTTACCTGCTACATTAAAAACAGTGGTTGAGGTTTTTTTGCAGTATTATTCAGAAAATAATACTAAACTGATGTTCTCACCGGTTACCCCAACAATTATATGTATTCATAATGATGGTACTTTGAGGCAGTTGTGCTTAGTCAGTCAGTCATGTCTGACTCTTTGCAGCCCCCTGGACCGTAGCCTGCATGAGGTTTTAGAAGCTAAAATATCTTTCCTGTTGGCTTCTGGCTTAACCAGTGTTTATTCCCATTTATGTCAAGGCAATAAGTTAGTTAATAGGCAGTATAAAGGCCTAGTGACCTTCATAGAGCTCAAACTGTAATCTCCAGCATGGTGTTATGTGAATCTGTGATGGCTAATTATCTCCTGGGTTTGTAGGAGCCACTTAATTCCAAACTTAAATGAGTGAATGATATAAATGGATAAATAAGAGATACAGCACTTGGAGAAGTGGCTAAATCTCTCTGGGCAATGAGCTGAAGGAAGATTTTCTGTCAGAGTTATTGCTGGTTCTCATCGATTTCCTTGAAATGACTCACACAAGGGTTAAAGGCATTGAATGCAAGGTTTTTGATCTACCTGTCCCTTCAACACCTGAACCTCTCTGTATATTCACTAGAGTGAGTGTAAATTCTAAATTTGGAAGGAAGTTCAATATTGAGAAATATAGCTCTAGGCATGTGTGTTGGGCATAAACAGTAGTCCTTTTGTCCTCTGTATTGATCAGAACTTAGTGGTTAAGTCCCTTTTTGCTCCCTTTTAAATTTCTATTTGTGTATTCAGTGCAGCCATGTACAGAAGGAAGGTAATATCCACATAAAGGAGGTGCTGGAATGACCAGTGGTGTACCTTTTAAGGCAACAGGTGAGAAAGAACATCACAGATGGGATAATACTTGAAATATTAACCATATCACAGCAGTGCATCTAGTTCTTCTTCCCTCCTTACGTTGCTCAGCTCCTTCACATGTATTGCCTCAGAGAAGGTGGGGTGAAGGCATTCATTACCTCAAAGGAAAGCAAATAGCCTGTGAGCCCCTTTCCAGTTTTTGTGTATCAAAGCCAAGGTCTCAGAAAAGCAGAGGGAACTCTTGGGATTGGCCTAGTGGATATTTGGTCATGATTTTTAAGAGTTTATGGGTGCTCCTGGCATCTGGTGAGTAAAGGCCAGGGATGCTGCTAAACACCACGTCATGTACAGGACAGCCCACCACTGCAAAGACTTATCTGGTCCAAAATATCAATAACACTGTGATTGAGGAACTTTCAGTTAGCGAAACACTGAGAAGCCTTGAATGAGTCAAACATTGGGAAAGCTTGGATTAGCCAAAGGTTTGAGACAGTTTGAGGAGGGAAAACCATTGCCCCTCAGGAGAGAAAAAGCTTCCTTGTAATTGAGGATAGTAAGGAAATGGCAACCCACTCCAGTGTTCTTGCCTGGAGAATCCCAGGGACGGGGGAGCCTGGTGGGCTTCCATCTATGGGGTCACACAGAGTCGGACACGACTGAAGTGACTTAGCAGCAGCAGCAGCAGCAGCAGAGAAGAGAAGTCAGGGGTAAGTGATAAGAAACAGACATCTGTACCTTCTAGATAAAGGGGTCCTTTTGCTGCCTCCCAGGCAACGCCCCAAGAATATAGCAAAACAAAGATTTGTGCAATTGCAAGGGGACCTGTGTGTGCCTCGCTCCCCAGGTCCTGCATCCCTGTGGAGAGTTCGGTAGTGAGTCCAGGAGCCAGGGCTTCACTCAGGTATTTACATACAAGTCTGAAAGAGAAAGCTGGAAGCCCAAAGTTGCAGAGGGATGGAAGGGATGGACTGCTCATCAAATGAGGCAAGGAATGACCACATAGGCAACGACACAGAGGACAGAGGTTGTCTCCACTCTCATGCTCTACAGCACCCATGGTGTCATGTGAGAGGGAAGAAAACCTTGCTTGTCAGATTCTATTATCCCAGGGTCTCAAGGGGAAAAGTAAGCTGTAGCAAAATAATAAAGAAAACTATATATTTTCTCACACTTTGACGGTGGGGGACTGAAGCAATTAATTTGTATTTAAACCCTGAAGGGAGAATGAAGTTTTAAGTTTCTTTTCAACTCTGAAATTTTATGCTTCTGTAGTATATTATTTGACATAGAAATACATGGTTGTAAAAATCTTTTCTAGTTTATTTTGACTTCCCTCTAACAAAATTCTCATTCTTGTTGGCATTTTCTTCCTTGTGGATTTTATGGAGGAAATTTGGTGTAAACAGGTTTTATTTATATACTACTACCCTAAAGTCCACGGAGAATCGGACTCGAACCTGAGAAATATTTAATCTAAGTGCATGATCATTTAAAAGGCAAATGAATCAAGGGATAATTTTCTTTCCAAACCCAACTTTTGAAAGATAATACTAGGACTTTACCTGATTTTAAATATAGATGAAATAATGACTACAGGTCTAGAGAAATGAGAAAATTGGAACTGCATTGAAAAAGAAGATGTACCTAAAACTTTGTTCAAGTTTTTTCTAGTGGTTAACTAGAAGTTGACTTTGAGAAAGACTAAAACATTCTGTCCTTGTGAAGACTGAACATATAAGGGTGCATTTATATGAACACATCATAAGTTGAAGCAGATGCCTTCATTCATTTCCTAAACATCCACTTTCCTTCCTTCTTCACAGTGTCTGCTCTATCCCATCTCCAGGAGAGATCATGATTAGAGGAGCCTTCTTGCTATATTTAAGATTAATCCATGTGTAAATATAAAAATACAAATTAACTTTAAAAAGTGAGACCTACAAAAGGCTATTAAAAAGCTTCTGAATTTTGCAATGCACCATCAGACTGAACAAAACAAAGAAATAAGAAATCATACGTATCCTTAAGGAGAATTGAGAAAATAAGGAGATTTAGGCCTTCAGGGTGAGAGTGACCAATGGCTTTTTGCTGATATGTCAAATGATGTCAGTTTACTCAGATAATTCCTTTGGTTTGGCCGTATGAGCTAGGCAATTGTAGGCTGTTCTGAATTATATCCGCGCCCATATCTTCTCAATAACAAAGAAGAAGTATTTCTTTTTCAAAACAATTTTTATTGGAGTATAGTTGATTTACAATGTTGTGTTAGGTTCTGCTGTATGGCAAAGAGAATCACTTATACGTGTATCCACTCTTTTTAAGATTCTTTCTCTGTATGAGTCACTACAGAGTATTGAGAAGCGTTCCCCGGCTTTTAGGGACTGCCCTGGTGGCTCAGACAGTAAAGAATATGCCTGTAATGCAGGAGACACTGGTTTGTTAAAAAGCTAAAGTGAAGGTAATATATAGTCCTTTGAAATAACTACTTCAGATCATTAGAATATTAGAAGATCATAATTAATTTTAATTTATAATTCTGTCTGGCTCAAAGTTTATTCCGGTGGTAGCATTTGGCTTCTCTTTGCCTGCTTTGTATTTATATATGATTCACTGTAGGATATTAAAGCACAGTCCACAGACTTCTGTAGGAAATGATATGATCTCTATTTTGCAGATGGGAAAACTAGATGCACAGATGGCCCTAAGAAATGAAGCAAATTAGAGACAGAGCTAAAAACAGTACAGAAGGTACTAAGAACCAGCTCTTCCACTGCATCCTCCAAAGCATGGATGATCATTATCATCACTCATTATTATGACTATTTTTTGAATACCCATTTGGCACATATTATTAAACTATGCTGGAGACTGTATTAAAAGTCTTAATGCCTGACAGCTGTTTTTCTCAATGTTATTTCCCAAAGTTCCTTCTGCTTCATGATTTCCTGTTTCGTGATAGAGTCATTCAGTTCAAATAAATGTTAAGAAACTTACTGGAATGCCAAAACTGAGATCACTCAGCTGAGAGTACTCAGAGTCGTCATCTTCTGCCTCAGGTCCTCCTTGTTAATTCTGAGTCTGAAAGAAGTGAAAGTGAAAGTCATTCAGTCGTGTCTGACTCTTTGAGACTCCATGGACTATACAGTCCACAGAATTCTCCAGGCCAGAATACTGGAGTGGGTAGCTGTTCCCTTCTCCAGGGGCTCTTCCCAACCCAGGGATAGAACAGGGGTCTTCTGCATTGCAGGCGGATTCTTTACCAACTGAGCTATCAGGGAAGCTCTGAGTCTACCCTTAGTCTCTACCCTTAGTTTAACTTGAGAGTCATTGCCTTCACATCACTCTCACCCAATGCTGAACCATACTTTTCCATGCAGGCATACAAAATGTTAACAAGGTTCTTTCATTCATAGCAGTAAGTATTATTGCATTTAACACACATTATTGTAATGGAATATGTGTTCGAGACATGGTCCCTGCCCTCTGGACAGTTTAAGGGAGGAAAAAACCCCACAAGAGACAGAGAGCAGTAAATGATCAAATGCTGACAAAAGTGCTGAGGGAAAATGAAAAGTATCCTTCACTGAGAGTGTGCATCTTCCCCAGGGATCTTGTTTACATGGATGGCAAATGTTTTTTAAATCCAGAAAATTTCTTCCTCCATAAAATGCCCATTTACTTCACATGTTCATAGCACTTAGAATTTGGAAGATCTTAGCCTAGTTAAATACCACCTCTGTAATTTAATATGAAGAAATGGATGCCCAGGAGATTAAGCGATTTTTTTGAAGGCCATGGACCAGAACTCTTGAGTTTCAAAAATGCCTAATCCATAAGCAAGATGTGTGGATGGGAAACCAGTGCTTTAAAATGTCTTTTCCATGACACTGAGAAGATGAAATATTTCTCTAATGCCTTCCATTTTCTTCCTGCTCTTATCATGAATAGATAGGTAGCTACTACATATTGGCACTAGGAAATCCCCCTTACTTCTGATGCTTGCTATCTAAAATGAGTGGTGGTGAGGAGTTGGAAGGGATTAATATGACCATCTAGTACCTGCCTCTGACTGGCTCTCCAAGCAACAAGGTATGACTGGAGAAAGGCTGAAAAGCTCACTTGCCCAGAAATAGCTTGCTAGAGGATTTGACTCAGGGTAAGTGAGTCAACATAAGTCCTAAGTCAGCACTTAAACATAAGTCAACACTTAAATTCTAAGTGCTATGAATATATGAAGTAAATGGGCATTTTATGGAGGAAGAAATTTCCTGGATTTAAAAAAAATTTGCCATTCATGAAAACAAGATCCCTGGGGAAGATGCACACTCTCGGTGAAGGATAATTTTCATTTTCCCTCAGCAGTTTTGTCAGCATATATGACATAAAGGTAGAGAAATGAATGCAGGAATGCAAGTGTGCCACCTGAATACAAAATTACCATAAATTTGGGCCAAGGTAATGATCTCTAGATACATAACAAAAAATAGTTCGCAGTTTCCACAAAAATACCAAGTTATCTGTATCAAAACATACAAGATAAGTGAGCATTTAATGGATGACAGGTATGAATTGAACGTGATAATTCACCTTTTTTCATTCTTCCGCATAGATTAGAAAGTTGCTTTTATTTGAAGCAAAAGTACTCAGTTTATTAACAGTTGCAAGAAAACATTCAATACAGAATCTCAAGAACATTTTAATTTCTCTATTTCTAAAAACTAAGGAAAAGTATTCAGAAGTTGCCTTCCCATTATTTAATAGATGGGTGTAAATTGGACCCTTGAAAACTGAAGAGGCTTGTCCTTCTAGAATCAGCAATACAGCGAGATGTAAACCTAAATCTCCTAAAACCTAAACCATTTTTCAATCCATTCTATTGCATTGTGCTGTAAAATAGGGCATGCTGATTGTGGTTTTGCTTTGTTTAATTCTTTGTAGATCACAGAGGACAAGACCAGTGGCTGATACCACTGCCCAGATGTTTCTGAACAGGCAATTCTTGCTTCTCCGCTTGTTGAACATATTTTTTTTTTTTTTACACTGGTATGAATATTGTGGAAGTTCAGACTGGAACACATGAGCAGGTGGTTTCCAAAGAGAGCCAAGTCTGCTTATGTCAGATATTCACGGAATCTCAGAGCGGAAAGGAAGCTTAGAAATCTTTATCCTGCCCCTTATTTTACTAGATGGAGAAACAGATTGAGAGAAATTAAGAGACTAGGTCAGCTCATTGCCAATTCTGGCTGAGAAAGCAGAGATGTGTAATTTAAAGTGGTTTTGTGTGCCAGTGTTGGAGTTATGTGATAAATTTTGATCCAAATTAGTATATTAATTCCAGTTGGTCTGTAATGATAAAATGAAGGGAAAATAAGCCAATCTCAGTCAAATAAGTAATTGAATGATCAAATAAGAAAAAGGATTTAAATAAGAAAGCCAATAGTCATCAAAATGATGACTGGTTCCTAGTCTAATAAACTTATTATCTGTTCAGATAGAAACATTATTTTGAATTTGAACTGAGAGAAAATATGTGTAAGGAGTAAGTGAGACACTAAGAACATCAGGATGGCAGCCTGAGAGCTAATGAGCACCCCTTGTGATTGTTCACCTTGATCTTCTTTATCTCTCAGATGTTAACTCAGAGAAGAAAAATTTTTCTTTGTTGTTACTGAAGACCTTTGAAGTTTGATCTGAATACATTTCAATGTGCAATGTAAATTTGTTTAACTTTCTTTGCTGCTGCTAAGTCGCTTCAGTCGTGTCTGACTGTGTGCGACCCCATAGATGGCAGCCCACCATGCTCCCCCGTCCCTGGGATTCTCCAGGCAAGAATACTGGAGTGGGTTGCCATTTTACCTTATGTTAAATCAAAAGGTTTCTATAATAATAATGTTTATAAAGTTTTAATTCTAGAATACAGTTTAATATACAGAGACCCAATTTAAAACAAAAAATGAACAAACTAGCTCAGTTCAGAAGTGATTTGGAATCAGACAAGCATGAAGCATGACACCCAGTCCTTGGACTGTGTTCTGAAATCATGAGTTTTTGCCCAGGATTAATTGTTACATTGAAATTACTAAATTTCTCTCCAGCCATTATCCCCTGGCAGCGTCTCGCGTCCATGTTCTTGGCAGGGGCCAAATGCCAGAAGCAGAACCGTGTAATCTCAACTGGCATCCGTAATGGAGACTGCAGCTAGCCTTGGGAAACTTCTGGCAACTCTTTAAATCTTCACTGGTACAGAATTGCCTCAGGTGACCAAACTGTGGAGCCAGCAGTATAAACCAAGAGTAAAATAGTCTGTTACTGTGAGGGGAGTCTCCAAGAAGAGAAATCTCCTGTTGTCTGGTGAGAATGACGCACTTAGCAAGGCTAATTTCTTGAGGGCAGAACTGAGATGACCCAACCCACTGGCCAAAAAAATTTTTTTCTGGATTTTAGAATGTATCTTTATTCTCTACCTTTATTTTACTACCTTTTAAATAATTAATTTAAAAAAATTTTAAACTTTTAACTGTTAATGTTTTTGGCATTGTGCTTTGTACCATTTATTAAATAAAAATTATAAAAAAATAAAAAAAGTTTTGGTCACTCCTTGAAACTCCAATACTTTGGCCACCTCATGCGACGAGTTGACTCACTGGAAAAGACTCTGATGCTGGGAAGGATTGGGGGCGGGAGGAGAAGGGGACGACAGAGAATGAGATGGCCGGATGGCATCACCGACTGGATGGACATGAGTTTGAGTGAACTCCGGGAGTTGGTGATGGACAGGGAGGCCTGGTGTGCTGTGATTCATGGGGTCGCAAAGAGTCGGACACGACTGAACTGAACTGAACTGAACTGAACTGTGGCATTGTGGGATCTTAGTTCCCTGACCAGGGATCAAAGCCGCACACCCTGCATCGGACCTGCACCTTCTGCATTGAAAGTCAGGATCCTAACCACTGGGTTGCTGGGGAAGTCCCTATTTTAGTATCTTTAAAAAAGCAAACACCCGTTAGCTTTCTGGGGGCTTCCCAGGAGGCTCAGTGGTAAAGAATAGTCTGTAATGCAGGAGATGAGAATTCGGTCCCTGGGGAGGGAAGATCCCTTGGAGAAGGAACTGGCAACCCACTCCAGTATTTTTGCCTGAGAAATTCCATGGACAGAGGAGAACTTGAGGACACAGCATCAAACTGGCTTTCTGAGCCATAAATATATAGCTGCACCGTGTGCTTGTATGTTGATTTTTATGCATCTCCACAAGATCCTGGCACAGTTTTCCCCCACACACTGACACTCATATCACATGAACAAGTTAAACATGATCACATGACAGTGCATGGGTTAACCCTTTTCACTTAATAAATCAAAGGGTATCATTATGTATTTGATCTACCAGATATTGTGAAATAGCAAGCTTCCCTTCAACCCATAGGGATTTTTAAAATGGGGACATCCTCTGACTAGCACTTGATTCTGTATGTGTGCATGTGCAGTTGCTCAGTTGTGTCTGACTCTTTGCAACCCCATGGACTGTAGTCTGCCAGGCTCCTCTGTCCATGGGATTCTCCAGGCAAGAATACTGGAGTGGGTTGCCATTTCCTGCTCCAGGGATCTTCTTGATCCAGTGATAGAACCCATGTCTTTTGTGTCTCCTTCATTGCAGGTGAATTCTTTACCGCTGAGCCACTGGGGAAGCCCCTGATTCTCCATAGCATTGCATGATAGAGTAAGGAAAGGGTTCAGAATCAAGGAAGCGGGAGGTGAGAACACTGTCATTTTCTAGCTTACTAATCTCCACAAAGGGAGTACTGAATGTCTGTGTTCAGAGCCCTTGGATTGCCTAGATCCAGGGGTCTCTCTGGTTCCTTTCAGAGCAGCAACCTCATCACCACTTATCCTTTAAAATGCAAACTTGAAGTCAGTGTTTTTCAAAACATGCTCATCGTCATAATGCACCAAAATCACCAGTGTTTGTTAAAATGAAGATTCCTGGACCTAACTCAGAGAATAGGGATTAAAATCAACATTGTATTTATTTATTTATTTTTCAAACTTTAAACTTTTTATTTTGCACTGGGGTATAGCCAACTGACAATGTTAAACTACCAATGTTATGGTAGTTTCAGGTGAACAGTTAAGGGACTCAGCCATACATACACATTTATCCATTCTCCCCCACATTCCTCTCCCATCCAGGCTGGCACGTAACTTTGAGCTGAGTTCCATGTGCTATATAGTAGGTCTTTGTTGGTTATCCATTTTGAATATGGCAGTGTGTACATGACCTTCTCAAACACCTTAAACATCCTTTCGCCTACCGGCAAGTTCATTTTCTCTGAGTCTCTTTCTGTTTTGTAAGTAAGTTTATTTGTATCGTTTCTTTTTAGATTTCACATATAAGGGCTTACATATGATATTTTTCCTTCTCTGACTTACTTCACTCTGTATGACACTCTCTAGTTCCATCCATGTTGCTGCAAATGGCAAAAATCAACATTTTAAATAACACTTGAAATGATCCTCATGAACAACAAAATCTGAGAATCCATTTTTAGCAGATTTATTTCATAGCTTTTAAGTGCTATAAAAAGAAATAAACACATACTAAATGCATTTTTACTGTGAATAAAAATAGGATTACTTGTTCCAGAACTTGCTTTTTGCTGTTTAAGCCTTGATATACTCCCCTGGTCTTGCCTCTTGATTACATGGGTGGCGTTGTGGCCAAGCAGGACCAGGAGGAACAGGAGAGAGTAGAGTTTGGGTAAAAGGGTATATGAAATAAAACATGGACTTTTATAAAAAGTCTACAGGTTTCATAGGAATACAAATAGGTGAGAACTCTAGTCTTTCAAAATTACCAATGGTTGTTTGATATTAGCTATCAAATAATAGGAGCCTGGCATGCTGCAGTCCATGGGGTCCCGAAGAGTCGGACAAGACTTGGTGACTGAACAATAACAGTTTTATAATATGGATAGCTTCCCAGGTAACTCAGCAGTAAAGAATTTGCCTGCAATGCAGGAGATGCTGGTTCCATCATTGGGTGGGGAAGATCCCCTGGAGGCAGAAATTGCAGCCCGCTCCAGTATTCTTGCCTGGGAAATCTGTTAAGGCTCTCATCAGGCTCCAGTCCATGGGGTTTCAAAGAGCGGACACAACTGAGCACACACATATGTTTATAATATGTACTAAGATTTAAAAAAAAAATCTGCTCTGATTTTTTTGGGATCTAATTCACTCTTATTTGGATGGCTATTATAGATGTGCATGCTCAGTCACTAAGTCATGTCCGACTCTTTGTGACCCCATGGACTATAACCCATCAGGCTCCTCTGTCCATGGGATTTCCCAGGCAAGAATACTGGAGTGGGTTGCCATTTCCTTCTGCAGGGGATCTTTCCAACCCAGGGATAGAACCCATGTCTCCTGCACTGCAGGTAGGTTCTTTACCACTGAGTCACCTGAGAGTTCAGTTAGTTCAGTCGCACAGTCATGTCCGAATCTCTGCGACCCCATGAATCACAGCACGCCAGGCCTCCCTGTCCATCACCAACTCCCGGAGTTCACTCAAACTCATGTCCATCGAGTCAGTGATGCCATCCAGCCATCTCATTCTCTGTCGTCCCTTTCTCCTCTTGCCCCCAGTCCCTCCCAGCATCAGAGTCTTTTCCAGTGAGTCAACTCGTCGCATGAGGTGGCCAAAATATTGGAGTTTCAGTTTTAGCATCAGTCCTTCCAATGAACACCCAGGATTGATCTCTAGAATGGACTGGTTGGATCAAGAGTCTTCTCCAGCACCACAGTTCAAAAGCATCAATTATTCAGCGATCAGCTTTCTTCACAGTCCAACTCTCACATCCATACATGACCACGGGAAAAACCACAGCCTTGACTAGACGGACCTTGGTTGGCAAAGTAATGTCTCTGCTTTTTAATATGCGATCTATGTTGGTCATAACTTTCCTTCCAAGGAGTAAGCGTCTTTTAATTTCATGGCTGTAATCAGCATCTGCAGTGATTTTGGAGCCCCCAAAAATAAATTCTGACACTGCTTCCACTGTTTCCCCATCTATTTCCGATGAAGTGATGAAGCCCCACTTAAAGATGTACCCACCTGAGAAGCTTCACTTAAATATGTACCCAAGCACAATTCAAACAAACAGAATATTTCAATTCAGTAGCCTCTTGGATCACACCTAAAATCCAAGGAAAATGAGTTTCTGAAAGCGGATTTGGAGTTTTGTTTTTAATGGAAGGCAATCAGCACCATCTAGTGGATACAAGTAAACTTTCTTCTTGAATTCAGTCCAGTGAGAAGGTGGAAGAGAACAAACAGACTTTGGGACTGGGTTGGAATCCAAGTACCATTTAGTTACCAAATGAACTTGGCAAAATCACTTAACCACTGTGTTCTGCTTCTCAAGCACCAATCTGGGTAATAACAGTGCTGTTGAATAGGTGTTATGAAGTGACATAAAACGACATATCTGAGGCATGTCCTAAACACTCAGTAAATATTACTTTTTAATAACTACACATGTCATGGGAACTGTCCAGTAGCACACATTTTTAATTGCCCTTCAAAAGAAATGACTGTTAAATCTAGTTTGTAGAATCTATGATACAAGTCTTAGTGAGGTTTCTCTCCTAGTACCATGTTACATTTGGCTGAAGCTCATGTTGAGAAAAAAGAAATTGGGACAACAAGGCTGGAATGATAGTTGGAGCCCAGATGGAATACAATGTGGGCTCATTCACTCATTCAAATCTGACTCCACTCAGAAGGAGAATGTCAGGAGCAGAGAGAGATTGAAAACAAAAACAAAAACCAGCTTTGAAACCAACGCTGCCTTATGTCACCCACCTGGAATGAGACCAGGGAAATTTTAGCTTAAAATATCTTGACTCTAGATGAAATCTTTATGAATTATTTTGAAAGGCATAATTCTTTCCAGAATATTTTTGGGGTGGGGTATGAACAAAGCAGAGAAAAATATGGTGCTCTAACATATCTGAATGTGAATTGTTTTGAGGGTGTAATAGCAATGGTTGTCATAGAAGTATTTCAGGAAATTAAAAACAAAGACAATTTATTGTGTACTAATACATAACGAGTTGACTCACTGGAAAAAAGTCTGATGCTAGGAGGGATTGGAGGTGGGAGGAGACGGGGACGACAGAGAATGAGATGGCTGGATGGCATCACCGACTCTGTGGACGTGAGTTTGAGTGAACTCCGGGAATTGGTGATGGACAGGGAGGCCTGGTGTGCTGTGATTCATGGGGTCGTGGAGAGTCAGACACGACTGAGCGACTGAACTGAACTGAATACATAACAAACACAATTTATTAAAAGTTTGCCCTCAAGGCACATACTGTCTCTCAACAACCTATAAAAGGGAAGCAGAAGAAGGTAAATAAACTAAATGAGAATGACAGAAAGTAATTCAAGATGAGGTGAGTGTTATGCAAAATGTAATCAGTGGGGACTTAGTTTGAAAGGTTACAAACAGTAAATGGACACTACATTTCTATTGAACTTGAACTTTTTAGTCACTTGCTTTATATGTATTTTATGCTGTGTAAGTTTTGGAGAAGGAAATGGCAACCCACTCCAGTGTTCTTGCCTGGAGAATCCCAGGGACGGGGAGCCTGGTGGGCTTCTGTCTGTGGGGTCACACAGAGTCGGACACGACTGAAGTGACTTAGCAGCAGCAGCAGCAAGCAACAGTTTTAAGAAAATGAAAACAGTTAATCATGAGCACTGGACACAACCCTGATTTTTCTTAGTTGTTTTTTCCCCCTCACATCCCCAAGAAATCTGAAATGTGTTGTTTTCTGAGGAAGCACCATTGTAAAATAAAAATGGAAAGAATAGCCTTTATTCATTAAATACCAGTATTGTGCGGGCATTTGGAGATTAGTCTGTAGCTGCTCAGAGAGTGATCTGTGGACCAGAAGTATTGGCATCACTTGGGAGCCTGTTGGAGTCTTGGGTTCCACCTGACAGAATTAGCACAGAATGAGGAAATTATAGCCCATAAAAATTTATGGATTTACCCAAGGCCACCCAGCTATTTGAACTGTGGTGCTGGAGAAGACTCTTGAGAGTCCCTTGGATGGCAAGGAGATCCAACCAGTCCATTCTAAGGGAGATCAATCCTGGGTGTTCATTGGAAGGACTGATGCTAAAGCTGAAACTCCAATACTTTGGCCACCTCATGCGACGAGTTGACTCACTGGAAAAGAGTCTGATTTTAGGAGTGATTGGGGGTGGGAGGAGACGGGGACGACAGAGAATGAGATGGCTGGATGGCATCACCGACTCGATGGACATGAGTTTGAGTGAACTCCGGGAGTTGGTGAGGGACAGGGAGGCCTGGCATGCTGTGATTCATGGGGTCGCAAAGAGTCGGACACGACTGAGCGACTGAACTGAACTGAACTGAACCCAGCTATTTAGTGCTGTGCTGTGCTTAGTCACTCAGTCGTATCTGACTCTGCCCATGGGGTTTCTCCAGGCAAGAATACTGGAGTGAGTTGTCATGCCCTCCTCCAGGGGATCTTCCAACCCAGGGATCTCAACCCAGGTCTCCTGCATTGCAGGCAGATTCTTTACCATCTGAGCCACCAGGGAAGCCCAGTTAGTATCAGAATCCAAACAGTGGCATCTCTCCTCCTTATATAAAAATAAAAGAGTGTCTGTCAAGGGAACAGAGTAGGGCTTCCATAGTGGTTCAGGGTAAAGAATCCATCTGCTAAGCAGGAGACCCAGGATGGATCCCTGAGTCAGGAGATCCCCTGGAGAAGCAAATAGCAACCAACGCCAGGGATATCCATGGACAGTATCTGGCAGATTACAGTCCATGGTCACAAAGTCACAAAGAGCTGGATACCACTTAGCTCCCTGTCAAATAGAACAGCTTAGGGGGGACAGATATGGGAATTATTATTTAATATAGGGTGGTCAGGAAAAACCCACCTGAGGAAGCAGACACCTGAAGGAAGAGAAGAAACAACCATATGGAAGGCTGGGGAACTGTGTTCCAGGCAGTGTGTGTGAGTGTCTGTGTCTGTGTCTGTATGTGTGTTTATTCATATTGGAAGAACAACATGGAGAAGGAGTAGTATTTCCAAATTCCCAGCAGATACTAATCTTTGGCATGCAGAAATAAGAAATCAGAACTGCTAGGAGCTCTCCAAGTTTTAAGTTATTCTTAAAATACTTCCAACCTTCTTCATGTTCTTTACTCATTATCATGCTGTCTGAAGCACTTGTTTAAACAATAAGAACTATTAAAAACATTTATAAGAGATGCAGCCTGTAGCAAATATTCAAATATTGGAGTACACAGAGAACATTATTGGGTGGGTACCATTTGAATAATGTAACACACAAATCTCCAAGCAAGGCTAACAGCGCATCACATAATCATGGGTTGGAACTTGCCCATTTAAGAACTTATTTTGTTCCTTGGACTATCACTCATAGAATTAGTGTAAAGTATACAATAAGTATCAACTTATTAACATTTTACTTGCAAGAATGACCGTTAGAAAACTGCAGAAACACACATCACACTAACTGAAAGCAAAATTGATGGGTTAAATTGTGATCGCCTCCTTCCCAGGTGCTCCTGTCCTGGTTCCTGGAATGTTTATCTCAGCTTCTGATTCACAGTGTTTCCTGCCCTTGCTTTTGATTTATCTTGACATCAGTGGATATCTATTTTGATTGCTAAGGTTTAACTCTTGCAGGAGAATTAGAACTCTCTGTCCAATTTTCCTGATTTCTCAACTGACTTTCTTTTAATTTGGAAAATCATATAAAGTTTCTGAGAAATGCTGGGAAGAAATTCTTGAGTAGAAATACTAACAAGGAGGACCTTGAGGAAGCAATTATTATCTCAGGCCCCAAGGAGGGCCTGAGACTGGCAGGATGCAGTTACTATTGATTAGGTAAGATAGGCAAGAAGGTGAGGTGGAGGAGGGACTGTGGAGTTCAGTTTTTTGACATCTTAAGTTTGAGGACCTTCTTAAATCGATGTCACCCAGTCAGATAAGCATGTGGATTTCAGAGCTGGAGATAGAAATGCAGAATTTAGAAGTATATGGATGATATTTACAGTCAGGTTTTTACACCCACCACTGCCCTAGTTCTGCACACATCACTTTTTGGTCTTCTGAAAAATACTTAACAATGAGGCTAAAAGGTCCATGTATTGAAAAAGTCTTGTAAACTGTAAAATGCTGCCTATATTGGAAGAAGCAGACATTTGATGGCACTGAGGATGAAGAAAAGTCCATTTGAGGACCCAGGGAAGTAGTCTTCATGCGCTGAGAGTTATAGAACCACAAAAGAAAGTGCAAATAGCAATTATTACCTTCTTTGGATTGTAGTCCAATCTGGGCAAAACTACTATTTTTTATTTACACGCCATCCAACATTCACTAAGAACTTCACAGAACATTATGTTTTTGAGCGGCACAACAATGTTGTGAGGAAGCAATTATTATCACCCCATTTTACGGAGAAGCAAACTGAACTCGGAGAGGATGAGCTGACCTGTAGAGCATCATATTAACAGGACAGAGGCATACAAGCATCTATACATCCTCGTTCCAAGTTCCACCTAAATACGAACAAACCATTCCACACTTTCCACCGTTCGCCCAGAAGACAGACGAGAGAGCAGAGATCCCCCAGGTCTCGGGGTTTCGTCAGGTTGTGCCCCAGCCGTTCTTGGGCTCCCATGTCTGGTTTCTAGATGGTACTGTCCTTTTCTCCTATCGCGAGACTGGAAGCGTCCGCTTCTGGTTGCCAAGGGAACGGCGTTCTGAGAGGCAAGAGGGCTTAGGACCCGCCGCTTCTTCCACTTGTAGAGAAAGAGAAACTGCGGTGGCGGGAAAAGACCCCTCCCTTTCGGGAGACAGTGGGTGGCGCTGAGTGTCGATGCTCTGACGACTGGACACTAGTTTTCGCCCAGAAGGTGAGGGACCGCACAGATTAGCAGCGGAGCTCTGTCGCCGGACTACAAGCCAATGAAAGAGTGGAGCGGAGTCCCGCCTGGCTGCTGGGCTGGGGATGGGCGGGAGGGTGTCAGCGGGGGGCCGGCCCGGAGTCCTGGGAGGGAGCCGCGGATCTGACCTCAGAGAGGCTTCCGTCTCCTCGAAGGCTGTGCCAGGATTTCCTGGACACTGCAGCAAACGTTCCAGACCGTAAGACCTAATACCAGGGACTCCCACTGTCCTAGCTCATAAGATCTGGAACTTGTGTTACAAATTAATTACCAGCCATTTCAAATAGTCTGTAAGTGACAAGGATGCGAATAGGTATTTTACAGGTAAAAAAAAAAGGTGGGCAGTAGACATTTGACTAGAGACAACTTCTCTGGTAATTAAAGAGATGTAACTCATAGATACTTTTTGACACGTACCAGATTGACAAAGGTGAAAAGCTTTGACATAATCAGATTGGCCCTGATGGGGAAACAGACGCCTTCATCTCAGCATACCCCGTTGGTAGTAAAGTAATCTGGTACAATTTTGTTGTAGGACGATTTGCTAGTTTACCAAATTTGAAATGCAAGTGTTCTTTGACGCAACAATTTAAAAAAATGTATTGAAGTGTAGTTGATTTACAATGTTAATTTCTGTATAGCAGTGACTCAGTTATACATACACATATATATATGTATAGTCTTTTTCATATTCTTTTCCATTATGGTTTGTCACAGGATATTGAATATAGTTCCCTGGCTGCACAGTAGGACATTGTTGTTTATTCATCCTATTTTTAGTAGGTTGCCTCTGCTAATCCCAAACTCCCATTCCTCCCCTCTCCTCTTTCCACTCCCCCTTGGCAACCACAAGTCTGTTCTCTGTATCTGTGAGTCTGTTTCTGTTTTGTGTATATTCACTTGTGTTGTACTAAATTCCTCATATAAGTGATATGGTATTTGTCTTTCTCTTTCTGACTGACTTTGCTTAGTATGATAATCTCCGTGTTGCTGCAAATGGTGCTATTTCATTTTTTTTTAATGGCTGACTAATGTATTTAATGGCTAAATAATTGTATATATGTACCATGTCTTTGGGCTTCCCTGGTGGCTCAGAGGGTAAAGCATCTGCCTGCAGTGCGGGAGACCTGGGTTCAATCCCTGGGTTGGGAATATGCCCTGGAGAAGGAAATGGTAAACCCACTCCAGTACTCTTGCCTAGAAAATCCATGGACGAAGAAGCCTGGTAGGCTACAGTCCATGGGGTCACAAAGAGTCAGACACGACTGAGCGACTTCATTTTCGCTTTTTCACTGCCTCTTCTTTATCCATTCATCTGTCGATGGACAGATTTAGGTTGTTTCCATGTCTTGGCTATTGTAAATAGTGCTGCTATGAACATAGGGGTGCTTGTATCCTTTTGAATTATAATTTTGTCTGGGTATATGCCCAGGAGTGGGATTTCTGGGTCGTATTGCATTTTTTTTTTTTTTTTACTTAGCAATTCAATTTTATATTCTGGACATATAAACATAACTAAGCAAACATTTGTACAAAGAGGTTAACTTAAAATTGAGGTATTCTTTACATACCGTAAGATTTACCCTTTTAGAATTGCAGTTCTGTAAGCTTTGACAAACACATGCAGTTTGTGTTTATGTAATTACCAGCACAGTCAAGATACAAAACACTTGCGGTCATTCTCCCAGAAATCCCCTTACACCGGTTTATGTAGTTAACCCTTCCCTACCCCCAGCCCTGGTAACAGTCATCCCTCTGTCCCTATAGTTTTCTCTATTCTAGAAGCCATATAATTGGAAACAAATACTATGGAGACTTTTGAATCTGGCCTCTTTCAGCTTAGCATTATATAGTTGAAATTTGCCTGAAGTTTTGTGTCAGTAGTTTGTTTCCTTACACTGCTGAGCAATGTTCCATTGTATAGATGTACCACAGTTGCTTATTCATTGTCTAGTTGAGGGACATTTGGATTGTTCCTAGTTTGGGGTAGTTGTTAACGGAGTTGCTATAAACCTTTATGTGCAGATTTTTGTGTGATTATAAATGTTCATTTCTTGGGTGAATATCCAAGTGTGAGATTGTGGAGTCGTAAGGTAAGTATGTGTTTAACACTGTAAGAAAGTGGCAAGCGGTTCTGCAACACTGCTATCCCATTTTGTATTCTCATTGGCAATATATGAAAGTTCCAGTTGCTTCAACTTTGTCAGCACTTGGTATTGTTAGTTTCTTAAAAAAGTAATTTTCACCATTTGAATGTGTAGCAGTATCTCATTATCGTTTTAATTTGAATTTTTCCTATGGCTTAATGATGTTGACCGTCTTCTTGTGCTAGCTTGCTATCTATACATCTTTGGTGATGTGTCTGCTCAAATCTTTCTTATTATTGAGTCTTGATACTTCTTTATATATTCAGGATATAAGTCCTTTGTCAGCTATGTGTTTTGCAAATATTTTCTTCCAATATTTGACTTTTGTTTTCCTTTTCAGTAGTGTTGTTTGAAGAGTGGAAGTTTTAAACTTTGATGCTTTCCAATTTATCAGTATTTTCTTTTATGAATCATACTTCTGATGTTGTATCTAAGACATCTTTGCCTAGCCCATGATCACACATATTTTATAGAAAGTTTATAGTTTTGAGTTTTTCTTTTAGGCTTGCGATCAATTTTGAGTAAATTTTTGTTTTGCTTTTTATAGCAAATCTTCCATATAAAAGCTAAATTAAATTGATTTTTTAAATGCTCCGTTCCATCGTGTCCGACTCGTTGCGACCCCCTGGACTGTAGCCTACCAGGCTTCTCCGTCCATGGGATTCTCCAGGCAAGAATACTGGAGTGGGTTACTGTTTCCTTCTCCAGGGGATCTTCCCGACCCATGGATCGAACCCTGGTCTCCCGCATTGGAGGCAGACGCTTTAACCTCTGAGCCACAAGGGAAGCCCTTTAAAATGCTACATCTATGCAATAGAATACTATGCCATGATTTGAAAGCATGAAATGTATTTGTGTGTGGTGGTACAGAAAAATCTCTGAAATGCATTAAGTGTGAAAAAGCAAGTTGTGAAGCACCAACAGAGTAGTTAAACAGAGAAGACAATGGCAACCCACTCCAGTAATCTTGCCTGGAAAATCCCATGGGCGGAGGAGCCTGGGGGGCTGCAGTCCATGGGGTCGCGAAGAGTCGGACATGACTGAGCGACTTCACTTTCACTTTTCACTTTCATGCGTTGGAGAAGGAAATGGCAACCCACTCCCGTTCTTGCCTGGAGAATCCCCAGGGACGGGGGAGCCTGGTGGGCTGCTGTCTGTGGGGTCGAACAGAGTGGCTCACGACTGAAGTGACTTAGCAGCAGCAGCAGGTAGTTAAAGGATGGAAAGTTGGAAAGTAAGACCTACAAAAATCTATTAACTGTGTTTCTTGGGAAGAGGGTAAGTTGAACTTGAAAAGCTTTTACATTGTTCTATATTATTTGCTTTTTTTCCCCTCTCATAGGCAAATATTTCTTACATAATAAATATAGAAAGTTAAAAAAAAACCCCACCACAAATAGTTTTTAGACATTAAAATCATGAAGATAAATGTAATTCTACTTTTCAAAAAGGCTGGCTATTCATTATAACTAAACAGAGGAGGATTGATTTTCTTCTGATTCTTTCATTCATCCCCAAACATCAAATTACATTGGCCCGGTGTCCCCATTCTGGTTTTAAGTCATTCATGGTGGTTGCATTTCTTACAAGCCTGTATGAAACAGTTTAAATTAATCTCACTTGAAATGAATGTTATGAGAACTTTGTACCTCTTAGTAGTAATTTGTTGCAAGTTAGAATCTGGTCATATATCCTTCTGTTTAGTGGAATATCAAGAAGTGATAATATTCTACTTTAGAACTATCTTTAATGTAATAAGAAAATGCTGATCACTTAATGTTAAGTGAGAAATACATGGATCCAATTTTGTTGAAAAAATATAAAAAGCAAAAATGGAAAAGAAATGTGCCAGCAGTGTTTAGCTCAGGGTGATGAATACTGGGTGATGTTTATTTATTTTTGAATATACTTTAATATATTCCAGAAAATTTGCTACAGTAAGTAAATTCTTTAATTATGAATTTAAGATACTAGAAAACCAGCAAGTAGAGATAAGCAAAAAGTAAAAGAAGACACGAGAACATCCGTGAACCTACTAGTCCAGAACCCACCATTGTTACTTCTTTGATTTATGATTATCTTTCAGGTCCCTCTCTGTATATTTCTTTAATTAGAGAAATTGGTCTTGTTTTTTAAACAGGATATTGACTTCCTTCCTTCCTGCTTCCTTCCTTGTGTCTATGCCTTTTGCCAGTTTTCTATTGGAATGCTTCTTTTCCTTGTTGATAAGAGCTCTTTAAATATGTAAATGTATTAATCTTTTGTATATTATCTATATTGCATATATTTTCTCCAGTTTCTCATCTATCTTTCAATTTAGAGTTTTTTTTTTCTTTTTGGTTCGATACTCAAGAGCAGTGAATGTTATGTGATCACATCTATTAGTTATATTTTGACTTATGCACTTGATGTCCTGTTTGGTAAGTCACTAACCTCATTTTTAGGCTTCCGAGGTGTGTTCGTGCATGCTCAGTTGTGTCTGATTCTTAGTAACACTATGAATTGTAGCCCACCAGTCTCCTCTGTCCATGGGATTCTCCAGCCAAGAATACTGGAGTGGGTTGCTGTTTCCTCCTCCACAGGATCTTCCCAAACCAGGGATGGAGCCTGTGTCTCCTGCATTGGCAGGCGGATTCTTTGCACTGAACCTGTGGTAAAGTGGCTTCCCAGGTGGCTCCGTGGTAAAGAATTTGCCTGCCAAGTATGAGACGTGGGTTTGATCCCTGGGTGGGGAAGATACCCTGGAGAAGAAAATGGCAACCCACCCCATGATTCTTGCCTGGGAGATCCCGTGGACAGAGGAACCTGGCAGCTGTAGTCCGTGGGGTTTCAAAAGAGTCGGACAGGACTTAGCAACTAAACAACAACAAAAAACCTCATTATTATGTAAATTAGATGTATGTTTCCTTCCCATCCCTTGGAGATTTCATATTTTATATTTATTTATTATTAAGCAATTTAAAAAACTTGAAATAAAGTAATAGAGTAAAATATGTCAAACTACATTATATTATTTACAATGGAAAAATTTCACACCCTTCAGGGACAAATATCTTGAACTTGTAGACATTATGCTTGTTTATATTTATCAAGTTTTGGATATTCTCTTTGATTTCCTATTTTGACAGATAGATTTTTTTATACATTTCCTTTTATATACTCCTCACATACACTCAATATAATTATGGCACAGTATTTGGTTAAATCAATATTCAGTGCTTATATAATTAAAAGTATTTAATTATCATTTGATTGTTTGCTTTCTTGCACAATGCTTTATTTTTCTTGTGGAATTTCTCTGTGGCTACTGAGATTGTTTTTTAATGCACTCCGATACATCTCTAAGTTCCTAATTCTCTGCCCTTTATTCGTACTTTTTTTTCTAGATGGCCAAATCATAAGATTGTTAGTTATATCCCTACCCATCCTGGGACATGTGTTTTATTTATGATTTTCAGTAGCAAACATAAAAGAACAGACCTATTTCTAAAGCAAATTGAGACTTCTGGAGCCTCGTAGCTGATCCATGCCACTGGTGGTTCCCTGTGCCCCTCCCATTGTTGATGTGTATTATATGGGCTCTGCACAGGCTTCCATCTCATTCCATCTCATTGCTCCCTCTGTGCACTGCAATAAGTCTCCCTTGACAGGCTGCTTAGGGCATTACAAGACATTTGGCCTTTCAGTGACTTACGCTTTTTGATTGTGATGTGACAGGCCAGGGTGATCCGTCATCCCACAATAATAATGTCAGTGCCTTCCTGAGCGAGCCAAAAACCCTTTTACAGACTTGAATAATGTTGGGATCAATGCCTTTTTCATTTGCTGAGATGGAAAGAGTTGACCTACTGGTCCTTGACGCCTTGGTACATTGAATGGTTGGGAGCTAAATCATATTATCCCTCTGTGTGTCTTGGAGGAGCATGGGGTTGTTCATGTTTGGGCTTCCTCCTGTGTCCGGAACTTCCTTGGACTCTGCCTTCTCTGTTCAAAAAGAGAAAGATAGATGAGTCATTTTGTAGGGTAAGAAAAGGACATTGTTTCACTTGCTGCCCGAGAGGCAGTTGCCTTTATTCTCTTATGAGAGAAATGGTTTGATTCATAACCAGTAGGAATTTAGGAAAGGATTTGTTGGAAGATATCCAGTCACACACATGTAAAGCTAAGTATTGAGAAGGCAAACTCTGAAATTCTGTTTCTTGCATTTTATTTGGCATGTGTGCCACCCCAGTGTTATTGAACAAATCCGGAATGGTCCTGATCAAGGGCACAGTTTGGCAGGATCAAGGTGCTGGCAATGCTCAAGTTTTCTCATTAGATTAAACCACCCTGCCTAATATCTCCTGCTTTAGGAAACAGTCCTGGGAATAGAGCAGCCAGACTGGTACAAGGCCTTTGGATGGTGTCACCTGAAAAATAGTTAAGGAGATTGGCAATGTGTATCCAGATAGTGAAAGTCTGTAGGTTCAGTTCTCTGTTGTTTCAGGGCAGAAGTAGAATTGTGGGTCTTAGAAGGGCAGGGTTGATAGAAGAGTGATTACCAGCAGCAGCAGCAGCTGGTACTCCATGAAGATTCGGTACCAAGGAAGAGAGGAGAAATCAGAGCTGAGAGGGAGCCCAGGCTGAAGGCTGAGCTAGAATAAGGAAAGTAAAACCGAAAGCAAGTAGAGGCCTTGGGAAATTATTACTGTGAAGCATGAGTCTTGGCTGAGAGGTGTGGTTCTCCGAAAGTGTCTTCTAAGGCCTAGGACACAGTAAGTGTTTCTCTTGGAGATGCAGAGAGCCACTGAATGGCATTCACTTCTGCACTTTTTTAGCCACTTTCAGAATCTAACATCCTGGGCAGCATGTTTTTTCCACTTACAGTGATGTAAAATGTAATGATCCATGAACATAGACATCTTTTGATGAAGTTAGGGTCCTGTGAGTTTGGTAGCAACATAATCCTTGTAACAAAGGCCCTGAGTTAACTGAATGTTAACAGTGATGAAACATTTAAACATACAAGTCAGAACTTGCTTAAAATTTTGTTTCAGGATATCAATGGATATTATAAAGGGAAACTTAGATGGAATTTCAAAACCAGCCTCAAATTCAAGAACACGTCCTGGGAGCCGAAGTTCAAATGCTTCTTTGGAGGTGCTATCACCGGAACCAGCTTCCTTCAAGGTACTTTGCTGGTGTAGAAATGATATAAACAACTTCTTTCAATCTCTAACAATTGGTAAACCAGAGCTGTTGTTAACATCCCCTTCTAGGGTTCCTCTTTATTTATTTATTTTAATTTATTTATTTTAATTGCAGGCTAATTACTTTATATTATTGAATTGATTTTGCCATACAAAGATGTGTTCTGGGAGCACTCATAGATTTCTTGTTTGTTACTTTAGATCTTTTAATGTGAAAGTACTCTTTCCTTCTTTATTTTCCCGTCTTTTTGGGGGAGGGAGGATAGAATATGGCTTATTTTTCCATAGTTGTACTTTGATAATGCTCATTTGTTAACTTTTCTTCTTCCATAAGAAAGTTTTGTATTCCAATATCTACTATGCCACCATTGACTCTTATTATGAAAAAGATTCATTAATTTAAAAAACAGAGTCTGGATCAAGACCACATGATATATATTTAGTAGGTACATTACCTGGCTGTGACTCCCTTTCTTATCTTTATTAGTCTTTCTATCTTTTCTCAAAATATCTAATTCGATTTTTTTTAAAAAGAATCGGTTTTTCTCTCTGTGATGTGGGGCAGTTTATTTGTCTTAAGGTTGTGGGAAACAAAAATTTTGAAGCTTATGGTGAAAATTTTCTTTGCAGTTTTGTGACTCCTTTCTCACTTATTCTTTTGACTTATGGGTTAGACTGCATTATGAAACTCTTAGAGGATTGTCTATCATGATTAAGTGCTGGAAATAGAAAGCATTCTAGGCATTTCCAGCCTAGAATGTATTCCAGATCGAATACAAGAAATTCAGTTCCTAAATCAATTGAGGGCCAGCCATGAAAAGGAAACCATGGAGGGGACTTCCCTTGGATTATTGGTTCCCAGGTCACGCTGTGTGTGCATGCTCAGTCACGTGCAACTGTTTTGTGACCCCATGGCCTGTAGCTTGTCAGGCTCCTCTGTCTGTGTGATTTTCCATTTCCTTCTCCAGGGGATCTTCCCTACTCAAGGATCAAACCCAGGTTTCCTGTGTCTTCTGCATTGCAGGCAGATTTCATACTGCTGAGCCACCAGGGAAGCCCAGTCACACCACCTTATCCAAAATCCAGAGATCTGAAAGCTACTGCTGTTGCTGCCTCTGATATTCTACACATCTCTCAGAACCATAAAACTGGTGACTAGACATGCAGAGATGACTGCCTTTGATATTTCTTGTCAATATTATAGGGCTTACCTAGTGGCTCAGTCAGTAAAGAGACCAGCTACAATCAGGAGCTTAGCAAGATAGCTTCTACCTCATTTCTTTGGTATAAATTTTGTGCAGATGCACCTAATTGGGCGAAACTAACACATGTTCAGTGGAAACAGTGTCAGACTTTATATTTTGGGGCTCCAAAATCACTGCAGATGCTGATTACAGCCAGGAAATTAAAAGACGCTTACTCCTTGGAAGGAAAGTTATGACCAACCTAGATAGCATATTAAAAAGCAGAGACATTACTTTGCCAACAAAGGTCCGTCTAGTCAAGGCTATGGTTTTTCCTGTGGTCATGTTTGGATGTGAGAGTTGGACTGTGAAGAAAGCTGATCACCGAAGAGTTGATGCTTTTGAACTGTGGTGCTGGAGAAGACTCTTGAGAGTCCCTTGGACTGCAAGGAGATCCAACCAGTCCATTCTAAAGGAGATCAATCCTGGGTGTTCATTGGAAGGACTGATGCTAAAGCTGAAACTCCAATACTTTGGCCACCTCATGTGACGAGTTGACTCGCTGGAAAAGAGTGTGATGCTGGGAAGGATTGGGGGTGGGAGGAGACGGGGACGACCGAGAATGAGATGGCTGGATGGCATCACCGACTCGATGGACATGAGTTTGAGTGAACTCCGGGAGTTGGTGATGGACTGGGAAGCCTGGCTTGCTGTGATTCATGGGGTCGCAAAGAGTCGGACACGATTGAGCGACTGAACTGAACTGACTGAACACATATTCAGAATCCAGCCTGCAAGCAGCTTTGTAAAATACAGTTTCTAGCTTAACTCTTATGTTTTGTTTCATCTAATCCTGCATCATTACTGTGTGTTAACTCTTACAGCATTGTAATAATTCTTGATATCTGATGAGATTGGTCTCCCCGTCATATTATTCTCTAGGACTGTCCTGCTGCTACTGCTAAGTCACTTCACTTGTGTCCGACTCTGTGTGACCCCACAGACGGAAGCCCACCAGGCTCCCCCGTCCCTGGGATTCTCCAGGCAAGAACACTGGAGTGGGTTGCCATTTCCTTCTCTAATGTGTGAAAGTGAAAAGTGAAAGTGAAGTCGCTCAGTCATGTCCGACCCATAGCGACCCCCGGACTGCAGCCTACCAGGCTCCTCCATCCATGGGATTTTCTAGGCAAGAGTACTGGAGTGGCTTGCCATTGCCTTCTCCGAGGACTGTCCTAGGTATAGGCTTTTCGTTGTTTTTATATTTTATAACAGTTTTCAAGTTCTATGAAAAATACTATTGAGGTTTTGATTGAAATTGCTTTGAATTTATATATTAATTTGGAGAGAATTTCTAATTTTATGATAGTAAATCTTCCCATCTATTTACATAGTATCTCATTGACTCCTTTGCTTCTAATTTAGACATTTTACATACTGTGAAATTCACGCTTCTAATTTAAACATTTTAACATACTGTGAAATTCACTCTTTTTTGGTGTTTAATTCTGAGTTTGGCACGTGTGTGGAGTGATATTATCACAATCACAATATAGAACAGTTCCATCATTACCTCTCAAAAATGCCCTCATGCTATCCTCTCATAAACAGTCTCTCCTACTCTTAATCCCTGGAAACTCTGGATCTGTTTTCTGTCCCTATAGTTTTTCCTTTTCAAGAAGGTCATATGAATGAGGTTAAAGAAAAAATGTGGCTTTTGAGTCTGGCTTTTGTTTGCTGGCACAATGCGTTTGAGATTCACCCATGTTGATGTTTGTTCACTCACATCTTTTTATTGCTTAGCAGTGTTCCATTGTGTGGGTAAACCACAGTTTGCTTATTCATTCCCCAGGTGAGGAACATTTGGGTAGTTTGCAGATTTTGGTGATTATAAATAAAGCTGCTGTAAATATTTGCATACATACAATAAGTATAAAGTAGTATCTCATTGAGGGTGTAACTGGAATTTCCCTGATAACTAATAATGTGTTTTTATGTGCTTATTTACAATTCACCTATCTTTTTTGGAAAGTTTATGTTCAAAAGACTCTATCTAGAATACATAAAGAACTCTGAAAAGTCAACAGTAAGTAAATAGTCTTTTGTCAGATATATGATTTGCAAATATTTTCTCCTAGTCTGTAGCTTGGTTTTTCTTCTTTTAACTGTGTCTTTCTTAAAGAGCATTTAACATTTTAAGTGCAATTCATCATGCTTTTTTCTTTTGAGAGTTGTGTTTTTTGGTTGTATCTAAGAATCCTTTGTCTAACCCAAGTTCCCAAAGATTTTTTCCTGTTTTTTCTTCTGAAAGTTTTATAGTTTTATATTTTGCATTTAGATACTTGCCTCTTTTGTTGCCAGTGAGAAGGCTTTTATAAGCCCAGTATTCATTCCAGTGTGGGTTGTCTAGTTTAGATATTTTTCTCTGGCCACTTTATTTTTTTCCCCTTGTTTTTGATATCTAATTACTCCCCTAGGTATGGACTTATTTAATTTGTCTTTCTGAAGACTAATACTACTTCAATGTAAGGATATGTGTTTTTTATTTTTTTTTAAAAAACTTCTTGCTAAGTCACTTCAGTCATGTCCGACTCTGTGCAACTCCATAGACGGCAGCCTACCAGGGTCCTCCGTCCATGGGATTTTCCAGGCAAGAGTACTGGAGTGGGTTGCTATTGCCTTCTCCAATAAAAAAAATCTTAGCCACTGTATTTTCATATTTCAATATGTTTTGAAATTTGCCTGCATTTCTTTTTTCTATTTTGACATCCTGGAAGTCTAATAAAATTTCTGTTGAACCTTTCTCTTTATGTCTGTTAAATTTTTTAAAAAAAATTTCATTTATTTCTCTGTGCATCATGCTGGGGAATTTTTAAGATATATTTCTTGAAATTCTTTCTAATACTATGTCAAATCTGTTCTTTAATCTCAGTTCAGTTCAGTTCAGTCGCTCAGTCGTGTCTGACTATTTGCCACCCCATGAATCACAGCATGCCAGGCCTCCCTGTCCATCACCAACTCCTGGAGTTCACTCAAACTCATGTCCATCGAGTCGGTGATGCCATCCAGCCATCTCATTCTCTGTCGTCCCCCGTCTCCTCCCGCCCCCAATCCCTCCCAGCATCAGAGTCTTTTCCAGTGAGTCAACTTGTCGCATGAGGTGGCCAAAGTATTGGAGTTTCAGCTTTAGCATCAGTCCTTCCAATGAACACCCAGGATTGATCTCCTTGAGAATGGACTGGTTGGATCTCCTTGCAGTCCAAGGGACTCTTAAGAATCTTCTCCAGCGCCACAGTTCAAAAGTATCAATTCTTTGGCGATCAGCTTTCTTCAAAGTCCAACTCTTTTTAATCTTAGTGATATATTTTTAACTTCTTGAAGTTCTTTGTCGTTTATTTTCAAATGTATCTTAATCTTTTTGTGTTATTTGGATTCTTTTTCAGACTCATTAGAACTATTTATCTTTATCAGCTTTTTATAATAGTATCTTAAGTTCTTTTGTTTATTCTGAATCTTGCTTATTATGAGGGCTTCCCTGGTAGCTCAGTTGGTAAAGTATCTGCCTGCAATGCAGGAGACCCCTGTTCGATTCCTCGGTTGGGAAGATCTACTGGAGTGGGATAGGCCCACTCCAGTGTTTCTGGGTTTCCCTTGTGGTTCAGCTGATAAGGAATCCCCCTGCAATGTGGGATCCCAGGGTTGGGAAGATCCCCTGGAGAACGAAAAGGCTACCCACTTCAGTATTCTGGCCTGGAGAATTCTTAAAAAGAATACATTATTCTTTTTGTGTTATTTGGATTCTTTCTTAATACTCATTAAAATATTTATCTTTATCAGATTTTTATAGTAATATCTTAAGTTCTTTTGTTTATTCTGACTCTTGCTTGCTGTTGGTCATGTATTCATGGCTTTTGAAATTTGGGATTGTAAGTTTTAATTTTGGAAAATTTATGGAGCCTGATTTGAAGCTGTACCTTCCAGAGCAAATTTCTGTTTGCTTCTACCAAATGGCTCAGAGATACCACTGGCATGAATTTTTTTTTTTTTTTGGCTAATTTTTCATCTTGAAGCATTCCACAGCACATGAATAATATTAATTGGAATTCAAACCCACGTAAAACATGACCCCATGGTTGCACATTCTCAGGTAAGACTGTTTCTCCCTTGGAACACAGACATGTTTTTTTTGTTTGTATCGTGTGCTTTTGGATAGATATATTTTTCTAGTCTGCACTGTTACTGAGGAGGCACCTTTTAAAGGGATCCAGCTTCATGAAGCAGGAGAGGGAAGGGTCTTCTCCATCCTGTCTTGCATGAGCCCAAGTCCTAGTCTCCTAGCTCTGTGTAGGTGGTAAAGCCCAAGGCCATGGCTTTCTGAGGCCAGCATATTTTTCTTTTACCTCTCCTGCAGGAGACATAAGAGACACAGGTTCAGTCCCTGAGTTGGGAAGGTCCTCTGGAAGAGGGCATGGCAATGCACTCCAGTATTCTTGCCTGGAGAATCCCGTGGACAGAGGAGCCTGGTGGGCTGCAGTCCATAGGGTCGCAAAGAATCAGACATGACTGAAGCAACTTAACACACACACACTGTGCTCCCACCCAGCCCCCACCAGGGATCTGCTTTAAGGATTTGCAAGGTTCC